>NC_090939.1:604495951-606995951 GCF_040938575.1 Ambystoma mexicanum | reverse complement strand
GGCCCTAGGTGTGGCAGAATCACTAGTGGTAGCCAAAATACACGAAGTGATCGCATAATGCGTCACAAAGCGGTCGCATGTGGTAACTAGTGGCATCTAGAGGCGACTAGATTGGCTCTATCACAATGTGTGTGTTTAAAAGCAGAAAAGAGTGCTGTACGTGGCCATGCGTGCGGTCGAGTGAGAGCGATCATAATCGTTGGTCTAACGTGAAAAAACACAACTCCCCTCGAGGTCGGAGACTGGATGTCTGCAGCGGAGTGTCTGTAGACGAACACGAGACCCGTGAATGGTGCACCGTGTCGGTTCACCGTTCGTTACTGAGAATAAGTTAGGCGGCCATTTTAAGATGTTCGCTAATGGGGTGTTCGCGGGAGTGCCTGATGCACATTAACTAAAATCGAAAAATTACATTCGAAAAATGTATCAAAGCGGTGGCCCATGGAAGGGCCGGCAAGATGTCATGAGCTGTTGTAATGAATACCATGACATGCCCAGCCGCGAGCGCCTGTGAGCGGGCAAACTGTTGGGCGACTAAGACATGGGGTGCACGTAGAGAAGGTCATAGCGGATGAAAATTGCACACTTGTGAAGAATAATGGCACGGACACATATACACGTTGTGTTCAGTGTCATATGCACATTCATTTTTGTTACATATGATTGGCCGTGGAGTATGTACATCAGCAAGCATTTGCATTACATATTGTCTCCAGTGTCATTGGTTGGTGCATAATCAACGCATGGTTAGTCCAACTTGGGGCTACAGTACAATATTTACATGGTGGTTTTTTAGTTCAAAAGTCAATACACATTCTTTGTGGTATACTTGTTTGGCCGCGGAGAATGTCCATCAGCAGGCGTTGTTTCAGGGCAGCTATATTACATATTACTGCAAGTGTCTTTGGTTAGTGCATGATCAGTACATACTTTGTCCAACTGGAGGGTGAGGTACAACCTTTACATGGTGGTCAAAAGGTGGTATAAGAGCATAGTACACAACACATGGTATAATAAACAGATCACTCAGGGTGTTAGGTGTTAGGACAAAAGAGGGGTCATAGGAAATGCTCCCATTCCACAGTGACATTTAACCCTTTCTTGACAGTGTCCAATTTATGAACCCATTTGTGTTCAAGGCGGGTCAAGGTTTTATCGATGTCCCCACCTCTTCTGTTCGAGGAGACCTTTTGTATTACCACCCACTTGAGGTCCATGTTAGTGTGGTTTTTGCGGACATAGTGATCAACAAGTGGGTTGTCCGGTACTTTGTTTTTTATGCATGAGCGGTGCTCACATATCTTGGTCTTGACTGGTCTCATGGTTTTGCCCACGTAGAGGAGCACACATGGGCAGGTTATGACGTAAATGACCTGTTTGGTGTTACAGTTTGTATGCTCTAGTAGATTCCATTTGACATCTTCATGAAGAAATATTTTGGTGGTTTCGGTGAATTGGCATACCGTACAATTGCCGCATCTGTAGTGGCCTTGTGTTGGTGGTAGATTCCATAGAGTGTTGATCTGTCTGGTAGGTTCGATGAAGGTATGTACCAAAGTCTCTTTGATGTTGCGTTTTTTTTAAAGCGAACAGTGGGACTTTTTGAAGTGATTCTGTGTTTTTTATCAGAGGCCAGTGTTGTTTGACTGTTTTCTTGATGAGATTGCTCAATGGGCTGTAGGTAGTGACACATACAAGCCTATCTAGTTCTTTTTTGGTTGTTTTGGTGAGACATATGCCCCGGTCTGTGTTGGCGGCCCGCTTCTTTGCGTTTTTAATAGCTTTTTTAGGGTATCCTCGGTCCCTTAGTTGTGTTTGTAGATCGCTGGCATGTTTCTCGAAATTGGTATGGTCCGTGCAATTTCTTTTGATCCGCAAGAACTGTCCGTAGGGTGGATTGTATTTCAACCCCTCTGGTTGGTAGCTTTCGAAGTGCAGCAAGGTGTTTCTGTCGGTGGGTTTCCGGAACAGCTCCGTGTGCAGGTGATCACCAGATCTATAGATGTGAAGATCCAGAAAATCGATCCCATGGAAATCCCAATGTATGGTGAATCTGATGTGCTGATTCCGTTGGTTTAACCATAGGTGGAATGCCTTTAGATCTTCAGGACTCCCGTGCCAGATGAGGAGGACATCGTCGATGTACCTTTTCGATAAAATGATTTTTTCTTTGTACGGATTGATGGCTGACATGATATGTTCTGCTTCGTAGTGGGCCATGTATAAATTCGCTATATCCGGTGTGAATGTTGAGCCCATGCGGACGCCTTTGATTTGCTTATACAGCTGGTCCCTGAAGAGAAAGAAATTTTCTGTCATAGCCAATCTTACACATTCCAGAATGAAATCCGTGGGTACAGTTGTAGTATCAGTCCTGGTGTTCAGAAAGAGTTTGAGTACTTCCAGGCCTTCTCTTTGTGGAATAGACGTGTATAATGCCTCAACATCTAGGGTGGCTAGGATGTATTCTTCTTGCAAGATTATGGAATCGAGCATCATGATGGTGTCGGTGCTGTCCTTTTAGGTATGAAACCATTTTGTTGACGAAAGGTTTGAGAAAAAAATAGGTATATACTGACAAGGGTTCAAAAATTGAATCACACGCCGAGACGATGGGTCTTCCTGGCGGATTCGTAGCGTTCTTGTGTATTTTAGGAAGTATGTAGGATGCTGGGATGCGTGGATGGTCTTTGTTCAGAAAGCGATGCTCATCATCGCAAATCCACGTCTCTTGTTGTGCGTGGTTGGTGAGGCTCAGAATTTCTTCCTGTAATTCTTTAGTCGGGTTTCTTTGTAGCGGTAGATAGGCATTTGTATCACTGAGCAAGCGTAGACATTCATTATTGTAGTCCGTAGTGTTTGAAATTACGATCCCTCCTCCTTTGTCTGCAGGCTTGATGGTGATGTCCTGGTTAGAATTGAGTGAGGTGAGGGCTTTTCATTCTTCTGTTGTTAGATTATCGGGATAGAAATTTCCTTTTGTAAGACCCTTCTGGATGGCACTGGTCACCATTTTCTCGTAAGTATCAAATTCACAAGGAATGGTGTGTGCATCGCTTTTTGAACAAAGACCATCCACGCATCCCAGCATTCTACATACTTCCTAAAATACATATTTGAGTTTGGTGTTGACAGTGAAAACTGCTTCTTTACTGCATTTGGTTTTCCTTTGCTTGCATGTCATCCACCTACATGTGTAAGTCTTCATGTGGTTGTGCAAGTGGTGCTGAATGCACAGACATATCTTTGAAACCACTTAACTGCTGGAGTGGTTGGAGCCTACAATGATTTCCTATGGGAATTCAGGAAGAAAATAGACGCTCTTAGTACTTGGTAATCCGGCTCCATATTCTGTAATGTCAGGTGTTGGCAATTAAAATGCTCGGGAGAATCGACTCAGAATGAAATGAGGGGCAAAGTCTAACTCTTGATCCATTCCTCTGCAGAACCAGGGCAGTACAACTCCAGGCCTTGAGGGCCAGAATCCTGATTTTCAGGCTATCTCTCATGAATATTAATGAGATAAAATGTGCAGAAATTTATGCAAATTTCTCTCATGAATATTAATGAGGGGTATTAATGAGGCCTGTAGTTGGACAACCCTGCTCCACACCTTTTGAGAGAAAATCTTACTTTCCTGCAGTTCGTTTAGGAACCACAGTTTTGCTTTTAATTTCAGTTCTTGAATTGGCTGTGGGATTGTGGGGAGGTGTTTGTTTTGTACATGCTTTCGTTCCTTCAGTATTGCTTTACATAGGTGGCTTGCTTGCCACCTATGTAACGCAATAATAGGTATGTAATAGGTCGAGATTTGCATTCAAAGAACATCAACATTTCTCAATTAAATGTTGCGACTGCCATTGCCTTTCAGTCTCTAACAGACAGACAACAACTACTAGAACATCACCTCTGGTCAAAGGCTGCAACCTGTTAGAGACACAAGATGCCAATTTTATTTCAATCTACTTTACCAACCCCCCACACCTTGAACACATTTGAGCACATTCTTACAAATATTCTGACTGCACTTTGAAATGTTGGTATTCTTGAAATTGGCCAAATTCATCCTTTAATTGTCATTGATCTTTTTCATTTCAGGTAACCTTTGACCCCGAAGTCTTCTTCAACATTTTATTGCCCCCCATTATCTTTCATGCCGGATACAGCTTAAGAAAGGTAGGCATTTACTCTACTGAACCACAGTGGGTAGTTTTCTATGTTGGTGTTCCTCTTGGGCCACTGCTTTTAGGTCTGTTCTAAAAGAAATGAGTCGAGTTATTATATAAGAAGTGTGTGTGATGTTGTGATGTATGTAACTGACTTCTACTTGCTTAATTGGTTTATCATAGCATACACTGACCTCGTTGAAGACATTCCTGCTTTGTTTGACAACCTCTTCAGCTAGACAATGGGCCTCATTACAAGTTTGCCCGTCCCGAATTAACATTCCGCTAATTCCGTTTACCAGCACGTTTCCAAGTCGTCAAACTGCAAGCTTGCCGATGGGCTGGCCTGATTTACCTCCAGCCAAGAGCTGGAGGTAAGTCAGCCATCCCACCGGTCAAAAATCAGTAGGTATTACCGGCACCGGTTTTACCAATGCCGGCAATAGCGGCTATCCCGGCATGGAGTCCTATGGGATTCCATGAAATAGGCATTTACCTACCCTTGCTGGTACTTGTAATCTGCCAGTAATTCTGGCAGATCTGGTGCCAGTAACTGTATTACCATCTGGTGATATCCGCCGGATATACTGGTGGGATATCACCAGATGAGTGATTAGGCCCAATGTATTTCATGTTCGGGTTACCGTCTGCACCAGAAAAAACAAAGCTCTTGTGTGGGTCTTTCCACATCAACACTTGTTGTCGGGCCAATACTGCGCACACACTCTCTAGATTGTTTCCTGTTCTTCAGTCTTGCAAGAGCAGTAAGCTGAAAAATACACAACAGATGGCGGATTCATGGCTGAGACGGGGTGGCAGCCTAATTATACAGGAAGCACAATGTACTTACTGTTAAATTAAGCCCCTTCAGAGCTTAAGCATGGAAGTTTCACAAGCATGCAGAAACAGCCCGTCATGTCAAGTGCAGCCTTAAATGCCCCAGAGGTTTGATGTCTGGGCTAAAGGACAGCAATACATGTCCTACCATTACAAGTGATACAAACCATTAAATTACCTGATCATATCAGAATTCACTTTATCGCAGATAAATCATTTCCGTAAAAGCTGTCAAAACATATAAATACATTCTCTCATGTTTGTATTTAAAAGAAAAAAAGCGAAAGAGAACAAGCTATCAAACATAAAATGCATTTCGTAACATTTTCATTTTAATCCTCAAAGCATTTATCGAATAAAACTCAACCACATTACTTAAGGTCTGCTACGAAGAGCTAAAGACATAAACGCAGTGGGGGTCATTACGTGTACAGGCAAACTGACCTACCGTTACCAGCGCCTGATATCCTGTTATTACTGGGATATTGCATGTGCCAGCAACAGGAGTCTTTACCGGCACCGGTATTATTGGCAGTTTTTTGTCATTAGGGGCCCGATTTACTGCCAGCTCTTGGCTGGAGGGTAAATAGGTGACCCCCACATGCAAACCTGTAATTTGTTTGTCTGGTAAATGTGCAGGTAATGGAATTACCAGCACTTTTCCTGCCACTTTTCCTGCACCACTAAACGTGCACGTTTGGTGGTATCCCGCCAGTATTACCAGCAGTATACCACCAAACGGACATTACCGGCACTCGGTCTGCTGGAATTACTGGCAGATTACGATTGCCAGTCAGGTAAGCAATTTCCATAGGGCTCCATGGAGGGGATTGACAGAATTACCATCACTGGTACTACTGGTGCAGGTAATTCCAGCTTATTTTTGCCGGTGGGGCCCAGATTTACCTTTAATGATCCCCAGCGCCTTTTCACAAAAGTGATTTTTCTGACGTTGCTATACATAGGACAAAAGAACTTGAACTTGAACACAATCTCAGGAGCACCAGAATGCCCACCCCCGGCCCCTGCTCTTCTCTCCCAATTTGCTCATTAGTGCATTTCAAGGTAATAATTTTAATTTAAATCTGGTCATTAACTACCGAGAACTGGGGGGGGGGTTCTTAGCCACTCTGAATATTCTTCCATAATATGCTTTCAGATTTAAGTGGAAGATATATTTGCATCGATAATTCTGTTTCTTCTCTTTGACCCTCGTAAAGCGCTTGGAAGGACATGTTTAGTACAGTTTACTGTGATTTTATTGCGAAAATAAGTGACGTACAATAACAAAGTGTAATAGATATTGCATGAACAAATATTGAAATGCCTTTTACAGTGCACATTGTAAAGATACCTATTTTGTGGGAGGAGACCACTGATATCCCCTTCCCTCTCCTAGTCCTAAACTCTCCCCATTTTAACCTAAATCTGTTTTGTTTTGTTTTTTGCACCTAAAACCCACCCCTTTCATTACATTTTATTTTCTTTATTTCGATATGTTTTCTGCTTTTAGGTATTTTTTACCCACTGTGTTATTTCTTGCAATAGTTTTTCATCTTTGTAAAATCATTCTCTCTAATTCCCTGCAATATTATCACTGGATACCGTTTAAGACCTTTCACAGGTTTGGCCGAAAAGTCTTAGGGCCTCATTAGAAGTTGGTTGGTGTGGTAAAATGTGGCGGTAATACTGTATACTGCCGCATTACTGCACCCCCCAACTATGAATTTGGGGGTAAGGTGGCGGAAACACCTCCAGCAAAATCACCCAATTCAGAGCTATTGCCGTGGCAGAATTACCACCAAAATCCCCTAGGGAGTTCTATGGACTCCAATTAAAGGGGACTTTCACCGCCTACCGCCACTTGTAATCCAGCGCTAATACCGCCAGACCAAGTGGTGGTAACCGTGTTAGTTTGGTGGAATCTTGGTGGATTTACTGCTGAGGTACCACCAAACTCGTAATGAGGCCGTTAGTATCAGTAACAGTTAGAAAAGGGCAGATTTGACAAATGTTACAGAGTTGCAAGAGCAAGCATGAGAAGTAATTAACTTTATAAAGGAAGGATGACTGGAAGAAGAGAGTGAAAGAAAGTAGGAAGAGAAATGAATAAAAGGAGGTGGTGGGCAGTTGTGATGGGACAAAAAGAAAAGGATTTTAGTCGTGGATGGATTAAGGTAAAGAGTGGACTTGCATCCACAGCTTTATAACATCAGAAATAGAGGCTTGAAGTTGATCATTAAATGCGTCAACAGGCAGAAAAATTACGGAATCATCAGCATACATGGGACAGGTTAATCCAAAGGAAAGAATAATAGATGAGAGATAAATGGTACATGTGGAGAATAGTAAAGGGCCAAACACTTAACCATATTAGAATAGAAAGGTTGGGGTGGGTGGAGCGCATGTACTCACTTATTAACCATCTGGAGACAGTATTTGTTTATTTATTTGGATTCATAAAGTACCATCGGCCCGGGGGCATCGTGGCGCTGTTACATGGATACTTGCTTGTGATACAGTTTATATTTACATTTAAAATGTACATTACATTACATTTATCAGCATACAATCAAAGCGTAGGGTGTTGGCCCTGTCCGGGGATACATTTACATAGGTGGTTTAGTATACAGTGTACAGTGCAGCATGGATACTAAGTTAGTGCAAGCGATACAGATTGCATTTACAGAGGTATCAGGATTACAACATTCTCCTAGAACCAGAGTAGTAGAAACATGTCTAGTGGTAGGGTGAAACATGCTTATATCATTATTGGAAGAGTTGTGTTTTGAGAGCCTTCCGGAAGAAAGAGATTGAGGTTTCTTTTCTGAGAGCGGGTGGTCGTGTGTTCCAGCTCTTGGGGGCTAGTACTGCGAAGCTGGACCCACCAGCTTTTAGTCTTTTGTAGGTTGGGACAGAGAGTTGGTTGCAGTGTTGGGTCCATTTGGGTCTGGTAGAGCTGTCTCTGTGGATGGCTTCTAACAGGTATGGTGGGGCTGTTTGGGATAGGCATGCGTGCGTGATGGAGAGTGATTTAAAAAGGATGCGCTCCCTTACAGGGATCCAGTGAGCGTTTCGTCTTGCTTGGGTTATGTGTTCCCTTTTAGGGATGCATTGTTTTGTGTTGTTTGAAGTTTTTTAAAGTTTTTGGAGGATGTGCCTAGGAATAGGACGTTGCCGTAGTCGAGCTTAGCTCCTACTGTGGCTCTTGCAATGGCTAGGCAGTTTTTGGGGGAGAGGTAAGGCTTGACGGCATTAATGATCGTGGTAGATAGTGCCACAGAGGATGCAATCGCATTTACTTGGCGGGACATGGATCCTGTTAGTAGCCAGTGAGAGGGAGGAGGACCTGAGTGTCATCAGCATATTTGGTGTAGGCTATGTTGTGATCATCAAGGTCGTTGAAGAGGGGGAGGGTTAAGATGTTGTAGAGGGTGGGTGATGGCCATGATTCCTGTGGAACTCCGCAATGGATGGGAGTGGGGGGGGATGCGCAGTCCTGATCAGAGAAGACACTCATGAGCCTACCTTCAAGGAAGGATGTAACCCAGATGGTGGCTTGTTGGGAGAATTGTGCTGCGTTTTTGAGGTGTTTGCATAGGAGCTCGTGATCCACAAGGTCGAAGGCAGCGGAGAGGTCAAGGAACAGGAGCAGAGCGGGTTTTCGCTGGTCCATGGTTTGCTGAAGCTGCACTTTTAGATCTAATAGGGCTGTCTCGGTCCCATGGCGTGGCCGGAAACCAGATTGCCTTTTGCCAAGAATGTTGTTGTTTTCAAGGTGCGGTTGTATCTGTAGATATGCTGCTTTATCTAATATTTTTAGCAGGAAAGGGACGGTCATTATCGGTCTGTAGTTGTTAGGTTGGTCTGGGTCAAGTGAGGGTTTTTTCAGGAGCGGGCGTAGCCATGATTCCTTGAGGGAAGGCGGTACGACCGCTGATGATTGTGAGGCGTTGATGAAAGCCGTTAGGAATGGGGCTAGAGGTTCTGTGCATTCTTTGATCAGGGCCGCCGGTCAGGTGTCTCCATTGCATGAGGAGGTTTGATACCTTCCATGAGCGCTATGACCTCTGATTCAGTCACCTCTCGGAAGGAGAATGGTTGGTATTCTTTTGTGGGATTATTTTTGTGATTTTTGGCTTTGGAGGGAGAGTTAGTTTTGGGGAGTGCTTTGCGGTGGGCTTTTATTTTTTCTTGGAGAGTGTTTAGTTTGTTTAACATGGCATTTTGAATGGAGTTGCACCATGCTTCATCTTTGACTGTTTCTTGGGTGTTGGTTGCCGGGGATGCCATCTCCTTGTAGATTGCAAATAGTTCTTTGGATTCAGATTTAGCATTGTCTATTCTGGAGTTATATGATGATGATTTGGCTGTCGTGATTTCTTTTTTGTACTGGGAGGCAAGAGTTTTGTAGGCCTCTAGAGAGGAGGTGGAGGGGTGGGATCTCCACAGAGAGAGGGCCTCTCTTTTTTGGCTCTGAGGTCAAGAAGCTCTTGTGAGAACCATGAGTTAGCATGTTTTTTGTTTTTAGCTTTTTTTGGCAGAAGGGGTGCAATAGTCTATGGCTGTATTTATAGTCTTTTTGTACAGGTCTGCTAGTTCTACCGGGTCAGAGGAGAAGGGTGGTTTAAATGCTTGTGCTGCTTCTAGGAGGGGGATGAGCCTTTCCTTCGTGAGTTGCCTGGAGGATCTTTCCAGTGCTGGCGGACATGGTTTGGTAGGTTGGGGTTTGGTTCCAGTGGGGATGTAGAAGTGTATGAGGTAATGGTCAGTACAGGAGTATGGGGTGTTGAAGCTGATGTCAATGGAGCAGCTATGATATGAAATGATATGATATGGCATTAATAACGCGCCTATACACAAGAGTTTCAAGGCGCGACGAGGCAGGGGAGGGGGAACAAAGGGAAGACAGACAACGATTTTACTAGGCCAGGTGTCAATGAGATTGTGCAATTGCATGGAAAGGGGGAAAGGGAAAAGTGTGCGGGGCAAGAGGGAGGGGAAAGTGCAGTACATAGGATAGTAGAATAAATAAGATAAATAAAAAACGGCCAGCTGGTGGCAAGTGCAAGGTAATTGCAGACATAAGTGCTGGTAGGGGAACTGTAGGGAAACAGTCCCCAGGTGCAGGGGTTGCCAGAGAGGCAATGCAGGTGTGCAACTGGCAGAGTCTGGGCCCGAGATCAGAAGGGTGGCCAGCTAACCAGTGCAGTTTCAGCCAGGAATTCAGCAGGGGAGAGGAGGAGCGAAAGCAGAAGCAAAGAGGAAGGTTTTGAGGTGCTTCCGGAACCGCAGATTGTTCTCAAGTTTCAGGGAGGCAGGAAGGCTGTTCCAGAGGGAGACCCCAGCTGAAATGAGAGATCTACCACCAACTCTTTGCTTGGAGAAGCAACTGACCCTGAGGGAGTTGGAGGAAGAGCTCGAGAAGGAAGATGTTTAGCAAGAGAGAGTTGAAGGTATTGCGATCCCAGGCCCCAGAAGGCCTTGTGGACAATGCAGAGGGTTTTGAACTTAATCCTTGCAGCCACTGGGAGCCAGTGCAGAGATTTCAGTCCTGGAGAGATACGATCCCTGGGCTTGAGGCCAAGGACAAGTCTCGCAGTCCTGTTTTGGATAAGTTGCAGACGGTGGAGAGTAGAAGCAGGCAGATTTAGATAGAGGCTGTTACAATAGTCCAGCCTAGAGAGAACCAGGGCTGTGGAGAGAGTGAGCTTCTCGGGGAAGGAGAGGAAAGGAAGAATGCCCCTGAGGAGGTGCAGCTGGAAGTGTGACTTCTTAGAGATGTCGGAGATGTGAGAGAAGGAGAGTGTCGAGTCGAAGATGACCCTGCGGTTTTTAGCCTTGCAGGTGGGAGCAGGGAGAGGGCCAAGAGAGGCCGGCCAGAGAGCTGCAGGGAAGGAGGGAGTGGGTGTGCCGATGAGTAGAATCTCAGTCTTACTGGCAATAAGGCAGAGGTCATTGGCAGCACACCACTCCTGGATAGCAGACAGACAGTCAGAGATGAGGGAAGGAGAGGAGGAGGCCGAGGGTAGCCTGAAAATGAGCTGGGTGTCATCTGCATAGCACTGAAAATTGGGGCAGAGAGTGGCGATGCGGTGGGCAAGGAGTGACAGGTATTGGTTGAACAGCCAGTTGAGAGATGTTAGATCCCTGGGGACACCACAGGTAGAGAAAAAGATAGCGGAGAGGAAGGACCGAAGTTGGACCTGGGAGGGTCAGTCGGAGAGGAAAGAAGTCAGCCACGCCAGAGCCTGACCAGTGATGCCCAGTTTATCACGGAGATGGTTGAGCAGGATGGCATGGTTGACAGTGTCAAAGACAGAAGAGAGATCAAGCAAGATGAGGACGCAAGGGGTGTTAGAATCAAGGTTGGAGAGCAGATCTTCATGGATGTTCAGGAGAGCAGTTTTTGTGCTTCTGGCAGCGCGGAAGCCAGACTGATGGTCATGAAGGCAACCAACAGATTTAGTTTGGAAGTTGAACCTGGGAGGGTCGGCCAGAGAGTTGGACTTGGGTCGTTGTGGTGAACTATCCAGTCAAGGGTGCAACCTTTGTTGTGTGTTGGATCGGTAACTCTTTAGAGGAAGCCCATGTCGAGAAGTGATTTGTTCAGGGCTTTGCTTTGTTTATCTTTGAGGTCATTGAGACCTAGGTTAAAATCTCCTAGGATGATGGTTCGAGTGGTTATTTTTTTAGGTTATCTCCACTAGGATTTGGCGAGCACAAGCAGATGCCGAGAAAATGATGGCAGCAATAACTACATCTAACTCTAGGTCCCTGTGGGAGATAATCAATAAAGGGGATGATTTTCAGTCAGCCCTGACAGCCAGTAACGTCTCAAAAAAGGACTGGGTAAAGTTTTACAGTGATCTCTTTCAGGAGAAAAGCCCAATAAAGACCAAGAAAAGTTCGGGGAACGAATGGCGTATTGATATAGACAGGGATGACATTCTAACAAGAATTCAAAAATTGAGTTTATCGCGAGCTGCCGGTCCAGACGGCATCTCGAATTCAATGCTGAAGGAAAACAAGGAAGAGTGGGCGGATTTTATCCTGGTACTATTCCAGCAGATATTAAAAACAAGATCAATCCCACACTCTTGGAAAGAGGCCCTAATTGTACCCATATATAAAAAAGGAGATAGTAACAATCCAATGAATTACAGACCCATCGCCCTCCTAGATTCCATAGGGAAACTGTTTTGTTCCATCTTGCTAAGAGATCTCAAAAAGTGGGCAATTAGGGAAGGGATTCTGGACAAAAGACAAACAGCTTTCATGAGTGGCGTCGGAACATCATTGAATCTATTCATCTTGAATATGCTAAAGATGCGGGCACTAAAACAAAAAAGGAATATTTACCTGGGCTTCATTGATCTCGAACAGGCCTTTGATGGGATCTGTAGAGAACTGCTTTGGTCCAAACTCAGGAAATGGAACTGCCCGCAAGATCTGCTACAGGCCATTCAGGAACTGTACACTAACACCTCAGTTCAGATAGTGGTCTCAAAAGGAGGAGATCTGACAGAGAAAATCTTAACCACCAAGGGCATAAAGCAAGGGTGCGCCCTGGCACCTTTCCTGTTTGTTTTGTACCTAGCAGACATGAAAGAATCACAGGAACACATTCGTGCATTCCCCCCAGTATTTCAGGAGGAAGCCCTCTCATGGATCATCTATGCGGACAACGTGGTATTTATGGACCAAACTCCCATAGGTCTGCAAAGACGCATGGTGGAATTCAAGTCTTACTTAAGCAAAAACCATCTGTCGGTCAACGTAAAAAAATCCATGGTCCTAATAATGCAGTCGGCACGACGTCCTAATATCGGGAAAAATAAAAAGGGCTTTACATGGTCATTGGACAATCAACCTCTGGAAATAGTTGATTCAACAGTTTATCTGGGGGTCAGAATAAATAAAAACATCAATGAGCAGGGCCAATTAAACTTTATCAAAGAAAAGCTGATGAAACTCTCTAATCAAGCTCGAGCCCTGCACCGACGCTACGGAACCTTTTCAATGATGCCACTAATTATATTCTACAAGCAAAAAGTAGTGGCAAGCATAACATACGGAGCTGAATCATTGTTAAATCTTCACTGGAAAACGTGGGCGGTTCTAGAGGCTTTTTTCTGGAGAAGGGTACTTAGGCTTCCGAACTGTCTCCCTGCATCGATAATAAGACATGAGTTGAGATTACAATCAATGGAGTCAATAGTGCTGTGGAAGACCCTCTCGCTATTTCGAAAATGTATCCTTGATAAACCTCCCATTTCATTCGAATTACTAGCGAATAAAGAGGTAATCAATGCAGATCCGCATTTCAATGCTTGGAAACAGAACTGCTTTGAAATTCTGGAACATCATCATATCAAAATGGATACGCTAAAAGATAATCCCGAGAAAGCAAAGAAAAAAATACGAGAAAATGACTGGATAGCCACTGACAATCTAAAGAGGGAGAACACAAAGTGTTATTATATCATCTGGGAGCGCAAGGCACTGAATGATCCTCCACCTTATCTCCGAAGATTTCCCTCTTCAAAATATAGGGATCTCTTGATGAGAGTCAGATTTAACATCCTGCCAACAAGAGAAGTGCAATATTTAAGGAAACAAATTCTAAAGGAAGCTGCTAGTTGCCGTTTCTGCAATGCTCCGGACATCTTGGAATCAGTAAAACATTGGACGCTTTCCTGTCCGGCCTTAATCACCCGAAGGAACTTATACCTAGGAGATTGGGTGGATAACATAAATATATTGACAATAAGGGTTATTGGGAACGAGTTCTGACGGTCCAAAAACTTGGTCCGACCCTGGAAGTACTACGATTCATAGAATCGATATTAAAAGGTCTCGAGGGTAATGATGAAGTGGAAGAGGAGGTTGAATCTTCGTAAGGATGGTGGGGTCTGGAAAAGGACATTGACTATTTTCTGGGTCTTTGTTAAAGGTTGAAAATTTATGTAACCAATAAAACATAAAAAAAAAAAAAAAAAAAAAGTTATCTCCAACTAGATGAAGGAGGTTGGCTTGGAGTTCAAGTAGAGGGCTAGGAGGGCGGTAGATAATGTGAAGAGTGATGGTATCATTGGGGGACACAGCAAGTTTGACTGTTAGTGAGTCAGTGTGGTAATCTATCGTAGAGCTGATTAGTCTAACATTGATGGTGTCTTTAGTGATGAGTGCTACTCCAACACCTCCTTTGCTAGAGGTTCTGTCTTTGTGGAATAAGAAGTAACCAGGGGGAAGACCAAGGTTGATGGAGGGGCCTGAGGCAGCATGGAGCCAGGTGTCAGTGAGTGCAAGGAAGTCCAGGTCGAGGTTAGTGATTAAGTTGCAGATTTCAGTGGCATGGGCTGGGAGGGAGCGTGTGTTGATCATGGCGCAGTTAAGTTGTGTGCAAGTGGGTTGGAGTGGGGGGGGTTTCTCAGTTTGGCTGTGTGGGGGTTTGAGGTGTAGTTGGGGTGTGTGGACTGGGGGTGAGTGTGATGGGTTTGGGTTTGGGTGTGGTGGTATGGATATGGCTGGTGCGTGTGCTTGAGCGCTGGTTTCTGAGAGTGGAGGGCCTTGGGCGTGAGGTGGGATTGGTTGTGGGCGGGTAGTGTGTGTGGGTGTTGCTCAGTGGTTTGCTTTTGTGTGGTAGTAATTTCTGAGTGGGCTGAAGTGAACTTGTGTGGAGCAGGAGGGGTGCAAGTGAATGGGGGAAGAAAGAGTGTGGGAGGTATGTTGGTAGGGGGAGAGCGTGATTTTATTTCTTGGGGTGGGCGGTGAGTTGCGTTGCCGGTCGGGTGACTGTCTAGAGGCGGAGTGCTAATGACTGTCATGATGTGCTAGCTGGGATACCTGGGTGGACTGTTCCTGTAGAAGAACCGAGGCCTGGTCGGCAGGTGGACAGACAGGAGGTACTGATAGGTGGGCTGGGCAGGCGGAGCAGGATATGGTGTGTGCAGATAGGCTGTGAGTAGTTAAGATATGGGCCAGGCGGTGGTATTCAGGGAAATATCAGTGTGCTACTTCAACTTGCCTGTAGCAGGTGGGCTTGGTTAGATCACAAGGGCGAGTGGTGGCTGTGCAACAGGTCAAACATACGGCGGGCTGTTCAACTATCCCACCGACTCAGCAATAACATTAAAAAATCTTCCAAAATCCTACTACTAGGAGACCTAAACTTAGGTTAAAATGACCCTAAAGATGAACCCGCCACTGCACTAGCTAAAGAATGATCAGACTTGGGATTCTTACAAGGAGTACACTCTCCTACCCATTCTAAGGGTCGCACCCTCGACTAGGTCATGTATCTTAACTGTGACACCAACATCACCTCACCGTATTCGGAATGGCCTGGTAATTCCCCATTCTGGGAACCCGGTAAAGGAGCCCGGTTTGGCGGCAGCCATGGAGCTAATAGCTGTCCTCATAATACTGTGTATAACCAGATGAGCAGTCTGGACCCCAGGACCTAAATTCCTTCATCCACTTATTCAAACATGCTTCTGTAAAAACCTTCTGACCCAGAACTTCACATAAACTGTCCCATGCCACACTCAGACTGAAAATATCTGTGTCTCTGAAACTCCCCACCTCAGGACCTAAACCAAATCACCAGAAATTCATGAAATCACACAAACGCTACTCGTCAAGAAGGCCTTCCCAGATGTTGGCTAGCGTTAAGTCTCAACCCAACCCTTTTGGCCTTAAAATCAGATGCACTTGGTTGTCCTGCTCATTTGAATGATATTGATATTGTTATACTAGTGCAAAAGCATGGTTAAGAATTAGTGGCAACGCGCGCACTCTGTTGCCAGTCAAGTTTTCCTGCATTGACTTCTCCTCCAAACTAATGTTTTCATGACCCCATGAATCTTCAGGCAGGCTATATTTCTTTACCTTTTCAGGCGTGTCTTAATTTCCTTTTCAGGTGTTGCAGGTTAATTGACAAAATGTCTCTAAGGATTCTGGTACTTGTATTTTTCGCACTTTGTTTCTTTTGCAGGTGACTGGAAACAACTCCCTCCATAGTACAAATCTTACCCTGGATAGGGGGAGGGGGAAAGCCATGTTTATGGCTCTCCATTGTAAAGCATGATGGCCCTGGTGCTGCAGCCTTTTGAGCCCGGGACTCCTGCAACATTGGTTAAGAATTAGTGACAAGGCGCGCACTCTGTTGCCAGTCAAGTTTTCTTAACTAGTGCAAAAACCTGTTTACACGGGCCAAAGTTGTGTTGGTTGGAGGTTTCCCATCATTGTTTTTGTTAAATTTCCATTGAGCGGCTTAAACAAATGAATTTCTTTTTATGTTTTTTTTTAAATGTATATATTTTAGTGTATGCAACTTGAAGTATGCTGTCAAAGTGGTATCCCTGTCTTGGGCGTTTTCTGCAGTTAATTGTATGTTATCATTGTGTTGAAATGCACATTTTGTTCACCTGGAAGATGAATTTGAAGTCTTATAATTGTATGCTTAAGGCAACAACTCCCTCTAGCGGTGGTACTAGGCGAAGCGGCTCATGGCGGCTTCGGACAAACATGATTCTGGCCATTTATGATATAGTATGATAATGCAGTACTTTTAAAATCGTGCATCTGCTTTAGTTTTCTGAATTGTTATCCTTACCAAAACTCCAGCACCCCTCCTCAACGCCATCCTTGCACTCTGAAATGTCCTCTCGTTGCAGTGCTTTACAAAAATATCAATAAAATAAAAGGCGTACAATTTCCTGCACAGTGAACCTGAATCGAAAGGAGCTGAGAACATAAATGCCATGATGTCTTTAAAGTTTATTTGAAAAATATGGGACAGTTGTGACATCTTTGCCGTGGCCACATGTTGGATGGAGAATGTACTGAGTTCTCCGTTTTACTGTTGCAAATAATGCTATGGATTTCCGTGAAGATATTTCTATCAGATTCGAATAACAAAGGCGTTTAGCCTGAAAGATGTGTTTGCATTAAACTGACCGCTGGAATGAATGTAGAGGGCTGGCCTCATTAGAGGGACACCAATGCAATCTTCTCCCAAATGTTCGCGCAATTTCATGTTTCGCATTCATCACACAGATTCAAGGGATTCTGTGTCTCAAGTGAAAGCTCTTTAACTGCAGAGGTGTGGCAAAATCAACTGAACCCTGTATTAGAGAGGTGTGCAGCGCCATCCCAGAGTTCACTGGGCAGTTGGAGTCTAAGAGAAGGGACTTTTGGGCCTCTATGAGACCTAGGACAGCACAGGCATGGGAGATACTGCAAACATTACATTTCAGAATTAACAGGTTAATAGCGCATCATGCTTTAGGTGAAAATCTGGAAGACAAAAAACAATGGTAAAATAATCGGAAAAGTCAACTTGTTTTATAGAAACAGCAATATTAGAAGGCATTCTCGAGGGCATTGCCTTTTTACATGTGTAGGACGATTTTGTTTGCCTAGTAGTTTCGAGTTTGAATAAACATAGGAGCATGCAGGGCCACCCCAGTGAATGCTCAAAATCATCCACAAAAGAAGAACCTAAAGGTGGCAATGAAGTCCATCTCACAGTGTTCAAAACAGATTCAGAAGTCGGGCTTCTTATAAAAGTAAACTCTTCTTGTATTATGCATAGATGATTTTGCATAGACACATCTAGTACAGAATTCACTGCAATCCAGTCCTTAGACAGTATTCTTATGCTGAGGGAGACTTCATTACGGGTGTGCCGGTCCGGTAAAAATACCAGAATAAATGCTGGTAATACACTCCGAGTTTGCCGGTAGAGGCAGTGAACTACTGGCAGGACTGACCTGCTGGGAATTCAGGCCCTTACCAGCAATTAGCCGCAATTACCAGCAACGGTACCAGAGATTGCGGGAAACCCATTCCATGGAGTCCTAGCAGACTCCATGGAATGGGAACTTACCGTTGGCACCTGTAATATCCTGGTAACACTGGGATATCGGGCGCTGGTAACGTTAAGGCAGGTTTTTCGGTAACCCGCCGGTAGTACAGGTAGGTTACCGGCAAACTCATAATGACCCTCTTAGTCTGAAATAACTGTAATGAAATCCAAATGATTTAGGAATATATTGTTTGTTTGTCTGTATGTGATGTGGTTCAGTGGATTCAATACCAAAACTGTATTCTCAGTTGTAAACACATTGACCTCTCAATACGGTAACACCAATTGCAAAAAGCTGTCAACAGCTTAGAGAAACTCCAGGCTTCTAAGGTGGCTGCAAAATCGTTAGGAGCAGCGATCCGTCAGCCACAACAGCAGCAGCATCCGACATTCCAGACTTGGAGAAGGTGTTCCTTTCTCTTCTACTCTTCTTTTCGACATAGAGGTAGAGGTCAGCCGCCCAAAGAGGGCACAGAAGATGCCCACGTGGATCCAAGGGCCATCACTTCCTCATTGCCTACTGCCACAGCCAAAGCCCCAAAACCACTATGGGTGTTTTATGCACAGGACTCCAGTGGGAGGCAGGTTAGCCAGCATCTACAAGAATGGCACTACATTACTTGGGAATTATGGGCACTTCAGACAGTGGCTCAAGGGTACTGTCTCCCATTTCTAAAAAGGCCCCCAGATTGTTCCCTGAGCGAGCAATCTCTTCCGGAACTAGACCTGCTCCTTCTGCAGGAGATTCTTTCCCTGCTGGAGAAAGGTTCTGTGTAAAGGGTTGTGGCGGAGCAATACCAAGATTAGTACTCCAGCGATTCCTGGTTCCCTGTGATCCATCTTGGACCTAAGACTCTTGAACACGTTCCTCAGGAAGGACAGATTCAAGATGGTCACTCTTTTGCAGATCCTCCAGGCCCTTCAGCTCCATGATTGGATGGTGTAACTCGATCATCAGGAGGCTTACTTTCATGTGCCTATACATCCCAAGCACATGAAGTACCTGAGGTTCATCATTGGCAGTTCTCATTATCAGTTTCGTGTACTGCCTTTCGGGCTGACCTCTGCCCGAGGGTCTTCACCAAGTGGATGGCAGTGGTGGCATTGACTCTAAGTAGGGGAGGGATCCACCTCTTTCCCTACCTAGATGTTTGGCTGATCAGAGCCTGTTCTCCCAAACCAGCTCTGGAACATCTCAACAGCACCCACCACTCTCTTCAATCAGGGTTTCTACCTCAACTTCAAGAAGTCCCCAGTGACACCTTCCTAAAAGCTGCAATTCATTTGAGCGGTCCTGGACTCTTCCTCGGGCAAGGCTTTGCCTCCCGAGTTGAGGGCTCAACATATCTTGCAAATGGTGACAATATTCCAGAATGCCCAACATCTACCAGCATTCCACTTTCTGAGGTTGTCTGGGCCTCATGGCATCCTGCATTTGTCTAGTGCCAGAAGGCCACCTAAGGATGAGGGTATAATGATGCACTTTCTTATGGTCCCGAGCAAGGTCGCACATGATCTCCTGTGGTGGGCCTGCAAATAGAATGTGATGGAAGAGGAACTCTTTTGGAAACCCTGGCCGGGGATAACAGTAGTCCCAGATTGTTCTCTCACGGGATGGGGAGCTCACATGAGCGATCTCATGATCAGCAGTGTTTGGTTCCCCTCAGAATCCAGACTACACATAAACGTTTTGGAGCGTAGGGCAGTTAGACCCGGGCTGATGGCCTTTTTTCAATTCATAGAGGGGAAGAACGCCCTGATCATGACAGACAACACAGTGGCTATGCATTACCTCAACAAGGGAGGAGGCTTTGGGGCACAACAACTGTGAAGAGAGGCAAAGCAGCTCTGGTTTTAGGCACTGCAAAAGGGAATTTCCCTATCAGCTCTTCACCTAGTTGGACAAGAGAACACGACGGCAGACGCTATGAGCAGGCAGAGCAGTCTCCCACAAGTGGAATTTAGCTCAGGAAGTCCTTCTAGAGATCTTCACACTTTGGGGAACCCTTCAAGAGGATCTGTTTGCATCCAATGTCAACAGGAAATGCAACCTGTTCTGTTCCAGGGAATTTCCTCAGAGAGAATCTCTCGGGGCTGCGTTTGTGGTGGACTGGGAATTTCCACTCCTGTACACATTTCCACCAGTCCCCGTCATTCCTGTCATCAGGAGGTTCAGGATGTTTGGGAAGTCCATGATCCTGATTGCTCCAGATTGGACCAGGAGGACGTGGTACCCAGAACCTCTAGACATGTCCATCTGCCCTCTGTCACGTCTTCCCCTGAGAGTGAACCTACTCTTACAAGAGGGAGAATGTTTTCTTCATCCAGAAATTGGAACTCTGAACCTTCACTCCTGGTTTCTGAGAGATTAAGATATAATGATTGGGACCTCACAGAAGACATTATGGAGGAGGCACTTTTGGTCAGAAGATCAGCAACAAAAGCACTATACTGCAGGTGGCTACTGTCAAGGGATATCTGGCAGCGTTCTCCATCTTTAAGCACACGCCAGAGCAAGGCTCTTTTTTTAGAATACCAATTGTCATTCAGTTCCTCAAGGGATTGACAAATGTTTTCTCACCTGTCCCTTTTATAGTCCCGGCTTGGGATCTCTACTTGGTACTAATATTTTTGATGGTAGCTTCATTTGAACCTCTCCATTCCTGCTCACTCAGATTATTAACCGTTAAGAAATGTTTTCTAGTAGCCATCACGTCTGCTCGTAGAGTGGTTGAGCTACAAGTATTATCATGTAAACCTCCTTTCACAAGATTTTCCAAGGAGAAGGTAGTCTTGACGGTTCACTCCTTCCTTCCTTCGTAAGGTGGTGTCTGAATTCAATCTGACACAAAAAAATGTGCTTGCCAGAAGTGTACCCACCTCCTCATCCTTCCAAGGAGGAATGTCAGGCAAGATGATCAACTCTGTGTGGTTTACACTGGACACAGACTAGGACAGGCTGTGACTAAACAAACTGTCATGTTGGATTATTCTGTGTATTTCAGAATGTTATTCTATCGCTAGGAAAGATGTCCTGACAATCTAAGGGCACATTCTAAAAGAGGAGTGGCAACAACTTTGCCTCTGCAAAGAGATGTACCAGTGCAGGACATTTGTAATGCTGCAACTTAGTCTTCAATACATACCTTTTCAAAACATTACTGTCTAGACACCTTGTCTGGTCAAGACACTAGGTTTGGGACAGCTGTTTTACATCTCTGGAACTAAATCCACGTGTCCCACCTCCATTTACAAAACTGCTATGGGAGACTATGAAAGATGAGGAATCCGTGGGAGAACACAATCCATTAGAAGAACAAATTACTTACCGGTGGTAATGTTCTTTCTACTGGATGTTCCTCCCACTGATTCCTCATCGCCCACCCAGCCTACCCAGCCTGCCCAGACTGTGGGTGCATTTTTAAGTATTTTCGCTTTCTTTTAATGCTCATGCGGGTTATTAATCCTCGAATTGTCTGTGCAGAAAGGGGGAAAAAGTAGAACTGAGGCAACGGGCGCAGTGCGTGCTAGTTATACCATTGTCAACGTCCCATCCGAGCGCAGGAATGGAAGCTGCTGAGGTTTCCGAAGACTGCATTCAGGATATTGGTATATCAAAGATGAGCAATCCGTGGAAGGAACATCCAGTAGGAAGAACATTACCAGGGGGGTAAGTAATTTGTTCTTCCCAATGTTTGTGCTGGATATAGCAATGCCATGTTATTTAATAGTCATTAATTTGTCGAAGGCTGAAGGGATAATTTGGTCCTGCTCCCTTTCGAACCTGTGTCTTCCATGCTGAAGACAAATAACTGGGGATAGGGCTTCACTTATTTAACTATCTTTCCAGCAAAAACCAGGCTCGGAATCACTATGGTGTCATTTAATTAAAAAAAGGAACTGTTGTGAATTGGGATAAAGGACAGGCTAACCTGTCTAAAGGCTCTGGCAAAAGCTTTAGGACCACATTCGAAACACGAGTTTTGTCAAATAAAAAACAGAAAGTGCAGAATTTGAAAACATCCTGTATAACTGGTATAGTGAGTCTTAAAAATTGAAAACACGACCTAAAGAGATTGTTGGTTTCTTTTTTTGTGCATTTCCATAAAGATGTGTATTCTGCAACTAAAGATGCAGCAGAAGGAAATGTGGACATACATGTATACACCATTCACATATTTTGTGAATGAGGAGGAAATAAAATGTCTGTTGCATGAAATCCAGTAGGAAAGGCAGAAACGAAAGCAGATAGCTTAGTTTTGAGGCACCTGCTCTGGATGTTTAGTGCTAAAATTAACTCTTTGAATGCCAGGACTTCAATTTTACCGCATGTAAATTATGATGTGTGCATATGTCCTAAAGGCACTTGAGGGGTGTCACAAAGTTGAGTAATTTCATAATTTGAGGTAACAATGGACCTCACTTTTTTCAAGGGTTTCTTAACATTTCTCGCCAAAGCAAAAAAAAGACACATAAATGTGTGGGCTTTAGCGGCCCATTACATTGACAAATTCTTGCTATAAATTATAGGTAAAATCTTTGCGGATCACGTTACAGAAATATTAATTTCTTTGATTGGTCCAGACCAAAGTGGTTGAAAAGCTTTAGGAAGGCTTGCCACTGAGTCAGATAAGCTGATAGAAGGAAGTTATCATGCAACAACATTGTTGGATGCTGGACAACGCTTCGATTTCGCTGATTGGAATGTTCTATGGCAAACAATGGTGCAGATTTGTTTTTCACAAATGTTCGTGCATGTGTTTAAGAGCAGCAGCAAAACTATTCTTTAACTGTACAATTTGGAAACGTATATTAGTAGAGGGCGAAGACAAGGGTGTCCAATTATTCTCTTGTTTGCATTATTTATCAAGCCATTGCTGATCAATATCCGGACAGACGGGAGAATGAAGAAGCGCCACAATGTCAGCTCCGCGCAGCTGGTGAGGCATTCATTATTCTCGAACCCTGACCTGAGCGGGCTGCAGGAGGTCATCAATGAATAGTTCCAAGTATCAGGTTGTCAGATCACATTCTCAAAAACAAAGGGTATTTTCTTAAGTGCATTTGCTTAGGCCTTCCCAATGACTTTACAGCAATTACATAACTTAGCTTAGTTATGATTGCTCTTGATATTAAAGATGTGGGTGGATTTAGTGGTGCCCCCTACTTAATCGATTATGGGGGGATGCTAGAGGTGTGGGGAAACTTGCTGTGGTAGCAGCACAGATATCTTTATGATGATCCTATTCCCCTAATTGGCGATTTATTTTTTAATCAAATATTATTAGTACTGCATTAGTATAGACGGCGGGTGTGGAGGGAATTAGCTATTTAGTTGTGTCGAATACTGGAAGATGGGAATTGGCGATGTGCAGCATTACTATTGAGCGGCAGCGCTTTATTATTTGCAGCGACTGGAAAGGCCAGGCTTTATGATTGCACGCTACTCCAACAGGTGGCATCGGCAGACTAGGCAGATCTTCTTTTAGGCAGGCCTGAGGATGAAATGAAGGAAGCCGATTATCAGGGTTTCTTAGCTACGGAGAGAGTTTGGGCTTGGGTAAGCCAACGGATAGGAGCACACCAGTACTACATCAGACTCCGATTTCAACTTCGATATCGGCTTTCACTATTGCCAAAGTCCAGGATTCTAGAAAATAGAACGAAACTGGTATCGGGTATGTAGGTCAATCGATGCACGGACATGGAAATGAATTGGACCATCACCTTCAGTTGGAATCTGACCTGCCTTGTAATACTATTTTTTAAAATGAGTGAAAATCCGAAGTTTCTTAGAGAGGCACATTTAAAAAGGCATATCAAAGACCAAGTTTATATACTGTACTTTATAGTATGGTGGGCCTGTTGGCAAAACAGCACTTTTCGTGGCAATTGTTCCAGGTGTAGAAGGGGCAACAGGGGATTAAGAACGTATGCTTTGGTGATGTGCTGTGGTTCTGAAAATGTGTCAACAAATGGAAAGTAATTTGTCAAAAATGTCTGGAGTAGTTGCTATTCATGTTAGCAAGTAGATGGCTATGCAATGAAGGCAGAAGGGCTTACAAAGAATGGAGGGATGCGAAATAGTTGCTGCTGTTCATTTCTTGCACGACAATGGGTTCATTAATTACGCTGTCATGTGATGAATGGACAAAGAAATTGCCATGTTTTTTAGTCTAAATGGTCCTTGACCTCCCGACCAATGATGAATCAAATGCTGGCATGATAGGATACGGACTTTGAAGAGATTTGTTAAAATTGATTGTGTTGATGAATGTAACGTATAACCTGAATCAATTGCTTGCACTTAAATAAAAAATAATATTGAAAAAGGTGAAGAGTACCATAAAATGAATCCAAAAGAATTGATTGTGAACAACTTTACACCGCGATTTCCCAGCAAATTCTGTGCTAGAGCCTCACATTCAGTCATACATTTCCAAATATAGGCCACAGACTTGTAAAAATTCTAAACTTGCTGTAAAACGATTGTGTTCTAATATAGCTAACTTTACAATTGTAGCTAACCATGTCTAATTCCTAAGAGTTCTTTTCTTCTAAATCTGTCCTCTTTTGTTCTTGCTCCTCCTTTACTTCTGATGCTCAAATAACCTCTGTCTCGTTTGGCTCACGGGCCCTTCATAATCATAGCCATGGTTAATATTAAAGTAGTTCCTCTCAAAACCATATTTTTGTCACGATTATTTCAGCAGAGTGGATCGTGCTTTTAGGGATAACGAGTGGCCTGTGGTGGTGGGAACTCCCTGTGTCCCTGTCTCCTGATGATCCCCCGGTATAAGCTGTTCTCTGCAGGGAATATTAGGGAGTCTTTGGAAGGGTAGGGCAGGCGCGTCTTTCAGCGACAATTGATAGTTCAGGTACTTCTAACCAGGATCACTTAAAGCAGACCTCACAATTTGCACTAGCAATTGGCGAGGATAATTGACACTTGGTGAGTGAGAAGCTGTGCGCATGTTGTGAGTTGAGGGGGCGCGTGACATTCACTGCTTTGCTAGTAGCTCGAGCTGTTGCTCTGCTGAGGTTTTCGAGGAGGAGTACATAAAGGCCAGGTGGTTATGTGCAGGGAATTATTGTAGATAAAGTAAGACACCGAAGGTATTTTGGACCCAGGCACCAGAAAGACTTGTGGAATATGCAGAGGGTTTTAAATGTAATCCTTGCATTCACTGGGAGCCAATGAAGGGATTTCAGGACTGGAGAGATACGATCCCAGGGCTTGAGGCCAAGGACAAGTCTCGCAGTCCTGTTCTGGATTAGTTGTAAAGGGCGGAGTGTGGAGGCAGGTAGATTTGGAAAGAGGCTGTTACAGTAATCCAGTCTGGAGAGAGCCAAAGCTTGGGAGACAGCAAGCTTTTGAGGGAAGGAGAGGAAAGGCAGAGTACCTCTAAGGCGATGCAATAAGAAGTTTGACTTTTTGGAGACGTCAGAGATGTGTGCGGAGAAGGAAAGTGTGGAGTCAAAGATAACCTCGAGGTTCTTAGCCACGCAGGTGGGGGTAGGAGGAGGGCCAAGGGAGGCCGGCGAGAGAGAGAGGAAAGGATGGAGATGGTGTACCAATATGGAGGATCTCAGTCTTGTTGGCATTTAGACGAAGATCATTGGCGGCACACCATTTTGAATGGTGATTAGACAGTCAGAGATGAGGGAAGGAGAGGAGAAGGCTGAAGGAAGCCTGAAAATGAGTTGGGTGTCATCAGCATAGCACTGGAAGGTTGAGCAGAAAATTGAGATGCAGTAGGCAAGAGTTGTCAGGTACTAGTTGAAAAGCCAGGGCGAGAGGTTAGACCCCTGGGGGACACCACAGGTGGAGAGGGAGATAAAAGATAGGAAGGACCCAAGTTGTACCTCGGAGGGTCGATCAGAAAGAAAAGAGGTCAGCCAGGCCAGGCCAGAGCCTGATCAGTGATACCCAGGTTGTCACGGAGACGATTGAGCAGGGTGGTATGGTTGACTGTGTCGAACACAAAGGAGAGATCAAGTGGGATTAGGACAGAGGAAATGTTAGAGTCGAGGTTGGAGAGCAGTTCTTCACGGATGTTCAGGAGAGCAGTTTCCATGCTTCTGGCAGCTCTGAAGCCAGATTGGTGGTCATGGAGGGAGCCAACAGAGTCTGAATGAAGATTAAGCTGACAGATGGCCAGCCTTTCCAGGAGCTTACCCAAAAAGGTAATAGAAATTGGGCAATAGTTTGCTGGACATGATGGATCAGCTGTGGATATCTTGAGGAAAGGATGCACAAGGGAGTGCTTAAGATGGGAGGGGAAAGAGCCAGAAGCAAAGGAGAAGTTGCAGAAATCTGCAAGGGCTAGAGCAAGGGTGTCAATGTGGTCCTTAATGGTATTAGAGGGACAGGGATGGACCTGTTTTGATGAGGTTTTCATAGATCAGACTTGTCTAGCTACCTCATCAGGGGAGAAAAGAGGAAAGGAGGAGAAAGGGGGACGGGGGATAGCTCAGGGGGGTCAGCAAGCCGAGAAGGAGAGGGCGGAGGAGGGGGAGCGGAGGAGAGGGTGGACAGGATGTCCTGGGTTTTAGAGATAAAGTGAGAGGCTGGGGCATTGCAAAGAGCCATGGAGGTGAGAGGAGGGGTGGAGACTGTAGCAGGGTTGGCTAGTTCCTTGTAGATTTTGAAGAGTTTGGCCGAATTGTTAGATGCCGCAGAGATGCGGGCTTGTATGTGGACTCTCTTCTTAGAGCGGACAGCGAGTCGGTATTGCCTTTGGAGCAGGTGGCAGACCAGTTGGTCAGAGGATGAGCAAAAAGCCCTCCATTTCCTCTCCGCCGCCCTACACCTACGTTTAAGTGTAGCTAAGTCAGCGTCATACCAAGAATTGCACTTGGATTTGGACTTCAAACGGATCCTCATGGCGGGGGCAAGAGTATCAAGAGTAGCAAAAATAGGAGTAGAGAAGAGAGAGGGCTGTGTCAGGGTGTGCGTCAGCCTAGGGTGGAGAAGGGGGGAGAAGGTTGCAGCAAAGGCCTCGACTGACGCAAGCTTCATGGGCCGGATATCCGAGAAGGTGGGTGGCAATCTAGGAGTGGAATTGGCTTGGGGGGAGGAGATGGAGAAATGAGAGGAGGCAGTGATCACTCCAGGAGAGAGGAGTGGTAAGGGGGTTAGAGAGGGGGAGGCCGGAGGAGATCAAGACATCAAGTGTGTGACCAGCAGAGTGAGTCGGGCCTGGGGGAAGGTTAGAGAGGGAGAGTGAATCACAGAGGTCATGAAAGAGTGCAGATGAGGGACAGGTAGAGCCAAGATGGATGTTGAGTTCACCAAGGAGGAGTTGTTGAGTGGTTGCAGCCAAGAGGGAAGAGGAGAGGTCAGCCCGCTCAGAGAGAAAAGAGGTGAATTGACCAGGGGGTCGATAGTGAGTAGCAACAGTAAGAGAGTGGCTAGGAGAGAGAGAGAGCCTGCAGACTAGGCATTCAAAAGAGGAGTAAACCTGAGTGAGAATGAGAGAGGCAAGAATACACTCAGGGAAGATCAGGGCTACATCACCTCCAGGCCGGTTGGATTTGGGGACTGAGAGGATCTTGTAGCCGTCGGGGAGGAGAGTGTCAAAACTCTTCACAGAGCTGGCCGTGGTACTCGTCTCGGTGAGACCGAGGACATCAAGGTCAAGTTCCTCTAGGAGGTCACAGATGTCAGAGGAGTGTTTAACAGCCGAGCGAGAGTTGAGAGTGGCAAGATGGAGAAGGTTGCCAGCCTTAAAGAACTTCGGGGAGGGGTACAAATCAGAGGTACACCCTGCGGAGGTGTGGAAGGAGTTTGAGATGGGGCAGAGGAGGAAATGGAGGAGGGCAAGTTAGCCAGGGGAAGAGAGTAGGGGACAGCTGGAGATGAGAGGAAGTTGATGAGGCAGGGTAACCGCCTATCAAAGAGGAGGCGATTAGCCTGAGGCCCTTGCACCATGACAGTACCATTTAGATAGACATTAATGAAGACTCAGGAGGAGTCAAAGAGATCCATATGGACTTCCCAGCAGGTACCACCATAAATGGGAGAGGTGGAGATAGGACAGAGCATACAGATCATATGAGGGGTCCAGAGATCTGGCGAGGGAACCAAAAAAGAGGATGTCAGTGAGAGTTTGTCTGGCAGAGGTGCTGGTATCAGCGATGGGGAGTCCTGGGTTGGAAGCCAGGATAACCTTTTTCAATTTCTTCTTACCAGACTTAGTGAGAAGGGAAGGATAGTTGATAGAGAAGCAGTTGGAATAGATAGGAGAAACAGATAACGCCTTGGGCAGGTAGAGAGAAGAGGCAGTGGGAGAAATATACAAGAACAGAGGTATGGAGCGGTCCTTGGGCTAGCAGGTTACAATTGAGGGCCAAGTAAAATGAAAAACACACCCAGATTTGGTTTACAGAAACACACCCAAATTTGACTTTCCCAAACACATCCAAATATGAATTACAGAAACACACCCAAATTTGACTTTCCCAAACACACCCAAATATGAGTTACAGAAACCCACCCAAATTTGACTTACTAGGCAGTTGCTAAGGCACCAAAAGGTAAAAGAAATGGTGTAGGATTATAGGAGAGTGCTGAGATGAGAGCAAAGAGGGAAGAAAAGTTGGAACAGGAAGAAGGTAGAGTGAAGGTCCATGAAGGGAAATCGAAAGCAGGGATGTCATTTCACCAAAATGCCAGGGGTAGCGGAAGTGACATCACACATCCCTTGACCCCCTGATGACATCCCATGAAGTGATGTCATTTGTCCCCACCCCGAAGTGATATCGTGGGAAGAAATGGAACACGACCTTACACTCGTTGACAAAACAGGAAGTGGCATCACATAGCATTGTACACTACAAAAAATATGGTTACAATATCACTATAATGTGATGTACATTTCATACAAGAATGGATCGCCATATGTATCGTTAAGATCAGTGTGTATAGGCACATATTACCAAATTACTGTGAATGCAAGCAGACGTCCATGACCAAATGATAATGATGTGTTATTATATAGCACTTACGCTTAATCGCTTTTTATAGAAAAAATCAGTGACTCACCCCCTGAATTGTGCCTGAAATAAACCTTTAATGAGTCTAGCAATTATTGTATAGTATTCCAGAAAGACAAATTGGGCCTCATCACGACTTGGGCGGTAACCCTTAAAATCAGCGGTAACGCTCTTAGCGCCGATTGTAAGGGTCTGTTGGATCACGACCCCAAATACCGCCGGCGCCATTACAGCCGGAGCAAGTACAGCCGGCTGTACAAGCGCCGGCCATAACGGCGCCAGGAACCGTTCACGCTAAAACATCACCAATCACGAGTACGGCGTTGGCGCTATTAGCGCCATAAAAGCGGTGGACAATCCGCCGAAAATACCTCCAGCAAAAAGCTGGAGGTAACAGAACACAGGCCACAGCAATAAGGACCCAGGTGGACCCACTGCAAATCAGAGGCCTACAAAGGAGCCACCCATGCACAACACACCCTCCCCAACACCATAACACCAGCAGGAGCAGGGAGGAGACAGCAATAAGGACCCAGGTGGACCCACTGCAAATCAGAGGCCTACAAAGGAGCCACCCATGTACAGCACACCCTCCCCAACACCATGCTGCCATATTGAGCTGGGAGCCTTGGGGTTGACTACGAGCTGCTGCGCCTGAAGCTACAGATGCCAGCCAACCAGGCCAGGCCTCTGGGAGTGCAGGGGTCAGTGGGGATGAGGGAAAGGAGTTGGAGGGCAGCACCAGCAAGGCAGCCAGCCATCCCCAGGGTCAGGCCAACACCCTGGGCCCTGACTGATGGCCAGTTGGTGACAGATCATCGGCTGGACAGGGCGACCATCACCCAGTAGCTGGACACGATCCAGGCTGACATTGGCAGCCGCATAGGCACCAGAACGGCAGTACCTCCCCTAGTGAAGCTCGTGTCTGTGCCACAATTACTTGGGACTGGCAGCTACCAACATACCGTTGACATGATGCATGGAATGGCCCAGTCCACATTCAGTGCCATGCTTGGACAGGTGCCTGATGCACTGTTGAATCATGTGACCGTAGACATTGCATTGCCAGCCACACAGGCACAGTTGCACCAGCTGAAGTGTCAATACAATGCCATTGGCCAAGTCACGAATGTAACAGCAGCCCTGTACTGCACACATGTGGCACATGTACCACCCAGGCACATGAGGCTGCCTACAGAAACCTGAATCAAAACCATTCCCTCAACTTGCAAATGATATCCGACCATACCTTCATCAACCGCTCTGGCCGTTACCCAGGATCCACCCACGACTCCATGGCCCTGCGTAACAGTACCCTGCTGGCGTACATGAAAATGCATCGAGTGCAAAACACATGGCTACTGGGTGGGTACAAATGTATACCATGAAGCATGTCAATCGACAACAGATGGTGCCTGTCACAGAATCCATCATACCCAATAGTCAGCAGGATTACTGCAGCATACACAATCAAGCACCTTGCATGATAAACCACGGACACGTGCCACACAGCAGAACACACCCATGCAGGATGTAAGACATGTGGTGGCACAGTGACATTTGCAAAACCCACCACAATAAACCCACCTGTGTGCGTTACACCATGGCTCTGAACACTGACACAGTACAGAATTCCCAACCTGGCCACCAGACAATGATTCATTTTCAAACCATAAGCTGGCACAACCACAAATGCCCCACACATAAGTAGGCCGAGTAATGACGATGTTCATCCCACTAACACTGTCCCCAAAATGTGCAGGGAAATGCATGGAGAACAATACAGAGCAGTGACCACCAGCAAATGCAACTGTAGCCAAATGGATTTGCAATGACACATGAAGCAGCCACTTCTGTCATGCAGTAGATGGAAGTGCCCCCTTATCCGGCGCCAACTGAATGAGTACTCTTGCATACAGATACATAGGCGTACCAAGTGGAGAGTACCCCATTGATTCAATCGTGCCCGTAGGACAGCACACTCCACAATGTTATAGTCCAAATGATATTCAAGGCTAAATGACACTGATGACAGAGCCCTGTACACCCACTGGACTTACCTTGTCGCCATACCGTCTCCCTCTCCCCTGCAGGTGATTCTGCATATTCCCAGTACACGAGGCACATGACCCCTGTGTGTCACCCACACATGGCGGTGGAGCGGGCATACAACCTTGCCCATGCCCGTACACGTATCTGCGTGGAGAGTGCATTTTGACTGGCGTAGGCACACTTCCGGTGCCTCGACCGTACGGGAGGGGCAATGATGTATGCACCAGAATGAGTTGGCTAAATTGAACTGACATGTGCCATGCTGCACAACATCTGCTGTTGCAGAAATGTGCCACTGCCCCCTGATGCTCATGTGCATCCACCTGAGGATGGTAGTGAGGGCGAGGAAGTGCCGTAATGTGTTGCACATGCACAAAGGATTGGGCTGAGGGAGGGGAGGTTGGCCAGACAGGGATTGATTGATGGATTATATTAGAAATGGGTAATGGGTAAGTCGGAAATAAGTCACTTCCACATTGAATTGCATCAGTGAAAATCACTACTGTCTATGCATTTTGATTTTTCTAACGTGATTTATTTAACATCCAACAATCCCCCCTCCCCCCAATTAACACCCAGCACACAATCCCCCCTCCCCCCAGTGAACACCCAGCACACAATACCCACTCCCCCCAGTGAACACCCAGCACACAATCCCTCCATCCCCCCAGTGAACAACCCCCAACTGTGCAATTGTCTCATCAGGCCAACAACAACGATGCCATGCACCACTAGGATGGGCGCGGACGCTTCCCTCTCCCAGGCCACTCCGGTGTGCGTGCCCTTAGGTGGCGCATGGACCGGCGCCTCGGAGATGGCTCTAGGGACCCTCCGTGGGTGTGGTCGAAGTGGAGGGGCAGAAGCGGTGGCCATGATGTGCTGTCGCATAAGGTTGTTCGAGACTGAGACTGCCTCCGTGAACTCCCGGACTCGTTGGCCAAAGCCTGTCAGGGCAGCGGTGCATTGTTGGACAACTTGGCGTTTGTACGCACATTGTCCCGCACTACGTACTTGGACCCATGCCTGATGGATTGACTGACGGCCTTTATGTGCCTGCTCTGCACCTTTTCCATCGCTTCCACACGGGCCTGTTTGGCCTCAGTGATGTCCAGTCGGCCCATGACTGCTGCCCCAGTGACAAAGGGCTCCCCTGGTGCGTTCAGTGGTGGACCACCACTTGTGTGCTGTCGGTGGGGGGTGCTGCATGGCGACATGCCGACAGCCTAGACTGGGCTGCCTGGCTCAGAGTGCTGCTCCTCTGGGCTCCCATAGGATGGTGTGTCCACATCCAGCTGCGGTGTGCTGCAACGACACACAGGCACATGACGACTCCCTGCATACTATCTGCCTGGGCTTGGCCTTCCCTGGATTGTTGACACCCCTTCACCATCACTACTACTGGGAGAGTGTTGTCCTGCGGCATGATAGCCACGAGGAGGTGTTGCTCCCACGTCGGGCTCCGAGGCAGACCTCTCTCCCTCAGCATCGGGGCTGTGGATGGTGGCTTGGGGTGAGCTGGCGGTCGCCTCCCTGCGGCCATGTGGCTGCCGCTGCTGTCTGGCAGGGCTGCTTTGGGGTGAGGTGGGTGTTGGCCTGGGTTGTGTCCCTTGTGTGCAGCGTTTTTGTGGGGTGCTGGTGGAGGCCCGGTGTTGTGGGCGCGGTGTCGGTGTGGCCTCCTCCCCATCATCTTCGGGCCATTGGGATCAACATGTGCCTGTGGGATACATAGGGGGTGGTTTGAGTTCAATGCCTCATACATTTGTGTGATGCAGGTCATGCCAACAAGTGTGATTGAAGACAGTAACAATGACACATTCAACTTGCATTCTGTTCAGTCGCCATGTGGTGCTTGTTGTGGATGTGCATGGAGGTACACTGCATGGGAATGCGTGGTTGGGGTGGACTGCGCTCAGGCTTTTGTGGGTGTGTTGATGCACACTACAACTCTTGCGGCAGTCCTCACCATCCCGGGGCACACGCCCCACAGCACTGACCCTTTGGGCGATGGATCGCCATATTTGGCCTCTGCGCTGGGCACTGGTTTTCCGCTGCTGCAGCTCATTATGGAATACGAGTGCCTCCTCAACAAGTACCTCGAGCTCCTGATCACTGAACTTGGGTTTCCTCACCCTGTCCAGTGCAGACTTGCCCCTAGTGCGCTCCTGAGACATTTTCCGGCCTTGGATCGTGTGGATGGCTTTCAGTTGCTGTGATATCCGACGGATTGTGATTTCCAAGATGGCCGCCGCTTTATTTCCCATTCCGGCGGTTACGCGTTTACCGCTCGCTAAAAGCACGCGTGCTCATAGCACACGCTATGAGCGCGATATGGCGGTAGCGCACGGTGCGCCGGATTTAAGGGTTCACGCTATTCGCGCTAACGCCATGGACCGGGGCGCGTGCACGATGACCCGTGATCTGGCGGATTATCCGCCGGGGGCCTTGGCGTTAGCGCTAATTAGGTCCGGCGGATAATCCGCCACATTTACCGCCCAAGTTGTGATGAGGCCCAATATTTGGTATTCCTATTCTTTCTTATTTAGGGTCAGTGCTGAAAGTGTTAGACTTGTGACACTCCTGTTCTTATTTTTCTACTTTTTTCAAGGAGCCTGAACAAGAAAGCCAGGCACTCCAGAGGTAAAGCCCCACATGGTGTTGGCCACTGCCCAGGAACTTGCATTTAAACCCCCCCTTTTTTTATTTTTTTAGTTAGAGGTCGCAAGGGAGACCTTGGAGGTCGCAGTTGCAACCTCTAGTGACCCCTAAATGATGTCCCTGATCGAAAGGGCAGGCAGAAGGATAGAACTAACCAATAGAAATTGAAGTAAGACAATCTTGGTAGTCCAGTTTCATAGCTGAGTGAGCTATGAAGTACAGTTTACCTGAGCCCGCCCATATACCTACTCACAGAACCTCTAGCAAACATTATCATCTGAGCTTTGCTTGTCTCTCTCTTTCTCTCTCTGACAAACACACGTGCACACCCAACCCCCCAACTTTCACCGGGTGACCACAAAAAGGATCTTGTGGGATCCTGTCCTGCCCCCCCCCCCAATACCTGCATGTATGTGCGTGTGAAAACTGGTAGCATGCCTTGCATGATGTTATCACAGAGTGTTCCTCCACTGAGGGTTCGACAAGTGTCAGTTGCAGCTGGCTAACCTAGGTGGCTCCATTTACCAATGCACTTAATGTGTTACATAGAACTGAAATAAAAGAAGACTTACGGGGGCACCCAGCCGTCGTCCTTGTAAACAGAGGAAGTACAATTTGGCAATGAGTAGTCTACACGTGACCAGAAGACAATAAACAAAACCCATGTCTGCTGTGGTGGAGGTGGGAGAACAGCCCTCAGCAGGACCCATCAACCAATTTCATGAGACCAGGTAAGGCCAGAAGTTAACGCTGAAGTGGGGCCCGTGGGTGCAGAGGCCTAGAGGCTGTGCAGAACAGTTTGTGGCTGTAAACCCCAATGGTCTCCCAAGTCTGATAAGTAGAGGGATTCCGGGGAGTGCAGGTGCTCAATGGCGCCTACTGGATGGTGTCTGCCGCTGAGAGGTCCGCGGTGAAGACATTATATTGCTCCTCTGTTGTTCAGTGGAAAGCCGCCATGAGTTCTCTGTGAGAGCAGCTAACAACACTATTCATCATGGCCAGAGCTGTGCACAGGCCTCCACCCTCTGAATACATCTATTGGATAACTGCGAAGCTGCCTCGAGAACATAGCGGTGCCGGCGGTCGGAGCGACAACCGCTGGGAATTCAGACCAGCAGGAGGTCCACATGGGTCACTGTTGGCTGGGATGTGATGTCATCAGGTGTGGGCATGAGCCTTGGTGCCCCCAATGTTTGTTGCGTAGTTGCTGATGATGATACAGTCCCAGCGCCGGACACCACCCCCGCAGACCAGGAAAGTATGTGCCAGTAGTTTAGCTATCCCGGAACAATTTGGGAGATGCCTGGTTTTATGGGGAATTAATTTTCGCCATTTTACCAGCTTGCATAGCGATGTGGGGCACTCGGTTGGGACTGTGCAAAGGGGCCCCAATGAGTTTGCGAGTATGATGGAAACCCACACAAGACCGTCAAGCAAATGGCTCACGAGCTAAAAGAGAATCGCGTGTCCAATGTACGTGTGATTCCAAAGCGCCAGAGGCCCCCCTGCATGGTAGAGCGTTCTATGCAGTGTTGATTTGTGCATGTAAAAGCCCTCGGAACATGGCGGCTGAGGGGAGCTGCTGGCAGTGACGAGGGGTCTGTGTGTTTTGCCACTAATACAACTCTGTGCGAATGTGACCCCCGAACTGTGGAACCTACTGCTTGGAATCAGACTGCTTAGTGCGAGGGAGCCATAACTGCTGAACCCATATGCATGCATTAGTAATGGCCGAACCCCAAACCCTCACCCATAATGATAGGCTCACAACTTGTTTCAAGTGTTGGCAATAAAAAGGCTGTAGGATTTTATTGTACAGATATGGGTTATGACAATAACAATATCACATATCGTGATGGTATAATACTTTTGGGCACCGGGTCCTGAGGTTACCGCCTCGGACCCGTGCCGCCACACACGGGCAGGTTCCCGGCTGACCGTGTTCCCCCAAGAGTATGCCCTAGAGACAGCCCCTGTGAGCAAGAGTTGTATTGATTTCCCGAAAGAAATGCTCCATGCCCTGGCTAGGCAGATGGGTGCCGTCATGGAGAAAAAGGTCTGGGTTGCCTAGTGTAATGGGTGGGTGTTTTATGAAACCCAGTCCTCTTGTCATACAGAATCTCTCTATCGTCCTGTTCAGTTTTCTTCTGGATATGTCTATAGATTTGTAGCAATTGGCCCCTAGCCATTTCTTTCTTGGTAAGATGGCTGAGAAGTATATTTCCGTCCCCCTCCAGTTGTCGAGATGCCGGCTAGGGAGGAGCAGATTTCTTCGCATAGGATGCATCTAGCTGTGATAACTAGGTCGTTGCCCCCTAGATGGATGATCAGGAATTCTGGGGGGTCCCTGTATGCCACGAGTTCTGCTAGTGTTTCGTGGACGTCAGCCCAGCATAGACATCTGTATCCCCACCATGAAGTAATGGTGTTTCTGAAAGGTGGCCCTTCTTTGGTCTCTTCTGCCCATCTGCCTGTCCTGAAAACGAATCGGTGGCCAACTATCCATGCTGATTGTAGTGTGGTCCTCGATTCGCCTGTTGTTTCTGTGGTGATGGGAGGTGGGGAAAAGAAAACATTTTTTTTGGGCGGAAGGCTATATAAATTTTGGTCTGATATATCTTTTATAACAGTCTGACTTCCATCCCCCTATGTTTTTTAGTAGTTGCAGTGCTAAACCTCCTTGCCATGCTGCAGTGGTGGCACCTATCCTCAATGAATGAGTGGCGAATTGTTTGGGATCCCACCCTGCTCTGCTGATTGCTTTTATCAGCACTCCTTTAAATTGGTAGCGGCTTAGGGCCGATGCATCCTTGTGGATTAAAAAACTCCCCCCTAATTTGGGTCGTTGCATGTAATAGAGGTTAGTGATGCAAACTGGGCAGTTTGTTGCCTCATCGATGCAACAAATATTGATGGTTCTTTTTACACCCATTTTCGACTGTTGCATTTCTATGTTAACACTCTCCTGCCTCACCCTGATTTCCATGACGCCCAGGCCGTTTGTGGCCTTGGTGCTGGAAGCGATGAGTTCTCCAACCCGGAAAGCCCCGAAATAGGCTAGGAAAAAAGCTGTTTTAAATAACGTTATCTCGAATGGGTGCCAACATATGGCTTCTAAATGGCTTGCTATCTGCACCAGTTTTCTGAAATCAAGGGGTCGGCGGGTGTCCACTTGTGGACCCTCTATTCTGCCCCATCCCTTCATTGCATAAGAGATGAGGGTGTTCTGGGTGGGGTCTGAATCGCCCCGTATTTTTGTAAAGTATGAAATTGCCACCAGGTGTCTTTTTGCCCAATCCCTTTTGAAACCTTGTTCCCGGGCCCATTTTAAAAATACTTCTATATCTTTAATCGTTATAAGTTCCACGTGGTTTACACCTGTGGCCTTAAATACTGTTTGCAAACACTTACTGTATTGTGCTGCAGTGGTGCTTGCCACCGCCCTCTCTGCCATCTCTGTTAGGAAGCCTTTGAGGGTGTTGGCACCCGTTGTTGTTGTGCCTGATTTTTGTTGGGCATCCCGCCCTGGGCTCTCTGGCGCTGGCGTTGATGCCAATGTTTTGCTGGCACCCCTTTTAGAGGTGCCTGCTTTGTGTTGGTCATCCCGGCCTGCACTCTCTGGTGCTGGCGTTGATGCCAATGTGTTGTTGGCACCCGTTTTAGAGGTGCCTGCTTTGTATTGGTCATCCCGGCCTGCACTCTCTGGTGCTGGCGTTGATGCTAATGTGTTGTTGGCACCCGTTTTAGAGATGCCTGGTTTTCGTTGGGCATCCCGGCCTTTGCTCATTGGCGTTGGTGTTAATGCCGTTATTCTTGTCTTCCCATTATTGCCCAGCATTCTGCTGGTATTGGCGTCATCTGTTCTTGGCCGTGCGGTGCTAACTCTCGGAATCTTGTCCACTGGAAACGAGATAAGGCATAAGCAATGTTATTATCTTCCCCTGAAATGTGCTTGGCTTTGAGTAAAATGTTTATTTGTAGTGTGACTTTTGTAATGGCTCGTAATACTTTTAGTACTAGAGGGCATTTCGTAGACCTTCTGTTTATGGAGCCCACTACAGCCATGTTATCGCACCAGATCAAAAGTTCCGTATTCGCTAGTCGCCTGCCCCAGATGTGTACTGTTAGCCAGATGGGGAATATTTCTAGTAGGGTGATGTTTCTTGTCCACCCTGCTGCTTGCCATGAGTTGGCCCAGTGTCCTGCCATCCATTCGGAGTCTAGTATGGCTCCAAACCCCTTGTCCCAGCTGCGTCGGTGTATAGGACCCTGTTTGACTGGGTATTTAAAGGCGTTCGCCAAAGTAAAGACCCATTAAAATCTCTGAGGAATTTTCCCCATGTTTCCAGATCCTGTTTCACCTCTCTGCCTAGCCGGATATGCAAGTGTGGTTTGGTGAGTGATTTCATTTTGAACTCCAGGCTTCTGGAAAATATCCTCCCTTGAGGTATTATTTTGGATGCGAAATTGAGGCTGCCTGCTAAGGATAGTATTTCCTTTACAGTCCCCTTTTCTCTCATTCTCAGGTTTTGTATTTTAGCCAGGAGTTCTGATATTTATGTTTTAGGGATTCTGCAGAGCCCCTTTGCTGAGTCTATTTCGATGCCCAGAAAAAGTATGTTTGTTTCTGGTTTGGTGATTTTTTTCCTTCGCTAGGGGAATTCCCCACTGCGCGGCCATGTGCTCCAGTTTTGCTAAAGCCTGGCCGCATTCCTCGGAGTTTGGTGGCCCTATGACCATGAAATCGTCTAGGTAATGCACTATTTTTGTCCCTGGTCTCTGCTTTAGGAAAGCCCATTGAAAAAAGGAACTGAATTGCTCAAATAGTGCACAGGATACTGCGCACCCCATGGGGAGGCATCTATCTATGTAGAATTTGTTGTTGAAAGTGAAACCTAGCCACTGCTGAGACTCTGGGTGGACCGGCAAGAGTCGAAAAGCAGATTCGATGTCCAGCTTAGCCATCAAGGCGTTACTGCCGCACTCTTTTATGAGCCTTACCGCTTCTTGGAAATGCGTGTAAGATACAGCGGATTCTGTGTGTGGGATGCCGTCATTTAAAGACTGGCCTTTTGGGTAGGATAGGTGGTGGATTAGTCTAATTTTTCCGGGTTCTTTTTTGGGGACCAGGCCTAGTGGAGATATTAAATAGTCCTTTAGGGGCATGGTGTCCCAGGGACCTGCTACCCTGCCCAGTTGCAGTTCTCTCTTGATTTTGGTTTGTACTATCTGGGGGTTGTCCCTGGCTGACTTTAGGTTCATCGGGATGTGTTGTGACCCAGTGCCCTTAAATGGGATGAAAAACCCTTTGGTGAAACCTTACGATATTATCCTGCTGGTTTCCTTGTCGAGGTAGCTGTTGAGGGCGTCCCAAAAATTGCCTGGGTTGATGGGTGTTAGTCCTGGTTCTAAAACTGGGATATCATTCTTTCTTGGCTGGTAGTCTGGTGCAGTTGCTTGCTGCATGGTCGCCGTTGCAGTTTGTGCAGGCGTGTTTTGTACCAGCATTCTTTGCCCCACGTACACTGGTTTTTCCCAAAATTTCTGCATGGGATGTTGGATTTGACAGCCTGCTGTCTGTGGGCCATATTTTTCGCCGCCCAAGGCTGGTTCCTCCGAAAGGGCTGCTCCCCTTTTTTGGATTTATCATTGTCATGGGATTTGCTTACTTGCAAATTTTTGCTATTTTTGGAAGAAGAATGCATGGTATCTTCTTCCTGGGGGGGGGTTCGGCGTTGAGGGTGTATAAATCGTTCTGGACTTCATCCCACTAAATGGCCGGCCTTTCTGACATGCTCCTCCTAAATCTGATGTCGTATTCAAGGCATGTCTTCCCCCTCTGTGTTACTTTTACTTCCCTTATTTTATCAACATATGCCCAGATCTTCCTACCATCCATGGGGAATTTGTCTTCATATATTGTTGCTAAGATGGCAAAAGCCTGTAACCAGTTGTCCCAGTTTTGTTCAACCTGGGCGTTTCTGGCAATAGCTTTTCCTTCTATTTTTTTGGGGTCTCTGAAAGCGTCTTTCCCTTTTGCGCTGTGCTTCTATTAGGGAAAATATTTCTATAAATCCTTTGGCCCATATGGCTTCTTTGATTGTGGTATCAATGTTCCATGCCAGGCATCTTTTGTATCTATTTAATATCTCTTGTTTGGAAAGATTTCATTTTTTGTTCTAATTGTGCATTACAGATTGTTACAATGTCAGTTGTATTGCTGCCGGGTGCCCCTGTCGCGCCCGTGTTGTCTGTGCCTGGCGTTGTCCATGCTTTTAGGGCACCTGTTGGATCAGTTGCTGGAGTTGTGGAAGCGGTTGTATTTATGGCTGTGGACGCTATTGGAAACTGCTGTACTTGTTGTGGCGGGATTGCTATCGGTATCGTTACGGGTGGGTTGACAACCGGTATAGTAGGTTCTATTGCGATGGAGGGGTTTGAGGCCTCAGGTTCCCTTGTGGGCGGCGTCTGTTTCCCCCTTATTTCTACCATTGCTGTAATTCTGCTATATTCTCGCATAATTTTGACAATTTTTTGGTACCTTTTCTGGCGTCTTCGGATATTTTTCTCCTTTTTAATGGTGCAGAAAGCTACTCCTGGCTGGGTGGGCAGGTAATTCCTTCCCTGGGTAGGCCGTACATGTTTTCTCTAACCCATGCCCATCCGTAGTGCTCTGCTGCTTCAATGGCTGCTAGCAATTGTGGTGATTTGGGCTTCTGCGCCGGTGTTGGGGGTGCCCGTGTTTTCCGTTTGGGCCCCATGTTTTTCTATGCCTGTTATAGGAAAAAGAAAAAGGGTTTTATCACAGAGTTAGACCGTTTGTTATCGGTGAGTTCTTTGCGCCTGTTCTATTTGTTGTCCGTGCTGGGTAACTGTTGACTGGTGCCTTCTTGCCTGGGTTTCAGAAAATTGGGCAGCCCCCAGGCTTGATTTTTGGGCAGTCCCCAGGCTTGATTTACTGGATTTAAATAATTGGTTTCCCTGTGAGGTCGCCCTGCAATATTACAGAAACGATTTTAAATCTGCAGTCTTTGGGCCCGCTGAGCTTGGAACTGTGTTCGTCAGCTCTGCATGGCTGTCAAGCAAAGACGAGCTCCCAAGCTGGTTTGTGACACTGCCCAGTTTAAAATTGGCTTGTGTTATCCTGCCCCGTCTGCCTTATAACGCGGGGGTTCCGGTCCACTGTAATAAAATGTATCTCTTCTGGACATGTCTATTTTTCCTCCCTCATAGCCCCAGCGCGGTGGCTCACCTGTAAAGTGTTGAATCGGAAGCCGTCCACTCCGTGCTGTTCGAGTGCCGCTTCTCGTTCGTTCGCACTGGTTTTGGGGATGGTTCTGCAGCACGCGTCTTTGCTGTGTTTTGGACACTCTCGCCGCTCGCTTTTCGTTCTATGCTGAAAATGTTTAAGTTGACAGCGTCCGCGCTGGCCGTTCGGTTGCCGCTTCTTCCTTCATTAAAGCTGCATTGCAAATGCTTTGAACAGTACAATGTTCAGGAAGGAAAAAGACACTGCGATGTACAGCGAACTTCAAGAATTGCTAAAGAAGCAAGAAGATTTGGAAGACACTGAGTAAACAGTGAACCTCCTGTTTGCTTGGGTCCCCGTTCAGGGTCCACAAACAGATTGTGTTTACTCTGAGCATGCTGCTCTCATTTATAGGACCCAGGGAGGCCCTGGGTCTTGGTTGTGTATGTGGTGGGGGCCGCTGTTGTCGCAGCCCCCGGCCGGATAGCCGACTGTCTGAACCCCTGGTGGGGACAGATCTTTGAACCTGGGCCCTGCCCGATGGTTGTTTCCGTATGGCGCTTAGCACCTTGCTGTTTGGAGGAAAGGTGCAATGACTGTTCGCACCTTACCCTTCCGTGGATTTTGTGCTGCCGAGACTGCGTGTCTCTGTAGCTGGGGAGAAGGAGAGGAGCAAGCGCGGGGGGTTGGGGCTGCCCCTCTCCCAGCTGCCGATGGTAACAGCAGTTACCCTGCCTCGCTTGTGGGATGCCTATGCAGCATTGCCCATAATGGTTGAGGGTAGAAAGGGGCCTGTTAGAGACACATACTTAAAGAAACAGTTGTTATTAAAAGTCAAAGTACTTTTAGAACTAATTCACATTTATTATGGCAATAGCGAAAGAGCTTTTAGGAAGCATTAGTGTTCAAGTAATTATTATGATTGATGGCAAAATAATACATGGCAGTGATGTGTATAGTCACTAAATTGTGCACACGAGTGTATAGGTGCACAGCCAGGTGCTGGGCCGAGCGTTTCACCCTTGTGTCGGCTTTCCAGGTGTTATAGTTGTAGCATAAAACCTGGATTTCTATGTTTAATACATTAGTCACTGGAGCAATATTGGGTGAAAGGTGTGCTCTGCGCATGTGCAGGTACTATTCAAGTTATTTAGGTTGTAATGTTGCCATCACAACTTTTATGCAATGCAAAATGGGTAACTTTAGACTTCTGAATATAACTTGCTTCTATTTATGGAATGGGGGGGCGAGGGGGTTGAGAATGTATGTGGATCACGTTCCTAGTCAGGATAGTTTGGCAAACTAACGCCTTAGAGTTTGCAGATATTAGTGTTGCTATATATTCAATATGGAAAAAGTATATTACATGTTTAATGTAGGGATGTACATTGCAGCTCAAGTGTGTCACAGGTCAAAGGTACACAGTATAGGGCGATCTAGAAGTTCAGGTTACAGTGTTGAGGTCATTCACTCTCGTGTTGGCGCTTTTCATCTTTACTTGCATTCTTCCAACTGTTGCTATGACTGAACGTTATGTGTGAAACTATAGATGTGGGTTACTTGGGAAGACGCGTTTGTATCCTTAGCGACCAGCATCCCAGGTCTGTGTAATTATAAAATGCCGGGTTAGAGATGGTGTGCATCCTTTGTGTCCAGTATCATAGGTCTGTGCTAGTTCAAGATGTGGGAGGGTACTATTGTGTATCCTTGCTGGCCATTATCATAGGTCTGTGTTAGTTCAAGATGTGGGAGAGGGCTATTGTGCATTCTTGCTGGCCAGTAGCATTGGTGTACGTTAGTTGAAGATGTGGAAGAGGGCTATTGTGCATTCTTGCTGGCCAGTAGCATAGGTCTGCGTTAGTTCAAGATTTGGGAGGGAGCTATTGTGCATCCTTGCTGGCCAGTGGCATAGGTCTGCGTTACTTCAAGATGTGGGAGGGGGCTATTGTGCATCCTTGATGTCCGGTATCATAGGTCTGCGTTACTTCAAGATGTGGGAGCGGGCTATTGTGCATCCTTGGTATCCAGTAGCATAGGTCTGCGAGAGTTCAAGAGGTTGGTGTCCAGTATCATAGGTCTGCATTAGTTCAGGATGTGGGAGAAGGCTATTGTGCATCCTTGCTGGCCAGTAGCATCGGTCTGCGTTAAATCAAGATGTGGGAGAGGGCTATTGTGCATTCTTGCTGGCCAGTAGCATTGGTGTACGTTAGTTGAAGATGTGGAAGAGGGCTATTGTGCATCCTTGCTGGCCAGTAGCATAGATCTGCGTTAGTTCAAGATGTGGGAGGGGGCTATTGTGCATCCTTGATGTCCGGTATCATAAGTCTGTGTTACTTCAAGATGTGGGAGGGGGCTATTGTGCATCCTTGGTATCCAGTAGCATAGGTCTGCGTGAGTTCAAGAGGTTGGTGTCCAGTATCATAGGTCTGCGTTAGTTCAAGATGTGGGAGAAGGCTATTGTGCATCCTTAGTGTCCGGTATCATAGGTCGTCGTTAGTTCAAGATGTGGGAGTGGGCTATTGTGCATCCTTCGTGTGCAGTATCACATGTCTTCATTAGTTCAAGATGTGGGAGAGGGCTATTGTCCAGTATCATAGGTCTGCGTTATTTCAAGATGTGGGAGAGGGCTATTGGGCATCCTTGGTGTCCAGTATCATAGGTCTCCGCTAGTTCAAGATGTGGAAGGGGGCTATTGTGCATCCTTGGTGTCCAGTAGCATAGGTCTGCGTTAGTTCAAGATGTGGGAGTGGGCTATTATGCATCCTTGGTGTCCAGTGGCATAGGTCTGCGTTAGTTCAAGATATGGGAGGGGGCTATTGTGCATCATTGATGTCTGGTATCATAGGTCTGCGTTATCTCAAGATGTGGGAGAGGGCTATTGTACATCCTTGGTGTCCGGCAGTGCTCCAGATAAGATTTTGAGGTGGGAGTATTTTACGCATGCTTTTTCAAATTCGAGAGTAAATGCAATATAAAGAGAGTAAAAATTAGTTTTCTCCTCTGCAAGAGAGTAAAACGTATCCAACACATACTATCGAATAGTATATTTTAAAGCGCAATATGCAGAGAGGTGATGGAAGTCTTTCTTGAAAGTAACAGCTTCAAAGTTTTACTGCGTTTGTTCAAAGTACATTTTTCTGAACAAATACATTAAAACTTTAACACTGCCAGTTTCGGGGAAAGGCTTCCCTCGCCTCTCAGCCTAACAAAATGCAAGTGCGCACATCCAGGGGTGCACCTTGGCCAAAAAATTGGCGGGGCTAACCCTTCAAATGTTGGGAGGGGCACTAACTTCAGAGACGGTGGAGGAGTGGCAAACTTACTTGTGTAGGGGCATCTAACTACATTACTCTTTGTAATGCGACTATTCCAGTGCAGCTTCAATGTTACAATCAGTTAACTCTATCAATTTAAGTCTGAAACACTCACTTCTTGCAGATCCTGAAGGTCCTAGAAAGTGTGAAAATGGCAGATGGAGTGCAATGAAAGATTCAATATCATAGCATAACAGGACAGTGTGGGGCAGTTCTCTGGACGGCCCAAGCAACTTCAGTGGCTGGGAGCAACAGGGGAGAAAATTTAATGTTGGTTCTACCACAGTCCGCTATACTAGAATCTCTGGTGCACTGACTGGCTGGTGAGACTGTCTGCCTTACAAATCCAGTGTTATGAGACTGGGGGAGGGCCAGTGCAGCAATAATGCAATTCTATACGCCCCATATAGAATTGCATTATTGCTGCACTGTGATGTGCCTGTGTTTAACAGTTAACTGCTCACACACGTTTACTGGAAGACTGGCTCTTCCTATAGGAAGGAGGGGCTCAGGGAGAATCTGTCACACAGTGGCTGAATCCACCTCTTATTGATGTTCAAGCGTCTGCATCACCTGGACGATTTGCAGATTCCACTTGTGAGGCTGCTAGGTCAGACTCTTTGTAATTGCCTAACCTTTGAAGAGATTTACTCCACTGTTAAAGTCAGCTGTAAATGCACAGGATTGTGTGACTAATTGTGCTGCGCGGTGTTGCAGAGCTATGAATGGGTTTGCTAGGGTCACACTTGGCTGCCTGGTTAAAGGCCCTGCTTCTATCACTGAAGATGGATAAATCATATTCAACTCAATGTTGATGTTAAAGGCTATTTATACTGTGCACTATCACCACTGGAGTGTTCCCCTGGCGCTCTGGCATATCTGAATGGAAAAAGGGTAGGACGGGTTAGTAGGCTTAAGTGTGAAAAGTGCAAGAGAGCTGTGATGGGCTGTTAGGAGCTTCAGTTCGGTTAATACCTTTCGCTGTGCTGTGTAGACATCACACAGGTCCCACCACCCAGAAGCTGTATTTCCACAGTCTGTTAGAGACAGCACTAATATGTGAGGGACATGGACAATTGTGCAGGCTACATTAGCCGCTGCAGAGCCCTGTCATTTATTCCATAGCTCTAAACATGTTTAGTGTTCTGCTTAAACGGAAGATAGTCCATGAAGAACACTTTTTAGAGTTATGTCTGCTTGGGGGATGATCCCGTTAAAGAGTACCCGAAAGATTGGGCTTTTGTCGAGGCAAAAATAAATCAAGGGCCATGCATGACATTGTTGGTACTTCCGTTTCAGGCCGGTGCCCGTCCCCAATCAAACTCACCAGACAGAACCTGTGCGTTTTGAAGAATTGATTTTAAAAAAGCAACCGCTTGCAGCGATTCCTGTGCTAAGCACATGCCCTTTCCACCATGCCCAAAAGTGTGTGTCCTACTCCTATTACAGTAACATGGCACAGAGGTTCACACAAAGGAGCAGGACGATTTGGTGCAGGAGACATTTGGACGTGCCCATTTTGGAGCACCCAGTTCGGCGCTGGGACGTTTCGCCACAGGGATCTTTTGGCGCAAGGGAAAAAATTGAAAGGTTGACCTTTTTTTCAAGAATAACAATAAAAATTAAAACAAATAAAGTGCCGTTTCTGTGCACAATGAACACGTTTGCTGCTGCAAATATGCCACCCGGTGTCACTGCTTTCTGCGGAAATGCTGACTCGATCTATGCCTGCATTTCACCCCTACGCCACAATTAGACTGGCCCAATACTCGTACCATGTATGTCTGACACGTGTCGCATTACTCATTCTTGGATCATTGCGATTGCTTTTCCATTTGTAAAAGTATAGCAACCTTCCTGCACAATGCACATTATGATGAGACAAAGGAAACGGGATTGGCCACCCGGCGAACGCACGCACCGCAAGTCGTTTCATGAACTGTGACAGGGGCGAATGTAATTGGATATTTCAGCTTTGAGCAATTATGGTGTAAGAGAGGGGTCATTATCCAGTTGATTTTGCGCATTCGGCGATCACACAGGCTTCTTAAATCTTTTAAAGCACGAGTACGCAGAGGGAAATAGATTACTTTACCCCCGTGCGCAGGGTGCCTAGGGTTGGGCACGAGAGGCAGAGAGGCCGGCCCTGGGCCCTGCTCTGCAATTACAGATCATTAAATGGCCTCATCAGGTGTCCTCACCACTCTGCAATGTGCCTCGCCCCCAGGAATGCGAGGCGCCAGCCCCCGCACTGAGGAACCGGCTGTGTGGCCACCGCCAAGCAAGCACAAATACCAGAGGTTAACTGGGTTAATTTCCCCATACTGACATACGTAACAGGGTTAATTTCCCCTCTTAGACACGTTCCAGCGTCTGTCTGGAAGGTGTCCCAGTCCCTGCCGCTCCCACCTTTGGTCCCATTTTAAGCATTTATTCAAATAGCTATACTGTGCCAACAAGACAGCTCAGACGGATAAGGCACATTTTACAGAAAACTCTGGTCACAAGTTCAGCTTGCTGCAAAAGAGCCATCGGCGTGGTCATGCCTCTGCTGTAAAGCGCTCTATCTTCAAATAACAAATACATAGCACAGTGGGGTAATGTGTCTGCTGCCAGTTACAATCCTAGTAAAATAGCTGCGTGGGTGTAGCCCTTCGGCAAAGATGCCTGTGTAACCTGCAGGTCACATGTTGTTCCCAATGCACTAAAGTAGTCCAATCAGGAAATTTGCCAGTCCAGAGCTCCGTCTGCAGCTTGTGGAGTTTAGGCTCCAGTTACAGTTAGACATCTCAGGGGAGTGAGTCCTTTGTCCTCCGCCAATAGCTATGCCTAACCTGCAGCAGGTCTCACGAAAGTTGTGAAGCCAGACAGCTCAGCGGGTGCATGTGCCTGCATCGCAGTTCTGTATAGAGCTCAAGGGAAAGAGTTAATTCCTGGCAGTGCTGACATCATTTTACAAAGTTGCAAAGCACATTAAGTTGGGTAATAACACCTATTATGTAAAGCGCCAAGAGACAGTGCAGCAGTGGGTGCTGTGCATTGTCTGCAGTTTACTCTAGCCCAGTAAACCGCATCTGCCTGTGGGTCACGTGCTGGATGAGGCACCTATTGCGATTGGCTAACATTGGGCTCCAAGGATGCATCTTAATCCTGACCTGCTGACGCTGCCTAGGCTATTCCACTAGCGGTACCCACATTTATTCAAAGCATCTCGATCCTAAGATGCTCCACACCTGGCTATTCCAACGCTGGGACCTGCACAGAGCTCACTTGATGCACCCCGGTCCAGCCGTATCTCTTGACACCCCTTCCCAGTCAGAAGCATTGCGGCGAGCGCTGCATTCTGTCTGCAACCTCCTTAAAGCGCCAGAGGCATGGTGCCACCGCTACGCACAGGGCTCTATCTATGTTCCTTACCCAGGACTATCTCCACCCCTGTCCATGAAAAACCTGTGACCCACCCACACAGGGGTCGCATCAGTCTACATCATCCATGACATACCCCAGCCTTCTCTATTCCAACAATGGGACCCGCACATGGCTCTACTGACGCACCTCACCCATGACCGGAGTCAGTCATGCCTACTCCAACAATGGGACCCGCACATGGCTCCACTGATGTCCCTCGTCCATGACACATCGAGCGCTGCCTATTAAAACTTTGGGACCTGTGCAGTCCCACCCCTGCCAAATCCAACAGGGCTGGAACTGCCATTGAAAATATTGCAAATAATGCAAGAAAATGGGGCGAGGGAAATATAGAAGGGAAAAGCAGAGGGTGACAACAGGAAAAAGATAAAGAGGAAGAACAAAGTTTAAACCAAATCCACACGCACAATTCTATTCAAATGCAACACGTTAACGGGCACAGTACCTGTCAACGTGCTGCATTTAAAAAGAATTATGCCAAAAAGGGGTGTACCATTCACACATAGCTAGCATTTGCAAAATATGTGTTCCAGCGCCATCTACTGGAAAGAAAGAATAAGGGAATTCTCAAAAAAGTACTGTGGCCAGCCTGCGTAAATGGTACGAAAATAAAAATAAAATGTGGCGTTTTTACATTATTTTACTGCGTAAAAAGCCCAAATATGCTCCTTATCTGGAGGGCTGGTGTCCGGTATCATAGGTCTGTGTTAGCTCAAGATGTGGCAGAGGGCTATTGTGCATCCTTGGTGTCCAGTATCGTAGGTCTGCGTTAGTTCAAGAATTGGGAGAGGGCTATTGTGCATCCTTGGTGTCCGGTATCATACGTCTGCATTAGTGCAAGTCTGTGGGAAAGGGTTATTGTGCACGGTTATCATAGGTGTGTGCTAGTTCAAGATGTGGGAGAGGGCTATTTTGCAATCTTGGTGTCCAGTATCATAGGTCTGCGTTAATTCAAGATGTGGGAGAGAGCTATTGTGCATCCTCGGTCTCCTATATCATAGGTCTGTGTTAGTTCAAGATGTGGGAGAGGGCTATTGTGCATCCTTGGTGTCCTGTATCATAGGTTTGCGTTAGTTCAAGATGTGCAAGTGGGCTATTGTGCATCCTCAGTCTCCTGTATCATAGGTCGGTGTTTGTTCAAGATGTGGGAGGGGGCTATTGTGCATCCTCGGTGTCCAGTTCACATCTTCATTAGTGCAAGTCTGTGTGAGAGGGCTATTGTGCATCCTTGCTGGCCAGTCGCATAGGTCTATGTTAGATCAAGATGTGGGAGGGGGCTATTGTGCATCCTTGGTGTCCAGTATCATAGGTCTGCATTACTTCAAGATGTGAGAGAGGGCTATTGTGCATCCTTGCTTGCCAGTGGCATAGGTCTGCTTTAGTGCAAGATTTGGGAGAGGGCTATTATGCATCCTCGGTGTCCAGTGGCATAGCTCTGCGTTAGTTCAAGATGTGGGAGAGGGCTATTGTGCATCCTTGGTGTCCAGTATTGTAGGTCTGCGTTAGTTCTAGATGTGGGAGGGGGCTATTGTGCATCATTGGTGTCTGGTATCACAGGTCTTTGTTAGTTTAAGATGTGGAAGAGGGCTATTGTGCATCCTTGGTGTCCAGTATCATAGGTCTGTGTTAGTTCAAGATGTGGGAGAGGACTATTGTGCATCCTTGGTGGCCAGTATCACATATCTATCTTAGTGCAGGTCTGTGGGAGAGGGCAATTGTGCATCCTTGATGGCCTGTATCATAGGTCTGTGTTATTTCAAGATGTGGGAGAGGGCTATGGTGCATCCTTGGTGTCTGGTATCAAACGTCTGCATTAGTGCAAGTCTGTGGGAGGGGGCTATTGTGCATCCTTGGTGTCCAGTTCACATCTTCATTAGTGCAAGTCTGTGGGAGAGGGCTATTGTGCATCCTTGGTGTCCTGTATCATAGGTTTGCGTTAGTTCAAGATGTGGAAGAGGGCTATTGTGCATCCTTGATGTCCATTATCATAGGCATGCGTTAGTTCAAGATGTGGGAGAGGGCTATTGTGCATCCTTGGTGACCAGTATCATAGGTCTGCATTAGCTCAAGATGTGGGAGAGGGCTATTATGCATCCTTGGTGTCCAGTATCATAGGTCTGCATTAGCTCAAGATGTGGGAGAGGGCTATTGTGCATCCTTGGTGACCAGTATCATAGGTCTGCATTATTTCAAGATGTGGGAGGGGGCTACTGTGCATTCTTGGTGTCCGGTATCATAGGTCTGCGTAAGTTCAAGATCGTGGGACAGGGCTATTGTGCATCCATGGTGTCCGGTATCAAAGGTCTGCGTTACTTCAAGATGTGGGAGAGGGCTATTGTGCATCCTTGGTGTCCGGTATCATAGCTCTGCGTTAGTTCAAGATGTGGAAGAGGGCTATTGTGCATCCTTGGTGTCCGGTATCATAGCTCTGCGTTAGTTCAAGATGTGGAAGAGGGCTATTGTGCATCCCTGCTGTCCGGTATCATAGCTCTGCGTTAGTTCAAGATGTGGAAGAGGGCTATTGTGCATCCTTGCTTGCCAGTGGCATAGGTCCGCGTTAGTTAAAGATGTGGGAGAGGGCTATTGTGCATCCTTGGTGTCCGGTATCAATGGTATGCGTTACCTCAAGATGTGGGAGAGGGCTATTGTGCATCCTTGGTGTCCAGTATCATAGGTCGTCATTAGTTCAAGATGTGGGAGAGGGCTATTGTGCATCCTTGGTGTCCGGTATCATAGGTCTGCGTTAGTTCAAGATGTGGGAGAGGACTATATGCATCCTTGGTGTCCAGTATCATAGGTCTGCGTTACTTCAAGATGTGGGAGAGGGCTATTGTGCATCCTTGGTGTCCAGTAGCATAGGTCTGCGTTAGTTCAAGATGTGGAAAAGGGCTATTGTGCATCCTTGCTTGCCAGTGGCATAGGTCTGCATTAGTTCAAGATGTGGGAGTGGGGTATTATGCATCCTTGGTGTCCAGTGGCATAGGTCTGCGTTAGTTCAAGATGTGGGAGAGGGCTATTATGCATCCTTGTTGTCGAGTAGCATAGGTCTGCGTCAGTTCAAGATGTGGGAGAGGGCTACTGTGCATCCTTGATGTCTGGTATAATAGGTCTGCGTTAGCTCAAGATGTGGGAGAGGGCTATTGTGCATCCTTGGTGTCCAGTATCACAGGTCTGCATTAGTGCAAGTATGTGGGAGAGGGCAATTGTGCATCCTTGGAGACGGGTATCGTAGGTCTGCGTTAGTTCAAGATATGGGAGGAGGCTATTGTGCATCCTTGGTGTCAGGTATCATAGGTCGTCATTAGTTCAAGATGTGGGAGTGGGCTATTGTGCATCCTTGGTGTCGAGTATCATAGGTCTGCGTTAGTCCAAGATGTGGGAGAGGGCTATTGTGCATCCTTGGTGTCCGGTATCATACGTCTGCATTAGTGCAAGTCTGTGAGAAAGGGCTATTGTGCATCCTTGGTGGCGGGTATCATAGGTCTGTGTTAGTTCAAGATGTGGGAGAGGGCTATTTTGCATCCTTGGTGTCCAGTATCGTAGGTCTGCGTTAATTCAAGATGTGGGAGAGGGTTATTGTGCATCCTTGCTGTCCAGTATCATAGGTCTGCGTTAGTTCAAGAATTGGAAGAGAGCTATTGTACATCCTTGCTTGCCAGTGGCATATGTCTGTGTTAGTTCAAGATGTGAGAGTGGGCTATTATGCATCCTTGGTTTCCAGTGGCATAGGTCTGCGTTAGTTCAAGATGTGGTAGAGGGCTAGTGTGCCATCCTTGGTGTCCAGTAGCATAGGCCTGCATTAGTGCAAGTCTGTGGGAGGGGGCTATTGTGCATCCTTGACGTCTGGTATGATAGGTCTGCGCTAGCTCAAGATGTGGGAGAGGGCTATTGTGCATCCTTGGTGGCCAGTATCATAGGTCTGCATTAGTGCAAGTCTGTGGGAGAGGGTTATTGTGCATCCTTGGTGTCCGGTATCATAGGTCGTCGTTAGTTCAAGATGTGGCAGAGGGCTAATGTGCCATCCTTGGTGTCCAGTAGCATAGGTCTGCGTTAGTTCAAGATGTGGGAGGGCGCTATTGTGCATCCTTGGTGTCAAATATCATAGGTCTGCGTTAGTTCAAGATGTGGGAGAGGGCTATTGTACATCCTTGGTGGCCAGTATCACATATCTTAACTTAGTGCAGGTCTGTGGGAGAGGCCTGTTGTGCATCCCTGGGGGCCTGTATCAGGTCTGTGTTAGTTCAAGATGTGGGAGAGGGCTATTGTGCATCCTTGGTGTCAGATATCGTAGGTCTGAGTTAGTTCAAGATGTTGGAGAGGGCTATTGTGCATCCTTGTTGTCCAGTAGCATAGGTCTGTGTCAGTTCAAGATTTGGGAGAGGGCTATTGTGCATCCTTGGTGTCCAGTAGCATAGGTCTGCGTTTGTTTAAGATGTGGAAGAGGGCTATTGTGCATCCTTGCTGGCCAGTAGCATAGGTCTGCGTTAGTTCAAGATGTTGGAGAGGGCTATTGTGCATCCTTGTTGTCCAGTAGCATAGGTCTGCGTCAGTTCAAGATTTGGGAGAGGGCTATTGTGCATCCTTGGTGTCAGGTATCATAGGTCGTCATTAGTTCAAGATTTGGGAGTGGACTATTGTGCATCCTTGGTGTCCAGTATTCTAGGTCTGTGTTAGTTCAAGATGTGGGAGAGGGCTATTGTGCATCATTGGTGTCCAGTATCATAGGTCTGCGTTAGTTCAGGATGTGGGAGAGGGCTATTGTGCATCCTTGGTGGCCAGTATCACATATCTTACTTAATGCGGGTCTGTGGGAGAAGGCTATAGTGCATCCTTGGTGTCAGTATCATAGGTCTGCGTTAGTTCAAGATGTGGAAGAGAGCTATTTTGCATCCTTGGTTGCCAGTGGCATAGGTCTGCGTTTGTTCAAGATGTGGGAGAGGGCTATTGTGCATCCTTGGTGTCCAGTTCACGTCTTCATTAGTGCAAGTCTGTGGGAGAGGGCTTTGTGCATCCTTGGTGTCCTGTATCATAGGTTTGCGTTAGTTCAAGATGTGGAAGAGGGCTATTGTGCATACTTGGTGTCCATATTCATAGGTCTGCATTAGTTCAAGATGTGGGAGAGGGCTATTGTGCATCTTTGGTGTCAGGTATCTTAGGTCTGCGTTAGTTCAAGATGTGGAAGAGAGCTATTTTGCATCCTTGGTTGCCAGTGGCATAGGTCTGCGTTTGTTCAACATGTGGGAGTGGGCTATTATGTTAATGTTAAAGGACATTTGTACCGCGCACTATCACCACCGAAGTGGTCCCCTGGCGCTCTGGTGGCTCTGAAAAAGGGAAGGAGAGGGGGTGGGTTAGTGGGAGTAAGCTGGAAAAGTGCAAGAGAGCAATGATGTGCTGTTGGCAGCCTCAGCCCGGTGGGTCCGTTGGCTGGGCTTGGGGGTGTTTTACGGTCCGTAGTCGTCGTGTGCTGTTGTGCAAGTCTATGTTTGGTTTGTTTTGTTGTTGCATTGTATTATGCATCCTTGGTTTTTCAGTGGCATAGGTCTGCGTTAGTTCAAGATGTGGTAGAGGGCTATTGTGCCATCCTTGGTGTCCAGTAGCATAGGTCTGCGTTAGTTCAAGATGTGGTAGAGGGCTATTGTGCATCCTTGGTGTCGGATATCATAGGTCTGCGTTAGTTCAAGATGTGGGAGAGGGCTATTGTGCATCCTTGGTGGCCAGTATTGCATATCTTAACTTAGTGCAGGTCTGTGGGAGAGGGCTGTTGTGCATCCCCGGTTGCCTGTATCATAGGTTTGTGTTAGTTCAAGATGTGGGAGAGGGCTATTGTGCATCCTTGGTGTCGGGTATCTTAGGTCTGCGTTAGTTCAAGATGTGGGAGAGGGCTTTTGTGCATCCTTGGAGTCGGTTATCTCAGGTCTGCGTTAGTTCAAGATGTGTGAAAGGGCTATTGTGCCATCCTTGGTGTCCAGTAGCATAGGTCTGTGTTAGTTCAAGAATTGTGAGAGAGCTATTGTGCATCCTTGGTGTCCGGTATGATACGTCTGCATTAGTGCAAGTCTGTGGGAAAGGGCTATTGTGCATCCTTGGTGGGGGGTATCATAGGTCTGCGTTAGTTCAAGATGTGGGAGAGGGCTATTGTGCATTCGTGGTGTCCAGTATCGTAGGTCTGCGTTAGTTCAAGATGTTGAAGAGGGCTATTGCGCATCCTTGGTGTCCAGTATCATAGGTCTGCATTAGTTCAAGATGTGGGAGAGGGCTATTGTGCATCCTTGGTGACCAGTATCATAAGTCTGTGTTAGTTTAAGATGTGGAAGAGGACTATTGTGCATCCTTGGTGGCCAGTATCACATATCTTACTTAGTGCAGGTCTGTGGGAGAGGGCTGCTGTGCATCCTTGGTGTTCAGTAGCATAGGTCTGCGTTAGTTCAAGATGTGGAAAAGGGCTATTGTGCAGCCTTGCTGGCCAGTGGCATAGGTCTGCGTTAGTTCAAGATGTGGGAGGGGGCTATTGTGCATCCTTGGTGTCCAGTATCGTAGGTGAGCGTTAGTTCGGGATATGGGAGGGGGCTATTGTGCATCATTGGTGCCCGGTATCATAGGTCTTTGTTAGTTCAGGATGTGGGAGAGGGCTATTGTGCATCCTTGGTGTCAGGTATCTTAGGTCTGTGTTAGTTTAAGATGTGGAAGAGAGCTATTGTGCATCCTTGTTTGCCAGTGGCATAGGTCTGCGTTAGTTCAAGATGTGGAAGAGGGCTATTGTGCATCCATGCTTGCCAGTGGCATAGGTCTGCGTTACTTCAAGATGTGGGAGAGGGCTATTGTGCATCCTTGGTGTTCAGTAGCATAGGTCTGCGTTAGTTCAAGATGTGGAAAAGGGCTATTGTGCAGCCTTGCTGGCCAGTGGCATAGGTCTGCGTTAGTTCAAGATGTGGGAGGGGTCTATTGTGCATCCTTGGTGTCCAATAGCATATGTCTGCGTTAGTTCAATATGTGGAAGAGGGCTATTGTGCATCCTTGCGTTACAGTGGCATAGGTCTGTGTTAGTTCAAGATGTGGGAGTGGGGTATTATGCATCCTTGGTGTCCAGTGGCATAGGTCTGCGTTAGTTCAAGATGTGGGAGAGGGCTATTATGCATCCTTGTTGTCCAGTAACATAGGTCTGCATTAGTTCAAGATGTGGGAGAGGGCTATTGTTCATCCTTGGTGTCCGGTATCATAGGTCTGCGTTAGTTCAAGATGTGGAAGAGGGCTATTGTGCATCCTTGCTGTCCGGTATCATAGGTCTGCGTTATTTCAAGATGTGGAAGGGGGCCATTGTGCATTCTTGGTGGCCGGTATCATAGGTCTGCATTAGTGCAAGTATGTGGGAGAGGGCAATTGTGCATCCTTGGAGACAGTTATCATAGGTCTGCGTTAGTTCAAGATATAGGAGAGGGCTATTGTGCATCCTTGGTGTCAGGTATCCTAGGTCGTCATTAGTTCAACATGTGGGAATGGGCTATTGTGCATCCTTGGTGTCGAGTATCATAGGTCTGCGTTAGTTCAAGATGTGGGAGAGGGCTATTGTGCATCCTTGGTGTCCAGTATCATAGGTCTGCGTTAGTTCAACATGTGGGAGAGGGCTATTGTGCCATCCTTGGTGTCCAGTAGCATAGGTCTGCGTTAGTTCAAGATGTGGGAGTGGGCTATTGTGCATCCTTGGTGTCGGATATCGTAGGTCTGCATTAGTTCAAGATGTGGGAGAGGGCTATTGTGCATCCTTGGTGTCGGGTATCTTAGGTCTGCGTTAGTTCAAGATGTGGAAGAGGGCTATTGTGCATCCTTGGTGTCGGGTATCTTAGGTCTGCGTTAGTTCAAGATGTGGAAGAACGCTATTGTGCATCCTGGCTTGCCAGTGGCATCGGTCTGCGTTAGTTCAAGATGTGGGAGAGGGCTATCAGGCATCCTTGGTCTCCGGTATCATAGGTCTGCATTAGTGCAAGTCTGTGGGAAATGGCTATTGTGCATCCTTGGATGCGGTTATCATAGGTCTGCGTTAGTTCAAGATTTGAGAGAGGGCTATTGTGCCATCCTTGGTGTCCAGTAGCATAGGTCTGCATTAGTTCAAGATGTGGAAAGGGGCTATAGTGCATCCTTGGTGGCCAGTATCACATATCTTACTTAGTGCAGGTCTGTGGGAGAGGGCTGTTGTGCATCCCTGATGGCCTGTATCATAGGTCTGTTTTAGTTCAAGATGTGGGAGAGGGCTATTTTGCGTCCTTGGTGTCGGATATCATAGGTCTGCGTTAGTTCAAGATGTGGGAGAGGGCTATTGTGCATCCTTGGTGTCCGGTATCATAGGTTTGCGTTAGTTCAAGATGTGGAAGTGGGCTTTTGTGCATCCTTGGTGCCCAGTATCACATATCTTACTTAGTGCGGGTCTATGGGAGAGGGCTATTGTGCATCGTTGGTGTCTACTAACATAGGTCTGCGTTAGTTCAAGAATTGGGAGAGGGCTATTGTGCATCCTTGGTGTCCGGTATCATTCGTCTGCATTAGTGCAAGTCTGTGGGAAAGGGCTATTGAGCATCCCTGGATGCGGTTATCATAGGTCTGTGTTAGTTCAAGATGTGGGAGAGGGCTATTGTGCATTCTTGGTGGCAAGTTTCGCAGGTCTGCGTTAGTTCAACATGTGGGAAAGGGCTATTGCGCATCCTTGGTGTCCTGTATCATAGGTCTGTGTTAGTTCAAGATGTGGGAGAGGGCTATTGTGCATACTTGGTGACCAGTATCATAGGTCTGTGTTCTAATGTGCATCCTTGGTGTCCATTATCATAGGTCTGTGTTAGTTCAAGATGTGGGAGAGGGCTATTGTGCATCCTTGGTGTCCATTATCATAGGTCTGTGTTAGTTCAAGATGTGGGAGAGGGCTATTGTGCATCCTTGCTCTCCAGTATCATAGGTCTGCGTTAGTTCAAGAATTGGGAGAGGGCTATTATGCATCCTTGGTGTCTGGTACCATACGTCTCCATTAGTGCAAGTCTGTGGGAGGGGGCTATTGTGCATCCTCGGTGTCCAGTTCACATCTTCATTAGTGCAAGTCTGTGGGAGAGGGCTATTGTGCATCCTTGGTGTCCTGTATCATAGGTTTGCGTTAGTTCAAGATGTGGGAGAGGGCTATTGTGCATCCTTGGTGTTCAGTAGCATAGGTCTGCGTTAGTTCAAGATGTGGAAAAGGGCTATTGTGCATCCATGCTTGCCAGTGGCATAGGTCTGCTTTACTTCAAGATGTGGGAGAGGGCTATTGTGCATCCTTGGTGTTCAGTAGCATAGGTCTGCGTTAGTTCAAGATGTGGAAAAGGGCTATTGTGCAGCCTTGCTGGCCAGTGGCATAGGTCTGCGTTAGTTCAAGATGTGGGAGGGGTCTATTGTGCATCCTTGGTGTCCAATAGCATAGGTCTGCGTTAGTTCAATATGTGGAAGAGGGCTATTGTGCATCCTTGCGTTACAGTGGCATAGGTCTGTGTTAGTTCAAGATGTGGGAGTGGGGTATTATGCATCCTTGGTGTCCAGTGGCATAGGTCTGCGTTAGTTCAAGATGTGGGAGAGGGCTATTATGCATCCTTGTTGTCCAGTAACATAGGTCTGCATTAGTTCAAGATGTGGGAGAGGGCTATTGTTCATCCTTGGTGTCCGGTATCATAGGTCTGCGTTATTTCAAGATGTGGAAGGGGGCCATTGGGCATTCTTGGTGGCCGGTATCATAAGTCTGCATTAGTGCAAGTATGTGGGAGAGGGCAATTGTGCATCCTTGGAGACAGTTATCATAGGTCTGCGTTAGTTCAAGATATAGGAGAGGGCTATTGTGCATCCTTTGTGTCAGGTATCCTAGGTCGTCATTAGTTCAAGATGTGGGAATGGGCTATTGTGCATCCTTGGTGTCGAGTATCATAGGTCTGCGTTAGTTCAAGATGTGGGAGAGGGCTATTGTGCATCCTTGGTGTCCAGTATCATAGGTATGCGTTAGTTCAAGATGTGGGAGAGGGCTATTGTGCATCGTTGGTGGCCAGTATCACATATCTTACTTAGTGCGGGTCTGTGGGAGAGGGCTATTGTGCATCGTTGGTGTCCACTATCATAGGTCTGCGTTAGTTCAAGAATTGGGAGAGGGCTATTGTGCATCCTTGGTGTCCGGTATCATACATCTGCATTAGTGCAAGTTGGGAAAGGGCTATTGTGCATCCTTGGATGCAGGGATCATAGGTCTGCGTTAGTTCAAGATGTAGGAGTGGGCTATTGTGCATCCTTGGTGTCCTGTATCATAGGTCTTCGTTAGTTCAAGATGTGGGAGAGGGCTATTGTGCATCCTTGGTGTCCTGTATCATAGGTCTGTGTTAGTTCAAGATGTGGGAGAGGGCTATTGTGCATCCTTGGTGACCAGTATCATAGGTCTGCGTTAGGTCAAGATGTGGGAGAGGGCTATTGGGCATCCTTGGTGTCCAGTATCATAGGTCTGCATTACTTCAAGATGTGAGAGAGGGCTATTGTGCATCCTTGTTAGGGGGTATCATAGGTCTGTGTTAGTTCAAGATGTGGGAGAGGGCTATTGTGCATCCTTGGTGGAATAGTCAAGATGAGATCTTGGTGGCCTGCTGGGAGGTACCTGTTTGGTGACATGTGTTTTCAGTAGTTGTTTTGGTTGTTTTCGTCCTCGCTGTGTGCCCTGCTTGGAGAACAAGCGGTAGCTGTGTGGGTTACGGTTTGAGACTTTTATTCTGGTGGGTTCTCCTGTGTGTGCATTGTTCTTGGTGCACCTGTTCCCTGTGGTTACTGCTGGGCTTGGTGCATCTGTGTCTGTGCTCGTGAGATGTATACCCACCCCTGTGTTTCCCCTCGTGTGTACGTGTGTGCAATGGGACAGTTTTTCTTCTATCAAGGTGGGTCCAGGAAACTCCCAGCTGCTAATATGAGTTTGATTATAACCTATGGGGTGGCTCATGTAAAGTGACCGGCATCCGGGTTTGTCTTTCGCAGTTCCCTCTTCTCCCCTGTTATGCATTATTAGAACTTTCCTCCTTACCCCTCCCCTGTGTTGTGTGTTGAATGGTTATTAAAGGAGATGTGTAGCATGGTTTCCTCGCCATGAATGAATGAGTGTGTGTGTGTGTGTGTGTGTGTGTGTGTGTGTGTGTGTGTGTATATGTATGTGTGTGTGAATGCTGATCACATGCAGTGTGTGGTGGCACCACGGGCGGGGTGCCCCTCCACTCAGGCTCTGTGTCAGTCAGGGGTGATTTAAATGAGTGGTGGGAGCCGGGGGGTCCATCGACCCATGTACTTAATGTATTACATGTAACTGAAATTGAGTTGCAGAACTTTTGAACCTATCAACACGTAACCACTCCCGATGACGGAAATTGTTTTTCCGAAACGCGTTGAGTTTTTAATATGAACAACTTCCGACATTCTCTATGAACCACTTATACAACATTGTACCAATATGACAATAATATTGTAACTTTGACTGTATATCTGTAAGGTTGTTCACTCCATTCTCTTGAACTAAAATTAAATATTATGTTCAACATCGTAATGTTATTGCATTACATTTATTTGCTAAAGTGACCAATAATTGATGAACATCTGTGATATTAATTTAGTTTATAACTAGTGGGATCCATCCAAGGACTCGTACCTGTGAACATTCTTTCTTTAACATGACTTATAACTGCATAGGATTGGCCGCCAATCCTGTAATAATTAATTGAATGATATTTATTGTTTGTTTCCATACAATCCCTTGAGTGTGCAGGGGACGTGAGTGATCCACTGACCGTGGACACTTTTGTTCTTTTTGTACTTTGCTCATCGCAATCTAGTGTCAGGGTTGTGTTACTCTCCTCTGCACCTCACTAACCAAGTTAACACTATCTAATTCATAATACAGGCAGGTGTGCACCCGTACACATTATTTTATTACATGTACCTGGAGCATAAATAAAAGCAACTTAACATGCACTTGACAACTCTAGCGGCTTTCTTGTGAAAGCCTCACTTCAGTGCTCTCTAAGGTTGAGGACGGCGGAACCTCCAACCTTAGGACTTCTCCGCCCCGAAAGCCTCTGGCCCAAAATACTGCCACTAGCTTTAATCCCACCTAGGACACCGAGGATCTCCGCCCATTAACTCCTAATGCATGATCACAGACAGAATGAATGGTTTTCTTTTGCTTCAAGACCCCAAAAGTACACACATGCAATATGCAGGGAATTCACTAACTGGTGAAATTATTTGTTTTTGGGGACCTGGTTTACGATCAGTTTGTTTTTGTGGACATTGGCATTTGAATACTGATTGAATGTTTTGACTACATGATGATTCAAGAAGAAAAAGCAGTTAGCTCATTTATGGGGAGAACAGTCGCGCTTTGCAAAGAAAAGCAACTTCAATCTGGAAATAGGACATAGTTCGTGTAGTGCAATTTTGCTTTGTTAGCTGGTGCCTCTTCTTAAAGATTACCTTTTGTCCTCTAGATGTCGCTATTATACCACGAACACCCAACAGTATGTTTTATAATAACGTTGCAGCATTTGTTTACGTGAACTTTTCTAGTCTACGTACGTCTCATGTTTGCGTAGCCTTTCAGGCACTTCCCTACCTCCAGTTGTCAATTTTTGATTTTCGCTTAAGAAGATGGGGGTAGACGTCCCTTCTTGAATATGAGCGAGTGTGCTGTAGTAGACCGCAGTCTCCCTTAAGAATTGGTTTGCAATAATGTGTGGAAAATGGGCCTTTTACAGCACATTTTCAAAAGAGAATGCACGAAACCACAGGATTTTCAGGCAGTTCCTTACACTTACGATACGACAAGGTCCCACGTTTGGGAGTAAAATTGCTGAAATAAGAAAGGGAAAGCCATCCTTTTATGGCATATCATCAGGGCAGTTTCTAGCCAACTTGGTGCCCAGGGCGAAACACCAGAATGTGTCCCCCCCACACCCCCTCGACTGGCACACATCCCTCCCAAACTACACCTATGTGTTGTGCGACAAAACCCCTCCTCAATATGAATAAATAATTGCTTTATAAATGAAGGTGGTTTCATTACATTGTAATGCAAGTACTTTACAGAATAATTCTAATGTGAAAACACAGCTGTTGCTGTCCAAGTAACTGTCCATACTGGCACACTGCGGTATGACCAGCCTACCGGGGTCTGAGGGCCGAATGACCACTGGCCCTGTGTTGCAGGTGTTCTGTTCGTACCACCTAACTTGTATTTGGCAAGAGGCAATACTAGATTAACCATAAGAATTATTGTCTGATGAGAGGTTATCTTTCCAAGATGGACAGTCTGGTACACTCTTATTTTACTCTTTCAAAATACCTCTATGAGAGAGGGAAAGGTGACACATAGCACCAGCGAGGGTTCCTGTATGCTTTGCATTAAATCAGAGCCTTTCAGGACTATAACAGTGATCAGAGATCTCTATAATGGATAAAGAAGTCTGTGATAAAAGGATTGCATGTGTGAATCTCTAAATTCATAACAGATTCATGGCACTGTTCAAAACACTGACCCCAACATTAAAATGTGTGTAACCATAAACCATACATACTCATTTGAACAGCTTAAGTTTTTGGATGCAAGTATAACATGGCTGCAAAATCAGACACTCAAATGGAGTACAAGGGCTCTTTTGCTTCTTGTTTCTGCAGACGTTTAGATGAGGAAGGGCTGGGTCTCAGTGTGAGCATGCCCAACCCCCAATACAGAAACATCTTTTGGGAATTATATCTATAGACAGGACAGGATACCGTAGAAGAGAGACCCAATAAACAATGCACAGAAAGGCTACACAGAAAGGATTGTACCTCTTACAAACTTTAGCCTTACCAGTAATAAGCTGATGAAGCGGTTTAAACAAAACCGGCTTCTAATGCATGGTAAAGGGTCCTCAGCGCCTCAGCCACTACCTCCTCACTACTACGCAGGCCTCAGGGGTTATTTCTGCAAAAACGTGCTGGTCCATTCTTTATCTAACAGAGCTGGCATTAGCATTTCTTATTAGTGCTGGCCTGCAGATAGTGAAAATCATGGCGCGGCATTGTAGAAAGGGCATTTGGCTTAGTGGGTGTACAATTTGAGGCACCTTCTTTGATTGATTTATGCCTTTAAGAGTGGGCACAGCAGGAGTATGGCATGCTCATCAGAGCCACATGCACAAAATGTTCCAGTATGTTATTGTATGGACATAGAACTCATCTGACAAAAACAGGCATATGTGCTGTTACATACTGGAGGTCCACGCAGGCGCCATCAACCAACACGGTGGTGGCTTGTGCAGCTCACAAATCATTGCTACACACATCACTGCATTGATTTGCCATGGACTACTCTCTGACACACAGCTTTACTTTCCTAATCAAGGTGCCAAGTCACATTGAGGACCCATCTGGTGTGCGCGCTAGGCAGTGGTTGGCTTGTTTAGACAATTAAAAGACCTTTGATGGTAAGCGGATGCATTTAGTCCATGTCCCAAAGCAGCAAGAAAATGACAGGGATGCGCCATATGTAACTAAAAAGAAATATACAAAAAAAAAAGTTTTGGTGTGTCCAATAAAGACACATGAAAATAAAGAAAATAATGTTAAACTTTTTCTGTGTGGCATTTTAATTCTCTTGGAAGAATGCATGGGTTTGGTCAGCTAACTGATACTCGTGCTCGCCTGGTGAATAACAATGTCCCATGGTCAATTCTTAACACTGTTAAGCAAATACTGTGTAAAAACAATGGCTTGTTAAATGAGCATTTATTTATAAATTGCCCCACTTGAAAAGCTGTAAATACATAGAATTAGGGGCACAGAGTGTGTGACTCCAGAGCATCTCACACGCTGAATTTGGAATATGCATTCCTTTGTTTGCATATTCCAAACGCATCAGTCATCCAAAAATCACAGACAGCAGCGAGCCACACATCTCAGAGGAGCACTCACCGGCACAGCAGGCGGCTTAATCTTTTGTGCACCTAGATCAGAGCCAGCTTTCTGGTTGGGCCCCTTACTGCGCCCCTCCCCCCATGGGCTCTTTAGCTCTGCACCCAGGGCCATCGCCCACTCCACCCGGGCCAAGAAACGGGGCTTCATACTATATCATCAATATATCGGTAGAAAAACATTGCCGGGGATACCGAGGCCAACAAGGAGAACGTGTGTACAATTCTAAGTGTACACATTGACAGTAATTGTGCCATATATTATTTATTTTATAATAGAACCATGGCTCACAAAGGATAATGCATGAGTGAGCTGAGAGACAATTTAGCATTATAGTTGAACTAAACAAATTATTAATATTATAATTATTAATAGTCTACTAAGAGACGCACGAGTGAGGCTTTCTCTATGGTACACACTGAATTGAATCACTCCCGGGTTATCCCAGGTGTGCCAGCTATGGAAAATAAGGCACAGGAAGTAAAGCGTTTTGCTCAGGCTCTGATAATGTGTTGTGAAAAGAACACACAGGGGTCCCAAGGGAAGTTAAAGCCTTTATTAAAGATGGCAAGATGGGTGTGTGTATCTCTTGTAGGACCTAGAGGGGCATCACGCTAGAAACAATGTACAATACGTGTACTAAGGGTGTCAGCATAGGCTTACTCAATGTTATTCCAGGGTGCAATGCAAATATGGAAATACCGATCTCCACCAGCATTCCCTAACTAACATTCAGTCTTTGGGGTTTTGCGCCTAGGACACTTCCTGGCTCAAGCTTAGACCATAGACGTAGCACCCAGCAAACGTCTTGGCTTTGCAGCAAATATCATGGGTGCAGCACGTAGCATGATTCTTGGTCACTCCGATCCCCTGGGAGATGGTGCCCTGCTTCATGGCTTATCCTACTGACGAGTGCTTAGGGTACGTTTCAGGCTCAGATAGTTGCAACCTCTAAATGTGGGTTGCCCTTCTGGGCCTGTAGCAATACCGTAACACATTCCTGCCAGCAAGTATTCCCCCCCTTGCTTAGAGTTTATTAACTCTCCAGTCACAGGCTGCCATCTGGGCCAAAGTCTCCTGGTCAGGGGTTGGCATTCTTTGACAACTGCTTCAGCTCTCTCTCTTTCAGACTTCCGTTTGCCCCAGCATCTGAGATCTGTTAATTGACACTTAACACTGTTGATCTGCTATCTACCAGTGTCAGAGATACAGCCTTCTGCAGGCTTTCTGCTTCCTCCTCTTCGCTGGTCTGGTCTCAAGTGCCTGGTTTATAGCTCCCAGCAATCGTTCAGGTCTCTAAATCTGGTCTCTCCCAGTGTCTGGGTTATGGCTCCCAGGAAATTCTTAGCTCTCTTTCTCAGTTTGCTTTCTCCAAGTGTCTGGTTTACAATTCTCAGCAATCGCTCAGGTCTCTCAATGTGCCCTTGCCAAGTGTCTGGTTTATAGTTCTTCGCAATCGCTCAGGTCTCTCAATCTGCCCATGCCAATTGTCTGGTTTATAGTTCTCAGCAATCACCCAGGTCTCTCAATCTGCTCTCTCCAAGTGTCTGTTTATAGTTCTTAGCAATCGCTCATGTCTCTCGATCTAATCTCATCAAGTGTGTGGTTTATAGTTCTCAGCAATCGTTCAGGTCTCACAATCTGCTCTCGCCAAGTGTCTGGTTTATAATTCTCAGCAATCGTCATGTCTCTCAAAGTGCTCTTGAAAAGTGTCTGGTCTATAATTCTCAGCAATCGCTCAGGTCTCTCAATCTGCCCTCGCTAAGTATCTGGTTTACAGTTCTCAGCAATCGCTCAGGTCTCTCAATCTGCTCTCGCCAAGTGTGTGATTTATAGTTCTTAGCAATCGCTCAGGTCTCTCAATCTGCCCTCGCTAAATATCTGGTTTATAGTTCTCAGCAATCGCTCAGGTCTCTCAATCTGCCCTCGCTAAGTAGCTGGTTTATAGTTCTCAGCAATTGCTCAGGTCTCTCAATCTGCCCTCGCTAAGTAGCTGGTTTATAGTTCTCAGCAATTGCTCAGGTCTCTCAATCTGCTCTCGCCAAGGGTCTGGCTTATAGTTCTCAGCAATCGCTCAGGTCTCGAAATCAGCTCTAGCCAATTTTCTGGTTTATAGTTCTCAGCAGTCATGACCCTCATCGGTATCCTGGCTCTGCGTCCCCTCCACATGAATTTTGCTAGCTTCCTCTGTAGTTGTTCCAAGGCCTGCTTTGGGGAGGGGGGGACCGGGAGGGCGGAGCACAGGTACAGCAGTCTCGGGAGGAGGTTCATTTTGCATGCTGTGACCCGTCCCAGTAGAGAGATTTCTTGGTTGTCCCATCGTTGGAGGTGCTCCTCCAATTCCTTGAGTGGGGGGAAGTTGGCGGCGTAGAGCTGCTTCGGATCTGCCGTGAGGCTTATTCCCAGATAGGCCGTTGAGGAAGAGCTTCATGCTAGCGGGTAGAGTGTCTGGAGATTGGCTACAAGGGGGACACCCAGATTGATGCTCAGTGCCTCTGATTTGGAGTAGTTCACCTGGAAACCAGCCACTTTATTGAACGCCTCCAGCTCAGTTAGGGTAGCGGGTAAGGAGGATTGGCAGTCGGTGTTGGATATCATCACGTCGTCGGCGTATAGGGAGATCTTGAATTGTTTGCCGTTTACTTCTAGCCCAGTGATGTTCTCATTAGCTTGTGTTCTTTGGGCAAATGGTTCCATGACCAGAGCAAAGATCAGTGGGGAGACTGGACAGCCCTGTCTCATCCCGCACGAAAGCCGGATCGGGTGTGAGGTCTTCTGATTCAGGTGGAGTGATGTTTTCGGGGCTTTATAATTTGCTTGCACCATTTTCTGGAATATCGGGCCCAACTGGAACGCTTCTATGGTGAGGCGCATGAAGTTCCAGTCCAACCTTGTCAAATGCTTTGGTGGCGTCCAAGGTCAAGACCGCCAGGCCCCGATGTTCCTGGGACGTTACTTCGATGAGATTGAGTGCACGGCGGTTGTTGTCCATGGTGCTTCTCCCTCTAATAAACCCTGCCTGGTCCTGGTCTATGATGGTTGGAAGGATTTGCGCCAACCTGTTCACCAGTACCTTTGAGTATGCATTGGCGTCCACATTGAGCAGGGATATCGGCTTGTACGAAGAGCACTCCTTAGAGTCCTTGCCGCGTTTCAATAGCAGAATTGTGGTAGACTCTTGCATAGAGGGCACAATAGTGCCCAAGTCCCGGAAAGAGTTAAATAGCTCTGTCATTGGGTGTAACAACATGGGGCTGAAGAGTTCGTCGAATTTTGGTGGAAAGCCGTCTGGGCCTGGGCCCTGGGTATCAGATTTTTGAGTATTTCTTCCACCTCTTCTGTTGTAATTGGGGCTTCCAAGGCAGCTCTGTTCGCTTCTGATATGTGTGGGAGCCGGGCGTCTGCTATATATTGTTCCTGGAGGGTCTGCGGGCGGGGGGGCTGAGGTCAGGGTGTTGGTTAGATGGCCTACCGCCACCTCTAGCCTCGCCCCTTCTCCGTACAGGGTTCTACACTTTAAGTCCCTCAGCGCGGTGATGTGATTCCGTCGGCGGGTTTTGGCTAATTTGTTCACCAGGTATTTATTAGCCTTATTGCCATTCGCGTAATAGCTCTGTTTGGTCAGGAGCAAGGTCTGGGCTTTGTTCTCGGCGTAGTGGGCTTCCAGCTTCGTGCATGCTAGTGTGACCATCTTGGCCGCTTTGGGCGTCCACTTCTTCTTAAGGGCCATATCTGCCTCCATCATGTACTTCTCCAGTCGGTTTCTGTTGATGGTCCGCCTCCTCGTATATGCAGCTGCCTGAGCTTTCAGTTCCCCTCTGATTACCGCCTTCATGGCTTCCGATCTTGTTGCTGTAGAGGTGAGGTCGGGGGGGTTTTCCTTAAAGTAATTGCTGATCGCCTTGGCTATGGCATCACACACTGCCATGTCATGTAGCATTGGTTCGTATAGAGACCATCTACGCAGTTCTGGGGGATCCGGGTCAAAGACCCTTGCGGTGAGGAGAATTGGGGCATGATCCGACAGTACCCTTGCGCCGATCTCCACATCGTCCGTGAAATGCAGGAGCTGCTGGCTAGCTAGAATGACGTCAATTCGGGATGAGAAGCTGTGGACGTGGGAGAAGAAAGAGTAGTCCACGGTGTCCGGGTGAAGGACCCTCCAGGTGTCCACCACGCCTAGTGTCCTGAACAGGTGGCAGAGGCCCAAAGCCAACCTGAAGTCCCTGGTGGACGGGGGGCCTGACCTGTCCAGTGTGAGGTTGGGTACCCCATTGAAGTCCCCGCCCAGGATCACCTGTCCTTCGAGGAAGGGAGAAGAGTGGATTCCAGGGTGGTGTAGAAGGCCGCCTAGCCGTTGTTTGGTGCATAGATCACGATCAGCGTGTGGAGCTGCCCGTAGAGATCCCCCTTAACCGCTATGAATCTGCCATCTGGGCTGCGCAGGGTCTCCTTCTCTTTAAAGGGGATGCCTTTCCCTAACAGAATCGCTGTGCCCCCTTTCTTGCTGGGGCCAGAGGCCAGGTATTGTGTAGGGTATGCTCGGCACCGCAGTCTGGTGAAGTCCTCTGCTAAGAGGTGGGTCTCCTGGAGGAACCCCACCGTGGCCTGAAGGTCCTGCAGGCGTCGGAGGATGGACTTGCATTTCTTTTGCGGGATAGTTCAAGCCCCCAACGTTCAGTGAGATGTAGCGGAGTTTGGTGTGCGCCGGAGGGGCGGCTAGCGAGGTGTCATTAGTATTCAGGTGGGTGGTGGGGGGGAGGGGTAGTCCTGTGCTCAGGGAGCTCTGCCGGCCGGGGGACCGGTGTCGGCATAACTCATCTTCAACCGGGTTTTAACTTTGTCCAACTCAGGGCCAACCGGGCCCCGGTAACCAGGGGGGCTGGGGAAGGTCACAGCCCAACTAAGAGAAAGGAAGGAACAAAGAATAACCAGACTGGCCCAAATGGGCCTCAGGCTGGAGTGATTGTCCATCCACTCGGCTGGGGCATTGCGTGGGACGCCCGGTGGCAAGAGTGCAGGTTCAGGCATGGAGTGTTGAGGTCGGATGCTAATCGTGTGCGGCGGGAGTTTTCCCTCCTTTTGGAACTTTCATCCAGCGGCTATGCTGGGGCTTCGGTGTTGAGCCGCGTGGTTTATCCGTCGGGGAGGTAGATGTATCTTCCTTGGGTGTTGAAGGCTCGTATCCCATGATGCCGCCCGCCTCCTCCAGGGCATGGATTACCCTTGTTTGGCCCTCAAGTGTGTACTGAATCGAGGCCGGGTAGAGCCAGCGATATTTAATTTTCCGCTCCTGCAGAAAGGTTGTTAGGGGCCGGAGGGCTCGCCGCAGTTGAACTGTGGGAGCAGCCAGGTCCTGGAAGAGCTGTATGGCGGCCCCCTGGTATGTCAGGTCACCTTGTGAGCAGCTCGCTGTCATGATCTCCTGTTTCATAGAGAAGAAATGTACTCTGGTGATTACTTCCGGGCTTGCTGCCGATGGGGTGTTTCTGCGTCCTCGTAGTCTGTGAGTATGGTCGAGTAGGAGTAATGACTTACCGCAGTCTGGGAGGAGAGTCTGGAAGAGATCTCCGATGTAGGCCAGGAGGGCTTGGTCCAGGATCGAGGCGGGAACCCCTTTGATACGGATGTTGTTTCTGCGGGTCCTGTTTTCCAGGTCCTCCTGTTTGCAAAGCATAGTTTCCGCGCTGTCCTCCAGAGTCTGGATTTTCTTTCGCATCTCTGCAATCTGCGCTGAGTGTTCCAGGACTTGGTCTTCTGTGTCCCTGACCCTATGTCTATCTCCTCAATGCGGTTGTCCAGGACATCTATCTTGGTCCAAACCTCTGCCATGCAGTTGCGGAATTCCATCTTGATGTCGGCTAGGAGGCCCTGGATGTCGTCTTTTGTGGCCCATTGTCCTTGGGCCCTTGTGGGCGAGGAGGGCCTGTCGGGGGGGTGGTCCGGCTGTTTGGGTTTCTCCCTCAGGTGAAGTAGATTGGCTATATCTGCTGACTTCGGACCTTTTTGCTTGGACATCTTGGCGTCTGGGTCGCTGTTTGCCCAGGAGCGTGTTATCCTCTCTGGAGCCCTTGTAAACTGGTGTTAGCTGAAGTTTGCCGCAGTGATTGAGATGAACTCCGCTGCTTTGCCAACTTCGTTTGGCTTGCTGGTTACCCGCTGTGGAGGGCCCATGTAGGCAGACCCTCCAGTGTTGTATGTGGTGGCGCAGATCTGCAGGCTTCAGCTATGTGGACGGGGCCTTTCTGCCATGTCGCCGGTACGGCGAGGGAGGGCTGGTGCCGTGCCACTGTAGTCCTCGGGTGGTGTGCCGAGGGGAGGGGGCACCCCCAGTGTAGTCTGTTGGGTGCACATGGGGCAGGGGGTATCCAGGTAGGGGCTGCCCGGCCTCCCCGGGCTGCTGCAGGACCTGCGGGCCTGTTGCCGGTCACAGGGTGTAGTATTAGTCCAGTGGCGGCGTGGCCCCGATTTATGCTGGGTCTGTGCAGTGGGGCATGCGGGTCATGGGCCACCAGTCACTCCTCAGGGTCCCAAGGCTGGTGTGAGGGGACCATGGGGGCCTGTGCTGGTGGTGGGGCTGACCCTGCAGGCGGGATACATTTGCGGTTGGATTGATCCCAAGCCAGAGCGGAGTGTGGGCCCGGGCCGGGGGTTGGTGAGGCTGCTGTAGCTGGCAGACCGGCTGGGGGGCCCCCGTGCAGCTCCCCCGGGTGCGGCAGGGGGGGTGCGAGCTGTTGTGCCAGATCCTCGTCAGCCCCCAAGTATGGCTCCTCTCCGCTTGTGCTGTGGTTGTGCGTGGGGGTCTGTGCTGTCACAAGCCGCCAATGCTTTCCCCACGTATAGCAGGTCCGCGATGTATGACAGGCGGGCCCAGGAGGGATCCCGCAACGCCCCACAGCCCCAAGTACGTGGGCTGGGGAGGGTGTCTGCTGTCCCCCTGGGCAGGTCCTAGGGCGCTAGTGGAGAGAGGCACTTAACTGGTCAGCTGGGCGGGGGAACCAGTGGTGTGTGGCCATTCAGGGGGAGGCCCAGGGTGGCTGCAGCTGCAGACAGATGCGTTCCCCCAGCAGGGTAGTCTCTGTCACGTTGGCGGCGGGGGGCCAAGAATCCTCGGAGCTCTGGCGGACCCAGGCAGGAGCGGGGGGCGGCCGCCTCCGAGGTTTTGCCGGTGCAGGGGAGGGGTAGGACCCCCAGCATGCCTTATTAGGTCTGAGGGAGGCCAAGGTGAAAGGGGCCCAGCGGGGGTGGATGTCGCAGGCAATGGACCTCACCAGTTCCTCCTGACGTTGGAGCCAGCGCCGGCCAGAATGAATGCAGGGTGCATTATGGGGGGGCCGGTGGACCTGAGTTCTTCCGGGGTGTAGGGCAGAGGCACAGCCCAAGGACCCGCTCCAAGGGGTCCCAGGTCCGTTGGGTTGCCGTGCCCTCCCATGTCTCGCCTATCTCACGCCTTGCCTCCTCCTATGGGGTTCCTCCTCCCGTCTCTGGCAGCCAGGCTGATGGCTCAGCGGGCTGAATCAAGCTCGGTGGGGGCCCCGCTGCAGCCGCTGCGGTTCTCCAAAGTTCGCCTCCCCGCAGTTCCAAATCGCGTTGGAGCGCACGGGGTGGGGGGGCTTTGGTGTGGGTTCTGCTCACACTGTATTATCCGATGTCTCGGCCCCAGTCCGCCTCCCCCTGCAGCTGCCATTTTGGGTATAGTTTCTCTGCCTCTGGTCGGGTCTTCTCAGCTGGGCCAACGGGGGCTTCCCCGTTCCGAATTTGACCCAAAAGCAGTCCGCAGCCTCCCGGCGAGTTCCTCAGCACACTAGGGAGTTCTCAGAGCGGAATCTCAGTGGTTAACGGGCATTTACTGGCTGGAAACCCGGGCGTCCCACAGTGCTTTTTAGAGAGGCATCCGCATCGACGGAGCCTCAAGCCACGCCCCCGTCCTCAGCTCTTTCTTGATGACCTTCAGTTTCTGTGAGGGCAGCTCGAGGACTGCCTTATTGGTGTCTGTTACGACCCACAAGAACTCCATTCTCTGTCTGGGTCTCAATTCTGACTTCTCCATATTTATTAGAAACCCAAGGGAAGTGATCAGATTACAAATCCAGCGCACCTGCTCCTGAAGTGCGTCGCTGTGTTGTGCAAGGATGAGAATATCATCCAGGTAGATGATCATTCTGATTCCTCTTTCTCTGATGGCTGCCGCCACCGGCCCCTTCGCTTTCGTAAACACCCAAGGGGCCAAGGCCAATCCGAATGGTAGTTACCTGATTGCCAACTATCTCTGTTCCAATTGAAACGGAGGAGCTTCTGGTGTTCCGTCGCCATCGGCACAGTGAGGTAGGCATCCTTGAGATCCAACTATGTCAACCAGTCCCCCTGCCGGAGGAGATCTCCAAGGAGATGAATTGTCACAATCACACTTTAAAGGAAAGGAAGAGAGATCTACACTCCCCCCCCCCCCCCGAACCACGGAAGCCGAATGAACTCGACCCTCCCACCGTGGTTGGCACAGACACCTGATATATAAAACAGGTCGCCACGTGGCAGCCAATGGGGGGGAGGTTGTGGATAGGATGGGGAATTTAGGAACACCGGAAAAAGGGTAAGGAACTCCTACTTTGGATGGGACAGGGGAAACACCAGGAAAGAACCCTACTCTGTCCAGCATGTAACACTGTCCACGTATATAACCTGACTTTCTACCTAGTACACCTTAATACGTGTACTAACCCCTGTTGGTTCACAAGAAAACACATAAGCAAGCAACATGATGAAAACAAATATTAGGAAAACTTCTCATCATGATAGACAGGGCACATGGCCCTTCGGGCAGCAAAGCAACATGTAACATAAATGATTTCCCTCCTACACTAGTTTACTGCACCAGTGAAGATTTGGTGAACTTGGTAAGCGTAATGTCCATGTATCATATTGAGTCTTTTGTCAGTAAATAGTTCATTACTCATAGACACCCATTAAAGATACAGATTCACTATTGCTTGATACACACAGGGTTTGCCCAGCACAACCGTAAATTAGTGAACACCCTGGATTTCCCAACGCAGCAGTACATGAGCGCATACACTGTGTTTTCTCAGCACAACATTCCAAAAATGTTTGCCGCTACTTATCTTATGTCTGGGAGCCCCTCGGGACTTCCCAGACAAAATGTGACCCACTGTAAATCACTCCCAACAATGTAAGCAATCACCGTGCATTTCCCTGTACTTATCTTTGGTCTGGGGAGCCCCACGGGACTTCCCAGACAATGACCGTAAAGCCGTGATCCTTATCTGCACTCTCCTGCTCCTTCCGAAATGCGGCCGTTTGTAGTTCATGCAGTCCTGCTCTCCATCGCTCCTCACCGCATGCGGCCTGCCTGCCTCCACGCTGAATCAGAATAAGCCACACCTCCATGCTGCCGTTACCAGTTAATATGCTGTCCTTAATCCCAGACAGCTGGCCTAGCGCGTGCGTGTTGAAATACACGCAGACCCAGAGAATGCTGGGAATTGTCGTTTCTAGACCTTCCCAGCTTAAGAGGCATATCTAAACACTCCTCGTCTTTGCCAGCCCTGAGTCCTGACATTACCTGCCCTTCCAGGGCTCCTCCCAGGACCTGGTTTACCCGGATGTCGTACATGAAATTGTTTAACCAATCTGGGAGCATGGAAATCTCGTGCTGGTTCCCAAGAACAATCCTCAGGCCCGTAACCTTACCATTGCACCAAATACCATAATTGTTGAGATCTTCCTCTGAAATCCACAATGCGCTTTACTTCATATTCCGTTTGTCCTTCTCTCACTATGGCTGGAGATTTTTTCGTCGTCGTTCCAGGAGCTGCAGGTTTAAGCAAAGACACATAGAACATCGGGTATATCGGTAGAGTCTTTGGCAAACGCAATTTCATAGCTGTAGATGACACACATGTAACGATTTCATACGGTCCAATAAATCTAGGCATAAATTTACGAGATCCTACTATAGATAGATTCTTGGTTGATAATCAAACTCTGTCTCCTGCCTTATAGCGAGGACTCTCCTGTCTGTGTTTGTCAGCGTGTCTTTTATAGGTTTCCTTAGCCTGTTCCAAATGCATGCGCGCTTTCTGTCTGATCTTAAGAAGCAACTGTTTACGTCCTTGTAAAACTGGTACATTCTCTACTTCAGGTAAATGTTCTGGTATCATGTTTTGCTCATGTCCAAATAAACATTCATTGGGGGACATACCCAAGGAAGTGTGCAGCGTGTTGTTATAAGTAAACTCTGCCAACCATAATGCCTGCACCCAAGACTCTCAGCCATCCCCTAAATAGTCCCGCAAGTATTGTTCGAGTGTTTGATTTACTCGTTCTGTCTGCCCATCGGTTTGAGGGTGGTAACTGGTAGATAAGGCACAGTTGATTCCCAACATGCGACAGAAAGCTCGCCAAAACTTTGATGTAAACTGTGGTCCTCTGTCCGAGACAATACTCTTGGGCAACCCATGTAATCTAACCACATGTTGAAGGAACAACTTCCCTAACTTGCCTGCTCCAGGTATTCCTTCACAAAGAATGAAATGAGCTTGCTTGGACAGAAAATCCACCACTACCCAAATGGTGTCAAACTGCTTATCAGGTGGACAGTCTGTAATAAAATCCATTGATATGTGTGTCCATACTTTCTCAGGTGTGGGTAATGGTTGTAATAACCCTCTCTTTTTTACATGATCTGCTTTATTCCTCATGCAATTTTCACATTGTAATAAATATTTGCCCACATCCTGCCTCAAAGTAGGCCACCAAAAGTATTTTTCCAAAATGGTTTGCATTTTCCTTTGACCAGCGTGTCCCGCTAATGGAGAATTATGGCACCAATATAGGGCTTTTCCCTGTATTTCCTTAGTAGGTAAAAACAATCGATCCTGATGGTACGGCAACCCCTGCCTCACCTTCCTTGCCGGATGACTGGCCTGCCACTTATGGATTTGCCGGGGGGGGGAGAGCCTTCTCGACTTCATCAATTACATTTTTTGTAATAGCTCCAATTACTTTTTCTGGAGGAATAATTGCTCTTACTTCACTCACCACACTCTCCAAATTTTGCTGCCTACACAATGCGTCTGCCTTGCCATTATTCTTTCCTGGTCTGAATGTTACCATAAAATTGAATTCATTAAAGTATTGAGACCAGCGTAATTGCCTGGGACTAAGTTTATGAGCAGTCTTAAAGTATTGCAAGTTCTTGTGATCCGTTACCACCACCACCTGATGCTTAGCCCGCAATAGGTAATGCCTCCATTCTAAAAAGGCTGATCGGATAGCCAGCAATTCCTTGTCCGTGATAGAATAATTCTGTTTACACCCTGATAGTTTTCTAGAATAGAAGGCCACTGGGTGCCATACCCCCTCCTTATCCTTCTGTGACAAAATCGCCCCTATCGCCAGATTACTAGCATCTGTCTCTACTTGAAAAGCTTCATTTGTGTCTGGGTGTTTCAACACAGGTGCAGTAGTAAAAGCAATCTTTAATTCCTGAAAAGCCCTTTCTGCTTCAGGACCCCAAATTAATGGTGTTGCTTTCTTGAGAAGGCGAGTAATCGGCGTTACTAGTGCTGAGAAATTACTAATAAAACGCCGATAGAAATTTGCAAACCCTAAAAATGATTGGATGTCCTTGATGCATTGTGGTGATGGCCAGTCTGTCACAGCCTGTACCTTCTTGGCATCCATCACTACACCCTCTGGAGTTAGTATGAACCCCAGAAATTCCACTTGCCTAGTGTGAAAAGCACATTTCTCCAGTTTTACACAAAGCTGATACTCCTGCAGCCTCTGAAGCACTGCCCTCACATGTTGAACATGTTGTTCCACTGAAACTGAATAAATCAAAATATAATCAATGTACACTATAACAAATACATCAATAAAGTCCCTCAACACTTCTTGCATAAAGAATTGAAATGCCGCAGGAGCATTGCATAATCCAAACGGCATAACCAAGTATTCGAACAATCCAAATTTTGTCCAAAATGCCGTTTTCCACTCATCCCCCTCTTTTACTCTTATCAAGTGGTATGCTCCTCTTAAATCCAATTTAGTGTAAATGTTTGCCGCCCGCACCTGATCCAGTAACACTGAAATTAGAGGCAATGGAAACCTATTCTTAATGGTTACCTTGTTCAATGCGCGATAGTCAATACAAGTGCGTAATGTCCCCTCTTTTTTGGAACAAAAAACAAAGGAGAAGAGACCGGGGACGTGGAATGTCTAATGAACCCCTTCTCTAACATTTCATCCAAATACTCTCTTAAGTGTTTATTATCTGTCTCTGTAAGGGCATAGATTCTACTGCAGGGTAGCTTCGCCCCCTCCTCCAATTCAATGACACAATCATAAGGTCGATGGGGAGGTAATTGTTCTGCCCCTCTTTTGTCAAATACCTTGGTGAACTCTCGGTATTGCAGGGGATGTTCCGCTTCCACGGCTCCCACCAATTGCTCTCTGCTTTCCTGTTTAACCACGCCATGAGTGCCACTTCTGGTAACATGTGTTCTTTACACCTCTGTTCATCAAACTCTGTCTGTTTTTCCCAATCAATCCTTGGATTGTGTTGCACTAACCAAGGCATTCCCAAAATCGAACCAAACTGTGGTGCGGCTATCAAATCAAAAGTAATGTCTTCATTGTGACCTGATGTAAGTGTCATCCGCAACTTTTATGTTAGTTGTCTTATAGGCCCTGACACTAAATGAGACCCATCCACCGACTGCACCCCTTCCACTCTTTGTTTGTCTTGTAAAGGAAGGCCCAATTGTATGCAATGTCCACAAAATTACCTGTGGCCCCTGAGTCTATCATAGCCAATACTGTCTGCTTGGATATTGCCCAACATAACGTCTCTAATATATACAAATGAGATGTCTTACTCCCAAATGTATTTGCCACCAATTTGGGGAACTTTAATTCCATCGGGCCTGTCACCTGAGTTCCCCCTAAGGTCAGCCCACTTCTTTTCCCGCCTCTTTTTTGCTCCGTTCCCCTCCTATACTCCTCTGGGGAGTATTGGGACAAGTGCGTATAAAATGGCCTGCCTGTCCACAGTACAAACACAATTTGTTAACCTTCCTCTGTTCTTTTTCTGCCTCTGATAATGGTCCTCTCACACTACCAATCTGCATTGGTTCTACCTCCCTACTCCTTCCCCCCCTTAATCCTATCAAATCTCACAAATGGGACAGTTTCTGGTTTCTTTTTATCTCCTTTCCTCTCATTCATCCGGTGATCTAGCCAAAGGGCCAGATCTATCATGGCCGTACAAGTGCTTGGATGCGGTTCTACCTGCGCAATTGCATCTTTTAGTTTTTCCCGTAAACCTTGATAAAACAATACGGTCTGTTTAGCCACTGGCCATTCTGTTTCAATCACTAGTCTATTAAACTGTGTCACATATGTTACCAGATCTCGTGACCCCTGTCTTAAACCTAACAACTCTTTGTCTTGTGCCAGTGAGACTTCCCGTCTATCAAACAGTCTGCCAAACTCTGATAAGAAATTATCCCAATTATATAACAGAAGATCATCTTTCTGTACCAGAGGCATCGCCCATGCTGCGGCATCGCCTGTTAAATATGATATTACAAAGGTAGTTCTGGCTTGGATAGTTTCAAATGCCCCAGGCTTGCACAGAAAATTAAGTCTGCATTGGGTAAGAAAGGTCATATATTTTCTAGGATCCCCTGAAAAACACTCTGGTGCTGCCAGGGGTACGTTACTAGGAGGTTGCACAATGACAGTGGGATTTCTACTAGTGGAAACGCTCCCAGTATGGGCTGTACTAGTGCCCTCTAAAGGGGTACCTTGGGCCACCAATCCTTGCACTTGTGCTTTCAAAGTGGTAGTTTCCTGCCGAGCATGCGCTAATTCCATTTGGATATCTTGTAGTGCCTTTAGCACGTCGGCTAATGGTGGAGGTGTCGTGTCCATTTGGCTTGGGTGGTTGTGAGTATCCCAATCTGGGGGTGGCTTATTATGTCACAATCACACTTTAAAGGAAAGGAAGCGAGATCGACACTCTCCCCCGAACCACGGAAGCCGAATGAACTCGATCGACCCTCCCACCGTGGTTGGCACAGACGCCTGATATATAAAACAGGTCGCCACGTGGAAGCCAATGGGGTGAAGAGGGGTTATGGATAGGATGGGGAATTTAGGAACACCGGAAAAAGGGTAAGGAACTCCTACTTTGGATGGGACAGGGGAAACACCAGGAAAGAACCCTACTCTGTCCAGCATGTAACACTGTCCACGTATATAACCTGACTTCTTACCTAGTACACCTTAATACGTGTACTAACCCCTGTTGGTTCACAAGAAAACACATAAGCAAGCAACATGATGAAAACAAACATTAGGAAAACTTCCCATCATGATAGACAGGACACATGGCCCTTCGGGCAGCAAGGCAACATATAACATAAATGATTTCCCTCCTACACTAGTTTACTGCACCAGTGAAGATTTGGTGAACTTGGTAAACGTAATGTCCATGTATCATATTGAGTCTTTTGTCAGTAAATAGTTCATTACTCATAGACACCCATTAAAGATACAGATTCACTATTGCTTGATACACACAGGGTTTGCCCAGTACAACCGTAAATGAGTGAACACCCTGGATTTCCCAACGCAGCAGTACATGAGCGCATACACTGTGTTTTCTCAGCACAACATTCCAAAAACGTTTGCCGCTACTTATCTTATGTCTGGGAGCCCCTCGGGACTTCCCAGACGAAATGTGACCCGCTGTAAATCACTCCTAACAATGTAAGCAATCACCGTGCATTTCCCCGTACTTATCTATGGTCTGGGGAGCCCCACGGGACTTCCCAGACAATGACCGTAAAGCTGTGATCCTTATCTGCACTCTCCTGCTCCATCCGAAATGCGGCCGTTTGTAGTTCATGCAGTCCTGCTCTCCATCGCTCCTCACCGCACGCGGCCTGCCTCCACGCTGAATCAGAATAAGCCACACCTGCACGCTGCCGTTACCAGTTAATATGCTGTCCTTAAACCCAGACAGCTGGCCAAGCGCGCGCGTGTTGAACTACACGCAGACCCAGAGAATGCTGGGAATTGTAGTTTCTAGACCTTCCCAGCTTAAGAGGCATATCTAAACACTCCTCGTCTTTGCCAGCCCCGAGTCCTAGCATGAATACCTTCTATCTTGAAATTAACGGAATGTCTGTAAATCCGCTATCCGTTTAATTCCTTCAAATAGATCACAGGCCTCGATTTAACTTTCCTGTGCAGCAGAAACATATTGCTGTAAAATCCAGTTCCTCTGGCGTACTGCGCTCTATCGCTTCCTTGCTCGCTAGACTGCCCAGCTCCACTTGCAATAAACTAATTTCCTCTCGTGCCATATGGATCGACCGAGGCTCTGCTCTCCGTGTGGGCTCTAGGCACAAACCTGTTACTGCTTGTAACACCCAGGAATCGCTCGATAATTCTCACCATTTGCTTAGAAACAATTCTGTCCTGCCCCCTACTGCGGTAAATACAACGCTCTGTGCACTTACCGCCTGAGGTACTCTGTTGTCTATATGTGCCGCTCCCTCTGCGCCCCCTGCAGTGTCGGATCCTTGTCGGGGGAAAAAGGTGTCATGCTGTCTGCCTTCACACTGTTGGGCGCATGCTCCCTGAGACCCTCCCTGCATGCTGAAGTAACCGGTCGATTGGCCCTGATGTCGACCAGTCCCTGCAAAAACACACGTGCTGGAAAGATCTTCCTTATTGACGATTGCGCTGCTAGTTGCAGTGTACTGATTATAGAATATATATAGTGCCAACCTTGTGCTTGGACTCAGCATGCTGCTCTGAGGGTTACTGCTGGTACTGTTTTATTTCTTTTTGTATTTTTCTTTTAAGAATAGAACCAGTAAATCGTTTAGAGGGTGTCCCTATACCAGTTAAGGACTCCAATAACACCCTTGCATTCAAATTCCAACCAAGGAACCCTTAAACCAGCTTGTATAATCTGTGTACCGTGTATGGCACAGTAAGCCTTCTGCTTATCCGAAAAACGGAGTCGCGAGGCTGCTGAATTGAATGCGCTTCGTTTCGCAAAAAAAAAAACGCAAGAGAATTTGGACTTTCACTTTCAAAATATCTGTTCCGGAAACCGGAAGTGACGCTGCTCGCATCACTGTTGCAAGGCGAGTCGGCTCGCCTGCGGCAGTGCAACACAATCCTAGTGCTTGCCGTGGAGCATTCTCGCTCCTGTAATGAATACCATCAAGCTCCACTGCAAGACCGGGACCACCTGCCTAGAGTGAGCGTGTTCGCTTACGGCTCCGGTCCCGGCTATGCGTAAGCAATTACAAAGACATACACTGCATGAACAAAATGTAAGAACAATTAAACACTCTGTCGCGCATGCCATAAAACTATCCCTAATAAACTGAACTACGCGTGCACCGTTACATAAGATAGTAAAATTATATGTTCATGTTCCAACATTAATATGAGAAAACCCGATCCCCCACTTATCTGTGAGTGAGCATCTAGAAGAAAGAGGAAGGAACCCAGGCCGGATGTGGCTCATAAAGGAATCTGAGTCATGAATGGTGGAGGCTTCAGGAGATCTGGATTTCCTTGATCCTTTTTTTTTGTTTAAAGAAAAGTTTTGAAAAGCTGTTGAGGAGCTGAATTAAAGAAAGTTAAAGCATAATGCTTGCTTCCGGTCTTGACACAAAATCAGATCCCCCTTTCAAAATGTTCCATGCCATCATTAAAGTATACATAGGTGCCTTGCTGTAACCAGTCAGCTGACATGGCAGCGTCAGATCAGCTGTGGCACAGAGCAGATTCAAAGGTAATTTATACATCCCTGACAGCTGCTGTAATCCAAAGCCATCACGGTCAATACAAGCATTTTAACTTTTGCTCCTCTGATTAAAATCATGAGAATTGTTTGCCTAAATCAGTCAGGTGGCAGGGTAATCTCTAAATATAAGCCATAGCAAGTTGTGGTATGGTGACTGATAAGAGCATTCAATTATAAAAGCCACAAGCAATTTGATATCATGCAAGTGTCAACTCTGTGAGCCCAGCCCAGCTATGTCAGGGCAATGTGCATTCATGGCTAGTGTGGTTTGTTCCCAGACTATATCCAGGGTGCTGCCACCTTTGAATTCCCCAACTGGAAAGAAACGCCTACCTGAACAGTATAGAAACCTCCGTGTTAAGGGCGTCCTTAATTTTGTGACACTGTTTGGCTGTTGCTGCTGTGCTGCGGCATGCCAGCCTGATCTTCAAGCGGATCTCCATGGACAAAGCCTCCACCGGTAAGCAGCACCATATCCAGGCGCATTCTTTGTACATACACCTCTCAGTGCTGGTGATCTACACTATCCAAAGTCCGGGGACTGCGAGGTGCGATATTTTTCCTATCCTTGGACCCAGACTTCTAATTAGGAGATAACTATAATGCTCTAAGACAGGTATAACTACACCTGTACCGGAACAGGTCTGAGGCGTGACTAAAACTCCCTTCAAAAACCCCATTCGAGCCGCAGAACTGAGGTGCTAGCAGTCTGTGGCAGCCCAGTGGCGCGCTGCCAAAGATAATGCCGTCCGGCGGAATGGTGATGAAGGTCACTGGCCGAGAAGCCAACGGACGCGGAGTGATGACAGCGGCTTGGAACATCGCAGTCCGCTGAAACTGCTACCACACCTGAGAAAGGCATCATCATCGAATCCTGAAGGCAGATTATGGTTGGAACCTAAGCCAACTGAAGCAAAGGTCGCAACTTTGCACAATGAAAAACTGACGAACTGTAGTAACGACCTACACGTTCACACTCCAACAGCGTCAGCGCTGATAGAAGAACAGCCTGTCAATAACAGCATGGCGGCTGACATGGCTGATCCAGCCTACGAAACCCTGCATAAAGACCTCAGACTGTACGATCCTCCTGATAGTAAAGAAAAAGGAACAATAAATCCATCTCCGTCTGTCACGCACTCCACTCGTCCCTCTGGGGGTCCCATTCCTCATCCCCGTGCCCCAAACACCCCTCGCCCTCTTGCCCGGTTCCGGGACTCACAGGTTCTCTCTTCGGCCCAGTTGCCACTGTGCCGATTGCCACAAAGCTTGGGACGGCATGCTGTTTGCCCGTGGAGACGTCTACCCCTTTGGCGTCTTCCGTGGCGGCTGCTAGACCGGCTTCTTCCGCGTCACATGACTGCCACCTTCCGCTCACGTGTTTCTGGACTACACTCACGTGATGCACTCGTGGGTCATGTGACCGGGAGGAAATAGCAGCGCCAGTATTTAAACGGCTGTGTTGCGGTGCTTCGGTGCTTCACAGCTGTTTCTTCATATTCCTGTACGGCGCTACTTACCTTTTGTCTCACCTTTTTGGATCTTGACCTCGGATTTGTTTCACGGACTGGCAACGGATAACCCTTGGCTTTGGTACTTGCTTTTGGATCATTGTTACGACCACGGACTGCTTCACGGACTCCTACTACGTTCTGCCCTTCTTGTGCGGATTCTGGCATCAGGTGGGCCTGGCACTTGCACCGTTGCTGGGATCGCTACATACTGAAAAAACAGCCTTGCTGGGTCTCGGAACCTTCCCCATAGGTACAACCGCTACTCCACAGACGCCTTTTGGTAAGACCGTTCCACTTACTTGTTGATTGGTTGTTGATTCTGTTTTGGCTTGACACTTAACCAGTGTTTCCTTTACAGTGGTTCGGGGTTCCACGAGTACTGCAGTTCCGGAAGAACATCTCCCACCTGTGGCCTCAAAAGCTGTACACAGAGTGACTTTGATTCTCTCTTTGCGGCACTTGTGGACAGAGGACTCTTCGGCTACATGACAGTCAAGACACAACACCTTCTCCCTCCAGCGTTAAACTCAGCCCTACGAAACCTCAGGAAGCACCCTCCTCGAGCATAGCCGCCCATGCACCTGAGCACCAAGTCCTGAGTGAGGGGGCGCCTGGGTGGGCGAGGGATGGCGAGTTGCCTGCAATTACCTCCGCTAACCTTCCAACACTGTCTGCTCTGTCATTGCTGGCCCTCTCACCTGGCCAACGCGGTGCCCTCAACCTGCAGCTCATCGCGGAGGCGGCAAGCGGGTTTGTTGACACGGGCCGGTCGTCGGAGGAACAGGAGGGGGCGAAGGAGGAGTCCCAGAGGAACTGCTCGACCGAAGCCACGCAAGTGTCAGCAGTAGACCTGGCGCAGGAACGTGAGGCTTCATGCATTGCGCCGCTCCACCAGGAGCTTGAACTCGCAACGGAATTGACTGGCAGGCCATGCCCTGACCGACAATTAAAGTCGGCACGAACATTCTCTCATTCTCCTGACTCCAGCAATATAATAAAGACACTCGAAGCGGCCGACGACAAGAAACCGCTTTCCAACCTTCGGGAAGGGGATGCAATTTCCCCTCCCCCCCCCCTCCCCTGACAAATGGTACGTGGCTCAGCAAGCACTCCTTTCAGCTAAAGAGTCTATCAAGGCAGACATCCACTACGCTCCTATCCAGGAGGACCTGGCCAGCTCTCCAAATAGCTGTGCCAAGGACCACACAATTGATGACTGCCCTTACTCCACAATAGAGTATTCAGATGACGAAATTGAATCATCCGTTGCCAACTTTAACCTTCAAAATACTCCCCTACATCCGATCAACTCAAAGGGGCAACATTCTACGCCAACTCCAGGCATGCTAACAAGCCCCCTGAAACCAATGTTGCTTATAATGGCCCGTTTCCAAAATCAGTCAAAACATGAGCCGAAATTTGGCAAATTGACAGCCCACAAAACATCCAAAGTAAAAAACAAAGCTCATCTGCTTCCATCAAAGTCATCAAGAACACCAACGACGGAATCCCTCGCCGACTTTTTTTCCATGAAAAAGAGGAAAATACAAGTTGAAGGAAAAGGCGAGATGTCAGACACAGACCTACTAGAAGGAACGTGCCAGGAGCCGTCCATCGATCCTAGCCAAAATTCCTTTGCTTATCTGGGCTCGGCCCAGACTCAGGAGGCCGAGATCGACTCTCTGCGGAAAATAGCCTTCCTGAAAAGATGGCATCTGAAGTCTGATCTGCCAAAGGAAACTGGAAGCCCCCCACTAGTGAAGGGGTTAAGGCCCCAACTCAAACCAACAAAAACTACGTCAGACCAACTAACAACGCAGTCTCCCCCTACCCAGACGCATCTACCGGAAGATCACTCGTTAAAACGACCAGAAAGCTCTCAGAAAACATCAAATTCGGCTGAAATCTCAAACTCGAGCTTTTATATTTTGCCTGTTCATGAGGCATTGGAACGTGACAAGGCTGCGGACCTTCCTCTTCCTAAGAACCCGGCTAGTGTGACGCCCACCGACCCCATCTTGATAACAACCAGCAATACCACGGTCAGCCGTGATTCCCAAACTACTCCAACAGTCACTAAAACCCAGAGGAAATCATCAAGACCGAACGACCTTACGGCTGACAATGGTCCCTCTACCCCTTCAAAAAGACCAGATTTGTTCTCAGTGATGCAGCTAAAGATCAACTGACGATAATGGCATACATTCAAACAAGACTTTCCTTTATTGAAGGGTACATCCCTGCAAAAGACATTGGCAAACCCCCTACGAAAGAGGCCTTCTCACAAGCTGAGCAACTGGAAACCGCAGCGAAACGCCCGATCTCTACCCAAACGGAAGAGACCACTGCTAAAACGTTCCTGTTTACAGGATGTCCCTGAAAGAATCCAAACGCAGGGCCCTCCCTACAGTAACCAGTACAGTTCAGGGTCAGGACCAAGCAAAACTTGTGGAGGCAGGCCTTCCAACCTTACCCTTAACTAAGTTAAAGGAGATCGGTATAATCAACATGGGAAAGCAACATCTACCGGGCAAAGAGCCTGCAAAGCTAATAAAGCTGAAAATCCCGATCCGGAAACCATTAAAAAACCGATGCGCAGTACGGTCTACTGACCTATCAATTGAAAAAGATACTGAAAGACCTGCAGGGATCTCTCTGATGACTCCGAACAGACGACCAGCTTGAACTAAAACTACCGAACTTAGTTCTCTCTCCACACTAAAACAAACCTGTCTGACTTCTGAGACAAAACCCATCGATCTTACTCTGTGTCCTCAAGTCAGTGGGTCACCTATTCCTTCTGACAATGATCAGGACTCAGAAAGCAGGGTCCGGTCACTTACGGAAAGTGAATTGATGGATGCCGCTTTAAATTCCAACCCCGTCTCCAAGGATATGGATGGCTTGGAACTGAAGGATCCACCAAGAAGCAAAAGAAAGGCCAACCGAGATACCTTTTCTGAGAGCTACGATGAACCGGACCAAAAAATTCCAGTCCTAGACTCCCCAACCCCGATCTTCCTTACTCTTGAAGAAAAGAGATCAAAACATCTTGCAAAGAACAAGGATCCAAGGCCAACTGCATACCCTCCAGCAAGAAACTTAAATAAAACCAATCGACCAAAGTCCGAGACACACTCTCCCAACAGAGGGACACCGACGAGAGAAGTTAAACCCAAGCCATAGCCCGACTCGCCAAAAAGGAACCCCACGCGATGGAGCTCTAGAGTGCATCTAGAATGTATGCCATCTAAATAGAAGCCGAAAATTCACCACACTTCACGAAGACCGAGCCCTGAAATACGACCTAAAACCAACTATAGCGAAAGATCGGCCAAACCGACTAGAAATCATGGTGACGCGAGCCTAAGGTCGTCCAGAAAGCTAAAACATGAGCACTCAAACAGGGAGAAAAGCAACGACCATCAAAACAAAAGAGCAATGCGACTACGCTCAGAAAGAACTACATAAACCCGTACTTTTCTCCTGGAATGCATCTGGAAAGAAGTTCCTTTGTGTATTCTAAACAGAAAAACCATCATGGCCATTCTTCACCTTGTCCCATCACTCAAACACCTCAGATCAGAGGAGACCTTGATCGTATCATTTTCAGACAAGAAGTGCGTGGACAGTGTTTATCTTCACATTCAATCTCCTGCCACAAAGATCTTACTAACTGAGGCTAAAAACAAACTAAGATCTCTGGGATACGACGTAAAAGAATACGAGACACGACCTAAAAGAATACAAGACAAGCGTCTCGAGGAAAACTCCATCTCACGGTAACCAACGTAACCTAAAAGCGAAATGACTAGGTCACAGGTCTGAAACCCCCAGATCTATCTCTGGCTATCGACGTAGAACCCAAGACAAGAAAAACCATCAAAGTAAGGAACAAGCAAATCGGAGAAACTTTTTGTGGAACAAATACAAAGATCGTTCTGCCCACTCAACTGAAAGAAGAACTCCACATAGCAGAATGAGAGACAGATATACAAGAAAGAGCCAAACCACAGTCCACAGAAAACCATCAAGACCAACCAGGAACAACCGAATTTCTTCATCAGGGACTCGAAACAGAGATTGTCGCTTGAGTTCATTGGAAACCGAACGAGTGCCACACGGCCCGCAAAAAAAGTGGAACATCACAATCGACCAGGACATCTCCAAGCAGAGTCACATGGATCTAGTGAACTATCAGAAACTGATCTGTTTAAAAGAATAACCAAATCAATGGGCTTGGCTCCCAGGAGCCCTAACTGCAAAACCACGATTCTAGCAACCAGCAGTAAGACAAGAAGCACAGACAAGACCATCACGTTATCAAATACGGATGACGCTCCCTGTCTGACCCTTGGCTCATGGAACACCCGAGGTTTTTCTCACTTGACATACTCTGACATCAATCTAGGAACATTCAACATCTTTTGTCTCCAAGAAGTATGGATGCTAAAGAAACCTACGATCAATGGTTTCGAGATCGCCTTTTTCTCAGCCTTGAGAGGACCTGCGGGTAGACCTAGGGCGGGTCTACTAACAGCAATTCGAATAGGCTGCAATCTCCAACTAGTTAAAGTTGTAAAGGAAGACCCTCACATTCTGGCCACTACGATTCGACGATACTCATCCCAACCTACTACAAATCAACAGAAAGGCACAACGTACTTATTGATAAACGTCTACTGGAACCCGAAGGAACTTCTGACGGAGACCTTTATCTCCAAGATTGAAGAGATCCTTGATGAGGCAAGAACTGACGACACAATTGACAGCATAATCATCTGTGGGGATTTGAACTCCAAAATAGCTTTAAAAAGAACTACAAATGAACGGGAAAAACAACTTCCCTTGTCAAAGGCAAACACTAGAGCAGCGCCAGAAGATGCATTGTCTAGAGGAAAGAAGTGGGCCAACTTGATGGAGTCTTTTGACCTGCACAACCTACACTCTTTAAAAAAAATCACTGACCCGGTTATCCCTACTTGGGAACTAGCAGGACGGCAGGAAACTCTAGATCATGTATATACTTCTAGAGAACTTCTGACTCATGTCATCGGTTTTTAGGTCATCCGCACCCTGCACAGCGAACATAATCTTCTGAGAACAACTTGGGCGATTACCTCACATATCAGCAATCCCTCACGTCCATCTATGCCCACTAACATCGAGACTAACGCCAAGGGAACACGTTTGCGATTGAAAGCCACAGCAATTAACAATATAACCAACAGCTACTGCCAAGCCAAAAGACTGAATAAGCAAAACAAAGCTACAGCTCTTACGGACTACTGCCCGCTACTGCTACCGTACCAAGTCCAAAAAAAGGGAGGCAAAACATCAACCAAGGCTCATCACAGTAACAATCTGGTCCTCAGAGAAAAGAGACTCGTCATGAGACGAGCGAAAAGAAAGGCCCTCCGATTCCCCTCCACTACCAACTGTGCTGAAGCCCTGATGGCCACCAATCGTTATAAAAACTGGCTAAAAGGTTACAAAATCCAACTCTACCAAGATGAATCAGAATCAATGCTGAGAACACTAGGGGGTAATTCATAGAATCAAGCGCACAAGTGGCGCACGCGGCTGGCGCACAGTGTGCGCGTGCGAATCCCTGCGCCAGCCGCGTGCGCCAAAACCCATTTCCGCGCACAGCGTATTCATGGATTCCAGCCACCAAAACCAGCCGTGGCGCACAGTGGCACAGCGACCTTGCAGCAGCGCAGGTAACGCCCCCAAGAACGCCTTCCGCGCAGGGAAAAGCCATCAAAATCCACAATCCAGCGCAAAGGGCTGCGCTAACCCTGTACCAGCACGGCAAGCGGGCTATGTGTATTTCAGGGGTACGCGTGAAGTTTCTCACGCGATCGGGCCTGGGGAGCGTGCTACGTGTATTTCAGGGGTTCGCGTGAAGTTTCTCACGCGATCGGGCCTGGGGGAGCGTGCTACGTGTATTTCAGGGGTTCGCGTGAACTTTCTCACGCGATCGGGCCTGGGGGAGCGGGCTACGTGTATTTCAGGGGTTCACGTGAACTTTTTCACGCGATCGGGCCTGGGGGAGCGTGCTATGTTTATTTCAGGGGTTCGCGTGAACTTTTTCACGCGATCGGGCCTGGGGGAGCGGGCTACGTGTATTTCAGGGGTTCGCGTGAACTTTTTTCACGCGATCGGGCCTGGGGGAGCGGGCTACGTGTATTTCAGGGGTTCGCGTGAACTTTTTCACGCGATCGGGCCTGGGGGAGCGGGCTACGTGTATTTCAGGGGTCGCGTGAACTTTCTCACGCGATCGGGCCTGGGGGAGCGGGCTACGTGTATTTCAGGGGTTCGCGTGAAGTTTCTCACGCGATCGGGCCTGGGGGAGCGTGCTACGTGTATTTCAGGGGTTCGCGTGAAGTTCCACACGCGATTGGACTTCACGCGATTGGCCTGGCCGCGTGTATTTCAGGGTTGCGTGGGAAGTTCCACACGCGATTGTCCTGGGCGCGTGTATTTCAGGGGTGCGCGGGAAGTTCCACACGCGATTGTCCTGGCCGTGTGTATTTCAGGGGTGCGCGGGAAGTTCCACACGCGATTGTCCTGGCCGCGTGTATTTCAGGGGTGCGCGGGAAGTTCCACACGCGATTGTCCTGGCCGCGTGTATTTCAGGGGTGCGTGGGAAGTTCCACACGCGATTGGCCTGGGCGCGTGTATTCCAGGGGTGCGCGGGAAGTTCCACTCGCGATTGGGCTGCGTGCGGGTATTACAGGGGTGCGCACGAAGTTTTACACGCGATTTCAGCAGGGTACATGGATTTCAGGGTTGCCGGGGAGTCCTACATGTGATTTGCCAGTGTGGGTCCTCCCAGGTGTTCCCTGTATACCCTCCACGGCCCCTGCAGGCAGCCCACACCACAGGGGACTACCCTGCATCCCTGGTCATGTCCCGCAGGCAGCCCACCCAACATGGGCATGCCCCCCAGCAAAGGCACATGTCTCCTTGCACCAATGATCACCAACTCATGTCCCCTTGCACCCCCACCCCCAGCATTGCGGGGCACCTGCCAGCAGGCCCCCACCCATGTCCAACTCATGTCTCCCAGCACCCCCACCCCCCAGCACTGTGGGGCACCTGCCAGCAGGCCCCCACCCATGTCCAACTCATGTCTCCCACCACCCCCATCCCCCAGCACTGTGGGGCACCTGCCAGCAGGCCCCCACCCATGTCTCCCAGCACCCCCACCCCCCCAGTCACCAGGGGCAGCCTCCACCAGGCCCCCACCCATGTCTCCCAGCACCCCCCAGTCACCAGGGGCAGCCTCCACCAGGCCCCCACCCATGTCTCCCACCACCCCCACCCCCCAGCACTGTGGGGCACCTGCCAGCAGGCCCCCACCCATGTCCAACTCATGTCTCCCACCACCCCCACCCCCCAGCATTGCGGGGCACCCTCCACCAGGCCCTCGCCCATGTCCCATCCATGCCCCCACCACCCCCACCCCCCAGCACTGTGGGGCACCTGCCAGCAGGCCCCCACCCATGTCCCATCCATGCCCCCCTGCACCTGGGTCCCAACAATCCCCAATCATGTCCGTAATGGCCATCCTCCCCTGCCAAAAGGCCCAACCAACTATCACATCCACCCACATATCAAAGGCAATTACATGTTACACACCCAATGTAAATAATGCAAATGAACACATGTCTGTCACACACAATGGCTGCAAGTGAATGTTAAAACACCCAACATGACATGCATGAAAGGAATGAGATGATACGACACATTGAAGGATGAAAATAAAAATGTATTGAAAATCAACAAGAATGGAAATGAAATAAGAAAAAACACAAAGCAAAACAACAAAAAGAAGTTGAATGTCCATGAAATAAATCCAAAAAATCCAAAAATCCATAGAAGAACTATATACAAGACAATCCCGGGTCCATGAGCCCAACCAAATGAAACCTAACTATGTCAACTAACTAAAAACTGAACTATATACAAAAAAGTGGCGCATTGTCCAATCGCAACCAAATAAAAAATAATAATAATTCAAAGGAAACCTACCACTAACTATATAACTATATACAATGGCAGCGGGCAAGTCCTGCGGCTCACTCAGTGATGTTGCGGGCCAGGGCATCATCGAACTCCATGTCGATGTCCTGGAGGCGGGACTCTGTCCTGGCCCCGAGGTCTCGCAGGGATAACCCCATGTTCACCTCAAACTCCCTGCGAGCTTCCTCGAGGCACTCAGCCCACCTCAACGCCCGACGCATGGAGAACTCCGCCCTGACCATGGTGAGCCGCTCCTCTTCCGCCCGCTGCCGCTCCGCACCTATCCACTGGACCAACTGCTCCCACACGGAAGACACTACCATCCCAGGGTTCTCCTGCCCTCCGGCCGATGCCTGCCCCTCTGATCTTGATGGCCCCGAGCCATGATGCCTCACACGTCGAGCCTGCTGCTGCCTCCGGCGCCACTGCCTCTGCCAGCACGACGGCATCCAGGATGATGGAAACCACCGACGCCGTCGTGCACGTGCCCTGCCCGATGATGCCGTCACATCCTCCATCTGCTGGGGTCCAGTTGCTGTGTTGTCCACCCCTGCTGGACCTCTGACTCCCGACTGTGGCAGGGATGGGATCCCCACCGAGCTGGCTGCATTGGTCAGGGCAGGTCCACAGGGGGCCCTGGTGGCATCTGGGCCGGAAGACGGCAAGGAGAACGACTGGCGTATAGTCTCCACAGAGGAGGAGAGGGCCGCCAGATTGGCCGACACATGCAGGAAACCCCCGAACATGGCCGATCCCAATTGGGCCACGTCGGCACGGTGCTCTTCGTGATGACGTGCGTGCTCCTCCTGGAAAGCACGCACGGCATCACGAATCACAGCCGTGCGCATCGCGACCCCAATCAGGACCTTCTCCACACGGCCAGGGGTTCCCTCGTCCGCAGGTGGAGGGGAGTCAGATGACATGGACATCCCCTCTACCTGCGGACGGGCCTGGGACGGGGCATCCCTACTGGTGCAAGGTGGTGCACCCACAGGTTCAGGGACAGCGACATGCACAGGCCCCTCCACGGTGACCTGTGCTGTCTCCTGCCCCTGCCCCTGGACTGCACCACTTGCACCAGCAGGGATGCCCCCACCAGGCCCCATGTGCGCCTCAGTGGCGGCCTCCTCCTCCTCTGTGGAAACCACCAACCTGGATGGCTCCTCGCCGTCTACCGCCGTAGCAGGCCCCTGTGGGGGCTCACCCACCCCTTCCGCTGCAGCCGTGGGGGCATCCCCGCCGCCTTGCTCCACAGCGCCGTCTCCGCCCTCTCCTTCACTAGCCGCTGCATAGAGGGAGACATAGAACACAAGCATCAGGGTACTGTACAATGGTCCCCTAGACAGGAAGCAATAGCAGATGAGTGCCACTGTCAAAGTAAACTTCCAATATGTCACACCACAACACATGTGTCAGTCCAGGCAAAACACACACAGTGACAGTCATGGTGCGTGCCATGGACATTTCAATGCATGTCCAATGGACTCTCGAATCATACAATGTAATGGGACTCACATGCATCATGGGTCATGCCTATCACATGCACACACTTCACCTCAGTCACATCCATCTGGCCCCGTACACCCCAATCACAGTGCATACAAGGATGACTAGGCTGCATCAGTGAATCAGTACATTGTCACAGACATGTGTCATGCATCCATGGCACTCACAAGTCACAGACACGCAGGTCAGGCACACAGACAGGGATACCACATATGTATCTGGCATCAGCACCCATCCCTCGCTCCCACCCATGTCCAGGAACAGAGACTGCCATGCTCTCATGTGTGCAATCTGCACAGGGCTCCCCATGTCGCATTCAAACACATGCAACAACCGTGCGGTTCACACATTACAGGTCGCACATGCATTCCCATGATGTCCCTGCACACATACATGCGTACATGGCCTATGTCACACATGCAGGCAAGTATCAGACAACCAGCACACTGCAACATGCCCTGTCTCACACAGCAATGCTTGGCCACTTACCGCTCAACTCCAGACGGGTCTCCCTCTCAAGGACCTGGGCGTGGAGCGCTGGGTGTGCGCGTTCCAGGACCCTCAACTGGATGGAACTCGTGCGGCCCCGGCCCCCCTCCACTAGGCGCCGGGCCTTCATGAGGGTCCTGGACCTCAAGTCCTCCCAGCGCTTCTTGACCTTCTGGATGGTGTGGGTTGCCACCCCCTCCGCGTTGATGGCAACCACACAGTCGGCCCAGATCCTATCCCGTCCTTCCCTGTTGGCGCGGGACGATCCGAAGAGGGCATCATACTGCCCCAGGACTTGCTCCACCAGGACACCAACTTCGGTGGCAGTGAAGCTGGTGCCCCTCTGCCCCTCTGGCCGGGGGTTGCCACTGGGGTCAGATGTGGATGTGCCCGACATGGCAACCCCAGGGGCAGGAGTGGGTGGGCAACTGGGTCCTGGGGCTGGGCTGTGGAGCGATGTTATTCGAATCGCGAGTCTTCTGTACCAGCAGGGGTGGACACAGCAACTGGACCCCTGCAGATGGCTGATGTGCAGGCACCAAATGGCAGGGCACGGTGGCAGCAGACAGGCAGGCAGCAGCAGATGGCACGTGGGAGGCTGCTCGGGGCACTGGGGGGCAGTGATTCGGCCTTCTGGGCAGGAGCGTGGTCTTCCGTGTGTTTTCGCGTGGCCAGCTTGATACGGAGTGATTTGGCACGTGAAAAATCTGCACGTCAGCGTGTAATTCGGGGAAAGGCCCTTAGCGGGTAAGCGCGTCAGCACGCGTACACGATTTCATTGGACCAAAGGCCCTTACAGCGTAAGCGCGTCTGTGACGTTTTGCGCACGGGCGTTGCCCTGGCAGGGCTTGGAGATCCCGCGTGCCTTTATGTTCTGTATGTGCTTTTCGTGCGGTGCGTGTGTTTTCCATCCGTTGGGGTTCACACGCTATTACTTCACAGCGGGTGTTGGCTACGCGTTCTACTACACGCAAGGCAGACGGTGAGTGGTACCCCGCTCCCCCAGGCCCGATCTCGTGAGAAACTTCACGCGAACCCCTGAAATACACGTAGCCCGCTCCCCCAGGCCCGATCGCGTGAGAAACTTCACGCGAACCCCTGAAATACACGCGCCCAGGCTATTCGCGTGTGGAACTTCCCGCGCACCCCTGAAATACACGTACCCTGCTGAAATCGCGTGAGAAACTTCGCGCGCACCCCTTAAATACACGCGCCCAGGCTATTCGCGTGTGGAACTTCCCGCGCACCCCTGAAATACACGTACCCTGCTGAAATCGCGTGTAAAACTTCCCGCGCACCTCTGAAATACACGCGCCCAGGCTATTCGCGTGTAAAACTTCCCGCGCACCCCTGAAATAACGTGCCCCGCTCGCACAGGCCCGATCGCGTGGGAAACTTCACGCGAACCCCTGAAATACACGTAGCCAGCTCCCCCAGGCCCGATCGCGTGAGAACGCGAACCCCTGAAATACACGTACCCCGCTCAATCGCATGTGTAACTTCCCGCGCAACCCCGAAATACACGTGCCCCGCTCGCACAGGCACTATTGCTGTATGTTGCCACTTTTGTAATGCGCAGGGACGCTACCGCCTGCCTTCGTGTGGCGGACGTGTATCGGCTTGTGCGTGTCTTTCGCTGTGCGTGGCTTTGCCCTATTCGGCTCCATGAATACGTGTGGTTCGGGTGCGTGTGGGCGTTCCCTCTGCTTCCCTGCAGTACATCCCCAGTTACGCCCTTGTTTTCGCAAGTTGTTCCCCATTCCGCGCGTTACGCCCCGTGTTCCGCCCACTTTCTAGTGTATGCGCAGAGGTTGTGCGCTTTCACTGTGCGCGTCGCGCACGTCTTTCGGGATGTTGCAGTGACATGTGCGCCATGCACGGGTTTGGCGCACATCCCGAGGAAGACACGCGCAGGGACTTCCATGAATCGCACGCGTGCGCGTGCGCCTCTTTTTTTCCGCTTGCGCCTGCTTGCGCCTGCTTGCGTCTGCTTGCGCGTAGATTTTCGGCGCACGTTTGTTCCATGAATCGGCCCCTTAGTGATAAGCAAACAAAGGCCTTTTGGTCACTTATATCAACCAAAGGCCCCACAATACAAGATAACCAGCGTGCCAGAAGAGTCCTGGATCACCCACTTCTCAGATATCTTTGATACACCTCCGCACTGAACTGCAGTAACTTGTGGAGCAGCTAACAACTAACATCGAAAGTAAAATCAGAAAGCTTAAGCCATCTCGTGCCCCCGGGCCAGATGGTCTTTCAAAAATTTACTTGATGTCCAACCCCAGTCCTTGGTTGATCTTGGTGGCTGAAATGTTTGAATCCTGTTCATCAACAAAATCAATTCCCTTGTCTTGGAAGACCGCCAACGTGGTGCCGATATACAAATCAGGTGAAGTGTGGGTCTCCTCATCTGAAGGTTGGGATCCCTTCCAGACTGCCTTTACAAAAAACCTCGGCACAACGGCCAACATATTCACTATGAGCATTTTTAAGGCCAAAGTATTGGAAGGCGCACCTCCTCTCTTCCTGGCCTTTATTGACCTGTCCAAAGCTTTCGACAACCTCAATAGAGACAAGCTGTGGAAAAAACTCCTTAAGTGGAACTGCCCTCATTCTCTGTTGGAACCGATAAAAGAACTGTATTCACAGACTTCTATGAGAGTCTGACTCAATGGTACTGGCCTACTCTCTACAAACATTCCTACTAGCCGCGGAGTAAAGCAAGGATGCCCATTGGCCCCGGCACTGTATAATGCCTACACACGCAACTATCAACATTCGGAAAAAAATGTAAAAGCCTTTCCACCAATTCTCGGCTCCAGAAAGGTCAGTAGACTGCTCTACGCGGACGATATTATCTTAATTGACCAAACCAATATCGGGCTACAGAGAAAACTGGACAATATGCACGCATATCTCAAAAACAACGACCTGGAAAGCAACATGGTCAAGACCAAAGTGATGTGGTTGGTAAATCATCTAAACGGAAAGTGCACAGTACATGGTTTCTTGCTAAAGAACGTCTGGAAGAAGTTGAAACTTTCAGATACTTGGGGAATCACCTTCAGTAACAAATCTAGAGAACTGCCAATGCAAGAAACCCTGGTCCTTAAAAACAAAACCTTGACCAATCAAATTATCTTGATGGACAAAAAAATACGGTCGTTTCTCGCTCAAAGCAGCAATCACCTTCTATAAGGCGAAGGTGGTTCCAGCCCTTATTTATGGAGCGGAAGCCATGCCTATGATCCCCGAAACCATCTGGATAAAACTTGAAGGTTTTCTCTGGAGGAAATTGCTGCGTCTCCCAGCCTCCACCCCGATGACTTTGATAAGAAGAGAACTCCGCCATCTCGCTCAAAGGAGCAGTGTCTCTCAACAGTCTGCTGTACAGGAAAACAAGATCTTCCAAAGAAAAAATCTACACACTCATTCATGAGGAAATGAAGAAAGGTACCAATAAAATGCTTCAAGCTTGGATCAGTAAAAACCAGACTATCTTAGAAGAGATAGGAAGCACAGAAGACTAACTTCTGACAAATCCAACCAAAACTGCAAAAAGATTCAAGGAAACAGACTGCCGTGATACGCAGACAAAAGCGTTGAGCTACAAATCCACTGCCCACCTGCCTCATTTTGCACAAAAAATAAATGAACCTATTAACTATCTTCTGAAATTCCCAAACAAGAAAATCCACTCAACTTTCTTGAGAGCAAGACTAAACATTTTGAAAACGAACGAGATACTGGGAATTCGAAGGAAAACGGTTGCAAATTCCTGTCGCTTTTGTTCTGAGTCTAACACAATCGAAAGCCTGAAGCACCTTATTCTCAATTGTCCAGCATTAGTCTCTAACAGAGAAACCCATCTTGGCCACTTATACTCACAATTCTCTAGGCTGGATGAAGATTATTGGTGGGCTTTCCTGATGAATGGGTTAAATCGAAAAAAACGGTCATCGCTATCGGAAACTTCTTGCAAAGCCTTTACCTGGACTCTCTCCCTTAGCCTCTCTCGCTTAGAAAGGTCACTATCAAAGGATTTAACCCTCGCAAGCCAACCCAAAAGAAACCAAGTTCACAAGGAAAGGCCTCATTTGTAAAAACTGTTAAACACAGTTCTACACAATAAAAAAAAAAAAATATATATATATATATATAGAAACCTCTCCCAGTATGTCTCCTGGGAACGGTGCTTCAACGGTAGTACTAGCATAACAAAGCCAGCCTCAGAGCAGGATGCTGCACACCAGAGTTCCTTTTAAAGTTAGCTGGAATGGGAAAGGGGCGGAGTCAGAGTAGCCAGAGAGGGAAGGTAGGCCTTAAGAGTAGTCCCACATCTGGATTTTCTAACAGAGCTCTCTTCCTCTCTGCCCCCTCCATTTCCTGCAGGGCAATGGAATCTCAGTGTAATGTCAGAAGGCAAGGGTCACTTGGTACAAAAATACAGATTGGACCACTTACAGCAGGTTTACTCTGGACAAATCCCCTGTGTCATTTTGTCTAAATAAAGAAAGAAGGGACCCCACTTCATCTTTGATTCATCTTTGGACACTAGGAAGAATAATCTTTTGGACCTCTGTTGGGAGTGCATTTCATTCATGAGTCCTCTGCCATAGTGATGAAGATAGAAGCCATCCAACGCAGAGGAACGCCCTGCTCGCTAACCATCTGAAGGGAACAGGGTGTGAACTCCCATGGCCAAGGCCTGTCCCTCTGTCGTCTGCTTTGGACCAAAGCTCTTCTCTTGAGGTAAAGGAACCCCTGTTGGTTTCAGCCAAACTCCCTGTTTTGGGAGTGCAGCCTAGGAAGAACTTGCCTTGTCCTAAAGCACCTGGTGTGGAGCTCACAACAAAACAAAAGTCCAAGGGTAGCTGCACTCCTGTTTCACCACTTCAAACCACCTACAAGCCATTTCAACCTTATTTGATGCCCTTTGGGCTGGCACAGGACCAGCAGTGCTGCTTTTGGCACTTCACGCAAAATGAACTGCTTGCTGCATTTCTTGCCATCCAGGCACCAGCGTAGCCTATTGCTGCGGACCGTCTCGTATAACATGGTGGCAACAGACGCAAGGGTTGACTCGACCTGCTGAAAGCCATCAAAGTTGCGGTCGCGAACGCCAACTCGACCCAGCAGAAGCCATTGAGCCTCATTACGAGTTTGGAGGCAGCCATGGAGCTACTAGCTCCATGGCTGCCTCCAAACCGGGCTCCTTTACTGGGTTCCTGCAATGGGGACTTACCGGCTCATAATACGCACTCCCGGAATGAAGGGGGTCGGTCCCGTACCGGCCCCATTCATTCCGGGAGCGCAAGGGTCATAATGAGGCCCATTGTCTCGCTGCTGACTCAACCGCAGCTCAAACCTTTATCTTGCCACCTCGAACGATGACTCAACCCTTTGGGAGTGTGTACCATTGAACCAATTTGGCACTGACTGCCAGTGCGATCACATTGACAGGAACCGCCTCAATATCGGCTCAACCGCAGCAGGAGTGGCATGAAGCCTGGAGTGACTCTGTCCAGCCTCCTAAGACAAGAATACAGTATTTTTCCACTTTCGGTGACCATTTTGACCCCAGCGACTTTTAAGCCTCTTTTTGACCTTGTTTTTCAAGAAATGTCCTTTCTGAACAGTGACAATGTTGCACATTTCTTGCTTGAAGCCTCATGTTCATTTACCCAGAGTGTCACACTAAAGCAGCTTGCATTTTCTGTGTTTCTTTACAGAGGTGGGGTTTTAGTTATTTGCATTTTTATTTTTTATTTAAAAGTCTATAGTTATATAGAACTTTCATAAGACATTCACCTATTTTGGACTATAAATAGTACATGTGTTGTTTGGGTTGCTTCTGCTGTCACCTCACACCCTTCCTGAAGGAAATAACCTGCTCTCTTGGCCTGCGCTACCAAAAGAAGTGAAGAAGGGATACCTTTTCGCGCTGATTTAGTTTGTGACGCTTTATGGGATGACATTTCCAAATTTTCCAAATAATATCATTGGATCTAATAGAATTTATATCAAAACGTATTTGAGAGAAAATGGATCTTGTTAATTAAACACACTTTCAAGTGGTTGCTACTAGATCTAGTTGCTGAATTTTAGGCTTTTGTACGGCATTGCTGGGGGGGGGGACTGAGGGAGCTATAGCCCCGGGTCTTTTGATTGTAGCCCCGGATAGAAGCTCAGGGGCTACAGCCAAAAGGCTAGCTAGCCCCAAGATCCGACAGTCATGAAATTAGCGTAGCCCTGGATCTTTTCCAGACCTAGCAATAACCAACCACAATGAAGAAAATGCAATGGAGGATGTTTGTCCCTCCCCATACTCTGCAATGCTCTCTTTCCCTGTCCATATATATCTGCAGACAGCGCCAATTGAGTTCCATTCTTTCCGCCTATCTGCTCCTTGTCACTTGCTAACTGCCCCTCTTCCTTCTATCATGAAGCTGTACATAAAGTGATGTATTACTGGCCGCAAGATCGTGATAAACACACATTCAATTCAGTTGGTAGCTCGTAGCCAATGAGGGAACTTGTTTTTTATTCTGCTTTACTGGGGTACAGTATTGATTTCTAAAAAAAAAGTTGATTTAAAAGTAAATTTGAAAACTGAGTTGTCATGTTGTAGTCAATATATTGACAGACAAAAATGCAACAGAGAAAATGGAACATGTGTGAATCACAATTTAGTTGTGGATTTCATGCACAATTGCACATTGTATCGTATTATAGTAGTCATTTGTATGGTGCCTTTTCCCATTACTATGGTCTCAATGCGCTTCTAGTGGGAACGCCCTAGGTGACTGCACTCCAGAGTATGGAAAATTCTCATAGAGGCTTAGAATGTTTGTGTGCATTTTGGCCAGGATAAGGAATTAGGTGGGTGGCCGGGCTTCAGTAAGCAACCCAAGAGATCAGGTATGTGGACGGGTGCTGAGGGAGGTCAGGAGAGTTTGTGAGTGCAAGAGACTCTTTGTGTCCAGCTGGACCGAATGTGTCATAGGTCGTCGCTGCATTCTGGTGCGTATGTGCGGGTAGCCATGCCAGTGGTAGAAGTGGTGCATCTTTATGTACCGTCGGGCTCGGATGGAGCTTTGCTATTGGCTCACTGTTTGATCAGGTTGTCCGTGTGATAGTCTTCTAGGCCACCTAGGCTGGTCACCATAAAAGGTCTAATAAGCATCATGATCAAGCTATCATAAAGCATTTTCTAAGCGTATGTATTTATCTGTTAATTTTACATAGCATATCATTGGGGTCTTTGTGGACGCAGCAGGCATACAAGGGCAGCAGATGGACATGCAAAGTTACCGTACCATATGGTGACTATGTTTGCCATATTTGCATCGTTTAGATGCACTAAAACTATTGCAGTGGTGATTTGGCACAGTACAAAACCATAGTAACTTTACATAAAGCGGTAAAATAGAAAATGTTGCTCAGTTTTCAGGGATTTGCGACCATGGGAGATCTGCATTTTTTGACATGAAATCCTTTTCGTGTGTTATTATTAAAAGATGTACAAGTTGCATTAATCACATTTTCTCTTGGCTGCGAGTCCATTTTGGTGCACATTCAAGCATAGAAATATAACAGAAGACTGCCAGACTAACACTGCATACAGAAGGACAGACATCTGGCCTTTCTCTCTACCTACCATGCTTGTTGCACATCCACCTCTGCCGTTCACACAGCATAATGAGGACAGCTTGCATAGGGACCTCAACTAAACCTGGCTACGTAGTACTATACTTTGGTATCCTAATTCACCTTGTCTCACCATGTACTAAAGCATACACATGACTCAGAACACACACTTAATAATAACCTTTTTGAATTCAAGATGCCAGACTTCCAGTTTTACTGTACAAACTTGACCCCTTGCTTAACCTCTGTTCCTAACAGCCTTAACCTTTATATACATAATTCTTGACTACGCCACTCATGGCTCAGGCTTTGCATTCACAGAATTGCCCTCATGCATTCGACATTTCATTGCTTATTAACTTACAATTCTCAAAATCTGCCTTGCAAACACAACCCAATTGGCAGAACACTTTAGGGCATATCTGATTCCTCTCTTTTGCAAATCTGTTGTCCACCTAACAGATGTGACATGCACACATATTATCACAAAAGATTAAACCCCTCTGCATCCCTCCCTGTATTTCTATGTTCTAACATTGCCCGTTTTTTTAGATTAGTTTCCCCCACCCCAACAGTTTTTTTGCCAAAGAAATTGCCCTGCCAGTGTTTGTAGCATCTGTTTCTTGATTTCTTTTTTTGAAAAGATTTGTTTTTTAGCATTTTGCAATAAGTAGCAAACATACATTTCTCCCATCCTCTACGCTTCCCCAACCCTCCTCCTACCCCCTAGCTGGCACCCCCATACATACATCAAGCCAAGATACACCCTTGAGTCATTGCCTCGGCAGGATAATCAAACAATGTCCAGAATCCGTATATTCTGCTGGCACATTTCTAGCCAGTAGCCCTCCCGGACATATGCCAGCATCATCTCCCAAACCTCCTTGAATTTCGTATAGTTTACCTGGATGTTGTAGGTGACCCACTCCATTGCTAGGACATGCCAGATCATGAATAGCCATTCATGTAGTGTAGGGGCTGCCCTGCTTTTCCATTTTTGAGCCACCACCAGTAACGCAGCCAATACCATGGCTATTCATGCCTTGAACTGTGCTCTCCCCTGCAGGGCCTTTTCCCTCTCCCATAAGCCCAACGTGCACGTCCTGATCCCCAGCTCTGGGTTTGTGTTAAACATTTCTTTGATGGTCTTCTGCACCTGCTCACAAAGGGGTTGTATGGCCGGGTACAACCACCAGTTGTGGGCCCAGTTGCCCCTCACAGTACAGCCCTGGGAACATGGAACAAAGTCTTTCCGCGGAGTAGTGCCATACCACACCTCTCTTAGCTGAATTGATCGGGAAAGCTTGGGAATGTTGCCCCACAAGAATTCCCATTGCTCCTGCGGAATTCGCCACCCTAACGTTCTCTCCCATTTCCCCATGTAAGACCATGCCCCCTTCTCTGCCCCCTTGGCATATAGTTCTGAGATGAAATGCGAATCCGCTGAATGAGATGTGATCTACTTCTCGAACGCTGTACATTATCTGCTGTGGGCTAGCTTGTTGTCTGGAAGCATAACCCAGTGATGAATCTGGTAGTATCGAAGCCTGCCTCCCTCGATCAGACCGATGTTCTGCTTGCACTGCTCGAAGGACTTAATGTCTTGTCCCTGCATGATATCGCTAAGTTCCGTACACCCAGCAGCCTTCCACTTCCCAAATACCCCCCTTCCATCCCCAGTGTGAACGGACCCGGCACTGTCGAGATCCCCCCTTTTTTTAACTTAAGTCGCCCCACTCCTCTCCAACCAGTGTTGTAATTTGGGACACGCTCATGTTACCGAGCCAATCTTATTTCGCCAGCCGCAGCACCTCCGCCAGAGGGGCCTCCCACCACTCTCCTATGTATATGCACCCATATCTTTTGGTCCTTTCCTGACAGACATTGCTTTAACATCCGTAGTTGGGCGGCATGGTGTTATTGCCTGAAGTCTAGGACTGCCAGGCCCCCCTTGCTCCTGAGGGCCATAAGTACCACCCTCTGTCTTTTGTTACTCCAAATAAAGGCGGTGAGGAGCCGATGAAGCGACCGAAAGAACCTTCGGGGGAGAGGGATTGGCAGGGCCTGGAAATAATAGAGAAATCGTGAAAGGGTCACCATCCCGATCGAGGCCATCCTCCCCAACCAGGAGATATGGAGAGGATTCCAGCGTGTTCATTCTGTTTTCAGAGCGCTAAGCAGATTGGGGTTGTTCGCATCGTAGAGGGTGTCCAAGGTCTTTGTAATGTGGATCCCGAGATATTTGATTCTCTCCTTCGCCCATTGAACGGGATACTCCCCTGAGCCTCCGCGAGGGCAACCCTCGGCACCGTGAGGTTCAGTACCTCTGACTTATGCATATCATTTTTATCCCTGAAACCTTTCCAAAGGACACAATCCCCGAGGCCACCACTTCGAGGGAGGCGGCCAGGTCGGAGAGAGCCAGAAGCATGTCATCGATGAATGCTATTGTTTTATGGACCACCCCAGAACGTAATGCCCTTCACCTCCGGTGTCTCCCTCAGGCGCTGCAGGAAGTGTTCCGAGGAAATCGCATATAGCAGGGGTGACAATGGACAGCTCTATTTGGTGCCCCTCTGTAGATCTGTGGGGCACGAGAGCTGTCCGTTTATCGACAGACGAAGTGTAGGCGTTTGATAGTTCACTTGCACTCGTCTAAGGAACCGCTCCCTGGATCCCAGGTGTGCCATTGTGAGAAAGTGAAATGACCACTCCATGCAGTTGAACACTTTCTCCGTTTCTAAGGCGAGCAGGACTGCTGGGATCCCTCGTTTCGTCACCTTCTCAACCAGATGGCACAACCGCCTTGTGTTGTCAAAAGTCTGGCGGGATTTATGAACCCTGACTGGTCGGGATGGATAAAATATGGAAGTAGGCGCTCTATTCTAGTTGCCAGGATCTTAGTATAGATCTTGCTGTCTATGTTGATCAGCGCAATTGCGTGGTATGAGCCACACTGCGGCTTCAGGAACACCACAAATGTAGCCTGGTCCATGGACTCCGTAATGCCCCTCTCTCCTCGAACGAATTATACAGTCGTACTAAGTGCGGGGTGAGAATAGTTCAGTATTTTTTGTAGAAGGCGCTGTCAGGGCCCAGGGCTTTGTGCGGGGGGAGTTTCCCTATGGACACACGGACCTCCTCCTCTGTTATATCCCCTTCTAATGCCTTTCTGTCTGCCTCTGACAACAATGGTAGCACCACTGCATTCAGATACTCTTTATGCTGACCCTATCCGAGGTGTGGAGAGTGCCATAGAAGTGCTCAAAGCACCTGAGAATTCCCTTCGTATCTACTATGTCGTCCCCCTCTCCATTCCAAATTTTCAGGATTGTGTAGGGCGGTCCCCTATGTCTTAGCTGCCTTGCTAATAGCTTACCCGCTCTGTTCCCTCCCTTACAAAATGTGTGTTTCGTATATGGGAGACTTGTCTCTGCTCTCTTGACCCTCAGCATGTCCAGCTGGCCCCTAACTGCCCTATAGTTTTTCAGCGTGCCTTTCGTTAGGCAGTTTCCCATTTTAGGCATAATGCTTTTGAGTTGGGCTTCAAAATCTTCCTCCAGTCTCCTACTCTGTTTGTCCTTGGAGGACTTGAGAGCTATCAGCTCACCCCTAATTACCACCTTGAAGGCATCCCACCAGTCCCCCGGGGCATTGTCAAACATGTCATTGTCCCGAAAATATAAGTGGATCCTTTCCCCCACTGTCGCCGACAGGGCTGGATCGGTCAGGATCCAATCCGGCAGGGACCATTGCTAGAGCCTCGCCTGGGCCTGCTGCATATCGACCGTCATGCCCAAAGGTGTGTGATCAGATAATGCAATCGCACCTAGGGATTCCTCCCGAACTCGCCCGATAGTTGAGCGGACACCGAGATATAGTCTATGTGGGACAGTGTTCTGTGGAGGTGTGAATAGTATGTGTGACCCACTTCTGCGCCCCTACATATGTGCCAGACATCCACTAGCCCCAACCCTGCGAACCTTTCTTTGAGCTTCTGAGACGGTGCCCACTGGGTTGGGTGTCCTTTTCCACTATAGTTCTCCTTTGGATCCCATGCCATATTTAGGTCTCCAGTTAATGTTATGTATCCGTCGGCCATCCCTTCAAGCTCAGCCAAAGTTTCCCTAAGGAACCCATCTTGCCCGGTATTCACCTCTGGTGTCTCCCTCAGGCGCTACACAAAGGGTTCCAAGAAAATCGCATATAGCAGGGGTGACAATGGGCAGCCCTGTTTGGTGCCCCTCTGTACATCTATGGGGGGCGAGAGCTGTCCGTTTATTGACAGGCGTAGGTGTTTGATCATTTGCTTGCACTCGTCTTAGGAACCGCTCCTCAGATCCCATGCATGCCATTGTGAGAAAGAGAAAAATGTCCACTTCATGTAGTCGAACGCTCTCTCTGCGTCTAAGGTGAGCATGACTGCTGCGATCCCTCGTTTCGTCACCTTCTCAACTAGATGGCACACCCGCTTCGTGTTGTCAAAAGTCTGGCGGGACTTATGAACCCTGACTGGTCAGGATGGATGAGATCTGAAGTAGGCCCTCTAGTCTAGTTGCCAGGATCTTAGTGTAGATCTTGGTGTCAATGTTGATCAACGAAATCGGGCGGTATGAGCCACACTGTGTTGGGTCTTTGCCTGGCTTCGGGAACACCGCTAATTTAGCCTGGTCAATGGACTCCGAAATTCCCCCTCTCTCCATGAATGAATTATACAGTCGTACTAAGTGTGTGGTGAGAATATTTCATTTTTTTTCATTTTATAGAAGGCGGCCGTGAAGCCGTCAGGGCCCGGGGCTTTGTGCGGGGGGCCACACGGCCCTCCTCTGTTATACCCCCTTCTAATGCCTTTCTGTCTGCCTCTGACAACGATGGTAGCAACTCTGCATTCAAATATTCTTTCTGCGGGCACTCCGGAGTCCTATCCGAGGCATATAGAGCGCCATACAAGCTTTCAAAGCACCTGAGAATTCCCTTTGTTTCTACTATCTTGTCCCCTTCTCCATTCTGAATTTTCAGGATTTTCTGGGCTTCTAAATCTTCCTCCAGTCTCCTAGTCTGTTTGTCCCCCCTGGAGGCCTTGAGAGCTATCAGCTCACCCCTAATTACCACCTTGAAGGCATCCCACCAGTTCCCCTGGAAGGTGTCAGACATGTCATTGTCCCGAAAATACAACTGGATCCTTTCCCCCACTGTAAGCAACAGGGCTGGATCTGTCAGGATGCAATCCGGCAGGGAGCATTGCCAGGGCCTCGTCTGGGCCTGCTGCATATCGACCGTCATGCCCAAGAGTGTGTGATCAGATAATGCAATCACGCCTAGGGATTCCTCCCAAACTCTCCCCACTAGTTGAGCGGACACCCGGATATAGTCTATGCGGGACAGTGTTCTGTGGAGGTGTGAATAATATGTGTGGCCCATGTCTCCGCCCCTGCATGTGCACCAGACGTCAACCAGCCCCAACCCCGGAAGCCTTTCTTTGAGCTGCTGAGATGGTGCCCGCTGGGTTGCGTGCCTTTTTCCACTACGGTTCTCCTTCGGATCCCATGCCATATTTAGGTCTCCAGTTAATATTACATATCCCTCGACCATCCATTCAAGCACAGCCAAAGTTTCCCTAAGGAAACCATCTTGCCCGGTATTCGGCGCATACACTGTCGCAAGAATGAATTTGTCAGCATTAATACTAAATTTAGCAACCAAGAAACGCCCCTGTCCAGCCCCCTTTGAGTCCAGTACCACCAGGTTGGGAATGTTCTTGATGGCTATTAGGAGCCCCACTGTTTTGTCAGCCGCATTAGATTGAAGTATATGTGGGAACATCTCTAAGCGAAGCCTCAATTTGTCACATTTACGAATGTGGGTCTCTTGGAGCATGAGTAAGTCGGGTTTCTCCTGCCTCAAGAAATGGTGCACCTTACACCGTTTTACCGGGGAATTCAATCCCCTGATATTATATGTGACAACCTTGAACCTGCTGTTCAAACCTGCCACCTTCCTTCTCAGGACCCATTCTACTTGTCTCTGCTAGCCACCCATCGAATACCAACCAACACCTTTGTGTGATGTGACTGATGTGCCAATGCTGTCCCCTCCCCACTCTTCGCTTACCCTCGCTGAGAACCCGACGGAGTGTACTGCAGCCTCCTTCCCCAACCCCTCACACCCCCATTTCCTCCCCACCGTATCCCCTCCCCACCCTGCCAACAACTCAGGCCGGTCCATGGGTCCTGGTGACAACCTCGGGACAAATCCCTGACCATGTACCGATAACCCACCTGAGCTTAAGAACTGCAGAGAGGCATTATTCCACCTCTTCATAAGATTCCAAGAGCGCAAACTTCCCTATGCTAGCTCCTCACCACAACCCACCAGTGTTTTCCCCCTCCCACTGCCCTCCAGCGCAATTCCTGTTGCATTCCCCTAAGTCATGGCCTTGGGATCTCCAAAGTATTAGTTCATCCTCCCCCATCTCTCCCCGCCCAGCTTTCCCTGCAGCCACAGAAGCCGATTTCTGATTCCCCTTCCTTGTCGTCACCCCTCCTGCGGGCTTAACCTTGGACCCGCTTCAGCCTTTTAGTGCACGTGGCCTCTTGTTCCCCCTCTCCACTGTTGACCACTCCCACTGCCCCCTCCTCTGGACGCCAAAATCTGTATCCTCCAGGGCGGAAGCCTCATCAAAGCTCTCGGGATTGAGACCACGCTGAGCCCTTCCTCACAGGACGTCACCCTGCATTGCCTCCCTTTCCACGTGAACAACAAACCAAACAGAAAAGTTCACTTCTATCAGATTTTCTCCTTGTTGAGGATTTTGACAACTGACCCCCTCAGTTTCCTCTTAATCAATGGGGATTGTGCCAGGTCTTGAAATAATTGGACCTCGGTCCTATTGACACTCAGGGAGGTGGCGCTGCAGGCAGCCCACAAGATTTCCTCTTTTTGTGAGTAAGATGCGAAAGCGGCCAGAACATCCCTCAGACCGGCCCCTGGCTCCATTCTCGCTGGGCCCACCCTGCGGATTCTATCAAGGTGGACCCCATCTGGAGGGACCCCAAGATCAGTTCTGCAAAGGACCGCGCTGTCGCTTTGAGGTTTGTGTCCATGATCTCCTCCGAGACATTCTTTAGGCGTATATTGGAGCACTGTGTCGTGTTCTTAAGGTCCTTGCACTGAAGTTCCAGGCTGTGCGACATCTGTGCAAGTTGTTCTAGTGCTTTGTCGGTTTTCCTCAAGCCCTCAGCCAGTTCTTGGAGAGCACGCTCATTTGTGTCCACACGTTCCCCTAGCTTTGAAATCTCCCCCTTTATCTCTTGCACCGCTCATTTCAATTCAGACTTTAGGCAGGTGAACTGTTCTTAAAAGGACTCAGTGATCCTGGTTTGGTGGTCGGCTAGGCACTGCACCAGATCCTCCCTGTTGACTGCAATTGGGCTCGTCAATGAAGCGGCCCCGCCTCCTTCTGCGGCCTCGTCTGAGGGTGGTGTGGGCCTTGGGGCTTTCTGTTTGTCCAACTGCCAGCACCTGTTTGGCATGCCCTCTGCCCCCTGAGGGGGCTGCTGTTGAATGAGCTGGAGCCCCCTTATGCCTTCCTTTGCTCTTGTTTTTAAAGATGTGCTCTACTGGAGGTTGGTCCCCCAGCTCGCCTTACTCTGGGTTCCTTGCACCGTGGTACCAGGGTCCATTCCCTTGACGGCCGCCATGGCCCTGCCACTCCTCTCTCACATCTGGCCACAGACACCATCACTACAGATCTCACGCACGGAGAAAGTACGCCCAGGATACTTGCTGTTCTCCCCCTGGGTAGACCCTAGCCTCTTTGTGGTGTTTTGGGGAAACTGCGGAGCACAAGGCCCTTGTTTGTTATACCATGGAGGGTGTCCGGTCATTTGGTCGAAAATAAATGCTCGAATGACCATTTGATCGAATCAAAATGGTCGAAAAAAAAGGTTGAATTTATTTATTTATTTATAAATATTTTTTTTAGTTTGGTTGCTTAAAAAATATTTTTTTAATAAAGAAAAAGAGGGGTTGGGGGGAACCCCCCCATAAAATAAAACAAATTAAAAAAAAAATTCGACCTTTTTTTTTTTTCGACCATTTTACATCGATCAAATGGTCATTCGAACATTTGGTTTTCGACCAAATGACTGGTAGCCACCAGGGAGAGGGGCTGATTTCCTATTCCAACTGCCTGGTGCCACCTGCCCCGCAGGGGGGGGCTCCTCCCAGTCTGTGAGCCGCCCTGTTTGGTCTCTACCGGGCTCCCCCAGGGCTGAGATCTCTTCAGTGTGGCAGTAGGGCTGGAATGCAGTGAGTGGGGGGACCCCTTCTCCAGGAACCTCTTCTTTCTCATCTTACCTTTAGTTATCAGGGTCCCCCCCCCCCCCCGCCGCTCCTCACCTCTTCCTGATGTCTCCTCTTGCTGGGAGCCTTCCCTGCTCCTTCTTGGGCTCTCCCCTGTGCTCCTTTAGTTATTGCTTAAACCACTGCAGGCTGTGCGGCTTACACAAGGGGGAGTTGTGTCCTCTGACGGGCCAGGACGAGCTATGCTTAGCACGTCCTCCCCCACCAGGCGGCCATCTTGGAATCCCTATTTCTTGTTTTCCAATCCTCTTAACTTCCCCTCTCCCATTTTCTTTCCTTCAGTAAACTACGTTTTGGCTTCCCTAGTGGGTACACAGCACGCCACTCCATGGACAAGCATAGGCACTTTGGAACTACTACAGTAACAATTCGGCACAGTATAAAATCATATTAACTTAACACTGGAGGCTACAATTGACCCAATTGGCTTTTCCAATGCCTGTTTTACTTGGACACAGTCTTGAATGTAGGAACCAACTGGGTCAACGTGAAATTGTACAGTTCAGAATCAAATGTACCTTCCCACTGATCCAAACATTCACTGCTGCATCTGCCCAGCCCTCAATTTTGAACTGCTCAAAAGTAACACAGTTGCTGAGAAAAGTAATTGCATTCGATCTTAATGTCAGTCTTTGACTTATCACCATCCTTCTGATGTCCTCTAACAGGGGCTCACCCTAAACCTCGTTACACATTTCCAGAGAAGGCGCCGGTGGGGCAGTCCTTCAGCTCTTGTTATGCTGGCGTCTGTGTCCCTCTAGATCAGGGGTCGCCAACCTGCGGCTCTCCAGATGTTTTGTACTATGACTCACATGATCCCTCGGCATAGCCTATGCTAGCTAGGGCTGATGGTAGTAAACATCTGGAGATCCAAAGGTTGCAGACCCCTGCTCTAGATTAAAAATGGTCCTGCTGTGGACTTACAAAGGCAGAGAACTTTAATGTCCAAGAAAACATTGCACTTGGCATGAATGGCAGGTGGCTACGGCCAGTCTTGTCTGTCTGACCAAAAGTGATGTATTAAATGCTTGGCTTTGTAACATTGTACATTCCTACTTAGAAAAAAGGGTAGTGTGTAAACGATGTCTAAATTAGACATTTAAATTCCCCCAAAAGAGGTCGCCCTGCCCAAACAGCTAGCTCGCATGCCTTCTGTACGTCACCCTAAAGCAGTAGCTCTGCCCTGAACTGCATTTTTTCCTCTCTGAAATCTTTGCCAAGCTTTAAAAATGTGCAGAAAGTTAAGAAGTGGTGAGTGCATTGTTGCAAGCAAGCTTTTGAGGAGCTTTCCTGGAATTCTTTGTATTGGTTTTATTGAATTGTTTGCCCTTTTTTCCCACAGCGGCACTTTTTTAGAAACTTGGGCTCCATTCTGGTCTACGCCTTCCTGGGGACAGCAGTCTCTTGTTTCATTATTGGGTGAGTTTGTTCAATTAAGCGTATTTTTTGGCACTAATAATTTAGGGAACATGATTTTATTTATTTTTATTTGCTTATGCGCGAAGAGTGGGCAGTGTTTAATAGCTAGCTTGAAGGACTGCCCAAATGAAGACTGGCACAGTAACATACCATATGCTGTACGCCTGCATGAAGATATTATGTGCTTGGGATAAGTGTCCTCCCACTTGTTGCAGGAGACCTGATCGAAAGTCAAAGCATCATGGAAGGGAGGGTGACTCTTGCACAAGGCAATCAAAGCTATGCCTGGCCAATCCAGAAGCAAGTGTATCCTTCTACTGCCGCTGTCAGGGCTTGTAAGATATCTCGTTGGCAGTCATTGTGCTCACAGAGGCACTTACGCGTCCCCAAAATTCTAGAACAGGAAAGCACTCTCATGGCAAATGGAGAAAACTGGCATTGGTTGCGTGACATCTTGAACAAGAATCAGGGATATCGGGTGTGAATTTATTTGAGTTTCCTATGTGTGTACTAATATTTTATTTGAAATGTATAGATTTATGCTGATATTTAAGGGAGACTGCTTTTGGCTCTTCAAAGGCAAGTGGGCAGTTTTCATCTGATAATCATGTTCTTGATTTTACCTTTGGTACCCGCCTTTCCGAAGTTCTCATTTTATATAGTGTTGAAAATAAACGTCATTGCATCCCCCCACCCTGCATGGGACTGTATACATTGATCCAGTCCCAAGATTGGAGGCTCAATGGGGACCTACTGATGCTATCTCAAATAGATTATTGCATTATCTTAAGTACTGCAATATATTGCGAGGGAGAGCACGTTCCCTCCCATCTCTGGTGTCATAGCTGCACAGGGTTAATAACAGCAAGTTAATAAGAACCAACATTACCAAAGACAAGAGAGGGCAATTAAGAAGCAAGTTGATTTTAAACCCTATTGCCAGAGTGAGAAAGAGGCAATAGTTGGAAACGACCTAAACAAGAATTGTCTATTTCAAGCCACCCCTCACCCCCTCCAACCACGGAAGAGGAATGTAGTACGACCCTCCCACCTTGGTTGGCACAGGTCCCTGATTCGAGAACAGGTCACCATGAGACAGCCAATGGGGGGGCAGAGGGTTAGGGAGAGGTTATGGATAGCTAGGGGGAGATTAGGAAAGAATATCTTGCAGTGCTTCATACATTAGCAAACCTCTTACGCTAAGACTCAGACACTCCCTTACTTAGTGCCTGCCAACTCCTTGCTTGCATACACGTTCCCTTATCCTCCTGACTTACATTCTGTATTACCCAGTCGCCTATCTGCTCAAAACCTCATGATCACAATGGACAGTGAAATGGAGACATGATGAAAACACATATAAGATGGCATGGGTACACTTGTAACAATGAACCACCAAGACAAGACATGGTTGCTTCACACGCTATTGCATGGCCAAGAGACAATAGGGGGACCTAGTTTGCTCTCTGCTTCTGCTTGCCGAAATGACCAGTCTCTGCAAAACTACTAAACGCACTGTTCTCTCCCTGCATATTCATAGGAACATATAGTTTTCTCCCCAGTTATCCACTGTTTGTCAGACAGTGCTTTCCAGGATAAATCCAGTCCTTAACACCACCATCAGTCACTCCAATCGTGTTGTACCTTTTTTCTGTTAGCACATATAACTAGCGTGTGCACCAAAACTTTAGCATGGCATGTATTTAACAAACGCTGAAGCGAAAGTCTGACAAGTTACAGTATTGTCACTTAGCTAATGCTCGGGGAGCCGACCGGCATCGCCGAGCGCTGAAGTTTTCTTGATGTTCCGTCAAGAGTGCATGGAGGCACTGACTTGGCTCCCTTCTTCCGGGATTCAGGAAGATCACTGCTGCATGCCAGGTTTCCAAACAATCACTGGAAAAAGCTGATTAGTTGCTCCCGACGTGCTGTGACCTGCCTGTGCCGTAGAATCCTCAACGATCAGCAAACGCAGCACGGGCAGGTGCGGCTTATCAAGGTCCGGCGGTACGCGTGCCAAAGGCGTGCCACAAAAGGACCATGCGAGTTGTAGTTTCAACTCTGTTTTGCAGCCCGTGTCCCCCACCACCTGACATTACCTCCCCTCCCAGGCCCCTCCACAGGGCTAGGTTTGCTGGGACATCTCTTATGAAACTCTTTTATCAGCCTGGGTGAATGTATTGCCTCAACTGCCTCCCAGGATCAATCCTCTAATCCATAACCTGTCAATTCCACCAAATACCATAACCAATGTTGCCGTCTCCTTGAATCCAAGATCCTCTGTACCTCGTATTCCTCTCATCCATCTTCCATGATGACCAGTGGCTTCTTAGTTCGAACTCCAACTGCTGTGGGTTTAATTAGCGATACATGAAATACTGGGTGTATTTTTAGAGTTCCAGGCAATTTCAATTTTACAGCTGCGTCAAAGATACATAAGGTCCAATGAATTGCGGCAACAGTTTACGCACCCCCCAACATTCCGATGTTCTGCGTAGATAACCCAGCCATGTCTGCCACCCTGGATTTAGGTGCTTCCTGTTGGCTTTTATCTGCATGTTTGTAGCTTGTTTTTACCCTTTCCAGGTTTTGGCATGCCTGATGTCTGTAAGCTCCGCCTGTACATATAAGTGGTTTAATGACGGAATATGCTTCGGAAGCATGTTTTGTTCTTGGTCATACAGGCACATGTTGGCCAACATGCCCAACGAAGCATGTTCAGAGTTGTTATATGTGAATTCCACTAGCCAACATGCATGTACCCATGAACCCAAACGATCTGCCAAGTGACAGCGCAGATATTGTTCCATGGTTTGGTGTACTCGCTCAGTTTGGCCACCTGTCTGTGGGTGGTAACTAGTTAACAATCCACAAAAGGCACGCCAACATCTTGATGTGAATTGTGAACCCCGATCAGAGACAATGGTGCTAGGCAACCCATGCAGACGCACTGTATGTTGAAGGAATAATTCAGCAAGCTTCCCTGCACTTTGGATACCACTCCATGGAACAAAATTCAGCTGTTTGGAGATATAGTCAACCAGTACCATAATGGTGTCATGTTTATTGTCGTCTGTAACAAAGTCCATTGACATATGTGACCAAGGCCCCTCTGGGGTGGGTACTAATGTTGGGAAGCGGGGGCGATCGTCCCAGGCTCCCAAGAGGTTCAGAGTGCAGCAGAGGCCTAATAGTGTGTTGTAGATGCTTGGGGAGGTTATAGGGGGTAGGAGGGTGTCACCAGAAGCTGCAATATGGGTAGATTATTATGTGACTGGGTGTAGATTGCATTAGGAATAGAATGCCATTTTAGGAAATCGCAGCCATATTGAAATCGAGGCCTAACACTGCACTGCTGCCAGGGCAGTAGGCCCAAGTCATGAATGTGCAAATAAACATGTGTACACGGGAGTGGGCTATAACGTGAACAGCAGAGAGAGTGATCAGAGCCGCAGAGATTCATAAACCTTTCATTGTTTCACACAGCCAGCATTTATATCCCAGAAAGTATTCGCTCTGCAAGGCCATGTGGGGGCTGAGAGCTCTCTGCAAGGAGTTATCCCACAAGGAGGAGGGCACAAGCCCCCGACCTTCCCCAGTCCTATAAGTTATAGTGCCCAGATGCCTTCATCCCAAGACCCTAGCTTTTCATGGTACTGGCCACCCCCAGACCATCGACCATAAAGCTGTTAGATCACACATTGATCACAACAGATCAGAGAGCTTGGGCAGGCTTCCCCCACCATCAGGTCATGTGATTAGTGCTGCGAGGGGCCGGCAGGGGAAGAGCAACAAACCTAAAACCAGGGTGGGGAGACTTGGAAGGGCAACAACGCGTCTGGGATCGAGTTGGAGTTTGTGAGATAAGGTGACCTCGAGAGTATCCTCCGTGCTTGTGTCTGCGGTACGAGGTGCACGTTAGGTTGCATATAGAGAATGCAATGTTTTTGTATCCCTAATTGGCAATTAAATATATTGACGTGCAAAGAAGGAGCCCACATGGAAGAATACAGACAAGAGAAGCTGGGACCAATGGCCTGACATCCCTTATGGAGCAGGTCATATGTGTAGGTCATATATGTATAGGGTCTCACCAACCAGCTGCTTGGATTTGTAACTGTGACGGGGTGTCCCGCCACAAAGAACCTTGCTGACTCTCGAATATCAGTTAATGGGTGTTTATTTAAAATAGTTTGTACGAATAGCTGCTTTTCTCTCCTCTTCGGGTTTAAAGGGATTGTGGAATATTGGCGCTATGGCTGTGCCTCTCCTCTCTCGACTAACCCAGGCCTGGAATTCACCTCCCAGCCCCAGGTGTGCCTACCCGGCTGTTAGTCATCTACCGATCGGTAACCCCTATCTGTCTCTCTTCTGACTACGACTATTGGTGTTCTCCATAAGTCGTTGGCTATCTGACTCCCTAGGGAACCTCTAACTTTCTCTGTCCTATCATTGGTTAGTTGCTGGCAAATAGGGTATGGTGCCTTCTCCAGCATTGGATCTTTCATAGGTTCACATGCTGTGAATATTTCCCGTCGTCAGGCTGGGAACCCTTGGTAACAGTGAGCAGTTTATATTTAAAATGACAACTTTCAGACACTGTTGTGCTCTATTACAGTCATTTTGGGTCATACTGCACACAGCCAATAGGAACACCTCCCTTAACTCCTCCCCTGTCGGCCATGTTCAGATTTGTTTACTGCAAGTTAGCGTAAGGAGTCCTCAAAAATCCTCTCAATAGTTCTACAAATAATTTTGGATTTTAACATAATTTCCATGAAAAATTGTCTGCGCAGTTGGGCCTACCTCATGGCCGAATCAACGAGGAAGAACCTGTTCAAGGCCTGTGCCCGAAATGGGTTGAAGAATGTCTACGTAGAGGATCATCACGACGACTGCCTCTTCTGCTTTCACCCTCACCATGTCATAAAAGACTGTGAAATCTGACAGTCGTTCTCCAACAAGACGCTGAGGGATTGACATTGTCGCCTCGTCGTGTGGGTCGAGGATGCTGGTGGGCCTTGGACTCTGTGTCGGTATTGAGTCATGCTTTGTCATGGCAGGGAAGGACGGCCCAGCGAATGACCTCTAATAAGAGGTCAAGATCGCACGAAGTTCAGGCCACCAACAAGAAGAGGCAGAAAGACACCTCCGACGACAAGCCCAGATCCTGGCACAATGTCTGTTCTTCACCAAAGGTCAGTTTCCCTCGGGGGGAGGGGAAGGGAGTCAGCAGGGACAGAGAGCCAAGGCCCTTTCCATCGCCCCAAGGACACGTCTTCATCGAAGTCCACGTCTAAATCTGGTGGCCACTCTTTTTCTCTTTCAACATCAAAAAATAGCTTGTCGTCCACATCGGCGACGGGTGCACCATCGTCGACGACCAAGGCTTCCTCCAGGTCGTCTACCCTAAGGTCGTTGACGCCTTCCATCGGCACCCCAGCAACAAAGCTGTCGTTGGCCATGACTACTGTGTCATCGACAAAACCGTCAATGGCCACAACCACTACTGCTGCGTCATCGAGAACATCTAAGACATCAGCTGTGAGACCCTCATCAATGGCACCATTGATGACCCCGTAGATGGAAAAAACTGCACCTTCCCATAAGATAGTTTCCACCGCCATTGTAACTGGCGTAGTCGACACCCAGATAAGCACAGTGTCTGTATTGACAACCTGTCCACGGGCATCTTTCCCCAATCTTTGGGTGGCCCTGCTACCGGGAGGTATTGTGTTCTCAGAGCCAAGTCTTTCCCAATCGGAAGAGGTAGAAGAAGCACATGAGGAGGCCATCATGTCACCGCTGCCGTCTCCAGCACGCAGGACATCGCCTCCCAGAAAGCAATTCAGCTCAGTGCGTGGTAAGGCAAGCCTATTCAGACTACCACTGTTTCCTCCTCTGCATTCATCTCAGGAACAGAACAGTTTGCCTTTTATGCAGTCAGTTCCATTGCTGCATCCACAGGGAAACATGTAATTCAACATTTTATCCACAGTAACCACTCTGGTGGCAACCTTGCAACAACGGCTGCCTGCACCAGCCCTGGTTCCGGTGCCTCCTAGGCTACAGGATGCAGATGTCCACGGGCCTTCCTGGAAGGCAGATGACATTCCTCCCCCTCCCCACGCCAGACTCTGTTGTCTCTGCTGCTGCCAGAAAAAGGTCAGCTAACCCATTTTCATTCTGCTCTGTCCCTCCAGAAAAGGAAGGAAAGCGCATTGATGCCTTTGGTAAAAAGATCATTACCACCGCGGTCACGACTATCAAGGCGGCAAAAGCAATGGCCATACTCGCATGCTACGATCGCGAGCTATGATACCAGATGGGTCCCCTGCTACAGTTTCTGCCGAATGACAAGAAGCATGAGGCCATGGACATCATGAGGGCGAATTGCCATCAGACCATGCATCACAGTCTCTGTGGAGATCCCCCAATACTGAGTTTCGCTAGCTCGGAAATGGAGCAGTGCTACACAGGCAGGGTTGGCTCAAGGCCATAGACTTTAGACCCGATGTCCAGTCCAGGGTCATTGATATGCTCTTTGATGGATCTGCACTTTTTGGGAAGAAGGTGGATGAAGACTTACAGTTCATAAAAACGGACAACGAACCAATCTCTCCTTGGGCACGCTACAGCAAAGGTGCCAGTCCTTTCATTCGGTAAAGGGTGTTATGGCAGGGCTTTGCGGGATAACCGCTCCACGTACCAATCTTCTTCCTCTTACAAGACCCTGTGCTCATCAGGGGACCAGTACAGAAAAAAGTCCCAGTCCTACAGGTGTTTGCAGCAGCGCCGTGGCTCCTCTCTATCTAGGGGCCAGTCTGAGCAGCAGGCATGACCAGCCCAGGGCCAGATCCTCCCGCTACAGCGCCCCAGTAGGAGGACGACTGACGAGGTTCATTGAAGAATGGACAAACTTCACAAAATGGGTGCTCTCCCTCCTCCAGCAGGGCCACTTGCTGGAGTTTGTGGACTATCCTCCTGCATACAGACAAGAAAAGTTGCGGCACCTCTTGCTACAGGAATTACGAGCTCTGTATCTAAAGCGAGCAGTGGCGAAGGTTCCAAAGTAGGAGCTCGAGGACGCCTGCTTTCACATCCCTATTCGCTGCTCACAACCGACGCTACTTATGCTTCGTGGTGGCAGGAGTACATTATCAGTTCAAGGTCATCCCATTCGGCCTGTGGTCTGCTCTGTGGGTGTTTACCAAATACCTTGCACCAGTGGTGGCGCACCTGCGGTGAAGGGGAGAACACGCCTACCCGTATCTAGACGACTGGTTGGTGAGAGACCCCTCCTATCCGCAGGCAGAAACCAACACCGCCACCAGCATCCACTGTCTACAACGGCTGGGTTTCTCTATCAACTTCTGAAAGTCGTGCCTGGTTCTATAGAAGCAGGCACTGTACCTCAGAGCAAGAATTGACACCCAGACCTGCACCGCCAGTCCCTCTGATGAAAGGGTGGCGGATCTTCTGGAAAAGGTGCGCTGTCTCAACTGGGCCAGGTAACGTCAGTCCGCAACCACAAATCCCTGCTGGGGATGTCATCATGCATACTGCCAGTTACACATGAGGACTGTGTAGGAATTCCTGGATGCCTGCTGGATCCAAGCCTCAGGGTCCTGGGACGACCGCATTGCTCTGACACCGGGTTTCATCTGGTGCTAGACGCCCCCTTCAGGTTGCCGGGCCATCAGATCACTGTCACAACGGATGCTTCACTGGAGGACTGGGGCGTACACTGTCAGGACCAACATACCAGAGGCCTTTGGTCGGAGCAGGAAAAGAGCCAGCATATCAACCTGCTGGAGCTACAGTTGATTTTTTTGGGCCCTGAAGTCTTTCCTCCCACCCCTGATGCGAAAGGTGGTACGAATTTACACAGACAACACACCATCAATGTTTTCTGTCTGCAAGTAAGGAGGAACGAGGTTACCACAGCTTTCCAATGAGGCCCAATCCCTGTGGCATTGGGCTCTACAGCATGACATGTTTCACATTCCCCTTCATCTACCAGGGATTCAGAACACTCCAGCGGACTCCATCAGCAGGGTGTTGCACTCTTATCATGTATGGGAACTGCACAACGACCAGCATCACCTGTTGTTTCTGGCGTGGGGCTTTCTAGAGATTGACCTTTTTGCCACCTACAAGAACAGTCACTGCAAAACCTTTGCCAGCTGCTTTTCCCATCTGGAGAGCGTGGGGGAAGCCTTTGCATTTCCATGGGAAGGGAAGTTTCTGTATGCATTTCCCCCAATTCCTCTGGTGCCTCGAGTCATACACACCTTCAGACTGTATCGGTGCAAACTGATATTAGTGGCCCCTGCATGGCTGAGATAGTTTTGGTACTCAGACCTCCTTGCCCTCTGGTCAGCTGTGCTGATCAAGCTGCGCCCGTGCCTATTACTCCTGTCCAGGAACCAAGGGGCGGTACTGCACCATGACCCAGCCTCGCTCAGCCCTGGCTCCTGAGGTCTTAGAATTCAGAGCTCTGTCCCTTCCGCAAGACTGCCAGAGCTCCCTCCACCATGAAGTGCTACAAGAGCAAGTGGAAATGTTTTCAAGTATTGTGCAGGAACCATCAACTGTGTTCTCAGACCATCCGGCCGGAAGATATGTTGCCTTATCTGTTGTCCCTGGCTCAGTCTGGCTTGACGCATTCCACCATTAAGGGATGCTGCTGCTGCAGTTCTCCTCGCCCCGCGGGCCGGAGGTCGCCCTCGCTGCATGTAAGGAGGGGTGGGGAAAGGGCCTGCCTACATTCTGGCACCAGTGGGGTTAGAGTAGAGTTAGGGTGGGCTCCCTGCCCCCCCCCTTTCTGGCAGGGCCATGGGACTAGCCCTCTCACAGTAACCCGTGTAAATTACATCACTGATGACGCTGTGTGTCCTTATAATCTGTTGCTTATGCTGATTTCGTCAGATCGCTCCGTGGCAGCAGAGTCCTTTGCTGGCACGTTTCTACTTTTTTGTGGAAATAAACCTTGTTCTCCATGCAAGAGGTGTGATGGGCCTTTTTCTATAGTGGGTCATATTTTTGCTGTTGTGAGCGTTGAGGGGTTTCTCTACATTTTTGGTACCCCCGACATGATCCCAGTGACCCCAGCAAAGGCTTCCAGGCCGCACTTCTTGAGGGGCCGCACTTACCTGCATTGACAAGTACCACCGTGTCCAGAGCTACGCTGTGGTAAAATACAGCCATACAGCCATACAGGTTAATGTTTATCATTGTGTAACTGGGTCAATACACCTTGAGCAAACCCATTGCGCTCAATGCAAAATAAGACAAAGGCATTGCTATAATCTGCAGTGACAAGTCCCAAGCACGCAACCCAACCCAGTCCCAACCGAACTGAGGAGCAGCAATAAGATGAAATGCAACTACCTCCTCAGGCCCCGGCATACATATCACTCGCATTGGCTGGGTTTGATTAGTAATGGGGTTGAAGTTAACATAGAGCCATCCACTGATCATACTGGCTTTTGTCACATCCTTGGCTTGTGTGGCCAACTGCAACTTATCTGCCAACAAAACATATACAAAATTACCAGTAGCCCCAGAGTCAATCATGGCCGAAACCGTCACTTTTTTATGGTAGGAAAAAAGTGTCACCAACATGTACAAATAAAGGGTCTTGTTCTGGACTGTATTAGCGATACAGTTTGGGAACCCTTCGCTCTTTGGACTCGTCAATCCAGTTCCCCCTATTGACAAGTTTGTTTTTTTCCCGCCTCCATTTTTGGTTTAGAACCACCCCTCTGCTGAGGTGTGTTGGGACAATTGCCGATGAAATGGCCTCCCTTCCCACAATAACGGCAGCGATTTACCTTCCACCTTTCCTCCTTTTCATCTGTTGTAAGGAGACCCTGTATGCTACCTATCTGCATAGGTTCCCCCTCTGAGTGTCTTGTACTGGACTCCTTACTCTTATCCAACCGTACACATGTAATCTCTGGTTTCTTCTCCTCTCCTTTCCGTTCACTGATTCTGTGATCCAACCTTAATGCCAAATCAATTAAAGATGTACAAGTGGCCGGCTGAGGCTCCACCTGATCTATGGCGTCCTTTAATTATTCTTTTAAACCCTGATAAAACAGTAATGGTTGTTTAGGCTCTGGCCAATCTATTTCAATGATAAGTCTGTTGAGCTGTATAACATAGGCCACTAAATCTCTTGTTCCTGCCTGAGTGCAATTAATTATTTGCCCCCCTGAGCCAGTGATACATTTTTACGATCAAACAGCTGCCAAAACTCAGTGGTGAACTGATCCCAATTATACAAGAGCGGATCATCCTTCTGAACCAACGGCCCAAGCAGCGGCATCCCCGGATAAATATGATATGACAAAAGCAGTCCTTGCCTGTGTGGTATCGAAGGCCACTGGTTTACATAAAAAATGCAGTTGAGACTCAGGGCCTCATCACGACTTGGGCGGTAACGCCGGCGCTATTAGCGCCGGCGCTATCTGCCCTACCGCCGAACTCCCCGGCGCTAATAGCGCCGGATCACGGGTTCGGCGGTAATGTTAATCCCCATACCCCATTGAGCCCATTCGGGAATGCCCCATTCCCCATTGGGCTCAATGGGGAAATTTCACGCTAATACCGCCAGCGGATTTCCCACCGGCGGTATGAATGGAAATTTTCAGCGGATTTCCCCCCAGCTCAGAGCTGGGGCGAAATCTGCCGAAATCCTGATTTGGCGATCCTTAAATCCGGCAGTAATAGTACTACCGCCAAATTTAAGGGTTACCGCCAAAGTCGTGATGAGGCCCTCAGTAAGGAAAGATGAATATTTCTGAGGAGCCTCAGAGAAACGCTCAGGGGCTGCTAGTGGTACATTCAAAGGCTAGTTTACTTCCATTGTTGTTGGTCTATCTGCAGAGGAGGAGACAGCTCCTCGCAATGGTGTACCCTGCATTACCAACCCATTCACCTGTACCTTTAAGGCTTTTGTCTCTTGCCTGGAATGAGCAAGTTCTACCTTTATGTCCTGTAACGCCTTCAGCACATCTGTTAATGGCGTGGTGGGAAACTCCATTTGGCTTGGGTGGCTCATTTTCCCAATTGGGGGCTGATCGTTATGTCAAGCCTTAAAGGGTGGGGAATCCAATCCACACCCTCTCCCCAACCACTGAAGTCGAATGGAGTACGATCCTCCCACCTTGGTTAGCACAGGTCCCCGATTCTAGAGCAACAGGTCACCATGAGACAGCCAATGGTGGGGAAGAAGTTTTGGGAGAGGTTGTGGATAGGTAGGGGTGAAAGAGGAACACCGGAAAGAAGGTTAGGGCGACGTAATGGATAGGTAGAGGGAGATTAGGAAAGCATATCTTGCAGTGCTTCATACATTAGCAAACATCTTACACTGAGACTCAGCCACTCCCTTACTTAAGTGCCTGCGAACTCCTTGCTTGCATATACGTTCTCTTATCTTCTTGACTTACTCTCTGGATGACCTGGTCCCCTATCTACTCAAAACCCCATGAAATAGGCATCAAAATGAACAATGAAATGGAGACATGATTAAACACATATAAGATGGCATGGGTACTTGTAACAATGAACCAGATAGACCACAAATGGATGCTTCGCACGCTATTGCATGGCCAAGAGACGATAGGTAGACCTAGTTTCCTCTCTGCCTCTACATGCCGAAATGACCAGTCTCTGCAAAACTACTAAACACATTGTTCTCTCAAAGCATATTTATAGGAACATACAGTTCTTCTCCCCAGCTATCCATTGTTTTTCTCACAGTGCTTTCCAGGGTAAATTCAGTCCTTAGCACCACCATCAGTCACTCCAATCATGTAGTATGTTTTGTTTGTTAGCTCATATAACTAGCGTGTGCACCAAAACTTTAGCATGACATGTATTTAAAAAGGCTGTGGCGAAATGCTGACAAGTTATAGTGTTTTCACTAATATTATGCGCGGGGAGCCAACCGGCGTCCCCGAGCGCTGAAGTGCAGGCGTGGTTTTAATGTTCCGCCAAGAGTGCGCAGAGGCGCCGGCTCAGCTCCCTTCTTCTTGGATTCAGGAAGATCACTGCCACACCACGGTTTCACTGCTTCCAACTGGGTTTCCAAACAATCACTGGAAAAAGCTGCCTAGCTGCTCCAGACCTGCCGCGACCTGCCTGTGCCGTAGAATCCTCAACGATCAGCAAACGCGACACAGGCTGGTGTGGCTTATCGCGGTCCGGCAGGACCTGTGCCAAAGGTGTGCCACTGAGGACCATGGGAGTTGTAATTTGACACCGTTTTGCAGACTGTGCCCCCCACCACCTGACAGTCTAAGCCAAAGAAGAGCAAGTGTGAGAAAACCCCATTATCAGTACTTGGTTAATATAAGAGTGGCAAAACAAGAGTGGCAGGAGAGCCGCCCTCCTGATCAAAGGTATTCAGGAGGATATGAACATAACCTGCTTTGTATGTGGCAATCACAAGTGTGGAACAAACAGCGCCAATATGTTTCATGTCTTTCCAGAAGAAGTAGTCAAAACTGATGTTGTGGAAAGTCAAAAGACTTTGCTAAGTTGTTTGAAGTAAACTTTACCACAGAAATACTTTTTTCAGTGTTAGGAGTTTTTCATTGAGTCCTGGCACGTGAGTATACCAGGGCAAGGGACTTTGTAGTTGTAGTAGTCTTGGAAGATGAGTGGGCCAGGAAGAAGTCATTCAAGTACTGTGTTGTGGTTAAAGCATGTGAAGAGGAAGATGTGACAAAACCACTAGACTATTTTGTGAACTGTTGTGGAACCATCCGGACAAATCATTATTGGTGATGCAAATATTTTGTGAACTGTTGTGGAATCATCCTGACAATAGAATTATTGTTGATACAGACGATTTGTCGAAGTGTTCTTGTTTTCTAAGAGGTTGTGTTGAATTTTCCGTTACAAGTGGGAAGATATAGACTTGTTGAATATTTTGAACTGTTGGTGATACACTTTTGGAGCAAGAAGAACTTTATCATTTGAACGTTATTGCAAGACAGAACTTTCCTATTTTGAACTGTTGATTGAACATCCTATTTGAATCTGGGGAAGGGGATCTCACCAAGGTTACAAGAAGAAACAGTTATCAGGTTTATATTGAACATAAATGTTATTTCTGTTATATTAGAATTTCCATATAGTCCCTTGTTAAAGTTGTTGTATGCATAAGTGGGAGGGATAGATTCCATTTGTTAGGGTGTTTCCTTTAGTTTATTTTGATAGGCAGGGAAATCCTCATCAGGGTAGGGATAGTGAAGCATTTGTCAAACCCTTTTGAGTTAATAAAAACGGCATCTTATGAAACACCTCTACCAAGTTGTCTGCCTCACATTTCTGACCCCTCATATATGGTGTTAGAAGTGGGATCGTAATCAGCTGCTACAAACTGGCGGTCCTGCATGAGTGTGATAGATGCTAGCCCCACAGTTGTTATATCTGGGAATTAGTGGAATAACATCACGTCTCAGAGTAGAGGGTCCAGTCCCATACCATGTGTATGAGGTCATTTGTTTTCTTTCAGTGGGCTGGGACCTCTGTGAACCCTTCCTCTATTCACATTCTAGGATGGGGGTCACTTTTCAACCACTAACCAAACAAGCCATTCTCCCCACTAAGCAAAATGTAGAGGGCAACACGTACAACTGATTCTTTCCCCAGTCTTAGCAAATGCCCAGTAGGGACAAAATCATTATCTCCCCAGAGCTCAAAGTGGAAGTTCCATCTGACTCAGTTGTCTACCTATGCCCCTGGGTGGAAGGAGATGCAGGAGGTGGGGGTTGGGGGGCCATTAAGGGTATTGCCTCTTCTGTTTGGTGGAAAACAAATAAAGATGGCCCTTTTGAATTTTTCATACAAACTAGTACACATTAAGCAGGGCGAGCTATTAGGACTCTTGGTACATGAAAACCCATGGGAATCTTTCTCCCCATCTGACATTAGGCAGAGAAAGGAAGGGAATCTAGGAACGCAATTTGGTGGGAAGTGGGACCACGAATTCTTTTTACATGACTTGAAGTGGGAGGCAGAGAAAAACGCTGAGTCTAGTTATGAACAGACCGAGTTAAGGCCAATAAGGGGAGAGAGCAAAGACACAGATACCCCATTAATACAGGAGATCCCTCTTCCCAAGAAAACAGGAAATTACAATACTGTTGGAACTACAGTCGCTCCATTATATTCTTCAGGGAATGATAAAACGTATGATCAGCTAGTAGAGGTCTATTTGGCAGGGATAACTGACAAGGAAAATAACAGCTTTCCTGACTACACACCACCTAGAAATGTTTCTTGTTCCTTAAAGACAGAGAACTGCCAAATCTCTTAGTCCCAAAATATCATAATCCTCCCTTTGGACAATGCTCCCTCTGACAAAGAGGAGACCTTTGAAGTAGGAGGAGAATGTATAGAGACTGGATTGATAGAAGAAGACAGTGATTATGAACTTGATTCCCTCATGGCAGGAATGTGGGCTCCCTGTCAAATACCGACCCCAGAACAAGAGTGTTTTCTTGTGGGGAAACTAGGTCACCCTACAAAACATTGTCCATTCAACAAACTGGACAACTCTACTCTACCATCAGAGCAGAAACTAGAGCGGAGAAACAAACCAAACCCTGGGTTTTCCTATGCCAACATTATGTATACCCATTCTAGTGAGAGTACCATCTCTGACCATTCTACAAAAACAAGGTCTAATGAAAAACCTGATGTGATGCTTTGTACCAGAGAGAAGAAAAATTATCAAATTTCTGTGGTAATTCAGGGGAAAACAATCTGGGCCCAGTTAGACACCAGGACAAAGGGTTCTGCGATGCAAGCTGCCTTTCTTCCTACAAATTGGGAAACCATGGGACAAAAAAATATAGGCTGTGTTCACGCACAGGCAGAGGGACATCCCTTAACTAAACTTAATATTACAATTTTGGGAAAAGCAATATCGGTATTAGTGGCAGTAATACCTAACCTACTCTTACGTCCCATCCCCTTTCCTCCATAATTCATGGGCGTCCCTTTCAAGGGACGAGAGACGGAATCTTTTTCACCAGAAAAAATCTTCTTCCCCTTTAAATTTAGAGGCGCGCCGGGGTGCGGCCGAGGGAGCATGCACACTCCTCCCCGGTGCATGTCTACTTCCACAGGGTTCAGCAGGTGTCCATCCTGCAACTGGCTCTTCCAGCTTCAGACCGCCACGCCCTCTGCCTGCGTTACCTTGGCCCAGACCACGGTTGCCAAGTTTGTACAGTGTGTGGCTCGCTGTCGTCGAAAGCGCTGAAGAACAGACAAGCCAGGTGGAGGGAGCTCTTCCAGAAGTCACCTCCAGAGGGCCTCAAGAACTTAGTGAAACAGCGAGCCAGGCCCAAGGAAGGGCTGCTATTTTCCATCGCACCCCGCTAAGGAGACTCCTTCTCAAGGAATCTCCCACATGGGAGGGACCATTCAGGTCCTTGTACCAGCACGTGCACCGAGGCTGCTTCAGCTACCGACCCTCGGGTCCTCCCGGTGGCAGTGTTGAGGGACCGGAAGGTTCTTGTACCAGATCGTCATCCAAGGGGCTCCGCTCTTGTACTGGCAATATGGCCGAGGGGCTACGCACTTATACCAGTAATGCCTCAGAGGGGGCGCCTAAACGCAGCTCTACCCACCCCCGGGTCTAGGGTGTCGCACCTACTGGGCCTAGACCCGAGGAGCAGGGTAGGCCTTGTGATCCACATACAAGAGTCCTGGAGGAGGCTGGGCCCAGCGAGCCGAGCAACACGTGGCAGGCAGCTCGACAAGATGGCTTCCGCGCCAGACAGAGGCACACGTCCGAAGCCATTCCAGGAGTTTGGCGAAGAACGAGTGTCAAGGTGGGACTGGCCTCAACCAAGGACGTCGCCGACAGCCTATCCTTCTTATGTGCAGGGCAGCTTCCCACTGCATCCATACGGGCAGGGTATGAGAGGTTCCTCTGGCTCATGAAGTCACCTTGGATGGGGGTTTTCCTCAAGGATGCCATCCGGGAAGTCCTCCCGACTATGTTAGCGGCACCACAAGCGCCTTCCCCCGGCGCTCCCCGCCCCGATGCAGCCACTGGTACCGGCTCCCCAGCTGACTCTTCAGGTGGTTCCGTACAAGCCTCCGCCACCTCCTCAGCCCCCGGCCGCAGTCCCTGTGCCCTAGCCTCCAGCTCCATCTACTCCTCCACCTCCGCAGGATCCTCCTGATCCGCAGGACACGGATGATGAGGAAGATCTGGACACGCCATCCTCAGCCAGGGCCTTCCACGAACGTCTTGTTGGGGGAGTCGGAATACCTGCCCTAGCCTGAGGTTGAGCAGCCGGTAGAGGGGGTTCTGGCTGAAGTCCTCATGCAACAATCCTCTGCCAAAACAAGGATTCCTCTGCAGACCGATGTAGTCTCCCTGGCCAATAAGGGTTTGCTTAAGCCTCACTCGACCCAGCCGGTCAGTCGACGCCTGGACGCCAAGTACAGGAAGATGGAGCGGGATACACTCTTGCTGTCGGCCCATCCTCAACCACACTCCTCGGTGATTGCTGCGGCATCACTATACTCCAAGCCTCAGTCATCCTCAGCCTCCTCCTCTGCGGCTCTACTAGGCAAGGAGGAGAAGATCTTTGAGGCGTATGGCAAGAAACTCTATTTCAACGCGTCCATGCATCTTCGTCAGGCCAACGCTGATGCCATGCTGGCTGTTGCTAACCAGAGGTTATGGCGGGAAATTGCGGACTTCCTCACAGAACTCCCTACGCAGAGCCAATCATGTTTTAAGGCGGGGCTGGCAGAGGCCAAGCTGGTGGCGCATGACCTCATGGAATCCACCGTGGCCCATATCGACCCCTCTGGCCCTGCCATCTGTATCGCCACGGACATGAGAAGGACGGCCTGGCTCCGGGCCACGAAATTCAACCCGGACGTCCAGGAATGCATATTAGATCTATCGTTCGAGGAGGGGGTGCCTCTTCCATTCCACCACGGACGAGGAGCTGGGCGAAAAGAAAAACAGCTCACAAACAGCCAAGTCTTTATCTATCTTGACAAAGACCACGCCCAGGTCGTATGGCTAGTCACAGCAGCGCTCAGACAGGGGGCGTATGTATGGAGGGTTCCGCGGCTTCCAGGAAAGGATATCCAGGCAGCCGGACCACTCGCCGTCTCAGAACCGACACAAGCATTAAAAAGGGGGGAGAGTAAGGACTTTTTCCAGTCCCCCTCCTCCGCGACAGTCTTCGAAGGAAAGAAAGCATGACACGCCCCTTCGGGTCCACGTGTCTCCAGTGGGTGGCAGGCTTGCTCTCCATGCACATTTTTGGTGCCAGAATTTCACTGACCCTTGGATCCTCTCCTTAGTATCTACGGGGTACCGCCTACCCATCCCAGCCTCTCCTCCTTCCTCCCCTCCACTCCCTCAAGTTGGGACAGCAACTCTTCTGGTAGAGATCCGGTCGCTCGTAGAGAGCCAGGTGAGGCTTGGCCTTTTACTCAAGGTTTTACGCCATTCAGAAGAAGAACCAGGTGGGCCTGAGAGTTGTGCGGGACCTTTCCACCCTCAATGTCTCCTTACCCCTACAAAAATTCAAGATGGTTACGCCAGCTTTTATAGCAGAGAAATTATGCAAGGGAGACAGGATGTGCTCCCTGGTTCTGAAGGACACATACCTACACGTCCCGATCTGGCAGCCCCATCGTTCTTTCCTATGGTTCAGGATCATGGGCTACCATTTCCAATACAAGGTCCTTCCTTTTGGCGTCAACTCGGCCCCCAGGGTCTTTACCAGGCTCATCAATATGGTGGCCACCCCTCTCAGAGCACAGGGCCTCCATATCTACCCATACCTCGACGACTGGGTCCTCAGGGCTACATCTCCGGAAGCGGTTCACCACTCTTCCCATGCCCTTATGAACACAGTACACAATCTGGGCTTCTCGCTCAATCTCAAGAAGTCGCAGCTGCAGCCCAAGCAGACTCTGACATTCTTGGGCCTCATCTGGGACAATATCTCTGCCATCAAGAGGGCCACCACCCACTTCCTCGGCATGGTGGTACCAGCATCTCCTGGGTCTCTTGGCGGCGGTCCTATTAGCCATTCCACACACGAGATTGAGGATGAGGAGGATTCAGCTGCACTTCACTTCCTCATGGAACCAGGAGTGGGGCTCCCAATCCGAGATGATCAACGTTCCTCCATCTCTCCACCCGGACCTAACATGGTGGTCCAGGGGCTGCAACCTACGGACGGATGGTCAAATGCTCACTGTTTGAACCAGGACAACAAATTGTGCCCCCAGTACATATCCTGGAGGGGACTAGGGATAGACTTCCTCTAGAACAGTGTCATCCTTCAGTGGAAGGGTCTGACCGTCTATGCATTCCAACCCCTCCCACTAGTTGCAAAGGCACTGCACAAGTTCAGAAGCAGTCTGAAGTGCTGCATGATCCAGATAGCTTGCATGTGGTCCAACAGGTAATGGTACTCGGATCTTCTAGATCTTTCTCACAAATTCCCAGTGTTACTTTCAGTACAGACAGACCATCTTCCAAAGGAGGTGGACAGATACTCCATGCTTTCCATCAGTCGATGTCCATGGTGGCCTGGTTGCTGATAACGTGACACGTGGTCATCTTGGTCTCTATGGAGATAATCTGGACATTACGAAAGCAGAAAGGAAGGGCTCCCCTTGGGATTAAAACACTAGTAAATGGACAAAGTTCTGATAGTTGGAACACACCTTTTCATTCATCCCAGACCTTGGCCAAGTCAGGCATCAAATTGAACTCCTGCAGGACTTCTCGCCCTGAGGACCTACTGCACAATAGACTCAGTGAATTTCTCTTTATTGGATCCGGTAAATAAAAGACACTTTAAACGTCCTAAGAAATTGTTCCCATATGTAAGACTACTCGCCCCTTCTTGGGATCTGAGTGTGCTGCTCTTCACCTTTACACATAAACCCTTTCAGCCCATGGCTTCAGGAGACAGGAGATTTGTTTCCAGGAGGACAGATTTTTGGTGCCTATCACTTAGGCCTACAATGCCACTGAAAAGCAAGACTTGTGTTGTCAAAGCTCAATGTTAATCTTTCACAAAGAAACAGTTGTGCTTCTGAACCCATCATAATATTCTGCCCAAAGTGGTGTCTGTAATCCACTTAAACCAGAGCATCAATCTCCCTCTTTCTTTTTCCCAAACCCAGAATCAGAATCTGCATAATTCCTGCAGAGTTTCTGCATAATCTGGATGTTCGCATGGATTTTAAACTTTACTCGGAAGACAAAGGACTTTTGATCCACCTATCACTTTTTTTTTTACATATGGTGTTCCTACCACCATACAAAAAGCAATGAAATCCACGATCACTCCCTGTATGGAGAGCTGCATTCTTGAAAGTTACAATCCCCAAAAAATGACTCCACTTATGAATCCCCCTTATGCAGCTTTGGGGGTGTCCAGAGACTTGTTCATCTGGAAGTTATATACTTTGGTGTTCCTCAGGATTTCTTTATGCACTACATTTTCAAGAGAAATTGCCCAGTTTTGACAAGCTGTCCTTCGCAACATGTTTGGTTAGCATTCCAACCTGTTCTAGTTTTTCAATGTTGCCTGGATTTTGCTATCCCTCCTCCCAGAACTAGGGTGCTTGCTAACCTATCACAAGTGTGGAGCAATGAGGACAGGCCATAGCAGTAAGTACAAGGTGCTCATTGTAGTGACTACTCTATTCTTATTCCATAGTCCCGTTTCCTTGATATGGCCCACGTACCCATCCCTCTATAAAAAAGACTGCCCAAGTAGAGTTAAATAAAGGACTTGCTGGTAGGGCTGGGAGTATGCACGAGGAAGACACAAACAAGAGGCACTTCATGCATGGGTGCTGTTCCCTCCATTTTTAATACAAACAAACACTACTGCTTGTCATGCTCCAATACCGTCACCCTTCCCTGGGATGAAGTGCCACAATTATGGAGGAAAGGGGACTAGGGACAAGGAGTGCAGTAGTCACTACAGACTAGTAACTTGTTGTTTTCTCCGTAGTCCATCTTCAGTATGCTGGTACAACATTAGGCCTAGCAAATCCTTTAAAAAATCCACTTGACCTGCAGGGTGAGTTCCTTAGTTTACATACTCGACCTAAGAGAAATGCACTTGCCCCAAAGTGACTGGTGGCAAAATATTTACCAGTGCTTTTTGTAAAATTGTGCATGTCGCCAGAAGCACACTTCATATTTGCCGCTAGCATGCACAGTGAAACCTATATTTGCCATTTACTGCAAACAAAGTGTGTTTGCAGTAAAATAAAAATATGTTTCTAACATCACAATACTCACCAGCAAGGTCGAGTATCATGTAAATGGTACTCACCCTTCATAAAAACTACTCGCCAATGCTAGTGGGCCAGTGGATTTTGCAAGCCCTGACCATGTGTAGTGGGTCTTGATGAATGAAAGGGCCATTCAAATCATTCTAATTGAAAGGTTGACCCCTGAGGTCATAGATCTTATGCCTCCAAGTCCAGTCATTGAGAACACCAACCATGCCAGATTTCCGGATAACTACAGACTGGGGGTCATTACGATTATGGTGGTAGGGGCTTAACGGCACCGTTAAGGATGGCGGTGCCGTTAAGCCCCTACCGCCATGTTCCGAGGTCCCTTAGCGGGTCCCAGCAGGAACGGCTGGTCTGACCAGCTGTTCTTAGCGGGTCCCAATAAGGGATCATGGAGAAAATAACGGGCCCGCTATTAGTGGGCCCGTTATTTGCTCCTTCCCCATTCCCATTGAGCCCTATGGGGGCTCAAATGGGAATGGGGAATGGTTTTCTGAATGGGGACTTACCGGGTCCTCCAAGGTTGGAATGACCTGGTAAGTCCCCATTCAGAGAGACCGGACCCGGACCCAGGTTTGGAGGCAGCCATGGCTCTAATAGCGCCATGGCTGCCTCCAAACTCGTAATGACCCCCACTATGTTATTAACTCCCACTTAGTTTACAGTATTCACATGCATTTTGTCTGGACCTGGACACCCCTGTCATAGAGCAAAAGGCAAGTTGTCTCTAAAGTGGCAACACCTCGGGCTGTCGCCAGACGGAAAAGCTATCTGGTAGTATTGTTAAGTTCCCCTTCAATTGCTTGAAGGGGAACTTATTTCATATATATTTTATTTCATATATACTGTAGCATATTAAAACAAGTAAAGGTCTAACTGGTTTCTTCTTCTGATTCCCGACAGGAACCTGATGTATGGCGTTGTGAAGTTGATGCAGCTTGTGGGGCAACTTACAGATACATTTTACTACACAGACTGCCTTTTATTTGGAGCAATCATATCTGCTACGGATCCAGGTATTTACTTCAAACATTATTTATTCAACATTGATGAATTATTAGCAATTTGTCACATTATGATGTATGCAGCCCTATGGATAAGCAGCATACGAGCCAATTTTACTCACTAAAAAGAGGAAAATACTCCCAACAAATAAATAATAGAAAGTATGAATTATCCGAGCAGAAAAATAGGGAATAATGGACATATAGGAGGCAGCCCTGGCTTCCACCAGCAGAGCAATGTGAATAAGTTCCAATCTGTTTATACCAGCAGAGCAGTCCCACAGAATGGAACTCTACTTTTATTAATGCCTGATCTGAACAGGAGCTTTAAGGTAAACAATGCTTTGTTTTATTACTATATGCAAAGTATGGTATACAGTAAGATATTGGAATTGGAAGATGATGATTTTAAAACCATTCTGGAACAGTAGGAAACCATTTTTCTTAATGTAACTTGAGGGACTCCTGAACATGTAATAATAATAATCATAATTTATTTCTTCTATAGCGCTACACACCCATAGGTCTCTCGGCACATATGATTAGCGGCAAAGGGGCAGGGGGGGGCTAAATTACAGAATTTCCACCTGTAGTGAATCTGTGTTGGTTTCATTAGACACTGCTGTCATTTTGAAGGCTATTTCACTTAGTCACTGGAAGAGCCAGTCAAATCTGCAAATGCTGAGGCTTTGTAGCCTTTTGAAAGACATGATTGGCAACTTGAATTGAGTTCAGTACTTCACTGGAGGCAAGCGCAGATTGAGATAAAGCAAGATTGCACTTGAAGTAAGAGACATGATTCAACATTTAAACGGCTACTGTCTGCACCATCTGGAGTTTTCACTCCAAAACATGCAGCAGTTCTGCATGAATGCCATTCACATTATACAACTACATAAAGCCAGGTCTTGAACAATGACTCAAAATCCCAAGCAGAAGAAAACTGTATACAGCGATCCAGCCATAGTGATACCCTTTGGAGGCCCAATGTTAAAGATTTGGTAAAATTCCCATGTTATGAATCTTGGACAATAAAGGAACTGAAACACCTCTTTGCACAAGCCTATACGTTTAGTTTTCTCTTGCCAGGATTATTCTTTTTCCATTTATACTTGGATCTGGCAGCGCTTGCAGTGCTTGGCCCCTGTCATGTCCCATACAACGAGCAGTGACAGAAAACTTTTGAGTTTGGGATCAGGTCATGTTGCTTCATGAACGCTCTATGACTGTGGAAATGCCTTTCCAAACTATCCTTGGGCTTTCCATTTCAGGAACTAGAGTCAATCATAAGCATGGACGCCTCCCTCATGAGCTGCAGAGCTCACCTTGGTAAACTGACAACGAAGGGCCGTTGGACCGAACAGGAGAGTCATCTGCACATAAAAGTATTGTAGCTAGGGCAATCTACCTTGCACTTCAAGCTTTCCGGGTAGTCATGAAGGTGTCCTCCATCAGTATACAGACCGGAAACACCACATAAATGTACTACATGAACAAGCAGAGGGTATCCTTTCCAGTCTGCTGTCCACGGAAGCATATCATCTATGGAAATGGCCTATTCACAATGGCATATACTTACCAGCAGAGCACCATCCTGGTGTGATAAATACCATGGCAGATTCGCTCAGCCGGAGTGCGTTGCTTTCCCACAAATGGGCACTGAGGACTTCAAGCACTGCATCAAATATTCTGAATGTGGGGAATGCCCATGATTGGACCTCTTTGCGGCAGTAGCCACCATAAAGTGTCTGTCTTTTGCCAGCCGTTACCCCCAACTAGGTTTGCAGGGGGAGGCATTCTCGATGCCGTGGAAGGTCAGGCAACTCTATGCATTCCCCCAATTCTGATGATACAGAGGTTACTGAACTGGCTGAGGACTACTGAATGTGAGATCCTCCTAAAAGCCCCATCACGACTGAGACAGATCTGGTACCCGGATCAACTGCACCTATCAATCAGCCCCCCATTCCGGCTGCCAGTGACACTCGATCTGATGACCAGGCAGAGCAGCAAAATCCGTCACCATGCTCTGTGACTAATTGAGGGAATTTGTCCCTTCTCCCCAAAGCGGAACCTCCCCCTTAGGGGACAAAGACTCCAGTTCCTCCTAGGAAATCCCTAACCGCTCCCCATGATCGCCTACATGGGACTGCTTGAAATGCTTAAAAGCAATAAAAACCAAGACTGGGCTGAAGACAACGTTAGCATGCACCATAACTATCGGAGACTAGAAACTGTCTATTTAAGGACAAACCTCGACTTCACTATGACAAGGATTTTTAAGGAGGAGGACACACTGATATTGAGATCAGGGAGAATCATGTTGCAGCAGGGGGGCCCCCTAATAGTGTAGCGCAAGCAGGAGGTAGAGCCAGTGAGAGCCACACAGCCTCCGAAATTCTGAATTACTGAACAGAAACTGGGAAGGCCGCGTAATGTGAGAAACCTGAAGGTGTCTCCCTATCTAGTCCCTGGGGATATATCGATTTTGGATCCAGTTCCTGCGGGTGGGCCAGTGCGGGAGGATCACCTGGCTGGGAGGTTCTTGGGGAGTAGGAGTCTGACAGGTGAGACGCGGTATCCCTCTTCTTTAAACACCTTTTCCCCATTCTACCATGTAGGATATTCCAAAACACTGCCACCCCCTTTTCCAACACGAACAGTTTCGCACAAAACGAAAGACAACAGATTAAGACCAGAGCCGTTTACCTGACATGTCCCAACACAAGGGTCAGGCAATTGACATGATGAGAAGTTTTTCCTTATCAAAACCAACCCAACTATCCCAGCTTTCTATCTGTTGCCAAAAGTACATAAAAACAGTACTAAACCACCAGGAAGACCGATAGTTTCCATCCTAGAACCGCAGTCAATGTATGTAGACTGGTTTCTGAGACCCTTCGTATCACAAATGAAATCATACATCAAGGATACGACCAGTATGATCAAAATCATAGATGTTATCAAAATTGAACAAGGAGACATCTTAGCAACACTAGATGTTGTTGCCTTATATACCAGCCTCCCACAGCTTGAATGTCTACAAGTCCTGGAACAATATCTGAACTAACGTCACATGAATAGCAAAACAGTTCCAACCGCCTTTATCCTCGAGTGCGCAAGACTGGCACTCATGGAAAACTACTTCATGTGCGAAGACTCTTTCTACAATCAAAGACACGGGACGAATATGGGGGCAACATTCGCCCCTGACATTGCAAACTTGTATATGGACTTTGTGGAGACGAACCCTATATACCACATCAATAACCCCTTAAAAACAAACATTATTGCTTGGCACAGGTATATTGATGACTGTTTTCTAATATGGAGAGGTCCAGTTACTCTACTTTTGGAATTTCAGGAATGGCTAAATCAACGCAACACGCATATTAAGTTCACCATGCATATGACACAAAAACTATTCCTTTTTTAGACTTGGAAATTAGAACACAAGCGGATGGCTCTCTAAGCACAAATCTGTTCAGGAAAAAAATGGATAAAAACACCTTATTGCAGTACAAAAGTTACCACCCAGCAGATCTGAAAGCAACCTTCCCATTGGCCAATTTCTCAGTTCGTCGCAATTGTACCACCTTCGACGATTACAAAACGCACGGGAAACAACTTAAAAAACACCTTGAACAAACAGGCTACCCTAAAAAACAAATCAACGTGGCATACAAAAGAGCGAAAAATAGAAACCGAGAAACATGCCTTAATCCACCGAACAAAACAACATTGGAAAAGATGACCTGTGTTACAACTTTCAGCCCCATTAGCCATCATTTACGTAAACTCTTCCTAAAAAACTGGCACATTATAAAAACAGAAGACTTTGATCCAGCACCCCCGAGATTTGCCTTGAGAAGACAAAAGAACTTGCGAGACAATCTTGTCTACACGTATCCTCAGACAACAACAAAAGTTGACACACAAAGAACACTCTGGGACTTACCACCTGTAATAGGACACTTCAAGTGCGGCAACTGTTCTGTTTGTTCACTAACAAAAAACATGAAAAATGTCAACTTGAAAGGAAAAAATTGCCAATTCAAATCATTCACAAACTACAGCACCCAATGGGTAGTATATGCGATCCAGTGCCCCTGCCAACTGCTTTATATTGGCAAAACCAAAAGACATATAAAAGTACGCATAGGAGAGCACCGAACAAACATCAGAAATCAGACACCAAACAAACCTTTGGTCGCCCACTACCTTCTCCTCAAACACAAACCTTGCGAAATGTTTTGGTTCATCATTCAAACAGTCCAAATTTCAAAAAGAGGAGTTGATCGAGATTTGGCGCTACGCAAATGCGGACAGAAATGGATTTTTGATTTGGATACAGTAAAAAATGGTCTGAATTCAGCAGTGGAATGGGGCATTTTCTTCTAGTTGTTTCTTCTAGCATTTTCTTCTAGAAGTTTTGTGAAATACAACTCGTAACGGAACAGGGAATCAACACACCCAATTACTGTCATAACGTCTCTTATTCTCAGCCCACTAGTCCACGACTCGTTATGTTTTTTCCACAATAAGATTGAGTATAGGAAGGATTTCACTAACGTTTTAATGTGCCATATACTACCCATGTACTTGCACCTTTCCAAGATGGCCGTCTGGACCAGACGCAGATGTGTTGTTTCCAAAGAAAGACACAGACCAGACATACACACGTATAGTGACGCGACACGCAAACACGGAAGAGAACAACCCTCCCAGGGCACAGCGACAGTCGAATTGGCTTCCGCGCGCAGACCAAGAGGAGCTGCTACAAATCCGAGAGCCTTCTGAACCTATCGGTATCATTTATAAAGTAAATTATTCCTGTTTTTTCCAAAATCTGAGATGTGAAAAGCGGGCAAAACCAAGGCACAGAAACACTTGGATGTCTTTCTCCCGTAAACTATGGAAAGCCTACGAGTAACTTAAGAAGAGCCCTCCTAACGTCCTCCCCACCTTTTGTCCTCACAGGCCGGTGGGCAAGACAGAAGTTAAAACGGCATTAAACCGAAAGACTGTGTCCGAATCAAGGCTGAAGGCTTCTAGGACCTAGCGTCAACGCTGTCAATAAGTCACCAAAGAAACACAAGGTTAGTACATACGTTAGATAACATGTACCATCCTGCACACTAAGAAACAAATAGCAAAATCAAAAATACAATTGTGTTTTATAACCAGGTCCGGAGAAGAATTCTTGGCTTGAAAGAAAATATTCTTATTCTTATAAGTGCCTCCCGGCTAACAAAATCGCCCATTGACCGCGAAAGCAGAACAGAAATAATTTCGCTGCACTACGGAATTCATGAAAAAGAAGTGATTTTTCACTTCCCCCGTTATAGAAACCAACCTTTAGTCCAACCACAAGAGCATAGAAAGATCAGTGAAAAGTTGAGACATGGGAAATAAAAAAGCCCTCAAACCCTTCCATTGCCACCAACGAATCAATAGGGTTTGTTATCTGCAGCAGTATTGAAGCTATTAGTCCCACTCGGAAAAGAGGAATGATTCTTACGGATTTAGTTTTGATACCCCCTCTGGGGTGTTACATCTGATAAGCCCCAAAATCTGGCTTAGCATGGACGTTCGGAATAGATGTCTTAGCAGGCGTTATTGATCGTGACTTCCAGGGAGACGTGAATGTTCTCTTACAGAATCATGGGGAAGTCCCTTTTGAAGTACGTCGAGGAGATCAGATTGCTCAAGGGATTTTGGAAAGAGCTCCATTCGCTCAATTTAAAGGAAGTGAACCAGATAAAACTGAGAGAGGTAATGTAGGCTCTGGGGAAGCTGATAAATCTCCTGACATCGAAGAATGGAAAGTAGACAAACCTACCATCTCTCGGACCTAGCCTTTGCCAGCTAAATTCTGTAAGAAAAAGGCACAGAAAAGGGCAGTCCCTTTTTCTTTAAAAAAAAGGGTTACTTTACAGGAGAGAAACTTCCACGGAAGGTTTGGTAAAAACCCAATTAGTAATACCCAGGAGTCATTGAAAGGTTGTGCTAGAGATCACACAGGCCCATTTTACTGGAGAGCATTTAGGATAATTTAAAACACAGGCACACTTTAGTGGGAAGTTTTATTGGCTGGGTATCCATGCCGATATAAAAACTTTCATCCAGACCTGCGAAATATGGCAGAAGACCAGCACGCATATCCCATTACCTGCCCTTCTAAACCTGTTACCGATCATAGAAATCCCCTTTTCTAGAATTGGCATGGATATAGTAGGACCTCTAAAGACATCTACATTGGGCAATAAATATGTCCGAGTGATCGTAGACTATTGAACCCGACATCCCGAGGCATTCCCAATGCGAAATAACACCACCTAGCAGATCCTTAAGCATCTTCTACTGTATTTTCTCAGGGTTGGCTTTCCCAGTTAAATACTAACCGAACATGGTTCAAATTTTATGAGTAAGCTTATGGCCGAAGTCAAAGAGCTACTCCACATCACTACCTTGCGAACTTCTGTGCACCATCCACAAACCAATGGCCTGATTTAATAAGAACCTAAAATTAATTTTACGGAAATTAGTAGACCAGTACGGGACGGACTGGGAACGGATGATTCCATGGTCCTTATTTGCCATAAGGAAAACCCCAAGCTTCCACAGATTTTTCTCCCTTTTGAATTGCTCTTACGGAAGAGAACCCACAAGAAACCTGGGAAGAACGAGAAGAGGCCCCATTCCAATCTCACAAACTGCCACTCGAATGCGGAAACACATGAAAATGGTCAGAGACTTGGGTTTGTACTCATACAGGGAAGGCCAAGAGTCAATAAAAGGCTGCTTATGATAAAAAAGTAGATGTAAGATCATTCTCCATAGGACAGAAAGTACTGGTCCTCTTGCCCACCTCAGAAAACAAACTTGTCTCCAAGTGGCATAGACCTTATGAGATAATAGAAACGGACGGGAGCCTGTACGTATAAAATAGCCCAACCAGACAGAAAACCGAAAGTCCACTTATACCATATAAACTTCTTGAAAGAATGGAATCCGTCAGCCACCCATGCCAAAGTACTAGCCTGTCTGGTTCCTGAGGACATAGACAACTTTGACTTAATTCCTTCCGAGTTGTCTGTGCAACAGCAAGAATATCTAAAAGATGTAGTGATCTCATTTCCTGATGTATTCTTAGAGAAACCAGGAAGAGTAAAAGGTACGTACCTTTATATATCAGAACACCTAAACGTTGTTCATCTAAAGCCATATCGACTACCAGAAGCCCATAAACAGATAATGATTGAGGAAGTCAACAAATTGTTGAAAGCCAGTATCATAGAGCCCTCCTCAAGTCCATGGTCCCCTCCTATTGTGTTAGTCACTAAACCTGACTGTTCCTGGAGATTCTGCATAGACCTCCGTCAAGTCAATACCATCTTGGACTTCAATGCCTATCCCATGCCACGAATCAATGACCTAATTGATAAACTCTGGAACAGCCACCTATTTATTACCCTATATTTAATCAAAGGGTACTGGCAAGTTCCCATGGATGGGCCAGATAAGGAAAAAACCACTTTTCAACAGCTTTAGGACTATCCCAATTTAAAGTCCCCCCCCTTAGGCCTCCACGGCACACTGGCCACTTTCCAATGCCTCATGGATATGATCTTACAACCCTACTCAGATTTATGTGAAGCCTATATTGACAATATCGTCATTTATAGTAAAACTTGGGAGGACCATCTCTTCCACCTTTATACCATCACGAAAGGCCTCAGAAGCACTGGCCTAACTGCGAATCCAGCTAAATGCAGATTGGCCCAATGAGCCGTAAAATATCTTGGCTTCTTTGTAGTGAATGGTAACGTACAACCCCAACATGAAAAGGTAAAAGCTGTCTTAGGTACACCAACACCTAAGACCAAAAGAGACCTTAGAGCCTTCCTCGGATTAATAGGGAATTACCGTAGGTTTATCCCCAACTTTTCAGACAAAATAGCTCAGCACACCAATAAACTTAAAAATGCAGAACCCCAGAAACTTCATTGGAATGACGAAGATGAGATGTGCTATAACATCCTGAAACAAACTTTGTTTTAGAACCCAATCCTGAAGGTAGTCGACTTCTCAAAGGACTTTGTGTTACAGACGGATGCCTCCCTTATAGGGTTAGGAGCCGTCCTCTCCCAAATCTGTGACAGACTAGAACATCCCATACTATACATTAGTTGCAAGTTATTCCCATGTGAAAAAAGTACTCTGTGGTAGAGCTAGAGGTCCTAGCCATCAAATGGGGTATTATCCATCTCAAGTCCTACCTATTAGGATGAAAGTTCACACTTGTCACCGACCACTCGCCCTTAGTTTCGATTAGCCAACTCAAATATTCCAACCCTCGGGTCATGCAATGGTTTCTAGACCTACAATCCTATTGTTTCACGGTTGAACACCGAAAAGTAAAAGACAAAGGAAATGTAGATTTTCTTTCCTTGTTCCTCAGTGAAACAAATGTGGCCACATCGCATGGAGGAAGGGAATGTGGGAAACCTGAAGGTATCTCCCGATCTAGTCCCCAGGGATCTGTCATCCAGGTGGCCAGCATACAACCATCGCTTTTGTATCCAGTTCCTGGGGGTGGACCAGTGTGGGAGGATCACCTGGATGAGGGTCCTTGGGGAGTGGGAATGGGACACCGACGGGTGAGACGCGATATGCCCCTTCTTTAAAAACTTTTTCCCCATCCTACAACATAGGATATTCCAAAACACTGCCCCCCCTTCTTTCCGACACACACTTTCACACAACACGAAAGACAGCTGACTAACACCAGAGCCGTTTACCTGACAGGTCCCAACACAACAGTCAGGCAAAGTCAGGTGATTGATCAGAGTCACACACACCTGACTGCCCTTTCCCTTCTTCACAGATATGACGACAGGTCTATAATTGTACTCATTGGTCTTTTTTGAGTTACCCTGTGTGTAATTATTAACAACTTGACCTCCAACCATTGTATCTAGTCCCTCGTGTGGTGTCTGACCCTATATTGCGCTGGTGTGCCGCTTATCTAGGGTTAGGGGATAGATGAGAAGAAGCTTGCCATAACTCGTTCTGGCAATTAAATGTTTTGTGAATTCCTAATGACATAAAAAAGCACATTTGTCTATGGGTCTTACAAAATAAACCCTGGAATGTGCTGCGGGTTGTGCAGGTGAATCACTTTCTTGTTTATTCTTTTTCCCTCTACAAATACTTTTAAAGGTTTAAAAGGTTTTTTAACCCTGCTTCAAGATTAAACACATAGGATTGTGCATAGTCCCAATTCCAACCTGATTAATCTGAAGTGTTTCTCTTCAAAGTGGTGTTGTCCCACTTACTATACCTCTGGGTGAGACTACTAGGTCCTTCATCATTGGAGGTCTACCTGGCCTACCGGTTTCACTGTTTTCTTTTAATGTACCACTTTCTTCAGGGCCTCAACACCCCTGTGGGTGCTGATACGAAAGAGACAAGAGGCTCTGCTCCAGCCGATCACTGCACCCCAGTTGCAGTTTCTGCCATCCCTGACACTGGTAGATGCCTCTTCTGATATGAAAGGGTAGCTAAATCCCCCACATGTACCTTGCTAAATGTGCTTAGCGAAATCTGCATAGACTGGAGCTGAGCCTCTTCTCTCTACCGTGTATGCACGCACAGGGGTAGTAGACCCCTGGCTGGTACTCTAACTGCCAACTCCATTTAGAGGCAAAGCAGCTACTCATGTTTTACAGTCCCCTTTCGGGAAATCTGTAGAGTAGCTACCTGCAAGATGGCACACACATTTACCTTACACTACTGCCTAGACTCTGATGCCTCTCCCGCCTTCCCTGTGTTTAATGTACTCCTAGCTACTCTAATCAGAGAATGTGAAGCTATGAGAGATCCAATGCTGGAGAAAAAAACAAGTTACTTACCTGTAACTATGGTTCTCCAGCGTTAGTCTCTTTCATAGATTTAATATGCTACCCACCCTCCTCCGCCTTTGAGACAATTTCACAATGCATATAAATGTTTGATGCTGTGTGACTTGTCCTGTGGTTCATGGTCTTTACATTGAAAAAGATCCATCGAAATTAAAATCCATCGAAAAAAATGCAACGTAAATAAATGCATCGAAATGCTATCTTTTGAATTAAAAGTATATATCCATCGAAACTTGTCCATCGAATATAGGAATGGCCAAGTTTCGATGTATATGTACATTTAAATGTAAAAGATAGCATTTTGATGCATTTATTTTTCACGTTAAAACTTTACATGGAGCTGTCCAATCCTGAAATCTTTAAAGTATTTCAGCACTGGCCAGCTTCATGTAACATTTTAATGTTTGTTTAATGGGGGGTTACCTCCCAACCCCCAAGGGCACCCCCCCTAACCCTAACCCTAACCCCAACCCTAACTCAACCCTAACGGTAACCCTTGACCCTAACTCTAACCCTAAGCCTAACCCAACCCTAACCCTACCCCAACTCTAACCCTAACCCCAACCCTAAACCTATCTCTAACTCTAAAATCCAGCGAAAATTATTCAGTGGAAATGCTTTTCGATGGAAATGCATTGCAATGGATAATTTTCGTTGGATTTTAATTTGATGGAAAAGTATTTGATGGAAAGACCAGATATCTTGTCCTATAGAACCTAGAAATGGCCTCCATAGGGTAGCTTAGGGCACTGGCATCATTGGTCAGTGCCAACATGTCAATAGGGTGTATATTTTAATTAATCTTAATGTTTATATTGCTTTGCTAATGCCAAGGATTTCCACACTGATGACTGGGAAATAGTCAGGTCATCTCTGAGAGATACCAATGCGGGAGAACCATAGTTACAGTCAAGTAACTTATATTTTTCTAAGTCTATGTGTAGACCGAAAGAGAAATGTAATAATTGGTTACAAGTTTATTATAGATTGATAAAGAAACATTGGTTATAGGTTCTTGAAAGAGAGAAAGTATAACTATTTTTTGGCTGTGGGTTGTGTACCTTTTCTGTGATCAAATAAGGTATGATATGATATGGCATTTATAACACACCTATACACAAGTGTTTCAAGGCGCGACGAGGCAAGGGAGGGGGAACAAAGGGAAGACAGAGACAATGATCTTACTAGGCCAGGTGACAATGAGATCGCGCAAGTGCAGCGGAAGGGGGAGGGGGACGTGCAGTACATGGGATGGACATTAAAAATATATAGAATAAATAAAAGCAATAAGTAAAAATGCGACCAGCTGGTGGCGAGTGCAAGGGTAAGTGCAGACATCAGTTGTCAAGTGCTGGTAGGGGGCTGTAGGGATACAGAAAACAGTCCCCAAGTGCGGGGGATGGCAGGGAGGCAGTGCTGGTGTGAAACTGGCGGCAGAGGGGACCTGAGCCCGTGATCGGAGGGTAACCAAGTGACCAGTGCAGTTTCAGGCAGGATTTTAGCAGGGGAGAGAAGGAGAAAAAAGCAGAAGCAAATAGGAAGGTTTTGAGGTGCTTCCAGAACCAGAGATGGTTCTCCTCACGTTTCAGGGAGGCAGAGTGGCTGTTCCAGAGGGAGGCCCCAACTGAAGAAAGAGATCTACCACCAACTTGTTGCTTGGAGAAGCGACTGACCTTGAGGGAGTTAGAGGCAGATGAGCAAAGAGCTTGAGAACGAAGATATTTAGGAAGAGAGGCCCCAGAGGCCTTGTGGACAATCCAGAGGCTTTTGAACTCCGTCCTCGCAGCCGCTGGGAGCCAGTGCAGAGATTTCAGTCCTGGAGAGATACGATCCCTGGGCTTGAGGCCAAGGACAAGTCTTGCAGTCCTGTTCTGGAGGAGTTGCAGAGGGCAGAGGGTAGAAGCAGGCAGATTTAGAAAGAGGCTGTTGCAGTAGTCTAGCCTAGAGAGAACCAGAGCTCTGGAGACAGTGAGCTTCTGGGGGAAGGAGAGGAAAGGAAGAATACCTCTGATGAGGTGCAGCTGGTAGTGTGACACTTCTTAGAGATGTGAGCAGAGAAGGAGAGCATGGAGTCGAAGATGACCCTGAGGTTTGTAGCACAGGTGGGAGCAGGAAGAGGGCCAAGAGAAGCCGGCCAGAGAGTGACAGGAAATGAGGGAGCAGGTGTGCCGATGAGGAGAACCTCGGTCTTACTGGCATTAAGGCAGAGATCATTGGCAGCACACCACTCCTGGATAGCAGACAGACAGTCAGAGATGAGAGAACGAGAAGAAGTGGCTGAAGGGAGTCTCAAAATGAGCTGAGTGTCATCCGCATAGCACTGAAAGTTGGGGCAGAGAGCGGCAGTGCAGTGTGCAAGAAGTGCCAGGTGTTGGGTGAAAAGCCAGGGAGAGAGGTTAGACCCCTGGGGAACACCACAGGTAGAGATAGATGAGAGGAAGGACCCAAGTTGGACTTGGGAGGGTCGATCGGAGAGGAAAGAAGTCAGCCAAGCCATGGCCTCATTGGTAATACCCAGGGTATCACAGAGACGGTTGAGCAGGATGGCAAGGTTGACTGTGTCAAAGGCAGAAGAGAGATCAAGCAAGATGAGGACACAGGGGGTGTTGGAATCAAGTTTGGAGAGCAGGTCTTTGCTGATGTTCAGAAGAGCAGTTTCCATGCTTCTGGTAGCTCTGAAGCCAGACTGATGGTCATGGATAAAATCAACGGATTCAGTGTGAAGATTAAACTGGGAGATGGCCAGCTTTTCCAGGAGTTTGCCCAGGAAAGGAATGATGGAGATTGGGCCATAGTTAGCCGGGCTTTACGGGTCGACAGGGGGTTTCTTAAGAAGAGGGTGCACAAGGGAGTGCTTCAGGGGGAAGGGAAGACTCCAGTGGCGAAGGAGTGGTTGCAGAAGTCAGCCAGAGCAGGGGCCAAGATGTCAATGTGGTCCGTGATGGTTTTGGAAGAACAGGGGTGAACCTGTTTCAACAAGACTTTCATAGATCAGACTTGTCTAGAAACCTTGCCTCGGGAGAACAGGGGAAAGGCAGAGAAAGAGGAAGGAGAGGTGGCTGAGGAAGGGCCAGAGGAAGAGCAGGGAATAGAGGGGTCAGGGGGAGAGGAAGAGAGAGAGGACAGGATGTCCTAGGTTTTAGAGATGAAATGAGAAGCCAGGGCCGTGCAGAGGGCCTGGGAGGGGACCGGAGAGGTAGTTACTGCAGCTGGATTGGCCATCTCCTTGCAGATTTTAAAGAGTTCGGCCGAGTTGTTGGATGCCGCAGAGATGCAGACTTGGATGTGGGCTCTCTTCTTGGTGCGGACAGAGAGCCAGTATTGCCTTTGGAGCAGGCGGCAGGCCAGTTTCTCAGAGGATATACCGGAAGCACGCCATTTCCTCTCAGCCACCCTGCACTTGTGTTTAAGGGTGGCGAGGTCTGAGTCGTTCCAGGATTTGCACTTGGCTTTGGGCTTCAAGCGGATCCTCATGAGAGATAAGAACATCGAGAGTATCAGATATATAGCAGAGTGGAGCATGGAGAGCGCTGTGTCAGGGTGTGAGTCAGCCAAGGGGGAGGAGGCGCTGAGAAAGTGGCAGCAAAAGCCTCAAGTGACACACGCTTCATGGGTTGGATAACCAAGAAGGCAGGTGGCAGTGCTGGGGGAATCTAAGTGATTTGCCCGCGGCTGAAAACACAGCGGGCATATCGTTCGCATGAGAAAGGTGCGAACTACCAAAAGTTTGCACCTTTCTCATACAAACACACATACATTCTCACACCCACACATACAACACACCCAGAACACCCCCCACTCCCACCCACACCCTCAGCACACCCCCACCCACAACATAAACAAACCCCACTTACCTTCATCTTCACGCTGGTTCCTGCAGCACCAGTTCCCTTTCACTTCTGTGATCGGGAACCTGTGCTGCAGGGTCCTTTTTCTTTCTTTTTTTTTAACGGAAGGCTGCGGAGGTGCCCTCTGCAGCCCCCGCTCACTATACCATAAAGTATAGTGAGCGGGGCGATGCAGTGGACACCGCCGCAGCCCCCGTTTCTTTTTTTTCTTTAAAAGGAAGGCTGTGGGGGTGTCCCCCGCAACCTCCGCTCAATATACCATAAAGTATAGTGTGCGGGGCGATGCGCAGGACAACCCTGCAGCCCCCGTTTCTTTTTTTCTTTTTTTTAAATGGAAGGCTGCGGGGCTGTCCCCCGCAACCCCTGCTCACTATATGAAGTATAGTGAGCGGGGCGATGCAGAGGACACCCCTGCAGCCCCCATTTAGTTTTTTTTTACAATGCTACCACCAAAGGATCGAACTTTTGGTGTTCAAACCTTTGGTGGTAGCATTTTTAGAACTTTTGGTCTTTGCAACCATTTTTTTACGGTAAATTCGTCTTCGACCGTGCTGGGGTTGGCTTGGCCTAAGGGATGGAGGGAGTAAGCTGGGAGGAAAGGAAAAAGTGATCACTTCAGGAGAGAGGAGTGGTGAGAAGGATAGAAAGGGGAAGGTCTGTAGAGATCAGAACATCCAGAGTGTGCCCTGCAGAGTGAGTTGGGCCAGAGGGGAGGATAGAGAGTGAGAGAGAGTTGCAGGGGTCGCTAAAGAGTCCAGAGGAAGGACAAGAAGCATCCAGGTGGATGTTAAATTCTCCAAGAAGGAGGAGTTGAGTGGTCGAAACTAGGGAGGCAAGAGGAGAGGTCTGTCCACTCAAAGAGGAAGGAGGAGATCTGACCAGGTCGCCGATAGAAGGTAGCCCCAGTAAGGGAATGGCTAGGAGAGAGAGAGCCTGCAGATGAGGCATTCGAAAGAGCAGTAGGCCTGCGTAGGAATGACAAGAGGCAGGAATCCACTCGGGAGATCAGGGCTACACCCCCTCTGGAACGGTTGGACCTGGGTGCAGAGAGGATCTTGTAGCCGTCAGGGCGGAGAGTGTCAAAGCTCGTGAAAGAGCTGGCCATGAGCCATGTCTCAGTGAGACCGAGGTCAAGTTCTTCAAGGAGGCGGCAGATGTCAGAAGAGTGTTTGACAGCTGAGCGGGAGTTAAGAGTGGTAATATGGAGAAGGTTGTAGTCCTTGAAAGACTTCCGGGGAAGGGTACAAATCAGATGTACGCCCTGCGGCTGTGTAGAAGAAGCCCGGTGGGGGCGGGGGCAGTGGAGGAAGGAGGAGTGGGCAAGGTAGCCAAGGAGGAGACAGCAGGGGAGGCAAGGAAGCCATGGCGGGAAGAGAGGGAAAATCAGGAGAAGGAAGGAAATGGATGAGGTGCAGGAAGCATCTATCAAAGAGGAGAAGATTGTCCTGAGGGCCTTGGACCAAGTCGGTACCATTCAGGTAAATATTAATAATGACCTTAGAGCAGTCAAAGGAGGCCAGCAGGGCCACCCACCGGGTGCCACCATTAATAGGTGAAGAAGAGAGAGGAGAAAGCACATAGATCATATGAAGAGTCCATAGGTCTGACGAGGCAACGACAGAGGATGTCGGTGAGGGTCTGCCTAGAGGAGGCACTGGTATAGGTGTCAGCGATAGGGAGGCCTGGGTTGGAAGCCAGGATGTCCTTTTTAAACTTCTTCCTGACAGATTTTGTGAGGAGAGCAGGATAGTCGATAGAGAGGCAGTTAGAAAAGATAGGAGAGACAGAGAGCACCATAGCGTAGGTGGGGAGAGGAGAGAAGAGGGAGTGGGAAGGTAGGGGTGGGGGAACACTAGGGAAGGACGCAGGGAGGGGTGCAAGCAGACAAGACAAGGAGAGGCGAAACAATGGTAGACAATTGAACAAAAAACAAGGGCTCAGACAGTAGTAGAACAGTATGCTAGGTGTACGCTTTCCTAAGAGGGCAAAACCAAAGACAGCACTACTTTCACAATGTAGTTTAACAACGGAAATAGCAGCCTAGGTCTAAGAGTCCTGCATAGTGTGAGAAAAGGCCTAGGATCCACAATGCAATTTAAATATTTTCACAATACAATTAAATAAAAACACCTAGGTCTTAGAGTCCAGTATAGTGTGAGGAAGGCCCAGGAATCACAATGCAATTTATATACTTATATAGTGTAATTAACTAAAAACACACCTAGGTCTAAGAGTCCAGTATAGTGTGAGAAAGATCCAGGATTCACAATGCAATTTAAATACTTTCGCAATGCAGTTGAAATACCGCAGATGGCACAATTATACTAGAGTAGGTATGGTTGCTATGAAGTAGGGTTTTCAGGGTAGAGTGATGGCTCTATTCATCTCCCGGGCCACTCCTACCTTACTAGTCGCTGATGGTTGACCGCTGGCCACCGGTTTCCCCTGCTGACACCTGTAGACACAATATGGAGCTGCCTTTGTAGGAGCATCCCCAAGGGAAGAACAACAAAGGCCTTTGAGAGTTTGCCTTGTCTGAGAAATCAAAATAACTGTCCTCTAAGCTAAAAGAGTCAACCAAGGGGGCGTATGGACCTACGGAGGAAGCTCCAAATAAAGATAACCTAATCTCAACTGATTTTACAACCATTGAGAGAGAAAATCTGCCCCATGGAAATCAGTTTGAACAAGTGTTGCCATATGAAGATTGGGAAATCGCAGGTCTTCTTCATAGAGAAGGATGGATTACTGCCCTAAACGTGATAGAAACCCCAAGATGCAATTACTCATTCTGAAATTCTTCTAGCGGGCAGTGATGTATCAGGCATGCCCACTTGACGGCAGCACATTCATGGGTAGCAAAAACACAAGATTGTGACTCTACTGGCCTAAGGTCTATAGTGCCATCAAAGATATGGCTAATCCTTGAACGCTTCTCTATGGATATCGTGAGACCCTTGGAACCATCCTTAAATGGCTTCTAGTATGTCCCTGTAATCTTAGAATGTGCAACACTACAATCGGAAGCCTTTGTGCAAAGAAGTATCCCAACAAGGAACATTAAAGCTTTTGATGACTTACTTTACCGGGGTCGGCTTTCCATGTGTAATCCTCCCCTGCCAAGGGACCTCTTTTATGTCGAAACTCAGGCAGGAGATGAAATCTATTCAGAAGATCAAAACCTTGAAAACCTCTGTTTTCCATCCGACATCCAATGGATTAGTGAAGATGTTTACCAAAAAACTCCAAGATGTTACGAAAGGTGGTTTACAAGAATAGGAAGAGCTAGGAAGCGTTATTAAGAAGAACCCCTTTGTCATGAAGAAAACACCCCGAGCTTCTGTTTGCGTTCCATGCGTGCAGGTATATGGACGTAGTCCAAAAGAATATCCTTCATATTTTATGTTATTCAGCTTTTATACTTCTCCGTTCACCACCATACTAGTATTGCAGAGCCAAGGCTTGCTCGAAGGCCAAGGCTTACTCGAAGTGTGCTGTATTGTGCCCCTACCAGGGATCTCCAGACCACATGCTTTGCAAGGGTTGTGAATGGCAAGAAAATAACATCTCCAGTCTTGCAGAGTTCATATAGGGTAACCAGGAGCCAATGAAGGTGGTACGACAACTGGTGAATGCGAACCTAACACTCCACAACCTCCGGGCAGGAAGTGCTGAGCAGCCTAAAGAGAATCAAGAGCAATGCATGCTGTATGTTGTGATTCTAGTTCTCTGCATCCAGGTGCAGGAAGCGCGGACAAGTTTAAAGGGACCCAAGACCGTTGCATTCTAGGAACTGTGGCTCTAGCACTACGTGATAACGTGCTGATGCCCTGACATGCTTTAAGTGAACCAACCACATTGCCTTTTGGGTTTCCAACACTCTGCAACCAATGCACTAGAGGCTCTGAAGACTCTAACATGAACCAAGCGAGCTGGATAATGTGCTGTGGTTTTAAATCTCTGCAAACATAATGCAGCCCGTGTTGACAAGGCCAAAGAAAACCTATACTTTTGCATTCTTGGTGTTGGGGATATAAGGCCTGGAAATCATAGCACAGGAAGTGCAGGTAAGTCTGAAGAGAACCAAGAGAATTAAATGCGGGAATTGGACTTCTAATACTCGTAATCTTTGCACAGAGGCACTGAGAAATTAACCAGAGAGTCTAGAGGAAATGGAGCACTCGGTCTGAGAGAGAATGTAACATTGTACTTTGACAGCAACGGGATCATCATTCCACACTAAACACGCATGTGGCATTCCAGAACCGGGTAGAGTCCATAGAGACACTAACCTTTGGGGATTGTGGTCCTCTCAATCCACAAACTCTACATGCACGGCGGTACCTATTCCTAAGTCTCTGAAAGTCTCTGAACTAAGGGCTCTAATGGAGAGACAGAGACAGAGAGAGAGAGAGAGAGAGAGAGAGAGAGAGAGAGAGAGAGAGAGAGAGAGAGAGAGAGAGAGAGAGAGAGAGAGAGAGAGAGAGAGAGAGAGAGAGAGAGAGAGAGAGAGAGAGAGAGAGAGAGAGAGAGAGAGAGAGAGAGAGAGAGAGAGAGAGAGAGAGAGAGAGAGAGAGAGAGAGAGAGAGAGAGAGAGAGAGAGAGAGAGAGAGAGAGAGAGAACACCAAGATAGCCAAAATTGAGAGAGAATACCGAGAGCCATCCACAAAACAATTGTAATGGGCCTCATTACGAGGTAGGTGGAAAGGGATTAACGGCACCGGTGTCCTTACCGGTGCCGTTAATCCCTTACCACCCTATTCCGAGGTCCCTTAGCGGGTCTATTCCTTATTTACCAGGCGTTATGGAAGGGACCTGTTAAGGGACTTCAGAGCTAATAACGTCCCGCAAATTGCGGTACCGTTATTGCCTCCATCCCCATTCCCATTGAGCCCTATGGGGGCTCGAATGGGAATGGGGAATGGTTCCCGGAATGGGGATTTACCGGGTCCTCCAAGGTTGGAATGACCCGGTAAGTCCCTATTTCGGGAACCCGGACCCGGAATGCGGTAAGGGGGTAGCCATGGTGCTAATAGCACCATGGCTACCTCCAACCTCGTAATGTGGCCATTGTCTTTAATAACCAATTAAATAAAACATTCATTTTGCACTGTTCAGTTACTGCCGGATTCCATTATTGCATGAACAAATTACAAAGGTCATAAAAAGCTGATGTCACTAATTTTAAACAAGCTTTATCTTAAACGAAACTATTGCACCACAGTAACATGTTGTGGCCAGACATGGTTTAATCAAAACAAACAAACAATCCAAATGTTCTCACATTGAAATTGGATTGCAAACATCTGGACACCAGTTGGAGGGAATCTGCAGCTGACTTGGACTGGCTTCCTCTGAATCAGTCCCTTGGTTGTTATAAGAAAGCTATGTTGGCGTACAAATGCCCTTCCTATCTACTAAGAAGGAAGCAACAATGTTGTCTGAAAGGAAATACATTGTGGGAAAGCTATAGAAGCAGTGCCTGGGGAAAAAGTATTTCTGTCTTTTTAGGCTTCAGACTTAGAAAATGTGATGCCATCCATGAATTAATAGCAGATACACATATAAATTGCCATACAAGCATGTATACTTTCATGCCAGCACTTGGGCTGGGGGGCGAAAAGGTGGCTGTTGGTATCAAGCCAAGCAGGATCTTCTAGGCTACAAGCAGGAGCTAAACCGTTCCAGCTATTTCAAAACCAATTGGGCAGGCAGCAGCACCAAAGACTTCATTATGAGTATGGTAGCAGATCTTTCAAATGTCAGTAACTGATTTACCACCATTTGGACTGCACCACTGTATTGCAAGTATGGAGGTGAAGCGGAGAACTACCCCTGCAGCTGGCTGGAGGTATTTCCTCCAGACAAAATGGAAGATTCACCAAAGTCGGATTTACAGATGGCGGTTAATCCTCCAAACCTCAATAGATGCCAATGGGAATCCAGAGTGGGGAATAACATCTCTTCCCCGCCACTGGTAATGTGGCCGATTTACCAACAAAATGATTCCTGGTAACATTAAATACAGTTGGTGGATTAACCATGTACAAATCCACCAAACTCGTAATGAGTCCTCGTGCGTTACAACTTTTGTACTTTTGTCAATGGCAGAAAAGGTAGGCTAACTAAAACATACATGTTGCCTTTCTTTTAATTGATAAATATAAGAAGGTTTCAAATGTTACTGAGTATTTGAAAAAAGTTCTACCTTTTTACAAACCACCATTTGGCAGCTGGTGGACTCTTGTGTGAAGATTTTTCTTGCAAGCTCAATTAAATGCTGTAACACGAGGTGTTGGTGGTATTGTGTGCACATGAATACTTATACATGCTTGTGTTCCTTTTTATAGTGACAGTGCTGGCGATATTCTATGATCTCCATGCTGACGTGGATCTCTACGCCCTTCTCTTTGGAGAAAGCGTGCTCAATGATGCTGTGGCGATTGTGTTGTCTTCGTAAGTGCCTGCTTTTTTTGTACAACTCAGAAAGGCATTCATTTAAGGTGTCTGAGCTATCTCACATTTGACACCTTGTTCTTATAGGTATGGAGTGCATAATTCATGTTTACAATGGGGGGTTAGACTAGCTGCAATTAAGTAGGTTTGCTCTCATATGGCATTGCTTTTATGCATTTCAAAGTGATTTCAGTAGTCAAACTTCATGGTGGTTGGCTAAGCATAGTTGCTTCCCGGCCACCGCAAATTGCAAGTTAGCTGCAGACAGAATTAACATGTTGTGATATCTCATTGTTCAGTGCAAGAGAGTTTGCATCTGTAAACATGCTCTGTATATGACTAATTGTCACGATCGTACAGTCGGCTCTAACAGAATTAAATGTGGATTGGTTTAAAGGTATTGAATGCAGCTGTTTTTAAATACATATGGGGCCTCATTACACGGATGGCGGTAAGGATTTACCAGTACCGGTAAAATACCGGTACCGGTAAATCCTTACCGCCTTACTACGAGGTCCCTTTGCGGGTTGGGGGATTTAACGCCTGCTTTTTGCAGGCGTTAAAATCCAACCCGCTAAGGGACCTCAGAGCTAATTACGGCACCTCAAAATTCCGGTGCCGTAATTAGCGCCTTCCCCATTCCCATAGAGCCCTATGGGAATGGGGAAGGGCAATGGCGGAAAGGGGATTTACTGCCCCTCCAACCTTGGAATGGGGCGGTAAATCCCCTTTCCGCCAAGGCGGTGCCGGTATTTTACCGGCATGAGCCATGGCGCTAATAGCGCCATGGCTCACCGCCTACCGTGTAATGAGGCCCATGGTCTTTATTAATGACTAAAGGTTTCATACAAAACAATCTGTTGCAAAGAGCAGAATGTTTTCTCTCTAAAAATATGCTTTTGCAAGGCCGCATCCCCATGGATGTTTTTTCCTCTAGTCCTTCTGGGCCGCGAACAGCCCACCATTGGTCCTGTGAGTGCCCATGCCCTCAAACCCTTACATATTGCTGCCTGCAGAGCATTGATTTTTCCAGTGACAAGAAAGGTCCTTGAATCCATGCCTGATTCTTTCTTCTGACACGTTACTGATGGTGTATTTTTTCCATCAGCATGTTTGTGGACCCAGTACCGTTGCCAGAGGATCTTTTATAGGCCCCATTAGTCCTTGTGCTTTCAATAAAATGTTATGGATTCCTAGGCTGGTACTCCTCGGAGCGTCTACTTACAGAAGGCTTTCTCTTAGGTCCAGTCTCCAAGTATGCCTAGGTAGGCACTGATAGTGACTCACACATACCTTTCTGATCGGTCGAACGGTTCTTCCTCCCTCTTAGGTCGGGCTCATAGTCTCAGGATGAGGAATCAACCACCAGAGAGGCCAGATACTTGCAAGAGCTTCTCTTGGAAGTGGTCAAGTCCTTGGTTGTTGAAATTCCACTTCTTCCTGTCACGAAGCATACATTGACAGCTTGCCTCCCATGTAGAATGCTTCAAAGAAGGCTACTCCTGCGCTAGATGGGATGTGGTTGGCAACTTCTCAATGGATCCCAGGGATATTTAAACGAAGTGGAACACCTATAACCATAGTCTAGATATTGTTGACATCTTATGATTGATTGAACTGTGTTATCTGTGGTCAGCAGTGACCAACACTCTGCTGCCTTCTGTTTATCTTATCTTTGTCGAGAAGAAAATGAATGCCTGTAGCTGGAAGAGTAAGAGATTCTACCTTTGAGGGGTTATGCCTGTAGCAGGTTAATGCTTTATCACATGTAGCCCACTACCGCTACTTCAGGTTGGAAATATCTCCTTGTCTAGATATGAGTCTAGCAGAAGAAAGTCAGCCAGACAAAGTGTTCTTTCACCTGGAAGATTTCGAAATGGCTCAAGCTAGCTGTGTGCCCATCTTTCACCAAGCAGAGTATAGTCATTGACACTGTCATTCTGTATGCTGTTTGTTTGTACTTCAGTCAAGCATAGTAGCTATGTTGCATGGGTATGTCGGCCAATGCCTGAGCACAGGGAGCCATTCTGAATAGAGCCTACATGATGAGCTCCCCACTTTAGTGAGGAACACATGATCTCCTGTCCCATAACCTGTCTCCCAACAGGCTTGAGGGATGCATGCCCTAGTCTCGTCATCAACTTCTTTGCTCCAACATTGTTCTGCCTTGCCACTGGCAGGGCATCACCCACCCACTAGGTGCACAGTCTTTTTGTTGTACATTTTTTACAGTAGTCATTTTTTCTTGATTATTTTTTATAGCAAAATGCAGCAGTGTGGGGTGTGTTTCTGAATGACTAAGTGTGGTGGGAGTGGAAGAGGGTGGGTAGGGAAGGGGAAAGGGAAAGGATCTCACGTGCATCTTGCTGCAAAAAAGGTAAATCTGCTGTGGTCCTGTCTTTTAGAGATAACAAAAATCTATGATATGGGGGTTCCTTAGATCCCATGCATACAGTTGTGTAGTGCAAATCAAATGACATAGGTGAACCCTATTCAGGCACAGAAAATAGCTCTACCCCAGTGTCCGTCTGGAACACAATACCTATGACACTAGATCTTGTATGCATAAAATGCTCATCACAAATACAAATATGTTTATTAGAAAATATTAGAACCACAATTAACATGCATGCCACTTTAATGACAATTGGTGAAAATAATACTTGACAGGTACTGTGAAAATTCTATACAAAATACTTGTGCAAAGAAAGCAATTGAAGTGCATGATTTCCAAAATACCTAAAGCACCATAAATAGCACAATAAACATTGCTAATCATGTACAACTTGTTGGATGATGATTATTATTGGGTCCTTTAAATTCATTTGAATTCTTTTCGTACTAAGTCCAGACCCTTTTCAGGCAAGCCCTACATGTTTCAATCCCTCTTGTCAGTGGGGGGATTTTCTTCAGGGGCTTTAATACTTTTGTATGGGGTGGGATACCTAACTTGGCATAATAGCGACTTAACCGTACTAATAATAGTACATCATTTTCAAGAGATAATGTCCAAAATTCCATGCCACTAGCTGCTTGATTATATATGGACCATTCCCTCCTTAAATATGTCTTGTAACAGGCAGTATTATTCCACAAAAATGGGTTTAGCGTCTGTCAGCTTAGACTTCCAGATGCAATGTAGCCCTGGCAGCGGAATCCGAAGGATCACCTTTGTAACTGTTATGTTATAAAGCGCACGGTCACCCAAAGGCATCATGGCGCTAGAAGAGATAGAGACAACCCCATGAAGATTTTAAAAAAGTAGGTTTAGACCTGCCTTCTAAACTCTAAGTAGTTAGGGGTTTTCTTGATGGCGAGTGGGAGATTATTCCACAGAACTGCTGCAGTAATAGAGAAGGCCCAACCACCAACCCGATCTGTGTTGTGCTTTTGCACAACAAGTTGTTCGGAAGTGGCTGAGCGCAGGTTACGGGTGGGATGATAGCGCATAAACTTGGCTTTTAGGTACACCGCTCCCTGACCATGGAGGGCACGGTGTACAATAAACACAGCCTTAAATTCTACCCGTTGGGCCACAGGAAGCCTATGCAGGGTCCATAACACAGGGGAGATGTGAGCTCCAAAAGGAGTTCCCGTAGCTACCCTAGCAGCCAGATTCTGCAGCCGCTGCAGCCGTTTGATCAGGCCCTTGGGTTAGGCTAGATACAGGGAGTTGCAGTAGTCTATTTGTGATAGAACCATGGCTGCTACCACTGGAGGATGCAATGGGGCCGGAATCAGGGGTAATACTCGCCTCCGAATTTTCAGCTGAAAATGGCTAGCCTGACAGACCGCAGAGACTTCTTGGTACATAGACAGAGATGCAGATAGCACCACGCCCAAGTTTTTCATTTTCTTCAACGGGATCAGCAGGGGTCCCAGGGAAGAGGGCCAAAAGGAGGACACCCAGACTGTGGGATTAGGGGGATAGCCCACCACCATCACCTCAGTCTTATCACCATTCAATTTGAGCCAGTTGTGGTTCATTCAATCTCCAACAGCTGTCAGGCACTCCCGCAGGCACAACAACACTTCCAACTGATCTAGATCTAATCTGATCAGTATCTGGGTGTCGTAGGCATAGGAGTAGCAACTGATGCCGAAGGAGCGGATCAGACACACAAAGGCCCAAATATAGATGTTAAACATATAGGCGACAGGGAGGAGCCCTGTGGCACTCCACAGCAGAGGTGACAAGGAGCAGAAAGAAAAGGGGGCATCAAGAGGGTCTGAGTATGGTCCGCAAGGAACGAACTGAACCATGCTACTAACTGCCCTGATATGCCAAACTGGGCAAGACGAGATAGCAGGATGGAGTGGTCGACCGTGTCAAAGGCCGCTGATAGGTCTAACAAAATCATGGCACCCACTCCACCCGCATCCACCAGCCTGGTCATGTAGTGCTACATGATGGCAATTTCTGTTTCAGGGAACTCTGATAATAAGCAGGATAGAGCACAAAATTGCTCAGCGAAACGAAAACTAGAAAAGGCATGGTTTCATTGACATATCTGAGCAAAAGTCTACATCTTTTAGTATTTTCAAAATGGTAAAAATTACTGGTTAGCCTGAGCTGCAGTGAAAGTTTGTTTTGGATGAACATTGACTACGCTTCCTCCAAATTTCATTGGACTGCTTGACATTCCGCCCTGTTTATTCTATTTGATATTGGTGCCCTGGCTGAAAAATAGTCATCAAAGCACATAGTGCGATAACTGGTGTGAGGAATCCCGAGGTGTCGTCACTTCTCCCTGAGGGGGGGCCTCTTCCCATGAGGCCAAGGAGGTGAGGCCACTACCCGATAGTCCACCTGGGGGTGGTACTCGGAGAGAGGATCTCATGGGAAGAGACTTCCCCTCTTGAGGACAAGCGAGGACATCTCGGGAGAACGCAGTATGCCAACCCTCCAGCCCACCCCACACACTTTCCTGTCACATACAGACCCACTCTGTATCCCATACTTCCATGTATGTTTGTAAGTCTGACAACTTAAGTACTGAGACAATGGAAGAATAAGGACTACCTAAGGGAGACCTACTTGACCAGTGCTGGGACGAGGAAGGGGTGCAGAGCAAGGAAGAGTAATGGTGAAAACCTGAATGAACGTTCTAGTTTTCTATGTCCATAGACAATAAAGATGAAAGAAGGACACACAGATTTGTCAAGTGGGTGGTCAAGCCCTACCTGGAGGAACCGCGAGCGCAGGAGTCGTTCAGCATGGGGAACAGAAGAGGCTTCTGACCGAGACGCTAGCGGGCAGGCAAAAATATACCTACCTGGTCTACCGTGGTCAGACCAACCAGAAAGAAGCAGAAGCAGAAGTACAGACACGGAATGCAGTGGTACCGTGATGTCGAGTGAAGACACACATTCTGTGCGAGGGACCAAACGTTGCAGAACCGCCACAGCACAACAAAGAACACAGGAAGCCATGAGAAACCCAAAGTAGGAACCAGAGGAGCCGGAGACCGACCGTAGCACACCAGCAACAACTCCTAAGGTACAGGGGTTGCTGGGACGGTTGGTGGGGCACAGCAGGGTCATGGAAGACTCTGAACCCAGACACCGGGGTGAGAAGGAAGCCCCTGGGGTAGAAGAGAACATTAAAAGTGCCAAAAGCAATAGCAAAACTCATATAGCACCTACAAAAGAAGATTCATACAAGTCATCTTCCTTGTGGCAGTACCTTGCAGGTAATTGAACCAGGTCTGCTAAATCAAACCAGTAGAGAAATACGGGTCTCGGACCCACACGCATAAAAAACAAGAGTTGCAGACCATCTTCCTCGTGGCAGTGCTTGGCAGTAGAGTGAACCAAGTCTCCCCAAGTCTGGAGATGGGGAAGCCTGGTTTTGCAACCCTCAAACTGAAAGATTGAAAGTGCTGAACTGCCTACCAAAGTAAAAGGAAGGCCAGAGGAAGGGAGCCATTCCACCTGGTATTGTTTAACTGTGATACCAAAGTGAGGAGAGACCAGGGAAAGTGAGCCATTTCCCTTGGTTGTCTTATCGAACTCTGAAACCAAGGTACCAGGAGAAGGGAGCAATTATCCTAGTGAGGCAGTCCAGGGGAAGGGAGCCATTTCCCCTGGTTGTGTTGAAGTTTGAAGTGAAGAAACCAGAAGAAGGTAACTCCTGGTAACCATAGTGATGAAGACTTTTGGATACTGAGTGTTCAAAGATAGGCAGCGTCCCTGCCAAGGAAAAGTACATGAACTTTGACTTTTGTGTTTTGAGTGTCCAATCCAACTACCTTATGGTGTACCACAGGGTGCATGCTTATCCATCGCTGTACAATATTTTCACAGCTCGCCTATGTAAATTGTTACAGAATAAGGGCATCTGCTTTTGCAACTATGCCGATGATACACAGTGTATCATCCGCCTATCAGGCAGCTACCATGAAGACACGCACGTGATTAAGGATATATTTTATCTCATCCTACAATGATTGGCTGAAAATGGACTTGCACTTAATAACGATAAAATAGAACTCATGGTTATTGGGACTAGTTCAAGAATTGGAGAGACTAGGTAGTGAATACTCTGAGTTTTGTAGAGCAGATTGTAAAATTACCACCAAAAATAAGATAAAATGCTGGGAGTTTACTTGGATCAAACCTTAATGTGGGAATGCACGTGAATAACATTGTCTCTACCTCATACTATTATGTAAGACTCCTGTCTCATATACGCCCATAACACTCCATCAAGAGCACTGAGACTATCGCCAGAGCGATAATAGGCTTTAAGATTGATTACTGCAGTAGCCTGTTGATGGGAGTCAATAAAGTGAAATTACCAGACTGCAGGTGATTCAGAATGGAGCTGTTAGGGCGATTGTTGGACCTAAAAAACATGATCATGTCTCTGAAGCTAGGAGGGGTCTACATTGGCTTCCAGTGGAAGCCAGGATTCACTTTTGTATGCTCTAGATAGTCCACAAATGCATAGTGGGCTCAAACCCACAATATCTAGTAGAAAGGATCATTAAGAAGCCAATAGTCCAAAACCTGATATCGGACATTTCCAACTTGTTGGTGTTACCTAGAGCTAAACTGGCTCTAACCAATAAGAGTGCGTTCTACACTGCAGCTCCCAAACTATGGAACTCCAGTCCACTAGACCTCAGAATGGAAAACTCCCTGGACAAGTTTAAGAAGAAACTGAAGACTTACCTTTTTAAGTAATCTGAGCATTCTTTGTCTGATATGATAAGCTAGCTTTATGTGTTGCCCATCGTTTGTGCATATTTTTTCTTTCCCTCTAGGTGTCATCCTATGTGCCCGTATGCCTACGGGCCGGTCTGGTTTGTGCGGTACAAATTAATTAAAGTAAAGTTAAAGTGAAGTAAAGAGGACAATTTTGATCTGTGAAAGGGAGCTATTTCCCTAAGAAGAACCCAACACTTAGAAACAAATATTTATCCTCAGTTCAGAAGAAGGGAGTCATTCTTTTGGACGAAGGTCTACTTTATCTCTAGTTTAGTTTTAAGTGTAAGGAAGTACGGTTTTTGACACAGGATGGTTGACTATTGATTTACACGGATATTCTGACAGAACCCATAGTGTTTTAGTTGAGGTGGGGAAACCCCTCTTAGAGTTATGGAAAGTTAGGTTTTTTCTTTATTTTCTTGACTAATAAAACCTATAACAGTCATCATGCCACCTGTGTGTCAGTCTCCTCCTTCTGCACCCTGACACTGGATACCAGTCCTTAACAATTGGTGAGTAAAGCATATGGCAATTTCTTTGCATATGGCATATTGCATATGGCAAAAGCAATTGGTTCACCGCTACCATTGACACATGCCTCATGCACTTTGCATTGTTCCCTGATTAATATGCTAATGTATGTGCAAGCCCTGGTTCTTGCCCTGCCTGTGTACTCTAATTTGATGCACCCTTACTACCTAGACTCCGAATTAAGTAGTCTAAACCTGACTGCCGTGCATTTTAACATTTGAACCTGCATTGCTCGCATAGAGTACGCACTGCCTAGCCAAATCGTGCCTGCAACTCTTACAATCGCTCCACAAACCCTGTGCCTCTTTCCTCTCGAACTTCAGTAACATGTTACCACGCTTGTCTTCCCTAAGGCCACTGCTCGAATCATTACAAGTACCACTCTTAGTGTGGGTAATTACTTGGTCGCTACACTTACCACCATCCAACGTAGTTGCACCTAACTCCTTGTACACCTCATCCATGGCCATCATCTACAGACCTGCTGATACCTACCCAAGCACTGCATCGCAAAACCACAACATCTACCTCAACGATCCGGCCCTATGGCTTGACCACTTTGCCAAAAAACCCTCACCTAACCAACCATGCTCTATCTCTCTTAGAAACCTAAGATTAGGATCTCGACTTATGGGTAAGAAGGGTCACCCCATGTATCTGAGCCCACATCTGAAAACACAGACGCTCAGCCCGCCTCCACAAACGCCCATCTCACCCACGCTCCATCACCCTCAGACCAACACAGGTTCAACAAGTAACGCTGGTCTAATTAAAGCCGCCCTGATTAACGCAAGGTCCCTAGCCGCACACGCTCTGGACATCGCTGATCTTATCAAGACTCAGGAACTCGACCTCATCGCCATCTCTGAGACTTGGCTGCACGCGGCATCTGGCCTGGCACTCTCTCTGGCCATCCCCACAGATTACTCTATCATCAGATGTGATCGCACCACGAGAGGTGGAGGTATTGCATTTATCTTCAGAAACTCATTAGAACTTAGAACCATCCCAAGCACTAAGGCGGAATCCGCAGAGTTACTCTCTGTCAAACTCGGACTCTCAGCCAACCAAACGGTCACCATCCACCTAATATACAGACCCCCTGGTCCACCCACATCCTTTGTGGATGACATCTCTACTTTAGTACTCAACAATGCTAAACCCAACTCTCAAACCATCATTCTTGGTTACCTTAATCTAGGACACCAAGACCCTAATTGTAACGCTCACCTGAATCCCTCGGAGGCGCAGGTCTGGGCTGGGGGTTCTCGGAGTCTTCTAGGGTCACGCGCAGGCCTCGAATGCCACCCTGGAAAGGCCCTCTCCTCACTGAGATCTTGATCTGAAGGGTGAGGTGTCTGCAATTGTGAGAGCAAGGGGTTAATAGGATATATAAGCCTGACTGGGCAAGCTGACTCCCCTTCCTGGTACTCCCCACGTAGTTCGTAGGCTAAATGTGCTCACCTTATATAGGTGAAAGCGGAGCTCTCCATCCTGCGTCTGTGCAGGGGCGCCGAAGCCAGTTACTTCACTGGTTAATTGTCAAGCCTCTTGGTTGCAGAGGATGAAGATTCGGAGCTAGGCCGTCGTTAGCAGCACGAACGGCGGTTGCTTGAATGGAGAGCGATGGAAAGGCGAAGGTATTGCAGGCAAGTAAGTAAAAAATGTCAATTTGAAGTTTAAAGCACTTCTTAATGTCTCTTTTCCTTTTTCAGGTTGCAGAAGCAGTTGGGTAGAAAAATAGATGTCGAGGAATGCGCCGAGGAGTGAGAAAGATGAGAGCTGCCCAAAACACGTGCGTATGGATGGAGTTTTGTATTTCTTAATGATGTCCTTTTGTTTTGCAGATGCGAGTAGCAGCGTCGGCGGAGGCGAGAAGAATGCAGCGCAGGTAGGAAAAGTTTCACGATGGTTACTAACCAATGTCCTTGCTTCCACAGGGTGCCGAAAAATGGAGAGCTGCAGCCCGTGGCTTGAGATGCACCGATGGATTGGGTAAGTGCTGTGCTGGTTGTTCTCTCGTGCAAACCTGGTGTTCTTTTCCCTTCTCAGATGCTGCAGAAGATGAAGATGGTATTTCAGAAGGTAAGATTACGGATTTCTCTTCCCAAGATGCAGAAGTTGAAGATTCTCTGGAGCTGACACGGCGAGCGTCTTGCTGCTATTGCAGAATAACGCGAAGCACGTTGCTCTGATCGGGCGTGGTTTAAATAGTCCTACTGGAGTGCTTAGGTGTCTCCTTCCACAGCAGCCTCGCCCAAGTAAGAAGTCCCAGCTTCCAGAATAGTTCCAGTATCCAGTCCCAGGGAGTGGTGCTGGCCACACCCAGAAGGTAAAGTAGTTCCAGCCATGGATGGATGAGGATTTCATCCTGCAGGGGAGTGAGCAGCATGGTCTGCAGCCGGTAGGTCCACCCAAGCACCATTCCTTACATCATGAGCCCGGCACGTCCTGTGCCGGGACTGGGTCCCCTTATGAGCCTGGCGCCACTGACGCCAGGACAAGGTCCATAAGGCCCCTATGGGAGCCGATGGGTGCCTGAAAATAAAGTTGTGACCCAGCTTCCGAGGCAGTTGGGCTAAACCTGACTCCTTGGGGGCTGCGGTCATGACAGTACCCCCCCTCAAGGCCCCTCCCAAGCTTGTCTTTTCTGGAGGTTTTGGCTTGTTGGGAAAAGCCCGATGAAATTTTCGGACTAAACGAGGTGCATGTACGTATTCTGAGGGTTCCCAAGATCTCTCCTGGGGTCCATATCCCTTCCAATCAATCAGGTAGTATAGTTTTGATTTGGAAATTTTGGAGTCCAAGATGTCTCGAATTTCAAATTCGGATTCTCCGTCAACTTGGATTGGCTCAGGAGGTTTAGTCAAACGGGTTCCGGGTTGCACAGGTTTCAGGAGAGAAACATGGAAGACAGGATGTATCTTCATTCGAGTAGGTAATTCTAGTTTGACAGCCACGGGGTTAATCACGGCCGTGATCGAGTAGGGTCCTAAATATCTTGGGTTGAAGGTGCGTGGCCCTTTTAAAGATAAATGTTTAGTGGACAGCCAGACTTGATCTCCTTTTTGATATTGAGGAGCCTCTTTTCGATGTTGGTCCGCTCCTTTTTTGTATGATTCTTTAGCTCGTTGAAGATGAGCTGTGGCTTCTTTAAATGCTTGAGTTATCGCCGAATGCAGATGGTCAACAGCAGGTGTTCCGAGAGCTTGAGGTGGGTCCAAATTTGAGGTTCGAGGATGACTTCCATACAGCAGGAAAAAAGGGGTTTTTCCTGTCCCAGAATGGATTGAATTATTGTAAGCGTATTCAGCAATCCAAAGGACATCCCTCCAAGTACCCTCGGATTGATGCAACATGCAGCGCAGATATTGTTCTAGAGTTTGGTTAGTTCTCTCAGTCTGCCCATCGGTTTGAGGATGATGGCTGGTGGAAAGTCGTACATCAATCTGTGCTAAACGACAACAACTCCGCCAAAAATGGGAAATGAATTGGCTCCCTCGGTCAGAGATTAGTACTGAAGGGAAACCGTGCAACCGGACAATGTTTTCAAGGAATTCTCGGGCTAGAATGGAAGCTGTAGGTAAACCCTTCAGTGGGATAAAATGAGCCATTTTTGAAAAAAGGTCCACGATCACTAGAATTGTGTTGTATCCGGAGCAAGGGGGTAAATCCGTGATAAAATCCATCGAGAGCGTGTGCCAAGGGCCTGGTGGAATGTCTATTGGACGTAATAATCCTGCTGGTTTTTCCTTCTGACTCTTGTTTTGTGCGCAGATACCACAAGAAGCCACAAACTCCTTAATATCTTTCCTCCAAGATGGCCACCAAAAATGCCTTTTAATTTTCTCTGAGGTTTTGGCAACTCCAGGATGTCCTTCCATTAGAGAATCATGGTAGCAGGTGATGACCTGTTTTTGTAAGTCAGCGAAGGGTAAGAATAGTCTTCCTTGGAAATACAATAGGTTCTGATCTATTGTAAAATCCTTCCCTTTCAATTGCCAATTCGATGAATCTTCGGGAGTTATGAGTTGATTGACCCTTGCTTTAATCTCTTCGAGGGATGAGGTGTTGATTACTCCTAGTATCTTTTGTTCAGGAATTATTGGCACCGGCTCCGGATTATCTGTAAGTTCGTCTACCCCTATCCGGGAAAGGGCGTCTGCTTTTCCGTTCCTAACGCCTGGTCGAAATGTGATTACAAAATCGAATTCTGCGAAGAATAAAGCCCAACGTAGTTGCCTCGAAGATTGAGCTTTAGCTGACTTCAGGTACTGGAGGTTACGGTGATCCGTGATTACAGTTACTGTGTGCCGGGCTCCCAAAAGATTATGCCGCCAGGCCTTAAAGGCGGACTTAATTGCCAAGAGTCCTTTGTCCGTGATTGTGTAGTTGATTTCAGGAGCCAAAAATTTGCGAGACCAAAAGGCTACAGGGTGTAACTGGTGCGTGTCGGGGTCTCTTTGTGACAGCACCGCCCCCATTGCAAGACTGGAAGCGTCTGTCTCGACGATGTAGGGAAGTTCTGGACGGGGATGCCTTAAGACTGGAGCAGAGATAAATTTGGTTTTTAATTCTTGGAAGGCTTGTTCGGCTTCTGGAGTCCACTCGAATTTTTTATTCTTTTTCAGAAGAGCCGTGATAGGTTGGACTACCCGAGAGAATTCAGGAATGAACCTTCGGTAAAAATTAGCGAAGCCCAGCATGCTCTGTACACCTTTCACGGAAGTTGGGGAAGGCCATTTGGTGATAGCATCCACTTTTCTTGAGTCCATGTGAACTCCGTTGGGTGATAGGATGAACCCTAAAAATTCCACTTCCTTTGCGTGAAAGGTGCACTTCTCCAGTTTAGCAAACAAGCGGTGTTGGCGAAGTCTCTGTAAAACCGCTGTGACGTGTCTACGATGATCAGTTTCTGAGGCTGAGTATACCAGGATGTCGTCAATATAAACGACTACGCACACATCAATAAGTTCTCTGAGGACATCATTCATGAAAAACTGGAAAGCGGCCGGTGCGTTACATAGTCCGAAGGGCATTACTTGATACTCAAATAATCCATATTTAGTGCGAAAGGCCGTCTTCCATTCGTCGCCCTCCTTAATGCGTACCAAATGGTAAGCTCCTCTGAGGTCTAACTTTGTGTATATGCAGGCGCCCTTTACCTGGTCCAATAATCCAGGAATCAAGGGCAACGGGTATCGGTTTTTTACTGTAATCTGGTTCAGGGCGCGATAATCGATACACGTTCTTAGGTCACCTTCCTTTTTCGGGACGAAGAACAAAGCTGAGGAAGCCGGGGATTTCGAGGGGCGGATGAATCCATTAGCCAAGTACTGGTCCAAGTATTGCCTGAGATGGAGGTTTTCTGGTTCAGTGAGGGCATATATTCTACTGCACGGAGGGGTGGACCCAGGTATCAGGTCTATCTGGCAGTCGTATGACCGATGTGGAGGCAGGGTGTTGGCTTGATCTTTCTGAAAGACGTCGCTGAACTCTTGGTATTCCAGAGGTAATCGGGGGTCCTCGGAAGTGATGGCTGCTAGCTTGATTTCGGGCTGAGGATAACAGGTTGAAGCGCATTCTGGAAACTGAATCACCTTGGCTCGCCAGTTTATCTGAGGATTGTGCTTTTCCAACCAAGGCATTCCCAGAATCACCTGAAACTGCGGGGCCTTGATTACATCAAACACGATCTTCTCCCGATGTCCGCCTTGACATAACAACGTTACCTCCACGGTGGTATAAGAAACTGGTCCGGAAGCTATTTCAGTACCATCCACTGTAGTGATTACGTCCTTTACCATCTTGGGACGTAGGGGAAGATCCATCCTGGTAGCCAAGTCGTGGTCCACATAATTACCGATTGCTCCGCTATCGATGTATACTTTGATAGCATGCATGCGATCTGGTCTATTGGGACATATGAGGACCATAGACATTACCAAATGCGAGGTCAAGGAACTGGTTCTAACGCTCGGCAAGCGGACCTCTACGCTTGTCGGGCGAGGTCGTTTCCTGATTCCAGTTTCTCAGCAGTTTTATCAGAAGCTCCTACGGTCTTCTTGACCGGTTTCACTGAGCAATCACGAAGGAAATGTCCAGAATTCCCACAGTATAGGCACAGCTGTAATTGCCTTCTTCTTTCCCGTTCTTTCTGGGTTAATGGTCCTTTTACTACTCCTATTTGCATTGGTTCCACAGAGTCATTCCCTTTAGCGGAGCTCTGAGGTCTTGAAAGTACCCGGGTTTCAAATCTGGATCGATCGGTCTTCCTGTTCTGTAGCCGATGATCTAATTGGACCACTAGGTCGATATAATCTGAACAGTCTTGCGGCGGATTCACCACCTGAGCTAAAACGTCTTTAAGTTCCCCACGTAGACCTCTGTAGAAGAGCGTGATTCTCTTATCTTCAGGCCATCTGGTCTCAACCACCAGTCTATTAAAGGACGCTATGTAAGCCAGGAGATCCTGATTACCTTGTCTGAGTGACAGGAGTTCATTGTCCAAGGCCTGGCCCTGTGAATGTCTTGCGAACAACTTTTCCATACTGGTCTGAAAGTCTTGAAAGTTATAGAGGAGCGGGTCATCCTGTGTCACGAGAGGAATGGACCAGTCTGCAGCACTACCGCTAAGATAGGAAAGTACAAACGCTACCTTGGCTTGGTCCGTTGGGAATGCGGCGGGTCTACACAGAAAGTGCAAGCGGCATTGATTGATGAATACTGCATATCGCTTTGGATCACCGGAAAAACGTTCGGGCGGGGCCAAAGGCACATTCCCTGGCAGATTAATTTGCACCGGATTACTTGAGGTTGTAGGCGTGCCGCCCCCTCCATAGAGAGGCAGTGGCGTCTGTCTCGCTTGAGCCTGTAGCAACTGTCTGGCCAGATCATCAGTCCGTTCCTTGGCCAAGATCAACTCCCTTCGTAAAGCGTTTGTTTCTTGGCGAGATGCGTGTACTTCTGCCCTTAGTTCCCCACGCAATTGAGCCAGTTGATCTGTGTCCGAGGTTTCCATTGCGCCTGGGTGGGAATATTGCGGTAGGCTTCGCGTTCTGTAACGCTCACCTGAATCCCTCGGAGGCGCAGGTCTGGGCTGGGGGTTCTCGGAGTCTTCTAGGGTCACGCGCAGGCCTCGAATGCCACCCTGGAAAGGCCCTCTCCTCACTGAGATCTTGATCTGAAGGGTGAGGTGTCTGCAATTGTGAGAGCAAGGGGTTAATAGGATATATAAGCCTGACTGGGCAAGCTGACTCCCCTTCCTGGTACTCCCCACGTAGTTCGTAGGCTAAATGTGCTCACCTTATATAGGTGAAAGCGGAGCTCTCCATCCTGCGTCTGTGCAGGGGCGCCGAAGCCAGTTACTTCACTGGTTAATTGTCAAGCCTCTTGGTTGCAGAGGATGAAGATTCGGAGCTAGGCCGTCGTTAGCAGCACGAACGGCGGTTGCTTGAATGGAGAGCGATGGAAAGGCGAAGGTATTGCAGGCAAGTAAGTAAAAAATGTCAATTCGAAGTTTAAAGCACTTCTTAATGTCTCTTTTCCTTTTTCAGGTTGCAGAAGCAGTTGGGTAGAAAAATAGATGTCGAGGAATGCGCCGAGGAGTGAGAAAGATGAGAGCTGCCCAAAACACGTGCGTATGGATGGAGTTTTGTATTTCTTAATGATGTCCTTTTGTTTTGCAGATGCGAGTAGCAGCGTCGGCGGAGGCGAGAAGAATGCAGCGCAGGTAGGAAAAGTTTCACGATGGTTACTAACCAATGTCCTTGCTTCCACAGGGTGCCGAAAAATGGAGAGCTGCAGCCCGTGGCTTGAGATGCACCGATGGATTGGGTAAGTGCTGTGCTGGTTGTTCTCTCGTGCAAACCTGGTGTTCTTTTCCCTTCTCAGATGCTGCAGAAGATGAAGATGGTATTTCAGAAGGTAAGATTACGGATTTCTCTTCCCAAGATGCAGAAGTTGAAGATTCTCTGGAGCTGACACGGCGAGCGTCTTGCTGCTATTGCAGAATAACGCGAAGCACGTTGCTCTGATCGGGCGTGGTTTAAATAGTCCTACTGGAGTGCTTAGGTGTCTCCTTCCACAGCAGCCTCGCCCAAGTAAGAAGTCCCAGCTTCCAGAATAGTTCCAGTATCCAGTCCCAGGGAGTGGTGCTGGCCACACCCAGAAGGTAAAGTAGTTCCAGCCATGGATGGATGAGGATTTCATCCTGCAGGGGAGTGAGCAGCATGGTCTGCAGCCGGTAGGTCCACCCAAGCACCATTCCTTACATCATGAGCCCGGCACGTCCTGTGCCGGGACTGGGTCCCCTTATGAGCCTGGCGCCACTGACGCCAGGACAAGGTCCATAAGGCCCCTATGGGAGCCGATGGGTGCCTGAAAATAAAGTTGTGACCCAGCTTCCGAGGCAGTTGGGCTAAACCTGACTCCTTGGGGGCTGCGGTCATGACACTAATGATCCTGCTGCCCTCGACCTTGCAAACACTTTAACAGATTTAGGCTTCTCACACCACATACAGGAACCCACCCACATTAAAGGGCGGTCCCTTGACTGGCTCAGTGACACAAACTGCAACATTAGCGTACTCTCCAATGCCCCTTGCATCTTGTCTGACCACCACGTCATCACTTTCAGTATCGAGGCAGCTTCACCACCCACGCCTCTGGTCGCCCCAGCCACCCTCACTAGAAATAAAAAGAACATTACGACTGGAAAACTACTCCCCTTCATCCTTCCCACATTAAACAATGCTCCTGACACTTGTGCAGACCCTACTACCCTTAGCCGACATGTACAACCAGTCAGTGCTTGCTGCCATCAACTCCATTGCCCCGCTTAAACTGAGGAACCCCAAACAACGAGCACACCTTAACTCGTGGTTCACTCCCCAGCTTAGAGTGTTACGTAAAGAGAAATGTACTGCAGAGTCACGCTGGAGAAGTCACCACTCTGACGCCCACAAGGACGGTCTTCTGATATCCACCCTTAACTATAAGGAAGCTGTACTCCAGGCAAAAAAAGATTCTTACAATAACCGCATTATGTCAGCCCAATCTAACACCAAGGAACTCTTTAATATTCTTAAGGACCTGGAGACACCCGCAGCCCCCCCCTGACTCTTGTACTAAAGACAGCACCTGGTGCACCAATATTCAGTCAGCACTTTTGGGTAACATTGCCACCCTCCAATCCAAAATCAGAGACAAACAGAAATCCCTACAGCTTGACCAACCACTGACCACACTTACACTCAATAGACACCCAGCCAATCTTTCTCATAAACCATTCTCCTTCTCCCCGCTCACCACTCTCGAAGTAGAAGGCATCATAAACAATTTAAAACCATCTAATTGCCAAGGCGACCCTTGCCCTGCACCTATTATCAAGGATGCATCTCATGAGTTAGCCCCGTTCATCACAGCATTCATAAATGCTTCTTTCAAAATGGGTATTGTCCCCGACAACCTAAAGGATGCATGGGTTATCCCACTCCTCAAAAAACCCTCCCTTGACCCTAATATCCCAACTAACTTCAGACCAATCACTACAGTCCCATTCTTACTTAAGATCCTGGACCGTGCAGCCTACCTGCAGATTCAGGATTACCTCGAACTAAAAAATCTTCTGGGCTTAAGACAATCAGGGTTCCGCCCTAAACATGGTACGGAATCTGCTCTGATTGACTTGAAAACTCAGATGGAGACACTAAAGGACAAGGGGAAGTTAGCTCTTCTCCTTCTCCTCGACCTCTCTGTGGCTTTTGATTTGGTCAACCACCAAATACTCTGCCAGCATCTCAAATCTGCAGCCCACTTCTCTGACTCTGCCAATGCCTGGATCCATTCATTCCTGAGCAACAGATCTATGAGGGTCTTCTCACCCATGGCCTCAGCGGACCCCTCCCCCATTCACTGTGGCGTTCCTCAAGGCACGTGTGTACCCCCTACGTTGTACAACGTATTCACCAAGCCCTTCTTCGATGTGCTTGACTATCTGGGTGTCTCCTACACCAACTACGCGGACGACACCCAGATACTCATCCCCATCACGGGAGACTACACAGCTGACACCAAAGCCCTTAACGATGTTTACTTGGTCATCCAGGCCTGGATGGCACATCACAAACTTTGCCTTAACGATGATAAGACCGAGCTCCTACTTCTAGGATCTAACCATCGGCTCAACAAATTAGATCAATCTAACAAGTCCTTCATCATTGACGGCAACGATATTAAAGTCTCCAAAGACACCAAGACCCTAGGCATCTATCTCGACTCCACGCTCTCCCTGAACAGACAAACAAATGCAGTTAGGTCAGCCTCGGCCTATACTTGCAAACTCATCACCGCCTGTAGACCCTTCCTAAACTCTACCAACTGCATCACCCTCGCCAGAACACTTGTCATGGCTAAAATCGACTATTGTAGTGCTCTCTACCTTGGGACTAGTCAGTCTAACCTTAATAAATTACAAACTGTACAAAATAATGCCTTAAGGGCAGCCTTAAACATCCCGAGACGTTCACACATCTCCTCCATCAGATCGGACTTACGTTGGCTCCCGGTAAAACAAAGAATTGCCCTGAAAACCCTAGCCCTGACTCACAAATGCCTGAGCAACAACGCCCCACCTTACCTGTCCGCTCGCTTCACACTCCACACATCCACTCGACCCATTAGAGCAGCCCAAACTCAGCCTCACCGTGCTGAGATGCAAACTCCAAAAAGCAGGTGGGGTGAGCTTCCCTGTCCTAGCCTCCAAAATTTGGAACACCCTACCCACGCCCATTAGAACTGAACCATCGTTCCACTCCTTCAAGAACAATGCCAAAACATGGCTGTTCTCCCAAGATCTATGAGACCCTTACTCAGTCCAGCCCCCCTGTGTGGTACAGGACATGTATATACTTCTCTCTCTGCTATGTACTGTATTATACTCTGTTAATGGTACCCCTCGGTATATGTATATATGCTGTATATTTTGTAATGTACTGTGTAACTACTGTTTATTGTAACATGTTTAAGAGTATGAGCCCGGTTGCCCCTGGCCTGGTTTCTGCGCTTTATAAATAAATAAAATACAAATAAAAATACAAATGGAGGGTCATCACAAGTTGGGTATATCTGCCGGGATATCGCCCAACGCAAATAACGTTACCTCAACTCGGTCTAATAGCGTCGGATCCAGAGTTGCGTCAAGGCTGTCAATCCCTATTTTATTCAGAATCCATAGGACTCTATGGGACATTTTCGGCACATTTAGTGCGGTGCAAATTGCGCCATAGAAAATGCACCGAAAAATGGGCGGAAAGTCAGCAGATTTACCTCCAGCACAAAGCTGGAGGTGAATCTCCCAACTTTTCGCCCAAACTCTGGATTGGGCAGAGTGGTAATGTGGCAGTAATGGCGTTACCACCACATTTGTACTGCTCCGCCCAACCGTGATGAGACCCAGGTTAATGTAATGTAATGTAACTGCATTTATAAAGCGCTAGCTGTGGCCCAGAGGCATCTAGGAGCTGGAGAGGGCAAACCGGACAGAACAGACCTTCCGAGAGAGGATAATCAGAAAGCTCAGAACAGAAAAGTCTTCAGAGCTTTATGACCACCAAGGTAATCCCCATTTAGATAAACTGCCACGGGCGGGGGTTCCACATTGAGGGTGCCAGAAACAAAAACGCTCTCCCTCCCGCTCGAGCTCTCTGAATTGTAGGCACTATCAACAGTTTCTGTGAAGAAGAGCGGAGTGACTTGACTGGGGCGTAAGGAATCTGTTTTTCTTGAAGATGCTCAGATCCCAGATGATGGACTGCCCGATGAACAATGCAGAACATCTTAACTTTGATGAAACTACTTACCGGCAGCCAGTAAAGCTGGGAAAGATGATCTTGAGAGTGCACAAGGTGAGTGGCTCCAAGGGTTAAACAGGCGGCAACATTCTGAAATAATTGAAGCCGCTGAATCACGAAAGCCTGCTGTCCCAAGTAAATTCCATTGCAGTAATCCAGGGGCCCTAGAAAGGATGCCGTCGCCACTCCAGCTCGCGTCTCACGAGGAAGAAAAGGCAAAGTCTTTTTTAAGGTTTTTAATTTGAAAAAACCTGTGTTGCTTACAGAACAAATCTGCAGTTCCCGATAGCCAGGTGTAAAGTCAAGGTCATGTCCCTCATTGCAAGTTGGGCGGTAAAGACAGTGGTAATTCCACCTGACAGAATTACCATTACTGCCCGTGGTGTCTGGCAGAATTACCAGCAAATCAGGAGTTGATGAGTGCGTGCACCAACCATCGGCGGTAACAGTAATTCGGTCTGGAGAAATTACTGCCGAAAAATGAAGATCAACAGTAATTCAGCCAGTTTTTGACAGAATTAGTGTTACAACCATAAATTGGTGCTAATTACGCTGGGGGAATTACTGCAGAAGGGAAAACATTCATGATGCGAATGCAAAGTCCATTGGTGGCCATCTTTAACGACTTCATCCACGGAAAATCACCATTTTGGAATTGCCATCCGACCCTGGAAGTCAACCCAAAAATGTGAGGAGGCAAAGGGAAAGGCCAGGTTCCCGAAATGTGGCTTTGCAAGCCCAGATTCACTGTGCAAGAGCTTACCATACTTGCTGAGCAGTTGGTGGCTCATTCGTAGTGTGGCTGTTGGGAATGTTTCACGGGACTGTGAGGACACCAGGAAGAGGTGGAATGCCCTCAAAGCCAGGGTCCACACACCCATATCCAACCACCATCGGGAGACAGCAGCCACTGGAGAAGGGACAGTGGAGCCGCTGCAACTCACACCCTGGGAGGAGACAGTGAGCAGCATACTCCAAATGGCGGACCTGGACGGTGCAAGATTAGCAGAGGTCGGAGCCGGCAGCCTGGAGAACCCTGATGACATGAGTGACCCCTGGGCCCATTTCACACCAACCCCAAAAAAATGTCATCCTTCACATTTGCAGACACCCTGTGGATCATTTGGTAGCCAATGCACAAGCAACACATCAAACAACTCAGGACTGTACATCAGGAGGCATGGCAGGTGTTAACCCCCAAAAAGATCCGCCATAGAGAAGGAGGAGGAGGCCTTTCCTGTAGGGCATCCATCAAAAACCTGCAATAGCAAGTATCATGGACTGTCAATGAATCACATATTACATCACCAACCTCTGTTGACAGTATGCACCACACCCATGTGTCCACAACACATGTTAGATACAAAATGTGCCCAGCTCTGCATGAGCACCCATGACCTTGCACAACTGTGAAGCCCCTGTGACCACAGGCTAGCCAAAGTAGACATTCCTAACAGTTAAGGTTTTAAATCAATCATCAAGCCAGTTACCTGTGATACTGGCTGCCATGTGAACAAGCCCCTCATGTGACTGTAGCACCCTGTCCACCCAGTGTTCACAGTAACTCAGTGCTACACTGCATGAAATCACACCTGCCAACATTTAAACAAAGGTAATCATGCCATGTTGCATGTCTCCCAACAGGCACACAAGACAGCCAGGATGATATGAAAGTATTGTGAATTTGTTTCCAACCTCCCAGGTAGGCAGGCAGTGTGCTGTTCCACAGGTGTGTGATGGTGAGGTCTGCATCACAGGTCACCTGTACATTCAGTGAATGGTCCTCTGTTTTAGGCTATCCTCGTTTACTTTATCCGTCTTCAATCCTTAAGTGACGCAGGGCCTCTGTGCAAGCAAGATAGCCTGTTAGCCTTTATACTGCTTCCATTTGTGGTATAACTCTTCCGCTGCCTGAGGGGACCTCCAAGGCCACATGGGTGCACTCTAGGGCTGCTATTACGTTGGGCAGCCAGAGTAAAATCGTGACTTGTGGCATTTATCGTGCCGGGTTGGTGGGCAGGGAGATGTGGTGTTGTGCATGCCGCAAAACTGCTTCCAGCACCTGCACAAGCACAATTGAAAATGTGGGCTGTGACATGCCATGCAGGTTTCCCACAGTGTGCTGGTCAGTGCCTGTGGCAAGAAAATGCAGGACCAGCACAAGCTTCAGCAGCAGTAATCGGGCTGTTCAGATGTTGATCCTGCTCTAGTTTTCATCTTGGGTCAGGGAGAGTAGCTCAGCAATGGTCTCCGCGTTGAGACGGTAGAGGGTTATGAGCTGGCCATCTGTTAATTCCCTGGGTGATGGCCTGACCAGGGGAATGGGTTCTCGGCTTGCATGGCGTCTCTGCTGCCTCTCTCTGCCATGTGGTCCATGGCGCTATTCATCAATGTACAGCATGAGGGGCTGGATTTCTAGGTTGGCAACTGCAAGTGCCTGCACGGTGTTGGAAAGTCTGTTTGGGGAAGGTGTGGGCCATATGTACCCTTTCTGAGTCAGTTGGGTTCTCCTGTGGCGTAATGTTCATCACCTGTGTGCATTTACTTCCACCTAAAAGGTGTAGGTAACTGCACTCTGTGTTTGATGGAAATGCAGCCATTTTCTGCTGGTATTTCCACTTGTAATGTGGCGGAATTACCCTTTTGGTTCACACGCACTGGAATTACCACCCAAAACTGGCGTAATTAGCCCCACTAGTAATTCGGCCAGTAGTAATTTTGACAGTGGATTTTGTGCCCATGTTCAAGAAGCGCTAATTCGGCTGAGTGGTAAAAGTGGCAGTAATTCAGTTTTACCAATTACCGCAGCCTTTGTAATGAGTACCCATGTCTGTGGTGAACCGGTGAAAAATATGGACAAAGCAAGGTTCGAAATAATCGCTGCAGCATGATTCTAGAGTTTCCTAGTATGTTCCCAAGGGACATCTGTGAAGATCATATAGCTGTAGTTAGATTTTATTATGGCAACTACAAGCTCAATCTTATTGCCCATTTCCTAAAAATTGCTTTAAAAGGTGCATTCACTTGGGGATCAAATGACATGCAAATCGAAAATTGTCCGATTACTGGCTAGTTTCCCTGAGTTTGTTGTTATCTGTCATAATCTGTGCTGTGCTTGATTATGGCTATGAGTGTTGTGATGGTGGTGATGTCACTAACATTCTAGGTGGAGTGTTGGTGTGGTGATGTCACTGGGACTCAAGGTGGAATGTTGATGTATGTTTGGTGTGCAGGGTTCTACTGATGTCATTTGGACCTGAGGTGCTGGGCTAGATGGATTTCCCAGTGCTTTCTCTACCTAAGAACTAAGAGAAATAAACCTACATGTAAACCACTTACATTCTGGAGTTCTTGATAGGTCAAGGAGGCATAGTTTATGTCATTATCCTCTAGGAGCAGGTGCTGTTCTCTGAGCCATTGAGAGATTGCCATCAGACAGCTAGGAGGCACAGAATATGGGTGGAAAAAACAATGTGGAGCTCCATAATGGAGCTCTGCTTATGTCATGTGGAATGGAGCAAACAGATTTTGTCTCAATCCAGTATTATCTAAACACTTTTATACTGTTTTTGTACTAATTTAGCTGTATAATCTTAAAAAGAAAGGGGCTTGCTGCATTTCCTTTATGTTTCTTAGCAAACATAAGAAAAAACAAGTCTGCTTCATGTTTTCTAGTGAAAACATTTTTAGATGATACGAAGTGGGGCAAATCCTCTTGGCTCCATTCCGTATTATGCAAGCAACAACATTGGTGGACAATGTATTTTCTCCATTGTTTCGCACACGGGCAAAGTTGAGATAATCTAGCCCTTGGAATGCTTTGCATGAGAGTACTGCAGCCATCTTGCCATTGTGATCAGATGATAACGCCACCTTTGACGAAGGGCCTTAAAATCCCTTCCACTCTCTTGAATTTGTGTTCTGACTGGGCAGGTTTGAATCCCCTCAAAGGAGTCCCCCATATTTCCAGAGGCAACGACTCATTGGAGCATGGTTGTAGGCTGAAGGGGGTTCTCTGGGGACCACTGCCTATGGCCACATAGAATGCATAGTAGTGTACATCAGATAAAAGCAGGTTTGCTTATTCCTCAGACACCCCAATGGGGGTGGGTGGAAGTGAGCTGGCCTGTGCCGATAACAATGCTGCATTATGCCATCTGAACAAGCAGGTGGCACTACACACAAAGCTATGTTGGCAGGACAGCAGAGTCGGAGCTTGAGTGCTGGATTTTAGCATTCCCTCCTCACCTTGAATCTAGAAATAGTCGCACGTGAAAGTGAACAGGCTCGGCTGTGCAACTCGACACGATTGGCAGTTGTACCCCAATTTGGCCACCCGAGAAACCCTTCAAGTGCGCGCGCGCACACACAGGCACACACGCTGTTGGTGCTTCATTTTACTGTTCTCTTGAAGCCGCCAAAGCCCCCAGACAAATGATTTATGTCACTAGGCGGTACTTTGAGTTAACACTCTTAAATGCACTGTACTCAACACAACATTAGTCTGTAGTTTGCTATTACAAAATGTTGCCCTCCCCTCTCTCTCCATCTCTCTTCCTCCCTTCTTTGTCTGCCTCCATGACTCTTTCTATCTTTTTGTGTAATCCATTACATGAAAGTGGAAGGTTTAGTTCCAGGGAAGACTTCCTCCTAAAGAATTGTTACAGAAAGGGGACAAAGCTGGCCAGGAGCTATGTGGAGCTCTGCGAGTGACACTTATAAAACCTACCCTGTCTGCTGCCTTAAACCCAGCACTTGCTGGCTGCACTACCACTGTTTGTTGCCTTTATTATTTATTTATTATTATTTATCTGTTTCTCCTTTGCTCTGTACTTTCCACTTCTCCCCCCTTCCATGCACTCCCCCCCCCCTCTCCCATGCACTTGCACGTTCTCCATGTCACTGGGCCTGGTAAGATCGTTGTTTTGTTCTCCCCTGTTCCCCTCCCTTGCTTTGCCACGCTCTGAAACACTTGTGTACGAGCGCGATATAAATAAATATCAATATTGTGGTAGCAATATACACAAGCTAAATTATGAAAACATGTTTGTTAAATCTCGACCACCGCGTAAGCTAGAATCAATCAGTTCATGCAGTAAGGAAGTGCACGCTGGCATCACGAGTTTATTAAAGTATTAACTTGCATGCCAGTATTTATTTGAAAGCGATCATTTTCCTGAATTACTCTTACGCTTCCTACTTAAATCTTCCTTGCTGATTCATTGGTGTACATTGAGGCTGCATATTATGTCTGGAAAAGAGTTTTTTTAAATGATGCGTTAATTTTTAAGGTTGATATGAATTACCTTGGTGATTTTATGACTCATTTTGTATAAGGTTTTATATGATGATGTAACTGTCTGTCTGATTTTGTATTTTATTTGTATTGTATGGTAATGTATATTATGTGTTGCTTTATTTGTTTACATTGTGCATAAGGTTTTAATTAACCAAAAAGCACGTAATAAAAAAAAAGAAAATGTTAAGTCTTCCTGGGTTTCTCCCATAAAGGGTATCTTTGGTGCCTGGCAATACAGTAGAATAGTGTGATTAAGTGGGAAAGAGTGAACAACTTCTAAAGAGACTGCGTCACACGGGTCAAGCAGCTCCTTCCTGTCAGGTTCAGCAGTACTATTTCAGCCCTTTTAGCAAAGCACCAGTGTTTTTTTGTTTTCACCCTCTCAGTATTACTTGCCTTTGTTGATGGAGCTTTGCGTTTGTTTCTGACCACTGCAGGCCCTGTTTGGTGGTGGACGGTGGGTGCTGATGGCACAACTGCTGCTCAGTTTCTCCAGTCATTTGCTGATCTTCTGAGCACCAGGTTATGGAGGCCTTGGAGGCAGCGTTTGACAGTAGTGAGCGTAGAGTTAAATTTATGGTGACGTTTAATGATACTAAACTCGATCCCGGAGAAAGGCTAACAGGCTACCTTGCTAACACAGAGGCCCTGCTTCACTTAAGGATTGAAGACGGATAAAGTAAACGAGGATAGCCTAAGACAGATAGTTCAAGGCAACAAGACTGAAAAACGTACGCTGACATAGCTGCGGGCTGAAGGAGAGGCTGTCAAATATCTTAAACCTAAAAACAACTTGTGAAAGAGATCTGCACTGTGGACTTAGTGTCAACCCAGTGGCCCCATCAATATGATGCCAGTAGCTTGAGGAACGTCATCAGATGGCTCAGGGTGCGCAGACCAAACAGGCAGTCCATGAAAACAAAAGTCCCCATAGGGAGAGAGAGAGAGAGAGAGAGACACTCAACATCACCTTCTAGAGAAAGAAATGTCAACAATTCCGAAGAGCACTCAAACCACTGGAATAGCCACCTGCGCCAAAGCCCCACTTCAAAGGACAGTTTAATCGCTGGTGGAAAGTGGAAGGACATTCCACCAGAGTGTGTTACTGAGAAGCAGATTATGATGTCACTTTCAGATTTGCTACTTCGACACCACGTGCCGGAGCTATGTTGGGAAACACTACGGAGGTCTGAGAACCAGACCCGCCAAAATCTACCAACACGTAATCTCCAAACTGGCTGAGCAATTTGAACGACCGATATCTGCCATGACTGAAGCATCACTGTCATGGGCACACTACAAAACAAAAAGGGAGTTACATTGTGCACAGCAGCAGGTATCTATATCCCACGGAGTGAACATGGTACATTGAAAATCTGGAGTCTGCCGTCAGCGTTGTACGAACCAGTGCTTCGACAGAGAGCGGGTGACTAATTCACCCTGTGTTTAATTATGCTAAAGAATATATGTACTTCTGGTCATAAGTTCTACTACTTTTATGTTTTATAGATCTTGACCTAGTAAATATGGGGGTTAACGCTGAGATGCTTTGTGGACAAAAGTAGTAAACCAGGACATTAATTTAAAGTGTATTTATATGTTGCCACTTTGGCTTTGACTTAAACAGATTGTAATGCTTTGTTTGATTGATCGCCTTGTGACATAATTAATTATATTGCTGAAAACTTCTGCTGTTAATATTGGCATCTGTCAATATTTGAATAATATGATTGTTATGGATTGAATCTGTTGATACATCCCCTTGCTTGAAAATAAGCTATACATATATATACAACATTTGGTTGTTTCATTGTGTTCAATAAGAAACAGCAACTCATGTAAATACCAGCGCATTAAAAGTCTTCGGGCGGACGTACACCCCCCACCGGAAACAGTAATACTGGCGTGACGGTATTACCGGTGTCAGCACCAATCCGCCGGTATCACCGTCAGAAATGTGCTGGTAATACTGATACTGGCACCCAAACTGACGGAATTACCGTCACCACCGGAACGGCAAGCTCGCTGGTGGACATCTTTAAAATCAATCTACTTTGAATCCCGCACTTCCAACTGCCATCCACTGCTACAGGGGGTGCCAAATATGTATGGGACAAAAAAAGGCACAAGTCCCTGATGTCCGACACCAGAAAACAAAGTTCTCAGAGGCAGAGCTGACTGCACTGTCCGACACTTTGGTGCAGCAGGCCGAGACATTCTTTGGGGCTGGCCACAGAAAGACCAGCCAGAAGAGGAAGACGAGCAACTGGCAGGAAGCGGCAGAAAGAGTCACAGCCGTGGAGACGGTCCCTCGCACACATAGAGACTGCCATACGTGGTGGGATGACCTGTGCCTGAGCTTCCGCAACCTCATCGCAACACAGTGAATATGCTGCCACAGGAGGAAGGACGGTGGCACCCCTAGACCTCATGCCCTGGGAGGAGAGTTGCAGCTCCATCCTGCACATGAAGGGAATAGAGGGAGTCAGGACAGCAGAGGCAGGAGCTGGCACCCAAGGTGATGGTGCTAAGTAAAACAAACCCCACGTAAATGCAAAAGTTGAGTCTAAATACATTCATCCCCGGGCAAAGAAACACCTAATGTGCAATTGAACAAGTCCAACGCATGTCAGTCCCAGCAAATGGCCAGATCACACAGATGCACATTCCAGGGGATGTGGGTAGATCTAGTAATGCAGAAACACGGTTGCCAAAATGTACAGCCCCACACATGGACACATGATAAACACCCATGTGTGCCAAGTGTGTACAGGACAGTGATCATAGGTCCACCACACACACACAACAACAAGCCACATTGGTAGACCAACAATCAATGTGCACTCCCACCAACCACATGTAGAAGCACAAATCAGAGCAAACAGACCAAAGAAGCTGCATGGCAAGAGCAGGACTCACAGAGTGTAGCATGAGTGTAATACAATCCCGCAGACATGACTCCCAGAAGACTAAACAGCATGCTCATCTCTCCCCAACAGGCACACATTCCTACGCCAGTCCCACCACCTCCAGCTGCGGGAGTCCCACCACCTCCAGCAGCCCCACCACCTTCATTGCCACCATCGCTGGAAGTGGTACATCAGCAGCACTGCATGTGGCTGCCGCCATCACCACTCCTGTGGTCACTGGCTCCACTGTCCCTCCTGTGCCCTGCACACCACCTTGGGGACAGCAGCCACTAGGCCATTGTGGCAGGGACACCATTGATGAGGAGGACGATGACGGCAAGTCCTAATCAACGGTGGGTGTCAGCCCCACAACACCACACAGTTCCCCTCCACTGCCACTGCACAGCATCCGATCCCTTGATGCACGCCTGTATGCAATTGAGGATCGCCACATGGAACTCACTGGAACTGCGTGCCAGTTGCTGGAGGAGATGAGACTCGTGCAGGGAATGTGCGCAGGCCTCCAGCCGCAGGAGTGCCCGTTCTCGAGGTCATGCCACTGCCGCCCTCCTCACCCTTGCCCAAAGAGTGTGTGAAGACAACGAGATTGCCTCAGCCACAGCAGAGGCCAAAAGCCATGCTATACAATTAATCCTGAAACACATGCAGGGCATGGGGTCTGACCCACTGACATCGGTCTCCACCATCGAGAGCTCCCAGCATGGCAGCCCAAGGCGCTGCTCACAGCCACTCCGGTCCCCAATGGAGTCTGCGAAGAGCCTCTTGCCAAAGAGGGGCCACAAGTGATACTGAGCACTGACTGGGTTCTTCACTGGATGTGTTTGGGGAGGAGGGCGTTTGGGGAGGGTCAATTTAAGGAACGGGTGCTTGGGGAGGGGGGGGGGCTTGTGTGCATTCACGTTAGTAATACATACATAGTTATCACCTGAAGCACTGACAGGACATTCCTTTTTTCCAAACAAGTGCTCACTGTGATTGTGCATGATGACTACAAAGGTGCAAGGGGTGTGCAGAGTGAAGGGGAAACTCAAAAAACGTCCTCAAGCAATTTTTGCCGGTCCATGCTCCCATCCCTGGCCTCCATGCGCATGTGCATGAACCTGGCTGGCGCTGCATCATCATCATCATCCTCTGATGAGGAATGTCGAGATCTGGAGAGAGTGGTATGTTGCTCCTGACGCAGATGTGCAACATTGCACAGGCCAGGACTATCTGCCCCACCTTATCGGGCCTGTACTTGAGCGCACTCCCAGACCAGTATAGGCATCTGAAACGTGCCTTCAAGAGCTCGAAGGCCCACTCAATGGTCACCCTGGGCCTCACTTGGGCCCTGTTGTATGCCACTTCTTGCAGCGACTGGGATTCCTCAAACAGAAGCAGCGGGTATCCAGAGTCACCTACAAGGGTAAGGACACAGGTGTGAGTAATGATGCTTGGCAGTAGTGTTGCCTGTGACAGCGGCATCTCATTGGTCAGTCTGTGCATTTATGTCTCATTGTGCCACACTGTTTCATGTTCCAGTCCTTGCATGCGTATTGCACTGTTCAGGGGGCGGGGGGCGTGTGTGTGCAGTTTGACGAGGTAACATCTACCAAGGCTTGCGGCGACCGCTCATTGCAATTTGGTATCCGACTCTGAGGGCAGCATTCCATGGGGTGTAATCTGGGCCTGTGCATTCCCACCATGCATGGTACCTGACGGGAGTCTGGGTTTCATTTGCAGATGGTCTGTGTGGCATCCATGGTGGTGTGTGTCATTACTTGTGGACAGAGTGCATGGCAGGGTAGTGTCCCTCAGTAGTTGTTTGGCAGTCTCTCATCCTATGTATAGTGGTGTGTTTGGGTGCCTCATCTAACGTCAATGCCATGGGCAACATTGTTGTTTGTGGGCCCTGCACATTGCCTTGGCCCGAGCCCCAGGGCTTACGCAAAGTGTGTCTGGGGCCGGGCCACCTGTTCCGGTTATGGACGGGGTCATTGGATAGGCACAGCTAATTGTGCATCACTAGACTGTATTGTTCCCTGTGATTGCTCCTCTACCTTGGACTTTGTTGTTGCTGCATGTCATCTGCAGGCTTGCCCCTGCGGTCTTGGGGTACCACAGGACATACATTTTATGACCCGAAGTGGCCATGTCTGCCAATTCACTGGAATAGCCTGGTAGGGGTGGGGGGGAATGTTGCATTTCGGTGCCCTTCATGCATTGCGTGTGGATGTCCAGTTGCGTTTGAAATGGCCTAGTCAGTGACTGCTACATCTCCAGTCATGTGCTACTCTTGTGTGTTGTGGCCGAATCAGTAAAAGGGCTGGTAAAAAGTATTACATGCACTTTTACCGTATAGCGGCAAACTCGTAATGAGCCCTGACCGTCAAGTTGCTCTATAGACGCGCTTTCTTATCAATGCTACATGACATTTTGTATACATGTAACATCACACGCCATGCATGATGACGACATTCAAAATATAGGACTATATATTTACATCTTATACCTATCAGGTTGATTAATTTTGAACAGTAAGAGTAACAACTTTAATTAGGAATTGGTGACACCATAACCTCGGTCTTTACTTACGCTGCCATGACTTTCCGTTTACCAATAAATGTCACACGCAATGCGTGATGACGCCATTTACAATATATAAAAAGCAGTTCAAAATGTTGTTATGTTAAACACGTGGATCACTGTATAGATGCCGACTATGGTGGGTTGTAACACCTCTTGCATATCCCAACGCTTCAAATCCTCCGTACATGCCTTCCACAGGGCAGGGACATTTGCTTCATAAATAGCATAATAGGTGGAGGGAATCGTCCACAAGGCTTTCTGGTGCCTGGGACCGCACTAACTCCAACTTTCTCTTCCTAAACATCTTCCTTCTCGAGCCCTCCGCTCATCCACCTCCAACTCTCTGAGGGTCAGGCACTTCTCCAGGCAGAGAGTGGGGGCTAGATCTCTTTCCTCGGCTGGGGCCTTCATCTGGAACAGCCTCCCTGCCTCTCTCAAACTTCAGCAGAAACACCTCTGGTTCCGGAAGAAACTCAAGACCTTCCTTTTCGCTTCCGATTTCTCTCTTCCTCTACCTTGCTGGTGTCCCTTACTCCTCCGCACACTGGTCACCTGGCCTCCCACTGAAACTCGGGCCCAAGTTCCTGCATGTCCAGTTGCCCTTGCACTGCCTCCGGGCTCCCAGAGCACTTAAGGGTCTGTATCGGCAACCCTACTGTCCCTTATCTCTGCACTGATGAGCCCCCCTATGGCAGCACTTATTGAGTTACTTGCACTTTTCCCTCCCCCCAGCACTTCTGATCATCCCTGCACTTGCGCGATCTGAATGACACAGGCTTAGTAAGATCATAGTTTTGTACTAACTCCCCCCCCCCCCCTTGTCTTGTCACGCTTCGAAACACAGGCGCATTATAAATTACCTATCATATCATCCGAATAATTATTGTAATTACCAACGGTACATCGAGTTAATACTTTCATGACTCTGGGAATAATACATGGAATGACCATGGATAAAAGTTTTTTTTCTTACTTGCCGCATTGAAAGGTGACGTCCAAGCTAATATGGTGAGCTTGACCCTCATATTATAACACAAACATTACTTATATATTCACTAAATATTTACCTAATATATACACTAGACTGAGCCTTATGTTTAGAAACTATTCAGTCCTCGTTTAAGATGGTTCTTTGATATGTGTTCATTTTGGAATTGTTATGGAACCTACGCTGTTTTTGTTTAAATAGATATCATGATTGCACACTGTTTCAGAAAATTGATACATTAAAACCTTTTTTCTGAGTAAATTAATTGAGTTACCTTCAATGGTCACATTCAGTGTTGCATTAGCTCTTCTCAGACTATGATGTATTATATACATCAAGGGTGCGTAATATATGGCCAGCAGTTCTTTTATTCAGTTTTGGACTGGTATTCGGGCTAGATGTCTTGGTTCTATGCTGACAGCAGCCCTATTTGAATATAGTATATAGAATACGCTTATATCACCATGAAGGACAGGCGCAGCAATGTAAATTGTCAGCCCATTATCAATAAGGAGTGCACTGCCTCCATTATAAACAATTGTGATTAAAATTAGAAATGTATAATGATGACAAGCCGTTTCAAGTTTTAATCAATGTTTTTGGACAACAATGTATTGTTAAGTTCATGGACTTAGTTTCCTTTGAGAGTGCCGGCCATGTGACCCTGAAGTTCAGGGCAGCCTTGCATTTCTACGGTTTCTCCCCACAAGACCTCAACAGGATTGTGTTGCGCACCTGTAAAATATAAAAATTGTAAACAAAAATAAATTAACTTGGTTGTGCATTCCATCATTTTCCCCGTTATCACTGTTCTAATTGATTTATAAGGACGAAACACCAAACCCTGTTGACAGTGGATCACAGTTGACCATTGTCTATGAACCATATTACAGAGCCTATTTGAAGCACCTGCCCAAAGAACTGTTGACTGGTTTGAAGTTGATGGGATTCAGAGGGGCCAATTGCAAATATACAGGTCTGTGTGTGGTTCATAGGAAGTTGTGGAAATAAATACTAATCTCAATGCACAGCCTTGGTATGTCCCACAAGTACCTCTAACCTTGAATTGCGCTTGGTGATGGGAACAAACACTGCAATGTATGGGGTCCTGGTTAAGTGGTGCGAGCAAATGGGATGTCCAAACCTGGACAATGCATCATGCATGTCAACAGACTTATCTGCAGAAAGGATTGGAACTTACTGATCAACCCGAGAGACCTGTAGGAAATGGGCTCACCACCAGGAACAGTTGAGCCAATATTCCAGTTAACATCACTGTAATGATATCTGGACAGATGAGACACTTCCATCACTGGAGAGGGATATGGCTTGTGATGGAAGCATCAACAGAAAATAACGTACCAGTGGGACTGTTGGTTCAGTAAACTGTGCTCACCAGCAAGCACAGAGAAACACACCATGTATCTTTCCATCATAAATATCACAAATCATTCTATCCTGTTTGCTGGAGGCATCAAAACTGCCCAATTTAACGTCATTGACCGTGGTGCAAGCCTCCTCAGCATGAAGTCCAAAAATTTTGATGTTTGATTAAACTTTCACAATACCTGTCTAAACAAGCAAGAAAGTAACCATTTGAGTTTGCAGCAGGCCAGTAAAGCGGACCTGTTCTCCACATATGATTGGACTTTGTGGGAGAAGGTAGAGTAGTATACTATATCTAGGTAAATGATAACACAGAGTGAGATGAAGGTGGATAGCTCCAGGAGGTGTGGAAGATGTTAACTGAAATCTGGAAGCACTCCTGCAAGCTGGCACAATTCAAAAGACTAGAAGCCCTTATGCCTCTCTGATTGTGGTGACCCAGAAATAAAATGTCATAATGTGCATCAATTATGGAAGACTAAACCATATACCAATATACCATCCCTGGGGTGGATGAATCCATGTATTGTCTTAAAAGGGAGTTGTTTGTTCTTTGTGTTAGATCAGCATCAGGGATATTACCAGATACCCATATACCCAGAAGACTGGAAGAAGACAGCACTGTTATGCCCTTGTTGTTCTCTCTAGGTTTCTGTGAGCTCATCCGCTTCCCCCAAGGACTCTTTGGACTGCTATGTTTCAAAGGCTGATTGGCCGCACAATTGGAGGCATGAACTTGGTAGAGGTGCAAGTTAATTCAGATGATATCAGTTTATTCGGAGGAATCCTGGAAGAGTTCCCTAGCCCCTACTTAGGAGAGCCAGGAGGAGGAGGAGAACATCAACTGGACTGTGGAAAGGTACACCTAGCTGGGACCCAGAGTGCGCCCCGCACACCCTTTTCTGTCAAATATATGTGGTCAATTGTGCAAAGGTCAATTCGGACCCTCGACTTTCGGTCAATTAGGTAATTCGAACAATTGTGTTAGAACAATTTGGGTAATACCCTATAAAGGACCAGTTGCATCACATTACATGACCTCGCCTGCAGAGTCAGGGATTGAAGAAGTCTTGGAAATAACACCAGTTATGTTGAAGCATTGGCAAATGCATCAGACACACAGTCCGTCGGATGTTTGGACCCATTTAAAAAAATATTGTCTGACCACTGCACTGAAGGATGTAACCAAAGGCAACCCTGTTGCACAGAAAAAATTAGATGAATCTTCTGAAGCAGAGTCATGCTCTCTATCATCCCAGTAAGCTGTTAGCAGAAAGATGGGCACGGGTTTGTACCCAAGCCTTTCAGATGCTTATCAAGACAATTTCTGAGGCTCCAGGATTGGGCTATGTTGATTGGAAATTCCCCAATGTCCTTCATGTGAATGTCCGTTTATATGGTGTTGACACCTTCTTGTATCAGAAACAGCAATAACAATTGAGGCCAGTTCCCTTTGCCAGTAAAGGGCTAAATTTGGCAGATAGGAATTACCTCTTGAATAAATTGAAATGTCGTACCATGAAATGGGTGGTGACAGAAAACGGTGACATCGAAATCGAGGGAATTCGTCCCTTCTCCCCAAGGGGAAGCCCCTCCCTGAGGCTAGGGACATGAGCCCACTCCACACTACCCACCCTATGGGTTGAGGGAAGTGGGACCTCATCGGGAGAAACTCCTCCTTTGGAGACAAGGACTCCTGTTCCCATAAGCAACTCCCTGAATCTGTATGCATGATGGCATACCTGGGATGCTCTCAAAGATCTGAAATCCCTTTTCAACACATTTGGGACGAAGAAACTCTACAGGGATGTCATTATGTTATTGAAAAGGAATATGTCCCTTTAAAACCAAATAACCAATCTACTGAGAAAGGTATGGTCATTAACGTCGCTTTTACAAAACACACACACAGAGGAAGGAGAGAGAGAGAGAGCGAGAGAGAGAGAAGCTGGCGTCGGTCCGGGGAGGTCCTGAGCCACACAACATCTGCAGAAAGGACTCTAAAACCCAGCGAGTATCAAACTTGCTTATCAGTGGTAAGCAAAACGCCAGCGCTGTGGTGTTGCAGCAACCTGAGAAGCCAGGTGGACAAAACGCCAAGAACAGGAGGTGGCGAGACCACGGTCGAGGACCTGGGGTGGTCCAGGAGTCCAGCAAACTTCACTGATACCATCACAAATGAGCAGCAGCAAGGTGCCTGTTAGCGCTTCACGTACCAGACAGTCAAGAAAGGACGAGAGACCAGAGAGAGAGGAGACACCGCAAGAAAGCGGAAGTAGAGAAGGGAAAGGCACCGGGGACCGAATCCAAACAAGAAAGACTCTAAGGAACCCAGCTCCAAAAGAAGTACTCCACCAGAGAAAAAGTGTCACCAAGTGTCATTGTCTGAGATGTTTTGGATTAGGCTGATGTGGGGCAACGTGGTGAAATTAATTTTAGCTTTGTATCCCTTTTGTATGTGTTTTTTTAGGGAAATTAGCTGAGTTTTACTTATTTGCATATACCTTTAATGAAATGCCATCAACTGATTTTTCTTCTTTTTATTTGTCTACATTTAAATGAGATGCACACTATTAATTTGTAATGTTCTCTGTTGTGTACTGTCTGTTGTATATTTACTTTTTCTCTTTTTCTTTTCATGCCAAATAATTGTTTGTGAAAAGCTTACTTTTGTAGGCTAAAACACAATAAAAAAAAATAATAGTTACATCTAATACAGCTCATACAAGCAATTAAAATGGGTCTCGTTGGTGAGAAGTTTAACCTGTTCCTCTCCCTATCATCCTTTGGGGTTGAGGATTTCACGAGCTGAAAGATTCAACCAAATGGTAATGGGCACACTGTCCATAGAAGAAAGGATACATTGGATCCAGCATGTGGCTACTTTGGTTCATACCATGGTGTGTACCCATAACAATGCCATTGTGTACTCCCAATAGTTTTTGATGTATGGCTGGGATACTCGCATGCCAATTGACCTCTGTTTTGGGGTTAACCCAGTTGGTGCTTGTCATGCAACATACCTAAAATATATAAGTGATCAGTCACAACAACTGGATCAGGCACATCAAAGACACTGCAGACAATGGCAGAAAGGTGTGGCATTACATGAAAGTAAGGTTCCAAGACCTGCAGCCTGGTGACTGATAGCTATCATATATCTGTGTTGCAGAGAGTGCAAGGAACTTGGGACTATATGACAATTTCAGCCCTCCATAATGGAGCAGCAACTGTCAGTACAACCTATTATGACAAAGTCCCCTGTGTAACTCAAGGTTGCCTATTGGGGAAAACGGAGGGCTGAGTACCTGCCCAAGCTGGGAGATGAGGGGCCTGAGGTTCGTATGCAGAGGATCTCCTGGTCACCCCCAACTAGTCGACACTGTGGAGCAGGTGACCGCCACAAGAGACCCTCTAAGAACATTGTCTCTTCAAGCGGGGGCAGCACTTCCCACACCGAGGAATCAGGACCATTTTGAAATAAATAATGCAATGATTCCCACACTCCCAAAGGGTTTTATGTATTTTTGTGGCAGAGGCATGTTTAAACACTGCCTCTTTAATAGAACTGGACTGTACAACTGAACACCACATAGGGAAATAATTAAATTCCTTTGGTCCAAGCATTAAATAGCCTTACAGACATCAAAGGCGCATTCACTTTTTTCACAGCACTTGTTGAGAGAATGTTTAGTTTTGTGATTTTATGTTTTAACTGTCTGGGCATTTTGTTTTTATGAAATTAGCAAGAATGCTATGATAATTGTAATATTTCTTTTCTTTTATGTTGTTGTTTTTTTTCTTTATTGTTTTACGTTTTGTGGAAAGTAAAATTTTGACTGATACACAATAAAAAAATAATAAAAAAGTTGAGAGAATCGGCTCTGACATCAGTGCCACTCATAGTGTTCTTGCAGCACTTGTGTAAGAGGCCTGCGTGAGGTTATGGGGCACTCCAGATGTTCTTGCAGCGCTTGTGCAACAAGCCTGTGCATGCAACAGAGGCACGCCAGATTTTCTTGTGGGTCAAACCCTTGCTAGCACCAGAGCCACATAAAATGTTCTGGCAACACTCGTGCAGCAAACCTTTGTAGAGATAAGAGAGACACTGAATATTCCTGCTTGCCTCATATAGCTGGGTCAATGTACCAAATAACCGGCAAAGAAAATTCAAAACTAATGTAATTTAGCTTACTTCTTTGTAAGACACCTGCACAATACATGTACCTACGTCCCAGTCATTTTGAACCCATAAACCACAGGGAGGAGCCCAGGGCTGCAGAGGGAACGGGAGGAATTGTCAAGATGTGGGAGCAACTCTTTAAATGTATGGTGCAGCATTACAGTTTCACAACATACACAGCTGACGCAGTTAGTGAAACCCCTCACCCATTCTCATCTACAGGTGCAGCCCCTCAAAGGAAGTCAAACCACAGGGGAAGAGTCAGAGTTATATATATTTAGGAACCCAGTCAGGCAGTGCGGTTGGTTGGAATAGGAGCCATCAGCAGGAGTTTGGAGCGGGCTGGAGAATGAGGACAGAGCTTGGAGAGAGAATGGAGACAGGAGGAGACTGGTGAAGAGGGGAGGAGAGGTCATCAGGAAGAGGAAGTTGATTTAAAGAAGAAGGACGAGGTTGAATTAAGTCACCAGGAAGTAGCAGTTGGTTTAGGAGAGAAGGATGAGATTGTATTAAGTCCTCAGGAAGAGGTTGTTGGTTTAAGAGAGAAGCATGAGTTTGGGCTGAGACATAAGGAGGTTTGCTAGAGACCTCGGCAGATTGTTTGGAGACGTCAGAGGTTAGTTGGAAACCCCAGGAGGTAGTTGAAGGTAACCATCCGGAGGAGGGACAGCTGGATAGCGAGGGTTTAACTATTAGGATCAGGATGGCACAAGAGGGCACTTTGGACCAGGATAGGGTGTAGGTGTGAGATCCGTTCTAAAGGGGTCAAAACCCACGATGGGAGGAGCAATGTTACTGGTTCTGGATATTTCAGAAGAGGAGGAGCGGATCAGGAATAGAGAGGTGGTTTGTAGGTCAGGTGGGAAGACGATGAGGTGACAAAAGCCCTCTTAAATCCAGCCTCGTGGTAGCTCCATTCTTGGGGTCAGTGCATCCATATTGGCAGAGTGAGGACAACACTATATCACCAAATATAGCCTAGAAAGGTACAGCACCATAAATATTCTATGACTGCTTGATGCAGAACAGATCCATGTCCACACTTCCATACTCCTCTAGTGAAGCCGCTGTCTTTCCTACACATCTGTGCCACTGCCACATTAGGGCACTTAGCTGGCATGTTGCATTGCTTGTTGTTGCCAACATTCACACGTGTACTTGTCCAGGTATTTCATGTACTCTGTCTGCGCGTCACCCACCACATAGCACTCCTTATCGCTCAGGATACCAGTAGGCCATAATAGAGTGTCCCCTTGAAATGACAACATTCCAAAACATTCTAATTGTATCAGTCTGCACACCACACATCCCCATTGGCGCAGTCTCCTGTGAGGGGGCAGATGGACAGGACTCAGAGAAAACAGAACTCCCTGAATGTCCATTTGTGGTGCCCCAGGTAGCATCACTGATGTTTTATTTCTAGCAGAAGTCATAAGAAATGCTCCATCATCTGCTGCCTGGTTATACGCCCATCCCGGTCCTCCGTTGAGTATGTCCTGCATGTGCATTTATTATTATTATGGTATTTATTGACCGCTGACCTTGCTTCGAGGAGCAACGGAGCGCTTTACAGAGGTATACACCAATACAAATGCATAACAGAATGCTTTACACAGGTATACAATAATACAGATACATAACGGAATGCTTTACAGATGTGTACAACATTACAGTTACATAACGGAACGCTTTACAGAGGTATACAATAATACAGATACATATCAGAAGGCTTTACAGAGGTATACAATAATACAGATACATAACGGAATGCTTTACAGATGTGTACAACATTACAGTTACATAACGGAACGCTTTACAGAGGTATACAACAATACAGATACATATCAGAAGGCTTTACAGAGGTATACAATAATACAGATACATAACGGAATGCTTTACAGATGTGTACAACATTACAGTTACATAACGGAACGCTTTACAGAGGTATACAACAATACAGATACATATCAGAAGGCTTTACAGAGGTATACAATAATACAGATACATAACGGAATGCTTTACAGATGTGTACAACATTACAGTTACATAACGGAACGCTTTACACAGGTATACAATAATAGATACATAACGGAAAGCTTTACAAAGGTATACAATAATACAGATACATAACGGAACGCTTTACAGAGGTATACAATAATATATACATAACGGAAAGCTTTACAAAGGTATACAATAATACAGATACATAACGGAATGCTTTAAAGAGGTATACAACGATGCAGATACATAACAGAAGGCTTTACAGAGGTATACAACAATACAGATACATAACTGAACGCTTTACAGAGGTGTACAACATTACAGATACATAACGGAACGCTTTACAGAGGTATACAATAATTGATACATAACGGAACGCTTTACAAAGGTATACAATAATACAGATAAATAACGGAATGCTTTACAGAGGTATACAATAATACAGATACGTAACAGAATGCTTTACAGAGGTTTACAACAATACAGATACATAACGGAGCGCTTTACAGAGGTATACAACAATACAGATGCATAACGTAGCGCTTTACAGAGGTATACAACAATACAGATGCATAACAGAGCACTTTACAGAGGTATAGAACAATACAGATCCATAACGGAACGCTTTACAGAGGTATGCAACCATACAGATGCATAACGGAGCGCTTTACAGAGGTATACAACAATACAGATGCATAACAGAATGCTTTACAGATGCGTACAACATTACAGATACATAACGGAACACATTACAGAGGTATACAACAGAACAGATACATAACGGAACTCTTTACAGAGGTGTACAACAGAACAGATAGATATACAGCCGGGGTAGGATATAGTGGGGCGCAGAGGAGGGGTGCAGCTGTACTGGGGGGGAGAGGAGTTCATCTTCTTCCTCTCCCTCTTTGCTGTATGGATGAATGTTCTCCTCGGTAGGCACCGGCACTTAGTGTCTGATACATAGGTTGTGCAACCTGCAGCTCGAGTGTAATGTAGCCAACATTTTGAGGCGCCTATCTAAATCGGCCTTCAATTTATTGCAGACAATGACATCTGACTTTGCGGTATCCAAGAGCCCCCTGGAATGTGCATCTCGTTCTGTTGTGGCCTGTGCTGTAGCGCTGCTCTGCAGGCGGGTGTGGGTTTCAGCTGTGCTATAGCTCTGCTCTGCAGGCGTGAGTGTGTTACAGCATGGCGTCAGAAGCTACGGGAAGAGGTCACATACATTTCCTTTTACATGATGGGCAATTGGGGGGATTTGCAGTGCTAGTAGGGTGATGGGGAAGTAGAGAAGTGGGATATGTGACTGCAGCCTCCTCCTGTACAACCCCGCACACACCCATAGGCTTATTCTGTACACTCCCCAAACCCACAAGCTTCCTGCTGTACAAGAGCCTCTCATATCCAGAGGCCTCCTTTTGTTCAGCCCCTCCCCCCATATCACAATGCTCCCTTCTGTGCAACCTTCGCACCCCTATATTACCAGGCTTCCTTCTGTTCAACCATCAGCCCTCCATATGCCCAGTCTTCCCGCTCTGAACAACCCCCAATCTCCAGTCATACTTCACTTCCCTGAGCCGGTTATGCACCTAGCTAAGAGCCATGCCTGTTCTGGGCAATGCTGCCGGGCCTCCCAAAGCGAGGCAGGGTAACTGTAGGTACCATCCGGCAGGCCCGGGAGGGGGGCGGCTCCTTCCCCCCAGCCTGACCCATTCCTCATAACGAACGGAGACATGCAGTGTCGGCCCTTACAAAGGAAAGGAAGGGTGACGTGCGAGCATCACCCCCCTCCTACAAAGCAACGAGGTGCTAAGCACCCAGAGGAAACAACAACAAACAGGCAGGGGAAACAGAAAGCACTGCTCCTCCGTGCGGGGGAACAGTCTGTCAGCTGCGGCCGGCGGGGGTTGGACTTCAGACCCCACTAACACACTTCAAAGACCCCTGGGTCTTATAAAAAAAAAAACGACACAGCTCTCACAAAATACAAGTTTTGTCGACCCTCAACGCGCACGGGCCAGAGGGGGTTACCTCTGGACCCGGTGCCCAAAAGTATGATATTATTAGGATATGTGATTAATGTCATTGTTTCTATAACCATATCTGCAACAATAAAATCCAACGGCCTTTTATTGCCAATACTTGAACCAGTGTGGTCCCACTTTACTTCAGGGGAGGGTGGGTCGGCCTTGGAACTTGCATGCATATGGGTCCAAAAGTTATCCCCTGAGGGTGGGCTGACAGCGTGCACTTGCGATGCGTAATGGCGTCATGTGTGGAACCAGAAAGAGGTCTGCATTGCAGGCCCTCTGGATATTTAAGGCTGGTGTATATTGCTATTTGTCGTCCAACTGCTCCCTCGCATTTGGTGGCATCAATGACGTGTGCAGTTCGTGATATTGCAGAATTTGACTATTGCTTGAAAGTGCAATTTGGAATTAATGGCTTCTGGGTTGGTAAGAAGTGCAATGTGATCTGAGACATGTGGAAATAGAGCATGTAAACATCTGGCAAACACATGAATATCTGGGCTGGAACATGCCCACTTAGTGTTGGAATGTGCCAGTGGCATAGACATGTAGGACGGCCACCGGCATTCATACTACTTTCTGGGTTCCCCTGTATGAGCTGCAATGCCTGAATGATGCTGCTGCAGTCCTTATGCAGGCAACAGAGGACGCAGAGGGAGTGTCTGTTGGTGTCCATGGAAGTAGCCTGACCCAGCAGATGGGTGACCTTTGCAATCTCCCCCTCAATAGTAGGCTGTTGTGTGGAATATGTAGTACTCTTTTTCCAGTGTTGGTACTCTGGATTGTGTGGTAATTACTCGCACCTGGTATTTCTGGCGTAAAAGTTACTGCTTGCATTAAGTTCACCCTCTCTGCGCCTGATGTTGCCGCGTGCGGTGTGTGTCAGACTGGCAAATCATCTGGTATTACCCATTGAAGCGGAGTTTACCATTAACACCTGACTGACTTGTAATGAATGACCCATTAGTTTTTTCTGCTGCAAGTGTATTTTTTGTTTACTTATGTGCCCGTGTCACCTGTAACGGATTGTTGGTTGAAATATCTCATGACTGACTGCCTTTCCAACTACTCTTTTCCAGATCTATCGTTGCCTACCAGCCCTCTGGGGGAAACAGTCACACGTTTGACGCAGCCGCCTTCTTTAAGTCTGTGGGTGTGTTCCTCGGTATCTTCAGCGGGTCCTTTGCAATGGGCCTGGCAACAGGAGTCGTGACTGCTTTGATATCCTTTTTTTTATACAGTCCGAGGATCGGAAATGTGACAAAGTGCGAAGCATGGCATTAACATTCTGTGTGATCATTTGATAATCGCATACTGTATTGGGGTAGGTAACTCCTTTCATGTTTGTGTCATTGTGTTTTTGTCAGTGTTGGCTATTAGAAGGCTAACTATAGCATTGGAGTAGAGATAGCAAAGAGATGGGATGTGAGGAGAGCCGCAAAGCTTAGGGGTGATGTCTTTTTACCCACCTATTGCCCACCCATTCGAATCCCCATGGCCATTCCCACCCACTACCTGCCCCTCCCCACACAGAACACACCCTTTTGGGATTCCCTTGAGAAAGATTTATGACACATGCTAGCATTTCTCCCTCTCTCCCTCTCTCTCTGTCTCTCTCTCTCTCTCTCTCTCTCCCCCCTACTGACCTACCTGTCTGCTGCGCTGACTAATTGCCTCCTGGCCTACCGCGCACTTAGGGGCTATAACTATAACGCTACAGTCCCCTGCCTCCTTGCACTTACCCAGAGCCCGGCTGCCCTGGCTGCACGTACTCAGAGCATTGCACTTCCCCCTTCTGCCTCCCTCCTGCACTTTGCGCTGTTGCACTTGTACGATCTGAATGACACACGGCTTAGTAAGATCGTTTGTCTTGCCTCCTTCTGTCTTCCCTCCCTTGCTTTGTCGCGCCTAGAAACACTTGTATACAGGCGCGTTATAAATGACTTATCATATGATATCATCAGTCTTTGCGCAGTATAGGGCTTGCTGTGCTACTTCTAGGCAATCTTCTAAGAGTTTATGGCTTAATAGCAGCTGTAGAGGTTCGTGCACGTTAATAAAAAATGTATTTACCAGTTTGGCTTGTGTACAGGCATTAGCTAGGCATTTGCAAAGATGTCATATGCTCAGGTGCTCACACCATTTTCCATCAGTTGCAGCCTTATGGTCACGTTAGTACACTTCTAGCAGTGCCTGGGAAATGTGTGTTCCACACAAATAAAACCGGTGGCCTTGCCAGTCCTTGACTCTTATTTCTTCTTCTGAGCCAGAGCCAGTTTAGGCCCTTTATGTCATGCTGCAATAGTGACACCAGGAGGTATTTTTTTAAATTAAAACTGCTGTTTAAAGCAGTTAAATGGTCTTTCACATATTCAGCATTGCCATTACTCCTTGTACCTGCTCTCTATATTTGATATGGTTTTGTTTATTTTTGTTGACTAAGCATGCCAGGCCACAGCTATTATATTACGTGCGTTCCTTATTAGTGTTTCCCTGCCCTTTTTATTTAGTTCCTACTTTAATCTTCCCTTGGCTGTGGTCTTCTATGTTTTTCTTCTCTTCTATTTCTTGTCTTTCACTTCCTGTTTCACTCAATTGAATTCCTCTCTTCTGTTCACTTTTTCCACCTTCTGCGGTTGCCTTCTTTTATCGCAGCTGTTTTGCTTTTGTCCCTCTCTACCTTGAAGTTGCCTGGTCTGACCAATCGTAAACTCTTGTTCCTATGTCCATTCCCTCTTTCTCTTTTATTCGTTTCTGCCCGAGTTCCAGTTCCAATCCGGCCATAGAATCTGTCACCAGGTATTGTTGTCTGACTGAAAGAATTACAGGGAAAATGAAGAAACTAGTTTACAGTGGCAGTGCAAACACACCTGCAGATGACAAAATGATGTGGCCTGCAGTGGCCCTTTCTGCAGATCTTGGGATTCAGCCTTGTCGTTTGTTTGCACCCTGTCCACTGAATGACATTGTACACGTGTGTTTGCCAGTCACAGCTATAGCTATGATATTTGCCTTTAGTGGGCAGTCAGCAGTCCCTCACCCATGGTAATAGTTACTATCACAGGCTCGATTTCAGGTTAGTTCATCAAATCTTTAGTAGCAGCAGTGCAGGAAAACCCAAACAAGAAGAACGCAGAAGTCATGTATTTCCCCGTGCACTTCCAATCCAAGCAACCCCTTGTAATACCTTTTCACTCCATAGGTTGCAATGCAACTAGCCAAATATTACTATGAGCTCATCTGGGAGGGTGTCATTCTTCTCATTAGAACAATACAGGCCATCCCAGACATCCAATGTCAAAACTATGTGAATATACAAGATGACTTTGCAGCTACAAGCATCAAATACAAATAAGCACTAACGATTGATAGTCTAAAACAACCACATCAGTTTACCTTTATATAATTTTGGTGAAAGCAAAACATGTTTTTAGTGAAATCATTACTCTAAACAGTAGTGCTGATGCAGCAGTTGCACACATGTGAGTAAATACATCATTAACTGCAAATCTGTCATCATCATTCTAAATGCAGCTCATTGCATTTGTTCTCTGCACATTAAATGAGCTGTAATTATAATAATAATTATAGACGAAGAGAGAGAGCCGCTGCCTGAGGTTTGACTTGGCACAGAGCTCATGCGTGCAACTGTCTTGGAGTAAAGTACAGAGGGAGTTTGATATCCAGGTGCTTTCCAATCACCTTCCACATCAAGTTGATTTGGAGGCACCACATGTGAAGTCAACATTGTGTTATGACCATGCTAGGTAGTATGTAAACACTAAAAGAGCCTAAAAGAGGAAATACATCAATGTCACCAAATCTAACTTAGTGTGTGCGCGCGCAGTTCATCACACTGGGACACAATGCTCTAGCAGACTAGGGTCTGACATGACAAAGTTGCAGACACGTGTCAGTTACGCAACAGGAAGCATAAGCCTCAGCAGTTCCTCTTCCATGTACCTATTTAAATACTGGGGTCATGCTGCAAAGCGATTGCTTCCAAAGCTAACACTGACATGTCAGACCCTCTCTATTTGCTGACTGCTCTCTGGCAGTGAGCCTGTTGGGGGCTGCTCCGGGTCACCGGGCAGCCCATACACTCAGGTCGGGATCACCCGATGGGTCCCACTGTGCGGCGATCATGCCGCTGATAATGCCGTGGGGGTTACCCCACGGCGCTCCAGGTCACTGGAGCCCCCACAGAGCTGGGGTCACCCAGCACACGACGGCCCCGGCTCTGGGGGCACCCAGGCTGGGGTCGTCTCCAACTGCCATGCTCACATGGCCCGCAATAGGTGGAGGTCGGCATTGCCCAGCAGGGGCGCCGGCCTCGTTGTGGGCCCGGTCCCTAGGCCTACACCACAAGATGTTGTGCCAGACAGGCACACAAAGGACGACACCGGAGTCAGCTTCAGTCTTGACTGACGAGCCGGAAGCAGCTCGTCCCTTTTATTAACGTGGTCACATGGGGAGCCATGTGACCACAACACACACTGGATGATACCATGTCCTCCTCCTACAGGGGTGACATGCAACACTCCTCCTTTTTCATAACAACAAAACAAAAACCCCAAAATCCCAACATAACCACCACTACTACTACTTGAGCCACTCTACTACTTTGCACACACTTTATTAACCTGGGTGAGTGGTTCTCATGTCACTAAAAGGCACCACTGAGAGTTACTGGCACAACATAAAGCACTCCACTTCTACAGGTGTGCACCACACTACATTGCCCACCAACTGGGCCATTTTAAGCAAGTCCGTGTCTGCAGGCTCACAGTCTTCGGGGGAATGTCAAATTATGATGTCCATCTTCCGCACTCGTGCAGTCGCCGTAAACCAGCTCGCATCCTCACCAGAGTTTGTTTAGGACAGTCACACCACAGTCGCACAAAACCCGGCAAAGCCGCACCTGGGGAGGCCCAGGGGCCACATCGGCCAAGTCCACAGTCTGAGGGGGCGTGTGATGACATCATGATTTCTTCATCAGCACAGTTTGCTGCTTGCTGGATAAGGGGCAGCGCCCCCTTATTACGGCACAGGCCGAAGCGACGCAGTCGTCATGCGATGGACACAGCCCTCTTCGGGTGAAAATCGCAGACCTTGGCGTGGGCCATGCTGCACACAACCCACCTGGAGCTCTGTGGAGGGCACAAACACTAGACAATCTCACCGCCGCGGGCCCGAGGATGTGGGGCCATGCCCCCAACTAGTGGCACTGCTGCAACAAATCTCCCCAATGTCCCCTTTTGCACGCATTTTGTTTTTCATACCGCGGGCCCAGTTGGTCATGGGCCCGCCTTGTTGGTTCTTTGTTGCAGCAAAGGGGGGAGCAGCAACGGCTCACGCTGCCACCACCACCTTGCCTTGTTCGTGCGGCCACACCGCAGCGCCGCCTTCACAGCGCGGCGCCAACGCCGCAGATCACCTCTCCTCCACACGGGCAGGGGGGGCGACTCTCCACCTCCCCGCAGGGCTCGTGGGGGCAAGCAGTTCACGCGGCCAGCACCGCTTGCCCTCCTCAAACATTCTCCCACTCGAGGTGCACAGAGGGCAGCCTCTCCCGCGGCCGATGCCGCTTCATGGTAGCTTCCTTGCCCGTCCACCAGGTTTGGTTGTAGATGCGGCCAGGGCACCTCCTGTAACCTTCCGTAACAATCCAGTAACCTACCATCTCTGGTCTTCCCAATGTGCAGTTTGTTTATACACTGCCGACTGAAATCACATAGAGGAGATCACAGGTGTATAATTACTCAGAACACACGTAGGCTTCCTGTTGTGATGGGAATTAGCCTGTGACTCCCAGGACCCTAGCCCATTGAAGGTGTTGGCTTGGGCTAATGGGAGACCAAGGCATCTGGAGGGATCCAGGTTGCTCCCCACTGGATCTAGAATTTGCTTAAATTGCCTGCGGTCTGTATTCTGTTTCACAACAGAATAAACACGTGTTTCATACGTTCCGGGATAATTACATGGCACTAACTTGTCGTATGCTAATTCCTATACTCTCATGCGGTTTGGGTTATCAAATATTTCTTCAACAGTAGGTTACTAGAGAAGCACAGTACTTCCTCATCCTGCAACATTTGCACTGTAGAAATGAACTTATAAAAGTAATAGGAACAATTTGACTAAACACATCATTCTTTTGTTGTTGGTTTTGTCAGTAGCCTCTGGTTTTCGCTGTTAAGTTACATCAGTCCTCCTTTCTTCTATGTGGCATTAGCCTTTTTTAGATGTGCATGCACAATAGTTTTTAATAGGTATGTCTGAAAGCATGTTCCTTAACCTGCTGATTTACGTGACAAAATTTACAAAGCTGCATTGCTTCCCATTGCTGGAGACGGCTCTCTTCTTCCTGATGTCATGGAGTACCTTCCTCTTGGCAGAGGCGTGTGGGTTCACAGGTGAGAGCGTTGGGTTTCATGCGCACACGGGCTCACTGCAGCGTGGCAGGACACCACACACAGCTGCTGTTCTCGTCCAATCTGCTCCGCACAGGATGTACTGTAACACGAGATCTGTCTCTTGGTGTCCACCGCTCTTTAATATTGATGTACTTGTGATGCCAGTAGCTCCATGCTAATGTGGATCAAGCTCGCGAGGCGGCGCTTCCTTGCTTTCTCGTTGTTTTGCCACGTCGTGTTCATGTTGTCAATGCTTTGTGTTTTTGGCTATGATGCACAACAGAAATCCTGATCCTCAACTTAGACGCGCTGCCAACCTCCCCACTAACCTAACTTGTGCAGTCCTTCACACAGAGCACCAAGACCCACAGACAAATAGTTGCCCTAGACTTAGAAATAATGCTCGATGACCATCCCTTGTAGGCCTTGTCAAACTTTTAGGCGGCCAGTCTCCTAACCGCCACCGTTTTCTACCACATCACTTGCTTCCCTGCCTACCCCATAAGGTAAGGTTTCCAGCTTCCTGCCCCTGATCACACTCTACTGATTCTCTGTCCATGCTTGGGCGACTTTCTAAACCAGCCCCCCCCCCTCTGATCTTCATGTTAATTTGTAGAAAAGACCCAAAAACCAAGCAACAAAATGCAGCGCTACATATGTGGATTTATTGAGGAGGTCACAGTGACTCAGTAAGAAACGCAAAACACACTTTTGCAAGTGGATGCCTTGCCATGCAGTGGAAAATGGACTAGGTAAGATAAATTATGAACCAGGGACAGTAGGAACAGACAAGGGCATTCAAGGAATATTTAGAGGGGATGCCAGTCTAATTACAGGGTTGGTAGGGGAGAAGGGTTCAAGGAAGGTGACAATGAGTTGGGATAGTGTGGCAGCCTTTCCAGTGTGGAGTAGATAGAGCTTGAGGGCAATCTTTTATGCGTGAATGTTGGTATTGTTTTTGATTTCAGGATGTCGTGAGCAAGGAGGAAGAACATGTGCAGTTGAGAGGTTGCACCGGGTAGGTGGCAGCCGTGAGATTCAGAATGCTGCTGTAAGGGTGCAGATGGAGGAGACTGAAACACAGGTGGCATGGTTGTTGACATAAACCTTTATTAGTAATGACAATAAAGAGAAAACCAAACTTTCCCTAACTCTAAGAGCGGTTTCCCTACCTCAGCTAAAATAATAAGATTTCAATCAGGATGCCTGTGTAAGTCAATAGTCCACCGTCCTGTGTCAAAAACCTACTTCTGTCCCTCGCACCTAAAACTAAACTAAAACGGAGGTGGGTCGTCTTGGTCCAGAAGAATGGCTCCCTTCTCCTGGACAGCGGATCACAGTTCCAGTTGTCAGGTGGGATCTTTACCTGCAGTAATTACTCCCTTCCTCAGGTCTCAGTCCCTTTCCAAGGCACAAAACAAAGTTACAGGTAGTAATGTCAAAAAGCAGTAAAGTCCTCGATTCAAACTACAAAGGTAAGGTTTTAGTTCAAACAGCAACATTCCTTATTGCGCATAGTTGCGTCTTCACTATTGTGTTCGTGGAAAATGCCTTCCTTCTACATGGGTCTGCCTCTGTGTTATTCCCCACACAAACCCAAGGGGAATGACTCTCTTCCCCTAGACTCTCTCTCCACTTGATTTTATGATTTCACAATGCCATGGGAATGCCTCTCTTCCCCTGGCGTCTCGCAGGCTTTTTATCACACTTCACAATGCCATGGGGAATTCCTCTCTTCCCCTGGACTTTCTTAGGCTTTTTTTTATCACAGTTCACAATGTCAGAGGGAATGTCTCCCTTCCCCTGGCCTCTCTCAGGCTTTTTATCACAGTTCACAATGCCACAGGGAATGTCTCTCTTCCCCTGGCCTCCCCTGGCCTTTCTCAGGCTTCTTATCGCACTTCACAATGCCAGGGGGAATGTCTCCCTTCCTCTGGCCTCTCTCAGGCTTTTCTTTATCACAGTTCCGGGCCTCTCCCAGGCTTTTTATCACAGTTCACAATGCCATGGGGAATGTTAAGCCAAATACGTTTCAGAGTAGGGATTTGCGTTTTTGTGACATGGGACATGAGAAGGTGGATTGGGAAATGAAGGGCTGGCAGATAGATGACCTTGGCTTTAGCGGAGTTAAGCATACAACACCAAGTACCATTCAGTGTCGAATGGCCCGCAGTCAGGGAGGTTCAGGGAGAGGTCAGGGATGAAGTCTGGAAAGTAAAAAAAGATCTGGGAAGCATCTGCACAAAGGTGGTTGGAAATCCCAAATTTATAGATTAGGTTTCCAATGTAAGAGGTGTAGAGGGTGAAGTGAAGCAGGCCAAGAACAGAGTCTTGAGGGACTTCCACCAATGGAAGGCAATTGAGGCTGTGTCCAGAATACTATTTTGTTATTTGTTGCGTTTACTGCAAAGACGTGATATTTCTACCAGAAACACATACATAGGCAATCATTACAGCGATCCGAGCAGTCTTGTGAGCAAGGGCTTACAGTAGATAGTTAGAAATTCGAGAATGTACCAGTTAAGAATGGGGTTAGGGTGAAATGGTGACAATGCCGTTGGACTGGGACAGAGGGGGAAGTATGTACACGTCAGTGCTCAATGTATTTACATGGGGGACTATACACATACACGCTGCAAGTTTACATGGGTAAAACAAAAACTTAAATGGAAAGCTTAATGAAGCATCAGATAAAGAAACCCACTGCCCAAGCAGCCAAAACCGTTGATGAGGAATCAGAACAATTGCATGTGGGCGCAGCAGTTTGGGAATACTCAATGGATCACTCTTTTGGAGTACCTAGAGGGGAGTATTGGCAATATGAGCAAAAAATTGGACACCCTTACTTGTAAGGTAGAAGCGAATCATCACAGATTGAAAATCTTAGTGGCTGAATGACAGAGACAGAACAAAGAATCGGCATGCCTAAGGACACACTAGGCCATGCCAGGCAGAAGTGACTTAAATTAAAATTGAAATCGATAAAGTGCAAATGAAAACCGAGGATTTGGGGGTACGTTTCCACTGTAATAATATTAATCGTGGACCTAAAGGAATCTAATGCTTTTGAGAAAATGAAATTCATTCTTGAGAATTTTCAATTGGCAATCCTGGAGAATCCCAAAGATTCTCAACAATTTCTTGTCAAAAGGGCACATAGGGCCACTGGTCTGCAGCTACGGCCGGAGCTTTGCAACCTTCGCCTGTATTTTTCACTATTGGGTCAGAGACACGCTACTGAGAACAGCCAGGGAAAGTGGTGAGTTAAGATAACACAATTCGGAAATCTACCCTGCCTTCAGCCCAGCAGTGCAGGAGGCATAGAAGACATTTAAAGAAGCAAAAGGTATTCTGCTTTACTCATTCCAGTATGAGTACTTTGGCATGGCCCTGAAGCAACTGTCACTATGATCCCAGAACTGAGACCAGACACAAAGCAATATTTCATTGTTTTTTTTATTAAAGACATGCTCAAAATATAACAAAAGATATTGGGGTTATAGTTCCAGGGGTCAGTGTATGATATGAGAGAGGGGCCCGTTGTGCCCTTAGATTGGGGTTTCTTCTCTTGCTCCAAAGGGCCTCTCCAACAAGGTACACAGTTTTCCAAAGTTCAACAAATCCAAATGTATGATGAAAGGTGCAAATCAACAGTTCCAAGTCTTTCCAGTGTGCAAAACAAATGAAGCGTCCACAAAGTCTTCCCTCGTTAGTGAGAGCATTTATCCACTCTTAGGCAGGGTCCTAGGGAAAGAATTGGCTGATCCTCTTACCCTGTTTATCAAACCACAGAACAGAGCCATGGCTCCCGGGACGCTAGATGTTCCCAGGGTCTTCCTGACTGCTACCTCCTGGGCCTTCTCTTTGGGCTTCCCTCCTGACTCAACTGTAGGGCCTTCCTTCCAGGCTGAGTACAAGGGTGGTGCTTGCAAGATGGTCTCGTGTATCGTGGTGGGTTCGGCAAAGACGGGTGATCCTAATCCCACCCATTTCTCCTCTTGCTGTTTCATTTGGGTGCCTTCCATCCTGACGAGCCCTAGAGACTCCTTCCTACACTGCAACGTAGTAGAGCTATCTCATTCTTCTCCTGCCTCTAGTCTGCCCTAAAACTATGGGTTCTTCTGGAACTTCCCTGCTCTTGCTTTCCATGTGGACGGTCACTGCTTCACTCTCCTGCTTACAGTGCTCTCTCCTCTACTGGTATTCCTGCTCACTATAAATTCTTCTCTAACACCAAGTTGTTTCATCTATTCTCTCTAAAACCATACTCTCCTCCTGGACCTTGACTCTCCTCTTTCTCCCCATGATAAATCTCCAAATTGATCTCTTTTTCCTCTCCTCTTTCAATTGGAAGATTTTTTCTTTCACTCCCAGCAAATAATTTTCTGGGCCTTCTCCGAGATAGTGGTGTCCTCCCTCCTTGCTTTTACTGTAATATCTTCCTCTCTCTCTCTCTCAACTGATGTCTCCTTCCTCCTTCAACACTGCAATATCCTCAATGGCCCCTCCCAGATAAACACTCTTCCCTTCATAATAGTCCTCTCCTATTCTTTCCAGAGGGCACCCCCTCACTTTTCTCTCCCTAATCATACCCCTCTTTCTCTGCTCCCAAATGATCTGTTTCTCTGTCTCCAGTAAGCTAGGGCTCCGTCCTGCTCCACACTACCACCAGTCCTCCCTAACATCCAGAGCTCTTTCCCCAGGCCAGCCTCTCCCTACTCTCTATGCCTTGTTCCTCTCTCCTCACCACTTATGATACTGATGTCTTGTTTTTATAGCGCTTCACCAACGCGCTTTACAGAGAACATATCAATATACAATGCGTTTGTTTAACCTTTATTCAATCATAGGTTCATTACGTACAAATCTCATCAATAAATAAATACACACAGCAATTAGTGTGATGAATACTGCAGAGTCATCACTGATCCCCAGCCTAAAGAATCCTCCCATGTGGCTGGCAAAGGCAGCCACTACCTGATCATGACTGTGAGAAACCTGATGGTATCTCCCTAGCTAGTCCCCCGGTATCTGCTATCTAGGTGGTGAGGACACAGCCATTGCTATTGAACCAGTTCCTGGGGGTGGACCAGTGAGGGAGGATCACCTGGGTGGATGTCCTTGGGGAGTGGGAGTGGGACACCGATGGGTGAGACGCGGTATCTCCTTCTTTCAACACCTCTTCCCCCTCCTACCGTATAAGATATTCTGAAACACTGCCCCCCTCTTCTTACACAGACACACCCGAGCCGTTTACCTAACATGTCCCAATACAAGGGTCTGGCATGGTCAGACAATTGACCAGAATCACACACACGTGATTGCTCTTTCCCTTCCCCAGATGGATAAAAGGTGGAGCATGAAAGCACACTACAAGCAAGGCAGACCACACAACGTGAGAACTAACTCAGCAAGGCAGTTTGAGAGGAGGAAAAAGACTGCATGTACCGAGGGGGTGACAAGGAGAAAAGCCACCTTGTCCTTTACGATCAAGGCCTGTGAACCTTCCGCAGAATGAATCGTAAAACTGCGAACAATAGCCAGTGTGTGTTGCAGCAGACGTCAACAGTACACAGAGCGTGCCTATGCTGATAAGCAGGACCGATGGAGGCGCCTGCTACCGTGGTACCGGCCTTCACTCCAGATATTCTGAAAAGCCAAGTGTTTCATCACAGCCCGTGAGTTGAGGGGTGAACCGATGAGAACTGAACTGTGTTGAACGAAAGCCGCAAAGTAGCAACTTGAGTGAAGTTCAAAGAACTGTTAGAATAAAGGGGAAACCAGCTGCAGAGGGATCCAGCACCACGTGGGTGCTTACTCAAGAGACTCCAGTCAATCTTGTGTTTGTTGAAACGGCTAATACCAGAAGGCCTCAGGGAGGCCGCAAAGGAACGGTCGAAGTGGTCATATAGGGGTCTTGCAAAATCCTCTGTACAATCGAAAGACTTTACCCGACAGTTGATTGAGAAGGGCACGATTGTAAAGTTGGCAACAGTGAACCGGGAGGGATGCCAATAAAAATGGGCAAAGTCTAGCAATCCAGGAAACATTGTGTTGACATAAGGTGAACCTGGCAGAGGGATGTCCATGTTGAACTAGGTAAAAGACATTAAGATTTGTGAAATCGAAATTGAGTGAGAAGGCCCTAGTGAACCCGGTGGAGGGGGGCAATCACTTGAGAGGGGTCGGAGCATGACGGAGGGGGATCCAGGGATGAGAAGCCATCATCCCCACTACATGTGAATGCAAGAAGGCCTTAGAAGGGCCGCAAAGGAACGGTTAAAGTGGTCATACCGGGGTCTAGCAAAAGCCTCTGTACAATCGAAAAACTTTGACCGGCAAACCATTGGAAGCCACGGAAGATGAATTTCATTGAACAGAAAAGGAGAAAGAACTATATGTATGGCAATAGTGAACCCGATGGAGGGATATGAACAGTTCAATGTACAAAAGGACATTAAGACTTGTGATTGCCTCTGGCACCAGTGTGCGGAATAGAAGCTAACAGTCGAGAGGGACCTGAGCCCGGCACAGGGGGAGCAGGGGTGAAGAAACGTGCACCAAAAATTAGAATTGGAAAGGAACTTTTTGTTTGTTATTTTCTGATCCTTGAAGACAAGAAATTTTCTAGTGGAAAGAGACTTGAGAAGTTGAGAGCAGAGCTGTCGAGTCGTGCTGGAGAAGCTTGAGGTATGCTGTGCTCAAAGGTCCCACCTTGCCCCGTGCTCAAAACGTGGGGAAGAGAGACCCCGACTACTACAATCTGACATATTATTTGTGAACACTTCTTTCTTTCTTATGAATCCTATCCCACATTCGATTGTATGTAGTTGTAAGGTTTGGCAATAGGTATCTTAGTATAGGCTCTTTCTGATTTGACAAGACACCACAAGGACTGCCTTATTTTTCCTTTGATGGTCAAAGCTTGCTCACATCATAGATTTAGGTTTAGACTAGGCATTTATCTCACCCACTTTTGCAGTTTAATAAACACCCTGGAACTGTGATCACTTGTGTCTGTCTGTATTGTTGCCACCATGAGTTCCTTACATATAGTAACTCCCAGTGGTCAACGAAATAAAATCCCTAGGAGTTTATATTTATTCCAGACTCACACTAAATAGGCAGGTCAATGCTGTTGCCGCTTCAGCCGCTTGCACGGCTAAACTGATAAGAGCCAGCCGCCCTTTTCTCTCTACAGAAAACTCTATCACCCTGGCGAGGGCATTGATACTCTCCAGGATTGATTACTGCAACTCTCTTTGTAGGGACCAGCAGTAGAAACATCAACACGTTACAAACAGTACAAAACAATGCCATAAGAACCGCATTAAATATCCCTATGAATCACATCCCATTCACTAGAAGGAACATCCCCTGTCCATGACAGAATTAAATTCAAAACCTTTACGTTGACACACAAATGCATTGCTAATAAGGCTCCTAAATACCTAGGCAACCTCATTTGCAAAGTCAATACTAACAAACCAGCCCACTCTGCCTATACTAACCTGCTCTCCACCCCCATTACAGAAGACAGAAAGCAGGAGGTTCAAGCTTCCCAGTTATAGCTCCAAAACTGTGGAACGCCCTCCCCTACAATTTGAGAAATGACATGTCTTTCTGGTCATTCAGAAAAAAACCTTAAAACCCTGCTCTTCAGATCTGACCTCTTGCAATAGACTCTTACCCCTTCATTCTAGTACAAATTGGGATAAGGATCTGTAACAACATATAAATATGTAAATTGTGAGATTTTTGCTCTAGAACCTAATGTAAATTTGCTGTTAACATTTTATGTCCTGAGTGTTTAACGCTTTATATGTAAGGTACTGTGTAACTTGTAATGTAATTGCCTGAGACTTTAATGCTTTATATGTAGTGTACTGTGTGACTTCAAAGCTGTAACCATATCCTTAAGCAGTAATGGGCGCCTAGTTGCCTCTGGGCTATGTGCGCTTTTTTTACAATTATTATTATTTTTTTTTTATTAGCATTTCATGGTAATACAAATTAAACATTTACGCCACATCTTTAATCCATAAAAAGAGAAAAAGAAAAGCTTTGTCCCCCCACTCCAATATGACTTTATCCTCCAGTCGTAACATTTGTTAGTTGCATGAAATCTCATGAATTTTCTTAAAAATTGCAAGTACCAATTATACAAAAGCCAGCGTGATAGAAACCCGCTCTCCCGATAATAACATCTTCCACCATTCCTTTTTTGTGCGGTTGCCATACTTCTGGATTGATTCTGACATCAACCGTACCCTTAGATCAATTACAGCTGGGTATATCATAACCATGCGATACAGGGTTTCCACTGAGTTGAGTTCTTTCCACAGGCGACATCCCAAGTGACCATCTTTCTCCTCCCTTGGTCTCAGAATCTCCCTTTTTGGGAACAAAATTCTGTCATAATCTCAGAAATTGCAGTCTGAGATACCAATTGGGGAAAAGCTGTAGGTACTTCGGCAGGCAGCTCAACTTCTTTCCTCTCCCCAGTATTTACCATAAAGTTTGCAAGTCCCCCTCTCATCGTGTGTCTGGATCCAATCCCTTCTGAATAGTTTCAACTTTACTCTGTACGGGTTACACAGCAGGTTAGTAACAGTTTCGACAATTTCTTAAAGGCCCATAACACATGCCCCTTCCCATTCTCGTAGAGGTTGTTCAGAGTTAGATGTTAGGGCGTTTCGCAAGGTCTTAAAGCCACCACTCAGGTTTTGTTCCCTGCATTTCCTCAGCCGTTTGAGTTTTCCACCTCACTATGGCTTTTAGAGACATCAACCCCAGCTCCATCCTTACAGCCTGTATCGGGACGCTCTTAGGCAGACCCAACACGTTTTTCCAAAATAAGTATTCGAGAGACGGCCAGATCTTAGCTTTGCAGTTCAAAGAAGTCTCTGCTCCGTATGTCAATAAAGGGATCACTTTCATCCTATAAAAGCTGATGAGCGGGATCATTGAGAAAACACAAACCTTTTTCATGATTATTCGACCCTGGGCCGCTAAGGTCTTTGCTTTGCTTCTCAGTAATTTAATTCTAGGGGCGTCACTGTAGCTTGGGTTTAGACAAACTCCCAAGTAGATTAGTGATTTTACCTCTTGTAGCTTTTCCCCCTCTTAGATGCCAAGACTGTGGAGTGTTTCCGATCCTTGCAAGTGAGTTGCCAAATTTCAATATTCCTGTTTTTGCCGGGTTAATCTGCAGCCTGTTTGATGAAATATATACCTGCAACACGTCAAGTGGTCTTTGAAGTCCTACTGGCGTTTGGTCGGCCAAAGCAATGTCATCAGTGAACAGAAGTCGCCCCACTGGTTCCAATCCCAATTTAGGCGGAAAGCATCTCGTCTCCTCAAAGGCAGAGTCAATGTCCGAGATGAATAGTTTGAACAATTCTGGCGCCAGTGGGCAACCTTGTTTCAAGCCCTTAGTTTTTGGTATGTGCCTTGAAAGCATACCCATAGAATTTCTCACTTGCAGCGTCGTCTCGGTATAAAAGTCTTTAATGGGGTCCATGATGCTTTTAGGGCAATGCCATCTTTCCATTTTTGCCCATAGAGCGGGTCACTTGATAGTATCAAATTGTTGTGATAAATCCGCAAAGGCCAGGTATACCCTTTTTGTTCTGTTTTTCTCTGCCCTTTTTTTGAAAATGCTGATGATGAAGAGTTTCAAGGTTGTCACTATGCCCTTTGTGAATCCGGATTGCCATTTGTGTCTATGGGTAGATGTTATTGCCCATTGTGCTAGTTTTTTTTAGCAGTAGGCAGGCAAATAATTTGCCTACCACGTCCAGAAGCGCTATTGGGCGATATGTGCGCTTTACAAATGAATAAATAAAATGGTGTCGGGAGTGGGATGTGATTCAACTGATAAAAATTGAAACCCATGCTAATAATTGTGGTAACACCGGAAGGGGAAAATAAAATAGTTGATCTCCTAGATTCTGACCGTGTATCCACATTGAAAGTGGTGTTGTCCTCTCAGTTACTTATTCCATCTAGTCAACCGGATCTGTTCTTTAAGACTTGAGTCTTACTAGATACCCTTCACTCTCGCATTATAACATACAACCGTGAGACCGATTATTTCTAAATTATTGGCCGGTCTTTTCTTTCAACAGACCCGGTGCTCTAAATCCCCCTCCCTCCAAGCCTTTTTTTTCCATGGTATTCAGTCACCATCAGCTGCAGGACCATCAGGGTTAACAATTAATCTATCCCAGTCCACTCCTTCGACTGACTCAGAATCTGAGGACTCAGAGGATTTTGAAACCTTATCTGAAGAGGTTGAGAGTTGTTTCTTTTCTGATTCGGACACCTTACCCCTACACCCCCAGAAGAAATGGCCGAACTAGACAATATCATCGCTCAATTGGCGGCCCATCAGATACAGGCCGAAAACAGACTCCAGGAAAATGTAACTAGACAACTGAATTGCAAGCAAGGCCTTTATTACCACAGAGCGTCCTCCAGCCATACCTCGAAGGCGAAGATAGGGAAATGTGTTCCTAAACTTCAAACGCCTGGCCGAACAACTAGGGTGGGGAGAGAACCTTAGGAGATGCTATTTGCGGCCCTAGTTGAAAGGGGAACTCCAAACTTCCTATCAACTACTCAGTCTTGCACAGGGAGCCTCTTTCATATCTATCAAGGAAGGCTTGTTGAAAAGAGTGGGGCAAACCTGCAATTTCTATTGACAGAAATTACAAGCCATTAGGTTGAACCAGGGAGAAACTCCTTTAGAGATGGGCGAACGGGTCGAAAACACAGTGACCCTATGGACTAATAATAACACTCTAGAAGAACCGACGGAGATGATTACCTTAGAACAATTTACAAATTATGTAACCCTTTTTTTTGGAAAAATCTGCATCAGCCTCAAACCCAGAGAATAGATAAACAAGGTGGGATCATATAGAGTCAAGGAAGGGATGCCTTGAGAAAGAGTAGAGATCAGGAAAACTGATCCAAAACTAAAGACGAAAGCAGAAGGGAGGGAAGTAAAAGGAAGCTAACCACCTCCTTTGGTCTGTTTCTCCTGTAGAGAAACAGGACATCTAGCTAGACATTGTCCCAAGAATGTAAATGACGAACCAATAGAAGTAGGCTGTTTGAAGTGTGAAGAGTGGGAAGAAACCGAGGAAGAGCTAGAGACATTTAGCATCTGCTTATGTCAAACCCCTGCCGAGTTCACATACGAAAAAGGCTTGGGTGAATGGGAAACCGGTAAAAACCTTAATCGACACAGGTAGTAAGCAGACTGCTATAAGGGCCGATTTAGTTGCAGCCCAAGGCCTAAACTACGCAACCATGGTCAGAGTAACTTGTGGACATGGAAACAACAAAGTGTATCCGAAAATACCAGTACACAGAGAAATCTGGGGTAAGTCCTGCGAAATACCATCAGCCATAATTCAGGGCTCCCTGAAGAAGTTATTTTACGCCGAGACTTCCCCATCTTCTCTACTCTCTTACAGGAATCTCCACCCCCCTTCGGAGATTTTCTGCTCCAGAGATCCTGGCAGGAAAGTTATGACTCCCAAGACTCTCCAATATGGAATTGGGAAAACGCTGAACCAATAAAACCCAAGACAGCCTTTGAAACCCAATTCATAGGTTATTGTAGAGAGTCAGATAAGACCACTTTACCTCTAACTATTAAAACCGATCAGTGGAATATGCGAGAGTTCCTGTTCATCTCTCCACCTTGTACGTTGACCGGTCTTAAAAACAGGAAACCGAGCCAAGGAATAGGTATATCCACCTTGCATAGGGGAAAAATATGAGAAACCTGAAGGTGTCTCCCTAGATCTGTGATTCAGGTGACCAGGACACGGCCATCGCTATTGGAACCAGTTCCTGGGGGTGGGCCAGTGAGGGAGGATCACCTGGATGGAGGGTCCTGGGGAGTGGGACACCGACGGTTGAGATGCAGTATCCCCCTTCTTCCAACACCTTTCCCCTCCTACCACGTAGGATATTCCAAAACACTGCCCTCCACTCTTTTACAACACAGTCACTTTCGCACACCACAGACAACGGACTAACACCCGAGCCGTTTACCTAACATGTCCCAATAAAAGGGTCAGGGATGGTCTGGCAATTGACCAGAATCACACACACCTGACGGCCCTTCCCCATAGGGATACAAGGTGGAGCACGAAAGCACACTACGAGCAAGGCAGACAGCACTAGGAGACAGCTATCCAGGCACATCACTTCAAGTCGAGGAAAAAGGCAGTGAAAATCGAGAGGCTGTCAAGGAGAGATGCAACCTTGCCCTTTCCGACCCAGACTTGCGAAGCCTCCGGAGAAGGAATTGTAAAACCGCAGACAATAGCTCATGTGTGTTGCAGCAGATGTCAATGGTACTCGGAGCCTGCCTACACTGATATCAGGGCCGAGGGTGGCGCTTGCTACTGTGGTACCGGCCTTTACTCCAGATATTCTGAAAAGCCAAGCAGTTAATCACAGCCGGTGAGTCGAGGGGAGAACCGATAAAACAAACCGAACTGTGTTGAACTAAAGCCGCAAAGTAGCAACTTGCGGGAAGTTCAAAGAACTGTTAGAATATAGGGGAGACCAGCTGCAGAGGGATCTGGCACCACGTGGGTACTTACTCTAGAGACTCAGGCCAATCCCTTGTTTATTGAAACTACTAATACCAGAATGCCTCAGGGAGGCCACAAAGGAACGGTCAAAGTGGTCATGCAGGTGTCTTTCAAAATCATCTGTACAATCGAAAGACTTTGACCAACAGGGGATTGAGAAAGGCATGAGTGATAAAGTTGGCAACAGTGACCCCGGCTGATGGATGCTGACAAAAGGGGCATAGCCTGAAGTCCCTATGAACAATGTGCTGACAGAAGTGAACCTGATCAAGGGCTGTCCACACTGAACTGTTTGGTACTGAATAGGAGCGAACAAGAGCCATAGTGAAACCCGGCAGAGGGAGGCTGAAAATTGAGAAGGGTGTGGCCAAAAGAGGGGAACCCAGAGGTGAGTCATTATCACCCTAACTACCGTATAAAAGGAACTTTTTGGTTTATTATATTGCGACCATCGAAGGAAAGAGACTTTTGCATGAAAAGAGACTTGAGTGAGGTTCTTGAATGGTGAGAGCGGAACTGTAATCTCGTGCTGGGGAAGCTCGAGAAGTGTGCTGTGCTCAAAGGTCCCACCTTATCCCATGCTCAAAACGTGGGGAAAGGAGACTCTGACTACTACATCCTGACATATTATTTGTGAACACTTCTTTCTTTCTTATAAATCCTATCCCACACTCTTTTGTATGTAGTTGTAAGGTTTGGCAATAGGTTTTTTAGTATAGGCCCTTTTTGATTTGAAAAGATGCCACAAGGACTGCCTTATTTTTCATTTGATGGTCAAAGCTTGCTCCCATCTTATATTTAGGTTTAGAGTAAGTGTTTATCTCACCAACTTTTGCAGTTTAATTAACACCCTTGAACTGTGATCACTTGTCTGTCTTTACTGAGTATGTACCTTACAGACGCAAGAACTTTCCATTTTTCTCAGCCTAATTTCACATATGGCCTCCTTCACACGTGCTTTGGCTTCCCCAAAGTGATGCCGGACCAAAGGCTATGTAGCCCCAGCATCACAAGACAGTTCCTCACGTGTGATAGCCAGGGGATCTTTAAACCCCCATCCAGGGACATGACATAAATCAGGGCCTCTTGATATTTGCTAAGTGGCGGGTTAGTCCAAATCTGTATCCAATAGTTATGTTATGTTAAAGGATATTTATACCGTGCACTATCGCCACCGGAAAGGTCCCCCAGTGCTCTGGCGGATCAGAAAGGGAAAGAGGGTGGGGTGGGTTAGTAGGACTGAGCAGGATAAGAACAAGAGAGCTGTGATGTGCTTTTGGCAGCATCAGTTCAGGTAACACTGTTCGCTGAGATTAGGTGTGCTTTTCGGCTGGTTGCCGTCATGTGCTGTTGTGCGAGACGATGTGTGGTTTGTTTTGTTGTTGTGGTGTAGTGAAGTATGTGTGATTTGTTGTGCTTGGAGGAATGGTTGTGTTTGGTTTGAGTAGGAGAGGTGTATGCAGAGGGGTATTATTTTTAGTAGGGGGTGGTTAATGGCATCACTATCTAGATGTGGTGCATGCTAAACTTCCCAATTATATCTTGATGCCGCTCGTGCTACAATTCTATGTCTATCTGTTGCATGCTAAGCTCCAAAATTCTATCTAGATGCGAGTCATGCTAATCTCCACAATTCTACCTAGATGTGACACATGCTAATCTTCACAGATGTGATTGCAGGATATCTTCACAGTTCTATCTAGATGTGACGCAAGATTATCTTCACAGTTCTATCTAGATATGACGCATGCTAATCTCCAAAATTCTGTCTAGAGCTGACTCATGCTAATCTCCGCAAATCTATCTTGATGTGACGCAAGGTTATCTTCACAGTTCAATCTAGATGTGATGCATGCTAATCTCCACAATTCTATCTAGATGTGAGGCAAGATTATCTTCACAGTTCACAGGCCAAAGGACAATCGGAAAACCATGTGGCACGGCCACATTTGGACACTAGCCACAGTTAGTAGCTAAACGCAAGCCACAGTTCACAATTCTGTCTAGATGTGACAGGGGCTAATCTTTACAATCCTGTCTAGGTATGGTGCCAGCTGAAAATCACAATTCTCTCTAGATGTGACGCAAGCTAATCTTCATAATTCTGTCTAGATATGACACAAGCTAGTATTACAGTTCGCTGGATATGATGCAATGCTAATCTTCACAATTCTGTCTAGATGTGACACAATGCTAATCTGTGCAGTTCTGTCTAGATGTGATGCAATGCTAATCTTCACAATTCTGGCTAGTTATGAGACAAGCTAATATTACAATTGTCTAGATGTGACACAATGCTAATCTTCTCAATTCTCTCTAGATGTGACGCAATGCAAATCTTCACAATTCTGTCTAGACATGACGGAGGCTAGTTTTACAGTTCTTTCTAGACATGATGCAATACTAATCTCCATAAACATCTTCTATCCGACTGTGACGCATGGCTAAACTTTACCTGAACAGAGTGTGAGCACCTAAATTGGAGGCACAACAATAAGTGCAAAACATAGATTTGAGGTTTGCAGATAGAAGAAGAATGCCCAAGTATGGGACACAACAGTAAATAATACCACTGAATGGTTGGTACACAGCAGTGATAGGGGTATTCTTTACTAACTGCTGATTTTGGTATACTGTGTTGTGTAGGTAATAAGAGAGGCAGGGCTTTTTGGAATACAGTGATTGCTGTACTCCTCATCCAGACCACACTTGTTAGTCGCTGCTGGTTGACGGCTGGCTACTGGCTTCTCAGGCGAACCCAGGCAAACACAATGTGGAGCTTCTTCTTAGGGAGCTGCCATTTTCCTTGGGGCACTTAGACGAAGGGACTATACAGGCAGTGGGCTGCCATAGGGGGTGTGGTTAAGAGCCTACCTCAGTGGTGTTGCTACGTCTGGAAAAGATATGGGGCTAAGGTAATGTCGGGACTGGCGGGATTAGGGGCCAGCCATAGCCTTTTGGTTGTAGTCCATGAGCTTCTATCCGAGGCTACAACCAAAACACCCGGGGCAATAGCCCTCTCAGCCCCCCCCCTAGCAACGCCTCTGGCCTACCTCCTCATCAAGGTCAGGCCTTAAACTGGCCTCGTCTTCTATTGGACTCGGATTGCACTCCATGAAAACTAGTGCTCTGGGTGCACTTTGTGGCAGATGGAGAATACTTTTCATGAATTTGTTTTCTATTTGGTTAAGGATCGTGCATTGGCATAGCCCCAAATATCAGAACCATACACAGCAGATTACTTAGCCTGCATCTTATAGAGCTACAAAGCAGGTTTAATTGCCCCTCCTCCATGACTGTGATGGAACTTCTTATTCACTCCATGATCTTCTCTAAGTCAGTACTAGCTTCAAGGAGCTGCAAGGACCAGTTCAGGTGACTTGTAAATGGATGCCCAAACAGTCAAACAGTGTTACTTGCTCAGGTGTTGCACCCCCAACTGTTAAATGTAGGGGTTTGACTTTTGAATTCTTGGGGCTGAAATCATAGATTTCGTTTTTGCTGCATTGATATCCAATCCTAGCTCATGGCACTTTCTGGTAAAACAACTCAGAGCTAGTCTGAGCCCAAATGGTGTTGACATTAACACAGAGTCGTCTGTGAAAAAGAGGGCTGGGATTTTGTCAGACCCCAGCCGGGGAGGGTCAGAGCTGCAGGTCATTGGCTCATCTATGATAGAATTAATATAAAGACAGAAAAGAAGGAGAGCTATCACCTCTAGCCAATTTCAGTGGGAGGGTGACATCACCAGCCAAACTCCATCAGACTACAGCAGTGTTGTTTGAGTAAAGAAGTAACAAGGGTTCAAGGGCTGGTCAGGGATGTGCTTGGCTCTCAACATCTCTGATAGCTGCCTTAACATAAAATATCACCCAACCGAAGTTGGTACTCATTTATCAATATCGAAAGGATGAAGGGCAGAGTTGGCCCTGCCGGGATTCAAACTTGTGACCTGCAGATCACACACAGATCACAGCAGCAAGCGCTCAACCCACTGAGCTATCTTACCGGTTTATCTGCACTTGCCTGCTCTGCACCCTCAAACTATACAAATGCATGGTCTCCAAAACGGGACTCTTCCACAGTCAGCTTCTCTCCTCATTCCTGCATTCCTCCGATGTGACCCAGACTGACTCACCTGGCTGCCTTATAAAGGTTGATTTCTCGTCCCCACAGGTGGGGCTTTGGGTTATTGGTCGCAGCTGGGCTCTGTGATTGGGCTATGTGCTTGAGGTCATGTGAGCCAAGATTGATTCGACCATATGCTTGTGGTCATGTGAGCTAAGAGGGGCAGGGCCTTAGGTTATATGTTGTCCTGCCACCATTTTTAAATTCACAATAGTCATGAACCTATGGGTGTTCTCCTCCCTTCCTTTCTGGAGCTCTGCTGACATGCCCTTTTGTGTGATGTCTGCTTCCATTAGCCCACTGTGAGATTGCTGAGTTAGGGAAATCTAGTAAGTTAGGGAAACTAGTTATATTCATGGAAATGCTTTCCTTTTGTGGGAATTGCAACTTTGTAACCCATTCCTATTTGGGAGAACAATTTGTATTGATTTCTTGACTTGTGCTGTGAATGTGTTATGTTTTCTTTGTTTTCTCTCATTGTGCAGTGCAACTTACTGTCTGCTGAGATGCGCAAACTCCGAAATCCTTTCACTTTGATCCCCAGGAGGGCTACCTTGGAAACTAACTGTTGTGAGGAGCCAGGAATGAGACACAGACACAAAGAAGACATGTTTTTGGTTATAAACCTTTATTAAAACAAAGGGGGTTGGAAAATGCCTCTCTATCGCTATTTTAGGAGCAATTTCCCTACCTCAAACTAAAACTGCAGCGTCTTTCCAGAGTCAAGATGTCCGAACGAAAGCTCTGTCCTGTGTCCTTAATCCTATTCTGGTCCTCACACTCTAAATACACTCTAATGGTCTAAAGAGTGTTGTTTGCTGACTTTTCCAAGTGTTCAGATTTTCAACACAAGACTTCAAATCCAACAAAAAGGCTCTTCTCACGAACAAGGAGTTCTTGACTTTTCCAAGTGATTAAATGTTCAAGTTCAACATAAAAAGTTCCAATTGAACAAAAAGGTTTTTCTCATAAACAATGCTCTTCTTCCTAGGGATAAGCTATCTTCCCTATGTTGCTTAGATTAACTTTCACTCTTCAACACTTGTGGGGAATGGTTTCCCTTCCCTAAGATTTCTCTTCCTTTAATACTTTACAGTTCTGTTAGGGATATGCCTTCTCCAAAGTACTTCCCTCTTCTCTTTATAGTTTCCCAATAGTTCATTAAACCAAAGACCTTTCCTTACAGTTCTTTACAATATTTTTAATATCAATATACACCTGGGCATACTTCTGCCGGGTCACGTTGCATGCTTGTTTCACCTTCACTTGGTGTACCTTTCCCCCAGGACTTCATTCCTTAAACATTAACCTTCACCTGGTACACTCTCCTGCCAGGACTTTGTTATTTAAATACTTTGTTGCGCAAAAACGTAACTTAACCAGATATACTCTCTTGCTTGGACTCTGTTACTTTAACACTTCATTATATAGATACTGAACTTCACCTGACGTTCTCTTTGTCCAGGAACTTATTACACAACCACTTTGTTGCACAAATTGTTAATTTCACCTGATGTACGCTTGTACAAGGACTTTGTTACATAAACAGTTAATTACTCAAATACATAACTTCACCTGGTTTGTTTACTTTCCTGAACTTTAGATTATGGAACACTTTTCTATCACAACCTTCATTTAGTATAAATACTTTCCAGGTCTTTGCGATATGGGTTATTCTTTCCTCCCCGATTGGGGTTTAATAACCCATTAGCAACTGGCGTTATAAACATTCTGTGGCTTTTTTAATGAGTTTGCTGCTTCTTGCTCAAAAAGCGTTTCCCTTCATTTAACCACCCAGTAACCCGCTCATTTCTTTTAGGTTCACTGGTTACTTCTGTTGTTGATACAAAGCAACCTTTATTCGCTGACAACCCAGTAACCCAACTTTCTTCCCAGGGCCTACTGGTTGTCGGTTGTGCCTCTTCATTCCTCTCCACCTTGTTGTTCTGCCTAAGCATGATCTTCCTGCAGTGCTGCAGTCCCGTGGTTTCGGTATTCGTGATGCGCAGTGCCCACTGCTTACTCTCTCTAAGTGGTGGACCGCCTGCACCTTGGCTTCTCCGTTCCTTCGTCGGGCCTGCCTTTCCGACTTCTGCTAATGCGTCCCTGCCTTCAACGCGGTGCTCAGCAAGCTTACAGTTTGCGAGGTGATTTGGTGTCTGCAGCTTTCCTGTCTCCTGCCTGCTGTCAGCTGCGACCAGGCCATATTTAAACTTCTCGGTCTGCTTACTCATTTCCCAGCAACTAAACGGTAGCGTTCACTTCCCGGTCCTTGTAATCATCAGTCGGTCACTCTTCTTTGTGTCAGTTGTTCTGTAATTGGTTTCTGAATGACTTGGGGGATGTGGATACTAAGTTTCCCGGGGAGTGATCTTCACTACTCCCTGCCTCTTCCTCGTCCCAGACATCAGTATGTTTCCCCTAATGGGAGTTTGGGATTTAAACAGCATAGCTTTGGGATAAGTGTGACTATATGCCATTAAGGCATTAGAGAGTAGGAGACATGCCTGAAAGAGAAAGGAGGGCATGTGTATTCCTCCAAGGACGTCAGCGAACCTCCCTTAGAGTCACCTCCCCCCAGGTAGTCCTCCCTCATATAGCCAGCCCCAGGGTCAGGATCACGTAGCAGCTGCTGTCCCCAGGCCGCATAGGGGGAGGCTATCCCATGTAAAGGAGTGATGACATCCTCATATTCATCACACTGTGCACTCAGGGAGATCCAACAACTGGAACTTTGTTCCCTAAAAAGGGAAAGACTTAGATTTTACTGTCAGGTATTCGGGTCTGGCTGGAGGGAGCTTCAAGCTCCCTACATGCATGACGTCTTTTTTTTCTTGGGTGTTCTTGGTTCTGGGGATCTTTGGGCTGTAGAGGGTCCCATGAAGGGTCTCCACTGTTTCCTGTGACTGCCCCTAGCCCAAGTCTGCGAGCCTTCTTCACAGTACATATAAAAAGCCATGTTGCTAATGATTGAGACATATGAACCGGTTCAACATACCATTTGGAGGCACCTCACCCTCTCCTTCATGGAACAGCCATGCTGGGAATATCGGGGGGAGGAACAATTTCCATAATATAAGAAAGAGAATCAAAGAATGCACAGGCAGCAAAGCCCTACATTGCAGATACTCAGATCAGCTGAGACATCATAAGCCATAAATGCACCAATCTCACCAGTGAACATGTTATGCACATGCACAACAGCATGTGAACACAATCTTAGCACACACAGATATGTTATGCAGGAAGCAATCACAAAAGCGCACACATGTTTGCACATGCTTAACAGCATGTGAACAAAATCCCAAAACAATGAAAGCAAAATAATTCACATGCCCACAAGCATGTACGCAAAGGCCTGTAGACAATGCAGCAGGATGCATGACTGGGAGCCCCAATGTTCTCCTAAAAAGAAACCAGACTAAACATTTCAAGATGTAAATGTGTTAAAGCATTACAGAAAGGAACTTGAATACCACCCTCTGTCCACAGGTGAAGCCTCCCACCATCATAACATTCCCAAAGTACAGGCATACAACTGCACGTTTAAAATAGGGCAACATTTCAAAATAATTGTAGATTATTCCCTGAAGATGCCGTAAACACCAACCTCCACCCACACTGGAGCAACAGAATCCTAAAAATGCATATCTTTAATCAAAATAGAATACAGGAGGGGCTATGCCGAGTGCAATCGACCTTTAGCCGCAACAAAACCCCCCCAGCATACCCAAAATAAAATACAGTGCTGGGAAATTAATAATCGTAAAACAAAACCTTTAATACCATACGCCCACAGGCAGAACCAGCCAGCATTGCCCCATACACTGATTAACACTGGCAAAACTAGGAAAACTCATTGCATGCTAATATCAAAATCAGTCACTTGAAATCAGCAACTTAAGTACACATGTAAAAAAAGAATCAATTTGTAGTGGAATGCACTCGCCACTATTAGCACCCAGGGCAGGTGTGACAGTCAATCAGGTTTCTCCAAACCTGGGCTGAATCGCACGATCAGTAAAGATAGGACCAGTATGTTTTTAAGGATGATTGCCAGAAGGATGTTGCTGGTGTAAGAGGTTGGTTTTTAGAATGCAAGCTTGTACAAACGTTTCTCGGATAAGAGGGAAAAGAAGCTCCTCTCATTAGCTCCTCCCACAAGCCCACTTACCTTTTTGTTTCCTAGGCTGCAGTGCAAATCCAACTGCTTCTAGGCCACCATTGATATAGAGCCCTGCCTTTAATATCCATGGTGGTCATCTTGGATCAGTGTTTGAATCAACGGGTTGTGGCCTTGATTGTTTGATGCAACATCACAAAGGCCTGCACCACTAGTTGGAAGTCCCGGGGCAGGAGAAATGGTTTGATCTTGTGGAGTGGAAAGATAGGATACCAAACAGTTTCGCAATATGTTGTTGGAAGAATAGATTACCATCCACAATGAGGCCGAGGGATGTTGCTGAGTTGGTGTGGTGAAGTTTGACCGCGTCGAATACATTTCGTCCATCCACCTTTGAATGGGTTGCTGCTTGGGGGGGTGGGTCAGGAGCGTGAATTCTGTCTTGATGTGATCAATCTTTCCGTAGGCACTTGTGATCCATGTTTGAATGGTTTCAAGGCATGAGCCAAGGTGAGCAATATTGTGTGTGCGCTTGACCTTTAGGTACAACTTTGTATCATCTGTGTAAAGGTGTATTGCGATGCTGGGGCCATCGAGGAGTGAGCCCAGTGGTCCATATATGGGTTAAAGATGACTGTGGAGCGAATAATACCCCGATTGACCCCATAGATAATGGGGGGTGTTCAGACCTGAGAGAGCCCATCTGGACAGCATGGTGTCTTCCAGATTGATAGAATGTGAACTATTTCTGCCAGAGTTGCTCATTCTGTGTGCAAGGAAGGTGAGTCGTGTGTGATAGTCGACGGTGCTGAACGTAGCCGAGAGGCCCAGGAGGTCTAGCAGGCAAGACTGTCCTTTGACAATAATCTGAAGGACATCATCGACCACCTGGATGATGGCTGGTTCAGTGCTGCATCTGTTCAATTTTTTTAAGTAGTTGGTTAGCAACTACATTCTCAATGACTGGCTCAATGAACTGGCCATTAGTTTACTAGGTCTTCCGTGTTAAGGGTGTTTTTTTTCAGGAGTGGGTGCATAAGCCCTGTTTTTGGGACATCTTGTAATGTAGCCTTGTTGAGGGAGGTGTTGACTATCCTAAGAAAAACAGTAAAGATGGGACCAGTACGCTGGTGTAAGAGGTTGGTTTTTAGAATGCAAGCACTTGCAAAACATTTCTCGGATAAGAGGGGTACGAAGTCTGTCCTGGGTTGAACAGCTCATGAGAGGAAATCAGGAGGGGGGGCAGAGGATACGGATACCTCTATGTAGAGCCTGATTGTATCAATCCTGTTGATAAATAACTTATAGATAGCCTCATACTCCTCCCAAAATTCTGGTACCTCTGGGTCTGATGTGGGGCTCGAGCAGTGTTTGACAGTTGAGGAAAGAGCTTTGCTCCTGTTAGAGGCTGCTGTAATGGTGGTGATGCATAAGTAACCTCAGCCTCGGATAACAGGGTCCACTGTTTGGGATCTAAGTCTTTGAGGGACAGAAGGTCGTCTGGTTTGTGGACCTTGTGCCAGCATTTCTCAAGAGCTCTAATGCATCATTTGTTGATGGAGAACCTTTGAGTATATAAGAGGTGTAAGGATGCAGAAGTAAGAGTCGGACACAAAAGGTGGTATGATTTTTGCCAAAGAATTTTATTAAAAGGAAATGAGGGAAAACCCACCTAGCCCTATCACTAAGAGGGGTTTCCCTGCTTCAACAAAACTAAGCACTGTCAGGATGTCTGTCAAAAGTAAATAGTCCACCGTCTTGTGTCGTTAACCTATTTCCGTCCCTTACACTTGAAGCTAAACTAAAGAAAATGGTGATCTTCTTGACTCAGGATTGTCTCGGCAGTTCACAACGTCGGACTTAACACAATTCAAAACATCAGGCTTCCTAACGCAGTTTGCAATGCCTGGCTAAGAACCCCCTTCACCTGGGCGTTCCTTCCCAATTGTAAAGTATCTCGAAGGTCCCAGACCTCTGCTTCTCTCTCTTTCTGCATGGGCCAGCTTGGTTCACTTCCCGGCCAATTATGATCCTTAGTAAATTGCTCTGTGGCTTTCCTTCGTTTCATGGGAGTGGGTCCCAGACTCCTTCTTTATGTTCGGATACTTGGAGACCTTTTATCCCAGGTACCACCACCAGGAAGGGGACTTGTGTAGTGGGCCCCAGACCCCTCTTCTTTGCATGGGGGTGCTTGGGGCCCTTTCCTTCCAATACCGCCATGAGGAAGATGACCAGTGTAGTGGGGCCCAGAGCAGTCTTCTTTTGGTTCGGGTACGTGGGGCTGTGAGGGGTCAGAAATGCTAAACGGACAAGTAGATGGAGTTTTCTCACAATTAGCCATTTTCTTAAATAATAAGGGTGAGACAAACGCCTATCTTTCCATAACCTAACAAGGATTTCCCTACCTGTCAAACTAATGCTAAAGGGAAATCATCTAACATGCAAAGGTATCTGTCCCTCAGACTCACACATCCAACAAAATCATGCAGGGGTTATTTGGCTGTTTAAACTTCATAAAATAACAGTTATTTTCAAACACAAAAGTTATAAACATGAATCCTTTTAACTAGGGTTGAATCTCCTTCTCCAGGATCCATTCAGGATATTTCAAACCAAAGTCCAAAATCAAGAAAGTTATTTTCAATAGCTAAGTTCCACTCCAAGAATAATACAAAGTCGTTTTCATTCCATAACTCCTTGACTTGGAAATGTTATTGTCTTATTTCCAAACACGATTCCTCACTCTTCAAGACAGTTGTTCAAGTTTCCACAAATTTTTATTTGACACTCCAAAAATCCTTTGTCTTCACACAACAAATCAATAATCAATGTAATTATTCTCTTCTTTGAAGACCTATCAATTTCCTCAAATCACATTGCTTCTTCATAAGTAACACTGTTTTGTCAGGATGGTTTTACAACGGTTCTGCATACCATGTTGGTGGACTTGCCACTTTCTTTCCACCACAGCCTTCTACCACACTGCAGTACTTGAAATGATCTACTTCCTGATTCGCTAGCCTGCCAGGACTAACCACTAATTGTCCCTTTCCTGTTGTGTTCGCCTGCCAAGATAAAACTCCTGCTGCTACTACTACAAGTACTTTGTGGTGAGGTTTGCTTTAAACTTTCCACACTCAAATCCTCAATGGGGAAAGTTAAATCATCAACTGCTTCTTGGATAAGTCTTTTGACTTTCAACAACAAGGGGTTTATAACTTCTTCCACAAGGCTACAGTACGCATTGGCAATGTCTTTCATACTGATTCATTTGACACAGGCAATTCAGGTTACATTTCTCTCCCCCTTGATAATTTCTCTAAGGAGTACTTTTATTCTGCAATCTTTGATTTGAATTGCTGCTGATAATATAGTCAATAATGGGCCTCATTATGAGGTCGGCGGTAACCCGCCGGCCTTGTAACACCGTTTCCAGCAGCTAGTTTCCAAGTGCCACTGGGATATTTAAGTTCCTGGCGGACTGGGAAGCTAGGTGCTGGAAAATGCCAGTGCTTCTGTGATGAGTCTGCCTACCAGGGCTGTTGTGCCCGGCAGGGTCAGACCTGACGGACACAGCAGCCCAGGCAGTCACACTCGTAGTGGTTACCGGCACCCTTGTTTCCAGACCGCCACACTTGTAAAGTTGTATTTTGCATTTATTTAGTTTATATAGCGCTTTATTCCAAAACGCTGCACATTTTAACATGATACATTTAACATTAACATTAACAATAACAGTAACAGTAGAAGCAATATACAATTGTGAATCAGACCACCAAAACAGTAAATAGCGCAATTAAATTGAAGGGAAGAAGGAGTGTAGTCCAGTAGAAGTGAGAGGGAGAGGGAGGGGTGGGGAAGAGAAGGAGGAGGGAAGGAAGGGGTAAAGGGTGAGAAAGGGGGGGAGGGGGGAGGGGAGGGAGATGAGTAAGGTGATAAGTCAAGGGAGTGAGGGGGCAAGAAGGGGGAGGGGTTTCAAGGTGGGGGATGGAGAAGGAGAGATTTAAGGGATGTGCGGAATGAGGAAAAGGTAGAAGTGGAGCGGAGTGAGAGAGGTAAGGAGTTCCAGTGCAGGGGGGTTAGGAGTTGGGTCTCTTTTTCGGGAATCTCTTATTAACAACATTGTATCCCTTTTCATTTTTGATTGCTTTTATTTGGCTTAGTCAATTCTGGTCATAATCTTCTTTTACGGGCAATCTCTCTTTGTAGATTACATTCACTTTGTTTGAATATTGTTCCCTTTTTACTTTGGCAATGTTGGTTACAATATTCTTCGCATCGATCTCTCTTAATATGAGAATTGAGCTCAAAATGCTCTAATTCAACAGTTCGGTATTCAAAAGTTTTACTTTGAACCAGCGGTTTAGCTCTGAGGCCCCCTGGGTCATCTCTGATAGGCCAACTCACAGGTAAATCCTGGCGTTTCCGTTGGACTCGCTGTTTATACTTTTTCCCACGTTTGGACCTCTCCGACGTTTGACATCTCTGGCCAGATTCTCTCCTCCAGCCCTGTCTGTCAGTGGAGCACTCGTTGCTCCGAACACGCTCCGGTGAGAATGTTTCACTGTAGTGAAAGGTAGGGCGCAGAGACCTTTTATATATTCTGGGACAGGCGGTCCTCCTCTGCATCATGGACACTTCATATGGTCTCTGTGCTTTCTCCTTTCTCGTCCTCACCCATTAATGATGGCACCCGGTGGGCAGCCCTCCTGGCCTCCTTCTACTCCTCTAAGGTCAGCATTAATGTTTACTTGAATGGTACCATCTTGGTCCAAGGCCCTTAAGCCAACATTCTGCTCTTTGATAAACGCCTTGGTCCAAGATTATTAGAGATACCAACTGGTGCAACTTAGTCCAAGAGGCCATGGATGCCAAACGTAATAAAATAAAAAATGGCATCCTTATAGCAAATAAGAGTTCTACCCAAAAAGACCCCGATATAGTCAGCCCACGATATAAGGAATGGAAACCAGAAGAGTTGTTTTCATTTAAATCTATTGACAAAGCTGAACTTACTTTGATTATAGAAAAACCTCAAGCCATCAAATTGTAAGGGGCATGTATGCCCTTCATTAGCCATTGAGGCATGCTCTGCTGCCTTGATCACCACTCTTTGCCGGTTTGTCAATGCATCATTCAGAGACTGCTGCGTGCCAGTTTGTATCAAGAATTCATGGATCACTCCGCTTTTGAAGAAGCCCGGCTTAACACCATGTGATCCATTGAACTACCGCCCTCTCTCAAATTCCCCTTTTTGTTAAAAATCCTGGATAGGGTGGCATACACGCAAATGCTCGCTCATATGAGATCCTACTGTATCTTAAATGAGAGACAGTCTGGTTTTAGAGATAGACATGGGACGGAGATGGCATTGCTGGATTTAAAATCCAGACTTCTCCGTCACATAGATCAAGGAAATTCAAGCATGCTTATGCTCTTGGACCTATCTGCCGCCTTCGACCTGGTGGACCACTTATTACTGGTCACCAGTTCTGGGGAGGTAGCTGGCTTTTCCATCACACCAGCACAATGGGTCAAATCATTTTTGGGGGGGACATCACTGGAGAGTGAGTAGTCCTTTGGCTGATGCAACTCCCAGGGAACTAATTCAGGGGGAGTAGCACAGTTCTTGCCTTTCTCCCTTGTTTTACAACATTTTCACAGTTCCATTCTTGGAACTCTGAAAATGGATCAATGCCATTTCTGGATATCAACGGCATTGAATTTGCAAACTATGCAGATGATACTCAGTGCATCATAGCCGGCCCTCACTGGTATTTTTTCTGAAGATGAGCTGAATATCAATAGGATATATGGCCTTATCAGTGACTGGATGGCTGCTAATGGCCTATCACTCAATGCAAGTAAAACGCAGTTGATTCTCGTGGGAACTGAAATAAAAACTCGCAAAATGGAAAGTGGGTATTCTCAAGTACATATTAATGGGTGTAGCATTGTTGTTAAAAAGAAGGTTTAGACACTAGGTTTGTATCTGGACTGTAATTTGAATATGAAGGCACAGGTTAACAGTCTAGTCGCCTCTGCAGCCTATTACATCAAACTCCTGTCCACGCACATCCCTTTCTGTCTAGAACAAGTTGAGAAACCTTGGCTCGTGCCCTCATGGGCTAGAGATTAGATTACTGTAGCAGCCTACTGACTGGTTTACCCAACTGTGAGATCAACAGACAATAATGCAGTGAAAGTTATTGTTGATGGTAGCAGAAGGAATCATATCTCGGATGAGAGAAGGGATTTACATTGGTTACCAATTAGGGAGAGTATTCAGTTCCGTCTTATGGTGATTACACATAATTGTCTGAAAAATGCCAAGCCAACATACCTTAACACTGAACTGGTATTAAAAACTAGTAATTTCAATCTAAGATCTAACAATCGCTCACTGCTAAAAGTTCCCGCCTGCAGGCTGTCACAGGTGAAAACTGGAGCCTTTTATGCTGTAGCACCAGCATCCTGGAACGTTTGCTCCACAACTTTAGAGAAATGACCTCCACCATGGTCTTCAGAAAGGGATTAAAAACCCTTCTGTTTAATTAAACACCTCTCTGGTTGTTAACTCTGCTCATATTTTGTCTTTGTACGGCTCCTGAGTGTCTGTATTCTGTCCTCGATGTCTAGCGCCCTTAAGCCCCTGGGTCAGTGGCCGTGCTATATACATTTATTAAAGTAAAAAGTAAAGACACTTCCTGCGCCTCATCAATTTCCTTTCTTCTCCTTCTATCCCCTCTCTCCCCTCCATGGCTTCCTCGCCTCCCCCTGCTGTCTCCTCCTTGGCTACCTTGCCCACTCCTTCTTCTGCCCCCCCTCCTGAACTTCTTCTACACCTCTGTAGGGCGTACCTCTGATTTCTACCCCGCCCACAAGTCTTTCAAGGATGGCAACCTTCTCCATATTGCCACTCTAAACTCTCGCTCAGCTGTCAAACACTCCTCTGACATCTGCCGCCTCAACTTGACCTTGATATCCTGGAATTGTACGATCGGACAGAAAAAAGGTCCGACTGTACAAAAAGTCTGAAAAATGCTACCACCAAAGATTCGAACACCAAAAGTTCAAACCTTTGGTGGTAGCATTGTTTGTAAGTATAAAATAAGACTGCAGGGGCTGCGGGGGTGTCCCCTGCAACAACCCGCTAACTGTACTTTAGAGTATAGTGAGCGGGGGTTGCGGGGGAAACCCCTGCAGCTCCTGAAAAAAAATAAAAGGACCCTGCGCCGCCGGTTCCCGATAACGGAAGTGAAAGGGAACTAGCGCCGCAGGGAGACATCCTGAAGAGAAGGTAAGTAGGGTATGTTTATGTTGGGGGTGTGGGTGGGGGTGTGTTGAGGGTGTGGGTTGTGGGGTGTCGTGGGTGTGTAGTGGGTGTTTGGGTATGTAGGGGTTTTGAACGTGTGTTAGCATGGGAAATGTATGAACCTTTTGTGGTTTGTACATTTCTCATGCAAACTTTCCGGCTGTGGCAAAATCAGCCGCAGTCGGGTCACGTAGATCCGATATCCTCGGTCTCACCGAGACATGGTTCACGGCCAGCTCTGTCACAAGCGTTGACACTCTCCTCCCTGATGGCTACAAGATCCTCTCCGCTCCCAGATCCAACCGTTCCGGAGGGGGTGTAGCCCTGATCGTCCCTGAATGGATTCCTGCCTCTGTCATTCCTATGCAGGCCTACTCCTCTCTCGAATGCCTCGTCTGCAGGCTATCTCTCTCTCTCCTTGCCATTCCCTTACTGTGTCTACCATCTATTGGCCACCTGGTCAGATCTCCTCCTTCCTCTCTGAGTGGGTGGACCTCTCCTCTTCCCTCCTGGTCTCGACCACTCAACTCCTTCTTGGCGACTTCAACATCCACCTGGATGCTTCCTGTCCTTCCACTGGACTCATTCTTGACCTCTGCGACTCTCTCTCACTCTCCATTCTTCCCTCTGGTCCAACTCACTCTGCAGGGCACACTGGATGTTCTGATCTGTTCAGACCTTCCCCTTTCTATCCCCCTCACCACTCCTCTCTCCTGAAGTGATCACGTTCTCCTTTCCTCCCACCTCACCCTCTCTACCCCTCAGGCTAAGCCAACGCCAGCACTGCCACCTACCTGCTCGGTTATCCGACCCATGAAGCTTGTGTCAATTGAGGCTTTCTCTGCCACTTTCTCGCCCCCCAACCCCATTGGCTGACTCTTATCCTGACACAGCCCTTTCCATGCTATACTCTGCTATATCTGATACTCTCGATGTTCTTGCCCCTGTCATGAGGATCCGCCTGAAGCCCAAAGCCAAGTGCAACTCTTTGTATGACTCAGACCTCGTCACCCTTAAATACAAGTGCATGGTGGCTGAGAGGAAATGGCGTGCTTCCGGTACATCCTCGGACAAACTGGCCTGCCGCCTGCTCCAAAGGCTATACTGGCTCTCTGTCCGCAAAAGAAGAGAGCCCACATCAAACTCTGTGTCTCTGCGGCATCTAACAACTCGCCCAAACTCTTTAAAATCTGCAGGGAGCTGGCCAATCCTGCTGCAGCAGTCTCTACCTCTCCTGTTCCCTCCCAGGACCTCTGCACTGCCCTGGCTTCTCATTTCATCTCTAAAACTCAGGACATCCTGTCCCCTCTCTCTTCCTCTTTCCCTCTTCCCTCTACTCCCTGCTCTTCCTCTGGCCCTTCTGAGGCCACCTCTCCTCCGACCTTCTCTGCCTTTTCCCTGTTTTCCTCAGACAAGGCTTCTAGACAAGTCTGATCTAATTGAAAGTCTTGTCTAAACAGGTTCACCCCTGTTCCTCCAAAACCATCAAGGACCACATTGACACCTTGGCTCCTTCTCTGGCTGATTTTCTGATTTCTGCAAACACTCCTTTGCCTGTGCAGTCTTCCCATCCCCCCTGAAGCACTCCCTTGTGCACCCTCTCATTAAGAAACCCTCTGCCGACACTTCCTGCCCAGCTAACTATCGCCTGATCTCTATCACTCCTTTCCTGGGCATACTCCTGGTAAAAATGGCCATCTCCCAACTTAATCTTTATACTGGATCTGTTGGTTGTCTCCACAACCATCAGTCTGGCTTCAGAACTTCCAGGAAACTGCTCTCCTGAACATCTGTGAAGAACTGCTCTCCAACCTCGATTCCAACACCCCCTGTGTCCTCATCTTATTTGATCTCTCTCCTGCCTTTGACACAGTCAACCATGCCATCCTGTTCACCCGTCTCTGTTATGACCTGGGTATCACTGATCAGGCCCTGGCTAGGCTGACCTCCTTCCTCTCTGATCGACCCTCCCAGGTCCAACTTGGGTCCTTCCTCTCCTCTATCTCTATCTCTATCTCTATCTGTGGTGTTCCCCAGGGGTGTAACCTCTCTCCCTGGCCGTTCAACCAATACCTGGCACTTCTTGCCCACCACATTGCCGATCTCTGCCCCAACTTTCAGTGTTATGCAGATTACACTCAACAGTCTGTCCGACATCCTTGAGTTGTGTGCCGCCAATGATCTCTGCCTTAATGCCAGTAAGATCGAGATTCTCCTCATCGGCACACCTGCTCCCTCCTTTCCTGTCACTCTCAGGCCGGCCTCTCTTGGCCCTCTTCCTACTCCCACCTGTGAGGCTAAAAACCTCTGGGTCATCTTCAACTCCACACTTTCCATCTCTCCTCACAGCTCTGACGTCTCTTAGAAGTCACACTACCAGCAGCGCCTCCTCAGAGGTATTCTTCCTTTCCTCTCCTCCCCCCAGAAGGTCCCCGTCTCCAGAGCTCTGGTTCTCTCTAGGCTGGACTACTGCAACAGCCTCTTTCTAAATCTGCCTGCTTCTACTTTCCGCCTTCTGCAACTTATCCAAAACAGAACGGTGAGACTTGTCCTTGGCCTCAAGCCCATGGATCGTATCTCTGCAGGACTGAAATCTCTGCGCTGGCTCCCAGTGGCGGCGAGGATTAAGTTCAAAACCCTCTGCATTGTCCACAAGGTCTTCTGGGACCTCAATACCTTCAACTCTCTGTTCCTAAATATCTTCCCTCTCAAGCTCTTTGCTCATCCACCTCCAACTCCCTCAGGGTCAGTCGCTTCTCCAAGCAGCTTGTTGGTGGTGGATCTCTTTCTTCTGCTGGGGCCTCCCTCTGGAACAGTTTCCTTGCCTCTGAAACTTGAGAAGAACCATCTCCAGTTCCTGAAGCACCTCAAGACCTTCCTCTTTGCTTCTGCTTTCTCTCTTCCTCTCCCCTGCTGATCTCCTGGCTGAATCTGAAACTGCACTGGTTACCTGGCTACCCTCTGATTTAGGGCCCAGGTCCCCTCCCCACCAGTTGCACACCTGTACTGCCCCGCTAGCAGCCCTTGCACTCGGGGACTGTTCTGTATCCCTACAGCCCCCACAGTGTCTGGTCAAAGGATCGAATACAAAGGGTCGAATGGTCAAAGGATCGAAAACCAAAGGATCAAATTTATTTTTTTATGATATATTTTTTGGGGGGTTTTCGTTGAGTGAAAAAAGTGGTTTTTACCACAAAAACAAGGGCCCAAAAAAAAAAGTTAAAAAAAATTCGATCCTTTGGTTTTCGGTCCTTTGGTGTCAATCCTTTGACCATTCGACCCTTTGGTTGTCGATCCTTTGACCTACAACCAGCCCCCACAAGCACTTGATGCCTGATGTCTGCACTTACCCTTGCACTTGCCACCAGCTGGCCGCACTTTAATTTATTGTCTTTATTATATTACTGTTATCCTATGTACTGCACTGTCCCCTGCCTTTCCCCCGGCACTTTTCCCCTTCTCCCCTTCCATGCACTTGCACGATCTTAATGTCACCTGGCCTTGTGGGATTGTTATCTGTCTTCCCTCTGTTTCCCCTCCCTTGCCTCATCGCACCTTGAAACACTTGTGTAAAGGCGCGTTATAAATGCCATCTCATATCATATTGCGTCATCAGCCTGGATCTCAAACCTCTGCCACTTTACTCACACGGCGTCCCGCAAATTACAATGCAGCAGCTCCAGCCTCTGCTACCACCTGCTGGTGCTTTTTCCACGACTTCTCCTTAATGGCCCGCACCTGACAGGCCCTTTAAATTTGTGAAGGTCCCACTCGGGTGTATGTCATTACAACCACTAGACTTCATACTACAGTTTTACAACTCTGAGCTCCTCTTCCTCATCTCAGTACTAAGAGCATTATGGGACTTGAAGTCCATAATGTTCTTATTGATTTTAACCGCAGAATCTTCAACTTCACAATAAGCCATTAAAACAGTGTGATCATTAGAGAAATTATTCAGGGTGGTCTCCCCTTCCTCCTGACCTGAGCCTCCTCTCATGTGATCCTCCCACATAATCCCTACATCAGGGTCAGGATCAGGTAGCAGCTGCCTTTCCCTGGCCACATTAGAAGGGGTCCAGGTCAGGGTTTCTGGGATGATCATCTCTGATTCATCACAGGGCTCTTTCCTCCCAAGTACCACCATGAGGAAGATGACTCGTGTTACGTTCATGCAGTGGGACAGATCTGGTTCACTACCCATTCAGGTGCTGTAAATATGAAGATGCTGACTACACCTTCTTAGTTTCCCACCAGCCAGCCCAAGTGCTCCCCCTACCTCTAGGGGGAGGGTTGCTGTGCGCTCTGGTCCGTCTGGGAACTCTGCAGACTTAATCCTCCTCTGGGCAGCACTGCCTTCCCTTCACACGCTTCCCAGGCTTCAGGAACCTCGAATGTCTCTCTGCCAGCTCACCTTCTGGTCTTTCCACCCTGCACAGGCCCTGTTCCTTCCAGCTCCTTTCCTGGCATCCTGGTCTGCCTCCTTTTGCCTTCCTGCACCATGCTGTCTCCTGCGGTTGCTCCAGGGAGGACTAGACAACTGCTTCCAGAGTTTCTCTTTTTCTGATATAAATGGACCGATGAGCAGCTGGCAAACAATTGATTGCTTATTGTGGTTCTTAAGAGTAATCTTCATGCTTTTGTTCCTCCGCCTTGTCTCTCCCTTGGTTAGAGTAGGATCTTCTTCATCTCAGTAATTGATAATGAGGCTCTATCTAGGTAGTTCCTGTTCTTCCTCGTCTCAGTACTTTTAAAGGGGACTGTGTTTCAACCCTACCAATACACATCGGAGAGTCTAGTACAGAGGTAAAGTGGACAGGGGATGAGTCTATGGAGAATGGTGAGGTGTTATCAGAATACTGCGTTCCCCCAGGATAGTCATCGTTATTCTCATACAAAGTGGCTCCCTCTAGTGAAAAAGGGACCACATCCGCAGATTCATCACGGAAGGGAAACATTTTGTTTCTGGCACAGGCCAATTTTACCAGTGCAAATGTATCGGCCAACTCTTTTGAGGTTTGTCTAAAGGTTTATAAAAGCTGGGTGACAAAGTTGGAGAAACTGTTATCAAATGCCTACTTTGGGGCCTCCATTGGAAAGTTTTTGAAGGAGTGATGTGCCACCATGGGACGTTTATCCTGACCCTTGTGGGGAATGTGATGAGCGTGGGATGTCTCCCTGGTCTGTCCGGTGTACCACAATGTGGTCTGTGTAGCTTTGGAGGGGAGGAAGAAGATAAGATGTGGTTTAGGGTATTACTCCTAATGCGTGTCGAGGTTAGTACAAGTTGGGTTGTGTCAAGCAATTCTGCCAGGGACAGGAATGCATCTCTTCTTTTTTTGGTTGCTTGGGTCCCGGGGAGGTGGCAGCCTCCAAGGGAGATGTTGGACAAAGTAGAGACAGAAGCTGTATAAAGTCTGCAATCTCACCTTGGAAGATACCACACCTTTGAGGTGGTCTGTAGATGATGTGGAAAGTTGCTCAGTCCTTGTGCGATAGATGGAATGGGCAAGTGAGTTTCCATTGAATCTATTGGTGTCTGATTTTGTTCTGTACGAGGCCAATCAGTTTTGTGGAAGACTATTACTCCTCCTCCTGTTTTCCCGAACCATTCAAAATGTTGGATGCTGTCTCTTGGGTGGGACAAGGACATAAAAGACGTGGGAGAAGGTTTCTGTGAGCCAGGTTTGGTAATGAAGATAGCATCAAGTTTATTGGCAATGGTAAAGTCAGAAATGTCTGCTGTTTGTATAACAGCTGAGTCAGCATTAATCAGCATTAAAGAGTGTGTACGTCGTAAGTGGAGATGATGAGCATATCAACAAGTAGCACTACACCTAGATTCTAGAGCATGTATTGCATTTATCACGTCCGAGAGATGTTGCCAGTATAAAAGAATGCCATTCCAATTAGCATCCGCGTGTGCAAAGTTCAAAAGAATTGTACAAAATCCATTTAAAAACACGGTTCAAGTTTTTTGCATAGGAAGGCTTCATTTTTTTATATAGATCAACCACAAAAAAAACATAGTGGAATTCTTAGTAAGGTACTGGCTATGTTGAAAGACCATGGTATGACAATGACAGAGGAGAAATACAGATTCAGTTGCCGCCGGAGAAGTTGAGATGGCATGAAGCCGTGGAAAGGTATGTTAAGGGCAGTAAATTAGGCTTCTATGCTAAATGCTAAAAAGCACTTTTAGGACAACATTGGATAAGTCAAGAGTCGATCCCGTCTTCACTATAAGTGAAAGAAGAAGCTGAAACAGAGAGTGGACCCATGACCCCTGGCAAAGCCAGTGAAGTGTTTCCCGGGAGCAGGTAACAGGAACAAGTTCAAGTCCGGGAGGGGGCTGGGAGGATTTGAGACTGTAAATCATGAAGAAGTATATTAAGTAGTGAATCATCAAAGTAGTGAAGTAGTGAATTCCCTGGGCAGTTCCACAAGAGTGTGTTGCTGGAAAGTCGAGTGGGGATAGGGGAGCATCTTCATCATCTGAATGGGGACAGAATAAAGAGCATAAAGAATAAAGAGCATAAAGAAACACCATTGTGTTGAAACTTCCTTGAAGGAATTACAAGTTTTGGTAAAGTCTATAAAGGACATTGGGGAATTAGCAAGGAGAAGGGAGTCATTCTCCTAGCTCCACGAGGATCGAGTAGAACTGTTTTGGATTTTGCAGAAAGCTTGGAACTTTTATTTTGAGTACACTTTGCATCCAGGAGAAGGGAGTCATTCTCCTGGGTCATGATCAGAGCATGAATGTTAAGATGGATTTCTAATATCTGACATGGTGGGCAGATGTTTAGGAGGCCACACTAGTTTAGTGGAACATGGGAACCTTCTGGACAAACGAATCTACGGTAGCTTGGCACGCGGTCAAGATTACGTCTCAGGAGGGGTGAGAGTGATCGGAAGCCCACAACGAGCACACAAAGTAAAACTCCACAGAATACGCTTAGACAAGTGTATATAAAACATACATATACATTTATTATAGGCCTTAATAATTAAACACGAATACACCAAAGTAATATCAAACAGTTACCACACACGCCTTTCACTATTTACCATATATACAATTCCGTTTAGCCTAATGCGAGAAAGGGGAAAACACAAGCACAACCTGCAACAGAAGGCTAAGTTAACACAAATAAAGCGTTAGGCAGTTTGATCCCTAACTTAAGCAGTCCAGCCCTACGAAGTGGGGAGCCATATGCTCAAAAGTATAGTAGTGCGTAGAAACCATGTGGTTTGTGCATTATGCACTTTCTTATCGACTCCAATATTGTTCTCGAGTTGGGCCCGCTTGCTCTCGCAGTCGCTTGTTGCTAGTGATTCAGGAACAAGTTTCAGACCACACGATCCAACCCATCACAGGTTGCGCCACCACCACTGTCTGATTCACCTTCTGCTCGTTTTCCTACATGGCTCTGCGGTAGGCGCTACTGGGCGGTCACTGCGTCATTGTTGGACGCACAGTCCACCCATTACAGGTCACGCAGTCACCACAACGATTCCACTCTGTTAGCCTCCGGGCGGTATGTGAGACGCTTTCCTTGCACCTCTCGGTTTCTCTTTCTACTGCAGCCTCGCACTGTCCGAACTCGTGTTCCGGACTGGTATGGCATTTGACTGATTGTTCTTTCTCTCAATCGGTCCACCGACCTCCGTTTTACCGTTCCGTCTTCTGTGACTAGTTTGGTTCTCTTTTCCTGTTTTCTCCCCACTACTTCTCCAACTCTCAGAACCGATGCCCTGTCGGCCGATAATACTTTCTACTACAGGCGTCTTCGCCACACCTTCCTCCGTCATCGGATATCGAGATTGAGATGTTTCTCTTTTCTCAGGATATCAATTTCCCAGACCACCTTTGCTGTTTGATTTAAATAGCAGTGCCAGCCCTAGTGCAATGTCAGTCAAATTGGTAGCACCTTATGGAACATTCTTCCTGCTCGATTGTAGTGTTCTCAAGCTCTTCTTTGCCCCTGTAACTATTAGATATGGGTAGTTTGATATTTTATAATAACACATAGTTGCGGATGTGATCTTATCTGAAGAAGATTCGGGTATTAACAACAGTTGCGGGGATCGGGTTTAAAGGGGACGTGTCTCCCACTCGCATCCTTAACCCCAGGAGGGGAGTTCCTCTCCATGAGATCCTTCCGCATGTTACCGCCCCTAGGGGGATTATCGGTTAGCGCCCTAGCTTCATGGGAGAAGTGGCAGCATCTGAAGGATCATCACAACACACACATACACATGCATACACACATCTGTAAAGATACAGTGAACTGGTAAATAGAAGAAAAAACACTATTTTATTAGTTTTATTATGTGAGACACTAGATCCGCAGCAGACTCAAGTCTGCACATAACCAGTAGTGTAGCCCCCACATTACCATTCCAGAACACTTATATCACTCAAACACATGCTGGCCCAATTTAGCACACACGCTTCACACATCCATCACAATACCACACCATCTTCCCCATAAAAGGAATAGATGCAACAAAGAAATGTTCCCTAACATAACTTTGCTCTTACTCTGAGGTTCATGTTTCCTAAGTATGCTGCAGCTCCCAACACACCAACAAAGCCAGAACTGTTTCCTTAACTTTATTACACACCCCTGATATCTATATTCACATTTGCCTTGGGCCACAGGCTGTCGAGAATACTGGCGGTATAGGCAAGTCGTTCCTCGAGGGACACTTCACCCCATCCCAATAAAGTGGGATAACCTGACGGCGAATAATCCCGACAAAGTGGGTAAAGACCCTGCTTAAGGGGGGGAGTCTTTCCAAAAACACTAAGTAACATGTAATTCAAAAGAAGTTACAGTGTGAAACCCCAGAAGAATAAGGAAAAACAGCACCCCCTGGGGTTAGTCCTCCTTTTGTCACTTTTGTCAACATTGGATAAGTCAAGAGTCGATCCAGTCTTCACTATAGGTGAAAGAAGAAGCTGAAACAGAGAGTGGACCCGTGACCCCTGGCAAAGCCAGTGAAGTGTTTCCTGGGAGCAGGTAACGGGAACAAGTTCAAGTCCGGGAGGGGGCTGGGAGGATTCGAGACTGTAAATCATGAAAAAGTATATTAAGTAGTGAATCATCAAAGTAGTGAAGTAGTGAATTCCCTGGGCAGTTCCACAAGAGTGTGTTTCTGGAAAGTCGAGTGGGGATAGGGGAGCATCTTCATCATCTGAATGGGGACAGAATAAAGAGCATAAAGAATAAAGAGCATAAAGAAACACCATTGTGTTGAAACTTCCTTGAAGGAATTACAAGTTTTGGTAAAGTCTATAAAGGACATTGGGGAATTAGCAAGGAGAAGGGAGTCATTCTCCTAGCTCCACGAGGATCAAGTAGAACTGTTTTGGATTTTGCAGAAAGCTTGGAACTTTTATTTTGAGTACACTTTGCATCCAGGAGAAGGGAGTCATTCTCCTGTGTCATGATCAGAGCATGAATGTTAAAATGGATTTCTAATCTCTGACATGGTGAGCAGACATTTAGGAGGCCACACTAGTTTAGTAGAACATGGGAAACTTCTGGACAAACGAATCTACGGTAGCTTGGCACCCGGTCAAGACTACGTCTCGGGAGGGGCGAGAGTGATCGGAAGCCCACAACGAGCACACACAGTAAAAATCTACAGAATACGCTTAGACAAGTGTATATAAAACATACATATACATTTATTATAGGCCTTAATAATTAAGCACGAATACACCAAAGTAATATCAAACAGTTACCACACACGCCTTTCACTATTTACCATATATACAATTCCGTTTCGCCTAATGCGAGAAAGGGGAAAACACAACCACAACCTGCAACAGAAGGCTAAGTTAACACAAATAAAGCATTAGGCAGTTTGATGCCGAACTTAAGCAGTCCAGCCCTACGAAGTGGGGAGCCATATGCTCAAAAGTATAGTAGTGCATAGAAACCATGTGGTTTGTGCATTATGGGCGAAAGTGAGTCCTCTTCAGGGAGCTGTAGCAGTTCATGAAGGGGCTTGAGGTGATGAAGAACAGTGTCCTACTATTCGAGGAGGGTCTACACTTGCAGGCAGAGCGACTTTCGAGTTTCAGGAATAGATAGGGAGCGCAGGCTAGCCCAGCTAATGTGAGTATCTCTTTAGGGATCCTCGTCCATAAAGAACAATGGTTGTGCCAGGGGGCCACCGGTAAGTGTTGCAAATACTCACCGATTCTCAACACAGTCCGGGCCAAAGTTTGCCAGTCTAGGCCAGTTGGCTTGTATGTTCAACCCCTGCAGCTACATGTCGCTCTGGCTCTTAGCGGCTGCGGGACAATCATCTGTGTTGGAACAGTTGCCCGTTATCTACGGCCTTTGGCCATGGCCAGTGCCTCTGACCTTTGGGCGTGGCCACTGTACACATTGCACCAATCAGTTTCTTTGGGGCCCACTAGCCATGAACTTCAGCCATGGCCACTGTACACATTGCACCAATAGGCTTCTCTGGGGCCCAAAGCCATGCCCTCGCCACTGTGCATGTTGCACCAATACGTTCCTTTGGGACCACTGGGTGTAACATTTCTTTTTTTATTTCACTCTCTTCCGATTCCTGCTGAATTCCCCCGATAATGGCAATGAACTACACATAGAGGCAATGAACTTCCCATTCCTGGGGTTTCCCCAGTAATGTGAAAACACTTGAAAATCAAAAACAATTCCCTGGCCTCGCAGGCACTCAGCAAGTGCCTCCCTCCTCTTTCCATGATGCCCCCAATCCTCTCATATGCTTTGTTTGTTCCCTGGCCCTCTCCCACTACCCCCTTTCACTCTTTGGTTTGTGTGACGAATTTTCTTTGCCAAGCGCGTCTTTCCTTGTAGCGCGGTAATCTCATGAGATCCCTGATAATCTGAAAACTTTTGAACTCTAACTGACTCCGTAGAACCCACCCCCAACTCTCCAATTTCAAATGGTAACCTATTTCCCTCTCCCAACCTCTAGCCTGATGCAATGTAATCTTTTTTCGTCCTCCAAATAGCTTTTTAAGCACTTTTCGTTTTCGCATTACCCAGTATTACTCTGGTAATCGCTTGCATTGAAAAAAAAAAAAACTACGACTTTTCATTTTTGAAAAGGCTCTCTGCTGCAATGCACCATGGCAGATAAACTATGTTTTTTGGAGCTGGGGGCACCCCCTTTGCTGTTGAATATTTTAATAGCTCCTGGGCTGAATAACCCCAATCCTGTCCCGGAAATTAAGTCAACGCTTCGTGCCCAAGTTGCTTCTCATTTGGTCGAAATCCACTCAGCAGTTTTTGCGCTTTGGCTTTACCAAATTCGGACGTTTTCTCTAAGGGAAAATTAATGGGAGTAGAAACTGAGGTTTTGTTTGCTTTCTTATTAACTGTTTCAATTTTTAACACATCGATCCCAAAATTTCCAGTCCATGACAAACTTTTTATTTGGGAAATGTCGGCCATATCTGTCCTGCAAGTCAAAGGTTATTTGCAATATATTTTCTGATTTCCTATGACTCAAGGCTATCACCTTAACTATAGAGTGGCTATCGCCGCCCTTTAATGTATGTGTGTAATATATTCCAGTTGAGCCAAGTCGAATATGCCACATTGCCATCTAGAAACCTGACTGGACATTCACCTCAAGTTCAGAGCCACATAAGCAAGGCATTGTGGTTATGCACATTAGCCCAAATGCAAGCCTTCTGCTCCAAAAAAGTGCTTTTGTCTTACAGGTCAGTGCTACTTTATATGTAGCTTAAACAACCCAGGAGAGACATTTCTCAAGTCTGCAGACAACTACATACCTCGTTTCACCCTTATTAGGGATCATGAGTGTCTGACAGTCTTGTGGTTGGAGAATTGGGGCATGTTTAGCAAATATTAGCAAAGTTAAGGTGGGTTTAAAAAGGCTTGGAAAACCCACTCACCTGAAATATGAAAGATTAATCCTTGAGCCAAGTCACACGTGCATCACAACATCACATAGTACCTACCTATCACTGGAAGTTCACTTCCAGTTCAGAGACACATCATCAAGGCATAGTGGGTATGCAAATTGATCCCAAACAAATCTTTTGTTTTACAGAGCGGTGCTACTTTATACATAGTTTATACTAGGGATCATGAGTGTAATGTAGTCTGACAGTCTTGTGGTTGGAGCCTTGGGGCATGTTTAGCAAATTCCAGAAGCATTATGGTGGGTTTAAAAAGGCTTCAAAAAACCCTTTCACCTGAAATGTGAAAGTAGAATGCCCCAATACTCCAACCACAAGCCTGTCAGAATATACTACACTAATGATCCCTAATAAGAAACAATAAAACATAAATCATGTGATTATTACTTACAAATAAGGCTGCAGTGCATAACATCATGCATAAATAGCTGTTAAAAAAAGGTGGACAATTAATCATAAGAAATACATTTTATCCTAATTTCCTCGTCCTACTCATACGTGCTACTGTGAGATTGTTGGTCATTGCAAGATAAACTCCTACATCGAGTAGCAATATAAAAATAGTACAAAACAGTATCTATGGGTCGATCTGGGTGAAACCCCTTCTTGACAAAGTATGAATTCTTTCTTTCTGGGGTGGCTGTAAAACAAAAATTAAGTGCTGAAATTACTCCCTCTCTCCGAACCCACAAGGGCAGTGTGTCAGAAGTTTCATTTTGTGTCCAATGACTGGTCAGTGTGTTGAGTGGTGGTTTGCCAAGCCGCGGTCTAGTCAGAAATATTCAGTGTCTATGTTTAGTAACCACTGTGCCTGCACAGTCAGACTGTTTAAATCAGCTAGGTAAGACAAACCTACGCCCACAGTTCTACGGATTATGATAATAGCATGTCTTGCATCCGCAGTTCTACAGAATTTGATGACACAATAATGTCTTGCAGAAAGTTCCAAATATACATTAAAAGGTGATGTTGATACTCGCAAGATCATTTTAAAGAAGCATTTTCTACGAGTTTGAAGGATGCGCATGCAGTAAACCCCCTCCAGACACCTGCACCAGAGTTGGCTGTTGCTATAGACTTTGCTTTACCGATCATGCCCACCGTAAATTGTTATCAATGTGACTAATTTCTCCCAACGCTTGGACCATAATCTGCTTTGTCTTTTCAGTGTGTGGCGGCCAAGATATGTTGTTACTAAATCTTACAATGAAGAAGTCATATGTTCTGCATCCTCCTAAGGGATTTCTTTCTGACATGCGTGTAGCCCCTGCTTTTGTTTTAACTCCCAAGTGCAGAACGTGAGGCTTAGCCGAGTTGAAACTTAATTGTCTTACGTTAATACATTTGGTATAACAATCTACAAACTTCTGAAGTGTCAGTGCTGATGTGGCCATAGTTACGGCATTGTCTTCATATAAAGAATGGAATATGCCAATGACCATGTCAAGGCATATCAGGCGTGTGCCCGATTAGAGTTCTAGACAGGTCATTAACATAAAGCTTGAAAGGGTCTATTATGTTTGTTGGTTTCTTAGTAATTATTTAATAGCAATGTAGTGGTTTGTGTTGGCATAGTTCTGGAATGAGTGTTCCAGAACTATCAGTCATTGAGAGCTGAGGCTATCAGAAGGTGCACCCACCTGGGGGCTCTCATTAAATAAATACTGGAAACATGAGTCCAGTGATGCATTATTCATAACAAATTGGCGACAAGGAAAACTACTACTAAAGAGACCCCTCAGCAGGAATCCATGTGGCTTGAGGATCTATGCGAGTATATACACAGCCGTTTTGTATAACTGAGCACAACATTAAAAGGGACACAGAACTGTCGGTGCGGACATCCAAGAAAAGATGAATCCTTCCCACCTCCACCAGGACTTTAGGATCACCATATACCATGGTGGATGCAGAGACTTATGTTAAGGATTTGAAAGCAAGGGTGGGAAGATTTGCAGATCACAAGGGTGAGGGCCACATTATACGGCAAGACTCCCATTAACATTATTGGATATACTTGGGTACATCTATGTTTTGAAGGAAGGAAAACATACTTCAAGCTATATGTTGTGGTAAATGGCTCATCCATCGTAAAATGGTAGGAGCAAGCTGCATTATGAATCCGAATACATCTTGGAGAAAATATCTCCATTCTGAGTATATCCGAATACAGTTGTGACACTGGTGAGAAGCTTGCAAAGAGTTTTCCCAGATTGTTCAACAAGACCATTGGTGTATTAAAAGGTTTCAAACACAGAATCCTATTGAAAAAGGGGGCCAAGCCAGTTGCGAATAGGGTAAGAAACATTCCTGTAGGGACAAGAGAAGCATTAAAGAAAGAATTTACAAGGCTGTATGAAGATATCATTGAACCAATTGAAAGTTCAGAGTGGCTTTCCCCGATTGTGATTGTGCGCAAACCAGATGGTTCCATTAGAATGTGTGTGGATTTAAGGGAGTTCAATGTGAACATTTGGATGAACAGACATCCTCTACCGAACATCAGAGAGATGTTGCCAACAATGAAACCAGCAAGATTCTTCACAACTCTTGATTTATCCTCAGCTTATCATCAGGTTATGTTAGATGACGAATCGAGACACCTCACTTCATTTGTCACACCTCTGGGAGCTTTCAGATACAAAAGGATGCCGTTTGGTTTAGCATCAGCGGCAGCTGTATTTCAAAGGCTAATGCATCAATAGTTTGGTGGTCTCAAGGCTGTCTACTATTTTCAAGATGACATTTTGATTTCAGCGTTGACAGAGGAAGAGCACAATGCAAAATTATTGGGAGTGCTGCAAGTAATACAAGAAAGAGGACTGACTCTGAGGATAGAAAAATGCAAGATCAGAATGGATGAAGTGACATATTTGGGACACTGTATTAACTCTGAGGGGATTAGACAAAGAAAATGTAGTAGACACCATTTTGAACATTCCTCAACCAACAAGTAAAGGTCAGTTACGAAGTTTCCTAGGGTTAACTGAATATTATTCAAAATTAATATCTCACTACATGGATAAAACAGAACATATGAGAGAATTGATGAGAAAATCTGAGAAATTGACATGGTCAGATGACTGCAGACATGAGTTTGAACAAATTAAGATTTGTGTAAATAAAGCACCGACGTTTCCGGATGTTTGATTGCAATGCTCGAAACATAGTTTCTGTAGATGCCAGTAACATTGGTTTGGGAGATGTTTTGGAACAAATGCAGGAGGGCAGAATAGTACCGATTTGCATTTGCATCAAGAATATTGAGAGGGACAGAAAGGAACTACTCCACTATTGAAAGAGAGGCACTTGGAGGGAAGTGGATACTAGAACATTTTAGGAGTCTCATTTGGGGTTTGCCTTTTGAGCTAAGAACAGATCATAAACCACTAATACATGTGCTAACTCCAAGACCCCACATCTGGTGTCGCCCCGGATCCGGAGGTGGATTTTGGACATTATGCAGTACAATGTAAGTGTGAGATACACTCCATGAAATTCCAATGTTGTGGCGGACTGTTTTCCGAGATTACCGTGGGATTGCGGTGAATACAATAAGGAAGGTGAGGAGTTATATGATGAGCAGAGTGCAGACTGTATTAAACACATAAATGCAAGCATATCTAGAGAAGAATGGACCAAAGCAGTGGCTGAAGTTCGTGAACAAGACTATTTGAGACAAGCCATTCAAGGTGATTGGAAGGAAGTTGACCAGAGTGTTAAGACGTTCATTCAAATAAAAAAATGAAATTTCAAGTAATGCCACATGTGTCTATAGAGGTGATCGTATCATTCCACCAGTGGCACTGAGGAGGAGAATAATATACCTTGCAAATGAAGGTCATTTGGGAAGGAGTCTCACTAAAGGAGAGTGAGAGAAAACTACTGGTAGCCAGGTATGTGGAGTGAGAAGGAAGAGTTGGTTAAGGAGTGCACAGCATGTGCTGTCAGTGAAAAGGAAAAACTGTGAGATGTACACCTTTGCAGCCGGTTGAAATCCCACAGTCAGTCTGGTCTAAATTAGCTATAGACATCACTGGACCTTATGAAACTCTGGAGGCCCAGAAGATTTATATTATTGTACTGTTAGACTAGACATCCTAATGGGTGGAATGGGGCATTGTAGAAGGAGCTGTTACTGCCAAAAAGATAGTGAGGTTTATGGAAGACGTATTCAGATCATGTTAACAGAAGTGCAGACCTTTATGAAAGAGAGGGCAATTGAGCACAAGAGAACTTCATTATATCACCCAATGGCAAATGGCCTAGTCGAGAGGATGAATGATTTTGTGAAGAGCATTATACAGTTGGCAATTGTGAATACTCTACCGTGGAAAGGCACATTAAAGGATGCCTTGAATACTTACAGGATGACTCCACACTCGGTCACGGAGGAGGAACGTTTCACGATAATGAGGGGAAGAATAGCTTCCAATAAACTTAGACCTGCGTGGTTGGTGTCAAGAGGCCACAAACAAATTGATATGGAGAAGATAGTAAAATGAGTGAAGGAAAAGCAAGCCAAATATAAAGAGTACTACGATACCAACACATGTGTACCAGAGAGTGAGATCAAAGGTGGTGACTGGATTCACGCCCAAGTGAGTGCTGAAAGGTCAATCTAAATTCAGGGCTCCTCAAAGAGTTGTGAAGTCATCAAGTAAATCTGCGATATTAGAAGATGGCAAGAGGTGGTCGTGTGACGATGTGGTGCCCTCGGAGCAGAACATGCCATCAGACGAGGACTGTATTGTGAAGAAAGCGCAAGTAGCGGTTAGGAATTCCAGAGGCCCTTGTGAAAGAGGTGGCATGTCACCTAAAAACAGAAGAATCATACAGAACTTCAAGAAAGACTTTATTTACTATTAGACTTTACATTCAGCTTCCGCCATGGTGTTGCTCCAACTCCACACCTGCTGCTCCTGTGGTACAGACTGTAGTTCCAAGATTTATATCCTTTTTGGAAATGTAGGTTTTTAATCTTTTGAAGATGTTTAATTCTGGAGTAGGTAGGGGTGAGTCCCATGTAATCCAGCCTGCTGAGCATTAGAATAGCGATGAGTGTTGTGGTCTAGGGAACAGTGAGATCGGTATGCTTCTCCGGATGTGGAAGAGGTTAAGCCAAGCTGCTATAGCAGTTGCAGTGAGCAGGTTTCTGGTGGCTGTCAAAGGGAATCCCAGATTTTGATCCTTGGTAGATGGGGTACTGAACTCCAACCGATAGCAGATAGGAAGTTAGTGATGGGAGAGCTGAGCTTGAGGATGAAGGGGGGGTGTGGGGATGATTGAGTGTTATCAGCAATTAAATTATATGAGAAAATTGGTTGATCCTAGAATGTCCTTGCAAATTAAAATGGGGTGCTGACACTCTAAATCTGTAAAATGGGGGTACAAAATAGACTGACGAGATTTTATTTTATCACAATCAATTATAGCAGTGAAGCTTTCAACAAATGCAACTGTTATTTCTTGTTTTAAGATTGATCGTTGCAATTTATTACATAAGTGACATTTGGTTTTAGCCTGCATGCCTGTAAAGAATTTCTGTAGTCCAACCCAATAAGCAGAGGAGGAGCACGGTACAATGACGCTTTGACATGATGGAGCTTTATTCATTTAGAGTTTGCAAATCGTCTCTGTTCACAGCAAAGCTCAACCCCAGCAAGGGGGCTCTTATGTGTGACCATGACATGTCAGTCTTGTTCCAGAAATAAATGTGTTATGTTGAAATTACTCTTCTCTGTATTGCGTACAGGTGTCGTAGCAGTTCTCTTCTGTGGAATCACACAAGCTCATTACACGTACAACAATTTGTCAGCAGAGTCGAGGAATCGAACCAAAGAGGTAAGTTACAGGCCGCCTGTTTTGTATTTTTGGTGTAAATGTAATGGAAAGGAAGTTGGAAAGAGCACAGCAGAGGAGAAGATAGCACATAGGAGAATGCAAGACCCAATGTAAACGAGTGATTGTGAGAATAAAGAGAGGACGATGGCAGAGAACAGGAAGAAGAGAGGATGGGAAACAAACATAGGATGTAAGAGTTATATACAAGTGCAGAAGGCAGATGTTGAACAATGCACGAGGAATAGAAAATAAGAGCTGAAATATTATTTTTGAGTTGGCACAAGAAAGATAAAAGGGAATCAAAGTTATTGGACAGAGAGACCCCTAATAACTGAATGTACGGTCATTTTTCTCTCCTTTCAGCTCTTTGAAGTCCTGCATTTCCTGGCAGAGAACTTCATATTTTCATACATGGGTTTAGCTTTGTTCACATTTCAGAAGCACGTCTTCAACCCCATCTTCATCGTTGGTGCCTTTGTATCCTTTGATCGCTGTACTCAGTAGTATTGTCTTCGGTATCTGTATGTCTTTGCATAACATGCAGCTCGTGTCTTTGCTGTGTTGTCTATTGGCTCTTTCAAAACACCCAACAGATGTTTGGCATGGCAGATGGAAGGACATTGATCACAGCAGCTGGCATTATGAGGCACACAGCTTTGAGGAGCCCAGGAAATCTTGTGTGGCTGCTAAGCCTATTAGTATTTTGTTGGCTTACTCTCATTCCATAATTACCTATTAAAGGATATTCCATTCACACTCACGAATTACAGAGAAATCTGTAATGAGCATTTAAGGCAGTGTATATACTATACAGCTCCAAACATTGAATCTGCTAAATGTGTACCACCATAATTGAAGGGTTTTGCGACTCAAGAAACCAGCCAAACACCTATGGTACAACAAAGGTTTGGCAAATCAAACTCCAGGACTGTCACTGGCTTGTTCTTCTATGAGGAAACCGTGAACAAAGGGGAAAGTGAACAAAAGGATGCCAATAATACACAGGGCCAGTGGGGCTGGAGAAGGAAACATGCTGTGTTTTCAGTGCACTATCAATGACTGTGATCACCCCAAATAATTTGAAAGGTGCAATTAGGGACATTCCCTCAAAGATTAAAGCTGTAAATGCACTCATACATAGTGATTCCAAGCATTAAAGGCATGGTCTAGTAAACATTTTTATTGTCCCTACGGGTCAGCCATGTTTTTTAAGCCTAAGTGACTCGATTTTAGAAAACTTTCCTATGGACCTTACCCGAGTTTTCGTCCATTAAACGCACGCGAAAACAAGCACCAGGGAGCCGCCATTTTCTGATAATCCTATCTTTTCCCCGATCGCCTTGGCTGACCTGCTTTTGCGGCACTAAATCAATTCCCCCGCCCCTGAGCCTGACATTATCAAAACATTCATATTTCCCGCCTCTCCCCGTGACGTTACTGTGCTGCGTAGGTAAACGCGCCCAGTCGTCTTCTGCGCGACTCCACACAGAACCCGGAAACCAACATAGATCACCTCAAAACACAGCGCGCCACAATTCGGAATATGAAACTGTACTTTACAATGAAACAGCAAAACGGTACATTTGGTAAAGTACATTTATTTGACATTAAATGTTTAGAGAATATTCAGCAATTGACATATGAACTCCGGAAGCCATTTATTTTCTTTTATCTGTATCCGCAATAACTGTTCCGTTTCATCTTGAGTCACACGCTGTTCCTTTATGGTACACAGGGTGTTCATTTTCGTAAAAAGAATCACTTTGGAAGCACGGTGAACCGCAAGGCTGTTCCATCAACTAGGCACTAGTCCAGCCTAAAGGTTGATATGTTGCTTCTAGCCACCAGTACAGTGTAAGGGCATGTGGACCCTTGGCGATCGTCCCATAATATGGTGATCGTGCTCCAGTTGTTGACACGAAGCTGCAGGTGTCTGCTGAAGAATCCATCCGCCGGTGTCTCAAACAGATGGCAGTGGCAGAAAGGAATCAAATACCTGTTATGAAAACAAAAAAATTATAATTAGTCTCGCTAGCCGAACTTCAATAATATTACTCATTTTATTTATTACGGCCGATCAGAAACTATTTGCTTGCAAGGATAGTTCAATGGAGTATGTTCGTCTCTAAAATCAATGCGAAAAGTAACGAGATAAATCGAGGCCAACACACAATGTTAAACGACAGTTAGTCTACATGCGTGAGGAATGATATGATATATGATATGGCATTTGTAACGCGCCTATACTCAAGTGTTTCTAGGCGTGACGAGGCAAGTGGGGAACAAGGGCAGACAGACAACGATCCTACTAGGCCAGGTGTCTTTCTGATCGCGCATGGGGAAGGGGTGTACATGGTTAGTTGAATACAAATTAAATAATAGGGCCAGCTGGTGGCAAGTGCAAGGTAAATGCCGGGAGAAGGGGCTGAAGGATACAGAGGCAGTCCCGTAGTGCAGGGAAAAGTGGCTGGGCCAAGGACCGAAAACGGTGAGACCAGTGGACCTGCATGCCCATGTGCCCACTACGAACAGTTTTACTTGCTTTTCCTAGCTCTTCATTCATTCATTTATTCATGCATCCATTCATTAAATCTTCATTCCGGTATAAAAGCGTGTAAAGATTTACTTACATTATATTTGAAATTTCCATTGTGTCTCTTCGTAATGCAGTCTGTAAAACGGACCGTGCTCTTGACAATGATTTTTCGTATACTGACCTAAAACTGAAACTCGGTCTAGTTTCTGAATTTTCTGCCTTATCGTCTCTTACGTTATTGCGCACTCCCTTCAAATGTAGTTCTTTCGGCATGGTCCCTGTCTCAAGGTCAAAAAACAATAGACCCTTATACTTCCAGTGCGACTTGTGGGCCTCATCTGGGCGCTGTCCTTCGCATTCTTTATTTGCAACATCACGTAGTATAGGCATCTGTGAGAACCTGAAGTTTAGAATCCATCTATGTAGTGCGCCTCAATGTGCAAATGCGAACTGGCTTCTCTCCCAAATGCCTCGGCCCGCTTGGCTGGCGCGTTCTAAGTGCCCCAATTTTGTCCCCGTTGTCTGCAAGCTTTGCAGCCCAAATTGAGACATTTAATTTTGGCGGAAGGTCAGGGAAAGTATAAAGTACCACAGGAGTTGAGTTAAAAGTGAGATTTATTGTTTGTTTGTTTGTTTTATTATTTGCAATACACAAGCCTCCCCTCCGTTAACAGTGCGCAGCATTTACATTTACATGAGATGAGACATGAGAAAAATATATACATACACATATGTGAGGTGAATAGAGAGAATTCAAAGATGACACCCAGCTTGTTCGCCACCCATGATGGTGAAGGTAGGGGTTAGGTTTACAGGTACACTGTACAATAACATTTATTTACAAAGACAATCATATTGCAATTATTTAAACCGGGATTTGTACTTCACAATCAGCTGTGCTTCGGGTAGGCATGGCACAGTCACAATGTTCGGTGGCAATGGATCACTGCTCTGCACAGAAACGTCCAAAATTCCATATCTGTGCTTCTCTAACACAGCAACAATAAGGACTTTCACAACGTCGAACTGCATTTCATCATAGACTGGTTTGATCACCCATTGCTTACTTCGTTTTGAAAACACCTTAGTGTAGCGAGGCATCCTTAATTTACCCTTAGTCCTAGATTGTTCACGTCCGACATTGCTGTTATGGGCCAAGACCGCTAGTAGAGTGTGATGTTTCATGCCCCGAAAGCTAAAATGCAAGCGCTTTGGCCTGTACTTTAGGCACATATTGTGGAACACCTCCAAATCACCTGTGTGACAGAATTCTGTCAGTCCTCTCAAATCTCTTGATAGAGTTTTGTCGAAAACAATCTTCTCAATGGCTTTGTGTGTCGGTGAAGATGGAATCAACCACTTCTTCTTCCGTGCCTCCCCTGGGGACAAAGGGCCATGTTCACATTGGTGGAAATGTTCATTTGCTGTCCAGCGGTGAACGTTGGTACAGTGGTGCATCAGTGACCGCCATTTTTCAACTCGTATTTCCACTGACCCCTCACAAGTTTTTGAGCTCCACCGAAGATGGTTGGTGATAGAATGTGACCACTGCAAAATACTTTCAAAACCTTTTTTTTTCCCTGCAGCCGAGATTTTCTTATTGATTGATTTAACAAGATGCCATACGTCAAATTGATGTTTAATATATGGGAACTGCTCTCCCATTGTCTTGGCAATTGAAACGTGTCTATCCGTGGCTATGAGGTCGATGTGCATTCCCCTCGATTGTAGATATTCCACTGATTTTATAAAACCTAGTTTCTCCATGGCCACTGAGGATGTGCATTGTGTTAACTGCACAACCACCAAACTCACAATTTTCTTACTATCCATGTCCTGAAAGTGGTAGGTGCAGTACTTGGCAGAAAATCCAGGGCTGTCGCACTGTCCATCGCCGGCTAGCCTGAATCGTTTGCCTTCGAATGTACTTGCTAGAGACAATTGTTCAATTTTCCAAGCATCACTAATGGCCGGAAACAGATAATCACGTTGGTATGTGTAGTACAGCGCTTTAGAAATGAAATGGAGTCCCACAAACTGAAAGAAAGCCTCTAACCTTCTAAAACTGGAGCCACTAAAAAGTGATGCAGCTGCACACAGTAGATTGCCTGCTGGCAGTTTCCCCAGCATCGGTTGTGCAGACCATGAGAACCTATGATTTAATCTACAGGCGGCATTTATTTTGACGTTACTGCCTTTTATTTGACGAGCCACATTAATCAATGGCTTCCCACATACTTTCCCTCTAATGGAATGCACACATTTCAGCATACTTATAATTTCCATCAAACAACTGTCGAATACAATGTATTTGCTCTCTTTCATTAGACTGTCATCCTGCGTCAACGTTGTTTCGGCCTTTGACGTTGTGGAGATTTCAACACATTGGAAAGTAATATCGCTGATATCAAGTTCTGATGCGTCTATGGAGGCTGCGGCTGGTTCATTCTCTGTCATTTCAACATCTATTACTTCAACATTGATGGGAGAACACAACAATGTCGACAGGTTTTTTGGTGGCAAATTTTTGGCGGGTGTAGATTGTGTAAATTGATCTGCAACTACTTCAGAGCTATCTTCAATACATTCAATAACATCTTGTTGTGGTGGTGCGGTCGCACTGTAGCTATGGTCCAATGCAACTTTGCTGTAGTCTCCAAACACAATTAATTCATGTTCTGGCCATTGGACATGAGCATCTCGAGCCTGAACACGCCTCGCCTCAATTAATAGTTCCTCCATAGTGTACACGGTCTGGCAAGCCACATCTCTCATTTGCTTCACTGTCTGTGTGTGTATAGTTCTGACACCCACAGGTAACTGGAGGAGAGATTGGAAAAGGGATGTTCAGTTTAAACACAAGATGGAGTGTAGTAGAATTGACTGGAAAAAAACATAAAATAGTCCCCAGCAAAAACATTTTTTTAAAGTTATGAACTGTTTGTAACTAACCTTTTTTTGTTTTTTTTTCTTTGCAACTTTTTTGACTCTACCTTCAACATCTGCACGCTGTAGCTCCGATTCGTTTTCGCATGTCCTCCCTTCCTCTTGCGCTGCAACGACTATATTTTCTGTATCCGCATAGACAGCACGGAATGAGGCTCCATCGTCTCCCTGAAACATAGTACTTACATTACTATGTATCAAAATATTGTTAGCATAAAACACACGTGAGGACGAACACACAGGTACATCTCAATAGCCAAATACGATTTAAACATTGTGTGCAACAATCAAATGACAAGTATTCGACCAGTGATGATCTATTTCGATGGAACTGTCAGTATCCATACCTCTGGCTCTGCATGGACTGCCATGAATGGTTGTATTGGAGAGGAGGCATCCGCATCTCCCTGAAACACAGTACTTGCATTAGTATGCTTTTCAATATTGGAAACACAACACACACTTGGGGTCGACGGCACAGGTACATATAAAGAGATAACCACAAATGATGCATTGTCCAAAAGAATCAAGGAAAATCCAAATATGATCACATTTCATTGACTTATTTCAACGATTCCTTTACATCTGCATCATCTAAATGAGATGTTGTGATTGTGGTGGAAGCTCCGTCGTCTCCCTGACACACATTACTTGGATTAGTATGGTTTTCAATATTGGAAACATAACACACACTTGAGGTCGAACGCACAGGTACATATAAAGAGATAACCGCGAAAGATGCATTGTCCAAAAGAATCAAGGAAAATCCAAATATGATCACATTTCATCGACTTATTTCAACGATTCCTTTACATCTGCATCATCTAAATGAGATGTGATTGTGGTGGAAGCTTCGTCGTCTCCCTGAAACACAGCACTTGCGTTAATAGGGAAGAAAGTATAGCAAATGGAATCACGTTATATGATCACGCATGATGGAGCTGTCATTATCCATACCTCGTGCTGCTGAAGAATATCTATGGATGTTGCAAATGTAGAGCGCACTTCCGAAAGCTGTTGCGCCGATTTGTATACTTGAATGTCAGGCTCTGCATCAAGTGCAGGGGTTGACGCCCCATCAACTGCCTGAAACATAGTACTTGCATTAGTGAGGATTACAATTGTGAAAACATAACACACACCTGGGGTCGACAGCACAGGTACATATCAACGGCTAACCACGAATGAAACATTGTGTAGAACAATCAAACAACAAGAATTCCAGCTCTGATGATGATGCTCGATGGAGCTGTCAGTATCCATTCCTCCTGATGTTGAAAAACATCTAGAAATGTTGTAGATGTGGTGGACGCTTCAGCATCTCCCTGAAAGACAGTACTTGCATTAGTATGGATAACACTAATTATAACTGAAAACAAACACCAGTGGACGATAACTAAGGTGTATATCAATTGGAAAGCAGTAACCAAACATTCGGTAAAATAATTACACGATAGAATAAAACTATTACTTGACATGCATAAAACAAGTATGTAGCGGATTAGCCTAGTAAGATTACCTGATACACGCTAGAAGTGGTTGATAACTGCGACCACTTCAAGGATGTAGAATGTTCTTGCTTCAGATTCAAGGGATAGTCAAGAAGTTGTAAAGGTCAATTAATGATTGATAATGAAATGCCAATATTAAAAATAGCCATGTAAGCCGACAGAATACTTGAAAAATGCTCAATACAGCACAGTTCCCTGTCCCCATATATATATATACATTGCGTTTGTGGGTTATGAAATCGAAAAAGAATATATTGATAAATGTCATTATTCAAAAAACTATACTCATATCAATATCGAAATTATTACAAGGGATAGAACACCTACAATATCAATTAATCCATTTGCTTACACACTACCGCAAGGCCGAAAGCTAAATCCAGACACTAGACTCACCGGTGGCGGAATGTGGACGAATAGAGTGGGAATAGCGTTTTCGCGCAATTTCCGTGTCGTTCGCCGTTTATTCTTCTTTGTTACCCAAGAAGTTGTGTACATGTCCAAGGAAAAGTGCCGGCTGCAGATGCGGTATCGATCACCCCTCTTGTCCTCTAAGACTTGTTGGACTCTACTTTCCAGCTCATCCAGTGGATATCCGCAATGTCTGACCCATTCTCTTATTCGATCAGCAGTTTTCGGGAATACATGCATTGTAGTTCCTTCAGATTTCGCATGGGTCTTCGAAGGGCAACCGCTAATCGAACAGGCAGGCAATGTTGATAAATCTGAAAAGTAAATATCGACATTATTATACAATCTTCAAGAGTAAAGATTTGATACAAAAGTAAATGAATCATACAATGATCAATGCAAGGTTTGTTTTGGTCGCAGGAACTATGCCAGTTCATTATGTGCTGCTTAGTATTTGCATAAGTTGCAGAAATGTATAATTGATGTGACTGAAATCTGAACATGTGACTCGTCCATTGGATGTTCTGTCTTGCACGAGAAGGAAACATGCTTACATTATAGACTGGACCCCCGAAGGATGCAATTCAATGACAATAGACACAGATGAAAATAAATAGATCTATTGATAGCATAGCAATGGAAACTCAAGTCAATACCAATGAGACCAATGAACATAGCACTATTGTGTACTCTACTCGAAAATAGATAGAAATTTAAAAATCTGCGAAATATGACCAGGATACATGGCCTTACCTTGACCAACAAACAGTTGGATTCAGCAAGCAGAGCAGTATGTTGCGGGAGAATAGGTGGATGGCCACAGGTAGCGCACTGATGGGTATGCTCGAAGCGGTCACAGAAGTTCACGGATAGCACGACGACAAGCAGATTAGCATAGATCTCAGTGGTTCCCAGGTAGCACGTTCAGGAGTTGACTTGCAAAGCACAAAGATGTTCTCATGAGACATATCGAGTGGTTTTTAAAGTATTAGAAACTGGGGTGTGTTTGTGAATGAATGACGTGTGTATGTCGTGGTATTAGGGGGGCGTCCTGCTTGAAGGGGAGGCCTGCCTGGAGACACGGGGTCTGAGGAGGCCATGTGACCGATGGCCCCTTGGCGTGGGACACCTTTTGAAGTGTACATGCTGTTTGGCACCTTAGCCTTTCGCGCCCCTGACAGCCTCCATGCCAGCGCTCATCCCCGGGTGTGAACCGCCTTTGATAGAGGGGGGTGGGATGCATGGGCCTGGGGCGTGCAGATAAGGCACAGGAAGACTGCTGAATGGAGACACACTTATGTGGATAGCAGGGGGGCGGCCTGCTTCAAGGGGAGGCCTGGCTGGAGACACGGGGTCTGAGGAGGCCATGTGACCGATGGCCCCTTGGCGTGGGACACATTTTGAAGTGTACATGTAGTTTGGCACCTTGGTCGTTTGCGCCCGTCACAGCCCCCCATGCCAGCGCGCATCCACCGGCGCGAACCGCCTTTGATACAGGGGGGTGGGATGGATGGCCCTGGGGCGTGCAGATAAGGCACAGGAAGACTGCTGAATGGAGACACACTTATGTGGATAGCAGGGGGGCGGCCTGCTTCAAGGGGAGGCCTGGCTGGAGACACGGGGTCTGAGGAGGCCATGTGACCGATGGCCCCTTGGCGTGGGACACCTTTTGAAGTGTACATGTAGTTTGGCACCTTGGCCTTTCGCGCCCCTGCCAGCCCCCCATGCCAGCGCGCATCCACCGGCGCGAACCGCCTTTATATCAATATACAGTATATCGCCTTTATATCAATGATAGTATATCGTTGCTTATCAATAACAAATGCCACATACCGGAGATTCTTGTGAGCACAGACCCACACTTCAACCGGTGTATTATAGTGGTCAAGACTGTATAATCCAATGGTAAATGTTAGTATAGATATATGTGTGACTTTTATAGAGACATAACCTACTGAAAGACTTTGAACAAGTGTGTTTTAGTGCATGCATTATCGAGAATATGTTATGTTAGCTTAGATAGATAGTGACCACCCTGCTTCACAGCAACCAGACCTTCACCCATTCGGAGCACAGATGTCTGACGTCCATCCTTGAAAGGAGGCACACTTGATTCATTTAAAAAATCGAGACAACCGTTGTTAAAATATATGTGGTGTTTTATTTTGTATCTTATTTCCATGACACAAAAATACAAGACTTTAAAGATTATACAGGTCAGGTTGCAGCACAGCGAGAGAAAATCCCCTGTACTGACCGCTGTCACTCGGGAACGTTTCTCTAATGGCACGAACGGCACAGGCGGGTATCACTCTTCGAACGCGGTGTCCAAGCCTCCCGTGAAGCCACCATGTAAAGGAACGATAGGCCACCAGCCTGTACCACCTGTGAAAAGGAATGAAACAAACTGTTTTTAAATTACCAAGATAAGTTTAATAAACGTTTGTTGTCAATGACAATTCTTGTAACTAATGGCATTTTACACGGACAAATGCTATCTAGACAATGCACACTATTCAACGACTTACATGCGTTACAATGATATGTAGATGTAATTTTGGATATAGTAGAAGACCATGAAATAGGAGTGGCATGACAAGCAGAGTATACTTACTCGTTACTCAGATTACGAGGACGAACAGTTGCTCGAAGTTCTTGCATAAGCACCATCATTATTCTCAACACGGCCCGTGAGAGGCAGGCTGCCCTGAAGTCTGGCAGCTCGGTGATGCATTGCGGTCGTGGCTCGCCTTCCGAAATGTAGGCCAGGCATCCCGAGTTTTCTCGGCAGCAGCAGTTCTCGTCCTCAGTTGGCATTAGCTCGCACCGATTGCATGTGCACCAGGTGGAGACGCCGTCCATTCGACTTGGCCCAGGCTCTTCCTCTGTTGATTCGTCCTGCCAACTGCCGTCCGAATCCCCATCGTTTTCGCGTGCTTCCCTTTCCAGTAGTTCCTCCTCAGTATACTCGGGCTCGTACATGTAGGCCATTATTGTAGCCATTGTGTGTTAAACAAACTAAATTAATTTATAGCGGTGGTACTGGTATCTGTTTGCACGGGCTACACGCGGCGAAGGTAGCTGACCAGAGCACTGAAACGAGTCACAGAATACTCAAAATAACACAGAGAGAGGAATGGAATCGAAAATCGGCTGCTGTGTGTTGTGAAACGGTCTGTTTATACTTATTGAGGAAAGAGGCGTCCTGCCATTTCCATGGCGACACGTCATTAGCTGAAGCGCAGCGAATGTTGACACGAGACGTGCTTTGGCGTTGGGAAATGGGCGGTACGAGTCTGCTGATGACAGGCTCAGGGGCGGGGGAATTGATTTAGTGCAGCAAAAGCAGGTCAGCCAGGACGATCGGGGAAAAGATAGGATTATCAGAAAATGGCGGCTCCCTGGTGCTTGTTTTCGCGTGCGTTTAATGGACGAAAACCCGGGTAAGGTCCATAGGAAAGTTTTCTAAAATCGAGCCACTTAGGCTTAAAAAAACATGGCCGACCCGTAGGGACAATAACATTTTTTACTAGACCATGCCTTTAAGTGCCAAAATAATGTCTTGCCGATTGGCTTTCGTGGATAGTAATGTGGGTTCAATGGTGAAGATATAAGCTAGGGTTTTGGTGCCTCGCTCAGTAGTGCTTTTTCAGACAAGCTTCTCCTTCTACTTGAGTCTCACCACCTCTGCCTGCACCCTAACTCCTACCACTGCCTCTGGACTTCCACTCTTGTGCCCTAACATTATCCCCACCTCCTCCAACCAACCTTCTTCTGATGTTACCCATGTTCTCTTATTCGCTTTCAACTATCCCCACAGTCTCCTGCTCTCGCTCACTCTTTCCTTGGCACTCTTAGCACTCATCACCTCCTCCTGGTCTCCATTGATGCCATCTCTCCACTCAACTCTGCTCTGTGTCCAGAGAGCCTCTGCTTCTTACGCCGCTCTCCAGTCATATCCTTCTTCAAACATGAGCCTCAGGCTCTTACAACCTACTCTGAGCAACTGGGGTGGGGTGCTTTATACTGTGTTCTCGCCTCTTACTGGGTGGGTCTTCCAGGGAAAGTCTGCACCTGAATCTTGTAATTGGGTGAGGGTTGGGATTGGTCATTATAGCCAATTGCACCTGAGTCTGCTTTGGGCTCACAGGGTTGAGCCAAGCCTATAACCGGTCTGCTATCTTGATTTTTTATCTTTCTCACCTGATTCTCATGGGTACTGTCATTTTCTGTGCAGAGCTCTTTGGCTTTCCCACCTTGTGTTTGAGTCTTGTAATGCACTGGTAAGAGTTTAAAACTATGTTTTTCATTGAGTGAGCATGGAAATAGGAACATTTTGTACCTGGCATAAGAATTGCATGTCAGGGAACAATGCTTCTGAAACTTTGCACCCCGCGCTAAATTCTCAGCATTCGGGAGGTCATGATTTGGGAACATTATACCTGTGAAACTGCTTTGATCACTGCGGGTCCCACAAATTTTATGAAATGTGTCTTTTCTTTATCCGGTGAAGCTGCAACAGTATCCAAACACTTGCTATCCTCGTCAAGATCCAAAAACTAATTTCCTGTAAAGGGAAAGCTTTCGTTTTCTCTGTCGGAGTTCTGGATCTGGATTGTGAGAAACCTGAAGGTGTCTCCCTGGTTAGTTCCCAGGGATCTGTCATCCAGGTGGCGGCCAGGGCACGGCCATCGCTATTGGATCCAGTTCTTGTGGGTGGGGGGGATGGGTCACCTGGATGGGGGGTCCTCAGAGAGTGGGAGTGGGACACCAACAGGTGAGACACGGTATCCCCCTTCTTTCAACACCTTTTCCCCATTTTACCATGTAGGATATTCTAAAACACTGCTCCCCCTTTTCCGACACGAACACTTTTGCACAAGACGAAAGACAACCGACTGACACTAGAGTCGGGTTAGGCAAAGTCAGGCAATTGACCAAATTCACACACACCTGGCGTCCCTTTCCCTTCCCCAAAAGGATAAAAGGCAGAGCACGAGAGCAAAGGACGAGCAAGGCAGACCGCACGACATGAGAGCCAACTCGGCAGAGCAGTTCAAGAGGAGGAGAAAGACAGCGCATACCAAGAGGGGGACAAGGAGGGAAGCAACCTTGCCCTTTCTAACCAAGGCCTGTGAAACCTCTGCAGAAGGAATCGGAAGATCGCAAACAATAGCCAGCATGTGTTGCGGAAGATGTCAACGGTACAGGAGACCCTCCTCAGCTGATTACCAAGCCAGAGAAAGATGCTTGTCTCTGTTGTATCAACCATGACTCCAAAGAGAAAGAAAGCCAAGCAGTTCTTCACAGCCTGTGAGTGGAGGGTAGAGTCAATAAGAAACCAAACTGTGTTGAACGAAATGTAGCAAACAGCTAATTGAACTTTGAAAGCATAAAGAGCAATTGATGTATAAGGGGGAAAACCAGAAACCGAGGAGTCTGGCACCACGTGGGGCTCTCTCAGGTAGCTCTGGACGATTACCCAAATGTTGAAACTAATAGAACCAGAAGGCCTTGGGAAAGGTGAGAAGAAGGGTCGAAGTGGTCATACAGGGCTTTTGTAAAATCCTTTGTACAGTCAAAAGTCTTTGGCTGACAGATGATTGTGAAGTTAAGTGAAGTGAATCCAGTATCATAAGAATTGGGGAAGTGAATCCTGCATCCTAAGAGTTAATTGAGAAAAGATTGGCAAGAGTGAACCCGGCAGAGGGATGCTAACAAAAAGGGGCAAGGCCTGAAGTCCCTATGAACAGTGTATTGACAGGAGTGAACCCGACGAGAGATGTCCACAGTGAACTGTTTTACAAAATTTGGCAAGAGTGAACCCGGTAGAGGGAGGCCGATAAAAAGGGGCAAAGCCTGAAGAATTGTTTAAAAAGACACTAAGATTTGTGAATGCAAAGAGTATAGTAAGACCAGGGGACGTGGATTGTCCCCCTTGGCATTTGGATCCGAGCCCGGCAGAGGGAGATGCCAAAAGAAGGGCATGAGCACGATTGAGGGAAGCGTAAGGGTCCGAGCCTGAAAGAGTGAGATTCAGGGGTGGAAAGTCATCACCTGAAGTCCATTTGGAAAGGAACTTTTTGTTTGTTTGTTTTTTTTTAACAGATCACGCCCTCGAAGGCAAGAGACTTTTATTGAAAGGAAACGTAACCATCGAAGAACCTGATAGCTGGTACGAAACTGTCGTCTCATGCTGGGAAGGTTCAAGTGTGTGCTCTGCTCAGGAGATTCACCTTGTCCCATGCTCAAAACGTGGGGAAGGAAGACCCCTGGCAATCACATCGTGACTTATTATTTGTGAACACTACTTTCTTTATTGAAAACCCTATCCCACACTCTTTCTGTAATTAGTTATAAGGATTTAGCAATAGTTTTTTTTAGTATAGGCCTTTTACTTTGACAAGACGCCACAAGGACTGCCTTACTTTTCATTTGATGGTCAAAGCTTGCTCCCATCTTATGTGTAGGTTAGGCGTTTTTCCACCCTGCATTTACTATTTAGTGAACACCCTTGAACTGTGATCACTTGTGTCTATCTTTACTGTTGCCACCATGCATTCCTTACAGGATACAGAGAGCTTCAGACTCTCATTTGGTAGGGGGTGTGTTTGGGCACAGTCAAAGCTTTTACCACTTACCTGTGTTACTGGTTTAATGGGGGGGCATTTGGCATAGCACTGTGATTGTTCCACGCCTTGTGAATCGACCATGGTGGGGTGAACAGAGGATCCTGCCCTTACTGCCCCCTCAGCCCACTACCCACTCATTCGAGAAACCAACTGGCCACATGAGCGGCGGTCCCCAGAACGAGGCAGAGAACTTCATCAGAATGCCTATGGGACCTAAGGGTTTATCTACAACAGAAAAGTGTGTTTTTATCTAGGAACTATCTAAATAAGAAGGGTCGGGATGGGTGAATCTATAAGGTGTCAGAGTTTTCTCTCTGATCTTTCTAACAGGGATACTGGCCTCTCTCTAAATCTCTTGCTTCTTTTTCCAAATCAGTCACAGTGATATAGCTCCAAGCTTCCTTCTTGGCCCATATCACAGTCACAGGGGGTATATTGTTCATCTTGATGCTTGGGCCAAATTATAGTCACAAAAGGGAACGCCAAGAGGAATTGGAAGGGGGCGCTGTAGCTCTCACACTGTATTGCCTCCAGGTAGCTCATCGCTCCCATGAGTCAAAGGTCCCTGGCAGTCCAGCTTTCCTTGGATGCAAAGTCCACTCCAGTTTGTAGGGCAGGGCCAAGCACCTGACTTTCTCATACCTAAGAGGTGATGAGCCACTGAATTAGAGGGTTTCAAGATGTTGACCCATGGGGGTTGAAGAAATCCGAACAAAATCTTGGTGGCAACGAGGCTCTGAGCCAGTCGGTGTCATGACATTCAGCGTGATGAGGTAAGCTTGAGTGAACCTGAGAAGTAATGATACAGTAGGCAGGGGGTTAAAGAAACCCTGACAAAAAAAGGGGAATGAGAAAGTGCTTAATGATGGAAGTACAAAAGCCAGAGCCCTGAGAGGTGTGGGAAGTTTGGAGCAACGAGGAACTGAAACACCTGTCTGACCCAACCTGGAGCAGTTTATATTAATCACAATTGTGTATTGAAAGGTGGTACAAAGCATGTGTATAAATGGAAGAAAAGAAAGAAAATAACCCATATTCAACATTGTCGGTTCCAATAGCTATGTGTAAAATGCTGGAATAGTCAATACATTTAGCGAAACTGGTCGCAAGTCTTCAACTCGAGACAAAGGTTCCAAGGCTAGAAACATTTCCCAGTGGTCTGAGTGCCAAGGGAGAGTACAACTTACTCTGTGACAACGAGAAAATAAACCAGATGGTGCTAAAAGGTAAGGAATGTTGGAATTCAGAAGGAGCTGAGGCCCAGGATAAAATGGGCACTCAACAATGTACACATTTTAAAAGAAAAATGTTATTGGGTTTTGTGGATACATAAAAGCATATAACATTACAATGTAGCATTTTGTTGTGTTAGATTCCGCTAACACACCCCTCCCTCAACCCAACTCTTTAACAAAAACAGAGTCATAAGAGGTTGCAGGCGTCCTAGGTCAAGAGTTTGTAAGGGTGATGTGTCTCCACAATGCACACCTAAGGGTGAGATAAAAATAAATAGGAAACTGTGAAATTCTTGATTTACAAAATAGACCCGTGGGGATATGTCTGTCTTGAAGGCAGTGATTTTAGTTATGGAAGCAAAGATTAAGTGTTATTGTCAGGGTTAATGAAGTGGAATCTGAGATTAAAGACACTTGTGGAGGCTACTGTGAGGGGTCAGAATTGTGAGGCGGCCAACTTTGTGAAGATTTTTCAAAAGAAGTAATTTTATTAACTCAAAAGGTTTGATAAAAGCCTCACTATTCCTACCCTGATGAGGATTTACCTGCCTAAAATAAACTAAAGGAGACACTCTACCTCTAACAACCGGTTTCTGTCCCTCGCACTTATACATACAACAACTCAACAAGGTAATATATATATATATAGCAGTTCCTAAAGCAACAAATATAACAGTTAAGTTCACATCATGATAAGTCATTCCTCAAAATCTGGGTGAATTCCCCTCCCCAGATTCACGCAGGATTCTGTTCAACAGTTTCAAAAAGATAAGGAAATCCTGTCTTGTAACAAAGTTCCAATGCACTTCTTTTGATTCCAACTTGACAACAAAAGTTCCAATAGTTCATAATTGTTCAACAAGGTTTCTCCTCTTTACACTTCAAAGCAACTTCTTCTCATTAACCAAGGCTACTTCCTTATGTCATTAGGTTCAACAAAGTTATCTTGGTCTGGATTTTTCTGCAACAGTTCACAACACTTGTTTTAGCAATATGTGAGACTCCTGCAGCAGTTCATACACACTTGCTTCAGCAATGTTAATGTGTCAGGATGTTTCTTTAACAGTTCACAAAAACACTTCAGTGGTTATTCAACTTCTTCAAGATATTTACCACACCACAGTACTTCAATGACTTCCACCTGCTCCACTCACCTGCCTGGCCTACTACTACAAAGTCCTCTGCCCTGGTGCACTCTCACACTTCTTTGACTTTGGCAATGTGGGTTTAAGTCAGTTCCTCTTATGACCTTCTTTATATATGGGCAATATGTTTTACAAACACTTGAATTCTTCTCTCTTGACTTTGACAATGTTGTTTTTTTATAATTTGCCTTGGAATTATTCTCTTTTGGCTTTGGCAATATTTCTTTGTAATGTTTTCTCAGGTAATTGCCTTTTCTTGTGGTTGGCCTTTATTTTGGCCCATACAATCACACCCATACCCCTTTGCTCTGTTGGTGAAGCTATTAGCATGAGGCCTCCTTCTTTTTATATCAGCTTGCTTCTCACATTAATTATTAGTCAGCTTCACATTAGTTCGGTATTCAAAACAAGGGTTAATTGTCCAGTTCACTTTCTTTATAATGGGTCTCTTCGAGGACTCGGTCTTGCTCAGCTGGCGATTACGGAGTGCTGTGGGGTCACAACTCAACAGTGAATTTACCGGGTCTGGCATGCACGTCCGCCTGCACCGCTGCCTCCAGGACATCTGCTTCTTGGCGCAACCCGGCAACCTGTTTCCTTCTGTCCCCTGCAGCCCGCACCACTTGGAAAAGGAGCTTCCTCTGCTCCAGAGGCTCTCTGGTGCTTGCCTGCGTGGAAAGCTTACAAAGTGTACGCGTCCCGCCGCGCAACACATTTCAGGTCTCCAGGGGGAAAGCTTCCAATGTCAATGCTTCCTGCTGTGTGACCTCTGCAATGAAGATTTAAGGAGGAAGAGACCCTGTCAGGACCTGCAACTGCTCGACATTTGCCAGTGGTCCCAGCGTCTGTTTCCCTCCAGATTCTTCCTCTGCTTCTGCTGCAACGTGGCTAGACCACGACTACTCCACCTTCTGCTGCTGCTACTCTTCTCCATGGCCTTCACCTGAGGGGGCCTTTTATGCTTCCCCGTGTCTATTACATGTGGGTCATTATCCCTAATATGCTGCAACTTGCAGTCTTGTGCCTCTGCAGCCCTCTTCTTCGTCCCAGTACTTTTGGAATTGTGGTAATTGTGGAACTTGGGGTTCACAATGCGAAGATCAGCTTTTCCAATGAAAGGATGAACATCATGTTCATTTCTTTCCTTATTTATATTCCTTAAAGCAGTATTATATGTATTTAATGAAGTATTTAATTTTACTGGGGAGCTATGGTTTTCAGTTTAATTTGGTAATTTCTAAAGACTCATTTTTAATATTCTCAGAGGATCATAGACGCTTCCATCCTTTTGAATGTCAGTGATTTTACAAGGAGTTTTCTTACCCTCACTACACAACTGGTTATGATGGTTTTCACCCACATTTAAATAGTAAGCTTGGGTACATAGAAGTTTTCTCTCACAGCAGGGCAACACATATTCTGATATCACTGATACTTAATTCTTTAAAGAAAACAAATACTACGTCTCACCCGATGGTGTCGTTCTGTTCCCCTGGAGCCCTTCTCCTACCAGGTGATCCTCCCAGCTAATAACACCCTCAGGGTCAGGGAGACTTTAGGTATGCTCTTTGTGAGAACTCTGCAGGATTCATTACATTACAAGGAAATTAGAGGGCAGCTCCCCAAAATCAGGGATGCCCAAATGACTGTGTAGGCAAGGAATAGACTGAACTGCCTGTACAGCAAAGGGTTACCAGAGAGATATGACATTGGCAGTTGAATCCCCTGGGAGATCTGGCAGCAGAGACCAACAGTTGAGAGCCTTTACAATGCAGAGGTTCTGGCCACCTTCTTGAGATTTTGTCTTAAAAGTAAGATTTTGTAAGATGCAGTGTGAGGTAGGGGATACCGCCAGAGACATTGAGCTAAAAGGGGCAGTGTGTCAGTGCTGATAGATAAGAACAGAAAAAACATGCTCATGGTGCTCATTAAAAAGGTTTCAATTATACCAAGGACCGTAGTTGCATGTCTGTCTATCACGCCCTCAGCATGTTATGACTAGATGCAATGTTCATGGTATTTTGTATCTGGGTTCATTTTTAGTAATGTGTTCAAAATTCCTTTAAAGCCCAAAGTATTCGATTTTCTCTGCCCTTTTCTTGAATTTGATTCTCATGGTTGTAACCTCTGCATTCAGACAAGTGGATTGAAGTGTTACGCTCACCTGGTATCCACAGGAACGCCACCCAGCCCTGGTTGGATGATTTGCACTCTGGAACCCTCTCCCGGTGCCTTGGTAAGGCCTCTGGTTAAAGATGGGACTGCAGTATAGGAGAGCTGGATTCAATACCAGATTGTCTTTGTTTTCCCACCTCCCTTGGCCTCAACTCCTTCCTCCCCCTTGGGCCTTCTCCTTACCTTAATATTGTAAAAGGTGGATTCTCCGTCCTGCTCCTCGTGGCAGGGGCGCGTAGATGTGGGGGCAAGCAGCGACCAAGTTACTTCACTGGTGCAAGCCCCCCTGTGGGAATCCAGGCCTGCTGCGACTCAGTAGGTTTGCTGCTTTACAGTCTTTATATGCAGTTCTTATGTTCCTCTTAGTGCGAATAATAATGTCTTGCTTCTTTCCTTTTAGGTATGGAAAGGTATTTTGGTGTTGTCATGCAGTTTATAGATGAGCATGGGCCGGTAGGCGAAAGCGCGGTGTGCGCGATGCTGTCCGGTGAGTAATGCGCCATGTGCAGCGCTGTTTCGCCTTTTATATTGCTAACCTGTGTCTTTTCTCTGCTTGCAGGTTGCGATGTTCCTCGCCGAGTGCCGTAATGTTCCAGCAATGATACTGACCAGGGGATGACTACCCAGGTAAGAATTGTGTGGCTTTCTTCATTCAGCAGGAAATGTGAGTAAACGCTTACTAATGCTGTCTTTCTTTCTCCTCTTTTCAGGTTATGGTATTCCAGGATGCATGCGGTGCTGGATGATGGAGTTCGTACCTTCAGGTGAGTGGAACTGAAGTCAGCGATGGATTGAAGACAGGATACTGTTCCAGGTACGTTTCGTAGTGTTCTTTCTCTCTATGCAGGTCCTTGGTTTCAGGTAAACTGGCATCAAAGAACTGGACACGGTGAGTGTTACGCTGCCCACAGAAGAATAACGCAAAGCATGTTCTGCTGTTTGAGTGCGGTTTAAATAGTCTCAGGTAAAGTAGTCCAGGTAAAATAGTCCCAGGCCTGCCACACCCAAAAGACTAGACTGCATAGCTCAGTTCCTTGTAACTGAGCTATGTGTGTGCCTCCATGTTGGCTGACCCCCCCCCGTTAAATAGTCCCAAGTAAATAGTCCCATTCTAATGTTGGTCTTCATGACGGTTATGAGCCTGGCGCCCAAGGCGCCAGGATTGACTCCAAGAGAGTCTTGGATAAGGTTTTAAGGCCTTTGACCTGGCCCTAACTGGAGGGCTGACTTGCCAGTGAGGGCAAGGGTCATGACAGAAGTGTGTCGTTTCCTCTCGTTTCTTCACTTAATGATGTGCCTCGATAGAAAAATGGTATGCACTGCAATGAAAAGTGCGACACTGTTTCCATTCAAATATGTGATACTGCGTGATCTGCATAGTTTCATTACACAAGAAGGCAGTACCTACTCTCAACTTGGTACCTTGCCCCCTTTCCTTGAAGCGAGTTGTGGTGCACCTCTTTGCTGATATTCAGTTAGTTGTATTGTTTGAGTCATGCCGATGTTAAAGACCCAAAGTCATTGTGTTTCCACTTTTCACAACTATAACACAGTGTCGTCCATGTGTTGGAAATGGCCCGGTTCGATTAAGGAAGCATTCCTATGATTGAATCTGGAGAGCCAAAGATTGCAGATCACTGCGCTATTGAAAAGCGTTTTTTTTGCTGTGTTGCTCAATTGAAGACTCATTTTGAGTGCTTTCAACCATCGGCTTTCAGGCACATGTCACTCTGGCCATAATTCTGCTGTACTTTATACTCTCACTTGGTTATTTCTGGAAATTAGTACTGGGCGAGGGTCAATCGATTAATACAAACAATCTTATTGGCCCATTGCCGGGTCCTTACCCGGGAGACAAAGACTTACCTGATGAGGGCCCTCAGTTATTTTTCTTTCTCTTATCAGGCCACCATGGAAAGAGAGAAGGGACTGCGTATAGTCCTTTCTCCCCGATCCCTGGCAGCCATTTTATATTAGAAGCAGTCTCACTGCTGTTTCCCGACTCAAGAAAAATTGCTATTAGTATCGCGGTACGACGTCATCATGCCAAAGCCGTAATTGCAGCCGTTTTGGACCTTATTAAGTAGCGCTCTACGGGGCGCAGGTCCCTGATGATAGTTTGTCTATTTTCTTGACTATCTGCTGATAGGTAGACTGATTGGTAAGTACCTTGGTTCTTTAGCTATTAACCTCAACTACTCTGCTGTTGAACATTTCTTGAGAATCAACTGTAAGATTATTGATGAAATTTTTCTGAAACCTATTGTATTTACTTTTGTATAAATACATGCATGCTTTATTTCAATCGAGTAACAACTGGCGCACTCCAGTTTAATGGTGTGCAGTGGACAGTTCTTTCCTGACTTGAGATCCGTTTCCTTGTCTATCACCTTCCAGAGGAAGGCCAGAGTTGCACCTTGGAAGAGTCTGGTTGAGGTCTTCCGTGTAATAAATAATTTCAAATTGTGCCTTTTAAACGGAGCCTGCATATAGGCAGCATTTGCCAGCATAGAGCTAAAAGCTAATTTTATTACCAGGTTTTCTCAGTCCCCACTGTTTTTGGTTTTTGTGGCTGTACTCCTAGTTAGTTATTTTATAAATACAAGCAAACATGCGATTGTATTGCATATCAGCTGTGCCCATTTATGAGGGTACCTTTTATCTGTTTAGTGGCAGTGTTTGCTTTCATATTGCCTTCTCGCTCGTTGTGTGTGTATACCTGGCGTTTTGGTTTTCTTCCTTTTGCCTTAGTCTATAATGTTACTTGGAGTGACTTACTTTTAAATCCGGCCCACTACTCCACAACCGACAATGAGGATTTCTGTATTCATGTTCAGCTTCTTTTTTTTTAGACAAAAGACTTGCACTGCTGACAATAACACACTTTTCTGAAAGTAGCTACAAATCAGATCATCCTCCAGAATTGGGCATTGGTGTAAACATGGGATATGCCCAGCTATTACAAGGCCTTTTCATTTCACTCGGTCTTCCATACTGATGTCGTGACTGGAGGTACCTAAAGTAGAATCTCTTGGGAATGTGATGAATCACTTTTCTGAAGTTTTCTTTCTTTTTTATCAATCACCATTACAAACACTTTGCAAAACATTATGTCTAGCTCAGTCAGTATTAAAATACAAAGGTACTTATACATTAATGTATTGGCTGAGAAGCTGTGCATTCATTTCTCATTAGAATAATTGGTGCGCAGTGAGCATATACTTGCACGTGCAATGGGCCAAGATCATGGCTGACAAAACATTTTGGGTGTCTCCTCTGGTAACGCCGACTTCATGCCGAAAGGCCGATAATTACACTGTTGAGACGCGACAGCAAAGCAATATACAGGAATTCAGAAGTGACTACTCTATTTTAGCTACTAAACCAAATGGTTTTTGTGACCAACAAGAACACCCTAAGCCTCAGAAGAAGAGCTTAGGCTCAAAACACGTGTCAGGCTGACTCTGGAATGAATAAATAAATATGCACTTATGCATGAAACTTTATAGTGATTGGCGCAGTGTGATTGTATATGTTTTCCAATTAATTTCTCATTCAAATCATTGGTGCGTAGTGAGCATATACTTGCACGTGCAACGGGTCAAGAACATGGTTGAGAAAACATTTTGGGTGTCTTTGGGTTTCATTATTTCATGTTTGTGTTAAACATTTGTCATGCAAAGATAACATTCAGTCTTTGAATGTAAATATATATATATGCATTTGTAAAATGGAAACACTACTTATCTTGTGTTAAAAGGATCTAGTTCCGGGTTGAATGAACTCTTGATTTGTTGCCAGGTCCCAGATTACTATGTAGAAATGTTAGGAATATTTTTAAAATCATGATTCACATCAATACATATTTCCTTATTTATAAAACACAATCATGCATGCTACTTGTCTATGATGGCAATAGTTGCATCCTTAACACTATATCCAGGTTGCTATTTTCTTGGGCAGAGCAGCCCACATCTACCCGCTGTCATTCTTCTTGAACCTAGGCCGACGACACAAGATTGGATGGAACTTTCAACACATGCTGATGTTTTCAGGTAAAGAATGATTGGGTAAATTGGGGGAAAAGTATTGTCTCTAGTTTAAAAAAAAATGGGCATAAAAGAAATTGCTTGAAATTAAATGCGAGAGAAATGTTTAGTTTAAAATTAATTTGTTTGAAACCCAGTAAAGGGGTCAAAATTTGAAACTTGCAAACACTTTTAAAGTGTCTTGGGGGTCTTGTGGTATGTACAAATAACTGTATACAGAAGATAGAAATTAAGGTTTTTACTTATACAAGTACAGAGGCTGTGAGGGGTCAGAAATGTGAGGCGGACAACTTGGTAAAGATTTTCCACAGACAGCGATTTTATTAACTCATAAGAGTTTGACAAACGCCTCACTATTACTAACCGAAAGAGGATTTCCCTGCCTATCAAAATAAACTAAAGAAGAACACTCTGATAAAACGGAATATCCCCCTCACACTTATACATACATTTAACTCATCAAGGTAACATGGCAATTCAAATGTAACAGAAATAACAGTTATATTCAACATAAATCTAATAACTGTGTATTCTTGTAAACTGGGTAGGATCCTTTTCCCCGGGTTCAAAGCAGGATTTGAAATCAAAGGTTCAAATAAGAAAGTTCTGTGTTGTAGCTAAGGTTTGATCATAAAGTTCTTCCTACTCCAAAAGTCTTCCACTTGGACTTTAACAAAGGTACAACCAAATGAAAAGTCTGTATGTCTCCACATATAGATAAAAGTTCAACTTAGCTTCTTCTCCTTAAGGAAACAGAAATAATTTCACAATTCTTCTGTATCAACAAAAATGTTTTGTCAGGATGATTCCACCACAATTTAGTAAACTTTTTAGTGGTGTTGTCACATTTTCTTCTCCACAACCTCCAACCACAATGCAGTACTTCGATGATTTCTTTAGGCCACTAACCTGCCAGGACTACCACTACAAGGTCGCTTTTGTGGTATACTCGCCTGCCAGGACAAAAGCTCCCAACGCTACAGGTACTCTGTGGTGAGGTTTACTTCAGACCTTTAGGAAAAGTCTTTAACTTCAACAACATAGAAATTCATAACTTCTTCTGGGAAAACATGATACACATTGGTGCTGTTTGATCCACTGTTTTATTTGCAACATGCAATGCAGGTTATGCTCCTCTCTTCCTTTATACTTTCTACCAGGAGGGTTACTCTCCTTCCACTCATGTTTTCCCACTTCCACATCAAACAACTGCTGACAATGTTTCTTTATTACTTTCCCCTCTTTGGCTTATGTAATGCTTGTTATTGTTAGTCTGTTGAGGATTGCCCCTTCTTTGTCTTGGCAATCATGTTGGCTTTGATAGTAATGATTATAACCCTTCTTTTTTTGTCTTTTTACAAAGTTCTTATTATGCCAATGGGACTTCTTTTTTATATTAGTTCGGTATTCAAAAGTGTTATTGGTGACCAGCGGTCGATTACGGAACGTACCTGGATGAACCGAAAATGATAAACTCACTGGTGTATGCACACGCATCTGTTCAATCCGCTTCCACTGTTTGTTCTGCCTCTGCTGCCTCCTGCACGTCAAACTGCTTTGTTTTTCCTGCGGTCTGCGCCAATCGGGAAAGGAGCTTTTCTCGCTCCCAATGCACTCTGGTGCTCGCCAGCCACAGGGACACAGCATACAATTGAGAGAGCCTCTCTGTCTATGGGAAAAGCCTGCTACAACGTAGCTTCCCGCTGTGCAACCTCTCCATGAAAGGCCAATAAGCTCCGAGACCTTCTCCGGAACAACACCTGCTTCAAAGGTAGCAGCGGCTCAGTCGTCTGCATTTCCTTTCTTCTTCGATTGCAACTGCGACTGGCAACCTCTGAAACTACTCCATCTCCTTGATCTAATGGCCTGCACCTGAGGGGGTCCTAAATACTCAAATATCCCACTCAGGTGTGGGCCATTAGAAACACTAAACTGCATACTGCAGTTTAGTGCCTCTGAATCCCTCTTTCTCGTTCCAGTTCTTAGGGCCGTGTGGGACTTGAAGTTCCCAATACCCTGATTACCTGTTTCTTGAAAGGTTTCAATTCTACAATAGGCCAGTAAGACTGTAGGGTCTCTAGGAAAGTTAGTAAAGGGGTTTGCTCAGTTCCCCTGACCCGATTCCCCTCTCGTGTGGTCCTCCCCCAGAACGCCATCCCCAGGGTCGGTCAGGATCAGGAAGTGTCTGCCTTCCCCTGGCCACGTTAGAAGGGTCCTAGCCCAGGATTTTTGGGATAATTGCCTGGGATGTAGCACAAGGCCCAACACAAAACTCATGATCAGAAAATGGAAAACTCTTTAGCAATCACAAGGCAAAGTCTCTCACCCTAGAGTGACCAGTACTTCCATCACAGGGTGGAGTCAGCTCTAGTAGCCTAACTAGGTCCCGTACCCATGGCTGTTGTGACAAATCGAGGGAATTCATCCCTTCTCCCCAAAGGGGAGCCCTCTGTGTGAAGCTCGGGAGGTGAGCCTGCTATGCAACACCCTCCCTAGGGCTCAAGCCAAGTGGGACCTCACTGGGAGAGACTCCACCTTTGGGGACAAAGACTCTCATTCCCGTAAGGATCTCCAAGCTGCCCGCCATGTGATGTCTTATATGGAACTATCTAATACAGGGGTCTCCAACCTTTACGTTAGCTAGAGCTAATTTTAGTGGAGGCCAACAGTGGAGCGCTACTAGCGGGCGATATTGGGGTAGGGTTGTTTATAAACCTCTGAATTTTTAGCAATTTATTTTGGCCCGATTATTTCCCCTCTATAAATAGATGGAATAACATTGCCTTCACGATTACATTAAGAACTTCAAAAACCTTTGTTGCATTATTATTTATTAGTAGCTGTCTCATAAAAGACAGATATTTGGCAGGATCTTGGGACCCGGGCCTGGTGGCTTGGTGATCTAATCTGCTCTGTGCTCCTTTCCCCAGCAGTCATTCGCACGTTTGCAGATTATATTTGCTCAGCCTGTTTTTTTTCTTCTGATCTGAAAGGGACACCATGGGAATCAATGAGCCATGACTATCACTGGGGTGGGGGGTCATCACTGTTAAAAGCAGGCTTTCAGCAGGCTGGGCACACTATTGTTTTCCAAATGTGCATCGTACACTTTCATAGAAGAAGTAAAGTAATTGCCAAACTCAAAAATGATGCTTGCATTCACTAGTTTGCTTTGAAATGGGTTTCTTTTTTTATTGGACTAGCACACAAATATCCTGTCATTTCTGTGCCCCTTCCTTTGCGTTTTATCACAGATTACATTTATAAAGATGGTATCTGCTTGTCAGACTGCTTAATCACATTGAATTGCTTCTTTTGTGCTAACAGCAGTTATTAGGAAATTAAACTGTGGGTTCATGGGTGCCAACTGATTTTCACTACAGGGGTGGAAATGCCCCCACCTCCGCCATGAATATAAGCACGCGACCAGCCCAACCCATGCCCTGGCCAAACACATTTTATAGCAATTATAAAGAATTGCAAAAAAGTCATACTATTAACAACCAGTGTTTATTATGTAACATCTCAGCAATGGGCTCACAACCTGCTGAGCTACCGTGGTAGCCTTCTACTGTAGAGCTTGTCTGTGGATCCCTTAATGTCCTAAAACACTGCATTACAGTATTTTGGGTGCACCACTGCCATGGAAAAGATTAAAAGTTGAATTGTAGTACAGTGTGGATTTTAGAAAGAAGCAGCATGAAAGAAACTGCACCATTTTAAAATTATTTCAAACATTTGCCTTAATCAGAGCTCAACTGCTAGCTCTGCCCCCTCAAACTCCACCAACCACCTCCTCCAAACTCTGCCCCAGCCCTTATGGGAACACCTTTAAATGTTTTCCATCTCCACCACTGCCAGGCTGAAACAGCTTTGGTGTCACACGGACACTGTCTCAACCTGGCACACTTCGAAAATTAGCTGGGCTTTCTCGTGGCGCCTTGCCATTTCCAAAAGTCACTCAAATGACTGAAAATGATCCAAGGGCGAAACCGAGACATGGAGCGATCATACTTCGTCTCCGTTTCGTCCTGGCATCATTTTCAGTCATATGACTTACTTTTATAAACGGCATGGATCCAAAGAGAAAGCCCTACGCATTTCTCAGGTGTGTCAGGAAGAAATAGAGTCCGTGTCACACGGACGCTGTCTCAACCTGTCGCACTTTGGAAATTAGCAGGGCATTTTCGCCGGAGCCCTGCCGCTTCTAAAAGTAAACCACACCATACTGTAATGCTATGCCTACTCGGAAAATGAGGGATTTTAGGCGTTTCCCTCTCGACTTTTGGTCTCAGTGCAATGCAGCTAAATGCAGAGTCCTGCATTACTCTCCATTATCCTCTACACTACTTGAACTACGCTACCAACACACAATTATTTGCGTAATACCAACACACAATTATTTGCGTAGGTCGTGATAGGTAAATATTTTTAAAACACCAACTTTGCCAAATGCATCCTGGCCGTTGATCAATGAAAGGGACAACAGTTTTCGAAATATAAGCCCTCCCAAACAGACCCTGCTATTCAGGTCACCTTCCTTGGATTTGACCATCCTCTGGCCCACGCCACGTGGTCTGACCTGCCCCTAAAACGCAAATGTACTCATGTGACTAAAACCAATGTATCCCTCTTACATCAACTGAAAACAAAAAACTTTTCTCTACCTGACTTCTACCCTTCGAGTCCAGCCAGTTTTGTAGTGGTTCCTTGTTGTCTCAATTATGCCAACATAATCTACACTGATGCACCAAAAGCTTCACTCCAAAAAATGTCAGCCACTTTAAAATGCTGCCTCCTGATTTCTCCTGAGAACGCCTTGTCACTACATACTCAACTTTTCAGACGCCTCCTTCGTGGACCAGCTGCGATACATAATAATTCTAAGATGATGTGCACCGTCATCGAACAATCCATAACTTATGACCATTGTTCTTGTCCAATAAAATGACACCATATAACTCTCCAAAGTCACTTGAATCTGGTTCAGATCGTTTGGGCCATCATTTCCTACTTTAAGAGGGTCAGAGCTGAAGGCAGTTTCCACCTTGGAGCCTCATAATGCCACAGGACCAGGGGAATATCAGGTCTAATGTTGCCTTTTTGAAGGGCACTGAGGACCTGACTTTTCAACCCATATTACAGCCACCACAGCCACAACATTGTACTAACTATAGATGCAACCCTTATAAAGACAGATGCATAACATAACATTTCCTGTGCCAGCAGCTGAATAAGGCCTCTCATTCTGCTTTTGCCTATGGCAGCATTGGCATACTGTCTCGTATTCCACAATTTCCTGTGGCAGCTCTTTTGTACTGGTTCTGGGCTTTGGTGGCAGATGAAACACCGATAAAGTTGTAATCTTAAAATCAACTATTCTTTAAAGGCTTGTCCCCAAGCTTAATAGTTGAGCATGTCCAGATAACCACCAGCAAGGTGCTTTATAATGTGCAACATTCCTTCATATTGCGAAAAAACCAGGTACTTGAATTTAAAACCCAGAATTCTTCAATTGGAACAACTCCAACGTCCTCAACAATCCACATGGAACCTTTGGATGGCTTAATTAGTGTGGCTGCAAAACGTGCGTACAGTAGAGTGTTGAAGTTGGTATCAATCAATTACCAATATGAGAAAAGGCTTCTTTAGAGCCCACTGTGATTTACGATCTTGTTAAAAAAAAGAAAGATCCAATATGAGACGGCTTGTATCTGGAACACTTAAAGCTGCAATACTGCTATGAAAATGCAAAATTCTGATAATGTGAGATTTCTAGAGACCTATCAGTAGGTGGGATCACCTATTTGTTATTCAAGCTAATCTTTCTTGTACCTGGAGATTTCACAGAACTCTGGTGATTACCAGGATCTGGTGGATCTCAGATGCTGCAACCTCACACTAAAGAGGACATTGTTTGCGCATAAAAGTTGCTGGCTATAAAAAAAATATAAACATTGAGACGTGTGAAGTTCAACAGATCCCAAACATGTAACAGCGCCATGATTCCCGAGGGCTGCTTTGTGCGCTTTATACGTGTACAAAATAAATAAATAAAATAAACATAGGTCACCAGGGGTTTAGAGCATTCTCCAAAAATAGCAGGTTTTGGGGGCACACACCCATGAACCTTCTGGGTCTTGGAGTGAAGTCTTGACGTTTCCCATTATTTTCAGATACTCAATCACAGAGAGTCGGTAGCAGCTGTGTGAGGTTGTGCAATGCGGCTTGACTCTTGGTGTTTTCCTCTAACCCTTGGGAGCGTTGGTGGTGTTCGAAACCTGGTGCTCTGACGCTCTGTTATTCACTCTGAATACCTCAGTAGTCCCAGTCTCGAATACCGTGCCAGTCTCTGTTTCAGTCCAGGCATCAAGTGAAGCGAAGCGGATGTAGTGAGCTGCCTGAGGTGTCCAGCTGCCCAGCTTGTGAGTTTTGGCAGGGGGCCTTGCATTTTGCCCAGCCCAGCCAAGCGCAGTCTGTTATCGGTGCTCTGAGGTTTTCTGAGGTGTGGCGCGCTGTGACGTGCTGTGCACCTGGTGTTTTGGACAAGCTGTGAGATGTCGGTGGGCTGGCATTTTCACACCTTGTGGGGCATTTGGGAGCCCCTAAACAACCACGAAGACCTTTAATCAGTGCTGGTGTCTGCACCCTATGCTGCCCTCTTTGCACTTCCAGGTTTCAGTTCAACCCAGCATAGGGTACTCAGGTAGGCCCAGTGTCATCTAATTTTGGCACGTCTGGTGCATTGGAGACAGTGGATGCCCGAGCATATTGAGGTTGCTAAAGGAGTTAAAAGTTACTCCAAGTTACTCAAGTTATCGCAATCTAGCATCTTATAAAGGTTGTAAAGGTCTCCAATGGTGGCCAAACTTCACAATCGTAAGGCCCCAAAATGGCAGGTGCTTAAAGGTCGTCAAAGCCAAAAAGGACACTAGGCCGTGTAAGCCATTAAGACAGTCAAAGCAATCTCCCATCGAATGGCGTTCCCTAATTCGACACTCTACGGTAGTAGCTCTGACAATTTCGGTAAACCTTGCAGAGGAAGCAGGGAGAATCCTGATGGCAAAGTCTATCAATGGGTCCCTTGTGGTCTTTTTTGTTCCAGAGGACAGCAGCAGCATGGAGCTCTGTCTGCTGAGAATATGGCCAATATGGACGTTCTAGAAGAACCGCTGATTAGGCTTCAGCAGTGTGAACAAGGTGCTCAGTGGGGGCAGAGTGCTGCAGGGGTAGACCCAGGCACCTGGCGGACAACTGCAATTGTTTACACGTTCACTCCTGGCCTGGGTTCTACTGCAAACAACTCTCGGGAATCACTTGACCACAGGGAGTTGACAATGGACTGATGACCACAACTAGCAGAAGTGTCAATGTTGACTGTTCGTCCAGAGCGTCTTTGAAAGCGCTTGAACACCCCATTTAACGCTATCATGCAAAGAATTGCTTTCCGGGACGGACTGAGCAGGTCACAATTGGACCTATAGAGACTAGTGCTCTCTTGTGGACTGTAACTTTACACAGGACTCTTGCCATCTAGTCCCGATGGGGTGTTTGCCAGGCCGCGATGACAACCACAGAATGCGGGAGTGTTGTCATTTCAGCAAGCTCCTGTGCATTTCTGCAGTGATTAGGGCCTCTGGTAGTCCGCAACCTGAGCTCCCGGAACCTCAACTGCCAGAACAACAGACAGCCATTCAGTAGACAGTATTTTGCTCCTCATATTCTGGAGCTGCCGAACCCATATCAGGCTCAAATACAGCCCAACCATCTCTTCTTGTTCGCCATTTTAACAGTCTGACCGCAGCTTTTCTGGAACTGAAGGTGGAATTTAGGTCTCTTAAAGACTAGTATGACAAAGATGCAGGGAGACTGGACTTCTGTCTGGAGGTGATAAGTGTGCTAGCAAAGTCAATGGTTGTTCGAGCCGCGGTGTCCAAAGCTTCTGTGGTCCTGGAGGCCATCTCTGGCCATCCCAATCATTCTGACCTGGGTGCTATTTGCAATCGAAGCAAGAAGCTCTTGGGACTTGGTTCTGGCCCAGTGCACTTGGATAGGGAGGCTCTGAATTGTAGGCCTGGTATTGGTGGGGCAATGGCCTCAGCAATCCCAAGACCCCTTAGACCTCTTAGAGGAACAAAATCAATCTCAAGGCAGTCCGATGACCTTGTGACAAACTCTATAGGCCTCCCGTACATTTGCAATCCTGATGGAGTGACTGTACAATCTGTTACCGAGACTCGGGCCGCTCAGATGGAATGCTGCAGGGATGTGGAGGCTCTAATCATCACAACGTTGAGGTTCTCCCGGCCTCTGAGGCTGCTCCAGTACCATGCTGGGTCATAGAAGCACAGAGCACAATCCGCTGAGAGGCTGGCGAGACCAAAATTTGATCTGTTTTTTCAAGGGTTTGACACATGGCAATAGAAATTCCTATAAAAGATTACTACTGCAGGGTATGATAGAAGTGTTGAGGGGGACTGATATTTCTTTTAAATGGTTCCCGGTTGCCCGCATTCTATTGGACTGCATGTTTTGTAAGGAGTGCAAAATTCGTTTCTCTTTCACCAATTTCAACTTTCACGCCTGCATTTGGAATTGTCATGAAGTCCTGGCCTCTAAGTGGATTGATGTTTCTGAAGACATTAGGGCAGAGTTGTGTCACATTCATGATTCCTTATATCACTGGCAGCATAGGTGGGAGCTGCAGGTGGTGCTTATTGTTTTGGGCCCACAATTGTGGATCATCAAAAGTGTATTAACGATCCTGAGCCTCTTGTTGATCATACTTGTCTTTTCATTGACCTGACAGGACCGAACTGGAGGTGAGGGTGAGGCAGCCCCCTCCAGTATCCTTCCAAATTTCACAGCAGGCACTGGATAGGGTCTATGCCTCTGACACCTGAGCTTCACGGACAAAGCAACTGCAGGGTGTTTAGGGCCCTTGTTGCAAGGGAGCCTGCAAACTGCCCAGCAATGGCCTGTGTTCAACATGGCCCTCTGTTCTGCTGATGAAATGTTTGCGTCATCTCTCTGACTTAAGCCTATGGAAACCTTCGTATTTATGTCTTGGAATGTGGCTGGTATCAATTCTAAACTAGGATATTTGAAATCTTTGTTGCTGCGTAAAAAAAAAAAGATATTTTTTTAGTGCAGGAATCCTGGGCTATGCAGGACATAGTTGTAGAGGGATTCACGACCCACCCTCTACCGGCCCTGAAGGGCCTGAGAGGGCGACGTCATGATGGGTTATGTAGACTGGTCAAGCTCCCTCTTGTGAGCAAAGTTTTCCATTTTGAGTCTTCTCGCCACTTCTGTCAAGGGTTGAGAATATGTAGGATGGGAGGCCAAGACATGGTGGTGTTTAATTTTTACAATAGCCCCCATGCTCAATTTGATTTTAAAAAAGTGTCTTTCAATTTTAACATTAGCGATGGAGTGTTTAGTGAGCTGGCTGGCCACAAATGAGGTATTTCTGGTTTTGGGAAGGGATTTTAATGCTAGTTGAGCAGCGAAGAATGTGTCACTTTGTTTGATCTGTCAGAAGACGATCTGGCTGGCGTGCTGCCTCCTGGAATTAAAGATGCTTGAATTTGTAGCGAGGGGGCTAGTCTCTGGGGGCTTCTTTACGGGTGGGGATTGCGATCAGTCAATGGTCGTTTCATAGAGGACATCCCAGGTAATTTAACTTTTTCTCCACATTGGGACGTTCGAACATTGATTACTTTTGTATCCCAGTTAAGTTCTGGAGCCGTATCGGTGGGTTTAGAGTACTTGACGATTAAGATAGAGATCATTTTCCTATTTGGGCGAAATTAGACTTCAGTGAGGGCCACCCCCTGCGGGCTCAGTTTGTTCTCAGGAGCGCCCTCTTCTGCTCTGCACCGTAGGGTGAAATGGCAATCAGTGGATCCTCAGCACCTGCAGAGTGTTATCGTTAGAAATAATTGGTAGATTTTTGAAAGATTTCTCTGTGAGTGTATGGAACAGGGGGCTACCGGGCAGATTTTTTGTTACTTCTTTTCAACCTTTTGGCCATATTCACTTTGGGGGAGGGTAAAAGGAGGGCTAGTCCTCATCCTAGGTGGTTAAACGCAGAATGTGTAAAATTGAAGTCCTCTTTGCTAAGAATTTTGAAGAATCCTCTATCCACAAAGCTTAACATAATTGGGGCTTGTCTAGCATACAAAAAGGCTATTGCATGCAGCAAGCAAGAAATTGAAAGAGAGATATGGGGGGATTGGCATAATCCCTCAATCTCCAACAATGCTAAACTATTTTGGGAAATTGTTAGTAAGGGACTTTTCTATAAATGTAGGACTTGTGGGCACCTCTTGGTGGTTTCGGAACGGTCATGGGTAGCTCATTATTCATCCCTATTTGGCAGCGACTGCGCGAGCATGCATAGGGACAGTTTGTCTGTCAGAGGCCCCAAATGTACAATTTGTAAAACGACAGCCAGTGTTGCCTTTACAGTCGAAGAAGTTTTGTTGTCTATCACAAATCAAGGCAGGAGCATGGCCCCTGGCCCAGAAAATGTTACAGTAGACCTGTTCATGGCACAGCCGGACTTGTGGACTCCCGTTTTGACCCTGGGATTTAACGTTGTCTGTGCTGGAGGACCTATTCCAGTCTCTTGGTCTCGTGCACTGATTTGCCGGATATATAAAAAGGGCACAGGGGAAGATCCGGGGTCTTATAGGCCGATCTCCCTGCTAGATTCAGCTTTTAAGATCTTGGGATGGGCCATTTTAGGGAGATTCGAGACCTGTGCTGAGAATGCAGATATCTTCTCCCCTATGAAACTGGGCTTTGGGCCGAGTCTGGAACAGCAGAGCAGGTTCTGAACCTTTATTTGATTGCATCACATTCGTTGTTTGTTAAGAAGGAGCCCATTTTTTTGGCTTTCATGAATTGCCCTGCTCCATTAGTGGATGTGATGGAGAGATTGCATCTCTCGATAATGGCCCAAGTCAGAAGTGGAGCTGATGGACAACGCACCCCCTCTTTCCATGTTGAGTGTGGAATTCGTCAAGGGTGTGTCCTGGCTCCTCTCTGTTTTTGTCTCTACACTAACAGCCTATACAAGCACCTACTGAAATAGTCTTCTAATTTCCACAGGCTGGGCAATAGATGTCTGCCATTTCTTGCCTACGCTGATAATGTGAATTTACTTACCCACACTCCCAGATAATTACAGAGTTTTGGTGGAGGACTACTCTGGCTTTATGGATAATCTTGGGCTCAGGATAAATGCCCGGAAACCGGATGTTATGCCCTGTTGGGGAAGGAAAAGCCCCCCGAGGTCTTTCGTTATCTTTTGCAAAAGAGAGCTAATCCAGAGGCACATATTGAGAAACAGTCACAAAGGTATAAGCAGGCATTTGGAGGGTGGTATCCAGAGCTCTGGGCTCATTTAAAGTGAAACCGGTAGACGTAGTACTAAAAGTCTACAATGGCAAAGCCACGTCTGTGGCAAAATATGGTATGGAGCTGCGGGTTTTGGCAGACTGGAGCTCATTCAGGTGGCCGAGAATTACTTTTTTAAGAGCATTCTGGGGTTGCCTGGGTCCGCTCCCAATTTTGCAGTACACCAAGAGCTTGGCTGTCGGTTTGTGGGCGATTTTGGTTGTAACTTTACCGGTTAGCCATTGGCTCAGAATTTGGAGAAACAATAGAGCCACTTTGACTCAGGAACTAATTAGCTATTTAGTGACCAGAGAGACTTATTCAAAAATCCATTGCCTAGGCACGTGAAAACGCTGCTGGCTGATGCAGGGGTGGGTCACTGTTGTGACACATTTGTCTTGTTACCTCTTGAGATTATAAATCCTGTGAGAATAAGTGTGCTCCAGTTTATTTTGGCTAGAAGAGCGTCTTCAGAGCTTATGAAGCTTGCCAGTAGGTCACATTCACTGATTAAGTCCCCTGGCCTCCAAGAATATCTGAGCCGGGCCAACTATCCGTCTCAGCGTTTTCCTGTTTCAAGGGCTTGTTTTAACTGCATACAGCTGAGAGCTGTGATGTTGGTTTGGTCCAAAGGGAGAACGGACCAGTCTTGTCTCCTCTTTAGGGCACTCAAAGAAGATCTGGCGATTGTTTTTTATTCTGCCCCACCTTCTCAATAATCAGGGAACAAATGTTAAAACCCGTTTTGTAGGACAGTGGCCTGCGACGCTACAAGCCTGTATTACATTATTTGTTACAGGTTGATTCTGTTCAGGTGGGGTTGGCTGTTCTGACGTTTCTGAAGCGTGCTCTGTCATTAAGAGAATCTTTATTAAGACTTGACTGTTCATGGTTTTAGGGTTTTGTTTTCAAGTTTATGTGATGATTTTATTTGTTACAGGTTTTTATGGATATTGTGATGTTAATTAGATGTGTTTTCGTGGTATGCCATGTCTTACCGAAATAAACTTCTTTTAAGTAAAGGATTTCTGTGCCATCTGTGATGGTTGCACTCCTTGCCTCAAATCTATCGTGTGCTTAAAGGCTTTGAGGGCCCCACTGTGATCTTTGAACAATTCTGGATACTCTACCCTTGAGATTTGTAGCGTCACATGTGGTATCCCCTGATGCGCAGAGCACTTGGCACAGTTTGCCAGGATTAACTTTAAACTTGAGTGTGGCTGGTTCATCCCAGCCTACTATGGCTGACCCTTCATCAGCTACATAAAGTTTGCAGGCATGAACTCTATGTGTAAACCTTAGACTTATTCACTTATAGTCCACGATGTGGATGTGACTTTTGCCATATCATTTTGAGGGTGATCCATGTTGTAAGCGGGGTATTGAAGCCTCCTGCCAGTTGGCATTGCAATATCCTGGTGTCTATCATGGTATACAGGGATCCAGAATCCAGCATCATTTCCACTGTCTGCCTGTGTATTTGGGGCTCATCCCGGGGTCCGTTCTATCCGTCTGTTGTGATTGCGAGTGAGAAGTTAGGATCTTCTGATTCCTAATGTGTGGCCATTGCATTCACGCTCCCTTTCCCTTTAGACTAACAACTAATTTGACTCCACTGGCCTATGGTCTCATATTATGTTTGTTTCATTGGCCTTTTTCTAGTTTGGTGGTAGCAGTGTAATTATTTACATTATTTCAGCTGGTTGATGCATCCTCACCTTCTTCTAACATGCCTATCTCGAGCGTTGTCCCTCCACTACAAGGCAGTTGAGAAAAGCTGCTCCCCTCAAGTCATCATTACTTTTTTTTCTGCCAATATCCCAGAGGTATACTTGTAATTAGTCAGCCCATTGTTCCCATGAAGTGACTGATTGTCACCTGGCGTTGTGAGGAAAGGTGCTGGTACATTCCGCATTGTTTTTGCAAGGAGTGGTGTCCGCTGACGTGTTAATTCTTGTAATGCAGACCACAGCATTTTGTTGGTTAGCCTAGCACTGGGCATGTTGGGATGGATAGGCGCTTTTAAAATGTTTTATTTAATGGCAGAAGGATATTGCTGGGTGGGATTGTGGTGTCACAATGATGTTCTGACTGGTGATTCTGTTCCTGTGTTGCCATAGTTTGTAGTCAGGACTGTAATGTCACAATCCTCACCTTGAAGCCCTTGGTGTTCCAGCACTTTTCCATGTCATAATAGATTAATTATGGGGCTATTGGCTGCTTGTAGTAGAGACTACACTACCCAGGATTCCTTGCTTGTCTGGTTGTCTCACGTTGGGATGGTTAAGGGTGCTTTACTCTAATGTAAGCAACCATAAGCATGGCGGTGGCCTGTCCAACAGTGAGCATCTCCTTATTTCTTCTTTTTCTTTGTGGTGCCTATCACTGGTTGGAAGAGTGGTGGCCAAGGGGTCCTCCTTCATGGTGTTTCAGAGGTGGATCCCCTCACACCCACCTCTTGTGCATGGCTCCACCACAGTGCTTCTGAGTGTTTACCTGGCATTGTATTCCTCATGGTCGCCCACCTAGGCAGCATGGGTGAGTCGGACAGGCCTGCAGATGGTGCATGTCACCATTTGTAGTGATTAAGGAGCCAAAGGTAAGAAGACGAGTAGCTTTATTCATAGAGACCCCACCAGATGTGTGGAGCACATAGAGGGCTCCCCAAATGCTGCTCATCAAACATACGCATTCTATCACTTGTGCTGGCTGGAATATAGATTCTGCCACCATTCTAATTCACAGCAATTCCCTACAAATATATAAATGAAAGGTTTAATTAAGATGTTTACCAACACCACCACACATCTTGTAATACTCTTCCAGGAACCCATCGACCCAGAGTATCCACTTGTGGTTAATAGCAATCTAATCTGGAGTACTATATAACTAGCTTTAGCTTTCCTTAAATGTTAATTCTGAGAGCAGAGATTACCAGTATATGCAGAAAACGGCTTGTTAATCTGTCTCTGTTCTGCCAATAGAGTACCCCGTTCTGACATATTATAGATATTGATCGATCTTCCAGCTTCTGATAAATTATCTGGAATTGCATCCTGTCTGATTTCTTGCCCAGTTCATACTTTCCCCATCCAACTTTTTTATTAAGGGAGATGGCCTTCTTAGTGTACAGTTTCTTATATTGGTACCTTCAATTATTTTTAAAAGCTAGGTTCTGTAGTCATTCTTTGTCAAGATTTCTTTTCTGGTTATTTGATTTCCTTGCTCTTGGCAAAAAATATTCTTTCGTCTACCTTTCTACCCCATTTCTGCTCGGCAATAAAGACTCCTTTAGTGACTGTCTGAGGCACCCCTCATTGTCCACAATGAGACCTGACCTGTCATATTTAGATCAACGTATTGCTCGAGACTCTCTTCCTTTTGATCTTCTCACGGTTGGGCTGTTCCCTTTCAGTCTACGGATTGTATTTCTAGGTCCAAGGTCTAAATCTGACCTTATTAGTATTGCAATCAACCCATACCAGAATATTGTATGAAATCCCTCCTGCCATGATATATCGAAAGGTTAGATTGTGTATGTATGATAGGGGAATATACCCTATCTGGGGGGAATGTGACATGTCTGGGGGAATGGAATGTATAGTACTGTCCTGGTTGGCGTATTATGCACCAAGCGTCTGACAGCCACTGATCTGCAACCATGCCTCTCAAATCTCTTCTGTTTGTATATTATCGTGTCTCCTGAGCTGTATAATGTGTGACCTCAGAATTTGTTCAATCCCAACTCATTATAAGAATATCCTTTGCTACCTCTCAGAGTCTAAAAATTGTTTAATAATTGAATCTTTGATTCACAGATACCAGGTTAAAGCTTTCCCCATCTATTCTCCCATGGGCAACTACCATCTCCATGGGGTCCTGAATAGGTTATTCAGGATAGGTGTTGCAAGTTAAAATGGCCACATCTCTCCTTTAAGTCTCAAAGATGTTTAAAACGACCTTCCATTTTGACTTCAGCTGGAGAGTCTTGAGTTCTGTATTCATTAGATAGGCATCTTGCAGAAACATACTATCAGCCGTAGCTTGATAGTTCTTCATTCCAATTTATGGTATTATAACCATATTTATATTCCAGGTATATACGCCTTAATTACACCACCATGCCAACCTGTGACTAAGCCCCCTGCTGTTCTTATAGTCTAAGACTCAGTCACATGTCCCCATGGTAGGGCAGGTGCTCCTTCCTTTTTTCTGAAGGATCAATCATATTTCTAATTGTGCGCCAGGTCTCACCACAGCCTTAATCATGGCAAATGCAAGCACTTTCTAGCAGCTCAGAAATTGTGACTTCTTTCATGCTTGGAACTGCAGAAAACACAAGCATGAAGTCTTGAGACTGACTCAGCACCGAAGCATGGAGACAAGAGGGTACGGAGGTAAGCATTGGGTTCTCCACTGAGCATTGTTTTCTATGATGATGTGTGTTAACCCCCTTTACTATGAACTCCAACTGATTCTGGAATGCATTTTGGAATAATTGATTGTTCCCCTCGCCTGATCACTTGGTACCAGATAGACATTGGCTGTCTGTTTTGACTGGCGCTCTGAATTCTGTTTCTGTATGGGTCAGCACACTGGTTGCTTGATCCCTGTCTGCCAAACTACAATTGCTATTTGCCTCACAACTTTTACCTTTTCTTTCTTGTTTGTTTCTGGACTTTTTCCTGTTGGTTATTTGAGATCTCCATTGCTTACGGAACAGATAATGCTATTGCCTTCCTGATATCCTGTACCTGTATTTGCCTAGTGATTCTTGTTTTGTATCCTTGAACTCTTTCCTCCACCACCTCGCCCTACTAACCATGCTGTTGAGCAGACTCTCCTCCATTTCCTGCACCTGTTGAATTGCCCCAACCCTGGATCCAGCCTCCACCTGTGATTGTGGACTTGCTTCCAGGCCCTTAAACATATCCTTGTTCTGTCTGGTTGCTCTGGTTGCTCCCTGCAGGTTCTTGATTTCTTTTTTTGGTTGTGTGCATTTCGGCTAGGTGAGCAACATATGACCTCTGAACTCAGTCCCTGCACAAGGTTTGAAGGAGTTCACTTAGGTTTAAGGTTCCTATAATATCCACTTTAAGGTACTGCTGGTTGGGAAAGGTGGAAAGCAAGCAGGGATGTGGGGACAGAGTGTTGATGTATATGTCTTTCTTCTTTCCGTAGAGCCTGGGAGGGAGGTCTTGTGGTATTCCTCCCCATCTTGCACCTGAATGGTTGGCTAAAATTGATAATTGTAGGCATCTGGATCTAGGATTGCACCTGAGATTTAGAGGGCTTCCTCCACAAACCTATCTAATTTGTACATGATGGGTGTTTATATGTGTCACTGTTCCGTCCACAAATGTTTCTTCACTATCTTATTCTCTCTACCAGTTTATTCAGTCTTTTCTCTCCTCCTCTAATTGTCTGTTTTTTCCTAATCTGTTCTGTAGTTGTCATATTTCCCTGCTCCAGTTTTTCCCAGAACCTTACTCCTTCCAAATGCTGTCTTTTGTTCTTCTTATCTGTATGTCACTCCCTCGTTTCTCCTATGTGCTCTTCTTCTCTCATTAATTCCAGTAGCTGGCCCAACATGTGTCCAATGCAATGAGACTTGTCCGCCGCTGTGCACCCCCTTTGAGATTTTCAATTTAACCAAACGTGAAGTAGTTGTGCAACAGAACAACAGGAAAAAGAAAGAAGCAAAAGGAAAACAAATGGGATCGAGAGCCTTTTTGCGGAAAATCCACGCATCACATCATCAGGACCACCAACAAACCAATGAAAGACCAACCGCAAAAACGAAAAAACAACCAGAGTCTACAGAATTGAAAATAAATTGGGGAAATCCATCTTTAAAACTTAAAAGCCAAAAGGAGACACTACAAATAGATCAACAGCATCAAGCTCTTATAGACCTAACAGACGTCCGAATTGATGAACTAATCTCAATCATAGAACTGGAGAAGACGATGCCCATTGAGGTCGATTTATCGAATAGCTGAAAATATGACCCTGCAATCAATAACTCAATCATTGAGGCATAAACCGACCCACAAAATGATGAATTAATAATGATTGATGGATATTATGAAACTCAGTCGACAAACTCAATGTCCATAATAACAGACTGTGATGGAACAATAAACATAACTCTTGATTACTCAACCATTTCTGACGACGAAAATCATGAGTCAATCCATGGAGATAGAACACAGGAAGAAGAATTAAAAGATCAGTACCACCAGGAGGCCTCTCTAATGCTACCGATATTTATAGATACAAGGAGAAGGTCAAAGATATATAGACTCAGCTTACAACAAAGATCTCAAGCGCAAGACTTATTGAAATTGAATAGAGCAAATGTATTGGGACTATTCAAAGTAATTTCACAACTGACGTCAATCAAGTCGCACAACATTAAATTGATATACTTTCCAGATGATGATCATCCTGACCAAGTCCACATAGACTTATATTCAGAACAAACGTTGAAACAGATTATAGCCATGAAGGTCCACTTAGCCAGGCTGGGATTTGGCTGTTACGAATTACCTGAAAATTTGACACGACGATATCAAAATACTTCTCATTGGCTTGAAGAGCAATGTGCGTCGGATAGAAAAACAGATGTCATAAATTCACGTGGGCGATTAACAGTGGTCCTTCCACATCAAGAATAGAGTCTGCTGTTTAGGAATTCTAACTTTGAAATTAACACAACGACAAAGCATGCAAAACAACCCATATGGCGAGACCTGACCTATAAGGATCAGACACGAGATGGGAGGTCCTCATCACAGGACGTCTGTAAAATTGACCTATAACCACCAATTGTTCCACCAACAACAGGATACATGCTATGTTCATGGAACACTAGAGGCCATGTTCATATTTTTTCTGAAGGATCCACTGATCTAAAAAAATTGATATAATATGTTTGCAAGAAACTTGGATCTCATGTGAAGTAATCTGTGAAGGAGCAATAACTCACTCAAACCCAGCAATCGAACACAAACAAGGAAGACCGTCATCTGGGATGATGATAATAACAAAAATAGGTCCCAACTGGACAATAACAGCAAAGAAGAATTTGCATCTTTGGGCTCAATATCTTATATTACAAATGACCTCATCAGCTATTAAAGATTCCCATAGAAAAAGTCAAGACAAACATCTTGGAATCTTCAATCTCTACTGGAATCCTACAGCAAAGATCGATAACAAATGTATTGACTCGATATGTACTGCCCTAGACACTTTGTCTAATATGCAAAAGGACATCAAATTTATCATAGCTGGAGATCTCAATATCCACTTATACCAACCTAATGGAAAACTGGTTGAACCCGTAAATCTAATACCAAGAGCAAGGAAATGGGTTAAAGAAATGGCCATGAGAAACTTTAATTTGACTTGGAAATCGACTGACGAAAAAGGTCTAATGCAACCAACTTGGAGCAGTGGCAAATCAAGAGCCATGATTGATAATATTTCCATCTCAGAAGGTATACTCCAAGCAATAAGGACGGCCACAAACATCCCGCAGGACAAAAGTGACCACCACCAAATAACAATAAATTGGGGTGAGGATCGAACCCAGGCGGAGTGCCTGAACTTGCCAGAGTTGGAACTGAACAATGGCAGGACTAAACTACGAATAAAACACCATCACATGGCCACCCTCTTAAACAACTTTGAGGGTTCGACAAGAACAGACAATGACAAACTAAATTACGAATGGTTCCTCTGTCCGTACCGACAAAATATGAAAAAAACAGGCATCTGCATAAAATACACAAGCACCATTTCAATAGAGAAATTAACCAGATGAAAAAAGAACTACAAAAAAGAATTCGGATAATTTTAAAAAACACACAATCCAGTGGTGTCCAGACAAGAAGTCAAGAAAGAACAACAAAAATATGTAAATTGCTTTATATCAGCGAAAGCAATGATACATCAAAATGATGCAGATGCAATATTGGCAGCACTGAATCAGAGAAATACGCATCAATTGTGGACACTCTTAAAGGAAAACACTGCGACCAAAGGCATTATGATCCAAGAGGTGGAAGAACAAGCCTGGATACAGCATTTTGCAGAGCTCTACAAAGAGCGGTCCCACACACCCATTTCCAAAAGTGCAACTATAAAGAAGTCCTGGGATCTAAAATGGGATGTTGAAGACATTACACAAACCATTTTGCAATTGAAAGCTTCAAGAGCACCTGGGCCCGATGGCCTTTCAAATGCAAACCTGAAATCAGCTCCCGAAGAGTGGCCCGTTCTTTTGGTACAACTGCTACTGCTGATTGAACTAACTAAACGAATCCCGACTACTTGGAGAGCAGCAACATTGATCCCTATTTTCAAAAAGGGCGATAGAACAAACCCGATTAATTATAGACCTATCACCCTGTTGGATCCATTAGGGAAGCTGTTTGCTTCCTTCCTAATGAAAAAACTGAATATACGGGTAACTGTGAATGGCAGATTACTAAAGCGTCAAACTGGATTTGTACCAAAGGTGGGAACAAACATCAATCTGATTCTACTAAATTTGATAAAACATGAAGCAACTGTAAAGAAGTATCAGGTCTACGTGGTATTTATATACCTAAAGCTGGCGTTCGACACAGTAAACCGGCAAAAACTATGGTCAAAGCTTGCATTATGGAAATGCCCAGAATCCATAATCGATCCAATTAAGCAACTCTATTCGAACACCATCATAAGAGTTAGATTAACAACAGATTGTATAGTTTTGAGCCCAATTACCACCTGGAATGGTTTAAAGCAAGGGTGTCCCTTGGCAGCCATTTTATATAATCTTTACACATCAGAGTTTGTAAAACAGATTCTATCGTCATCGACAAACCTGCTGAAGATAAACTCAGAACCCATCCAAATGCTGATATATGCAGATGACATCATTTTGTTTGACAAAACTCTCCCGGGTTTACAAGTAAGTCTGAACAAACTGGAAATGTATATGGAAGCTAATGAATTAGAAATTAACAGCTCGAAAACAAAATTGATGAGTCTAACAAAAACAAAGATAAGAAAAGAAAGAATCCCAAGAGCAACATTGGGAGGCAAATCCATTGAAATGGTTAAAACCATTAAATACCTGGGCGAAATGATAAATCAATCATTGAATGCAAAGGAATGGAAAGATCATCTGAAAATAAAAGCTCAATCCTTGCACAGCAAGCAAGAGTCTTCCATTGCAAATTTGGCAAATTTTCATTAAAACCAATCATGGCCTTGTTTAGACAAAAAGTAATACCAATTATTTTTTGAAAATTAAGTTTTATTAAGATTTGAGTTATAACCTCATACAATCGTTATCACAACATTACTTTAGGTGTTAATTATAACATTTAACCCCCCCCCAACAGCCATGGACCGTTCTCTTGGCTCCACCTCGAGAGACAGGTGCAGTATGGAACATTACACTTCGCCTGCAGGATATCTTTACTATGTACACTAGAACCTCGGGCACTTCACCCACCAATTATCATCTGTGCAAGCGAAACATCTTGTCCCACAGTCCCCACATCACTCCCAAGCAGGTGCGTCGCCTGGATATCTTCTCAGATATACCCCAGGAGCCTCACGTAGACCGTCCATATTTTTCAAAAAAGGGGAGCCACAGTCCTTCAATGTTCAGCCTAGATTCATCCATGAGATGTGTCAGAAACTTCATATCATAAATTGCACGGACTTTAGTGACCCACTCTTTCTGCCCAGGCATTCGTGGAGTTTTCCATCTTTGGGCCAGGCGACATCTCGCTGCTACCAACATGACCTGAAACATGTGGTCGTGAGTCTCTCCTTGGACCCCTTCCACATCAACCCCAAAAAGGAGAAGCCACGGGTCCTCCCTATCCCATCCACCCCCTTTATCCAGGACAGGACCTCCTCCCAGTACATCTGCACCATCAGACATTTCCACCACATGTGCACATAGTCTCCTTTTTACACACAACACTTCCAGCAGTGTGGGCCATACCCTTCCCTCATCCGTGCTATCCTCTGTGGGGGGTAGTGCCATCTATGCAACAGTTCAAAGCCTGGTGGCGGTATTGGAGCGATGCAGTCAATCGGTTGGCCTGTCTGCACATGATTTTCCATCTCTTGTCGTCAATATCCTCGCCTAGGTCCTCTCCCCATCACACCTGCGCTGTCGGAGGGTCTCTTGGGGCAGCTAAAAGCAATAGCCTGTACAGACTGGACATTACCCCCCTGGAGCCGTTATGTGTAATAAGGAATTTTTCAAAATCTGTTAGTTCCTTCCTCAAGGTGTCTCCCCATCTATCCTCTGTGAGAACCCCCTTTAGTTGTAAATAACGAAAAGGCGAAAGATTTTCCAGGCCTAGGGCCTCCTTCAGCTCTTTTATGGAAATAAAAGTTCCCCCCCACCCACAACTGCCCTGCCCTACTGAGACCGGCTTCATACCACTTCTGAAATGCAAGTGGCTCGTCTATTCCGTCCCGGAGGGGGGAGCCCAAATGCAGCTCAAAGGTGAAGGCCATGTTGTGAGCCATCTATAGTCGCCTCCCTCCTTCCATATTGACCACAAGACACCAAGGACTGGATGCCGTAGGACCCTCCTTGGGATACGTTTCTTCGGGACAGACAACCACTCGTCCAGCATGACTGGAGATAGGAGTGTATTGTCCATAGTCACCCATTGCTTCCCTGTGCCCGGCGTGAAGTGGTCCACCAAAATTCTCAACAGCGACTCCCTGTAATATGTTTCAAGGTCTGGGAACCCCAACCCCCCCTCTTCCTTCGGTCTCGTTAATACTTCATAGGAGATTCGATGATTCTTACCCGCCCAAAGATAACGTAACAGAGCCCGCTTAACCTCTAGGAGAAATGGCTTGTGCAACTGGGTTCGGAGCATTTGAAACAAAAATAAAAACTTGGGGAGGATAACCATTTTGATCGAGTTAAGACAGGCCATCCATGAGAGTCCTGATCTTGCCCACCGTTCAATGTCTCGCTTCACAGCTCACCACAAAGGGAGGAAATTACTAGCGAAGAGGTCCCCTGGGTCTTGTGTCACCTGGACCCCAAGGTAGCAAAACCTGTCTCTCTGTATATTGAATGGGAGCCCCTCCACATATTTTCCTTCCGTGGCCGACAGGTTACCTGCCAGGAACGCCACTGATTTCCCCAGATTGACCTTGTAGCCCGAGAGACTTCCATATTGTTCCAAACTACGCAGTACCCGTGGCACCGATTGGGATGGGTTGGTCAGATAAAGTAACACATCATCCGCAAACAAACTAATCTTGCAGTTAACATCTCCCACCCTTATCCCGCTGATTCCCTCCACCCCTCGGATAGATATCGCCCAGGGTTCCATCACCAACGCATATATGAGTGGGGAGAGGGGGCATCCCTTTCTTGTACCCCTCCCCCATGGAAACGACCCAGATTCATTGGCGTTCACAACCACCCTTGCCGAGGGGTCGGAGTACAGGTCTGACATCTAACCCATCCACCTTCCGAGGGATGTCAAGACTTCCCCCATAAAAGCCCAGCTCACCCTGTCAAAGGCCTTTTCGGCGTCCAAAGATAGCAGAAGAGCCCCATTCTCTCGAACCTCCCTTGAGTGCAGGACCTGGATGGTTTTGCGTATACTCTCTGCCCCCTGCCTATTCAGCATGAATCCCGCTTGGTCCGGATGGATCAAACGGGGGAGGTATCTCTCCAAACATGTAGCCAGGATTCTGGCGAGAATCTTTGCATCTACGTTTAGGAGGGAGATGGGCCTATATGAGCTGCGTTCCGCTGCATCCTTCCCCGGTTTGGGTATTACAGCGATCAGGGCTTGGAGGAATGTTGGTGGTATTGTGTCCCGCCCCCTGATCTGGTTACACAGTTTAGCCATTGGCTTCACCAAGATGGATTGGTATTGTTTGAAGAAGTCGGCCGTGTAGCCATCTCCCCCGGGGCCTTCCTTGTTCTCAGCTTTCTAATTTCCCCCTCAACCTCTTCCTCTGATATCTCTCTCTCCAGGTCCTCTTGTTCTGAATCTTTGAGTTTGGGTATGGTGTGGTTCTTCAGGTAGTCCTGGATGTCCCCCATTTATTCACCTTCCTGTTTGGTGTAGCGCTCCCTATAGAAATCTGCAAAACTTTCTTCTATATCATCCCCCTCCTTGCGGAGCCCCCCTTCCGTATCCCAAATCTTTCCCACACCCCTCTCCGCTCTGCTGCCTCTAGTTCTATGCGCCAGCAGAGTCCCCACCTTATCTCCCCGTTCATAGTACCTTTGCTGCGTAGATCTCATCTTTTTAAGTACTTCCCCAATAAGGACTGTGTGCAGTGCTTGCCTCTTCTCTCGCATTTCCCCTAGGAGAGCCTCTATTGATTCTCGTCTTTGTGGGCGCGGCGTGCCCGCATAGCTCTCAGCTCCTCACAAAGCCTGTTCTCGATCAGTGCCCTTTCACGTTTCCGTCGTGACCCTTCTGCAATGAGGAGACCCTGGAATGTGGCCTTCACCGCCTCACATACCACTGCCATCTCTGTTTCTCCATTATCGTTAATCTCGAAATATGCCTCTATTTCCTTCCTCAAGAATTCTTTAAATACTGGGTCTCTTGTTAGGGTATCGTTGCAACGCCACCCGTAGTTGCTCGTGGTCCCTGGCAGGCGCCAATCAACCACCAACAGCTTGTGATCCGACCAGGTTACGGCCTCCACATTTGGCAATCCCACCTCCCCGCCTCTCTCCTCTGATATAAGCAGCTGGTCGATTCTTGTGTACGTCTGATGTGGCGGGGGAGAAGAAAGTGTAACCTCCAGGGCTCTGCCACGCATTATGCCACACATCTACCCAATAATATTCCACCAGGAGGACTTTCATAGCCAGGTTCTCCTTTGTGGGTTCTTTCACACCCGTCCCCTTTGCCGACCACCAATCCAGCCGGGGATCTGCTATGAGGTTGAATTCCCCACCGAGGACCATAGCACCTTCCGCCCATTGTCCATTACTCTGAACACCCCACGCAGGAACTTTATCTGGCCCGTATTGGGTGCGTAGAGTGTGGCAAGGATGAGTCGCGCGCCCGCGGATGTTCCCTTGATCCCCAAGAACCTTCCTCCGAAACCCCTCTTTGTCTGAACGTCCGTGAGGTGAAGTAATTTACCCAGGAATATACCCACCCCTTCCTTTTAGAGGTTTTATGGGAGGCCCAAAAGTTCCTCCCAATTTCCTTCCCCCTTATTGCCGACTCAGCACCCCGCACCCGCATGTAGTGCGTTTCTTGTAGGGAAAGCGCTACCAATTTCTGCTTGCAGAACAGCTTGCTAGTAAGGGACCGTTTGTTCTGCAAGTTCATGCCCTTAACATTCAATGTACCCACCCGTCCTTCAACCCTTATCGTCGTCAATCCTGCCCTCAAGGACCTCTATGCACCCTGCTTGTCTCGAGACCATTAGTAAACCAGGTATCCATGGCATAACCCCTCCTTTTTCCCTACCCACTCCCGTCCCCATCTCTCCCCCTCCCACTCACCATCCTTATTCTTCCCGTCGTCCCCCCTGTCTTCCCTCCTCCCTGCCCTCCCCCAACCCTCCTTATCGACGCATCCGCCTCCATCTCCCAGAGTTGCTGGGATAAGGTAACGAACCACCAGGGGCTTGTCGCGAGCCCTGGTTACCAATCCAGCAGTGGACCCATTCCCCCACTTCATGTCCAAGTCCCAACATTCGTTGTCACCCCATAATCCTGAGTCAGGGTCCCCGAGGCCCCTCCCCCCCAAAAAAACATCTTTCCCACCTTCCTCTTTCGTTGCAACAACAAAAAACGTTTAACTTTTAGCCCGTCCCGCCCTCAAAAACAGGCATAACTTCGCAAACAGTGCCCCACTGGCCGTTACTGCGCCAACACCAATGCCAGGAAAGAAAAGGGGGAAACAGATTAACAGTGGCAAAACGCCCGGGCAACATCTATCCCCTCCCTCCCTTCCTTTCATCTCATCCTCTAAGGGGCCCCCTGGGGGGCCGCCGGGGGTCCAGCTACATGTAGGTCAATTATGGGGCAGTCTCGTTTCACTTAAGGTGCCCTCCAGGAGATTCCGGGGGGTGCTTTGTTTTTTTAAAATTTCCAGGTTCCTTTCACTCTGTGTTTCCCCTCATTCGTGTCCGGGACTCTAGGCTCCCGGGTGGGTTCCCGGTCCTCCTCTGCACGCCCTCCAGAGGAGCCTGCGCGGCCCCCCACCAGGTCATCTGTCACTCTTTGGATGTCCTCAGCTGCCGCAAGGTGGTGCCTCTCTCCCTGCCATTCGAAGGCCAAGTAGTGAGGGCCCCGCATTTTTTCAGCAGTGTAAGGGCAGAAAGGTCCTGGAAGATGGCCACCCTGGATTCTCCATATTGAATATCTCGAAGATTCTTCGCCTTCCCCAAAATCTTGGCTTTGTCCCTGTAGTAGTGAAACCGTGCCAGCACTGAGCGGGGACCCCTCCCAGCCCCCCCACGATGAACTCTGTCCAGCACAATCCCCTCGTCAGCGTCAGCCCCCAGGATTATTCGTATTATGTCCTGAACTTTGCCCTCCAGTCCCACCAGGGTCTCACCCTCCGCTTCCACCAGGCCAAAGATGTGCAGGTTGTTTCTCCTCTCTTGGTTTTCCATGTCGTCCTCCTTGAAGCGGAGCTCCTCCTCGCGGCGCTGCATCTCCAGACATTTCACGTCCATCTGCGTCTCTAGGAGATTCGTGGACGACTGGTTATTCTCGGTGTCCAGACATTTGGTCGACCTAAAACTGGTCGAATGACATTTGGTTGACGCAATTTGGTCGAAAACCAAATGGTCGAATTTTTTTTTAATTATATATTTATTTTTCGGGTTTTCGTTTTTTACAAAAATGGGTTTTTAGAAAAAAAAGGGGTTGGGGGGGACCCCCCCCCCAAAAAAAAAAAAAGGGGTGAAAATAAAAAAATAAAAAATTCGACCATTTGGTTTTCGACCAAATTGGTTCGACCATTTGTCTGGTCGACCAATTTTTTTCGACCAAATGTCTGGTAACCGTTATTCTCAACACCCTCCATTCGATCTTCTAATACGGTCACCTTAGTCGTGAGGTCCGCCAGTTTGGCCCCCATGTCTGTCCTGATCCCCCTTATTTCTTCTAGGATCATCAGGATATTGTTCTGCATGGTGCCCAGGCATGGGGCGGGTGCGGACAGGGCCCCGACAGCCATGTCGACGTCTCGTGCCTGGAACTGATATTTAGCTAGGGCCTCATTCCAACTCATAAATCGGTGGTGCTAGGCAACCTATTCTGGGTTCGGGGGGACAGTCCTATCTTCAATGCGTTCCCCAAACTGTCTTCGCCGAGCTGCCAATTGTTGCTTTACAAAGCCCCCACAAGTCTCACATTGCTCTGAGACGGCTCTGGGATCGGAGGGGGCATTTCAAGGGTTCAGCGCTGCCCCGCAGGGTCCTCCCAAGCCAAAGCACAGTGGGTTCAGGCGACTGGGTCTCTAGCCTCCTTTTTTATACCAGCTTTGAGTCGTGGGGTCCACACCTTTTTGGCTCTCAACCTGTCTATGGGTACATCAGGGCCAGGGGAGTCTCCTCAGGTTATCCGCCGTGGGTTGATATGCACCCGGTTCCCTTGGTATGGATGTTTTCACAGTAATATGTATCGGAGTGGGCGCTTAATCCCCGGTTCCACCTCACCTCGTACTCTTGGGGGCCCGTGTGCACCCCCTTATGCAGTGCCCTCGGCGCGCGCCTCTGCGACGGCCCGGGCGAGAGGGTGCTGCACTAGCTTGTGTTTTGTCTCAATTGTACTGCCCCAAGGCTGTGGACCCCCATGTGAGTGATAATACCGGTTTGGGGCCCGTCGACCCCAATATGGCTGCGCGGTCCTCAACGACTTTCTGGAGCGGAGAGCCACACGCCCCCGCCTGCACGCCTCTGGCCCCAATGGAATCTCTCCTCCAAGTGAGCGACAGGTGTTTCAGTGTCCAAGATGGGGGATCTGCCACAGTCAGGCCAGTCCGACACTCCACGGACAGCACCTGGGTCTCAAAAGCGCCAGTGTTGATCTTTCAGTAGCCTCATCTCGAGCCCGGGGTCCACTGTGTTGCTCCTGTCCCCAAGTTGGTCCGGGCGCGCTCCCGTGATGGTCTGGGGGTGGGTGGCTCAGCGCTGCCCTAGATAATTAGGGTAGCGCCATTGGTATGCCTTCACTTGCTGTTCCACTGTGTTCACCTGGCCGTGGCGCTGCCTTCCAGCTCCTCCTCATTGCGCCATACCGCTGGAAGGCCAGAGCGTCCTTGAGGTCTAACCTCTTGAGGGCTAACAATCATCCGCCGCTCTCGTTGGGGCTTGTTTCGTGTTGGGGCACCTTCTAGTGCCTTCTCCTATGGCAAGGGCCTGCACGCCCTTTGGGTGCGCTTCCCGGCCCAGCGTTGTCAGGGGGGGGGTCGCACAGCGCACACGGTCCTCTGGGGCTCCCACAGGCGGCCCAGGTGAAAGGGTTGGAGACACTCCTGGGCACGGCAAAGGTCCCCCACCACTCACTGTTACTTTTCTTCGAACGGTCCGGGGCGCCACCGGCAGACCTCCCTCTGCTACTGCCAGGGAGAGAGGGGGCGGGTTTCAATGCCCAGGAGTCCTCACATTCCAGGCAGTCACTGGGGCTCTCCGCCGCGGGCCGCTTGGATTTTCTGCAGCTGCTGCTTCTCCGGCATAGGGCTTCACCAGCCCAACTCCTCGGCTGGGAGAGGGCTCCACACGTCGCCTCCCTGATGCTGCGTGGGGAGGGGAGAGGGGGATGGGTGTCCGACCCTTCAATATCTCCTAACTCTGCACAGGGGACACTGTGGAACCTCAGGGTTGGTTCACCATGTGGATCTCCAGCTGTAGCTTTGGGTCATTCCTCTTAGGGACGGAAAGGATCCCTTTCTCCTCTGTAACTCCTCTTGTTCCCCGGTGCTCGAGACGCAGTGGTTGGCTAGGCAGCCATCTTTCCTGTGCCCCCTGGTGGCCTCCAAGTAAACCAATTTTGACCTATGCGGGAGAAACACTAATAAACCAAAATTACATCAATCTTTTGGAGGAAAACCTTAGCTTTGCTCAGAAATGTTCCGATGCCAAGACTTCGATTCGAATTAGCCCTGCAATACTTGCAATCAATAATCGTTTGGAAACAATTAGGTGTGTATAGAAAAATAATTTCCAACGATCAAATACCAGCAATTGAGATATTTCGCAAAAAACAAAATGGAAGGAATGCGACCACTTTAAACCAGTGGATAACAAAGGTCAGGGCTCTGATGCAAATTGAAGAGATAACAACAGAGATGCTGATACAAAGACCTCAGTTTGCCAAAACGTAAAATCCAAAGAAATTATTGTATTAAAACAATAGCTCAACAAACTCAATACAAACGCAATCTGCGTTGTGAAATCGAAACAAGAGTACTAAACGAGTTACCAGAGTACCTAGTTTGCTTTCCCGACCACCTGATTCGGGATCTATTTCTGAAATTTCGACTCAACATTCTCCCAACAAGAGACTATCAAGCCCAAACAAAACAGATTGACTCCAGGAATCAAAATTGACGGTTCTGTAAGCAACCAAACACACCTGAAACACTATTTCATTGTACTGCCTCACCGAGAAAAGAAACCTGTTTTGAGATTTCCTTGGAATTGCCAAAAAACACATGGACCAACAAGAAAGATGGTCTCAAATTTTGTGTGGCCACGACACGCCATTAATCTTCACTATAATCCAATTTTGGAAAGCAATAATGAAGATACCAGAACTATGAAATTAATCTCAAACGAAAATAAAATGCAGAAGAACCATAACGGGATAACTATCTAAGATAAATGAAAAGTTTGTAAATCAAACATACCATTTAAAAAAAAAAATCCTTTTTATGTCTTTCTCATCTTTTTATTCACCCGTTTTCTGTTTTCACCTTCGAAGACACTAATTCTACTGCACCCAGTGCAGTCTCTCATTTATCTATCACCAGGCACATCTCTCCTTCTCATTTCCCCAGTACAGACTTGTTTTCTATTTTCGCCAGGGCTGCTTCTTATTTTGTTCTCCTTACTGCTTTCTCACATTGGTCAATTTAAGCTTTTCTCTTCGATGCTCTTAATATTTTCCTCGCAGTGCTCTCTTATTTACCAGTAATGTCTTTCATTTGCTTATCTGTTATACTGTCTCTCATCCAGTTTTCAATAATATGGTCTTTAATTCATTTTTTGGTCAATGCAGAATTCATTCTGATGCACAGTGCTGCCTTTTATTCTTTTCTGCCTAGTGGTCTCGCAGATCCTTGGTCTCACACATCCTGTCTATTGTCCCCACTGCCCTCTCATTCCCTTTTACAGTAAACATCCTTCTTATCTGTCAGGAAGTAAATCATGCATGATGTGATTGGGAGCCAAGATAGCATATGTTGGTTCAAAGAAATAGGCATGTCACTAAAGAGGGTCTGTTGTGGTTACTACTGTAATTCATGTATGTCATTTAGTACAATGTATGTAATAGATCAAAAGGGTCTATCACAATGGCTTGTAGCAAAACTAATTTGCTTAACCTTCTATTATAGATCCTTTTTCATCCACAGTGCCCAATTCCAACTAGTTTGAAGCCTAACATTCACCTCTGCATCTGGCAAGCCATCCTTCCAATCAAACGTACTGGAGGGATGCGATAAATTGCTTCAGTCAAGTGCTGTGGTTGACTGTTGTAATAAGATGCAGCATTTAATTCATGTTGCAAAGTCCACCCATTCTACCTTAACAGCATAGCCTTTCTTATTTTGAGTTGCTGCACAAAATGCAAGAGAGGCTCAATGAGACCAACACCATGGTATTTGCCCAGTTGTTAGTGTGGGAGCGGATCTTCATACCAGGTCACCTGGCTGCACCGCTCACTGTCATACCCTGGTGAACTAATTTTCCCTTGGAACAGGTCAAGACTGTCTGGGGTGATGTGTGATCCTTGCCTCTGTGCAGAGAAACAATGAGACTGTAGTTCTGGGTCCTGGAGAACCACGTGTCTCCAGTGGCAGTTCATCTGACTGACAGGGAGAATGTCCATGTGGGTGGCAAGAGCAGAAAGACATCGGCCTCCCACAAGTGAGAGTTCTGTCGAGAAGTTCTGAGGAGATATTCTCCTGGTAGGGGACTCCTTGGGTGGACCTCTTCCCTTGCAATGTGAACACGGATTGCAGTTGGGTCAGCTCCAGGGAATTTCTTCGACAGGGTGCTCTGGGGGACGCTTTGATATCCGAGTAGGACTTCGTCCTGCTCCATCTGTCCCCACTGTTCCTTTTAATACTGCTGGTTTTCAGGAGGCTATGCCTGTTCGGGACCACAATAATCTTGATCGCTCTGCGCTGGGCCTGGAGAATGTGGTACCTGGTTGCTGGATATGACCATTTGCCCTCCCTGGCACATTCTCCAGAAAGCAGACCTTCTCTCTGAGTCGGAGGAGCGAGTCCTACTGCCAAATCTCAATAGCCTTGAACCTTCATGCTTGGCTGCTGAAAGGTTGAGGTATAAGGAGTGGAATTTGTCATAGGAAATCCTGGACATGCTCCTCTCTGCAGGAGACCCATCACCAAATCCATTTATGTCTGTAGGTGGCGTACGTTTTTGGCTTTATGCCGACAGGTGGGATTTCCCCATCTGAAGAAACTAAGGAAAGTCTGTGTCAGTATGTCCAACTTAAAATTCTGTCTGTGTCCAAATTCTATATTTACCCTCAGAACGAATACAAAACAATCTGTAGGGATGTCAACCATAACTCAAATAATGTTCCAAAAATAAAGTTCTGAGCCACTCCAAGCTCTGCCTTACTCGCCAGCTTCTTCTCCCAAAGGTCACTAGGTTGACCACAAACTTCATTTTCTCTTTCTTTGAGCATTAGATGAAATACAGTTGTATTCCTTGTTAAAGATCATGATGCATTTCCCCAAGGTCAAAACAGTTCCAGAGTAACAGTTCCAAGACACCAAAATTTAGGGTTCCGTTCCCCAAGCTTAATGTCAATATCAAAAAGGGAATATCTTGAAGCTTTTGTCTTACAACTGGACTTTCACAACTTGGGGTTCCCTTCCCCAAGTCTGATGTTTTTTCAATATTGGTTTTCCTGCTTTCACCACAGCAGACTTCTTTTTTGACATAGAAAGGTTCTCTGGTCAATGCGCAGTTTCACGGTCCACCCATTACAGGTCACGCAACCCTTAATTTAGCATTACCATTTCTATCATCTGATGTTTTACAAGTAGCATCTCTTTGGTCTTGGCACAGTTTTAGACCACACTGTCCACCCATTGCAGGTCACACAACCAGGAACTTTCAGGTTTCTTCCAAAGTTCCGTATTTAACTCAACAAGCAGTATCTTAAAGTACAGCTTCACAACTTTACCACATTTTTTTCCCTTCTTCTTTTTATCTTCCTTTTTGATTTTCAATTAATTATTGAACAATGATGGCTCATCGTATATAATTGTATTCAGATAAATAGTTCAGTTTGCTTCATTTATTGCTTTCACTCAATTCAATATACCTTTATTTCTGTCTTTCAATTCTGTATTCAAATAGAGTTCAGTTTACCTGTTTAATTCAAGTTAGTGTTCAATAAAGATGGCTTTTGCTCATTTCTTTCGATATTGTATTCAAATAAAATGTCTTTACTCCCAAGATGGCGGCCGTGGTAGAGGTGGCTCCCGCCGGGCCGCACCATAAATGCACTTCAAAAAGCATTGGAGCACAATTAAATGCGACCTGTCCATCCAAGGTTTCCCCGGAGGAGCTGAGGATCCAGCGCAGAGCGTGAGGAGGAGGCGCTGAGCCGGCGAGACTGCCCACATCTGACAGCGTCCCCGGGGGGAACGGAGACCCCGGGCCCGGCGTGGCACGAGCCCTAAGGATTTTGGAGGACCTGCTGGGCGGACACAGGGGCGAGTGGAGGGTGCGGCGGAGGACGCCGGGAGGCACTGTGTCGAGACCCCCCACTTCAGAGGCGGCGGCGCCTGATTGCACCCCTGCGGCTCCGGAAGCAGGGGCTGCCTGAGAGCAGCCGACGCAGCGAAGAAGAGGCGTCCGGCGTGGCAGCCGGGGAGCCATGAGCAGAGAAGCGGTCCCGCCCACGTTGTAGAGCCATACTGCCGAAGAGGGAGGACGGTGGGGGAGTGAGCGGTGGGGCGTCATAAGAGCTGTCGGAGGCGGCCAGTGAACTTAAGAAAGGAGGTCCGGGAACTTGCAAACCCCCTTGGGATGTGGCGGGTGTAACCCCTCCACCCCCTGGCTACATTGCCGCGGAGGAGCGCCAGAAGGGCATACATAGGCAGTGAACCACCCCGGGAGGAGCCTCCGGCGTCCTGGAAAGCCAAGCAGCGGGGGAGATTCATCGGCTTTGCGCCTGGAAAGCACGAGCAAGAGTGGAGGTGAGCACGGTTGCAGGGGCTCCAGGAGGTAACGGGCAACAAGAGACCCGGTGGGGGAGGGGATAAAGCCCATTCCCCTTCACCCCCTCCAGACAGCGTTTTGGAGCTGGGCCTGTTGGCGGTGCAGGCGGGGGCCCCCTACCGAGGGTCCTTTTTCAAATGTTTAAGCAGGAAGAATGCGGGCGGTTTGAGCGGCCAGGCAGATTGCTGCTGGAGGAGTTGGACCACTGCGGGTGCCCCTGCAATAATAAGCCACAACCAGGGGGCACCAGATTCTCCTCTACTTTTACCAGATCTGCATGTAAAGGAGTGAACTGTGTTAGGATAGAGGTAGTGCTGTGGACTTCACTAGGTGAATTAAGGTTGGGGAGAGCCGGATCTGGACATTAAAGGAGTAGCGATTCTGCACACCAGTCAGGAGAGAGGCCGGGATCCAACCTCGTGCGGAGGCGCCCCTCACGAACAGTGCGCCCTAGTGGTTGAGGGAGGTGGAAGTTACAAAGAAGGCGGAGGTCTGCCCGGGTGGCGCCCGGATGTCAGAGAGCAAAGGAAAAGGAGGCCCATCCAGGGCACACTAGACCTCTACTAAACAAGACGTGAACCTAGTCCAGATGTGGGCGGGCAAAGGGGTGGGCGGCCATCGAGGGAAAGCCCAGGCGGAAGCTCCAGAGACCCAGAATCAAACCCCCTTGCAGCGTCTTCAGATTTCAAAGGAAGACATTCAGGTTTGGTTTAAAGACCTACAGGACACATTTATGTCCACGGTGCAGGAGCAGTTCGCAAGCATGAGAGAGGACATGAAACAGGCGGTCCAGGACATTCGGCAGGATGTTGCAAAACTTGAAGAACGTACCGACACCTTGGAAAAGATAGTACAAAATATGGAGGAAGAAACTCAGCAATATACTGAGACACAGGAGCAGCTGGTTCGCCTGACGCATAACCTAGAGTTACAATGCGAGGACTTGGAAAATCGGTACCATAGGGCAAATATCCGTATTAAGAATATGGTGGAGACAGTGGAAGAGAAAGGCTTGCACCACTCTCTTCAAGAAGTGTTTTGAGACATACTGGCAGAGGAAGAGGCGGAATCGGTCAAGATTGATAGGGCCCATCGTGTGGGACCCAGGAGGTTGGGTGAGCCAGGGGAACGCCCCAGGGACGTGTTGGTGGCAATATCTTCATATCCGCAGAAGGAGGAGATCCTGAGGAAAGCCAGGGAAATGGACCATATAAAAATGAATGGGGTTGAAATACAATTATACCAGGATCTGGCACAGGTGACTCTTCAGAAGAGGAGGGCGATGGCTCCTGTGGTCAGGGAGCTGGTGAATAGGAAGATCAAGTACAAGTGGACCTTCCCATTTGGTCTGTTATTCTCCTGAGAAGGAATGCCAAGAAGGGTGACAACTTGCGAGGAGGGGCTACAGGTGATGGGCGTGCAAGAGGATGAAGGAGGCGAAAGGCGCCAGCAGCTCAGGGGCTCGCACAGTAAAAAGTTATGGGAATGGAAGGAGGTTCAGCGCAGAAAGAAGTAGTCAGGGGAGGGAAACCGTTGGGACATACTAGCAATTGGCATAACTTGGGGTGGCAGGCGTTGGAAATAAGGGAATGTAGGTATCCCAGGAATCAGGGTGTTGTCGCGCAACAATAGTCCTAAGGGAGCGGCCCGGGGAGGGATTTCTTTGTGATCCTTTCGAGTGAGTTGGTAAGGTAAGGTAATGCGGGGTTTAGGACTCCCCAAGGTGTTTTTTCCCCCCGAGTTCACTGAGGGACAGGTGCGAAGGACGGGGCGTCCTAGCATTCATAGGTCCCTGGGCCCTCCTCGGGACAGTTTTGGAGATTTCAGGGATGTTGGGGTAGGGGGAGGGGCACGGGGGTCATGGGGGAGGGAGGGTGGTGGCTGGTGGGGCTGCGGAGATCCAAATGGGGCACACTCAAGGGAAAAGGTCAACTACAATGGGGAAGCTGAAAATATGGACATTTAATGTCCGAGGTCTCAATGCCCCGGTTAAGAGGAAAAAGGTGGAAGACTTCCTAAGAAGGGATGGGGGGACATCCTGTTCCTGCAGGAAACGCATATTATAGTACAGGACAAAACAAGCTTGCATATAAGGGGGTACAGCGGATAATACAAGCCAACTCGGTTGACAAGAAGGCAGGGGTCTTAATAGCATTTCATGATGAGGCACATATCCATCTACTTAATACCCAGGCAGACAAAATGGGACGCTTTGTTTTTGTTAACGTTGGAATGGAGGGGAGAGTATTCACCTTAGCCTCGGTGTATGCTCCGAATACAGAGCAAGATGGGTTTCTGAGAGAGGTACTAGAGAAGTTGGAGGCCTTTGCGAAGGGGGAAATAATCCTAGGGGGCGATCTGAACATGGCTTGGGTTCCTGCTGTGGATCGAAGCACGGGAAGTCATCAAGGACCGAGAGGTCCATCAAAGCGGCTGCGCCAAAAAATGAGCCAGTTGGCACTTTGTGATGTCTGGAGGGAATTGAGGGGTCAACAGCAGGGGTTCACCTTCTACTCTCATGTTTATAATTCAATGTCCAGGATAGATTACTTTTGGGCCACTGTGGGACTTCTAGGGAATGTACAGGAGGTGGAAGTAGGGCCCATCTCACTCTCAGTGCCGGTGGGGATGGTGTTTAAAACTCCGGAGCAGAGGTCGGGACTCTGGCGATGGAGGCTCCCTCATGGGATCCTTCTGGACCCGGTAGTGGGAAACTCGGTCAGGGAAAAGATTGAGGAATACTAGACCCTCAATGATACGGGGGATGTTAGTGCAGGAACGACACGGGAGGCCTTTAAGGCTGTGACAAGGGGGCTTGTGATAGCCCTGAAAGCTGCCAAAGATAAGCAGCGATATGCATGGGAGAAGGAACTGGAGGCGAAAATGGCGGAAATTCGGGGGGGATCTTGCCCAAACACCCACTCTTTGCCTGAAAAGAGAACTAAGGCAAACTGAGGCCCGGCTGGATGCAATCCGCATTAAAATAGCGGAGAGAAATCTTATTTCTTCGTCATTACTATTACATGAAGGCGAATAAAGCCGACAGGTACCTAGCCAGGCAGCTGAGAGAAAAACAGCAAGAACTCTCGATTAAAAGATTAAAAACAAGGCAGGGAAAGATGGTAACCCGCACAAAAGATTTAGGGGAAGTCTTTAGAGACTACTATCAGAAGCTGTACTCCTCGGATAATCCGAATGGTCAGATCCAACAATCTTACTTAAGTGAGATAACCTTGCCTAGGCTCTTGGAGGAGGACAGAGATTTATTGGAAAGGGAAATCGGGGAGGAGGAAGTTAGGAAGGCCATAAGAGAACTCTGGGTAAATAAGGCTCCGGGCCCTGACGGATTCACTGTGGCTTTCTATAAGAAGTATGCGGATGTACTGTCCCCCATTTTAGCGAACTTATTTAATACCTTTAGGGAGGAAGGCACCGTGACTCAGTCAATGAATGAGGCCAAGGCCTTGGTCTTTCATAAGGCAGGCAAGGACCCATCGCTTCTGAGCTCTTATCGTCCTATTGCCTTAATAAATTTGGATTCCAAAATCTACACGAAAGTATTGGCGGCAAGGCTGACTCTTGTGTTCCCCAAATTAATTAATAAGGACCAGTCAGGCTTTAAACAAGGCCGTAAAACTCATGACAATATTAGGCGAATCGAGAGCCACTAAGCAGGGATGCCGGCTTTCGCCATTGCTATATGCTGTCTTCCTAGAACCATTTCTAATTAGGATCAGAGAACTTCCCGGGATTGTAGGTTTAGACATGGCGGACAATCAGCATAGGGTAATGGCCTATGCGGATGATATGCTGGTCCTTCTGGCGGACCCGACCCGATCCCTCCCTGTGGTTTGTCAGGAAGTGGAGTGATTTGGAGTGGTGTCTGGGCTGAAAATAAATAGAAATAAATCCGAAGTGTTGGTGTTAGCAGAGGACGGTGCAGAGATAAACCGAGTGGCGGCCTCTCTAAACCTCAAGGTTGCTGACGTCGGGATTAATAACCTGGGGGTAACTCTTACGGGCAGAATGGAGACCCTCTATGGCCAGAACTACACAGGTCTTCTGGCAAAGGTTAAAAGGGAGCTTGAGCGCTGGAATTCAATGATGATCTCATGGTGGGGGCGCATGGTCTCGGTTAAGATGTCTGTCCTTCCCAAGCTGCCATATTTCTTCCAGGCTCTACCGATCTCGATCCACAAGACCTTTTTCCGAGCCCTCACTAAAATAGTACACTCTTTTGTCTGGAGGAGGAAACCGCCCAGGATGGCAAGGTGGGTGTTGTCGGCACAGCATCAGGATGGAGGCCTAGCTTTCCCGCATTTCTTTAGATATTACCATGCGGCGCAATTATGGGTCATAAAGGAATGGATGGAGGGAGAAGGGCAAATGATATGGGCTGAGCAAGATAGAGCTGTAGCAAGAACCCAGCTAGGAGGTCTGTTGTGGAAGGGCAGAGACGGTAGACACGCTAACTTGTGAATAAGCAAGGTTATGGGAGCTACTCTGGAGGCCTGGGATGATCAAACGGGTAAAGGGGCTTTGACGACCGTACCAGGTCCATTCACTCCGATGTTCGGGAACCCGGATTTCCCACCGGGTATGGAGAAAGCGGCCTATGGGAAATGGGAACGGACAGGGTGGACTAAGATTGGCGAAATGTATCAGGACGGGGAGATCAAGCCATTTGAGACCTGCGCTAGACTTTTGAGGCTGAAGGACTCGGACAGATATAAGTATGAACAGCTTCGCCATTGGCTAATGACGCATGCAATTACACGGGCGGCCGAAAGCGACCTTACACCCTTTGAAAAGTACACCATAACCAACTCTGGGTCGCAGAAATTTGTCTCAACATTGTACAAGTTTATGGATGCACAGAATGAGTAGATTAAGTGGAATTATATAATAAAATGGGAACGAACATTGGGGGAGCACATCAGTATGCAGCAATGGAAAGACCTATGGGGGAATATCCCTAAGCTGACCCGCTCCATCCACTCAAGGGAAATGTGGGCTAAGATTGTTTTGCAGTGGCACTATACACCGGAGCGACTACATGGGATGTTCCCAAAAGTTTCCAAATTATGCTGGAGGGGCTGGGGGTGGGGAAGTTCCTGGAGGCATATATGGTGGGATTGTAAATGGGTGCAGGTATTCTGGCCTGAGGTGAAATCCCAAATGAAGGAGATGTTCCCCTACGTGGATCAATTGGGTGCACAGGTTTGGATGTGTGGCCTGGGGGATCACATAGCAAAGAAACTCTCAATGGAGATGCTTTATGAGTTTGGTCATGGCTTGGACAGTGATTGCCCAAAACTGAAAGAAATGTGAACCTCTGGGGGTATTTAGCTGGCTGCAGAAGGTATGGTCCCTGGTCACAATGGAAAGACTGTCACATAGCATACAAGGTTCAACTGAATCATTCACGAAAAGATGGGGGACGGTCTTGGACTACCTCCAGTCGGACTACATGATGCAATGGTGTCCGCACAGGATCAAGATCTTGGACCTATTTCAGGCTTAAGTATCTTCGCGGGGCTCTGAAGGCTACCACTGATTGGGGGTGGGGCAGGCAGAGGGTGTTTGGTGAGTTGGAAGTTCTAACTGGTTGTTTACTGTTGAAAATTAATAAAAAATATATACAAAAAAAATTCTTTGACTTATTTCATTCAGTTCGGTATTCAGTAGAAGCAAGTGGACCATTTAATTCAAGGCTATAAGTTGCTTTCACTTATTTCATTCAGTTCCGTATTCAATAGAAACAACTTGGTTTGTTTCATTCAGTTCAGTAAGGTACTTTCACTTGTTTCATTTATTGAATGAGTGTAGCTTGCTTCGTTTCATTTCATTGACCGTTCTGACTCTCACGGTCTCCTTCGAGCGCCCCGGGTAGTTTAAGTGTCGCAGACACTTATCCAGTCTCGGCAGCTCCTTTGGAAACTTCTTTCCTTTTCCTCCTTCCAAGGGACAGCCGACTAGCAAGGCGCTTCAACTCTCACTCGCCGGCTGTTATGCAGAGACTTGCCTTCGCCTTCGAGCAGCACCAGCTGCCCGCCTTCCCCTCTATGGGACCGCCAATCGGCATTCAACATCCAGCCGGATTCCCAGGGTTTCCTTTGGCAAACTGGCTTCTCGACTTCTACTCCTGCACAGCTTCCACTCTTCTTCTCCTGTTCTGCCCTCTGCCTGCAGCGCCAACCTTTATATACCTGTGTTGGACTAACAGGCTGCAGGTGTGGGTCAAGGACTTGCCTTGCCTGGCTTGCCTGACCAATAATAAGTAAACCAATGGGACATGCCTGACCTTCAGGCCATTTCTTCGTCCCAGTACTTGAATGGGCAATGGAGGTAATCTTCATACCTCTCAGTTTTTTCTTCCTTGTCTCAATATTGTCATGCATTTTAAAGGGGGAGTGAAGTGAAACACTTTTATAATGACCCAGAAAGGTTGGGGGAAGATTAGGTTGGCTATCCTGAGGATACGGGAGATAACATGTCTCGCCCAAAGGTACCTCACTCCCAATCCCAAGGGGTCCTCCACTCCAGTGATCCTTCCTCACGTGTCCACCCCCAGGGTCAGGATCCAATAGCGATGGCTTTTTCCTGGCCACCTGCATAGAGGATACAGGGTGAGTAGGAGTGAGAATACCCTCAGGTTTCTCACACTTCACAATTGTTCTTGCAAGATTTAGGTTTTGTAATCACTGCTGGCAGAAATGTTCTTCCTTCTATTTTTCTATGAATGGCTCACAGGCAGGGATTGAGGTGGGGATGTGTGCTGTTGAAGGCTTGTGATGCAAGGTATGGATATTGAAATAATACCATTCCAAACCCTTAGGTTAGGGGAAGTGCAGCAATCGGACATTTAATAGTGGGAAGAGAGCTGTTTGTGTACACAGATAGGGAAACAGAGCCAAGGTGATTGTGCTGCCAAGTAGGGTCATGGCAGGAAGTGCAGCTGCAAAGGAAATAGATGCTTCTGGGTAAGGTGAGAATGTCCGGATGTCCTCATCCAAGAGCTAGTCTGTTATTTAGGTGAGTTTGCTTTGTAGGCCTAAGTAAACACCTTGAGCCATGAACCCTTGACCATAAAGTAGTTGGGGGCTGGGGGCGAGGAGGTTGTTTGTTTTGCGTTGTTGGGCAAAGGAAAGCAATTTCATTATCTAGAGCCAGCGCGGCTATCTTCCTGTGGACCCTTTGCAGCACGCCTCTGGGGGCGATTTACCTTGTCCTGTCACAGAAGGAAGGCTTCCTGCTCTTAAACGAGCTTAGGAAGTTTTGCTAATAGAGCTTTTAAAGCAAGGAATTGATATTGCATTTTAGCGCACCCTGTGCTGTAGGTAACATTTTGAAATGTGAATATTTTCCACCTTATTTTTTCAGTTTAAGAAAAAAAGCGTTTTTAAGCTACTAAAATAGTAACTACATTTCCCAATGCAGGTCGGTTTTTTTAGGCCAGTACAAATAGGGGTTGAACTCTGAAACAGATTATTTTTGTTAGCTATACTTCATTAACCCCCTGGTAATTCATGAAAATTGTAAAATGCATTGTTACCTTAGTGTTCCTCTTGAGAATAGGCAATACTACTTTCACTGCGTCTTCATGTGGCACTGTTCAGCTGGTACTACTGATCCAAACATTTCTGGAACTGTGTGGGTGGAAGCGGGAAAGCAGTTTCCTTTGTATGCGTTGGTTCCTATTTTATTATGTGTGTATTTTTAGTCCCAGTATCTTTTTATTTTTATTGCAAGTAATTGCCTGTTTTTACGGAGGTAACGAGCTTAGTGTACCCTTTTCATTCAATTGCCATTTGCAGGTCAAACGGTATTCAGTGACTGTGCACCATGTCAATGGGCGGTTGCACAAACGGAGCAAGTATGCTACATGGCAGTGGGATCCCAGCTTTAATGTGCAGCTTCACATCTTGGTGGGGATGCTGCACAGTATGCAGCATGTTGCCACGTCTTACTTCAGTGACGTGGCACGGCCTTCAAAAGTGTGTGCTGCACCAAGCGGGGACACCGGAATGACAAACGCCGCGTGTCATTGCTGATTGAAAGATGGCTGCATAAGCATTCTCTGCTGACGCCTGTTCCATAGAACGCTCTCGAACCCAACCCTTTTGGACACAGTGACACCAGAAGTGGACCCTCAACACAGGCAGCACTGTGACTGCGGAGCCCAGGAGTCGTGAAAGTGGCTAGAAGTAGAACAGGGGAGGCAACATTATGCCTCAAACAGATGCTAGTAAGCTCTTGTTCTGCGCCTCTTTCCAAGGGGCAGAATCCTTAATGCAGTCGGAAAAGCAAACTTCACAGCTTTTCGGCAACGCTGGATTGCAACCGGCAATGTTAGCATTTCTTTAAAAGTCAAACTTTTCTGAAGAAGTGTGAACCTAACCTGTAAGATTCTCCTTCTACTGCCACCATCTTCAGCTGGCCATTCACTGAGAAAGCGGTGACTGGTCAGGTACACGGTGTCTGTCTAATAGCAAGCCAACATCCTGTCAGCAGTAGATGTTTAACCAAAAAAGTAGTCTAACTGTGGCCCTGGCAATGGTGGGCACAAGGGACGGTAGCATGGGTCAACATGTGGGTTAAGAGGTTGGAAAAGCAAAGGCTTAGATGGCCATGTGGATCATTGGGTAGCATGGGTTTTCCTCCTGGAACTTCTAGAAATAGTGGGCATCAAATTGGAAATTTGATTTTTCTTCTTTCCATTTAAGAGTTCGAGTTAAAAGACATTTGCTTGCACAATGATCTATATTAAAAAAAAACTCAGTTGGAGGGGAGAACGTCATGACACTTTAATGTGGCATAATGTGTCGTATCTTCCCACCTCCTCCATAAAAGCTCTAGGAAATGCCATAGATGCTGATTATGATCCCAAAGTGGCTCCGAAGTAGTTGTATTTAAGTGAACAGTAAATGCGTACTCTTCTAATTCAGCAAACAATAGAATGGGTGCAAACAATACCACATATGTTGTTGTTTGGGGCATAAAGTGTTTGCCAAGGCTCTTAATAAGAACGAAATTGATCCATAGTGAGAGGAATATGGGTTTCTCCAGTTGTGCAGCGTAATTCCCAAAATGTGATTCCCTTGCAAATAGCCAGCTGTCCCTGCAGTAGCATCTACACCTTCACTGGTGCTTGAAAGGTGCACTTTGCATGGTTTTACACATTGTTTTACTGCTAAGGAGAACCGAATCACCATTCTGAAACTGTGAAAAGGGTTATAAAAAGTTGTGGTAAGATTACTTAAAAAAATGAAAGTATTGCAACTCAGTTACCATTAGTTATGGCTCACCTTGAACACATCATTCCGACCATTTTTCTGTTGTATTTCACATAGGATGGACACAAGCTGCTAACGGTATGAGGTGATCTGTTAAGGCTGCCCTATAGCTGAGTCATCGGGGTGGTCTTTGTCCTGTTGTATCCTTCAGCCGCATTTCCTGATTCTGGGAAGAATGGAGGTAATGGGGAGGCTGGGAGCAGCACCCTCATCCTTTGTGTGATTGCTTTCGTTTCATCTCATTGGTTTCTAAGGCCTTCTTCACACCCTAGGTCGTTTTCACACAGGCAGTGCTCGTAGTTACAAAGGGTCTCCTGATCTCCAGTCAGGGGAGCCTTCATTGCGCCTTTTGGGCGTTAGGGGTTTTCCCCAGTAGTGGTTCATCCAGCTGTAGATGGAGGACAGGTGACGGAGCGCTCGGCAGAATAAAATGTTTGATGACATCAGTCCTCATCTATGCAAACCACATTGACTCATCACAAAGACAACGTTCTCAGTAAACTGCCATAGTCTTTTGCCCGTGCATGGATCCAAGATCCGTTCTTGAGAATCAGTTTTACCAACGTGCCCAATTTTGTCTCCTTGGCAGATTGGGATTTGAGCTCAAGGCAGGCATTCCTCTCTGCAGTGAGTGTGCAGTCAGGCCTGGGATTGAAGTATCAACACATACATTTAGGAGGGAAGGTCTACTTACATATATGCAGCCTTCACTCGTCATGTTGTGTTCTCTCACCACACCTACATCAATGTGTGTCACAGATTTAAAAAGCACATTAAGCTTTCATCTGGAGACAGCAAGCTAACAGCTACAGTTCTTAGAGAAGTAGCCGGGTACTCTCTACACTCTCTGTGGTGTGCTCTCACGTAATGTTGCTGCCACTGTGGAGCATGAGTCTCCAAGAGTGGCCGTGCCTGCGATTTGAAGCAGTGACTGTCCTGTCGCTGTTTGCCATGGTTCCTCGGTAGCGAGGCAAGGGTCAACCAGCGATGGAGGGAAGCGGGAACGTGTTTAGGTAGAGTTCATCAGCTGCTCTGTGGTTGCTGGGGGCAGACGATGGTGGACGAAGTAGTACAAGGTGGCTAATGAGAGGATTGCTGGTGTGTAAGGATCACCTCCCTCTATTGCTTGAATAGCACTGCAGACTGAAGTGAACTACTCCAGGGCGGGCTGACTGCTCAGGGCGCTCTAGTTCTTTGCAAGCATAGCTGAGCATTGTGCCCTTTGTTTGTCCCTCTGGAAGCTAAAGGACAGCTATCTGCAGACAGGTCGGCAGTAACCCGCCAGTGCGACCAGCTGGTTGCCGCCAACCTCGTAACACCGTTTCCGGCACCTAGCTTCCTTGTGCCGCCGGGACATTACAAGTTCCGGCAGCCCGGGAAGTCAGATGCCGGGAAATGTAAGTCCCCATTCCCATGGAGTCCCATAGAACTCCATGGGAATGGGGACTCGGAAGCACCAGCAACTTTGCTGACGGTGCCAGTGCTTCCATGGCAGCTCTGCCTGTCGGGGCTGCTGCGCCCAGCAGGGTCAGACCTGTGGGGCGCAGCGGCCTCGGCAGGCAGACTCGTAGTGTGGCAGTCCGGAAGCAAGGGTGCCGGTAAGCTTACCCCATCCTTGTTTCTGGAACACCACACTTGTAATGAAGCCCAGTGTGCATTGTTTCAGATTGGGCCTTGCAAAATGGCCAATCCAAAAACATTGTTGCCAACAGCTTGACTTCAAGTACTCCCTTATTTCCTCAGTACTGTTCAAACAGAATCTACTGTGTTTGAGCTGGAATGCAGTGTGTGGTCTCCTACCCCTGTGTTTTGTGTAAACTAGATATGTTGAATGGATGTAGCCAGCAAACCCGGTCAACTGCAAATAAATTACAGCACCTATTCGAAAATCACCAGTTGTGTTGTCATTGTTTAGTTGCCAAGATGCTACTATGCCAGTAAGTGTTTGAAAACAAGAAAGTGTCAGGCAAGATACATAGGATTTGATTTTTCAAAGTGTTTTTCAAGTGTACTGGAATTTTACTATCTTTAAGCTTGGATGTCATAGAAATGTTGCTCTCTCCTTCAATATTCAACCAGGGCTTGTACCTCAAGTCCTACTGTGCATCAATTCCTTCAAACCTTTCAGTATTTCTTTGATATGTCTTTCTTGTGGGTCGCTAGGAACTTTAGCTCAAAGTTGTAGGATTCAGTGCTTCCGCAGTTATTCTCTTTCTCATGTTTAAGGAGGAGGCCTTCTTTGTACTTTCCAGCCTTTAATGTTTCTCAAATCAAATTGATTTTCAATCGTCTCAAGGAACTTTGACTTCAAAATTATAGGATTGATCTCTTCCCCTAGTTATTCTTTCTCATCTATCACAAGGAACGGACCTTCCAACGTCCGAGGTTCAGTGATTCTCATATCCAACACTTAAGAACTTTGACTCTATCTTCCAGGATTTCACACATCTCAGCTTGGTTTTGGCTCTGCAATACTCACAGGACTCCCCTTCTTCTCATTAGTGTTGTCACTGTTCTGTTTTTTGCCTGTCACCCATTATCTGTTTTGTCCCCGACAGTTCTTTGCAGGACCGCTTACTTCCGTACCTCTGGATTTTCACTGGAAGTCCAGTCTAAACTGTTTAGATATGGGTTTTGACGTAGAACATCTTCACAGACCCAATGCCGAGGAATCCTTAAACTTTAAAGAATCGAATATCACAGCAAAATCTTTGGGGCTGGCAGTCTTGAACCTATTGCATCATCCACTTTTTCCTTTGAGTCCAGAAGAAGGGGGTTCGCCAGTACACCTCTTTAGTGAGGAATGTGAGGTTGCCTCAGGTGAAGCAGCTGCAAAAGAAATGTTTGCATCCCGGTATATAAGAGGGGCAGGAACTAGGCAGACTTATTTGGCTTCAGCAGTGGCCGTGCCACCCACCTCACAGCCTCTTTGAATCGCCCCCATGCTATGCCAGTTGGATGGAGAGACTCTGTACATCTCAGCAAATGGCGTGAGATCACCTGTGATGCCTGGGTACTCCAACTTGGCAATCAAGGTTACTTCCTGCCCTTCCTAAGCAGGCTACCAAAACAACCTACCAACTCTCCCTTCTTTTGACCCAGAGCCCGACCTCTGGGAAATGTTGTGGTCACAACCAACCCCAGCCATGTTTGGCCTGTGCAGAGGGGGCCTGGCCTAGCGGTTCGGGCAGAGCTGCTCCCATTGGTGACAGTACCTGACTGATTTGCATATGGCTGGATCCCTTTTACAATGGTGCAGATGGCCTAAAAACGGTGTGTGGAAGATTCCCCAGAGCAGTGCAAGTGGTTCATATTTATTCAAAACCTTACACCCATCACTTTTTTGGTTTCAACACAGTGACCATGCATCACCCCAACAAACGGGGGTGCAGTACCTGGCCCTATGCAGAGAAGCCATGTGGCTTTAGTTCGGGGTGTTAGAGAACATGGTCTAGATCTCTGCAACTCATCTGGCAGAGACACACAACGGTTTGGCGGTTGCTTTGAGCAAGCAGGGTTTGTCTCTCAGGAGTGTGACATTTGCTTGGATGTCCTTTCAGTGATTTTCCTCCATCTTTACCAGATGATCTGTTGCCTGCTGCACAGTCTGGGCTTGTTGCTGAATCTGAATATGTTGCAGGTGACACCTTCACAAGAGCTCCAGTTAATTTGGGCAGTCTTGGCTACTCACTTGCGAAAAGGCTTTTCTTCCCTAGTACAGGGTCTCAAACATTTCTCAGTTGGTCAGAAGGTTTTTCCAGTGTCAGCCTTTCTTCGCCTTCTCGGCCTTAAACCAACCTCAATTTTTCTGGTTGCAGAAGCCCAGCTGACGACGAGATCACTCCAAAGGCTTCTTAGTTCTGTGGTCTCAATTCTTGGCCAGGATATGTTATGGTGGGCACTAGGCCCAATGGGAGAATCTAAAGAGCAGGGGAACACTTTTGGCAACATGATCCTGAGGCCACAATAGTTGTGGATGTCTTACTGAAGGGCTGGCACACTCACCTGGATGATCTGAGTGAGTGGGATTTGGTCCTTGCTAGAGACCAGGTGGCATATCAATCTGTTAGCATTGCGGGACAGTCAGACTAGCTCTAACAGTCTTCCTTTCTTCGATTCGGTTGAGAAGTGTCCTAATCCTAATGGACAGCACAATGGCCATGCATTACCTTGTCAAGGGAGGGGGAATTCAGGCTGGGTACCTGTGCAGCAAAGTGGTACAGCTCTGGTTCGGACCTTTGAGAACAGCACATTCTTGGCAGCCCATCTGGCTGAGAGAGAGGATGTGGTGGCAGATATCCTAGGCAGGTAAGTATCCTGTTCCTATACGTGGGGGATGTACCTGGAGGTTCATCCTGAAATCTTTGGGTTTTGGGGAACCCCTGAGATGGATCAGTTTGCCTAGAGTGTAAATAGGAATTTCCACTGAAAGGGACAGTGGGGGGTGCGTTTCTCCTGGATTGCGATTTACAGCACCTCTATGCGTTCTCCAACAATCGTATTTGATTTTCTTTCAGAGAGGTGGTTATGCTGAGATTGTAACGCTCATTTTTACCCACAGTGTTGTCTGAATTTCACCAAAGTCAAAAGATACATTTTCTAGTGTTTTGTCCACCCCCTCTCCCTTCCAAGGAAGAGGAAAGATTTAAATTGACTTGAACCCAAAAGATTTTTTAGCTTTTATGTGGCCAGATCTAAAGATTATGAGAAAGACTACCAAATCTTTGTGGCATGTGCATGAGACAGACCGGGATCAGCAGTCTCTGAACAACCAACTCTGTAAGGATCATTGTCTGCATTTCCAAAAGGTAGCAATTAACAGGAAAAAACATACTTCTAGGTCTCAGAGCCTACCTCAGCGTTGGGGTTATAGCAGCCACCTCAGCGTTGTGAAGGGCAGTTCTTCCCTTAGACATTTGTCAGGTGGCTACGTGGCTACATGGCTACCTCAACAGGTTTTCAAAGCATTGCTGCCTGCATTCTATGACTCCCCAGGATGCTTGTTTCGGAAAAGCGGTCCTGCAAAATATGTGAGTGTGATTGCATTTTTCCTTGCTATGTCCCGTCTTCTGGGTCTGCTTTGCTGCTACCAAAGTTTATCTAAAATGAAGGACTCTGTCAAAGGATGCAGTCTATTAAAAGAACACATTATTTACCCCTGCTAATGGTCTTTCTGATGAATTCTCCTCCCACCGATTCCCCAGCATACTCCCAACCTACCTCTAATAAAAGGGGATCCTAAGAAGCATCAGGAGAAAGAGTGAAAAGTAGCCGCCTTAACATATCATAGACTTGGTTGTTGTTATTGTTATTCTTCCCAACCCTTGTTGTGGAGGATATGTGCCACTATGACTGAGAGGTATCTTGGTGTCCGGGAATGCAACCATAAATCCCTAATAAGGAAGAGGGAACAAAATCACAGAATGGAAATAGATCACCTGTCAAGAAGAAGGGGATAACCAAATAAATCCAGGAAAAACAACCCTTAAACAAATACGACTTAAGTTGCTTCTTGAACGTATAACGATCACGAATGCTTCGCAGATTGGTTGGAAGAGAGTTTCACAGTCTTGCTGCCAGTAGTGATCCCGGCCAACCTAACACCCTCGAACGGTGAAACTGGGCAAACTTCAAGGTGCTCCTGGTAGAGGCTGTTTGAGGATGCAAAGAAGCATGATATTTTTTTTTTAGGAGCTAGAAGAGGTGGTGAGACAGTTGCCCACTAGCAAGACCCTGGAGGCTGATGGACTCCCAAGTGAATTCTATAAAACATTTAAAGGAGAGGTGCTTCCCCCACTGTTGGATATGCTGAATGAGGTATATGAGCTGGGCAGACTACCAGAGTCACTCAGAGAAGCGATTATAATACCGCTACCTAAACCAAATAAGCCCGGGCATAGCTGTGGTTCATACAGACCCCTATCAATGTTAAATCAAGACAGTAAAATACTGATGGCCGTTTTGGCAAATAGATTGAGGAGAGTCATTGGTAAATTAATACATCCTGATCAGACAGGCTATGTCCCTAATACAAACATATCTAACAATCTTAGAAGGCTCCATAGAGTCATAGAATATGGAAACGAGAGCGAAGGCGAACTAGCAATTGTGTCACTGGACGCAATAAAGGCCTTTGATTCGGTCAAATGGCTATGGCTGCTGGCGGCCCTGGCTGGCTATGGGATGGGTCCTGGATATTTACAGTGGGCTAAGATGTCATATCGCGAACCGCTGGCTAGAGTTAAAACTGGAGCAGTGATATTGGAAAGGTGGCAACTCCGTAGGGGCACATGACAAGGCTGCCCATGGTCCCCGATGCTTTATATATTGGCCCTGGAACCCTTAGCGACCTACTTGAGGCAACAATATGATACGATAGGCATCGCTGTGCGGGGTGAACGACATCTGATATCCTTATATGCAGATGATGTGCTGTTGTATCTATGACATCCGGAGGAAAACCTCCAATGCATTTTGGAAGTAATGGAAAGATATGTGGGGATGTCTGGTATAGCGGTGAACCCTCAGAAGTCCAGCATGTTCCCATTAGGCGGATATAAAGGGATCCCCTTGAAACAACTACCGGTGTTACAGATACCATGGGTGGTTAGCACATTTCGCTATCTAGGGATAGATATATACCACACGGTGGAAGAGGAGCATAGGTGTAACACAGAGGTAGCCATTAAGAAAATCGAAAATTGCATGAGGTTCTGGGTGAAGCTGCCTTTAGCAATGATGGGGCGTGGGGCGATGTTGACGATGGTGGTCCTGCCTAGGCTCCTACACTACTTTGGGAACATCCCGCACTGGATACCAAAGAAGTTCTTCACTAGACTGGACAGTATGTGTAGGGACTTCAGTGGCCCTCTGGAAGCTTCAGAATTTCTATGAAAGAGGGGGTAGTAAACTGCCTAAATATGAAGTCTATTATGTAGCAGGTCAGCTGCAATACGTGGCCAAATGGCTCTCAGAGGAGAGTACCTTGGAATCCAGGTTGTTTGGAAAGGATTGTGCCCCGTTTTACTTAAGAGAGATGATGTGGCTGCCCAAAGCAGAAGTGGAAGGGCGTCCCAAGATGATGGCACTGGGATGGAGGATGTGGCACAGGGCCGGCCAGATAATGGAGAACCCGTCCCCATGCTCCCCTCAAGTACCACTGGTTGCACTAGTGGGTGGAGAAAAGCAACTACGGATGATAATCAGAAACCATTGGGAGCCGGTTGGAATAGCGACCATGGGAGATATGTGGGGAGAGGGGACCATAATAGATTTTGAGGAGTTGAGGGAGGAAACTGGGCCAGTATATCACATATCATAGACTGGTGCGGAGAATTAAGGGAGCGTGACCTGAACCGGTACTGGAGGAAGAATCAGATGTTACTATAGACATAACATATGACATAGCAGAGGGGGGACACGAGATATCTAGAATATAAGAAATGGTGATGTCTAAAGTGGGGAAGGAGGTAGTACAATTGAGACAAGGCTGGGAAAGGGAAGTGGGAGCCCCAATGGATGATGGGATGTGGGAAAGAGCCAAGGGTACCACAGGAAGGTGTCGAGGAATGCTAGACTAAAGCAGATACAGCTGTATATCACGCAAAGAGCGTATATGACACCCCAGTGGATATCTAGGTTTAAAAATGCAGGACGGCAAGCATGCCCCAAATGTGATTAAGAGAATGCGGGTATGGTGCATATGTTTTGGTCATGCCCGGTTATTGAGCGCTTCTGCAGCGAAGTGGCACACAAACTACCAGAAAGAGGTATTAAGATCGTGGTGGATACAGTGTGGGCCTGCTTGTTAGGGGGGTTCCCTAGGCCACGGAAACTTAAGCATGTGAGCAAACTAAAGGACCTGGGCATATGTACTCGCAAAGAGAAGAATTGCCATGGGATGGAAGACATGCCACAAACCAAGAGCGGAGGTATGGTGGAAGGATTTGCAGAAATGGGCGGAGGCAGAAACTATGGTGTGGCAGGAAGCTAGCAATGTAGAGGGGAGGAGGAGACGGAGACCCTGATGGCATGGAAATCATTAATAGCAGAATTATTTGGGTCAATGCTAGACCCATCGGAACCCATGGAAAGGAACACCGTGTCGCAAGACGAAGGTACAGAGCATTAGAGGAAGTGGGCTCGTAACGGGGGGGTGGGATATGGGAAGCAGTGAACACAATCAAGTGATGTACAATCGAAATGTTATTGTATGCACTACAAGTTTGGTTTGTATTGTTTGTTTAAATATCTAATTAAACATTTTTTTAAAAGCATGATATTTTAAATGTGTATTGTATTGTGGAATGTATCCTTGTAAAGCTTTGTGCGGGATAGTCAAGAGTTTAATGAAAATTCCTGCTTTTACCTGGAGCCAATTAAGTTGTCTCAGAACCGGTGTAGCATGTGCATTTTTACGTGTATTATTGACTATTCTTGTGTTTGTATTTTGTAATAACAGTAAACGATGAACCGATGAATCAGTAGCTCCTGCGTACAGAGCCTTGCAATAGCCCAGCTTGGCGCCTACTAGTCCAAGTTAGTCTGGACATGAACCATTTTATTTTCTGGAATGTTCCTTTTTTCTAATTAATGGGTGTCTGTTTGCCATTTTCCTCAAGGTCTCCGGGGAGCAATGGCATTTGCATTGGCCATAAGGGACACTGCTACCTATTCCCACCAGATGATGTTCACCACCACCCTTCTCATTGTCTTCTTCACGGTCTGGGTTATCGGTGGAGGCACAACTCCCATGTTGTCATGGCTGAATATTAGGTAAATATGCTTGCTCTGAATTAATTCTGGATGTCCTCTCCCCACTACACCCAGTCTTAACCCCAATGCAAATTATATCTGGCAGATAGTAAACCAAGCACCAACAGGAAGCTTGCATCAAAAGGACACAAACTCTTAAGGATGGCCAGCGTTATTGGCTGTAAATGTTCATGTGCACACTGAAATGTGAAGAGGATTGTTATTGTGCATTGAAAGGAACATTAAGCCAGCTTTGTAGTGAAAAACCAATAAAAACAGTAGGATAAATAGCCCCTAATTCCCACAATTCAACAAATTGCTGCAGTTTTGCTGGTGAGCCATACTGTTGGCTGTTTTTGCTTTTAATAGATACGGCAATATGGTGGTCGGTCATTTTTCAACCAAAAAAAGGTCGAATGTCAATAATGTCGAAAAAATGTCGGGAAAAAAAAAGTAGAATTTCTTTTTTTTAAATTATATATTTATTTTGGGGTCTGGGAATAAAAAAAATGGGTAAAACCAAAAAAAAAAAAATTAAAGAGGGGCTGGGGGGGACCCCCCATTTTGAATAAAAAACGTAATTAAAAAAAATTCGAATTTATTTGGGGTTTTTTTTGCCATTTTTTTTTTTTTTTTCCGAAAAAATGACTTTCGACATTTTTGTATTCGAAAAAATGACTATAAACCACGGCAATATACCTTATAAAAAAGGACTATTACATAGAAATGTAATATCATGCAGCTATATGCACAACTAAATAGTTCTCCCCAAGTTACGAACATAAACCATCTGGAATTCTGGTATTACCCAAATTTGCCTTTTACAATTGACCTTTTGTCCTAATTGACCTAATAATAGTGGTCCTAATGGACCTTCTGCACAATTGACCTTTACCTTTATTTTACTTTTTATATATGTGTGGGGTGGGTTTGGGGTGATAAATGATATAATGGGATTGGGTAGGGGTTTGTGGGGGGTTTTGGATTGAGTGGGGGGGCTGCAGGGGGTTTCCCCACATATATGTCCTAATTGACCTTCATTTCATTATCAATCTTGCAGAAGGTCAATTCTCGCACGATCAGTTGTGAAAAGGTCAATTAGTATACATCTAGAATTCCAGCCTTAATTCATGTGCGTGCATGTTTTAGTTTGGTTGTGCCCCCTCGCCCCCATGCAGCACCTCTGTCTACTCAAGTTTTCTACTTTGCCATTATTTTTCTGTTGGTGTGTTATATTACTGTGTTCTGGGTTTCCAGGGAAATGTTTTCTATGCTCCAGTTCCGCAGCCCTTTGTCTTTTGGCTCATTTTATGGCATTTTTATGAGTTCGTTAGGAGAAACTCGTTTTGTTGATGTATTTTTGGATTACGTTTTGCTTCATATGAAGCTGTCCTTTGTGTGTTCTATTATTTATGGTTGCACAGCTAAAGGCGCTCGCTATTTTGGTGTTTTTTTCTGGCTGCATTAAGGGTCCCCAAGTAGTGACTCATGACCTGTTGCCGTATTTTCTTACCGTTATATTTGTCCATGCAGCCACTCCTGGGGCCTCATTATAAATGTGCCAGTCCGGAACAAAATGCCGGGAATTCTGGCAAACTTGTTCGTCTTTTGCTGCACTTACTTGCTTTAATATGGGTTTATAGGCAGCACCTTTTATTTGTTTGGTTCTGATTCTGCCTTGTTTCTGTAGGATCACACCACGCAGGCAGTAGCACTTTGTTTGTTGCAGTATTGTATGCCTGCATCGTGAGTTCCCTGGCTGTGACACTGTTCGTGTTTTATTTTTCTGTATTTTGGGTACCCTGTCAGTACTTCTCAAACTGTTGTTCTATTATCTAGTTCACAAAATGTCTCAAAGTCTTTTGGTGTATTATCCGCCCATGTATGTTTTGGCTTCTCATGCACTGTTCGATCCTTACACACATTTCCCTTTTTTTGCATTTTCGTTTCTTGCTCTTACTAATCATTTTGAGATGAAATACCTAGAGCTTAAAACGATAAAAACGTAGGCACAACAGCCCCATTGAAACAGTGGCTGGCATCTGGCTTGCACACAATGCACAGATTACCAACCAGTGATCATCATCACTCCGAGTCCTACTCTTCCTCTTGCCAACCCAGAATTATTATGAGGTGACCCCCACCCTGAGACAGGAAATCATGACAACTCCTCCACTCCTCTAGGGAGGGCACAAGGGTGTCATCGCCTGTAATACTAAACAGTGTGTTCCCCCCAATATCTCCCAGGTTGGGAGGGTCAGCATGCAGTACTGGGACGAAGAAGAATAGGGTTCCAAGTAATAAAGATTCAGGCATTTCCCCCCTCATCCCTCTTCCTTGTCCAGGTTTAGGAGGATGTACCAAGCAGTGATGGAGACATTGGAGCCAAGAAGGATCATGCATGAGGATGCACAGCAGTGACATAATTTATTAAGGACACCAAACAGCCTTGCTCCGTGTATATAGTATGATTGTTTGGTGCTCAGAAGTGATTGTGCCACGCGTCGGCTGTGTGGTTTTCTAACTGGTCTCTAACCTTTCTTAGCTCACATAGTGATTTTTGTGTTTGTCGGGTCCTATGATGTTTCTCGGCTTCTTGCAACATCCCTTCCAGCTTTTGTGTTATGAGGGCCCTCTCTCTGTTGTATGCCGAAGCCTGTAAAATGAATTTGCCCCGTACTACCGCTTTCCCCACATCCCAGACCACCCTGCAGTCTGTCTCCTCATTATAATTGTCTCTGAAGTAGTTATTTATGGTAACCTCCATGTGCATTCTGAGTGCTATGTCTCTTAGGATCATCTCATTTAATCTCCATTGTGGGCGTTGTTTGTTCCCTGCTCCCCCTAATTCGATATTGATCATTACTGGTGCGTGGTCTGAGAGGTATTTCATCCCTATTTCCACTTTCGTTACCTGGGGGGATCAGGTAGGATGAGACCAGTGTACCATGTCTATCCTGGAGTAAACTTTATGCACTGAAGAGTAGTGTGTGTAGTCTCTATTTTCTTCCTAGAAGAACTGCCATGTTTCGATCACCCCCATTTCCCTAAAGAGTTTGCCCAGTGCTTGTCTTTTTTTCTAGCCAGCTCCCATGGGTGGGAGCGTTTTATCGAGTGTCGGGTCCATGACACAATTAAAATCCCGCCTATGATTAGTTGACCTTTGCACCAGCCCCCAATTTTCTGTAGTATCCCGATAATATATGTCTTGTTTTTTTATTGGAGACGTGTAGTGCTAGTATCGTTTAGATTTGGCCTCCAATTGTGCCCTTGATCCCCAGGTATCTCCCTTCAGTATCTCTGATTAAATGTGATTTCTTAAACCCCAATTAGCGATTGATCAGTATGGCTACTCCTTTTTACTTTTTACCACTAGAGGCAACGTATTGCAGGGGAAATGCTTTGTGGACCATTATTTTTTCATCCTTCAGGAGGAGATGGGTCTCCTGGAGGATCCCTATTGCCGCATGCATTGTCACCAGTCTATCTAATATTGCGCAGCGTTTGATGGTTGAGTTCAGCCCTTGCACATTGAGGGATATTATTTTCACATCATCCATTGTTCTGTGGTCAAGTGTTTTTGCTTACGCCTTTTGTTCTGTCACTTCCCTTGGCCTCCCCCCTCCTTCACCCCCTTTCTCCCCTATCCCCTTGTTTTCTGAGACCCTTCGTATTACCTAAGATTTCTCCCTCGCCCCCCCTCTTCTCCTCCCCTCCCGGTTCCCTCTCTCCTCCCTCCACCCCCTTTCACCTTCCCCCACCCCCTTTCACCTTCCCCCTGAGTTCCCACGTGGCCAGGGTTCTTGAGAATCCCTCCTGGTGTATTACCAAGGTGTTAGGCCATGTACTTCCCATTGTTTTTATTACGCCAGGATATACCCGTATCCTGATTTGGATTCCCATATGTGACGCCCTCCTACCTCGGTACAAGCTCATATATGTCACATTTTGCAGATTCCCTTTGATATTCTGTTCTTTTAGTTCCTCTGCTTTCTTAGAGGTTGTAACTTGCATACAGCCACTATACGATTCAATCTTGCTGCGTGGTGGGGCCTGTCAGTTTTGATTCTCTTCCGGTTCTCCTTTTCCTCTGTGTCGACCATTCCCATGGAATGTCGACACAGAGGGGTGTTCTGTTGTGGTCTGATAGCAGTCTGGTTCTGGTCCGCTTTCACTGGCAAAAATGGAAGTCCCTCTTTGCAGGTGCTGATTCTTCTTGCTTTTCCTTCCCAGGTGAAGGATAATCCAAATGGGTAGGCCCATCTGTATGTTATGTGTTTTGCTTGTAGAGCTTTTGTGACCGGCTGCATTAGCCTCCTTTTGTGAAGTGTGACGAGCACCAGGTCTTGGTAGAGTTGTATACGACATCCGTTGATCGTTAGGTCCGTGTGTGCTCTTGCGGCTCTCAGAATGTCCTCCTTCAGGCAATAGGATGAGAGGGCGATAAGCACATCTCTAGGCCTCGCCCCTAGTTCGTTTCTTTTAGGGCCGACCCGATGTATCCTGTCGAATCCAATCTTTTCAGGTTGGGTGTCGCTCAGCAGACTATTGGAGCATTGTTACATGGTGTCTCTTAGGTCACTGTCCATTACCGATTCAGCCAGACCATTGACCCTGATGTTGGACCTGCGTGAGCGGTTTTCAAGGTCCTCTGCTTGGAGTTCTAGGTTGTTCGTAGCTTTGGCCACCTGGTCCAGTAGGATACTGCTTTGCTTTGCTTCTTCCGCCATACTTGATAGATCGTTCTCCACTACATCCACTCTTTCCCCCAGATCGTCCATTTCTTTTCTCACCTCCTGTTGCAAGGATTTCAGTTCTTCCCTCAGCTGGCCCATTTGATTTTGAAAGGTGCTTGTTAGTCTAGCTTCCGTCCCCTTTAAGCAGTTCAGTAGTTCTTCTTTGTCCTTGGCCATTGTAGGCAAGGTGCGGTTTCCTCTGAGGCTGTCCATTCTCGTGGTGATGTAGCTGGTGAAATCCCTGCCTGTTGTTTTGGCTTCCAGCACTTCTCCAGCTGCCTTCCTGTTGTTTAGCTGGGTCTTGGCTCTCGCTGGGGTGTTTCTCTGTCTGGCCCCAGGCATCGGGTTCCCTCTGGCAGAATTGGGGGAGAGGTTGTGATGATGGCTCCTATGTGGGTCCGGTGGTGGATTGATGTGTCTTATGTTAACTGCGCACCAGCATCTGTTCTTCTTTTCCTGGGGGCTCTTTACCTCTCCCTGATGTCTACTTACTTCTTTATTTTCTCCAGCTTCTTTTCAAACTTTTATTGGGCCCGGCGCCACTCCACTCTATGCTCTGTGGTTGCGAGGGACTCCACTCTGCAATGTGGAGAAGTAATACTCTTTGTGTTTTGGAAGATCCGCAGCAGACCTTGATCTGCGCTATCCTTGGGGCGTTGGCTGCTGTGGTTGCGTCCCTGGGGTCCTGGTCGCCTCCTCGAAGCTTGTTGTTCTCCCCCTGTGTTTTGAGGTTGCCTTGTAGCGATCTTTCTGGTATTGTCTGCATTGGCGTACCCTAGCTATTAGGTTAGGACCAGGGGCAATCTCCACGTGTTTGTGGACCAGACTGGTTTGTTGCCAGTACATTTGCACCTGTGCAGGTATGTTTCTCAGTTCCAGCTGTTATATTACTGCTCTGTGTGTTTGCACCTCTTTGGGTGCTGTATATGGCTTGTGCCGTGCAGGCCCTTCCTGGCTGCTCTTACAGCCCTCTCCCTCTTCTAGGTTCGGTGCTGGAGAGTTGTTTTGGCGAGCGGAGTTCAGCTGTACTCTGTCTCAACGCTCCAGGTGAGTTGTCCCCCCCCCCCCCCCACCTTACCGTGTTTGTCTGCTGCTTTTGTCACATCACAGCCCGCCCTTGGGAGGAGTAGGTTGGCTCCTGAGTTTTGGTGTTTTTAGGTTGCTGGCTCTGGGGTTAGGAAAGACCCTCCAGCCACTTCTGCAATCCGCTTTGTGTCTATGCGGTTTAAGTGGACAATTACTCTCTCGTCTCACTGCCACATGAGGTCACACCTTTAATCACTTTATTCAGGGTTTCTTTGCTCTTTGTGGTTTTTCCGCCCGGATTCGCTCTGTTGCTCTGGCGTATGCTCATCTGAGTCGAGGTACGCACTTCCTATCTCTCCTTTCCTACCTTGTTGCGGGTTGGGATCTTGACTTTCGCTTGGTCTGGTGTTCTTTCTGTGCTTTGCTCTGGTGTCCAGTTAAAGTTTCGAAATCAAAAGGATCGAATGCCAAAGTTGAGAGTGCATTCGACCGAAAACAAAAGGATCGATTTTTTTTTTTCAAATGTATATTTTTTGGGGATTTAGTATAGGTAAAAAAGGTGTTTTTACACCCAAAAAAATAATTTGATCCTTTTTTTCGGTCGAATTGACTCAACCCTTTTGTCATTCGACCCTTTTGAGTTGAAATTTTAACCTATAACCCTTTGCTCTACTGCGGGCTTGTACCTCTGCTGTCACTGTGCTCGAGGCTATGTCAGCTCATGCCACCTTGTCTCGAATGGGGCCCTCAGTGTTTTTCTCTTCCACTTCATGAAGGGGACCCCACAGAAGAATGACCATTGTCACGCCTTTCTGTGTCGCTTGAGTTCAGTGTGCAAGGTTGACAAAAGCAGACTCTCTGCTATGATTTCAGATAATCCACGTGAAGGAGGGGCTCACATTGGTCTTACTCACTTGCCTTTGTGTATTTAATGCTCATGAGCCATTCCTCTACATCTTTTCCAATCCTCTCTCCCCCATCACCCAGCATGTTTCATCCAACCAGAAATCTCACCTCTGCCACCCTCGTCCTGCTACTCATATCACAGGCTCATGTCCATGTGAACCCTGAAAAAAGTATACTGAATGGCTTCTTCCAGGTCTTCTAGCCCCCAAATGAAGCAGCTCTTCACAACAGGCACTGTGCCACCAGTATGAGCGGCACACTTTGCACTCCTCACACCATAGTGAGTGCGTTGCCCCATCTCCACCTTCACTTTGGTTCCCAGGCATATAGCTATCCCGTAGCAGTATTCTTACCCAGTCTACATCCACCCACTGGTCCCCCTTCCCTTACTTACGGCAGCCTTGTGTCTCCCTGTACTGTACAACCCCACCATTGATCTGAGCATTCTGCCAGATTTCAGAGTGAACTCTACAGTTGCCGTCGCCACTTTGTGGCCCACCTGCAGCTCATTGGATAGCATCACCAGCCACTGGTGTAGACAGAGGCCAGACCTCGTTACTAGAGCTCAGCTATCAAAGCTCCCACTTAGGGTTGAGGGATAGTCTTCTGAACAGCTTAAATCACTATGTTTCCGGATTAAAGCTACACCTAATTGACACCATCAACTACACCCAAACTGGAGCTTTGTCCCGCCCCATGGCAGATTTATCTCTGTGTTTTTACTGAGCCTCCATAAGGCTGAATCACTAAATAACAGTGCACCCTAGCTATATGTGGCCATCTTGGAGCTCATTTGGAAACCCCCTAGCGAACAGCGTCCTGCTTTCAATTTAAAGCAAGGATCCATATAAAAACACATGATGGTCCGAATAGCCAGCAATGAAAAGAAAACAGTAATTTAGGATTCTGTTGTAGTGTGGTTTTGGTAGTTATTTTTTGGATACAAAGAGTACTCAAAAACCGAATAAGGTAACCTAAATGCCTAAGAAATTGATTATTCCCCAAGCCAGCAGGTTTTTGCAGCTGGGTGATTATTGGGCTGCAGGATATTAAGCAACTTTTAATTCATATTCTTTATTTGAGGGTGGCGTACAAACACTGTTACAGAAAAAGAGTAAACAATAGTCTCTTGTAAAAAAAAAATGTGACTGCTGCTAATTTTTCTGCTCAATACTGTATGACCAAAAATACTTCAATGTTTTTGTACTATTCTGTGTTTAACGAAGTGTACCTAGGCAGCCATTTTCACCAGACAAATGCCTAACTCCATTCTGCATGAGAGTGGGTTTAGATAACCCTAGGGTACTTTTCCAACCATGATCGTTCTATGCAATTAATGGCTCCTGTCACGGCTGAGGGATCAACAGACAATGCAGGACTCCTAATATATATATATATAGGGTTCAAGCAGGCCTATTTCACAATACAAACACGCCCAGGATTCGGGATGGACTATGTTGATGCAGGTTAGGGTTTCAAAGAAATCAAAAGGGGAGCAGTTTAGACTTGCTTGAGGTCGATCCTAGTCTGTCAGTCCGTCCCTCACTTCCCTGGAGTGCTTCTTACTGGTGGTCAGATGTACGTGGCTCACAGCCACGGTGGAGTTCATTGTTACCTGCACATCTTCCGTGGCCTGTTTAGTTCTTTATGTTGTTGTTGTCAAGATGCTGAGGTCTCTAGATTGTCATATCCAACTGCTAGACTTAAGGGTCCCAAGCTTGCTTCATTCAATGCCACATGAGTGAGGCTGTGCCAGATCTCACTGGTGCCTGGAAGCTTCAGGATGCCCTGTAGTACTGGCAAATGTCTCTGCCACAGTCGTACAGTTGTTGCCTGGAGGAGGTGCTTAGGTGCTTCTTACATGGGTCCTTTCTAAGCTCCTTTTCAACCTACTGGTCTGGTCTATTGTCTCTCCCTTTCCCTCTTGCTCCACACTCTCTGCCCCTCTCTCTCTTCTCTCCCTATCCCTCTTATCGCTCTCTCTCGTTCTCTCCGGCTCCCTTCCCGCCAGTGGGTAATTCTGTTAGTTCACCCTTTTTATATTCTCCCCTTCTCATTCTCTCTTTGCTTCTTATATGTTTTCAACCACCTCTCCTTCTTTCTTGTGTTGTTCCACTGTCCACTTCCTCGACTCTCTACTCCTCCTTTAAAGTATTTCCTCCCTCCAGTTTGCTCTTCACCACTTCCCCCCCTTTACTCTGTTCTCTGGGTATTTCCTTCCTCTTGTCGCTCTTTCCATTTTCTCCTTCCTCTCTCCTTTACATGCTTCTGCAACTACTCTGCATCTCCCTCCTGCTTACTCTTTCTCTCTCCTTGATCACCATTTTATATTTCCTCAGCTTTCCTCATTCCATCACCCACCCCAGACATTGACTGCAGCCTGCGTATACAGCAGGGCTGACCCGTCTCCCAGGGTTCCCATACTCTGGAGTGTGGAGATTGGTTGCCTGAATTTTTAAAGTTCTTCACAGTTGCGTTGCGTTGCTCCACGCCTCCGTGCACGGCTCCACGGTCTGACCCATTAAAAAGGCTGTCCGCCACATTAAATTTCACATTGGCCTGGTAGTTGCTTCCACCATTCCCCTCTTTGGCCGTTGCTCGTATATCCTGGCGCTCCTTCTGCTCGGAGACTAGTGTTCCTGACGGTGTGGGATCTGTCACAGGGAAGGACATGCTGGCCTTCCTCAGAGTAAACAATTAAATGCTATTTTCTTTATGTGGCAGAACCCTTTGTCAGCGCATTCCCTTGTGGGTTTCCCTGTCTTGGATTGCTTTTCTATGGAACTGTGCTGATGACAAACCCTGCTTGACGAACAATTTTCTCTGCATGTCTGCTACCTACCCGAATATCCATTGTACAAAGAGGTGCAGCAAGTCTGGCAGACTTTGATGTAGGACAGGGTTTTGGGCAGCAAGGCTTTTGCAGCATGCTCTCACCAGTATGGGTGGTGGGTGTTATAAGAAATGGGAAGGGTTAGCAAGATGTAGTTTACACCTGAGGTTATAGATTGATTGGGGAGGACTGGCGACACTCCCCTTTACCTCCTCCGGGCCCTACATCATGTAGCGGGCCTTTACCCCCATGATCTGTCCCCTCATTTACTAACCCAAAACACAAGACCTTGTCACGCTCCCAAAATGCAACCCAGTAGGTCAAGACCAGCATTACCTTATGTAACCACACTTTCCATAGCAGCCCTATGATTAGCCCTCCTATTTTGTGTTGAATTTGTTCAGGACACATGACACTATTCTCTCCTTGGCCACTACTAAGTTGATGCCATTTTATAGCTAGACGAACAGATAATGTGACCCCCAACTAATGACATTGCAATGTGATTCTCTAGGATTGACCACTCACACAAAACCATTTAGAAAAGGATGATTGAATAGAAGTGTGTATCTTTCACCTGCATAATAGGATTATGTTATACGTTATCATACATAATGGATTACATACATTGTTCTGGATGCTTGCAGTCAAAAACTCCTAAGAACCCTCGGTTCAAGCTACCACAGCCAGCTAGAGACTGGCAGCTCTGCCAACCATGCCTCTCAGCCCCAACCACGAGGCAAAAAAAAATGCATTGGGTCAAATGCAGAGATCACTGGTAACAGCCTTTTGCCAAACATGCAATGGTCATTTCAACTAATGGTGCAGGATAGGAAGGAGACAGCAAAACATTTCTTACAAAAAAGCTTGGATGTGACTGATTTTGTTGGTTGCACACCTGGTTAGGGAGCTGATCTGCAGTGTCATTCTTGGATGATAGTAGCTAACTTTGCTATGGATGCCCAGGCTAAATTATTGGCTATAACGTTCAGGGCCTCAGACCTTTTTGGGAATAGGGTGAAGAAAGCATGCAAGTGTTTTGGGACTACAAGCCCCTTTGTCTTTTTTCTCCATCGGGATAGGAAGGTGCAGACCATAATTGTTGTCTTTATGGTTCCAGATTATTCGCTGCAGTATGAACCGCAGCAGCAAGGGAAACTGACATTATGTCCTTGAAGGGGCAAGGGTGCTTCCAAAATGAAGACTCCATCTTCGGGTGCATCTAGCGTATCTGCTGCAAAACCACTTTGTTTTTTTTTCTCTATGTGGACAATCATGGGTCTCTTGTGGAGGGCAGGATTTGATTCTCCAGAAGGTCCTGGGAAAGCATAACTTGGGTACCACAGATAGAAGACCATGGATATTGTCTGCCCTTTTTGAAAAAACCCTCCTAAAAATCCCCCTCACTAACGTTGCCTCCTGTGGAACTGCTCCTTTTTCAAGAAATCTCTGATACTGCTGAAGGAATCACAAGAGCTTTTACCAGCCGCAGAACTGGGGAAAGGCTAGTATCCTTAGAAAGATGGAGGGCTCAGACACATCCTATAGCTGAGACTGCAAAACAAGCTTCTCTGAAAGGAATGATTCAAGGTGGTCAGCTCAGCGCAGATCCTTTGGCTTTGGAGCAGCGCAATTGGCTTGTGTCCTTAGATCTACAGGATGTACATTTTCAATTCCTTATCTACCACAAACATCGGATGTACCTTTTGTACTGAGTGGGAAGCGCCCATTACCATTTCACAGTGCTCTGATTTGGCCTTACTTTGACTCGAGAATATTCATAAAGATCATGGTGTTGATCGCTTCCCATCTTCCCCAAAGGAGGGTACTTGTCTTTCCCTACTTTGAAAACTGGCTCCTGCAGGCCAAGTCGGATGTGGCATTCTTAGAGGTACTTGGGAGGGGTTGTAGGTCAAAGGATCGAATAAAAAGGGTCAAATGACAAAAGGGTCGAGTCAATTCGACTAGAAAAATAAATCACCTTTTTTTGGGGGGGTAAAAAAAAAACCTTTTAAAGCTACACCAGAGCAAAAAATATATATATATATATTTTTTTTATAAATTCTATCCTTTGGTTTTCGGTTGAATGCACTCGGCCCTTTTGCATTCGACCCTTTTGCTTTCGACTCTTTAACTGGACACCCTTGGGAGGATGTGTTGGATTCTCATTGATTTAGGTTTTTCCATCAACCTAAAGAAGTACTTTGTGACCAACTCCAAATATCTCCTGTTTAGGAGCCGTTCTGGATATGGAGCGGGGCTTGGCTTTCCTACACACAGTGAGATTCACAGGTATGCAGTCCACAGCTGCCCCTCTTCCAACCCAGCATGGGATTTTCTTAAGGATGCTAGTGATCATGGCACCCTACGTACTCATAGCCCTGGGATCAAGACTTTCAATACAGTCAATACAGTGGCCAGAGCAGCCAGTAGTCCCAGCTCAACGGAAGTATGAGGGACATTATTTTGCCCCCTCCCAATAAGTCTGCAAGGACTACCTTCTTGGGGAGGGGGGCATTCGGACACTCATGACTTGTGGCAGAGCACATCACCCCAACAGGATGCTGAGCAAGCCTTCGTGTCTGTCAATTGAGAGGTTGGGGTAGAAGGATTGGAATCTGTGGAGGTTCTTGATGGAATGCTCCCTGCGAGACACCTGTCCTCCATGCCCATCTAGCCTTGTTGCTGGCGCAAATTCTGTGCAGTGATAGGGAACTTAGCCCATTGTTGTGCTGCACCGGCATCGTTTTGGTGTTTTTGTTATTTCTGGCCAAATCTGGTTTCAATGTTGGCACAGTGAAATGTTAAAGGTACAGACTCCACCAATGTACCAGGAACAGACGTTCATCAAGTACTAGAAGAACAGGGGACTGGCATTAGTGCAAAGAGAAATGTGTATAATAGACAACATGAGCCTTTGTGTACATTTTCTTGCGAGATTGCTCAGCAATGGAAATAAGCAGCTTGGATTGTGAGGAAAAGCTACTCGCGAGCCGTGCTCACATATACAGCGGCCCATGATTCCTCATTGCAAAGTCTGCATAGCATCAGCCAAAATACAGGACCACAAATGCACCCAATCTCCGCACACCTGAGAGTGAATAACTGTGGAGCGACCCGACCATAGACTACAACAAATGCAATCCAAGATAGTGGTTATCCTTAATAATGGCTGGGCCCATGTACCCAGGCTAAAGTGGGTTTCTTGAAACAAAGCAGCTAGCTAGTGACTTGGTAGTTCCTTCGTGAGCTGGATAGTCAGAGTGCTCACTCTTGACAAACACCCAGCTGGAAGTAGTTGTGCAATTACCAAGTCAGCAGGCCCAACAACTTGGGAATAAAAAAAGGCAAACTGTAAGGAGAAGTCTGTGACTTGGAGGCCAGAAGAGTGAGATCATGCTTGCTTGAGTACGAGTAGAGAAGCAGGAAGGAGATGGGGAGGGAGCAGAGGAGAGGAGGAGATGCTAGAGCAGCAGAGGATAGATGAGAGGAGGTGTTGAGTACATTGAATAATGAAGGGGAGGAGGAGGAGGTGAATGAGGGGAGTAAACAGTGGTGAAAATATCGGCAAGAAGGAGAGGTGGAAGCGACAGAGGAGCAGCAGTGTAAAGGAGGGGTAGTGAGTTGACTATAAGAGAAAGAAGGAGTGAAAGAGGTTTCAGCTAAAATACTGAAGAAGGGAAGGGTTGAAAAATAGCAAGGAGGAGCTGAGGAGAAGTAAATGAGTAAGAAGAAGATCAGTCAGAAGGGTAGTGAAAAGAGCCTGGACGGATGCAATGCCCCAGTCAACTCTAACCAGGGTGGGATTGGGGCATAGCATCCATCCAGGCACAAATGAAAAAGTGGCCCACAATCACACATTACAATTCATTACTACCCAGAAGAGACTGTTCGAGTACTATCCAAGGCGGTGTTTGCGATAAAATGGGCCTCATTACGATACTGGCGGTAGCCGTGCCGGTAAAACAGGCACGGCTGCCGCCTGTATCTTTTTTTTTTACAGGGCCCGCGAATGGGCAATTACCGGGTCATTACGGCCCCGCCAGACCCGGTAATTGCCCATTTGTGGGCGCCAGAAAAAAACGCTCCTCCTTCCCATTTGAGCCCCATAAGGCTCAATGGGAATGGGGAGGTTGGATGCACCGCTCACGGGTGCCGGTATACCCACCTGTTAGGGAGAATTCTCTTATAAGGCTAATTTCCCAAACCTAGTGAGTCCCCCAGCAGCTTTGCTGGATTTTTGGGGTTTGTTTTTTTCTCCTGCTAAGAGCAGACTCTTTTACTCCCACTCTTAGACATGATTTGAGGTATGTCTCTGACTATTTGTGTGATTTTGTGCTATAGGGTGTTTTACTCCATAGGGTGTCATCTGTTTTTTTGTGTATGTGTTGCACAGCACCCTCAGTGCAGTAACACAGGGGTGTCATAGTGACCCCCAAACATAGACTCCATACCCTGGGACTGACTACTGTCTCCCAGGTCCTCTAAAGTCACCATTGACTTTACTAGTCTTAAATTGTGAACAGAACCAGTACAAACCATCATATTGTGGAAGTACTGGAAGGAGTTAATTATATTGCCCCTCGGTCTGTTTTCAAGGGGGCACTTTCCAGGCCCCCCTTGTCGAGTTTCTTGCTGGTGGCAGTGGTTACCACGCGAAATATTCCACCGGAATATTCTCTATGGGATTTTCCCATTGATTTTAAACGCACCACTTTTTGGTACAATGTTAAAGATACCGCCGGTTTATTTATTTAATATTAAATCCCCGGTTGGGTCTTTTTGCCAGAACTCTTTTCTAAAATGCCGTTTGTGTCCGTCTCTGTAACTCTGACCAAGGTTGAGCCCTTTGTTCTACTATTTTGGCGGGCTTCTCCACAGAAGCCCTCCAAATGGTGCCACTCTGTCTGGGCTCCACAGGATGGGTGGAGGGGGGAATTGGCACCCTAGACTGCGTTGCCTCAGCAACCCAAGTCGCACTCTACTCTGATTGGCCAAGCAGGGCCTTTGGGACTGGAACTTCAGAAGTCGCCACAGGACCTAAAAATCCAAAGCGGGAAGAAGCTGAGCCATCTGCAACGATGACACCACCGGTGGAGCCCTGCTGCAATGACCTCACCATTTTCCCGACGACAAGAGAAGATCTTCTGCTGGACGAGTCGTCTTCCTCTGAGCTGGTGGGACCAACCAGTTCACCCTTTTCGCCTTCCAAAGACGTCTCTTGGTCGAATCGCCCGTGCCAAGCACCCATGCGGTCAGATAGCCAAGCTTCACTACTTTGACCGCGAATAAAAGGAACGCTCCTTTTATTGACGAACTCTGCGACTGGTTTCATCCCTGTGCAGTGCAACGACTCCACGTTTCCTCCTCTACGAGATCCTCTCTTACCCTGGTCGAAACAATGAACTCCAACCACTTTCAGGAACAACTGCCACCGCTGGAGCTTCCTCTCTGTCTAAGGTACTGTGTCCTGCCCGGCCTCCCTTTCTTCGGTTTGCCCAAGGTGACCCTTAAATCCTTGGCTTGCCAACTGGGTTGGCCCCAGACCTTCTAACTTTACCTTCTTGAATCGCCCCAACCTCTTGAGTATTCTGCAAAGACTTTGTGCATTTTTAAACCGTGTGATCCTGGGCACATTTCGCTTTACTCCCTTTAAAGTGGGCCTGGCCTATGAACTTTGGCTCTACAGTCTATACTGCCTTTATTCCCTTGCTGAGAACTCCTAAAAGTGTTTTGACCTGTTTTATTTCTATGCTCTGCCTTTGTCTCTCCCTTGAACTGAACTATTGGAGTGCCATTAGGTTATGCGCTCACATCTGTTTGACAAATCGTGGTGTTATAATTCTGACTTGTCTAATAGTTATTAAGGGAGGTGTGTATACTTTACCTGGCTGTGTTTTAACTTGCTTTTTATTTAGAGTGCTAGTATATTGCCTATAGTGTGTTTTAAATATATAATTATATACTTTTTATACAAAGCTCTGGTCAGTGTTTGTTTGCTCTACTGTGTTTTTAGCCCTATTGTGTATACTCTATATACTGCCCTACTCTTCTTGAGAGAAGTCTGACTGCTCAGCCACAGCTACCAGGTAAATCTGGGTGGTGCAGACTGCTACCAATTGGGTTTACTGCTTACTCCTGTGGTCTTAATCTTTTTTGCAGTGTTCCCTAAGGGAACTGCACAGGATTCTGCCTAACACCACCAGGTCAGAGCAGAACTCATAGTTTGCCAGTCTGGTAACAACGGTACCAGCAAGCTTACTGGTACCGTTGTTACCGGACCGGCAAACTTATGATGAGGCCCAATGTGTTGCAAATAATGCAATTGAAAACATATTTGCTTTGTAACATTGGTTCGAACTAGTATACTAACTTATGCAGGTGAATCAGATTAAAAAAATAAAACAGGGCAGGCCATAGACATAGATGTAGGACTACAGTAAACACAAACAGGACTGTGATAAAACTGTAGTCCTACTTCCATGTCGCTGGCCTTTTGCTGGGTGTCGGGGGCAGAAGAGGAGTGTTCAAGGCACACTTCTCTCATTGGAGGAGAGCGACCAGGGAGGGGATGGGGGCAGGAAGATGTAATGTCCTGGCCTGCGGGCATGCAAGCCAGGTGGACCAAGGCTGGGGGGCACCCACCAGACACAGACTGCGGTTACGCAACAGGATTAGAGGCTTATGTCGAGATCATCTGGGGGACGCCGCAGCGGGGGGACAGCACACCTCTCTCTCCCCCTGCAGGAGATGTCTCTCTCTTCACGCTGCAGCCGCTCCATTTCTACTCCCCGGGGGGAGTAGTCAAACTCTTCTTCTTACGGCGGATGCTGCGGGGGTGCAGCCGCCTTGTTCTGAGGCTGACGCCGCCTGCTCCCGTAGCCTCCCAGGCCATGCCAATACCCCTTACACGCGGCGGCCACCAGGCAGCCCGCACCACAAAAGGCACGGGGGCCCAGACCACCTCCGTTGTTGTGTGTCCTTCTTTCCTCGTGGCAAACATGCCACGATGGCCCCCCTACAGGCAGTAGGGGGGGCACAGGGGCCATCACCCCTCATCACCAATGTAATGTCCTGGCCTGCGGGCACGCAGGCCAGGTGGACCAAGGCTGAGGGGCACCCAGCAGGCACAAAGACTGCGGTCACACAGCAGGATTAGAGGCAGGGATCACCCTGCTTATGTCGGGATCACCCGACATGACACCAATGCTGGGGGCACCCAGCGGACATCTCCGGACGGGGGCACCCGGTCAGCCCGTGAGCGCACAGGCTCCTCCATGGCCTTGGGGCACCCAGGTCAGCAGCAAGGACGGTGCTGGTGTTGCCCAGCAGGGGCACTGGCGGTGGCATGCACAATTGCCCAGCAGGAGCTCTACAGGCCCATGCCAGTAGGGTTGCCAGGCAGGGGCTCTACTGTCATGGAGTGGGGAGAGCATCGTGGACAGCATTGCCCGTCAGGGGCACTGTCCGGGTGGAGGGCCCTGCAGGGCAGGCCCTCAGCCAGCTACTCAGCGCCAGCATGGCGCTGGTGATAAAGACACACCACACAGGATTCAGATGGTTCCAAGACTGATGAGCCGGAAGCTGCTTATCCCTTTTATTAGTTTAAGTCACGTGGTCACTGTCATGAGGCATTAGCATGAGCCCTGGGAGATACCATGCTCCCAGAGGGGTGACACACCACAGCAGAGTCGCGCCACGCCCCCAATTTTAGGATTTCTGAATCAGTTCCCTGCAAAAACCAGGATCGCAGCCACCCGCCCCTCCAATCCTGGGACGGGGTTCATTAAATGAAAAAACTCTCTGGACCACGGGACAGAGGGTGATTTCACCAGACTGTCACGGGAAAACCGGGACGTCTGGTCACCCTAAACTTAGGAAATTGGCCCACTCTGTCCCAAAAAGTGGTCCATTCTGTAAAAAAAAAACTGCCCCATGTAGATTGATGGGCTGGAACTTGGGCATTGCCCTAGTGACCTATAGGTGAGTCTGGCTCTAGCTGCTTAACTTTCTTTAGTTATGATAAAGACTTTGGAACTTGAAGTCTGGCTTCAATTCATCTGTTGATCTGTGGGTTTGGGACACGTCCACTGGCATAGTTGCAAAACAGGCCTCTCGCCAGGAATTCATTCTGAAAAACAATTGTGTAAAAAAGGGTTTGTTAGCAAAAACAACAGTCTGAAAACAAGCAGTTAACAAGGGCGGGACCGCAGCGAATGCAGGTGTTAGCGGAGGAAGCTGGTCATGGACATCGCACCAGCTCCCCCAGTGATACTATGGGACACGAGTATCACGGAGGCCCAGGGCCTCTGAGGATTGAGAGGTGGGGCTTGGTCATGGACATCGCACCAGACCCCCCCCCCACCCCCCGCGTTGCTCTGGGACACCAGCACCTGTGAGGCCTCTGCCAGCTCACGTGGACCCCAGCTGCCTTCGTGGCAGGGAGGCCCCATGGCAACCTGGCCTGCAGGCCCTGATTGTACAGGGTGGGCCTGCAGGCCATAATGAGAGAGGACTCAGTTCAATCCTGTAAGGGAGTCTGCAGCCGTTCCCCTGCACGTGCCTGCAGGGCTCCCTTTTATTAACTTGAGTCATGGCCCATCTTAAAAGGGCAATGCCCATGGGAGTCACATCCCCTTAAAGGGGAAACACGCATGGGATGGTTCACTACACAACATCAGGGATGAAAAATGTGTGTGTTGAGGTGTAGAGCAGCAAGGGGAAGCAAGGCAGAGTGTGGCGCCTCTAAGCATAGCCAGGGAGACTGATAAACTGCAGCGAATGCTGGTGAAGGGGCACTGCAGTGAAGAGACTGGAGGGCGAGACAGAGGCTGGGGAGAAGGGGTGAGCAGGGACAGATTCGCAAACGACAAAGAGGCCCTGGGGGAGGAGGTGAGGGCGCCCCCAAATTAGGACACATGGAGGTGGGAGAGTTGGAATAGGAAGCGAGATGAAGGAGGAAGGAACCATGCGCAAAAGCGTGCCCGAGGCTGAAGCTAGGGAAGATTCAAACTGCTGACAGGCCAAGGAATTCCAGAAGGGACCTGTACGATGGCCACGTGTGACCTGTGACTATGAGCCTATTGTGAAAGGAAGTCTGTCGGAGCCCTCCGAGTCTAACAAAGTCCTCAGGAATCCGAGCGGAAAGTGCAAATGCGTGTTGATCGCCAATAAGCCTTAAAAAAAACCTCCTGCTGCCTTTGCTGTGAATAATAATACACTCAGAAATGGATACAAATCATAAAGAGTCTCGAGTGGCCATTTGAACATATGGGAGAATGTCCCAATAAGTTAAGTTACCCTGCGTTTATAATGCGCCGCCAAATCACTGCCATAGTATATTTAAAGCACCTGATCTCCGTCCATGGTGTGGTTACCTGCCCACATCCTCTAGGGCGGGTCGCACGGAATACCGGGTTCACCCAGTAATACAGTATAACTACGATCACGCAGTGGATGAACCACAGGGGGCACCCTGCATCGTCCGGAGCACCAGACTTGGGTACAGCAGCTGGGAGCACACAGCAAACAGCAGCCTTGGCTCTGGGGGCACCCATGCCAGGGATTCTTCACAGGCCGTGGTCACACGGCAGGACAAGGACAATAACCCACACGGAGACAGAGTTGCCACTTCCTGGCGCTCTGCTGCAGTGCCCCTCACGGGCCAGCAGAGCCCCTTTTATTGAGAACAGTCATAACGGGGTCATGACTTCCTTGATTAAAGAGGCAATGCGCCCACCCTTAAATGGGGCCATACACAACATACCTCCTTTATTAAATCAAAACCGAAAACACACATAAAACAATGACCCTCTAGCAGGGTCCACAACTGTAGTGCATTCCAGTCCGCACACCACTCCTGTCAACTACAAAATCACAGCAAACTGTGGTGCATTCCAGTCCAAGCACCCACTGAAGGTCCAGTGACCGATGTTGGGATCAAAAGATGCCTGGATCAAACTGGCCTCCCTGGGGCATCACACACTGAACCCCCGCCTTCTGCTGAACGTACTCGTGGCCGCTTGAGCTGCTGCAGGACAGGAAGAACACATTCTCATCCTCCTCATCCTCTGCATAGTCCTATGGCCTCTTCCTGTAGTCCTCTGCCACGTGGACCGCAGCTGTTTTGGGGGGCTTCCTCCTTGTGGCCTCCTTTGACACACTTCCTGTTGATGGCCCGGCTAGGCTGGCAGGTGTTGGGGCTGGGCACATCCGTGCGAAAATGATCCTCTTTTGCACACCTTCCACACGTATGTCCTTTGGCCGGGCACTCATGCGGGAGGTCTCATCCACACTGATGGCATATTGTGACATCGGATTCTCTCTGTGGCCACTCCCCTTTTCTTGTTGGCCTACCTCCTTGCCATTTGCCCATGGCCTACACTTCCTCCAACTTCACCCGTTGCATGGGGGCTTCCACCTTAAGCTGCTGCCTGGAGAGGTCCATAGCTGAGGCACGCACCTCCACCAGCTCCTGGGCGCACCCAGATCTAGTTTTCGGTCGAGGCCCTGCCCTGGCTCCCTGAGGACCTGTTTCTGCAGTTTATCAGAGCTACAGCCATAGGTAATGTGAGCCCTGATCTCGTCATCCTCGAAGTTACATAGAGCACAGGAAAACGCAATGCCATGCAACTTGCCATGAAATGCATCGAGGCTCTCTCTTTCCTCTTGTTTCGCGCATTTCATCCTGAACCGTTCATATTCCCGGTTGATCATGAGCATAAAGTACTCGTTCAGTGCTGCAATGGCTGTGTCATCAGATTGGGCTCTGGGCTGCAAGGTTTTGAACAGTCTGTGAACAGCCGGGCCAGCTGAATACAGGAGTGTTGGGCGTTTCGCCCTGTTCTTGATCTCAACGGCCTCAAAATATAGCTTGAGGTTCTACACCCATGCTGTCTACCGGGGTTCTAGACTGGCAGGCGCACCTACCACATCGAAGGGATAAAAAGGCGCCAGCTGTCCAGTCTGTGGATATGCCCCTTCATTTTCCTCACCCCCCATGATGGGTACTTCAAGTTACACAGTCCCTTGCCACCAGGGCGCACAAGTACTCCTTTGAAGCTGCGCCCTGAGGCGTCCGCTTGCGCGGACCTTGTTGCCTGATGTGGACTGCAGCCCTCCACCGCACCAGGACAGACCAATTGTTCGCCCTCCCTCTGATGTCAGGGGAGGAAGGGTGGCTCTTCACCTCTTCCGGCAGTACTCCCCCCCCGGGGCCCAGCACGCTCACCCCCGACAGCTCTAATCAGAGGCTAGATGCTACATGTAGAGTCCTACTTGGATTTTTCCTGCCAAACTCTCTGGGCTGTTTGATGGGCCTTAAGGCCTTGTCCTTGTGCCCCTTGTTGATGAGTGCAGCGCCTGATCTTGGTGGAGAGTAGATGAAGTGCTGTAAGGGGTTATATTCTTCTTTCTCACCCCAACTAATGCTTTGCAGAGCCTCACGCTCTGCCTGCACACATGCAACAAACAAAACAGGCCATGCCCCATGCACTCCTAACGTTCGGTTTGGGAATTTCACCGCCTCTCCCCCCACCCCCGTCCTGATGTGATGGTGGGCTGGGCAATGCAGGTCCTCCGAGTGGCAGGGCGTGCACGCCTTTGTCCCTCCCTCCGCAGTCGCACTCAGCATACTCCTGTGTTTCACCGCTGCAGGCCCGGGTGTTGATAGGCAGGCCGCGTCCCCTTCTTCCGCGGCCAACACTGCCTTTGTCCCAATGCACTGGGACACCGGGAACTGCAGCCCCCTTTCACCCGCAACACCAGCGGCCAACTGCAAGGCTGCAACACTCCGTGATTCACTGCCACAGGCCCGGGTGTGCTCAGGCACTGCCCACCTTCTTCTGCGGCCGATGACGCTTCTCCACTTTTTGCCTACACGCGGATGATGCTGCTTCACTGGGCGAAAAGAAAGAAAAAAAATAATCACAGACTTCCCGCAGCCCGCACACCAGTGTGCTCAGGTCCGGACCGCCTACTCCTCGTCGCCAATGTGGAGACCTGCCCACATCCACTAGGGTTGCACGGAATACAGTATAACTGCAATCACACAGTGGACGGACCGCAGGGGGACACCCTGCATGGTCCCGAGCACCAGACTTAGGCACAGCAGCCGGAAGCACCCAGCAAACAGAAGCCTCGGCTCTCGGGGCACCCAGGCAGGGGATTTTTCACAGGCTGTGGTCACACGGCAGGACAAGGACAATAACCAGACTGAGACAGAGTTGCCACTTCCTGGGGCACTGCTGCAGTGCCCCTCACGGGACAGCAGAGCCCCTTCTATTGAGAACAGTCATGACAAGGTTATGACTAACTTTCTTAAAGGGGCAATGCGCCCACTGTTAAATGGGCCATACACAACACATGGCATATCCCACCCCCCTAGCCAGGGACCTCCGTGCCTTAGTCTGGTGTAGGGAGTGTGAGCGGAAGTGAAGAATGAAAGAGGGGAGAGTGGGAAGAGGTGCGGGATATATGGGAGTACTAGGCAAAAGGAAGTGCTTTGTGTTAGGATGTGTATGTCCATTGTATAAAGATGTGCTTATCGTGAAAGGTGAACGATACGTATATGCATTGCGATGGCATTAGTACTTGGGTCCCAAGACGGCTTTGGCAGCTGTGAATTGAGATTTGGGTAGTGATTGGTGTGTCAGGGGGCTCGGGACTGCAAAGCCAATCTTCTAGAGTGGCCTAGTCCAAGAGTGGTAGGGGAGAGGCTCGAGCTATGGAAATAGACACGAGGAAGCCATGTCTTGGATGTAACTTCTAGTTGAATTCATTATGAGCCTGTGCCAAAGCTAAAGGAGTCGGTGCGCCTGGGGAGCCCGTTGAGCTGCTGATTCTGCCTTGAATGCTTTTCAGTATTCCAGTACTTGCTAGAGAAGAGCGCTTTATTATCCGGGCATACTGGAAGGTATGTGCGGTGCATGTGGCAGTTAGCCCCTTGTTCCATTAAGTATTGCTAAAAATGATGTTGTGAAATCTAGGACACAAACTTCTAGGAAAGGTCATCATGTACATTCCCAAGGTGTTAAACCAGAAATGTCACACAGCGTGGTTTAAGTCTACCATTTCTTTTTACTCAAGTTAAATGTGTACAAAGGCACTGCAAGAGAAAACTGGAGTTTTATTCTCTTTCAATATCCCTAAAAGCTCTGCGTCTCCCACCGAGTGGTGAGAGGCAGGTGATAATAACCAACATAGACGTAGATAATAGCGAAATAGCTCTGCATAGCATAGTGCCGCTCATAGTCCACTTTATTCAGATTACATTAGTTAAAGTCTATCTAACGAGTTTCTAATATAACGAGGTGTTGGTGGAATCTTTTTAATCTTCTTGTCTTTTCAAGAACAACATGTTGAAACAGTATCAAATAATACATTATTAGCTAGGTTGTTACAACACAATGAATCGAATTAAATTGATTGGACTACTAAAAAAAGCTAGCACTGATTGAATTAGATAGATAGATAGATAGATAGATAGATAGATAGATAGATAGATAGATAGATAGATAGATAGATAGATGAGTCTGAGTTTTCTTTCTAAGAATCTGGCCACTGTGGTGAAAGAGGCTGCTTAGTATAGTTGTGGAGTCGTCCCTCTGCCTTTTATGAGTGGTTTGGTAGCTATGGATAGCTCAACTATTCTAGATGTACGTATATTAGCAGGCGTGAACTAGTAAACCGTAAGGAATCCTGTAGATATCGATGGCCAAGACTAAAGCTACCAGCCAATTAGACCATGAAAATGTGGAGGTGCATTAATATGTAGAGAGGCACAATTTGAAGGCCTTTTTAAAGACCAATTGTTCAGAAATGTTTCTTATATGGTTGGGGAGAGAGTTCCAGCTGCCAGGAGAAAGTATTGAGAATGCTGCTCCCCCCAAACCTCCACTACATTTTATTTGCGATAAGGTAGAATTGCAAGTGTGGTATGTGCAGCGAGCCTGCTATGACCTGCTGCAGAACACCAACTCCAGGCTTCAATGGCAGTCAGTGCATTGAAATCAATGCAGGTAACACAGATGGACACCAACACTGTGGTAAAAGCAGAAGCTTTTGTGTTGTAGACTGCTTTGACCCCCGGTCACCTGAAGGGGCACTGCACCACTGCACTGCAAACCTATAAACCTGTATGCACCAGGAAACGCCCATCAATCAGCAGTCACTGGAAAGAAATTCAGGGGAGTACTGTCAAGATGGTTCTTAATCTCTGACCTGGCTTCTACCTTGTTTATGCACTTCCACGACTCTGCAGATTCTTGCTTCCCCTTTTGTTACCCTAGTCCACTGCAGACTGCCAAGACGGCCAGTACCACGACTACCCACATCCACAGGGACCTCCCAATGCTCCCCGCCCCACAGAGTTCAACACATAGGGCCTCATTACGACCCTGGCAGTAGGGGGTTAACAGGGCCGGTAGAGCTGCCGGCCCCGTTAACCCCCTACCTCCTCATCACTAGGTCTCCTCACGGGACCCGCTAAGGAGCGGGTCCAGCGAGCAGACCAGGATGCAAACAACAGGTCCTATGGGGGCTCAAATGGGAATGGGGATGTACCGGGTCCGGGTTCCCTGAATGAGGAAATACCGGGCCCTCCAAGGTCGGAATGGCCTGGTATTTCCCCATTCAGGGAACCCGGACCTGGTACCCGGTATGGGGGTAGCCATGCCGCAAATAGCGGCATGGCTACCTCCAGGGTCGTAATGAGGCCCATAGACTGTTAATGGTAGGGCTGCCTGCAAAGACTGCCTTGTTCCACATGAACATTAGAATACCTGACTTTCCATCCCTGTGCCCTCTTTAGCCTGTAGGTAGACATTAATAACCACGGATTCTTTTCAAGCATACAGTGGCATGGGCTACAAAGTCTTATTTGAAAGGCTAAAAAGCTGTCTACCTTTGAAGTACATTTGTAGCAGACAACCTCCAACTAAAATCCAAAAACATTGCATGGTCCACATGGATCAACCTTTTTGCAGGGTTGTATTTTTGGAGGCTGCATCAGCCATCCCTCGCGATTATTTTTATGTTTACTAACTTAGGAGATAAAGTAATTCACAAAACCGTTCGCAGAGCGATGCACCATTTTGCAATGTATGGCAGGTGGCCGTGAAATAGTCTGGCAACTCCTTGTGCCGATAGGGTGAGGTGTAGGGCTTCAGTATAAGCATAGGCACCTTTCAATGTACAACACTTGGGCATAGGCGGGTCCATGAAGGGTTTATCTGTTTGCACGATTCATCAAACCGGCCATGACACTCCTGGGCCCCTCACAGCCACACTGCAGAGAAGGCACTGGGATTATTTCCCCATCTCAAGTAGGTCCTACAATCATTTGCCCATTTTGGGAAAGGCTCTCCAGTAGTGAGGGGCAACCAGACGTCCTCCATATGTATTGGCCTAACACTTCGATTAGTCCTAGCAGGCTAATTAAATGGAGTGGATCATGGAAATTCATAGGCAAAGCATAAGGGAAGCCCTTGGCTGCCCACCACAGTCATTTCCATTGATTTTGCAACACTTTTTTGTTCCTGTTTCACAGCGAGTCAGAAAGAGGATGAACTAATACCACCCGACTGCTTTTGCTTATTCTTGTATTTCTTGTCATCGGTCAGGGAGCTTTAGTTCCATACAATGGGGTTGAAACACGTGGGACTGTGCCACAAGTGCCACTTTGAATGATTTGTTTGAATGATGCTGAGTTCTGAGGATACTACCCGCAGACTTCGCTCATGTCTTTGTAGCCACTCTTCCAATCCCAACATAATTTATGGTTAATGAACGTTGCTACTTTTCCCCAAATATGACACCTAAAATGTATTGAGAAGGCAACTCTTCCAATATTTATTTATAGATTTGTTTTGCTATTTTCGACCGACATTCCTAAAGCTCGGGTGCAAGGATCTCTGGTGCTTGCAGTGTAGGCATATTTGCCAAATGAATTTGTTTATTTTTTGTTAATACTGTACCTGAGTTTGGTTTCTAAGCGCGGATCCGGGATTCGAACCTATGTTGTCTGCATGGTCGTTGCCCCTGTGCTAGCCTCCGTTGCCAAAGCCTAGGGCGGTTGTACAATAAACAGGTTCTCAAGCCAGATCCAGGAATAGATGTAGGCCATTCATGCCGCATGCGTATCCAAGACTTGCGTGCATTGCAGAAGGCTGAGGACATGAAAAGCCCAAGAGGGAGTCCAGGAATCGTGCGACAGGTTAATAAGTGGGTTGGGCAAAAGAAACTTGACTTTCAATTGACGAATTGACGGGACCCACAAAAAGAAAGACACAAGTACAGCACTCTGTGTACAAGGTTTGAGAAAAGACCATGAACGTTCAGTCAAAGGCTTCATCACGAGTTAGGTGGTATCCCAGCGGTAATACTGCTGGGATGCCGCTGGGGCTATTGGCGTTACTGCCAGATCACAGGTTTGGCGGAATAGTAATTCCCCATTCCCCATTGGGCCCTTTCGGGAATTCCCCATAACCCATTGGGCCAAATGGGGAATTTTCAGCGTTACTATTGTCGGTGGTATTAATGTGCGGTAATAGGGCTGAAAATCTGCAAATTCGCTGTGGATTTACCCACAGCTCAGAGCTGGGGGTAAATGCTGCCAGACCTGTGATTTGGCAGACCCTTAAATGCAGCGGTAATAGCCTTACCGCCACATTTAAGGGTTACCACCAAACTTGTAATGAGGAACAAAGAGTGTGAAATCTGCAGTGGAAAAAGAAGTGAATGTGATGCGTATGAAGTACAACCTCAAAATCAGAAGTGGAAGTGCAGTCGCAGCAGAACAGAGGGAAACTGGGGGGGAGGGGACCAACAGAGGCAGAGCTGGTTGTGGCCTGCTAGGCTGATGTCTCATCCGCATTCTCCGGCTAAGTGCCTACTCTTCGTGTAGGACTGCACACTACATCAGGGGTGCGGGGGGAGCCACTGGTACTAGCAGAGGCGTAGACAGGCTAGTGCCTGAGCGGGCAAGGCCCATCCAAAATCTGTAAATGCCCACTCAGCAGCACTGTGAGGGCATTTACAGATGTTACTGTCACTGCGGCGGACCCATCTACATTAGCTTCACGCCCACTTGTTAGATACTCCTGGCTACGCCTCTGAGTGGTAGTGAAGGTGGGGTCGTGGAGCCAGAGCAAGGAGGCCCAGGATGAAAGTGAACGCCCCTCCCTCAGCTTCAGTTCCAAACAGTCCTCTCCTCCTTGCCCCCCAACCACCCGACGCCAAGATGCCCCCGTCCCCTTTACTGAATTGAATTCCGGATGTACTAAACGTGAAGGCGATTATTCCATGCGCCTTATTCTGGGTTCCTCTTGACACTCTAAGTAGTTGCCTCTCCACATGCATGTATGTATATTACGGGGGGGTTGGGGGTGGAATAATAGAACACTCTTTAAAAAAACCTGCGCAATGTTATAAAGGCCTAGGCTACTTGCACCCACAATGACGCGATCGCCTCGTGTCATTGCTGATAGAAGACTTCTAGAATGGCTGTCACTATGTCCTTGTTCCTGAGTTCACTTTTGCCATCTTGTGTGCTACAAGCGGTCTGGTCCCCAAAGCAGCAGGAGTCAAATGTGTCTCTCTCAGCAAAACAAAAGCAGGAATCCCACAGGAAGCATCTGGGGACGGCTAACTAGATGCGCGTGGCCACTTCCCTTTCTCAGATGACTGCTTGCTTAAGTGACAGACTTTCCGGGAGATACGGGGCGCACTGGGGCTTCCATGTCTGCGCAGGAAGCGCCTGCTTTGGGAGGGCTGGCGACATCCCTTCTCCTGCGCACTCAGCCCCGCTGCGCTCTGTTGCAAGGCTTAATTCCGCCATGGCCTACAATTCGTGTATGTACACATTGAATAGGGACCAAAAAGCTTGCATTTGATCCGACTGATGAAGCCAAATGCACAGCTGTTCTTCAGGCTAGGAGCACGTGGTGTTGTTATTCTATGGCGGTGCTGTGTTATGTTACTTATGTCATGCGCTGGCCACCCTGTATTGCTTGCATGTGTGTGTTTGCCTAAGAATGTGTGTCGAGCAACAGAAACACCGACAAACATTGCCCATTCAGAGCCCCTCCTGTGGGGCCCCTCTGCCCATGATGCTGCTAACTAGTCAATGGGGGCCGAACTGAGAGCAACACTGTTGTCTTATAATGACTTACGTAAAATATTGAAAGCAGAGGACAGAATAGATACAGTGAGGTAAATTTAAGCACCAACAAAAGCCCAAAATAGAGAAACAAAGTGGTAAATTAAAATATTTTAGGTGGAAATGAAAGAAACACAAATATGAATTAGCACAGTAGAACAAGACTAAATGAAGCATTTCTATTGTAACGCGCCTAAACACAAGTGTGTCAAGGCACGACGAGGCAAGGGAGGGGGAACAGAGGGAGAACAGAGACAGCGATCTTATTAGGCTAGGTGGCATTGAGATTTGCATGCTAGGTTGCAGCAAAGTGTGGAAGGGTGTAACAGAGCAAGTCCAGGGTGGCCAAGCGCATGCTAGGCCATGCAAAGCTAACAAAGCAGGCAGGCCAGGGTTGCAGAAGGGCAAGCAATGGTGCAGCAAAGCAGGCAGACAAGTGTGCCTCAAAATAGGCAAGGAAGCAGCAAAGGTGTTACGGGTGCCACAACGAATGTAACCACGCAGCACACCACACAAACGTGCAGAAATGCAGACACAGCTAAATGCAGGCGAGAGTGAAAGCTTCGAATTATCTTCTGCCTGCGCCCTGTTGCCCCTGGGTAAGGTGCGCCATACAAATAAATAAACAAACAAACAAACAAACAAGGTGTGTAAAGCTCTGGCAGGTAAGTGGCAGTCAACACTAGCAGAGGATGACTTTGTGTGCAACAGGGTTAATCAGAATCTATATAATGGTCCTGTGTATCAGATCTATCTGTTTCCTTGCAGTCATCCTCATTGTTGCTGTGTGCTCCATTGTGTTGTATTCATTTGCACATGATCTCATCTAGTAGTGTTCATAGTGAATTGTCCCAGTGTGGGTAGACTATGCTTTTAGCTCATAGTTCTGTTTTTTCCTCATCACATGTTCCCTCCAACAATTTGCCGCACCAGAGTCGGTGACCATGCCACACCGCTGGACGATCTGACGGCTAGCCGTTGGCAGTACTTCAGGTGAAGCTGTGCCGCCTGCCGCATAATCTTAACCTCAGTCTTCATATTTCCTTGCGGCCTAACCCTGTATGTGCTTTCTCTTTTGTGACAAAGTGCAAGACTTGCAAAACCTCATTTGAGATATAAATGCATGTGTCCAAGCTTGAAGTTAGTTGCTTTACTAATGAGCGTTTTAACATGTTTTGAACATCCCCTGTTTGCTAGGTCTTCAACATTGCTCTTTTGCCTCCTCTTATTGTTTGGTTAACTAAAGCTGTGAGGGTATCCGCGTTGCAATCGCGTTTGATCTTTTCCTATGAAACTTCAGGAAGTGTAAGCGTTTTGTTCCTATGCAAGCCTTTGCGCTTTCTAATTCACTTGTCCTCACAGGTTCCCAGCTTCTATAATGATTGCGAGGTATACACTTGTTGGTGTTTTTACATACAATGTTTGCACTTTATTCAATTTGTTTTACATTCATCTCATAAACATAGGTTGCTTCACCTAGTGCTTGTTTAAATTGTTTCACATTCATCATTTAAGACACAGGTTATTTCACATTTGTGCCAATGTAAGATGTGTCATTCTTTAAAACAGCAAACCGACAGGTGAATATCGGTCTCTGTTGAGCCATGCAGCCATTGACCTCCAACAGACAGGCCGATTCAAGGAATAATTAGCGCGGCGCAAGTGGGCAAAAACGTGCGAATCGCAGTGGAATAGCGAAAATCGCAGTGCAAGTGCGAAAATCGCACGAAAAGCAGCGCACGTCGATTCATGGAAGGCCGTGCGCGAGAAAACCAGCGGATGTGCGATAAAAAAGTGCGCCGCGCACGTTGGCGCACAGGCCATCTAACAGCGTGCGCCAGGTCACAGCGAAAATCGCACAGGCCACAGCGAAATTCGCACATAGCGCGGCGCACGCAACAAAAGTAGGCGGAACACGGGCGTAACACTCGGAATGGGGAACAACTTGCAAAAACGTGGGCGTCACGGGGGAAGTACAGGGCACAAGTGCGCGGAACGCCCACACGCTCGCCTACAACACGTATTCATGGAATAGAATAGGGCAAAAAAGCGCACGCTCAAACCAGCGCACAGGCACAAACACGACCGCCACAAGAAAGCAGGCGGTAGCGTCTCTGCGGCTGTAAGAAATGTGCGCCAAAAGGTGCGCCAACAAATAGCACCTATATACTGCCATGATGAATGTCCTATACTGTGGCCCTCCAGGACAAATGACGTGCAAAGGGGTACCCACAAACACGGACACCCTCTGACAAAAAATACGTGTGCGTGTATACCGGGGTGCGCGGGAAGTCTCACACGCGATTTCAGCAGGGTACAACTTCACGCGATCGGGCCTGGGGGAGCGGGCTACGTGTATTTCAGGGGTTCGCGTGAAGTTATTCACGCGATCGGGCCTGGGGGAGCGGGCTACGTGTATTTCAGGGGTTCGCGTGAAGTTTTTCACGCGATCGGGCCTGGGGGAGCGGGCTACGTGTATTACAGGGGTTCGCGTGAAGTTTCTCACGCGATCGGGCCTGGGGGAGCGGGCTACGTGTATTACAGGGGTTCGCGTGAAGTTTTTCACGCGATCGGGCCTGGGGGAGCGGGCTACGTGTATTTCCGGGCTTCGCGTGAAGTTTTTCACGCGATCGGGCCTGGGGGAGCGGGCTACGTGTATTTCAGGGGTTCGCGTGAAGTTCATCACGCGATCGGGCCTGGGGGAGCGGGCTACGTGTATTTCAGGGGTTCGCGTGAAGTTTTTCACGCGATTATCCAGGGTACGTGTATTCCAGGGGTGCGCGGGAAGTTCCACACGCGAATATACTGGGCGCGTGTATTTCAGGGGTGCGCGGAAGTTCCACACGCTATTCCATCAGGGTAGGTGTATTTCAGGGGTGCGCGGGAAGTTCCACACGCAATTCCATCAGGGTAGGTGTATTTCAGGGGTGCGCGGGAAGTTCCACACGCGATTCCATCAGGGTACGTGTATTTCAGGGGTGCGCGGGAAGTCCCACACGCGATTACAGCAGGGTACGTGTATTTCAGGGGTGCGCGGGAAGTCCCACACGCGAATAGCCTGGGCGCGTGTATTTCAGGGGTGCGCGGGAAGTTCCACACGCGAATAGCCTGGGCGCGTGTATTTCAGGGGTGCGCGGGAATTTCCACACGCGAATAGCCTGGGCGCGTGTATTTCAGGGGTGCGCGGGAATTATCACACGCGATTTGGCTTGGTACGTGTATTACAGGGGTGCGTGAGAAGTTACACACGCGATTAGGCTGGGTGGGTCCTCACAGGTGTTCCCTGTACACCCTCCACGGCCCCTGCAGGCAGCCCACAAAACTGGGGACTACCCTGCACACCTGCTCATGTCTCCCACCACCCCCACCATCCAGGGGCACCCTCCACCAGGCCCCCACCCATGTCTCCCACCACCCCCACCCCCCAGCAGTGCAGGGGCAGCCTCCACCAGGCACCCACTCATGTCCCCTATCACCCACACCCCCCCGCCACCAGGGGCACCCTCCACCAGGCCCCCACTCATGTCTCCCACCACCCCCACCCCCCAGTCACCAGGGGCAGCCTCCACCAGGCCCCCACTCATGTCTCCCACCGCCCCCACCCCCCAGCAGTGCAGGGGCAGCCTCCACCAGGCCCCCACCCATGTCTCCCACCACCCCCACCCCCCAGCAGTGCAGGGGCAGCCTCCACCAGGCACCCACTCATGTCCCCTATCACCCCCACCCCCCGCCACCAGGGGCACCCTCCATCAGGCCCCCACTCATGTCTCCCACCACCCCCACCCCCCAGCAGTGCAGGGGCAGCCTCCACCAGGCCCCCACCCATGTCTCCCACCACCCCCACCCCCCAGCAGTGCAGGGGCAGCCTCCACCAGGCACCCACTCATGTCCCCTATCACCCACACCCCCCCGCCACCAGGGGCACCCTCCACCAGGCCCCCACTCATGTCTCCCACCACCCCCACCCCCCAGCAGTGCAGGGGCACCCTTCACCAGGCCCCCACTCATGTCCCCTATCACCCCCACCCCCCCAGTCACCAGGGGCACCCTCCACCAGGCCCCCACCCATGTCCCCTATCACCCCCACCCCCCAGCAGTGCAGGGGCACCCTCCACCAGGCCCCCACTCATGTCTCCCACCACCCCCACCCCCCAGCCACCAGGGGCACCCTCCACCAGGTCCCCACCCATGTCTCCCACCACCCCCACCCCCCAGCAGTGCAGGGGCAGCCTCCACCAGGCACCCACTCATGTCCCCTACCACCCCCACCCCCCGCCACCAGGGGCACCCTCCACCAGGCCCCCACTCATGTCTCCCACCACCCCCACCCCCCCAGTCACCAGGGGCAGCCTCCACCAGGCCCCCACTCATGTCTCCCACCACGCCCACCCCCCAGCAGTGCAGGGGCAGCCTCCACCAGGCCCCCACCCATGTCTCCCACCACCCCCACCCCCCAGCAGTGCAGAGGCAGCCTCCACCAGGCACCCACTCATGTCCCCTATCACCCCCACCCCCCCGCCACCAGGGGCACCCTCCACCAGGCCCCCACTCATGTCTCCCACCACCCCCACCCCCCAGCAGTGCAGGGGCAGCCTCCACCAGGCCCCCACCCATGTCTCCCACCACCCCCACCCCCCAGCAGTGCAGGGGCAGCCTCCACCAGGCACCCACTCATGTCCCCTATCACCCCCACCCCCCCGCCACCAGGGGCACCCTCCACCAGGCCCCCACTCATGTCTCCCACCACCCCCACCCCCCAGCAGTGCAGGGGCACCCTCCACCAGGCCCCCACTCATGTCCCCTATCACCCCCACCCCCCAGTCACCAGGGGCACCCTCCACCAGGCCCCCACCCATGTCCCCTATCACCCCCACCCCCCAGCAGTGCAGGGGCACCCTCCACCAGGCCCCCACTCATGTCTCCCACCACCCCCACCCCCCAGCCACCAGGGGCACCCTCCACCAGGCCCCCACCCATGTCCCCTATCACCCCCACTCCCCAGCAGTGCAGGGGCATCCTCCACCAGGCCCCCACCCATGTCCCCTATCACCCCCACCCCCCCGCCACCAGGGGCACCCTCCACCAGGCCCCCACCCATGTCCCCTATCACCCCCACCCCCCAGCAGTGCAGGGGCACCCTCCACCAGGCCCCCACTCATGTCTCCCACCACCCCCACCCCCCAGCAGTGCAGGGGCAGCCTCCACCAGGCACCCACTCATGTCCCCTATCACCCCCACCCCCCCCGCCACCAGGGGCACCCTCCACCAGGCCCCCACTCATGTCTCCCACCACCCCCACCCCCCAGCAGTGCAGGGGCACCCTCCACCAGGCCCCCACTCATGTCCCCTATCACCCCCACCCCCCCAGTCACCAGGGGCACCCTCCACCAGGCCCCCACCCATGTCCCCTATCACCCCCATCCCCCAGCAGTGCAGGGGCACCCTCCACCAGGCCCCCACTCATGTCTCCCACCACCCCCACCCCCCAGCCACCAGGGGCACCCTCCACCAGGCCCCCACCCATGTCCCCTATCACCCCCACCCCCCGCCACCAGGGGCACCCTCCACCAGGCCCCCACCCATGTCCCCTATCACCCCCACCCCCCAGCAGTGCAGGGGCACCCTCCACCAGGCCCCCACCCATGTCCCCTATCACCCCCACCCCCCCGCCACCAGGGGCACCCTCCACCAGGCCCCCACCCATGTCCCCTATCACCCCCACCCCCCAGCAGTGCAGGGGCACCCTCCACCAGGCCCCCACTCATGTCTCCCACCACCCCCACCCCCCAGCCACCAGGGGCAGCCTCCACCAGGCCCCCACTCATGTCTCCCACCACCCCCACCCCCCAGCAGTGCAGGGGCAGCCTCCACCAGGCACCCACTCATGTCCCCTATCACCCCTACCCCCCCGCCACCAGGGGCACCCTCCACCAGGCCCCCACTCATGTCTCCCACCACCCCCACCCCCCAGCAGTGCAGGGGCACCCTTCACCAGGCCCCCACTCATGTCTCCCACCACCCCCACCCCCCAGCCACCAGGGGCAGCCTCCACCAGGCCCCCACTCATGTCTCCCACCACCCCCACCCCCCAGCAGTGCAGGGGCAGCCTCCACCAGGCACCCACTCATGTCCCCTATCACCCCCACCCCCCCCCACCACCAGGGGCACCCTCCACCAGGCCCCCACTCATGTCTCCCACCACCCCCACCCCCCAGCAGTGCAGGGGCAGCCTCCGCCAGGCACCCACTCATGTCCCCTATCACCCCCACCCCCCCCGCCACCAGGGGCACCCTCCACCAGGCCCCCACTCATGTCTCCCACCACCCCCACCCCCCAGCAGTGCAGGGGCACCCTCCACCAGGCCCCCACTCATGTCCCCTATCACCCCCACCCCCCCAGTCACCAGGGGCACCCTCCACCAGGCCCCCACCCATGTCCCCTATCACCCCCATCCCCCAGCAGTGCAGGGGCACCCTCCACCAGGCCCCCACTCATGTCTCCCACCACCCCCACCCCCCAGCCACCAGGGGCACCCTCCACCAGGCCCCCACCCATGTCCCCTATCACCCCCACCCCCCCGCCACCAGGGGCACCCTCCACCAGGCCCCCACCCATGTCCCCTATCACCCCCAGCAGTGCAGGGGCACCCTCCACCAGGCCCCCACCCATGTCCCCTATCACCCCCACCCCCCCCGCCACCAGGGGCACCCTCCACCAGGCCCCCACCCATGTCCCCTATCACCCCCACCCCCCAGCAGTGCAGGGGCACCCTCCACCAGGCCCCCACTCATGTCTCCCACCACCCCCACCCCCCAGACACCAGGGGCAGCCTCCACCAGGCCCCCACTCATGTCTCCCACCACCCCCACCCCCCAGCAGTGCAGGGGCAGCCTCCACCAGGCACCCACTCATGTCCCCTATCACCCCTACCCCCCCGCCACCAGGGGCACCCTCCACCAGGCCCCCACTCATGTCTCCCACCACCCCCACCCCCCAGCAGTGCAGGGGCACCCTCCACCAGGCCCCCACTCATGTCCCCTATCACCCCCACCCCCCCAGTCACCAGGGGCACCCTCCACCAGGCCCCCACCCATGTCCCCTATCACCCCCACCCCCCAGCAGTGCAGGGGCACCCTCCACCAGGCCCCCACTCATGTCTCCCACCACCCCCACCCCCCAGCCACCAGGGGCACCCTCCACCAGGCCCCCACCCATGTCCCCTATCACCCCCACCCCCCAGCAGTGCAGGGGCACCCTCCACCAGGCCCCCACCCATGTCCCCTATCACCCCCACCCCCCCGCCACCAGGGACACCCTCCACCAGGCCCCCACCCATGTCCCCTATCACCCCCACCCCCCAGCAGTGCAGGGGCACCCTCCACCAGGCCCCCACCCATGTCCCCTATCACCCCCACCCCCCAGCCACCAGGCCCCCACCCATGTCCCCCTGCCCCCAGGTCCTGACGATACACAATCATGGCAGTAATGGGCAGCATACCCAGCACAACACCCAGGCAAGGATTGCATCCACCCACATAGTGAATGCAATTACATGACACAACCCCAATGGCAAGTATGTAAATGAACACATGTCCGTCACACACACATACACAATGGCTGCAAGTGAATGTCAAAACCCATATCATGACATGTATGAAACCAAAGACAAAATAAGACAAGTGGAAGTAAAAATAAAAAATGTATTAAAGATTAAAAATAAGTAAACAAATCAAACATACAACTATGTGGATAATAAAATAAATGGTCCATGTTGGAGAACAAAAGTAAAAATCAAAAAACGAAAAAGGAATACAAAAACAAATGTTGACCAAAGCAATATCAAGTAGAAGCAAAATAATGAAAAACCATTTCCACATGGTGAACACAATAATGAAAAAAGAAAATGTTCCTTCAAAAAACAAACTAAATACAGGAATGTACCAGGGTCCATGAGCCCAACACCATAAAGGAAACCTACTACTACCTAATGAAAAAAATATATACAAAAAAGTGGCCATTGTCCGAGCGGTCCAAAATAATAAAAACAAATAAAGGAAACCTAACACTAACTAACTATATAACTATATACAAAGGCAGCGGGCAAGTCCTGCGGCTCACTTGTTGATGTTGCTGGCCAGGGCATCATCGAACTCCATGTCGATGTCCTGGAGGCGGGACTCTGTCCTGGCCCCGAGGTCTCGCAGGGATAACCCCATGTTCAGCTCAAACTCCCTGCGAGCTTCCTCGAGGCACTCAGCCCGCCTCAACGCCCGACGCATGGAGAACTCCGCCCTGACCATGGCGAGCCGCTCCTCTTCCGCCCACTGCCGCTCCGCACCTATCCGCTGGACCAACTGCTCCCACACGGAAGACACTACCATCCCAGGGTTGCCCTGCCCTCCGGCCGATGCCTGCCCCTCTGATCTTTATGGCCCCGAGCCATGATGCCTCCCACGTCGAGCCCGCTGCTGCCTCCGACGCCACTGCCTCTGCCAGCACGACGGCATCCAGGCTGATGGAAACCACCGACGCCGTCGTGCACGTGCCCTGCCTGATGATGCTGTCACATCTTCCATCTGCTGGGGTCCAGTTGCTGTGTTGTCCACCCCTGCTGGACCTCCGACTCCCAACTGTGGCAGGGATGGGATCCCCACCGAGCTGGCTGCATTGGTCGGGGCAGGTCCACAGGGGGCCCTGGTGGCATCTGGGCTGGAAGACGGCAAGGAGAACGACTGGTGGATAGCCTGCACAGAGGAGGAGAGGGCCGCCACATTGGCCAACACATGCAGGAAACCCCCGAACATGGCCGATCCCAATTGGGCCACGTCGGCACGGTGCACTTCGTGATGATGTGCGTGCTCCTCCCGGGAAGCACGCATGGCATCACGAATCACAGCCGTGCGCATCGCGACCCCAATCAGGACCTTCTCCGCACGGCCAGGGGTTCCCACGTCCGCAGGTGGAGGGGAGTCAGGTGACATGGACATCCCCTCTACCTGCGGACGGGCCTGGGACGGGGCATCCCTGCTGGTGCATGGTGGTGCACTCACAGGGTCAGGGACAGCGACATGCACAGGCCCCTCCACGGTGACCTGTGCTGCCTCCTGCCCCTGGCCCTGGACTGCACCACTTGCACCAGCAGGGATGCCCCCACCAGGCCCCATGTGTGCCCCAGTGGCGGCCTCCTCCTCCTCTGTGCAAACCACCAACCTGGATGGCTCCTCACCGTCTCCCACCGTAGCAGGCCCCTGTGGGGGCTCACCCACCCCTTCCGCTGCAGCCGTGGGGGCATCCCCGCCGCCTTGCTCCACAGCGCCGTCTCCGCCCTCTTCTTCACTAGCCGCTGCGTAGAGGGAGACAAAGAACACAAGCATCAGGGCACTGTACAATGGTCCCCTAGACAGGAAGCAATAGCAGATGAGCACCACTGTCAAAGTACACTTCCATCATGTCCCTCCACAACACATGGGTCAGTCCAGGCAAAACACACACAGTAACAGGCATGGTGCATGCCATGGACATTTCCATGCATGTCCAATGGACTCTTGAAACATTCAATGATATGTAACTCACATGCATCATGGCTCATGGCTATCACATGCACACACTTCACCTCAGTCACATCCATCTGGCCCCAAACACACCAAACACAGCGGATACAAGGGTAATTTGGCTGCTTCACTGAATCTGTGCATTGTCACACACATGTGTCATGCATCCATGGCATGCACAAGTCAGACACGCAGGTCAGGCACACAGACATGGCTACCATATATGTACCTGGCATCAGCACCCATCCCTCACCCCCACCCATGTCCAGGTACAGAGACTGGCATGCTCTCATGTTCAAAATCTGCATAGGGCTCCCCATGCGGCATTTGAACACATGCAACAACCATGTGGGTCACACATCACTGGTCGCACATGCATTACCATGATGTCCCTGCACACATACATGCATACATGGCCTATGGCACACATACAGGCAAGTATCATAGAACCAGCACACCGCAACATGCCCTGTCTCACACAGTAATGCTTGGACACTTACCGCTCAACTCCAGACGGGCCTCCCTCTCAAGGATCTGGGCGTGGAGCGCTGGGCGTACGCGTTCCAGGACCCTCATCTGGATGGAACTCATGCGGCCCCGGCCCCCCTCCACGAGGCGCCGGGCCTTCACAAGGGTCCTGGACCTCAAGTCCTCCCAGCGCTTCTTGATCTTCAGGACGTCGCGGGTTGCCACCCCCTCCGTGTTGATGGCAACCACACAGTCGGCCCAGATCCTCTGCCGTCCTTCCTTGCTGGCGCGGGACGATCCAAAGAGGGCATCATACTGCCCCAGGACATGCTCCACCAGGACACCAACTTCGGTGACAGTGAAGCTGGTGCCCCTCTGGCCTGGGGTTGCCACTGGTGCCAGATGTGGAAGTGCCCGACATGGCAACCCCAGAGGCAGGTCTGGGTGGGCAACTGGGTCCTTGGGCTGGGCTGTGGAGCGATGTAATCCCAGTCGGGAGTCTTCAGTTCCAGCAGGGGTGGACACAGCAACTGGACCCCTGCAGATGGCTGATGTGCAGGCACCAAATGGCAGGGCACGGTGGCAGCAGGCAGGCAGCAGCAGATGGCACGTGGGAGGCTGCTCGGGGCACTGGGGGGCAGTAACTCGGCCTTCTGGGCAGGAGCGTGGTCTTCCGTGTGTTTTCGCGTGGCCAGCTTGATACGGAGTGATTTGGCACGTGAAAATCCTGCACGTCAGCGTGAAATCCGAGGAAAGGCCCTTAGCGCGTAAGCGCGTCAGCACGCATACGCGATTCTATTGGAGCAGAGTCCCTCAGTGCGTAAGCGCGTCTGTGACGTGACCCGCACGGGTGTTCCCCACTCAGCATGTGATGACGGGGCACACGTGGAAATACTGCACGTCAGAGTGTCATCGCGTGTAATTGGACAAAAGTGCGCGTACACGCGATTGGCCTATGTACGTGTATTTAATGGGTGCGCGGGCACTTACACACGCAAGTACGTCAGCGAACCTGTATCCCGTGGTGCGTGTGAATTTCCACACGCTATTGGACTGGGAACTGAATTCCAGGGGTGCGCGGGTCACACGCTGTATCCCGTGGTGCGTGTGAATTTCCACACGCTATTGGACTGGGAACTGGATTCCAGGGGTGCGCGGGTCACACGCTGTATCCCGTGGTGCGTGTGAATTTCCACACGCTATTGGACTGGGAACTGGATTCCAGGGGTGCGCGGGTCACACGCTCGCCTAGAACATGCGCAAAGCATAAATTTGCGCACTTTAACAATAACAAGCTCAGACACCAGGATGAACATACCGTTCCTAGCAGCAGTGGCAGTGGGCTACCAAAGGAGGAGGAGGAGGATAGTCAGGGCCAGAATATTCACACCCAGAACCAGCCTTTTCGGGATGCCTGATGACCAGGTGTATGGGAGGTACAGGTTTCCACCACACATAATACTGGACCTGGTGAGTGAGTGGGAGGATGACCTCACATCACCCACCCTGTGCTCCCAAGCACTCAGCCCCCTGGAGAAGGTCCTCAATGTACTGCACTTCTTAGCCACTGGATCATTTCAGCGGACAAGTGCCATAGTGGGTGGGGTGTCACAGGCCACCCAGTCACGCTGCCTACACCAGGTCTTGAACATCATCACTGCACGCCCATCAGTCCGCAGGCACATATACCTGCCCAGAACACCTGCAGAAAGGCATGCTGCCGCCCTGGATTTTTACGGTGTGGCACGATTCCCCAAAGTGCTAGGTGCCATCGACTGCACCCATGTGGCTCTACGTCCCCCCAGGGTATCTGAGCACATCTATAGGAACCGCAAGCACCGGCATTCCATCAACGTGCAGGTAGCATGTAATGCCAAGGGAATCATCACCTCAGTAAATGCCAACTATCCCGGCTCCACCCACGACAGCTTCATTTACTGAATGTCCACCCTAAGCCGGGACCTAGAAGCTGGGCGGCATGGCGATACATGGCTGCTTGGTGAGTATGTATGCCACTGCACATGCATGCATGTTGGATACTGAGCAAGGTCACAACCCCACCAATGATACCAATCACCACCTCCACAGGGGACAGTGCCTACCCTCTCAGCCCCCACATGATGACGCCAATTCGGAACCCCACCACGCCACCCGAGGTAAGATATAACACAGCCCACATTACGACCCGGGGCATAGTGGAGCGCACATTCGGAGTGCTAAAGTCACGCTTTCGCTCCCTTGACCGTTCTGGCGGGCAGCTGTTATACGCTCCCCCAGTAGTGTGCAGGATCATAGTGGCAGCATGTGTCCTGCGCAACGTTGCAACATGCCGGGGCCTGGCCGTGGACATGGTGGTGGCCCCACATCCCCAACCACATGCACAGCCGCTGCGCATGGGAGGGGAAAGGGCACGGGGGGAGGCAGCCCGTACACAGCTAGTGGCTAATTACTTCACATAGAAATCACACCCCTGTGGAGTGCACACTGCCCTGGCACATTCCATCTGACAATCAATGATGACTCAACCTGACACTGATCCTGAATGTCTGGAGAACGAACCGTGAATACCATATCAGCCTGAGATTGTTCACAATGTGTGCATCCCTACCCACACAGACACCACCAATGCAGTTTTGTGAAGTTACACATTCAAGCAGCTAAAATGATTACCCACTTGCAAAATGCAACAAGAGGACAGTGCCATGTCAGCCAACCCAACCCCAGCACCGCCACACGACACACCGTGCCATGTCATGCTAATTGCAGGTAAACAAAGTAATCCCCACAACATGACACTAGTCTCACTATGTACAGTGTCCCTATTAGAAACCTGCAACACCTGAAATGCTCACAGCAATGCCGGACCAACAACATACTTGAGCACGTAGTACCATTAACATGACATCACAAATGTTACATATTAGTAGTCTCACCCCCTGGAAATGCCTGCACTCCCACCACTACCAACTGTGCAGTGTTGGCGCCATTTAGAGTTGTAGGTGCACTGCTGCCAACATGGACCCCATCTCCAGACTAGAGGTCCTTGTGTAGACATGAGGAAGGGACCTGCAAATTGGGAGGTAGACACAGAAGATGAGTTACACATCAATGCAACATGCAGTGTACAACACAACAGCAATATGCACTAGGAATGTATACACAGTATTGACTACAGACTGCCCACACAGCTCATGGGAGTCCAACGTCACTGTGTAATTCACTGTCACTTGGGCACACCCTTTGCAAGCCCATGGAAACGGGAAGCAGGAGGGGTGTGTGTGACTCAAACCCAAGCATCTGAACCAAATACATTACAAGCCTGCATGTGCCCAGCCACAATGCAGCGTATGCCCACAGGAACCACGGAAGCCAACAAATCGTCCCAAAAAAATAGGGAATAAAAGAAATAACAATAAAAATAAAAATAAGAAACAATCAAAAATGGCCATTGATGGGCCCAGGGGGGTTGGGGAGGCCACCCAGGAGGTCCGAGGACAGGATGCACACCAGAACCCACCTGCGTGGATCCTGGGAAAATAAAACACCTCCATGGGCTCATGGCCCACACGGCTACCCTGTTGTGGGAGTATCACTGCTGTCGCTATTATCACCCTGTGCAGCTGCATCCGGAGGTGGTTGCACTATGGGAGGCAGCCCACGCAAGGCCCTAGTCCGCTCCTCCATGGCTGCAAGCATGCGGGTGTGGTAGGTCTGGTTCTGGAGGATGAGTGTGCGGAGGTCCCCATGCAACAACTCACGGGATGCCCGGACCTCCGCCCTCGTTGCCTGCATCTCAGCTGAGAGCGTACGGGTGAGACGCTCCAGCTGCTGTTCTGTCCTTTGGTGTGTTGAAGCCTCAAGCTCAACAAGAGTCGTCCTGAGGTGAAGGAGCTCCTGCCTCAGGGCTTCCCTGTGGCCCTGGGACTCAATGGAGATGGCCTCCTGCAGAGTCGCCAGTGCCGCCCGCCTGTCCCTGTTGGACCCCAACATGTCCTCCCTGTGTGACTGGCAGATGGAGTCGGTTGCCTACTCTAGTCGCTCCATCAGCCTTTCTGGGGGGACAATGGAAGTGGCCACCCTGTCCATGGCCTGAGCCATCATCTCGGATGATGCAGCCTGTTGGGTTGCCATACCGTAAATGGATTGCTCCCATGCGGTATTTCCGGGTGGCGTACGGCCACCACGTCGGCGGGCACCACACCTGTCTGGGGCAAGGCGAACTGCGCCTTGCTGTGCCGGCACTGCCTGAGGCTGCAGGACTGCATTCCCCCTCTGATCTGCTGGCCCAGGAACAGGATCAGATGTCACGGAGTGTGACCCTGCATCCGTAACCACCGAAGGCGTAGCTGCCAACACTGACATCCCCATGGAGGGTTCTGACCCTGGTGCAGGTGGGTGAGACAGAACAGAATCCCTCCCTGGAACACTCACCTGCGACGGCACGTAGGTCTCATCCGAATCAACACCTGAGTACAGCTCGGGGGAGGTGCAGCCAGAGACACCCCTTGAGAGCAGGACCTGCAGCACTTGTGGGTTCTCCCCCACCACCACACCACGTCCCTCACTGGTGGTTGGTCGGCCCTCGGACCCCTCCTGGGTCTGCACCATCTCCACAACCCCAGCAGTATCAGGTGCGTCTTCCCCTGCAAAGACATGAAAACAAAGAAATGGAAACAGGCATTAGCACCATGGCACACAATGAGGGCTGAGAAGCAAGAGAACCAGTACTTGATTGACACATGTCCCACATGACTAAAACCCTCCCATGCATGCACCCTCACTGCGTATGAAGTGCAGGCAAATGGCACACACTGATGACACCAAGATGGAAAATTAACACATTTTCTGCATGCTGCCTGGAAGTGGCATCACACATTGGCCTGTGATTGCCAGGTGAAACACACATGCCATCACACAGATGGCATGTACCATTGCTATTGAGTGAAGATGGAGAGGAGGGCAGCACCTATTCATTCAGTCCAGTTCCCGCATGTAATTGCTTTTCTAATTCTAACAGGTCAGATTTTTCTCCTGGAGCTGCCAGTCTGAAATGGTCTAATTGCACAGGGACAAATGATATCCAGGTAACAAAGTCACTCCACTTCACCATTGCCATGTCAGACATGTGACTAGTGGACAGCGACATGGCTAGTAAAAGTGGGGGAATACAAACAATCTGACTGAATGAACAGTGAAAAATAAGCAACAATGTTGTGGCAAGGTGACACTTCAAGGGCAACTGGCGTGCAGTTGGGCTAGATGACTATTGTTGGCAGAAGGGATACTGCTATGGCCAAATGCAGCTGCGCAGGAAGTATTGCATGAAGCACATGGCTGACCCATACGACTCAGGCGCACACACTCTCACCTGGCACACAAACAGAAGCCCTCACACACACACCATGCACATGGATGACACACACATGCATGTGCACTCACCGGACAATGCCTCGTAATCAGCCAGATCTCCCACGCCTTGGATCTGTTCCTCCGTGACGTAGGTCCCAGCGACTGACTCATGTGGCGTGAGTTCCATGTCTACTACTGGAGACCCACCTCCAGTCACTAGAGTTGCGGCATGACTTGAGGCCAGCTTACTCTTTGCCCTGCGCTTTAGGTCATTCCAGCGCTTATAGCAATCATTGGCTGTGCGCCTCACGATTCCAAGGGCACTTACGATGTCCGCAACGGTCTGCCAGTGTGCCTGGCGTTGTGCAGGTGTGGTCTTGGATCCTGCAACAATGACCATCTCGTTGTCATGTCCGGACACATACTCGACAAGTGCATTCAGTTCGTCATCCGTGAAGCTGGGCTTCCTGGACGGGACGGACTGTGTAGCCCTGTCTGGGGCATCAGCCTGTGCCGGACGAGCACTCTTCCTCTTCCGCTTGGAAGGTGGTGGTGATCCTGAGTGTCCTGCGCCGCTCTGGACACTAGGGGCAGGAGCCCTGGTGGACTCTGTATCAGGAGTGTGGGATTGCACACTCAGCATGGGAGTTGGTGCAGGCATTGGCTCTAGTGTGATGGTGTCAGGGGGAATGTCAGCAGCATGGACTAGGACCGACACTGTCCTGGCTGGGTGTGTGAGGGCTGGGGTGGATGGAGCCGCAGCTGCCCCTGCAGCTTCTCCGCCCTGCCTCCTTGGTGCAGCAGATGACCTTGCTGCCCCAGATCCACGTGGCATGATGGCATCAACGTGCACCAGCGCACGTGTCGTAGCCCTGCTGACCTGGAAGTCAGCCATGGAGTCAGCCAGGTCTGGTGCCACAATGGGCTGGTCCAACAAGGGCTGAGCATGGATGGTGTCAGCCACATCAGCCTCAACGGGAGGGGGGTAGGGAGGGGGATTATGGGTGCCCGTGACTGGTCCTCCACACATGGGGGGACAGGCTCACCCTGCAAGTTACGACCACGTCCCCTACCGGATCCACCACGGCCACCACTTGTGGCTCTTCCACCTTTGCCACCCTTACGGAATCCTCGCCTCCCAGCCATGGCACTGATGTTAATGTGCGTATGGGAGTGGATGTAGACTATTGTCCTGGGCAATTGGGGGTCAAAGGGGTTGGGTACCAGATGGTAATTGTACCCTAGTGCTCTAGCAAGGCTGATTGTAACCCCTGGGGAAAGATGACGGGTCACGCAACGCACAGGAGGCCCAAAAAAGGGAGATGACGTGCACGCAACCCCTCCTAGACCACGTGTGTAGAAAGAAAAACCTGCACTACGCTGTGGCACCCAGTAACACAAGAATGAACGTTTGCGTGTCACACGCAGCCTAGAATGACCTCTGAAGGGGTAGGCTACACACGGGGCAAGCACAGATGTTAGATACGTGCGTGACTCACCGGCTGCCTGGTAAACGAGCGTGTAAAAGGAGCACGTTTGGTTGGCAACACCCCCGCCAAAAGAAGATTTGTACGCTGTCTGAGGAGACAGGACAACAGTAGAAGGGAACACTGTTTGAGGGAACAGGCCCAGGTAAACCAGAAAAAGAGAAAAGGCTGTCTGAGGTAACAGGGAATACGAACTTGAAACGCCGTGAAGTAAATCGCGTGTGAAACGACAAGAAGTACAGAATTCACCCACTCGCTCTCCACGAAAAGCACGTACAAGGAAAACTTGTTCTACACGTACCTTTTATACAGGCCCACACGTCCAGCGTCACTTACGCGGCGTGTACGCGCTAGGGCCATTTCCACCAATTACATGCTTTGTCACTTCTGCGTGTAGGGCCATTTCCACCAATCACACGCGATTACACTCTGACGTGCAGTCTTTCCACGTGTGCTCTGTCATCACGTGCTGTGTGGGAAACACCTGTGCGGGTCACGTCACAGACGTGCTTATGCGCTGAGGGCCTTTCCTCAGTTTTCACACTGACGTGCAGGATTTTCACGTGCCAAATCACTCCGTACCAAGCTGGCCACGCGTACGCACACGGAATACCACGCTCCTGCCCGGAAGGCCGAACTACTGCCCCCCAGAGCCCGAGCACGCTCCCACCTGCTGCTGCCTGACTGCCTGCTGCCCCTGCACTGCTGGGGGGTGGGGGTGGTGGGTGACATGGGTGGGGGCCTGGTGGACGGTGCCCCTGGTGACTGGGGGGTGGGGGTGGTGGGAGACATGGGTGGGGGCCTGGTGGAGGGTGTGACTGGGGGGTGGGGGTGATAGGGGACATGAGTGGGGGCCTGGTGGGGGCTGCCCCTGCACTGCTGGGGGGTGGGGGTGGTGGGAGACATGAGCAGGTGTGCAGGGTAGTCCCCTGTTTTGTGGGCTGCCTGCAGGGGCCGTGGAGTGTGTACAGGGAACACCTGTGAGGACCCACCCAGCCTAATCGCGTGTGTAACTTCCCACGCACCCCTGTAATACACGTACCAAGCCAAATCGCGTGTGAGAATTCCCGCGCACCCCTGAAATACATGTACCCTGCTGAAATCGCGTGTAAAACTTCCCGCGCACCCCTGAAATGCATGCGCCCAGGCTATTCGCGTGTGGAACTTCCCGCGCACCCCTGAAATACACACGCCCAGGCTATTCGCGTGTGGAACTTCCCGCGCACCCCTGAAATACACGCGCCCAGGCTATTCGCGAGTGGAACTTCCCGCGCACCCCTGGAATACACGTAGCACGCTGGGAGACATGAGTAGGGGCCTGGTGGAGGCTGCCCCTGCACTGCTGGGGGGTGGGGGTGATAGGGGACATGAGTGTGGGCCTGGTGGAGGATGCCCCTGCACTGCTGGGGGGTGGGGGTGGTGGGTGACATGGGTTGGGGCCTGCTGGCAGGTGCCCCACAGTGCTGGGGGGTGGGGGTGGTGGGAGACATGAGTCGGGCATGAGTGGGGGCCTGGTGGAGGCTGCCCCTGGTGGCTGGGGGGTGGGGGTGGTGGGAGACATGAGTGGGGGCCTGGTGGAGGCTGCCCCTGCACTGCTGGGGGGTGGGGGTGGTAGGAGACATGGGTGGGGGCCTGGTGGTGGGTGCCCCTGGTGGCTGGGGGGTGGGGGTGCAGGGGGACATGAGCAGGTGTGCAGGGTAGTCCCCTGTTTTGTGGGCTGCCTGCAGGGGCCGTGGAGGGTGTACAGGGAACACCTGTGAGGACCCACCCAGCCTAATCGCGTGTGATAATTCCCACGCACCTCTGTAATACACGTACCCAGCAAAATGGCGTGTGATAATTCCCACGCAACCCTGTAATTCACGTACCCTGCCAAATCGCGTGTGATAATTCCCGCATACCCCTGTATTACACGTGCCCTGGCTAATCGCATGTAAGACTTCCCGCGTACCCCTGTAATACACGTTCCCTGGACAATCGCGTGTTGAACTTCCCGCGTACCCCTGTAATACACGTTCCCTGGACAATCGCGTGTTGAACTTCCCGCGTACCCCTGTAATACACGTTCCCTGGACTATCGCGTGTTGAACTTCCCGCGCACCCCTGAAATACACGTACCCTGGCACCCTGGCTAATCGCGTGTATAACTTCACGCGTACCCCTGATATGCACGTTACCCGCTTTGCGTTCCTTGTTTGGCAGCCCTGTAAACTGGTCCAGGGTTAGCGCAGCCCTTTGCGATGATTTAGCGATTTTGATGGCTTTTCCTTGCGCGAGGGCGTTCTTGGGGGCGTTACTGGCGCTGCTGCAGGGTCGCTGCGATACTCTGCGCCACGGCTGGTTTGGGAGCCTAAAATCCATGAATACGCTGTGCGCGGAAATCGGTTTTAGCGCACGTGCCTGGCGCAGACAATCGCACGCGGACACTCTGCGCCAGCCGCTTGCGACACTTTTCTGCGAAATTCTATGAATTACCCTGTAAATTTGGATAAGTCAGTCACTAAATAGACTTATGAACAGAAAGGACTCCAAACAGAATAAACCACGGGTAGAGCACACAGACTGGACCTATTCACCAAAAGCAAGAAATAAATGCAACTTCACCTTCCCAAGACTGATCTGGGTTGCGAGCTACAGAAATAGTGACTGGATGGCTTTATGTCACAAATACACCTTGTTTCAAGCCCTAGCTTTTCCTTCTGCAAACCACTGTGTTCTGGAACTTGTAGTGCAACTGGGTTCACAGTGAGCTGTTCTCTGTTTAGTATATGAAAGCCCAGGATTGTCCAGTTGGCATGGAGCCATATGTTTAGCCTCTGCATTATTCCCTGCTAACCCAGCCACTCTTTTGAAATGATTGCAGGGCACACAAGGTATTCTCCTAAGGTAAGGTGTGACAACAGATTGCAGCGAGTTGGACTTCGGATCTAGAAATACAATGGCCTACATGGGTCTTGAGTCCAAAGGAGACGGCTCTTGAAACTGCTGTTCTGTCTTGGCATTATCAAATTCTAGTTGGGCCATAATTCCAAAAGCTCAAGGGATCAGCAGACCCAGCTGCCTGACGAGCAGTGCCTACACACGCACATTACAGCCTACCTACCTATGCAAGCTGATGAGGAGCCAGCAGTAATTGAAGCAATCACAATGTTTGTCATTGTGGGCAAAATGGTAATCTTTCTAGTCGCGTGGTTTGGGGATCTCACAGGGCCTGCCACAGCAATGACTTTCTGACACTTTGCATAAGTGGCCCCAATGGGAGCCGGAAACCAAAAAACACCAGAGATTCTCAGAACCCAGGCCCTGACACCACGTCACTCATATGCACATTTGATCTCCTCACTGGGCGGGGCAAGGCTGCACAGTGTGTTAAAGGGGGCCGATGAGGGTCTGTCACTATGGTCATGATCATGCCTACTGCCCTTCATCTGCCTCCAAGGAGACCCCAATTTAACTCCAGTGCCAGCAGGGTCCAGCCCATTGTTGATGTCCCAAATGATTTTCTAATTCCTGACAAGCCGGTCTGTAATTTAAACTCACTGCCACTCTGGAATCTCAAATCTGAACACCCATTTGGCCTCACTTAACCGTACCACCTTAACCGCCACACGATTTTGACCTCCTTCTGAGCGTTCTTACCACAGTTCATCACATGGTTGGCACACCCAATTTTTGGAATCCTCAAAAAGTATATATTTTGTGCCTTGTCAGAACTCGGGTACAGCCGTCAGCTGATTCAGTACTGTGTGAATTTGGTCCAGTGAGTTTGAGTATGCTTACCTGTAACTCCTGTTCATCAGCATTGTATATTTCATGGATTCACATGCTTTCAATATTCCCTGCCGACAGTATTATAGCTTATAATAAAGCTTTTTAGGCTCACATTAGTAGCCCATCATTGTCCTTTTGGGTGTATTCTGCCCCAGCTAATGAGACGTCGAGTACTGGCCCCACCCAGGAGGCCATTTTCAGATAAGATTCTAACCCCAGAGCGATGGGAGTTAGTGTATTATAGCCTGACTCTTTACGGGGTGGTTGGCAGGTCTATGTGAATCCATGAGAGATACCAATGCTGGGGAAAAGGAATTACAGGTAAGCAACATACTCTTTCTGCAGCATTGGATTGTTCATGGATTCACATGTTTTGAATAGAGTACAAATCAGTTTGCATTCGTGAATTAGAGGGGGTAAGGGAGAAAGACATACCATAGGCATTGTTGTCACCATTACCTCTGCTTCCCCTTGTCCCTCCATGCTTCACGAAGGTGTGTGGTACTGCCCTGGTTGCTGCACGGCAAATGTCTGACAGGGGACTCCCTGCCCAAAACGCTGCAGATTAACCCACTGCTGTGGTAGAATGCACTCAAATGAGCCCTTGCAGGCTATTGGCTTGCTTATGCGCTGTTGTGATTGTCAAGGAGACCCATCTTGAGATTCCTTGCTTGGAAATGGGTTGACCCCTGTTAGGGATTCCAAAAGCTACAAACAGCTGTGATGTTCGCAGAAATTATTTAGTCTTGTCTAAATAGAACATTAATACTCTCCGAAGATCCAGCAAATGTAGTTACTGTTCTGCTGGAGTAGTAGGCCTCGCAAAGAGCACCGTTAGCGTTGCTTCTGCTTGTAGGTGGAATTCCGATAGTACTTTAGGGATGAAGGTAGGATTTTGTTTCAGGATGACCTTGTTTGTCTCAAAACGTAGGTATGGTGGTTTGACAGAAAAGGCATGTATCTCAGATACTCGTCGGAATGACGTGACCGCTACCAGAAATGCTGTCTTCAATTACACATATTTTATGCCCGTAAGCCATTGGTTCAATATCATAGTGCTGCTAGGACCATATTCGGGCTCCACTGTGGAGGAACTTACTTTTGTGGTAGATGAGTGCAGAAAATAGCTCATGAAATGTTTCAATATACAAGCTCCGAATAGGGGTGATCTTTTCTCTTTTCTGTTGTATCTAGAAATTGCTGCCAAGTGCCCATTAATGGATGCACGTGATAGGCCGTCTTTAGCCAACTTAAGAAAATAAGGCAGGAGCTCATGAGGCGCTATACTGAGTGGGTCTTACTGCTGCTGTGCATACCACCTGCACAAATGATCCCACTTATATCCATACGATTTGTTTGTGGATTCTGCTCTGACTGCTTTCATAATGTTTCTACATTCTTGCGAGAGTGGAACTTGGCCAAATTCACAGAAGTCAGGAGCCAGATGTTTAAGATGAGAGATCCCTCGTCGTGGTGTAGAACTTGTTGGTTGCACATTGAGAGCAAGCTAGGATCCTGCCCCAGAGGAATTGGATGGTCTTGAGATAGATAAGAGGTTGGAGAACCAGGGTTGTCACGCACACGCTGGTGCTATCAGAATGATTGTGCATTTCTACATCGTGATCCTCTCCAGGACTTTGCACATCACAGGATTTGGAGAGAATGCATATGCGAACATCCCTTCCCACGATATTGCAAACACATCTCCCAGTTGTTGGTTGTGTGCTTATCTCCTGGCGAACTGAGGACATTTGTTGTTCTCCCACGTGTCGAATAGGTCGATGGGAGGTGTTCCTCACCTTGTGAAGATATCTTTAAGTTTTTTGTTCACCAGTTGCCACTTGTATGACCGATTGCCGGCTCTGCTGAAACTGGTCTGCAGCTTTGTTCTGTATTCCTGGTAGATGAAATGCTTGGAGCTGCATGCCATTCTTGACCGTCCAGTGCCATAACTGTTGTACTTCCGTTGAAAGGTTTCTGGACCTTGTGCCTCCTTGCTTCTGCACACAATAAATACATGATGGTCGTGTTGTCTGTCCACACTCACTACCTTGTTTTTGAGTATTTTGGTGGAATGAACGGAGGGCTCGGGAAACCGCTTTAAATTCTAGAACATTGATATGGAGTTGGGTTTCCTGGACACTCCAGTGTCCCTTTACTGATAGGGGTTTTGTGTGCACGCCCAACCCTGTGAGTGACACATCTGTGACCAACAATACTTAGAAAGGTATTTCTTTGAATGGTATCCCTTTTGTGATGCTGATTGGCATCCGCCCACCATCGCAATTTGCACGCCAGTAGAGATGTTACTGTCAGTTTGTCATTCCAGGATCCATTTGTTTGAGGCCATTGGTCTGCCAGAAACTGTTGTAGCAGCCACATTTGTAACCAGCATGAGGTATGCATGAGAACATGGTCACGAGCAGCTGCTTGCAAGTCCAGACCGATACATTCTTGCTTGGACAGAATTTGTTGAAAAGAAGAGGTATTATCTGTGTCCTTTCCTGGGAGTGTCGAACCCACTCTTTCATGGTGTTGAATTGATGCCCTAGTAACACTAAAGTGTTCGGTGGCCTGAAGCATGTCTAAGTTTATGGCAACGCCGAGGCATGAGAGGGTGCTTGGCACGTGTTGTACAGTGTTTTTCATTTCGAGATATGACGGTGCCCGTAACAACTAGTCATTGAGGTAGGGATATAAGTGGTACCCCTCCCTTCATAGAGACGCGGCTACTGGGGCCAGGAACTTGGTGAATGTCCTGGGGGCTGAGCGTAATCCGAACAGTACTACCTTGAACTAATAATGGCTGGTTCCTACGACAAACCTTAGGAACTTCCTGTGTACCTTCCGAAAGGGGATGTGAAACTATGCATTTTTGAGGTCCAACGATGCTAGGAAGTCTCCTTCCCTTACCGCCTTTATAAAGTCGGTTAAGGTAACCATCCGGAATTTTTGCTTTTGACATATTTGTTTAGACCTCTTGGATCTAGAATTGGTCTCCATGATTTGTCTAGTTTTTGGAATCTGGAATATCTTCCCTGGTTCGTGTTTTATAAGTAGCTTTTCCACCTTGCTTCTCAGGATTTGGAAGTTGGAGATGGTCTTTTGCTGATTCTACTATATGCCCTTCCTTTAAAATGTCTGAGCCATCTGTCCGTGGTGATTTGCTTCCATTGTGGCAGATGGTATTGTAGGTTGCCTCCCACTTGTTGTAGATGTTTTACCGTGGGGGCCCGGAAGCGGTCGGAGCCAGGCTTGCTTTTGTTGTCTTCCTCTTTGGCAGTTGCTGGCTGACATCTCCTTAGGGCTGTTTTGTAGTCCTTCTGTTTGTAAGGATAGAACCTTCTGTACCCTTGATAGTGAGTCTAAGAATAGGAAGACCCTCTTTGGTATGATCTTGCCGCCCTTGCTTGTGGTTGCTGAGCACCCTAAGGCTCCTAGGAAGGAAGGAAAATTGCATTGTTGAGAAATTGCGTTGTTGAGTTGTTAAGTATCTTCCTATATCTGTGTCCATTTTCATTGCTTTTAAAGTCTCGCCAATTTTGGGTTAAAAAAGTTGGACTCCTTCAAAACTTATGTCTAAGACTTTTAATTGGAGGTCTTGCCTGAAATCAGTGCATTTTAACCATGCATGCCTTCGCAAAACAACCCTTTGTGGCTGATCTGCTTGAAGCCAGGCTCTGTTATATCAACAGCAATAATGATGGCATGATTAGTTGCCTCTTCTCCTTCTCGCAGGAGTTCATGACTTGTTTGCGTATTTCCTCTGGCAGATGCTCCATCAGTGGTGCCATTCTGTTCCACATCTCGCAGTCATATCTGCTGATTATCACCAGGGAATTTGCTGCCTTAACTGTAGTGGCACCTGTGACCAAAATCGTACCCAACGCATCCTGCTTTCTACTGTCGTTATCCAGCGTGATGGCGCATTTCTGACCTTGTGTGTTGGACTTTCTCCCTACTGCTGCCGAGACCACCAACTAGGGAGTAGGATCGGATTTCAGACACCTTGGGGATGATCCGGAGCTCTGAACCTCTTTTCTAGTCGCCCTTTCAAGGCTGGTTCCGAGAATGTTTTTTTCATTGGTAGCAATCCTTCTTCCCATACATGGTCCAAAATGGAGTGGACATCACCGTTTTCCTTCGCTTATGCATTAAATCAAAAAGGAAACAGTCCTTCTTTTGTTCAGCGGGGACTAGACCAAATTCTTTGCATACCGTCTGCATGATGGTCTGGGGACTGTCAGGCAGCTCCTCGGGTACAGGGTGAAGTCCTGTATCTGCGTCATCCAAGTCATCCTGTTGTGGAGAATGGGTAGAAGCATTGTCTGTTTCTCTGTTGTCATCATCATCCGTGGTTGATGAGTGCAGTTCTCCCTCCTCATGCTTGTGATATGGCTAGTGCATTGGTGCTGGAGAAGAACGCTGTGCCCTTATTGTGCCCTTATTGAACTTTTCGACCCATCTCAGTGCAGAGGCATCATCGGTGATTGTCTCAGGGACGATTAAGTACCCCTGGCGGGAGTATCGTTGGCATGACTGCCTCCCTCACCTCTGTGTTTCTTCTCCTTTGCAGGATAAACGGTATCCTAGAAGGACTCAGTATCTCTTCACATACCTCTCGTTGGTCTTGTATTGATGGCAGTTTCCTATCTAGTTGTTGTATTAAAGACTGTAGTGTGAATACTATTGAAGAGACAGTAACGATTGTGGGCCTATGGTAGGCTGGGATAGGATTGGCCGAACTGGGAGGCCTAGATCCTTGGGTGCAGGCTGAGCGCCTCAAATACTGGTGATCTTAACTGTGCTTCCCGTGGAGATTGTGGCTTCGGGTCCTCGACAGAGAACTGAGGTGAATTACTTTGCTCAAACTAAGAGTCCATATGATGTTCTTATATTTGTTCCGTCAGTATTGAAGAAACTGGTGACAAGGATGGTTCCCTGCTTGCAGATATGGCGTCCTGACTATCCACCTTCTTAGAGGGTTGCAACTGCTTCAGCGGTTTTTTATTACTTTAGGCCTTTCTTCTTTGGATATAGTGGCTTCTACCGGGTCTTCGGCCTTCTCACTTTCCACAACCTCTTGTGTATTTGAAAATGTTTTCATTGGTTGTCTCCCACTGGATGTAGGTGATTTTTGGTGATCTGTCAATGATTTCGTGAATCTTACTCCTCCAGTGGTTTTTTGTTAGAACTTGACTCTCGGTGGTTTCAGCAGCAGCGGTATTGGCGATGGCGATATCGACGGACGGTGTGATTTAACGCATTTTTCATCCATTATCTGTTTAGAAAGGTCTATCAATCTTGTAGTCCACCACACTTCTAGAGGTTTCAGCATCTGAAAAGGGGTATTTACCCTCATTAAACCATAGGGATAATTTTCTCTTTCTGTCTCTAAGAGTTTATGCTCTAAAAGTAGCACAGCCATCTTGAATATGATTAGGTTAAAGGCAGTATATGCATTCAGCATGTCTATCCCGCAAATACACATTTTTAATGCCACATGTTTGGCATGCCTTGAAAAGGGCTTTCTGTTTTTCCTTTATCTCCCTTTACAAATGTCACTTATCTGTTTGAAGAGGATGATTTCTTGAAGAAAAGTCGGTTTTTTGAAGTATTTTCCAACAATGTAAACTTTCTCTCAGGAGAAATTGTTCAGAGGACTCCTCGTCACAATGTGCTGTTAGATTTTGAAGAGGGCCTCCTGGTTGGGGGTAGATAATCGACGTCCCATTGGCTGGGGCATAATACAACCAAAGGTACAATGATGGGCTAATAAAGTGAGCCTGAAAAGCTTTATTGTAAGCCATAATACTAAGATTACAGAGGTTTCCCCAACCTGTCTGCCGTAAAACTTGTAATTCACTGTGGTCTTGTGAGCCTGGTACCACAAAGGAAATGAACATGGCTAAACAACACCATTTTATTTATTACTTGCCCCTTTTATCTCTACGATTGTGTGTGCTGACCCTCATTGGAGACTTTAATTTGTGTATTGACTCGGATTCCCATACCATGGCCCAAAATGTAATTTCCTCAATGTCTGAAATGGATTTTCACTAGAGAGTTTCTGCCGCTACTCCCGTGGAAGGACACACTCTAGCTGATGTATTCCCTAAAGCACTTCCATCGCAATTCAGGCTTTACAGTCAGCAACTTGCTTACAACATACACCCGCGTTATTTGCAATCATATACGTAACCTATAAAGCCAGTACTCACAACCTCAGCTTCAGCTGGCAGCAATAAGGAGATTAGACACCAGACTGATGGGTAAACCAAGCTTCTTGTATTAGATAGAAAATAAACAGCATACAGGAAAATTATCACCTAATAAGCAGGAAAATACAGAAGGACAAGTGTCCCGGCAGTTGTCACATGGAGCTCAGGAGGGACAGCCCTTAGGGTGCAGGTTATATAGCATATCATAAGCAATCACTAATACATTATAGCATTTTCATAAGGTGGGTGGATCTTAGCATGACATTGCAGACATGTGGCAATAACTGTCGACATCTCACTTGTGACATTGTGACAAAGTCTTATGGGTACATTGTGTTGTATTATGGAGAAGCAGTCTTCGCAGAAACACTACTGTTAGCTACAATGTATGGTGCTAATGCTACACTTGTAGAGAGCAAACGGAAGCAAAGGTCTGACGTGTCCCATTGCATTGTTATGGGGTCTTGGTCTAATTTGCAAAAGGCAGGTTTTGGGCCTGTCAGAGGAGCTGAGTGCAGGGGGAGGCCTCAGGCAAAGGTAAAATGGGGGATCTGAGGCCTAAATGTATGAGAGTATAATGTAGCTTACTATAGCACAACAATCCTGCCACATCACAATGGATGAGCCCAGTGAACCAAAAGTGTTTTGAATCCAAGTTAATAGTGAGCCGGCATAACCTTTGCTCATTTTGTGTAAGGTCGTACCAACCTCTTGGTGGCGTTTTATGACGTCCTCAACCTGGGAGGATTAATCAGGTACCCAGGTGCAGCATTCTTGTCCCGTAACTTTACAGGTTCCCCCTTGGGCAGCTAGTCGATAATCAAGTGCCATTCTATTCCAGAGGACAATAGTTTTGAGTGCAACTTTTTTGTTTTTAAGAATCTGTATTCCTTGAGTGATGTTGTTGGCTACCTGTGTGCCACAGGTAGGAGTGATAGGGAATGAAGATCAGCCCTGTTGATTGCAGTGCCAATCCTCTGGACCAGTAACCCTAGGAGACCTTTGAACCATGTCGAGGCGTTGCGTTTGGAATGTCGGGGGGTGTAGTGAGCTATTTGAAAAAGGGACACATGGTGGATTGCTGGGCGAATGAACCCAATGGTGTAGTGACCAGTCCAGTTAGCTGGTAGCCATTGGTAGGCACTAGCCCCACAAAGGAAGTATAACCCTCTGTTGGGGTAGAGTGCTATTGCGGTGCTAGGTGTGACATTACTATGAAATTGTCCTTTCCTACTGACAGCTGAGTGGTTATATGTGGTGGTGGTAGCACTTTAGTTAAGGACATAGGTGGCTGGTTTGATACCCATTGAAGGCAGAGTGCCTATCGCAGTGAAAGAGATAAGTGTGTCTAACAAATGTGTTCAGTATTTTGGGAGATAAAGTATTGGTGTAGCTGGGGTAGAAGAATCCCTGGGGGAAGGGATGGGTCAAATTGGGACAAGAAGAGTCATTGATCAGGAGGTCATAACACCATTGAGCAAGTTTGAATGGGGCGGGGATGAAGGGGACCCCCCCCCCCACTGCCGTACAAAGGAGTGTTGGAGCATACACAGCAATCAGAGGCATTCATCAGGTCAGCATAGGCACAAGTGAAGTTGAGGAAGGTGTTGGAATATTCAAAGCATGTGAATCCATGAAAGATCCAATGCTGGAGAAATTCTATTCTTAAACAAGACTATCTCCAAGAGAGCACAGTAGGGTAGCAATCATTTCAGCGATAGTATGATCCTGTGTCTGCTCTGTAGCCCCGGCCGGAGAACTTGTAATTCACTGTGGTCTTGTGGGCCTGGTACCACAAAGGAAATTAACATGGCTAAACTACACAATGTGTTGGATTACTTGCCCCTTTTAGCTCTACGATTGTGTGTGCTAACCCTCATTAGAGACTTCAATTGACTCGGATTGCCATACCCTTGCCCAATATGTCATTTCCTCAGTGTCTGAAATGGATTTCCGCTAGGCAGCTTCTCCCCCTACTCCTGTGCAAGGACACCCTCTTGCTGCCGACTTTCCTAAAACACTTCCAGCACAATTTAGGCTTTACAGTCAGCAACTTGCTTACACCATACACCCGTACTATTTGCAATCATATGCCTAACCCGTAAAGCCAGTACTCTCGGCATCCTATTGTTAGGTTGCCCGGTTTCTTGGCCCACCTTAAACTCATCCATAGGAACTGCTCTTCTTCCGCTGAAGCTTACAGTCTCTCAGTAATCACCATGATGAACAATATAGCTGTGCAGCTCACTGAACCCTGTTAGGAAGGTGTTCTCTTTTAGCAACTTTCCCCTTCATATTCTGTGGACCGCCAAACTTTTTGCTTTTGTTTTTACACTTTCTCCTGACTTTTTGCAGATAAGCAAAGAATTCAGCTTCACTCCCCTGGCTTTGTGCTCATTGTTATGGGGGAAACGTCTAGTCCTTCAGACTGTCAGTACTGGGGAACTATGTTTCCCTTAGTCTTTTGACTTACCTTTTTGAGTAACTTTTGGACATTGCAGAAGTCAGTGCAATGGTGTGTCTTTTGTATGACCCTAGATACACTCAAAATGATTTCTGGTTACTTTGAGGTGTGCTTAAAGACAAATGCTGGCTTAAGTTACTTCTTCATACTTTTTACTGTATTTTTATTTAGCTTTACTGCGTTTCCTGTGTTTGGCTACCAACTCGGTTTAGTGTCCAAACATGGCCGTGCCACAAGGTTTTTCCTTTGTTCTTTGGCCATCTTGTCTTTTTGCCTTCTTCCTTCCTTCTCGGGTCAGGAAATCCTTTCATGGTCATGCATTTGCCAGGAAAGATGTGCTTTCCGCGGGCTAGTGCAGGCCATGTGAGTTGGAAGATATACTAAGAAAATTCTCCTGTTAAAAATTATATTTAATCAATTCACTTTTATTTCATTTGACTGATACTCATCTTACCTCATTTGATGAGACAAACAAATACAAATATTTACAACAACACCTAAAAAACATAACAAAGCATTCAACAAGGTTTGTCCTATAACACAATAAGGGCCGGACTCATGAAAGTGTTTTATAATGGCACAATGCCGTAGGAAAACATTCTGTGAATCAGGCCCTTAATGTGTAAACAAAAAAACTATTCGCAAACCAAAAACATTGTCAAAAACAAATTCAAAACACCAGGCCATCCCTACCAGGATAGCACCTAATAATGGGAAACAAATTACACCTGGACATGAATTACCTAACTAGATATAAAAAAATACATTCTATTACAATTTGTATTAATATTTTTCACTTCATCGTACACTAATTCATCTATGGAATTAATCATTGATAATCCCAATTACATAGCTGTAAATCTTCATTGAAGTAGATGATGGCATATTGACGTTTCTGCATACATTTTTCATCAGAACGCCTTTGTCAGGGCCTATATCAAGCTTCCTTAATGTCCGTACATGACACTCTAGAGCGAGCTTCACCATAAATTGATTCAATGCAATCTATAAATATAAAAGAAATTCACCAATTCCCTATATTCATAATTAAGGAGATAAACTCATCCTGCATATTGTATGCATTTAATGTAAGCAGAACGTTTAAGCCTCGACTAAACTACTCACCCCAGATGAGAAAATAGATTGTACAGCATTGGGTTCTCACATGTACTACCTCTGTATTTACTGACAGGAAACAGAGACAAACAACATATTGTTGATAGAAAATCCTATGACTACAATCTGGGCGTCCCCACCATCAACCCATAGATATTGTTAAATACATCTACATTAGCCTTGCCGCATATCCAACTTTGCATCTTTTTGTAATATAAGTTTCAACTGGGTAAACCGAACGTGATCACCTAGTATTTAAATTAATTCTTGTTTCTTTTTTTTTTCAATCTGACCCTGACTTGGAAGCCAGGATGTGGTTTGAGACTGGCTGGCTCCAATACACAAACTGGTTTCAGTATGTCTGGAGTGTATGCATGAGTTTCATCAACAGTGGTCCCTGATTGGACCACTGCTGGGGTGTGTGTCAGGGGCACATCTTCCATTGGCTGCGCTGGGTTTCGGTTTCACCTGAGTTTTCCATAAGAAGTAAATATCCTGCCAGAAGCCAAGTATCCTGCAAAGCCGTGAATTCTTTGGAAGACCCGTGAACCGATCCTGAGAAGGCAGGGTGGCCAACTTTTGCTGCAATCCCAGTGCAGCCCTGTCTGGCTACTGATCTTAGAAGACCTTCGTTGGTGCTTTGACCCGTTGAAGTGGTGGGAACAACCATTCCCGAAGTCTTCTTGGTAGCTGTCGAATTGCAGTCTCCTGAAGCGTTCCTGGGCCATGCAGTGGACTGACCAACTGCAATTTGTGCTACTGCAGTAAAAGAGTTGTGGTCCCATGTTTCAGCTCAGAATTCAAAGGGTCACCAGCTTGTCATGCAGGAGTCCTAGCATCGACAAGGCTCAAGATAGAGGACAGACTTTGACCGCAACATCTGTATCCCCTGTTGTCACTGTGCATCGGTGACCATCACTGAAACCGGCTTTCCCGCATCTATTCGAGGATCCTGAAGAGTCCTGCACCGATGCCTGCTGCATTGTTCCACGAGAAAAGGCTGCACACAGCTCCTGGACATGACCGGATCTCTTCTGGCACCCGTATCTCCTGGGCTTCATCGACCGAAACCAACAGTGAGAGAACCTACCCCAGGAAACCACCCTCCAACGATCTGCCTAGTCTGGAGAAAATTCAAGGAGTACAGGGGGTTGGTAAGTTACTGTGGTACTTACCTCCCCCCTAGCTCTACCCTTTTAAACATTTGAGAAACATTTGAATAGTTTTACAAATATTTGGCTTTGGCAATACTTGGTGCTGAGAGCCCCGCCAAAAGCTAGAACAAGTCTTACCAGTATACGTTTTCCTCTCACTTTTGGACCCTTGTTCACATCCTCAGAATCCTCCCCCTCATGTTTTCCCATCTTCATGCTGTTCCCATCTTCACCTTGTATCCTGGCTTGCAACATTATGTGTTACTACTGACTTCTGCAATTGTATTCACTCTCCCTCTTGCTTCTCCGCTCTTTTGACTGCCAACTCTGTTCTCTCCTCCTTTCCCTTTTCCCTTTTCCTATCTGCTCCCCTTACTTTCTTCTATGCACTTACTCTATCAGAATTGTCCCTGGACCTAGTATGATAGCAACCTCGTCTGTCTTCTCCTCCCTCCCATTACTGTTTTTTTCCTCCTCTCCATCCAGCACTATCTGAAATGTCGTCAGGCCTAGTATGATAGTTGCTTGTTTTGTTCCTCCCCTACCTTTCTGCGCCCCTCTCCCTCAATTCTCGTTTTTCTCCAGCTCAACCAGAAATGTCATCAGGCCTAGTATGGCAGTCGCCTGTCTGTTTCCATTTCCTTCCCAATCTCCCCCTCCCTTCCTATCTATGTCTTAGCTCTTGCACTATCTGAAATATCGTCAGGCCGAGTACGGTAGTTAATTTCACATCCTTACTGTTCATGGCCTATAAGAATGTAATTGTATTTTCCCATGTTCCCTCCCTTGCCTTGAAGTGGTTTGAAAAACATTGTGTATAGGCACTATATAAATAAACTATCATATCATATCTCCTAAAACTTTTGGAAACATTGTGTACTTTTGGGCACACGACCCCAGTCAACTGAGGGTTGGACTTTATAAGTGAGGGTTGCAATTCCTGTGGACTTTGAGTGCCATATCCAATTACTTATCTTCCCTTTCAGGTGTTACGTTGGGGGCGTAGGGGGGGGTTAATTGATTATATGGCAATGACAAACTGTGACTGTATATGTGTGTTACATTGTTTAATATTGTGTGATATTACTACCTGTTATTAGCCATTTTTCATAATAAATAGATAAATAAAGTATTTTTGTACTTGCATATCTAAGTGTAATCTTTGATTGCACATTGTGTGGAGTCATTGTGGACCCTGACCACACTCAACTCTCCTGAGACTCAGCCTTGACCACTCTCTTTGCTACCTTGATTGGTTTGACTAAGCTCCCAGAGTTCCCCTGTCCGCTATAACTAGATTGGATTCCTAAACATCTGTCCACCAGGCTAGAGTTTATAAATCCTGTAACAAGTCCTACAGACAAACTATCCGAAGCCTGAGGGTAAAGCATTGTATACAAATACAATTGGGAAATACAAAAAAAATCCATTTTCCTAAAACAACAAAAGATTGGAAAAGGAACGGTTTGGTTTGAAAACATGTGATGGATTCACTTTTTTGTTTTAATGTGGCTAGTAACTAACCCTCCGGAGGCAGGCTCTTGGTGATTGATAAGTGGAAGCCCGTACCTCTTTTCACCTTGTCTGTATACAGTTACATTGGTCATGGCACTTTCCTCCTTCCCGGGGGAGAAGGTTGTTCCAAGCCCCCTTTTGGCTGTCAAACCTTTCCACTGTCTTCTAGCTTCTGCATGGGTCATTAAAGCCACCCTGACAAGTGGCGTCCGGCTGCCATCGCCATCACCATTAGCCATATTCACCACTTTGGGGAGCTGCACATTTCTTGGTGCAATCTGGCTCTTTTGATTGTCTTATGTCAAGTTGGATGCCCTCCTGTTGGTCGCAGCTAATCTTTGGACAGAATCAAGTAATTATGAAGGAACGTCTTGCCTATCCAATCGCTAAATGCCATGTGAGGTCGATTGAGTGTTTTTATGATTTTTTCAGATGTGACATCCTTCTTGATATAAAATGCCTAACATCAAATGCCATAGAGAGTGTAGTGTGCTCTTGTTAAGCCATAGAGGGTGTAGTGTGCTCTTGTTATGCCATAGAGAGTGTAGTGTGCTCTTGTTATGCCATAGAGAGAGTAAAGTGCTCTTGTTATGCCATAGAGTGTAGTGTGCTCTTGTTATGCCATAGAGAGAGTAGAGTGCTCTTGTTATGCCATAGAGTGTAGTGTGCTCTTGTTATGCCATAGGGGGTGTAGTGTGCTCTTGTTATGCCATAGAGAGAGTAGAGTGCTCTTGTTATGCCAGTAATGTAAAACCTGACTGGGAAAAAAATTACTTATGCTGCCTCGGCAATGCTGGTGGTTTCTCTGCATTTCCTCAGAGTTCACACATGTGACAGCAGTTCGGTTAATGAGACTGAGTGGGTGGCTTAGCGAGCGCCAGAATACTTCGGCTGCAGCAATTGTGGCTGTCATGGCAGAACACTGGGCTTCTTGCCAAGTTTCTGACTCACTGTAGCAAGAGAGCGGCCTCGGTTTGTTGGTCGGGTCGGCGAATAGATTTGTTAATAAGTGGCTTTAGCTGCCTGAAAGTCTCTGACTTCTTTTTCTTCAAAGAAGGTAGGCGAATCGATGCGTTCAAAAGTTCATTATTTGAATAAATGTAGGAGAAAGCGTCGACTTTAATTATGGTGCAGTCACTAACCAGTCACGGCCGTGGTTGTGTTATTGAAGGCGGGCTTCTTTTCCTTTTAGGTCAAAACAGGCGCAGTTAAAATTAAATGAAGAAAATGAGCAACGCAATATTCCCTTGTTGGACAGTAAATAGTACTTTCCATCGCTGTTTCCGCCATTGCACTATAGCCCAGAATCCCGCCAAGCATCGAGGCGTGACTTCTCAGCAGATAAGTACAACTATGGGCCTGATCGCGTGTTTGGCAGCAATAGTAAAGCATATGAGGCCTGATGAAGGGGCAGTAAAATGTCTGAAAACCATTCCGCTGAATACTACTGCTGCATGTGGTGAAGAGGCATACGTGACGATCTGACCCTTCCTGCCATTCATGCAGTAACAGTAATTACCAGATGTGAAACTCAATGAAATCCCATCCATAAATCCCAGAAATGCAGCGGCTGCCTCCGGTAATACAATGATTGGAAGTAGAAACCCTGCACATGCGGAAGTACATACCTCGCAGGCGACCATTACAGGAGTATAGTCAATTGGACAAAGAGCGCGGTCAGTGAAAACCAGCAGCCAGCATTCAGGGGACCCCACAGGCTGCCAAGGATCAGTGGACGCTGGAGTTTTCAGAGCAGGTGCTAACTGTAGTAGCTGAGGAGGGTTAAGGAGGCACCCAGGCTTGGGGGCCACTTGAATGCTAAAACTGCTCTATCCAAGTGTGCCCTGATATGAGACAAAGATATGGGTGTCTCTGTATATCCCGGACCAAGGAGAGACCTTAAAACGGTTGGATAATCTACAGAGGTGGCTCTGCAAATGAATATCTGGTCACAGGGAGGGGTACATGGCACCTCGTCACGGGGCACTGCTGCAGACCCTTGGGCGGCAAAGGCAGCCCAAGTCGTCAAAATCACTGGCGTAACCGGATCCTGCAATGCAAAGGCTGGGGCGGGCCCACAAGTTGCTGGCAGTAAGTACCATATCCACATATACAGTCAGTTATCAATGTCATGGATAGGGATGTACACACCTGAGAGCAGGAAATCTGGTGAAAGCCCAATCTCGGGTAAAGGCCAATATGAAGACAGAAGAGCAGGGCTTCCATGAATCTTGCTCACAGAAAGGCCAGAGCAGATGTGTTCCACGCCATGTCAACTCCAAAAGCACCCATCAAGTGAGTCCACATAACACTTGGGCTTGGCAAAGATTGGGTTATTGTGTACGTAATAGGGGGAAAAATTAAATGAAAATGAACATTGTGCTGACATGTTTGTATAACGATGCTGTGAAAATGTGTATTTGTTTTTATGTGGGGTTGCTAAGCCATCTGGATATCAGTTGTAGGTGGGTGTTGTTCCTGCAATGGATGGGGGTGTATTTCCCATACCATTTCTCAATCAAATAAAGCATAATTTGCCTTCCGTTTCGCTGCCATTCTGGAGATGCTGGTGCTCATAAGTACAAAATGGACCTTCCGCACCCCGGGTTCATTGTTCGATTTCAAACGCAGTAGAATTACGCCATACAATAAAGCACGGAGTCGAAGTGAAGTGATCTATCTCCTTTATTGAACTGAACACTAACCCCGCTTGGCGGTAACCCTGCGTTTTCTCTGTCCCGCCTCTTAACTCCTTCAACAGTGAAATTGGACTGGATGGTGTATGTCTCTGTGGACATACAGAGGACGTTACATCTCTCCCCCACTTAAATCATTGTGTCCTCCTTACCCCATTTCCTCAATCCACCTAGTGGGTTTGCGAATAGTTCTTCTTGATGGATTCCGAGCCACTGGGGTGTACTCTTCTTTGCCGCTGTCACTATCATCAATGTAAACATCACCATCTTTAAATTCCGAGCAACTCTCATATGAGTTCTCTGAGGTGGTTGGAATCTCACTTCTTGGAGTTGCATCACTATTGATCTGTTTGAAAAAGGATGAGTTTCTGGTGACTGAGCGAGTTGGGTTTGCTGCAGTCACCATGGATCCCTTCACATGTGTCACAATCAAAGGTTCAGGGCTGAATTCCGTGTCTTCTTGGAGCCTTGTGACTGTCGCATCAACATTTCGTCTCCTATGTGGATGTCCTTTGCCTTCCTACTGGCATCATCATATTGCTTCATTTTCTCATTGCTTTATTTGTCTCTAGCTTTCAAATCTAACTCCATTGCCACCTCCCTGTTGGTGGTTTGGGGAAGAGTGGTTTTCACCACCCTGCCAAACATCAGTTAACCAAAAGTTGCAAGCATATTACAAACCATTGGCGAAAAATCCTTGGTAATTAATAAGAGAGATCGGTTGTTGCCAATGCCCTTTAATTGTAATGTCCCAATTGTTATATAGAATGCAGTAATGCAAATAAGATTCTACTAGTGGTACAGTTTTCAAAAGTCACTATTTATTGCTTCATACTGTTCAAATCCATTTTTCTTTATAATCAGTTCTTAGGTAATCAAATTCAGCTCCTTTGGTTATTTAAGTAGTTTACTAAGGTTTTCACCTCTTAGGTTTTTGTCTTGTACTCTTCAAAGGTTTTTAAAGCCTGAGTTGTCTTTAACTTTACTCAATGTTTTCTTTCCTCTACACGTGTTTCACCATCCTGTGTGGAGGTCTCTTTAGAAGGAAAACTTGTTCCATTGCTGCTTTTTTATTTTAATACGTTCAGTATAAGTTATGATTTTGTGGTACCTGTAAACAAAAAACTATACCCATTGTATCTGTCAGATAATGTTTAACATATTAGATTCCTCAATTGCTAAAGATAATGAGGGGTATATAGTTAAAGTAACTTACCTATAGGTGTTTGTGGCTTTGTAGCGCCTATGGGAGTCCCTGGTCAGGTGAAAAAGCCCTTATAATGTGCAATTGCGTATTGTTAATCATAGGTAGCTTAATTGTGCTAGTTAGGGACTCAAGATACCACCCCTACATCTTAAAGTTCTCCTTAATCTTTGTTTGTTTATCTTATCTTCTAACCCTTTTCAAACGCTGGAAAATGTGCTGCCAGCTGGTTCTGCCAATCTTGTTTGATCTCCGGGTTGATGTGTAATTTGATCTGTTTTCCTTTTAACTTGCCTAGGCCTTTGAATAGGGCTGGGAACATCTTCACCATCATGTCCTTTGGATTTACTGTGTGAGCTGTCATGATTTGGTACATGACGTGCAACAGTCCCATCTCTATGGCAGATTTGGAACTGAGGATGCTGCCTCCAAGCCCTTCGCCTTTGACTACATATATTGTCACCCTCGCTGTTTTGTCTTTGTAGGTGCACATAGCTTTGAACATGCGCTAACATTTCAATATAGGGATACATGTCAATGCCGGGTTGCTGTAGTGCCCTCTTGATTTTGAGTCCCTGATAGATTTCCTCTTTTACCACATTGAATCTGTCTCCTGTGTCGATTAGGAATTCACGTGGGCTTCCATTTACTTGGAGCAGTAATATCGGGCTGTATTCATTTGCAGTCTTGTTGCCTATTGCGTGGACATAGCCCCTTTTGCGGTCACCACTGGACGAGGATGAATCCGAGTCATTATGACGCCTAGGTGAGGCTTCTATATATCTTATTTTAAGGTGATTTGGTCTTCTCCTTGAGTCATCTGGCGAGCACCTTTGATGAGTGTTGTCTTTCTTGTCTCGTTGTTTGTCTCTGAGGAGATTTCCGCCTTCTGCTGGTAGATCGATGTCTTCTGGTGGTGGGAGACCTCCATTGTCTAGAGTGGGAGTTTGTTCGTCTACTACTTTGTTCCCCTGGGTGGTAGGCTTCTGGAAGTATTTGACATTCTTGCATACCGATTGAAAATGGTTTTCACCTCCACATTTGTCACAGGTGTGTCCTACAGCCGGGCATGGGCCGATATGAGGGAAACTATATCTGCAGCGATAACACTTTCTCTGGTCTTGCATCTGCGCCTTCTCAGATGACCGCAATTGGCACAGGGGTGGAGCAGGTGCTGTCTGTGTAATTGTGATGTTGCCCAGAGATTCTGTTTGCATTGAGAGTGCCATGTCTGCCCTTGGAGCTGCAGAATTTCTTCCAATGATTGGTCTTTTATAACAGTTTAATTCGAAATTCAGCTGATTCAAAGCCGGCAATTGTCTGGGATTTCAATGCTTCTTCTGTGGAATAATGTTCAAAATCATAGTATTTCACTCTTTTATGCCGTCTCATAACAAAATGGTCAAGTGTTTCTCCCTTTTCTTGAGTGGAGGTGTGAAATATGTGGCGTTCATAATCTACATTCCTTAGAGGGGCAAAGTAGTTATTTAGTGAGTCGACGAGGCCCTGGAATGTGTTAGTTGTGTTTTCTGGCATCTCAAACACAATGTCTCATACAATTGGCCCTAATGAATGCATCAATATGCCTCTGTAGCAGCATTCCTCTCTTACCCCTGTTGTATCAATGTAGATGTTTAACTCTTTAAGCCATCTATTCCAGTGTGGTACCAGACTGCTGGTGTCAGAAATGTCAAAAGGGGGAACTTCCTGCAATTGTAAGGATTCATGGCTCCCCTCCTCTCTGGCAGAGTGACTAGGCACAGGGGTGGCGGAGGCCTGGCTTCAGGAGCAGCTATCCGCTTCATTGTCGGACATGGTGACAACACGTTTAGCACAGATGCACTGTGGTAGGGTGTGGGTGGACTTATGCTCTCACCTCCAGTAAGTCGGCAATGCTGGGCTCCCAGAATGAAGCACATGCACGACGCTGGATCCCCTGCAGGCAAGTTCCGTGTGTCGTCAATGGGGCGAGCTGGCATTATATTCAGGATGTGAAACTGCAAGGAACGTGATCACAGAGTAGAGCTCTCTGTCAGGATTACATTATCTGAAATTCCCAAGACTATAATTACCGTTTGTTGCTGCATGGTAAAGCTGAGATATTTTGGCGTTTTAGGGAGGGTCTGTAAGACACGGTAGTGAGTGTTGGTTAAAGATAAATCTCGCCCATAAGAGATCCTGCTAAGGGAACCAGTCGACAGGAACAAAGCGCCATTTACCTTGTGTTACCTCAGAGAGACGCCCGGGACCGGACTTTGCGCTGCTGAACTACTTCTGTTTGCCCGCTCTGTCTCTAAAGGTTGCAGAGGGCTTCATTATGACCCTGCCGGTCCGGTAACAACGGTGCCGGTATGCTTACCGGCACCGTTGTTACCGGACTGGTTGAGTACAAGTTTGCAGGCCACATGGCCTCCCGCCCGCCAGGTCTGACCTGGCGGGCCAAACAGCACCCACTCGCAGACTTTCACGTTGGCACCGGCCTCCCCATTCCCATTGAGTCCTATGGAACTCAAATGGGAATGGGGAGTAACATTTTCCAGCGCCTGGCTTCACGGACCGCTGGGGCTGTAATGCCCCGGTGCATCCCTAAAGCCAGGCACCGTAAAAAAATACACAACTCCGGCAGGGATTGTAATGAGGAGTGTTAAACTACAAGGAGCTGGTCAGGACATTAGAGCTCTTTTAAAGTTTTTTTTTTTCCTTGGGACAGTTTGGTTCACATTTCTTGTTACATTCGCAGCCGATGAGGGATTGACCACAGGGTTTTTGTTTTTTGGGTTCCCTGGTCTCTTTGGTGGAAAGCACATCGCATGGGTACCCCCACACCGCGGTTGTTGTTGTTTTGTGGAGGGTCAGGCTTTGAGAGAGAGAAAACCAAGTAAATGCACTCAGTCCCTTTTTCCGCCGTCCTCGTGAGTCTGCTACACGTTTATTGTTTACGTTTGTGGTAGACGGCAGCTACCAAAGGGGTATATGCTCGCATTTTAACTATTGTAAGTGGAAGCATTTGTATGTTTATGAAACGGGAGGTTTCTGTGAAACCATTGAAGGATAGCTAGTACCACCTATGTGCTAATATTGAGAGTATTTATAGTGTTTTAATTTAAAGGCTAAATGTGATGTGCACATGATATTTACATATGTATTGATCAACTTGGTGCGCAGTAGGGCCTCGCCCGATAGACAGAAGTTTCTCATCAGTCTGGTGGGTGATGATCTAAGTGGTGCCCAGTCATTTTACCGATAACAAAACAGAGTGGTACATTTCACTGAAGTACATAACACCGAAAAGATTAACAAAATATGTATAGGGAAGTAGGTAAGGGGTTAAAACGAGTCGGGTTGGGGTGGCGTTATAAGGTTGGAAAAACAGGGGGTTTGGTGTGGGGGCCCCGAAATAAAAATGAACTCCGTGTTTTTCAGTTTTATGGCTGCAATGAAATGTACCACTCTGTAATTTGGGTTGGTAAAATCACATATAACCGATCTAAGTGTGTGTCATGTATTGCACACTTGCTCAAGAGGAAATGTAAAAAGTATGTAAACTTGTGAATTTATTTAATACTTCTATTTATAAATTACACCCTGGCAAGGTGTGCGTGCAGTTCAGCATGTATGGCTATTATTTCGCTCATGTTCAGCCGGTAAACCGGTAAATTAATACGTATAAACCTTCTGGCCCTCTGGGCATTCTGGTACTTTCTTTATTCACAGGTACAATGGCTGGGCAAACCCTCCATCCGAGCAGGTGAAGCCACCCTTACTACGCATCAAACCTATTCTACATAGGGCTTAGGTTGGTGCTGTTTCCTACTCATGCCCCGTTGAGACTGAAGCGCGCATGTGCGCAGCCCGGCGGTGTACGTGCCCACTCTCATGTTCAACTACAGGTTGCAGAGCAATGTTCTATTCGCACATGCATATTTCCATACATTACTAGCGGAAAGTTTTCTTAGTTGTACAGGCAGTATGACTCCCACAGAGCCAAAGGAATGCCTCAGAGCCCATTCTGCCAGAGTGCACCACTATGCTCCCCAGTTCATGGCACATCATTGTGTCCGTGCACACAACGGTAATTTCAAACTGGTGCACACAAGATTCATGGGTTCATAGGCATGTGTAGCCGATGTAGTACACGACCACTGTCAGGCATGTTGTTAAAACTATTGTATACCCCATGGCAAAGATCAAGTGGCACCACATCTCCAGGTGTATCAGTTACACGAGTACTTCAAGCAACACAACCATTGCAACTTCTGCACCAACCAGGCAAAAGACCATTAAATAGGGTGCACCCACCCATGCCTCCAAAAGGAATTAGACAAAGGCAGGGAACAATGCTCAGCCAGCACAGGCAACTGCAGCTGCCCAGCCAGCACAGGACACCCACCTGGACCAGGCAACACAGTCCTCCAAGCCTGAACAAGTAGCATGACCCTCCAGGCCTGAGCAAGCAGCCACAGCTGAAGAGCCAGGCATGTTACCTATAGATGGCCTTCAGCTCATTCCCACCTCCAACTGATTTCACCGTATCCAGGAGGTGACATGATGGGGGATGCCAGTGCCACCCCACTTGGCACAGGCACTGGTGCAGGATTAGACAACACAGATAGAGGCTAATACAGCTGTTTGGTTGCCAGGTTACCTTCCCGTGAAGACATCCATCTTCACACAAGTGAAGCGCATCAGGCTACAGGATACATAACAATACAGAGTGCATCTGGTCAGGAATGGCTAAGCGCACAGGATGACGTCAGTGAGTCCCAACACCAGGTCATCATCACCCACTTCTGCGATATGGAGACAAGGGTCCCGCGTCAGAAGGACTTACCCAATGAAAAACTGCTTTGGGACATACATTATGCTATAACAAGGCTTACAAAAAATATGAACTGGCCTTTTTAGTGGCTCTGTGGATAAGTTGACAGCCTGATGGAGGGCTAAGACTCGACTAACCTGGGCTTCCTGTCTGCCATATTGGAGAGAATGGCGCACTCCCTGGTCCTCAATCCACATCCAATCACTTTTGCACTGTAGTGTCACTGCATCCAGTAACCTTGGCCCTCGCTGGTCTTGCTGGATAGAAGACATTGCTGTTCTCATCATACTTCTGGGTCTGAAAGGGGAGGAAAGAAAGCGAGGGTTGCTACTACACTGCATAGACTGCAACATCCGTGGCGTTGTATATGAGCTTCCCAAAGATGACACAGACCAATGCAACACTTTAAAGGCCAACCTGGCAAATCAATTCACACCCAAAAAAAATGGGCACTACAACTGCTACATGTTCCATTCCATAATGCAGGAACCGGATGAAACGATGGACAGCTTTGTCATTAGACACAAGACAAACATTAAACTATGTAATGTTCACATGTTCTTTAAAGGCAATACTGTGAAATCACATAACATTGCTGGCTGTGATTGCCCAACCTTTAGAAAAAAACTTGCAAGAATGGTGCTCCCTTGACAACATCGCTGCCATCACCACCTTTTCAATGAGAACATACTTCCAGGCGGAAATCAAGCAATGCTCCACTCACACCCTTGTTCCACCAGACCCAACCTGTTCACCTCAGCCAAAGATGGGGACCCAAGACGGGGTGACAGCTAACAACCCCGCTGCCACCAAGCAATCATGCACCCAAGCTGAGAAATGCCTTCTGGCAGTTGTGTATCCTGTGAGCACCGTCACTTGTTCCTCGAGGGAAAAAACCTTCCCCATTGTCACAGATCTGCTGGCACTCATCGCCATTTCTGGAAACCTGCGTGCCAGGTTGCTGCTTTCAGTAGTCTTCTTTTACAAGGTGACCAATTCAAGACTGGTACAGAATGAAAGGCCTCTGATTACTTCTAGTTCCAATGTCTTGGATGGACAGTGGCTGCGGAGTGCATAAACTCCATCATTCACAATGTCTGGCCCTTCTCCATTATATTGGACGACATCATGGCCGCTTCTTTGAGGGATCCCACCATTGTTGTGGTCATGAACTAGGTTCAGACCCAGAGAGGGAGGCATGCTGTTGAGTTGGGAACATCATGGAAGGGGTCAACATCGAGGAAAGTGCAAAGTTTAAAGGTCATGTAAGCAGAATTTCCTTCTCCAAGATAGTCACATTGTTACACCCAGAGCACTCAGAAGGTGCTGAAAGCCAGCTGTTAGAAGTCACGTCTTCTTGCACAGACCCTGCGAGAGGAAATGGAAGGATTGCGGGTGAGTCTGTATATTCACTAGATCCGCTGGAAGTCAACAGAAACGTTCCACTGAGGTCATATAGCACCATCAAATGCCCCCGAAAGACTGATTGGAAAACATGGAGTGGAATATTGAACTGCTCTCTTAAAGTCTGGGGAAGATGTCTTGACCCCAGTGTTATGTGTGTAAGTCCAAACTCTTCCGGGATTTCGAGTGCAGGAACATGCAAGGGAGGAGTGCTCAATACACCCACACAAACACACACCACACACACACATACCTCTCAACCTCTCTCCCCATCTCCCTGTGGCGTTTCTGCAAGCAGTCCTGAGCAGGGCATGGTGTTTCTGCAAGCAGTCCTGAGCAGGGCATGGTGTTTCTGCAAGGCGCAAACAGTACTGCATCCAATCTGTGAGTCTCAAGTAGAATAATAGATATATTGATGTCCCTATCAGTCTGACAGATCACACAAGTATGAATCTCTTCGACCATCTTTCTTTTGATATCAGCATTAAAGGTAACATTTCAATTGCGGGCACAGAGACGCTCTGTTTGAGTAAATTGCTAGATAACTCCATGTGACCCGGTCGCACCTTTGCATGGCATTTCCTTTCCTTTCATTTAAAAATCCTTGGTAGTGGATGGTGTTAGGGAGAATTCTCAGAAATGTTCTAATTCCTCTATACCTTAGAGACCCCCCAGCAACTCTGCTGGATTTTAGGACTTTTCATTTTTAACCTGGAGAGAGTGAGACCCTTTTTCCCACTCTCTGATGTATTTTTATGTGATTTGAACACTGTGTTTCTGTTGGTAATGGAGTATGACAAACTCCGTAGGCATCACCTTTACATTGTGTCACACAGCACCTTCAGTGCAGTGACACAGGGAAGTCTTTCAGATTTACCTTCTCTTGGATAAACTACTGTTTCCCAGAGCAGTGAAGTGAAATTGATTTTACTTACATTTGTAACTTTCTAGACCCAGCACACACTATCTTACAGTAGGGTGCTGGAGGGGTTACTTAGTATCCCCTAAGTCTAGCTTCTCATGTAACATTTTTATGTTACCCTTTCTTCAATGAATGGCTGGTGGCAGTGGTTTACTTTTAACTACCATTGTGTGTTTTTGCCGCGGGCTGCGTTCGCAGCTGCAGTAAAGCACCCAAGGGTGCCATTTTTGTCAAAATGGCCCTGGTCTTCTTTTTTCGCCATTTCATTGTGGAAAGGTCCTTCTTGAGAGTAACTCTGCGCGCCAAACCAGGTTTGGTCCTTTTGGACATTTTGTCTTTGCCGGGATTCACGAGTGAAGCCTGCCTCTGGCTCCAGGGTGTCTGGCAGGGGCAGGAAGCGAGGGAGCTGCCTGAAACTCCATTTGCTTAGTCTCCTAGGAGACAGAAATGCACTCTTAGGTGATTGGCCGGCTGGCTGGCTGGCAAGGACAGCCACCCTGCTGGCTGACTGACAGCTAGGCTGGAATTAATGGGAATAACCTGTATAAAAGACAAGGCTTTTTGGCTTGGAAGACATAGTCGACCAATGGACAAAGGCATCCGAAGAAGAACTTGTAAGAGACGCCTGCTGCAACTTGGAAGAGATGCCAAGAGCTCAAGGAAGATCCTCCGGACTCCCAGGAAGCAGGACTGACCGAGCCTGAGCCACCTCAACAGAGTGCTGGACCCCAGATGCAAGGAAAGCCCATTTCAACAGCCAAGAGTCCGCGGTGGTGCTATTAACTGAGACACGAGGAGCTGAAACCGCCAAGTGCCACTGAATAGAAGTTGGTCCTTTTCTGTCGCCGACCACCCCGTTGCAGTGCAGGAGTCCTCCATACATCCTCCCTCTTGTCCCCACGACAGGCCCAGGAACACAGGATCTGCAGAGCTGCACAGGAACAGAAGCCAGCTGGAACTGTTTTTCTTCTAACCAAAGGTACTGTAAAGTCTAAGAGAACTTACCTCTTGTGTAATCTCACTTGTCCTCATTGGAGACTTGTCTTGGTTGCTTCTGTAGAGTTGCTATCAGCTTCTTTACCTCACAAGCCTAATCAGCTTGTGGCCCGGCTTTGATTTCCTCTTTTCTACAAAGACTTCTAAAACATTGTGCAAGTGTTTTACGTACCTGCAAGAATTGCTTCAGTTCACCTAGAATTTTGCCCAATTGACTTTGGCCTGGCCTGGCTGCCTGAATGACTCTTCTTCCCTCTGACTGTTTGTTTTGTCTTCCTTCCAGGAAGGGGTTAACTTATTTTGCGTTGGGGGTTGCCAAAAGTACTTACCTGCTTCAGAATATTTGTGAGATCACTTGTTTTATTCTAATAACCTTTCTCTTTGACAAACTCCTAAATATTGCTCTGAATCCAACAGTGATATATTAATGTCCACGGTATCGTAGCTATTTGTCACCTGAGAGTGTAGGAAGTGTCTGTGTGCCATCCCAAATGGGTACTTACTGATTTAGAGAAACTAAGAGTGTGTATTTTGGAGTGTATGTGTGTGTTACTATTATATTGCTCCTTCTGAAGAAGGCTTACTCAAACTGACTGTTAAATAAATTAATAATTTTTTAATCAAGAAACCTCGTGTAAGAGTTTACTTGAATACTTGTCACTGTGAATCTCTGTGCTCCCCTACAGCTCACATTGACCCCTCTTGAGATAAACCTGGCTGCCCAACACGCTACCAACCTATGTAGTACAGACCTATACCAAAGATTGGGTTCCTATTGCCAGGAGGTCAGGGTTGTTGTAGTGCACCCAAAGGCTACTACATACAATGTTGCCTAATAGATGCTTACGTCCAATTTGCTCTTTTGAAGTTAATCAGGAATACAATTCCCAGATTGCATCACTATGTAGTGTCCTGGTGATGTTGAATTGCCTCATAGCCCTAAAATGTTAATACACTGAAAAAGAGAGAAACCATGTGAGTACTAGCACGTTATTAAAATGCATGTTCTTTCATTTTTTATAAGAAAGGATGATGGACAGGCTGGTTAGTTGAGACCGCACAAAGCGCAGGAAATACGGTCCATAGCATGAGAACTCCACTGCACTTAGTCCTCCAGTGTCTCCCACGACACTGTATCCGAAGCGGCCTCAGAGCTCACTGTATATTTTAAGTCGTAGGCCACATTCTCATAGGTTTGATCAACGCTAGATTGGCTTCTGTTAGTCGTTAAAGGCACACATAAATGTTTCAACTTTAGAAAACAAGGCGGCAGAATGGGAATTGAGCATGGGAGTTGCTATTCCTTAAGGTGTATTCAGCCATCTCTGGGTCATCCTCCCAACCTGCCTGCCCCCAGAGACTTTCACACAGCCAGGACTTTAATTGGGCCAGGGCTAGCTAGGGTTCGGACCTATGTTGGTCTTGAGCCTAGGCTCTGCCACGGCTTTCCGAACTGCCCTCCAAATGTCTTTAAAAATATGAGTGGCGATGCGGCTCTTTGCCAGTAGATGTCACCTTCAGTAACGTTGAGAATCACAACATCAGTTAAGGAAATGTGAAATTAGATTGTTTTCAAACAGCACAGGGAAATTAGAAGAGAAGCCATTGTTGACTTTTGCCACACATTGTATTAAAGTAATATCATTAGAATGCATTTAATTAGTAGGTGCGAATCATGGATTTCTTTCAGAAGAACTGTGGGATTGCATGGTGTACTGACCCCTTGTGATTTGATGTTCTGTTTCATATTTGAATATATTTATTTTGGTCAACATTTTTATGATATGATATGATAGGTTATTTATAACGTGCTTAATACGCAGAGGTTTCTAAGCGCGAACCGGGGATCTGTCATCTTATTTCCAAGGCAAGCACGTTGCCGTTGAGCTATCCTCCCGAGACCTTTTACGCACATTAACCATGTTTAAATACATCTTTTAAACCAGATTTCTTTCTCTTTCATTGCACTTATGTAATCTCGATTGACTCTGTTAGGGCACTCCTTTAATTACATAGACCACTGCTCTTATAAAGCTTTATTAGCTACTTGGGATTTGAGGCTGCGCGAGACTGTTTTAGGCCTGCCGCCAAATATTACATTACAACGCATTAGCGCCTCCCTTCGATTTCTTATCCCACTTAACACACTGCACACAACCCAGTCCCATTCACCATGCTGGGATACTTGGGGCCCCTAACACCGCCCTACCCTAGAGCGGGGATGCGCTCCTTAGTGTAGAGAAGAGGGTTGTTTGGGCTTCACTTATCCCTGGGTGAAACCTCATCTTGTTTCTTGTGCGGCTCAAGTAACTTTCCTTTCCTTGGACGAGGTCCTGGCTTCCCAGGGTCTGGGACAAAGAAGACCCTCTTTTGTTAAAGTAAAGACACTAGTTACCCAGATATGGTTACCTTTAGCCCGTCATGCGAGCACAGAGCTGCTAGTAGCCCCCTGCACCCTCTAGGTATTGTGTTCCCCTTGCTGCTCTCAGTCTGTCACTGTATCCTCCAATGGCTCACAGTCAAATGAATATTTTCTGTATTGCGCTCCCACAGATACCCCCCCTCCCCACACCTCCTGTGTAGTACTTCCATTAGAGGCGCATCAAATAACATATTGAAGATCCATTAAAATACTGAAACATTTGTCCACTACTCATCCAAACACAGAGCCAAATAGGTGTTTTTTTTAACAAATCAAGTTTCAACCCTCTCTATCTGTAAAGGAAATTAAAGCACACTTATACAAATGTTTCCCCATGATTCGTTTGTTTATATTTATTTTCATCAGCACAGTATCTTCATTTAAATCATTCATGGCAGAAAATATTAAATTGCCAGAACACAACGGGGACAGTGTGTGTGAAAGGGCTTGGCACACAAACAGCCAGCACTACACACCGTCTCAGCCTTTGCAAACGTGAAGCCTCGGGTTGCAGTATGTGCACATGGCGATATGCAAATGCCAGGATTGGTCTGAAAGGCATCAACAGGTTTAGTAGTCTTTAAATTCCCCTTATGAGGCTAATCCGCCTATACTCACCCCCACTCCTCCTCGCCATAATGAAGCTCCTTCTACAGCTCGCACTGTTCACCCCGGCCTCCACCGCTCCAGCTGGAAGCTCCTTCTACAGCTCGCAATGTTCATCTCGGCCTCAACCAGGAAGCCCCTTCTACAGCTCGCACTGTTCATCCCGGCCTCCACCGCTCCAGCAGGAAGCCCCTTCACAGCTCGCATTGTTCACCCGGGCCTCCACCGCTCCAGCAGGAAGCCCCTTCGCAGCTCGCACTGTTCACCCGGGCCCCCACCCCTCTAGCAGGAAGCCCCTTCACAGCACCCCCTGTTCATCCCGGCCTCCACCGCTCCAGTAGGAAGCCCCTTCACAGCTCGCACTGTTCATCCCGGCTTCAACCAGGAAGCCCCTTCTACAGCTCGCACTGTTCACCCCGGCCTCCACGCACCAGCAGGAAGCCCCTTCTACAGCTCGCAATGTTCATCCCGGCCTCAACCAGGAAGCCCCTTCTACAGCTCGCACTGTTCATCCCGGCCTCCACCGCTCCAGTAGGAAGCCCCTTCACAGCTCGCATTGTTCATGCCGGCCTCCACCGCTCCAGCAGGAAGCCCCTTCACAGCTCGCACTGTTCATCCCGGCCTCCACCGCTCCAGCAGGAAGCCCCTTCCCAGCTCGCACTGTTCACCCGGGCCTCCACCGCTCCAGCAGGAAGCCCCTTCACAGCTCGCACTGTTCACCCGGGCCTCCACCCCTCCAGCAGGAAGCCCCTTCACAGCTCCCCCTGTTCATCCCGGCCTCCACCGCTCCAGCAGGAAGCCCCTTCACAGCTCGCACTGTTTACCCGGGCCTCCACCGCTCCAGCAGGAAGCCCCTTCGCAGCTCGCACTGTTCACCCGGGCCTCCACCGCTCCAGCAGGAAGTCCCTTCACTGCTCGCATTGTTCACCCGGGCCTCCACCGCTCCAGCAGAGACAGAACTCTAGCTCTGTTTGTTCAACAAACAGCCAGTCTTCGCATCTCTCGATCCTTTCGCCTTTAGGCAAACTGGCCTTTATGGAATTGGGGGAATGTTCCAATCCTATGTAATGTTAAATAGCATCACAAGGGTGTTTTCGTCGTGCTGAGGCTCCTGTGGCAGACAGTTTCAAAAAAAGGTAGCAGGCGCTCCTCTCCAGAAAGAACATAGCATGATAACCTGTTCTGAGATGAGAGTTTGCAGTACACACTTTTTGCTCACTGTACCTTTCACAGATGGGAAATATCCATGTGCATATCAGTCTTTATCCCGCCCACATGGGCAGTCCAGCACCGAAATGCTATGGCAATTCCTCTCTGAACAAGAGTACCAAAAGCAACCCCATACACGTGTTTCAGCCTTGTTGGGCCTCATCAGTGAGGTGAAGCTGCGCCTCTCTGAGCACAGTGAGCAGGGTGTCCACGTCTGGTTGCCCCAGGTAACTCTGGGTGACCAACCCCAAGTTCCTTGCAAATATTTCAAAAAAAGGTAGCAGGCGCTCCTCTCCAGAAAGAACATAGTATGATAACCTGTTCTGAGATGAGAGTTTGTAGCACACGCTTTTTGCTCACTGTACCTTTCACAGATGGGAAATATCCATTTGCATATTAGTCTTTGTCCCGCCCTATGGCAGACAGTAAGGGGATGAAGGAGAAAATAAAGGTTTTAAGTTGCTTTCTGAAGAGGGCGTAGGTGGAAATGGAGCAAGGACACATAGGAAAGCGTTTCCATTCCATGGCCAAGAACAGAGGAGGCTCTGCCACCTTTTTTGAGCAAATTGAAAGTGCTGGATTTTCAGAAGCAGATGATGGGAGGAGGAGAGGGATCCGGAGGGAATGGTTTTTAATAGGATGTCTAGATAGGTAAAGGGACCCTTTGAATAAAAGCTGCGGCTTTGAAAAGCATCCTAAGGCCAATACACAAACAGTGGAGTTAGATGGGGCTTGGTGTTATATTCTGTTAGTAGGTTCTTCAAACTATCAGTAAAGGGAGGCAGAAGGTAACATGCACTAAGGCATTATTCTAGGTTTATGCACCAGATAGCCTTTTAAGGTCTAAGCACATAAATCACAGGGAGACACCCACTGGCCACCAGACGCCGTGACCGCTCAGCCCCAATTGCTGATCACACAGAACAGTCATTGAAGCACTCTCTCAGCGTTGCACTGAGCTGCACATGCACAGAGCAGTCATGGCCATTCCACCCTCAGACACAAACAAAAGGGTAGGCGTGCCCATAAACCCTCACATTCCATGGGCATAATTATGTGTAAAACAACTAAGACAAAAATAGCAATGAAGGTAAAATAAGGCCTAAAAATTTTGATTAGTATTTGGTTTAAGAAAAAAAAGCATTTTACCATTTACATCATTTACTTCCAATAACATCAATATATGTCACTCATAGGTCCGAATGTAAGTCCGTTTCTCTCTGCCTTTATACATTCCGTAGACCTATAGACTTTCAATTTGGGCGAAAGTTTCTTTAAGAAAATTTATCAGGGCAATTGTGATTGAGAGTCTCTCCCCCTGGGTCAAAATTCTCCACCATCTATCAGCCGATATGGAAGGTTGATCTTGAATACATTTTCCCAGCCATTTTGTCCTTGTTTCTGTTAGTCCTAAACAGAAGAGCGCCAGGTGATGTAAAGTTTCCTTGGATTCTTTATGGAGGCACAGCCTGCAATTTGGCTCCACTTCATTCCTTGTTGACCTGGCACTCAAAACCTCTCTAGTTGGAAAGAGGTTTCATCGAAAGAGCATGAACTGGGCACTATGGTATGGGCTTGGGAATTTTAGAAGGTACTTGGGGAGCACGTTCAGGGAACGGGTTTCAAGATGTTTTTTGCGCCGTAACGCATAAATCCAGATCTTTCTGGCTGCCTCATGAAACAGTCTTGATCCCACAACTTGCACTTCACACTAGTTGAATTAACTACCAGTGTGACTTCCAGTACACAGGATTGCAGTACAGATGTGCTTCCTTTCGCACAGCGTATCATCCAAACCTTCAGAGAGGGTTTCTTGCACAAGTTTAAAGGCCAAGGACGGCTTCCGGAGGATACATTTACGGTACAAGCTTAGTGATTTCCAAACCACCATTGCGTACATGGAGGTTAAGCATAACTCCATTCATATTACCTGGATTGGAGTACTTATTGGTTAATGCAGAACCTACTTCCAAAATAGGCCCACTGGTAGCGGCTGCGTTTTAGCTAGAAGGGCAAAGAACGTCTCAGTGCCATTTGTAAGGATGGGAACCACCTTCATGCGGTAGAATGGCAACCTTCATGCTGTACAATGTCAGTGTTGGACTAATGGTGAATTTGCAGTACCATTTTAAGATTATTCAGGCCTGTGCCACTAGGTTCTTTACCTGGCTTTGCAAAATGACCTCACTGCGGGTGTCGTTAGTGCTGGTGTTGAGGCACATTCCGAGGTAAGTCAGTGAGCTTAATTTAGCTAGCTTCTCGCCATTCAAGAACCAGGAATTCTTGTTTCCTCTCTACCACTTGCTGATTCCATTATCAATATTTGCGACTTCTTCACATTGATCTTGAGGCCATTTTCGCTGATGTATGTTTGGAGAGCGTCAAGCTGTCTTTGTAGACCAATCAGGGTTTGATTTATAAGAACCAAATCGTCTCCATATAGAAGTCTGTCCAGATGGTCACTACCGAGTTTAGGAGGGAAACTTCTTGCTTTCATCAGAGTGTTACAGATGTCCGAGATGAAAAGGTTAAATAGTGCTGATGCTAGAGAACAGCCTTGCTTCAAGCCCTTCATGATCGGAATTAGCTCAGAAAGCAGACCCCTCCCGTCCAGTCTTACCCTTAACAAAGTCCCAGTGTACAAATCTTTTATAGCTTCCAGAATATCTGCAGGGCCTTTCCAGTCTTCAAGTTTAGCCCAGAGCTTTCCACGATCGACTGTATGAAAAGCCTGGGCCAAGGCGATAAATGCCAGGTAGAATTTGGTGTCTTTCTTCTCCTTCACACAACCTTTTAGGATATTGATAAAGAAACTTTTAGTGCAGTACCTACGCCTTTGGCAATGCCAGACTGCCGTGTATCGTAGATTCCAAAGTACATGCTCCGTTTTGTAAGGTTCTGAAAAAGTAGGGCCGCAAAGATCTTGCCTGCGACATCCAGCTGAGCGATGGGCCTATAATTTGTGGGTAATGATCGGTCGCCCTTTTTAAATATTGTAACTATAACCAACGTTTTCCATGATGGCGGAACTTTCCTTGACTTCTTGATGTTATCAAACAAAACCCACAAGAAAGATGCCCACTCCTCCAGGTGTTGCTTGAGCATGGCATTCCACATACCGTCGGGACCCGGTGCTCTTGAGTTATTCGCTTTGTTGATTAAATTGAGGATGTCATCTCTAGTGGTCTCAAAAGACCATCCTTCAAACCTTGAAGTTTAGTTGGCACACGGCCCATGCTCCTTGATCTGGAAAAGTGAAGAGGAGTGATACACCCAGGCGCTAGGCGAAACTGCATTGGTAAATTAAGCTTCCTGGGGGGCGTTGAATCAGTTGATCAACCGGCAGATTTCCCCCATGTTTTTAGATGCAATGCTCTTTAGCATTTTTTCAGAGTCTTGCTGCATCATTTTGTATTTTCTTGATCTGATCCAGTTACGGTAGATTTGTTTTAATTTTTTTCCGGTGGTTGCCACGTCTCATGTGCCAAGATTTTTGAGGCGCCTCAGTTGGCAGTTGAGAATCTTTTTCCTCCTTGTCACGACTGGATCAAATGTATGCAGTGGGGAGAATGTTGTTTTTATGCCCTGTCTCCTCGATTCTACCAAGTAGAGCATCAGCTGTTGGCAATCTAGGGTTTGTTCAGGCGTGGCTGTGGAACCAAGGCTCAATAGGGTTTTATGTTTGTTGGTCAATAATTCAATTGGTTTTGGGTAGATGTGTAATTGATTTCTACCGGTGGCCACTCCCCAGGGTTTGGGGTAGTTCCCGGTCAGCTGCTCATTAAAGGCCATACATGTGAGCTTTAGTATGTTGTGATTGCTCTGTCGTGTTTCCAGGAGTGTTAAATACTTCACGTCAGTAAGCAGGTTACACAAAACAAAGTAATAGTCAAGTATCTTTCCACCTAGGCCATTTTGACATGTTGCTCTTGCTGGGTGGTCACCCTCAGTGCTTCCATTCATAATATCGATGTTTCTCAGTAGCAGATCATCACGCCATGTCAGGCCTCTCAATTCTACTTTAGTTGCAGCCATATTTGTGTTCATAATGAGACGTTTGGTTTGATCGAAGCAAAGGATGTTTAGGTCGCCACAGAGGATTAAATACGGGTCAAGCCACTTTTCCCTTGAACTATTCAGGAGATCCATGATTGTTACAGAAAAAACAGGCAGCCTCTGGCCCTAATGTGTTCCAATAAAGATTGAACACTATGGGCCTCATTATGACCCTGGCGTTATGGGTTTAACAGCGCAGGTAAAGGTGCCGGCGCCATTAAACCCATACAGCCTTATTACGAGGTTCCCTCGCGGGACCTGCTCTGGACGTCTGGTCAGACCAGACGTCCTTTGCGGGTCCCGCGAGGGGACCAGCATGCTAACAACGGGCCCATTACTAACAAGCCCGTTGTTAGGATCATCCCCATCGAGCCCTATGGGGGCTCGAATGGGAATGGAGATGGTCCGTGTCCGCTGAATGGGGAAATACTGGGCCCTCCTAGGTCGGAATGGCCCCGTAATTCCCCATTCAGGGAACCCGGACCCGAGTTTGGGGGCAGCCATGCCCTTATTAAGGGCATGGCTACCTCCAAACTCGTAATGAGGCCCTATAAGTATTTTTGAGCTAAAGGGTGCGGGCCCGTCCACCCTGATCATAAGAACCTGGATGTAGGGACTCGAGTTCTCTGAAGACAGTGCTTGCCAGTTCACCTCATGCTTCAAGGCTATCAGTAGGCTGGACATCAGTCTGCCCTTCGGACCATTAATGGCCGGATAAAAGAAGATTATGTGTCCTGGCAGGATTGGAGGGCTCCTCTTCCAAGTTTCCTGTAAACAGATCATCATAAAGGCATTGTAGGCTAGCTCTCCCTGGTCAAACAAGTGTCTAAACCCTCTTGTATTCCAGCTTCCGGTGTTAAGGTCTTTCAGTTCTTTTTGCTCAAGTTGTTGTGATCGAGTAGTGTTGGTTGCCAGTGCATCAGCGGTCTTCTGGGAGACGCTTTCACTCTGACAGCGCTCGCGTACTGAGACGCTTCACCTCTCTGCTCGGCCCTGACTCGCGCATACAATTTTTAGCCATATCTGGACACCTTTGGCTGAGGAATCACAGTTTAGAGTGGGTTTTTCCACTTTTACTCGCAGAGAATTTTCAACTTACCTGTTGAGGTTCAAGTCCTGTTCCTCCATGACGCACTCAGTGCCCCCCAGATATCTTGACTTATGATAGATATTCTTGCATACCATAGCACTGGATAAATCTTTGATAGAGACTCCAGGACTACCTCCAAGGTTACCACACGTCCTGATGAAGGCCTGCTCACATAGCTGCACTACACAGCTCCTTTTAGGCCGAAACACCGTTGTGTCGACGATATCACTATTCAAACAATGTACATTGGAAGCATTGTTCTTGTGTCTTTTGTATACATGTCCATTGATGTGGGTTTATGTTCTACTTCTGTGACTGCATAACTGTTTTTGATCCACCTAAAACAGCAGTATACCATTTGTGTTATCACATTGAGATCCAGTTGTCCATACTGGACCATACTCATTTTGTATTGTTGTGTCTTTAATACGCCTTGGGTGCTCTATCCCCACTAATACTATCCATTTGTTATTAAAAATATACATTTTGTGAAAAAAGGATTGCTGTATGACTGTTTCTTTCCGGTATTAGATTGGAATTGTTGCTTTACCTCCCACCCTGAAATTTTGGTTCAGTTTATTTAAGTATTCCCTCCTGGGTTTTTCAGGGCTCTGCCAGGTGCCCTTTATTTAATTCAGTGCATCAGCCAGCCAGCTCCAGTTTTCTACATCGGACTGGACTGTTTTTGATGTTATACCTGTGGGGCTGCTGGAATTTGCCTTGGCACTCTCGACCATGACAGTGACACTTGAGCCTCCATTATTGACGCTTGACTAGGTTGAATTTCATCACAATCATGCTTCTCAGACTGTCTGTACTGAGCCCCCGGCCCTGTACTTTTTCCGACTACCTCCAATGTTGAAGGACACAGGGTACGTTTGGATCCCTCTCGATCCGCCTCGTCACTTGGGGTTAACTCTCTAAGGTTGAAACCCATCCTTAGCAGGGTTGATGCCTTGTCTAGTAGTCGTTTTTTGACAAAATTGGAGGAGAGGTGAATAATCACCATGTCTAGTCTGTCCTCCTCTGGGAAGTCTATGATCTTCAGATCATTGGTTGTAATTGGTCTGAGGTTAGGGATGTGATGCAACAATCTCAGCACATTTGCTCTATTCAGTATTAGGCCATCAAGCCATCGTTGATGTGGAGAATCCGTTCAAAGAGGCCAAGGGAAGGTTGTGTAATCTTGGATTTTTGAGAAGACTCTCAGCCTCAGGGTGACACTCGCTCACCAACTCCTTGATGTGAACTTCTACGGTTCCAGGTGAGCGTGAGAGACTTGCAGGATTTGAACTCCATTGCGGGCCATGGTGGAGCTGTCGTCAGCCTCCAGATCTTCGCTGTCTGACATTGTGTAGGTGGATAAGTTCAGCAGGTCCTCTGCAACATCTGTACAAGAGGGTGAGGAAGGCTAGATGACAACAGTCTGATGTAGAGGTATGGTATCTGTGAATCCGGCTCCTTTTCGTAATTTTTATGAGTTGGTGTCATGTCTGATAGCAGGATGCCTCTAGAGGTGGGTAGATTTAGATTTCTTGTAAACGATTTGCTCTTGTTAGATTTAGACTTGCATTTGTGTTTTTTTTCAATGGTGGCTCTTTGACTTGGTTTTTTTTGCTCACCGTTGAGGTCTTGCGGTCACTGACTTTGGTAGGAAGTTTAGGTGGATTACCACAAGTTTGTTTAGTTTTCCTGGCCTTGGTGAATATGTCATATTCTTTTTGGGCTGTAGTTTCTTTGTGAAATGAAGGTTCAATAGCGTCCTGTGTTAGCATGATCGCAGTTACGTTGGATGTTGCTGGTTCAGTGGCCAACTGGCTATTTTCATCAGGTTCGATCTCAATAGTACTGCCATTTATGTCAGACTTCTTTGTGATCTCAACGTGGATGTTACCCTCTAGGGATACTATATTTTGTCTAGTTGCAGGCTGTTTTAGGCGACATTTCGGACTAACTCCTCGATTTATGGAAATAAGGTTTCCCTTTAACAAAGTACCTTGATTGCTATTAGTCACAAAGTCAGGTTTACTGGAGGGCAGTGCCTTACTTGAAGAGGTTAACTGGTCAAAAGTGATGTTTAAGGTCCCTTTTTTTTGGTGTTCCGGGTTTTGCGATGATATTTCTAATCTTCGTTTATCTTTTTCTAAGGTAATCGGTCCAGAATACTGCAAAGTATATTTGTGGTTTGCATCGCGTTGTTGTCCAGGTTTTCTTGTAAAGCTATTATAAAACCTTTTGGTATGTAACATTGCTAAAACCATGGTATTATCCTTTAGTTGGTCACTTAAGTTTTCATGCAATTTCATGAATGGGGCAATTGTGATCGTTGGAGCAGTTGTCAAGTTCCAATCAATACCCTAGGTGGGCCCGTGGTTGGCAGTCTCTCCTGTATTATCTTGGATCTTGTTCAAATTGGTCGACGTTGAGATGTTAAGTCGAGCAGGTTATTCTAACTCAGAGGCGTCCCAGGATCCACTCCCCATAGTTAAAGACAACCTGGGTCTTTTGTTAGAGGCTTTATAGTAATCTCCCTGAAAAGGATCAATTGGGGGAGGTATAGCATTTGATGGGGTGCACTGCCTGGTTGCCAAAGGATCAGGTTCTTCTTGAGTTGGAGTGGGGACCTTTCGTGCCTCTATTGAGAATGGCTGGTGGTTTTGGGTAAAAGCCGTTTTCAGTACTTTTGTTACGTTCTGCACTGGGACACTTTGTAAACAGTACATGTTTTCGTTGTCCGCTGTTCCAGATCTTGGGTCGATGCCCTGCACTCTTAAGTTTTCCAAGCTTTCTAACATCACACGGTCTGACACCTCGTCCTTCTCTTCCGTGTGGTGGTTTGGCTGTACGAGCGTGAGCAAGCTATTAATTGAGCTGTTGAGACTTTGGTCTGAAGTGGGCTTCTGATAGAAGAATCTTTGATTGGCTAGCAGTGTGCTAGAGTTCAGCCCAGAAGGGTGCCAAATTGACTTTGACAAAAGAGAATGTGACTTGGAGGGGCAGGTATCAAAGTTAAGACCAGACTTGTTTCTGGGTGGCGGTCTGGTGGAAGGTTCCTGTGTGGAAAAGTCGGACTGCCTTCTTGTTGCTTCATAGTCTGAAGGCAGTGGTGTTGGTGTCGGATGTCCGACATGTGAGAGGCCAAAGTTAAATGATTTGATGGTAACCTCAGAGTCTCTTGAAAAATAAAGTGAATGCGCATCAAGGTCCTCACTGAAGGCTCCCGATAATGTTGTTGAGTCATCTTGCACTGGCATACTGTCTTCTGTCAGAGACGGGACAGACAGTGGTTTGAGTAGTTCCCTAGTCGGCGAGAGCGCGTGGCTCGCTCGATCCCTCACCCTGTGTGGAAGTGGTAGCCTGAGGCCCCGCGAGCAGGCGCACAACCTCAGTCCCAACCACAAAATGCTGCTCCTGCTGCAAGGTAAGGAGGGAGTGCAACTGCACTAGGGTCGCGGTGGGTGGTGAAGTCCTGGTTGGCCATGAGCCGAAAGGTCAATGATTGATTAGAGTTAGGGGAAGAGGTGGGTGAGGTAACTGGCACCTCCCTGTCTTCTACAGTAAAATCGGAGGTCTCCTGGGTGGTGGTGAGATCGACAGACTGCCAGAGACTGCAGAAAAACCTCAGCAAAGCTATTATTTCAATCTAGGTTATTTTTATGTAGCCGCGTTCAACATGGCCAGCAGGACAAGCACAAGACACAACAGCTCTTCTTCCCTCCCACTGAAGACCACCAGTGAAGAACCTAACAGAGCAGTCATACCACACTGCACAATCACGTTCACATACACAAACGCACCAAAGCCATTCTGCAATAATGTCAACTTGATCAGGGAAAAAAAGGAGACACACCGCAGAAGGACCGAGGAGTCACAAGCCTCCTGTCCTAGGACAATGCACAGGGGACCTCCACACCTGGGACAAATAACAATCAAACACTAGACAATAACGAGCAAGCGCATACCATCCACGCAAAAGGCCAAGGGGAATGATTATTAGTGCAACCTTCCAGTCACTCTCATACGAGATTTGGAGCTGGGGAGCAACCACTGCAACAACCATCCTCATACCCAGGGAAAGATCTCCATCCAGCTCATCATTCCTGCATGTGAGGAAGAGAAGAATCACACGCAGACCAACCAGACCTGCAAAGGCAGGCTCACCACCGTGTACACAGCATGGACAAAACAAAGCTCCCATTTGTCTAGGTCTGCCACACCCACACCCACACCCCAGGCTTGCCACACCCTGGCACAAACCACAATCTACAACCAAGAGCAATCTAGTCCACATTCAAACCGCACAAGCCTTCAATTGTCTAGACCTGCCCCACTGTTGCACAAGCAACACTCTAAAACACAAAAACACCAACACTACAGACCAGTGCCCTGCCCAGTGGTATAGCCATACATTAAAGACAACATAGTGGATGTAGCATGTGCAAGTGTCATCAACCGTACCACTGTAATAGTCTTGCCTAAACATGCACAGTTACGGAAACATTGAAGTAACATCAGTAAAAACAATGTCAGTACAACATCAATAGCATCATTCATGTCTCTGTAAAAAGCTATACTGACATGTAACATACCAGGGTCCTACACTCTCCAGCTCTCTACACTACATCCAGCTCCGCCCTGCCCCAAGCTAGGCGATGGGCCGCAACATTCACAGGCCCTCTAACGCAACAACACCCCGTGAACACAACTACTATGCCAAAGTAGAAATGCATCTGAGTCTGGGCTATAAGGCTAGAATATTAGGCCACATAAACACACCTTAATCATTACTCACACACACACACTCGGGGCTTTAAGTGGGCCAGGGCTAGCCGATGCAGCACCTTGGCAGTCTCCCAAAACCGAGCCAGGGCACTGCCGGGCCTCCCACCGCTCCGATGGCAAGGTATGACACCTGTTTTTCTTTGCCCCTGCTAAGGATTCAACGATGAGCCCTGCAGGTAACAAGCCAGTGTCACATCGCACTGTGCAATTTCGTAGGTGCTGGGTTGCTTTTGTTTCATTGAATAGATTGCTAGGCACATAAAGCCCATTTCCGATCTGTGTTTGAATTGCTTTTGGCCGCAGTTGCTGTAGGTGATGGGAGGGGGATGTGTGTGGCTATGATCCTGGGGGACAATAACATGTATATTCTTTCACTGTTTTCTTCACTCTGACTAGAACTGTTCAGTGTTTGCACCGTTCTGCGGTCAACAGCCAGAAGGAGTAGCGGGAGAGATGGGACATGTGAACGTGAGCTATTAAACGAGACCCGCCAACGCTCGCATTGGAGAAAGACTGACAAGGGCCTCGTGCCGTCTACCCCCTGAAAACCGCTCCACAGGAGACATCGCCCGCAGTAAGGGCACGAGCTCCGATAGGCACTCTCGCAGCTCCAGCATGCACGGCCCTACAGCCATATATCCAATGACACACGCGGCCATGAGAGGCGAGCCTGTGGAGAAGGCATGACCCTGCCTTACAAGCAGCAATCCTTTGCATACAAACCCTTGTGAGTGGTGGGCTGGGCACGGGAGGTGCAGCGGCCATGGCTCCATTTACGTGCACCGTAGCATATTTTGGTGGCCCAAGGCAACCTAACATCCCAACTACTGGCCAGTACAATAGGTCTGCCTGCCCCAAGGAAAAAGGAGCTGCTGAGTCATGCCCCACTGGTGCGGGGAGTGATAATTTTGGCACAACAAGTCAATAGGGAGGGGGAGTCATTGTGAACCCCAAGAAACAGTCAGTCATTGCGCCAGACCAGGCACCCCTCCAGCAGCCAATGCAAGTCAGACATCAGGATTGGCATCCCCAGACATGGCAACGTTAAACCGAACCCTGCTGGCACTGGAGGACAGCACAGATGTTTTAAGCCAGCTGTGTATCGGCGAGGGCGAAGACAATATTACAAAGTTGTAGAGGGAGGTCGCTCAACTCCAAAAAAGCATGAAAAAGGTTGTAGAAAAGAATGACGACCTGTAGGGACACTCCCGGCATAGTAACCTGCGGATCCTAGGTGTCCCGGAGTCGGCAGCAATAGATAAAATGGAATCCTTTATCGACCGCTTCCTACTAGAGGTCCTGGGCAACCCAGAGGTCTCGCCTCTATTCATGGATGAGAGAGCACATCGGCGCCAATCATAGCCTGATTTATTGTATTACTGGGATCGGGATGCCCTTCTGAAGGTGGCCAGGGGCCAGGGAGAAATGGGAGCTGAAATATGGATCTGATGTAATCTGGAACTTTCTAGATTTAAGCCCACAAGTACAGGAACTCAGGAAAACCTTTCAGGAATCCCTGTTCGTCACTGACCCGGGAGAAGCTGAGGGATACGATAAAGAACTTATGGCAACCTCCCAGAATGCACAATCCTTCCAGCGCTAATGCAGACTGGGTGGCACTTTGGGCACATTCAGATAACGAGGACAGTTTTCCTATGGGTTATCCACTCAACAGTTCCATCCTACCTCTGTTGCTTGACGAGCCTCGGGTTCTTGTGTGAGTCAGGGATCGGCAGCAACCAAGGGGAGCAGCTGTGTTAGCCACGGCCTCCCAGCACAGTAACTGCAGTTTCAAACAGTTTTTGGGGTGGGGGTGGGTGGGGCATAGCCAGTATGTTACAGTTTCTCACGTTGGGAGGTTTAAGGGGTTGTTAAAAGCACAGTGTCTGTTACTAAGCAGTGAGAAAGTGGGCAGCAACACAGATAAGGCGCAAAATGAGGCACACATCATAAGACCTCATCCTCCAGCATAAAGGGAGGGTAAGGGAACATTTGGAGATGTAGACATAATCACACTAGGATGATGCAAGATAATATTACCGTAATGTCATGGGACATAAGGGGGATGAAAAACAATAAGAAGTTTAGACAAATAATGAGATATGCTCAGAGGCACCCAGAGCGGGTTCTCAAGTTACAGGGGACTCACCTTTGGTTGGATGATAGACTACCAGTGGTGCAGGGGTGGGGTGTGCCCAGATATTAGCATACTACAAACTCCAGAGGGGTTTCTACCTACTTACACCCATCGATGCCACACAAACTGCATGATAAGATAACAGATAGGGAAGTACGGTCCCTAATATTGGTGGGCAAAATGTTCGGGCTGAGAGTGGTGCTAATCAATATTTGTGGTACCCGCGGAGTATTACATTTTTGTTTTCGAAACTTGAAAAGAGACGTTGACGGGGCGTGCCAGTAATACTATCCCTGGTTTGACGTCCACTGTACCCATGGTCCTTCACGCTTCATTGTCCATCAGATTGTTTTTTCCCGCCATCGTAGTCAGACGCATATCGCGGAGTTCCTTCTTGGCTGACGCCATTACTTAGTTAAAGTTTAAACTTAGCTTTTCTTTCTGTCCTTTCGACAACCATACAAAGCAAGATCTCCGGTAACGACTTCAAGGACAACGACGACGACGACGATTCCCGTCTCGACAAACTTTGTCTGCGGCCTTTCCAGGACCCATGATTCCTGGAGACACAGACACCCCACGGAGAAAGAACACAGCTATTACTCGAGTGCACATGACCCTACATCCCGCTTTGATTATATCATGGTCACCTCAGAGACTTGTAGGTAATGTGAGATCCTACCACGTACACTGTCTGACCACTACTCGTACTTCTTACATTCAATTGGGGAAACCCAGACCTAGGACTCCCGGATGGAGGTTTAAGAATGAGGCAGTGAAGGACCCTGTATTCAGAGTGGAAGTAGCTCAGGAAATAGAGCAGTTCTTATTTCTGTATTGTATACCTCTGCATTTAAATTTTTGAATTTGTAAATTGTTAATTTTGTATAAATATTGAAAAGTTGAGAAATCAGCTAAATCAATTTTTAAAAAAAGAAAAAAATAGACCAGTTCTTTTAGCACAATGCTGGCTCAATTGACAGTTTCAACACAGTTTGGGAGACATTTAAGGTGTGCGTAGGGGACATCTCTATGTCCAAAGATGCAGGTATTCTAAAACCAGTCAGGGGTTCCCTGTCCAGGCTAGAGAAAGAACAGAAAAGGTTGGAAACGGAACAGTTAAAGCCAGGAAACCCTCCTGTCACTCAGCGTTTGCGGGAGTTCAGAGAGGAATTTACCAGAGTCGTGGCCAGTAAGGTGAAATATCTGGTGTGCCTAGGCATCGCAAGGGTGTAGGGAGAAGGGGGACCGTTCGAGCAGAACACTGGCTTGGACAATCCAGAATGAGGGGGAAAATGTGGGCATCATTGAGACCGATGCACAGTCAGGTGACAAAGTGAGAGATAACGGGAAGATCAGTGCCATCTTTATGACAATGTGCGGCGCAATATGATGCGACACAGGCAGAGGTAATCTGGATCAGATAGCTCTGGGATGGATGGAAACTGATCCGGCAATGATGCTCAATAATCCCCTAACAAGAAGAACTGGAAAGGGTTATACCATCACTGCCCAATAATAAGGCACCTAGAAATTATGTTTTAACAGCAGAGTTTTTTAAGGAACACGTGGAGAAACTCACCAAATAGCTCCTAAGAATGTATGATTATGCATACACCACAGGCTCCTTGCCCGAATCCACACACTGTGCCCTAATTACTGTACTCCAAAACCCCAGTAAGGACTCATTGCGCTGTGCGTCATACAGACCGCTCGCCCTAATTATTGTTGACAATAAAATACTTGCCAGGTTACTAGCAAATTGAATGCAACCAATATGCCCTCCCTGATTCTACGGGATCAGGCCCGCCTCATACTGAGGCGCTCAACACAGAACAATTTGAGGAGACTGTTCGCCCTCCTGCACAATATTAACCCAGAAATCCCTGCTTTTGTAGCACCACTGGATGCTGAGAAAGCATTCGATTCATTTGAATGGCCATTTCTCTTCGAAGTGCTGCAGAGATCAGGGTTGGGTTCTCACTACCTGTGATGAGTACAAAGCGAGGGTGTCGACGTATAGGGACCAATTGGGGACCATATCTCCTTCATGCGGTATGAGACATGGTTGCCCACTGTCCCTGTTGTTATTTGCACAGGCCTAGAACCTTTGGCTTGTTACATTAGAGAATTCCATATCCCCAAGCGATACATATCTATTCTCAGGTAAGCATCATGTCTTTGTATGCAGACGATACGCTCTTGTATGTTAAGGAACCTAAGCATAACATTAGCACAATAATGGTAAATGTGCAGAGTATGGCTCCCTGTCGGGGCTCAAAATCTAAATCAATTGGGAAGAGTCGGAGATGCTACCTCTGAACCTAGCACTAAGCAGGGAGATGCCTTAATTAATTTCAAATTGTGCCCTGGTGGCATTCAATATTTGGGCATTATGGTATCAACTAAGATGGCTTCTCGATATGCCGAAAATTACTTAAACACCCTGGCGCTACTGGAAGCCAATGAGAATGCTTGGATATTATTGCCAATATCACAGCCACAAGAATATCTTTGGCAAAAATGGTGGTAGTGCCAAAGATGTTAGACATCTTCAATAACATACCAATAATCCCCCCTATGAGCTTTTGTCGTACAATTAAAAGCATGATGACCAGATTGGTCTGGGCTGGCAAACAGCCCAAGATAGCCTATGATTTACTAATGAAACCATATGAGAGGGGTGGCCTAGACTAACCAGACCTGTACGTATATATTTTGACAGCGCAAGCACAATATGCTACATTGTGGTACACCACAACGTTGGAATCAAGAGAGCAATGACATACACAGACAGCCTGACGATACTGCTTTGGGGCAAACACAGACACATAGGGAGGGAAAATCAGCCTGTCGACACAGCATTCCACGCGCGGGATAAAATCGATACGGTAGTGGGGGAGGGACACCTTGATTCCTCTAAATACTGCATCTATGCGGTGAAAGGGTTCGATTTCTCTCTTGAAGGTGTATTCAAGGCTCATTTCAATATTCTTAATATACACTTATTGCAGGATATATTCGTGGAAGGGAATATGCTCCCAGTGGAGGAACTCAAAGATTGGGGACATTAAATCACTATATTTCTATTCTACAGGTTCAACCATTCAATACAGTCACTTGTTCCACGTATCCCAGGGGAACCATCTCTGTGACCCATAGCCCAATACGTTTTGGTTCCTCCTAGATACACCAAACTGGTATCAACCATCCAGTGGCGTACCGAGCGGGGGATGAGCAGGGGGGGCAAGTTGCCCCCGCGCAGGACCTTTTGAGAGCCTGACTGGGACTTTTGCCAGCAGGATACTTATCCCATTCAGCACCTCAATGAGGGTGCCCAACGGGAAAGGTGTCCTTCTGGGAGGACAATTTGTGCAGGACACCTTACCCTTTCTGAATGGGAGAGCTGTCCTGCCGCCAGGACAATGTCCCAAGGAGCTCTGAGCAGCAGAGTGGCTCTCACGTTGCCCTGTGTACACAGAGCATTTCAAGGTGAACCATTAGGCACTGATGGGAGGGAGGGGGACTAGTAGCAGGGACTTTTGTCCCTTTAAAAATGTGCATGGGGAGAGAGTGATCCACAGTGAGAAGGGTGTATAAAGCTGCATGCTTTATGAAATAATTACTATGGCTTTACCCAAGGGGGGGTTGTTAGGCTCACATTAATCTGCATGATGCTATTGTGACTTTGCATGCAGGTTGGGGAGAATAAAACTAAAGCCATCCTCTTGTTGCTCAACATATTTCTATGATGATGTGTATGATGTGAAGCTAATTATGAAAGGATAGTTCATTGCTTTTCTTCCAAGACATTGCTACACATAAAGTATTGTTTAAGCACATGAAATGCAAACGGAAACCTTAATAAACATCTATATTAACTAAACCTGTGAAAAGGTGTGTCATCCTGGGCAGATCTGCAGCTCTAAGTATTTTACTCTGTAAGTGTTTTACTTCATAGCGTATATATCATGCTGTTATTTAAAAAAAATGCCTGACTATAGAGTTTCTCCATATATAACAATTTTGCAATTTAAGTTGCTTCCATGGATTTCTGTTGGTACAATCCATATGCAAATTAGGAGGTTTGTATGTATTTTGCCCCAGAGAGCCTGGACAGAGCTGTAATAGATGAGTTCCCTGCATCTGTATTGATTTGCAGTTTTATTTTGTTTGTTATGCCATCTGCCACTAATATTACCAAAAAGGTAGATTGGGGCAGGGGTGGGCGGTTTGTGGGCACGAATGAGACCATATGGAATTGCGTGCACTGCATTTGGGAGGGAAGTAGCAGGACTCTTTTCGTGTTTCACCCACCCACTCTTGCAATGCTGGATACTCCCCTGCACCCATCTACAGATTGACCAAATCACACAGGGTGGACACTCAGGATAATGCATGGGACAAATGGGAGAACGCTCTGGTAAAGACTATCTTAGAGCGCTAATGGGAATTGGCCTGGATGCAAACCAGGAAAATAGTGCTGAACAACAGACTTGGGCTCACCCACTACGTATTTACACCAAATGTACTACACCCCCACAGACTTCACGCCTATTGAGTAAATGTCATGTACAAGTAGCAGACTTCATACATCTGGCATGGCTATGTCCCAGGGTAGATACATTCTGGCAAAAATAATAGCAGTCACTAAGGAAATGGTAGGAGAGTGTGTCACTGAGGTTCCTCTCATCCGGCTACTGGGGGAATTCGAAGGTGAGACCAAATTGACGGGAAGATTGTTAGGCATGGCATCGGTAACAGCGAGATCCCTAATAGCCGGAGCTTGGTAATTCGAGAGGAGAGAGCTTTGCAACTGATCTAGGTGGGTAAAAGGCAGGCTCGGACTGGCCCATAGGGCAACAGGCCCATGGCCGAACCAAAAACGCAAAATGCTGGTGTGGGCCAATTTTTTGGGTCAAAGTGGGCCACATTTTGGGTATATGTGGGCCATTTTGACAAGTTACTTCACTATGCCGTTAATAGTTTTGACCATTGTTGCTGAATAAATATTCATTAAAAGCACAATTTCCATCACTTTTGATTTTTAAAAACTCCCCCTTGGTATTCAAACAGTCTGTCACAAAAGGAATGAATTACCATTTGCAACCATGGGCCACTTTTTCATTGGTGGCCGAGACAAATCTATGTCCCAGTCCGACCCTGGCAAAGGGGTCCTGGGTAAAGAGGAGGGGTTTCAGGGTCATCACCTCGGTATTAGGATGGTGTTAATAGCAATGTGGGCCTGATTGGAGGGGCGGGGCACAACATGCGGGAATCATGACCGGATGTCGGTGTAACCCCAAATGTTAAGTGGTAATGCTGTCAGCTGGAAAGTGTCACTGTGCACTTCTTGTATTTACAACAAAGAACTGTTGTCAGAGTGGTGGGGTGCAGTGGCAGAAGGGAAGAATCCAGGTGTGTGGTTTGAATTGAGAGTGGGACGAGAAGGGGGCAGAAAAGAGGACAGACGGGAAATCTTTCCGCAACTTAATGTGTGCAGATTAGTGATGGCCACTATTAACATTTAAAAAAAATGTTTGAGTTCCACACCTCCCACCAACCTGCACAGCACACTTCACGTCACGCCTATCGTTAAGGCAGGGGTGGATTGGCCCATAGGGAACTCTGAAGATTTCCCAGTGGGCCTCTGAACCCTGGGCTTCTTTTGTGTGGTATTTTTAGATTTTCCCATAAGAAAAGGGTTGGGCTTGCTGAAAATGTGTAACATGGGGCCACTTTGTTGGATGGCGCTGAACTCACTTAAATTAAATGGCAATAAGACAGAGGTCCTTGTAGCGGGCACCACTTGCCCCCTGTCTTTCTGGACTCCTGACTTCTCGCCCATCTCTCTTGGCCCATTCCCACTTCCATCTACTACTGTGAAAAATCTGGGGGGTCAAGCTATCCTCCTCTCTATCGAGGGCTGAGCAGGTGGCGGCTGTCAGCAAATATGGCCATTTTAAACTTTGTGTGTTGAAAGTTCTTCCTTTCATTCCTACTCAATTTCATGCCCCAGTGGTCGCCGCACTGTTCTCAGTGCGGTGGACTACTGTAACTCGCTCTGTCTTGGCCAACCCGTCTATTTGAAAAACAGACTCCAATTACTACTGAATGCTGCGGCCAGAGCAATTCTTCATCCCCATCCATGGGCTCATATGTCTCTCTGCTCAGACATTTGCACTGGCTTCCTGTGGAGAGTAGGATCTTGTTTAAGTCTCTTTGTATTGTCCACTGTGCTTTCTATGGACAGGGAGCTGAATATCTCCAGGAAAAATGTCCATCAGACTCTCCCGGATAGGAGGACGCGCTTTCTCTGGAATAGCTGCGAGGTCCTGGAACAAACTTCCATTCACTCTCCGAGCCATTGTCGATCATCTTTCCTTCCGTCGTTCTTTAAAAACACTACTCTTTTAGGTCTTCTGTCTCCGCTGCTGACCCTCCATTACTCTAGCGCCAAGATGCCCTTGGGCGAACGCACGCTGTATAAATAAATATTACATAACATTTTGTAAATTATTTCCAGGGCCTCTTTTGCTTCCCAGTCCACCCCTGCGTTTAGGCTACACACACTGGACACAGCCCCCTCGATTTCTCACACCACTTAAAGCACTGCGGCCACTCATACGGCCTCTTACCCTTATCATTTAACACATCAGGGTTAAGCCTGAACTCCAGCAAAAACAAAATCGTCACATGAGAACTTTGGCCAAATACTCTCACAGTATCTGGATCCAGTAGAAGGTTACGACTTACAACACAAATGAAAAACAAGTGTATCCAATATGGGAGCAAGCTCGTGACTTGGCATTGACATAGAGCTGTCTAAAGCAATGGAAAGAACGTGGAAGAAACACTTCTCATTTGCACAAGCTGGTCCAAACGGCAGTTGTTCGGGTAAGAACAGTAAACCAAACTTGTAACCCCAGTACCTCTGCATGAATTAGGAGTTTAGGCATGCAGCCGCCTGTATGACATGGCTCGCGGAGAAAAGGTGAATGTCCAAAATGCATAGTCGCGGTTGTGCAACATATGACCTCCTGGAGATGAGCTACCGCTCAAGCATGTATTGCTGTCCACAGTTTTCTCCTCAAAACTTCTGGAGACGGATGCGCTGAACAAGTACGCCACATACAGAAAACCTGCTCTGTCAGACAGCAAGCTTCTCCTTTAAATATCCTGGAAACCAGGCTGTAAGGACGCAGTGGAAATGGACGCTCGCTTAAAGGATACCCACGTCATCATTCCTCCATTGCATGCTGCAGAACATGAAGGTGACGACGGAGAAAAATGGAGGAGGTGCCCCGATAACCTGGGCAGGGTCCTCCTCCTCCCTCCCCCCTGGGTAAGGGGGAGGGTCGCGGCAAAGCGTGCCAAGACGCAAGGAAAGCCCATGAAGAGCAACAAAAGAAAGGGGGCGTGACCAGCGTCATACAAGCCGGCAGGCGTCCTACTGCAGGAGCATCTCAGCTCCAAGCAGAAGGATGCCCACTGCACCTGAGGACCAGATTTTCATCCGAATAAACGAATTTCGCCCGAATAAATAGCACTCTCCCAGCCCAGCAACACCTGAAAGGGCAGGCGGGGCTCAGACACGAAGTGTTGGGGGAGTTGTGCCTACTGTGGACTTGGTGGGGAAAAGGGGGAAGCAGGTTTTGGACACGGAGCAGTCGCTGCATCTTCGGAACTATTTTCACAAAATTGTGTGCAGTGTTTTGAATTTATTATGTTGTGAAAATAAATCTGCGGCCTTTCTATGCCAAAAAGAAGACATGTCTCATTCTGCACCTTACTGGGTGGTAGACGAAAGGGGCAAAGAAGAATGAGCAAGTATGACGTTTGATGGTACAAAGATGGACAAATGCCCAGGTTATGGCGAGGATTCACCATGCGTGGCCCGCCCGGGGCCCCCTAACGGCTGTTCGGAACACATGGACAAAAAAAGTGGAGCTATCGGTGGGCCAGGCAGCAAACTAATGCATATAGAATGATGAATGTATACAAAACCACCCACTTCAATTATGTTTTTTCCAAGAGCACATTTTGACCCGCTAGTGGCACGAAAACGGTTAGTTGGGGAATTATAGACAGTATGCCCCTTGTGAACAAATTCGTTGGGAGACGTGACCTGCGAATTACCCTTTCACTTTTTGCCCCACCTTCGCAGAGCATCATGGGTGTTTAGCTGCCAATTAGTCCATCATTGAGATTAACGGATTACACATTGCTCCGAAACCATGTGAATATTTCTACTCTTATGTTTTATTTTCTTGGGAGCAGTGCCAGCCGCCCGACCCAAGCTTTCACTGCATTCCTTTAACTTCGGGGTCATTCTCCGTAAACTCCATGTCAGAGGAGCACTCTTCTGATGTATGGTCTCTTTTAATCCGAGCTATGAATGCAGTACAGTCGCTCCCTTAAGCAGCTGCCAGTGCAGTAAAGGGCCTGGCAAAACCCTCTCCCAACTAGTCAGTTAGAGCCCCTTGGTCCAGCACAATAGTAAGCTGCACCCTTTCAGCTCGCAGCCCAGAGAACGAGGGGAGCACTGGTTGGTCTGTGGGTGTCTCCTCGGGTCCTGGCCTTCATGTGCAGCTTCACGCAGTTTTCTTCACAGGCTCTTCGCAAGTTTCTCAAAGGAGTTAGCCTGGAGGCAGCAGGTAACATGTGTTTAGGCGTTATTCTAAGTTCCTACATCAGATAGTCTTTTAAGTTCTAAAACCATAAATCACTAGGAGAAGCCCACTGACCACCTGACTTGGCCACGGCTCAGCCCCAACTGACACTCACCTAGAACATTCATTCAAACACTCTCTCAACATTCCACTGAGCTGCACGTACACACAGCATTCATGAACATTCTACCCTCAGACAACTTGGCCAGCAGGACAAGTGCAAGGCACAACAATAGGAGAAATGTATTCAAATATTTGTGGCCCAGTAATAATCTGAGTTGCATGGTTCTGAATGAGTTGAAAGCAGAAGAGACTAGAATTAGGTAGCCCAAGATGCAGCACGGTGTTTCCATAGTCCAATCACGCTTGCACTGAGGCCTTCAAAGCCTAGATATGAGCAGCAAAGGCGAGAAAGGGAAAGAGTTGGCGGAGAGCACGTTGCTGGTAGGAATAGCTAACACCTGATCTTGTGAAGAAGGGCAGAGATATCCTCATCAAGTCGGAACCTGAGAATACGAACTGAGGTCACTTGAGAAGAACATGGCGGTAGGGCCAAAGGCCAAAACAGAAATGTCCAAACAGATAGTGCACCCTGATGACCATGACCTCCGTCATCCAATTGGAAACCGCAGACATTCAGGCCTGAAAACGAGATGCAGAGGGGCGCAGTTCCTGGTCTAAACAGTCTAGGACCTGGGTGTTGTCTGTAGAAATCCAAAATTCTGGATTCTGGCAGAACAGAAAGGGGCTGGTCATAAATATTAAACAGAAGAGGAGCGAGAGAGAAGAGCCCTGGGAGACATCACAGTTGGAGAAGTGAAAGGAGGAAGAGAAAACGTCTGGTGGCGACTGGTAAGGGGGGAAATCATGAAGTCCTGAGCAGAGCACTGAATCCCTACCGCAGCAAGACATTCGATCAAGATGGAATGACTGACCGCTGATCAGAGGAGAGCATTTTCCAAGCACGAGAAGGAAGAGATTATTAAGGTGGAGCAGGCGGTGGAAGTTAACGAGAGTTTTTAATTAGTATACAAAATAGTGCGTCCAAACAAGAGCATCGATAAGGTCAGGGGGAGCCAAAATCAGGACCCAAGTGTGGCCAGCTGACTGTGTTGGGCCAACGAGCAATGGCGCGAGGTCAGACAGTCCATCAAGTGGCCAGTAGGCACGGATGTTGAAATAGCTAGTAATTGAGGTCACAGAGAAAAGGTTCCCAGAGAGCTGAAATGATGGATCGGGATGTGGAAGGCAATAGTCTGCATGACATGTTCCCCAAAGAGGCCTGCAGGAGTGCATCTAAATCCATCGATGTGCCAGACATGCAACTGAAGCTAGCACAGTCCTATTGACTTATAAGAGGCCCATGGCTTTAAGGGCATCTTACATGTTGCCGATTGGGCCAGTGTGCCTCTGCTTATCTCTGCTTCTTACGTTTGCAGCACAAGGCAGAGCTCTCGCACTGTGTCCCACGCACACAGAAGCCTTTATCTCTCATTCTTTATTCCCTGTGCCAAAATGGCCTACAAAGAAACTGGATGGACGGGCCAGGGTTCGGTCACATGCCACCCTGGTTGACATGTCACTGACGCTACCGCTGCCCTACCTTTTGTGAAGTCGTCAAATTCTTCCATAGGCCTATCCCACAGGAACACAGCCCTCACACCTCGGATTGCTCCTTCTTGCCCGCACACAAATACATGAGTGTGAGTCTGGTATTCAATCAAGGTTGATGCCTGCCTATCTTTACTGACCTCCTCTCTGGCAGACTGCACTCCTCTGTGCCTCTGCATCAGTGAGACACCAAGGAACTGCAAGGAAAAGCAAGCTGTTACTCTAAGGGAGCGGAATTGCTTTCTTTTCAGCTGAACTTCGGCTAGTGCCTATTTGAGGCTGTAATTCGTTCTACAGAGGAAGCCAAACAGTGTTCCTCTGAGATATGGCTCTTCTCTGAGAGAATGTGGTTTACCACAGAGCACACCTTAAAGCGAGCCATGGAACCTTTTCACCTCCGGTCCCTTAAATAGCCTCGACATGACTTACAAGTGTCTCTGATGTGATAGACAGCAAGGAGAGTGGAAAATATGCAGTTGTGCTTAAGGAAGATTCCACAAGTCCAACACAGAATGAAAATGGAAAATGGCTGATTTTGCGCAAACTGAAAACACAGTGCACGATTGTGACAGAATGCCATCTGGTAAAGGTGAATTAGCCCAAGCTGTTTTGATTTTTATTTACAAAAAGAGATATGGGTGATTCTTCTTAAAGGGAGGTCTGTTAATTAGATCCCCTTTCATAAATGCTCCATGCCAAAATTATAGTGCAATCATGTGCCTTCCCTAAGATAACCTACGGGTGCCCTCAGCCCCAGTCATGCCGTGGCACTGATCTGGTTAAAAGGTAAAACGTGCCTCCCTGATAGCTGCTGGGACACAAAGTCACTGCAGGCAAAGGTGACTTTTAAATTTTCTGCACCTCTGATGTAAATTCTAATAATTGTATGCCTTAATCATTGTAGTGGCTTATACATCTTTACATATACACCATGACTGGTTGAGGCATGGTGACTACTAAGACCATACAATTATTCAGCGTAAGCAATTTCATACCACACTAGGATCTGCTCTGTGAGCAGGACTAGCTATGGCAGGCTTGATGTTTATTGGCGCCTGGCCTGACTGTCTCAACTGCTGCTGTGTGTGTGGAACAATAGCCAGTAATTAGCCTCTTTGATTCATCTGCAGGAAGGGTAACACCTCCCCACAGGTTCCCAAGAGCTATCCTGGGAACGTGTGCTTCAAAGGCAGTACTGAGATAACACCACACTCACAACAGGCTGCTGAGCACTGGGGAGTCCCTTTGAAGTCATCAGGCATGGAAAGGGACGGAGTTAAAGAAGCCAGAGAGAGAGGGAAGGCCTGGAGAAGGGTCCCACCATCTTGGTTTCTATTAGGACTCTCTTCCTTTTTCCTGTCCCTTCCATTTCCTGCAGTCGAGATATTCTGGTTCTGATGTCATATGGCAAAGAAGACTTGTTACAACAACAACAATGTGACCTCTTACAGCAGGTTTGCTTTAGATCAATCACCTGTGGCATTTTGCCTTTAAAAAGAGAGGGGCATCCCCTCATTCTTTGATTCGTCTTTGGACCATCAAGAGAAGGGGGTCACTGTTGAGCATGAGGAAGGATGGGTGCTTCCTTTGTCTGCTTCAGCGAGTAAATGCAGTGATTCCATCTTAGGTTGTTTGCTCCCCTGAGTGTAGAGGTCCAACCAGCGGCTCATGTACAGAGATAAAGTGGGACACCATGTCTGCTTTCACAGATGGAGGGACCGCTGTACCCAACAGAGCAGTGGGACTCTGGACTGTCATTGGAGACAAGGGATGTTACAGTGGCCGCCCAATTTGCGCTTTTGCTGCAGCTGGGTGGCAGATGGCACTACAAAGTGCTTAAGCTTGGGAGAACACCCGAGCAGAGCCTCCGACTCAGTGAGAGGCCTTGTCGGGGAGAGTGAGGTTGCCCACCTCATCACCAAGTCTGAATTGGTGAGAGGTGCTTGGCGGGCCCAGGCGAAGACATGGAAAAAAGTTGGTGGAGACACCCTGCACGGACGATGTGCAATTTTAATAATCTGAGACTTGCAGTGCCAGCTGCCCATTTGAAAGGCCAAGCAGCAAGGGAGGATCAGGCTCGACTATTGTGGGAAAACATTGGCACAAAGAGCAGACTTTGGCAAAGTAACTTCTAACCAGGCTCGGTGACACAACCAGCAAGAATGCCTCCATTTCTAAGTATGGTCTATGAAGTGGGCCTGTTCTAGGGCACATATAGAGGTCCAGTACTCTTCGGGCCTATGACAGTGCACAGGGTCTGGTTTTGCCTTTGCCTTTTTTCTCTCTCCCTGTAACTATCGTCCCCAGAAATATGTCAAATCGCAATGCACCATTTGGCGCAGAAGGGTCGTCATTCTAAGCAGAAAAAGAGGAAGGACATTCATTCTGATGAGGAACTTTCAGATTAATTGATGGACTCATTGCCGGATAGTAAAAGATGACACCTTATTTAAAAATGCAGTGCCTGAGGGGCGTGGCCAGCGCGCGGACGATGCGGACGTGAGCTCCCGTAAGCGCCGAAATAATCCTGCATTTTCATCCTGATTCCTGGGGATTTTGTGCGGTATAAACACTGCGACCGAGCCCATAAAGCTGCGGGCTCGGATTGACGGAGGTGGTGGCACCTATCTACCCAGACGACAGAGATGAATCTACATTTTGCCGAGGCCCGGCAGCGGAGCTACGTGACCAAGATGGCCGCCGGTGTTTGAGGACGGACTTCCTCCGACTGATTGAGAGGCCCGAGACGGCCTGATACGGTGGGGCACTGGACAGAACGTGAGACGGACGCCCGTGACCATCCTCTCTTCTTCCCCCGCGGAATCTGAGACTGTTCACCGGCCGAGCTCCGCTGACACCCGGAAGACGCCCGGACGGATCCGATCTGCGAGAAAAGTGGGGGGTGAAATAGAGGCCCTCCTGGGGTCCCGGTGGTGTGCGGCTCCTACCTCCTGATTCGTATCCACTTTGGGACACCACGCCGCGACCCCCCCCCGGACGGCGGAAGACAGCAGCGACTAGGCCGCGTCAGAAGTAAGTGATCGAACCTTGCTAACAGGGTGCCTGCTGAGGACCGTATCGCACCAGCGAAAGGGGGACCACCACCTGCCTGGGTGAACAGCTAGAAGCGCCGGAGGTCCGCGCGTATTGTGAAGGCCCAGCAAAGGGCGCAGGGCCTCAAAGTACTCTCGCCATATAAACCCCAGGCCCTAGTGGAGGAAGCTCTTGGAACTCACAGCCCTCCACCTGACTCGCTGCACGGCCACCATTCCACACACCTGGGGGGTACGACCACTCCAACTGCGTACATACAACAATTCCTGACCCATCGTAGCAGACACTCCACAACTCCCGAAAATATGGGGAAGGACAGACAGAAGAAACCATCTACACAGAGCAGCATGGACCAGTTTGCCGTCGCTACCACCCCGGCCCCGGCGGACCCAGCAGCACGACCAAACTCCCCCATGGGAGATGACTCCCTCTCCTTACGGGACGTAATGGCGGCCATCGCCAACTCTCGCTCCTCCATGGAGACCAAAATAGACAGTATGGCGGCGGATGTCTCCTTCTTGCGACACGATCTGCAGAGGTTGACCTCCAGAACAGGAGAGGTGGAACACCGCATCTCCGAAGCGGAGGACAACATCGGCGGGATCAATCGTCAGCTGTCCCAAGCCTTAAACCGCCTGAAAGCCCTGGAATCGAGAGTGGATGATGGGGAGGGAAGGTCCCACCGCAACAACGTTCGCATCCTGGGCCTGCCGGAGGGGGAAGAGGGACAATGCACGGAATTGTTCCTGGAACAGTGGCTCGTGGATATCTTCGAGCCCCAATCCTTCTCAAAATTCTTTTCAGTGGAGAGGGCTCATAGAATACCTTCGGGCAAACCACTCCCGGGTGCTCCGCACTGGACTATCATTGCTCGCTTGCTTAACTACCGCGACAGGGATGCCCTTCTGCAACTGTCACGCTCACAAGGGACGATCACCCATAACGGCTCCCGAATCGCCTTCTTCCCGGACTATACCCGAGAAGTGCAGCGGGCACGGCAATCCTTTGAACCACTCAAGAAACAACTTGCTCAAATGAATGTGAAATACGGCCTGCTCTTCCCGGCCCAACTTAAGATCTATCATAAAGGTACTACTGTCCACTTCAACGACCCTTTCATGCGGGGTACACAATGGGCTCCAGGGGCACCCTCCTTCTGATACACAAACGTATACCATTTATTCAACAAACCGTAGAACAAGATCCCAGAGGCCGATACGTGTTCATCCTGGGAACGATCTGGGGTCAAAAGGTGGCAATTGCCTCGATTTATTCTCCACCGGGTCTGGGACAGGAATTACTGGATGACCTCACCACCCTTATAGGGAAACATCACCCTGACACGTACATCCTAGGGGGGGATTTCAATGACACCATGAACAACAACACTGACACTTCCCACCTCCGGAATCAGAACCCAGATACCCCTACCAGATTAGCCAACTTTACATCTGCTCTTGGGCTCCGGGATGTGTGGAGGGAGCTACACCCTGATGTTAGGGAATATTCGTTTCACTCTGGTGCCCACGGTTCTATGTCCAGACTGGATTATTTCCTTCTACCACATGCGGACCTCTACAGGGCAATGTCTGCAGGACTGCTCCCTAGGGGCATCTCGGACCACTCACCGCTTTCGAAGGAAATATGTATGCAGGGCGCCCTCCCCCCCAGAACGTGGAGACTTAATAGCTACTACCTAGGGTTCCCAGAGCTGATAGATCGCCTAGAGGAAATATCCGCCGAATACTTCGAAATCAATGAAGAATCGGTAGACAACCCCGTGACAGTATGGGAGGCATATAAAACAGTGCTCAGGGGTGAAATTCTCTCCTGGACGACACATAAAAGGAACACCCGGCTCCAAAAGATACTAGAGGCCGAGAAGGAAGTGAGCGACTGGGAGGCTAAACATATTTCTGATCCCAAGCCTGAAACCCATCGATCCCTCCAACGCGCCCAAGAGCGCCTTCGGAACAGAGCGATGGATGACGCTAAGCAGGCCCATTGGCAGGCTAAATCGAGGGTGTACGAGCTGGGGGACAAAGCGGGCAAACTGCTCGCCTGGCTGCAGAAAAGAGACAAAGGACAACGCCATGTCCGGGAAATAGTCGCACCACAGGGCGACAGCTATCGCTCAGACGCTGAGATTGCTGAGGCCTTTTCGATGTTCTACGCGGACCTGTACCGAGCCCCAGCCTCTCCACTAGACCCCTCCCTCTTAGACGGGGTATCGTTGCCGACGCTCTCCGTGCAGCAGAGGGAACATTTGGACTCCGCCTTATCAGAGGCCGAGATTTCAGAGGCGCTATCTCAGCTCCAGCCGGGGAAGACACCGGGCCCAAACGGATTCCCCGTTGAAACCTGGCAAAAGCTAGGAGCAGACAAAATGGCGGCCCCCCCTGCACAGAATGTTTCTTGCCACCCGGGAACAAGGGACTCTCCCACCAGACCTGTGTAAGGCGAACATCGTGGTCATACCCAAACCTGACAAACCTCCACACAAATGTGCTTCCTATAGACCTATATCACTGATTAATGGGGAGGCCAAGGTCCTCGCAAAGCTCCTAGCGAACCGACTACAACTGGTTGCATCCACCCTGATTCACCCGGATCAATGTGGATTTATGCCCCACAAATCGACCCGGATGAATCTACGCCGTCTCCATCTGGCAATGGAGAGATCTCCGATTATACTTGGACCTTTGGCCCTGCTGGCAATCGATTTCGAAAAAGCATTCGATTCAATTCGATGGGACAGCCTTTGGGAGATCATGCGCCGTATGGGATTCGGAGAAGCCTTTCTGGGATGGGTACAATTACTCTATACTAACATCCAGGCAGAGGTAAAAGTAAATGGATGGTCCTCTCGATCCTTCCCTTTGGGCCGAGGTACGCAGCAGGGATGCCCGCTCTCCCCCCTTTTGTTTGCCCTTGCAATCGAACCACTTGCTATTTGGCTTTGCCAAAATACTGCCTGGACCGGGTTTAGATGGCCAGAGGGCTATGATGATCGTACATCTCTCTACGCAGACGATCTCCTTATATACCTGGGAGACCCGCCTCGATCCTGCCCCATCGTAACACAGCTGCTCGTCCGCTTTGGTAAATTTTGCGGACTCAGAATCAACTGGGATAAATCAGTTCTCTTTCCTGTAAAGGGCGGAGACCAGGCCATCCCCCAGGAGTGCCCGTACCGTGTTGAACGACAAGGCTTTCGATACCTGGGAATCTGGATATCTGGGGACTTGACAAGTTATGTAGAACACAATCTCTGACCGATCACAGACCGGTTCATTATCGATGTCCAACACTGGAAACTTCTCCCCCTGACCCTTATGGGTAGAGCGGCACTCTTTAAAATGATGGCCCTTCCCAGATTTCTTTACATCCTTCAGAATGCCCCACACAGAATCCCAAATTCAGAGTTTCACCTAGTAGAGACACTTCTTAGGGACCTTATATGGGGGGGAGGTCAACCACGAATAGCGCTAACCACACTCCAGAGATCGATCTGGGAGGGAGGAATGGGAGTCCCCCGTCTCCAAACTTACTATTGGGCATCACAACTGGCTGTGGTTAATGATCTTCTCCACGGAAATCGAGACCTACCTAATATATACGCGCTGAGATAGCTACTATACAAAATGCAGATCCACTGACCCTCCTTTATCAACCCCTTCCGAGAACCCCCCCACCCACAACTACAACGCACCTCACTATGGTCTGGAGACAAGCACACCGGTTCATTGGGTGGGACAATAAAGTTACCATCGCACAACCTCTCTGGCAAAAATAATAACTTAGCTGCATCCCGGGAACTTGAGCCATGGCCCAACTGGGTGAAAGCAGGGGTCACAAGAGTGGGGGATATGTTCACAGATGGGAAACTGACCTCATTTGAAGATTTGCAGTCACAATTCCAGATCCCGAATACGGAACTGTATCATTACATACAACTGGCCCACGCCTTAAGAACCCACTTAACAGCAGACACGAGGGTACCGGACTACACCCCCATAGAGCGCAACATCCTACCAGCGTATATTCCCACCAAATGCACTTCCATCTTATACAATGCCATATCCTCCTTTGCTACCCCCGAACTGAACGAGCTCAAGGCGAAATGGGAAGCGGATGTGGGGGAAATAGATCCAGAGGACTGGATACAAGTCCTCATGCATCCCCGAGAAATTGCTATCTCCTCTAGGCTCCGACTGGTGCAGCTGAAAATACTGCACCGGGTATATTACCCTAGGACGCGCCTATACGGCTGGAAAAGGGCCCCAAACCCAAACTGTCTCCAATGCGGGGAGGAGGAGGGAACCTTCTTTCACATCTTGTGGGCATGTCCCCAGATACAAACCTTTTGGAATGCATGCTGTGGGGAGCTCTCCAGGGTCCTGGCCCGGACCATACCACTGGACCCAAAGGCCCTACTCCTGGGAGTACCTAATGAAATCGAGGCTAACAAGTGGGAGAGATTGCTCCTACACACGGCAACAGGACTGATTAAGCGTAATATAGCACAGAAATGGGGAGCCCCTGACTCCCCGACAATGGATCAATGGAAACTGGATATGGACGTGTGCGCCATGATGGAGCATAGGATCTACTCAGCAAGGGGCTGTCCCAACAAAGCCTCGAAAATTTGGGATAGATGGGAAGAAGAAGCGATCTAAGACTCCCTCCTACATGCTGGGAGCGTGCAATGGGTACTATGTACGCCAATATATGTACTAAGGAAGACTCTTGACCACTGCTGATATGTATATTGCCTTTGTTGATTGAGAATGACCATGATAGTCCATATGTTGATTTGTTTTTGTTCTTTGTGATTGTTATAATACAATAATAATAATAAAATACTTTATTTTAAAAAAAAATGCAGTGCCTAATGTTAAATCTAAGCTAGTGGCCATTTTATCTCGTCTAACCGAAGTGGAGACCAGAATTTCTCAAATGGAAGATATGATCACAGCTAAGGCAGTACTAATGAAGATAGTACTACAGCTAACTGCCCTGAAAGAATGATTATCTGATTTCGAATCAAGGTAGAAAAGGAACAATATTCAAATGTTTGGGGTCCCGGAAGGGGGTGAAGGCCAGCAACTGAAGGCCAGCAACTTAAAAGCCTCATCCTGCTTCCCCTCTCAGAAGTCTTGAAATCGAACATTTCAGGCCATACTGAACTATACAGAATTCCTAAGGTCCTCAGGCCGTTACCAGATCTGAACAATCCCGAGACCACTAATTGTTAGATTCCTATGATTCTCTGTTTAAGAAAAGATTACGGTCATTGGCAAGGGAAAAATGAGATATAATTGTATTCATCACAAATTAGAATTCTTCCAAGACCTGGCCCCTAATGTTATCAAGAGAAAGGAATTTGCAAAAGTAAAAAACTAATTTATCAACCAACGTATATGATATCAACAAGGGTGTGGCAGCCCCTTTGCACTGAGAACAAACATGGGACAAATACCCTGTTCTATGGAATTTCTTCCATTCAGGAGGGTCTCCAACCATGTTTTAGTTCACTGCACCCTTCACAGATGAGAAGTACCTATTTGCATATCAGTCTGGTACCATCCACAAGGGCAGCCCAGCACCGAAATGCTTGGCAATTCTCCTCTAAACAAGAGTACCATCCGTAACCCCAAACACTTGTTTCGGCCTTGTTGGGACTCCTCAGTGAAGTGAAGCTGACCCTCTCTAGCTATGCTGCACTGCCCTTGTGCTTGGATATTCTCCCTCTGATATGCTTGAGGCTTTGCACCAGTGTTCCTGAAATTTCACTGGCAAGGAGAAAACCTTGTGGCTACCTCCCCGAAGCAGGTGAAGTCATTTCTATACAAGCAGAACGACCAGCTGGATTCTCACTTGGATTAGGAAAATGAAGCTGCATCGGATACTCACAAGAATATTCTTGAAATGTTCTTTAAGGGAAGACTGCGTCCTCTGCCGAGAAACCATGATGACTATCAAACACCTTTTGCGGATACTCCCCTCTTTGTTTCCAGCATACATAAGATTACTGTATAGCCTTTAAGACAGTTCAACACTTACTTACACATGGAATGTTAATGTAATCAATCATCCAATGAAAGGCACGAACATTATTTTCTACCTGAAGAGATCTGATCACATGCTGATTTTATATGTTTCTAGGAGACACCTCAAAGACACTGAATGTGAGACGTTTGCACAGAGATGGCGCAGGAAATGCAGAAGATGCATTTTGAGAAGATCCAAAGAACCCTCAGCTCATACGTTCAGTGCTGCCTGATAGTTGGAGGGGATTGGAATGAGCTGGTGGATTGCACCTTTGATTGATCTAGAGTAGCCTGGCATGTCATGACCCCAAATAGGTTAATATTTAGTGAGAAGATTGTTGACTCTGGGTGATAGATGCTTGACGTCTTTTTCACCCGTCGACAAGAGATTATACATTCCAGTCCCCAAGGGACCTCACATTCTCTCAGATCGACATGATCTTCATCTCTAGCTTGCATTCTCCAGACTTGCTTGACACATGCTTGCCTTGGAAGCAGGACGACATGGAGCAACACAGGTTCGATCCCCGGGTCCGCGCTTAGAAACCTCTGGGTATTAAGCGCGTTATAAATAACCTATCATATCATATCTAACATTCTTGTTCCAGCCCTTTCAGATCGGGTACCGGCATCTATCAGATTGAAGATAATCAGTATTACTAGACCTTTGACATTGCAAAGGTAAAATTCTTCACTAATTGTAACCAAATAATAGAGCGCTTCACACACATTTTCGTCTATCAATGATACTCCAAAGACCAATCCTCAGACACTGGGATGCAGCAAAGACGGTCCAGAGAGCACATATAATCAAGGTGGGATCACTCAACATGGAAGAAACGAGCAGCAGAGCGAATTTGTGATTTCGAGTCCTCTATTAAGTTTTTAGAGAGTGCATACAGGGATTCCCCCAATGGGGCAACTCTTCAACGGTATGTGTGGAATACAATATGACCTAAAAAGACCTTACCCTCATGGGTGAACTGGCCTATAGGGAACTCTGGAGATTTCCTGGTGGGCCTCTGCATAATGGGCCTCTTTTGTGTGGCTACCTATATGGGTCCACTTTGAAAAACATTTCCAGGGCCTCTTTTGGTATCCAGTCCACCCCTGTGTGCAGTGTAAAGGCCCCTTTTCTACACAAGAAGGCTCAATCAAAATTCTCTGGGCAATGGAACAAGGTTGGAAAGATCCTAGCGCATCTGATTCCCACCTCCTCCAGGTTGCTGTTGGGATCCCACAGTTAATAATTTCAATTTTCAGCACTGGCAGGGAGAGGGGTTTGCAGTCTACCTGTCTGCTTGTCATTATTACGAGGTCTCCCCAATAACGGCGGCATAGATCGGAGGTTATGCAACTGGGGCGACTGAGTCTGAATTCGTATTCTGGCAGGAACACGGACTCAGTATTGTGCTTCAATGCTGGAGGTGTAACATGCATGTAACGCTACTTATTAATATATATGTTGGCATCGGAAATGTTTGAGCCCTTGCATGGTTACCTCGTTCTGGAAAGTTCTGGAAAGTTGACACATTCGGTTATGTAGGAACAAGTGGGCCCATCAGTAGCGCCCCACCTTTTTGGTGTTGCTACGTGGGGGGGGGGGCTATAGCCCCCCAGGTATTTTGGTTGTAGCCCCAGATAGAAGCTCATGTGCTAAAACCAAAAGGCTAGCTAGCCCCCAGTCCCGACATTCGCGTAGCCGCGGATCTTTTACAAACCTAGCAATGCCCCTGCTTTTCATAATCTGTTCCCATATCAACGAAGTATTTGGGGGGGCTCCGGCTACCTCGCTTTTAAGTGGAGAGATTCTTGATGTGAAGCCAGCCTGTCCTGTACGACAGCTCAACAATGTCTTTCTTCCCCTGCACCCCATGCGCCCTTCCGCCTCACCGGCCACGGTCCATCCTCCTGCCACCGCCGGGACCACAATGCGCACACTGTCCCGAGAGCAAAGGTGGCCTTGTCTCCTCAGTCGTCTTGGGAAGCTTTCCAGCGAAACCCCAGGTGGACGGCTCGGACACGACCGCCCCGCACCTGGGTTATGGAAACAGAAATCGGCCGCGCTTTTATGGAAACAGAAATCGCCCGCGCTTTTCACTTTCCCTGAAAGGGGCAGCTTGAGAGCACAGGAGAATGTGAGTGAGCTAGACTAATATTCGCCGGAGTAAAAACTTTGCATAACGGCCTGTGTTTACTTGATGAAGCTTAAGCCAGCCTTAGTCTCGATACAAGAAAGCTCCTGCGTCAGGTGGATGCTTAAACTCGGGTTGAACCATCACCCTTTGTGGGAAACACTACCCTTTCAGGAATTATTGCGTTACTCTAGTTTTTTTTTCTTCAGTGGACCTTGATTTAATAGCAAGTGACTGCCAATCCTTTGACCGTAGCCGCGTCCTCCCTACTTCAGTTAATCGTCCCCTACTAGCCGAACGTCCTGCGTCCTGTTCGGATAAATATGACAGTACAAAGGCGCATTGAATGCTTGACTGTCACTAAGAGGTGCAATGCATGACAGAAGTGGGCCACACGGAAGCTTTCCTGCTGTATGGAATGGGAGCCGAGCAACCTTACGCGTCCAGTACATGAGGGCAAAGGGAGCCGTAGCTCCTTAGCAACTGGGGCTGGAACTTCACGTTGCCCCCTTAGAGACCTTTAACAATGTTCAGTTTCTGGCTGTACACTTTAAGTTGCCTGTGCGTATTGTCAATGTTGCTGGAGATAAAATACGATGCCGGTTTTTTAAAAATATAGCGCTATGCGCCAAAGCGCTTTACAGGAATAAAATAAACGGTACAGATCACAAGAACGAAACTGAGAAATACAATTGAACTAGAAAGCAAATTAATTTTTAGGTGTGAGCGGAAAGCAGGTAGAGAAGAGAGAGATCAAAGAGGGAGAGGAAGCCTGTTCCAGTTTACTGATGGAATGCGCATTCCAAGGGTCAAGATTGAATGGAGCAAGGGAAGGGGAGATGGGAGGAGAGATGAGATTATTGAAGTTACGGAAGGGGGCATGAGTATGGACAGTGGCAAGACAATGGGGAGTACAACATGAGGGGATTGAAGATTGCATGGCAGAGGGGAAAGCAAAAAGGAGAAAGATTGGAGAGAAACAATATAGAAAATGATGAGAATCAGCAAGCGCCACAAAGTTGTTAACTGAACAAGTACCCAGCAATGAGAAGGGTAAGGGCATTTGGATGGATGGAAGCCAGCACCAGGCCTGTAGCGTAGGGGCCATGGGCGGTAGAATAGCGATGGGAACAGCACGGTGGAAACGAAAGATCAACACAAGCATTATAGGTAAGGAAACGATAACAAGAAGTAGAAGAATAAGGAGTTGCTTCCATCCGCTGACCGCCACAGACAGAGGTGCAGGTGGAGGAGTTTCTGCCCCCACAGAGAAAATAAAGAATTGGCACCAGGGTAGATACTATTTTAACATTGGCTACTTTAATTGAGAGTGCATGGAGTCTGCAAGGGCAAGCAATGTATGTGGCCTTCGTAGACTTCAGTGCAGCATTTGACACGGTCCATTAAATTATTCCCTGGGGTAAGTTGTAGGACTGAGGCATCCCGAGGGGCCTACTAAATGCCCTCAGTTTGCCATATCAAAATACGCCACTTAAAGTCAGAATTAATTCTAAAAGTTCCTTGACGTCTTCTGTAACCACCTCTTGTGGATTAAAGCAAGGGTGCATATCCGCTCCACTCTTGTTTAATCTGTAGATGTGGAAGTCATCATCTGAACTGGCATTCCCACGTAGCTAACATTGAAGTGGAGGCCGCCAGCACTTCAATGTTATACAGAGGCCGCTAGCACTTCAATGTTATACAGAGATTTACAGAGATTTACCATCCAGCCTTCGGGTTTATCGTGTAAATTAGAGGTTGCATGCATTAAATCCATCTTTAAATTCCATGAGAAATAACCGATGGAGGATTTACTCTGCGAAATGAACATAAATTCTGTGACTAGCTTTAAAGTGATGCAGCGAGTTATATAGCAATGGAAGTTGGCCCATGCCGCCAATGTTTCGGTATTAACCTTGCTCTATGCATAAGTAATAAAGCTGGTTAGGTCTGCTAATGTGCAGCTATTTGGGAAGACTGTGCCGGCTGGTCTCAGTGCGGGTGCTCCGCTGGACCCGACCTAAACGCCTGGGTCCACATGGAAAAACATATGAAGGAGCTAATCAAGGAGTCGGACAGGGATCAAATCTGGATTAATTTAGCATCTAAATCTAGAGCAAGAGATTACATCCTCCCCTACTCTAGGCAATCCAAGCCAACCATGTATACCAGAGGATTCCCGAACGCCTTCATCAGGAAATATGTGAGGGTTACATCTAACCTTGTGGGCACTTTTGAAGTAATTGTACTGAGATTCAATGTAAATAAGGAAGAGGGAATGTATAGGTTGTGTCTAACAAGGGAAGTGGAATCTACCAAACATCTTCTTTGCTCTTGCAGCTGCTCATGCCCAGGGAGATACCACACGCTGCTAGCCTCCGGGGAGGAGATGGTCTAGATGCAATATTGAACGCACTTCACAATGACCATAAACTGGAATCACTTGGTAATAGACCAATGCTTCCAGATTGGCGTAACATCCGGCACCAATCGCTGACCGGCTGTCTTGGATCTTACTCCCGGCTATCATTCTCGTTTCTTCCTAGTTAAGAGCGGTGACGTAGAATGGCATGGCATTTGTTGAGTTTGCATTATGTATTTTTTTATTGTCTGGGTTTGATCGTTTTGTACATTTTTAGAAAAAGCCAATTGTTTGGTTGTATTATAATTTAAAAAAAATATGGGCCCCCTTGCAAGCAGGGCTGGCAGGTGTTTGGAGGCCCTCCTGCCTGCAGCTGGGAAAACCGCCTGGCATTTGTTAATTACAAAAATCCATTCAGCTCGTGTAGTTTAAGGTTTCCAAATGCAAAAGGATAGTGGAAAATAGTACATGTTTTTGGGGCACAAGCAACTCCTAGGCACTCGAGCACATCTCAACGCCATCGCATATCCATAACATGTTTTAAACTTCTATGGCATTGTTCTAATGTGTGCCTCCACAAAAGGTTTTTGCCAGTAATGGGCATCCTTCATTCCTCTCTCGGTCAAATCTGTATGATTACAAAAAAACATAACTTTACATGCTTCCTGGCGACAGGGGAGTTGCTAGGTCTGGAAAAGATCCGGGGCTAGGCTAATGTCGGGACTCGGGGCTAGCTATAGCCTTTTGTTTGGTAGCCCCTGTGCTTCTTTCCAGGGCTACAACCAAAAGACCCGGGTCTATAGCCCCCTCGCCCCCTAGCAACACCTCTGCCTGGCGATCCATATCACTCACGCCCTTCAATGTATGCACCTGTGTAACAGAACCTGCGTTTGCCTGTTTTTGTTCCAGTTGGTGCATTTTTGCATCCCAGTAGCACCTATCACACACACAACGCATACATCATCTAGAGACCGGGCAGAATGAATTCAGTGAGGGGCATGGGAATGACACTGTCTAGGGAGGCAGCTGCCTGTTGGAAACATTTTAATGAAGACACATTCCAGTGGGCGATTTCCCTGGTTGTATCATTAAGGTTGTGGAACAGGTGTCCCTTCTTCACCTTTATTATTCTAGAACCACATGTGTTGCCCCACACCAAGGCCTGAAAGCAGGGCAGAACATATCTGTGATTATTCAACACCATTGGAGAGGTCGTCTTTGGCCAGAAAATGCAGCATTAATAATAGACCTTCGAGTTTATAGCCATTTTGCAATCGCACCTGGAATTTTTCCATGTGCGGGAACGTTTTTGAAGTACTGCTAAAAGGGTGCAAACTATAGTATGTTGACCTTTTCTCGCTTATTATAACTAGTCTGATTGACAAATCCGTGTCAATTTCAGATGTACGGTGCCAGTAGCACCGGTGGCCCAAAACTCCCTGTATGAGTTATATGAAAGGGCTTCCTTTGTGAGGATGATTTTCAATCCGGTGGCACAATACGGCCATTAGAAATGGAATTATATACTTTTAGCAGCTACCTTTAATAGTTTAATTATAAGACATGCTGCAAAATGTGTATATTTGTGCCACAATATTTCCTTTCTCTTGCCGGTAAATGTGTAAATCAATGCCACAACATGTTGGGGTGGCTTCTGTTTAAAGGGACAGTCTTTCGTTTGTGAACCCTGCTGCCTCTTTAGGGAATATGTGCAGACTGTCGTCCCTATATTGGGGCTTCATTCTGTGGCAAAATCCTGGATGAAGAAGTGGGAGGAGGGGCGAGTGGCTGCAGATTATCCTGGGGCATGTTTACTGGCCTCTCTGTGGCAGAAAAAAGAAAGGTAGCCAGCGGGGAATCCGGAAAGTTAAAACCCTAAATTACACAGTCACAGCGCACATAGGTGAGGGGGGCTCGTTTCGATCATAAGGGTCGCCCTGCGATGGGAGGTTTCCAGAGAGATGGCTTGTGCTACTAGAAGGAAGTGTAGCCTTTCTGGTGGGAATGGACACATTATCGGGCAGTAAGGTGTGGGTAGAAGCCTAGAAGGAGAATTCAGTGATGGCCTGCCTCAAATGAAGATTGTGCAATGTGACCTAGGAAGGCGTGCAGTTTGGGAGCATTTATATCAAATCATCAGAACTGGGAAATCTCACCTTGAGTTTACCTTTGCGAGGCGATGGAGAGGGTTTCATTTCGGAGTGCAGATGAAGGATGGGAAATTTGGGGTGACACGGGGGTAAGAATTGAAACTGCATGTGAGAGTGGGCCATTTTGGAAGGTCAGGGAAGGAGAGGTCACTTGGGCGTTTGAGGTGATGTTTCAGAGATCTGACACACATAGTGTGAAATAATACTGGCGGTACATGGCTGGCATGAAATGTGGGGGAACACATCCCAGGTTCCAGAATTTGAAGCTAGAGAAAAGGGGATTCCCAATGTTTCTGTGTCCCATTCAGGTGCCCATGTTGGTGTGTGAATGGTGGGGGACAAATTGTGTATCATTCTTGGGGTTCAGCTCGGAATCAATAGGTTTATTAGGCAGAGGAGTCACATTAGTAGCCCTTTTGGGGGTATGTTTGAACAGACGCGCAACACCATTGGACTATTAGGGCCGCGGCCCCCACTTCGAAGCTGAGGGCCATGCTCGCAGGCCTCGCTCCTCTCTGGAGCTGTCATGTGCAGGGCCAAGATGCCCACCAGCTTAGCAGTGTCCCTGACCCCACTGACCCAGCACTGCTACTTAGTAAGGGCCAGGCAAATAATTCTTTGTAAACGTCTCTTTGATATGGGGACGCCATTTTTAGCAAGGTATTTAAAACGAGAAGCTTTTTGTAGTGAATGGTGGTAGACACAGCAGTAAGTGGGGGATTGCTCACTGGAGTGGACCGCTTTTGTTTGACAAGTATGCATAATGCGTGTGAATGCTTGGGTGATTGGAGCAGCGATGGGCACTTTTCCACCTGGAAGCCCGCAATCAGCTGCAGGTACCTACCAGATCGCTGCATTTTCGTTTCCTGTGCCTCACAATATAAAACTCGTTTTTTAAACGTTCATGTTTATATACATGATGTGTGTTAGTTTGTCACATCAAAAAACATTTCCTTTTTTTGTGACACATCTCATTGTCTTAACTACATGTAAAATGACAAGCTATAAGCCTGTGCCAAATTACCATCAGCAAAGGAGTTAATTTAATCCTGAAAGTATAGTGATAAAACACATGGATTTTTCAAGTTCGCATTTGCATTCCGCTACTTGTAGTCTTCCACACAGGATGTGAAAAATAAAGCTGCAATCCTTACCTATCTTTTTAAATAAAATGTTTCAATAATGATTTATATATATATATTGTCAAGCAAGTTTATTGTGTGATTTATGTACTTTGCAAGCCATCGATACAAAGTAGTTGAGTTTAGTAGCAAAACCGTAACACATATTTGTGATAAGTGCTTGAAAGGTATTTGGTCATGGGCTTGAATTGCCAAATAGTCTCAAACCCCAGCTTCCCCACTTGAACAAAGTGGGTGATCCTCAGCAAATCCCTAAAAGAGAATCGCTTCACAACGTACCCTAGTTTAAAAAAGCTTCTCACATGTTTAATAGACTATAATGTTTTCTCGTGTATAAACATAATAGGGACAATTCATACACTGTACATCATAAAGTATTGTGTAACTTGCTCAATCACAGCAACACCACTTGAAATTCAGGGCTCTCTTGTGATTGAAAAGTGAAATAACCAATATATTACTGTATAGTGGCATCTTTGCTTTAGACATATTTATTCTCACAAAGAAACACATATTTAGGCAATATGACCTGAGTAGGGGGGGGAGCATTAACGGTCGGGTAATGCCCCCGGGGCCATAGTTAGAAGCCTGAGCGAAGCAAGGGCTTTAACGGAGCCCCAGTGGCATTACCCCACCGGTAATGCCTCCCCTCCGAGGGTCATATTGCCATAATTGCAATTTTTCTGAAGTCGAGAAACAGCGCTGCAAATGTATCTCGACTCGAGAAAATAAAAAGCAAAAAAGAAAAATGGCCGCTGTCATCGGGAGAAGAGACTACACGTAGTCCCTTCTCCCTTTCCATGGTGGACAGTGGTGAAGGAACCCAGAGCTGCAGCAGTGTTTCAGAGCATTTTTGTTCTTGTAAGGCCTGGGCGAGGGCCAATGAGCTTGCTTTTTACAAGCTCATTGTCCCTCGCTGGATACTAACTAAGCAATAAGCCCTGAGCCGCGTGCCCCCATGGTGAGGGGCTTATTGCTATTAGTACCCCGGCCCATAAGATTGGGGTACTAAAAGTATTGTTTTTCTGTTCCGAAACGCTCTGGCGTTTCGGAACAGAAAAATAAAATGTAAAAAAAAATGGCTGCCGGGGAAGGGAAAGGAAGTCAGTTTTTCCTTTCCATGGCGGCTATTGAAAACAATAGAAAAAAGTAAATAAAAACAATGGCCGCCATGGAAAGAAGCGTAGGGACTAGCGTTCCAAGCATCCGCTCCCGAAATAGACTTCAAGGAAGGTAAGTGGGGATGGGGGCAGGGAGGGAATGCTGTGGATGGGGGGAGGAGGGAGGGGTGAGAGCAAGTGAGACACCCCTTACCTCATTCCCCGGCAGGGGAAGATGGCGGCCTCCAGCGTTGAGGTGGCTCGGAGCAGGGGGATTACTGCTGGTAATGCCCCCGTTCCGAGCCTCCTCATTGGCTGAGAGGATGCCCCCCCCGCTCTTCTGCCGGGTACTCATTTGCAATAATGTCTTCCTTTGCAGACCTTACTTGTCCATTTTGCTGATGTTGCTTTCAGTGATTCCGCCTGTTATTATATGCTCTTCCCTTGAGGCCCTTGAGTATAACCAGGCTGATGTCACCTCCAGCTCCAGTGATGTCAATATGTGTACAAATTAGGCCCCCCCACCTGCTCATCCTTTGCTGCAGAGCGCCTCACAAATACTAGGACCTGCTCCAACATAATAGCCTGAGGGCCAGCACCTGTCTAAAACTGGCTCCCTTCAGGGTCGGACTGGGGCATAAAATTGTCTCGGGCACCAATGAAAAAGTGGCACACAGTTGCAAATGGCAATTCATTCCTTTTGGGACAGAGTACCCAAGGGGCGGGGGGTGTTAAAATGTGATGCAAATTGTGCAATTTAAAGAATATTTATTCAGGAACAATGGTCAGAACTAGTAGCCGCCTAGTGAAGCAATTCATCAAACTGGCCCACGCTAGTATTTTGCATTTTTGAATCGGGCATTGCCCTATTGGCCAGTCCGAGCCTGCCTCCCTTCTTGGATTAGCCCACTAGCCCAACGGGTCATTGAGCATTCAGGGAGTGCCTGAAGCCTCTGTGGATTCAGATCTGCGCCGCATAACTGATGAACCCATATGCATGCATCATTGTTGGCCGACCCCGAACCCTCACCCAAAATAATTTGGCTCACAACATTTTGTCAAGTGTTGGCAATAAAAGGCCGTAGGATTTTATTGTGCAGATATGGTTATGGAGATAAAAATAATCACATATAATAATATCATACTTTTGGGCACCGGGTCCTGACGTTACCCCCTCTGGCCCGTGCTGCCACACACGGGCAGGTTACTGGCTGACTGTGTTCCCCCGAAAGTATCTCCTAGTAACAGCCCCTGGAGGCAAGGGTTGCTGAAATTTCTCGAAAGAAATGTTCCATGCCCTGGTTTGAAAAGTGAGTGCCGTCTTTGTGAAAAAGATCCGGGTCACCCAGGGTAATGGTCGGGTGTTTTATGAAGCCCAGCCCTCTTGCTGTACAGAATTTCTCTAGCCCCCTATTGAGTTTTCTTCTAGCAATGTCTACGGATTTGTAACAGTAGGCCCCCTGCCATTTCTTGCTGGGTAGGATGGCCGTGAAGTATGTTTCCGTTTCCCTCCAGTTGTCGGAAATGCCCGCTAGGGAGGAGCATATTCCCTTGAATAAGTTTCTCCTTCCTGTGTTAACCAGATCATTGCCCCCTAGATGTATTATCAGAAATTCTGGCGGGTCTCTGTATGCGACCAACTCTACTAGTGTTTGGTGGATGGCGGCCCACTGAAGACCTCTGTAGCCCCACCATGAGGCAATGGTGTTTCTAAAGGGTGGACCTTCTTTGGTTTCTTCCGCCCATCGACCTGTCCTGAAGACAAATGAGTGGCCGACAATCCATGCTGATTTGAGTGAGGTCCTCCTGTTGGTTCTGCAGGAGGGAGGGGGAAAAAGAAAGAAGAGAGGAGATGGTTATATTAGCTGTGTTCTGATGTATCTTTGTAGCAATCTGACTTCAATCCCCCTATGTTTTTTAGCTGTAGTGGTGCCAGGCCTCCTTGCTTTGCTGAGGTGGCAGCACCTATTCTAAAGGAGTGGGTGCCAAAGCCCTTGGGGTCCCCCCCCGCGTTGCTGATTGCTTTCATCAGCACCCCTTTAAATTGGTAGCGGCTTAGTGCCGAGGCGTCCTTCTGGATTAAGAACCCCCCCCCCCACCTTGGGCCTTTGTGCGTAATAAAGGTTGGTAATACATACTGGGCAGTTTGTTACCTCATCAATACAACAAATGTTAATGGTTCTTTTGGCCCCAGTTTTTCTATGTTAACGCTGTCTTGTCTGACCCTGACCTCCATAACGTCTAAACCATTTGTGGCCTTAGTGCTGGAGACAATGAGCTCTCCCACCCGGAAAGCCCTGAAGTAGGCCATTAAAAATGCTGTTTTGAATAATATGATCTCATATGGGTGCCAGCATATGGCTTCCAACTGGTCTGCTATTTTTACCAGTTTGCTGAAATCAAGGGGGTGGCGGGTGTCTACCTGGGGCCCTTCCACACTGGCCTATCCTTCCATAGCGTAGGAAATGAGGGCGTTCTGGGTGGGGTCTGAGTCACCCATTATTTTTGAGAAATATGAGATTGCCACTAGGTGTCTTTTTGCCCAGTCTCTCTTAAAGCCCCGCTCATGCGCCCATTTTAAGAATGTTTCTATGTCTTGAATCGTTATTAACTTGACATGGTTTAACCCTGTGGCTCTAAATACTGTTTGCAAACACTTACTCTACTGAGCTGCAGTAGTGCTTGCCAGTGCTTTCCCTGCCATCTCTGTTAGGAAACCTGAGCCAGGGTTCGTATTTTCTATGGACAGCGAGTTGTTGACACCTGTTTTAAAGGTGCCTGTATGTTGTTGGGGATCCCGGCCTGGGCTCTCTGGCGCTGGCGTTGATGCCGTTATTTTGTTGGCACCCGTTTTTGAGGTGCCTGGTTCTTGTTGGGCATCCCGGCCTGTGCTCTCTGGCGCTGGCGTTGATGGCGTTATTTTGTTGGCGCCCGTTTTTGAGGTGCCTGGTTCTTGTTGGGTATCCCGGCCTGTGCTCTCTGGCGCTGGCGTTGATGCCGTTATTTTTGGATTCCCATTATGGCTCAGCATTCCGCTGGTATTGGCGTCATCTGTTCCTGGGCGTGCAGCGCTAGCTCCCGGAATCTTGGCCACTGAACGAGATAAAGCATCTGCAATATTATTGTCTGCTCCCGCGATGTGCTTTGCTTTGACCACAATGTTTTCTTGCAGTGTGACCGCTGTAATGGCTCGTAGGACTTTCAGCACTAAAGGGCATTTAGTGGATCTTCTGTTTATGGAGCCTACTATGGCCATGTTGTCGCACCAGACCAAGAGTTCCGTGTTAGCTAGCTGCCTGCCCCAGATGTGTAAAGTTAGCCAAATGGGAAATATTTCTAGGAGGGTGATATTTATTTGTCCACCCTGTATGGCTCCAAACCCCCTGCTCCCAGCTGCATCAGTGAAAAGGACCCTTTTTGTCCATGTGTTCAATGGCGTACGCCAAAGTGAGGTCCCATTAAATTCTTTAAGGAAATTCCCCCAAATTTCCAGATCTTGTTTCACCTCTGTGCCTAGTCGGATGTGCAGGTGGGGTTTGGTGTAAGATTTGATTTTAGTTCCAGACTTCTGGAAAATACCCTCCCTTGAGGGATATTTTTGGCTGCAAAGTTGAGGCTTCCTGCTAATGACTGAATTTCTTTTACTGTGCCCTTGTCTTTTGCTGTCAGACTTTGTATTTTCTCCAGGAGTTCTGCTATTTTTGTTTACAGGATTTTGCGTAGGCCCCTTGCGGAGTCTATTTCGATACCCAGCAAAATTATGTTGGTGGCTGGTCTGGTCGTCTTTTCCGTTGCCAGGGGGATGCCCCACTGTGAGGCCATACATTCTAACTTCGCCAGGGCTCTGCTGCATTCTTCAGACTTTGCTGGCCCCATTACCATGAAATCATCGATGTAATGTACTACTTTGGTCCCTGGTCTCTGTTTTTGGAAAGCCCATTGAAAAAAGGGGCTGAAATGTCAAATAGGGCGCAGGATACTGCGCATCCCATGGGGAGGCATCTGTCTACATAGAATTTGTTTTTAAAAGTAAAACCTAGACATTGCTTTGAGTCTGGGTGGACTGGCAATAATCTGAAGGCTGATTCAATGTCCAGTTTGGCCATCGGGGCGTTCCTGCCACATTCTTGTATGAGTCTTACCGCCTCTTGGAAGTGCGTGTAGGATACTGCGGATTCCGTGTGCAGAATGCCATCGTTTAGCGATTGTCCCTTAGGGTAGGATAGGTGATGAATTAGCCTAATTTTCCCAGGTTCTTTTTTGGGGACCAGTCCTAGGGGCGATATTATGTACTCCTTGAGAGGCATGTGGTCCCAAGGTCCCGCCATCCTGCCTAGTAGTAATTCCTTCTTAATTTTGCTTTCCACCATTTGCGGGTTGTCCCTGGCTGACTTCAGGTTATTTGGAACATTCTGAGACCCCGTACCCTTGAAAGGGATGATAAAACCCTTGGTGAAACCCTGGCGGATTGCTTTGCTCGTTTCTCTGTCTGGGTAATTCATGAGGGCCTCTCTAAAAAAATGTTGGATTGATGGGGGTGCTGCCCGGAACTAAACATGGGGTTGGCGGGATGCTTTTGGTGCTACTCCTTAGTATTTTTGGGTGACAGTCTGGTGCAGTTGCTTGCTGCGTGGTCACCGTTGCAGTTTGTGCAAGTGTGTTTGTACCAGCATTCTTTTCCCCATGTGCACAGGTTTTTTCCAAAGTTCCTACATGGGGTGTTGGCTTTTGTAGAGTGGTTTTTGTTCTGCCTGTGGGCATTAGACTTAGCCGCTGCTGGCTGGTTCTTCCGAAAGGGCTGTTCCCCTTTTTTGTGGTTTTTATTGTCGGAGAATCTGGGGCCCTGTGAGTTTTTGCTATTTATGTGGGTTATTTGAGCGGTCTCTTCCTCTGAAGGAGGCTCTGCGTTTAACATGTATAAGTCATTCTGGACCTCGTCCCATTCTATGGCTGGCCTCTCTGACATGCTTCTTCTGAATCTAATATCATATGCTAGCCAGGTCTTCCCTTTTTGGGTGATTGTTACTTCTCTAATTTTATCCAAGTATGCCCATCATTTTCTGCCATCATTGGGGAATTTTTCTTCATAAATAGTTGCCAGGATGGCAAAGGCTTGTAGCCAGTTGTCCCAATTCTGTTCTACTTGGGCGTTTCTGGCTATGGCTTTATCCTCTCTCTTTTTGGGATCCCTAAAAGCATCTTTCCCTTTGCGTTGGGCTTCTATAAGTAAAAAGATTTCAATGAACTCTTTCGCCCATATGGCTTCTTTGATTGTAATGTCAATGTTCCATGCTAAACACCTCTTTTATCTGTTCAATATTTATGTTTGAAAAGATTTAAGTTTTAGGTCTAATTGGGTACTATTAATCATTACCGTGTCTGCTGGGTTGTTGTTACTTGTTCCAGTCTGTCCTGGTGTATTTGTATTGGGGATTGTCCATGCTTTTAAAGCACCTATTGTGTCAGGAGCTGCCGTTGTTGGCTTAGATAAAACTGTGATGGCTACTGCTGTTGTTGTTGGCCCCTGCGTTATTGGTGTTGCTGGGACTAATGTTGCTGGTAGCGGGGTGGTCCCCACAGTGTCCAGTACTAGTGGTACGCTGGAGTTTGCGGACCTGGACTCGGCTGTGGGAAGTGTTTGTTTGCCCCTAATTTCTAGCAATAATTGCTGCATTTGACTCATATTTTCGCATAATTTAGACAGTTTCTTGTTACCTTTTCCCATGCCTTCTGTCGACTTCCTTTAATTTGATGGTGCTGTCTCGTCCTCTTGACTGGTTGGTATGGGGACCCCTTATTTTGGTAAAACATACATATTTTCTCTGACCCAGGCCCAGCCATAATGTTCTGCTGCCTCCATGGCTGCAAGTAAGTGGGGTGATTTGGGCTTCTGTGAAGGTGTTGGAGGTATCCGTGATTTTCACTTGGGACCCATGATTCTTTGGCCTGAAAAGCTGAAAATTACAGTCGCCTTTGTTTGTTTACCTCCATGCTCGCTCGTGCGGATCCGGGATCTTGCTTCTGCACGTGTACTCCCCGGGGATTCTTCTGTTTAAGCGAGGTTTTGGACGCTGGCCTGTAGAAAGTTCTGAACAGTTCAATGTTCAAAGAGGGAAGAAAAGACGCTGCGTATGCAGTGAACTTTTGAAGACTGCTAAAGAAGCAAAGTGTGGAAGACGCTGAGTGAACAGCGAACCTCCTGTCAGTTTGGGTCCCCGTTCAGGGTCCACAAACAGATTGTGTTTTCTTAGAGCATTCTGTTCTTATTTATAAGAACCAGGGGAGCCCTGGGTCTTTGATATGTATAGTAGTGGGGGCTGTGCGCCAGCCCCCGGCCAGATATCCGACATGTCTGACCCCCTGAGGAGGGGGCAGGTCTTTGAACCTGGGCCCTGCCTTATTGTTGGTTTTCCTTAGGTGCTTAGCACCTTGTTGCTTGGAGGAAGGGTGAGGAGATTGTTCGCACCTCATCCTTCCTCGGCTTTGTGTGACAGAGACTGCGTGCCTCTGTAGCTTGTGGGGGAGAGGAGCAGGCGTGTGGGCGGAAGCTGCCCCTCTTCTGGCCTGCCGAATGGTAACATCAGTTACCCTGCCTCGCCTTGGGCGGCCCTGCAGCATTGCCCATAAGTGTCATGGAGAAACTACACCTTTCCATCTGATTGATTGGGCATATTGACTAACCACAGTGAAGTGGACAGGCTTTGTATTTGTAAATAAAACCTGTTGCTGCAACTAGCCCGTTCTTTTTTCACAGTTGGCCCCTACCCATACCGTTATCTCTCTTCCTGCCTGCTGCCTACCTGCAGTGCCCCACTCATTGAGCAATGCTTCCAATCCATTGAGTCCATGAGTTCTCTCTTCTCTGATCCCTCTGATTCACGCTCACACTAAAACATGTGTGGGTGTAGAGCTGTGGCTGCTGCATTTTGGCAGGAGAGAGCACCTGCTAAATGCTGGGCTTGCATAATTCCAACCCCTGTCCCCGCCACTTGCCTTGCTTAACATTATGCACAGATGAGTGCAGGGTCTTCCTGCAGCAGCAGCCTCAGCTCTGGAAGCAGATCTACATATCATGCCACAGCATAAACCAAGCAGGCAGTCCACTGCTACCAGAATGTTGCCTGAAACCCAGGGCAGTTTCTAGTCCATTTGGTGCACAGGGTGAAACACTGGATTGCGCCCCTCTACCACCCTCCCTCCGCCACCCAACGCGCTCGGCATGCACGCCAATCCCAAACTATTCTCCACGGTTAAGTAAGTCTTACCCAACGTCAATAAATCACTGCTATACAAATGAAACCGGTTTTATTACATTGTGAGTCAAGAACTTTGCAATAATTCCTCAAATCAGAGTACACAAACTGTATATACTGGTCTTGATTTTTAAAGTTTTGTGTCAATTCTTAGTCTATGTCCATTATCCCTTACCAGCATAGTCAATAGTAAGGTATCATGTGTATTGTAGTCCAAAACATCCGGCGAGCCAAAGTTTGTAGACCCCTGACCCAAACAGTGGCACCAAAGTTTCCCTTCTGATAAGGACCCCAAATCAGATGGGAAATCCTATGGAGAATGCATGCAAGTGGGAACAAATCAGTAGTATAATGGGAAGGTCAATGGCAACCGCAGCCCTGAAGGCTGCTTGATCTGCAGTGGCCGTAAAACACTAAATGTGGGATCCTAATTGAGCCTCTATGTCTCCAGAATGCCAGTCTGGCCTTCCATATGTTATGTTATGTTATTTTGCATTTATATAGCGCCTTATGTACCATTGGTATGATCTCAAGGCACTGGTAGGTTGAACGCCCTCGGGAACCGAAGTTCAAGTCAGTAGTGAGAGAGAGAGAGAGAGTCATAATAGCTGCTTCTTAGCGGTAAGTGTGGTGGTTGGGGGATCAAGAGAATGTGTTCATTCTGGCAGGTTGTTATCCAGACCGATTCTGGCTGTGTTAGGCCTGAGGAGAACGCCTAGGCTGGAGGGTGTGTAACCAGCTGTGTTTAGATAGGATGATGGGGAGTATGAGGCAAGTGATAGTATGAGAACAGCAATGCCGAATGGTGTCATAGTATCACTGTGTTCTAGTTGAGTGGTGGTGTAAAGGAGAGAGTAAGCGTGGAGATGTGATAAGGTGGTTTATATCTTGAGGTCGAACACACTCTAGTAGTTCCATGCACTCTGACCGTGCCATGCACTCTGACCGTTCCATGCACTCCAAAACGTTCCATGCATTTCCACCATTTTAGGCACTCCAACCATTTTTTGCACACCAACCATTCTATGGACTCCAACCATTCTATGCACTCCAACCATTCTATGTACTTCAGTTATTTTATGCACTACAGATCGTCCCATGCTCTAGAATCCCTTTTTTTATTTTATTTATTATAATTTTTTTAAATTAAGTGTCCACTACATGCTCTGTCTATTCCGTGCATTCCATCCTTTGTATGTACTTGCTCAGTTCTAAGCAAACAATCAGTGTGATCAGTTCTATGTATTCCTTCTAATCAATGCACTTCATCCGATCTATACATGCTATTGCTTCATCAACCGGTCTGCTTATTTCCACGTTATCTGTTCTCTATGCATCCTCCATCCACCTCCCTGACCCGTTTCATATACCCAGTTTCGTCCATTCATCCACATACGTCATCCGTTCATCCACCCACTTCATCCGTTCCACCCTCTTTACCCGTTTCATCTATACACTTCTTTCGTTCCACCCACTTCACCCGTTTCGCCCACTTCACCGGTTCCATCCACCTCACGGGTTCCACCCACTTCGCCCTCTTCACTGGTACCATCCACTTTTCTGGTTCCACCCACTTCACCGGTTCCACCCATTTCACTCTTTCCATCCACATACTTCATCCTTTCTTCCACCTTCTTCATCCATTCTACTCACTTCACCTGTTTCGTCCACACTTCTTTCATTTCATCCACTTCACCCGTTCCACCTATTCCACCCGTTCCACCCACTCCACCCGTCCACCCACGTACTTCCCTGTTCCATCCACATACTTCACCCGTTTTGTCCATCCATTTCTCTTGATTCATCCACATATTTCACCCGTCGTTCCACATACTTCACCCGTTCCATCCATCAATTTCATCAGTTCCATCCATCCACATATTTCACCCGTCCTTCCACATACTTCACATGTTCCATCCATCAATTTCATTAGTTCCATCCATCCACTTCAGCCGTTCCATCCACATGTTTCACCCGTTCCATCCACATGTTTCACCCGTTCCATCCACATATTTCACCCGTTCCATCCACATACTTCACCCGTTCCATCCACATACTTTACCCGTTTCGTACATCCATTTCCCTCGATTCATCCACATACTTCACCCGTCCTTCCACATACTTCACCCATTCCATCCATCAGTTTCATCAGTTCCATCCATCAACTTCGCCCGTTCCCATTCACATACTTGACCCGTTCCCATTCACATACTTGACCCGTTCCATTCACATACTTGACCTGTTCCATCCACAGACTTGACCCGTTCCATCCACATACTTGTCCCGTTCTATCTGCATATTTGACCGGTTCCATCCACATACGTCACCCTTTCCATCATCCCATTTTCTCCGTTCCTTCCGCACATTTCACCCGTTCCTTCCACATACTTCACTCGTTCCATCCATCTACATACTTCACCCGTTCAATCAACATATTTCACCCGTTCTATCCATACACTTCACCCGTTCCGTACACCCACTTTCACTTGTTCACTTTACCTATTTCAACCGTTCCTTCTGCATACTTCACCTGTTCCATCCACATATTTCACCCGTTCTATCCATACACTTCACCCGTTCCGTACACCCACTTTCACTTGTTCACTTTACCCTATTTCAACCGTTCCTTCCGCATACTTCACCTGTTCTTTCACCCATTTTCTTAGTTCTTCCACACATTTCACCCGTTACTTCAACATACTTCATCCGTTCCATCCATCTACATACACCACCACCCGTTCCATCCACATACTTCACCCTTTCCATCCATACACTTCACCTGTTCCATCCATCCACTTTCTCTGTTCCATCTACCTACTTCACCTGTTCCTTCAACATACTTTGCTATTCCATTTATCCACTTCCCCCAATTCTACCCACCCATTTTGCCCGATCCATCCACATACTTCACCCGTTCCACATACTTCATCCGTTCCACATACTTCACCCGCTCCACACAGTTCACCCGCTCCACACTCTACACCCGCTCCACACTCTACGCCCGCTCCATGCTCTAGATCCACTACACGCTCTAGATCCACTACACGCTCTAGACCCCTTACACACTTTACACTCGCTCCACACCTGCTCCACACTCTACAGCTGCTGCAGACACTACATTTGCTCCACACCTTACTTCCACTCCACACCCTACATCCACTGAACACCCTACATTTGCTCAAAACCCCCCACATCCTACATCTGCTCAACACCCTACATCTGTTCAACACCCTACGTCCGCTCCGTGCTATCATCACTCCATAGCCTACCTCCGCTCCACGCTCACATCAGCTCCACGCTCTCATCTGCTCCACACTCTCATCTGCTCCACGCTCTCATGCATGATGAGAGGAGAACACCAATGCCCTCTCTGTCCTAGTGTTTGTGTTCATTGGCATATCAGAGAATAGCCCTGACATTTTAGTGCGGCTCCTCAAGAGCACACAACAGTTTCATCTGTCCATATAAGCGACATGTGAATCAATGCTCTCAGGGGGTTAGTATGACAATGTTTGGCAGGACCCTGAGAGATCCAAAAAATATCCTCATGGAATGACCTTATCCAGGCTATCCTGAGTATCCGAGGATAGGACATGTATTTCAAGAATGACCATGACTTTGTACCATTACCAATACTGGGGGAGCTTGACTGATGAAGTAAAGACTTCTGGGGCCGATGGAACTATGTGAAGTATATGACTGTGGCCATTCCTGACCCTAAAGATACAAGGATTTTAAAGCTTTAGCCTGGCAGCGGAAGGGCTCAGAACAGCAAGTAAAATACACAGCATGCCTCTGTTTGTGGGCTGAACTCATCTTTCTTCAAACCCATACATTTTAGTATCGGCTCTTCAGAGGAGGACTGTATAGAACTGCACAAGTAGGGGAAGGCTCTTCTAAAACCACACTGCAGTCAATGTTCACAACCTTGCCAAAACCAGTAGCAAAACCAGCTGCCATAGCCAAAACCAGCCTCCTTGCAATGCAATGCAATGCAATGCCACGTTCAAAACACTCCTCAACAGAATCATCTGGTAGGCATTCATTGAGCCCCGGGTTGGCTTAAGTGGAGAAACCCAAGCTAGCCCACGATCACGGAGAGAGACAGTGCTGTCTATTGACCGTTCCCGTGAACTTGCCCTCACCTGTGGACAATGTGGAGTCCCAGAGAGCACCTGGGCCTGCAGTAATGCTAACTTTTCGATATTTCAGAACACTTCCACCAGAGACTTGGGGGTATACACGAAACAAGGCTACTTTTGACCACACATCTCTATCGCCGTGAATAGTAGAATGATATGTATGTGGAAGTGTAGACGTTTGTTTATATGATGTGATAACCTTTTACCTGCTATCTCTGTCTACTCCACTCCAGAAAGCGTTGCTTATATTGCTCAGCCATATCTACCAGCAAGTGAGCAACTATTTCTCCAGCCTCTACCCTGTTGACTGGAAAGTGTGCAATATTTGAATTTCCACAGCTTGTGGAGGCAGCAGGGAGTTTTGTCTTAGGGTCACTGACCCCCCTGCTCCTCCATTAGCTGCCTGGAACCCTTAATTGAATGACAGATGGTCAGATTAGAGAGCAAGAAGCTGGAATGTGCTATCTGCCTTTAGCAACAAAGAATATATATTAAAGACACTGCCTGAGGTGCACATCATTTCAGTGCCATTGTTTGCAGGGAAAGGAAGGGTGAAATGTGATTCCCTGTGATGTATCAAAGTACATTTTAAAAATAGTCCAAAATGTTTTCAGAAGGCTGCAGTGTTTCAATGAGTGCTTGTCATTTTCATTTAGAGAACTACCTCCCAGAAAATGTGAGGTGTAAATTGGTGAACCTCCAAAAATACGAATAAAGCATCAGGGGAACGCGTATACTGTGTGTTTTTGGGCTGAGCAAGTAATCAGTGGCTCGGATCCACTGGGCCGGGCTAAGCCCCGCCCAATTGCATCAATGCTGCTTACCCCATAATCCCTCCGTGGCAGTATCGGGCCTGCTCTTTTGTGTCCTTTCAATTTACTTAAACTATTTCCAACTTTGTGCTCAGCACACACAATTTTCAGGGCTTTGTCTGCTCTGTGTCCTCCGAGGATAGAACTGGTTGAGAATGAAGGCAGGGCCGGGCACAAAGTATTATGTAACGTAAGTGGAAGTGTCAGCACCTGCTGCCGCTATTTACCCCTGTCGCCCCAGAGCAATCGCGCCTCCATGGTAATTTGAGCCCGCACCAGGATGCGCAATTTTGCCTCCCGGGGGTGCGTGGGAAGTTTTACACGCGATTGGGCTGGGTACGTGTATTTCGGGGGTGCGCGTGGGGTTTTACACGCGATTGGCATGGGTACGTGTATTTCGGGGGTGCGCGTGGAGTTTTACACGCCATTGGGCTGGGTAAGTGTATTTCGGGGCTGTGCGCGGGAAGTTTTACACGCGATTGGGCTGGGTACATGTATTTTGGGGGTGCGCGTGGAGTTTTACCCATGTCCCGGACGCAGCCCACACCACAGGAGACCACCCCACACTCCTGGCCATGCCCCGGAGCCAGCCCATCCACCCCAGTCCATAGCCCGCAGGCACCCCTACACCCCTGGGCTTGCCCCGCAGCCAGCCCATCCACCCCAGTCCATAGCCTGCAGGCAGCCCTACACCCCTGGGCTTGCCCCGCGGGCAGGCCACATGGCACCATGCACTTGTGAGCCCCGACTCATGTCCCCCTGCGCCCCCACCCACCCAGCAGTGACAGGCACCTGCGAGCAGGCCCCGACTCATGTCCCCCCCCCCAACACGTCATCATGATCCACAACCATGGCCCTCATGGCCACCCAAATACCACCGCACACCACCCCTGCCCAAAGAACCAACCAATTATTACATACACCCCACATTGAAATGGCCATTACATGAAACAACCCAAATGGCATGTACGTACATCAACACATGTCCGTCACACACACACACAATGGGTGCCAGTGAATGTGAAAACCCACACCGTGACATGCATGAAACCAATGAGAGAATACCAAACATCGAAGTATGAAACAAAAATGTATTCAACACAAAATGCTGTGAACCAAATGAAAACACACAATAATGGAAATAAGAAATAAAAAGCTGCTTTTTCAGAAACGATAAATAATATGAAATCAGAATCCAATAAAATCCAAATGAAAATGTGTCCAAAGTCTCTGTCCAACAAAGCAAATCCAAAGGGAAAGAAATAAGTAAAATCCATTGCTCCATGGTGAAAAATAAATAAAATGACAATGAATCCACTGTTAAACTATATCCAAATAACAAATCCAGGGTCCATGAGCCCAACCAATGAAATCAAACCTACAAAAAAAACGACCTAATAAAGAACTATCTACAAAAAGGTGGGGCATAGTCCAAGCGCCCCAAATGAAAGAAAAACATAAATGAAACCTAACACTAACTAACTATATACAATGGCGGCGGGCAAATCCTACGGCTCACTCTGTGATGTCCCGGGCCAGGGCATCATCGAACTCCATGTCGATGTCCCGGAGGCGGGCCTGTTCCCTGGCCCTGAGGTCTCGCAGGGATAACGCCATGTCCACCTCCAACTCCCTGCGAGTTGCCTCGAGGCACTCAGCCCGCCTCAACGCCCTGCGCATGGAGAACTCCACCCTGACCATGGTGGCCGTGCCTCTTCCGCCCACCGCTGCTCCGCATCTATGCGCTGGCCCAACCGCTGCCACACGGGAGACACTCCCATACCAGGGTCCTCCTGCCCTCCGGCCAATGCCTGCCCCTCTGATGTTGATGGCCCCGAGCCATGATGCCTCCCACGTTGAGCCTGCCGCTGCCTCCGACGCAACTGCCTCTGCCAGCACAACGACATCCAGGCTGATGGAATCCACCGGCGCCGTCGTGCACGTGCCCTGCCCGATGATGCCGGAACATCCTCCATCTGCTGGGGTCCAGTTGGTGGGGTGTCCGCCCCTGCTGGACCTCCGACTCCCAACTGTGGCAGGGATGGGATCTCCACCGAGCTGGCTGCGTTGGTCGGGGCAGGTCCACAGGGGGCCCTGGTGGCATCTGGGCCGGAAAACGGCATGGAGAACGACTGGCGCATAGTCTCCACAGAGGAGGAGAGGGCCGCCAGAGTGCCCGACACATGTACGAGACCCCCGACCATGGCCCCTCCCAACTGAGCCACGTTGGCACGCAGCTCTTCGTGATGACGTGCGTGCTCCACCCAGGAAGCACACGCGTCATCACGAATGTCACGCGTGCGCAACGCAACACCAATCAGGATGGTCTCCATATGGTCACGGGTCCCCTCGTCCGCAGGCAGAGGAGTGTCAGATGACATGGACCTCCCCCTACCTGCGGACGGGCCTGGGATGGGGCATCCCTGCTGGTGCATGGTGGTGCAGTCACAGTGTCAGGGACAGTGACATGCACAGGCCCCTCCACGGCGACCTGTGCTGCCTCATGCCCCTGCCCCTGGACTGCACCACTTGCACCAGTGGTACCTCCCCCACCAGGCCCCATGTGTGGCTCAGTAGCAGCCTCCTCCTCCTCTGTGGAAACCAACCTGGATGTCTCCACACTGTCTTCCGCCGTTGCAAGGGCTCACCCACCCCTTCCGCTGCAGCCGTAGTGGCAGATGCAGCACCAGTCCCCTCGCTCCCGGATGATGGTAATTCCTGGGAGGGTGACTGGGCCTTGCATCGCCGGCCAGTGGAGGCAACCCTTCCGCTTTGCTCCACAGCGCCGTCTCTGCCCGCTTCTTCACTCGCTGATGTGTAGAGGGAGACATAGAACACAAGCATCAGAGTATGGTACAATAGTCCCCTAGACAGGAAGCAATAGCACATGAGTGGCACTGTCAAACGTCACTTCCATCATGTCCCTCCACAACAAATGGGTCAGTGCAGGCAACACACATGCAGGAACCGGCATGGCACATGCAACAAGAATTTGCATCCATGTCCACCACACCGTAGATACGTCCAATGGTGGCCTGGTACTCACATGCATCATAGGACATGCTGATCACATGCACACGCATCACCCGAGGGTCATGCATCTGGCACCGTATGACCACAGACACAGTGGATACAAGGATGAGTAGGCTGTATCAGTGATTCAACACATCGTCACGGACATGTGTCATGCATCCATGGCACGCACACTACTCTGACACATGTACATGTACTTCATGCATGTCCATGACAGCAGCACACATCTATCACACCACAAACATGTCACGGTACAGACACAGGCATGATGTATTGTAACACATACACCAAACATGTGGGTCACGCCTGACTAAACTCACATGCAGCACCATCATTTCCCTGCACACACACATCCATACATGACCCATGTCACACATGCAGCCGAGTACCTAACTACCACCACGCTTCAACATGCACTGTTTCAAAGGTGTATGCATGGGCACTTACCGCTCAACTCCAGACAGGCCTGCATCCTGAGGATCTGATGGTGAAGCACTGGGCGAATGCGCTCCAGGACCCTCATCTGCTGGGTGGTAAGCTGGGCCCGGTGCCCCACTGCATCCACTGCCTCCGAGACATTCGGGCCTTCTTGAGGGTCCTGGATTTGTAGTCCTCCCAGCGCTTCCGGACGTGTTTGATGTCGCGGGGTGCCACTCCCTCCACATTGATGGCACCCACTGTCCTCCCAGATCCTCTCCCGTCCTTCCTTGTCGGCGCACGCGCAATGGTGTGAAGAGGGCATCATAATGCCCCAGAACTTGCTCCACCAGGATACCAACTTCCTTATTGCTGAAGCTGGTAGCCCCCTCTGCCTCTCTGGCTTAGGGGTCGCCAGTGGTCTCTGATGGTGTTTGCCCCAACATGGCGACCCCCGAGGCAGGTGCGGGTGGGCAATTGTGTCCTGGGGCTGGGCTGTGAAGCGATGCTACTTCAGTCGGGAGTCTTCTGTTCCAGCAGGGGTGGTCACAGCAACTGGACCCCTGCATATGGCAGATGTGCAGGCACAAAATGGCAGGGCACGGTGGCAGCAGGCAGCAGCAGATGGCTCGTGGGAGGCTGCTCGGGGCTCTGGGGGGCAGTAATTCAGCCGTCTGGGCTGGAGCGTGGTCTTCCGTGTGTTGTTGCGTGGCCAGCTTGATGCGGAGTGATTTGGCACGTGAAAATACTGCACGTCAGCGTGTAATTCGAGGAAAGGCCCTTAGCGCGTCTATGACGTGACACACGCGGGCATTGCCCTGGCACGGGTTGAAGGTCCCACTTGGGTTTCCATCGGTATGTACGTGCTTTTCGTGGGAAGCGGTGCGTGTGTTTTCCAGGCGTTGGGGTTCACACGCGATTCGTTCACAGTGCGCGATTACTTCACAGCGGGTGGGTGTTGGCTACGTTATTCTTCTACACTCAAGGCAGACGGTGAATCGCACACGCTATTTTTCCCACTGCGGGTGTCCCTGTTTGTCGCATACCCCTTTTCTTCCGGGCATACTAGCCTGCGTGTTGATCGCGTACGTATTTTTGGGGTTCCTGGCTGGCACAGTGTACTGCGTGTGTGTTTTTTTTTTTACACGCATGTGGGCTACAGGGGTTGCTTATCTGTTTTTATTTATTTTATGGGATGCCTATGGGCTGCGTGACACGTCACTTCTCCTAGGGGGCCACAGAATGGGACATTCATGTAGCTGTATGTACGTTTTTGTTGTTTGCGCACACTTTTGTAATGCGCAGGGACGCTACCGCCTGCCTTCTTGTGGCGGACGTGTTTAGGCCTGTGCGTGTATTTTGCCATGCGCGGGTTTCCCGTTTTCAATTCCATGAATACGTGGTGTGGAAGTTGCGAGCATTTACCTCCTGTACTTCCCCCGTAACGCCCACATTTTCATGCGTTGTTCCCTATTCCGCGTGTTACGCCCGGTGTTCCACCCACTTTTCTTGTGTGCGCTGCGCTATGTGCGCTTTCCAATGTGCGCGTAGCGCACGCCATTTAATGACCTGTGCGCCCGCGTGCGCCACCCATGATTTTAGCGCACATCCCAGGATTTACACGTGCACTGAATTCCATGAATCGATGTGCACGGCTTTGGCACGTGTGCGCTGCGATTTTCACACTTGCGCTGCGAATTTCACGCTTGCGCTCCCCTTTTCGGCACACATTTATTCCCTGAATCGGCCCGTTTGTATGCAGCATTGACTACAGTAGAACAAAGATTAATCTCTTCCCTGGCTGCCGCCAGTCACCGGAGTTGCTGGCAGGGCAGACATCTCTGCAATAAGAGAAGGTTTGAACCTCTTTCCTATGCCCGGGTATCCATCGTTATGCTATATTAAGTGGCATTAGGCTAAGTCATGCTGTGTCGGGATACGCTCTGCCAGGCTACAAATTGAGGCCCCACAATCCGTAGTCAATTCCCCCAGGACTCCTTTCAGACTTCCACTGACACCTCAAAGACACTACAACCTTAGCACCTTTCAGGCTTAGATGGAATAAGCACCCTGGTGGGGGTGGGATGCAGGCTCAGGGGACCTTCCAACCAATTAGGAAGCTCAGAACAGGGGCTTTACCTCATGGTAAAGCCTGCATTCTGCCTCCGCAGAAGCAGGGGGCTGACATGTTCCCCTCCAGGACAGCATGTAAGTGATCCCCACGCTCCCCCACACTGCCTTCTCCCCGATCTTCACCACAATTTCTGCATCCCTCCCCACTCCTAACTCACTTACTTGAGCTGTTCCCTGCGCTTCCTTGTGGTAATGGCCACCATGGAAAGAGAGAAGGGTCTATGTGTAGTTAGTTCCCTTCTCCCTTAACCATGGTAGCCATCTTGCTTTGTATTTTCTTTTTTTATTGAGAAATGGTAAACATGCCATTTCTCAACTTTAAAAAACGATTAGCATCCCTGTAAAATATGCTGGGATGCTCATAGCAATCAATCCTCAGAGCGGGGGCATTACAGGGTCTGGTAATGCCCTGTGACTGACGATAAGGTCCCCGTTGCTTAATTATGATGCAAAGCAGCTGGACAGGTACCATAAACTAGCAACTGACAAAGCCAACTGCACTGCACATTGCCAACAGGATACCATGCTGAAAAGTGCCAACAAAAATGTGCATGCTGTCTGTAAAATCGTATACTATTTTGAGCAATGCCACTGGCTTAACAGGCTTTAAAATGCACCATTTCCTGCTAATTTGACACTAGCTTCCATACGCATTCCCTTAGGGAAAGCGGCAAAGGGGCCCCACGCAAGCACATTTGCCCTAGACCTGCAAAGTTTCTGTAGCTAGCTCTTTCCTCAGGATTTGAAGGGTTGACCACCACACTGCTGAAGTTTGGCCCCCTGTGTGTGAGTGAGGGAACCCAATTTAGCGGTTTGGCAGTGGGGGGGCATGCCAGATTTGGGAAGATTTTTGGGTGCAAATCTGTGTTTAGAATGTGAAGAAGTATGGAGATCCGAAAAGTGCGTCCTGTTTATATTGTTCATTGGGTGTCAGATTTAGGGAAACGTGCAGTACTCTGGGGTTTGTTAATGTTTGGCTGGGAGTTGCTTTGGAAATGGGGCTGTAAAGTCATGGAAACGAGTCGTTTTTGCACGCAAGAATGTAGTAGAGGTCGGTCAAAATGGGAATGCCTTTAAGTGGTAGATCCAGGTTTGAACAGATATCTTAGAGGGCAGAATCTTACCCCAGTGCCTCCAACGGGGCAACGTTAAATGTGTGTTCTTTAATGATATAGGCACACATGTGGAGCTTTTCGTATTTAGGACAATGCATGGAGCAAGATTTGTGAGTAAGTGCAGAGGAGTTATTTGTTGTTATGTTAATATGTTTTATACAGCACCGAACCAGCAATGTAATCGTTTCAGAGCACCAAGGCTTGTCCATCATATGATATGATAGGTTATTTATAACGCGCGGTAATACCCAGAGGTTTCTAAGCGCTGACCCGGGGATCGAACCTGTGTTGCTCCGTGTCATCTTGCTTTCAAGGCGAGTACGTTGCCACTGAGCTATCCTCCCGAAACTGGAGTGTCGTCCTGTGCCCTCACCAGGGGTATCCATCCGTTAGTCTGCTGGAGGAAAGCAAACGAGTCACAGAACATAAGAGGATGGGAAGGTGGGAAATGGAGGCCCCAAACACAGGGTGGGAGGAATGCAGAATGGGAATAATGTTTTTGATACCATGAGTGCATGTCAGCTCTGTTTGGTGGGCCATAGTTCATATATGCACGGTAAGTGGGAAGGTGAGTATGAAATGGGGGTTGCATGGGCCATGGAGAGTTAGATTGTGAAGTGTGTTTGGGGTTCAGATTTGGAATTGTGTGTGGCTGTTCAAATTAACATTTCTGAACGCAGCTGGAGGGGAAAGAGGCTATTTTTGGGAATATACACAAAAGGTGGTTTTGTGGTCTGTTCAGCTTAAGAAGAAAGCATTGGGATGTCAGGTGTGTAAGCATACAGCGTGGTACTCCTATTTGTAAGTTCACTTTAGAGAGAAGCCAGTTTGAGGAGAATGTGTGAGGGGAGGCAGGACAGTCTTATTTCTTTGTGCTCAGGATATTGCGTCAAGGCATGCGCATGGAGAGTGTGGGGCAGGACAGTGGAGAGTGGAACAGACATAGCTGAGTGCGGCGGTCTGGAAACAAGGGTGCCCGTAAACTTACCTGTAACCAACGGCCCCTGCAGGCAGAGTTGTCACAGAAGCACCAGCACCATTAGCAACGGTTCCGGTGCTTCCGAGTCCTCATTCCTAAGGACTCCACAGGAACGGGGACTTAACAAATCCGCTGCCTGACTTCCCGCGCCGCCGAGACTTGTCATGTCCCGGTGGCACTGGGAAGTCAGGCGGCGTATTCAGTGTTTCGGGGTCAGCGGCAACCCGCTTGTGGCACCGGCGGGTTACCGCTACTTCGTAATGAGACCCAAAGTATTTGCGCAGCTTTTTATTGTGCATGTGTGTGAACAATGTTATTGTTAGTGTGAGATGAAATGTAAGTCTTAGTCTGGAAGGGGTAGGCAAATGATTTTGGAAGATGCCAGAGGGGTCGTATTCTGTAGACTCTAAAGTTAGTCCCCATGTTGGACTCCTTTGGAGACACTCGGTATTACTGTGTGTAGTAATTCGACATGGCCGTACTGCAGTCATTAGTGCATTCATATGGAGATATTTACCTCCACACAAAAGCAAGCTGTTTTTCTGTGGTTTGTAACAAAGCCCATAATATGGCAGAGCACTGAAGCAGGTGCTTTTACCAAATACAGCCTGTTATATTACTGCTGTCAAACTTGTAATGAGGTCATGAGTATTAGGTAGGGAGGAGTTGTCAAGCAAAAATTGTGATAGGGCAACATGTCGCACACCACAACACCGGCCCAGAGACACTGGAAATGAAGATACTGAAATCTACTCCTTCCGCTCCAGCACTATTGACTGGTTCTGGGAACAGAGGTTCTCAACTTTACTTGGCATGCACTGTGTGTAAAGACTGGACGGGGGTGTCTGTACTTCTGCTCTCTATATAGTAGAGGAGAGGCACAGAGGACCCCAGCCAAGATTCTCTATCATTGGTACGTGTTCGAGCAATCAAGGCCTAGCTTCTCAGGAAGTGATGCAGGCTGGTTCTTAAGTACAGTGTAGTCCCCAAGCTCCCACAAAGGAATGTCCACACACTGTATTAGTTAAAACACAGTCTTTATATAATTAATATTGAAGGTTATGTACACTCTCACAATAACTCACTTTGTGCTCAGAAAATCAACAATGGTAAATATATACAGTTCTAAAGTGGTACCAAAAGTATTATCAGATCTCATTAAAGTGCATCAACTATACTGTCAAAATGTCACACAGACCAATAACAAGGAAAACAGCAATAGAAATAGGAAGGAAAGCAAGATGGTTGAAACAATAGGCAGAATACTGGCCTCTACCATTAAGCACAGTTTTGTGTGGAGATCACCCCCACCTGGGCAACCTGTAAGATAAAGATATAGCACAAGCCCAGTCCATATATTGTTTTATAAATCTTATTTCCTTCTACAATAGTTCTACAGCCCCAATATACCTGGAATTGTAGCGTTCGTCGACGGGAAATCGATGTCCCTTCTTGAGTGCCCTCCCTTTAAGGCAGGAGTCACGGGTCGTCGAACGTCCAACGGAGAACAGGGTGAACTACGGCGGTGAAGTGGCAGCTTCGTTCCTAGCAGTGCTCGTCAACGACGGAGCGTTGACGTCCTGCAAGGAAGAGGCGTGCGGTGCACCTCAGTGATGATAGTTCTGGACTGCAAAGAGATGATGAAGAACTGTGGCCCAGCAAGGGCGTCCAGTCGGCGTCTATGTGGTCTTTAGGTGGCGGGAAACCCACCGGCGGATGTTCCTCGGCGCGTTGACGGTTGGGCCTTCTCCAGCGGGAAAAAGCAGGTGGCGATGCAGACGAGACCGTCCTTAGATCAAATGAAGTTCTTTGGCAAACGGGAGAACGGCGGCTCTAGTCGGCAACGGCGGTCGCCGACGGGAGAACGGCGGCTCCAGTCGGCAACGGAAGTCGTCGACAGTGGCGGACAACAGTCAGGGCGCTTCTCTTTGGGATTCCGCAGAAGTCCCCGTCTCCGGTCAGCAGGCTGTCGTAGGTCTGTCCCAGCTGCTGTGCCTCCAAGGACTGACCCAGAGAGGACCTGGTAAGGCACCCTCTTCCCGAGCTACGAGGGACCATCGTGCACCAGCTGATCTTTGCCAAAGCTCCCTGGTAGACAGACCTACGACAGGCTGCCGACCGGGGACGGGAACTGGTGCGGAATCTCAAAGAGAAGCGCCCAGACTGTTGTCCACCACTGTCGACGACCACCGTCGCCGACTGGATCCACCATGCTCCCTTTTGCCTAAGAACTTCATTTGATCCAAGGACGCTCTCGTCTGCATCGCCGCCCGCTTTATGCCGCTGGAGAAGGCCCGACCGTCGATGCGCTGAGGAGCATCCGCCGGTGAGTTTCCCGCCACCTAAAAACCACACAGACGCCGACGACTCGACGCCCTTGCTGGGCCACAGTTCATTATCTCTTTACGGTCCAGAACTATCGTCACCGAGGTGCCCCGCACGCCTCTTCCTTGCAGGACGTCAACGCTCTGTCGTCGACGAGCACCGCTAGGAACGAAGCTCCCACTTCACCGCCTTACTTCACCCTGTTCTCCGTCAGACGTTCGACGACCCGTGACTCCTGCCTTAAAGGGAGGGCACTCAAGAAGGCCCGTCGATTTCCCGTCGACAAACGCTACAATTCCAGGTACATTAGGGCTGTAGAACTATTGTAGAAGAAATAAGACTTATAAAACAATATATGGACTGGGCTTGTGCAACATCTTTATCTTACAGGTCGCCCAGGTGGGGGGATCTCCACACAGAACTGTGCTTAACGGTAGAGGCCAGTATTCTGCCTATTGTTTCAACCATCTTGCTTTCCTTCCTATTTCTATTGCTAGTTCTCTTGTTATTGATCTTTGTGACATTTTGACAGTATATTTGATGCACTTTAATGAGATCTGATAATACTTGTGGTACCGCTTTAGAACTGTATATATTTACCATTGTTGATTTTCTGAGCACAAAGTGAGTTATTGTAATAGTGTACATAACCTTGAATATTAATTATATAATGACTGTTTTAAAATAATAATGTGTGTGGAAATTCCTTTGTGGGGGCTTGGGGACTACACTGTACTTAAGAACCAGCCTGCATCACCTCCCGAGAAGCTAGGCCTTGATTGCTCGACCACGTACCAATAATAGAGAATCTTGGCTGGGGTCCTCTGTGCCTCTCCTCTAGCATATAGAGAGCAGAAGTACAGGCACCCCCCTCCAGTCTTTACACTGGTGACAGCGGTGGGATGCTTATGGTTTTAAGAATCAGTGTATAACCGTGCCACTTACAAAATATCTGCACTTTATTAAATTGAGGTTTAGGTGTGTACAAGATAACTGCATTACAAGCAATGGAATCTATTGCAAATGGTAAATTGACTAGGATGAGCTTAGAGGCTCTCCAGAGTGCTTGTGAAGCCAGGAATTTAGCCTTTGTGGATAAGTCTAGGGCCAAGCTGATAGCTTCCCTGGTGGACTACCAGACTGATTGTGAAACTCTTGAAGGGGGGGGATGCAACCAATGAGGACTCTGCCCCTGGGGCTTTTGCTGAATCTGTTTCTGGGAATGCCACCATTCCTGCTGCCTCTGTTCTGAACCCCAGCAATTCCTTGGAGCTTGAGTTATTAAGGATGATATTGGCCTTTGAATACCGCAAATCGGAAATAGATGCTGAACTTAAGAAAGAGGAGCTGGCACAACAAGTGGAACTCAAGAATAGGGATCTTGAACTCAAAGACAAGGACACTGAATGTCAGAGAATCCAGCTAGAGAAAGCTAGAGTGGAGACTTCAGTTAAACCCAGTGAGAGTGTCAGGTCCCCAGCCACCAAGTTTATGAAAGATTTGGTTGGTGTGTTTGTGGAGGGTTCTGATATCCTCCAATGGATTGAAGCATTTGAAATGGCTTGTGCAATTCATGATGTTGATAAGAGAGATTGGGCTAAATGTTTGTTACGCAGAGTGCCTCAGACTGGATATGACTGTATTCTGAAACTGAGTGTGGAAGAAAGGGGTCAGTATGAGTGCATGAAGTCTGCTTTGATTGCCAAGTTTGGCAAGACACCTACACAATACCTTAAAAGGTTCAGGGATTTTAAGAAGAGAGAATGTGTCTTGGGTTGACTGGGTGAGTGCTGCGCACATGAACATGATGGGGTGGATTGATGGTTACAAAGCGAAAACGTTTGTTGAATTGTCTCACCTTTTGTTTTTTGAGCATTTTTCTGAAGCCTGTTCACCAGAGCTGTGTCAGTATGTTGCTGACCAGAACATTTTGGATCCCTTTAAGCTGGCTAGGTTGGCTGACAAGTGGGTCTCCCACCGGGTGTCCCCTAAAGACTCCAGTGGGAAGGACAAGGACAAAGAAAAGGGGACCTCTCAGTAAGCTGAGGAGTCCCAAAAGCAGTCAGTCAGGTAAACCAAAACCTTCCTCTCCTAAGACCCAAAAATCTAGTGGGGATAAGACATCTGTGGGTGGGAATAAGAGCAGTGGTCCACCTGCTGCAAAGCAGGCTCCCAGTGGTTCCAGTACCGTACACCGCACTCCCGGCACTTGTTGGGATTGTGGGGCTCTGGATCACAGAAGGGGTGACTCCAAGTGTAAAGGTATGGCACTTGGAGTACAGGCTGTCAGCCTGAGCTACCCTTACCCCATGTCTGAGGTGGAGGCCACTGTCCTCCCCTCCTCTATAGGAATCACATTTGGTGCTCCTGTAGAGATTTCCTTAGTGTCCCTTGGGGCCTGGGACCAGTACGCAGAAGTACTGGCGACTATCCCACAGAACACCCGTAGGTTTTTGAGAAGTGTCCTCTTGAATGGCCAGCCTTCTACTGGCTTGAGAGACACTGAGGCAAGCATGACAGTGGTGGACAGGAGCCTGCTCAAGCCAGAGGACTATGTAGGTGCTCCTCTGAGAACCACCAGGTTAGCTGGTGGGCCTCCCAAATTATCGCCTGTAGCCTTACGTCACACTCATGATTGGAGACAAGACAGCAAAGCGTCCTGTCCTGGTTCAGGACAATGTCCCTGCTAACATTCTATTAGGTAATGATCTAGTAGAGTTAGGGTTGATCTCGGATGGTCTCCCCATGACTGCTGCTGCAGTCACTAGGTCACAGGTGACACTGGGTCTGGCTGTCAGTCAGGTACCCGAGCCAAAGGCGGGGCCTAAGGCAAGAAGAAGGAAGAACAAGAAGGCCACCTCTGTGCGGGGGGCTCCTTCTCTTCCTGCTGTTCCTACAGCACCCATTGGGATCCATGCTCCGGACAGGCTGGGTCCAGTGGACAACCCAAACTCAACTCCTGAGGGAGAAGAGACAGAAGACTCTCCTGTGGGAGAGGTTCTCAACCCAGAGGATCATCCCGACCTTCAATGCTTGTTGGCTGAAGGGGGACCCTCCCGGGCGGACTTCTGTAAGGGACAGAGAGAGTGCCACTCTCTCTCGAGGGTCTGAGGAAACAGGCCCTGTCCCAGGCACAAGGAGAAGTGCCTAGGACATTCCGAATCTATTGGGAGGGTGAGCTCCTTGTTGGTGAGCCCACTAAGCCTGAACCTGGAGCCCTCAAGAAGTTGGTGGTACCTGAGGTTTACAGGCCCTTCCTGCTGCAGTTGGCGCATGAGGTGCCCTTGGTTGGTCATCTTGGTACCAAGAAGACTAAGCAGAGGCTCTCGGCCCATTTCTACTGGCCACGTATGGGAGTAGAAGTGGAGTCCCACTGCCGGACCTGCCCAACTTGTCAGTTGTCTGGCAAGACTGGAGGCAGTGACATTGCCCCACTGCAACCATTGCCAGTGGTTGGCATGCCGTTTGAGAAGGTGGGCATCGACATCGTCGGTCCCCTTGACCCTCCCACTTCAGGTGGATATCGGTTCATCCTGGTCTTGGTAGATCATGCCACCAGGTACCCGGAGGCTATACCCCTTCGGACTGTTACTGCCATGGTGGTTGCCAGGACTCTCCTGGGCATTTCTACATGGATTGGATTCCTTAAGGAAGTTGTCTCTGACGGAGGATCCAACTTCATGTCTAGTTACATGAAAACCATGTGGAAAGAGTGTGGGGTAACTGTTACGCTCACCTGGCTCGAACAGGGGCGTCGATCGGACCTGGATAGCTGCGGTCTCCTCCAACGTGAAGTGTAGTGCAGAGATGACAGACTGGACTGGCCTGCCTAATCTCATCTGCTTGACCCGTAGAAGTATTCTCCTGCAAGTGGAGAAAGGGATTTAGCCACTCGTGGATTCTAGTAATGGCACCCCACTGTTCTCCCCACTAATCACCTCCGATATTCCCTTTCAGTAATCTCACCTTATGTTTTTGAATGAGGAGCTCTCCATCCTGCGTGGAATGCAGGGGCGCGTAGATACCAGTTACTTCACTGGTTCGAAGGCGTCGGAAGAGTTCCGGATGAATATTGACTCCGAGGTTCCCGGCGAGAACCCGTAAGTATAAAGTCCAAAGAGTTCAATATGTCCGATGTTCACTCTTGTCCCATTCCCTTCTTGTGTTGCAGCTGGTTCCAAGAGAAGATCGTCTTGTGGCAGCTGATGGCGTTCAGGTAAGAGTCTGTATTACCCAACAATCTCCGGTAAAAGATGCGTGTATTTAACTTGTTGTTTTCTCTCTCCTTATAGGTGCAGCATAAGAAGTTGCGGGATGTTAAAGAATAATGCCTCCGGTGGTAAATCAGGTAAGTCTATGGTGGTAAAAAGAGATTGTATTTGTTGGCTCTCTCGGCTCACCTTATATTTCTTTTGTTCCCTAGATGCTGGAGTTCGGCGAAGAAAATGATGGAGGCAGCGCCGAATTGAAAAAATGCTGTGAGGACTGGTGAGTATGGCGCGGTGCTGCAGCTGGCGATGCGACGCGTGCAGAAATAATGTCCTTTCCAAGTTCGAAGACCTGATGGATCCGGAATCAGGTAAGGAATTAAAATAATGTCCGTGTTCTAACCTTTCCTTCTTCTTTCCTCTTTTTCTAGGAGCTCTGGATTCGGGGCGGGCGTGGCAGAAAACTGGATGCTGACTGCAGGCACGGTGAGCGTTACGCTGCTGGATGCAGAATAACGCGAAGCATGTGCTGCTGTTCGGGCGTGGTTTAAATAGCCTTCAAAGTAGTCCCAGGTAAGAAGTTCACCCAGAACCACACCCGAGTAAAAAATAGTCCCTGAAGTAAAGTAGTCCCATTCAGGCCTCACGTTGGCTTGACTTCATTGCAGCATGGTCTGCATGATGTAAATAATGTACTTGAGGTCTGATTTCCTCTATGAGCCTGGCGCCAATGACGCCAGGACTGTACCCAGACAGCCCCTAGCCGGGGCTGCTGGGCTTTTAGTAAGCACCTGGATGCCTGCTCCCGGGGCTGATGGGCTTGGTCCGGATGCCCGGGGGTAGGCATCATGATAGTAACCTACAAGTTCTCCACCTCTTACCATCCCCAGACCAATGGTCTGGTTGAGAGATTTAATAAAACTCTCAAGGGCATGCTAGGTGCTTTGGAGGAGCCCCTAAGGAGGAAATGGGATCTCTTCCTGCCATGCCTGCTGTTTGCTTACAGAGAGGTACCAGAGGGTGTTGGTTTCAGCCCCTTTGAGTTACTCTTTGGACATCCCGTGAGGGGGCCCCTTGCCTTGATCAGAGAAGGTTTGGAGGCCACCCCTCCAGGTCCCGCCAAGCAAGTGGGGGACTATGTGTTAGGCTTCAGACGGAGGATGACACAGATGATGGGTCAGGCAACAGCGAATCTCAAGGCCAGCCAGGAATTGAATAAGTACTGGCATGACCTTAAAGCCTTGCAAGTGGATTGGACTCCGGGACAGGAAATCCTTGTGATGGAGCCTACCAAGCATGGAGCTTTGGCAGACAAGTGGACTGGACTCTTCGGGATCATCTCCAAGATGGGCGAAGTCAATTATCTGGTTGACATGGGAAACCCTGGGGTAGCCCCTCAGGTATTCCATGTTAACAGGCTCAAGACTTTCCACCGGCGAGCAGAAGTCTCATGTCTCTTGCTAGCTTCAGTGCAAGAAGAGGATGAGAGTGAGCCCCTTCCTGATTTGCTGCATAGCAACCCTCAGGATGGCTCAGTGGAGGGAGTACATCTCTCCCCAGATCTGACGACAGAGCAGCAGAGGGCCTGCAGGGCTTTGCTCCGGCAGTATGCCTCTCTGTTTTCCCTGACACCAGGCCTTACACCTTGGTGTAGGCACGAAATTGACACTGGTGACAGTGTGCCTGTCAAAAGCAGGTGCTACCGTATGGCAGATACCGTTAAGAACCACATCCATGCTGAGGTCGCCAAGATGTTGGATCTGGGTGTTGTTGAACCCTCAACCAGTCCCTGACTGAGGACTGAGGTTAGGGTGCCTAATCTCCCACGAGATAGACACCCTCATCCAGACGGTAAACAAACCTTCTGGAAAGGCCATTTGCATTATCGTGACTCTTCCCTGGTCTATGCTCTATGGTGAAGTCTAGCCCTTGCAGGCTAATGGGCCACCTGAGCAGTTTCGGGTTTTCACCCTTCATCTGCATACGCCACTACAGGGGCTTCTGATCTGTTTGGACATTGAAGGTAGACCCTATAAGGTAGGGCCTAAAACGTCTAAGGCTCCAAACTATGCTAAAACATTCCTTTTCAACAGTAGCCCACCTAAGTTCTCTACCCTTGAGTTGTCTACTGATGAATATGATAGGATGTTCCCTCCCTTTGTCATCTAACTGGGACAAGACAGCTCCAAATCCGGCGTCGCAGGCATCCGTCTGGACGATAAAGGGTCAGCTGTAGTCAGGCGCAAACACAGGTGCCCTACACAGACTTTCTTTCATGCCATCAAAGGCCCTCTGACAGTCTTCAGTCCAATTAACCTTCCTAGGTTGTTTGGGTGAAGTCAGAGCTGTCAGTGGTGCAGCTATGGTTCCATAGTCTGCTATGAAATTGCGATAATACCCAGTGAGGCCCAAAAAGGCTCTCACCTGGGTTTGAGTAGTGGGAGTTTCCCAATCATGTACATCCTGTACTTTACTGGGGATACCCACAACATACAGTCACTGGGAAGGCTCCAGCCGGTCTGGCCTGGACTTCACAAAAACACCATATATGGAACTTCCACCCAACAGCCAATCAGGGGGAAGGGACAGAGTCAGGGCTTCCCAGGACTTTGGGAAAACAAGGTAACCGGTAATAGAAAGCAAGAGGCCACGGGGGCCATCTTGTTTCCTATCAGGAATCAACTGATTCCAATGGCAGGGCCTGGTTATCCCAAAATGGAGGATACTCAGAGCACCTGTCAAATTCAGCATGGAGCTGCCACCAGCCCATACCCTGCTCTGTGGGCCACACACAGGTGCCCAAAAAACATACACTAGGGGCACAGGGTTGTACCCCACCCATGGGTGCCATAAGGGTATCCCATGGGTCTGTTCACCAAACCAAAAGAGAGAGCTGCAGCGCCAGGAGTCCCACATGAACTCCTGCACGGAAAACACGACAGAACACACGATAAAAAGCAGTAAAGGACAAGGATACGGAGGCCCTGTCCCTCCGATGCATTTCCAGCATCACACTGTGGTACCCCATATAGCTTTGTAAGTGCTCCTCATTCTTATCCACAAATATTATAACCTCCCTCTGCCCATTTGCACAGCTCACTCATTGCACATTGTGTTCTTACCTTAAGGCAGTCCTTAAAACAGTGCTCTTCAAACTTTTTCGGCCTGGGCCCCCACTGAGCAAAATGTGGGCAGACCGCCCCTTCAAAAATGCCAAATGAACAGTTAGTCCAAATGGCTATGAACTATCGCGTGCCAACGCTGCACCTACTCCCAGTAGTTCCCCTGGGCTCCCCCACCTGGTCCCATCACAGTCTCCAGGCTCCATCATCCCACTCCTAGCCCAGTCTCTGGGCTCTCCGCACCCCAGCACAAACCCTGGGCTCTCCCTCACCCTGCTCCCACCAATGTCCCTGGGCTCCCCCCACCCGCTACCAGCACAGTCCCAGGGCCAGTGGTGGCTGGTGAATTTTTTAAGTGTATGGGCATAAATATTTCTGTCAGATATGCTATTGCGACCGAGCATAGCAAGGGAGCCTGAACTAATCAAGCAGGGTTCGTGGGGGTCCTCCCCCTGTGAATTGTTTTTAAATAATGGGTTAAAATGTCACATTTTAGAGCAAACCTTTTAAAAAAATTGCGTAAAAAGCCAAACAGTTTACAATTGATGCTGGGGGTCGCATGGGGCAGGCATGGTATTTCTACTGTACATCTATGATAGAAGTCCAGTAAAAAGATACCATCCATGTCCCCTGTGCCTCACAGCACCTAACACACGCACCCAATCAAAGTGGTTATGTGTATGCAAGGCACTAGGGGGATTGGGGGAAAAGCATGGTATTTTTTTACTGGACATCTACGATACATGTCCAGTAAAAAATTGACATCCCTGTCCCCTGAGCTCCACTGCGCCACAGAATGAGAGCTGATTTGGTAAGGTGGGTTAAATGCCTTTGTTGTACAACCCTGCCCCCACTCACTAAAATCAGCTCCACGGACCAACACAAACACACACATGCACACAGCATTCACACAGCAAGCACTCAATCACTCACACAAGCACCCATCATCATACGCTCACCCATAACACAAGCAAACACGCATCCATACACATAAATAAATAAAAAATAAATGAACATAAAGTTACCTTCTGCCCCAGTCCAGAACTTTCCTCCCCAGCTCCTGCATCATTAACAAGAATCGGGAAGCAAGAGCTTCCTGCACATGCATGCAGGAGCTTGAGTGTGGGTGCTGAAAGGCCCTTCTCCAGCCTGCTCTGTCTGTATGTGCGATGAAGCGCAGGAGCTCCCCCTCACACATACAGACATGCATTTACCCAGCCAGCATTTCCAATGAGCTTCTCCCTCAGCTGGAAAAAGCAGCTGAGAGAGCACTGAGGTACGAGATTTCACAAGAGATTGGAGCCAGAATGAGACGTGGAGCTAGGGACAATCCGCAGAGACAAAGCAGAAGATAGTAAATGCAGATATTCAACTAATCTTACAAAGCCGCAAATGCGCAAGAAATCTCCTTACCAAGATCTCAACGCTAATACAACTGAGGAAAGCCAAGCGATTTGACGCTAGCCACGACGAGAGTATCCTATTTAGATGCTGATCTAAAGTTGAGCGAACATACAACATGCTATCAAACGAGCCTGTGTAGTCCACAAGGCCTAGCTGGATTCAGAAAAGCCCAGCTCCCGCCCCTGAGGCGATTCCCTGCTTAATTCAGGACATACCCTCAGAACCCCCCCACTAACTGGACCAGACACAGCAAAATTTGCAGATACAGATGTTAAGTATCTCTAACAAGAGTGAAATGGATTCATCAGCAGAAGCAACGTTATTGATAATGGTGCCAATGTTAATGTGTATTAAAAGTGACATTCTCCTGAAGAAAGTTCCCACAATCCTCTTAGAGAACTGAAACATGTCGAGTCGTCTAACCCTAGCACAATACTAGGGTTATTTTAGAAAATAACCCATTGAAAGGGCCCTAACTATTTCAAGATGGCAAGAGCCTCTGATCTAGTTTGAGATTGAACTAAAAACCTTCATTACAGTGTATCCCCCTAATAGAACAAGGGTTTGATGTCACAAGCCATCCGTCTGTTTTTAGACATATTTTTATATGAATTGTGATAGGAAACAATTTTATTGTTCTGTCTTTCTATCATTGTGAAAATTATGATTAAAATGAATTGTTTACATACCACCGAATAGTTTCTAAATATAATGAATTGAAGCTGTGAACGTTGATATGGGCTAACTACCTTCTCTGTGTAAAAAAGGAGCACTCAGTGTGCCACTAGGCTGGCTCCACAGCTCGTCCATAATGGGTGAGGGGGCCACTGGGTCAACACCCCCTTGCACATTATGGACAAGCCACATCCACCCAGGGCTCCCCCGCCCCAACCTTTCTTCCCTCCCTGTGAATGAGGCGGCGCCCCCCACAGTTTAAATACCTCTGCCTTAAAGCATGCCCCACTGTGCTAGTTCACATCGAGCTCATGTCCGATCAGTGTTGTACTGTACAGCAGCTACACCGATGTACATCTACCCCAAAATGCAATAGTCACTGTCAACTGCACCATTCAAGCCTTACACTTACGCACAGTGCTGACAATACATGGTACTGCCAGCCCCCACCCAAACCAGATCATGCTAGGAATCTATGGGCAGCTCCAGACATCAGGTCTGGACCGATGCAATGCTCAGGGAGGAGATGATCAGTGGAGCGTCCTAGAACTATTAGCCAAAGCTAATAAGAAGCAGCAGGTGGTCACAGATGTAGCTGTGAGACAGGCAGCAGACAGGGCCAAACAGGAGAAAATGAAAAGACGGGGGCAAATGGCACAGAAGGTCTGGTCAGGGATGCCTCTTCCACTATGCATCCGCCACCACCCACTGCACTGGGCAGAGCCACCAGCCCTATACCAGAAACCTCCACACAGCAGCAAACACCAGAGCACAATCCACCACTGGGCATGGCTCACATACCACCATCCAGAGCACACACCCAGGAACTAAACCACTTTGCCGCCTCCACCCGGGCAAGTAAAGAAAAAGCCAGCCTGGGAAGAAGGAGAGGGGAACCTCCAGTGACCGAAGAGGGAAGGCAGATAGCAGTTGTGGATGGGAGAGGTTATTTCTATGCATTGGCACAGATACCTGAGCCCTCCATGCATCTCATCCTGTATCCTCTGATTAATCGGGTCAGAACGTGCTCACGGTCAAATCATTGGTTCTTGCCCCCCTTGCCTGGGGCATACTGGATGGCATTAAGGGGCACACATAAAATAAGATTTGAGGGAGAAGTTACCTGGTCTAATTGCGCATGTATGCGCCTTTAGAGCAGATGTCCGTTTGGGATGAAGGGTCCAAGAGAGTACCAGTGTGATCAGGGAAAAGGTATGATGTTATTAAGACCTCGTGTAGAATGGAGGGGCTTTGAATGTTTTCCCCAAGTGGCATTTAATATTTTTATTTTTAATATATTTGCTGGGAGACAAATGATTGATCGTCTTGACATTTAAAAAAAATGCTATATATGTATCATATATTTTAAAATGTGTGTAATTTAAGAGGATTCTGCAAAATAATTTCTCAGAGCACACATTCAAAGGCAACAAAGGTTGTGTTCATGGCATATGAATGGCTTCAAAGTTTATGCTGGTGACAGATGTAATCTTGTGAATGCCTACCATCCTCACCATTAGCAAGAGACATCAAACCTTCATAAGAGTTACTGTTTGTAAAGTGGAATGCTCTTAGTGTCTCTGCCAAAAATGACAGGTAGAGGAAATTGGTTTCTGACCTACCTTTTTTTTCAACCTGACTTTTATTTCAGGTGCTGCATGGTTGTGCCAAGTTTATAATTTAACCCCAACCTCCCCACCCCCAAATGTCTCCACATTCCACTGTAAACTGTAAGAAATTCTGTAAGGAATAGCCTTGGAATACCTTGATAGTCTCTAGGTGGATCTTATCTCGATCTTCAGGATTTGGGGTCAATGGGCATTTTCTCAGGGTGACCCACACTTTCCGATAGCTGCTCATAGTAAGCATAGAGGGTTCATGAAATTCAATGCATTGTGCAAAGAAGTTTGTGTAGCTATGTCCTAGGCAGACTCGCTAATTTCAAGGCCCTTGCTAGGAACTTCAAGGGTTGGTGTTGCTTGGGGGAGGACAGATGAATTTTTGACAGAGTGTAGAATAGCAAATTGCCAAGCGTGCAGTGGTAAAATTAGGTTACATGATTGATTGAAAGTGAGCATTTCCGGGTAAAACATTCATGTTTTCATTGCGTTTGGAACAACACACATTGTTCTGCTCATTTGACATCCTCTAATTTGCATCTGGGAACTTGTGTGCATGCACATCTTAGGAGGGGAAAGCTATGAAGGTGTGACCTCCTGTTGGGATTGTGCCGATGTCACTGTGCAAAGTTAGCAACTTGTAATTGTTTCCTGTAATCTTTCTCTTGATCTCTGCTCCTGCCTTGTCTTGGTGCTGTGGTTGCATGAACCTTTTATGTTGTACAGGGACAATGCCTTAATGCCTTCCTTCCTATTATCTAACCTAAGTGGTGTCTTGAGATGTGGGAGCAGAGCATAATAACCAAAACTGTTGCATGCATTCCACTCTCTGTGCTAGTGCCTGTGCAATAACACAATGGGCTTTCTTCTGTATCTTTGCAGGGTTGGAGTTGACCCGGACCAGGATCCTCCTCCCAACAATGACAGCTTTCAAGTTCTCCAGGGGGTAAGTTGCTCTGAACTCTGATCAAACCACTTGCAAGTAATGCATACTGTCAATGGCATCCATTATCCTGCTTGTGAAATGATTGAATATACTTGAGCCCCACCCCCCAACACTCCGCTGACTTTCCTCTCTTCATCAGACTACTTCATGTACCTTTCTTCACGTAACTATAAAATTATAAATGAGCGTTGTCCATGGACCAAGAACAACAATGTTCAGAGGGCCATGGGAGCCAACTCTGAGGATATAGACAATGGTGCAGGGGATGAGTGACACCCTTTTCCTTTTTTATAGATATTACCTTTTAGTTATAGGAAGTTTCAGATATCCGGATTATGCATAACATGGAGATAAAATATCATAGCAACAGAAAAGCAAATTTAAAATAAATTTATTTTGACACAAAAAGCAGGTGCCTAAATAGATTGTTGTTGCGCCACCATTTATACACGACTTTTAATTTTAAATATACCACTTCCGCATGGGATCAGTTGAAAAAACCCTACACCTGTATGTGTTTGTATGCCTTATGCTGTCAAAATTGACAAGGAATGTCCACTTGCACTAAGAAAAAATATATTGTGGACTCTTATTTTTCAAATAAAGAATATTTTTACTTCATTATTCAAATTGTGTATAATTTTACACATAAACCATCTTACAATTCAATCAATGCAATGATTTCCAATTCAATATTCACAGATTTTGAGGTCAGCATTAATTTCCTCCTGATGCCAACTATAAACAGTGTATATAATATAACATTCCAGATTTCTTTTGGCGGTTTAGAACTTTCATGATTATTAGCTTTGCCAACATGTGTTTCACCCTTAGGTCTTTGTTAATTTATTGAAGACCTAATAGTGAACTTATTCAGGGCTTACTGAAAACTTAAAAAATGAACTGCTATGAAACTTTCTCTAGTATTGAGACTCTCTTTGGTTATCAACTTTTCATGTTAATCTAAATGCATTTCATGTAATTATGTAGAAAAATATAAATAATTGTCATATATACAAACACGTTTAATACAATTATAGAGCAAAATAAGAAAAAACGAAGAGAAAAAATATAGAAAATGTGTTAGTCATCTTTGAATTTGTTAGCTTGTTTATTTCAAGCGCACACAAATGACCCACACTTGACAATTCTTTTTCAAGTTTAAAATTGCTTCTCTATATTAATATTTACTTCTCTTGAATTAGTATCATTCTATTGCAGATCAATTACAGGCTATTAAAATGTCTCTTGTATTGAGACTCTTTTTGGTTTTTTCCCAGTATATGTATTCCATCCAGTTTTGAGGAGGAGTGAAATATACTCTTAAAAATAATAATGGTATTGTTGTCAAACAGTTGGTTCACAATCCTTCACCACAAATTCATTTATGTCATTAAATTATTGTTATCTACTGTGAGGAACCATGAATGAGACCCGGACACAAGGAAATCATGGTTTTGGTCAAAGACCTTTATTAAGATAAAAGGGGGTGGGGAAATGCCTCTCTGTCCCTGATCTAAGAGGTGTTTTCCTACCTAAAACCAACAATAAGGGTCAGTCAAGGTTGGGATGTTCAAAACAAAACTGTCCCATATCCAAAGTACTATTCTTGCACTCACATTCTAACAAACGAAATCCTAAAGTGAAAAGGGTAATGTGTTTGGCATTAAGTGATTCAAAAATGTAAAAAATAAAAAGGAAAATGCGTTGCTCTAACACAAATGTTTTAACAGGAAAGAGTTCCTTATTCCAGAGGGTGATTCCCTTCCCCTGGATTTCTCCTCCCTAGGTTGCTTATTCAACAATGTCAGTTCCTTGGGTTTTCTCTTAAGTAATAACAAAATGAGTGTACAAAACAACTTGGCTCTCTGTGTTTGTCTTGGTAGGATACCTAGCATACTCTACTGCCAGGTTTTCACTCCTCTTCTCCTGATCAGCAGAGCCTTTTTGCTAATCCTGATTTGCTTTTCTCAAGACCTCTTTAATGCATGTCCTCCATATACAATGTTCAACTTGTCTCCGCCTGGTTTACTTCCCTACCAGGACTTCCTCTTATACACTCACTTGCTACTGCCAGATATACTCTCCTGCAAGGGCTTTCTTGGATGTGCACACTTGCAACTGCCTGGTATACTCTCTTGCCGGGGCTTTATTAGATGCACGCACTTGCAACTGCCTGGTATACTCTCCTGCCAGGGCTTTCTTATATGCACACACTTGCAACTGCCTGGTATACTCTCTTGCAAGGGCTTTCTTGGATGTGCACACTTGCAACTGCCTGGTATACTCTCTTGCCAGGGCTTTCTTGGGTGTACTCACTTGCAACTGCCTGGTATACTTTCCTGCCAGAACTTTCTCATATATGCTTTTTATACTTTTAATTGGCCTGGTATACTTCCCTTCCAGGACTTTTCTCAGGTGAGCTCTGCGCACTTCTCCAAAATTGATAGTCTCTTGTTTCTGCTTTTTCCGATGTTATATTTGCATGGCGTTTTATCCTGCCAGGGCTTCCCATACATATGTATCGGATACACTCACAAACCTGAAAGTCTTGTGTTTTCCTTTTGATCCCTCTTTCAAAGAAATACTCTTTCTCTCTCTCATGTGCTTATTTAAAGTTTACTGGGTTTTGGCATGGCTGCAAATATAGCCCGGTGTCCCCGCTTCACCTGGGTGGACTCACCAGCTTTGTTCGGCGTCTCCTCTTTGGTTGCCCTACCCGCTTCTTGGCTTCTCTACGTCCCACGGTACCTTCTGGGCTCTTCTGCTTTGTGTCTTCAGGTCTGGTAAGATGAAGGCTGCCTTCAAACAACCCGCGAACGCCGGGAAGCCCTCTGTTGGCTTCTGGTGTTCCGGCAGCATGTTTCTTCTCATGGTCAGCTTCCCTGTTTTCGGTTCTCGAGCCAGTCGGCTCCACAGCCCTCTCTCCAGCTTCACAGTCTCTCGGCTCATTCGGAGAGAAGCAGCTTTCTCTTTTCAGTAGCTCTCTCCAGTCAACTGCTCCACTTGTTTAAATCTTCCTGGGCACAGGTATGCACTCACAACGACTAGAGCGCAGCCTGTATTCCTGGCCTTCCTTGATCTGCATTCCAGCATTCATCTTCCTCGTCAAACCTCCCCAAGGCTAGTGAATCGTAAAAGGTTGACACTTTGGCAAAGAACGTTTTTGCCTCAGGGAGCATGACTCTAAAAGCTGTAAATGCCTCTTGGGCATTTGCTAAATTCTCACATATCCTCTGGAGCACCATTTGAGAAGTACCTGATCACCTCCCAGAGGAGAAGTCAAGAATGGCCTCTTGCAACTAGTGGCTGATGGCAAAGAAATGGCCTGTAAAGTGCTCCAAGCAGAGTTGAACGCACCAGACTGTATGAGTCGTGCTATGGGCACTTCAACAGTCTTGCACAGGTCTGCTTATTTGAGCGGCTTGGGTTTCAAAGTGCTCCCTTTCAGCTTAACCTCTACCCTATGTTCTTTACCAAGCTTGTTGAAGTAGATGCGGCCCACCTCAGGAGAGCCGGCGTCTTTGTATTTCCATACTTGGATGATTGGCTTATCCGGGCACGGTCACCGGAACAGGTTTTGAGCCATCTGGAGGACACCTGTTCACTACTGCATGACTTGGGTTTCTGTCTGGACTTACAGAAATCACAGATCTCACCAGCGCAAAGGCTCCAGTTCATCAGCGCAGTCTTGGACACCCGGAAAGGAAGGCTTTTCCTCCGGAGGAGAGAGTCACCAACATGAAACACATGGTCAGTCTCTTCCAGAACTCCAGCAGTCTCCCGGCATCGACTTTCCTGCACTTGCTCGGCCTTATGGCATCCTCTTATTTTCCTGGTGCCGCAGGCGAGACTCCAGATGTGAACCCTTCAGTGTCTTCTCAGGACCCAGTGTTCGCAGTACTTCGGCAAGATGTCGGATGTCCACGTGTCGAGGTCTGTGCCGAACGACCTGACCTGGTGGAGCAACAGGATGAGCATGGGGGCGTAGAACGTTTCTGGGTGCCATGGCCAGAGGAGCAGGTTGTCACGGACGCCTCGCTGAAGGGCTCGTGAGATTCTGACGGCTCCCTCTAGTTCAGCAATCATTGATCTCGAAAGGAGAAAGGTTACTAAATCAATCTGCTGGAGCTGCGAGCAATCAAACTAGCGCTGACGGCATTGCGCTTTCTCTGCAGGGGAGACATGTCCTGGTGTTAACAGAGAACACAGTGACCATGCACTACCTCGGTTCTAGGTTAAAAGTTCGAAAACAAAAGGCTCGAATGCCTTTTTGTGGGACACCCCGATGGGGTGTCTGTTTGTGATGAAGGACAAAATGAAGTGCAAGCAGTTCTGTTTGAGGGAATGTCTTCCCAGTGCATTTTTGTTGAAGTGGGTCTTCCACCACCATTATGTGTTCCTGCCGATACCAGTAATCCCTTCGGTTCTCAGGAGGTTGCAGAGATTCAGGGATTACCTGATCTAATCGGCCAGACTGTGCGGGGAGGACTTGGTACCCGGATCTCCTGGAACTGGCCGTATTCCACCCTCTCCGGCTTCCATGGAGACCGGACCTCTTGTCTCAGTCGGGATGTCAATGTGTTTCACCCAAGCCAGATCCTCTCAACCTGGATGCTTGGCTCTTGAGAGGCTAGGACATTGATGAAGAAGTGCTAGAGGTGCTGTTGGCTGCAGACCATCCACTAGGTCTCCTCTATACATGTGCAGATGGAGAAAGTTAGGGACTTGGTGCAAAGCGAGCAGCAGTGTACCCCATGTCGTGTCCCCCCTACTCAGTGATGGAGTTTTTGTTGGCCTTAGCCAAATTAGGCCTACAAGTGGTCACAGTGAAGGGGTATCTGGCAGCTCTTTCCATTTTTAAGAGGTCGCCAGGACATGGTTCCTTCTTTACCATCCCTGTGGTGGCTGAGTTTCTAAAGGCCCTAGTTGATTTCTTCCCCCTTCATCTTTTGCGGTCCCCGAGTGGGATCTGAACTTGGTTTTCACATTGCTAATGGCGTCTCCATTGAGCCTTTGCATTCAGCTCCCATCAGACTTGTCACATTGAAGACTGCTTTTATGGTGGCAATCGCGTCCACTAGGAAGGTCAGTGAATTGCAGGGACTCTCCAGTAAAGTCCCTTTCCTGAATTTTATTTTAAAGAGAAAGTGTCCCTGAAAGTACACCTGAAGTTTTTACCAAAAGTTATGTGAGAATTTCATCTGGGTCAGAACATTGATCTCCCACCATTTTAACCTCCACCCTATCCTTCAAAGGACAAGGAGAGGCTCAACAGATCGGATCCCAAGAGGGACCTGAGTTTTTACCTGGCTAGAACAGGCCCTTTCTGAAAGGATGACCAGTTGTTCATTGCATTTTCACAATCCAGTTTGGGGCGAGAAATACTAAACAAACTATCTCTCGCTGGATAGTGTTACGTATTTCTAAATGTTACCAGACCGTGGGTAAGGAGGTGCCAGCAGGGTTTAGGGCCCACACTACCAGAGGGGTTACGATCTCCTCGGCTCTTCAGAGGGGAATGCCGGCTAGAGTCATTTGTTGCACAGAAACACAGCTTGGACTTGGCCCATGGGGCCGATGCGCGGTTTGGTAGGGCGGTCCTCCAGAGCTTTTTTGGTTTCACTTCCAATCCTCCTCCAGCATGGTTACTGATTTGGGAGTCTATGAAAATGAGGAATCTGTGGGAGAATGCAATCCATTGAAGGAGAAATTACCAGTGGGGAACTGCGCTAATACAGCGCCCGATGTCACATCAATTGTTGAGGAATGGCGCTGCTTTATACGAGGGAGTCGTCGATGATGATATTGAGCAGCACTATGCCCCCGTCGAAAGATTTTCTGTGCAGCTGACGCTGGGTTGCTATCTGTCAAGATTAGGAATCTGTGGGAGAAAAAGCCATAGAAAGAACATTACTGGTAAGCAATTTCTCCTTTTTCTGTAAAGCATTGTTTTCTAAATCACACAAAACGTGGTCACTTTAAAAATATTTTTTGATAAAGATGAATTTAGATGTGTAGAAAAGTTGAGAGCAACGTCGTATTCTTGAAGCATGAGCAGGCTCTGGGATTCATGAAGGGAAAAGCCATTGAGCGTGCACTCCTAATAGGACCCAGTGCCAGTACCCGCACACCTGAAGAAAGTATGGTAATAGGCTGAGGGAAGATCAGCAGGTCAGATGCCCTGAGTCGTGAGGGTGGGCTTCGAAGGGCAAGCTGTGGGCGTCAGCAGGTGCAACCCTTAGAGTGAAGGACCAAAAACCTGAGCCACGTGAGTGGGGTAGCCTTGGAAAAAGAGAAGGCGAGGTGCTGTGTGAGTAGCAGCACAGGAGGCACAGGGGCACTGATCTGGCAGTTGTTGGAGGAACAACGAGTGTGGAAGCGCCACCTTGGCACAGGAGGAGGCTGTTTTGGAAGAGATTCGTGGAGGGAAGTACCTGCTCAGAACCTCACATTGAGCTACCTTGGCAGGCTGCAGCGGTTATAGTAGGGGAGTTATTGTAGAAGTGTCATGCTAAGTTACCAGTGATACAAATGGTCTGTTGGTGTTCCTGTTGTTAGGATCTTACCTGCATCAAAGGGTGCCACGGTCCACGGGGACAGATCGCTACTTCCTCCCCCCTCCGCTGAACCTCCCTGACCGCGGGGCTGGTCGCATAATGAAGCTTGGCACCTGTACTCAAGATGGCGATGGTGGGGACGGCGGCAGGTTCGGGTAGGCGGTAACGGCACCTGGAAGAGCATACGTGCACTTTCAGTTGCACACAAGAAGTGAAGAACCGTGTAGACCTGCGTCTGATCAATGACGTGCTTACCAGATCAAGACTCCATACTCATCCGATCTTGCTGTTTATGCTACCTCCTTGAAACCAAGACCCTTTGTGGGTATTTTTCTTAGATAGAGACAGTGAGGAGATTATTTTTTCTGCTCATCCACAAAAGTTCAAAGCTAGGTCCACATGTTAATCAGTAGGTCATTTCAAAGTACTACAAAAAGGGGAGGGGCAAGGTACCACCTTGGGTTGTTACGTGACTAATTTGTTTCCCTTGCTATATTTCAGACTTGGGAGACGACTAATATGCAGACTAACACGAGAGCCCGAATCTTGTGCTATGTTCCTAACTGTGGTCCGGACAGGAGATCGTAACCCTGATTGAGTCCTGTTAGGAAACTCGGGTGTACTGTCTCTCCTCTGGTTCCTAGCGATTGCACCAAGCAGCAGACCCATTCACCAGAAACATACCTCAGGTACTGACACCTGTAGCTTGGAGCCCTAGATATATATATGCCAAATATGTTCACCAGGTGAGTATTGTGAAAGCTGGGTAACCCTACGAGCCATGCAGAGGGTTGAGTGGATGTTCTTCCTCTGGAGTTTGAGCATTTTGAAAAGGACTGGGCAGAACAGAGCACTCTAGGAGTTAGTAGGAGATGAACCTTAACTCTGGAGTTTGGGATGTGGGAAAGGTGCCTCCCAACCCCATTACAAAAACAGTTCACAATAGTTCGATCAAACAAAGCCGACCAAACCTAAAATGATTTAATCATGTAGAATCCTCTAGGTGATATGACTATGTTGTATTAATCGCACTCTCTCTCACAATGAGATTGAGATATCTAATGAACGCTGGAGCTAGCATGATGGCGGGATCTAAGGAGAATGCTGGAGCTAGCATGGTAGGGAACTGTAAGGAGAATATTGGGGTTAACATGATTTAAAGATCTAAGGAGAAGCTGGAGCTAAATTGATGCAGGGATTTAAGGTGTACGCTTGATCTAGCATGATGGAGAGATCTAAGGGGCACTCCGGAGCTAGCATGCTAGAGTGATCTTGGGAGAATGCTGGAGCTTTCAGGATTAAAGGCTCTAAGGAGGGCACTCGAGCCAGTCAGTCATCAATCCTGACTGGCGTCCGCATTAATGTCGTCCAGTAAGCTGCCGGCAAGCTCTACCATGAAACATTGAATACTTAGTACACACTAAAACCCTCGTGACACTGGCAGAAGACAGTTTTTTGTGCTCTTTTTCCGAGATACTTTATTTTACAATTGCAGAAATACCTGAAAGAGATATTTAGATAAACAAGGCTAGACCAACAGACCCTCCACGAACACTTTCTTTGATATGCGAGTAGTGAAGGTCCCAGGAAAGTGAGGCATACTAGACAGTTGCATGTGCTCCCACTTGTTATATCCTCAGAAATATGGTAATGTATGGTATGATAGCAGGTGCTTTTAAAGCACAGCTTACACCTTGAAAAGGCATTTAGGCGCTAGATAGAAAAGGTGCAGCATGCACACGAAGGCAGGAAGAATGTTAATGTGGGAACAACATTATTAATTCCCGTCTGAATTCCAGATGGTTTCTCGTAAGACACAGGTGGGCTGGCAGGGTATTCCAAAGTGACAATGCAAATTTTAAAAAGCCCCTCCCCCACCTGAGAAATCTGGGCGTAGAAAAGATCTAGAAGGCCAGCAGAGGATTACCATGGTAGGTGTGATGGTTTATAGTGTACAAATCGATCCCTGAAGAAAGTAGGAGTCAGATGGTAGAAAGGCCTGTGCACCAGGCGCAAGGAATTGAACCGTATACGTTACTTCACTGGTAATCAATGAAGTGATTTCAGTGCTGCAGAGAGATGAGCCCTTCTGCCCCTTCTTCCTAAGGTAAAAATCATACGAGCAGCGGCATTCTACAAACTGTAGCTTATGAAAGGCTGATTTGGGCAGCCCCAGATATGCAGCCTTGCAAAAATTCAAACGACTGCCTTTACAGGTATTTACCAGCTGGACTCTGTGTGAGAAAGAGAAATGGTCCAGAAATGTTTTTAACGTCTGCAAGTGAAAGACACGGGTATTGATCACCTTGCTGATTTGGTGGCCTATCGGAAGCAAGGGATATAGCCAGATCGCTAAATCCCTCACATTTTGAGACAAACTCGGACAAGGACCAAGAGTGTTGGGTCAACATTCCTCCACCCACAGATTAGAGTCTGCAAGCATAGAGGCAGGAGTTGAACACAGCAATAGCTCAATTTTCTGCATATTACATTCCAGATGATTTGTGTTCATCCAAAAACAGAGTTACTCCAGACATTCTTTGAAATGACAGTCCCCTGCCTGTTTAAATACACTAAATGGAAAATCAATTGTGTATCACGCGCATGAATTTAAAGGGTGGCCACAAAAGATCTGATAATATCTGTTAGAAGTTTCATATACAAGGCCTGCCTACAATGTACCCAATCCTCGTTGCAACTTCTAATGTCCAAGTAACGTGTAAAATAAACAAACAAACAAACAACTTAAATTGTAGCAGGCTAAGTGGGGAACGCTGTGGAATGCCACAAGTAATGGCAAGAGATTAGTGTGTTCAAATGGAGGCTGTACAACTGACTATGTGGTCAATGCTTTGTCCAGACACAATCCAGCTTGGGTGTCATCCAAAAGGCCCTACTCTTTCACAAAGGCTTGCAATTGAGATATAACTATTATCTCCATTAATTTACTCGGTTAGGGGCTTAATGAGATATGGCGGTCATTGTCCTGGTCGCCCCGGTCTAAAGAAGGTTTTTTTAAGTAGAGGTGTAACTGCTGCTGTTTTTCGACAATCTGGGACCATGCCGGAATCATAATAACTAATGATGATTTGAAACAGATCATCGGCTACCACGGTTGATTCTAGCAGGGCATGGTTCATGTGGCGAGCTAGTGGAGCGCAGGCATAACGAATCGCTGACAGGGATGTACAGTCAGCCATCTACAGAAAGTGGCTTTTGCGCGGGCCCCTTAAACCGCGTAGGAGAATTATCACGCGGGAGCCGGGCTACGTGTGACTGTCTTTATTTTAATACGACAGGAAACTACTCCACATCCCATAGCCCCCTCCCTAGCCCAACGTCCCTTCCCCCTGTCAGGGAGAGTAAGACCGCAACGGCGGTCTGCCCACACAACGATGTGGGCGGGCTGCAGAGCCCTCATGAACAACCTGACACCCCCCCACTTTTTAGCAAACGAGGTGCTGGCCCCTCCTCACTCCATTTCTTCTATGAGTCTGTGGGGTTTGATGCGGCTTCTCTGGGGTCGACCACTGTAACCGGGCGTCCGCTCGGCCAGGCCCTGTGGTGACGAAATGTCCTCACCTTCTGAGGCCTCGCTCTCCTCCATGTAATAGCTGTCCTGAATGTGGTCGTCCTCACTGTCTTCTTCTCTGTCCTGTACGTCCTCCATGTAATACCTCTTGGGTTTGAAGTACGACACTTTTCGAGTGACGAAGGATTGGTCGGTTCTCTGGGCCGTGATCATCGTCCCTTTCTTGTGCATGACCGTCAGCGGTTCCGGTGCAAACGTGGCATCCTCCTTGCGTTGCTTGGGTTGCCGCAACCACACTTGGTCTCCCAGTTCAACATTAGACTCCTGTGCCTTTCTTTTGTGATCAGCGGTGTCCTTCATTTTGGCTTTGGATGTGTCGTCCTTGTGTCTGGCCTCCTGTTCAAGGGGCGTGGCCACTGCCGAGTGTGGTTCTTCCGGCAACCGTGTCTGAATTGGTCTGCGGAACATCAAGTCGGCTGGGCATATGCCCGTCGTTCTATGAGGGGTGTGACGATAGTCCTTGAGGAACTGATAGAGTGCTTGTTCGAATGGTTTATGGAGTATGGTCGCTATTTGCAGGGTTCTTTTAATATTGGCCATAAACCTCTCGACCTGGTGTTGTATGTTTACCGGAATGCCCCGGTAGTGCTGGGCGACAGGCGGTACCCTCGGGTTTATATGCAGCTGTACCTTTCGGTGTTTCAGTTTTCTTAGGCCTTTGAACAGATTAGGGAATGTCTGTTCAATGGCGTCCGGTCTAGCATAGTATTTGTGGGTCATGAGCTGGTATAATATGTGCACCAAACCCATCTCGACGGCGGTCTTAAAGCTGAGGATGCACCCGCTGTTGGCTTCCGTCTTCAGGATGTGTAGCGGGATCTTTGCCGCGTGCGATTTCTGCACGCACCATGCGGATATAGTCCCTTTGCAGGGTAGCGGGGTTGTAGCTCCGTATGGGTATATGTCCACTGACGCCTTTCGGATCTTTGGGGGGTTGGTGAGTGAGTTGTACGTCTGTTCACTTATTATGTGGACTGTCACCCCCGTATCAATGAGGAATTCCAGAGGTGTGTTGTTGACTTGTAAGGTGAGCGTCGGACTATGTTGGGTGGCTGTGGCGTTGTTGAGTGCCCACACGTACCCTTTTTTCCGTTGGTCGTCTTCTGATAACTGAGATTCACTGCCTGATGGGGATCTCATCTCGATGTAACGGACGAACCGTCTTCTTTGTGATCGCCTTGATCCGTCGGATGGCCTTCTGTCGTCTCTGACGTATGAGCTCCTTCGAGGTTTTTCTTCTCTCCGGGGTCCCGTCTGTTCTTCTTCTCCTCTCCCTGCTGGTGGGCTGTGTCGCGAGCTTCTCCTTCTCTCATGTTGTCTCGGTCTGCTGGGTCCTGGTCCCGGAGGATTCTTGCAGACTGCTCTGTAATGGTCCATTCCGCCGCAGGTGGTGCATTTTTGTCCTACTGCTGGGCAGTCACCCATGTGTGGATACTCGAACCCGCATCGGTAGCACGTGGCGTCTGTGCCTTTCCCTCCATGTGAGGGAGCAGCATATAGTCTGTTAATCGCGTCTGCATTCGGTGTCGGGTGTTGAATGGTGACCTTGCCTAGGCTGTCATGCTGCGACTCAACTGCGGCTTCCATCCTGGCGAGTGCGAGGATTTCCTCGAGGGACCTTTGCTTCTGGAGCAGTTGCTTCCTGAAGGGTTGCGAAATGCAGCCGGCTATGACTTGGGATCGTAGAGCCTCGTCATTTGAGTATTTATGGAATTCACAGTACTTTAGCTTGATGCGTAGGCACATCACAAAGTTGTCGAGTGACTCTCCTTTTTCCTGTCTAGTAGTATGAAAGACATGGCGCTCGTAGTCAATGTTTGTATGGGGCGTGAAGTATTCTGATAGCTTCCCATGCAGTTCTCCATAGGTGACCGTGTCTACGTTCATCAGTTCGCCTGCAATGTCCCTGACAGCGGGGCCTACTGTCATGAATAAGGTGTTTTTTAGCATTGCGTCATCGGTTAAGCCGATTGCCCCCATGTAGAATTTAAAATCCCTGAGCCATATGACCCATCTGGGTCCTAGATTGGAGGTGTCTCTGACATCGAATGGGCCCAGTATAGGTAGGTTCTGTGAGGCGGTACCTGATGCTGGTGCCTGTTGGGGGTCATCTGCCACGGCTCCAGATCCGCCAGATGAGGAAGCTGCTGGGCTCGTTGGGGCAGACATGTCCGCTGTGGCTGTAGTGCTCCGGTGGATGCCTGGCGCGCCTTTGAAATCTCTTGTCGCCGCTGTGCTGCAGCCCTCCGCACGTGCGGCTCCCTTGCGGCGCACGTGTTGTGTGCTGGTGGTAGGCTGCTCTGCGTCACCTTGGCGGGCTGTCGTGTGCCCCTTTGTACTGTCCCCTGGGTTCCTGGGCCTTTGTGGTGCCTCCCGCTGCCTGCGGGTTGATGTGAGAGAGGGGGGGGCGGGACCAGCGCCCGCACCGGCCTGCGGGTCTGCCGCATTCGCCTCGTGGAGCGCGAACGCGCCCACGTGGTGTGTGTGAAGGGCGGCTCCCTTCCTCGGCACTCCGTGCCTGCGGCTGGTCCGGCGGGTCCTCGTTCACCTGTGGAGCGCTGACGCGCCACGATGCTCGACCGCGGTCCTCAGTGGATCTCCCGGGCCCCTGGGGCAGAGGTGCGCCGACGCGCTGCACCCGCTCGCCTGCAGGCCTCCTGTTGACACGAGCGGGTACGATGTACCCCTCGTCTCCAGTTGTAGGGTTTTGCGCGGGCCCCTTAAACCGCGTAGGAGAATTATCACGCGGGAGCCAGGTTACGAGAGACTGTCTTTATTTTAATACAACAGGAAACTACTCAACATCCCATAGCCCCCTCCCTAACCCAACGTCACTTCCCCCTGTCAGGGAGAGTAAGACCGCAACGGCGGTCTGCCCACACAACGATGTGGACCGGCTGCAGAGCCCTCATGAACAACCTGACAGTGGCCGGGCTGTTGTCGACTGAGTAAAACACGTGCAATTCCCTCTGCATCTTGCCCATTGTATCCGAAAAATATTGGGCCAAATTGTTATAAAAGGCCTGGGCGGAGGCGTATGAATTGTGTGGAGCTCGAGGTGACCGTATGCTCTGAAAGGTCTTTAAACATTAAACTAATTCGGATTTGAACTTCACGGTCTCAGGTTTGCAGGGACGATACGGTCTACTTTTGTAAAACTTCACAACTCTTTCACCTCATTCCATAAAACGTCAGTGAAGTATTTGCTTCCCCTTGTGCGCCACCTTTGAAATGTTTACTTCAGATAGCCAAGGAAGTGGAAAGGCTGAAGGCTTTGGGTTTCTTTTCATCTTCTGCCAAATACCTTCTCCTTCTCGTTCAGGCGAAACAACAAACTTCCAATTGTCCTTTTGGAGCAGGAAGCGCGTTACAGTCGGCTGGTAACATCATCATACCACGTGATGCTGTGCTGTGGCCCTGCAATACGAGTGGAAATGAAAACCAAGCATGCTTCCTGGCCTACAGTTTGTTATGTGCATTCCAAACTTCAGTTCAAGGCACTAAAAGGATCAGAGGCAGCATAGACTAATTCAACTGTTGCAGAACAGTAAAACATTTTCTTCGTTAACCCTTAACATTGACAGTTCAGGATTTCTTTCCAAAGTGATGCAGATTATGTTTGTTGCTTGTATAGCACTTAGCCTATGCTTAGGCCAGTGCAAGGTTTTGACAGCCTGTGGTGGCACAGAACTCACGTTTCTGGGCCCTCACAGCCTTCATTCACCACCATATATCTAAGGAGATGATGCCTTTGGTAGACAGGTTACCAGGCAACCGCACCCCAAACAAATTCCAAAGGGTCAACCACTGGCGCCTCGCAAATACTTTATTTGTTAGAAGCAGAGGATCATTTTAATGGGAATCTCTCTACTAGTGGTGGATAATTGGAGCAATCAGTTTCTCAGAAAAGGTCCTGGAAATGTAAATGTCTTATGATAATAACGCTTGGAAGCATTTGCTCCTGAAAGCCAACACAAAGCTCTGGTTAGACTTTCTCTCCTATATTAATGATGTGGTTTGATGCATGCAAAAAACGGTTTGCTTTTGCACATTTATAATAAGGTGCATGCCCATATCAAACAGTGACTACAGGGAGGTGAGCTTATGGCACCGTATATTTTCTTTAAGTCTTGAAAGTGCATTTCCAAAGCAATTCTTTAGGCTCACATTACTTTGGATTCTGGTACTTGTAGTCTTCCATTCGAGCTGGGAACAATATAACTGCAACCATACTCCATTTGCTTAACATATTTATAAAAAGATGTAGTTCTGGGGCTTGTGGACCTGTTTAGATTCACATGCAAAGCATATTCCGTCATCTAGTGGTTAGGAATCAACAGGAACTCATACTATCCCTACAGTATGTGTGCAGGTGCCCACAATGCTCCTCTAAGTCGGCGACCTCAGATCGTTTTTTTCTGGCAATGCCAGCTGATACCCAAGACATCGGTGCCCAAGAAAACCTGTTTCGAAATAACCACCTACCTGGAATCGAAAAGAGACCTGAAATATTTTCTATTCTAATCTCCAAAAAAAAGCATTAGTGGCTTGAATAGAAGAATGACTCGACATGTGAATTTAAATGTGTGGTCTCAATGTTAGGGCTTTGATGGCCCCAATGGAAAAGACTCTCTTTATGTGTTGCCATAGTTGCCATTCTAAATTCACTTAGTTGGACACCCGTTAGGCGTGTAACTAGTGCCAACTCCGCACCAAAACACATAGCACCAACAGAACCACAGCCAGAAAACGGAGCACTAAGAAGATAGGCATTGAGAAACAGGGCACCAAAACAGCTATTTTAGAAAAGAGCACACCGAGGTGAAAACACTGTAGCAAGCACAAGGCTGAACATAACGTGCAGAAAGACACACATCAACTTGAAGCCAAGCTGCAATCTTCGTTGACACCGGAAACACTAAAATATGCGAGAACCAGTGCTCCAGATAAGATTTTGCTCCCCATTTTTAAACTTTCTGAGTAAATTTGATTTCAAGGGAGCAGAAAAGAGTGTTCTCCTTTGGAAAAGAGACAAGTATGTGGCATCCACACTATGCGTGCAAAAAGTTAAAACTGTATGGAAATCATCACGTGATAGCAGTCCATATTGCAAAATAAAAGAGGTGATGCCTGGAAGGTTTAGAATTAATCTTTACCTCTGACATTGATCTGGGCAACCCTCCAGACCATTGTTCTGCCATTACAAAAGTGGAACGACTATATGCAAATCAGGCTGGGTCCCACCCCAAAAGGGGCAGTCTTGACTCCTTGGCCACATCCCTTCTGCACGCGACCACAAGCACCCCCAAGCATGTTTCGGCCTCTTGCCTGGAAAACAAGTTATCCTCACAATTGACAGATAGTAGCACAAGCATCCTCTCACAAATGGAACAGATGAGCACTAATGCACTGATCTTCCCCTGCATGCAAAGAATAGGCCACTATGGGCAAGGGCGCTTTATTTGCACCGTGACTGTGCTGTTTGCCTCTTAGCAGCTCTGCAACAAACAATGCAAATAATAATGGGAGACAGCGGGTGCCAGAAGACTGGCCCACCACCTCTCATTATTGCACTAGCAGCATAGAGACGCTGACTGACAGGAGACGATTCCTCTCTTATCAGTCAGCGTTTCCACATTGAAGAGACTCTCAACCTGAACACGCTGACTAAGAGGAGAGGACTCCTCTCAGTCAACCTGTCTACAAGAGAGGGCCATCCAGTCCTCCAGGGCAGCTTAGTACAGCACATGTGGAGGGTTCATGCAGGTAAGGTTTTTTAATGTAATGTGTATGTGCATGCATGGATTGTATGAATGTATGTTGGTGTTTATTTTTATGAATGTGTGTATGCAAGGAGTGGATGTGTGAATGCGCGGGGGTATGGCATTCTTTTCCTTTACCCTTGATGCAGAGTAAAGTGAACTGTTTTTAAGTGGATAGAGACTGGCTTGCATATACTGCAGGCCTGTCTATTCACGAAATAACACTTAGGTTTGAATTGCCCTTGATGCACAGTTACTTTGCACTAAGGTTAAATCAAACTTAAGCGTTATTACCTGGCTAGACTGCTCTATATTAGTGGTGCCAGTCTACATGTACTTTCTTATTATGATATGTGGCACCTCCCCCCCCCTTCTCTCCCCACTCTTTTTCATGCACTTGCACTATTTGACAAGTCGTTAGGCATAGTACGGTAGTTTATTGATTGTATGCCCTTCTGCTCCTCACCCCCCTTCTCTCATTCCTTCCTGTCATGCACTTGCACTAGTAGAAATGCCCCTGGCATAGTATGCTAGTTAATTTTTGTTAAAATTATTCTGAATCTTCAAGGCCTAAGAATGATGACTGTATTCCCTTGTTCCCTACCCTCTTTGAAGTACTTCACTTGTGTATAAGCACTCTACAAATAATTACTATTCCAGCTCAAGACTTGTCCTTAGGGGCGTGGCCAGCAGCCATGTGAGGAAGACGTCCACTCACTGGGCTCCTGCTGACCTGACAGTGAATTAACGTGTTACTTGGTGTTACGCAGCTTTTATAATCTCAAAACTGAAACATAGCTGCAGCATAATCTGGAGAGGCTGTGGGCCGATTGTTAGGCTGAGACGCACTGCCTGGAGGCAGCTGCATCGTAGAGCATTGAAACGGTGGATTCGGAGGAAACAAAAGGAAAATGGTGGCGGGGAGAGCGTAGTGGCTAGGCCACAGAGGAATACAGCCGAGTCTGCCCTGCCGTACCAGTAGCAAGGGCGGACTGCAGGTGGTTCGGGGCACCCAGCCGTGAAGTAACGGACGCCAGGGACATTGCAGTCTTAAACCGGGACGTGAAGAAACTCGCCGGATGCTGGTGCCCAGGACTGTGGAACTGTGCATGAGAGGAAGCTCGCAGCAGCAGGCGCAAAGTGGACACACTGAACCGAAACATCTACTGCAGCCTTAGAAGGAGATTGTTCGTAGCTCTCCAGACGAGAGGTGGCGGACAGCCTGGTGAGTACGAGCACATGGCCCTCCTGATCACTGCAGGCAGGGACTGCATACGCGAGAACCGCCAGAGGGAAAACGCAGGCCTGGGAAGCCCAAGGCAGTGTGGAACGTACAGGAGACGAAGGTAAGGAGTGGGTAGGAGGAGCCCGTGCATAAGATATAGTGCTTCAACAATACCGCTGGGCACCCGCCCCACCGCGACCACTCCCAGGAACATTGAGGAAGAAAGGCGTCTGAAGCGCGCTCATGCAAGGGCTAATGTACATGCACCCGAACGGGAGAGAAGGAGTCCCGAGACCAATGCGCCTGCTGCGCACAAGACCCAGTAGAGGTGGGTGCAGCAGGCCACACTGAAACAGTGTGAGAACAGATCGTTGAGCTCATCATAAGGCCACTGAAGAAGGGTGTGTGAAGCACACCCCATTGATTATGTTTATGTTTCGGAACGTATATAGTGCACCAGGTACTATATAAGCACGCTTAACAAACAAACATAAGACTGAACAAAGCGGGCTGCAGATATAGATCAAATAGCAGTTCATAATGGAGGCTCCACGGACAAGCATAACGTTGTTATGGAATGAAAAGGGATTAAGAAAAGAGGACTAGTTTTCAGCTTTTTCTTGAAAACCTCTGTGGATGCAATAACTCTCAATGAGGGCATTAAAGTATTCCATGCCTGGGGAGCCGCCGATGCAAAAGCAGCATCCCTGGACTTCTTAGTCTTACAGCGGGGGATAGTAAGAAGATTACAATCATCTGATCTAAGAGATCTTGTACTTTGCTTTAAGATGATGACTTCTTTCAAATACACAGGCATTTGTCCCTGCACACATTTGTGGGTGATGAGGAGCAGCCTAAAGGAGACCCTGGCCTGCATGGGGAGCCAATGGAGACTTCTTCTTGTTTCCGACACATGATCTCTTTTTGTGAGACATTTAACGACTCTTACGGCTCCATTTTGAATAACCTGGAGACAGTGAAAATCGTATAGAGGCAGGCCCACCAAGAGGCTGCAACAATAATCTATTTTGGAGCCTATGATTGCTCTTGCCAATGTCTCAGATTTTTTCAGATATAAACGGTCTGAGGCAGCAGAATAATTTAATAACATTTGAGGCCGAAGAATCAGGCTGTTGACCTGGGCCTTCATATTCAGATTTTTATCTAAATAGATGTCCAAGGACTTCACCTTGCACATTGATATTGCAATTGTCTATATTGAAGTTCTTATAGCTAGGTCCCAATTTCTCAAGTTTGGTCTCTGACCCAACTAATAGCTCGATTTTGGAACCGTTAATGGCTAGACCAGCAGCCACCATCCAGTGCTGAATCTTTTGATAGATTTTATTGATAAGTTTTTCATCCTCCAGGTATGATCCTGAGATGGGAATAACACACTGAGTGTCGTCCATCTAATTCGCAAATATGATCCCTTCATTTTCCAACATCTGAAAAAATGGGATCATAAAAATATTGTAGAAGCAGGGCGACACGCAGGCTCTCTGTGGGACACCATACATAAGAGTGATGGGTTTCGCTTCTGCACTGTCAATAGCTACCCCAACTTGCCTCCCCTTCAGGAATGAGGTAGTCCAATTGGTGGCTGCCTCGGAGAACTTGGCATTATTCTTTAACCTGGTGGACAGGATGGAATGGTCCACCAGGTCAAAAGCTGCCAAAAGGTCAAGAATCATAAGAAGAAGAAATATGACCCCTTTCCATCCTCTGAAGTAGGTGGGATTTCAGAGCAAGCAGAGCAGTCTCGGTTCCATGATTCAAATCGAAAACCTGATTGATAATCATGGAAGATGTGATTCTCCTCCAAAAAAGCTTACATTTGATTGTATGCTACTCTGTCCAGAATTTTTAACAAGCAATTGGTGTTTGTGATAGGTCTATAATTCGATGCACTCTGGGGACATAGGCTGGGCTTCTTGAGAAGTGGAGTAATCCACACATTTTTTATATTATCTGGAACCCTATTAAGGGCAAAAGATGAATTGACAAATTTAGTCAGTGCGGGAATAAGAATAGGAGAGCATTCCTTTATAATAATGGATGAACATGGGTCCCCTTTGCAGCTTGTACTTTTGAGCTGAATAATAACTTTAGCCAGTTCTTGTTCCGAAATTGGCTGAAAGCTAAAAGTAGGATGATCCTTAACATTATTTACAGGAGTATATAGGTTGACCTCCAAATTTTGTTTTGGCACGACAAGTTTTTCTCCTCAATTACCTCTCTGATTTTTTCCAATTTATTAGACAGGGCCTGCTGGATTTCCGTACACCACAACTCATTTTTAAGAATAACATCCTGAATAGGGCCGGGTGTATGAGATTGCGCCTTTAGGATTTTAAAAAGTTCTCTGGTGTCAGATTTGGCGTTCATGATTCTTATGTTAAATTACTCTTTTTTTGGCAGTAAATATAGCCAATTTATACTCTGCTGATGCCTTTTTTTAGGCTGCAAGACTAAGCGGTTCTCTAAGTTGGCGCCAAGCATAAAAGAGTTTAATTATTTTAGAATTATGTTCCTTAAGGTCCTCATTAAACCAGGGATTATGCACCGTAGATGATTGTATTGTATTTTACTTTTAACTGACGCAAACATCTCTGTGGCTGCGCCTAAAGAATTGGTGAGTATGGTAGAAATTTCTTCTAGGTTGTCTAAGGTGCAGACTTTGCTGTTAAGAGCAGAAGCCCAGTCGGTAAGGTTTGCAAGATTCAACTTTTTGCAGTTTCTAACCTTTAGTGCCAGCTTAGGCAGAATAGCTTTTTTGTTTGAAATAATCAATCTGCATTTGAAAACATATACAAGAATGATCAGACCGTGGACATGCTTTGACCTCTATATCAGTAAGGGTCAGATGAAGAGAAGACACCCAATATAATGTATGTTCCTGAATATGGGTCAGAACTTTAATATGATGAGAAAAGCCAAAAGAGTCCAGGGTATTTTCCATAACTTTTGCTATAGCATCTGTGGCACACCCCAGTCAGAGATTGAAATCTCCCAATAAGATACATTTTGTATTTGGCTTCAAAAGAGACTGTTCAGAATAGCTGGAAATGTTGAGTCAGATGAGGGGGCTCTATATAATAAAAGAATGTTGAGTGTAGTTTCAGCACTGATCGCTAGTTTGACCTGGAGAAGTTCTGTGCCAGGTATGATGTCGAACTTACTTTCCCATGTTTTAAGCTCGGACCTGATAATGAGGGCTACACCCCCGCCCCCCCTCTATTCAGCAGCATTCTGTCCTGCCGAATCATATAATATCCTTCTGGGATAGCTAATTCCAGTACAGGTTCAGCTACCTCGTGGCCCCATGTCTCCATAAGGGCACATATATCCAGGTTTAATTCCTGGATAATGCCCGCTACTTCCATGGCATGTTTGGGTAAAGACCTAGTGTTTAGCAACATATATTTCAAAGTGCAGTGTGGTTTGATAATCTTCACAGAGTTATGGTTGACAGTGCAGGTGGGTGCTGGTAAAATAGTGGTAGGGGAAGGTATTATAGAGGTCTGGTTGTGAACTTCTGATACTGTCTTTTTCCTATGGGTTTTGGGCGCATCCACACACAAAGGCGTGGCAAAGGCAGTGGGCCGGATACCAATTGTGTCTGCTTGAGAATCTATCTTGGAGCAGACCGTTAGGAAGTCGTTATGTGGTAGTGGGTTCCTCTTGTCCTCCAATATAGGAGGGAGGTGGTCTGCTATCAAGTTATTAATCGTGGTGTCAGATAATAGAGGGTTCGTTCTATCTAACTCGATGGGAGCGCGTAGCAAGCATATTGCATCCAGTCTATCCCTGGCCATTTTTATTGCATGCAAGACCTCTGTAATGCCCATGTTGTTTTCTTACCTGGGGTAACGGAGATTAGCCTGACTCCTAACTCACGTAACGAACCGTAACAAACCGGCTCCTACGCACCGGCGCTCATGCGCCTGGCGTGAGAATAAGTATTGCCAAATGACACGTAAAAACAGGGTCGTTACTTCAGTTAATTAAAAGGCACAAATCACGTAATATAAACAATGCCTAAAAATATTCTTAAAATTACAAATTCAAAGCTAAAAGGTCCAGTATGCACTAACAAAACGAATCAATCCAGACAATAACAATACAGAAGCGGAGAAGGACGTATTGATAGGAACAATCACTTGCTCTGAACTGGCAAGGTCACCTGCAAGAAGACACTAGGCCCTAATACGCAGTGGAGTGCCGAGCTGACAGGGGAGTACGAACCCACCGCAATGAAGCCTGCCCCGGGTGGTGAGGGGACGCTGGTGGAAATGATGGAACTTAAAGGGCTAATGAAAGTGGGCCCATACTGTAAGTGAAGCTGAAGCGAGAGGCACTTCAAACAAGAACCCTTAAGAGGCTGGAAGGAAAAGGCCCTGTAAGTACTGTGTGGAGACATTACAAGAAAAACAGATACACAGGACCAGTGTGACAAGATACCGTGAGGTCGTTACAACAAGGTGCTTGCCTGGATAAGCGCAGAAGGCACCTGCAGCGCGGGCTAGCCAGTGGAACGGGTTTGGACACTTGAAAATAGCTACACTGACCCTAACACAGGGCGGGCACACAGCGTGCACTGCTAAAAATGGGAAAATGGCGTCCAAAAAGAACAAAAGCAAAAACAAGCAGGGCACATTAGATATATTTGCAAAGAGCCCATCCGGACAGTCGGAGGCGGACAAAAGTGACAAGTGTCACATACAGGCATCTACCCTGAATGCAATAGAAGACGACAGAAAATGACAAATCCTGGAAGCCATTACAACGCTGCAAACTACGTTAGAGGCCAAGATCGACGCGGTGGGGATTGATGTGGGACTGTTGAGTCAAGATGTCTGGGTCATTGCTGAACGCACCACGAAGTTGGTGGAGCAGGTTAAAGATAACACAGAGGCAAAGTCGCAGGCAGCCAAGGACATTGACATCCTGCAGCAAAGAGTCAAACTGCTAGAGGACAGAGCGAAGGAGGCGGAAGGGTGAGCACGAAGAACCAACGCGCGGATCGTGGGACTGCCGGAGGGAGCAGAGGGGCTGGACCCGACCACCTACATTGAAAACATGTTGCTGCAAGAAATAGGGGCCGGCAAACTCACACATGGGGTTTACGATTGAAATAGCGCACCGCTCCCTTGTCAATTGACTGTCTCCTGGAGCCCCGCCAAGACCAGTGATTACTAATGTGGTCAATTACAAAGACCAGGAGAAAATCCTGGCCTTTTCGAGATCGGGAGGAGAAATACAAAGAGCATCCGCCAAGATATCAGTCTATCCGGACTACACCTTTCAGGTCCGGAGGAGAGCCCAGTACATAGCTATAAAGGCCAGGCTTCAGAAATCTGACTTAAAATTCATGCTACTGTATCCTGCAAAGCTGAAAGTGTTGTACAATGGGAAGTCCCTCTTTTTCGAGACGCAGATGGAAGCCCAACAATAGATAGACAGTGCGCAAATCCTGGAGACAGTGGATCAGAACCAACGCTCCCAAGAATAGAAGGGCAGCTACTAAGGTGACAGTGGAATATTTTACGCACAACTGTGTGCAGTATTGAGTAACAGAAGTACTTACGCGACCTAGAAACAATAAGATAAAGTAATAGGGAACTATATGAGAAGTAATGGAGTAACAGGAGCATAAGTGTGGGTTCTGAAAACTCAGTAGTGGGCATGCCTAGAGTGGTCTCGCTACCCGCCCCATAGAAGAAGTAGTTTTTTAGGCTACCACATAGGGCCCTCCCATAGGGCAGCAGGAAACTAGTCTTGCGACCAGGAGAATGGAGATGAAACAGGAAAATCCACGCATGCAAGTCATAGCGGGACTAGTTATAGTTGTAGTTGGTTTGCAGTGGAGGGGGGAGCGGTTGGGGAGATAGCCCGGCAGGAAAGTCGAAATGTTGTGTTGAACTCTCACTGATGCTAGCAATGGGATGGAGGCCGCCCTGATCTCTCTAATATTCTTTACTAATGGCAGGTACAATTTAAGTAATGTCTTGGAATGTCAAAGGGCTCAACAACTATGTGAAACGTAAGAGGGACAGCAAAGCTTGGCAAGGGCGTGGGGAGGTGTGATGGTGAGCTCCACATACTCACACATGTGAGAGGGGTTCTCATTTGGGTAGATCCTTTGATCCCGTTTAAGGTACTGAATACCAAGACAGATAACGAGGGGAGGATGGTATTGATGCATGGGAGGGTAGAAAGTAAAGAAATGTGTATTGTAAATATGTATGCTCCGAACCATGATGCCACAGTGTTCTTCAGATCATTGTATACGAGGCTGGAACCCTACAGAGAGGGGAGGTTACTCTGGGGAGGTGATTTGATATGTCAATAAAATATGTTTCACTGTACCATCGATCCCATGAAAGACAGGTCAGACAAGAAACACAAAAAAGCCCCTACCCCCCGGCTATGGTGCTCAATGCCCTATTGAAGCACTTACAGCTAAAAGACCTCTGGAGGGAACAGCGTTGAGAAGAGAGAGTATATTCCCATTACTTGGCCCCCTATAAGGTGTATACACGTATAGATTACATGCTCTCTGGGGAGGAGCACATGTTGGAATTCTCGGAATTGGAATATCTCCCAGTTGCGGTGAGATGGAGTGTGTCCCCACCGAGACCTCCTATTCCAACGTGGAAACTAAGGAATGAATCTCTCCAGGATACAGCATTCTCCGAGCATATCAGAAAGAGCACTGTAGATTTCTTCACAGAAAATGAGGGTAGCACAAATAAGGTGGGCACAGTCTGGGAGGCATACAAGGCTGTAATCAGAGGGGAAATTATAGCAGAGTCAGGAGGGGTACAGAAAGTGATTACCAGGTAGCTGGAGAATATGAAGAGAAAATTGAAAGTATGGGAGGAGGAAACCTGGCAGGATAAGGAACACACAGAATAAAGAATTTAATTGAAACAAGCATGCTTCGCGCTATGGGACCAACTAGGTAAGTTCAACTATATGAAGGACTAGAAAGAAGCTATGCGCAACGGGACAAACCGGGGAGGATGTTCGCCTGGTTGTGTAAACGCGAAGATACAAGACCCCAAATATGTTTAATTTGGGACGCAGACCTAGAAGAGGTGCATACACAGGCAGGAATAAATAGGGTATTCTTTGAATACTACAGAGCACTATACGCAGACCCCCAAACTAGAGAGGAAAGAGACATAGAAGATGTCTTGCACCTTGTTCCACTGCCCAGACTAGATGCTCTCAAGGCTGAGCCACTGGAGGCACCCATAACCCCAGAAGAGGTGGAGGCCACGATCAGAACACTCCCCACTGGGAAAACTGCAGGTACAGACGGGCTCCCGAGTGAATTCTATAAAGCTTACAGTGAGATCCAGGCGCCATTATTGGCAGAAGTGTACAATGAGGTGTACACAGATAATATCCTCACCAGAAGTATGAGGGAAGCTCTACTAATTCCATTACTTAAACCGGAAAATTAAACACGGACTGTGGTTCCTATAGACCGCTGCCGCTGCTAAAACAGGATAGTAAGATCCTTACAGCCATCGTAGCGAACAGACGTCATAAAGTAATACATATACTAATCCATCCAGATCAGATGGGATATGTACCGGGCAGGAACATAACAGAAAACCATAGGAGATTGAACCATGTAATTTATAACACTGCAGTTAGCGATATAGAACGTGCAGTAGCCTCTCTAGATGCAACCAAAGCGTTCGACTCAGTGCACCGGAATTGGTTGTATGTAACCATGACGAAGATGGGAATCTGGCCACGGTATAAAAGATGGGTTATGCTGGTATATACTGATCCAATGGCCAGAGTTTGCACTGGAAGTATGTACTCGTAAGCATGGCAGCTATATAAGGGCATGAGGCAGGGATGCCCATTGTCCTTGATGCTGTATATTATGGCAGCAGAACCCATGGCAGCATACCTGCGACAGGAGTAGGGAGATGCAGGCATAAATATAGGCAGGGTGAGACTTGTGGTGTCCATGTACGCCGATGATGTCCTACTGTACTTCAGTGATCCTGAGTGGCATCTACCTTATATCTTAGAGGTGCTGGATAACTCGAGCAGGCTCACAGGTATTAAAATAAATAGGACTAAATCAGGTGTGTTTCCACTATCGGCGTTGGCGAAGAGGTCCGAAGAGGACTTGCCAGTTCTCCCCCTTCCTTGGTACATGACCTCTATCAGATACCTAGGCATTAGCATCTATCATGACCCCAAAAGAGAACATGAACTTAACACAGAGCAAGCAAAACTAAGTTTGGTGAAGTCTAAGGAGTTCTGAAGTAAGTTGCCCTTATCAGTGATGGGAAGAGCGGCGCTACTGAAAATGATTGCGCTGCCAAGACTCATGCACTGCTTCGGGAACGTTCCCTATTACATTACGAAGGGATACTTCCGGGACCTTGAGAGCTTGTGCAGGGGATTCCTGTGGCAGGATGGGGGAGGAGCAGGGTAGCGTTAGACACGTTGCAAAGGCTGAATGCTCAGGAGAGGGTTAAGATACCAAACTTTGAGCTGTACTATTTGGCGGGCCAGCTGCAGCATGTGGTAAAATGGATGGCAGACTATCCCACAATTGAAACCAGACTGTTGCAGCCAGTCACGGAAGGGAGATACATGAGACCTTTGCTGGAGCCCCTCTCGGGAGCTAGCCTATGCCCCTCGCCCGGCGAAATTGGGAACCCAAATATGGAACCGGGCATGCAGAACAATGGGACTGATAGGCCTGCTCTCGCCACAGATACCGATAGCGGCAATCCTGAAGGGGGAACCAGGTGATAGGGCAGTGGTCAGGAGGCGGTGGGAAGAGTGTGGAGTGGCCAAAGTGGGTGTGGGTGACTTATGGAAGGAGGGCGCTTGGCTGACGTTGGGGAACTGCAGGAAGCCTCCGGCCTACATGCAGGGCAATTCTTACTACAAAACGCTGTATTAAAAGCAGTGAGAGGACGATAGCCGGACAGTGGGGGGGACACAATAGGCAATGAAGACATTGAATTGTTGCTCTCAGTGGCAGAGGGGGGGCATGTTCTTTCTAGAATGTATGAGATACTGTTGGACCAAACATGGAGAGCCGAACTGAAAAGTAAATGGAGATGGGAGAGTAAATTGGGGAGGACTTTAGAGGAAGGGGAGCGGGCGAGGGCAGTGTGGTACCATAAAAAGGTCTCTAGAAATTATAGATTACAATTAATACAACTATACATTACACACATAGCATACCTCACTGCTGTGGTCATTGCAACGTTCAAAGGCGCGACCAGGCAGGAATGTCTGAGATGCAGAGAGGTGAATGCAAGGCTTGTTCATATGTTCTGGGGCTGCCTGATAGTACAGAGGTTCTGGAGAGGGGTGGCAGTTAAAGCAGCCCATGAAGGCATAGTATTAGACATCCAAACTCTGGAGGCGTGCTTGCTGAGCGGTTACAAGAGGAATGCGAAGGACAAACCGCTGAATAGGCTGAAAGACCTGATTTATATATTAGCTAAGCAGAGTATAGCCATGAACTGGAAGAATGTGAACAAAGCAAGTATTGCTGGCTGATGGGAGGAACTAGAAAAATGGATTAGAGCAGAAACCGGGGCATGGGAGAAAGCTCTGAGGGAACAAGAAACAGACGCAAGTTTGGACATTCAGCGATGGATAACTCTGACTGTGACATTGCTAGCAGACGAGAGTAATGGAGGAGCAATTGAGCAGACATTGGGGGAGGGCAATCTAACGTGCTAAGAAGGGGTTATTGACATGAGGAATGGGCTAAGGGGGAGTGGTAGTATAGCGTTGTTGTTGTTATCTATATATGTTAATGGATATGAACAGAGATTCACCAGTTGTATTGTTTGTTTATAAAATGCAATAAAAATTGTTATAAAAAAAAACTTGGATTTACAACCAACCACTTGAAAGAAAAGGAAAATAATAGCAACCAACTAAACACTGTGCACCAGAAACTTTAGCTAATTCACAACAAGCATTTTTCGCCATAACTCTTGGCACTGCCATCTGTGGAAACCAAGGTGACTCATGGAACCTCTCCTGCATGGCACTGGTCTGCACCTTTAATCCCAGGGAAATATACCACCAAGAGCCAGGAAGTGACAACACCTTTGCCCCCACCTTTGCATCAGCTGCCTCCAAACCGCTCTGAGGACTCTCTTCACAAAACACCAGTAGGGGGCAGGTTAACTCAACATCTGACGGAATGGCAGGCTATTACGTCAGATGCTTGGGCATTGGAGACAGTTGCCCAAGGTTACTGCCTGCCTTTTCTACGCATCCCTCAGAGTCATCCACCGGGGAACAGCTCTCTGAGAGTTCCAGATCTGATCCTCTTGCAGGAAATTGTAGACCTGCTAGAGAAAGGTGCCATAGAAATGGTACCTGTAGCGCAGAGGAAAGAGGGCTGATACTCCCCCCTACTTTCTCATACCGAAGAAAGACGGAGGACTGAGACCTATCTTGGACTTACGAGAATTGAACAAGTTCCTCAGGAAGGACAAGTTCAAGATGGTAACTCTCTCTCAGATCCTTCAGGCCATCCAGCTCCAGGACTGGCTGGTATGTCTGGACCTCCAGGATGCTTATTTCCATGTGCCAATCCATCTCAAACACAGGAAATACCTGAGGTTCGCAATTGGCGGCTCTCATTATCAATTTCGAGTTCTGCCATTTGGGCTGACCTCTGCCCGAAGGTCTTCACTAATCTAATGTCGGTAGTGGCGGCAAGTCTAAGGAGGGAAGGGATCCACGTCTACCCCTACCTGGATGATTGGCTGATCTGAGCTGTATCTTCAGAACAAGCTCTGATCCAGCTAGATTATGTCTGCCACATCCTTCACAAACTGGGCTTCTCCCTCAATTTAAAGAAGTCACAGATGATACCATCACAGAGACTCCAGCTCATTGGAGCGATCCTGGACACTTCCCTGGGAAAAGCCTCGCCACCAGAGGTGAGGGCTCAAGATATTCTGCAGATGGTCACCAAGTTTCAAAATGCCCAACGTCTCCCAGCCTTCGACTTTTTGAGGTTGCTAGGCCTCATGGCATCCTGCATCTTCCTTGTGTCAGAGGATCGCCTGAGAATGAGATCTCTTCAGTGGGCACTGAGGCCTCAGTGGTCGCAATTCTCAGGGAGAATGACAGACCTCCTTCAGATTCCGGACAAGGTGGCTCGAGACCTTCAGTGGTGGGCCTGCCAGAAAAACATCTTGAAGGGGGAACTGTTTTGGCAACCATGGCTGGAGATAACAGTAGTCACAGATGCCTCACTCACGGGGTGGGGAGCCCATACCAACGACTTGACCATCAGCGGTCGTTGGTCTCCATCGGAGTCCAGACTACATATCAACCTGTTAGAGTTGAGAGCAATCAGACTAGCGCTGAAAGCTTTTCTGCCATCTGTACAGGGGAAAAATGTCCTGATAATGACGGACAACACAGTGGCCATGCACTACCTCAACAAAAGAGGAGGCATAGGATCACTACCACCGTGCAGAGAGGCAATGCAGCTCTGGTTTTGGGCAATCCAGGAAGGAATCTCTCTATCGGCAGTCCACCTAGCCGGAGAGAAGAACTTGACGGCGGACGCTCTGAGCAGGCAGGGCACAGTCTCCCACGAGTGGGAACTAGCTCAGGAAGTCCTTCAGGAGATCTTCGCCCTTTGGGGAACCCCTCAAGTGGATCTGTTTGCCACCAGTACCAACAGAAAGTGCGATCTGTTTTGTTCAAGGGAATTTCCCCCGAGAGGAGCTCTAGGGGACGCGTTCGTAGTGGACTGGGAGTTTCCACTCCTGTTCGCGTTTCCACCAGTCCCTGTCATTCCTCAAATGATCAGGAGGTTGAGAATATTCCGGAGAACCATGATCCTAATTGCCCCAGACTGGGCCAGGAGAACGTGGTACCCAGACCTTCTGGACATGTCCATCTGCCCTCCAATTCGTCTTCCACTCAAGGAGAATCTTCTCTCACAGAAGGGAGGTCAAGTTCTCCATCCAGACATCAGAACCCTCAACCTTCACGCTTGGCTTCTGAAAGGTTGAGATACAAGGATTGGGACCTCCCTGATGACGTCATGGAAGTGTTGCTTTCGGCCAGAAGGCCAGCAACAAAGTCTTTATACCGCTGCCGTTGGAACAAGTTTTGCAGCTGGTGTAGAGAAGAGAGTATCGACCCCTTTTCATGTGGTACACCAACGGTGTTATCCTTTCTACTCTACTTGGCAAATTCAGGCCATCAAGTTGGCACTATCAAGGGCTATCTCGCAGCGCTATCGATCTTCAAGCGCACTGCGGAGGAACCTTTGTATTTCAAATTACCCTTAGTAATACAATTTCTAAAGGGATTAACTAATGTCTACCCTCCAAAACCTTTCCAGGTTCCTTTATGGGACTTAAATTTAGTCTTAAATTTCCTGATGGATACTCCTTTCGAACCACTCCACTCTTGTTCGCTAAGATTTCTCACCCTTAAAACTGTCTTATTAGTGGCTTTAACATCTGCTAGAAGGGTGAGCGAATTACAAGCTCTGTCTTGTAAACCCCCTCATACAATTTTTCATAAAGACAAGGTTGTCCTACAGGTGAAGCCTAATTTCCTCCCAAAGGTGGTTTCTGAATTCCACATCACTCAGAAAATTACTTTACCTTCATTCTATCCGCCTCCCCATCCGGGGAAAGAGGAAGAAAGGCTACATAGGCTGGACCCAAGGCGGGCTTTAAGCTTTTACATCAGCAGACTTGCTAGGATTAGGCAAGCAGACTAACTGTTCGTGAGTTACTCAGGGCACAAGTTGGGACTACCGATAACAAAACAAACCATTTCCAGATGGATTTTTTTGGCCATCCTGGAATGTTACAAACTGGCAGGGAAAGAACCTCCTCAAAATCTTAGGGCTCATTCAACCAGGGGTATTGCAGCAATCTAGGCCCTCCAAAGAGGGGTTCCGGTTCGAGACATATGTGTTGCGGCCACATGGTCGTCCGCACATACCTTCACAAGATTTTACAACCTGGATTCCTCCTCCAGTCAAGAGACTAGATTTGGCAAAGCCCTATTACATTTGGTTCATTCCTAAAAGGAAACATGGCGTTTTACTCCCACCTCTAATTGCACACCACTGCTATGGGAGTCTATCAAAGATAAGGAATACGTCGGAGGACACAATCCGTTCGAAGAACAAGTTACTTCTTACCTTGTAACGTTCTTTTGATGGGATCTTCCTCCAACGTATTCCTTATCGCCCCTCCCATCCATCCCCGCAGTAATACTTCCCTTGTGGTTGCAGCTTACACTCCTTCAAGGTCAATAACCAATTCATGTAAAACAACTGTTAACGTCAAAACGGAACTGAGCAACGGACGCTGCGCCAGTCTATTTATACGCGTGGTGACGTCGGCGCCGATACGGAGGCCGTCGAGGGACATCGGCTCGAAGGACGTCGACGCGCAGCACCCTCTACTGAAAAAAAATTTCCGAGGCCAGCAAGCTGGGAGATGATTTATCAAAGATAAGGAATACGTCGGAGGAACATCCCATCAAAAGAAAGTTACAAGGTAAGAAGTAACTTGTTCTTCAGAATTCTGCTCCATGGTCTATAATTTGATCCATGCAGATAAAAATCAAAGGATGTGTTTTCGTTTCTGGTAAGTCACTTGCTCTTTGCACTGCCCTCTGTTCTCAACTGGTGTGTGAATGATACTCATGAAAAGATAAAAGGTGTTTAATGAACAAGATTCTAATGCGTAAAAAGGCCTCGTAGCCACTTATCATGAAGCCTCTCGGGAACAAAAACTGTTGGTTACATACCAGCACAATAATCACCCATCAGCACTCTACGTAGTAAGGAGATAGAATAGAAAGACTTTTTCTATGAAGAAGGCGAAGAATATGAAGAGGAGGGACAAGGTGGTACATATTATATCTCATCTGGCCAAGCTTCACTATTGCAAACTTGAGCTATTGAACAAGCACTTGCCAAAGTAAACCCCCTCTTGAGAGACCATGTGAAGAGAAAGAAAGGAAACCGGATAAACCGGTTTAAAGGTGAGTTACATACACCCAGACAAGTTAACAGAAGAGGAGTTGGACACAGAAGCTGATGAAGAGTGCAAAATATTTAAACCAAGACGAGGTGGAGCCAAACAAATACCCCTGGGATTCCCCTGAGAATCTATAACCTCCCATTCTTCACTTACCAACAGACCATCATTGCTAATATATTGCTCTAGTTAAAAAGGCTACCACATGTTTTGGGTTTTGTAGAGAAACCCCTCAACGTTCACACCAGAAAAAATATAACCCACAAGGGAAAAAGGCCCAGCACACCTCTTGCACAGAGAACAAGGTTTTATTTCCACAAAATGAAAGGTGTGCCAGCAAAGTACTCTGCTGCCAGAGAACGTTCTGGCAAAATCAGTACGAGCAGCACTTTATAAAGGCACACAGCGTCATCAGTGACATAAATTACATAATGTACAAATCCAAATGGCTGGTTGGCGAGACCCTATACATAGGCTACCTGTTCCATAAGGGATGCCAGCCCATTGGTCCAAGACCCGTCTGTCCATCTTCTTCCACGTGGGTTCTTCCTTGCACGTCATCCGGCATTAAACTACAATTAATTGTTAATTATGCGAAGAAAAACAATACGTGCTCTATCTCTAACCTAATGTGCACCTGGTGCTGCAGACATGGGCTAAGAGGATACTTCGAGGTCATTGTATCTAACGAACTACAGCTCAGTCCCAGACACGTCGGCACCCTTCCAAAGCTTCCCATCCTCGTTTTTAGATTTGTTGTTTTGTCCCTCTCGGCACCTCGCAGCACACATCACGTGACTTATGGTGAAGGCAAGTGGTCCCTACTTGATGATCTTTTCTGATCAATTGGGGGTCTAACAATTTTATGATAAGAGGTCTGGGATTGACTGGTATCTTGGAATGCTGGAGGTCTTGGGTCTAGGGCTCCTGGCTGCTATTACTTAGAGCTGAGATGGGGAAGGTTGGAGGCTCTTGACCTCCTTCTCATGGGATTGCTTCTCGTAGAGGGTTCCCAACCCCCTTGTTGCCTTGCAGGGCACATTCCTTCTGGTATATGAATGCTGGCAACATGAGACAATGAAGGGTCTATGAATCTCTGCAACTCTGGACTTTCTTACTGGTGCCCAAGCTACAACCTATTCTTGCATGTATACACTCATTTCCATGTGTATTTGACTCAGGCCTGCGGCCCTGGCTACTACAAAGCTAGGCCTCAATTTCAGTATGGCTGCTACTATCTAAGATGGCGCTTAGATTCCCCACCAAGCCTCTGCCTCATCGGAAAGTGCTTGGGGATCTGGGACGATCCCTCCTTCCCAACATTCCCTACTTTTGTTAATACTACATTAACAAACTTCCAGGTGAGCTTTGCATGCTACTTTATCATTCTTTGCCTTTCGAATCTTTCAGCTTCCAAGTATGTAGGTGACCCTTCCTTTGGGACCAATGCCCTGCAAATGGACCATAAACTTTCCCCTGCTTGTGCGTATTGCTCGGAAGTAGATATCATATCTATATACATCCTCCATCCCCTGATAAGTCTATCCAGTGTTCTGTGTAATTCTCTGGGTCAGGTGGGGGGAACTGCAGTGGTGCCTGGGGGGTGAAGACGTTGCTCTATTGCAATCATGCGTGGCTTGTTTCCGTCATCAGTTTGAACTACAGTGTCTTTTGTACAGCAAGGTGCCTCCTGTACCGCAATTGAGACCATCATCATTGCGCTGCTAGGCGCTGCTTTGGCACAACATCGAAGCCCCAGCTGGCAGGTGCAGAAGATCACCGACACAAGCACAATCAGAGGGACCAACACCTTCATGATAGCCCCCATCTAGGATGGTGCCCAAGAAAAAAGGTCGTCGATCCAATCACTACCCTGTAGGCCAGCTTCTGTTTGTATGCGAGTGCCGAGGACATGCAGGGCCCATATTAGGTTGGTGAGGGACCCATTTTTTGCATCATTTGGAGGTACGTAGGTGCAACAGGAATCACCAATCTTTTTGCAGACCACTCCTTCCATGGCCATGAGGAAGTCCAACAGGTAGCAGTTCTGCAACATCATCAGCCCGATTGCACGCAATTCCATCTTGATTGCGTTGAGGCCTTGTTCAGTGGCATTTGCTAGCTGATTCCTTCCCAGCGCACAATGTGGAGCCACTTGGCATTAGCGGCTGCCTGCACCCCTGGTATCAGTAATGATGCAAAGAAAGTTTCTTCTTTGCTGTAGGGTCAGTATTGATCTGGGATTTTTTTGGAGTAGTTGTTAGGAATCTTGCAATAGATAATTCGACCATTTCCTTATCCGCAATGTTTCCTTTTTCTCCTTCTATGGCAAGATACAGAATATGGGGTTCTGTGTTCGGAAAGGTGTATACTGGTGCAGATGTTGGGGCCAACAGGCCACTTGGTCCCACTATCAAATGTTCTTCAGAGACTACCAGGAGTGCCGAGAGCAACAAGGCCAGCATGCAGGTGCCCCTCCATGATGGCGGGATTTGTAGGAATGCCTGCTGGCTGCACACCCAATAGGTATCCATCCCAGCTGCTGTCCCTTTCTTGAGATCTGGGATGTATAGTGTCTTGTTGCTCCTGCTGTTAGTCCCTACAAAGGCGCTCTCCTCCTGGTTTTTCCATCGCCTCGACCCACGTAAGCTTTGCTACGTGCTCATTCCAGTACCCACTGCATGCAGTTTTCACTTTTTTGATCACTTCTTCTCCGAATCCTACGAGTCCGCCTGCCATGCAGCTCATTGTGGTTTCTTGCCATCTGCTTTCCAAGAACCTCACACCTTCCAACATTAGATACAATCTTTGCAAGCACTGCACACTCTTGGGATTTTGAGCACATTGCAATTGATCAGGGTCCATTACTTCGAGTTGCACACTTTGCATCTGGAAAGTACGTCGCAATCTGCACAAGGTCAGGTGAAGTAAACATTGAACCTTCAAAATCGGATTTTGCTGTGGCATTAATACCTTAGAAACTTAAAGTCTTGGAGAACAGAACAGAGGATAGTGAGGGGAGGTTGAGGCGGAACAACCTCTGTATCCTGGGGCTGCTGGAGAAAGTGGAGGGGCTTACCATGGAACTCTTTTTAGAGCAGTGGCTCGTGTGACTTATGACACCAAAGACACTCTCTAATTTCTTCTCTTTTGAGAGGGCCAAATCGGATGCCCAAGGGAAGGCCAGTGCCAGGAGCCCAACTACGTACTGTCATTGCAAAGCTTCTAAACTTTAGAGACAGAGACACCATCCTGAAGATGGTGAGGGCGACGGGCCCAATCACATACAATAGCTCCCGCATTGGCTTCTTTTCTGATTACACGAGGGGTGTGCAGCGTGCAAGGCAGTCCTTTGACCCGGAAGAGCGGAAACTACTCTCCTGCAGCATTAAGTAAGCACTCTTCTTTCCCTCGCAATTGAAGGTATACCACAGGGTAAAGACGCTCCTCCTCAGCACACCAAAGGAAGCGTGGGAGTTGTATGAAACGAACATCTAGCTGGCGATGGCCTGTACTCCACTGAAGGAGATGCAGCGACCTGGGACCGAAGCAGTGCCATCGTCCGCTCTGCTATATTCACAGGATCCACTTCCCCCTGAAGATGCAGATGGGACAATGGACAGAGGAGAGTAGGGTTGAATTGTCACCTCTCCCTATCTATGCTGGTCCTGGTGCGTCATAGAAGTCTTCGCTATACTGTAGCCCTTTCCTACACTAACATGGCGTCCAGGTTGCAACACACTGTAGGGAATCAGTACGCCAGTACAGCCGTTCACCTGACTCCGCCCCCTCTGCTGCAGGAAGCAAGATATCAACATCCTGATGCCGTGTACCCTCACGTCGCTACTCTTTCAGATGACGATTCGTAAGTTCTGACTATCCTAGGGCTGAATTCTTGACTCCTTGACTGACCACTTTGACGCTACCTTTGTTTCTCCCTTTGCCGCCACTATCCCTCTTTCTGTGTACACCCTGGTAACCTCCCTGGCGTTCTCGCAGAGCCACAGCAGCTCCGTATGCTCAAAAGCGGAGTCACGCCCCCGTCTAGGAACTCGCCATGGTAGGCAGACTTCCTCTGTCCTTAGCCGCTCGCCACTCGGGTCCCACTCGCAATCCTCATATTTCATTCTCTCTTCCAAGCACGGAAGAATCGCCCCACGGAACGAACTTCCGCGCTGACCTAGAATTCCAACAACACCCCTCGAATTCCTCCCGGACATCTTCACTGCCCAAAGAACCTCCCGATCAGGTAGTGAACTCACGTGCTCTCCATACACTGTCTTCCCTTGATTCTTTCGGCCATTCTTACCTGTCTATCATTTTGCAGTGCATTCTTATTGAAGTCCATTCCACAGCTCCTCCTGAACCTGATTCACGACAGTCAGAAGGTATATCTGATTCCTTAAGACTCACTGTTCCATAGCAATCTTCCAGCTCTCATTCATCCCTTACTTTTTATTCAGACACTCCAGCCAACTGTAGAACACAGATTGCCTCCAGCTACCGACAACTGTGCCCAGCCTGATTCCTGACATCATCAATCCAGGTTCCTGGCATCAGGGTTTCTTACCCCAGAGGGTTTCCCTCTGGGTTCTGTCTCGCTCCCATCCATATCATTGGGTCGAGAGAGGCAGAGCTACTAGGGGATTACTCAGAGTCCTCAGTCGCTGCTCCTTGATCCAGGTTAGTGTCATTTGAATTATATCAAATGTAACTATCTGTGCATGCCCTTCCATGTCATGAATGGTGATTCATGGTTGATGCCAGGCATGGACATATTTTGAAATGTTGAAACTTTTCGGGTGCCCCTGGAGTACAGAAGGTCTGGGACAAACCCAGTTTGGACTAGTTGCGGAATTAGCGGGTCCTCCGCTCAAGGTTGATTTAGTTGGCTCGCGCAGTTTTTGCATGTGCCCAGGGAGACAGGTGCTTCAGTTGGGGGAGAAGTGCAGGGTGGGGGGTGTTGGGTATGTTTCTTATTGTTTTTATTGATACTGGTTTAACATTGCTTGGCGGTGGCGGGTGGACCTTTGCACAGTGGGTTCTAGAGTGGTTTGGTATGTGAGAACGACTGAGAGAGGGAGGCCCTAGGGCTATTACCTCGTATCTGGGATTTAGTGGCGGATGGCACAGGATAAGGGTCTCATGTTAATGTGGAATGTAAATGGGATGTGCTCGGGCATTAAGAGACGGTTAATCTTGCAGTCCATTAATAGGCATTCGCCTGACTTAGCTAGCCCTCCTTACTGAAACCCATCTGGCGGGGAAACTTTGCAAGTTCTTTATGCGCACAAATTACAGAGCGGCCTACGATCCCGGCTTCGCCAGAGGGGCAAAGGGAGCCATGATCCTAATGCATAAGAGGGTGCCATTCTCGCTCATAGAGGTGAGAACGGACCCCGGAGGAAGGTTTGTGTTGATTTGTGGGGAACTATGGGGGGGCCATATGGGGAATAGTCGTGGTTTACACACACACACCCCACACCTGGGAGGCACTTAATGATCTCCAGAAGCTTTTAGTGCTAGGGGAGGCAAAGTGGTGGATCCTGGGTGGGAATTTCAACGATGTGATAGACACTGGCCTTGATGGATCGCTTGTGATTGGGTGAGAGGAATCCAGGGCATCCCCTTAAGTTATACACCTTTGCAGAAGCAATGGGTTAGCTGGACACATGGAGGGCCTTTCATACAGGGGAGACCGAGTACTCCTTTTTATCTGGGGTCCACTCTTCCTTCTCTAGGCTACACTGTCTCTTTATCCCACAGGGGGGTGGACATCGGCTGCTTGCTGCAAAAAATGCTTGCAGGGGGATTTCAGACCACTCCCCATTATTAGGTACAGTCCACACCCACCTGGAGACTGAACTCATACTATCTGGGTTTCCCTGAGTACACTGAGACGATAGAGCACACCATGCAGGAATATTTCCTTGTTAATGAGGGATCAGTGGCCAGTTCTGACAGTCTGTGAGGGATATAAAACGGTTCTCCAGGGGGAGGCAATCTCTCTCATCACGGCACGACGAAAGCAGCACGCAATGGCGGTAAGCAAGAATGAAGCGGCCTCTGAGAAAGCAGAAGCGGAGCTTCTTGTTGCTTACTCCCCAGAGGCACACCTTAAGTTACGGAGTGCCCAGGTGGCATTGCAAAATGGAGCGCTGGACAATGTGAACCAAGCACACTGGCATAGGCGTAGTCAAATTCTTGAAGTAGGGGACAAGGCGGGTAAGATGCTTTTATTGTTAGAGCGCAGGGAAAATGGAAGCGGGAAGGTGCGAGCTCTGCTAAGTGAGGACAGAGAGGCTCTGACGAGGGATGCAGACATAGCGCAGGCGTTTGCAGGGTACTTTGAGTCCTTATACAGGGCCCGTCGGGTGGATCAGGGATAAGTGTAGGTGGAGAGGCGTACCCTGTGGTGCTTGCACATTTGTCGATAAAGCAGCAAGAGGGGCTAGAGGCAGAGATCTCAGAGGAGGAGGTAATGACAGCTATTGCCCAACTGCAGTCAGGAAAGTCCCTTTACCCAAATGGGTTCCATGTGGAAGTCTGGAAGAGATTGGGAGGGGGGGGCGGTAGTGGGGCCGCTCCACTGGCAGTTTCTGCAAAGTAAGAGGGATGGTATACTGCCGGAAGATTTGAGGAAAGCATGCATAATGGTTCTCCCCAAACCAGGTAAGCCGCCGGAACATTGTGCCTCTTATAGGTCAATATCATTAATAAACCGGGAAACGAAGATCCTGGCTCGGGTCCTGGAAAACCTTCTGCAGGGGGTTATAGACTGTCTGGTTCACCTGGACCAGTTTGGGTTTATGCTATCAAAGTCCACCCGCATGAACTTGTGCAGGGTTCAGCTGGCCCTTGGCCAAGCTTCCACTATCCCTGGTCCACTGGCACAATTGTCTGTGGATTTTGAGAAAGCTTTTGACTTTGTACGTTCGGATTTATTGTGGGGGACTAAGAATGGGCTTCAGGGGAGAACTTCCTGAGTTGGGTACGTTTACTATACAGAAAATCGCTGGTAGCTGATGTGTGGGTTAATGGGGTTTGCTCCAGAACATTTCCCCTGGAACAGGGAATGCAGCAGGGGTGTTCCCTTTCCCCCTGCTGTTCACCCTAGCAGTGGATGGGCTTCAGGTGGCCCTGGGATGGAGAAGAAAAGATATCTCTATATGCAGGTGACCTACTGATTTACTGTGTCATGTCAGCTGGTGTCCGGGATACTAAGCGACTATCACGGCGCTAGTGGCCTCAAGGTTATCTGGCAGAAGTCAGTTATTTTCCCCATCCAAGGTGGGGATGCAGCGCTCTTACAGGACTGCCCGTATCAGATATCTCTGATGGGTTTATGGTACCTAGGCATACACCTGGGAGAGCACCTCTCGAAGTTTAGGGAGCTGAACTTACTCCCGATAATTGGAAAATTCAAGGGAGATGTCATGCACGGGTTGTCCCTTTCACTAAGTCTGATGGGCAAGGCAGCCCTTTCCAAAATGATATCCCTACCAAAGTTTCTCTATATACTGCAAAATGCTCTGCTCCTGGTATCCAGGAGGGTTTTTAAAGAAATAGATGGGGTCCTCGGGGAACTTTTGTAGGGGGTAAGCAGGCTTGGTTTGCCAATAAAACGGTCAGTTTGGGAGGGGAGGATAGGTCTGCCTTGTTTGCAACAATACTACTGGGCTGCGCAGTTGGGCGTCGTTGGCGACTGGCTTCACAGGGACCCGGGGTTACCCCACATACGATTAGAACAGGGCTGGATGGGGGCCAGCAACCCTATGCAGGTCTTATATGGTAGTCGGGAGGAGGAGAGGCGCTTCCACTCATGTGGCAGTGCGTGCAGGAGGTATGAGACGAAGCACACACACATATTGGTTGGTAGGGCAAGCCGACTCTTAAGTCAGCCCCTATGGACCGATGCACTTCTCTCGGATCTCCTCAAGATGGGTCACTTCAGCCATTGGGAGAGAAGTGGGATTCTGAACCTGGTGGATGTGATTCGGGGAGAACGTCTCATTCCCTTTAAGTCTTTGCAGGAAAGGTTTTCCCTGGGCAAGGGCAAGAGCTTCAGGTACATGCAGCTGTCACATGTGATTATATCTCAATTCCTGGTTCTAAGCGAGATCCCACAATGTTCCCCTTTGGAGGCTAATTTATTTGCAGCACGAATCGAGTCAAAGGTCACATCAATATTGTATCAACTAATATCAGCTTTTGTTGCTTGGGAACTGTCTGACCTTAAAAACAGATGGTGAACAAGATGTAGGCCCCATAGAACCTGAAGAATGGGTGGAACTGCTGATATTTTGGAGGGAAATTGGCATGTGTGCCAGGCTCCGCCTTATCCAGTACACGATTGTACATCAGGTCTATTATTCACGTGCCAAGTTATATGGGTGGGGGTGGGCAGAGAGGGATTGTTGCCTACTGTGTGGGATGTCCAGAGGCTCGTTCTATCATATCCTTTGGTTCAACTAATGTGGGGGATGTGTATCCTCAGGTTGTCTAATGTACTGAAGGTGGAAGTCCCATTAGATCCGAAATGTGTGCTGCTCGGTGTATGGGGGGAGGTGGGGGCTTTCAAAATATGAGATATTCCTGGAGGTTGCTTTGGGGCTGATTAAGAGAGTCATCGCCTCACTGTGGGGATTTTTGGATCGCCCCCGAGTGGCCAGTTGGGTGACCGAGATGGACATGTGCATGACCTTCGAACGACGAGTGTACAATGACAGGGGGTGTCCTGAACAGTTTGCAATGGTTTAGTGCAAATGGGAGGAGAGGGGCGATGGGTAGGGGAGGTTTATGGGATGCATGGCATTGTCAAGTGCTGCTGTGATCGATAGGCTTGGTGGACCTTCACAGGGAGCCCTGCAATTACACGTTATTCATTGTCTGTCTGTCCGTGCTGCTATGTCAAGCAATAATGGTTATGTGCTTTTCTCTGTATGTTTTGCTGAGAAAATTCATAAAAAATGTGTATTAAAAAAAAATAGTTGCATGTCTGAACGGTTCGGTTTTTTTCACTAGGGCATGCAAGTGTAGTGAAATAGCTAACAGTTACATTGACTCGACTCAGATCTCTGCCGGCTTGAGGTGGGCGTTTGGGGAACGGGCCTGTTTTCTTGCATCTTCTGGTCCCTTGCTGTGAGCAGTTCCGGTCGTAAAAATAGCACTCACTTGGCCGCAGCAGAGACACGACGCTTCCTTTGCTTTTAGAAAGACAAAGAAAGTATTGTGCATTAAGATGATGAAGCACTGCATGCGCCATTTATTTATTTATTTATTTCCATTTATAAAACGCACAATGTCGTGGCAATGGCCACCAGCATGCCTGTAGGTTCCCCCACACATTGCAGCATTATAATTCCCGCTGTAGTATTGTTATCAATAAAAGCACTTGGAAGGTGTAGAGAACCCGAGTCTTGACAAATCCTTTTCTTCTCGCCCTCTTTTCTTTCTAAATTCTAATTACACCGGAGCTCGAGGTTTTACATTTCTCTCCGTGATCTAATGCAATGCATAGGTAACCTGAGTGAGGGAGCGAGCCTCTTGGCTGTATAATGCGCAGCTCCTGTTACATCTCGGTAACTGTAGGTCCAAAGGAAATTATACAGGACGACATGTGATCAGATGGAGTAAGGCCGTGGGCACTGAAGGCACTGTGGGAAATGTGATGCTCTATTGTGCATGGGGGAGAAGCGGAAACTCCCTTTACCTTCCCATGCTGCCATGTGTTTCCAGTGGTTGTACGTCTTGTAGCTGTGAAGGGCACACTTCGTGCTCATTGTAGGTCTGCAATCTACCCCGAGTCCATCAAAGAATGAAACAATCACTGATAGAAGTGGCCTTTTGCTTTACCAGAGCATTTTAACACACCAATTCCAACACACTAGTCTGTGTTTTATTCTATTGTTTTTAATGGATTGCTTATTTATTCTATTTTTAAATTCGTCCCATTTTCTCCCATTCTGGCGGGATACATGTCCCGTGTTTATGACGTTCACTCCCCTTGCCACATGTTTTGCAAAGCGCTGTACTTGGGCTTTCATATAGTGCGGACCTAGCCATGCAGCAATGAGCGAACTGTACATGTCGTTAAGAGTAAGAAACGAGGTAAGGATGGGGGGGCTCTACAGTTTGTGGTATGAAATGGCCCTGTGGATGGAACGCGATAGAGGAATGCCAGGAGCCGATGTGGCACTAGGTTATTCCCAGACTTAAAATACTCATCCTGCAGCTAGCAGTTCCGGGGGAAACCCCTGTAGCTGCCCAAAAAAAAAAAGAAAGAAAAGGACCCTGCGGCGCCAGTTCCTGATCACGCAAGTGAAAGGAAATGGCGCTGCAGGGACTCAGCGCGTCTTCAAAGGTAAGTAGGGTAGGGGTGTGGTGGGGGTGTGGGTGGGGGGTGTTGTGGGTGGGGGTGTGTTGTGGGTGTGTTATGGGGGTGTGGGTTTGTAGGGGTTTTTAATGTATGTTCGCATGGGAAATGTACAAACCTTTTGTGGTTCGGACATTTCTCATGCAAACTTTTCCATTGCGCTAAAAGTAGCTGCGGTTGGATCACACAGATCCGTCTCCAGAGCGCTGGTTCTCTCTAGGCTGGACTACTGCAACAGCCTCTTTCTAAATATGCCTGCCTCTACTCTCCGCCCTCTGCAACTCATTTAGAACAGGACTGCGAGACTTGTCCTTGGCATCAAGCCCAGGGATTGTATCTCTCCAGGACTGAAATCTCTTTACTGGCTCCCAGTGGCTGCGAGGATTAAGTTAAAAACCCTCTGCATTGTCCACAAGGCCTTCTGAGGCCTCAATACCTTCAACTTTCTCTTCCTAAATATCTTCCTTCTCGAGCTCTTCGCTTATCCACCTCCAACTCCCTCGGGGTCAGTCGCTTCTGGTTTTAGATCTTTCTTCGGTGGAGGCCTCCCTCGGAACAGCCTCTCTGAAAACTGAGGAGAACCATCTCTGGTTCTGGAAGCACCTCAAGACCTTCCTCTTTGCTTCTGCTTTCTCTCCTCTTCTCCCCTGCTGCACTCCTGGCAGGATAAAGTCTGATATGCAATTGGATATTTCCCTTCTGTGAAAGGTACAGTGAGTTAAAGTGTAGCTGCGGACTCTCGAGTGGGTATCTTCCCAAAGAACAGGTCATTTAGCCATGTTCGTTCTTGCTGAGGGGCTCCTATGACTATTTTTTTAATGTTGCTGTAATTGCCATTACCCCGTTATCCTGTCTGCCGTATGCTTTACCCTTATCTCCTCTTTCTTAACAAAATGACCTGGTGCAGATTTGTTGAAGATCAAAATTTTAGGCTCGTAGGTGCAATAAGTTCTCTGTGCACGTCTTTCAGCTTAAAGAAAACACCTATTCGACCACTCAAGCCCCAATATAGATAATGGCTCTCATTACAACTTTGCCAGTCCGGAAACAACGGTGGCGGTAAGCTTACCGCTTCTATTTTTGTTTTTTTTGTCTTCAGTTTATTTAAGAATAAAACCTTTACAGTTATTTCTTTCAAATACAAAAAAATGCATTATAAAATTAATTAATGAGAGAAAAAAAGGAAACAAAAGGATACGATAAAAACAACATAAAAGGGAACATTTACATTCACATATATATATTATAAATATTACACAGTATAAATTTAGTACTTGATGCAACATCTTACTGGTGGACCAAACAATTTCTAGACTTTCTTTTGTAGATTCAATTCGCATAATGATTACAAGATAGAGGAAACACAATGCATGTGATCATTCGCACGACTATCTAGGCTCACTTTCAAAGGAATATAAGATCCAAAAAAAAGAAACAAATTGTACACCGCTTCTATTGTTTCCGGACCGGCAAAGTACAAGTCTGCGGCCTGGTGGTGGAACGGCACCCGGCAAAAGACGTTCATGGAAGCACTGGCATCGTTATTAACAGTGCCGCTGCTTCCATGGTCCCCATTCCCATTGAATCCTATGGGACTCAAATGGGAATGGGGATTGATAATTGCCGCTGCATGAATTGTCTGAACCGCTGGGGCTGTAATGCCCTGGTTATTCTGGCAAGGCAGGCGGCAGTTATTCATTATGGGTCCGGCAGCTACCTGCTGTTTTTTCCAGCACGGTTTTCGCCGGACTCGTAATGAGGGCCAATGTGTCTCAACAACCATTATTAACTATCTAATGAAACTCCCAAGTTCATCCTGTTTCCAAATAATACCAGTTGGATCGCATTTGTTATCCTACACCTTCCCATGTTGATATCACCACTCAACCATTAAGGCACTGCAAAAACAGCAACACTGTCTATGCTTTGATGCCAATCACCTCTTTTCTAGCCATAACTTTCATACATTAAAAATATATAGTTTTAGATTCCAAGATGGCCGCCGGTGCAGAGAGACGTGGTTAAGTCTCGCTCCTGCCTGGCCGCATCAAAGCACCACAATAAGCACCAGATCCGAGGATTAACGCGCTACCAACGGCAGGAGACCCCCCCCCCATGACCCACCATTGCAGCGGAAAAGGAGACTCGCCACAGGGGAGAGAGCAAGCTGAGGCAGCGCCGCTTCAGAGAGACACCCCTCCCCCTCCGAAGTTCACAGTTCATCCCACGCGGCCAGAGAGGAGGAGAGGCCGGGACAGGGACCCGTCAGCGGAGGACAAGGCTCGGCATTTCTGCAAAGCGGCATACACCCACCAGGCTGTGGGGACCTAGCGGCTGAGAAAGTGCCCGGTGGGAAGGCACATGAGGCCGCAGGCACACAACGCAAGATCCGCCCCTCCCCCTCTGAGTAAAGCACGGTCCGCGCCGGGGAGCTGGGCTACAGCAGGCGTGGAGGAATTTGAGGCGGGGACCCCAGCAACGTGGCGCATACCGCATTAAGGGGAAACCGCTCTGGGGAAAAGGAGACACCGCTTGAGCTCCGTATCAATGTAGAGAGGAGCGGGCGGAGAAGGTGACGCACTACCCCAGGACCCGGGGAGATTCAGTGTCTGGGCCGGACCGAGGTACAGGTGAGAGGAGCCCCCCCCTGCACGGTGGTCTCTGGAGGATACAATCGGGGCAGGAGACACCCCCCCCTCCTCGCTGGGCATCCACACAAGGCCAAGTAGGCCACAATACACAAAGGGGGAAAATCCCCCCCATTTCAGTCATCGAATTTTTGAGCAAAGGAGGGGCAGGGCGAATAAAAAGGGAAGAGACAAAGACTCTACCCCCAGATCCAATACCAGCAGTAGGGTCTATTAAGCAAGCGGTCTCCGGAGGCTGGAGGGTAAACAAGCTGCCCAGAGGTGAGAAGGCATTAAACCTGAAGGGTCACCACCAAGCAAGCGCACCCACCAAATCAAGAACAGCTAGGCAGAGGCACTAAACCGAAGGCACAACATAGTTGCCCCACTAAGGAGCAAAATAAACCCAGTGAAAACACCACAACATAAGGGCAGTGTCCAAGGCGAAAGGGAAAGGGGGCGCGACCTAACCGAACCAACAATCGGCTAAACAAGACTCAAGCATACTACAAATGTGGGCGTCTGATACCCCTATAATCACCAGGAGAAGGTTGCAGGATGACCCATCAACTGACTCCATTCCCCCCAACACATGCAACCTACCCCGTCAAGGGACGACATGCACGCCTGGTTTGTGGAGCTGCAAGACAAATTCATGTCGACGGTACAAGACCAATTCGCCACAATGAGGAACGACATGAAACGGGTAGTTCAAGACCTAAAGCAAGATGTAGCCAAATTGGAAGAAAGGACTGAGACTCTTGAGAAAATTGTGCAAAATGCTGAAGAAGAAGCACAACAAAATAGCGAAACTCAAGAACACTTAGTGCGATTAACTCACAACCTAGAGATCCAATGTGAGGATCTAGAAAATAGGTCCCGCAGATCTAATATCCGCATTAAAAATATGCCTGAGACCGTGTTGGATAAAGATCTTAAGAATGCGGTACAGGAAGTGTTCAGGGACATAATTGAAGCACAAGAAGCAGACATCATAGGGATCGACCGAGTACATAGAGTGGGCCCGAAAAGAACAGGCTCCCCTGTGGAAAGACCTAGAGATGTGCTGGCAGCCCTCTCATCGTACCCACAGAAAGAAAATATCCTGAGGAGAGCGAGGCAGGTAGACCACATAAGGATGAATGGGGCAGACATTCAGCTTTACCAGGACCTGGCAATGGTGACGCTATCAAAGAGGAGAGAAATGGCACCATTGATAAGAGAGTTGGTCGCAAAAGAAATAAGGTACAAATGGACATTCCCATTCGGCCTGCTATTCGAGTGGGAAGGAATGCAAAGGAGAGTGACAACCTGGGACGAAGGGCTCCATATAATGGACATACATGCAGAGGAGGAAGGAAATAGGGGCACCAAAGCAAAAGGGGAACAGCAAAAAAGGCCGAGGTTGGGAAGTGGTTCGGCAGAAAAAGAAACCAAACGGAAGGGGGAACTCCAAACCGGCAACAGTGAAGTAGAGGAAACACCCATGCAAGACGACGACAGGGGGCATCCCCAGACTACAGAACCTGGAGAGGCACTCAACGAAGGAACTCGGAAATAGCAATTCCCAGCAGCCCGGCTGGGGATCAGGTACGGACACACAGTAGGTCTGAGGAAGATGCAGGGCTTAGGGCTCCCCGCAAAGTTTAACCCGAGTCCACAGAGGGCAGGGAGCGATAGGCGCAACGCCCTAGCACCCATAGGTACCCAGGCTCTCCTCAGTATCAAAGTTGGTTGTTCGTTTATACTGGGGGGGAGTGAGGAAGTTGGGGGGGAGGGACGGGGGCTACTCCGGAAGATAGCTGGGATCACAGCACTCAGGTTCACATGACACCCAATCAGGGCCAGACACAATGGGGAAAATCAGAATATTAACATTAAACATTAGGGGCCTAAACTATCCAGTGAAGAGGAAGAAAGTAGAGAATATGCTCAGGAGGAAGAAGGCGGACATCCTACTACTCCAGGGAACACATATAAGAGCACAAGACAGAAGTAAGGTATGTCTCAGCAGGTACAATGTATTGGCACAATCAAATGCAACTGGAAAAGGAGCGGGGGTACTGATAGCAACATTGGGGGGAAGGGGCGCAACATTAATAGATAAATAGACAGGGAGGGGAGGTTCGTATTTGCCAATATTATACTAGATGGCTCCAGGCTCACTCTGGCATCAATATATGCACCAAACACGGGCCAAGACGGATTCTTGCGGGACACGATGGGGAAACTGGAGGGGTTTTCAAAGGGAGAGATAATACTGGGGGGTGATATGAACATGGCATGGCACCCATGACTAGAAAGGAGCGTGGGGGGACCACAAAACCAGGGTGCTCCATCCAAGCATCTCAAGCAAAATATGGATCAGATGGCGCTGTGTGATGCATGGAGGGAACTGAAGGGTCAAAACAAAGGCTTCACATACTATTTGCATGTGCACAATACAATATCGCGAATAGATTACTTCTGGGTGTCGGTGGGAATGATGGGCAAAGTTCAAGGGATGGAATTAGGTCCAATTGCACCCTCGGACCATGCCCTGCTCTGGCTGGACATATTGACCCCCGGGAACGGGGGGGGCTTTGGCGGTGGAGACTACTGCAGGATCTTCTCTTAGACCCGGTGACTGGATACGCAATCAGGGACAAGATAGAGTATTTCGAACAAAACGACACGGGATGTCCCATTGGGTACAGTATGGGAGGCGTTCAAAGCAGTAATCCGGGGGCACATGATAGCTCTGAAAGCCACCAAGGACAAACAAAGGCACGGGTGGGAAAGAGAACTTGAAAAGAAACTTACAGATATACAAGAGGAGCTATTGACATACCCTACCAGAAGCCTTAAGAAAGCGTTGAGACACGCGCAAGGGCAACTGGAAATGTTCCGCAATAAAAAGGCAGAGACATCCCTCCTCTATTTTAAGCAGAGATACTATATCAAAGCCAACAAGGCAGACCGACACCTAGCGAGACAACACTCCGCAAAACAAAAAGCATTAACCATTCTAAACATTAAAGACGCACAAGGAGAGCCACAAACATGCACTAAGGACATAGGGGAGGTATTCAAGACATTCTTCCAATAACTATACGTGACCGAGCACCCCGACGAGGGCGACCAAGACAAATACTTGCAATCTCTCCCCATTCCAAAGATATCTGAGGAACATAAACTAGCATTGGAAACCCAAATCACGGAAGAAGAGGTGAAGAAAGCAATAGCAGGACTCCCATATAACAAGGCACCAGGCCCAGATGGCTTCACGGCCCCCTTCTATAAAAAAATATGCGGACATCCTCACCCCATTTCTAACAAAACTATTAAACACCTTCAAAGAAAGCAGAAACATAACCCCGTCCATGAATGAAGCAAAGGTCTTGTTGTTCGACAAACTTGCCAAGTATCCCTCCCTCCCTGGTTCATACCGTCCCATAGCATTGATAAATTTGTACTCGAAGATCTACACGAAGATCCTAACTGCCAGGCTATCTCTGCTACTGTCCTCCTTAATAAACCCAGATCAATCAGGCTTTATCCCTGGCAGGCAAACTCATGACAATTTAAGAAGACTGATACATTTAATAGAAAAAGTAGGCATTACACACGCCAGCCATACTACTCTCACTCAACGCCGAAAAGGCTTTTGACCGGGTGGAATGGTCCATACTTTTCAAAACACTAGTACGTATAGGTTTTGGGGAACTCTACATAAAGATGGTCAAAGCCAACTATTCCTCCCCATCGATAAGAAGAGTGATTAACGGGGAAGTCACAGACAGGGTTGAGATTACCAGTGGAACAAAACAAGGATGCCCGTTATCCCCCCTCCTATATGCCATCTTCCTGGAGCCGATACTAATCAACATTAGGGAAACTATCCAAATAAGGGGGATTGAGATGGCAGGCAGACAACATAAGGTAATAGCCTATGCAGACAATATGCTACTGGCCCTGGAGGACCCGGGGAAGACACTACCATTTACACTGCAAGAACTGGAGGCATTTGGGGAGATCTCGGGCCTAAAAATCAATAGGAACAAATCGGAAATACTACATTTAGCGGGGGATAGAGAGGCACTGGAATGGGTGGTGGGATCACTAGGTCTAAAAATTGTGAAAGAAGGAATCGGGTACCTGGGTATAACACTCACAATAGGGTGAACTTACATTACAAGGGGAACTACCCCCCACTACTGGCCAGAGTGAAAAAGGACCTGGAGCGATGGTGTCCTCTAAGGGTATCATGGTGGGGTAGAATCCAATCGGTGAAAATGAACATTCTACCTAAGCTGTTGTACCACTTCCACACCCTCCCGATAACAATTCCAAATTCATTCTTTAAGACACTGGGCCTCATTACGACCCTGGCGGAGTGGGTTTACGCCAGCGTTATTCGCGGCGGACCCGTCCGCCCTACTACGAGTTCCCGTAGCGCCATGGAACGTTTTCCGCCTGGTTTTTCCGGGCGGAAAAATCCATGGCGCTACGGGACCTTGTTGTTAATTACGCCACCGTATTTTACGGTGGCGCAATTAACGCCTTCCCCACTCCCATTATACCCTATGGGGCAAAAATGGGAATGGGGAAGGGTAAAATGGGGAATGGGGATTTACCGCCCCGCCAAGGTCGGCATGGGGCGGAAAATCCGCCAACCTCCATGGCGCTATCGGCAGCTTTCCGCCGTGCTCCGCGGTGCATTTAGCACCGCGATTTCCGCCAGGGTCGTAATGAGGCCCACTGTCAAAGACAATATCGTCATATATCTGGAATAAGAAGCCCCCGAGGGTGGCAAGATCGGTCCTCACGACACACGTCAGAGAGGGGGGAATGTCACTACCACACTTCAGGAAATACTACCAAGCAGCGCAATTGTGGGTGCTGAAAGATTGGCTGGGGGATGACCAACAAACGATCTGGGTAGCCCAAGACAGGGCGGTCGCCAGAACCCTGCTGGAAGATGTCCTATGGAAGCTTAAACAACATAGACACCCGAATCTCTGCATTAGTGAAATCATGAAAACTACACTGAACGCCTGGGACGAACAGACACGGAAGGGCACCATGACCACGGTGACTGCCCCATTCACGCCCATCTGCAGGAACCCACAATTCCCACCAGGACAAGAGCCCGGGGCCTTTGAGAAATGGCAAGAGGAAGGGTGCAGGAAACTAGGAGAAATGTTCCTTGACAAGGAAGTAAGATCTTTTACAGAATGTAAAACCATGTGGAACCTGACAAAGGCGGATAGGTACAAGTACGAACAGCTCAGACATTGGCTGGCAACGCCAGAGATTACTCAGGCTGCCACAAGGGAGTTAACCCCCATTTGAAAAATACATCTTATCCAACTCAGGAGCCAAGAAACTGATCTCCACACTCTACAACTTCATCAATACACAGGATGAAGAAATAAAATGGACTTACATGAAAAGATGGGAAAGAACACTAGGGGAAGAAATTCCAATACAGCAGTGGCAGACGCTGTGGACGGGCATTCCTAAACTGACACGAGCAGTGCAGACCAGGGAAATGTGGACAAAAATAGTCACCCAATGGAACTACACACCGGGGAGGCTCAACAACATGTACCCGGAAACGTCTGTCCGCTCTTGGTTAGGTTGCCCAGAAGCCGGCACGGAGAGGCACATTTGGTGGGACTGTCAAGGGGTCAAAGGATTCTGGTCGGAACAGATAACAGAAATGAAAAAGCTGTTCCCAGAGGCAGACCAACTGGGGGAGAAAGTGTGGCTATGCGGAATGATAGAGCATCAGTCCAAGGAATACAACCAGGCACAATGGAGAAGTTTAATGGGCCTGGTTATAGCGGCAGGGGCAACTATCGCCCAAAACTGGAAAAACACACGACCCACCACTAATATTCACATGGCTTCAAAAGGTCTGGTCACAAATGACAATGGAAAATATCACACACCACCTACAGGGCTCGAATGGGTCATACATGAAGGAATGGGGGGGGGGGTTCTGGAATACCTACAATCGGATTATATGGAACAATGGTGCCCGCACAACATCAGAATCACAGACATATTTACCTCATAGATGCTCCCGAGAAAAGTTGGAACATGGAGCATGTCTTCCAAAGGTGGGTGATTAAGGGAGGGGGGTCCAAGGGGATGTTACTCTGTTAAGTTGTACTATGTTTACACTGTGAAAACAATAAAAACATGTTAAAAAAAGAGATAATTTTCAGCAGTTTCCTCTCCTGTCAGATCAGATAACCTGCAATGTTGTTCATTATCAATGTTGTGCCTGTTACTGGTTACATTTTGCTGAGAGAATGAACTTGATAATCTTATATGTGAAAGTGGAATAGGACTTGTCTTTTCTCTGGAAGCAGTCGAGGAGGATGTATACAGGGACTTAGATAGCATCCACTTATCACTGATTTTACAATGCAAGTGACAGGTGGTGGTGGGATATTGGCTGCTTCACTTTATTTGGTCAAGAAAATGATCTTCCAAAAGGGGAAGTGTCTAGTCAAATGTTTGTGTATTGAGGAAGATGCTTCGGTTGAGTGAGAAGTTTTTGTGTTAGATGGGGAATAGAGCCATGATGTTGGGATTGATTCCATTAGCAGGAATGCAGTCAAGAGAGCAGACAATGAACTACCTGGAAATGTTAACTTAACTTGTGGTTTAGCCGGGTATGGAGGAGAATGGGAACGAAAGCGAAAGGCAGGGTAATTGGGGGTTTCAAGACTTGGATGAAAAGTGATGTTTACGTTCAGGTGTGGAGTCCAAAACCGATTTCCTGATTGAGGAAACGACTTTAGCCAGTGCACATTTCTATGAAGAGAGGGTTTGTTGATCTTTAATGGTGAGGCCATTCTGAGATTTCAGTCAAGATCACTCGGCTAAAGTGATGCTGACTTTGTGTGCTTTCCTTTCATATTTTGGAGCAAGGGGATTGTGGCTCAACTTTTGGGTGGGCCAAGGTTTTTTTGTTTTGTTTCTGAGTTCTGATTCTGGTGTTTAGCTTGGTTGTGAGTCATAGCAGCGTTGACGCTGCAGATTTATATTCCAGGGTTTGTGGGACAAGAGCATCAGTGTTCTGCTGTATTGAATGTAAGTAGTAGTTGATAAAGATGTTAGTAGTGCAGATTACAGATAGCATGGTATGCCTCTCCGAGAGAAATTGCAGGCACGTGTTTTTGTATTGGACAATGTAATCTGATGATAGCAATAGACATCATTTAGTCGAAACCATTCAACAATGTTTTGCAGAATGAGGGCAGCATTTAAGGAGTGGTCCCAGACGTTTCCCGAGCGACCGGCAACAAATCCGCTTCTGTAGTACATTAACTCACCTGGCTGCAAAAGGGTGGTCTCTACTCTATACAAGCTTATTCAACACAATACTCTCCAGGGGCCACTAAAGTGCAGGCAACAATGGGAAGCGGACGCTGGGACCCCCTTCACAGATAAACAATGGACGATAATATGCGAAAACACACATAAAGGGGCATTCAACGCAAGACTGCAGTTGATCCAATTGAATACCTTACACCGCACATATATGTCCCCAGCCCGCATTCACCGGTTTGACAGCTCGAAGCCAGCGGGCTGTCGTCGGTGTGGTTACGATCCAGCTGATTTCCTTCATATGATTTGGGCGTGTGCCAAGCAGCGGTCTTACTGGGAGGGGGTGGCATAGTGCTGTTCAGTAATGTTGGAACAACATGTCCCCTGTGAAATACGATACTGTATGTTTGGTTGGATGCCCCCTATACCTAAGCAATACCGAAAACTGATTACGACATGCATGATACTAGCTAAAAGTTGTATCTTCATGAATTGGACTAGCTCCTCCCCGCCGGTGGCAAAGATGTGGTTTAAGGACCTTATAAGGCATAGTGACATTGATAAGGAGTACTGGAGCCTATGGGGCCCACAAAACAGGCCAAAGGACATATGGGATCCCCTCACCATCTACTTACTGTCCCTGAAAACTGAACCAGAAACGTGAACCCTTACAAGCGAGGTAGATTCCTACTTGGAGTGCCATGTGCGGGGGAGGGCCTGGTCACAGTAGGCTTACCTGACTCCCGGGCTGGACACCTACTATATGTACTGTGATCTATTGTGATCCACTGAACTTAGACTATAACATCAGTACTTTGCAGAAGATGGATTGCCGCTGCTGGAAAAATCTAGATGCCTTTTTTAGATATGTCAATGCATTGTAAGTGTTTTGTGGTGTGTGATGTGAATCTTTAATAAAGAAAGTTTAAAAAAAACAAAAATAACAATGTGTTGCACTTAAAACTACAGACATAAGAACCTCTCGGTTTTTGTAATTGCCTATCACTGAGTGGCCAAGATCATTCTCTAGGAATGTAGTGTGAATAGATTGGTAAAAATGTAAAAGTATGATAATGCATGCCTGCAGGTAATTTGGAATATGTCTGGGCATTCCTGTGACCAAGTAGCAATAGATACAGGAATATGTCGGAAATATGTCCCACCACGATTTTGATTAAACTCTTATGTAGGAGATTCCATTGGAGCATTGGAAGGAAAGGGATGTACGCCATCCAGAATAGGAGATAACCATTGGCCAGGCCCTTTCTATACTGGCAATGCCTTTCTTCTTGACTGGAAAACATGGGTTTACAGTGCCAAGTAGATTTCCTCTTCTGTTTATTTTGGCACATAATATGGAATTAAATGTTCACAGGTTATACTACTGTGGTGAATCCAAGGAATTTGTCCATTCTCCCCAAAGGGGAGCCGCCCCCTGTGAGACTAGGGAGGTGAGCCCATTATGCAAAACCCTTCCTATGGGTTTGGTCAAGCGGTTTCTCACTGAAAGTGGGTTACCCTTTGGGGACAAGGACGCCCAGCTGAATACAGTTTTAAGATCTCCCTTAACCCCAATGGCCCCAGTGCTATCAGTATAGATGGGTACAGATAATAATGTTGATATCATATGACATTCACACATGTTTAGGATGGCTACTTGCCACTCCTTGAAAGTAAATCCTCATAACCAGTGGAAACGTGTCTCTCATAATAGGAGCAAAGATATAAGAATAAAGAATACCTTTAGCTGGCGAGGAGGAAGAGCTGACACAAATTCAGCCAGCTGTGACAAAGCCATACAGAACAGACGCTGCCACTCCAACGTGGAGCTGACGGAGCCTTGACGCAGGACCAGACACAGTGCGTGGTGGGCGACGAGCCTGCGCAACATTACCGAGCCCAGGAGCGCCGGACGACCACAACCTCAAGCTCTCTACCGGTGAGAGATCAAGTCATGCCAATGCAGACAACTAGTCGGAGGAAGAGGCACCTGCAAGACGGAGACAAGAACCAGTAGGAAGCTTCTGCCGCAGACAAAGCAACTGCCCCCCCTGGGAAGGACACCATGGAATAACAGGTACACAGGAAACCAGCTGCAAAATTCTGCTGCAGACAAAGCGACTGCCTTCCCCATGGGAAGGAGACCACAGAACAACAGGTACGCAGGACGCGACATAGAGAGGGAGGTGGCAGTTGGGCTCTGCGGCACCCCGCAAGAGATTCCGACTATCAGAACTGTTCAAATGGCCCATAGGTACGCCGGGCCTATTGAAGAACCAAAAATCCAACTAAAAGAAAGAAAACAAGGCTTGCATACGGAAAAGGGGATTTAAATAAGGAAATAATAAAGCCCTCAAAAGGTGGAAAGCAGACATTTGTACCCTAAAGGTGGATACAAAACAATTAGAGAAGACCGGAGCACCCAAGAGGAGTACAGTGAGACCACAACCCCATCAGCCCTACCCGTCATAGTCAAAGGTTTGGGATCATGGGATTGTAATCCAAAACATCTGGAGAGCCAAAGGTATCAGACCCCTGAGCTAGCCTGACCAACCTGGAGTTTTTATTCCTCGTGTGTCAGAGTTATTAGTTTGACACTCCCCTTTATGTGATAACCTTCAGGGGGAGATGCTTCTCTCAAAAGACTGTCTTAAAAAGGTATTTGGTCGGACCAGGAGAATCTTATTACATTAACCTTCCAGAACTATATTGCTTGCACCTGTCCCTGAAGACCTTCCATCATCGATACAAATCAAGAGAGCTGGTACAGGTAGACCACATCAGAATGATGTACTATCTCAAAAAGCAAGGGGGAGCCAGATCGTGGACCCTCTCAAAGGAAGCTCAGCAATTGTTTACATTGGTCTCAACCGAAAGCTATAGTTCTGATCCAGTCATTTAACAGAGGCGTAATATGTTAGAGCAGACACCTTAAACACAGTGCTCTCAGTAGAAAAAATAAATTGGACTTACTTCATATTGAGGTTCTCTATTTCCCGTTCTCCAGGGAATCCTCACTAGATTATATTTTTATTATGTCTGATTCCACTTTTACCACGGATACTTCTGAAGTTGAAGGACTCCAACGTTTCAATTTCTTTTTTTATTTAACGCGCTACGGTTATGCAGTTAACCTTTTCACAAGTACAAATAAAACCTACATTTAAGTACAGTTGCAATACAATTTATCATATATGAACTAATATTCTTAATAGAAAAAGAAAGAGTAAAAAATGAATTTGTCAGCCGTTACCTTTCTTGAATTCCCTTAATAGTAAATTACTCTGTGCGCTTATTAAAAGGTAACCTTTTGATTTTCTATGTCCACAGTTCATAGATCTTATGCATACACACTATTGAGTTACCAGAGACGACTTGTGACCAGAACTCATCGTTAACTATTGAAAATATGTCATGTACCTGTGTAATATAAGATTCATTAGTACCTGGTACGTGTTATTTTCAAGAAAACAAATGCACCGATTGGTGCATTTGCGAGCCTTACCTTATGGTAAGCCCGCATACATCCCTGCATGTCCCTCGCGCCGGTCTTCGGTGTTCTTTTTTTTTTCTTTCAGGCCACCATGGAAAGGGAGAAGGGACCACACATCCTTTCCATGGCGGAAAGGACGTGTGTAACGTTATTATGGCTGCCACGGAAAGAGAAAATGGACTATGTTTTTCTGTCCGCGGCAGCCATTTTCTTTAACTTTTAATTTTTTACCGGCCACGAAACGCAATGCGTCTCGCAGCCGGAAAGAAAAATCAAGCCATTAGTACTCCGGTGTAGCGGGTCAGGGTACCAATGGCAATAAGCCCCTTGACTGCGTGCCATTACTGCAAGAGGTAATGCCCCTGGAGCCTTCGTTGAGGCCCTCGCTACTCTTGGCCCTGTAACTATAGGCCCCGGGAGCATTACCTTATGCAGTAATGGGCCGCAGTCTCTGGGCTTATTGCCATAGTATATGATTTCATCAGTACAGGGCATTGGGTCAAGAGATATTGAGTAGACTCAAGAGAAATACAGCATAACCTACATATACTGTTATCTTTATAAATACCATGCCAGGCCCCCGTTATCATCAGGGACGGCAGTATATTAGATCTAAGTTGCATGATAAAACGTCTCAATTGCCTGTTCCAAGTGACTATGAGGTAATTAGCTGGTTCCAGGTAGTAAAATGACTGCGTAGAATATTTGCGTTATTTGTTAAGCTTGGCGAGGTGTTCTATATTACATACGATTCTGACAAGTTTATTAGCATCATAAACTATTGAACATTGTATCAATGTACATAGGCACCAAGACCTTTTTAAGTGAAAGTGTTAGTAAGTGACTTATCGTAAAAACACTTCAATTACAAAGTCATTCATGGTTCATGCCATTGTATGTCAGCTGTTTGTGAACTATGATTGACAGTAATTGATGTGTAATTCACTATAACTAACTTACTAAAACTTTCACTTAAAAAGATCTTAGTGCCTTTGTAAATTGATACCATTTTCAATAGCTTATTATGTGAATAATCTTGTCAAATCTTAATTAAGACAATAACGTTTTGAGTATGGCACACCTGCCCGAGGGTGAATTTTGTTACATTCACTCTTAGGTACATGTAGCGCTTGGTTGTGTGCTACTCACCCTGCAGTCGCTACTCCATAACACCCTTAATTGTCTGAACAGGCGCAGCCCAGGTGTCTGACAACCATTGCCAGTTAAGTTTTATATTGCACATCCTATCCCAAAGATATGCCTTCTCCAAAAGGTTTTTTTGTGTGACCATAATCCATTTTAAGGGCAATGGTCACATGGTAGTTGTGACATGAATTAAGGAGATGCTTCAGTGCCTTTGATTCGTATAGTAAGCCCTTGCTAAAAACAAATCCTGTTTGGAGCAAAGACTCCAACACCAGTATGATCCTGTTAGTGTTCACATGGCTCTGTCAGTGGTGGTTTTTCATGAGGTCCAGAGACCGTCTATAAGTTTAAGTGAAACTGCCAGGGAAACACTGTATTACTTTGTCTTTTACATTTAGCCAGATCCGATCTGCTGTACTCTTCTATAAGTGTCAACTCTGGATGATTACAGCCTATACTAAGAGTTCCAATCAGACCCTTTTTATGCTTATATGTGATATTTCCACTTTTTGAAAGGTGCACACCAAAAATACCGATTTACTTAGGCCCATTCTGTGCAGCCGTCTAAAGTGGAAATATCAAACGTCTAGGGGGTTACACCCTTTCCCCCTCCACCCCCCGCAACTCTTCAGGAAAGCCGTTCCCCTGCCCGCTCCACCTCCAGGCAGGAATTTCTTAGAAATTAGGGGTTTCAGACGTCAAACTCCCCTTTCCTCCCACGCCACCACCCTTCTCCGCCCAAAGCATCCCCTCTCGACCTCCCACCACAAAAAACGGATACAAACACTCATGTTTACCCACTCCCCGCCACCTGCCCCTCCCTTCCCTGTCACAAACATTCCCCCTCCTCCCCCACAGATAGACTGACACACATAGACACTCACACAAACACTAAATCCCAAACACTTAACCTGAGACGCACGCATCTACCGTCTTCCTGCCCGGCTGCGCCTGTCGACCCATGCACACACTCAATGCCTTGAAACACCATTTGTTGTATAGGCACCTTCCAAATATCCAATAAAATGACATACATAAAATAAATGTTCGTCCAGCAGCGTGACAGTTTGATTTGAAAAGCCTGCTCGCAACGATCTTGGAGCAGTCTTCCTAAATCGAGCATTTTGTGTTTCAGTACAGTGAAAAAGATATTTTCACTTAGTACCCTTTTTACTTGGTTCCAGTGATGAAATATCTTGAGTGACTGAATAAGGTTTCACCTCCAATAAATAGGAATACATCCCCAATGACACTTCATTAAATGTAGTTATGTCCAACTCAATGGGCCCCCCATTGGAACCATTGCATAAAATTGATTTATCAGATGAATTCAAGTTTCTACAAAAAGGATATTGCATTTCACAGGCTTAAGGTTGCCATTAGAATTTATCCCTCTTTTCTTGCCCTGCTGGTCTCGGATTTCCTTGTGAATCCCACATTTTTCCCTCCTTTGGTTTCTTATCCTTTAAATCCTGCTCAGCAGTTCTTCCACATTCTGAATGTTAAGGAGGTTTGCAGATTTTACCTAGACAGGGCAAAAGACAGTAGATGGCCCAACATGCTACATGTGAACTTTGGCCCCATTTCATCAGCACCGGCCTCGCAGCTTTCAAATAATCGATTGCAAGATGAATTGAGTCATGAATGATCTGCTTTTACCAGAAAGTAAAGAGGCCACTTCCGGGACAGACTAAAGGTGCACTCTGAGAGGTAAAACAGCAAGGGCTGCTCTCTTACAAAATCTTTCCATTGCTGAGATTTTTAGGGCAGCTACGTGGCAGTCTGTGCCTGACCACATACCAAATTATTGCTTAGATTCTTACTCCACAGTTGACTTCCAAGTGAGTCACACTCCTTTCCGCAATCTCTTTGGTTAGCCCCAAAGAGCTCTTGGGACACATACTTTTTGATTCTGTCTCAATAGTATTTATCCAGTTTAAAGGAGCAGTGCTCTCTGTTTCTGGCAAACAACCTTCAAGTTCATGTAAACACTTTGGGCCACTTGGTCCTTTCGGGTACAGAAAGGGAAAACAAAGATCCAGAAAATGTCATACTAACAGCAGAGGAAATTCAAGAAACATGCTCACATGCGACAGCATAAACACAAGCTGAAGTACAGAAGGTGAACTGAAGCCAGCAGGTAACGAAGCATCATAATGATGCAGAAACATCAGGAAGGGGCACAAACTTTAAAGTTGGGCAAAAAGATCAGAATAGCTGATTCAGGGGGGGGACACCATGTTCGAGAAGGTCACAGCTACGTTAAGGGCAGCCACTGAATCACTGGGCAGGATCCAGGGATGGGACAGTTTGTGGACCAATGTAAGTGGCCAGTCTCATCAGCATAGGCGTTCCATAGCTGCCGGACAGTAGTTCTATGGGGACAGCAAAAGTTCCAGGTGAAACATAAACAACAATTTCAAGTGAAACAAATGACCACTCTAGCAGAAATGGGTGACAATTGCATGGGAGTCAAATGAAAGTTCTTGGAAACTTCAGTGAAGCAGGAAATGACTGAAAAAGTGATAGTCAAAGGTTTTTTTGTGAGGACCTTTCCAGGAGGCTTTCAGGATTTTTACAGGATGGGCTCAACAATGAGTTTAATAGCCAGCAGCAGACCTGTAGATGTTGAAAGGTGGGGCAGAAGGGAGAACATACAAGGGGGACATCCAGATTGGTACCCTGGCACTCCTGCATCCTAACCTGTGGTCCATCCATTCAACACCTGCTCTATTTCATCAGGGTACGTTTAAGCAGACACAGAACAGGTTTACAGCCATATGATTAGTATGCCTGGGGTGTCCAAGAAACCGTAATCCATAACATGTCCCTCCGCTGCATTCCTTCCCACCTCCCCTTAACGTCTACAGCATTCAGTACCTTTTGTACTTCCATTGTGTCATTTCCGGTGTGTTGGGGTCACTATCACCATTGAAGCAGTCCAACAATGTCAGGAGGTGATGAATACCTTATTGGCAGTGGGCAGAGAGTCTTGTATTTTGAAGGGTCTGAGAGAACATGGCCTAAATGGGGGTTGCAAGACCTTTCTTAAGAATTGAGCTGATGAGGAAGCCTCATCATCGATCGGGTCACTGGGCCTCATTACGAGTCCAGCAGTAATCCGCTGGTGCTACCAGACTCATAACACTTTTCTGGCGCCTTATATCCCAGTGCCACAAGTCCCGCCAGGACTGATATTACAAGTCCCGGCGGATCGGGTACACTGGAAAATGTTGTTCCCCATTCCTGTGGAGTCCCATAGGGCTCCATGGGAGTGGGGAGACAGAAGCAACGGCACCGTTGCTAACAGTGCCGGTGCTTCCGCGACAAGTCTGCCTACCGGGACCGTTGCGCCCAGCAGCTCAAACCTGCTGGGCGCAACAACCCCTGCAGGCCTACCTGTAGTGTGGCGGTCCGGAAAGGGTGTCGGTATGTTGCTACGACACCCTTATTTCCAGACCGCCACACTTGTAATGAGGCCTACTGTTTCTCCTACAAACCTTCAACGCGTGCTTCTCGAGCCCGAACAATGTTCTGCCCTCAGTGTTTACACCCTTTCACAAGAGCACACTATGCTGGTTGGATGATAGTTCCCCACTCCTGGTGCCCGGGTATGAGTGAAGGTGGAGGTGGAGGTTGATTTATACCCTCATACTCTGACATGCATAAAGGCAAGAAGGGGCTGGAATCCAGGCCATCCTACCGGAAACTATAAAAACACTTTAGGGATGAATGAGTATTGAAATTCAGTTGGCTTCCCTCTAGGGCGATAGTCCTCTTGTTGTAGTGGTAATCAGGGACAGGTCTATTCATATGTTTACGGTTGCAATGAGAGATCCTTCAAGGAGAGCTAGGATTACTTCCCTCTCATACTCCTATTGTTAGGCAAGAGGGCAGGCACCATGACACCTACTCCGCACCCATCTCTCCGGCGGATGAAGAAAAATAAAGGCTTTTCATTGCTGGCAAGATATCTGAGCGGGTTAAGCACTCACCTGTGCAGCCTTGCTTCACGAGTTCAAATCCCTGCATGGGAATTGAACTTCAACCATATGAGGTTGATAAAATGAGTACCACTAAATTGGTTAATAATATGCATTATTAGAACACCTGGAAGCCCCTCCACTTGTAAATGTTCTAATAATGGGTATCTGGCATGAAGCACTTTATGAAATTGTGGAATTTTCATTATTATTGCTTTGCTTCTCCTGGGCAGATGTGTCAAACTTGCAGCATTTGTATTTTTCGTGGTGTATCCCTGTCGGTAGAGGTGAATGAGATGGTGGTATTATTTATGGGGAGCGGCTTAGACGGATGGGCTGTGTTCCTCCAGAACAGCTCTTCAATTAATTTTGGTCAATTTCCTGACTTGCTTGCTAGAATATCAACACCTGGGTCTGCAAGCGACATAGTCAGAATGAGTTGTCTTCCTTCAGAACACCTCTTGAATGATTTGTGGTCCATTTCCTGACTTGCTTGCTAGAATATCAACACCTGGGTCTGCAATGCGCTTTGTATTGCAATCTTACAAAGTGTTATCATTATGTTTCTGTAATAGAATTCTATGTAAATCCGCTGTTACAGTATGCATTAACATCAAGAAGAACTTCATACTGTGAGCCCAATGATGGACCTGGCTACAATGTTCAGCCAATGAAGAATATCCAGCGTGCACATGAACGTCCCTTTGCAAAATATTACCGGTCTTGTTCTTAGGGTTGTTCATTATTGAAATCCCATGGACTATCACAGAATAAAATGTGGTTTAAATCGTAGGTGTTGTCTTTGAAACACCCAAGATAGTTGGGTGTCAATGTCCATTTAACAGTAACAACACATGAGTAATCTGGGTTTCTGGAGATGTAGACCTAAACTCATCTGTTTTTGTTCTCATCAGGATGGCCCAGAAGGCGGAAGCAGAACAAAGCAGGAGAGCGCCTGGATATTCCGATCATGGTACAGCTTTGACCACAAGTATCCTTTGCACAGTTGTTCATTTGTCTATCGGATGATGGACAATGCTGTGAAAGCAGCACATATTTTATTTTGTGGTATTTTTTCAGACGATACAAATTCTAAAACAATGTGGTAAGCAACCTTAATTCATTATACCCAACTGCTTCCATGTGCACCCAAAATAATGGTTTCTCTGCTTTCCTGTAAATAGGCTGTAGTGCACAATGTCTAGACAAGAAGAAGTGTTGCTACATATGCAATGAGCACATTCATGTGGTAAGTTAAGCGCCAGATGGCAAACCTGTTTCCTCTGGATGCAGTCCATAACAATCGTTATTGGACTACTCTGGAATCGTGACAAAGCACACATCAGCAGTAATGTGCCTGGCGGTACCGCTTTCCACGATCCAGTGTTTTGTTGGCAATTGGATCCAGTAAAGGACTGTGCGAGAATCTGTCAGAACACAAACTTGGACAGAGCACTGGCAATCAACCGAGGAGGAACTGTGCTAGATATGGGGAGAGGTGAGTGAAGGAGCAGCTGACAGCGCTCTTATATTCATGGGTTTATAGCCTTATTGTCCTGGGGCCCATCACTAAGGTTAACCATTGTTCTCTGCCCACTGTATGCCCCGTTTCCTGAGACCCAGCCCCATCGGTTTGTTGATGGTCAATAACTAGCATTAGTGACTGTCTTCCATATCAGGGAATGCTATTATCTGTCATTGTTGTGAGTATACAGCTATGCAGGTTCCAGGATTACTTATGCATTATTTCTGCTTACTGACAGGGCAGTATAGCTACACAAGTCCATAAAGCAACTTGTAGCTCCAGTGCTTCCTAAGTTAAACGATAACATGATAGCCCAGAAGTTGCACAACATTGAGTGCAATGCTTGGTGGCAGGCATGAGGTGACTGCCCATCAGGTATGGGAGTATTCTACACATTGTCCACCCGTTGAAGACACGCTATTGGGTTGGTTCGTGCCACTTCATTGGTGAAGCCATTCTTTCTGACAAACTCCACAGAGTGCCAAGAGATTTGCTATCTGGTAGTGTATGTGGTGAATTAGGTTCCTTTACCAATAAAGAAGTGTCAAATTACTTTTGTTAATTGCACATTTCAATACATTGAAAGGAGTGCCATATTTGATGTTGGATATTCATACGCATGGCCATCAGAACAATGTCAACTGGTCAGTTTCTCTTCCCAGACCCAAAGTGTGCAGCCTGCATGTGCAGAGGGACATCAACATCTGCTTCATCCAGAAAAGCTGTGTTACCTGGAAACAGCTTTGGAGGTAGCTGGCACAGTACAAATGACTGTTAACTTACACTGCAAGCAAATGCTGTCATCAAGAGTGCCCCCCCCCCAAATCCTTGTGAGTGCTTCTTCTCCTTCTGTACCTTTCCCCACTCAAATGAAACGGGGCTTCCTACAAAGTCACTATTAAGGTGATATCACCCTACAGCAGGTGACTCTGTTGGTAAAGATCCACCAGCAAAGTTAAGGGCCAGAGCAAAGCCAGGGTCCCTTAACGTGCTCGGCAGTGCTGTTAAAAGCGCAGTCGGCCCACTGAGGGGTAATATTTCCATTAGGAACCGCAATGTTCGATGCTGTGCTAAATTTTCTTTTTTGAAGAAAAAAATAGATTCAGGGTTTACCTGATGCTTGGCCTGGTGAAGTCTGCTTTCAGTGTTGATAACAATATTCTTACCAACACAGAAAAGGTATCTCACCAGTACGGGCAGAAGAGTGAAGGATCAGGAAATGTTTAACAAAAAGAGAAAAGAGCCTTTAGAAGCACGTAGACATAGGGAGTGCTAAGGGGTTGCTGGTGGTGACCAGGAGTCCAAGTGGGGCAGTGGCGGTAAGGGACAATGGCCATGCAGCATAATTGGCCTGTCGGATTACTGATGATACTCGAAAATAGAGCAAAAACATAAGACCCTTTCATTCTTGCTCTAAAATGCTTGCACCACATAAGTCACCACTTGTGTCCCAACACTGGCCTCAACACACATTGCTGGCAATTTGCACTGTAAGATGCTTGTCTGCAGGTACACTAGCTTGCAGCCTTTGGGTTTGAGCAGTGTTCGAGCAACTGCTTGTACATGCCACTTTTGACCTCAGGTGAAACTTGAGATAATGCCAAGACTGAGCGGGACAGTTGGGTGGGATGCCTTGATCTGGAAAAGATATGCTGGAGGATAGAGGGTAGCTTGCCCCCCAGTCTCTATTGCTGTGTTGGTTTAATTAATTTGTTCCCATCTCATGTGACTTCCCTTTAGTGTGTTCAGTTTCTCCTGTGTAGGTCCTGCTAGGTGTTAAACCTCCTGCTTCCGTTCCTTTTTCTGGCCTTTTACTGCTGCACATCTCTTTTGAAAGTGGATGAGGAATGATTTTTATGAGTACTTTCTGTCCATACTAGACTTTATGTAAAAATAGTGCAAAAAACATTTTGAAAACATTTTAATTTTTTTATTGTGATTTAATCAAATTTGGTTTTTACACAACTTCATTTAAAACAACATATACATAATACTTTCAGTTGCCATCTTCAAACAGACATGATTTACTCATAAAAACGAAACTAGACAGCCCCCCAACCTAACCAAGCCACAGTATTTACCATCCAAGCTAAGCAACACATGTTGTAGAGGTCATACAACGTAGATGCAAGAGCGAGAGAAAACAAGAACAAAACAAAACTGTACAAAAAAATCAAGCTTAGGTGATAACATTATATTTTTGGAGAACTTGTATCACCTTTATCGTGAGCGCTGTCTCATGGCCATCAATCATTCTGTCCCAAAACACTTCTGCTAAAATCCCCTCTCTGTCCACAAATCTTTGTAGGAGAGTTACTCTCGTATCCCAAGTACCCTCGCACTCCATCAAAAAATGTCTTAATGTCGGCTTTCTAGGGTCTTTACAGATAGCACATAATTTGTGAGCATCCTCCCCCTTCCCCTATTTAGAGAGAGCCTCCACAGTATGCACTAGATTTAGACAAACCCTTAGAACATGTTGCCTCAGTTGAGTAATTTCTTGAGATCTTTTGGAACAAAGCCCAGTTTCTTGTCATACACTGAGAGCAAGTTTTCCAAAGATGCGATACGCATTCCTTCAATTATTTTTATCCAGTCCGTTCTTTCTAGTGCTTTTTTGGTTTTCAAGGGATTAGCAACCAGTGTTTCGAAATCTGTATCTGCTCTCAAAAGAATCTCGCTTACCCTGGAATCCAAATTGGTCCATGTAGTTGATTTAGATTGCTCAAGATGATCTTTGACATCTGCATACAATGTGTGTGCTTGTGATGTTTTAATTAACCGATAAAGAGAGATTAGCTTCCAGTCTCCTAAAGTACCCAAAGATTTTAACCTCAGTTCATACCTTAGACAGGAGGATGAGAGACCTTGTGGGAGACCAAGGACCCTCTTCCCGATTATGCCTTCCCATTTGTGCCAATTAGTATTCCAGAGTAAAGGTTTAGCCTCGAATCCATAAAGGATACTCGTACCACTTTAGCAATGTAGTATTTGATTAGGGGAATTATTGAGAATGTACAATATCTCACTGAAAGTTTCTTCATTTGAGATACCAAGTGCATGATTTTCCCATGTAACTCCATTTCTACTTGCACTATGGTCGGTGATGCATACACTATGTAGCCCAGGTAAATTGCTTCCTCCACTCTTGGAATTCGTTGACCATCCAGTGACCACTGTAAGTACTTGATCTTTCTTCCTGCCCTTCTAACTACCACTATTTTCGATTTTCCTGAGTTGATGTTGAGACCATTCAGCTTGCATTCAGTAAGCGCTGTAGTCCCACTGCTGTTTTATGGAGTAGGACAATATCATCTGCATAGGGCAGCCAGCTGATTTTACTATTATTTATTTTTGGGCTGGCCAATGCTGCTGAATCTAAAGCTATCCCCATATCTGCCAGGAAGAGGTTGAATAGGATAGGGGCTCCCATGCGACCTTGCCTTACTCCCCTTTCCACCTTAATGTATTCTGATTGATTGCCTGGTTCATCTAGTCTCACTCTTACTGTGGTGTAGCTCCACTAACATTGCCAAGATATGTCTCGGGATCCCCCAGCTTAATAGCTTACTCCACAAGGACTCTCCATTTACCTGGGCAAAGGCTTTGGAGAGGTCTATCCAAGCCCCATATAATGGTGATTCCTCTTTTCCCCTTGCTTTCTCGCTCAGGACGCTCAAAACTAGCCTGTTAAGGGAAGGTGAGAGAGCCCTCCTAAAGACTGTCTGACGGCTAGACAAAATGTGCTCCCTCTCGACCCATTGCTCCACTTCTCTCATCAGTAGTTTCATAAAGAGTTTACTATTAAAGTCAAGGCGGGCGATGGGGAGATAGTTTGCTGGATTCAGCCGATCGCCCCCTTTGAAGAGTGGGATGACTGCGGCTTTTTATGAGTATTTTCTGTCCATACTAGACCTTATGTGAAAAGAGTGCAAAAACATTTTGAAAACTTTTTATTTTAAACACCACTACCCAATAATGAAGCTAAGATAAAATCGAAAGTGGGCAAGAGGTAAAGTGCTTAGGAAAACAAAGTGTTTATGAAAACAGCATGAAGTGCTAAGACAATCCCTTGGCAAAAGTTGCCAATTCCACACCGTGTAAAGGGAACATTGCGCAGGAATCGATGGGCTTTGCTGCAGTGCGTATAGTGCTGGAAGTGGAGTTCATGAAAATGCTGAGGTGTAGGGTCTCGATATTATTGCTGGAGGTGTTTGAACACCCCCAGCAATATTTAGCACTGCACCCCCTTATAAAGAAATAAACTGCACAAAAAAAAGTCTGCTCTCAAAAAAGGCCAGGCTCATCCTATGCTACTTGAAGGGTAGCTTAGCCATCACCAAATAGTGAGGTGGTGACAAGGGAAGGGTTTGTCTGGCAGGGGCCTTATTCTGGGCCCCTTGAGTTTACATGTCTTCAGGCCAGAATAACTGCTCAGAGGCCGCACCTTTCCCAGACACCTCTGAGCACCACATCTGGAAGATGAAGGTGATCCAGAATAACGTGCTGAGAGCAGCTCTCAACATCCCAAAACTTGAACATATCACCTCGGCAAGAAGAAAGGCCCATTGGCTCCCCATTCGTGAACTGATCTTATTTAAAACCTTGTCAATCAGGCACAAATGTCTCTCCAATGCGGCTCCCCTCTAGCTCTAGTAAATTATGAGAGCAAAGTAATACAGGCCCAAAAGTGGGTGGCTCGAGCTTCCTGACTATTGCAGCCAAACAATGGAGCTTACTCCCCAGGCCTTGCAAGCTGAGCAATCATACTGGACCTTCCAGAGGGCACTAAAAACTTGGCTGTTTGCATAAACGGTCGTCCGGATTCTGACCTACTGTCTTTATGTACATTTCTTGTGAGTAACTGGTTATATAACAGCGGCTTGATGCCCTCAGGTTTAGTGTGCTTTATAAATGGAAAGATAAATAAAAATAAATATTTCATCCTGGCCTTATTAGTGCTTGGCTTCTTGCAGACATGATAGTAGCCGTCACTAATGCCATCCACATTATTACGCCCTTCTGACACTGGTGCTATACTACTCGCAATAATTCGAAATTGCACTACCACCTATATAACCTACTTACCATGGGCAGGGTGGTAATCTCAGTGTTGGGATTTAGCACAAGCAAGCTGTTTGGGTGATAAGAGGCAACAGATGTTTTTAAATCAGAGCAAGCAAGCCACAGAATTTCATGTGTTGCTGCATCGTATTTATGTTCAACTTTTGGTTTCGTTCATGACCGCTTTTAACTTCTGAGTCAGGAAAACAAAACAAACCATGGATAAAAATGAACTTCTCATGTTAAGGACCACATAGTGTGTGGTGAAGTGGCATTTTTCTCAGGCAGGCACAGTGACTACACTACATTTGTCGGAGTAATTTGCATGATTCCTCCATACTGTTCCCCAAAAATCAAGATGATCATTTTCTTATGTCGAGTAGAAATTTCCTGGTTGGGTTTGGCCAAACCTCAAGAGCAGCAATTCTGGAAAGTGTGACCTATGTTAGTGGGCCTGGAGGATAGCTCAGGGGCAACACCAAGTAGCACTGTTTCGATACTCGGTCCTGTGCTTAGAGGCCAGACTCTGGCATGATGGCCGATATAAAAACCCTATTATGTTATGTTATTTGGCATTTATATAGCGCTCTATATATCATTGGTATTGCCTCAAAACGCTGGTAGGTTGAATGCCCTCGGGGACCGCAGTCCAGGTCAGTAGAGAGAGTAAGTGTTGTTGGGTGCGTGGATGCACCAGTTATGTGTGCAGCTGATGTAATTGCCTGATGGTAGCTGCTTCCTAGCGTTAGGTGTGGTGGTGGACATATCAGTTGAATGTGTGCAGTCTGGTGGGTGGACACCCTGACTGGGTTCTGGCTGCGTTAGGCCCGTAGGACGCTTATGTGTGCAACTAGGCCGGTTTGTCATGGGATATAGCTGCGTTTTATTAGAGTGATAGGGTGATTATGGTTTAGTGTTCATATGTGACCAGCTAGACTGAATTTATTGAGGGTTATAGCTGTATTCTAATTGGGTGATGGTGTAGAGTAGAGAGTACGTGTGGTGATATATGATGGTTTGTCCACAAAGCGCCTAAGCACAGTGCGCTTCAGGCGCTAGATGACAAGTGGGCGAAGGGAAAGAGGGAGAATGCAAGGCACTCCCACAGGCTATGGGCAGTATGAATGTGAAGACTAGTTACTGTACTCGGTCTGGAGAAACTAGACCGTGCATGTGCTAAGGCACGGACAGGAGTGAATGCCTTAGGAATGGTTGATGGGGACCGGAGGGTCTGGGTGACATCGCGGGGCTGGGGTAGGGCAAGCATCAAGCAAGATGGGCAAGAGGTACAAAGAGGCATGACGGGACCAGAGGGCTGCGGGTATACAGCAACATCAAGGGGGAGTAGGGGGGCTGGGCATAGAGCGACAAGGTACACTAGAGGGCCGCGGGTACACTGCAATGTTTTAGGGGACCAGGAGGGAAGCAGGGGGCACACAGCGACACCGCAGGGAGCCAGGGGCTTGGGCACACAGTGAAACATGGCAATCTAAGGGGTTGTGGGTACGCACATCCTCGGGGACCGCAGTCATGTCAGTAGAGAGACGTAGGGTGCGTGGGTGCAGCAAATGTAATTGCCTGATGGTAGCTGCATCCTAGCATTGCGTGTGGCGGTGATGAAACCAGTCGAATGTGTGCAGTCTGGTGGGTGGACACCCAGACTGTGTTCTAGCTGCGTTAGGCCTGTAGGAAGCTTATGTGTGCAGCTAGGCCGGTTTGTCATGGCATATAGCTGCATATTTATTAGAGTGATGAGGTGTTCATGGTGTAGTGTTCGTATGTGAGCATTGTGTGATGGTGTAGAGTAGAGAGTAAGCATAGGGATATGATATGATATGATGGTTCATCCGCACAATGCGCTTCCAAGCGCTCGATCACAAGGGAGGTAACGAGGGAGAACGCGAAGATACTCCCACAGGCCATGTGTAGCGCAAATGTGATGACTAGCTACAGCACTTGGCCTGCAGACATCCAGACTGTGCAAGTGCTAAGTCACGGACAGGACAGCATGACTGGGAATGGTACTGAGGACCGTGGGGGCTGGGTACACAGCGACATCGCGGGGGACCTGGGTAGGGCAAACAGCAAGCAAGCAGGGGCCAGAGGTACAGAGAGACATCACAGGACCAGAGGGCTGGGATATACAGTGACATCAAGGGGATCAGAGGGGGCTGGGCACACATCAACTACGTGGGACACGAGAGCAGCATGGGTATACAGCGATATTTTAGGGGACTAGGTGGGAGGCTGGGCGCATAGTGATACTGCGGGGAGCCAAGGGGTAGTGCACAGCGCCATCAAAGGGGTGGGGTATGCGTCGACAACAAGGGGGCAGGAGGGGTAGGGGCACATAGGGACATCATAAGGACTAGTGGGCTGGCATACAGTGGACTGGCGGTTTGGGGTGTAGTGAAGTGATGGTCTGAGCAACAGTGAAACATGACGACCTAAGGAGTTGTGGGTACGCACGCCCTCGGGGACCGAGTCGGGGCCAGAGGGGTACGTGGCGGGGACTAGAGGGGCAGGCATACGCAGCAAGAACACAGGACCTGGAGTGGGCTGGGCTTACATCAACAGGACGAGGGGGCAGGGGGATACATGGCGACATCACAGGGATACATAGCAACATCATTTTTTTTTGTGATGTTTCTGGTGACCAAAATGTGATTCTTCATCCATAAACATAGACATCTGTTTTCTTTGCTCTTGCCAGTTTTACAAATGACAGTGTGAACTCTAGTTTAGGGTTTGATTTTATTCTGAAAGTTTGCAAAAAACAATTTTTTTCTTACATTAAAAACATTAAGTTATCTGAAGCCGATTCTCACCCACAGTGGCCCTCCGCTGGTTACAACGTTCCCAAGCTGGTGTGGCTGTATTGCCAGATGCCTTACCAGCCCTCAGGTTCAAGAGGTAAGTGCCAGAGCGAATTAAAGCATGTTCTGCTATTTGCTATTTTATTGATTAATAGTACATGTCAGCCTGCAATATCTCCATAAAAGCCTGGGAATAATGTTATTACAGGCTAGTTGGTACATCATAACAGATCTGTAATACGAAAATGGCATCACAACTGCTCCTTAATCGGTTATAAGGCTTCAGTTGTGACGTCACACGGCCTGTTCTGCAGCCAGCGATGGTCGGAATTCCAGCTGTCACTGCAGCAGTTAATTAAAGCTGTTACAAGCTTTTCCGATTCCCTGCTTGTTATATAATTTTTGTGAAGCTTTACAGTGATTAATTGCCAGGGCGCTGTTAATGGTAGAATGTTTAATTTTTGCACTGCTTTAGTTTAACACATGTGAGCAAGAATCTGCATGTTATTACTTAGTTTAAAGTAGAAAATAAAAACGTTTTTCAATGCATTTTATTAAAAAGTTTCAACTGTTTGTCTGCAACACATTCACTTTTTTAAAATCCTAACAGATTCTACATTAACAGGGTAATTCATAGAATTTCGCAGAAAAGTGTCGCAAGCGGCTGGCGCAGAGTGTCCGCGTGCGATTGCCTGCGCCAGGCACATGCGCTAAAACCGATTTCCGCGCACAGCGTATTCATGGATTTCAGGCTCCCAAACCAGCCGTGGCGCAGAGTATCGCAGCGACCCTGCAGCAGCGCCAGTAACGCCCCCAAGAACGCCCTCGCGCAAGGAAAAGCCATCAAAATCGCTAAATCATCGCAAAGGGCTGCGCTAACCCTGGACCAGTCTACAGGGCTGCCAAACAAGGAATGCAAAGCGGGTAACGTGCATATCAGGGGTATGCGTGAAGTCATACACGCGATTAGCCAGGGTACGTGTACTACAGGGGTACGCGGGAAGTACTACACGCGGTTGGGCAGGGTACGTGTATTACAGGGGTGTGCGGGAAGTTCTACACGCGATTCGGCTGGGTAAGTGTATTACAGGGGTGCGCGGTAATTCTCACATGCGATTTGGCCAGGTACGTGTATTACAGGGGTGCGCGGGAATTATCACACGCGATTTGGCCTGGTACGTGTATTACAGGGGTGCGTGGGAAGTTCTACACGCGATTGGCCAGGGTACGTGTATTACAGGGGTGCGCGGGAATTCTCACATGCGATTTGGCCAGGTACGTGTATTACAGGGGTGTGCGGGAAGTTGTACACGCGATTCGGCTGGGTACGTGTATTACAGGGGTGCGCGGGAATAATCACACGCGATTTGGCCTGGTACGTGTATTACAGGGGTGCGTGGGAAGTTCTACACGCGATTGGCCAGGGTACGTGAATTACAGGGGTGCGCGGGAATTATCACACGCGATTTGGCTTGCTACGTGTATTACAGGGGTGCGTGGGAAGTTCTACACGCGATTGGCCAGGGTACGTGTATTACAGGGGTGTGCGGGAAGTCCTACATGCGATTCGGCTGGGTACGTGTATTACAGGGGTGCGCGGGAATTCTCACATGCGATTTGGCCAGGTACGTGTATTACAGGGGTGCGCGGGAATTATCACACGCGATTTGGCCAGGTACGTGTATTACAGGGGTGTGCAGGAATTATCACACGCAATTAGGCTGGGTGGGTCCTCACAGGTGTTCCCTGTACACCCTCCATGGCCCCTGCAGGCAGCCCACAAAACAGGGGACTACCCTGCACACCTGCTCATGTCCCCCTGCACCCCCACCCCCCAGCAGTGCAGGGGAACCCTCCACCAGGCCCCCACCCATGTCTGCCAACACCCCCACCCCCCAGCAGTGCAGGGGCACCCTCCACCAGGCCCCCACTCATGTCTCCCACCACCCCCAGCCACCAGGGGCACCCTCCACCAGGCCCCACCCATGTCTCCCAACACCCCCACCCCCCAGCAGTGCAGGGGCACCCTCCACCAGGCCCCCACTCATGTCTCCCACCACCCCCACCCCCCAACCACCAGGGGCACCCTCCACCAGGCCCCCACCCATGTCCCCTATCACCCCCACCCCCCAGCAGTGCAGGGGCACCCTCCACCAGGCCCCCACTCATGTCTCCCACCACCCCCAGCCACCATGGGCACCCTCCACCAGGCCCCCACCCATGTCCCCTATCACCCCCACCCCCCAGCAGTGCAGGGGCACCCTCCACCAGGCCCCCACCCATGTCCCCTATCACCCCCACCCCCCCGCCACCAGGGGCACCCTCCATCAGGCCCCCACCCATGTCCCCTATCACCCCCACCCCCCCGCCACCAGGGGCACCCTCCACCAGGCCCCCACCCATGTCCCCTATCACCCCCACCCCCCAGCCACCAGGGGCACCCTCCACCAGGCCCCCACTCATGTCCCCTATCACCCCCACCCCCCCCCGCCACCAGGGGCACCCTCCACCAGGCCCCCACCCATGTCCCCTATCACCCCCACCCCCCAGCCACCAGGGGCACCCTCCACCAGGCCCCCACTCATGTCCCCTATCACCCCCACCCCCCCGCCACCAGGGGCACCCTCCACCAGGTCCCCACCCATGTCCCCTATCACCCCCACCCCCCAGCAGTGCAGGGGCACCCTCCACCAGGCCCCCACCCATGTCCCCTATCACCCCCACCCCCCAGCAGTGCAGGGGCACCCTCCACCAGGCCCCCACCCATGTCCCCTATCACCCTCACCCCCCAGCCACCAGGGGCACCCTCCACCAGGCCCCCACCCATGTCTCCCAACACCCCCACCCCCCAGCAGTGCAGGGGCACCCTCCACCAGGCCCCCACTCATGTCTCCCACCACCCCCAGCCACCAGGGGCACCCTCCACCAGGCCCCCACCCATGTCTCCCAACACCCCCACCCCCCAGCAGTGCAGGGGCACCCTCCACCAGGCCCCCACTCATGTCTCCCACCCCCCAGCCACCAGGGGCACCCTCCACCAGGCCCCCACCCATGTCCCCTATCACCCCCACCCCCCAGCAGTGCAGGGGCACCCTCCACCAGGCCCCCACCCATGTCCCCTATCACCCCCACCCCCCCGCCACCAGGGGCACCCTCCACCAGGCCCCCACCCATGTCCCCTATCACCCCCACCCCCCAGCCACCAGGGGCACCCTCCACCAGGCCCCCACTCATGTCCCCTATCACCCCCACCCCCCCGCCACCAGGGGCACCCTCCACCAGGCCCCCACCCATGTCCCCTATCACCCCCACCCCCCAGCCACCAGGGGCACCCTCCACCAGGCCCCCACTCATGTCCCCTATCACCCCCAACCCCCCGCCACCAGGGGCACCCTCCACCAGGCCCCCACCCATGTCCCCTATCACCCCCACCCCCCAGCAGTGCAGGGGCACCCTCCACCAGGCCCCCACCCATGTCCCCTATCACCCCCACCCCCCAGCAGTGCAGGGGCACCCTCCACCAGGCCCCCACCCATGTCCCCTATCACCCCCACCCCCCAGCCACCAGGGGCACCCTCCACCAGGCCCCCACCCATGTCCCCTATCACCCCCACCCCCCAGCAGTGCAGGGGCACCCTCCACCAGGCCCCCACCCATGTCCCCTATCACCCCCACCCCCCGCCACCAGGGGCACCCTCCACCAGGCCCCCACCCATGTCCCCTATCACCCCCACCCCCCCGCCACCAGGGGCACCCTCCACCAGGCCCCCACCCATGTCCCCTATCACCCCCACCCCCCCAGCCACCAGGGGCACCCTCCACCAGGCCCCCACTCATGTCCCCTATCACCCCCAGCCACCAGGGGCACCCTCCACCAGGCCCCCACCCATGTCCCCTATCACCCCCACCCCCCAGCCACCAGGGGCACCCTCCACCAGGCCCCCACTCATGTCCCCTATCACCCCCACCCCCCCGCCACCAGGGGCACCCTCCACCAGGCCCCCACCCATGTCCCCTATCACCCCCAGCAGTGCAGGGGCACCCTCCACCAGGCCCCCACCCATGTCCCCTATCACCCCCACCCCCCAGCAGTGCAGAGGCACCCTCCACCAGGCCCCCACCCATGTCCCCTATCACCCCCACCCCCCCGCCACCAGGGGCACCCTCCACCAGGCCCCCACCCATGTCCCCTATCACCCCCACCCCCCAGCCACCAGGGGCAACCTCCACCAGGCCCCCACTCATGTCCCCTATCACCCCCACCCCCCGCCACCAGGGGCACCCTCCACCAGGCCCCCACCCATGTCCCCTATCACCCCCACCCCCCCGCCATCAGGGGCACCCTCCACCAGGCCCCCACCCATGTCCCCTATCGCCCCCACCCCCCAGCAGTGCAGGGGCACCCTCCACCAGGCCCCCACCCATGTCCCCTATCACCCCCACCCCCCAGCCACCAGGGGCACCCTCCACCAGGCCCCCACCCATGTCCCCTATCACCCCCACCCCCCAGCAGTGCAGGGGCACCCTCCACCAGGCCCCCACCCATGTCCCCTATCACCCCCACCCCCCAGCAGTGCAGGGGCACCCTCCACCAGGCCCCCACCCATGTCCCCTATCACCCCCACCCCCCAGCCACCAGGGGCACCCTCCACCAGGCCCCCACCCATGTCCCCTATCACCCCCACCCCCCCGCCACCAGGGGCACCCTCCACCAGGCCCCCACCCATGTCCCCTATCACCCCCACCCCCCCGCCACCAGGGGCACCCTCCACCAGGCCCCCACCCATGTCCCCTATCACCCCCACCCCCCCGCCACCAGGGGCACCCTCCACCAGGCCCCCACTCATGTCCCCTATCACCCCCACCCCCCAGCAGTGCAGGGGCACCCTCCACCAGGCCCCCACCCATGTCCCCTATCACCCCCACCCCCCAGCCACCAGGGGCACCCTCCACCAGGCCCCCACCCATGTCTCCCAACACCCCCACCCCCCAGCAGTGCAGGGGCACCCTCCACCAGGCCCCCACTCATGTCTCCCACCACCCCCAGCCACCAGGGGCACCCTCCACCAGGCCCCCACCCATGTCTCCCAACACCCCCACCCCCCAGCAGTGCAGGGGCACCCTCCACCAGGCCCCCATTCATGTCTCCCACCACCCCCACCCCCCAGCCACCAGGGGCACCCTCCACCAGGCCCCCACCCATGTCCCCTATCACCCCCACCCCCCAGCAGTGCAGGGGCACCCTCCACCAGGCTCCCACCCATGTCCCCTATCACCCCCACCCCCCCGCCACCAGGGGCACCCTCCACCAGGCCCCCACCCATGTCCCCTATCACCCCCACCCCCCAGCCACCAGGGGCACCCTCCACCAGGCCCCCACTCATGTCCCCTATCACCCCCACCCCCCCGCCACCAGGGGCACCCTCCACCAGGCCCCCACCCATGTCCCCTATCACCCCCACCCCCCAGCCACCAGGGGCACCCTCCACCAGGCCCCCACTCATGTCCCCTATCACCCCCACCCCCCCGCCACCAGGGGCACCCTCCACCAGGCCCCTACCCATGTCCCCTATCACCCCCACCCCCCAGCAGTGCAGGGGCACCCTCCACCAGGCCCCCACCCATGTCCCCTATCACCCCCACCCCCCAGCAGTGCAGGGGCACCCTCCACCAGGCCCCCACCCATGTCCCCTATCACCCCCACCCCCCAGCCACCAGGGGCACCCTCCACCAGGCCCCCACCCATGTCCCCTATCACCCCCACCCCCCAGCAGTGCAGGGGCACCCTCCACCAGGCCCCCACCCATGTCCCCTATCACCCCCACCCCCCCGCCACCAGGGGCACCCTCCACCAGGCCCCCACCCATGTCCCCTATCACCCCCACCCCCCCGCCACCAGGGGCACCCTCCACCAGGCCCCCACCCATGTCCCCTATCACCCCCACCCCCCAGCCACCAGGGGCACCCTCCACCAGGCCCCCACTCATGTCCCCTATCACCCCCACCCCCCCGCCACCAGGGGCACCCTCCACCAGGCCCCCACCCATGTCCCCTATCACCCCCACCCCCCAGCTACCAGGGGCACCCTCCACCAGGCCCCCACCCATGTCCCCTATCACCCCCACCCCCCAGCAGTGCAGGGGCACCCTCCACCAGGCCCCCACCCATGTCCCCTATTACCCCCACCCCCCAGCAGTGCAGGGGCACCCTCCACCAGGCCCCCACCCATGTCCCCTATCACCCCCACCCCCCCCGCCACCAGGGGCACCCTCCACCAGGCCCCCACCCATGTCCCCTATCACCCCCACCCCCCCGCCACCAGGGGCACCCTCCACCAGGCCCCCACCCATGTCCCCTATCACCCCCACCCCCCAGCCACCAGGGGCACCCTCCACCAGGCCCCCACTCATGTCCCCTATCACCCCCACGCCCCGCCACCAGGGGCACCCTCCACCAGGCCCCCACCCATGTCCCCTATCACCCCCACCCCCCAGCCACCAGGGGCACCCTCCACCAGGCCCCCACTCATGTCCCCTATCACCCCCACCCCCCGCCATCAGGGGCACCCTCCACCAGGCCCGCACCCATGTCCCCTATCACCCCCACCCCCCAGCAGGCAGGGGCACCCTCCACCAGGCCCCCACCCATGTCCCCTATCACCCCCACCCCCCAGCCACCAGGGGCACCCTCCACCAGGCCCCCACCCATGTCCCCTATCACCCCCACCCCCCAGCAGTGCAGGGGCACCCTCCACCAGGCCCCCACCCATGTCCCCTATCACCCCCACCCCCCCAGCCACCAGGGGCACCCTCCACCAGGCCCCCACCCATGTCCCCTATCACCCCCACCCCCCGCCACCAGGGGCACCCTCCACCAGGCCCCCACCCATGTCCCCTATCACCCCCAGACCCCCGCCACCAGGGGCACCCTCCACCAGGCCCCCACCCATGTCCCCTATCACCCCCACCCCCCAGCCACCAGGGGCACCCTCCACCAGGCCCCCACTCATGTCCCCTATCACCCCCACCCCCCAGCAGTGCAGGGGCACCCTCCACCAGGCCCCCACCCATGTCCCCTATCACCCCCACCCCCCAGCAGTGCAGGGGCACCCTCCACCAGGCCCCCACCCATGTCCCCTATCACCCCCAGCCACCAGGGGCACCCTCCACCAGGCCCCCACCCATGTCTCCCAACACCCCCACCCCCCAGCAGTGCAGGGGCACCCTCCACCAGGCCCCCACTCATGTCTCCCACCACCCCCACCCCCCAGCCACCAGGGGCACCCTCCACCAGGCCCCCACCCATGTCTCCCAACACCCCCACCCCCCAGCAGTGCAGGGGCACCCTCCACCAGGCCCCCACTCATGTCTCCCACCACCCCCACCCCCCAGCCACCAGGGGCACCCTCCACCAGGCCCCCACCCATGTCCCCGATCACCCCCACCCCCCAGCAGTGCAGGGGCACCCTCCACCAGGCCCCCACCCATGTCCCCTATCACCCCCACCCCCCCGCCACCAGGGGCACCCTCCACCAGGCCCCCACCCATGTCCCCTATCACCCCCACCCCCCAGCCACCAGGGGCACCCTCCACCAGGCCCCCACTCATGTCCCCTATCACCCCCACCCCCCGCCACCAGGGGCACCCTCCACCAGGCCCCCACCCATGTCCCCTATCACCCCCACCCCACAGCCACCAGGGGCACCCTCCACCAGGCCCCCACTCATGTCCCCTATCACCCCCACGCCACCAGGGGCACCCTCCACCAGGCCCCCACCCATGTCCCCTATCACCCCCAGCAGTGCAGGGGCACCCTCCACCAGGCCCCCACCCATGTCCCCTATCACCCCCACCCCCCAGCAGTGCACGGGCACCCTCCACCAGGCCCCCACCCATGTCCCCTATCACCCCCAGCCACCAGGGGCACCCTCCACCAGGCCCCTACTCATGTCCCCTATCACCCCCACCCCCCAGCCACCAGGGGCACCCTCCACCAGGCCCCCACTCATGTCTCCCACCACCCCCACCCCCCAGCCACCAGGGCCACCCTCCACCAGGCCCCCACCCATGTCTCCCAACACCCCCAGCCACCAGGGGCACCCTCCACCAGGCCCCCACTCATGTCTCCCACCACCCCCACCCCCCAGCCACCAGGGCCACCCTCCACCAGGCCCCCACCCATGTCTCCCACCACCCCCACCCCCCAGCCACCAGGGGCACCCTCCACCATGTCCCCTATCACCCCCACCTCCAGCAGTGCAGGGGCAGCAGGCAGTCAGGCAGCAGCAGGTGGGAGCGTGCTCGGGGCTCTGGGGGGCAGTAGTTCGGCCTTCCGGGCAGGAGCGTGGTATTCCGTGTGCGTAGGCGTGGCCAGCTTGGTACGGAGTGATTTTGCACGTGAAAATCCTGCACATCAGCGTGAAAACCGAGGAAAGGCCCTCAGCGCGTAAGCGCGTCTGTGACGTGACCCGCACGGGTGTTTCCCACACAGCACGTGATGACAGAGCACACGTGGAAAGACTGCACGTCAGAGTGTAATTGCGTGTGATTGGTGGAAATGGCCCTACACGCAGAAGTGACAAAGCGTGTAATTGGTGGAAATGTCCCTACACGCAGAAGTGACAAAGCGTGTAATTGGTGGAAATGGCCCTAGCGCGTACACGCCGCGTAAGTGACGCTGGACGTGTGGCCCTGTATAAAAGGTATGTGTAGAACACGTTTTCCTTGTACGTGCTTTTCGTGGAGAGCGAGTGGGTGAATTCTGTACTTCTTGTCGTTTCACACGCGATTTACTTCACGGCGTTTCAAGTTCGTATTCCCTGTTACCTCTGACAGCTTTTTCTATTTTTTCGCTTTTACTGGTTTACCTGGGCCTGTTCCCTCAAACAGTGTTCCCTTCTACTGTTGTCCTGTCTCCTCAGACAGCGTACAAATCTTCTTTTGACGGGGGTGTTGCCAACCAAACGTGCTCCTTTTACACGCTCGTTTACCAGGCAGACGGTGAGTCACGCATGTGTCTAACATCTGTGCTTGCCCCGTGTGTAGCCTACCCCTTCAGAGGTCATTCTAGGCTGCGTGTGACACGCATACGTTCATTCTTGTGTTACTGGGTGCCACAGCGTAGTGCAGGTTTTTCTTTCTGCACACGTGGTCTAGGAGGGGTTGCGTGCACGTCATCTCCCTTTTTTGGGGCTCCTGTGCGTAGCGTGACCCGTCATCTTTCCCCAGGGGTTACAATCAGCCTTGCAAGAGCACTAGGGTACAATTACCATCTGGTACCCAACCCCTTTGACCCCCAATTGCCCAGGACAATAGTTTACAGCCACTCCCATACGCACATTTACATCAGTGCCATGGCTGGGAGGCGAGGATTCCGTAAGGGTGGCAAAGGTGGAAGAGCCACAAGTGGTGGCCGTGGTGGATCCGGTAGGGGACGTGGTCGTTACTTGCAGGGTGAGCCTGTCCCCCCATGTGTGGAGGACCAGTCAAGGGCACCCATAATCCCCCCCCCCTCCCGTTGAGGCTGATGTGGCTGACACCATCCATGCTCAGCCCTTGTTGGACCAGCCCATTGTGGCACCAGATCTGGCTGACTCCATGGCTGACTTCCAGGTCAGCAGGCCTATGACACGTGCGCTGGTGCACGTTGATGTCACCATGCCACGTGCATCTGGGCCAGCAAGGTCATCTGCTGCACCAAGGAGGCAGGGCGGAGAGGCTGCAGGGGCAGCTGCGGCTCCATCCACCCCAGCCCTCACACACCCAGCCAGGACAGTGTCGGTCCTAGTCCATGCTGCTGACATTCCCCCTGACACCATCACACTAGAGCCAATGCCTGCACCAACTCCCATGCTGAGTGTGCAATCCCACACTCCTGATACAGAGTCCACTAGGGCTCCTGCCCCTAGTGTCCAGAGCGGCGCAGGACACTCAGGATCACCACCACCTTCCAAGCGGAAGAGGAAGAGTGCTTGTCCGGCACAGGCTGATGCCCCAGACACGGCTACACAGTCCGGCCCATCCAGGAAGCCCAGCTTCACGGATGACGAACTGAATGCACTTGTCGAGTATGTGTCCGGACATGACAACGAGATGGTCATTGTTGCAGGATCCAAGACCACACCTGCACAACGCCAGGCACACTGGCAGACCGTTGCGGACATCGTAAGTGCCCTTGGAATCGTGAGGCGCACAGCCAATGATTGCTATAAGCGCTGGAATGACCTAAAGCGCAGGGCAAAGAAGAAGCTGGCCTCAAGTCATGCCCCAACTCTAGTGACTGGAGGTGGGTCTCCAGTATTAGACATGGAACTCACTCCACATGAGTCAGTCGCTGGGACCTACGTCACGGAGGAACAGATCCAAGGCGTGGGAGATCTGGCTGATTACGAGGCATTGTCCGGTGAGTGCACATGCATGTGTGTGTCATCCATGTGCATGGTGTGTGTGTGAGGGCATCTGTTTGTGTGCCAGGTGAGAGTGTGTGCGCCTGAGTCGTATGGGTCAGCCATGTGCTTCATGCAATACATCCTGCGCAGCTGCATTTGCCCATTGCAGTATCCCTTCTGCCAACAGTAGACATCTAGCCCAACAGCACCCCAGTTGCCCTTGTAGTGTCACCTTGCCACAACATTGTTGCTTATTTTTCTATGTTCAATCAGACAGATTGTTTGCATTCCACCACTTATACTAGGCATTCCTCAGTCCTCTGGTCACATGTCTGGCATGGCTATGGTAAAGTGGAGTGACTTTGTTACCTGGATATCATATGTTCACACATGTCCCTGTGCAATTGGACCATATTGGACTGGCAGCTCCAGGTGAAAAATCAGACCTGTTTGAATTAGAAAAGCTATTGCATGCGGGAACTGGACTGAATGAATAAGTGCTGCCCTCCTCTCCATCTACACTCAATAGCAATGGTACATGGCAGCTGTGTGATGGCATGTGTGTGTCACCTGGCAATCACAGGCCAATGTGTGATGCCACTGCCAGGCAACATGCAGAAAATGTGTTCATCTTCCATCTTTGTGTCATGAGTGTGTGCCATTTGCCTGCCCTTCATACGCAGTGAGGGTGCATGCATGGGAGGGTCTTAGTCATGTGGGACATGTGTCAATCAAGTACTGGTTCTCTTGCTTCTCAGCCCTCATTGTGTGCCATGTTGCTAATGCGTGTTATCATTTCTTTGTCATTATGTAACTGCAGGGGAAGACGCACCTGATACTGCTGGGGTTGTGGAGATGGTGCAGAGCCAGGAGGGGTCCGAGGGCCGACCAACCACCAGTGAGGGACGTGGTGTGCTGGTGGGTGAGAACCCACAAGTGCTGCAGGTCGTGCTCTCAAGGGGTGTCTCTGGCTGCACCTCCCCCGAGCTGTACTCAGCTGTTGACTCGGATGATGAGACCTACGTGCCGTCGCATGTGAGTGTTCCAGGGAGGGATTCTGTTCTGTCCCACCCACCTGCACCAGGGTCAGAACCCTCAATGGGGATGTCAGTGTTGGCAGCTAGGCCTTTGGTGGTTACGGATGCAGGGTCACACTCTGCGACATCTGATCCTGTTCCTGGGCCAGCAGATCAGAGGGGGAATGCAGTCCTGCAGCCTCAGGCAGTGCCGGCACAGCAAGGCGCAGTCCGCCTTGCCCCAGACAGGTGTGGTGCCCGCCGACGTGGTGGCCGTACGCCACCTGGCAATACCGCATGGGAGCAATCCATTTACGGTATGGCTACCCAACAGGCAGCATCATCCGAGATGATGGCTCAGGCCATGGATAGGGTGGCCACTTCCATTGTCCCCCCTGAAAGGCTGATGGAGCGACTAGAGCAGGCAACCAACTCCATCTGCCAGTCACACAGGGAGGACATGTTGGCGTCCAACATGGACAGGCGGGCGGCACTGGCGACTCTGCAAGAGTCCATCTCCATAGAGTCCCAGGGCCACAGGGAAGCCCTGAGGCAGGAGCTACATCAACTCAGGACGACTCTTGTTGAGCTTGAGGCTTCAACACACCAAAGGACAGAACAGCAGCTGGAGCGTCTCACCCGTACGCTCTCAGCTGAGATGCAAGCAACGAGGGCGGAGGTCCGGGCATCCCGTGAGTTGTTGCATGGGGACCTCCGCACCCTCATCCTCCAGAACGAGACCTACCACACCCGCATGCTTGCAGCCATGGAGGAACAGAGTAGGGCCTTGCGTGGGCTGCCTCCCATAGTGCAACCACCTCCGGATGCAGCTGCACAGGGTGATAATAGCGACAGCAGTGATACTCCCACAATAGGGTAGCAGTGTGGGCCATGAGCCCATGGAGGTGTTTTTTTTTCCCAGGATCCACACAGTTGGGTTTTGGTGTGCACCCTGACCTCGGACCTCCTGGGTGGCCTCCCCAACCCCCCCGGGCCCTTTAATGGCCATTTTTGATTTTTGTTTTATTTTTATTTTTATTTCTATTTTTATTTTTATTTTTTATTTTATATTTTTCCCAATTTTTTTGGGACAATTTGTCGGCTCCGTGGTTCCTGTGGGCATACGCTGCATTGTGGCTGGGAACATGCAGGCTTGGCATGTATTAGGTTCAGATGCCTGGGTTTGAGTCACACACACCCCTCCTGCTTCCCGTTTCCATGGGCTTGCAAAGGGTGTGCCCAAGTGACATTGAAGTACATGGTGACATTGGACTCCCACTACATGTGTGGGTAGTCTAGTCAATACTGTGTATAAATTCCTAGTGCATATTGCTGTTGTGTTGTACACTGCATGTTGCATTGATGTGTAACTCATCATCTGTGTCTGCCTCCCAATTTGCAGGTCCCTACCTCATGTCTACACAAGGCCCTCTAGTCTGGAGATGGGGTCCTTGTTGGCAGCAGTGCACCTACAACTCTACATGGCGCCAACACTGGAAGTGGTGGGAGTGCAGGCATTTCCAGGTGGTGAGACTACTGATTTATCACATTAGTGAAGTCATGTCAATGGTAGTACCTGCTCAAGTTTGTTGTTGGTCCTGCATTACAGTGAGTATTTCAGGTGTAGCAAGTTTCAATTGGGGACACTGTACATCGCAACACTTGTCATGTTGTGGGGATTACTTTGTTTACCTGCACATAGCATGACATGGCACGGTGTGTTGTGTGGCGGTGCTGGGGATGGGTTGGGTGACATGGCACTGTCCTCTTGTTGCATTTAGCAAGTGGGTATTCATTTTAGCTGCTTGAATGTGTTTCTTCACAACACTGCATTGGTGGTGTGTGTGGGTAGGGATGCACACATTGTAACACTTCCAGGTGAACAATCTCAGGCTGATATGCTTTTCACGGTTGAATCTCCAGACATTCAGGATCAGTGTCAGGTTGAGTCATCATTGACTGTCAGATGGAATGTGCCAGGCCAGCGTGCAGTCCACAGGGGTGTGATTACTATGTGAAGTAATTAGCCACTAGATGTGTACGGGCTGCCTCCCCCCGTGCCCTTTCCCCTCCCATGCGCAGCGGCTGTGCATGTGGTTGGGGATGTGGGGCCACCACCATGTCCACGGCCAGGCCCCGGCGTGTTGCAACGTTGTGCAGGACACATGCTGCCACTATGATCCTGCACACTACTGGGGGAGCGTATAACAGCTGCCCGCCAGAACGGTCAAGGGAGTGAAAGCGTGACTTTAGCACTCCGAATGTGCGCTCCACTATGCCCCGGGTTGTAATGTGGGCTGTGTTATATCTTACCTCGGGTGGCGTGGTGGGGTTCCGAATTGGCGTCATCATGTGGGGGCTGAGAGGGTAGGCACTGTCCCCTGTGGAGGTGGCGATTGGTATCATTGGTGGGGTTGTGACCTTGCTCAGTATCCAACATGCATGCATGTGCAGTGGCATACATACTCACCAAGCAGCCATGTATCGCCATGCCGCCCAGCATCTAGGTCCCGGCATAGGGTGGACATTCGGTAAATGAAGCTGTCGTGGGTGGAGCCGGGATAGTTTGCATATACTGAGGTGATGATTCCCTTGGCATTACATACTACCTGCACGTTGATGGAATGCCAGTGCTTGCGGTTCCTATAGATGTGCTCAGATGCCCTGGGGGGACGTAGAGCCACATGGGTGCAGTCGATGGCACCTAGTACTTTGGGGAATCGTGCCACACCGTAAAAATCCAGGGCTGCAGCATGCCTTTCTGCAGGTGTTCTGGGCAGGTATATGTGCCTGCGGACTGATGGGCGTGCAGTGATGATGTTCAAGACCTGGTGTAGGCAGCGTGACTGGGTGGCCTGTGACACCCCACCCACTATGGCACTTGTCCGCTGAAATGATCCAGTGGCTAAGAAGTGCAGTACATTGAGGACCTTCTCCAGGGGGCTGAGTGCTTGGGAGCACAGGGTGGGTGATGTGAGGTCATCCTCCCACTCACTCACCAGGTCCAGTATTATGTGTGGTGGAAACCTGTACCTTCCATACACCTGGTCATCAGGCATCCCGAAACGGCTGGTTCTGGGTGTGAATATTCTGGCCCTGACTATCCTCCTCCTCCTCCTTTGGTAGCCCACTGCCACTGCTGCTAGGAACGGTATGTTCATCCTGGCGTCTGGCTTGTTATTGTTAAAGTGCGCAATTTTTTGCTTTGCGCTTGTTCTAGGCGAGCGTGTGACCTGCGCACCCCTGGAATCCAGTTCCCAGTCCAATAGCGTGTGGAAATTCACACGCACCACGGGATACAGCGTGTGACCCGTGCACCCCTGGAATCCAGTTCCCAGTCAAATAGCGTGTGGAAATTCACACGCACCACGGGATACAGCGTGTGACCCGCGCACCCCTGGAATCCAGTTCCCAGTCCAATAGCGTGTGGAAATTCACACGCACCACGGGATACAGCGTGTGACCCGCGCACCCCTGGAATCGAGTTCCCAGTCCAATAGCGTGTGGAAATTCAGACGCACCACGGGATACAGCGTGTGACCCGCGCACCCCTGGAATCCAGTTCCCAGTCCAATAGCGTGTGGAAATTCACACGCACCACGGGATACAGGTTCGCTGACTACTTGCGTGTGTAAGTGCCCGCGCACCCATTAAATACACGTACATAGGCCAATCGCGTGTACGTGCACTTTTGTCCAATTACACGCGATGACACTCTGACGTGCAGTATTTCCACGTGTGCCCCGTCATCACGTGCTGAGTGGGGAACACCCGTGCGGGTCACGTCACAGACGCGCTTACGCGCTGAGGGACTCTGGTCCAATAGAATCGCGTATGCGTGCTGACGTGCTGACGCGCTTACGCGCTAAGGGCCTTTCCTCGGATTTCACGCTGACGTGCAGGATTTTCACGTGCCAAATCACTCCGTATCAAGCTGGCCACGCGAAAACACACGGAAGACCACGCTCCTGCCCAGAAGGCCGAGTTACTGCCCCCAGTGCCCCGAGCAGCCTCCCACGTGCCATCTGCTGCTGCCTGCCTGCTGCCACCGTGCCCTGCCATTTGGTGCCTGCACATCAGCCATCTGCAGGGGTCCAGTTGCTGTGTCCACCCCTGCTGGAACTGAAGACTCCCGACTGGGATTACATCGCTCCACAGCCCAGCCCCAGGACCCTGTTGCCCACCCACACCTGCCTCTGGGGTTGCCATGTCGGGCACTTCCACATCTGGCACCAGTGGCAACCCCAGGCCAGAGGGGCAGAGGGGCACCAGCTTCACTGCCACCGAAGTTGGTGTCCTGGTGGAGCATGTCCTGGGGCAGTATGATGCCCTCTTTGGATCGTCCCGCGCCAGCAAGGAAGGACGGCAGAGGATCTGGGCCGACTGTGTGGTTGCCATCAACGCGGAGGGGGTGGCAACCCGCGACATCCTGAAGATCAAGAAGCGCTGGGAGGACTTGAGGTCCAGGACCCTTGTGAAGGCCCGGCGCCTCGTGGAGGGGGGCCGGGGCCGCATGAGTTCCATCCAGATGAGGGTCCTGGAACGCGTACGCCCAGCGCTCCACGCCCAGATCCTTGAGAGGGAGGCCCGTCTGGAGTTGAGCGGTAAGTGTCCAAGCATTACTGTGTGAGACAGGGCATGTTGCGGTGTGCTGGTTCTATGATACTTGCCTGTATGTGTGCCATAGGCCATGTATGCATGTATGTGTGCAGGGACATCATGGTAATGCATGTGCGACCAGTGATGTGTGGCCCACATGGTTGTTGCATGTGTTCAAATGCCGCATGGGGAGCCCTATGCAGATTTTGAACATGAGAGCATGCCAGTCTCTGTACCTGGACATGGGTGGGGGTGAGGGATGGGTGCTGATGCCAGGTTCATATATGGTAGCCATGTCTGTGTGCCTGACCTGCGTGTCTGTGACTTGTGCATGCCATGGATGCATGACACATGTGTGTGACAATGCACAGATTCAGTGAAGCAGCCAAATTACCCTTGTATCCGCTGTGTTTGGTGTGTTTGGGGCCAGATGGATGTGACTGAGATGAAGTGTGTGCATGTGATAGGCATGAGCCATGATGCATGTGAGTTACATATCATTGAATGTTTCAAGAGTCCATTGGACATGCATGGAAATGTCCATGGCATGCACCATGCCTGTTACTGTGTGTGTTTTGCCTGGACTGACCCATGTGTTGTGGAGGGACATGATGGAAGTGTACTTTGACAGTGGTGCTCATCTGCTATTGCTTCCTGTCTAGGGGACCATTGTACAGTGCCCTGATGCTTGTGTTCTTTGTCTCCCTCTACGCAGCGGCTAGTGAAGAAGAGGGCGGAGACGGCGCTGTGGAGCAAGGCGGTGGGGATGCCCCCACGGCTGCAGCGGAAGGGGTGGGTGAGCCCCCACAGGGGCCTGCTACGGTGGGAGACGGTGAGGAGCCATCCAGGTTGGTGGTTTGCACAGAGGAGGAGGAGGCCGCCACTGGGGCACACATGGGGCCTGGTGGGGGCATCCCTGCTGGTGCAAGTGGTGCAGTCCAGGGCCAGGGGCAGGAGGCAGCACAGGTCACCGTGGAGGGGCCTGTGCATGTCGCTGTCCCTGACCCTGTGAGTGCACCACCATGCACCAGCAGGGATGCCCCGTCCCAGGCCCGTCCGCAGGTAGATGGGATGTCCATGTCACCTGACTCCCCTCCACCTGCGGACGTGGGAACCCCTGGCCGTGCAGAGAAGGTCCTGATTGGGGTCGCGATGCGCACGGCTGTGATTCGTGATGCCGTGCGTGCTTCCCGGGAGGAGCACGCACGTCATCACGAAGTGCACCGTGCCGACGTGGCCCAATTGGGATCCGCCATGTTCGGGGGTTTCCTGCATGTGTTGGCCAATGTGGCGGCCCTCTCCTCCTCTGTGCAGGCTATCCACCAGTCGTTCTCCTTGCCGTCTTCCAGCCCAGATGCCACCAGGGCCCCCTGTGGACCTGCCTCGACCAATGCAGCCAGTTCGGTGGGGATCCCATCCCTGCCACAGTTGGGAGTCGGAGGTCCAGCAGGGGTGGACAACACAGCAACTGGACCCCAGCAGGTGGAAGATGTGACAGCATCATCAGGCAGGGCACGTGCACGACGGCGTCGGTGGTTTCCATCAGCCTGGATGCCGTCGTGCTGGCAGAGGCAGTGGCGTCGGAGGCAGCAGCGGGCTCGACGTGGGAGGCATCATGGCTCGGGGCCATCAAGATCAGAGGGGCAGGCATCGGCCGGAGGGCAGGGCAACCCTGGGATGGTGGTGTCTTCCGTGTGGGAGCAGTTGGTCCAGCGGATAGGTGCGGAGTGGCAGCGGGCGGAAGAGGAGCGGCTCGCCATGGTCAGGGCGGAGTTCTCCATGCGTCGGGCGTTGAGGCGGGCTGAGTGCCTCGAGGAAGCTCGCAGGGAGTTTGAGCTGAACATGGGGTTATCCCTGCGAGACCTCGGGGCCAGGACAGGGTCCCGCCTCCAGGACATCGACATGGAGTTCGATGATGCCCTGGCCAGCAACATCAACAAGTGAGCCGCAGGACTTGCCCGCTGCCTTTGTATATAGTTATATAGTTAGTTAGTGTTAGGTTTCCTTTATTTGTTTTTATTATTTTGGACCGCTCGGACAATGGCCACTTTTTTGTATATATTTTTTTCATTAGGTAGTAGTAGGTTTCCTTCATGGTGTTGGGCTCATGGACCCTGGTACATTCCTGTATTTAGTTTGTTTTTTGAAGGAACATTTTCTTTTTTTCATTATTGTGTTCACCATGTGGAAATGGTTTTTCATTCTTTTGCTTCTACTTGATATTGCTTTGGTCAACATTTGTTTTTGTATTCCTTTTTCGTTTTTTGATTTTTACTTTTGTTCTCCGACATGGACCATTTATTTTGTTATCCACATAGTTGTATGTTTGATTTGTTTACTTATTTTTAATCTTTAATACATTTTTTATTTTTACTTCCACTTGTGTTATTTTGTCTTTGGTTTCATACATGTCATGATATGGGTTTTGACATTCACTTGCAGCCATTGTGTATGTGTGTGTGACGGACATGTGTTCATTTACATACTTGCCATTGGGGTTGTGTCATGTAATTGCATTCACTATGTGGGTGGATGCAATCCTTGCCTGGGTGTTTGTGCTGGGTATGCTGCCCATTACTGCCATGATTGTGTATCGTCAGGACCTGGGGGCAGGGGGACATGGGTGGGGGCCTGGTGGAGGCTGCCCCTGGTGACTGGGGTGTGGGGGTGGTGGGAGACATGAGTGGGGGCCTGGTGGAGGCTGCCCTGGTGGCTGGGGGGGTGGGGGTGGTGGTAGACATGAGTGGGGGCCTGGTGGAGGGTGCCCCTGCACTGCTGGGGTGTGTGGGTGGTGGGAGACATGAGTGGGGGCCTGGTGGAGGGTGCCCCTGCACTGCTGGGGTGTGGGGGTGGTGTGAGACATGAGTGGGGGCCTGGTGGAGGGTGCCCCTGGTGGCTGGGGGGGTGGGGGTGGTGGTAGACATGAGTGGGGGCCTGGTGGAGGGTGCCCCTGCACTGCTGGGGTGTGGGGGTGGTGGGAGACATGAGTGGGGGCCTGGTGGAGGGTGCCCCTGCACTGCTGGGGTGTGGGGGTGGTGTGAGACATGAGTGGGGGCCTGGTGGAGGGTGCCCCTGGTGGCTGGGGTGTGGGGGTGGTGGGAGACATGGGAGGGGGCCTGGTGGAGGGTGCCCCTGGTGGCTGGGGGGTGGGGGTGGTGGTAGACATGAGTGGGGGCCTGGTGGAGGGTGCCCCTGCACTGCTGGGGTGTGGGGGTGGTGGGAGACATGAGTGGGGGCCTGGTGGAGGGTGCCCCTGCACTGCTGGGGTGTGGGGGTGGTGGGAGACATGAGTGGGGGCCTGGTGGAGGGTGACCCTGGTGGCTAGGGGGTGGGGGTGGTGGGAGACATGGGTGGGGGCCTGGTGGAGGGTGCCCCTGGTGGCTGGGGGGGTGGGGGTGGTGGTAGACATGAGTGGGGGCCTGGTGGAGGGTGCCCCTGCACTGCTGGGGTGTGGGGGTGGTGGGAGACATGAGTGGGGGCCTGGTGGAGGGTGCCCCTGCACTGCTGGGGTGTGGGGGTGGTGGGAGCCATGAGTGGGGGCCTGGTGGAGGGTGACCCTGGTGGCTGGGGGGTGGGGGTGGTGGGAGACATGGGTGGGGGCCTGGTGGAGGGTGACCCTGGTGGCTGGGGGGTGGGGGTGGTGGGTGACATGAGTGGGGGCCTGGTGGAGGGTGACCCTGGTGGCTGGGGGGTGGGGGTGGTGGGAGACATGAGTTGGACATGGGTGGGGGCCTGCTGGCAGGTGCCCCACAGTGCTGGGGGCTGGGGGTGGTGGGGGACATGAGTTGGACATGGGTGGGGGCCTGCTGGCAGGTGCCCCACAGTGCTGGGGGGTGGGGGTACAAGGGGACATGAGTTGGTGTTCATTAGTTCAAGGAGACATGTGCCTTTGCTGGGGGGCATGCCATGTTGGGTGGGCTGCCTGCGGGACATGACCAGGGATGCAGGGTTGTCCCCTGTGGTGTGGGCTGCATGCAGGGGCCGTGGAGGGTGTACAGGGTACACCTGGGAGGACCCACACTGTCAAATCACATGTGGGACTCCCCGGCACCCCTGAAATACACGTACCGTGCAGAAATCGCGTGTAAAACTTCCCGCGCACCCCTGAAATACACGCGCCCAGGCTATTCGCGTGTGGAACTTCCCGCGCACCCCTGAAATACACGCGCCCAGGCTATTCGCGTGTGGAACTTCCCGCGCACCTCTGTAATACACGCGCCCAGGCTATTCGCGTGTGGAACTTCCCGCGCACCCCTGAAATACACGCGCCCAGGCTATTCGCGTGTGGAACTTCCAGCGCACCCCTGAAATACACGCCCCCAGGCTATTCACGTGTGGAACTTCCCGCGCACCCCTGAAATACACGCGCCCAGGCTATTCGCGTGTGGAACTTCCAGCGCACCCCTGAAATACACGCGCCCAGGCTATTCGCGTGTGGAACTCCCCGCGCACCCCTGAAATACACGCGTCCAGGCTATTCGCGTGTGGAACTTCCCGCGCACCCCTGAAATACACGCACCCAGGCTATTCGCGTGTGCAACTCCCCGCGCACCCCTGAAATACACGCGCCCCCAGGCTATTCGCGTGTGGAACTTCCTGCGCACCCCTGAAATACACGCGCACAGGCTATTCGTGTGTGGAACTTCCCGCGCACCCCTGAAATACACGCGCCCAGGCTATTCGCGTGTGGAACTTCCCGCGCACCCCTGAAATACACGCGCCCAGGCTATTCGCGTGTGGAACTCCCCGCGCACCCCTGAAATACACGCGCCCAGGCTATTCGCGTGTGGAACTTCCCGCGCACCCCTGAAATACACGCGCCCAGGCTATTCGCGTGTGGAACTCCCCGCGCACCCCTGAAATACACGCGTCCAGGCTATTCGCGTGTGGAACTTCCCGCGCACCCCTGAAATACACGCACCCAGGCTATTCGCGTGTGGAACTCCCCGCGCACCCCTGAAATACACTCGCCCCCAGGCTATTCGCGTGTGGAACTTCCCGCGCACCCCTGAAATACACGCGCACAGGCTATTCGCGTGTGGAACTTCCCGCGCACCCCTGAAATACATGCACCCAGGCTATTCGCGTGTGGAACTCCCCGCGCACCCCTGAAATACACACGCCCAGGCTATTCGCGTGTGGAACTTCCCGCGCACCCCTGAAATACACGCACCCAGGCTATTCGCGTGTGAGACTTCCTGTGCACCCCGGTATACACGCACACGTATTTTTTGTCAGCGGGTGTCCGTGTTTGTGGGTACCCCTTTGCACGTCATTTTTCCTGGAGGGCCACAGTATGGGACATTCATCATGGCAGTATATAGGTGCTATTTGTTGGCGCACCTTTTGGCGCACATTTCTTACAGCCGCAGAGACGCTACCGCCTGCTTTCTTGTGGCGGTCGTGTTTGTGCCTGTGCGCTGGTTTGAGCGTGCGCTTTTTTCACCTATTCTATTCCATGAATACATGTTGTAGGCGAGCGTGTGGGCGTTCCGCGCACTTGTGCCCTGTACTTCCCCCGTGACGCCCACGTTTTGGCAAGTTGTTCCCCATTCCGAGTGTTACGCCCGTGTTCCGCCTACTTTTGTTGCGTGCGCCGCGCTATGTGCGAATTTCGCTGTGGCCTGTGCGATTTTCGCTGTGACCTGGCGCACGCTGTTAGATGGCCTGTGCGCCAACGTGCGCCGCGCACTTTTTTATCGTACATCCGCTGGTTTTCTCGCGCACGGCCTTCCATGAATCGACGTGCGCTGCTTTTCGTGCGATTTTCGCACTTGCACTGCGATTTTCGCTATTCCACTGCGATTCGCACGTTTTTGCCCACTTGCGCCGCGCTAATTATTCCATGAATCGGCCTGTAAGTATTTGGATCAGCAAATGGAAGACCCCTAACATTAAATTAAACAAGACGCCCTGTATTAAAGGGGATGACAGTGTGTGGCCATGTGTTTACCCCTACCACATGTAAAAAGGATATTGCATTTCACCTCTGAGTTCCGTGACCTTATAAAGGAACTGTCTTCGGCCTCGTCCCTCTATTTGGTCATGCAACTCCTTAGTGACTTACAATATCCTTATAACGTACGGCAGGGGGTACCTTATCCCATATATAATATTTGCTACAATGTATTTTGGTTCTGAGAGAATTCCTACTGCACAATATTGCTTCCTTGCTCATACATTTGAGCCTAGTCAAATAGAAAAACCAAATGCTCTCGCAAGCAGCTGGAAAAACACTAGATGCTGCCAAAGTCAACACTGGACACTTTTTTAAATTGGACATATTGTAGACCCTTTCCCTTGTCGATTCCACAGCCCAATGAATGGGTTATTTATTAGAAAGGTGCATTCATTTTTCATCCTATATAAGGTATTCTCTAAGGATGACTGAGATTTGTGTGGACTTGGGTACACCCACTGTCCTATACACACAGGCTCCTTGTCCAGAGACCCAGCTCTGCTCATCTAAAATTCTGCAAGCTACTCGGACTCCGAAAGAATGCCAAATTTCATAGCCATTTTATCACCACATTCAAGTCATAGGGCTGCCGGAATAAGGGTAGATGGGTCGTAATTACAAATATTTTAATGTTAGGATGAATGTCAAACTCCACAACTCGGGAGGTGCTAACTTCCCTGTACGGGCATCAGAGCTATGGAACACACTCCCTGCTTCCCTTAGATCAGAACCCTCCTTCCACTTATTCAAGTGCAACACTAAGCGTTGGCTTCAGGTTTCGAATACGACAGTTTAACTTCCTGATCTTAGGCTTGTCGTCTGCCCTACTGTATTTATTGTAAATACTATACTGTATTATTTAACTGCATCCTCCTTTATTTACTGTATGTAACTGTAACATGTATGTCTCTGTAACACGTATGTATCTTCCTTATCTACTGTATGTAACTGTAACGTTCTGCAACCTGTTTTTGAAATTGATGTGCCCGTATGCCCATGGGCCTGGCTGCGCTTTATAAATAAATACAAAATACAAATACAAACAAATGCAGTTTCCTCTGCAGCGGCATACACCTGTAAGCTCATTACAGCTAGCCGACCTTTCCTATCACCAGCCAACTGTGTCACACTTGCCAGGACCCGCGTGCTCTCAAAAATGGACTACTGTAATGCCCTCTATTTGGGTACCAACAGATGCAACTTAAACAAGTTATAAATTATCCAAAATAATGCTATGAGTGCAGCTCTCAACATCCCTAGGAACCAACATATCTCAGACACCAGACGTAACCTTCGCTGGCTCTCCATCCCTCAACGAATTACACTGAAAACACTTGCTCTCACTCACAAATGCTTATCTAACCAACCACCCTCCTACCTAGCCAACAGATTTGCCATCCACAACACTAACAGACCTCGCAGAACTGCACAGACTAACTGCCTCTCTATACCACGCTTCAATCTTCAAAGATCTGGTGGAGCTTCCCAGTTCTGGCGGCGAAACTCTGGAATTCGCTCCCCGATTTGCTAAGATCTGAACCTTCCTTCCACCGATTCAGAAATATGGCCAAAGCCTGGCTAACCGCCCAAAACCCTTCACCTACTTACCAACCACCCCCCATGCACTAGCCACCTACCTCACTTCTTGTACATAGGCTATGACCCTCTACTCACCCCGTAACTGCATTATGTATATATGTTTACAACTGTAACTGTAATTTTATTGCTCGGTCTGCCTTATCATGTTGTAACTAAAATACGCGCCCGGATCCCCTCGGGCCTGGTGCACTCTATAAAATAAAATAAATACAAATACAACGTTGTGAAAAAATGAATTTGTATCTGGCCCAGTGTGCATTATGCACCTCCTGATTCAATAATACAAACCTTTTTTTTTATCACAGACATATTTTTTAAATATGAAGATCTGTGGTCATTCGTGTGTTTCCAAAATGCCTTTAGAGTTTTATACAACAACACACAAGGCTAAGTAGATGGTTTGTGGGTTGGCCGGTTAAGTATGAGACTGTCTCTGAGTGGCCGTCCAGTAGCAGATTGCAGAAACACATTTTATATTGCCTGTTCGGAATGAATTGGTATAGGAAGGGAAGGAGAACCAAACTTTTGTCTTTGGCAATTAGACAATGTCAAATTTGAAGGACCAGATGGTTTGTCCAAGGCAAGTTTTACAGGGTGTGACTAATCTGGGTAATTCATCCCTTCTTCCCACAGGAGACCAGCCCACAAAGCAAGACCCTCCCTCGGTATCTGGGAAAGTGGGACTCCACTGGGAGTGGCTCCCGTCTAGGGGACAAGGACTCCCATTCCTACCAGAACTCCCTACAAAGAAAACCATATCTGCCTATTTGGAAATAGAAAAGACTGATATTGTTGTGGATTGGCATACCCAACATACTAACATTACTCCCAGCTATTTGGCTGAAGGCAATGTTGAGATCCTTGTGAAGTCAACAGTTGACTAAGATCAACACACCCTGTGGGACAACAGCGGCGAGAATATAGAGACGAGGAAGCTGTAATGGAGCGAGAAGAATCCTATGTATAGGTGAGCCTCTGACATGAGTACGTCCTGTAGGGTTAGAGCCATGCTAGACCGTGAAGCAGCGCTAGCGTGGAGAGAGCAGAACGAAAGACGTCAGAAGGCTAGCAGTGTGAAGGGTGACAATGCCAAACTGGAGACAGAGACGGGGATGAGAGCAAGAGAGAGAGACTGTCCTACCTGCTTGCATGACAATGCAATAGCCATGGTGGTCCTGTTGCCCGTTAAGTGATGCTGAAACCAGGCTACAATGCGGAAACCAAATACCTGGTCTCCATGCGAGAGTATAGCAACTGCAGAGCCGGGCAGGCAAAGGGAAGCATTACCCAAGAATGTAAAGCCAGGGAGAAGAACGGACAGTTACGTCCCTGAGTTGAGCAAATCCAAAAGCAAAAGATTTTTACCTAGCAATTGAGACAAAAAGCTGGAGAAGACAAAAGGGTTACGGGAGCCCGAGAAAACCAATTGCTGGACACAGGCAAACACCATGAGAGAGGAGCCCTAGAAAAATCAGAACATTTGGAAAATAGGGAACCTGGAGGGTTCAATTTCTCAAACCTAAATTGCATTGGAGAAGCCCAAAGGGTTATGAGAGCCCAAGAAAGTTGATTGCTGGACACACGCAGATGCCCATTAGAGAGCCTGCTGAGTTGAGCCAATCAAAGGGCCAGAATTCTTTGGAGAGCGATAGATTTGGACAATTGATGAGCACCCTTAGTTTAGTTTTTAGGCTGGAAAAATCCCTCATAGCAATAGGGACAGGTAGGCTTTTTCTATTTATTTCAAATAAACATCCTTGAAATGTTAATCTCTAGTCTGACTCCTTTTTCTGATTCACCACAAGCGGCATAAAGAAAGTGATGTTTGGGGACTCCAACATACAGTAGAATAGGGGTGATGCAGCCCCTGGAGCTGGTAAATGGACTAACACCCAGAGCACGATTACCCTATCGTGCAGTGGTCCTTAGTTTCAGTTCATCAGAATGCAGCACAAGATGCATGGCAAAGTAATATAAGTATCTCCATTTGGACCAATAACAGAAAAATACAGGAGGTGACCCCAAGCACAGTCAACGACAACAAAACCTTCAAGGGGAGAAGTAGACACCCCCTATATGAATGTCCATACAATTACAAAACCAAAGTAGGCGTCTGTAAATCTGTAAATCTATCCACAGACCTGCAGGTGAACCAGAAACACAATCTTGGCTGACACAGGAGAAGCTGTCCCCTGCTGGACATCCGAACAGGATGTTTCAAGGTTTGGGCACTCCTTGCACAGACCGAAGATCATGGACGTTCATGCACTGTCCTTCATCCCAATAAAGGAGAACGGACAACCCGGGGGCTCATTCGCAAGCCGAGGAATGCTGATGCATGGTGCCGCCCAGGCCTGAATACGCATGGAGATCCACCAGGGAGCTATCACAGAGTCAGGCAGCCGCCTTGTTGGGACTTGCTGACTAGTAGATGGCATCAACCCCAGTCAATTCTCAGTTTGCAGAGCCACTGTGATAATGCAAATACAATTTGAGTGGATAAACAGGCCTCACCTGAGTGAACAAACAGGTGGCTATGGGGAGGAGGTGGCACTGCTAAGAAAGGACAAGTGATATAGAAAGACACAGGATGGGAAACAGACCCACCAGTCATGATCTGTGCTGACTAATGCTTCCAACCAACCCAGGTATAAAAGGAGGAAGCCAATGCTGAATAATGGGGTGCTAGGTACTAAGATATGGTGACGTTCCAGAAGGATAAGGTAGGACGGAAAGTGCTGAGAGATTGTAAACATGAGAAATTTGTTCTGCAGACTTGGTGGAAAGGTACAGTTTTAATATGCCAAGAGGACCAAGTGAGCCAGGCTAGAAGAAAGGGTGGTATCAGGCAAGTGAAGCCATAGCTAGGAATAAAGGGCCCATCAACTTGAGATGCGTGTGTCCCAGAGCTTAAAGACTGTCAGCTATAAACCCTGCCCATTACCAGAACTGGCATCGTGATAAGGTAGCTGTGAGTCCAGGCAAGTCCACCAGCTAACTAAAAGAAGATTTTCTAAAGAGTGCTTAGAACCAGGCTGATGACCAATAAATTCGACCCAGAATTACCCAATCGAGGGCAGATAGAAATAACTGCCTGTTGAAAAGTTAATACTCCAAACCGAGAGCGGGTAATAGGGCTACCACAGGTGCCATGTGAGGAAGTTTCCTTTTCTTGCAGGGATGAAGACACTTTGATGAAACCATTGCCTCATCCTTAGGCAGTCACCTCGTCTTAAGGGATAAAGATACCATCAGCCAGATGTCCCCAGAATAAGCAGGACCACTAACACCATCTGGACTTCAATCTACCCACAACAAGACATCCAACTTCTTGAAATGAGTGTGCAGGGCACTCCACTTCCTGTGACTGTCAGTTCAGCTAAACCAGTGGTATTCAAACTGTGGGTCGCGACCCCCTAGGGGTCCGCGGGTGCATCCCAGGGGGGCCCTGAGAGCTCAGCATGAAAAAAGATTTTTTTTTTTTTTTTTTTTTTAGATTGGAAGAAATGGGCAGGGGTGGCCCACATGGGCGGGCTGAAGCATGAAACTGTCTCAGGCAACAATGAAAAAGTGGCCCACAGTTGTAAATGGATATTCATTCCTTTAGTCACAGACTGGGCCTCATTACTACTATGGCGGACCAGTAACAACGGTGCTGGTAAGCTACCGGCACCGTTGCTACCGTTCCGCCATAGTAAGAGTTGTGCTCGTGGGTGCTTGACAGCCCCCGCCAGGTCTGACCTCAGCTCGTCGGATGCACCAGCACCGTTATTAACGGTGCCGGTGCATCCGAGCTCCCCCTTCCCATTTGAGCCATATGGGGCTCAAATGGGAATGGGGATCTACCGGCACCTTCGAAAGGGCAATTATCATGTCCGCCTAACTCGGCATGACCTAGTAATTGCCCATTCGCGGGTGCCAGACCCGGATGCAACTCCAGTGGCAGCCGTGCCGGTTTTACCGGCACAGCTACCGCCAGAGTAGTTATGAAGCCCACTGTTTCAATAGTACCCAAAGGGGTGCTTTGTGTTAAAATGTAAGTAAATTGTGAAATATTCAGCAACAATGGTCAACATTACTAACTGCATAGTGGCCCCTCACCCATTATGGAGGAGCTAAGGAGCCAGCCCAGTGAAACAGTGAGCACTCCCTCAGCTGCTTTATCCAGCTAATTGAGTGCTCCTGGGCTGGCTGAACTGTCAAAGGGAAACACTGTTTCCCTTTGACAGTTCAGTTTAGTTCCCCAGCCGCACATGCTCACTGAGCCATGCAAGTGCTGGGGCGTTTTGCTTCGCCAGCATTGCATAGCTCATTGGAAATGCTGGCTGGGGCACTGCATGTCTGTATGTCCGAGGGGGAGCTCCTGCGCCTCCTCGCACATACGGACAGAGCAGCTGGAGCAGCACCCACACACAGGCCAATGCAGAAGGTACGTTTATGTTCATTGTTTTTATTTAAACATGTGTATGGATGCGTTATGAGTGAGTGTATGGTGATGGATGCTCATGTGAATGATAGAGTGATTGCTGTATGAATGTGCAGCGCCTTGCATATACACATAATCATGTTCATTGTGTTAGGACCAGTGGGGCCCAGGGGACAGGGATGGTATCTTTTTACCGGACATCTATCATTCAAAACCCTCTGCCTTGTCCACAAGGCTTTCTGGGGCCTCGGTCCAAAATACCTTCAGCTATTCCTCCGCAAATACCTCCCCTCTCGAGCTCTTCACTCCTCTACCTCCAACTCCCTCAGGGTCAGTCGTTTATCAAAGAAACGAGCTGGGGGTAGATCTCCGTCTTCGGCTGGGGCCTCCCTCTGGAACAGCGCCCTGCCACTCTAAAACTTGAGAAGAACCATCTTTCTTCCTGCACTTATCAGACCTACCCTGTCTGCTGCCTTAAACGTAGCACTTGCAAATTGCTGGCTGCACTACCACTGTTTGTTGCCTTTATTATTTATTTATTGTTATTTATCTGTTTCTCCTCTGCTTCGCACTTTCCACTTCTCCCCCCTTCCATGCACTTTTCCCCTCACACTTGCGCGTTCTCAATGTCACTGGGCCTAGTAAGATCGCTGTTTTATTCTCCTCTGTTCCCCTCCCTTGCCTTGTCACGCTCTGAAACACTTGTGTACGAGCGCGATAGAAATAAAATATCAATGCCTGCCCCCTGGACTCCCAGCAACAATTGCAAACTGTTTGGCTATTTACCCATTTTTTGTTAAAAGTATGCTCTACAATGCAACATTTTAACCTATTATTTAAAAACAAATTCACAGGGGGAAACCCCCCCGATCCTCCCCTTAATGCCCCTCCACTTAAAAAAGATTCACCAGCCGCCACTGGCCCTCAGACTGTGTTGGGAACGGGATGGGGGAACCGAGGGACTATGGTGGGAGCACAATGGGCGGGAACCATGGGATAGTGATGGGAGCAGAGTGGGGAGAGCCCTGGGTGTGTGATGGGGTGGGGAGAGACCAGCGACTGGGTAGGAGTGGGATGAGGGAGCCCAGCGACTTTGATGGGAGCAGGTGACGGCGCGCAATATATACTGTCCATTTGGCATTTCTGGGGGGTCCCGACCTGCCCAAATTTTGCTCAGGGGGGCCCTGGCCAAAAAAGTTTGAAGACCACTGAGCTAAACAGTGGACAGATTTCTGGGAACTTTGCTTTTGTTTATTAGAATAGGGATATTTTTCAGACCAGCAGAAGTGCTCTAAGATTAGGGTTTAGACTAGGGAAGGACTGTAGACCGCCAGTTCTTCAGACAAGGTCCACCTACAACTCCTGTTATCTGTTTTGCTTGAACAATTCTCCTCTTGAGTCCCCTATACCCTGTTGGCCAACCTCTAACCAATCCTTGTTGACCAACTAAAATAAAAGGTTGAAATCCATTCTTGTCATTTTCTTCTGTGATCATCACCCATGACACCAGATTGAAGGTTGTAGTGGTTGTTCATTAAGAGATACGTGTAGCGTTGATTGAATGCAAATCTTTCCATGCAGCATCTGATATCTTTTTTTTCTGTGCTGGGCCTCTTGAAGTAGCACAACAGTGTTCAGGAAGCAAAAGGGTGAGGGAATCTGTCCCCAAATGTATTGGAGCAACTCATGGTCCTGCCTCTGATGTGGTCTCCACCGAAGGTAATTCTAGCATCTCTTCGCTCTGCATGCTGCCTCTATCTTGTTCAGCTATCAGGTGCATAGAGGGGTGCACAACAAGATCTTCTGCTGGACGGAGGAGGGCCCTATTAGTGCCTACCGACCAGAGATGGCAAGATATCTACATAAGTTACGTGCTTGCATCTTATCTTCTTTATTTGAACCAAAAACAGAAATGCAGAAATGCAGTGTATTTCCTAGTAAAATACAGAGTCGAAAATAATGTTTTTGTATTTACATTTTTAGCAATCAAATAAGTTAATCAATTTATCACATCAGTTTTATAATCACATAAGTGACGTCCATAAAAAGACATTTATATTGCACCTAAACACCAATCCCTTTTCTTATCTATTCATATACATATATTTGCATGGTTTTCATAAAAACACAAACAAAGCTTAATTAAGACCAGAGGGCGCTAAGGGATCCTCATAACTGCGGACAGGAGGCCTACCAGTTTTATTGTATTGGAGTCTGTCCTGCCTCATACATAGGGTGAGAGAGTTGGGGGGGGAGGGCCAGAGTCTCTGCCCCCGCGCCCCTGCCACTGGCTGTGTCGTGTTCAATGAATATGTTGCCACTGTCAATCACTCAATACATTGTAGTTTCAATGCTGGCCTCAGTTCCTCTTGTCTCATTTCAAAATTACTAGTACCAGCATGCCAGGCTGCCACCATAGACCACAGCAAACTGAAGAAAGAAACCGGCAGTCCAAGGAAAGTCTCTGAAACACCCATGTTCAAGAAGCCGCACGCCATGCTGAGTTAACAATACTCACAGCGGTATATGAAGACAGCAGAGCAGAAGAAACACCAAACTATTCAGAGCCCAAACCCTGACTGGAATGCAACACGAGAAAAGAGGGCTCGGACTATGGGGGCTTAATAAGACTTGCAGTGTGAAAACCCACACATGGGGCAAAGAGAAGACATAGATTGGCCCTTAGGATCTGGTGAGAGGGCGGACCAATGGAGGTGCGGCACGACAGAAACTGGAAGGGAGTAAAGTAATATTAAATACTAGTAAAGAAAGAGTGTGAACAGTGTTCAGGTGAGGTCAGATGGGCAGGAGGTGGACCAAAAGACCAGGTGGATGGCGGACAATGGAGCGGAGTGTCAAAGTGTTTGTTATGGAGATTGTTACAGTTAAGGTATTGGTAGTGAGAAAGAGTTGTACCAGGTAGTGTGATTGAGGCTGTGAGTGAGTGAATGTTTGATGGGTAGTGTGAGAGGGGGAATAGGTGTTAGAGTGATCATGGGTGAGTGAGAAGAGAATGGGGAGAAAGGAGAGGAGTGGGATAGAGAGGAGGGAGGGGTGAGCAGATGAGAGAGGAGATAGAGAGGAAAGGAGAGCGTGTGACCATCAAAGGGACAGACAAAGGGAGCGGGTGGAAAGAAAAAGAGAATAGTAGAGAGAAGGAGGGAGAAGAACGGGAATAGAGCAGAGTGGAGAGTAGGCAGATGGAACATCAGGGAAAGGAGCCGGAGAGAGTGAGTGGAGAGAGCAAAAGGGTCCAGGTACCTGTTTAGGCACAATACCAGCAAAAAACACCAATCCATAATATGACCTGTGGAGTGTTAGACTAGGGCACCCTTCGAAGAACATTGGAGAGAGCAAGATAAATAGGGGCAAAACCTCTAGGCCACAAAAGTAGCTAGTTTATAGGCAATAGGGGTTGCAGATAGCTAGTTGATAATCTGTCATTTAGGGATGCCTGGGCTAGGTGTGAGCCCATGGTATTACAACAGGGGGACTCCCACAGGTGTGCCCCAACACCCGGATCAATCTGTTCCAAGTCTGAATATCTTATCTTGTGTTCAATCAGAACCCTTCAATCACACTTTGGAGTTTGTGAGTTTATAATGCCATCTGTGATACCTTCCCTATTCAGACCAAGGGTGCCAAATCAATTGTGCTGTGTGGATGCTGGATGGGTGCCTGAATGCAAGTTCTTTCTGCTCTTTTTCATCCTCCCTTCCTGCTGCCACAAAGGTGTGTGTTTGGAAGAACACCCGATTTCGCCAGGCGACAGGACATCTGCAGCAGTTCAGCTCTGCTGAGGCATCTCATGGCCTTTCCTTCCTCAATGAAGGCCGTTGGTTTACGGGGAACAGAGCGATCCTCGTGAATCCATGCGATGGACCCTCTGGTGGCCAGAATCTTGGACAAGCACATGCTTGCGAGAAGGAGTCCCCCCACTATGGGTACCTGGAAGGTCCTACACAGGAGGTGGAGTGGACACCACTAACCTAATCATAAATGTTCATGATACATGGAATCAAGTTGGACACACATTCTAAAGAGCGCTACCACTGCCCAGAGACGTCCTGGGTCGGAGGATATAGGCACTAGAGTATTATAGCAGGGTGGCTATAATGTGGTGTGCTCACAATTGGTCTGTCAAGCAGAAATTGCAAAGTTGAATGTTAATATAAAAACTCAAATTAATCATTAATAAGTTACATATTACAGAGTGTGTTTTAATATAAAACAAGTGAAAAACATAAGAGGAACAGAGTGAAAGGCCAATGCATTTCGGATCATCCAGATCCTTTCTTTGGGCCAATTTGCAAATAAAAAATATACACAACATAGCATCAAAGAAGTAGCCAAACCCATACAAACATTTATTTCTTTGTCATTTGGTTAAATACAGTCAATTAGGTGAAACCCCTCATTGCACTTAGCATTGAAAAGTCTGAACGAAAATGAACTCCACAATGGTATGTGTATGATAAAAAACATGAACCCTGAAAGTTATATTTGGTAAAGTGCCAATGGTTAGGAGGGACCCATCCCAACACTCTGAATTAAGAAAATCAAATGAATAGGACAAAACCACTAAAGTGCGTGCAAAATCAAAGCTCCTGTGAAGTTGTCAGAAGAGTGAACTCATAAAAAACAATACACACCCACAAACTGCCACCTGTTGTAACCGAATAAAGAAAGGTGAGTATACCAATTCTGCTCAGAGGCAGAACATACCTGTTCACAGAATACTAGCCAACCAAACTCAATGGTGATCTCCCCCAAAAAACTGGTTTCTGTAAAACACACCAAAACCTGTCACCGTAAACACAGAAATAAAATGTAGATAAACTTCCAGGTAAATCTCAGGGACAGGGTACAATGGAGAATCTGATTTAGAAAAAGCCTTAATCAACACCAGCAAGCACATTTAAATCACTAAAAGAAACAGAGATCTGTGCACCAAGTGCTAGGGGCTCAGACAAGAGTAGCAGAAATTCCCAGACAAAAGATGGTAAGCATGACAGTAGTCCTACTATGTGTAAGAAACAAGTAATCGAGATTAGTCAAAAATGCTACGGAATACTATCCATAAATAGAGTATACACGTAACTAACAAATTAGCAATATCAAGCCCTACACTCCAGCAGACGTGCAATGGACCATAGATCATTAGACTAATGACAGATGCAATCTTAAATTTGTGTTGTGAAGAACCGCATTGAGCCAGTAGTCAAGGATGCCAAAAGTGGGTGCCACGTTAGTAGGTGACGTTAAATACATTAGAATGTAGAATTTAAGTTGAATACCTCTGTTAAGAGGCAGAAGATAGAAGCACATATTGGAAGGGAGCAGGCAGATATGGTGATGTTCCAAGCGACACATATTCAGAAAATGGAGAAACACATAGTGAGAATCAGGCATTTCTCACAGATGCTCAGGGCAAGATGGCAGGAGTACTGATTGCATCCAAGGACTTACTAAACATCCAAACTGTAGAGGAGCAGCTGCATGCCTCTGCAGGAAATCCCACCCCCTACTTCCTGTATGTTGGAAGCCTGAGATTGTGCCATGCTTGACACCAGCAGTTGTGACCATAACACAGTGAATATTCGAAAGAAGATATGCACTGAGAAAACCCTATCAAATGTATTCCCGAAGAGACGATAATCTGAGGGAGGAACTCCCTGAGGGAATATTAAAATTAGTGAAAAAGGAGCTGGTGACTTCACGAGAGATGAGCATGACGCCGTGAGAATACTTGCTGAAGAGAATGCATGGACCTTATAGAAACTGATGACGAAGTTAAGAATCAAGTAAACTTTCATATGCAAAAAGAAGATTGTACATGTGTGATGCACTGCAGAAAATGAGAGCCGTTCAATAACTGTACAGATGCAGCAGCGCAAGTAGATCAAGTAATCTTAGAAGCTGGCTATATGTAGTGAATAGACTGCAGCGAAGCCACCATTGTATAGAAGCTGGACATCGGTGTCATGAATTTAGTAAGCCCGGACCCATGGAGAGGAAAGGCCGTGAACTGTGTTGTAGCAAGAATAAGCTGAGATTGTGGAAATAAATGGCGAGGCTGTTTGGCTTGGTATCAAAGCTGAGGCAGCCAAGGCTGGTTATCTATTCTCAAAGGCAGTGAATGTGAGAAGCTGAATCATCCATTGTTAAGGTGCAAAGAAAGAACACCAAGCGTGCCAAGTTTTATTCATTTAAGACATTTAAATTCTGCAAAATGGACCAAATCGTGGTCTCCTGTCACGTGAGCCAAGAATGGAAATAGAGTTGGGCATGGAGTCCTAGAACTACAAAAGTGCATGCTCGCACTCCCTAATATTCCCAGAGACAAGAATACATTGCAAGGGGTAAAGTCAAGTCCACCTCCTGTCACCTGGGTTTGAGCTTACGTGCTGCTAAGTGAACCGAATGTTCCAGACATGGCACAAGCGTGCCAACCAATTATAGAGGGCCATATAATGAAGGGCCTTATAGTTTGAAGACCAATGATATACTGTTTACTTAATATTGTTGAAGATTAAATGTTTTAGAGGTAAGCATACGTTGTCCACCCGACAGTAGATGTCCAATCACAATCCCCCCCCTTACAGAAAGTATACTTAGATGTTCCCCTTGAGCCTATCACAACCCCACGTAGGTTACGTATGATTAACTTTGTGTATATAAATATGTTTTTATGTGAAATGTACTGAGAGCTCGAGCGACCGTCCGTTGATGTCCGTTGTAACTCGCTGTTTTAGACAATTGTTATTAAAACAGCAACCTTTGCCATCTTCCTGAGTTGGTTTGATTATTTGGTGTCTGGTTTATTCCGCATCCCCATCCATTGCATGCACGATACCCAAAGGGCTCTATGCTCCAAACCACACGTACCCCAGTGGATCTGCAGGGCAGGTATCTGTTTATTTGTGTGATTATTGACCATCAATGCTATACCTTAGTCACTGTGTACGCACCCAATACGGGACAGGATGGTTTTCTACGTAGTGCGGCGGCTGCTTTAGAACAGTTTACGGACGGGGATGTTATATTGACAGGGGACTTCAGACAACAGATTCACTTTCTTAATAAAAAGGACTTTATTTTATATGTCAGGATGGATTAAGGCCTAACTTGCCCTATGCTAACATGGGATTTCCCTGTCTAAAGAAACTAAGGATAGTCTCAGTCAGTAAATTCAACTTAAAAGTCTGTCTGTATCCAAAACCTATACTTGCCCTCACAACTAAAGATATACAATGTGAAGGGATGGCAGCACCAAAAGAAACATTGTTCAAAAAAAATGTTCTGAGCTTCTTTCAGCTTGGGCTCGGTTCAGCTTCCTCTTCCTCAAGTTTAAATAGTTCCGGAAAGAAAAGGGATGCAGGGTTTTTCTTCCCCAAATGTGACACAATTCCAGCAAATCACAAGCTTGCCTTCCCCAAGTTCAACACAGTTCCGGGATATCTTAGCGTTTGTCATGATGCCTACCCCTGGGCATCAGGACCAAGGCCCTCAGCTCCGGGAGCAGGCATCCAGACATTTGTTTAAACCTCAGCAGACCCGACTAGGGGCTGTCTGGGTTCAGTCCTGGCGCCTTAGGCACCAGGCTCATCATAGAATCAGTCCTGGCGCCATAGGCGCCAGGCTCATAGACTTACCTGATGCGGACCATGCTGCAAAAGAGTCCAAGCCTACATGAGGCCTGGATGGGACTATTTTGTTACCGTGACTATTTTTTACTCGGGCGTGGCTCTAGGGAACTTCTTACCTGGAACTACTTTGGAGGCTATTTAAGACACACCCGAACAGCAGCACATGCTTCGCGTTATTCTGCATCCAGCAGCGTGACGCTCACCATGCCTGCAGCCAGCATCCAGTCTTCTGCCACGCCCGCCTCGAATCCGGAGCTCCTAGAATAAAGAAGAAGAAAAGGACAAGGTTAGAAAACGAATTTATTTCAAATTCCTCACCTAATTCCAGAACCATTTCATCTGCGGACCTGGAAAGTACATCAGTCCTGCACGAGTCGCTTCGCCAGCTCCAGCACGGCGCCATACTCACCAGTTCTCACAGCATCTTTCGATCCGGCACTGTCTCCATAGTTTCTTCGCCGTAATCCGGCACCAAGGGGACACAAGAAAAAACAAGGTGAGCCAAGGGAATCAACAAATATAACCTCTTTCCACCATAGACTTACCTGATTTACCACCAACGGTATTATTCCATAACTCTCCACATTTTCATATGCCGCATCTGTAAAGAGGGAGAAAAACAACACGTTAACGCATGCAATAGTTACCGGACAGCGTTGGGTAGCACAGACTCTTACCTGAACGCCAGCAGCATCTACGAGACCTTCTTCTCACAAACTCAGTGGCAACTTAAGAAAGGAAGGGGACAAGAGTGAACTTGATACTTACCAATCCCGCCAGGGACTTCAGAGTCAATACTTACCGGAACTCTCCCAATGCCTTCAAACCAGTGAAGTAACTGGTATCTACACGCTCCTGCAAGACAAGCAGGATGGAGAGCTCATCTTTTACGAACATAAGGAAAATACTTCTTCGGGTCCAGCAGACAAGACTAGGCGGGCCAGTCCAGACAGTCATCTCTGCACTACGCATCACGTTGACGGAGACCACAGCTGTCCGGGTCCGATCGACACCCCTGTGGGGTCCATGTGAGCGTAGCAGAACGCGAAGCCTCTCTACAAATACCCACCCGGGTGTTATGGAAACCTCGGAAACCGACCAACTGGCCCAATTATTGGGGGAACTTAGGGCAGAAGTACATGCCGCTCGCCAAGAGACTAATGCCCTCAGGAGAGAACTGATTGTTTCAAAGGAGCGCACGGATGCTCTGGCTAGGCAACTACTGCAAAACCAAGCTGGGCAAACGCCCCTACCTGGATATGGGGGAAACCCAACCCCCGTTTCATCAAGCAATCCTGTGCAAGTGGTTTTACCAGGAAATATTCCGTTAGCTCCACCCGAACGCTTTGCTGGGGACCCCAAAAGGTTTGCCTTGTTTATGAACCAATGCCGCTTGCACTTTTTATGCAGACCGGGAGCCTTTCCAAATGACCAAGCCAAAGTAGCCTTTGTATTGTCATATCTTAGTGGCAGCACAGCCATTAGTCAACCAGGATGATCCTCTTCTCCGGGATTTTCAGGGTTTTCAAAGGAGCATGGAAAAACTATTCGCCAGACACTTATAGGGTCAAGCCCTGGACAACAAACTTTTATCTTTACGACAAGGTAACCAGGATCTGCTAACCTATATTGCAACCTTCAATAGGTTGGTGGTGGAAACCGGGTGGCCAGAGGAAAAACAAATTACATTGTTTCATCGTGGACTTCGGGGAGAACTCAAAGATGTCTTGGCTCAAGTTGTGAACCCACCTCAGGATTGCACAGAATTTATAGACTTAGTGGTCCAGCTAGACCACCGACTTCAGAACCGAAAGACTGATCGAGCTAAGTTCGAGAACCGGGTATTGGTTAAACCCAACGTTGCCCCCAAAGGAACAGATGCATCTGAACCTATGCAGTTCGGGGGGGGGGGGTTAAAGGACCCTTAACTCAAAAGGAAAGAGGGAAAGAAGATGACAGATGCAGTTGTGTCTGTACTGTGGAACCTCAGGACATTTTCTATGGGATTGCCCTACAAAACCACCCAAGAAGGTGGTAGGAGTTGCTGATAAAAGCCACATAGAGCCTGATTCGGGAAACGACCACGCCCGACAGGCGTAGAGGTCCGCTTGCCGAGCTTAAAGAAGGACACTCAGACCTCGCATCTGATCATCCCAATGGTCCTACTTGATCTCAGGCAGCTATCACGTATGCACGCAGTAAGGGCATACATAGATAGCGGGGCCGTCGGAAACTATATGGACCACGAATTGGTGTCAAGGATGAATCTACCTCTTTGCAAAAAGACCACTTCGGATGTCATCACCACAGTTGATGGAACTGAGATTGCCTCGGGGCCTGAAACTCATCCCACTACAGAGATGACACTGTTGAGTCAAGATGGGCATCGAGAGACTATTGTGTTTGATCTAATCAAAGCCCCACGGTTCCAGATAATACTGGGGATGCCATGGTTGGAAACACATAATCCTTGTATAGATTGGGGAGAGAAGAGAATAACCTTCCCGGATTGTGCACACACCTGTTACCCGGAGAAAACTTTGAACAAAGGCCTGGCTACAGTCGTTAACCCAATCGTGCAGTTACCTCAGGAATACCAAGAATTTCAGGATGTTTTTCAAAAGAACAGGCCAATACATTACCTCCTCACAGATCATACGATTGTCAAATCGACCTCCTACCCGGTGCACAACCCCCATGCAGTAGAATCTACGCCCTCACGGAACCTGAAAATCGTCACCTACGGCAATACTTGGACCAATAACTTGCTAATGGCTTTATTCGTCCTTCCAAGTCTCCTGCATCCTCTGCTTTATTCTTCGTGCCAAAAAAGAAAGGTGACCTTAGAATGTGCATAGATTACCGGACATTAAATCCGATTACGATAAAAAACCGATACCCATTGCCTCTGATCCCCGAATTACTCGACCAAGTAAAGGATGCTTGTATCTACACTAAGTTAGACCTCCGAGGGGCATATCATCTGGTACGTGTCAAGAAAGGCGACAAATGGAAGACTGCCTTTCGCACCAAGTACGGATTATTCGAATATCAGGTGATGCCCTTCGGGTTGTGCAATGCACCAGCAGCCTTCCAGTATTTTATGAACGATGTCCTTCGTGAACTCATTGACGTCTGTGTCGTCATATACATAGATGATATTCTAGTGTACTCCTCCTCAGAATCAGACCATCTTAAGCACGTGCGTGCAGTCCTTGAGAAACTATGCCAGCACAAGTTATATGCAAAATTGGAAAAATTTGTTTTTCATGCTACGGAAGTTGAATTTCTTGGATTTATCCTGACTCCAAATAGAGTCCGAATGGACTCTCGAAGGGTGGACGCAATTCTCAAGTGGCCATCACCCAGTTCAGTCAAAGGGGTACAAAGCATGCTCGGATTTGCTAATTTCTACCGCAGATTCATTCCGGACTTCTCCCATGTTGTACACCCCATCACAGCACTTTTGCGAAAAAACAAACGCTTCTTGTAGACCGAAGAGGCTGAAAAGGCATTCCAAGAGCTGAAAGCAAAATTCACATCAGCACCTGCATTAAAGCATCCACGCCCTGAGCTTCCATACATAGTAGAAACTAATGCATCCAGTTTAGCCATGGGAGCTGTCCTGTCCCAGAAGGATCCTGAAACTGGTCAACTTCACCAAGTAGCGTTTTGGTCCAGAAAGTTCTCAGCACCTGAGTTAAACTATGCGGTTACCGATAAAGAGCTATTAGCCATCAAACCCGCCTTTAAGGCTTGGCGGCACTATCTTCTTGGTGACAGGCATACTATTACCGTAATCACCGATCACCGGAACCTGCAGTATTTAAAAACAGCCAAAGCCCAATCATCGCGACAACTTCGATGGGCATTGTTCTTTGCCGAATTCGATTTCGTGATCACTTATCGACCATGCTGCAAAAATGGCAAAGCAGATGCCTTATCCCGAATAGGGATGGGCGAAGCATATGCAAACCCGGAACTGGTGCCAATAATTCCCGAGCAAAGAATTCTTTGGCATAACTACTCTACAGACACTAGAAGATCTTCATTCAAAAATCCAACAACTCTTCGATCCAGCAACCCTGCAGGACTGGGTAAAGAAAGGCCCGGACTACTCAGTCGTCAATGACCTACCTTACTATCAAGGACGACTATTTCTACCACACAAGGAAATACAAGAACTAGTCATCTCCAATTACCATGACACCCTGATGGAAGGGCACCAAGGTATCGCAAAAACTGAAGCGAAAATTAAGAGACAGTTCTGGTGGCCCACTTGGCGAAAAGATGTAAAGTCATTTGTGATGTCTTGTGGCATTTGCGTCCAAAACAAAAGCCAGAAGAAAAAACCTGCTGGTCTTTTACAACCTTTGGATATTCCACCTACACCATGGCACACCTTGTCCTTAGACTTTATTACAGATCTACCTCCATGTAATGGATTTAACACCATCCTAGTTATTGTGGATCTTTTTTCCAAGATGGCCCACTTTATTCCTTTAAAGGGGTTACCTTCTGCTTTTTATTCTGGCCAAGGAGTTCCTCGAAAACATTGTTCGATTACACGGATTCCCCTCCGTATTGGTTTCTGACCGAGGTAGTCAATTTATCTCGCATTTTTGGAAGAAATGTTGTCAACTGGCACAAATCGACGTGAGGCTATCAACAAGTCACCATCCCCAGACCGATGGTCAGACAGAAAGGACCAACCAGACCCTTGAACAGTACCTACACTGCATGCTACACCAGACCGGAAGCAATTGGAAAGATATTTTATGGATTTCCGAGTACGCATACAATAACTCTGTACATTCAGGAACCGGACAAAGCCCTTTTTATACCATATATGGACATCACCCTCGAACCTCAGAACTCGATTTGCCTCAGCACTTAGAAATGCCCGCAGTTAGTCATTTGCACTCTACTATTACACAAGCCTTTAAGGAAGCCACAGAACATTTGAACCAAGCAAAAGAGAAATACAAGAAAAATGTTGATCAACATAGAAGTGAAACTCCACAATACCAGATTGGTGATCAGGTTTGGCTGGCTACAAAACATATACCTCTGAAGGGAACTCAGACTTTCAATCCTAGATATTTGGGACCTTACACCATTAAGGCCATTATCAACCCGGTGGCCATCAAATTGGAATTACCCTCTAATATGCAAATGTATCCTGTCTTTCATGTTTCACTTCTAAAACCAGTTCAACCAGGGACAAGATTAACCAAAGCACCTGACCCCATCTTGATAGATGGAGAACCTGAATTCGAGGTAAAAAATATCCTGGACTCCAAGATGATTAAATCAAAACTTTTTTATTTGATCGATTGGAAGGGCTACAGACCACAAGAAAGATCATGGGAGCCTAGCAACCACGTTCATGCACCTCGGTTGGTGAAAAGATTCCATCGGAACTTCCCAGACAAACCGGGGCCATGGGGAAGAACAACTTTAGGAGGGGCCTTGGGGGGGAGTGCTGTCATGATGCCTACCCCCGGGCATCAGGACCAAGGCCCTCAGCTCCGGGAGCAGGCATCCAGACATTTGTTTAAACCTCAGCAGCCCCGGCTAGGGGCTGTCTGGGTTCAGTCCTGGCACCTTAGGCGCCAGGCTCATCATAGAAATCAGTCCTAGCGCCATAGGCGCCAGGCTCGTAGACTTTACTTACCTGATGCAGACCATGCTGCAAAAGAGTCCAAGCCTACATGAGGCCTGGATGGGACTATTTTGTTACAGGGACTATTTTTTACTCGGGCGTGGCTCTAGGGAACTTCTTACCTGGAACTACTTTGGAGGCTATTTAAACCACACCCGAACAGCAGCACATGCTTCGAGTTATTCTGCATCCAGCAGCGTGACGCTCACCGTGCCTGCAGCCAGCATCCAGTCTTCTGCCACGCCCACATGCCTGCAGCCAGCATCCAGTCTTCTACCACACCTGCCTCGAATCCAGAGCTCCTAGAATAAAGAAGAAGAAAAGGACAAGGTTAGAAAACAAACTTATTTCAAATTCCTCACCTAATTCCGGAACCATTTCATCTCCGGACCTGGAAAGTACATCAGTCCTGCACGCGTCGCTTCACCAGCTCCAACACGGCGCCATACTCACCAGTTCTCACAGCATCTTTCGATCTGGCACTGTCTCCATCATTTCTTCGCCGTAATCCGGCACCTAGGGGACACAAGAAAAAACAATGTGAGCCTAGGGAATCAACAAATACAACCTCTTACCACCATAGACTTACCTGATTTACCACCGGGCGGTATTATTCCATAACTCTCCACATTTTCATATGACGCATCTGTAAAGAGGGAGAAAAACAACACGTTAACGCATGCAATAGTTACTGGACAACGTTGGGTAACACAGACTCTTACCTGAACGCCAGCAGCATCTACGAGACCACCTTCTCACAAACTCAGTTGCAACTTAAGGAAGGAAGGGGACAAGAGTGAACATCGGGCACATTGAACTCTTTGAACTTGATACTTACCAATCCCGCCAGGGACTTCAGAGGCAATACTTACCGGAACTCTCCCATCGCCTTCAAACCAGTGAAGTAACTGGTATCTACGCGCCCCTGCAAGAAACGCAGGATGGAGAGCTCATCTTTTATGAACATAAGGAAAATACTTCTTCGGGTCCGGCGGGCCAGTCCAGACAGTCATCTCTTCACTACGCATCACGTTGAAGGAGACCGCAGATGTCCGGGTCTGATCGACACCCGTGTGGGGTCCAGGTGAGCGTAACAGCGTTCCCTTCCCCAAGTTCAACACAGTTATGGTGTATCTCAGGGTTCCCTTCCCCAAGTTCAACACAGTTCTACACGATTCAAGTCTCTTGATTTTCACCAATATTGTTAGCTTCAATTGATACTTCATATAGTAAACAGATCCTTCAGCACTTGTACACACAGCCTTGGTCTCTGGGCTTTTCTTGGTTCTTTCTAAAGTTGGGATGCTCGGTCTAGGCTCAGTTGTCGGACCACACGGATCACCCAGTACAGGTCACACAAACAAGAACCCTCAGCCTTTCTCTTTAGCTTCTCTTGGCTCCTTTCCAGGTCAGGTTCCTCGGTCTAGACGCTGTTGTCAGACCACACAGCCCACCCATTACAGGTCATGCAACCGATAAGCCTGGGCACTTTGTGATGCTCTTTGTTCTTCTTGATTAACACCGGTTTTACACCTGGCACCAGTGTTAGCGCTCATCATCTGTTGTGGTTTCTCTTTAGCAGTTTTGGGGCTTAATCACCATTTGTATATTGACAGTCTTTTGGCACTGCCCCAACTTGCATTCACCTTGTTCGGTGGTGTATGACATCTTCCACCACCTTGCATTCACCTTGCCCCTCGGAGTTCAACAACTTGTCTTTTACACTTGCTTTTCATTCAGTTCATAAATATTCACAAAAGCTTTCACTTAGTTTCTCAATGCTTTCAGCAAATTTCACTCCTTTCAACAAAGCATGTTATTCGTTTTCCACGTATGCTATCATTTCGCATGATTTCCATATCTTCTCTAGTTTTCTTCCCAGAACACTGGGCAACTTATTCTTGATTCACTATTTCTCCATTTGGGTTCCAAACCCCCTTCGTATAAGCTTTTCACTGGTTTGCAAACATTAAATGTCTTAGATTCGGCCCAGAGTACCATGGTAGTATTTCCTGTCTCACACTCACCAGGCGTCTTCGTGCCATTCTCCGTCCTGCTCTCCCAGATAGACGGTTGGAGCGCCAGCGAACAGCACTCGCTTTCGCAAAACCTTCGGGCAGTGTCCCATGGCAGTCAGTAGTTCTCTGTGTTCCCCAGCTCCTGCTGGGAACACATAGTGCAGGCAATAGCTGGGGCGTTGGTCCTCTCGTGGCCCGCTCGGGTAGCAGCGCCTCTCTCCTCCCCTGGGAACACGCAGCATCCTCTCTGCTGGTCCTGCTCCAGCCTGCCTCTCACCACACATCTGCTACCTTCTCTCCAGGCAGGTTCTCCCTGCTCTGCTGCTTGGGCCTGCTTTTAAGCACCTGCAGGCTTCCAATAAGTTGCAGGTGCGAATAGTTTGCCTGACTCTCATTACACCAATTAAAGGGACATGCCTGATCCTTCATATGCATCTTCTTCATCTCAGCACCACAGTGGTGAAACTGACTAGAAGTGTGCATTACTCCTAGTCGCCTCTTTCTCGTCCCAGTCTTAAAGGTATACACTCTAGGTTCATAGTGTGTGTGTGGAAGAGACAGGGACTGCGTGATATGGGGGGACTCCTCCTATCTGTTTACTTTTTTATTTGATATATTGTTGATGGGTCTGGGAATCACCATAAGAGTTTTGAAGGGGTTCTACCTAGCCCATCTAGAGAGAGGTCCTTTGGGGTGGTCTTTTTCAAGTTTTTCTGTAAAAGGATGTTTCCACTGGTCCCCCTGACAGGAGGGAAAGGGGATCTGATAACATCATCCTATAAAATCTTCCAGGATGGCAGGTTCATCATGAAAAGGGAATGGAGAGTAGTGTCTCACCTAAGGACATTCTTATCCCCCAAATCTCCTTCACCCAGGTAATCCTCCCTCGCATAATCACCCCCAGGGTCAGGATCCAAAGGTAATGGCCTTTTCCTGGCCACCTGAGCAGAGGACGTTGGGGAGAAGGAAGTGAGAATGCCCTCAGGTTCCTCACAGTGCCTCAGTTGGATAAAAGCTTGGGGATTCAGCGGGGACAACCGGGTCCATCGAGGGCCCTATTGGATAGATTTGAGGGCATGGCGTTAAGGGAGGTGAGGTGGGCGAAGAGGGGGGGAGGAGATAGGATACATGTGTTTTTCCCAGATTCATCAATCACTATTGAGAATTGACTATGTGTGGTGTCGGCGCGGTTGATGGGGAAGTGAAGGTGGATGGGGGTAGTTTCCATTTCTCTCTCTGATCATGCCCCTCTAATCTCTGAATTTGAGGCTAATAACAAACCTCAGGAACTATGGCGATGGGCATTTCCCACAGAACTGTTGAAAGACAGGGTGATAGCGGATGAAATGGGGGATAAAATTGAGCAATATTGTGGCACCAATGTGACCCCGGAGGTTAACCTGGAGATATTGTGGGATGCTTTCAATGCAGTCCTTTGGGGATAGTATAATCGAACTGAATGCCCGCAGGGAACAGCAATGCGGTCAAATGGAGAGGTACTTGGAAGCTCAGTTTAGCAAGGCTATGTAGGCGGTAGTGGACAAACCAACGAGGGCTTCACTTAAAACCATAAAGCACATTTGAGGTCAGTTAGACTTACTGCAAATGCAAAAAGCCGAAATGTCCCTCCTAAAATCAGAGATAATATCTACATGCCAATAAGGCTGCTAGCCAGACAGTTAACGGAGCGCCCGGCCGCACAAACTATTCTTTGACTCAGGGGGAGGGAGGGAAAGAGATTACAGGTAACGAGGCTATCCTTGGCACATTCACACATTCCAATGAGATCCTGTATTCTCTGTCTAGCCCAGAAGAGGTAGCTGTAAGGGAATATCTACAATTGATCTCGCTCCCAAAGGTAACTCCCCTGGAGAACCTGGCATTAGAAGAGGATATACAGGAAGAGGAGGTACTGGGAGCAATCAAATCCTTTACCGGTAAACAAGGCCCCAAGCCGAATGGCTATGCGGACCAATTTTATAAACAACTAGCAAAAAGCACCCGTTCTCCGAACGGGTACTGTGGACAGACATGACAACACTCATCAATTGTTGATAATCAATGATTCTGTAGGTCGGATAATCAATGATTCTGTAGGTCACTGTTCCGATTCGATTATCGCTTGATCTGCTTTGTTCTCTGAAGTAAACTGCACTGAGAATGGGCGTGTGTAGCTGGCTGACATTCCCTGGAGCAGACGTTGGCTGCTGTACACTGGGACCTACTGTGCTCTCTCCCCACCTGTTGCCTCACCCTGGCGTGGTGCAGTTCGTTGCGGTGCAGATGTCCCAGAAACCATGCATTCTGGGGTTGAGGACCGGTCCTTCTATAACCACATTGATATTTTGCTGATTTCAGGCAACCGTCTCATGTGTGAAGGTGCTGAAATCCAGGCAAAGGGGTGGGGTGTCCAAATGATATGCAAAGTTTGGTGCAGATTGGTGAAACGGTGTGCAATTATAAAAGGAACAGCACTTCGCCAAGTCACAAACCCACAAACAAATTTTTACTTGTTTTGAAATCCGGGGAAAGTGGTGGGGTGTCCAAAAGTCATGTGCCCAGTATTGTCCGGAGGGTCCTAACAGGTAGCTATGCACATTTTGGTGAAGATTGGTGAAATGGTGTGGAATTGTATAAGGAACAGTGCTTCGCCAAGTCACAAAACCAGACACAAAACCACACATTTTCACTTTTATAATATAGATAAATAGATATAAAGCAAAGCTGTAGCCGAGACTCATGAGACTATTCAATTGGCACTAGATTTCGACAAATGATCCAAGCGAACTACAGAGACCCCACGATACACTTATCGATCAATACCCACTTGTCAAGACGAATCCCAACACGTCGGGGGAAAAAAGCTGGGGTGCCCCTATCTCCGCTGCTCCCTGCCATATACTTAAAAACCCTTCCTCACGAAGATCCGACACAACGCAAACAGAGGGTATTAAATTTGGGGGCGAGGAATATAAAATAGCCACATTCACGGATGAAAAATTGATGGCACTGACAAATCCAAAGAGCTTGATTAAAAGTCTCCTTCTTGAACTTCAACATATCGATTCTGTAGCAGGACTAAGGGTGAACATAAAGAAATTTGAAATTCTTAGTCTATCCCTCAATGCCATTAAGGTTAACTCTATGACTCAGCACACTCTGTTTACTTGGGCTATTGGAAGTATTAAGTAACTAGGAGACGTTGTGAATACGAATATGTCCCTGATGTATTACAACAATTACCCGGGCAGGGTTCAAGACAGATCTGGGGAAGTGGAGTCTATCGATTTCCTGGTTAGGGTGAATAGTGGCAATCAAAATGGTTATTCTGCCAAGACTCCTATGTTATTTTCATGCCTTGCCCCGCTGCATACCAAGCTTCTTTTTCAGGTCAATGCACAGAATATTGTCGGCCTTTATATGGCAGAATAAGAATCCCAGAATAGCGATGAAATTGCTGATGGCATCCAGTGACCGGGTAGGTCTTGACTACCAGACTTTGTGAAAAATTATGAGGCAGCACAGTTAAGGGTGGCGAGGGAGTGGTTTTCGGGAGACAGAACTATGCCGTGGGTGAGGATGGAACGAGCGGTTGTGTGAATGCCCTTAGAGAACATCTTGTGGGTATGTAAACCCGACCAACCCCCTAACACTTGTGTAAATCACATTGTATCACCAGTATGTGACATATGGGATGGGTTGGTGGAGTGTGGGTTGTTGTCCTTGATCCCCTCTCCCTTCACCCCGATGTTTGGGAACCCACACTTCTCACCCGGGATGAAGGTAGGAGCTTTCTCATGATGGCAGAAGGTTGGCTGTGTAAAAGCTGGAGATGTGATGCAGGGAGCAGAAATAGTGTTGTTGGATGCCTGCAAAGAACTTATAGTTTTGTCGGAGAGGGACAGAATGAGATATTACCAGCTGAGGCAGGGGCAGTGGGGTATATTATTGTTCTCTTTGTTATACAAAATGCCAATAAACATATATATGCATATATATATGTTTTCAAATCGTCTAGAGCGAAGACAAGGCCGACAGATGTGGTGCACATTTTTAGTTGAGACCCCTGCACATGGTGAACTCCTGGTACACTCACCTGTCTAACAACCTTCAATTTTTAGAAAGTAGTCTTGGCTCCACTAAAGAAGGTGACTATTGACTGGAAAAGGGTTGGGGTCTATTTCTGGAAAGGCATTTTAAGAGGGCTTATCAGTGTTTAGGAAACTGGGAGGCTTCCGCCTACACGTCTCAGTGGCAAAATCAAATTGTTGGCTTGGAGTCCTGTTAGTTTCAGGTCAGGCATGCACATATTATAACCTAAACAAACCTGTGGAGGCAAGACGACGGAAGAACAGGGCAGTCTCTGAATCCTCCTGTTCTCCTTTAGGAAGCTTGAGTCCGGCTTCAAGTAAATCAGCACACTGGTTTGGCACCCATAGCATGAAAAGAACAACATGCTCAGCACAGTTCAATTGCAGCTGGCCCAGGATCCTAAACCAGATGTTCTCCTAATCCACCTCAGTGTAATGTTCTCACTTCTCTTGGTAAAAGAATGGCATGATCATTGCATCCACCTAAGTGTAAGAGGAGCCTGAATAAGGAGATTGAAAAGAAACCACATTTTCTTCCTGGTGGTGCACAATCTCTAATTGTAGTAGAACTTTCAGTGCGACTACTACATGCATGCATATCCTGGGAGTTTCACAAAGGATCAAAGCTTGGCTTTCATAAGGCTTTCATTCTCATATGTTTACACCTGAACGAGTGCCCCTTTTTGACACACACACTTCATTGTTTCCAAAGGAACAACAAAGGCACTTTGGACAATGTGGGTGGTATTTAAGATTTGGGAAAACACAGCAGGCATTGGGAGCTCATGGGCAGTGAGAGCCATCCATGAGTGTTGTCAGATTCAGGGCAATACCATCCCAATGCAATAAAGAGCAGCTCCCACTACAACAATACTCTAGGGCCAGAGTCCTCAATTGGTCTCACCAGATGTGTTGGACTACAACTCCTATCATATCTAGCGAACCTAGTCAATAGTGAGGAATCTTCACCGGGTCTTAGTCGAAAACCGCTGAAGAGCTGCAGGTTGCAGATCCCTAATTAGGGCTGAAATCATGCTTTTGCAGCTCTCGTAGCTAAAATCGTGCCTTTGCAGCAGTCCTAGGAACAAAGTGACAAGCGATCAAACTTATGGGGCAACCGTTGCAAGCCACTAATACCCTGCAGAGGCAAAAGAAATGTACGCAGAAGTGAAACTTCTCACTCGTAGGCAATGAAATATTGATCCCGGAATGAAACACTTCTCCTCGAAGTAATTAATTCAGTAGAATAATAAACTTAAGTTAAGGCAGGCAATAGCTTACTTTATTCCCATGAACGATTGAAAAATGTAACTGTGAAATAGTTCTACATCTTCTTTGATGTATCATCAATAAAGTATTTGTTGAATACTTAAATTTGAGTGTTTCTTCTGTGACCACAACGGTGGAAGCCAACAGAAGGCACTGATGAATAGAAAGCACCTTGTGAGGGATAGATTAGGCACCTGGCGCTGTGCTCCAATTGTCGATGTCTAATGAGCACGTTTTGTTCACTGTTGTTTCTTGAAGGTCTCCTAAATTGGTACTCTCAATCATCAGGGAAATAATACAAGGCTGTGTATTTGGAATTCATTAGCTTTTGCAAATGTTTTTGATTAAATCTCTTTGGCCACGCTTGGCAGTGTCTTTTGTTGTTGATGCTTTGAGAGCCAAATGCCTGCGGAACACACACAGCACAATTTCCAACTGGCAACAAATGCCTCAGCACCGCCTGGATTCGCAGACCTGATTAATTTCACTTAAATGAAATTGAAGTGCATTGCACTGAGCCGTGCTGCAAGTATCAGCCAAACTGACTGGCGAGCACGATCAGTCAAATTCATTGTTTGAAAAAAGCTACCTAATAACTTTTTAAGTTTTGTAATAAGGATGGAGCTTTTAAGAAACTGAACACAAAAGGGGAATAGCCAACACTTCACACTTTCACCAGTGGAAAAATGGAGGATGTTGAATTGCAAGATCTGCAGGTGGAGAAGGTCTTAAATCCTTACATTATCAGAAATCAATTTGTATTTAATGCTTTAAAATAAAAGACTAGACATGCTTGACATACATTTGGCAAATTCTTTTCATCCTTTTTCAGACAATTCTATTTTTAGCCTAGTTTTCCTAATTTCCTGGCCACGATCTTTAGTTTAGATAAAGACTTTAATTTTCTTTTTGTAATGTATTTGGTCTCCGGCTTGTACCTTACTCTGATCGTGACAGAACTTCAGTTTGGAATGCACTACCGAAGGACATCCTGCATGAAGAACACCCCCTTAAGTGATGTAGCACATTGGACATCTTTTCATTATAATTAATCGCAAACAGTTGTCGTGGATCTCCCCTCGATGCTGCAGATACCTCTGTGGTTTCAGCTCTTTATATAAAAAATGGGGATTGCCAATTTCCCATTTAACTTGCTACCTTCTGTGGTCTAATGAGTTGGATCAATGGGAGGACTCGTCCAGGCCTTCATGTTTGCCATAGTGAAGGAGGCCATCAATATCTTGGCTAGCAATGCCATTCTCTGAACAATCTCCATTTCCCTTTACCCCTTCCCTTCCCACCATTTTAAGAATGATTGGGGACCTCATAACTGTTGTGGTTTCCCTTATGCTGCGTTTTACACGAGGTCAGTTTCCTTGTATGTACGTTAATCATGCAATATATATCTATGCGTTGCGTGTTTGGGAGTCGGGGTTAGGGTAGTGGCAGGGTGAAGCGCTGGGGTGGGTTAGATGAAGGGATAGGGGGGCGGGGGGTACTCGCTATTAGTAAAAAAAAAATCGACTAAAACGACGACGGGGAGCAATGCACGAGTAATGTGCAAACGAGGAAAGTGGCCTTGCTTAGAACACGTGCATCCGTGGTTTCCTCTTTTAACACTCCAGCAGCTCCTTCCTTCAGTTCTCAGCTGGAGTGCACATGCGTGTTCTTTCGGAGGAAATCATATTGCTCATGCCAGCCCAATTTGGTTAAGTATGATAGTGTCGGCCGAGAGGCACGAGATGCGTTTTTCTCCCTCTGAAAATGTTTGCTTTTGCCTGGTGCCTTCCCAGTGTCAAAAGACTCCTTGACATTTCCTCCATGCGCACGTAAAGCTGGAGTTGCCGCCCTGCAGTTCCGCTTGCTGTTTTTGCCATGGCATATGAAAGCTGCTTTCCTTGTGAAATGTGGCGTAGCCGCTAACCCCCATTAGACAAGCACGAGTCAGGGCACGTTTTCTGGAAAAAATGAAATTCAGAAACAAAATCATAATGCAGAAAGTACTGCGTATGTCTCCTTAATAAGCCAGAGGGATTATCACTGATTTCTATCAATAGGAGAAATACTATTTTTTTGGGGTGAGGGGATAGGAGGGGGGTGTTATTGTCTCCCTTTTGGCGACATATGCCATCACATACAACTATACTGAACTTAACACTGCATTTCATTACAGCGTGATTTTACAGCAGGGGTGAATATTGCCCTGATGCAAAAATCTATTTCTGCAGTAGATGTTTATATCGGGACACATTTTGCTGTTATCTTATAATTGTATGGCGCCTCCTGTCATTTGAAATGGTGCCAAAGTGCTGTAGGAAGCATGGCCCTTCAGCAGAGCGTGGTCTGAAAAGAAGAGAGGGAGAGTTGCAGTGCAATGGATGCAGCAGAAATTGTAGATTAAGCACTGTACGGAAAGCAGAGTTGCCTAGTGTGGAGAAGTTGGATGGAGAAGAGGCAAAGAGTGTATGGAGGAAGATAGCCTGACCGCTAGACTGCATTTTTCGTGAAGCTCAGCTGTATGCAGTGGGGCACAGTGCTATAAGAGAAATGTAGCAGGAATGAAAAGCGTATGAACCCCTATGCCTAGAGCAACTGTCTACATTTGGGGGATCTGCTATACTTTACATGCACTGTACATACATATGGTAGCGACTGTGACAGCTGGACCAAGTTGTTTGTGGTACTCAGCTGTATGCTATGGGGCGTAGTAGTAAATGCAGCATGCGTGCTGTGAGGAACCTGAGGGTGTCGTCACTTCTTTTCCACCTGTATCCTCTTGGTTGGCCAGGTAAAGGCCATTGCTTTTGGATCCTGACCCTGGGGGTGGATATGTGCGGGAGGATCACCTGGGAGGAAGAGACTTGGGGAGTAGGGAGCGGATGTCCTTAGGCGAGGCATGGTATCCCCATTTCCCTTTCACAACAAACCCTCTATCCCTCAAGCCTTTATAAGCTTTTGCCAGCCTTTTTCCTGTTCTTCCCCTAAAACCTGCCCCAAAACCCACCAGTATGCTACTGGGACGAGGAAGATAACTAGAACAACACATCCTCATTTTATTAATGCAGACACATATCGACCCCAGCCAGGTACTGAGACGGGGAGGAGGTCAACAAGAGTAAAGCAGGACTACCGCTTTAGTGGTGAGCGGTCTAGTCCTTTTTGGAATAATCATGGAGCAGGAACTTTAAAAGCCGGAATCAAGATGGAAATGGAGTCAGCTGTGGAGGCAGAGGCAGCCACTGTGAAAGCAACTCCAGGTCAGCAGTATGGCAAGCAGATCTCTCGAGACCCGTTTGCAGATGCAGTGTTTATGCAGCAGGAAGTGAATCCAAGGTGTGCTGGAAGCCGGTAGCAATCTGCAAGAGGGAAACCGGTGTGACCGAGCAGAGCAGTAACAAGAATCCTGGCCTGCAGGTGGAGCATCGCTGGGGAGTCACGACACGAAGAGCCGCTGGGAGAGGAAGACGAGGTAATGCACGGGAAGGCAGAGACCCGTGGCGGCAGAGACCTCGCAATGCCGTAAGTTCCGACTGGTGATTGTGGGACCAGTGAGTGTGGAAAACACTGGGTTGGCAGGCAAATATTTGATGCGTATGATTTTAAATACCAAACGAAATGAACACCTTTACAAGTGCTTTCGAAGATGCACAGAGCAAGTACTTTTGAATAACAAACTAACTGAAAGTCATTATTGAATACCGCACAGAGTCATTACAAGTACTGTTGGATAACGAACAAAGTCATCAGAAATACTTTTTAATGCTGAGCAGAACAAACACAACTTTTGAGCACTTGTGAGTGGAGTGAAAGAAAGGTGGTGAAATTAACGGATACCATGCACTGTATTTTCTGAAACGCGCGCCTAGACTGAGTTGCCCCTGCATGGAAGTAGTGTTGATGTACAGCCACCAATAAAAGGGTATATTGTTTTGAGAAAGCTGCAAGATTTGAACTCTTGGGGAAGGGAATACCAGTATCTTGTGAACTCTTTTGAACTTGGGGAAGGGGAAGCTGATTACAAGCCAAGAGCTGGAACAATCTCTGAACTTCATTTTGAACACTACTCATGTTGATGCTCATATCCCTAAACGTTTTATACAGTTAGTTGTGAGGGCAAGTATAGGTTTTGGACAAAGACATTTGATTTGGACTTCCTGACCCGGACTAACCTTAGTTTTCTTTAGGTAGGGAAATATCACCTTAGAATAGGTCAAGTTAGGCCTTACTCCACCATGCTTTTAAGTTAATAAAGCCTTTTGTGAACCAAACTTGTAGCTGTTGTCTGCGTCTACTTCCTGAAGCCTTCACAGTACATAGTGAATGATATGCAGTCACATACAACAGATATTGAGCTGATCTCTTAACTTGAACCAGCAGCACAGTCTCAGCCCACTTTACCTGGCAGCCATTTTAGGTAATACGCCCACAAGTAAAATAAGCTTATGAGCTTTTAAAAGATGGTGCAAATAGCGTTCTTAATGTGCCTCTAGGTGCCTGAGTATGATTAGGAACTAAAGTGCAAGCAGTCATTGGAAGATTTGATGAATTCGATGATGTCATCACTCCTTTCTCGGATGTAGCTTCCCCTTATGTGGCCAGGGGATGGTAGCCACTACCTGCTCTGGACCCTGGGGGTGGCTGTTTGAGGGAGGACCACATGGGGGGAGGGCACCCTCAGGGTGGAGTGACATCATTTGCTGAGACATGGTATCCCCCATTCCCTTTTACACCATTTGAGTACCTCAGGCCCTCATGGCATATTATGGCAGTAACCCTCCATATTCTCCAACACTTAGCCATAGAACTTTTGAACAGTCATATAACTTTTAAACATCACATAGTTAAATCAGTAGCAAACACTGACATGAGGAAGAGAGCAACCGGAATGACGATCGCTCAGCTAGACTGAAATGAGTGGTCTAGCTGCTGGTGAAATCCGATTGGCTCCAAATAGCCCCCTTCAGTAATGCAGAAGTTCAAAAATGGAGCTGTGGAGAACTACGGAGAGATCCGACCGGCTGCTGGGGAAGCCAATTTGGCAGGTGAACACGCGAGCGAAGAAACGGCACGAAGAAAGAGGGAGGCGGCATCTGGACCGGAGATGTATTTTCGCAGGCAGGAAAGAGCATATTTTCGCAGGCAGGAGTTGTATATTCCCTGTGTTTGGTCGAGGTACAAATACACCAATGATAAGAGGAACTTGAGGAAACGCATATACTATCTGATCTTGAAAGCGAATGAACATATGAAAGAACCTGGCTGGAGAGTATACCAGGAGTTTTGTGATTCTGGGACCTGGCCCCAAATTGTATCAATGAACTATGAGAGAACCTGGCAGGAGAGTATACCAGGTGTTTTATGAGTCAGCGAATCCCAAGGAAGATTCATGCCCTTAGGATTTTGAATTGCATTTGTGGGATTTCGAAATGAGAACCCCAAGCAAGATTCATGCCCTTTGGATTTTGAATTACATTGAATGTGGAAAATACCTGGGGAAGGGAGTCATTTCCCTTGGAGTGAATTGCAACACCAAGAGGAGGGCGTTATGATCTTGGTTATTCCTTGGATTTTTTTGTTGTGGTGGAGAGAAACCTAGGGAAGGGAGTCCTTCCCTGAAACTGTGAACATTATCCATTTGGAGCTTTTGTTGCATTTAAACCTTTTTGTTGAAGTTGAACATTTGAGCACTTTTCAAGTCAAAGAAAATACCCTTAATACCTTAGAGTTACTTTTAGAATGAGAGGACTAGGATCGGTTTTCAGACACAGGACATTTTTGCTTTGGACATCTTGACACAGGACAGGCCCTTAGTTTTTGGTTGAGGTAGGGAAATACCTCCTAGATTAGGGACAGTGAGGCATTTTCCAACCCCTTTATTATTTAATAAATGTTTGTGCCAACCACCATGAGTCTCCTGTGTCCATGTCTCATTCCTGGTTCCTCACAGAGAATTATGTTAACAAGAGTGATTGTTATACCTAAAAGAGTGATTCGGCATTGTTGTCATTTAAAATCGCAGCAAGACACAGGAAAAATCTAAAAAGAACATTATTACAAATGTGAAAATGCAAGTCGTTTTGCAATGCTGCCCCAATAGGGCAAAAGAGCAACTCTACAATGCAACCAGCACAATACAGCAGCAAATCGCATCTACCGACAACAGGAAAACATCTCTGGAGTCATCAGAGGTCCAAGTAGCCAGTAAAGCTGTCCCATGGGATAAATTAAAGTACCACTACAAAACACAGACATCGGGGGACAGGAGGGGCGTGGCCAGGTGGCAGACTATGAGGTCGCAGTCCCTGTGCACTCTGTCGGAACGAGCCCTGCAGGCCCCTCTTAACCTGCCAAAATATGTGACAAATCACTATAGGTGTTCCCGATAGCCAGGTGGGGAGCGGGTTCCCGCAGGAACCCTGTGAAATCTCGGGCAGCAGGGCGCAACACTACAGCAAAATCTGTCAGTAACCTGTGCTCCTGGCAAACCAAGATGGCGCTGCCCAATTATCCGAAGACGGTTACGACAAGGGAACGGGGACTCCAATCTAGTGGCGCTTAAGACTGTCTGCTTGGCCATTGGGGAGGGGCAATTGATTGAACAATGGACCCCTGGAGAGCAACCTCTACTCATCCTGGTCATCTGAAAGAATTGTAGAGCTGTGACAACAAAGCAGTGCCTGGAATGCTTGTGGAAGTCCATATAAGTGGAGCGATCTCAAACAGAGCACAAAGGTCTCCCCATCTGATGAAGAGATTGCCAGTGACAAAGGAGGCCTCCACTTTCTGAGCCTGGCATATGGGCCCCTACCAAGGCGGACATGTCCAAACAGGCTGCCAAAGTGAAATCTGGGGACATTAAGACCATGCTAACAGTGCAGGAGGGGAAGCCCAAGCAACCCCAACTGGTAACTGCTGAAGTCCACTATTCTCACCTAGAAAATGAAAATAGCGATGCTCCTGCCACAGAATGTGACCTTTACAGCCTCCTTTTGGAAATTAAGCAAGAGATCAACGCTAATGGTCACGCACTGCACTGGCTAACTCCAGAGCAGACTTGAACAATCATATGCTCGCTGACGAAAGGAGACTGGATGATATGGAAACGTCGATCTCAGAACAGGCACATGGCCATGGCAGAGTGATCAGTCTAGAAGAGGAGCTAGTGTGGACGAAACAGGAGGACTTGGAAAACTGTTCTAGGAGAAAAAACATATGGGTGAGAGGGGTCCTGCGTCAGATTAACAATCAAGACCTGGAGGAATATGTACAGGCAGAGTTTTGTGCAGTTTCAGTCTGCAGCAGAGTTCACGGCCAGAGGCGCTGCAGCCATACTCAGCGTTCTCTGTTTCATTTCCATTTACATATGGATTGTGGATTGTGCCTTTAAGGAAGAAAAGGTCCACTCACTTTAAAAAGACCCCGAAAGCGTGGAGCGCACACAGAGTTTTGTGCAGAGTTTCAGTCTGCAGCAGTCCGCGGCAGGGCGCCAGGGGCCGGGGCTGCTGATTCGAAGGTTGAGCAACGAGACTGGACAGGCCGCTGACATTGAGGTAGGCGAAGGTCTTCAAGACTGTGCTGTGTGTGTATCGCTGAATACTGTGAACATTCTGACCATTTTTGAAAAACACGTGTCACCACACAGATATTTACTCAGAAAACATAGTCAGTTTCACACTGCCACAACCTCAATTGGGCTAGGGCGGGGGAGACCAAACCTGCGTTCACAACCCGACCCACAATCCACGCCTCTTGCCCGTTGAAAATGGAGGAGGACACTGAACAACGCTGCCTCAGGAGTCATGTTAAAAAAAATCCCATTACTCCAAAGCAACCCGGCAACCTGTGTACGCCATTTTCCACACCTGCAGTGGACAGAACATCCGACGCCCCTGCACCCACAGCTTTACCACAACCATTACTAAGACACCAGTAATACAGGAGAAACTGTGCAAAGATTTCAACCCATTTCGGAGAAGAACTCAAAGATCTCACCGGCAACAGGTATCGGACCGCTGGCACCGCCGCGCCCGTCCCCGAAGTCTCCTGCACGGCTTCCTACGCCGTGCTCATTGGGAGGAGTTCAAATATCGCCAGAGCTGGTGCTCTCTACTACGACCGCCTGTGCCGACGGCCCCCCCTACCGCCTCGGCGAGTGTCCCTCTTCGCGAGTGGGTCGGAGGACCTCTCGCGTGGGGTCTTGAGGCAGCGGCACAGGTAGAGGTGAGCGTCCCGGCTCTCCAACCTGACCCGCCCAGCGGCAGAGGCAACGAGAGCTGCGGCGTGCAGCCGCCCACCCCGCTGGCTATAATCATCCAAAAAGCCCCAGTGCCACGACTGCTTCCGACGGACCCGGTCCCTGGGCAACACAGCAGTCGGCCCTGTAACCCAGATGCACAGGAGCTGCACAGGGCAACACCCGTCAGGATCAGCACAATGGCCATTGTACATGCGTGCCCAGAGGAGGCCCCCTCTAAAACCAACGACTCAGACAAAGCTCAATTGCTAGAAGAAACATCAGAGCCTCCAGTCTCCTCACTGACTCCTAGTGATGCGGTCTGTACCTCAAATGTGCAGACCCTAGTCGAGACCCGAGGCTGACACAAGAGCTACTGGCCAAAAGGAATCGACCACTTGCCCAAGAATCTAACATTGGGCAAATAAATCAGAACAGACCATAAGCACCTGAATCAGAATTGGACCCCATTCAAGATCCTGTTCCGGCTGACATCATTAAATCAAACCCCGTACTTCCTGCAAATAGAAAAAGGATTCCATATAAAAAAAGAGGAAGGGGCAAAATCTAAAGTGCCTCCAATACATGGCACCAAGGAAAACACAACCGTACAAAAAAAAGACGGAACTAAGATAAAAGAGAATGCAGCGAACCCAAGCGCTGACAACCAAACTACCAACAAAAAACAGGGTCTTCGGGGAAAAACAGCTTACCCACCCCCTTGCTCTCCAACACCCTGCTGAACTTCTTCAAAACACAAGGTAAACGGAAATTACCTACTGACACTGAGCCCTCAGATGCAGTAATTTTGGAAGCCCTGGAAGAAACCCCTCCAATGTCTAAACTTAGAAAAACATTAGCAGTGCCGGACAAACGGAATGACATCCTGACGGGTGAAGTTATCAGACAGCCAGATGACAGGCCGGCAAATATCACTGCTGCAGGGACAACCACTCAACCGGAATTGATAACAATAGACAAAACTAAGCAAACACCTGCAATGGATCCCCTGGCACAGTCACAGGACATGCCGGAGATACTCAAGCTACTCCACCCGAAAGTCTACCCGCAAGAAAGAGCAATGAGTGTACAACCTTGGGCAAAAATCCACCTCCCAAGTTTAAATCTCCCACCAAATCTTCCAGAATCTATAACTGACTCGCTTCCTCGAGGACATGACGATATTGGCTCCTGGAATTCCTCACCCAGGTCGTATCAGTCTGGTGAGCCTGGCCTTAGCTCAGACAGAACCCGGCGAAAGTCATAAACCCACAATGCGTAGAGCGTACAGCTACGCCATGAAAAACAGAAGGCTCAGTGAACTCCCATCAGATACGCAAAAAAAGATTCCCCTAACAGACGGGACATGACAACAGTCATGTCAGCCATAACAATTGCAATGGCCCCTTTCTGCAAACTTTGAGACCATCAGCGACACCTCCAGAGAGAACACAACGATGTTAGCATTTATTCAGTCCAAGTTAACGTTCCTGGAAGGATTTATAACAGCTATAGACTTGAAATATGACATATCACAAAGAAAACGGGACATGAACGAGGTGGAGCCTGAAACCAGCACAGGCTCGCCCGGACAAAAAAATGCAGCAGTTGGACCGTCTGAGAAGAATTCCACACAGACGACCCAGAGCAGATGCAGCGAGGAAACTGCACCAATATTCAATAATCAACTGAAATTGGCCAAAAAAAATTAAACAAACGCAACTGAAGACAAATTCACCATCAACACAGGCAACTGGAAGCCAACACGGGCCGGGAACAGGAAAGAAAGCCTTATAATTATCAGAAAAAGATCAAACAGAAAATGCGAGACAATCCCCAACACGACCTACACTTGACCCCAAAATCCTCAATGTTCAATCTACCACAACAGCTGCAGGACTTAGCTCATCAATGAGCAAAACGGTCATGCCCATTGACCTTACTAAATCTCCCAAAACTACGAGCGACTTCATGGAATCAAGCCTCATAACAAATCTATCTCTGCATCTAGAACGGGAGTCAGACGACAATATCTTACATTCACACATAGGGGAAAGTGTTGTGATGAAAGAAGGTCACAGGACCCCTAAAGGCACACAAAGGACAATGACCCCTACCAACAGCTCAACGTCAGCCAACAACTGGAACTCTCCAGCAGAAAACTGACCACGATCTTCATCAACACAAAAAGTCTATGTCTTCAACAGCACTACTAACATCACCAGAACCAGTACCAGACGCACCAGTCAAGTGGTCGCATCATCCCAGTCCGACCAAGCATTACCAAAATGCAAACAGACCCTCAGAAAAAAGAGAGGCTGGTGCGGCTACTGAGAAAAAAACTCGACTTTTCAAACTGGAACAGGCCTCAAGTAAAGACAAATATATGGTTCTGAACGAGAGGGCGCTAGAGAGCCGACCAAGATGGCTCCAACCTAGCGAGCTCCTTCAGAGCACCCAGATTAATCCTGTAAAAAAGCCATTTCCAGAAGGTGAATTCAGACTGCCGGCAATAAATACACGTTTGGGAGCCCCCGATGCAGGGTTTCGTCTGACAGAGAACGGGCAAGAAAGCCAAGACCGAAAGAGGCCCACCGCAACGGCGACGTCCTCCGGAGGCAGAGAAGACCGGGCCCATACTGAGCGAGCCCGAGGTGCGGTGGAGTGGAGGGTGCTCAGCAGGAGGGGCTGGACGTCCGTAAGGGATCCCAGCTGCAGCGCACGACAGAGGAAAAGGCGGATCCCGCGGATTACTCCGGTGAGGACCAGGACCCGGCTCCCTGCAACACCCGGACCAGGCACCGGTTGCGAGAGCCGAGGCGGACCAACGGTCGGGCGAGCAGGCGGAGGCGACCGCGGCGGCTTCAGGTACATCATAAGCTCTGCTGCAGCGCCCCACGCTCAGACAACCCCTCGAACTATGGGGGAACCCGCCTCAGTGCTGGCAAAGCGGGGACCCGGCGTGAGCCCGCCCCAGAGACGGACCCGGCAGGCCGCGTTACAACAGGGGAGGCAGCAGCAGTGGGGCCGGGAAGGAAACCCCGGAAACGAGCTGCGTATGCAGCCGGACCAGTGCTCCAACTCGAAGACCACAGGCCCCAAAAACAACAGCGGACAGGGGGACAGGCGCATCCCGAAGGTCAAGCCACACTGCCAGGCACTCATTATCAAGAGGAGACGTGCTGTCCATAGAGCCTGCGGCTCGGACGCCACCCCCCCCGATACACATAGGCCCCGGAGACCCCAGGAGACCCCAGGGGTGAGCGGGAACAAAAACCTCGGCCAGATCCCCTCCTCCGTCCAAAGACCGTGACGAAGCATGAGCCCACGCGGCCCAGTGGTTCCCAGCAACGGAACCAACCCAGAACCGGGGACCCTGGAGGTGTACAGCCACCCCTCCCTGCCAAACCCCACCAAAAGACAGAAGACATCACCACTGAGCCGCGACCTGCTTCAGCGTCAAACCGCGGTGCACCAGCGCACATCTACTACAGCGTCCAACGGCCTGTGCCCGCCCGCCAAAAACTCTACATAGCACTGCAAAGACCACGCGGGCCAGGTCCCGGATAGTAGCCCTCACAGCCTGGCTAAAGCAAAACAGAAAGTGCCGGGGCTGAGGCCCACCTAAGCCATTCGCAACAAGCGGCACGACCCGGGTTAACCCCACCTGATCACCACTAACACCCAGGGAAGGGTAGAAACAGGACATAAAAGCGGACATCAAACAGCAAACCACCCCCAGGATGGGAAAATCTGAGAAATCCCAGAGGAAGCTGACGTTTGAGGCGGGTGCCGTGGTCAAGACCCCCAAACCAAACACCTCACCGGACGCCTGTGAGGCAACACCAGACCAAGACACAGGAGCTGTGCAAGTAATGGATATTAGGGGGATCCTCTTGGAACTGAAAACCAGCATCGGCAGCATAGACACCAAACTAGACAAGCTAGCCACTAAAGTGGATCAGACACAGCATCGCTTAGACAAGCACGGAGACAGATGGACACTACTGAACAGAGAATATCTGATCTAGATGATAATACCCACTCCCTAGCAGCTAAAGTTTCAACACTAGAATCCCAAATGAAGGCCGTAATAGCCAAAAAACGAAGACCTAGAGGGACGCTCCTGCCGCAACAACGTCAGGATCGTCGGGGTAAGAGAACACAACTCTACGCTCAAAATGGAAGACTTCGTTGAGACAGTCTGCAAAAAGTTGTTCGGGGACTCCACGCTGTCAAACATGTTTGTGGTGGAAAGGGCCCACAGAGTATCCACCAGCCGCCCCATCCCCGGTGCGGCCCCCGCCCGATTATAGCCAAACTCCTCAACTTTAAGGACCGCAGCATGATCCTCCGTTTTGCAAGGGAGAAAGGAGCTTTAAACTATGAAGAGGATAACATACAGTTCTTCCCCAACTTCTCCCCGACTGTCCAAGCGCAACGCAAAACCTTCTCAGGAGTGAAACGACGGCTACAAGAAAATCAAATGCTATACTCCATGTTATATCCAGCCAAACTCCGGATTCAACACGATGGAAAGCCCCAATTTTTAGCACACCCGAGGATGCAAACTCCTTCCTGGACAGCCTTGGCTGCCGACAAGCCGCCAATAACCCGCGACCTCCCAGACGAGAAAGGGCGGACAGGGACCCACCATGACACCTTCTTTCAGTGCCACAACGATCTCCTCAGACAACGAAATTGTCCTCCTGGAGGTTCACCAAAGCAGCAATAGAGCATAGGGTGCTCTGGTTCTTGGAAGGACGCTGGCGCCCCAAGCGCAGCCTTAGTTGATGTTTCAAGGGAAAGGGTGGGGAAAACAGACAGGCATGTTGGGGGATGCCTGTGCCGGGGAGGGAAGTTATTTGAAGTTCAGGAAATACTCCAGCAACAGGTCCGCACCCGCCACCTGCCGACAAGCACGCGGCAAGGGCTCGGGGCCAGTGGGAGCCGACCAACGCTCCTCAATCCACCAAACAACGACACAACTCCACAAAGACCAACAGAACACAAACGCAAGATAAACAAGTTGCTAGTCCAACACAATTAAGCTAGCCACGTGGAACATCAGGGGAGGCAACAACGCAGCTAAAACAAGAAATTGTAACCCAATACCTGAAAAGACACAAAGTGGATATTGCGCTGATTCAAGAAACCCACCTCCTCCCTGAGACGGAAAGTCGCTGGGCAAGGGAATGGGGATGCCATAGATACTTTTCGTCATACTCCTCATACGCCAGAGGGGTAGCCATCCTGATAAACAAAACACTGAAATTCAAAGTTCTTGCGACCAGTAAGGACACAGAATGCAGAGCGGTCCTCGTACGGGGATCCTGGAGGGCACAGAAGACATCATTGTAAACTCCTACGGACCGAATTCAGACAAACAACTACGACTGGGTGTTGTCGCAGTTGGCGGGATCAGACTCGGCAACAATCATCTGGGGGGGTGACCTCAACACAGTACTAGATCCCACCAAAGATGAATCCCAAGCAACAGAAACACCGATCTCCAAGGCAGTTCTACAAATTCAGGAAATCTGCAGGGCGTACGGCCTGGAAGGCGCCTGGAGACGACAACACGGTGACACCCGCGACTTCACGGTCCACTCCTGGGTACATAAAAGAAGCTCACGCCTCGATTACTTCCTGGTGTAAAAGAGCTCCCGAACACCAAGGCCCCCGGCCCAGACGGTTTGATCGTTGAGTTCTACAAAACATTTGCACCTCTCCTTGCCCCATACTACTGCAGGTCTTCGAGGAAGCGCTTGAGACAGGATCCCTGCCCCCGACACTCTGCGAGGCCAATATGATACTACTGCATAAAACTGGGAAACCCTCAGAAGAGTGCAGCTCATATAGACCGATCTCACTGATCAATCTTGACAACAAAATCCTAGCAAAAATCCTGGCCACCAGACTATTGCCCCTGATGCCCGCACTGGTACTAGCAGATCAGACGGGATTCATTCCTGGCCAGAACACAACCTACGGTATAAGGCGAATGTTTGGAGTCATTGGACCCAACCCTAAAGCAGTAGCAGCCCTTCTCGACGCGGAAAAGGTCTTCGACTCCATATAGTGGCCCTCCCTCTTCGAGGTCCTGAGACGGGTAGGCCTTGGCAACTACTATATCAAACTGATTGCCCTCCTTTACAACCAACCGCACTCACACATAATCCTAGGCAAATCCAGGTCAGCGCCTATAGATTTACGACGTGGGACCAGACAGGGATGCCCCCTGTCAGCCATCTTATTCGCGCTGGTAATGGAACCCCTCGCCTCAGACCTACAGGCCCGACACATACACAGAGGCCTTTCCTTTGGCCCACATAAATTACTAATATCTCTATACGCAGACGACATCGCCCTCTATATAGGTGATCCCGTAGAGAATCTGAACCCAGTACTTTGTGACATCATTAAATTTGGCACTTTCTCGGGCCTAAGAATCAACCATACCAAGTCAATAATATTTCCACTGACCTCGGCGACTCGAGTATTCCTAGATGACTTCGGCTTTAAATGGGAACACAGTAACGTTAGATATCTGGGTATCCAACTATCCAGATCCCACCAAAACCTCTTCCAAGACAACTATGGGTGTGTAACAGATGTGCTTCAAGTAAAAATGAACAGGTGGAAAACGCTACCACTCACCCTCTGGGGCAGGGTATCGTTGGTTAAAATGGTAATCCTCCCCAAGCTTCTATACCTATTGGGGAACATCCCAATACTAGTGCCTCAAAAATATTTCCAGCAAATTCGTAGCATGGTCCTGGAATTACTCTGGGCGGGCAAACCAGCTAGAATAGCGTACAAAACTGTAATCCAACCAGTGATAAAAGGAGGGATGACGCTCCCCGATCTAGAAAGGTACTACTGGGCAGCACAAGCTCAGTTCCTGGGCCATTGGTACGCCACTGATTTTATTCTGCATCACGTCCAACTAGAAAGCTCTCTCGCATCACCCAATTTGCTGAGAGCGGTCATGCTGTTCCCATCTTCATCTTGTATCCTGGCTTGCAACATTATGTGTTACTACTGACTTCTGCAATTGTATTCACTCTCCACTCTTGCTTCTCCACTCTTTTTGAATGCTTACTCTCTTTTCTCTCCTCCTTTCCCTTCTCCCTTTTCCTATCTCCTCCCCTTACTTTCTTCTATGCACTTACTCTATGAGAATTGTCCCTGGACCTAATATGATAGCAACCTCGTCTGTTTCCTCCACCCTCCCATTACTGTTTTTTTTCCTCCCCTCCACCCCTTCAGCACTATAACAAATGTCGTCAGGCCTAATATGATAGTCGCTTGTTTTGTTCCTCCCCTCCCTTTCTCCACCCCTCTCCTTCACCTTTTTTTTTCCTCCGGCTCTACCAGAAATGTCGTCAGGCTTAGTACGGTTGTCACCTGTCTGTTTCCATTTCCTTCCCACTCTCCCCCTCCCTTCCTTATCTATGTCTTAGCTCTTGCACTATCTGAAATGTCGTCAGGCCGAGTACAATAGTTAATTTCATATCCTTACTGTTCATGGCCTGTAAGAATGTGGTTGTATTTTCCCTTGTTCCCTCCCTTGCCTTGAAGCGCTTTGAAACACATTGTGTATAGGCGCTATATAAATAAACTATCATATATCATATCATCATAGGCGAAACACACACTCCGCATACCACCCTAAATCCAATGCTATCTACCATTGCAATCTGGAAAAAAATAGCGCAGAGGTGCGACATAAAGGTGAGATTCTCCCCCCTTCTTCCCACAAAATGTATTCCCGGTATCCCACTGATCTCGGAGAGGGCCTATCTTAACTGGGCAAATAAGCTACAGCTACAGACAAAAGGCGATTGGTTCTGTGACGAAAATTTCATTACATTACCACAAGCCAAAACCCGCGGGGCCACCACAGCCCTAGACACCTTTATTTATTTCCACCTCAGGCTTTCGCTCCAGACCCTCTTCCCCACCTTTCCAAAACAACCGCCAACATGGCAGCTCCTGCACAGGGTAATCCAATCACAAGGGGAGGCCAGACTTGTGTCAATGATTTACAAAACCCTTCTAGCCGACACGACCCCACAGCCTACAGCTCCTAGGGCAAGATGGGAAAAATCTCTTTGTACGCCAATACCTGATTAGGACTGGGAATACATCCTAATACAAACACGGAAAGTATCATTAAACACACGATACAAACAAATACACCTTAAATACGTACACCAGGCATACCACACCCCCGTCAAACTACACTCCCACCACCCCAGTATCTCGCCATCATGCAGCCGCTGCCACGCCCCACAGGCTGACTTCATGCATCTTGCATGGTCGTGCCCGACCATACACCAATTCTGGGAGATAGTACTGGAAAAGACGGCAGCAATCATAGGCACACCCCTTGAACCTGACCCCAAAATATCACCCCTAGGCTTGACCAAATACCTACCACCCTTGGTGTGTAAGTTATGTGGTTTGTTGCTGATATTGGCTCAGAGGAGGATCGCCATGGCATGGGGTAGAGGAACCCCCCCCAACAATAAGACAATGGGCCTCATTACGAGGTGGGAGGTAAGGGATTACCGGCACCGGTAAGGGCACCAGTGCCGGTAATCCCTTACCTCCCTACTACGAGTTCCCTTTGCAGGTCCTTCCTTAACGCCTGCTTTTAGCAGGTGTTAAGGACAGGACCCGCAAAGGGATTCTAGAGCTAATAACGGTACCGCAATTTGCGGTACCGTTATTAGCGCCTTCCCCATTCCCATTGAGCCCTATAGGGGCTCAAATGGGAATGGGGAATGGCCCTGGTGAATGGGGAATTACCGGTCCCTCCGACCTCGGAATGGACCGGTAATTGCTCCATTCACCAGGGCGGAGTCGGAAGGGTTTTGGAGGCAGCCATGGAGCTAATAGCTCCATGCCTACCGCCAACCTCGTAATGAGGCCCAATGGCTGAACGATAGAACATATTGTCAGGACATGGAATCGAACTTTACCAGACTCCTCCCATTGCATGCCCGACCCCCAGATATTTGGGATCCATATATATCCTACTTAATGTCCACTTCGAACGATAACTCATCCCGAGACTCTTCCCCAGGACCTAGCACCAGCAAAACGGCCCGGCCCGCGGACCGAGACTGCGATGGTATGGAACACTGATCAACGAACACAGCCGAACCACTTTGGGGGCGGGTGGGTGTGGTGGAGGCGGAGCAGACACAAAGGATGCTGGTAATGTAGTTTCCTGTCATGTTGTTGTATGGCCTGTTGGAAATACCAAAAATAAAGTTTTTTTTAAAAAAAAATGGTTCTGAACCGAAAATCGGTGCTGAGAATAGCAGCAAGCACAACTGCCCTAAAAAAGCTAAAGACGGAAGACTTTAAGCTAATCGAGCCGTATCATAGAGAAAATAAGGCTAAAGCTTACCTACACATCAAGGCAACCGCAATTCAAGACTTGGAACGGGAGGCTGGAGGAACATATCGTGAACACGAGGAAATACGACCCCAAATTAGAAGACTAGAGCTGAAGGCCAACTTTGAGGAGACAACAGATAAGAAACATTGTAAATACTCGACTGACACAACTGAGGTATTCCACTCTCGAGATGCTAAAGAAAGGACCAGATCAAGACCTTCCCATTTGAGCAATGACAGGCCATATGGATACCAAAGAAGACAAAGCCTCAGAGAACGCTCTCCACGCCGAACCAGCAACGCCAGCTATAGAAACACCAGACAGGAATCGGCGACAGAGACCTAGTGACACACCCACTGGTGAAAGGAAAGAACCGACGGCAGGAGGACCTTGGAAATGGCTATGGGGAGTCTTCATCCCAAATCGCAAAAGATAGCTATCACAGATGACGGACAATAAACCATATCTTCAAAAGGCACTGACCGTAGCATCATGGAACACCAGAGGCCACGCCCATCTAACGGATCCCAACAGCGAGGTTCTAGGCCAATTCGACATCCTCTGTCTCCAAGAGACATGGCTTCTTGAGAAACCATCAATGGACGGCTTTGAAATTGAGATCTCTTCAGCTGTGAAAGGCCTAATGGGTCGTCCAACATCAGGCTTACTCATCGCAGTCGGAACGGGTCAGGACCTGAAGATCGTCAAGAGGATCACAAGATCTTACGGGGTTCTGGCTGTCCTTATACATTGGAATCCCTAGTCCAACGCCACAGAGTCTTGGTCATCGACACATCTCGCAATAATAACCATCTACTGGAATCCCCAAAAAACGTCGGTTACAGATTTCTGTCAAACAGTGGCTGAAACCATCAACTCCATTGTAATGGAATGGAATACAACACTTATAATCATCTGTGGGGACATGAATTCAAAGTGCGTTCACTCAAAAGACCAACTCGTTCCAACTGTCTTTCCGTCACCAACAGAAAAAAGAGGTCGAGCATGGATGAGTCTGATGACCTCCAGAAACTTTCATAATGCCGCTTGGATCAAGGATTGGCACATGCAGATTCCCACATGGGAAAGGGGAACTTCAACCACCACCCTGGACTACATTTTTGTTTCCAGTGCCATGCTTTCAGAAATCGAAGACTTCCAGGTGGTAAAAACAAATGCAAGCGATCATAACATGCTATCTATGGCATGGTCCTCCAATTCTCACCAAACCAAATGCTACCCAGCCTTAGTCGAGGCCAACACTCAACAAACTCGGCTGCGCTTGACAGCAGCAAGTGTAAGAGCTATAACAAACCAATACGCTGCAGCAGGGGACGCTTCGGCAAGCACCAAGACGATACCAAAGCCAAACTATATTCTGCTTTTGATCAAGTATAAAGCCAAACGGAAAGAGGGCAAGGAACCTGCAGTTAACTTCAACCATGTATATGACAAAACAATAGCAGAAAAAAAAGGGCACTGAGAAAATTAAAACGTAAAGCAAAAGCTGAAAACAACGATCTAGCCTGGGATACGTGGTCCAAAGAACAAAAAATCTACAAATCATGGCTTAGATCCCGCAAAGCTGAACTATATCAAAATGACGCTGAAACAATGCTTAGAACCTTGTCGACTAAAAGATCAGGCGACTTCTGGGCTCTAATCAGCACCTCATGGGGAAACCCGGGAACCAACATGGTAAATTCAGTCACAGAATCGGCATGGGTCAAAGTCTTCACAGATCTCTTCGCAGCCCCGCTGACCACTGAGATATTATACCCTGAGACCAATCTGCTCCCCTGGATTGACCTTTCCTCAAAAGCAGACATAAGCTCAGCCATTTAAAAGCTCAAAACATCAAGATCGCCCGGTACCGATGGGCCCACCAACATTGACCTAAAAAACTACATAAATGAATGGACAGACTTTATCAGTCTCTTGTTCAACCAGTGCAGAGACAGTAGACAGATTCCAGCGTCATGGACCAAAGCAACGGTCATCCTGATTTTCAAAAAAGGAAGCAGGGAAGAGCCGGCAAATTACCGTCCCATAGCGCTCCTGGATATTATAGGAAAATTATTCACAACTCTCCTATTACATCACTTTCAAAGTTGGGCGAAAACGGCCCCTTGCATCGACCACTTCCAGATGGGCTTTAAAAAGAACGTCAGTACCTCTGTGAACATACTCCTTCTAAACAGTCTCAAGGCAAAAATAAAACAGGGATCACCAACTCTCTACGCTGCATTCATAGACCTATCACAGGCGTTTGACAGGTGGACAGAGCGCTCTTATGGAAAAAGTTAAAAGCTTGGAACTGTCTCGAAGAAATTTTAGATCCAATAATAGCGCTCCACACCAAGACATCTCTGTGCGTCCGTCTGAACAGACAAGGTGTACTCTCTAAAGAAATTCCAGCAGAAGGAGGAGTCAAGCAGGGTTGTCCCTTGGCTCCAGCCTTGTTTGTGGCTTTCTTAGGAGACTATAAAGAATCTGAAGTAGCCGTCCACTGCTTTCCCCCGAAAATAGGTAACACCGAGGTATCACAAATCTTATATGCGGACGACATGATACTTCTTGACCAGACGCCGGTAGGTCTTCAACGACAGTTGGACAACCTTGCCAAATATATGACCGCCAACAACCTCACAATAAATAACAGCAAGACCAAAATCATGATCTTCGCCAAAACTCAACATTCTTGCAAAATGGCCAAAACTTGGTCTGTGAACAAAACACAAATCGAAGTTGTCCAAAACTTCAAGTACCTTGGAGTCATCATTTATGGGTCATTGCAAGAGTCCAAAATGCAACAGTACTTATGGGACAAAACGAAAAATCTGTCTTCACAAATGAGGCTGATCGACCGAAAGTTCTGCAAATTTTCGTTGCTGCCAGCTATCGATTTCTACAACGGCAAAATACTACCAGCCTTAACATATGGAATGGAAGCAACAATCACCATGCCGAAATCTATCTGGCCAAAATTGGAAGGATACATCTGGAAAACGGTACTTGGCCTCCCCAACTCAATACCAATATCAGCGGTGAGAAGAGAGCTGGGACTGCTGTCGTTAGAAGCAACTGTCAGTGTGTCCTCAATGTCACTCTACATGAAAACACTGATACGAGATGGCCTCCCGATATTCAACATTATCGATAACGAGCTCAAATTCACCAAATGTCAAGAACTATGCAACTGGGCTGACCAGCAAAAAAATAAATTGGAAAACTTGGCGGGCACTGCAGACGACCTCATAGTCAACCCGCAAAGAGTGATCCAAAAGCTTAAAAACGATGACTGGATTTCCACAGGTGAAAAGGCAGTGGTGATCAAGCTCTTGAAACATTTTCCAATCTTCCACCAACATATAACAAACTAAAAAGCCCTTTGGCTTACTGCACTAAATTCCCGGACCAAAAACTCAGAAAAACCTTCTTAAGAGCTTGGCTTAATCTATTACATACTAGAGAGATCCTAGCGATAAGAAGTCAAGCCAATCACACAACCTGCAGACTGCGCAAAATCCTGGACAACCAAGAAACAGTCCGCCATCTGTTGTTAAACTGTCCAACTTTAAACGCAGAGCGCACAGCCTTCTTGGCCCCTCTGTGGGCCAACTCAGCTCTTGTGGAAGAAGACACATGGTGGTGCCGCCTGATTTCAGGTGAAAAAGCTAGATGGTCAGTGGCTACAGCTAAGCTAATGGAAGCAACATTCGCAAAGATAAATGCCATCGAAACCGCTTCACAACAGCCTACAAGTCAATGCTAAAGTCAAAGATTAAGGCTTGTTCCTCCAGACTTTTTTTTTTTCCCGCCAAGAAAAAAACTCTCTTCTCATTGTCAGCAATTTTACGACGACTCTCGGCAGCTCGTAAGCACTCAGTTGAATAGGTAAATACGTGATTCATCTGTTTACTTGAACATTGGTTTCAATTTGGCTTCTTCTTCTTGTAAAAATCAATTTTCTTTGATTGTACAAAAGTAAATAAAAATAAAATAATATACAGTCTCTTGAATGCCCTAATGGATCTCCCTGCCCAAACTGATCTAAACCTGGATAGGACACACAGGGTCTATTCATCTATTCAGCAGTGCACAAACCCATTACCGGATGTCCTGACCAGCCTTCACTTCTTGCATTAGAAGGAGAAGATACTCAGGGTGGGGGGAAGCACAGGATCCATCAAATTCCGTGAGGCAGAACTATCCTCACGCACCCTGTCAACAGACACACACTTGGCATGGTAACCAATTGGCTGAGAGAGCATAAAGTACGCTACAGATGGCCTTTCCTTGCAAGTTACTCTTTGAGTATTGTGAGAAACCTGACAGTGTTCTCCTACCTACTCCCCTGGGATCCTCTAGTCAGGTGGCCAGGGAAGTGCCATCGTTTTTGGATCCCGACCCTGGGAGTGGACAAGCCAGGGATGATTCATGGACTTGAAGGCGTTGTTCAGGTAAGTAACAGTTTTGTTGAAGTTAATACAAAGCAAGTTTAATTTAGCAGCGATGTCATCATTTTTTAAAATAACTTGTGTCAGTAACGTCTCCAAGATAGAAAACAAGGCAGCAGAGGAGCTGCTCTCATTAAGATTTTGGGATATAGAGCTCTGCTCCTCTGAGATTATGCCAGGATGGGGGAGCGTAATGTTCATGAGGAGCTCTGGAAAAGATTGTGTCAGCAGTGATCTCCTCATAGAACTATTAGCTAATTCTGCCCTCACAGGGGAAATTGTGTGTTCGCAAAGAGTGTCAGTAGTAAACAAATCTTGTGTGTTCGCTGGTGGTAAGCACATATCTGACCTGCCAACAGCGACTCATTGGTGACCAGGCTCAATTAAAAACATGTAGTTGATACAACCAACAGTGGAGAGCTTGCGTTGCCTACCAAAGGACGGTGTGGGAGTTATTAGCGCCTTAACAACAGTCTCAATCATTTTGGATCCAAGACATGGTATAGAAGCAATGAGTTCCTCAGCTAAGTCGTTGCAGAGATCCACCACCACCTCCTGTGTAGAAATGCCCTTGATCAGATAGAAATCAGTAATTTCTGTGTCTGTTTTATTATTCCTCACAGTGTTAACATTGAGGACAGGCTCAAAGGGAGCGTCTCTGGCTTTGTATGTTTTTATCAGCCACTTCTATAGGCGGAGATTCCATTTCAACAAGAAGCGGTGGGCCATTCATTAATGAGGCATTGGGCAAGCTTGTCAATGACGCCATAACAACCTCCCGCTTGCCCTCAACAGTTCATTGTACAGCGAGTTTGGGGGAGACTGCAAATGTTCACCCATATAAGAGGGTGTAGGAGGGTAAACCATTTGAGTGCGCCTGGGCCGTTCCACTTATGGTGCGGCGAGCTGCCCCACTTGCGTCCGGTGCCCGGGATCGAACCGAACGAGCAGCTAATTGAAGGACCAAACCTCAGAGACCAAAGCCTTTTCTAGATAACCCTGAACATTAAGGAACGAAATACGATATATATCAAGCAACCTCAGGGAGGTTACGGTTTGGAGACCGATCACAAATTGAGCTATAGAGATAAGACAGCACATACCAAACTGGTAACAACCCCTGAACACAAATGCCTTGAAAACGACCTAGTGGCACTAACATCAATCACGTGTTCACCCATAAAGCCTTGTCTGCCCGCCACCGCATGTTTTGCCACTCGCACAGTGGCAGCAGTGGGTGCCCTGCGTTTCGGCGTAGCTGTGTTATTAACAGTAATAATTGAAAGGAAGCCTTGTTGAACTCTACCCCCTTCCCATGCCTGTGTTCAGAATCACAGGACACTGTTTGGGTAAAAGACTCTTATGAAGGGGGAAAAAGGTAGTATATTTTTTCACAGGCATGCTCCAAAAACCATGAGCACAACAGAATTTAAACGGGTCCAAAGTTTTTGGATTGCAATCATTACTGAGCAGTAATTGTGCAAATGGGAGGGGCTCCTGTGGGAAAAATATGAATCACTGTGGAAAGCAATAGAGCGTACTGCTTACGGTCTCCCCAGGGGCTGCTTACCGCCAAGTCATCAGGTGCCGCTTCCCACAGACTGCTGACTGCCCACCCATACACATCTGCTCACTCCTCTCGCATTCACGAACTCCACAGTTTTTAAGGAAGAGGCATATCTTTCTGCTTCCATTAGCAGACTCCCCCTCCTGGTAACAGCACAATCCTTGACATTCAAACAGAGCCGGCTGCCCAAGCCAGACATGAATATGGAAAGTTGGTTAACACTCCTATTCAGATGCATCGCAGGTGTGTTCAACTTTTGAATATTACTGTCAAGCAAATAGGTTCTTTGCCTTATGGAGAACCTGTTTTTGTGTTGCTTTTAGGGGGGACTCAAATACTGGGGGTTAGTATTCCACTCTTCGGAAACACATATAGGTTAAAGTAAGAACATTTGATCCTTATAATGCAATGTGTTCCCTGCATATGACATAAATCCACATTTATGTATGTATTGAGGGGGTCTAGGTCAGGGAGGTTCCACAAATTACTCATTGATGAGATATTCTTCGGAGAGTTGCACATCCTCAGCCGTCTTCGGAATTGTAGGAGAGAGGGAAACAGTCTGATGTTAGGTGGAATGTTGTTCCACATTCTTGGTGTATAGTTGGAGATGGCTTGTAGCCTCTTCCTTTTCTTTATTGCACTTTTTGGTTTACAGCTTACCAATTTCCAGGCTTCTAGTGTTTTGTTGCATTGGCCTCCACAGGTGATGAGTTTGTCAGCAAGGGCACTGGTGGTTATTGCCTTTTCAGCGATGCAGGCGGTCTTGAAGGTGATCCAGAGATTAATGGTAGCCAGGGTAGTTCCTGCACGATGGGATGATATGGTCATATTCTCTCAGCCCCTTGATGATACTGGAAGCCACAGTGATGTAAGGGGTCACCATGGAGGCAGGAGACAACTAGTCTTTGGACGGTGGTACTGAAGTCTACTTTAGGAAGGTCGGACATGCTCATTTTATTCTTCATCGTGATGCAAGTCCTGAATGAGAGATTTTCATGTGATGTAGAATCCTAGTGATTTGTTGTGGTTGGTGAAATAGGGGTGGGGAGCCATTGTGTTTCAGGTCGAGCTTGGAGGATTTCTAAATGCATTTGCTGTGTAGGGTATACAATTCCAAAAACACTCTCATGAAGCAGGTTGCCGAGTTTCACCACATACTGTGCTCTTTCCTTCATCAGGTTCTTGGATACCAAAGGTAGCCATGATGGGTCTCCTGCTGGTGCTGGGTGAGCATTTGAACTGGAAGTATGATGCTAATCTTGTGAGAGAGGTCTTGAAGGTCCCATTTAGAGAAGGCTTTCTGTTCTGCACTGTGCTGGTGGGGGCCTGGGCTGTCAGACCATCAAGAGCTGATGTCCTTGCTAATCAAAGATTCTCATTAAGAATGTGAATTTTCTTTGCCGCCATAATAGATTTACTGAGGTAGCCAGTGAGATATCCCAAAACCTATAAATGGGTTTGCAGATTGTACCGACAACCCCAGATCTGTCTCATTCATTGTTTGTGGACATTTTTAGATGCTTTTGGGCACGTGTAAAAGAAACCAATAGACGTATCGTCACCAAACTAACAAAGAATCGCAAGTCAGACCGGAAACCCACTCCTCAGAAACATTTTGCATGTGACCATTCAGAGGTTGATGTTGTAGTTGAGAGCAACATTTTGTCTGTGTAAAATTAATGAGAAAACATAAGTTTAGGGACCCCATATTGTTACAGCCCAAGGTCTAAATCCAGTTGTGGTGACTTGACACGTCGAGACGCAATTTGGTCTTTCTGACAATGTACCCCTCAAGAGTACAAAAGGACAGATTGAGTTGAATATTGCCCGAAAATGCTTGTACACCCTGGTACTCAGACAGCTGGCTGCAAGAAAAAGTAACCAAGCATTAACATTTGGCTAGAGGTACTGTTATCTCAAAACAAGATGAAGAACAGATACTCGGAAGCAAGAAACTCAAAATGGGACTGAATACTTCTGAACTAGATGGGTGAGTACCCTAAAACAAGAAATGCAACAATTACCGGAAGGATAGTAGTGGAAGGGAACAAAGCATGAACCAAAGTGTATTTGCTTACCAATTTAGTGGACATGTGACAAACAGCAGTTGAATTCTGATGAATGAGGCGGTAGTCCTGGAAACCCAATGTCCTGTTTCCTATTCCCGCCGGCACGAGGACGCCTAAAGAGTCATTTGATCCTTGCGCCGTTGCGCTGATGTTCTTTGATCCTTGCACCGATGCGCGACAGTTCTTTATGTTCCTTAAAAGTCTTTAAGCAGAAAAACGGAGGATGAAGAAATGACTGTAGCTGGAATAATCCGAATGGCTTTGGCAAGCGGGGTAAGACGTGAAGAGGACCAAGCAGTCCGTGAGTGTTCCAAGGAAAGTAGTTAACGGGTAAGACTTGAAGAATGATGCAAATGCAGTCCGTGGCCGTTCCGGGTCTGTAATGAGCAGGTAAGACTTGTGGGAAGAGACGATACAGTCCGTGGACGTTCCGTGTCTAGTAATAAGCAGGTAAGACTTGTGGGAAGAGGCGATGCAGTCCGTGGATGTTCCGGGTCTAACAATGGGCAGGTAAGACAAAGGCAATAGACAAGAACCATGCAAGAAGTCACTTAGAAAAACAAGGAGTCGAGGAACCAGGAGACAGAGTAACAAGATGCGTAGTTTAAGAGTTTTTGCAAATTCAGAAGCACCACTATGCACAGGGGCAGGGCTTAAATGCTTTTCAGGTGACCGCACACACAGCGTGGCGTCGTAGGCCTGACAGCCTACGCAAATGCAAGGGGCGCCAGCGTCTCCACAGCAACCCATAACGTTTCCTGAAAGGGAGCATGTAAACAAAGGAACCATGATTCTGAGGAGTTACAGAGCGTCCCGCTTTGGAGTGAGAACCGTTCACTCTATTGTGTATTCTGGAATGTTTGCATTTACGCGGAACTTCTTTATGATCATATGCAGAACCATCGAGTGGAACCCTGACACATATATACCCTGCTCCCTCGATGAAGCCTCATGAAACTTTCCCAAAACTTCACTGTGGTCTATTTTTTTGTGTTTCATGACAATTCCTTGAATTGTATCAAAGTTATAAGCCTTCAAGGAAATACATTCTTGTGGGGAGACATATACAAATGCAGTAGCACCTGAAATAACCAGTGTTTGATAAATGAATTTGTTTGCATAAGTAAACCTGGAGTGAACATCAAATTGACCAAGTCACATAAGACATCTATTAGACAAACCAAATGGACTAAGGATTTAATTGCATAATTCTATATCCTGGCATATTTCCGAAAATGTTACAGTAGGGAAAGAACTGTAATGAATTAGGAAATTCTAATGGATTCAGCATGGTAATTAAGAAAGGTGCCCAATATGAGGATTCTGAAGTGTGCAGTCTAAACCTCATGTGCCCCATTGAAGCAAGATCTGAAATCCATGTTAACCAAAGACTCACATTAGGACAGTGAATTTCCTTTGACATCATTGATAGTGAATTTTATAATCCCAATTTTTGAGAACAACCAAACCTTTTGAGAAAAGAAAGATTGTTTATTAAGACTATTGTGACGTTGAACTGTATTTCCTTTCCCAAGATCCAATGTGTGGTATTTCATACCACAATCTGCATTCTTGATTGCTCTCTCCGACTTTCTGTGCACCTCCATATCATCATCACATAGGTGATGTTTATTTCGTTTTCTCTCTGGTGTCTAGTAGACCCATGGTATTGCTCATTAAATCATATAAACCATGTATAGGTTCTTATATGCAGCTTTAAAAAATACCCCATCTTTGCATTTACCATGAACATGTGCCACAACATTTTCAGTTACCCTATTTTTTAATGTGTACTCATTTTCATTTTATTTGAGATATACCGGTTTTATTTTATACATTTGTGGGAATTTCTTTTTATTTGTTAAATTAATTATGTTGGGCTAATATTGCACTTTTATTTTTATAATGCAACTATTTGATAATACACTGTACTATTTTCCACATCTGTCATACAAACAATTACATTCTTTAACAGATTGACAGGCCAACTGTGAGTTACATTTAAAAACCAAATTTGGGTAAGGTAAACCTTCCTTTATGCTTCTTCCCCCTTCAGGCAAAATAACCCCTATTTGGAACATGCAGCAATTTCTGAGAATTGGCCCTCTCACTAATTTTTCTTGTCAAGCGTTTTATTTCGTTCAATCCATTGTTGAATTTCTTTTCTAGGAACAAGAGCCACCGCGAGATGAGGATTCTGACTTTATTCTTAATGATGGCGACCTAACCTTGACCTACGGAGACACGGCCATAACCGCGAATGGATCTTCTGGCCCACACACAGCCACAACAAGCATGGATGGCAGAAGAAAAACAAACAGCTCTGAAGAAGCCTTGGAGCGTGAGTTAGGAATGAGCGACAATGAAATCACCAACAGGGGCACCAGGCTAGTGTTTCCTTTGGAGGACAATTAGTGAAGTGGGAAACAGAGGCATAGAAGGCTCATTGAAGGAAGGAGGTCTGAAGAACTTCAGATCCCGGTGTGCTTGGGTTGTTCAGGTGGATGAGCTGAACTAACAATCAAGGAGTGGCTTTGCGGAGACCTGAACATATCTAACTGTCGTGTGGATTCATTTCAAGATGTTGACCACAGAGGTTCAGAAAATGTCTACCTGTTTGACCTAACACAGAGTTAGACAGTGAACCAGCATACTCCACTTCACACACACAGTGGCACACATTAAAAAACTATTTACTGAGTCAAAGATATGTTGGCATTATGCAATGATCTGTTAAGTTATTAGGCAAAAGCAGTTTTCTGTGATATGTGTTTGTAAATATGATATCCAGTGCAGTTAATGCATTGTACTATATGCATAAGGGGCAACGGAAACTGTGTGAGTGTTCATAAGCCTACAAATGCATGCACTGTATGAATGTTCTGCAAAACAGTCATTTAAATTACTGCTCTTCATTCAGATTAGGAGTCAATAGGCTAATTGCATGAATGCAAACTTTATTTTGGATATTTCAGGAGCTCTTTTTTCTGTTGGTTTTATGGCACGCTAGCTGCATTTTTTATTTTTAGGTCAAATCTGGGAAGGAGGCAATGCACTGGCACCCCTTCTTTCATTTTTCAATCACATGGAGAACACATTTACTAGAGAATAAAATCACAAAGTGGAAGCAGAACCCATACACACATTTTCCTTACAGCTACTGTTAATTTATTTCACAACAAATCTAAACATATTTCCTGCTATGCCTTACCAAACCCTTCCAACTGTTTCCTAATTTGAGAAGCTGCTTTAAGCAGTGATTGTCATAAACCAGACCTTACCATCATTGTGTAGGTTTTTGCCAATAAAGTATTGAAGTAAGTGTTCAGACAAATATCTTTCTGAATGCTGTGATGGAATAATTAACCATTATTAGGGTGTAACACATTACAAGATGCACACACACAGTATGATCTTTCCTAATTTATCAATGACTGTGCTGTGTAGCACATTATAATTACAGCTCTACTCTAACTAAACAGTCTTACAATGAAACTATAGAGCATGAGTTTCACACACACACACGTCCACACACACACACACATTTTCTCAGAGATGTTGCCTTTTTATTTCCCCCCAACTATGTTGGTTTAAACAAGCTTTATTTTCCTCTTCAACAACTAAAACTCGAGAGTTTTGACCAGTGTTATCCAGCAAGCCCTTCTGTTCTGAAAATGTATGCATATTTAAGGTATTACCATATGAAATATAAAGCATTTCCCTACATTGTGAAATCATTTTAAGCATGCATCTAATAATATAGGATGCAAAGTGTACAAGACCACAAAGTCATGTTGGAGCAATAAAAGACCAGGTTGTACTCAGAATATTTCAGATATGTAGTTCCTATGTTCCAAAGATTCATCCAATATTCGTCATCCATAATGATTTGTAAGTACTTTAAATTGAATAATTATGATGGATAGTTGACCAGAGGTATAGTTTTTGATACACACCTTTTTCAACACTCCCATATCTGCTGTATCGAAACCGCACTTAAAGTGGCCAATGACATTTTTAATAGATCTAAAGCAAGTACTGTATCATTTTCATCTTACTCGTATAACTTTAAACCAAAATATTCGAGCTCCCATAACACCTCATAATCGGGGCCATTTTACAAGTGCCCAAGTAGAAACCTAATTGGAAATTAATGATGAAGAGTGCACTGTGTCATTATCTCTAATTGCCTTTTTCATTCATGTGTTTCCAATTGAGCATAGTATATGTTCATTTCTGCCAGTGGTTAACACCTCTGAAGCAAGCCCTTGTGAAGACCGCTGGACATTACATAATGTATCTTTCTGTACACGGTTTCACTCTAGCCATTACTGATAAAGTAATAGATTGCTAAACACTCAGGCAACCACAGTAATTTGAGCTATACCAGCAAGGTGTTTGCAATATATCACCAATCAAACATTTAGTGACAACCACACCTAAATATTTAATTTATCGGTTCTGTGGATAGCTATATTTACTAATTTAATGAAAGTATGGATGTACTATTTGCATTCATTACATTCACTACGTTGTATCTGTATGTACTTTGAAATCAGAGTTATTTCCAACTATACCAATATTTGCTGAGCTAACAAGAACATTTTACACTCTATTCCCATATATATCAGTTCTTTAAAATGTTCTGAGTCCTTCCACTATGGCTTTGTTGCCATATTGAATATAAGGTGGGCAGGTTGACATACTTATATAGTTCCTGCCTATTTAGTCTTCCGAAATGAAAAAGTAGTATTCCTATTTGTGAGTATTAAATAAGAACTGTATCATGTTAATGGGTTTCTGACTCACCTCTCAGTTATCCAAAAGTACCTATTTGAGTTATATGCTCCACTAATTGAAGGCACAGACGTAGATGGCTTTTAAACTGAATCTATTGAACCCTTTGAAATTAAATGGGTTATTTGTTGGAATGATAAGTTCCTACTCACAGGTATTTGTATACAAAAGAATGATCTGTGACTACTAAATGTTATTAAACACACTTACAGTAACCTCCAACTTTGGTGTCTCCATTCTCTCAGCACAATGGTGATATATTTGCTTCTTTTGTGACACTTCATGTGTGCATTGGGTATAACAAGCTCACACAATGTATTTTATTAATCTGTTTTCAAAGGTAATTGCAATATTTTGGCAACAAGAAAGTTCTTATCAGTATCATCCATTTAACAATTTCTGTTCCTAATAATAACTGACATATCAATGCCGCCTGGAGCCAATACGTAGTCTTACAGATCACAAGATAGTGTTTCCATGTTGATATGTATTTCCAATGAAAGAGATGACTAGAGCTTTGTTCAAGATCAAATTTCACTCATTCACATTCCAAATATAAAATTGACTGTAGGTAAGAGTTGTTCTGTGTTGGTTCATAACAATATGTTGGGCCTCATTACGACCCTGGCGGTAGCCGTGCTGGGAAAAAAACAGCATGGCTGCTGCCAGGTTCAGTTTTGTTCCACCGCCTAGCAATGGGAAATTACCAGGGAATTAATTTTAAAATGACTCCCCATTCCCCCTAGAGTCCCATTGGACTCAATGGGAATGGGGAGGACAGAAGCACCGGCACTGTGTTGAACAGTGCCGGTGCTTCCGTCAAGTCTGCGGGCGGGTGCCGTCCCGCCCGCCAGGTCAGACCTGGTGGCGGGACAGCACCCGCCCGCAGAACTCAGAGTGTTCCGGTCCCAGCACCGTTGGTACCGGACCGGCATACTCATAATGAAGCCTGTTGTGTTCTTATTTAATGCATGTAGGCAGTTTACAAGATATGGTACAAAACAGAAACAGGTTGTTTCCTTGACTTAGTGAATACAGATGTCAATGAGTACTAGTTCAATTCTAATAATGTTCCTTCTGGAAATGCACATTATCCTTCATGGAGCTGTTTGGGTCATTACACAGATTGTGTATGCTTTGAAAGAGTTGTTACAAAATCAGTCTTAAAGTCAGCACCCTTAATCAGAAAATGCAGCAACAAGCTACTCCCATTCGGATAGATAGTCTTTATATCACGTTGCACATTTGAAAGTAATTTTAAGCATCTTCACAGGGCACTTCTAACTAGACAGAGTGCAGAGTTTGCTTATTGCAGTGCGAGCTCAGCTTTAGGATGGTTCTTTGTAATAATAGCCTGCTAAAATACAACCCAAACGTCAGGAAAAGAAAAACCCAAGTGAACCTTTGTTAATATAAAGGTTGAAAACAAATCATTTTAAAATGAAGAATGTAAAAGTAACAAAATGGTTCCTATTTTAATTTTTTTTAAATGGTCATATCGTATTTTTTTTTTTTACATGTGATAATCTTTTGTTTAATCCTAGTCAATCTGGGGATCTCCTTCTTTATTGGGACCACCTTCTTGTACTTGTTCCTATTTGCTATAGTGATGAAATTCCTTCGAAAAATAAAAAGCCTGTCATATCACCCAGCATAATTCGTACCCTGCACAATTTCATTTTTAGCTGATTTTCTTTAAATTAATTTGGGGTTTATGGTGTTATTTGTACTATTCACACTTTAGGGTACATCTACAACAAACTTCAATAAAAGCAATCTTTATCCTGGCTCTTCTTTCTGACTCGGAAACCTTTCTCAGTGAAAATTCGGATGTTTGTGCCTTTTCTGATATTTCCTAAATGTTGTTCAACCCTTGAAAATGCTACATTTTAGAAATGTTTGTAAGATTCTGTAAGCTAGTATTCACCAGAAGACCCTTTGTGCTAGGGTATGTAGCTTTACCCCAGAGAAATCTGCTTCAGACCTTTGTTTATTTACTGTGAAACTTAATTGTGAAAAAATAAAAATGTTTATGTAGCTGTGCAATCAGGACCTCTGCAGATTGCCTGTCTTTGTGTTGGTTCTTTTCATAGCTGTTCTGCTGTCATTCCCCAAATAAGAGCACAACTAGGGCAGAGGAAACCACTGTACCATAACTGAGATGTTTTAAACTGCATATTTCTGTGAATTGTTATTTAAACAGCAAGAGGAATTTGTATATGAATGAAGCTTATAGATGATCGATACATTGTTTGTTGTTAGTTTAATGCCATTTTTACAGAGGAAATTAATACTTCAATTGCAGGGTGCTATATGAATGCTGCTAAAATATTGCTGAGCTAACTGAAATGATCTGAAACCGACCTTACATAACTGTCAGAAATATAAAAACCTGTGATTGTTTTTGGAAAGTATGACTTGGGGGATAGATAATGGCTTTGGTCAGTGTAAGTGAATTCAGTTTTCACCGGTAGCCCAGTTATTATATATGTTCATCTACTCTCCAACACCCAATCCAAGTTCATGTGAACCTCTTACCGCTTGCTATAAAACCGAATGGTCAATTTTAATGAAAGTACTGTTTGCTTTTTATTTAATATATTCCGTTTTTTTGCATCTGGATGTTGAAGTGAGCTCTAAGCAAGAGTCCATTTAATTGTATTTCGTTGATCAGCAAATGAATGATGAGGAGTTGTTTTATAGACTGCAATAAATGAATTTTGACAAACTATGGATTCCATTTCAAAATGTTGAAATCTATTCATTATCATTGTAACACTGCCTTACGTATGCTTGAGCAGCTGCATGGCCTTGCCAACTATTAGCTGTCTGGTGTATGATTCTCACTATGGGCTAGGGTCGTAACGTGTGTTAAGTAACATGCAAAATGATGGATTTTAACCTCGTTTCTGGGGCATGGAATTGTAAGGTAACTTGAACTTATCCGAATTCTAGTGCTACTCGCTTTTGCTCTCCCTACTTACATTTGGATGCAGCAGGAGCATGGTAGTGCTCTGGGTGATGGCCAAATCACTCAAGTCAGCTCAACTGAAATCACAGCAAGTAAGCGCAGTAGCACACTTTTGTGTGGAAATTTCACATAAATGTTAATGTATAGTCATGAGTTTCATGTCCTCTTAACATTTGGTTGTTCACAGAAATTGTCATTGCTTCTTTATCCAGTCTTGCTTCCTCCAGAAGAGTCCATGTGACAGTTTCTTCATTTCTATTTGTATTTTATTTGTGTTTTATAAAGCACCTTAATCCAAAGCGCTGAACATTTTAAAACAGAATATGGTACAATAAAAATGGTTAAACAGTTAAACAATCAAATCCAGATAGCAATCATTCAGGGATGTTGACGAAGGTGGGTTTTCAAGGAAGCACGAAAGAGAGAGTAAACAGTGATAGATCAAAGTGAGAGTGGAAGAGCATTCCAGTTGAGGGGAGCAAGAAGCTGAAAATATCGGAAGCAAGACTGGGCACATGGAGGGCAAGCAACCACAAGTCCAAAGAGAGAGGAAGACCGAAGAGAACAGGCCGGGGTGTAGAAAGATAAAAGCACAGCAAGGTAGTTAGGCACAAGTCCATAGAGGGATTTAAAGACGAGGCAAAGAAAGTGAAATTTGACTTAAGAATGGAAGGGAAGCCAACCAAGTGTAGCAAGAGAGGAGGAAATAGTGTCTCGATAGCGAAGAAGACAAAGGAAACGAATAGAAGAGTTAAAGACTGACTTTAGTGGGGCAAGAGGAGAGCTTGGAAGACCAAAGAAAGTAGTAGAGCAGTAGAAGAGTCAAGAGAAGATCAGTGAGGAAATTAGAAATTTAGATGCCTGGAAAGTGAGGAAGGGGCAAGCTTTAGAGATATTATGAAGGTGGAAATGGCATGAATAGGAGGTGAGAGAAATGTGGTGAGAGAAGGAAAGATTGGAATCAAAGTGAAGAGCAAGATTACGAGCAGTAGTAGAAATTGCAAGATTAGAGGGAGGGAAGGATATGAGTGGTGGTGGAGGATGGAGGGGAAGAGTTTTGGCAGGGAAGAACAGAACCTCCATCTTCCCTGCATCAAGAGTTAGAAAGTGAGAAGACATCCAAGATTTAATAGCAGTAAGACAGGCTGTGAGGGTGTGGTGAATTTCGGGAGTAATGGAAGAGAAAGATGGAAATAGTTGAGTATCGTCTGCGCAGAAGTGATGGGAAAGACCAAAGGAAGAGATAATAGCCCAGAGTTGTGAAGTGTGCAATGAAACAAGGAAGAGGCGTAGGACTGACCCTTGGGATACGCCATGGTTAGAGGAAAAGATGTAAAGGTTTTGCCTGCCCATGAGACAGAGAAAGTCTGATTAGAAAGATAAGAGCTAAACCCATATAGAACAGGACCCTTAAAGCCATATATATATTCATAAATGAATAGCATTGAAAAAAGAAATCTATTTGTCATGGTTGAAAAATATTGCTGCCCAATTCTTTAGAGGAATATTACATTAATGCTGGTTAATCTTATAGGTAACAGTGCAGGCAATGGTCAACCTTATGCAGCAAATCTTTGTTGGAGATATTTTATGTACCAAGCTGTCGACAAAGGATGTCCCAATATTGTGTCTGCTCAATATTATTGATAAACTGTTTGCTCAAAAAGTATTATGCGGTTTGTGCCAGCTTTATGCTTCAAATAATCACTTCATAAGGATGATGTAAACTCTTTAATTCAATTGTAGTTTGCTTTTTTGTTATTCCATTCTAAATAAATTATGATTTCAATATTGGTTTTCCCACATTATTGTCAATGCAATCCAAATTAGGTTTCATAGGTTGTATCACATATATTCCATTTGGAAAGCTGTTTAGTTGTATCTAATTCTTTCAGTTTGAGAGCTGATTCAAATCTTAACTTATATTCTCATTGCATACAAATATGGTGCATATCTTCAAGTGGTAATAGTCTTATCATCAATAGTCTTATCCTCAACACGTGTTTACCACTGTGCCTCCAGTAGGTCATCAAGAGGTTTATAATAGTATCTATTTTTAAGTGTCTAAAAGAAAAAAAGGATAAAGAAATTAACTTAAATATTTTATTTTTAGAGGACACTTTTTTGTGTGTGTATTGTTCATAGTCATAGTGATTATATATAAAGCATTGTATGTATATATATATATATATATATATATATATATATATATATATATATATATATATATATATACCTATATACATTCTTAACTCAAGCTTATAGTCCGGTATCTAGGAAGTCTTATTGTTGAGATGATTGGCTCTTCTAGGTAGCTTCTTATTGAGGGGAATCATCTGTAAGGATTAAAATGATTTCTATTACAGATGCCCCTTGAATTACAAGCACATTTTGACTAAGGATGCACATTATAGTTTGCAAGTTTATTGATTCTAAGTAAGCATAATATAGGTGCCCAATTATTTATAATTTACCTGAATTCGTTAGATTCTCTTGTATTCAATTGTCCACAAGTTCAGAACGCTGATCCATGCTAGGGATCAGCATTTCAAAATGGCTGCTTTTTGTTGTGCTACGTGATAGTGTCATTACGCTTTTGTGCGCGTTGATGTCATTGCACCAAATATCGTTGCGGCCATCCCGATGTACCACCAGTTTGTTTATGTTTTAATTCCATATGGATGTTTGTGTATATCCATTTGTGTAGTAAAGGAAACATTATTAATACAGATCTGCTCATATGGTGATTTACCTTGAATGTTCTAATTATAAACGTTATCACAAGGTTGTCATTTGCAAATGTGTCCTTATTGCCCTCAATTGCTGTCTGATTACTTAACTATATTTTTATTTTGCTAGTGAAAGGGCATTATTTGTGTGGATCCAATAGCTTGGTAAATTACCTTGAATGTTCTAATAACAAAAAAAAGTCTCTAGATTATCATTTGTATGTGTCCTTATTGCCCTCAATTACTTACTGGTCGCTGGACTATGTTAGGTCTCTGTTTTATAAAAGGTTATATGGTTTAGTTTTTGGGCAACTGGAAATGGTTCACTATTCTTGATGTTAAAGAATGACTCTTAGTATGAGATCTACGTGTTGTGTGTACCTTTTAGTGCAATTAGGTCTGTCTCTCATGCAGATAAGGATAACATTAGTACTTAATAACCAGTTTCTCATTATTCTAGTAACTGTATACTGTGTACACTTGGTATTGCTCATTCAAATATAATTGTAGATTTCAATATCTTGATTTAGGCCAGATATACAAGTGTCCATTAGGTTAATCCTTCTGACTTCTTTCAGTTGTAAAAGTAATTCTCTGTCTCCATCTCTAGGTGTTAAGTCCACTTTCTCTAGTCCAAGAAATCTGATTCTTTCTAATGGGTCATTTGGATGTTCTGTGTGAAAATGATTGGCCATTGGATATTTAGAGTCTTTATTCCTGATAGCTCGGAAGTGTTCCATTATTCTTAGCTTCAATGGACAAATGGTGATGCCTATGTAGTTTGTTATAGGTCCATTGTATCCCATAAATTACAAATATTGTGTTGCAGTTAAGAAATTGTCTTATTATCTTGGTTTTCCCATTTGGTAGCTGAATTGATTCTTTGCTGTTCATTATTTGGGGACATATTTTACAACTGCCACATTCTTGGTTGCTCGTGATTGGTTTAATATTCCACATTGTTCACAGATCTTTTTGTTCTTGTTTTGGTGTAAGAAAACTAGGGCTAATCTAATTTTTAATAGTAGGTGACCTTTGATAGATCAATGCTGGTTCATCATCTAAATATGTGTTTATGTCTTGATCTAATTTAAGGGGGCGGGAGCGGGGTATCCAGGCAGGGTATATGCTCAGATCTGCTTACCCTCAATAAATATGCAGACTGGATAATGCCGGTGGGTGTCGCACTTCTCCTGAAGCCAACGACGGGTTCACGGGATGGGTTCCTACCCATCCGAAGATCAGCGCTTCAGCAGAGGTGCGATCACCTCTGCTCAAATGTTTTATTAGATAGATGGTTTGGTCTTAGGTCTTTAGATACTGCCTTATGGAAAAGGTTGATTACATTATCAGCTGGTAATATCGGAATAAATTTGAGCGTGGTTTCAATGTGGTTTCCTCTGAAAGATTCATTGCAATGCCTTGTTCTGTGAATTGTTCAATTGTACATTCTTGCTCCATTTCGTGCAAGTTCAATAGAGTGACAGGGTCCTCTGTGTGTTCAACTGTTAGATCTGTTGGTATTAGGTATGCTTCTGATGTAGTTGGTTTCTTCTGTACAGTCTCAAAAAATGTTTTAAGTTTAAGACGTCTGCAAAATGTTTATATATCTAGATTTGTTTGAAAATAGTCTGAATTGCATGTTGGACTAAATGATAAACCTTTATTTAGGGCATGAAGGTCTGGGTTGATGTTTATGTTGGACAGGTTAATAACCAAGCAAAAAACTGGAGGCAAATCCTGCACTTGACCGCCAAAAATTGCCAATTCTGCCAAAATTCCCACGGAGTCCCATGGACTCCAAAAATGGGGTCTTACACTGCCCTACCACCACTTCTAATCCTGCGGTAAATCTGCGGGACCAAGGGCAGTAACAGCGATTGAGTTGATCAGTATTTCAGAGGATTTGCCACCGAAATACAACCAAAGTCATAATGAGGCTCCATATGTTTGCATGTGCATGTTCGAAAGATTTCTTTTGTAGGGTCAAAGGGCATGCCACACATTGACCACATTTGTGATGTCCAACTATCGGAGGTAAATCCCATAGTGTGTTCTGTGTTTGTGGGGGTGGCTCTATGAAGGTGTGTACTAGAGCGTCTCTTAGATTTCTGTTTTTCTTGAAAGCAAAACATGGCACATTGTGCAGAGTGCCGGGGTGTTTCACCAAATGCCAGTTCTTCTTGATGGTTTTCGGGATCAATAGGCTTAAGGGTCCAAAAGTGGTGACACATACCAGTCTTCCCAAATCTTTTTTCGGTTTGTTTTCCAAACAGATTTCTCTAGGTGTATGTTTGGCTCTCTTTTTGGCTTGGTTGATGGCCTTTTTTGGGTAGCCTCTCTCTGCAAGTCGTTGGGTTAGTCCTTCCGCATGTTGATGGAATTTTGCCAGGTCTGAACAATTTCTTTGTATACGCAAAAATTGTCCGTAAGGTAAATTGTACTTTAATCCCATCGGATGATAACTTTGGAAGTGCAACAAAGTGTTGCGGTCCGTGGGTTTTCGAAACAACTCAGTTATTAGTCGATCCCCGGTCTTGTAGATATGCAGATCCAAGAAATCTATTTGGTGGTGGTCCCAATGCATGGTAAAATTAATGTCAGTATTTCTTAAGTTGATCCAACTGTGGAACTGTTGTAGTTCCAAAGGTGTCCCCTGCCATATAATAATCACGTCGTCAATGTATCTCTTCCATAATGAGATGTTTCCTAGGAAGGGGTTGTCTGGCGTGAAACTATACTTTCTTTGTTAATTCCAAATGTTTTCTGTCATTATGAAACTATGTATTAAGTTTCCAGGCGACACGCCTTAATTCTCACCCTCTCGGGCTGTAAGTAATACAATACAAACTGTCCACCTACTTAATTATGTTTTTTCTCTGCTGAGATTCCTGAGACACATAAACATTTTGTGATCCATGCCACAACATATTGAAATTAAGTATTTTCGGTAATCACAACCTCATGGGGCCATTAGCTATGTTGTCTCAGAGTATAAAAAACCAATGCCACCCCGCAATGCTTACGGTTGCCATGACAACCGTTTGTCAACAATATTGTCTAAATTAACTTTTTAGACACGCGTTGACACTAATCACACCCATAATTGATTGAGCTTTTTTTGTGCCCCCCGGATGGAGCAGAATCCATCATTTTGTTTCTCACTCGATCCTAGGGCCATTCCAAGATGGCTGACATATAAATACCTACAGGGACCTAGCAACAGCGTTACCAACGCTTTGCAGTCAGGCCCCTGCAGTCTCAACTGTGACACAGCAGCCTGAGGAGCTCCAGCTCGTACTTTTTTGGCAGACAGGCTGCCCATGCTGCAACCCTCACAGGTACTTTAAAATAAACCCTGCACTTACTGCTATATATATGAGATAGTTGTTACTAGATAACCACACTCGCCTTGAGCCATATATATTTTTTAGCTGTGCAAGCCGTGTCTGTTTCCCACTGATACCACCCTGGATCAGCATTTTTCGACCTCCAGCGAGAGGTAAGATTTTTTTCCCTGCATATAATAAAAAACTTTTTTTCATGCCTTTTTAAACGGGGACATGTTTAGCTTCAACCTCCCTTTGCTTCTCTCGTTCTCTGTTATTTGCAACAGGACCATACAGAGACCAGCCCATGCGGCTAGCAGATCTCAAATTTAGCGCCTGTGAAATCTATTAACCCATAGGTAAGCTATGTGCTTTTTGATTTTACATCAACCACACGTGATTCACTCAAACTAAATAATTTTGGCTCAGACACCCCCCTGACTGTAGTCTCCTTCCCCTGCAGCACAGACATCAATCTACACAGAACTCCGTCCTGATGAAGGCCTTGTTAAAGATGAGACACACATAGCCCACCTAGAAACAGCTGAAACACCTGGTGTAGACGCACTACTCCCCCCAAAACTACAGCACATTAATGCTGTTTACGCAAGAAAAATAATTTTGTGTACCTACCATTGTTCTATGTGTTTTCCACAAATGTTGACTTGAATATGTACACTGCAATATGTGAATTTCTTGGCAAATCCTAATAGGAGTCAGGTTTGTTACGCACACACAATTTGGAGATTGTCCCAAAAAATGTTTGTTTGGCACTGTGTGTTGTAAATATATTTTTTTGTCTGATTGTTCTGTTTTAGCAAACCATTTTGATGTCTTAATTTCTCTAAATGTTGGATTTATGTCTTTTTGCACACAACTTTAATATAAAAAAATGAGATTTATCTCTACAACATACTATTGAAGAGTGATTCCTTCCTTAGCAATGCAGAGTTTGATAATACATGTGGAGGTGTTGTTCTGAGCCTAGCATCCTTGGACCTATTCATTTGTATCTTTTGTTTTCCTAGTTAACCCTCCTGGGTAGAATAGGTTCCACACCAGGAGCCCTATTTTTTGATTCTTGCCTGTACAGCCCGTGGCTGTGGGCATCGACCGACCCATAACAAGGTCAAAATCTAGCTATAGTAAAATAAATTTCCATCTGTCATCTATGGATAACGTCAATGTAGTCTCGTATACCGATGACTATTTTAAACAACTTCTAGGGACCTCCTCCACACTATGAAACGAGGAGGGTGTGCTCACTAGAGGTTTGACTGAGGACCAATTAGAAATACTCAATCAAAATAAAAAAAGAATAATTCGAACAGAGCTACATGGCAAGTTCATGCTCGAATACTTGAGGGCCTGCATAATACCCGAAGGCCTCCAGGTACGGAACATCCCCAGGGTATTTACAGATAACCCTAAGTTCACGAAAAACTTTAGTGGGGTTGGAAATAAATGCAGCCGCGATTGGTTGATTCTGGTTATAGACACGGCTAAAGAGGAATGTGAAAAACAAGGCGCTGAATTAATCGATTTGGAAAAAAAGTTTCTCGAAGACAAATCCATTCAGGATGCTAAGGATAAACTGGATATATTGGAGTTGGAAATCACCAAGTTCAAAAATCTGACACTGGACAGGAAGGTGGACAAGTTCAAAAAAGACCTAGCGAACTATTCAGAAGAAAAAACCTATCCTTTTCTCAGACCTACATACTACACAGATTTACAAGCAAGCCAAAACTACAATCGGAGAAATAGATCAGTCAATTTCGCAGGGACCTCCTCCAGTGGGAGTGGAAGTACCTCAAGCCTACCAGGATCTACAGTGCAACAGCAACCACAACCTTTTTTTCCCAGGGGCGGACAAAGAGGAAGACCCAGGAGACGACCGACGCAACCAGGACAGCGAATGAGAACGCGCCAGTGGTACCAAAACCAAGGACAGAACCAGGGATACCAGTCTTCATCTTATCCACCCGCTTTATGACCCCACCTGAATTAAGGCTCCTCGCCAAGGGTTTATCCTTCGTCCCTGCCCAAAAGGCACGACCTTTCGAGATTGAATTAGAACTGCGGAAATTCTTCAGAAATGTACGTTTGAAACATTTTTTTGAAGTTTACTTACCTTCGTGCAGAGACACTGGACAACAACAACCACAGAATAAGTCAGACAACACTACAGGTTTAAAAGAACAATCCAAGTTCTATCCTCCACCTGGCTCGACTCCCGTCGAGATCATAACTTTTGAGAAGATAGTCACCAAGACCATACTAGCTGGTTTTAAAAAAGACAACTTCTACAGCGATAACCTTGACAAAGAAGAAAGGATTGCTATGAGAAATTTGGAAACTGACAGATCAATCACAATCAAGCCGGCAGACAAAGGGGGCGGTATAGTCGTTTGGGATACCTCTGATTACAACATTGAGTGCCTACGACTACTGGGCGATCGAGAAGCTTACCTACCTTTGGAATACAACCCTACCAAGGTCCTCCAAGACGAAATTGCAAGCCTCACTCAACACGCTCTCACGCAAGGTTGGATATGTGAAGATGAGAAGATGTTCTTGAACAAAACCAACCCACGCATCCCAGCCTTCTATATCATCCCAAAGATGCATAAAAATTCAGAAAAACCGCCCGGTAGACCGATTGTATCGGCGTGTGAATCCCTCCTGGAACCTTTGTCCCTTTACACAGACTATTTTTTAAAACCTTTTGTAATCAAAATGCCCTCCTACCTAAAGGATACCACACACACTATTAACTTACTTGACTACATCATCCTCACCACCGATAGCCTCCTTGTCACAATGGATGTCGAGGCTCTATATACATCGATACCACAACAAGAAGGTCTAGAAGCCATTCATGACATCCTGAACACCAGAGAAGACTTAGATTCTACCCCCACAAATTTCATCCATGAGTGCACTAGATTGGCAATGTCTGAAAATGTCTTCCTGTTCCAGAACCAAATCTACAAACAAACTAAAGGTGTGAGTATGGGCGCTACTTTCGCCCCGGACATTGCCAATCTATATATGGCCCGCTACGAAAAGAACCATGTCTTCACGCCAGACAACCCCTTCCTAGGAAACATCTCATTATGGAAGAGATACATTGACGACGTGATTATTATATGGCAGGGGACACCTTTGGAACTACAACAGTTCCACAGTTGGATCAACTTAAGAAATACTGACATTAATTTTACCATGCATTGGGACCACCACCAAATAGATTTCTTGGATCTGCATATCTACAAGACCGGGGATCGACTAAAAACTGAGTTGTTTCGAAAACCCACGGACCGCAACACTTTGTTGCACTTCCAAAGTTATCATCTGATGGGATTAAAGTACAATTTACCTTACGGACATTTTTTGCGTATACAAAGAAATTGTTCAGACCTGGCAAAATTCCATCAACATGCGGAAGGACTAACCCAACGACTTGCAGAGAGAGGCTATCCAAAAAAGGCCATCAACCAAGCCAAAAAGAGAGCCAAACATACACCTAGAGAAATCTGTTTGGAAAACAAACCGAAAAAAGATTTGGGAAGACTGGTATGTGTCACCACTTTTGGACCCTTGAGCCTATTGATCCCGAAAACCATCAAGAAGAACTGGCATTTGGTGAAACACCCCGGCACTCTGCACAATGTGCCATGTTTTGCTTTCAAGAAAAACAGAAATCTAAGAGACGCTCTAGTACACACCTTCATAGAGCCACCCCCACAAACACAGAACACACTATGGGATTTACCTCCGATAGTTGGACATCACAAATGTGGTCAATGTGTGGCATGCCCTTTGACCCTACAAAAGAAATCTTTCGAACATGCACAAGTTAAATGGACAGTGAAAGACTTTACAAACTGCAACACGAAGGGTGTCATATATGTAATACAATGCCCTTGCAAACTCCTCTACATAGGAAAAACCACACGTGCCATCAAAATGCGCATCTCTGAACATCGTTCCTGTATCAGGAACAAGATAGCAGACAAGCCCCTAGTAGAGAATTTTATCAGTAAGAACCATAGTGATACTGATCTAAGATGGTTTGTCCTCCAAAAAGTGAAACCAGCAAAGCGTGGGGCGATCTGAACAAAACGCTGACCCAATTAGAACAACGGTGGGTCCACAGACTTAACTCCGTTCAGGCTGGTCTAAATGTGTCAGTTGAATGGAAGTCTTTCCTGTAATGACATGCGCCCAATGATTGAGTATGAGCTACGAACTTCTTAACACTATGATCATTTTTCATTTCATGAAATGCAGAAGTCAGTAGACATTATGACACTGTTTTTTTTTTTTTTTTTTTTTTTTTTTTGGTCAATGTATGAAATCACCTACATGAAAAACTATACTTTCTTTGTTAATTCCAAATGTTTTTTTCTGTCATTATGAAACTATGTATTAAGTTTCCAGGCGACACGCCCTAATTCTCACCCTTTCGGGCTGTTAGTAATACAATAGAAACTGTCCACCTACTTAATTATGGTTTTTCTCTGCTGAGATTCCTGAGACACATAAACATTTTGTGATCCATGCCACAACATATTGAAATGAAGTATTTTCGGTAATCACAACCTCATGGGGCCATTAGCTATGTTGTCTCAGAGTATAAAAAACCAGTGACACCCCGCAATGCTTACGGTTGCCATGACAACCGTTAGTCAACAATATTGTCTAAATTAACTTTTTAGACATGCGTTGACACTAATCACACCCATAATTGATTGAGCTTTTTTTGTGCCCCCCGGATGGAGCAGAATCCATCATTTTGTTTCTCACTCGATCCTAGGGCCATTCCAAGATGGCTGACATATAAATACCTACAGGGACCTAGCAACAGCGTTACCAACGCTTTGCAGTCAGGCCCCTGCAGTCTCAACTGTGACACAGCAGCCTGAGGAGCTCCAGCTCGTACTTTTTTGGCAGACATGCTGCCCATGCTGCAACCCTCACAGGTACTTTAAAATAAACCCTGCACTTACTGCTATATATATATGAGACAGTTGTTACTAGGTAACCACACTCACCTTGAGCCATATATATTTTTTAGCTGTGCAAGCCATGTCTGTTTCCCACTGATACCAACCTGGATCAGCATTTTTCGACCTCCAGCGAGAGGTAAGATTTTTTTCCCTGCATATAATAAAAAACTTTTTTTCATGCCTTTTTAAACGGGGACATGTTTAGCTTCAACCTCCCTTTGCTTCTCTCGTTCTCTGTTATTTGCAACAGGACCATACAGAGACCAGCCCATGCGGCTAGCAGATCTCAAATTTAGCGCCTGTGAAATCTATTAACCCATAGGTAAGCTATGTGCTTTTTGATTTTACATCAACCACACGTGATTCACTCAAACTAAATAATTTTGGCTCAGACACCCCCCTGACTGTAGTCTCCTTCCCCTGCAGCACAGACGTCAATCTACACAGAACTCCGTCCTGATGAAGGCCGTGTTAAAGATGAGGTACACCCAGCCCACCTAGAAACGGCTGAAACACCTGGTGTAGACGCACTACTCCCCCCAAAACTACAGCACATTAATGCTGTTTACGCAAGAAAAATAATTTTGTGTAACTACCATTGTTCTATGTGTTTTCCACAAATGTTGACTTGAATATGTACACTGCAATATGTGAATTTCTTGGCAAATCCTAATAGGAGTCGGGTTTGTTAAACACACACAATTTGGAGATTGTCCCAAAAAATGTTTTTTTTGGCACTGTGTGTTGTAAATATATTTTTTTGTCTGATTGTTCTGTTTTAGCAAACCATTTTGATGTCTTAATTTCTCTAAATGTTGGATTTATGTCTTTTTGCACACAACTTTAATATAAAAAAATGAGATTTATCTCTACAACATACTATTGAAGAGTGATTCCTTCCTTAGCAATGCAGAGTTTGATAATACATGTGAAGGTGTTGTTCTGAGCCTAGCATCCTTGGACCTATTCATTTGTATCTTTTGTTTTCCTAGTTAACCCTCCTGGGTAGAATAGGTTCCACACCAGGAGCCCTATTTTTTGATTCTATACATTACAGTGAGCAATGAAGATGTTGTGCTTGGTTCAGAGAATGTGCACTTCCCCCGAGATGTTTGCAAGCAACAGAGATCCTGCCACTGTAGAGGAGCGAGCTAGCCAGTGACTGGAAGTGGGGACAAGAGCTGTAAGTCTGCTGTGGTGCAACCGAAGCTGCAAGGTTGTGACCTGGGGTCACAGAGGGAGCTGAGATAATGCGGGATTCACGGGTGGAGACTGTATCTGTAGCCTCTTTGCATGATACTCAACATCAATTCACTGGAAGAATACAAGCCCATCCATGTTGAAGGTTGGAACCTTGGTGGTGTCAAGGAGTCTGTAGAGCGGGGTCCTCTGCAGTCTGAAGGCTGCAGCTGCAAGCCTTTTGGTCCCGGTCCTTTCCCGATCCCTTTCGTGGTACTCAGGGGCGTCCACCTCTCACCTTTGTTGTGCGGGCCCCTTCCCAAACCCTGCCCACTCCTCCAATGCGCCTGCTGCGTGCTCTGGATGCCCCCTTTCGTGGTCTGCAGGCCCTGAACCGGGAAGCACGACACACAGCATGTCATGCTTCTGAGCGCAACCTTGTATGGTGGTTCACGGGCATCAGACCGCGAGCAGTAGAGGAATACAGGAGATAGCTTTATTGGCAAGCAAGTAGTTAAACGCAGCAAGCTAAATGCAACAGATGAATATGATGGCCATCTTGGAGAGTGGAAGACTGTCTGTGGATGAAAAGATTTCCAAGCAGTACATGCCCCAATCCCGGGGAATGAAACTGGGGAAACCCTGGGATTTACTCTCCCCTACCTTGGATGTCCCCCAGTGTCACGCTTGGTCAGCCTCTTATCCTGGAGTTTTTGGCTTGGATTATTGGAAAGCTGGACAGGCTACTGTGTGGTAAAGGAAGAAGAGGAAGCTTCCCCATAGGGAGGTGTGCATACCCAGAAAAGCATGTCAAACAGACCATTGCTAGCACTCTATGATGCTGCATGACATCTGTTGTTTTCTGACCCAAGGAATTGTTATGGTACTCGTTATAGGGTACAGTTGGGATCATTTAACAGTTCTATTAAATGTGCACTGTCGTACTGTTGGAGGTGTTGCTGTTGTTGCCCTATTTATCCCATTCCTTCTCCCCCTACCACCTTTCTTTTTGGGATGGGGTGGTTGTTTGATGGAATTATCAAGTGGTTGCAAACAAAATTATATAATATAAAATAGGAATATGTGTTTTATTTACGCAAAGTGTTTGTGTCTCTGTTCCAGCTAGGGTATGGGCGTATACCTACTGAAGTCAAAACACCTGATGTTATCTGTGTTGAACTTAATATAAACGTGTTGAATAATATAGCCACTCAGCTTTTTAGTGTTTCAAATGCCCCCAGCTGCTCCTTGAAAGTGGAGCGAGAGCTCTTTAGGGACCCACTTTATTTAATGAAATAATCTTTTATAACGTGCTTAACACCAGAGACCAGTCTCTACCCGCAGGATCTGTGTTGCTCTGGCATTGCCCCTGAGCCATCCTCCCGACCCACTGTAAGGTGAAAGGTAGGGATAACGAATAATGATGTCGCAGCTATAATTATGTAATCATTGCTTATCCAATTCAAGGAAGATTTTAGAAACTAGGTTTGATTCTCTATCTCAATATCTGGTGAAGTGTGAATTTTCAAAGCTTTTACCCTGCCTAGACTACTGCATGTTCAGTTGTGTAGCCAGAATTTCTCAGGGTGGGCCCTTACTGACCCTATAAAGGCTGACATTTGTATTTTATTGGAGGTTTTTTTTCTTTTGCATGTTCCCTTAGTTTGAGCTTTTAAAGGTTACCTTTGCTGCACTGTAAATAAGAGATATTGCTTTTGTCCAACTAAATGTTGAATTTTATTGGCCAGGTAAGAATGCGAAGCAGAAACGTTCAGTGCCAGAATCTGAAGATGTGTTTGCAGTTTCCTCAAACATCTCTGGAGATCTATACATCTGAAGGGATGGACCCTCTTCACTGGTCTCCCCTTCACTAGCTCTCCCTGATGTTCTCACTCTCTGGAATCTCACCATTTTCATACAGCGCTCCGTTTCAACGTGCTTGCTATAGAAACCTATTCATACCTACAAAGCTAGCCCCATGTTTAATTTTGGGCCTCATAATCGTATTTGTTTCTGTGTCTATCTTCTCCTGTGGGGGTACTGCTGGTGGTCCTGTCTCCAACCTACCTAGCTGAGCAATGACATCATTTGTGTTTCCATTCCTATTGAACAGCTGCTGTGCACGTGCTGGTGCGTTGTTCTCTGCTCTGCAGGGAACAGAGGTTTCAGGATGATGTTATATATCCGGTCAAGTGACACAGCGAGTAGAGCGCTCGCTTTGACATCCGTGCAGAACTTGCTAACGCAGGTTCGAATCCGGCAGGGCCACACTCAGCCTTTCATCCTTCCAAGATCGATAAATGGTCATCACACATCTGGGTAATAAGCAGCGCTCAAATACCTGAGGGTTCGTAGCGCTATATAAATGCAAAATTATTTTATTTATTATTATTCTCCAGCATGGGGTCTGGCATGGATTCACATGCTCATGAATATTCCCCGTCGTCAGGCTGGGAATCTCGGTAAAAGAAAAAATCAGTTTCAGTTTCGTTTCTGAACTGTCTTTCTACTAGTAACGAATCACTCATCTCTGGGTCATACTGCCCCAGCCAATGACTGCCCTCTACCTAAGGCCCTCCTCTGGCAGCCATCTTCAGATTTGTACTGCACGTTCAAGTGTTGGGAGTCCTCATGCTTAGCTCTCGAGCTTTTGCTAGCGTATTGCGTTTTTCAAAGAGTTTACTCTTATTTTTTCGGTCAGTTCGAGCCTCAAGCTCCACCGATTCTTCTTCCGATCAACTGGGACCCGTTTCGGAAACTTCTATGCCCCTCAAGGGCAAATTTTCAGCAAATTCCACTCCTTGGAGGATTCCGGAAGATCTTTGAGGCCTACCCTGCGTTGGACAGGGCCCAGGACAAAGGAGATTCGATGCCCACTGGATCCAAGCTGTTTAGGAACTGCCCAGTATTGGACTGCAGAACCTTTTTAAGGAGGACGAACACTCCTGGTGCCTCTACTGCCTGCACGCCGACAAGTCGCACGTGGAGGAGGACTGTGCGTTCTGCAAGAACATGTCCGTTCGGACCATGAAGGACTGCCGTAAACGACTCGCTGACTGGCTGGAGTCGAAGAGCCCAGCAGCAGGTGAGAAGAAAAAGTCTGACCAGTCTTCTAAGACCTTTGAGGGCGCTCCTGCGACTGGGGCCCAACAAAAGGCAAAGCACTGCAAGTCCACGGGCACCGGGAGCAACGTTGGTTCGGGCTCCTCGGCTGCCAGGCAGGGCATGATGTCACTGATGCCGTCAACCACGAGCCAAGGCTCCGGCTCTGTGAAAAGGAGGTCGGAGAACCCGGGTAAGCTTCGGGAGAAGCCCCGGTCGATACTGATGGAGAAAGCCAAGGGGGGGCGAGGCAGTGACCCTTCCCCCACGGTGAAGGCCTCAGACGCGCCCACGGTCGTGAAGGCCCTGATTCACCCAGCTAAGGCCTCGATTGAGGGAGTCGTGGCGGCCCTGCCGAAGCCTTCGGGGGCAACCCCAGTGGAGACGACTTCCGGGTCTAGAGTTTCCCTGCCACCCCAGAGGGAATCGTCTTTCCAGCCTATCGAAAAGACCCCGAGATGAGAAGGATGGGGGGCACGGTAGCCCTAACAGACTCAGATACCTCCTCCTCCGAGGGCTGTCTTGCGTCAAAGCTATCCTGGACAAGGAGTTCGAGGAAGTCAGGACCTACAGGAAGAATCGCTACGAGGCAGACGTAGAGAGCGACGGTGGAGCTGACGAGGAACGGCGGGCCGTGGAGGTAATGGAGGACACAACGCCCCAGCCGACACTCCCGTTACAGCCGATGCCTGCTCCGCAGGACAATTCAGGAGCAATCTTGGTGGCTTTGCAGACCCTGTTGCCCTTACCTCCAGCGGAGGATCCAGCGGCACCTGGACTGTCGGGGAGCCCTCCAAACAAGCGTAGGTGAGTCCATCCTCCCCCTCCTTTCCATCCTTCAACCCCTACGCCGAGGGACGAGACGGAGACGGGGACGGAGTTTGCGACGACTGGTACTGACGACGGTGGCGACAATGGAATGGACCTCCCGTCACCTCCCGCCCGGGCGTCCCCTCCCGACGAAACTTTCACGCCATGATCACCAGGGCCTCGGAGCTCTTCCAGCTGTGCCCCGAGGAACAGAAGAAAGAGGGATTTCTTTACCAACGACGGGAAGCTAAGAGGAAAACCGTCAGTCCTGCTGTTGGACGACATATGGGACGAAGGGCTGTCCCTCTTGAAGAACCCGCCCATGGCCCCTGCGAAGAGAGACTGGTACGAGAAGAAGTACCGGGTCCTAGACTCCGCTCCTATGTGCCTCAGGGCGCAACCGACCCCGGATTCAGTGGTCTCCACAGCAGCCAAGAAGAAAGCGACAGGGGCGACGGCGTCATCTTCCACTTCCCCGCCGGACGGCAAGGGTAAGAAGCAAGATGCCATGGGACGGCGGGTCATCCCGTCGGCGGCGACGACCATCAAGGCGGCCAACGCCCTCGCGTTCGTGGCCCGCTATGATAGGGAGCTGTGGTTCAAAATCGCTCCTATCCTGGACTTCCTCCCGGACATGAGGGCAGAAGCCTTGGAAATCCTGCAAGAGGGCGAGGTGGCTTCGGATCACATTATCACGGTAGCCACGGACATCGCTGATACCAGATTTCGTCAGATGGTCAACGGCATTTGCCTGCGCCGGCGCGGTTGGCTCAGGGCCACCGACTTCCATCAGGGCGTGCAGACCAGGCTACTGGACATGCCCTTCGACAGGAACAACCTGTTCGGCAAAGCAGTGGACGAGTCACTACATGACATCAAGGCGGACACTGAGACGGCCCGTGCCTTGGGCACTCTCCATCAGCGACGGCAGTCCTTTCAGACCACCAGAGGCAAATCTCAAGGTGCCTCCAAAGGATTCGGCGGCAGTTCCTCGTCGTACCGCCAAGCAGCCCGTTCCTCCTGAAGCTTACAGAGGCTGCAGCAAGGCCAGTGGATACCGTCATCATCAAGGGGCCCAGGGTGGCAAGGCCTCAGCGAAACAGGACTGAACCGGCTATAATGTCGGTCCCCCACCTGAGCACCCCAGTGGGAGGCTGGCTGGCGAACTTCGTCGGCGTGTGGAAGTCCATCTCCACCAACCGTTGGGTGCTAGATGCCCTGGCCCACGGGCACACCCTGGAGTTCCCCTGTTTCCGACGTGTGGCCAGGAAAGAAGACCACGTTCCACAGCTGCTTCTGGAGGTATGAGCCTTGCTGAGAAAGGGCATGATAGAACTCGTCCCAAAGAGGCTCCAGGGCTCCGGAGTATACTTGTGGTACTACCTCGTCTGAAAGAATACCGGTGGCCCATCCTAGACCTTTGCCGCCTCAACAAATACATCAATCCCAGAAGATCCGGATGGTTACCATTCAGCATGTGCTGGGACAGCTGGAGGAAAGCGACTTCCTATCGTCGGTGGACTTGGAGGATGCCTACTTCCACATCCCCATACACAAAGGACATCGAAAGTTCCTACGTTTCGTGGTCGAAGGGCGGCACTACCAGTTCAGGGCCCTGCCCTTCAGGTTGAAGTCGGCGCCAAGGGTCTTTACCAAGTGTCTGGCACCGGTGGCGGCACGGCTGCGCCTGCAGGGGATCCACGTATACCCCTACCTGGACGATTGGCTCACCCAAGCAAAATCAAGAGAACTTGCTGTCGACCACACAGCGAAGACCGTCCGCCTGCTCACGGAACTGGGATTCTCGATCAACTTTGCGAAGTCCCACTTGGTACCGTCGCAGGAAGCCCTGTTCCTAGGAGCCAGACAAGGTGCAACGGCCGTTGACCATGGAAGTGGCCAGGGTGAGTTCCATCAAGTCCCTGCTCGGCATGATGTCATTGTGCATCTACCTTGTGCATCTGTGCAGGCTACGGATGCAGCCACTGCAGGAGTTCCTTGACCACCGTTGGATGCAAGCAGCGGGAAGCTTCGAAGACAAGATCCCCCTCAACAAGACTTTCCGTCAAGCGATCCGGTGTGTGGCACCTGCACGCCTCTCGGGCCGGGCATGACTTCCAGACCCCAGCGCACTAGGAAACAGTGATGACGGACGCCTCCCTGGAGGGGTGGGGAGCACACACCGGAGATCGTCACGCAAGAGGCCTTTGGCTCCCGGAGGAGAGGTCCCTGCACATCAACATCCTGGAACTCTGGGCCGTGTTCTTGGCCCACAGGTCCTTCCTTCCGTCCCTCAAGGGCAAAGTGGTACGGGTCTTCACCGACAACACCACCACGATGTTCTACATCCGGAAGCAGGGGGGCACCAGATCCCCAGCCCTATCCAAGGAAGCGCAGGATTTGTGTCACTGGGCCGTCGCCCAGGGGATGTTCCTGTCACCTTCATCTGGCAGGAGTAAAGAACACCATAACCGACTCACTCAGCAGGGAGCTGCGCTCTTGCCATGAGTGGGAGCATCGGCAGGATAAAGTGGATCTCCTATTCCAATGGTGGGGCAATCCCCAGATCAATCTGTTCTCCACGGCGACAAACACCAAGTGCCGGAGGTTCGCCAGCATGTTTCCCCAATCAGGGAGCATGGGCGATGCATTCTCCTTCCCCTGGGATGGCCTGTTCCTGTATGCGTTCCCACCATTGCCGTTGCTTCTGCGACTCATCAGTCAACTCAGACGGTCCCGGTGTAGGATGATCCTCGTCGCACCGGCGTGGCCGAGGCAGATATGGTTCCCGGACCTTCTGGACATGTCAGCGTCTTCCCCAGTCAAACTGCCGACGGACGCAGATCTTCTCACCAGGGAAGGAGACGCCATCCTACATCACGACCCAGGATCGCTGAACCTGCAGGCCTGGCTCCTGCAGCACTAGAGTTCGGAGGCTACGATATCCTGACGGACTGCAAGGAGGTGCTTGCAAAGGCCAGTGCGTTCTCGACTCTTAAGTGCTATGGACATAAGTGGAAGAGGTTATCTGTCTGGTGCTGTGCACAGAAGATCAACCCTCTGCGGATTATGGCCCCTCAAGTGCTGCCGTACTTGCTGCCTCTGGCCAAAGCGGGGCTGGTACATGCCTCCATCAAGATCCATCTGGCGGCTATCTCCCGCTACACCAGAACTCCGGGGCGGTCGTTGTTGTGGTCTCATCGCCTGGTGAAGGAGTTCATGAAAGGATTGTTCTGCTCATTCCTGCATGTGAAGGCTCCGGCCCCAATGTGGGAACTCAATGGGGTGCTGACCAGGCTCATGGGTCTGCCATTCGAGCCCCTGCATTCGGCACCGCTGAAGTTCATTTTGTGGAAGACAGCGTTTCTTGTGGCCATCACCTCCGCACGGCGAGTGGGAGAGATCCAGGCCCTCTCCTGTAAGCCTCCATATCTTTTCTCAAAACGTTAGCCTCCATATCTGACATTCCACGAGACAAGGGTAGTGCTGAGGACGCACCCCTCCTTCATGCCCAAGGTGCCGTTGGACTTCCATCTCAACAAGCCCTTGGTGTTAACTGTTTTCTTCCCATCGCCTTTGTCGCCGGCTGAGAGGACTTTGCACTCGCTGGATGTGGCTCGAGCGCTGAAGTTCTACCTGGACCGCATGAAGAGTTTTCGGAAGACATCACAGCTGTTTGTGAACTTTGGCCCTGTGAACCAAGGGAAGGCCCTCTCGAAGGCTTCCATTTCCAGATGGCTCTCCGGCTGCATCATGCTCTGTCACCGTTTGGCAAACTGATCGTTGCCAGGCCGTCCAAGAGCATTCAACCAGAGCAATTGCTGCTACCACCGCGTTCCTCTCTGGGGTGCCCCTGATGGACATCTGCAGGGCTGCTACGTGGAGGTCGACACACACCTTCACGAGATTCTACTGCATCGACCGGGATTCCAGAGAGGAGTCCAGAGTCGGCCAGGCAGTGCTGCGCAAACTGTTCTCTTGAAGTTGAGCCTGGTGAGGAGGTAACAGATGCTTAATGTTGAGTTGTCGAAATGCTTAATGTCTAGCCTTGCCACCTCCCGTGGTTGTGCATGTGTGTACTGCTATTTATTCTTGTATTCATGAGCATGTGAATCCATGCCAGACCCATGCTGGAGAACAACAGTTACAGGTAAGTAACTTGTACCTTATCAAACTTTGTTATTATGATAAGGATATTTATTGAGTACGGACCTACCTTTGTAAAACCACCGAGTGCTTTATAGCGGTTACCAGTCAAATGGTCGAAAACATTTGGTCGACAGGACAATTGGTCGACACCATTTGGTCGAATGCCAAATGGTCGAATTTTTTTTTTTTTTTTTTTTGTACCCCTTTTTGGGTTTTTTTGGGGGGTCCCCCCCCCCCCCCGACCCCCTTTTTTTTCTTTTTTTTTTCTCCCACACGAAAACCCACAAAACACATATATATATATATATAAAAAAAAAAAAAAAAATTCGACCATTTGGCATTCGACCAAATGGTGTCGACCAAATTGCAGTCGACCAGTTTGTTGTCGACCAATTGACCGGACACCCTTTATAGCCACAAACCACACGCACTGGCAGCATCTTCTACAGTCAACAGAAGAAAAAGCTGCATGTTAGGCAAGGGACAGGCATAAGATACAAGATGCAAAGCATAAACTGCAGACCTTCCCGTCTCCATTGGCGGCTGTTCCCACCCTTCTTGTTAACAGGACAGATGCAGCCTATTGTAACCTTTGTAGGCCCCAGACTTCCATCTCTTAATTCCCATGATCTGGCCCCCCGAAGACCCCTCCCAGCTGCCATGGTCGCTGATCCAATTCAGAAGGAATGTCGTGCAAATCCCTAACCCGCGAGACCGGCCTTTATCAGGGCTTTCTGAAAGATCATCCTGAACTGGAACCTTTAGGCACCCGACCCGTCCCGGTGCCTGAACAGGAGACCCAAACCCCCAACCTTAGTTCAATGTAATCCCTCAGCGCATTCACCGGGAAAATCATCCTGTCTTTGTGACCTGCTAGGTTGACCTTTGCCCCCTACCCTCTTGCTCAGTCTTCGAGCGACCTATCAATATTTGAACCAAGTAATCACCTGCAAATTGGACATCAGAGAACACCAGACCTCCCCTTGTGTCTGTCTAAGAGGCCCCTCCAATCTCCCCCAGCCTGAATGCCCCATTAACATCTTAAAAAACGAGACCAGGCATCAGCTGCGTTATTGAGCACCCCTGGGACGTTTCTTGCCTGGAAGTGCACACCCTCTTTAAACACACCAACACCATATGTTTCAGCAATCTCAGAACCATGGGGCATGATACCCTTTGATTATTAATAGCCATGACCACTGGACATGCTATCTGACCAGAATACCACATGCTTTCCTCGCAGCCCTTCACCCCATATCATGAGAGTCACTACGATGGGAAAGTACTCCAAAAATGTAATGTTTCTAGTCAGTATACTGCTGAACCACTCTTCAGGCCACCTCTGCCTGCACCACTTGTTCCCACAAATGGCCCCGAAACCCACACTTTCTGCCGCATCAGTGTACAGCCCAACCTTAGCATTAGGGTGTGCCTTGTCTGGCAGACCTGTACTCCATTGAACTCTGTAAAAAGAAGCCTTCCCACACCTTGAGGGCCTCCTTAATGGAAGCAGACAGCCTTGTATGATGGTGTTTTTCTATCATCACTGGCATTGCTCACGCTATAGAGTTTGAAAATGGGCTAACCATGCGGATGATCCTGAGCGCAAAATTAAGCTGTCCCACTAAGCCCAGCTGCTACCCTAAAGTGACCTTCCTGGACCGCAGGCAGACAGAGACCGATTCCTTGAACTCTTCCACCTTGTCTACAGGAAGGCGGCATACACTGTGTACGGAGTCAATTTCAATACCCAGGAATGTGATAGTGGTGAATGGTCCTTCCATTTTGTACTGCGCTAAAGCAACACCCAATTTCCTTGCCACTGCCTTGAAGGCCCTCAGTGTGTCGACTGTGAGAAACCAGATGGTGTCTCACCCGCTAGTCCCCAGGGATCTCTGTTTTAAGTGGCCAGGGCACGGCCATCGCCTTTTGATCCAGACCCTGGGGGTGGATCAGTGCAGGAGGATCACCTGGGTGAGGGCTCTTCGGTGAGTGGGGGTGAGGCAGCCAAAGGTGAGACACGGTATTCCCCCCTTTTTTGTTCATCTACCCCATCCTCTGTTATAGGATTTTCAGAAGTCCCAACTCCTTCACCCCCCTTTTCTCACAAACACTGTGCCGAGGAAGCAGATGACTGAGAGCAACCAGACCAACTCACATTGTACTGGACATGTCCCGTTAAACGGGTCAGGCAAAGTCAGGCACTTTACACTAAGTGCATACACATGATACCAGTTAGCCCTCCTCACACAAATAAAAGGCAACGCCAAAAGACACACTCTGAGCAAAGCGGAACATGAGCAGAACTTCCGTGACGAGGGCACACCTACTGGAGCAGAGCAACGGACCAAGGGATGAGAGCAGCGGGCCGAAAGCCCCAAGGGTTCCCTATTGGAGGTTGTTGCCTCCGACAGACCATGAAAGACACGTGGAGAAGACCAGATCCCATAAGTGAACAATGCATTGTGTTCCAAGGACGCCAGCAACCCTCGCGGGTGAACGACAGAGTTGGGGAGGCGAGGCCAAGCCTGTGGTACCAACCTTGACTCATGTATTGAAAATAGCAAACCAAGAAAGAAGCATACACAGCCGGTGAGTTGGCAAGCGACCTGAGAGACTGGTGTGCGTTAAAGCGATTGAAGTAGCAACCTTCTTTCACAAATGAAGGCTGCACGCGTGTGGATGAGTCATAAAGAAAGGCAGACCTGTGAATGAACTTTTATGTAAAAAGCAGCTGTGAGATCAGCGATACTAATTAACAGAGTGGTCCGGCAAAAGGAAGTAGCCATTTCGAAAGTCTCCTTGAAAGGTACAGTGTTTGAAGTTATAAAACAGACCGCAAAAGCAAATTGAATGAAAATAACCGTGAACTTTGAGTCAAAGTGGTCCTGCAGTGGCCTGGTAAAAGCACAACACACATTTGAAAGTCTTCGAAAGGGGTCCGAGCCCGATTGAGGGAGACCCAAAGTACAATAAACTTGGAGAAGGGAGCCCCTTGCAAGTTTGTGTTGAACTGTGACGTGAGAGGTCTGAGCCCAGCAGAGGGGACCTTCGTGAACTGTGTGTTGTAAGGTTGGAGCCCGTCACAGGGGGACCCTTGTGAACTTTACGTTGGAAATACAATTTTGGAAAGTCAAGAAAAAGACTTTAACGTGGAAGGCCAGGCGGGCCTCAAACCACGGTTTGGAACTGCTTAGAGTGTTAGAAACTGAGCCATAGTGCGTCATACTGCCTACAGGGACAGCCTTACTCCGTGAGATGTAGCGTGTGGAGGAGAGCTGGTTCAACTACCTTGATTCGCTTGAACACTGATTTTTCCTTTTGCATACATTTCTCTTTTTTACACTTTTTATAGACGAGATAGGGCGGGCATTAGGTTTTGTTAGAATAGGACATTTTTTATTTGACTGACGCCACTAGGACTGTTTTTGTTTATCATTTGATGGTCGAGACTACTCCCATCTTAGATATAGGGCAAATTAGGAGTTTCTTCGACCACAACATTTTCAATAAAGGTTTTACAAATTTCATCCATTGTGTCAGTGTCATACTTGTGATACCATGCCTTCCCTACATGAGGCATTTCCCCGATCCTGGTTTACCTAAAAACAAGAAGCCATCTAAGTAATGGACTGCGGCTCCTCCGTACTGCTGCTTCGTGACCCATTCTAGAAAGGTACTGAAGGTTTCAAAATAACTGCAGGATATGGAACACCACATGGACATGCATTTATCGAAGTAAAATGTGTCCCCTGCTTGGAAACCAAGCAGCCGATAGTCATCTGGATGTACTGGCACGAGTCTGAATGCTGACTCGATATCCGCTTTGGCCAACAATGCCCCCTTTCCAAGTGCCCACAGTTGACTGAGCACCTCGTCAAAGGATGCGTTTCTCACGAAGCACACCTCCTCACTGATTGCGTCGTTCACTGATGCACCCTTCGAGAAGGACAGATTGTGTATCATCCTGAAATTGCCATTTACCTTTTTGGGAACAATGCCCATCGGGGAGCACACAATGGAGCAAATGGGAGTTGCACAAATAGACCCCCCACTCTCTGCATCTTCCTCTTTTTCTATTTTTTCCATCAGCTCACCCATGCTACTTGAGGTAGAAAATTTATTTTTTGGAACTGATGGGCATATGAACCCCTGCACTGGAATGTGAAAACCTACAGAAAACCCTTCCGTCAATAGCCCTAGACCCCTGACCCTTGGGTATCTGTTTGCCCATAGGTGTAAAACATCCACCCAGATTGGAGTGGGCAGTGTGCCCCGCTGTACAAAGCCCTCCTCTGTTTCATTTGTGTTCCTGTTCCTTCGCTTTTTTGTTACATCTTTGTTCTGGGTGACCTACCAGCCCACAGAAAGAGAATGCATGTTTAAATCTGCAGACTTGCCTGGTACAAGTTTTTGTTTTAAATGCTCAACATGTGCCCTTTTCATCCCTGGTTTGGGGAGAGGTTTGAAAGGACTGCCCCTGCCTCGGAACCCATATCCCCCGTTTGTTTGCCCCCCCCTGTTGGCGGGCCATGGTGCAGCTGGGCCAGAGGTCAAGAGCCCTGGTCGCCCAATCCAGCTGGACACTCCCTGCCTTTGATGTTCTGAATCTATCATCATAATTTAGCCATGTGCCAAAGGTACTTGGACAGTATTAGGTGCAGGTATGGGCATAACTTTTGATGCAGCTCAAGGAACCTTTCCAACATTACTGCAGAATAAATTGCAAAGCCTATCGAGCAGTTAACAATTGTCTTTTTCACCTGCACCTGCATCCTTGCCCTCCCCTTTATCGTCCCTAACCTCCTCTGATACTATATAATTCACCAAGGAAAATATATTCACAAATGTGTCCTTCGAAATCATATCCTTCAACTCTGGTGAAATGTGTCCTGGTGGATTGGTGATGGGGGCCGCAGGTGCCCTTGCATCCCCTATGTAGGCGCTCGCTGACGGAAGTCCTGTTGTCCCCCGAGTTCCTCCCATGCCTGATCCCGTTGCTGGCGTTGCCAACTATTAAGCACATTCTGCCCAGCCCTGCCTGTTCCTGTCAAGGTAGTGTTGGCGCCGGGCCCTAGGGTACCCCATATCCCTTTTGTTGTCCCTGACCCAGAACCAGATGCAGTGGGTGCGAGGGTGCCCTGTATCACCGTGGCCAGAACCCCCGGTGTGCCACTATTTGCATGCCTGCTGTCCCATGGGCCCCCCACTGAGCCAATGCTCCCTGGTCCTGCGGCCCACTGCCCCGTCAAGGGAGCACTACGGCCCACTGTCATGTTTGGCCCCGTATCACCCCTATGAGAAGGTGCCCCATAAGAGCCTTTATTTCCATAACCCTAGCTTGTCCATGACTGTGTCAATTCCTATGTCCTGCAGTAAAGCGAACAGGGCCACCACTTTAGCTTGATCCATACCCTTTTCCCCTAATTGCCCCGCTCCCGCGATCAAGAGCAGTTCAGCCTGTGCTAAATACAACTGCAATATAAATGAGCCCTGCGCTCTGCACCTACTTCCAACAATTTATCACGTATGGACTGTTGCTTTAATCCTCCATTATGCAGTTCTATTGAGTAGCTCAGGCCGTGCTGAGCGCACGTCCTTCTTTTCCCTTTTTCCTTGTAGAGCCTAGGAAACCCGCAATACGAGAGAGAGCCCTGCGCTCGCTCAACCAGTCTTCTTACTATACAGAGTGTTGCTCCAATCAACGAGAAGCTCCCCTTTCTCTCGCCCGTCGCCTGCGCCGAACATGAGAAAATCCCCACTGTGCGGGGCGCCAGGATTCTCTCCCCACTTGCTCAGCCAAAATAAAATTACTTTATTACATTTGGAGCCTTGCTCCACAAACGTCCTCTTCGAACAATAAAACAGATTCTGCACACACAGAGCCTTGCTCCGCCACACTGAACAATCTCTCTGCCTGCAACCCGCTCAACCCCCGCTGCCAAACAAACACAATCCAATTGCTCCCCTTCATTCTCTGGCACTGAATCAGTGGCACGCACCCAGCTCTTCAGCTCCGACAGGACTCAGAACTAATCCCCACACAAAAAACCCTCCTTACCTCTTTGGGCGTATTCCTCGAGCCCGGGGCCGTCCACAAATGTGCTCGACAGCCGGCACGCCGGAAGGTCCAAAGCTGCAGGAAAGTGCGAGTCCCCCTCGACAGCGGCAGCCCAGCGACAGTCCAAACTGAAGTGAGAGTGCAGACCAGTCCAGTGATCCGCAGCAGAGGGTCAGCAAGAGGAGCAGATGAGCCGATGCTCCCCTGGTCACCTCTGCCCCCTTTTAAGCCCTTATTTTGGCACCACTCGCCGACTGCCGCCACCCGGCTGCACTCCCATTGTTGATCTGGTAGGGGGGCTTGCCTGCCAGTCTGCCTCCTGCAGCCGCCAGTTTCCCCAGCCATTTTTGGCGCCTCCTGCCCCACACCCAGCAGGAACCCACTTTCATTGAGAGGAGCTGGTGCATGCAGCTGATGGGTACACACATTCTAGTAAGGAGAAAATCAAATGTGCTATTACTATCATTGTTTGCTTCCAGAACACCTATGGTTCCCCCCCCCCCCCCCCCTTCAGCTGGGGAGTGGAGCTAATCAACATAGAAATGCAGGTCCCTTTAGATCTGCATTTGTAAAAACCGTTCTAGAGGCAAAATGCCTCAAGATTAACCTGTGATAGCTCCCCTGGTGCGTTTGGGTATCTGTTACGTACGTATGTTCAGTACGATAACAAATATTACTGACTAACAGTGGATCAAGAAATAATTAGGTTCAGAGTGAGTAGTGCAGTGTTTAGAAAACCAAACCCACTAGCTGTGTAAGATTCTCCATGCTTAACAATCACCCGTATCACTAAAAGCTGTGCAATCGAAATGAAAATAGGTGTAGTAAATTTCTCTCAATGAAGACAGGAGCCTCTGATCTGTTTACGAAGTATTTAATAACTCAACCAGATTTGCACAGTATACACACAACGTGCGTGCATTACTGATAAAGGCCAACGGGCCTGGGTTGGCAGAGAGAAAGCTCTGTTAATTAAAGTTTCCGCCTCGTAAGGAGCGGGCCCCCGTAGCAGGAGGGCTGTACAGGACGCTCCTTCTCTGTCGTCCGCTCGTTCGATAATCCGCGCGAAGGGCGCGGGGCGGAGCCTCCTCGGGCCGCGAGATCTTGCGAGAGCACAGGCTCTCGCGGTGTCTCTACACATCTCCTCTTTTCAAACGTGCATCAAACTCATTGTAAAACATAGTCATTATATCTCACCGGTCTTCTGTGGTCCCTTCTGGGACGATCAACAGTCCGGGTGAAATTCTCTCGTTGCTCCTGATCAGGTTCTTCACCCGATGGTTCCAGTTCGACTCCTGTTTCACCCCTCTCTCTGTCGCCTCCTTCTGGTTCTCTTTCCTCACCTGCTCCAAAGTCCCTTTCGGGTTCCACTGGAGGTCTCTCTGGGGTCTTAGCTCTTCCTCGATTCTTTTGGTACAATGCTACCCTTTCTAAATTCCACGCTCGCCCGTCTTCCGTGCGGATGTGGTTTGTCCCTTTGTGAGTCACTCTGATGGGTCTGCTAAACCGAGACCCTGTGCTTTGATCCTTCTTTGGTAACTGGATTTTAACCCAGTCCCCCTCTCCGATGTCTGCCATCTGCTTGGTCCTTCTTCTTCGATCACTCCATGATTTCATGCGAGCCTTATCGCTTTCAATTCTCCAGACTACTTCTGCCATGTCCACCGCTTCATCCTCTCGTATTTTCGATAACCATGGTGGGATCAGCGTGGATGCTGCACTCCTCCCTCTCAACATTTTGAACGGGGATATTTGGGTGATCCCATTGGGTGTGAGTCTGTGGGCTGCTATGGCCTCCTTGGTAATTTTGAGCGGGTCCATGCCCAAAGCTGTTGCCAATTGGATGGCGCCCTTTATGAACCTGTTGGCCCTTTCGACAAGCCCATTTGCTTGTGGGTGATACAGGGCCGCTTTCTTTTGTTTTATGTGGTTTCTTTTTAAGAACTCCTCCATGTCTTTCGAGACTAGTTGCACCCCATTGTCGGTGACTACTTCCTTTGGAAGACCTTCCCTCTGAAAAATTTCTGTGAGTACTTCTATAACGGTTGCCGTGGTTATGTTCGGGACGAACGCGGCCTCCACCCACTTGGATAGGTAGTCGACCAGTACTACACTGTACCGGTGTTGAGGTGCCATAGCTTCCAAGGGCCCTATGAAGTCAATGCCGACCTTTGACCACACGGCTTCCGGAATTTCGGTGGGTATAAGGGGTGCTTGGCGAACCTTGAGTCTCTTGTCGCTGTTGAGGCATTCATGGCAACGTTCTATCATGGATCGAATTTCCTGATCCATGGATGGCCACCAGTAGGCCTCTCTCACTCTGCGACGGGTCATGGTGTTTCCCAGGTGGCCCGCGTGGGCTCTACCTAGGATGATTCTTCTCATTCCTGTGGGAGGAATAATCTGGTCTGACTTCAGGATTATTCCCTCCGTTTCCGATAGTTCGTCCGACACCTTCCAGTAGGGTCTCATGCCCACAGGTAACGCCTTTTCACTTGGCCAACCTTCCTTTGTCCATTTGCGGATCATGGCCATGGTGGGGTCTTTTCCATCCTCCTCTTCCCAGTGTCTCTCGCTGAGTTCCAGGTACTCTGGCACTCTCACATCCATAATTGATGCCACTATGCATTCTCCACGGAGAAAAGTGGTGGCTTTATCCTTATCCTCCGGCAGTCTCGACATGCAGTCGGCTTGTGAATTTTTCCAGCCTGAAATATGGTGGATCTCGAACGTGTACTCTTGCAGCTTAGCTGCGATGCGTGCCAATCTTGGCGTGGATACTTTTGTGCCTCCCGGGCTAAGCATGTGGATTAGGGGCTTATGATCTGTCACCAACTTGAATTTGGTGCCCCATACATATGTTCTGAAATGTTCCACCGCCCATGCGCAGGCCAACATTTCTTTTTCGATGGTGGAATAGTTCTGTTCCGCCTCTGATAATGCTTTCGATGCAAAGGCCACCACATGTTCGGTGTCGCCTTTCCTTTGTGTTAGCACTGCTCCCAGTCCATAGGCACTGGCGTCGGTGGTGACAACTGTTTCCCACTCGGGATTGAACGGTTGGAGGCATGGTGCTTCTACGATGTGTTGCTTTATCTTCACCATTGCTGTCTTCTGGGGTTCTTGCCACACAAATTCCGAGCCCTTTTTGAGAACTTCTCTAAGGGGTGCCGTGGTTTCTGAAAACTTTGGTATGAACTTCGCATAGTACTCCGCCAGTCCCAGAAACGACCTCACTTCCTCTTTGCAGACTGGTTCCGGTGCTTTAATGATTGCTTGCACTAGATTCTGTTTGGGACTGATCCCTTTTTCTGAAATCTTGTATCCTAAGTATTCAACTTCTTGTACTCTGAGCAGACATTTCTCATAGCGTAACCGCACCCCTGCCTCTTGTAGTTTGTTTAAGACAATTCTCAGCGTGGCATCGTGCGTCTGTTCATCCTCCGCATACACGAGGATGTCGTCCTGGAAGTACACTACGTTTTTGACTTTCTTCAGCAAGACGTCCATCATGCGTTGGAACGCCAACGCTGCCGATGACAACCCGAATGGCATTTTGGTAAATTGGTATGTGCCAAATGGAGTGATGAATGCCGTGAGGGGTTTCGATTCGTCATGTAGCTGTATTTGATGATATGCATTCCTCATGTCCAGTTTAGAGAATATCTTGGCTTCTTTCATTAGCAGAATGAGTTCATTTATGCTTGGAAGGGGGTAGTTATCAGTGACGACTTCCAGGTTTAAGCTGCGTAAGTCTATGCATACCCTGAGTTCTTGTGATTGGGGTTTCTTTATGAGCACAACGGGGCTCAGCCATTCAGATGCTTCGATTTCTTCTATGACGCCCTCCATTTTCATCTTTTCCAGCTGACTTCTAATGGTATCCCTTGCCGTGGCTGGTACTGGCCTCACTCAGTGCTTTACAGGGACAGCATTCCTTTTGAGTATTATCTTGTGGAGGAATCCCTTGATGTGTCCCGGCTCCTCTGAGAACAGAGTTGGGTAGTCGCTTTTGGCCACGGGTCCTCTCGTCGCCCTGACTGACAGGACTTGTTCTTCAGTGCTGGGATCCAATCTGATTTTCAGCTTGTCCTGGTCGTCCCACCCTAGCACTGCTGGGCCTTCATGACTGAAGTAGACCCTGGTCGTGGTTTCCCTTCCTTTAAATTCGACTTTGGCGTTGATGTATCCTAGTAGATCGACTGACGCTCCTCCAAACACAGTGGGTTTGTGCTTCGTTGTGAGCACTTGCACCTTTTCCTTTCTCACCATGTCCTTATATGTGCGAAGGGGAAGGATCGTTAGATCGGACCCTGAGTCCGCCATGACCCTAGTTTCCATTCCATCAACTTTGATCACGCAGTGAGGCTTCTCTCTCCTCGCTCTTGTGCTGTTAACCATGATGACAGTGGGTCTCCCTTCATCGTCGGAGGATGACTCTTTCTCCGGATTGTGATCTGCATTTAAGCTGGACACTTTCTTGTTCCTCCACCTACACACGATGGAGAAATGGCCAATGTGTTTGCAAATGGAGCACTCCTTGTCTCTGGCTGGGCACTCCCTGTCAAACGCCAGGTGTTTCGTGCTGGTGCACCTGTGACACTTTAGGGGTTCTTTTCTGTTCCCTCTCCCTTCTCTCGTGTCAGCAGACCGCCTCTCTCTTCTTGCACGGTAACCCACTGCTTGTATTTCTGCCGAACTCTGGGCCCCAGTAAGCTCCTTACGTCTCCCTGCTGTTTCTTCGACCGCCCTGGCGATCTCAATCGCTTTCTCCAACTGCAGTTCTTTTTCAACTATAAACTTATCCTGGACCTTCCGGCTGTTAGTGTGGACGACCAACATGTCACAAATGAGACTCTTCGCGTTGTTGCCAAAGTTACACAGCGCTGCTAATTCCCTCAGCTTGGTGACGTAATCGTCAACCGGTTCAGATATTTCTTGCTTTCGTGTGTAAAACCGTATCCGGTGGAGCACTATGTCCTCTTTACTGGCGAACCATTTTATGATTCTCCTGACGGCCTCCTTGAAAACATCGTCATTGTCGCCAGCCACTGGTATCGGGGTGAGACTCTCGAATGTTCTCTGTCCTTCCACCCCCAAGGCATTTAATAGCATGGCCCTGCGTCTCGCCGCCGAAAACCCCGCTCCACCTAGGGCCTCCACATATGTCGTGAATAGGGGCTGCCATTGTGGCCATGGAATGGCAGGCCTACCTGGAATCTGGAGAAATGGCGGCGGTGGCGTTGCTCCTTGCATGTTCTTCCGTGGGTGCTAGTGGTGATGCTCGTCGCCAATTTATGTAGTAAATTTCTCTCAATGAAGACAGGAGCCTCTGATCTGTTTACGAAGTATTTAATAACTCAACCAGATTCGCACAGTATACACACAACGTGCGTGCATTACTGATAAAGGCCAACGGGCCTGGGTTGGCAGAGAGAAAGCTCTGTTAATTAAAGTTCCCGCCTCGTAAGGAGCGGGCCCCCGTAGCAGGAGGGCTGTGCAGGACGCTCCTTCTCTGTCGTCCGCTCGTTCGATAATCCGCGCGAAGGGCGCGGGGCGGAGCCTCCTCGGGCCGCGAGATCTCGCGAGAGCACAGGCTCTCGCGGTGTCTCTACAATAGGGCTCCCGCTGGTTCTCACTAATTGCAGTTGACAAACTCCAAGTCCACTACAAAAACTGACAACATCCTTTTAGAACAGTTCAATAATCGCATAGAAAAACGACCTATGAAATTAGACAAGTTATTTAAACCCAATCAATCTTGTTATGCCTAATAGCAATTTTGCTTAAAGACCAACAAGTGTTTCTCGCCTTTTCAAGGGTTGGCAATGTTTTCAAAGTTCTGAGAGAGAGCTTCCGGGTCGACCAAGCATTTACAGTAGCATTTAAAAATAAATTATAAAGTGGTTATTTTTCATGGTTCTCAATTCATTTATTTAATATCTTTTCCTGCATATAAAGTTAAACCGGGGGATCTCGACTCTACGCTAACAGATTATCTGAGTACCCTTGATAAGTGCATCTAACCAGAAATAACTACCCCGGGGCACAAAAGCCTTAAACTGAAAAGAAAAGGAACATACTGTTGCGTCGCTTTTTTACGATAGAGTTGCATCTTACTACAAGTTCAATAGCCCCCGGGGAGTGCGCCTCATGTGTGCCGACAACAAGACTTATTCTGAAGAGCTCTCGCACCTGACACAAGCCTCACCTGGTAATTAGAATTCCGCAGAGTCCTTTCTAGTGGAAGACACACTATTATTACCTGCTGCTTCAGGCCTAAGGCAAAATGTCAGACAAACAAAAAAAGGTCATCATGGATGGGCGACAATGATGTCATGCTCTGTAAGTATCTTTTTATTTTTTTATTCTTTGTTCACTTTGAACCTTTAACAAATAGATTTTCAAATTACATAAATAATTAACCATTTCATCATGATCTCATTGTCAAAACATCCCACGAACATAAAAACAAACATCATACAGATTTAAAGGTAAAAATACGTTAAACCTTGAAAGAATTAAAATAACTAATAATCCAAAAAATCATTTTTTCCAAATTTTGGTTAGAGATAATTATTCCAAAAACAGAGCATCCAAAAAACCAACCACTGCCAGCACAGATCTCCTGTGATAGGGCACCCTGATTATTCAACATTAACGTTTGAGTTGGAATAAAGTACAATAATTGGACTCAATAGTCCACGGGCTAATCCACACTTGTCTAATTTTTTCCAAAGGAGGTTCCTATCTGCCTTAGGTTAAGTGCGGATACCTCATTTAAAAATTGGGACCACAAAGGCAGTGTGCCAAAAGTTCAGTAACATCTGAGAAGCATTGATGTATTTAAAATACATTGTTAAAATGAGACCACAGGGAGACCACCAGGGGGCACAGACATGATCGTCGCATAAACCACCGTCTCCCTCTTCGAGCCTAAAACATGTAAGCTCAATGAGCAGTGCTAAGTGAAATCATCGATTGACGGATGGATTGGCGGCACCAGGGAACGACTGAGCACCAGCAGAGGCAGCAGCCACATAGCTACGAGGGAGAAATCCTGATTGCCGTGAGGCCCCCCGTGTCTGCACACAAGCAGAGTTAAGGCCTTGGAGAAAATGGCGCCTGCCACACACATTGTGCGCCCTGAGGATCACGGCGAATCCAGCAGCTGAGAGCCTCACATAGCCGAGGCGACGAACGTGGCGGAGAGCGAACAGCAGGCGCTGGAGCGCTCCGGCTCCTGACGCCACTCTGAAACAGGAGCATGAAGGCCCGGACTCAGCTGCGGCCCGTCACTGCCATCCTTTCACGAGTCGGGTGGTGTGCTGACCGAGGACACAAGCGTGGGCTCGGGCGGCCCAGCGGAGGTAGGATCACAGCAGCTGCGCTAGCGCAGCCCCTCTCCTGCCCACAGCGCTGGGGCCGCTCTGAGCGCCCTCTCCCTGAGGAGTCGCGAGGGGGGGGGCGGGCTTTTCCTCCGCTCCACTACTCACAGCGGTGGAGCATAAACGAACGGCATCCAGGCATTCCGCCGGAGGAGGCCTCCCTCCCCGGCCCCAAGAGTCTATTGGGGGTGAGGCAGCCTCGGGAGCATTGTTGCGGGCTGGCGCTTCCTGTCCAGCACAAGGACAGTCTCTCCCTGCTTGGGAGTGGGGGACCTATCCTTTCAACCACCTGCATCCCTGGGCCCACGCTCTGGCCCCCAAGCAACGCCAACCCCCTGTGAAGTCCAAAGGATACCGGCTTCAACTCCCAGGGAGGGACACTCGGAGCGCAGGTGCAGCCTAAAGAACTCAAGGCCAGGACTTTACACATATCTCCCCCCCAAAGAATTGCTCTCAGCCTCGCACCTAGCCCCCACGGGCAATTGGCGGCTCCACACCACCAGCTACTAGACGTCCGTGCAATCAGCTTCCACCCAGGCTCCCACACGGGCCGCAAAAACACTTCTAGTGCCCCACCAGGGAAACAACCTATGTTGCCTCAATCATGCTGTACAGTGGGTAACTGCCCTAGCTCCTGGGGAGGCCCGGTGGAGGTACTAAGAAGAGAGAAAAAGACAACCGGAGGAGACCCCGTAGGGGACGGAAGTAACAGAGGCAAAAAAGAAAGGAAGGACATTGGTGCCAACGCACCGTTCTCAGAATCTCTGAAGCAGTGGTGGTTTAGGAGTCAGCCACTTTGCCAGAGAGTGAGCATGACAACACAAGGCAGGAGGTGTACATCTTGTCAGTCAACCAGTTTTCTGTCGCCCACACAGGAGCCCACGGGCTCCGCCAGGGACGAGGCTGGACCCGCGCACCTTGGCCGCCGTGCGGATGTTTAGCCGCACGCATACAAATATGGAGGCAGACAAAGTGCATATCTCATCAGACATCCCAGGCAACGATTGCGACAGTGCAACCAAATCTGACATTCGCCTCATGCTTGGTGAAATAAGGTCTATGGAAAATAGTCTCACAGAAACAGTCTCTGACTTACAAACAAAAATGGCTAAAGTGGAAGACCGTCTAGAGGCTATTGAGAACAACCAACAATCGGGAGACATCGCCACCATGCAATATGAAACTAGATTCCTAGACCTGGAACAAAAAGAACGAGATATGGAATCCAAAATCCATGATCTAGAAAAGCGAGTCCGGCGGTCTAACATCCGCATAATAGGGTTGAGGAAGAACAAGGCGAGACCCCCTCGTGCTTGGAGAGCAAAGTGAAATCCTTAATCTTATCTCTATACTGCAACATGAATCCACCCGAGCTTCAGTTGGACAGAGTTCACAGAGCGGGCGGCCCGCCGAAAGGACCTCGATCAGTCCTCGTCAAATGCCATTACTACACCCAAAGACAGGACATACTGCAGAAGGCAAGAGCAAGAGACATAATAGAATTTTGAAGGTCAAAAGTAAAGCTCTATCAAGACCTTTCGGCGATGACACTGGCGAAAAAAAGAGGATGTCGACCCCTAACTGGTTGGATACAAGAAAAGGGGGTGAGGTACCGATGGGGTCACCCCTTTTCCCTCACCTTTGAATACAACGGGGAGGACTTCAGATCACCACTATAGACGAGGCAGAGCAGGCCCGCCAACACATCCAGAGCTCTGCTACAGGTCCAGATACTGACAGTCGGAGGGAGCCTGCAGGCCCCCGCCATGAATCGACCAGCAGGCCCCCAAGACGAGGCTGATCTCAATTGAAATGGAAATATAAACGTTTAAACGCACCCTAAGAAGTCCGCTCTGCGCTTAACACCTGCGCAATTTAGGAGAGCTTTGTCTCCTCCCGAATATGCCACCGCAAAGTTCTAGTTCAGTTTGCCGGCTGTTGTTTTAAGGAATAAATGGGATGTTGTCTCAACTTTCAGGTTTTGTTAGTAACACTATACACTATTCCCACGCATGTAAGTCTCACCTAGCATTGGTGTAACAGATTTTTGTTAAGGCTCGAAGAGGGGCCTTTCCTAAGTGGCCCTTCTTGATCTAGGGCATCTCTTTCTTTCTTCACCTAGCGAGAATGCTCTCGGTAGCATCTTGTACAGTGGGAAAGGGGAGGGGCAACCCACTCATTTACTCAAGACGGAAGGTCTCAACCAAATTAAGATCTCGCACACACATCTTGCAACACAAAGACTAATTCACCATCTCACCGTTATAGAGAGAGCTCGAACATCATGCAACTCACAAAGCTACGGGCAGTATTTGACATCCATTCTAGTAGAAATGGCTTGCTCTGACGGCATAGTCTTCGGTTCCTTGAATGTAAAAGGCCTCAACTCCCTGCAAAAAAGGTCAATGTTAGCGCGACAGTTTGAACAATACAAACTCGATGTCCTCTTTATACAAGAGTCGAAATACACCAGTGGGGGAGAGAGGAAGATTCCAGGAAAGGGGATCGGGCAAGCGATTTGGGCCTCTGGCCCCCAGAAGAAGGGTGGAGTAGGCCTCTTGTTGAGAAAATCCTTGGGGGTTCAAACAGAACACATGTATAGAGATTCCCAAGGGAGATATATAGCACTCGAGGGTAAACTGAGAACACGTCCCATCACATTCTGCTCGGCCTACGCACCCAATCAGGGACAGTCTGACTTCTTTGAACCCCTGTTTGACTTTCTAGACAATTGGAGGGAAGGCGCACTGATCTGTGGGGGCGATTTCAACGTTGCAGCAGACGGAGAGCGGGATTGGCACCCGGTACAACAAAGCACTCTTCCCCCAAGCAGCCTCAAAGGGAACAGATTCCTTGGCCAATTGAGGGAACACCATTCAATTGATACCTGATGTATGGCACATCCAGAGGGAAAGTCCTTCACCTTTTTTTCACCACCACACTGCACGTTCTCTAGAATCGATTATCTCTTGCTGGGTGCAGAAAATGAAAGCGATATCCTAGGTGCATCCATACAAGTAGTAGCCTGGACTGACCACGATCTATGCACACTAGACCTAGACTTGGGCCCCCTACCAGCCCCCGATCGTAGGTGGCGGTGCAATGGCTTTCTGTGTAGGGATCCAATATTTAAAGAAACCCTCTCCGTAGCATCAGATACTATTTCGAGACCAATGAAACAGAGGGAATGTCATTGAATACGGTCTGGGAAGCCAGAAAAGCTACGATAAGTGGGATCTTAATATCAGAGAGGGCTGCCAAGAAGAGGCCTAGGTTACTCAGGGAGGGAGAGCTTAAAGTAGGCATCACTCATCTGGAAAATATTAACAAAACACAGTTTTAAAAATCAAACAGATAAGGGAGGACCTAAGAGACATATGGAACGGCAAAGCACTCACACAGCTCAAGTACCTCAAACAAAAGTTCTTTGAGAGGGGAGATGAGGCCCATACGATGTTGGCCAACAGGCTCCACAAGCAGAGAGCGGACAGAGCGGTATTCAAAATTAACGATGAGTCTGGCACCCCTCTCATGAACCCGCAAGAGATTGTTGACTGCTTCTCCAGATACTACTCCAAGCTATACTCGGCCGAGGATAGTGGTACTCCCTCGAAAATCGAGGAATATCTGTCTACCCTCCCCCGCCTGCCCATGCTCAAGGAGCACTTAGACATGCTTAACGCCCCGATCACCGCAATAGAGGTGCAGGCTGCCATCTCTGCCCTTAAGGTGGGCTCTGCTCCAGGGCAAGATGGATATACACCAGCCTTTTACAAAGCCAATTCCAACTCTCTCTCCCCTTTCCTCGCCAAATTGTTCAATTCAATCTTACTGTCCGGACAGGCCCCTAGGTCCTTTACCAAATCTATTATTATAGTCATTCCCAAGGAAGGTAAGGACCCCTCTGAATGTGCATCATACCGGCCAATCTCCCTAATAAATGTGGATACCAAAATCTATGCCAATATTCTGGCCGCCCGTCTGGCTCAGGTCCTTCCCCAACAGGTTCATTCCGACCAAGTAGGATACGTGAGAGGCAGGCAGGGAGCGGACAATATTAGAAAGACCCTAGACCTCATGGCCACACTCCGAGAGGCGGGTGAAGACCCCCTCCTATTATCAGTAGACGCCGAAGAGGCATTCGAACGAGGAGAATGGCCTTTTTTAAGAGCTGTCCTGAAATGGCTATGTCTGTGAGCTGCCTGGATACAAGGAGCGAAAGCACTTTACCATTCCGCCCAAGCCAAAGTTTCTATCAATGGCATCTCCTCGAACCTTTTTCACCTCACCGGCGGTACGAGACCGGGCTGCCCGCTTTCACCCCTGATCTACGCCCTGGTCGTGGAGCCCTTTGCCCAGGCCATTCGATACAACCCCATGATTAGAGGCATCCCGCGAGGTGGCAAAGAGTATAAGCTAGCAATGTTTGCTGACGATATCCTCCTATACCTTGCCCAACCAGCTGATTCCATCCCTGCTTTCTTTGGAGAACTGTCACGCTACAGTTCCCTTTCAGGCATCCGAGCCAACCTCCAGAAAACCATAGCAGTCGCTTTGAGAAAAACGTTGAATTAGAGGAGCACTTAAAAAACCAACAAGTGCTTCCGAGTACAAGCTGATTCCGTCCGATACTTAACATAACAGTCTCTCTATCAGACCTCTTCGATGCCAACTATGTCCCCCTGTGGAGAGCCATTCAAAATGACATCACTAGATGGCTTAAACTGCCCATGTCCTGGGCGGCACATTTTACCACCATAAAAATGAACATCTTACCACGGTTTCTATTTCAGTTCCAATGCCTCCCCATCATTGTCCCAGAACCCTTCCTGGCAGAGGTAAAGCACACTATTGAGATTCCTATGGGCCCACAAAAAGCCAAGGATACCGTACTCCACATTAATCTAGCCCAAAGAGGAGGGAGGTATGGGCTTCCTGGATCTGGCAGAGTAGTACAGAGCTACACAACTACGGGTACTACCAGACCACTTGTGGGAAAATAAGGAAAAACAGTGTGTTGCAATAGAAAACAACATCTTTACACCAGTCACATTAGGAGAATGGCTGTGGGTCCCATTACTGGGCATGACATGAAGAGTTAAGGAACTTCCCATTCTCAAGTATTATAGTCTATCAGGCGCCCATCCCACGCCATGCAGGACGTAAATACGTGGCCCTCCCCCTTAGCTGTATCTGGTTCCCCCCACTTCCGAGATTTGCTCAGTGAATTTAAGCGGTTTCAGCATTGGTACGAAGCTGGACTCACCCGAGCTGGACATTGTGGAAAAGGGGTGTGTTTGTCACCTTGGAAGACTTTAAGTGCGACCTACAGGGCATGGAAGTGCTTCTCTTCATTTTCCTCCAGCTGAGGAGCGTCCTGAACGATGCCCGCTGGGGCGATTCCCTAAAGCGTCCCCTTACGCCATTTGAACAATTACTGAGCACCCCCCAGGCTACGAAAGGACTCATATCACGAATGTACCGATTATTACTTACTAGGGGACATCTTCAGCGCCCGTCATCAGAAGTTAAGTGGGGGGCCGAGCTAGCAATAGCATCACAGCCAGAGATATGGAAAGGAATATACAAGGCAGTGTGGGCGTCATCTGTTTCAATGCAATATAAAATACATAATGCACGCATATTAATGAGATGGCACTACACTCCCTTAAGGCTGTCCAAAATGTTCCCAGGTACATCCCCGTACTGCTGGAGAGGCTGTGGAGAATGCTGCGATTACTGGCACCAATGATGGGAATGCAATAAGGTACAGGCGTACTGGAAGGAGGTGTTGGGGTGGATCCAGGCCATAGATGGGGTCTCTAGGAAACTAACACCAGTCCTTGTGCTGTTTGGGGTAGAACTGGATGATGAAGACTCATGCGAGTCACTGACACACATTGCCACGTAATTTGTTGCTAGCGGCTAGAGTGTGCCATGAAATGGAAATCTACCACCCTTCCTTCAAAAAGGGAATGGTTGATCAAAGCGCACACCCTCTACGAAATGGAAAGTCTCACAGCCGCTGTGCATGAATCCCGTAGAAACATAGACATGATTTGGTTGCCTTTCTTGGAGTACTATACTGCATTCTAGGAACCCACAGACTAATGGAACAAACCTTCTTTAAGGAGTCAACGAGCCGAACCAACGGCTCGGCCCCAAACTAATTGACACTAAATAAACACGAGTTACATAGTGACGTTGCACACCGAACCGCAAAAGATGTTGATGGTAATCAGTAGAGCACTAAGACTGTTCTGTCAGTTATTTCACGCAGTAAATGAGTTGAGTGGGGAAAGGGGGAGGAGGGAGGGATGGGTTTAAGGTACGAGTATTGAGTTAACTATTGCTTCACTGCAACTTTGTAATCCGAGCAAAGAGACATTACAAGATGGTACTGTGAATTCAACATGTATCAAAATTCACTTGTTGGAAAAATGTATAAAAATATATTTAAAAAAAATGAGAGACCACATTCACGGATTGTGTTTAAAAACAACATGTGATAGATTATTGGGTCCTGGTGCCTGCAAGGAGCTACTGCTCATGATGACATTAATAATTTCTTGATCAACCTCCAACATCCATTTGGAGGACTTAATTCCTTCTAAAATAGTCCCAGTCGGAAGCTCATCATTTGATTGTCCAAAAATTGCATTAAAGTGTTCCACCCATTTCGCATCGCCAATAGGGTTCAGCAACAGATCGACTTGGTCCCTGCCGCAGTTATTAAGCATTTTCCAAAATAAAGAAGAATCAGTTCTACATAGTAAATTCATAATTACTTCAGCATCCCTTTGAAGTAGCTGTGCTTTATAGCTACAGGACCAGTTACAGTTGGTCTGTTTTACCTTTTTAATCTCCTCAAAACCTAACCACCTATTGCCCACATACTTATTGGTAATGGCTCTGATTTTTGCTCTGGATTTCCGCTTCTATGAGACAATTGCAGGTCGAAATGATGTATATGTTTATTTCTAGGTGGTCTAGATGTCAACCCCTTCAAGTGCTCACCAATAAAGGACTCACAAGACATCAGATTGAAAGTGCCAAATTTCCATTCCAGTGTAGTGGAATACATTCACTCCTTCACAGTTTTATTAAATAGCCCCACCTTATGTTGTGTCCACTTGATTCAGTTTCCTCCTTGCATCACAGTCGGACCCTTTGTCATCCCAATATTCAGTTTTTCTCTAAAGGTACCAAAATTAGCACACAACATATCATGGTCACTCCAATCGCATTTCCTAACCTGGAAATGCATACATCAACCAAACAGGGTTCATTAGTAAACATGCAATCCAAGATCAAATGTTTTCCTCCACTAGACCATGTGGAGTGACTCGGGATATCTCCTGACACTGCTCCATTAATACAATGGAGACCTAGTTCCCTCATACACATTAACCATTTGGCGCTGTTCTTATACTTATGGGCTGGGAGACAAATGGGCAATTTTTCATTCCTCTGCGGCATCTCCACACATATCAAGTTCAAATCACCTCCCACCAGTGTAAAACCAGATTCCACATTCCCCAAGCATGTCAATATACAAACAGACAAATTAAATGCATGTCTATAATCTGGGCTTCAAAAAATCACCCACTATGGGTGGTTCAACTCCCTGTCCTTCCTTTAGAGGATGACTGCGGCAAGTGGCCCACTCCTGAAAATTCAAACCCCAATTGTCGAAAGTAGTTTACTTCCTTCAAAATCAATTTGAAAACAATTCTAGAGTGGATATCCACAATTGCCACATTATCCTTCCTCTGGTAATAGAATCAACACGGTCAGGTCTTTCGATGAGATAGCCCACAGGTGGGATAATTCTGGGAGTACTGATCAAATATATGCCTGATTCAATACCGCAGAGCTATTATGCGGGAAAATACTCTACACTCGAATTGGCCTACATTCAGACATTGCCGCCCTCCTATTAGGTTTAAGAGGGCCTAACCAAGTTGGATTGGTCTGCCCCCTGAACATGGTCTCTGACTTCTGGTATAGTCAGAGCTCCGTGCCCCTCTCAGTATAGTAGTACATTTATGGGGCCTTTCATCCTGTACAGGTAGGCCCTATGTGGCAGACACTACCTCTGCTCTGGGGATAATTTAATTGTTATCTCCCCTGTCTACCCTTCCCCATTGATGAACCAGAATCCCTCCTGATGACAAGGGTTCAAAGGGAAGACTTTGCATATATTGGTGACACTGCCAAACTGTTTGTATCGAGACAACCTTCACATTTTTAGGAACTTATTTACTTATCAAAACCCTCTGCATTGTCATCTGTGTGCCTCACAATGCTGCATGATCTATCCTCTCCTCAGATTTCTTATCAGTTTTCCTCTCTGACGTGATCTGCAACTCATGCCGCCCTGATTATTTACCAGGTGTCTCCATGGGTGGTGTAGCCGAATTGATAATGGACATAGTGGCCACATTATTAAATTCAGAAGGTTTTTGATTTTTTCTTTTTTTTAGAAGTTTTTTGAGCTTTTTCCACGTATTTCTTAGAAACCTTGTTCTGCGATGATTTTGAGGTCAGTTTAGATGAGAATATATTATCACATGTCCTATCCTGGTTGTGATTACCTGTTGAAGTTAAATCGACCTGTTTTTCCATAGAAGCCATCTGCATGAGCAGAGGGAAAGTGGAAGCACCAGGCCGATTATGCATTTGCCGAGGCATGTGCTTTTGCTGACCGGCTGCTTGCAAAGTGTCCCGGGACACAACTGGGAACATTCACTATCTGACAATCAATATCAGAGTGGAGCGGTGTTCTGTCAGGAGTCGGTTGGAGGACAGAGGAGTATGAGGATGTTATATGAAGGAATGGTCAGGAGTGTGTTGGAATTTGGGGTTCAACTGCAAGGTGGTTATAGTCAAACTCAGCTTGGTATGTAGGACAGTACCCGGGCGAGGGCATTGAGGATTGTATCGGGGCCGGTTAGGTCATCGCCTACTGAGGCTGTGCAAGTGTTGGCGGGGAAGTTGCCATTAGATTTGAGAAGGTAGGAGCTTAGTGCTAAATATTGGTTGAAATGTAAATCCCTCAGTGTGTGGCACCTGTGAAGATGTGCCTGGTGGTAAATTGGCTGCATGCCTATAAAAGTCGGAGTTGGGAGAGGAAAGGGGGTACTTATGGGTTCCAGGCTGGTGAAACGATTGGGGGTGGAGGAGTTGTGTATGGTGGAAAATGTGTATATGGTGATTTTGCCTTTTTGGATGCTGCATGGCCCAATAATCTGTTTGGACTTGGCGAAGGTGGAAGAGTGGTGACCGGGGGGAGATTAAGAGGCTGCCGTTGCAGTATATAAGTGGGAAATTGGTGCCCAAGTGTATACTGACGTTTCCAGGGATCCAGAGAGGGTCACAGTTGGCATGAGAGGAAGAGGAGTTTTGGATTTTGGATGGCTAGGCTGTCGGATAATGTGTCCATTTGCACGGCAGAGTTGATGGCTGTTAATATGGCAGTGATTAGGATTATAGAGAAGCAGTTGGCTATGGTGGTAGTGTTTGTGGACACGATGAGTGCATTGTTAGCTATCAAGGATGGGAATGGTGATAGGAGGGATATAGTCATGCTTATAAAACAGCAGTTGGTGGAGTGTATTGTGGGGGGTACAGTGGTGGAGTTTGCTTGGGTTCCCAGTTATTGTGGGGTTTTGGGTTACGAATTGGTGGACAGGGCTGCGTATGAGGCTACGTTGAGGGGGGACATGTCTGAGTCGGACTCTGCAGCTTCTGAAAATATAAAAATATTGGCAGACTATGTAAATGGAAGTCTTTCTGCTCGGTTTGACAGGTCAATTGTCCCATAGTCACTCGGTCCCACAAGGGCCCCTATTGATAGCAGTCCAAGATCAGAAGAACTACGGGGCTGCACACCACTTATACAGTGTAATCACTGCCTTACTTAAACCCGAAAGGCCAGGCTGTCAACCCACAGGGCCTAATGATAAGTAGTCTGTGATCATTCTAGATACTGGCTGGTAGACCTTATCCTTAACCGCCATCGGCCCCACCAACTTCATAAAATTGGGAGGGCAAGGGAGCATGGCTGCAATGACCAGCAGCACCTCCTCTGCCATTTCCAGGGAACAAGGAGGAAGAGGGAGCTCAATCGCCAGGTCAAGTGCTGCCAATGCATCCAACCATGAATCAAAGAATCGCCTTTTCATTTCACTCCGTAAGTCATAGACCGTTTTCTTGAACTCCAATTTTTCACCAGTCATTGCTCGTAAATAAAAAGGGGTCAAAGCAGTCACCGTCAGCACACCACTTACTTGACCCTAATAAAATAGTGAAGTCTCACCACACAACACTGACGTGCTTCAACAGTTTCAGCAAGGAATACATCCACCACTCACCAGCTTTGGGTGCGTTTTATGGCTCCCAGTGGGGCGAGCCAAGGGTCGCTAATGGGGGGTGAAGAGGGAGCACGTAGGAGTCGGGGAGCAAGAATTGACTTCCTCAGTTGAGCCCAAGGACGTCTTTCTGCTGTTACTGGGCCGCACTTAGGTGATCGCTACCCGAGTGATCGGCAAGGGGGCAACCTGGAATGCCCTGGTCACCGGCAAGAACAACCGCAAGCCGCTCCGAAAATGCTAGAGGGCACCCAACAGCCTCAAGTAATTGTAAAAGTAGGCTGTGCACTATACATTGTACTTTTGGCTTAGCATGAGATACACCTACTAGTATGGTGTGAATGACTAGAGACTTATTATGTAGGCAGAAAGGTTATCTGGTGTCCTTGATGTTCTTGGTTTTAGCTCAGGTAGCACTTTAGAACCACTATTAGCTCTGATTCAAACCTGGTGCTTTAGCTGCCTTAGAGCATCACAAACTAAAATTCTTTTTAGATCCTAATGGACACCAGCTAAGTTATTTCGGAGGCAACTCTTGGAGGACTATCTCTGCTGGAAGTGCAAAGGTGCAAGTGGCTCCCTCAGTCACTTGTTGTGGTTTTGCCCGAAAACAAGAACATTTTGGGAACATGTATGTGAAAGATTAGGATTGGTTTTGAACTCTACAATCCCTCTATCTGACTCCCTTCAGATTTTAGGTGACATATCTCAGTTTGGCGATTTTACCTTTGGAAGGAAAACTTGGTTACTCTGGGCGTGTATGATCGCCAAGAGGATGATACTGAGAATGTGGAAGTCAAGCAGCTCCTTTAACATAGACGAATGGGTGGAAGAACCTCTCACGGTTTCCACTTATGAGAAGGCCATTTACAGAGATTCAGGAAACGTTGAGAAATTTTGGAACATTTGGGGAAGTGTCCTTCAAGCTTATGGTTGATATATAACTATTATTTGGACTGCAAGGTCTCAGGTCTATTAACTAGAATGCCAACATGGTTCCCTCTTTGATTCATTGTATGATGCTTTATTCACTGTTCCAAATGTTTGATAGTATAATTATGTTTTGGTTCTTTAATCTTTTATCTATTTTCTCTTTCCTCTTTCTCTTCTTCCTTTATTTCTTGCCTTTTTTAAATTGACCTTGGTATTGATGTGATCTGATGTTATTTTGCTGGTTAACATTTACTAGATGCTTTTAGGTTACTTGTTGATGACATTGGTTCATTTGTTATTGTGTATTTTGTTTGTGAAAATAAAATCTTTAAACCTTAAAAAAAAAGAAAAAAAAAGAAAACCATGCATTGTGCAGCCAGGTGGTATAATTCTAGATAAAGTACTCTGAGTCTGCCAAATTCGTATACCTTCATTAGTGTCTCTCAATTGCAACACTTGGGTTCTTCTGCCAGTAAACTAGTTTACTAGCCATAGCACATAGTCTTGCAAACAAGGTGGAGGATAGTCTGACTTGTGTATTCCTGAATATATAATTATGGTTAAGTTGCTCAACTCATAGGAAGAGCACTTTTTGGGCGGCTTATAACTTCGCTCCCCCTGGACGCATCCTCACCAAACTTCGCAAAAGAAGTGTATGGCCCCTCCGAATATGTTTGGCAAGTTTGGTGAGGTTTCGTCAAGGGGGGGGGGGAGATATAGAGGGGTCCCACATTTGTTTTTCTCCATAGACTGAATGGAAACAAACTTTGCTCACACCTACAGCCCAAATCGCTGGACAGATTTTCACCAAATTTTCGGCAGCTTGGTCCCGAAAGCATGCTTTTATATATTTGGTGGAAATTCGTGCAGTAGTTTTTTTTTTTTTAAACAACCAAAAAGTAGGTCCCAAAAAATGATTGGTATCTGGGCCGCAGACCCATTTCCCTGTTCGGTCCGTGGACAGCATCCGATTGGCATAGAAGACGACGTGATGTCTGCGGACAACGCACGCGGCCACTGATTGGATAGTGAAAAGCGTGAAGTGTGTCCGATTTTTGGAAAATCCCACCATGTTGGATTCGCGGACATCTGCTGGTGTCCCCGGACATCGCAGTAAAAACATATACAAAACACAAGATTGCACTTGTCAAACTAACAAACTATCTCTGTGGAAGTGAGGGGTGATGAGGATGGGATGGGATATGGCCATAAGAAGCCAAAAAACAGGTGTTTTTCACTGTAAATGTCCCCGAACAGTCCGGATGTTCCTGAACGGTCCTGTGAAGTTTGCAGACACTTATAGGGTTGGTGAAAAGCAATTCTTGGATGGCTTAAAACGTTGGCACCACTCAATGAAACTGCGTTTGGCAGTCTATTTAAGACCTGGTTCTGAAGGTATTTGCAAAGTTTGGTGGGATTCTATCAAGAGGGGGCAAAATTAGAGGAGTCACAAAATATTGTAATGGCTTATACATATGGTGCCATTTGACAAATCTGCTTAAGTTTGCAAAACGATTTTAAATCTAGATATGCATGTGTTTGCAAAGTATGGTGGGATTTTCTCAAGAGGGGGCTACATTAGAGGGGGTCTCAACATTTTTAGATGGCTTATAACTGTGTTGCCGTTTGACGAAGGTGGACAAATGTTTTCAGAAAGGTTATAGACCCAACCTTGAATGTTTGTGTAAAGTCTGAATGGATTTTGTCAAGTGGGGGTTAAGTTAGGACTATTATATGTACATACATTTTAACACTTTTGAAAAAATAAAATATGGGCGGATTTCAAGCAAACTCGTGTAAGGACCATTGGCAAGGACCTGAAAGCATGGTTTTGCAAATGTACACATGTTTTATTTTTTGACAAGTGTCATAAAGTAGGTACAAAAAATTGTGATATACCTTTTGTGACTGAGGTATAACCAGTGGCCATGGGCAGTGACCAGATTGTCCGGGTCATGGTATAAGGCCGTGACCCGGACAATCTGGCTACTGGCCATGATCACGATGGACGAAAAATTGGTTTAAAGTGGCCATGTCCACCTGGGACCGGCTTTGTGGTAGAGATGTTCGAAAGTGGGTTAGGGTGTGGTGATATGGACATAGGGTTCTGACTTCGCCTTCAGCAGGCTGCCATGGAAGGGGAAGAGGGAAAAAAATGTGCTTGTGGTAATATGGTCATAGGGTTCTGTCTTTGCCTTCTGCAGGGTGTCATGGAAAGGGAAGAGGGGCTCTGTACCAAGCCCCCCTTCCCTTTACATGGTGGCCATCCTGGAAAAGGATTTTCCTTCCTACAAACTATTTTTTAGTACCCCGGGTTCTTGCTTTGGGAACCTGGGGTGCTTATGGCCTTTATCCCCCATCACAGGGCCTGGAATGGAGGATAATGGTCCGGAGCCCTTGTTTTTTTTTTGTTTTAAATATTTTTATTTTATTTTGAAGTCAAACAAACACACTACAACTGGGTCAATACATAGAAAGCATCATTAGACCAACACATTTTCATTAGAACTCCCCAACTCCCCCCCCCCTTGAACTAGAGCCGATTCTCACATGTCATTTACAGGAGCATCATCGGATAGCACAGTACTTAAGCAGTCATCATCCGGGTCCTCTGTTCCGTTGTTACCCTGGTGAGGGTTTGCCATAGAAGCCACCAATCGCCGCCAGGCTAGCAAGTGCCCTACTTCCCCCTCGTCGCCCCTAGTGACCGCTTCAAACCAGACTACAGATTCAGCTTCCGCCCACCTCAAGAGGTCCGCCCACCATAGCTCCACCCTAGGTCTGTGGGCCGCCTTCCAGCCCATGGCAATCCTGCCCTTGGCCAAAACACAAGCCAAGTCCTTCATCTTGCTTATGTGTTTTGAATGTCGGGGTCTAGGAAAAAACCCAAGCATGCATGACCAGGCCGATTCCACATCCAGCACCACCCCCCCACTAGCCAGTTTCGTCTTAACCTCGTCCCAAAATCTGTGCACTTCCGGGCAAGCCCAAAACATGTGTAGCAGTCCCACATTCACCTCCCCACACCTGGGGCATTGCTGCGTAGCTGGTCCCCCAAACTTTGCAATCTTCCCGGGAGTCAGATAAGCCCTGTGGGTAACATACAATTGAAGTTGTTGGAATCTCGCGTTCCGGGACACCTTTTTATGGTACCTCTGGGCCCATTCCCATTGCCAGTCTGTCATGGGTCCTCCCACCTCCTCTTCCCAATCTTGTCTCAATTGAAGCAACTCCTTCCCTGCCCTTACTCGCAGGAGCTCGTATATCCTCGATATTTCGTGCCCGCCCTCCGATACATCATACATAGTTTCCAGGGAGGCATCAGGGTCTTCCGCTACCACTGTCTCGGGCCATCTTTCTCTAGTCTTTTTCACAAGCCTAGTGTAGGTTATATATTGGCCACCATGCACCCCCGTCTCTTCCTGCAACCTCTGCAAGTCCAATGCCTCCCCTTCCTGCCATATGTCCCCAAGGGTGGCCAGGCCTACCTGTTCCCAGTATCTATGGACCGATTCAAGTAGTTGAGAGTCGCTACCGCACAGCGCCGCCAAAAGGGCCTGCTGGGAGTACGGCTCTGAATCCCCCCCAATCTTCCATGTCCTGTGCCAGATCTCCCAGCCCAGCCTCAGTAGCCGCCCCCTGCCCACCAGTTTGTCTCTGCGCAACCACACCACTTCCATCAGAAAGTATGGGGCTGAGTCTCCACGCAGAAGCCTAGCTTCCGCCAATTCTTCAGCCGAAAGCCACCTAGCCACATACTGCAGCTGCCCCGCCAGGTATTAGAGTTCGAAATTAGGCAGGCCTATCCCCTCCTTGTCACATGGGTTCTGGAGCTTCCACAGAGCAATCCTATTCCTAGAGCTGCCCCACACGAAACCCCTACACATGCTGTGAAGTTTCGCGAATAGGCTCCTAGGTATCAAAAACGGGACATTCACGAAAAAGTGCAAGAGTCTAGGCATCTAGGCAGGACCACCATCTTGAGCAAGGCCGCCCTCCCCATCATGGTCAGGGGCAATCTAGACCAAAATACCATGCTGTTCTTGATCCCCTCTATCGCTTTTTCCGTGTTATGCTTATGTTCTGCCTCAACACTGTGGTAAATATTTATTCCCAAATACCTAAATGTCACAGGCTGCCATGGTATTGGCAGGACAGGCAGCCTCTGTACCGGGACATTCCTGTATCTGCCCAAAGGAAACAGACTAGACTTTCTAGGGTTCACCGATATGCCCGAAAGGGCGGCGTACCGTTCTATTACCTCCAGCACATACTGCAGATTTTCTTCTGGATAAAGCAAATAAAGGAGCATATCATCCGCGTATAGTGATATCAGGTGCCCTTCACTGACGGTGCTTATGCCCACCTCCCCATATTGTTGTTGCAGGCATATTGCCAGCGGCTCTAATGCCAGTATATATAGCATGGGTGACCAGGGACATCCCTGTCTGGTCCCCCTGCAAAGTTGCCAGGTATCTGAGACTGTGAACCCTGTTTTGACTCTCGCCATCGGGGTGCTGTAAAACAACTGGACCCATCTGAGGTATCCAGGCCCCATTCCGTACCCCTTCAGGACCGCTTTCAGCCAGGGCCATCGTACCGAGTCGAAGGCCTTGACCGCGTCTAACGACACTATGGCCAACTCGCCCGCGTCCTCCTCAGTTTGGTCAATGATATGGTGTAGCCTCCTGTGGTTATCGGTGATGTTCCTGCCTGGAACATATCCCGTCTGATCTGGGTGTATCAGTTTCCCAATCACCTTCTTCAGTCTATTAGCCAGCACTGCCGTAAGTATTTTGCTGTCCTGGTTAAGCATGGACAACGGTCTGTAAGACCCACACTCCACGGCCGGCTTGCCTGGTTTCAAGAGTGGGATGATCACAGCCTTGCGGAGGGACAATGGGAGTTCCCCCTGCTCATAGGCCTCATTGAAAGTGGCAAGCAGTGGCTGAAGCAGCTCTTGCTTGTATGTTTTGTAGAACTCACTAGGCAGCCCATCTGAACCAGGCGCCTTGCAAGTGGGCAGATTCTGAATCACCACCTTCAGCTCATCCGAGGTGACAGGTGTGTCTAACTCCGCGCGTTCTAGGTCATCCAGGGTGGGCAGCTCTATGTCCTCCAATGTGTCCAGTATGTCTTGACACATATCCTCCCCCCGTGTCCTCATACAAGTGTCTGTAAAACTTAAGGAACTCCTCATTTACCCCTTCCTGGGTGTTGCAGATGCAACCTCTCTCATCCTTAATCTCACTGATCACCGAGCGGGGGGGTCTCACTCTTATACAGCCAGGCCAGAAGTCTGCCCGGCTTGTCGCTCCCTGCGAGTATCCTCTCCGTATATTTCCTGTAATTGAGTCTGCATAGCCTATCCCAGAGTGCATTGCAGGACAACTGTAGCTCCTTTACTTTGGTTTTGTTATCATGAGCGGTGTTCTCACAACGTGTGAGATCCTCTAGCTCCCTTTCCGCTTTTTGGAGTTCCCTTTCGATACCCCCCCTGTAGCCCCTTAGCTTTGGAAATGGCTACCCCACGCACCACCACCTTAAACGCTTCCCACAGTGTGCCCACAGAGCGTACGCTTCCCGTATTTATATCAAAGTATTCTTCAATGGCATCCCTCAGACCCTCCCGGAACCCCTCATCTTGCAGAGCCTCGGTCCTGAGTCTACATGTAGGGATCCGCGGTCTTGGGGGCTGGTGTCTCCAGTCTACCACCAAGGGCGAGTGGTCAGATAGTACTCGGGCCTTGTATTCCGCTCCCTCTATGTCTCTCACTATCTCGGCTGTTACAAACATGTAATCTAGCCTTGTGTGCAAATCATGTGGCGCTGCGAAGTGTGAATACTGCCTATCCGTGGGATGCAGCCTTCCCCACGCATCCTCTAGGCCTAGGTCTTTCAGTAAGGTACCCAGCGCTTTAGCTGCCGGTTCCGTTTTCCCTACCCTGTCCTTGGACCTATCCATTCTGGGATTCATGGTACAGTTAAAGTCCCCCCCACACTACCGTACCCCCTGCCAGGGGGCCAAGTTTACTGTAGAGGGTCCTAAAGTAAGCCACTGTGTCATTATTGGGGGCGTACAAATTTATGATATGCACTTCCCTGTTTTCCAGGAGACCCGTTACCACCACCATTCTACCCTCCGGGTCCACCGTAGAGTCAAGCACCCGAAACGGCACATGCGGCGCCACCCAAGTAATAACCCCTCTAGCGTACGCCGAGTACGCCGCACCCACAACATTGCCCTTCCATTTTCTCCTGACCACCTCCAGCCTTTCCCTAGTGAGGTGAGTCTCCTGCAGCAGGGCTATGTCTACGCGCATCCTCTTTAAGTACAGCTTCACTTTATTACGTTTCAGGTAGCTGTTAAGGCCCCGTACATTCCAGGTCACAATTCTGAGATTACCCGATGCCATCTGGTCGGACTATCTCCATCCCATCCTCTCCCATAATGCTCCCCGTGCTAGTTCGTTGTCTGGCTCTCTCCCTTCTATTCACAAACAGTACCCCCCTGCGCCCCCCAACTTCACACCACTGCACACAACTCCCCCCCCCTCCCTGCCAACCCCCAACAATAGCCCAGCTCCATCCCTGGATCTCAGGCCTACCCACGTCTGGACCTGTCTCGTATCCGAGGACAAGGACCCCGCGGTCACCCATCTAACAGTGACCTAACTAAGTGTACTACTATTGGGTTCAGAGGGTGCTTTCCAGGAGCTCCCAGTCATCTATTTAGGAGAAGTGCATTCAACGGGACCCGCCGGCAGATACCATGACTTCCTCCCCTCAAGCACAATATCATACTATATTCCAGTCCCAATGTCATAACTATGGCCTCACGGGTGCCTCAGCAACGTGCTACTTATCTCCAGCCGCTTCTGTCTGGGCATCCGGTTCCTGAGGTTGACCCTGCATATCCAGCCACTCCATCGCTTCAGTCGGCGTCTGAAAGAAGAGGGATCTATTCTTATAAAACACCTTTAACCTAGCGGGGTAGAGCAACATGTAGCGATGGCCTGCTTCTCTAAGCCTCCTTTTCACCGATCCAAAGTTCATTCGACTCCGCTGTACAAGCAGCGTATAGTCCGGATACGCCGTGATTTTCGCTGACCCCCTTTCTATCGTACCTCCTTTCCGGAAAAATTCGAGAATCTTTTCGCGGCCACGATAGTTCAAGATCTTCGCGATCAACGGCCGCGGGGGGGCTCCTGCGGCCGGTCTCCTGGTCAGGGCCCTATGCGCCCTCTCAACCGCGAACCCCTGGGTCAGCTCCACGCCTGTAATCTCCTGCAAGAGCATGGTTTCAACGTATTCCATGGGGTTCGGTCCTTCCATTCCTTCCGGAACACCCACTATGCGAATGTTGTTGCGCCTGGCGCACCCCTCTGCCTGCTCTGCTCTGTCCTCCAGATTGCCCACTCGTTGCACGAGGGCATGAAGCTCCTTAGCATGTGCATTGCACGCCTCCGTGGTCGGGGCCAACTCTTTCTCCAGTTCCCCAGTGCACTCCGCAATCGTTCGCACATCCTGTCGCAACAGGTTCACCTCTTCTTGGACCGCTCCGATCTTAAGGTCTAGGCCCTCCTGCAGCTCTTTCATGGCCAGGCCCAACTTCGTTTCCCAACCCACCTTCAAGTCGGCAATTGCTGCCAGCACCTCTGGATAGTACCCGGTGGGTCCGTTGCCGCCGCAGGGGCCTCTTTGCTCTTGCCCCCTTCCGCACCCGGGGGCGACCTGGCGTAGGCCTCCATCGTGGGCTGCTTGATCCGGGGTCGCACCACCTTGGAAGACATCCCGCTGCGTCGGTTGGGCACACGCACCCAGCTGTGTCTCCGGCGCTGCGGAACGCCCTGCAGGGTCCGCTCGCCGACCCCTTCTCAGCAAGGCTCCGCTGAACTCGGGTTCGCTCTGCTGGCACGCCACAATCCAGGGCCTCCTCAGTGGGGGCCCGCACTTATGTTCTTGCCACCAGCCAGAGACGCATGCAACGCGTCCCTCTAGTTGGGCTTGCCCCGCTCTGGCCGGCTCTGTCTTCCTCAGCTCCACGGACCATTTATGGCCCTTTGTCCACGAGCGGCCATCTTGGGTGCTGCCCTTCCACTGCACGACCGCCACCTTCTTCGAAGTCCAGTTCTGTGGATATGCAGTCTCGCTGGTGGGGAGGGCACTCACCATGTGCCCCCCACTTTCATGCACCCTTGGATGCACCGTGAACTCAAAGTCCGCCGAAAACCATCACTTCTTCCCAGGATCAAAATCGGATCATCGGGAGTTCCTCCAAGGAACGTCCTCTCACGTAGTCATCAAGCCACACCCCTGTCCGGAGCCCTTGTTATTTACTTATTCGTGTTTCTCATGCTCCTTGATTACAGCTTCAAAAGCACTTTGAAATTGCTACCCACTGCAGAGTGGTGTGTTGCAGTATATACAGAGGACAGTTGTCTTCGAAAGATATGGATCAGCAGCCTCTTTTATTGCTTGCAAGGTAACTGGTGGGATTTTGTGGCCCACAGAGGTAGGCTGTGTGGTTGCTCCACTGGTTTAGCATAGAGCTCTTGATAATAATAATCCACGAACTGTGCCACAATGTCCTCCCCTCTAGCTACCAAATGCCCGTCATTGCCCCGCACACTGTCCACTCTCCTCTCTATCCTGCAACCTCTGACTCTATTTGCAAGAAGCTACCCTACCATGTTCATAGTAGTGTTGTCGTGTGTACCTCAACTGCTTTACCACCTCCCTTATTAATGCATTGTGGAGTTCCTGCCTCTTCTCCCTAATCTCTCCCAGGATTTTCTCCCTATCCGCGTCCTTCCGGTCCAAATGGGCCTGCATCGTTGTCTGCTCTCCCAGAGCCTCGCCTCGATCAACCCCCTTTCCCTCTTTTTCTGAGACCCTTCAGCAATGAGGAGTTCCCTGAACGTGGCCTTGGCTGCTTTCCATATCGCTGACATGCCCGTCTCCCTGTTGTCATCAACCTCAAAGTACGCTCGCATTTCGTTCCCCAGAAAATCCCCGAATATCCAGTCCTGCAGCAGTGTGTCGTTGCACCGCCAGCAAAAGTGCAGCTGTGGTGTCCGTACCGCCCATTCCACCACCACCAACTCGTGGTCTGACCAAGTGATCGTTTCAACAGTAGGCACCCTTATCTCACACTCCCACTTCTGTGGAACTAGCAGTAAGTCTATCCTAGTACAGGTCTGATGTGGGGGGGAGAAGAATGTGTAACCCCCCGACCGGGAAAGTGACTCCGCCAGACATCAGGCCAGTAATGGTTTTGCAAGAGGTTACTAAAGGCAGTGTTCTCTGCACCTGCCGCTCTCAGCCCCACCCCTTTTGCCGACCGTCAATCCAACGGAGGGTCTGCTACCAAGTTGTAATCAGCCCTCATGATCATGGCCCCCCTCTGCCCAGCTTCCCAACATCTCAAATATTTTGTGCAGGCATCTCAGCTGTCCCGCATTGGGTGCAAATAAGGTGGCCAGACTGATCTGTCTCCCATCATGGAGACCTTTTACCTCGAAGAATATGCCCTCGAACCCCTCCTAACCTGAGCCCCAACCATCCTGAATGTTTACCCTAGTAAGATTCCCACCCCTTCCTTCTTACGGTCCCTATGGGAGGCCCAGAAGTTCATACCAATGTCCTTGTCCTTTATTGCGGATTCCCACCCTGTTATAGTGGGTCTCCTGCAGAAACAGGACCGCCAATTGTTGCTTGCGGAACAAGTTACTGGTTAGCAATCTCTTATTTTCATAACATTATAGTTCAGGCCCTTTACATTCAACGTGGTTAACCTCACTTCAGCCATAACCCTGTCTCACCATTCGCCCATTACCCGCCTCCAGTGCTACCAGATGCCCCTTCCTCCCAGCCCCTAGGAACCGCTGCATGAGACCCACCCCCCCTCCTTACCCCCTCCTCCCCGTCCCTGTGCGCCCCAGCGATTGTGAACACACCAGTCGAACCACCAGGACTATAACCCCTGCCCTGGTCACACTGTTCAATCCCCTTCCCACCTCCCACGACCCCCACTCTCCCACAGTGAAGCCCTCTCCATCCCCACTACAACTCTACAACCAGAACAAACGACCCCCGGATCCCAACCAACACCTCCCCCTTCTGTCCCCCTCCACACCCCCACCCCTGAAATCAACATTGGGGCAACAATTGCCAACAACTCAATGAACAAGTGCCCACCCTCCTCTCGGTACCGCCATGCCCTCCCCATCTCTCCAATCAAACTAAGGGAGGCTCTGGGCCCAAGGCCCAAGACATGGCCCGGACCGAAAGGAAAACCTTTGAGACCAGACGAGTCCCCCAGCTCTTCTCAAGTGTCATCCTTCCATGGCGATAGGGTATTGAGCCGCTGAAACTTCTGAACCCCTTGTGTGCTGCGCTTCGCCATTGTAGGCTCCGGGCCATGGGGCTCACACCAGGAATCCAGTCCACTGCCATCTGGGAGAGTTCCATCGCAACGGCCCACCAATCCTCCATGACACGCTTAATCTCTTCCTCCACTACCAAATAGTATCTCTGCCCATCCCACTCGAAAACCAGTGCAAAAGGGTAGCTCCACCTGTACCTCACCCCCTTCTCCTATTTGGGGAGGGGCCCACATTTCTTGCGCCTTGGAAGCATTTGTGCTGACAAATCTTGAAAGATAGCCACCCTGGAGTCGCCATACTCCACTTCCCTCATGTGCCTCTCCTTCTCGAGGATTATCGCCTTGTTACCATAATAGTACAACCGTGCCTGGACCAAACAAGGTCCTCTACTTCCTCCACCAGCACAGTGCACTCTGTCCATGACAACCTTCTCCCCTTCCTTCGAGCCCTGGACCATCCCTATTATTTCCTGTATCTTACAATCAAGGCCCACCGGGTCTCACCTTCTGCCTCCTGGAGCACAACAAAATAGAGGTCGTTCCTTCTCTCACGGTTTTCAATATCATCACCTTGAGGTGCAATTCCTCCTCCCTCCTCTCCACTTCCATGAAGTGTGCCTCCATTTGCACCTCCAAGATTCCTGCTGCAGTCTGATTATCCTCCACCCCCTCCAGTTTGTCTTCCAGGGTGTTCACTCTCGCTGAAAGTTCTGCCACCTTCGGCCCAATATCAGTCCGCATCGCCCTGATCTCCTCCAGGATTGCCTGAAGGGCACTCTTGATTGTGCCAATCTCCTCCGAGCTGGGGTCCTCCCTTACCCTTGACCTTCGCCAGCTCCTCTCCGCAGCAATTCTGTGTCAGAGCACCCTTCCAGTTCATACACGTGTGGCAGTCACCCTTGCTAGATAGGCCCCTCTGCACCACTCCACGCCAGGATTCCCCTATGCCCCGCTTTGCAGTGTTACCTCTTCTGCACCCCACCCCCATTGTAGGCCTTGGGGTTCCCCTTTACTGGCCCTGTGTAGTCTTCTGGCTCTGCTCCTCTCCAGTGCTTTCAGGTGCCCCTCAGACGGGCCTCATATTGACCCCTAATGACTGGAGGGGGGGCCACCACATGCATGCAGGGTTTCCAGTGCTCCAGCACTATAGACTGCTCTTCTCTGCTTGGGGGCACCTCAACTGCATCACTCCAATGCAGAATTCACCACTGCAGGCTGACTGGCACTACCTGCTGTGACCCTCTGTGGGTAGGCTCACCATTAGCCCCCAGGAGGCAGGCACAGCAACGGCTGCTCCTCGGTCCTTCTCCTGTGCATTCCCCATGGAGGGGGCCTCCTGCCTCACTTTGTGCGCTCCGTTGCTTGATTGTTTGCCAGGCTGCACTCAGTCTCCAGGTGGTTGCCTCACACCACCAGGGTTGCCAATGCAGCCTCCCGCACCTTCTGGGAACCGGGTCGGCACCCGCTTTCCTCCAGCCCTGCTCGCTGCCAGTCTCACGTAGGCACAGGGGCTCTTCCACACTCCAGAGGCTTACCGGAGTGCTCTCTGCTGTCGGCCCAGCCCTCTGCAGGCTACTTCTCCATTAGGCGGCTGCCTTTGATGTACCGGCTGGCACTTCCCCCATGGCTGGCTCCCTCTGCTCCCAGTGTTGGAAGCCGGCGTCACCGCCTTCGCTGTGCAGGTCCTCGCTGCCTTGTTGGCACCGGCCTCCCCTCTCGGCTGGGAGGGACATGCCGACTCTGCTGCCCAGGTGAGGTCCTCCCCTTACACCTTGTGAACTGCAACGGGGCTTTGGGCCCAGTCTTCCCACTTTGACTGCCACCACACGTTTCTCTCCTCAGCTGGGGAACCGGAGCCCCCGCGCCTCGTCTGCCGGTGCGCACCTCTTCCCCCACTTCTGGACCCTTCTTTTAGGGACCCGGGGTGTGACAACTCCACAGACACTCCGCAGTTACCAGTGCAGGGGGACGGAGCACAGCGCTTAAGCCACTATCTTGCTCGTGCTCCCTCTTTCTTAAACCTTCATCTGCTCTTCTAGCTTCCCAACCTCACTCTCTCTCATTCCTCCTACCTTAATCTTTCGGCTAACCTAGCAGTCAGGGGAGATATTCCCTTTCTGCTCTCCATTCTCAACCTTTATGCAGCCTTAACCATGGAAAGAGTTACCCTTCCACTTTCCTCCATATCCTGGGGAAAATGAAGGTTTGAACTCAGGGTCTGTATACCCTTCTGCGAGTGATAAAGCACCTATATGGGGGTGGTGCAGAAGGAATACCCACACCATTCTTTTTTGGCCCCTCTTCTGAGATTTTAACATTACAGGCCTTCCCGCTTTTTTCATACATCCTCAATAGTTTTAAGATATTTAACCACTTCTCTAACTTTGAGCCCTTGTGACTTGTAGTTAAAGTATGCAGGTTTTCCAATATCCCCGTACCATAGGTCCCCTCAGTAGGCCAAGAATTGAGTATTGTACCCTTAGTTTGCCAGCCATTCCCAATGGTATTTTAGAATCATCACCTTACCACCAGGAAGTAACTGACACAAATGATTCAACAGAGTCTCCATACTCCAAAACAAATTACCCAAAACAATGTCACAAAAAATAGCACTGAAGCCGAACCTGCGGCACAAAAATGTCCACCCAAAGAACCCCCCCTTTTTTACCCATTCATGGTTTCTTTGTCTTCCCCCACATTCACTCACCTTACTCACTTTCACAACAATCACCTCACTTAGCTATCCACTTTAATTATGCTTATCACTTTTACAAAAAAGACAACATTTTATCGAAAAAACACGTGCCGGCCAATATCTCTGAGATATCTCCTTCACTCGAGCATAGAAGGAGCACAATGTTTTCCACTACAACACTGCTGCTCTTGGTCTCTTCATCACTAGTACAGTCTTCTCTACTACAATACCATCTTTCCCTGACTACAGGAAGTTTCCCCTTCACTTCTTTGACTAACCAAGAAAAGCGAGACAAGGGCTCCGCCCGCACAGTAAACACAATATGAAGGGTGCCAAGGATATACTTCAGGAAGGTATCTACGGGTGGATTTACCATAAGATGCCACCTCACCTGTAGGTGAGGCCTCCAGCCAACCAGACAAGCAAACTGGAGGGTATCGGGACAACCCTCACAATGGACGTGCTAGGTAGGATACCACCTCATACCTGTAAAATAACAAACTAGGTACAAAATATATACAGAGAACTTACAACATAAGACAATTCACTCACTCCTTCAAAGCAGTCACCCTTTTGATCCCCATAAACTTGACCAACTCCACACATAAACTTGAATTCTACTGTTACCAAACCCCTTAAATCAGTGAAACAACCCTCTTTTTCCTCTATATCCCTTCTTGCTTTACCCCACAAAAGTGGACTCACGTGAATCCGAAGTGCTCCGATGTGTTGCTTTGTCAATTTGCTGTGCACAGCTAGACCACGCTACCACGCCTTCAGGGAACAGACGGGCCTTTAACCAAGATGGTGCCCATAAACCTCTCTTTTTCACTGTGCATGGAAGACTGGTACCCTCAGAGAGGCACTGCAGCCGAGTTGTGCGGACAGGAGACCCCCAATGTCTCGGAAAGCCTGGGGTCCCTTCGTGGTCACCAAATATGTAGGGGTGGGCCTACAATCACCTTAAGCCAGAATAGGCCCACATTTTGTCCATAAAATAAGGTAATTGTACAAACGTCCGGGAGGAAGTAGATGACCCTATGGAGTTAAACTAACCCAAGTCTCACTGCAGCACACAGCTGACACGTCATATACATTTAAAACACTCCCATCTATTTTATTACAATCCACCTCCCACACATGATTGGTCAAAACCTATAGAAAGAAATCCCATCTTTCTCACATTCTCATTGGTTGCCGTTGTCTTAACTACCCTCTTCAGCTCATGCGTAGAACACACCTCTTTTTAATATTTGTCAGTGGTAGGTCATGACATCATCATACAGTTATAGATTCACATAAAAACATAATTATTTACCAGTCCTAGCTGGTCTGAGACCTCTCAATCCTAAATTTAATTTACACATGGTTTGCACAGATACTACAAACAGCATGAGAGAGAGAGCAGAATAAACATGTTCCCTTTGAAATGTCGATAACCATCTCACCCACCAATGCTTTGGTGTCATTGGAAAATTCTAATCTTAACGACTACCATTTCAGCACGCGCGGCACATCCTGAAAACAATCTAACAACCCTGGCCTCAGGCATCCTTCACTTCACGTTTATTGCTGGTCAAAAATAAATGCCTTGACCCCCCTGCAAGCTTTCATGCATTTTACAGAGAGTACACCTGTTTTCTGTGATACTGCCAGGCCATAAACCATTGCTGGTTTGTTAGCTGAGCTGACCATCTGCTAAAGTCACTCCTTTACCCCTAGATGTAGATTCATAAGTTCCATGTGTCTGTATATCAGTGTGCATGCATGTTTAATAACTGTAATATTTTCTTCAAAGTGGGTTCTCTATGACCATTCCCCTTCCCTACATGAGCATTATGAAACTCCTTGTTTCAGGCTTCTAGGCACTTCGTAGCACCCCATATCAGGGTCGTGTTTTATATTTCATTGGATGGTTTTGGCATTTATCTTTCTACGCATGTGCAAATCTAATATGTATCAACTTGTACACAATGTGACACTTGAGTAACATATCCCATTCACACTTTACCACACAGGATACATATATAAAATTTCAACCTTGCGCCCGTTTTGTTGCACTCCCAGTCATAAATACGGTGCATGCAATATGAACCCTTGTTCATCATTGGGACCTTTCCTGACCACCCACCACCAAACACAACTGTGTTAAAGGCATCTGAAATTGCATGTAAAAATAAGCCGCTAGTCCCCCAGTCCTCCTCCACCCATATCGAACACTCATGGCTGCCAGTAAAACGACCCTGCCCTATGGCCTCTGCCTAGAAATAAACCATGATTCATCATACTAAATGTAAAATGAAGTATTTGTAGGTGGAGAAGAAAAAGAAGCTAAAAACGACCCATAAAAAATTACATAACAAACAAGTGTAATGTGCTAGAGGGCTAGACATAACCAGGCAGTCCAATATAGCAGAGCTTTATTCAAATGGTGTCCACTCGATGGATGAAGGGGTTAGTAACCTGATTCATTAGCAGCATTCTTTAAAGGCACTGATAAAGAATCTACTAAATTCATTATTTTCATCTAAGCAGGGCTGTGGGTGAGGTGAATTCAGGTAATTGTGTGTTGGTGGAGGCAAAGTCTATTGCACGTTCAGGAGTAGTGAAAAAATGCTTCTTGTCATGATGGAACATTTTCAGTTTGGATTGGACAAGCATCCGATTCTTAACTCTTTCATGCAAGATGTTCTTCCTCAATGAACGTTTTTCTAGTGGCTTGCACAGCCAGGCTAGATTCTGGAAAGCTCTGGATCCTTTCTGATTTTCCTAGATGCTCTGAAGAAGTTACAATCTCTATTGTTAAACACAGGCACTATCTCCGGTCAAGGAGGCGGTCCTGGAGCTCGTGTATGGACTAGTGAGCAATGTGCCCACTCAATTAAGAAATGTTGGGAGAACAAGGGCTTTCCTAAAATGGCAGGTAATATTTTCTCCAAAAAGACGTCTCTGGAGCCATGAACTGACAACTCAGAAAGGCCTAGTATTCTTAGGAAGTAGAAAGTCACAGGAAATCTGAATCAGTTCAGTATATGGGTGATCATGTGGCTCGAAGGCAGTTTAGCAATATTTATGATCAATAGAGACTACTGCTTGGTCATTGTGGTATTTGATAAGTGTGGTAAGAAGCCAAGACACTGACTCTACTATGCTGTAGTCTGGATCAGTGATCAATTCATGGTTCCGAGAAAGCGCACCTAGTGGGTTAAGATGCATCCGAGTTATATGAGAGACGGTGCGGTTTGCAGAGTTCACAATTGCAGGAGGATCGCTTAGGGAGGTAGGCTCGGGTTCATCAAATAAAGGTAATCAATCGCCTGGAAGAGAATATTATGAAAGCCTTTTGTTTACAGACTGGGATGGATGGCGATTAAAAGCGCTGTCATGACCCGGCGAAATTGCCCCTTCTGGACCTCATGGTCATTGTCACGAAGGGCTTGTACTCCTTGTTCCTCCCAACATGGCCGTACCAAGCTCTGTGCTACGCACTAGCTTTCACGTCGTGGCACGTACTATAAATTGGTCACGCCCCTGCGGGTCCGCGCGTCTCAACGCTATCTTCGGTAGTGACCCGATTTGTGTTTACTCTCTACATTGGTTTCCATTGATCCTTTTACTTCCTTCCTTGCCTTTTATCCTGTTCCTGGATTTCCCCCCTACTTACTCGTTCATCGCTATCCTGGATACCCTGGAACCACGAACTTCCCGGAACTCTGAACGCGTCCTGCAACCTGACGAGGCTCGGGCGAGCCTATTCAAGACCCGAACCATCCACAGGAAGAGTCCTGCGGCCGAACAAGGGAGATCCCGATCACAGGTGAGACGGGGGGAGATTTACGACAGTTTGAGACGCCAAACGATCAATACGGATTCTACCATGGAGAATGCTATTCAGGAACTGATGCGCGGAATGCAAGAACTTTCCACAGAGATGCAGAATTTAAAAGCCGAGAATGCGGCGCTAAGACAGCTTGTCTTGTCACGTGACTCCGCGAACAAGGACAGCGTATTATTGGGAGGAGTGGTTGATAAATACGACGGTTCAACAAAGATCTTACGTGGATTCCTGGATTCTTGTTTGGTACATTTTACCTTCAAGCCCTACTATTTCTCAACTCCTAGGGCTAAGGTGGGCTTCATAATATCGCATCTTTCCGGTAATGCCCTTACATGGGCCACTCCTTTACTCAATTCAGGGGATGCTCTCCTGGATGATTATGAAGGGTTCATCGCGTAACTCAAGACCATGTTCGAACGACCAGAGCTGGTCCACGGTGCTCAAGAGAAGTTACTTGACTTCCAACAAGGATCCCAAGACATGTTGACCTATGTTACCAGATTCAAACAGCTAGCCAAAGAGGCGGACTGGCCCCTGGAAGCCAGCTTTACCTTGTTTCGCAGAGGTCTAAATGAAGAGATTAAGGACGAGTTAGCCAGGGTGGCACGTCCTAGTTCATTCCAGGCCCTCCTGGACTTGTCTACGCAAATAGACTTCAGAATCCAAGAAAGAAAGGCCGAAAAGAAAAAGAATAAAGTCTCAATTCAAAGAAACTCCCCAGAGAATACTACAAGGACAGAATCTGCCAAGAATCCGAGCACTGATTCTGAACCCATGCAACTTGGAGCCTTTCGTGGACCAATTTCCCCGCAGGAAAGGTTAAGAAGGATACACACAGGCTTATGCATGTGTTGTGCTTAAGATAAACATCTAGTTAAAGAGTGTCCTCTGGCTCCTCCCCGATGCTTGGGAAACGCCAGCTCCCGATCCTAAATGGAGCAAGGTTTCGGGAGAGCGATGTTTGCTCCACATCAATTCCATCCTTGAACTCTCCTGGACAAAACAAATTGGTGATATTACAGGCCTTTTTATCGCCATCCAAGGACAAGGTCTACCCCATACTGGCCTTGGTGGATTGCGGAGCAATGGGAGTCTTCATTGATCAAGGTTGGGTCAGAAGTCATAACATTCCATATGAAGCAAGAAGTTTTTCACAGCCAGTGGAAGCAATTGACGGAAGACCTCTTTCCTCAGGACCCATATGTCTGCAAACAAGGGAGATCCATCTTTCCATAAATCATCATCAAGAAAGAATTGTGTTTGACATTATAAAATCAGCCCATTACCCCTTGGTTCTGGGCATGCCCTGGTTACAAAGGCACAATCCATATATTAACTGGACGGCCGGATCCTTATTCCTGGGCTCGGAGTTCTGTATGAACCATTGTTTAAACCTGGATACCTCAGTCACAGCTCCTATAAGTCTACCAAGGTGTCCAGAGACACCACTCATGGTTTCCAATATTGTACAAGTTCCAGAGATCTATCAAGGGTTTGCTGATGTATTCTCTACTGCCATTGTTCAAGCCTTACCTCCACATAGACCCGAAGACTGTGCCATAGATACTGAACCCTCAGCAGTGATTCTCTTTGGCAGGATGTTTATCCTTTCAGAACCCGAAAAGAGAGCCCTCCGGGAATACCTAGACACTAATCTTGAGAACGGCACCATAAGACCTTCAAAATCACCAGCTGGTGCTTCATTGTTCTTCGTTCCAAAAAAGGATACCAAAGAACTTAGACCTTGCCTGGACTATCGGGGCCTAAATCAATACACCCTGAAAGACAGATACCCACTACCCCTGATCTCGGATATCCTTGAAGCTGTGAGAGGTGCAGTGATATTCACGAAACTGGATCTCCGAGGTGCTTACCCTTTGATCCGTATCCGGGAAGGAGATGAATGGAAAACAGCCTTTAGAACACCCTTTGGTCACTTTGAATACCTAGTCATGCCCTTTGGTCTGACTAATGCTCCCGCAGTCTTCCAGCGTTTTATGGATAGGGTGTTCTCTGACATGTTATTTCTCAATGTTATCGTCTACTTGGATGACATATTGATCTTCTCCAAGGACTCCTTGAAACATGAAGAACATGTAAAAGCAGTACTTCAACGTCTCCGTGAAAATCAACTCTTAGCCAAACCAGAAAAATGTTTGTTTCATGTTACATCAGTTCACTATCTGGGATTTGTCCTTAGTTCAGAAGGAATTAGTATGGACCCTTCAAAGGTGAAGGCCATACTGGCTTGGCCCGCCCCAACATCTGTTAAGCAAATACAATCCTTCGTGGGGCTTGCCAACTTCTACCAGAAATTCATTCCCACCTTTTCTGAGATTGTTCAACCCATTGTTAATCTCCTGAAGAAAGACGTTCCTTTTAACTGGTCTATACCACAAGACAAGGCATTCCAACGCTTGAAAGAAGAATTCACTCAGGCCCCCATTCTGGCCCAACCTGACATAAATCGTCCTTTTCTAGTGGAAACGGATGCCTCCAATTATGCCATAGGTGCAGTTTTAAAACAAGAATCTGATGATAAATTGGAACATCCCATTGCTTATCTCTCACAGACCCTGACCACCAGCGAGACTCACTACTCAGTTCTGGAGAAGGAGTTATTGGCTATTCGTCATGCCTTCACTGAATGGAGACATCTACTCCTGGGTGCTAAATATCCAGTTCAAGTCCATACTGATCATCAAAATCTTCAGGTCCTACAATCCATGGAGTGCAGGAACAGTAGACAAGCTCGATGGGCCTACTTCTTTGCTCAATATCAATTTCAAATTTCACATGTTCCTGGATCGCAAAACTTGATTGCCGATGCCCTTTCTCGGCGTCCTGACTACGTTCCCTTGGAGGATAAGATCTATCCTAAAATGTTTCCACCCACAATCTTTGTAGCTCAAGCGATCAATCTCCTGGAAGAAATCAGAGTACATACTCAATTATCTGAACTCTGGAAGGACATATCGAAGAAAAATCCCTGGCGTCTAACAATCAAGGAAGGATATTTATTCAAGAACAATTCAGTGGTCATTCCGACAAAAGAACTTCAACAGAAGGTAATGAATACAGATCTGGTGGCCAGGGATGAAGTCCAGTGTAGTTCAATACATCAAGACCTGTGCTATTTGTAGTCAGAACAAATACGATAATCAGAGGCCGGTGGGTCTGCTTCTACAACCTACGTTGCCAACCAGACCCTGGGAAGTTATTGCCACTGACTTCATTGTTGAATTACCACCTTCCCGAGGATATGCAACCATCATGGTGACCATTGACTTGTTCACTCATCTAGCTCATTTTACACCATTGTATAAACTACCATCTTCCTCAGAATTTGCTAAAATTTTCCTGGAACATATTTTTCGTCTTCATGGCCTTCCTTCCAAGATTATTTCGGATCGGGGACCTCAGTATATTTCACAATTCTGGAAACATCTCTGTCGTGTTCTAGGAATCCAACATGCCCTTTCTTCAGGTTATCATCCACAAACCAATGGGGCAACGGAACGAGTTAATCAAACCCTGGAACAATATCTTTGTTGTTTTGCCACCAAGGTTCAAGACGATTGGTCTCTCCTTATACCTTTAGCCAAATTCTCCTACAATAACTCAGATCATTCAGCTCTCAAGATCAGCCCTTTCTATTGCAGTCAATGTTATCACCCGTCTGTTTTACCATCAGCTCTTCCAGAATCTACTCCGGTACCTACCATTGACTCTTGGATTCAGATGCTGATCGACTTACAAAGAGAGGCCAAGGATCAGTTAGAACAGGCCCAGACTCGAACCAAAAGATATGCAGACTCTAAGAGAAGACCATCACCTTCCTATTCAGTTGGCGATCAAGTCTGGTTAGCCTCGAAAATGTTACCTCGACATCTACGACCAAACAAATTAGCTCCTCGCTATTATGGTCCATTTTCTATAAAGGAGATCATCAATCCTGTCTCCTTCCGACTTAAGCTCCCGGATTCCTGGAAGAAGATACATCCACTCTTCCATACTTCCCTGTTGAAACCCTACGTTAGTTCTACTCGAAAACCCTTCAAACCCACACCTGTTGTTGTGGACGACCAGTTGGAATATGAGGTGTCCAGGATATGTGATTCCAGGTATAGGAGGGGTCGACTACAATATCTGGTCGAGTGGAAAGGCTACCCCCCTAGCGAGAGAACATGGGAACCAGTTTCTAATTTAAAGACCCCTCGTTTGCTCAGAAGATTCCATCTTATTCACCCAGGCAAGCCTGGAGGAACCAGTCTTCGGAGGGGGCATGCTGTCATGACCTGGTGAAATTGCCCCTTCTGGACCTCATGGTCATTGTCGCAAAGGGCTTGTACTCCTTGTTCCTCCCAACATGGCCGTACCAAGCTCCGTGCTACGCACTAGCTTTCACGTCGTGGCACGTACTATAAATTGGTCACGCCCCTGCGGGTCCGCGCGTCTCAACGCTATCTCCGGTAGTGACCCCCATCTTTGGGCTCCGGATGTGAGACTTGAAAGATGCACAAAAGCAAAACCGGGACAGAGATGGCGCCAACGTTTCTTGTTTCTATTAAGTGAGTCATCCCATGTGTTTATATCCCTGTCTGCTCCCTTACACTTCAGATCCATAAAGCCCCAGAAGACTGCGAAGCACCTGCATCACTCCGATACGGAAGTCAGCGTCTATCTTGGACGATACTCTGACTGACACAGGATAGAAGGAGCCCTCAGCCAGGTCACAATCAGTGCTAGCAGGGCAGAGCAAAGAACTTTGTGATTCCTCCCTCTCCAGGGGGCCAACACTAACCCAACTAGATAAATCATCGGATCTGAAGCTCTGTCACCTAATTCAATGTAGGTGTTTGCAATATTGGTAAATCCAAGTGCTTTGGCCATTAGAATCACAGTATCACTACATTTGAAAGGTGTATTACCAAGGATTATGGCAGTATGTTATCGAGTTCCGATGCTAGACATTCATTTTGGCCGTTGCACTCTATTACCCCAGACATTGTACATTGAAAGGCTCTGAGGGAGTTTTGTGGCACTACGTGAGTGCTGGGATGCTGCAAATATTGTGCAGATCCAATGAACCTCTTTCCTTTTCAGCAGAATGATACATGATGGTGATGGTAACATACAAGGATCCATATATGATTCCGGAGTGGGAGTCTAACCACTTCAGACCGGAAGACACCACTGGCTGAACATTGGTTTAAAGAACACTGGATGGACAAGAATATGGATCTGAAATTCTTGGGCATCAAGCCCATCCAAATGGATTTGCGCTTGAGAGATTGTGAAATCATTTTGCACCAGGAGGAAGCCAATTCTACATGCGATCTAAGAACCACAACAGAGGGAATCAATTGTGTTCATGAGATGCATTTCTTCTTTAAAAATGTGAACGATGATTGTTACATACATGTCATCACACTATGTTTAATTACTGAAGAAGTATATAAGGAAAATTAAGTGAACTATTCTATAACATCTATTGTATCCTGCGAAAAGTGATTTAATCTATGATTAATATGGATATATGCACATGAATGTGACCATATATTATCGTTTTGTGAATACTGTAACAGGATGGTATAAACTATGGAATGACAGTGAACCGTGCTGACAAATAATCAAAATATATATGCACAGCATTGAATATGTATGATTATGAACTACAAACCACAGAGGGATTCATTTGGGATCATGAAATGTTTCGATTTCTTGAAATTGTAAACTTATGATTAATATGTATATATTTAATACCCGTGAACATTATTGCAAAATGTCCAATGTAGTGAATTTGGTAGTGAATCCTTCCAATGGATAACTTTGCGTTCTCTACAAATGCAACCTCATTTATGAGTGAAATTGATACGTACATATCACTATACAGACACATAATGCATTTATGCATAAGCCAACAGTTAAGACAATCAGTCAAATTAATAATAGCCAAGAGACACATGTATAATATTGAATGTCTGAGGCTTTTTCATGTGATCCCTTGGAACAAATATCCAGTTGGAAATCAACAGTATTGGCAAGATTGATAATCTAAAAATGTGGTTAAATGATTCAAATAATCAGGCACTCTTTTAGGATCATCTTTATCCAATATAAAGGATTACATGTAAAAATCAAATCATAATGAAAACCCAGAACTTCATGTGAAAGAATGAGCGGTCACAAACGCTCCATGTAACTAGTTCGGTTTTAGTTTACTGTGATGTCGCGACATTAACAATGCGTAACATCATCGTGCTATAGATATTAATATGCTTTCAAGATGGCGGCTGTTCCGATAACGCTGCTATCTTGAAAGAGCAGGAACAACATTGAAGCATCAGGAAAGGTCGGTATTGAATGCATCATTATTTGTTTTTTTCTACAAGCCTAATGAAATAACAAATAGATGATAACCATGTTTAATGGCTCCACTTAGACATATATGTACAACTTTGTTCTGCAGGATAGTTATAAAAGGAATTTGAAAGCTATAGAATAATTTGAAAACATGATTACGACATTGTGAAGAATAACAACCTATACAGATACAACATTTAATATTTCATTTCAACAGCCAAGTAATGTTAACAGGAGCAATTTGGATAATATAATAATACAATTCAAAATATTCATTTTGCCTTTTTAGATGCAATCGAACAGACGCTCAAAGATTTAGGGATTAATATGCAGCAGTACATTTTTACTTCATGAGGACTGAAATAGTCTCACATGTGTGGCAGTCAATATTTTTTCTGCTACATTTATTCTACTAAAACCATGACTGCAGAACCCATTATAATGTATGCTCCTTTGTGCCACTTTGTTTTTTTTCCTCGCTCCTTCTTATGGATACAAATATGGGCAGTGATTGATATTGGACAATTATATATGGCAATTATATATGAGATATGGAATATTAATTCATGTAAAATGCTTACTGGACTCTAATCTATCAAATGTGACACCATATGTGAAGATTTATTGACGTAATATTATTGGATGACAACCATGCTTTTTTGCCTTGTGAAAGCCCACACTTGGGTGAAACATATGCATGTGACCCAACAGATTGATGTTGGCATTTTGGGATACTCATATGTGACACAAGGGTGTCTTGTGATGGGTATCTTTATTTATAAAGCGGAATGTGTATGTATGTGTGTATGTTTGTCCGGCTATACAAATCCACACCGTTGAACCCACGTCTACCAAATTTTGCATGGATTCCTCTTTTGCCTGTGGCAAGATCGTAGTCTATGTGTGGATGCAAAAATCATATATGCAAAACAATTTTTGGATGTTGTGTGTATGTTTGTCCGGCTATACAAATCCACACCGTTGAACCCACTGCTACCAAATTTTGCATGGATTCCTCATTTGTCTGGAGCAAGATTGTAGTCTATGTTTAGATGCAATAAATTCACTCCGTAGACACCCTCATTTACTGATGTTTACCCCGATTCACTACAGTTGTTACTAGAAGGAGGCAAAATTTGGAAAAATGTCTGAAGGTAAATGTTCGATATGTTGGGTATTCCTTTGAAATGTATTACTATTGTATACAGTTCGAATGTGTTTATTAAAGCATTTTTAAAGGGAATAAAGAAATGTGTTTATCACACCACTCCAAATATGGGAAATGGCAAGGTTACAATTTACTTAAGTTCATTCACAAGAAAAGAGCACAATCAATCAATCTTTCTCAAAGGTGCTGAAGCCATTAAGCTCCCTCTGATGTAAAGCAAAAATCAATATCAAGAGCTTCTGAAACACAATAACAAACAGCAGCATGACTTGCCGACCAGAGGACAACAGCAACATTCACCAGGGCAAATGAGATGCCAGAGCAAGCTGAAGCAAGACTTGCTGACATGTGGACAAGAGCAACATCCTCCAGGGCACTTGAGACACCACTCGATCAGGACACTGGCTATGCTGGGTACCCCAGCTATATTTTCATATACTCATTGCACATGTGAATCTTTTATCCAACCTAAAATGAAATGGAGGATTTTTTCCCTAACTGATTGGTTTGAATCTTTTAGCTTATTAATAAAAAAGAAAGATACAGCACATACTGCCTAATTGTTCACATTACAATGGAGTATTTTGCTCTATACTTTTGGAAGTTGGGAGAGAAGGATTTTTCAGCAAATAGAAAACTATTTGTAGGTAGGTAAAATACATGTTAATTTGAAAATGGTTCTAATACAATACAGTAACACTGAATCATAGCTCATGAATTAATCATGCATGAATTATTTTTAGTTATTATAGAACACATTATTTAGGGTCTACATGGCCATTTAATGATGCTTATGGCTTATTGTTGCTCTTATATCATTGTGCCATGTTAAAACACTGCTTTTACTCAGTGTGTTATTTGTATTGGCCAACAAATGATTGGCTACTCTTATGGCGGCTGTGTGAGTTGGAACTGGCTAAAATAACGTTAAGGGAGGATGGCTGAAGAAGAATCAACAAGATCCATGGCCACATTGACGAGACAACACCCCTGCCGTACAACTACGCCATGTTCCAAGATGGTCATTATTCAAGGCCCTAACATGAGAAGAACTCACTGGAGGCATGATCGATCCCAAGGTAGGCCACCTGCCATACCTTGCTGCAACAATGACGCCTGCAGCTTAACTCCGCCGACCGAGCATTCATTTCGCCTAAGCCCTGATATTATTGCCATAATTGCCATCCACATTATTTAGGGTCTACATGGCCATTTAATGATGCTTATGGCTTATTGTTGCTCTTATATCATTGTGCCATGTTAAAACACTGCTTTTACTCAGTGTGTTATTTGTATTGGCCATGAAACGGATAAACATTGTTCGCCATAAATGGCTGCGATTGGGGTATGCGAAATTCTAATCTTGCTGGACAAATGATTGGCTACTCTTATGGCGGCTGTGTGAGTTGGAACTGGCTAAAATAACGTTAAGGGAGGATGGCTGAAGAAGAATCAACAAGATCCATGGCCACATTGACGAGACAACACCCCTGCCGTACAACTACGCCATGTTCCAAGATGGTCATTATTCAAGGCCCTAACATGAGAAGAACTCACTGGAGGCATGATCGATCCCAAGGTAGGCCACCTGCCATACCTTGCTGCAACAATGACGCCTGCAGCTTAACTCCGCCGACCGAGCATTCATTTCGCCTAAGCCCTGATATTATTGCCATAATTGCCATCCATCTCTGTATGGGGTTCTGTTTCATCTGTTCTGCGCTACTTCACTACTAAGTGTAGTCTCCACCATTGCAAGACACGAGGTTCCAGACACTTCAAAATGGCCGCCCGCCATGTATTCGTCTACTTCCTTGGGCTCGACCACATAGGATCCTGCATCCAATTCTGATTGGCTGCCCGTCTGCATTTGTAATCCAATCGCGAGCCGGCCCATGTCCAAAGGCACACTTCCTAAGGCATCATATCCAGTTTTGAGCCTGTCGGGAGCCGTCGAGCCTAGGACCACGACCCTTGCTCCCTCCGTGACGTTCACCTGCCGCCGACACTGCTTGACTGGGTAGGCGTGCTGCCATCCAACATTACAGCCTTTCCCATGCCGTCCCCAACATGAGTCATACACCAAAGCTCCCACTGTATTACAGCTTGTTTCTTTGACCCCAAGTTCCACTTTCCTTGAATCCATACGGTTCTCTTAGTCAACGTGCAAACTCTTACCCCACCCACTTATTGCTACGGTCTACAAACTTTCTAAGCCGCCCATGGACGCAACTACAAGTCATTAGCATTGTGCATATGCTGTATAGAGGGAACCAAATGTCGTGTTACATTTAATATGCCACCTGCATATAAGGTATGATTTAGACTTGCACTCTTGGCTAGTGCCATACTTGATCCTGCGCATTTTGATCCCCACTCATTGTGTTATTCAGACCTTTGACACACCAGGTCTTTATGTATTACTGCTCCTTTGATACCCATCCACTGTGCGTCTTAATCTTACACCATTTCTAGAGTAATGTGTTTATGTGCCCACTGTGTCTAGAGTCCAACTGTATTGCGTCTAAATTCATGCTTTATCAGGCCAATATGCATTACTGCTTTGATTCCCGCCCATGGGGTTATCTAGACTCATGCATCCTGAATATAGTCTCTCTAATAGCTACCTTAGTAGGTATGCAACCCCATCTGTGCACTCCTTAGCCAATGTTGAATCTGCCTATTTGTGGACACCTCAGCCAAAGTTGAATATGCCTATTTGTGCACTCCTTAGCCAATGTTGAATCTGTCTATTTGTGTGCACCTAGCCAATGTTAAATCTGCCTACTTGTGTGCACCTAGCCAATGTTGAATCTGCCCATTTGTGGACACCTTAGCCAACGTTGAATCTGCCTGTCTGTGTGCATCTTTAGCCTTTGTCGAATCTGCCTATCTTAGCCTTACACCTTAGATTACATCTTAGCCAAGGCTGAATCTGTCCATTTGTGCGCACACCAGCCTATAATTACAAGTTAAGCACCTTTACTGTACCCAACTACCCCTGACCATGCTCACCCGGTTCACACTCATCATGTTCCCGTTCTTTGTCATACAAGATAGTGTACCTTGCAGCGGTAATAACTACATAGCTTTCAGTAATGGCCTAGCCAAACCTGGATGCCTGAGACACTCCCCGATCCCCTGCACCACACCCTTCCTGGCCACCATGTCACCCTTTCTACCTAGCTACCTCCAAAACAACACCACTAAAGAAAGTGACCGCCCAGTTGACACCCTAGCCAACATTATTACTGATAGAACTTCGTGTCATCCTAGACCAAGTGTCCCATGTTTCACAGGGGGCGCCAATCTTAGTACTAAGCCCTCCACAAACAAGCCTCCAGGAATTACACTCATAGTCAACCCTAACCTCACAGACCGTAACAGTAGACTAGGCACCAGACTCCCCCTTATGAACAGTAAGCTTTTTGCCAAACCCCACACTAAGACTAATAAAAAGGACACAGCCTCTAACAAGCCCAAACCACTCCCCCTAAAAGGAGCACTACTAAATGTCAGGTCCCTTGTTGCCCATCCAACAGAAATCGCTGACATCATCCTGACTAACAAACTTGACTTCCTCGCCATAGCAGAAACTTGTCTACATGAGGCAGCAGGACCCTATTTAACCTTAGCTATTCCTGACAAATACTCCATCCTCAGAGCCGACAGACCCAATGCTCGGGGAGGAGGTGTAGCTATCATCTTTAAATCATCTTCAGACCTCAGATCAGTCACTTCCTCGCCACTAAAATCATACTAGCATCTTACAATCAAGTTGCAAACCTCTCCCAATAGCACAATCTCCATTCACTTAATATATAGACCCCCAGGTCACCCTGGAGCCGTTGAGGAAGACATCACCTCTCTAATAGCTGAGAACTCTAAGCCATCAGCACAAATGATCATCCTTGGAGATTTCAACCTTGGGTACAATGACCCCAATGACTCTCCAGCCTCCTCCTTAGCTAACGCTCTAGCCGAGCATGGCTTCACACAATTTAGCTCTCAACTTACTCATCAGAAAGGTAGAATCATCGATTGGGTAGCTGTTCTCAATTGCAATATTACTTACAAAGCCCCCCAACCTCTTGCATGGACTGACCACCATCTCATCCCATTAGATATTAATATCAATAACCTAGATCCTAAAAAGTGCCCTACTGCACCAGCCTGTCTGACCAGGAATAAGCCTAACATTACTGCTGAAGCCTTAATACCTTTGGTACTTCCTACTCTCAACGCACTTCCGGCCACTGTCGACCTTAACTTATTGGTCAACACCTACAATGATTCCATGGCCAATGCCATTGACACCATCGCCCCATTGAAATTGCGCAAAGGAAAACCTAGAGCCCATTTGAACTCCTGGTACACCCCCGAACTCAAACTATTGAGAAAAAAGAAAGCTAAGCTGGAAACACTATGGAAAACGGCACCATCTGCTGAAAACAAAACGAATCTTACGAATATCCCCTCCTTATATAAAAATGAGATAATTCGCACCAAGAAAGAAGCCTACAACATTAGGATAAATCAGGCAGGATCCTGCACCAGGGAACTATTCAATATTCTAAATGAACTAGAAAATCTGAATCCACCTACAGATACTTGCACGAAAGACAAACCCTGGTGCACTAGTATCCAGAACACCCTTGCCAAGAAAAGAACAGGGCTCCAAACCAAAATAGAGTGTAAACGACAACAACTCACCGGTAGCAAGTCTACCAGCCCAAGTACACCACCGCCCACTGATAATAATTTAGGCTTCAAATTCAAAAAGGTAACTATACCTGAAGTACAAAAAATGATAGCCTCTCTATCCCCTTTCATCACTAAACTAATAAACCTGTCTTTCTCCACCAACTCAGTCCCTAGTAACTTGAAACAATCATGGGTTCTCCCACTTCTAAAAAAAACAATCATTAGACCCGGCCATACCCACCAATTACAGACCCATCACCACTGTCCCATTCCTGCTAAAAATCCTTGACAGAGTTGCCTACCTGCAAATTCAGGACTACCTAGAGACAAACCAACTGTTAGGAATAGGTCAATCTGGCTTTAGACCTCAACACGGAACAGAAACTGCCCTTGTCGACCTCAAAAGTCAGATTGATGAAATCAAAGATAAAAGTAACGCAGCCATCCTACTCCTTTTAGACCTCTCAGCAGCCTTCGACTTGGTCGATCACAAAATCTTCTGCATCCACCTATCCTCAGCAGCTCACTTCTCCTCCTCTGCTGTCATGTGGATACAATCCTTTCTGGCTAATAGAACCATGAGGGTCTTCTCACCAGTAGCGGCAGCTGACCCTATCCCTATCACATGTGGTGTCCCACAAGGCTCATGTGTTTCGCATACTTTGTACAATATATTTACAAAGCCACTCTTTGACAAACTGGACCATCTGGGTGTCACCTACACTAATTATGCAGATGACACCCAGATACTCCTTACCCTTTCAGGTAACTACAATGCTGACGCCATCCGGATAAACAAAATCTTCACCATCATTCAGGCATGGATGGCCACACACTGCCTCTGCCTGAATGATGAGAAAACTGAACTTCTCCTTGTCGGTTCACCCAATAACCTGTTGAAACTGAGCCCCAACTACGATAGCATCATCATCGATGGAAACACTATTCCTATTGTTAAAAGTGTGAAAACCCTTGGCTTTTATCTTGATGCCAACACTAACCTCTCCAAACAAATTAACATGACTGCCTCAGCCACTGCCTACACAGGTAAGATGATCAGGGCCTGCAGTCCTTTCTTGTCCTTTAATAGCTGCCTCACATTGGCCAGGGCTCTTATACAGTCCAAAGTGGACTACTGTAACAGTCTATACCTAGGCGCAAATCAATCCATAATTAATAAACTACAGTTACTCCAAAATAATGCGCTACGAGCGGCATTAAACATCCCCAGGCGAGAGTACATTTCTCCCACTAGAAAATCGTGCAAATGGCTCTCCATACAACAAAAAATCAACCCAAAAACCATCTGTCTCACATACAAAGCCTTGAACCATCTAGCCCCTCCTTATCTCACCAACACATTTACCTTGAAATCTGCTGCCAGAATTATTAGATCCTCTAACACCTTATGCCTAACGGTGCCCAGGTTCACCTTAAAAAGAGCTGGAGGATCCAGCTTCACGGTCCTTGCCTCCCAACTTTGGAACACCCTACCACCCAACATCAAATCTATCGAGTCCTTTCTGTCATTTAGGAAACAGGTTATTAGATGGTTACCGAATAAAAACTAGCATTTAACATCTTCTCTCTCCTATGTCTGATGATATTGCCTATACCTTAAATGTGCTTTTTACTTACAAACTGTATAAATGTGTAACTGTAAACTGTATATAATGTACTATGTAACCGTGTACCGAAGCACCCTTTTACCTCTGGGTCTGGAGCGCTATATAAATAAATAAAACAAACAAACAAACTAATGTTCACACATCACTCAAGGCCACCTCCTAGGAGGACAACATCATCCCAGCCTCTACCCTAAAGAGCATCCGAGGAGGCGCTCTCACTCCTCTCTTCCACACAATATACCCCTTACTCAAGCCAGGCGTTTTCCCTGATGCCCTTTTTTTATAGGGGTAGGATAGGGCCAGTATTCATACTGCCATATCCTAACCCTATTAAAAAGGTCCACACTCAACCCAGCAAATTACCTCCCCATCACCCATCTACCCTTCATTGGCAAGATTATTGAGAATACAGTCATACCCCAAATCCACAAAAAGATCGTCCATTAAACCCACTTCAAAAACACAAGTCCAGCTTCCATCTCAGAGGCAGCACCAAGACCACCATCATCCAGTTAATTGACAAGGCACTCTTCTTTATGGACAAAGGCAGTCCATGCTTCTGGTCCTGCTCGACCTCCCTGCTATGGTTGACGATAAAGCACAACTCCTCATCCCATCCTCCCACATGGGATTCGATGACACAGTCCTTCGATGGTTCGACTCCAACCTCGCCAACAGACACCAGCTCATCCAAATGAGCACCTGTAGATCCCAACAATGCCAGGTGACCTGCAGAGTCTCACATGGCTCCATCCTCTCCCTTGTTCTCTTTAACCTCTACATTGAGCCATCATGGGCACTCATGGTCAAATTCAACTACAAAATCCAGCAGTATGCTGATGGCACAAAGCTGTATTTGAAGGTCAACTGACTCAATGACATTCACCAAGTGAAACACTGCCTCTTCACCATTCAAGCATGCTTGTCAAGTGCCTTCCTGAAACTTAGACCCACCAAGCCATAGTTCATCTCCTCGGAGGCACCACCGAACACTAAGGGTTTGAGTTTCTATGTTAGCCCATGCGCATTACAAGTATGCAAAAATGTTGCATGTAATTTTACATCAATAATTTACAAAAGGTCACTAGTTAGTGATAACAGGCTTGTTAGTTTTAATATAACTTTTTCAGAGTATTTTCATCTGTGATTTACAACAGTTGTGTAAAAGAAGTTTGTGCCAAAATAACTCTGTATCATGATTCCTGCCCCTCATGTCCCCAGCCCTCCAAGATGTCAGGCTGGAGCCAGGCCACAATCACCTACATGGCCCTCAAGGGCCTCTCCATCCCTCCAAAGACCCACTTGGAGTCAGACTTGGCGCTTGTGGCACCAGACTCACTCACTCTCATATGATAACATTGGGGATTGGACATGTAGTGCATTGATGGGGACAAGATGGATGCCCCCACATATTTCGGTTCCCAGAACTGCATGTGCACTCTAGTATTTTGGGTGTGGTTCAGCCCAGAGACACCTGGGATACCCAGAGACTATTTAAGCCACGCCCCAGGCTGAGAAACATGCTTTGTGTTTTCTGCAGGGTGACACTCATCGTGTTCGGATCGGTCTCCTGTAGGCCTGCATCTTTCTTCTGCACTTAGCTCCTGCAAGAACAAGAACACCGGTAGGAACAGCCTTACCTTGCAGCGCTTCTGCCCATCATTCATCGCTTCTTCTGTTTTGCGGGCATCTTCGGCGGTGTCATTCCCATCCCGGCACGCCGCTTCCTAAGGAAAAAGGAAAACAACAGAAAAAAGGCATTAGTAAGCATTCAGCAAATCTTTGCTTATTTTTAAAGACTGTACAAGCTTCAAACGCTTACCTGAATCCCAGCTGCTCTGGGGGAACTCTGTCTCCGGAACTTCTCATCCATCTGCAAGAGGGAACAGACACTCCAGGTTAGCGTGGAAACATCTAGAGGCGCCGCATACCACGCTTACTCACTGCATTTCTTCTTCATAACCAGCAATCACGCTGAAAACATCGCGGCACCTAAAAGACATAGAAAAAGAACTCAGTTCAGTACAAATACGAAAGGGTCGCATCGCGCTCTCACTTGCCTTCAGCGCTAGTCATCTCAGCAGCACTTTGCCATCCCCAGACGCCGGCCATCATCTAAGGAAGGAAAGGAACGAAGTTAGAGAACTGTTCAAAAAACTCATTATATTTACCTGTCGGACTCTTGCCAGTGAAGTAACTAGGCGGCAACGAGCCTGCATCAAACAACGTGCCCCTGCGCTGAAAGCAGGACGGAGAGCACACTTTCCAAGAAAACAAGGTGAGCTGTGAATCAAAGGGAAGGGTTGGTCCCCGGGGAAGAAGGGGTTCAAGCACACAGAGACAATAGGGAGTTAAACTCTACCAATCCTGTTTCAGGCCCAGTCTCCAGTCGAGTAAACTCCAGGGAAGGGTTTGAGGTCGAAAGAGGTCAGAACAGGCTGAGTGACGTCCCCGTGGATACCAGGTGAGCGTTACACTCCGCTAGGAGGCACGTGCGTTTGTTTTGCCCTTTCTTGGGCTTTTTCAAGGCACTAGCACCTCAGTTTAGTACATTCTGTGGTTATAATAAGTACAGTGCAGTATATACATAATGTCAAAATATGCAGTCAGAATTCATAAGGACTTGTTCCTTAGTCTTGTATCAATGAAGGTTCTGATTGAACACATTTCTGTGGTTCTTTATAGATTCGGTAAGTAGTTCACAATAGCATGGTTTTTCTTTTAAAGTTGAACATTCTGCATCATCTTGCAGACCATGTTCCTGGCTATGCCAATTTATGAACAGTTGTTCTTGGTTCTGATTGTCGGTAGCATCTATATAATTCCCTAAAGGGATGGTGCTCGCTGCACAGAAATATATGCGCCCGTTCCTTGTGGGTCACCACTGAACGCACCCATGTTCAAAACTGGCTGATATAGATGGATCTTGACAGATTCTGTCTCCAATTCAGCCCACGTGCAAAGTCCTTTAGATTCACGTTCGCTTTTGACCTCTTCTTTAAAGCATGCATTGCCAATACAACACAGACGGCATGGTGCAAGCTCGCACTCCTGTGCCTAATCAAGCCCTTCATCCCTGTCTTGCACTTCAGATCTGTCGTCCAGGCTCTCGTGCTTTCACACCAGGATGTTAGCGACACCTCATCATTGGTGTCCCAACCACAACTCTGGCCCCTCAGAAAGCTGTCTAGCATGCTGCAACATGGCACATGACATGACAGCATCTCCACGGCTCTCAAGGAACTACACTGGTTATTCCATCCACTGCATCACCTTTAAGACAGCCTGCATTACCTACAAAGATGTAATGTCCAAGACAATGGCTATCATAGTTGGATGAAAAGATCATCATCTCAGGAGGACAATGCAACACCAGGAGCCAATGTATTGCCAGAGTGGAATCCAAGAAGTGCAAGAAGATCACCAGAAAATAAGCATTCTTCTACTATGCGCTCTTGTTCTGGCACAACCGTCCTGCTAACATCAGGCTGGCTTTCTCCCTCCTGTGATTCAGGAAAGAACTGAAAACACTGCTCTTCAAAAAACACTTCACTGACAAATAAGGACCATAGACAACCAACACAATCGCCCTCTACCACCACTATGTATCACTCCCTCTATTGCTTTCTAGCTAGGTTTGCGCTATATAAATTACCTCCATGTTATAAAGCCTAAACCATAATGTAGCATTCTCCATACCTCTTTCTGCCCCCTTCAGTTTGCCCAATTACTGTTTGTTATTTTATACCTGAGGCTACCGGATACCTATCTAAAAAATATATATATATATACCTTGAGCAGATTCTCTTAACACTCCTTCCCTTGGGCTTCTGCCACTAAATCCAATATTTTCCCCTTTCTCCTACTACACTTTCCTCTGCGATGTTCCTGAGCACTATAGGGATGCCTTTATTTACTTTTCTCTGTGGTGGTGCAGTCATTGTTGGGCTCTGCCCAGGTCCCGCCCACTTAGGCAGAGACAAACCACACACTTCTGTTCTGTGCCCCGACCGCATAGGATATGCGGCTGGGCTACAGGTAAGTCTCTTGTGCACTGCTCTCCCTATCTGGCCTCAGGGAAGGTTGCAAGCCCTGCATGCCCCTCAGCAGTGCGGGCAGCCCCTCCCTATGCTCCCGGCCACCACATCTGGCCCTGGACGTGCAAGCTTCTCTGCAGACCACGCAAGCTCTTCATCCAGGCTTGCTTGTGCCACGCAGCCTGGGACTTGTTTTCTTCCTGGCCTATGAAGGCTGGCCTCCAGGCCGCACTTCCTGCCTGGGGTCACCAGAGTGATGCAGGCCCAGGTGGGGGCGTTTCTTCCACCGAGCTGCACCCCTCATCTGGCCCGGGGCTCACCTCTTTGCCGGCCCACCTTGTCTGGAACCCTGATGGACTGTATGGGCAACAGGCGGGGCCTCGGTTCAGGGGCCACACTCTGACTACACCGATCCCAGACTGGGGCTCTTAATTCACCCTGGCTGCTCCAACACACAGCCCGGTGCTTGGCTGATGCCAGGCTGCAGTTGGCATACACTTCCGGCCAGGTGCTTCATCAAAGCCACGGGGAACTGCTTGAGGCTGCCGACCCACTAGGGAGCTCTCAGCTTTTCTTTTTTCTTTTTCTCCCTCCTTTTCTGTATATATCCCTATTTGTCTCTTCTTTCCTTGCTGTTGCGTAGTACGCAAATGTTGTGAGCATGCGCGAGCCTCGTTCTGGCTCGTGCATGTGTGTTAGAATAAACAAGGTCCCGAGATGGCAGTTGCTTCTGGGACCCCATACCGACAAGACGTGTCCTGCGTATGCTTACCTGGCATGTGTGTGTACGCATGTGGGGCAGACTGGGGCATGGCTCAAGGTTAACACTGGCGATGAGACAGTTCTGTGTGTGCGGATGCAACATCTTTTGAAGACGCTTGTAAGTCGGAAGAAGTGTTCCGTCATGCTACGTGGCTATGGACCCGACGCAGGGAGCCGGCGGCCATCTTGACTTCGTTGATCACGATGGTTGCGGCCCGTAAGGGTGCTCGTGCGCCGTCCGTAGTCGAATTTATGCACATCTTTGGACACTCCATGGCTATTGGGAATCTGATGGCCGTGGCAACGATTCTTTGAAGGTGTTAGAGACACCCCAAGTGTGCTGGCTGGCAAATAAGCTGGAAATCAGCCAAAGCTGCCATACTGTGCTGCTGGATTCCTGTCATCTTGCACCAGAAGAAGAAAAGGTCATTGAGGACACGCTTTGCTGGGAGGCTACCACAGTGGAAGAAGCACCTGACCACAAAAGATACAGCATACAACATCTCAATAAGGGAGTGTGGGCACCTGGCAGTTGTGAGGCTGGTAACACAGTGAAGTTTTCATACAGTCCACTGTTATGGGTGAGCAGGATAATGAAGATGGTGCACCTGCGCCAATACCACGCAGGCAAACGGGTACTTTGGTGCCCATGCCAGAGTTCGACACATCAAGGGCCCCTTCCAAACTTGGACCTAGATGGCTGCTGTGGGTGAAAAAAATTGAACTGCTCTTCAGAGCCACAGGGGAGACACAGGACGATGCAAAAGTGGCCACACTGGTGTACTCAACAGGAACGGAAGTACACAGACTATTTGACTCTTTAAACCTTCAGGTGACCACATATGATGCTGTCAAACAGGCCCTCCAAAACCATTTCCTCCCCATGGCGAATGTGGATTTCGACAGATTTATTAGGTGCGCGGAGAAGCATCTGGGGGAGGAGTCCCTAGACCAGTTCTGTGCAAGACTAAAGCACCTGGCGAGCACCTGCAAGTGGGTGAATGAAGAGGAGATGGTGCGGAATCAGTTAATCCAAGGTTGCAGCTCGAGGAAACTGCAGAGACAGGTCCGCCGAAAGCCAGGCCTGACGCTCACTCAGATCCTGGACACTGGGCGGGCATATGAACTGGCTGAGAACAGGCGAGCTAAGATGGACGCTGCGGTGTGTCCAAGTAGGAGTGAGGAAGCTTTTGCTGTTGGTCGGCCCGCACCAGGGAGGTCACGCTGGGGCCAGAAAAGATCTGAAGTCCCTCCAACCTCTTCTTACCCACAATCCTGCCAGTACTGTGGGTATGATCTACCTCACGTGGGAGAATGCCCAGCGAAAATGCGAGTTTGTGGCAGGTGCAGTACGCTGGGACGTTATGCGAGGGTGTGTAGAGCGGCTTTCCGGTGACCACGTTGATGGGGCCAGCGAGAGTGAGTGGGAGAAATCCCAGAAGACTTAGGAATGTGTCTGCCATCGAACAAGGGGTGCAGGAACTAGACATTGCTGAGGAAGAGGAAGATGAGGAGGAGGTATTTTTCATCTCAAACATTGCCACAGGGGCAAAGAGGAGAAGACAACCGTCTTGCACGGTGAACATTGGGGACGTACCGATACCTGTTTTGATCGAAACGGGTGCGTCGGTCTGCGTCCTGGCAGCAGAACACTATGAGGCCCTCCCGAACTTGAACCTTCCAAGGCCAGAATATATACTTTTGGGGGGGATACACTGCTGCCAATCCACAGGGTCTTCGTAGCACCCGTCCCCCATGGGCAGAATACAATCAAGGCAAGATTCTTTGTAACCGATGTAAGCCCGCACTCTCTATTAAGCTGCGTCACCTCCGAGGCTTTAGACTTTGTCCATTTTACCATGTCGATGTATCAAACGGATATTGACCGCCTTCTGAACCGGTTCAAGAGCATATTCCAGGGAGTAGGCAAGCTAAAAGGAGACCCGATTAGACTACACATTGATGGGTCCGTGAGGCCGAAAGCCTTAAAGCACAGAAGAATACCATTACATCTAAGGGCACAAGTAGAGAAGGAACTCCAATCACTGATTGACATGGATATCATTGAAAGGGTAGAACCCGACACCGTGGGTGTCCCCGATCGTAGTGGCGCCCAAGCCCAAGCAGCCTAGAGCAGTCTACATCTGCGTGGACATGTGGCTACCAAACGCTTCGATCAAGAGGGAAAGACACCTTACGCCCACGCTGGACGATATTGTGGGTGACCTGCAAGGGGCCAAAGTGTTTTCCAGGCTAGATTTAAGATCAAGATATCACCAGCTAGAACTTCACCCAGAGTCACATTACATCACCACGTTCACCACCCACGAAGGGTTATATCAATTCAAAAGACTGAGCTTTGGAGTCTCGTCAGCGGCAGAGGTGTTCCAAAACATAATTCGTGGAGCCTTGGCGGGACTAAAAGGATTCATCAACATGAGCAACGACATCTTGGTCTTCGCGCCATCGGAGGCCGAACATTTGAAAAGGTTGGAACGTGCACTGGACAGACTCAAAGGTCTAGGCCTGACGCTACACAGGAAGAAGTGCGAGTTCTTCAAAGACCGCATTGAGTTCTTCGGGTTTGTATTCCACACCGGAGCAGTCTCTCCGGACCCGGAGAAGGTTTGAGACATCCGCGAAGCGGCCCCCCCAGAGTCACCATCCGAGATTAGAAGTTTTCTGGGCATGGTGAACTACTGCGGGAGGTTCATTCGTGATCTGGCGTCGCTATCGGAGCCCCTGCGGGCCTTGACGAAGAACGATGTAGCATGGACATGGATGACCAAAGAACAAAAGGCATTTACAGACATTAAGAACGTGCTGTCTGGCCAAGAGACAATGGCATACTTCAGCCCAGACAGAGAGTCAGAAATCGTTGTGGACGCCAGCCAAGTGGACATATGTCCACACATGGACATATGCGCCCCATAGCGTACGCAAGCAAGGCTCTCACAGAGACCGAGAGAAGATACTCTCAAAATGCGAGGGAGGCTCTGGCCATATTGTGGGGATGCAAGCACTTCCGACTGTACATTTTGGGCAAGCCCATGGTGGTTATCACCGATCATAAGCCACTCATACCAATCATGGCTGGGGCATCTTCCAAACGACCACGCGAATCGAACGGTGGATGCTATCCTTGATCGAGTACGGAGTAAGATTGCAATATCGGCTGGGCACCCACAACCCAGCAGACTACTTGTCAAGGCACCCTGGGGCTGGTCGTGATCGAGACAACCTCGAGGTGGTGGACTGCATCGAAATGGTCCGCAACATTGTGGAGGCTGCTTTGCCGGTAGCACTGTCATGTCAGGAAATAGCTGAAGCGTACAACAGTGATGAGATATTCCAAGTCATCAGAGCAGCGATGTGCAACGGTGAGTGGAAAGATATGCTTACCAACATTGCCAGGCGGGAGGCCGGTGCACAGAAAGACCTGCAAGCGATGTGGAGGGCACGCAATGAACTCTCGTGACCGAGGATGGACTCCTGCTACGGGGTCAACAGATTGTCATCCCGCGAGTTCTAGTGGCCTGGGTGTTGGAGCTAGCGCACAATGGGCACCAAGGGGCAGCCAAAACAAAAGCGCGCCTGAGACCAAAGGTTTGGTTCCCCGACTTGAAGAGGCGTGTAGAAGAATTTGTGCGTGCGTGCTTGCATTCCATGCCAGGCCGCCAGTCCTGCTGAAAGGGGCCCACCGATGAGGTCCATGGAGAGAAGCGAACAACCATGGGGGACAGTGCACGCCGATTTAGGATCCACGGGAAGAGGAATATACTTCCTCGCCATAATAGATCAGTGGTCGAGATACCCGGAAGTTGAACTAGTGGAATCAACGGCGTGTGATCACACAATTTTGGCACTAGAAAAGATCTTTGCCACCCATGGGTTCCCGATAGAACTGTGCTCGGACAACGGCCCGCCATTTCAGGGACAGCAATTTGCCAAATATCTGGAAGAAAGAGGAATCAGACACAGGAGAGTCACCCTGCTCTGGCCGAGGGCAAACGGAGAAGCCGAAAAGGTTCATGCGAACTCTAAATAAAATCTTCAGGATTTCGATGAATGGGGGTGGAGAACTACGCCAGAATCTTTGAGTTCCTCAGAGAATATCGGAGGTCCCCACACCACTCCACAGGGGTTGCACCGGCAGAAGCATTGTTCAACCGCTGCCCCAGAGGACTATTACCAGAGGTGGAAGGGAGAACACCAGGGGTAATCAACGATGAACGGGTCAGACAGGAGCGACATATCAAGAATGAGAAGGAAAGTGAATGGTGGAACCTCCAGGAAAAGCCAATCGGAGTAGGGGACACTGTGCCTCGCATACGAACCGCACCCTCTAGGGGTGACCCATGTAAAAGGGTCCATGGGATCCGCTGCCAACGAGCAAGGAACTATAATGAGAAATGTGTCCTATTTCAAGAGAATAGACACCAACCAGCCGCATGGGAATCCGAGGACGAACAAAGAGGTGGACCCAGATGCCACCCAGCCGACAACGCCACCAGAGGAACAAGGAGGCCCCGTCCCACCAGAAGCACCTGTGCCGTCCCCATATGGCAGTCGAGGGTATCCGAGCAGAGATGGGCACCAACGTCCCACAAGGTTCCAAGACTACTTCATGGACCCTGTGTCCTAACAGGCCGAGAACAGTTTGTGTTAACTCATGTTGGGTTATTGTAATGGTTATTGTTTAATTGTTTTCTTGTTTAAAGAAAAGGAGGGATGTTGCGTAGTACGCAAATGTTGTGAGCATGCGTGAGCCTTGTTCTGGCTCGTGCATGCGTGTTAGAATAAACGAGCTCCCGAGATGGCAGTTGCCGCTGGGAACCCATACCGACAAGACGTGTCCTGCGTATGCTTACCTGGCATGTGTGTGTATGCGTGTGGGGCGGCCTAGGGCATGGCTCAAGGTTAACACTTGCAACTGACCCTTTCCAACGGTCCTCTCCTGGCTTGTAATCTTCATTCAGGTAAGTCTAGTCTGGTTGACAGGAGAGTCCTGCCCATTGTCCTAAAATTCTGTGTGTCCCCCTAGGTGGGTAATCATAGTACAGTCAGGTAAATAAGTTAGTCAAACACATACACATTTATTAAACAAATGTTAAAGCCCCTCTGTGTCTGTGGTTATTTTCATTCCTTACATTCTCTACCTCCCTATCCTGTGTCAATCAATAAGCCCCCCAGCCTTAAGGACCCCATTTGCTGGGGGCACACCAGTAATGGACAAAGTGTTCCCCAGGGAATTGCAAGCTTAGTAGTTGTCTCTGCTTTCTCTCGGCTGCTCCCTCCCTGTCACAGGCTTATATCTCTATTCCCTGAAATGTGACCTTCTCCTTCCCCTTTTTTCACCTTTTCTATTCCCTTGGCTCTTTCCTCAGCCAACTGTCTAGCAGTCCTCCTGGCCTTCTTCGTGTACCTTTCTTCTCTTTTACTTAACCCTAGTGATACCCTACCACCTCCTCCATAGCACTCCATTCCACCTTCCTCCTGAGTCCTGACAATCCAACCCACCCCCACCTTGGCGGCCTTTCCTTCCTTCTCCTCCAAAATCCTTCCTCCTCCTCGCAGTTCCCTTAAAACCACCTTTCTGGTGCTCTTTGCACCAGTCTCCTCTTAACCCTTTCATATTCATACTCAAAGAAAAAACTCCTTTGTACCTCTTCTTCCGGTGTCCCTTCCACTATCCACCTCACAATATCATACCACCTCCTTTCCGGTGCGTCTTCCAATATGGCCCACCTCACAACTCCATTCACCATGCTCTCTGGTGCAACTTCTTCCTCCCTTCGAACAAATCCATGGCACCCCTTCTCTGGTACCCTCCCATAGCTTCCTGTAATCTCCTCTTTGTTGTTCCCTTCAACCTTATTCCTGAGAACTCCTCCTTGTCCGTGTCTCTACCCACCCTTATTCCTCCACTCCCCACCCTCCTCTTTCTTGGTTGCTACTAAAGCTTCCTTTCCTCTCCCTTAATGTAAGTGCCCATCTCTCTGGCTCCTCATACCCACTCTGAGGCCATGGCCTTCCTGGGTTTTATTGAGCCCATCCTCCTGGGTCATGCTTCTGCTTAGCGTGAGCAACTGCAGTTGATAAGAGACTGAGGACTGTGACTGGCTTACTGTGTAACTTGATCTTGGCACACCTGCTGCAGCACAGTCCCACAGCCTAACAGAAAGTGAGCTCTTCCACTTTCTAGAATAGGACATGGGCTGTCCGGGCCAGGCTGTGCCGGCAGCCTGGCATGCAAGCACTCCAACCCCTAATAAGCCATTCACTGCCTACACCTGGATATGGTGTTATCCCTGCTCAGGAACAGGCACTCACACCTAGCCACACAATACATTTCTGGGCAAGAGGGAGATTGGCGTCTCGAACTCTGACTGTTTGCTTCCAGAAGCCACATACCGTATCAATAGTCATGAAGCCAGCCTCGTTGTGCCACTTGCCTCTCCCTGCATTCTTATTTGGCAGCAAAGACCCCCGTCCCTCAAGACACTAGTCTCATCATCTCTGTTTCACAAACCGGGCCCCTCAGTCACCAACACCATTCCTCCAGGGTCTTGCTGCTCTGCCTCCCAAATTCTCTGACCCTTGTTCTAGGCCTTTCTCTCTCACCTCACAACACAAGTCAGAGATTGTGCTGCGCCCCCCTGGTTTCTTTGCTCCTTGTTTATTCTCCCCACAACCCCTGAACACCCCCTACACTTCCTGCCTCTGGAATTCATGGTGATATATGAGTTCCTCTCAGCTGCACGGCACAGTATTCAGGGTTCCTGACCCTCAGAGTGTTTTCCCTGTATGTTGGAGGTTGAAGTTTGTGTTTTTCTCTTCTTGGTGACATATTACGACCTACCTTTTTTTCCTTGTCCTTTTCCTTTACTGCTCAGGTAAGGCCACAATCAGTTGAATTTCAACTGTTCCGCTCCAGCCTTAAAAAACGTCCACCTTCAAAAATAACGTTTGATGTTGCCGCCTGCCAGGCCACCCAACTCGGTGACTCGTAAACATCCATTAACTGAAGTCTTTTTTCTCTTCCACAGTCCACTAAAGTTACCTGTCATCCTTCACTCCATTTCAGCTTTGCCAACTGACCCTGCCTGTCTCCAGTTAGCTGCAACTTCAACCCCACATTCACCCTGGTGGGCCCAGCCCATTTGTACTGGATGACCTTCATGTACTAAAGGGACTGCACAGTGCAAGGAGGTCTGAGCTGCCATCCCATTGGTTCCTGTGCAAAGCTTGGCGAGTTATCAGCCTCACAACACACTGACAGCCCATGAAAGGAAGGGACTCACATGACCGGTCAATGTGCCGTGGAGCGGTCAACCAATGGAGACCACTCCAGTGTCTTGCTGCTGAATCGTCTGTGCCCACCCGATTGGCACCAAAGCAGGCAGCAGCAGTCTTGTAGCAGCTGTAACACTGACTATAGCCCCATATTCCACTATTTCGCCAGAGACTCTCTAGGGCTATGACTGACTTTGGAACAGCTCACTGATTCCTTTCTCTGGGCAACCCTCAAACGGACTGGCACAGCACAGGCATGCACACTGTGAAAGTCCTGTGCCAGACAGATGGGCTTTCATGGGATGGTCCAGATGATCCTGATATACCACATGTGGGCCCAGCATCACTCCATGGGGGTTCAACTTGGTCCGTGTGACCAACCCTTCCCTTAAGCCAGTAAGGCAGAGGGCTTTTCGCTGAGCACATGCTGCATCTGCAGGCAAGAAAGGGTCTGGTGGAAATCACTAGAACAAGCAGAGCTCAACCCCCTCAAACCCCTTTGCTCAATATGTAAGGAACACGTTTCTGCTGCCAAATGCAGGTTCTATTCATCTGCCATTTCCAAGGAGCCTAACAAAACTGGAACCCTCTTCAAAGCCCTCAATCACTATGTCGACCCGTCGACCAGAAATGGACATTTCCCGATCTATTGGCAAATGCAGCACCATCAAAACGTTCTTCATGAGCATAAAAAGGTCAGATCAGACAACACAATGACAGCTCCAACCACTCCGAAAGCACCGATATGTCCACGTACCACACCAGATGGACCAAATTCAGAACCTCCACTGGTTACTCTCCCAGGCACTCAGCCGTTTTTTACCATTGCCACTCTGTTCAGGATTGAGGGTCTTGGCAACCCCCTGTTTCCTTTGAATCTCCCACTCACGGTTTTATCTTCCTGGACCCTTTCTCTTCCTCCTCTCCTCTTTGCCTGCTCTCTCCTCCTCTTGGCCTCTTTGCTGCTCCACTCTCCTACTCCATATCATTATGTTGCTCTCTCATGTCTTTCTCCCCAACCTCTGTTTCTTTTACTCCCTTTCCCCGCTTCTTTTTATCATCTCCTCTATACTTTTCAACATCCTTTTCCCCTCATCTGCTCAGCATGCAAGTCTTTGGACATCTCTTCTCTTCCTCTTCTGCCACACTGGTTTTCTGGCCCCTCTGCTTAGCCTCCCCTTTACCTCCTCCACATATTTCCTCTTCTACTGCCTCCGACCCTCTGTCTTTTCTCCACCTCCTCTGTTCCTCTCTCTGCCCTTTCCAGCTCATTAATGTTCTTACATATCCATGCAAACTTCCTCCATTCTGTTGTCGTTACTTTCCTCCTCTACTCCTCCCTCTTCCCCTCTTACGTCCTCTTATTTCTCCTCCTCCATGTGTCTCTCACGCTCACCTCATCAAACCTCTTATCTCTCCTTTTCACGTCCTTGCCCAAACATCATGCTCTGCTCTGCAAAACCATAACTTAACTTGTAACACTCACGCTGTCCCTCTTTTATAGTTCGGTGGAATCCGGCCTTCCTGTATAATTGCTTGAGCAAGAATAATTGTGTGCCAAATGTGAGCATGCTGTTTGATTGGATATAACGTCCCTGCACTACAGATCATGGGCTACAGATTCCCTAGCTATGCGGAGGCAGCCGGTGGGCCATCCCACTGCTCCAAAGATCGAGGGCTGTACCCGTTATCATTGAATCTTATGGTGTCTCGTTTATGCCTTGGCAACTCGTTACAAGGGTTGCTGCCTCTTCTATGATGTGTCTTTTCGGGTTGTTATTCCTTCTAGTCAACGTTTGTGGGGCCAGACAAACAGTGGTTTCTGTGGTCTGTGGGCCATCTCGCCCGGCGTACTCACAAACCGTGGGCTTCCTGTAAATTAGCTTTGACTCCTTTTCCCTACTTGCCTCGTGAACACTTGTGAGACAGGGCACATGGGCAACTTGTATCTCCTTCATCATTTTGAGGTTTTTCCTCACTATAACCATATTTCCTAGGCAGCAGTAGTGTTTGTCAGTTGGCAGAGATGACGTCACACATGAGGCTGGGGATAGAGTGGTGATCCTGGTGGGATCTTCCATGCATTGCCAAGAGGGCCGGCATCATACAGCAGGTAGCAGTCCCTGGCCGGTCGCCAACTCAACATCCTCCACCCTCCAGTGTGTGACTTGGTAAGTGACTGTATGTCAAGAGCATCATTGAAACTCATAAAGACCGAGTCCACCCTCTGTAGCAGCTCATCCAAGCATACCCAGGTTTAGAACTGGCTGTCGGAAATTAAACACTAGCATTGTGCGACGTTGGACAATCCTGGACTTTATCCACCAATGTCAATCTCTCCTCCAAAGCTCACATCTAAAAGAAAATGTAAATGGTCTGGTATCAATTTACCCATCTGCGCAAGGTCATCCCACTCCCTCATCCCGTTCACAGATCTAAGAACCATTGTCCGCTCCTTTGTCGTCTCCCACCAGGCTGTGACTTCTCTAGCTCTGTAGAAAGCCTCATCAATAGAGTAAAGAAATTCAACAATTCATGCCCATCTTCCAGGAGCTTCAACAGCTGTCATTGCAGGTCACAACCACATTCAAGCCCTCCTGCATCACATATAAGACCGTGATGGCTAAAGCATCATCCTAGTTGGCGTATAAACTCACTGTCTCTAGAGACAACGTAAGACGACGCCTCAACATCACCAGGTTGGGAAGCAAGACATGCAGGAAAGAAAAAACAAGCCTTCGTATAGTAAGAGGAATAGAAGTAGAGATGGGGTGAGGAGGCGTGAGAGCAGGCACAGGGATAGTAATGGGATTAAAGATGGCTTGAGTGGTAGTAGAACGAATTAGGGATGGATGGAAGTAAAAACGTATCTTTTCAATGGGCCTTATCACGAGTTTGGCGGTAGCCCTTAAATCCAGCGGTAGTGCTGTTACCGCCAGATTTAAGGGTCCACCAAATCACGGCTTTGGCTGATTTCCCCCCAGCTATGAGCTGGGGGGAAATCCGCTGAGATTTTGCCAATTGTCGGCGCGTTTACCACTGGCGGGAAATCCGCCAGCGGTAAAAGCGTGAAATTTCCCCATTGAGCCCAATGGGGAATTTCCGAATGGGCTAAATGGGGAATGGGCAATACCCGTTCCGCCAAAGCCGTGATCGGGCGCTAATAGCGCCGGTGGGTTTGGCGGTAGGGCTAATAACGCCAGCGCGCTTAGCGCCGGCATTACCACCCAACTCGTGATGAGGCCCATTGTAAATCCTGTATTATGCTTTTCAGATACTTCAGAGTTATGTAAGGTGCTGTAACCAAATGGAAACAAAAATGTATGATGGAATTTAGAAACACATACAATTGCAGAACACTGCATTATACATCAAGGCCAATTCGTCCTAACTGCACATTGTTTTGGTGCAATGCTGCGGGTGTGATCCATGCTTCCGTAAACTAATAAATGAAATAATTGAGTCAATGTGAAAGCACAATTTCTGTTTAGGTAAATTGACTGGTACAATGAACTCAAAGAAGAAGCACAGCTTTTTTACACTTCTCCAGTAAATGTGGGCACCTGAAATGACAGGATATATCATGGTAACCTAAAGGAAGGTCACTAATATAGTAATGGAGAATGGGAACTCCCACAAACTCTTGAGCAAGCTCTTAAGGATGTAAGAAACCTCTTATGCTGAAATCTAGAATCAGCTGTATGAACTGTTGCTGATCAACAAAATAAGTCACGTGTAAAGAACAGGTTCAAGACTATCTTGAAACAGGAGGTGGTTGGAATAAACACCTGCAGAGCCCAGGCTTTCACTACAGCTCAGCAGGGATTGCCTCCTTGTGATTGGTATATATCGACAGTGTTATGAGGGAATAAACAAAGTTCCCTGGTTTCTATTGTAGTCAGGATATGGTTCTTCTAAAAGTCTAAAATTCCAAGACAATCTCAGCGATCCAACATCACTTGGCTTAAGTCATTGTCAGAAAAGAAGTGGTTTGGACAAACCCCTTTAAGATCTAGTGGTTCACTTACAACATAGCCAGGATTCTCTCCATGGGATTGGTCTAACTCACCAGCATCAGTGAGGAATAATCTAAAAGCTACACTAGTTTGGACTATTTTGGAGATACTGATCTCCACCAAGTTCTTTAAACACAGCACAGTCTCAGGGATATGGGACACAGATGGTTCTTAAAGTCCTCGTCTTCTGGATATAGCACTCAGCACGTCTTGTTTCAGATCACAATCAATTGGATATATGGCCCAGACGTATCTTGCTAAAGGTCCCTTTCAAAGGACATTAGGATACAGTGCCACCCCCCGCCCCCAACTGTCAATAAGGGAGTTTTAGAATCACTATGTTCCTGGAAAAAGCCTATTGTCTTGAACAGGATTCTCAAGGGGTCCAAAAAAGGCAAGCTCCCCTTTAGATTGCTCCACAAATTGTTGCCCGTGCTCCTGAACGCGCATAGGGTTCAAGTTAAAATGATGGGGGGGTGAGACTTCCGCCTGCCTTGAAAATGTCGGCCGGGGTCTTTGTCATTTTACTAGACTGTGAAGTCGCAGTGAGAGGGATGAATAGAAATGGGCCTGCATCATTTTAACTTGAACCCTATGCGAGTTCAGTCTGCTCCACGGATTCTCCCGTCCACTCCGCTCTACTGCTGTCAGCCTGGAGATCATCAGAGCTGCCTTTATACGTAGGTGCATGTCTGTTCAGCAGCCTGGATTGACAGCAAGGGTTATCTTCTCTTTCTTATATGGGAACTGGAGGATTGGTTAACTGGCAAGGTCCAACCAATCGGAAACCAGGAAAGGATGTGAGACATGGGGACTCAAAAATGGAGAATAACTGAAGGGTCTGCATGACTCTCAATCATGCAGAGCTTTCAAGTTACACGTAAACACATGCTAAATGCGGCAATGGTAAACATATGTGGCGGTATTTCCATAGGTAATACCACCAAACTCATAATGACCCACTGGTATTTTAAATACCTTTTATTTTTAAAATACTACCTTACTATGAGATGGGATCACATGGCAATTGTACTTCATGGAGTACATATTCTCATAGTACCAAGACCTATTTACCCCATGCAGGGCATTCTATGTAGTATAATTACATGCAGCCCCCAACTCATTATTTGATGGTATAATAAAAATAGGTGATATTAAATGACCATACGGTTTTACAGTTTCGTTGTTTTTGTGATGTATAAAGCACCATCTCACAGGGGTGCCCCTTCAAAGCGCTTGGATAAAACAAATCAGGACATCCAGCACAATCCAAAGGTGTGGCATATATAGAAGGAGTAGGAGGCATGGCATGAGGTTACATGCCCAAGGGCTCTGTTCAGTTACAGCCAATATGAGAGATCTGAGATGACAGTTGGGCTACCCTGTGTGGTTGATGCTTTTGCTAAAGCACTATTTATTATAGGAATTCTGGTGCTGGCAGGTTACTCATATTACAACAAACATACAACAAGTGCACACAAGAATATGTCAGATGACCTTTTGCAGGGCCCAGGTAAGAAATTAGCGTCTTGTAGAAGCATGTTTGAATATGACAGAGTTCAAATATTCAGGAGCAATGTGATGGACTATTTGGAAAGTAATACAGTTGATTTTGTGTGTTATTCTCTTTGCAACATGGAGTCAGTTGAGGTTTTCCAGGCCTGATGAGATATGGTCGCAGGGCTTGAGTCCCTACATAAGCATAGCTGCTTTGTTGTGATACTTTGCAGTTGGTTCAGTTGATTTTTGCTTGGGCCTAAATAGAGGCTATTACAATCGTTTATGGGGAAAGAGGACAAGGGCTCTGGTCACGTCAATTTTTGGCGTCATTTTCCGAAATAGGCTACCATTGACCTAACGATGTGGAGCTGGAAGTGCGATACTTTGTCTAGCAAGTCTATTTGTGGTTGTAGTGAGAGTTTCGTTCTGAAAATCATACATACATTCTTTACATGGTCCAAAGGGGTGGGTGCCGTAGCAATGATGGGTGGCCATTTGAAAGGTAGGGTTACGGTATCCCTGAGATGATCATCTCTGTTTTAGAAACATTAAAACTGAGATTATTATGTATGGTCCAATCCTGGATTCACTAGAGGAGTTCAGTTACCACCATACTCATAACAAAGCCCTTAGAACAAATCATTGGCACATCAGGTGCCATTTATAACTGCCAGGCTATTATGCAAGTCTCTGCAAAAAGGACAAGCAAACTCGTCCTTGGCACTTAAGGGGTTAAGTCGACATCCGTCAGGTTCTTTCTGATTAAACTTCTGCTGTTTTGAACATTTCCCCCATGAGCGCCAGTCTCAATACTGGTGCCCTGGGACATGCATTAAGAGAATGGGTCAGAGGTTTTACCAGCATGAAACCTTGGCAAGCCTTGAAGATGTACGAATGAAGATCCTCCCCCACAATGGAAAAGTCAGCAACAAATGAAGCCAAAGAGTAAAACCCATAGTTTATCAAATGGAAATACAGAACAAAAATTGAGTCAGTGGAAAATATGAAATAATAACAGAAAGCGAAAGTTGATCAAAAATAGGCACGAGCGGTAATCAAAAAGAGAACTGAAACCTACAGATAAGTTTCCGTCATTGCAGCCCACGCTGGGCCAGGGCATGTGCAGAAAAACACCTGAAAGACTGAAAAACAGATTAATGAACTTTTGCATGCAGCCCTAGGGCCTGTCTCACATCCACCTTCACTGTGTGAAGTTCTCACAACAGATGGATTGTACACAACAATTCCGAAAAACGGAATCCATTGGCTGCTCTATAAGCACAATTTCATTTTATTTTATTTTAGCATTGGGGCAACATTTGAACCATCAGCCCAAAAATATACTTGAAAATGCTAAGGTCGTGATAACTTAGGATACCTCGAAATGAACTGACTAAAAGAAGTTGCCATCATAGCCACACTAGCTACGGTGCTTAGACAGAGTGATTGGCAAGTACACAGTGGCCATGATTCCCATCACTTCTTGCCCCAGCAAGCACCAATCTTCATTTGTTTTCCACCTGGGAAAGAATGGCCAACTGCCCGTGTGTCACTTATACAAAGCTGGGACTCCACAGACCTTTCAGAATTGCAAAGAAGATTTTGCAATCTCAGAAATGTTGATTTATTACGTATATATAAAGTACGCGGAACGGTGAATGCCGCTACCTAAAAGTGTAGACACATAGCATCTGCTGTATATGGAGATCTTGCGTCTGGCAACTCTGAAATCAAGCTTCTATAAATGCTTTGATTGGAAATAGACCTTCAGAAGGAGATTCCTCCTAAATTAACTCATGGCAGGAAAGGGCAGCCAGATCCTCGGACTCAACGCTAAGGTGTATCTTTCAATGGACATATTATATGTCACCTAGCAAGAGTTCTCAGGGTCTTGCTGGATGGGTTTGAAATAGGCAGGTACTATGTTCCAAATCTGGTGGGCCTGCCACAAGACCCAGATCTTTTGGCAGATCAATCCAGAAGTTGAGGGGACCACAGTCCTACAAGTTCACGGTCTACTGATCGGATGTGCGTGACAGTGGGGCCTTCTCCCTAAGATCTAGCATGGGTGTGCTCGTCACCCACGTCTTGATTTCCAATGAGCTTACAATAGAGCTCTTGCGGAAAAGGCTGCATGTGCTCTGACGTTCCTTGGGTGGAATAAAATCTGAAATAGGTATTCAAGGGACAAAAACATCGGCCACCTTCTACAACCAGTATCATAAATATCTATTTGTATGTGTTCCAGTCATTATTTGCAATATGCTTTGTTCTGTTAAAGGATATTTACAGCGTGCACTATCGCCACCTGAGTCGTCCGCTGGTGCTCTGGCAGATCTGAAAAGCAAGAGAATAGAGTAAGTTAGTAGGACTGAGCGGCAAAAAGTGCAAGAGAGCTGTGATGTGCTGTTGACAGCCTCAGCTTGGTTTACAACGTTCGCTGAGCGTAGGTGTGATTTTTCAGTCGGTAGTTGTCGTGCTGTTGTGCACGTCTATGTGTGGTTTGTTTCATAGGTATAGTGTAGTGAAGTGCGTGCATTTTGTTGTGTTGTAGAGGTATGGTTGTGTTTCGTTTAGAGTTTCTGAGGTGTAGGAAGAGGGATGTTTATTTTTAATGGGTTGGTTAGTGGTGGCTCTCCATCGTACCCCTTCCGCTTTGGCCACCTGTGGCACGTGCCCCTGCCAGTGTCATGCATTGTGGTGTGCTGGGGGGAGTTCCCTCCTACATTCTGTGCAGAGTTGTGGGTTATCAGAAGTGCTGTTTACTGGTGATGTCTCTTCCGCCCTCCCGTGTTCAGCCTAATGGATGTCTATACTGCTTTGTCGCCTGGCATATCCTGGTGTGCAGCCACCATCACCTCCCTGGGTCCCCTGAGTGGGGGACCTCTTCCATGTGCCCTTAAGCTTCCTGGGCCCCATGATTTATCTGTTCGGTCGCCACTCTTTCCCATTCAACTATAATGCACTCTGTCTGTGCTTCAACCTAGGACGCTCCCATCTCCCTCCCTAGCCTCCGGTAGGGCTCTCCATGGAAACGGTTGCACCCGGGTCTCCCTCGCACTCGGAAGTCTCTCCACCTCACTGCACTTTGTTGTTGTTCGGTCTAGTCCTCCGTCTTGCCATTTGTGTGTTCATTCCAAGGGTTGTGGGTGTTGCACATTCATTTTCGACTGGGTCTGAGTTGAAGAGGCAGGTTTTTATGAGTTTTCTGAATTTCAGATGGTCCGTCATGTTTCATATTTCTCTCGGGAGGGAGTTCAACATTTTAGAGGCTAGACAAGAGATTGCTGATCCACCAAGTTTATTCCTTGTGTTTGGTTTAGGTTCCAGGCAGATGTCGTTGCTGGATCTGAGTGTTCTGGTCGGCTGGTAAATGATGATTTTCTTTTGTAAGAATTCTGCTCCTTTGCCGTTGATTGGTCTGTGTGTTATGCACTTTGTTTTGAATGGGATTCGTTTTTTGACTGGCAGCCAATGTAACATCTTTAGCTCTGGAGTGATGTGTTCCCTTCGTGAGAATTTGAGGAGAAGTCTAGCCGCTGCATTCTGTACACACAGTTTCTTCAGTAGATAATCCGGCATTCCGTGGTATAGTCTGTTGGTGTAGTCTCTCCTGGACATGAGGAGGGAGATGATGGCCAGTGTTTTGTTCCTGAAGGAGAGGAATGGCAGAATCTTTTTGATCACGTGCAGGTGGAAGAAGCATTTCTTGATTATTGCAATTACTTGTGGTTCTAAGGTAAGCTCGTTGTCATTAGGATTCCAAGGTTTTTGACTATTTTGGATGGCGTGGGTGCTGTTCCTAGTTCTGTGGGCCATTGGATGCATTGGTTGCTTCCCTGGTTTTTGGATATAATTATGATTTCTGTCTTGCCCGGGTTGATTTTATGGCTGTTTGTGTTCATTCATTCGTAGAGTTCTTTGAGACAGTCTATTAGCGTGGTGCTCTGTTCTTGGTGTCATCTGCATAGTTGTAGCAGGTGAGGCAGTGCCTTTTGATGAGGTTGATTAGTGGAGTCATGTAGATGTTAAAGAGGAGTGGGGATATGGAGCATCCTTGTGGTACTCCACAGGTGGTGTCCTGCAGCGCAGATTTGAATGGTTTTATCCATACTGTTTCTGTTCTTCCAGAAAGGAAAGATTTAATCCAGAGATTTGCTGTGTCGGTGGTCCCTATTTATTTCAGCCTTTTGATGAGGATGTTCTGGCTGACTGTGTTGAACGCTGCATAGAGGTCTAGTAATATCAGTGCTGAGTTTGTGTTTGATCTACTTTGGTCTTTAGGTCATCCCAGATGGAGAGAAGTGCCATCTCTGTCCCTCTCATGGGTCTTAAGCCGACTTGTGCCTGGTCCAATAGTTGGTGGTTTTCTAAGTGTTCCAGTGTTTGTTCGTAGACATAGGTCTCTAGAAGTTTTGCCGGATAGGGAATGTTTGATATCGGTCTGTAGTTGGAGAGGCCTCCGACATTGCCCGTAGTATCCTTGAGGAGTGGTTTGATGTAAAGAGAACTGGTGGCCAAAGTCACGTGAAGGCCACCGCACTTGCAAGTGAATTAAGGGTCACAGAGGCTGCAGGCGACTGTAGAGTCTGGGTACTTAGCCAAAGTACGCCATTAAAGTAAGTAGATTTATGCAAAAACAGTCACACAGCGCCAATTGTGAAACATAGACTTGTGCTTGTGATGCACAAATTAAATGTATTGGCATCGAGCTAATCGATACAGCCTAACACGTGTTTCGAGCTTAGACTTGCTCTTTCTCATAGGCTATTTATAACATAAATTGATGCCATGTTGTGAATGCAAAGAAACAATTGCGTGCCAGAAAATTATTATGATTATTAGGAACCAAACACCCATCCAAATGGGACAAGCCACAAACAACAAATACATTGCAATAGAATGACAGATGTTAAGGAACATTTGAAAATAAATTGGCAAACACATCAATCATTGTTAAATTCATTATAACAATAAGAAAAGAAAGATGTATTGGAGAATGAATGAAACCGTGATACATACCCAGTTAAATATTGGAAGTGTAGGGTCAAAACATAGAAGGAAAACTGAGGGTAGAGCATCAAAACATAAAGGGAAAGAAAAAGGAACAATGGAAAACACTTTGTTAGTGAAGCTCTATAGTGTAATGAATTCCAGACAATTATAGCCTAACAAATGCACAGCTAGACACCAAAGTGCTACAGCATTCCCAAACCAAAAATCCATAGAAATACCTTGTTGCAGCTATATGGCTTCCAAGTAACTCAATTAGGTCCACACTGGTAAAGATCCCAGCTGGTGTCCCGTAGGATAAGCAACCAACTACAATAAAGCATAGGGAGATATATACATGGTGCGACACTGACTAATAATTGGAAAAGTGACCAATTACTCCGGTTCTTAATTAAAGGAGCAAAGTCCTTAAACATACCTCTGATGCTTCGCAGTTGCGGTTAAAGACTGTTGGGCATTGCAAGATTTTCAAAATCGTCCCATTAGATCCCATGATCAAGAGTAATATTTGCAATCAAAGGAAAAGAAAGGAACACAAACAAATCTCCATTAGCTTAATTAGTCTGCTTTGCATTGCGCATAATGATTCAAATTTGCCGGCCACTATGTTGCGGTTGCGAGGTGAACTAAGGACTGTGTTCGAAGTTGCTTACCTCGGCAATTCAAATTGCGGTTCTGAATTCAGAGTGAAAGCGCAGCACCGGTGTGAAAGCGTATATATGGGAAAATGGGCTGAACCGTTTCATCCAAGTGAATGTGCTAGTTTAACACAGCCGCCATCTTGTGTGTGTAAAATCTGACATCAGCTAGTGCAAGAGCTTGACAGAACTACCATGTATCACTATCATGAGTCCAACCATTACTGGGGATATTGTTGCATTCCAAAAGTGCCCTCTGCCAATATTATACTTGTGCATTAACATGGTGCCACGTTGAGAGTATTGCGGTACATCTATGATGACATATATCGATCGGAGAACAACATTGAAGTATCATTGAGTATTTGGGGATGTCTGTGCCCATCGTTTACCGAGCTGTGCATTTGTTGAAATATAACAACCCTCACTAGGGTATAATTATATCTCCTCATATCTCCAACATCATTGCATGGTGGGGCATTAAACGTGTCCCTGCACAGGAAACAAGCTTTAGTCATGCTCAGAGAATTACAGGATCATATATATGAGAACAGTTATAAGCATTGTGCATGTTTGAAAAAATGCAAAATGAAATGTATGAAGACTTATAAAAACACAGCAAACTCGTGATCTGAATTAAGGCCAGAATGGACAGTGCGATATTTTTTTTTAACCATTTTTATTTTTGGTAGAAGCATAGTCAATTACAACATATAATCATTATACTTTGTTAACACAATGCAAATAATCAAATTTTCATTTAGGGTTAATGTCACCCGATGTTTTGTAAATTGCCTCCAATTTTTTTGTTTAACTATAATTATTATTTTACTTTCAACAAATGTTCAAGAGTATAGCTTTTGACGACAAGAGTCCGCGTCATAATTTCGTAGTCTGCTGCTATACAACAGAAATGTTCAGTTTTATCGATACATTCTTAATTTTATTTCCTCACCCCCTACCCAGGTCCTTTATCTCTAGGTTCCAGAGTCTTTTGACCTTTCCGTTAATCCGTCCCCATAAGAGGATTCCACTTCTTTTGTGTTCCTGGCTGTCAGGGGGTATAACCGTTTTGGGAATCTGAGGTTTGAAGAAACAAAATGTGTTAGCAAACAATATTTAATTCATAACTCCCAGGATATACGTTTTGTCTCAGTTCAGTGAATATGCAGGAAGTCCATAGTCTTATTGGAAAAACTGACTTGTAGTCTCTAAGTCACTAGGCTCAAGTTTAGGAGCAAAGCATATTCCTCTGATTTTTATCAGAATTGTACATGTTCAATCATGATTTCAAGTACTAGGTTGATTTCCAAACTGACTGCAGACACAATGTGCCACAGATTGTTTTTCCCCTGTAAGGTCTTCAAATAGAACCATTTGTCAAGTGTCTATATGTTCTAGTTATGAACCAGTTTTGGTTTCAAAGGTTGCCACTTCTTCTGAGAAGTCCGACGTTTTCAGGCCTCTGAAGCAATGGGAAGGAAAAAAGCTGAAACATAAGATTCATCTGATAAAATTAAGCATTAACAAGCTGGACAGATAATAATGTGGCTGTGGCTCAAATAAAGTCAGTCTTGGAGTGGAAAGAGTACTTTTCTGTCCCACCATAGCATTCCTTGTTCTTTTTTCTTGTCGTGCTGATTCTTTCTCTCTTTCTTCGCTCTGGGTTGTTAGGTGATCGATATATTTCTGAGGTTGCGTGGTTTATAGAAATGGGCTTCCCTGTCTCCGACCAAGTCTCTAAACGGGGACCATATGGATAAGTATCTCTGGTAAGTCTCTGTTCTTATGGCAGTTACCTTCTCCATTGCCATTACTCCCCATATTTTCACCCACCACCATGGTGTCGTTGGGCCCTCTGGCGTTTTCCACCTTTGTACCAATGTCATTTGTGCTGCCGATAGTAAGTGTGTTATTAGAGTGGATATATGCCCTGATGCCGCATATATACCCTCTGCCTCCACTCCCAACAGGATCACTTTAGGTGATAGTGGTAGTTCTCTGCCAGTAATGTCTTTGATGTGTCCCAGTATCTCCTTCCAATAGGTAATCGCCTTGGGGCATGTCCACCACATGTGGAACAGGTCTCCCCTCCCTCCACATTGTCTCCAACAGTTTGGGGGATATTCTGAGTTTATTTTGTGTAGTCTGTGGGGGGACATGTACCATCTGTAGCATAATTTATATGCAGCTTCTTTAATTGCTGTACATTTGGAGGATCTATGAGCTCTCATCCATATCTGGTCCCACTCTTTTTCCATTATTGGCTCTCCTATATCTTTTTCCCAATTCTCTTTATATCTTAGGTTATCCGTTAGTTGTGCTCCATCAAGTAGCCTGTAAATTCTAGATATCCCTCTCTCTGGTTTCCCCTCTTGCATTGTCAGCTCCAAGCCTGTTAGTGTTCTTGTACCCGCTCTTTTCACTGATGGGTGGGAGATCCAGTGTCGTATTTGCATGTATCTGAACCTTTCATTTTCCCCCAGATCGAATTTATTTTTGCGTTCTAAGAAAGGGATTGGGTCACCATTTTGGTACATGTCCTGCAGTGTTAGGGTGTCTGCGCCTTTCCACCCTACCCAGAAATTCTTCTTCAAGCCTGGGGTGAAATCGATGTTATATGCTATTGGGGATAATGGGCCCAACCCTCGTTTGATCTTTTTCATTTGTATGGCTCTGTCCCAGTTACTCAGGGCTGTTTTAGTAGCTCCTAGTAGTTTTCCTTCTGTTTCGCGGGCCTTGGGGTTCAGTGCTAGGAGCGCTGTTATCGGGATCTGTGTGGATGCTTGTTCTATGGCTCTCCATCCTTTAGTGTCGGCTGGGTTAGCCCACTGTAGTATGGGGGCCAAGTGCGCTGCCATGACGTATCTGCCCAAGTCTGGAACTCCCAGGCCTCCCAGGAGCGGAGGACGGGTCAGTATACCTCTCTGTATTCTGGGTCTCTTTTTTGCCCATATGAATCTAAATACTGCGTTTTGAAGTTCCTTGATCATCTGTGGCGGGATCTCCGCGGGTATTGAACTGGTCACATATAATGGGCGGGGGAGAAGGGTCATCTTTACCGCTGCTATTCTGGCAAACCACAACAGTTCCTGGTTATCCCATCTCAGTAGGTCCGCTTGTAGTTGTTTCCAAAGAGGGGGGAAGTTTGATTTATATAAGTCCTCAAATTTCTTTGCCAGGTGAACTCCCAGGTATTCTAGAGTGTTTTCCTCCCATCTCAGGGGGAAACTCTGCTTCATGCCGTTTATTGTATTTGCGTCCTCCGTTATGTTTAATGCCTTTGATTTATTGTAGTTGATTGCGAATGTTACACATCGCGGCAAGTGGTCGTTATGGGCACGGACCCGCTTGTGCGGCGCCCTGATTCCGAGCATCTCCAAGATGGAAGCTAGAGTATCTTTCCGACCCGCTGGCAGCGGTCTAGTAGTTGCACGCTCTCTTGACGTGCGGCCGACCGGTCACGTGATCCTTTATCCGGAACCGAAGCGACCAGTGCTTCGCGTCGCTTCTGTCTTTGACGCTCCGTGAGTTCGTTTCTGTATCCTTCCTCTTCATGCACACATTTCTCTCTACCTTTAGCGGCTCCTACTTACCCTGTTGCTTTCTCTCATCAGATCCTCTGCTCTGCATTCGCTGGTTTCTTTTTCAACCGGCTTCGCCAACCCATCTTGTTTGTCTTCTATTCCAGCCAGACCCACCTCTGAGTAAGTACCCTTTCTCTAGGATTCCCTTTGAGATTGGCCAGGCTCTCATCTCCTATTATCCTTCCAGGCTTCCCCGAAGCTGTCCCTTGCAGTCAGATTCCAGATCCGAACTTTCCATTAGTCCTATTCGGGTGAGAGAGATCTCTTTGAAGCTCTTTTCTTTTCCATTCTACAGACCCTACTCTAACCTGATTCCTATCTCTTCACCTCTCATTCCTGCAGACAAAGTGTCTGGTGTGATTCCCGGGGGTTCCTGCCGTAGACGTCCATCTTTCATCGTATCCTGATCTGCACGAGCTGGGATTCGTCCAGGGTTTTCTTCCCATTGAGGGTTTCCCTGGGAGTCCTGCCCGCTCTCCTGGGTTACTTTACCCTGGGTTGAGTGGCCAGGGCTGTCTCTGGGAAATTTTCACAGCTGCTTTATCTTTCCAGTTGGAGTCATCGATTGCCAAGATGAGCTGTTGTAAAGCTTTCACTTTATTTAGTTCTGCAGCTCACTCATATTTACACGAGTTCCCTAACAGAATTAACAGTAAGCGACGCCCGAAAAAGGAATATTGGCAATCGAGATTTCAAATGGAACAACAAATGCAGCAGCTAATGACGGCCATGCAGGCCATGTCATTAGAGGTACAATCCTTGAAACAGGACAATGCTCAGTTACGACATCACGTGGCCAGAGCTTTTTCAGACACTCCCCCGTCGTCCTTACATTCCATTATGTATGACGGTGATCACTATAGACTAAAAGAATTCCTTGACAGTTGTACCGTTCAATTCACATTTAAACCTCGCTTCTTCCCTACAGATAAAGATAAGGTAGGCTATGTCATTTCCCACCTCTCTGGTCCTGCGTTAGCCTGGGCGACTCCTTTAGTCACCTCCAACAATGTTATACTCGATTCTTACTCCGCTTTCACTAATAGTCTCAAATCCATGTTTGGAAGAAAGGAGATTTCGGTTGCCACTCAAGAGAGACTTCTCGATTTAAAGCAAGGAAACAAGGAATTACTTTGGTATATCACTCAATTTAAACAACTGTCCTCTGAACTAGGCTGGCCAGATGAAGGTCTCCTTACTCTTTTTCGGAAAGGTCTCACAGAGGAATTAAAGGACGAGGTCTCTAAAGTCCCTCGTTCCGCTAATCTAGCAGATATGATCACATTAACCATGCAGATTGATTACCGAATGCATGAAAGGACATGCGAAAGGAAAAAAGGAAAAGGTACACGTCCACAGTGGGATTTTTCCACAACCCCTCAGAAATCTCCGTCTCCTACTGAAGAACCCATGCAAGTTGGGACCATTCGAGGACCAATCTCAGCCACTGAAAGAGATAGGAGAAGATCTTTGAAATTATGTATGTACTGTGGATCCTCCAATCATGTGTTGAAAGACTGTCACTTAGTTCCTCCTCGTCGCTCTCCTATTCCCAAGTCGGGAAACTTCAAAGCCTTACCGTTGAGGGAAGACCGGTAAGTGCCCAGTATCATTCTTCCCCGTATCAGACCAGTATGTCTCTTGACAACTCTCTAAACAACCAGGCCATGGTGGTAGTTTCTCTTTCCATCCTACTACCAGAAAATGTCATCCCTGGTATTCCGGCCTTAATAGACTGCGGTGCAGCTGGGAATTTTGTGGATGTGGAGTGGGCAAAATTACACGGTATCTCTCAGGTACCAAAGACGTTGGTTACTGCTATTCAAGGAGTAGATGGTACCCCTCTGAGTTCAGGTCCCATTAAGGACCAAACCATTCCGCTCACTTGTAAAATATCTAGCCATAAAGAAACCCTGGTTTTTGACGTAATCAGAACTGCCCATTATCCAATTATCCTGGGGCTCCCTTGGCTGAGATTGCATAACCCCTTCATAAACTGGACCGCGGGAACTCTTTTTCTAGGGTCAGAATATTGCGTCCGTCATTGTCTTTCTCAAGAATCTGTGGGGATTCGCATACCTGCAGATGAAACTCTCAAACCAACGGTATCTTCCATCAGCCAACTGGTGATTCCTGACTGTCATAAGCATTACCGATCAGTGTTTGAAAACCCTGAATTTCCTAATCTCCCTCCTCATCGAAGAGATGACTGTCACATAAACCTGCTTCCCGAGCAGCCCATTCCCTTTGGCCGCATGTACGTCCTGTCGCAAAAGGAAAAAGCGGCATTAAAAGAATACCTTCAAACTCATTTACGGAATGGTCTAATTTCTGAGTCAGTGTCTCCTGCAGGAGCTTCATTATTCTTTATTCCCAAAAAAGACTCTGATGAGCTCCGTCCCTGTATAGATTATCGGGGACTCAACAAGATAACCACAACTGACAAATATCCCATGCCTCTCATCACGGATATTGTGGAAGCTGTTCGAGGGGCTTCTTGGTATACCAAGTTGGACCTTCGTGGTGCTTACCATCTTATTCGTATTGCTCCAGGAGACGAATGGAAGACCGCTTTTCGGACTCCTTTTGGACATTATGAATATCATGTGATGCCATTTGGCTTAGTTAATGCGCCGGCGATATTTCAGAGGTTCATGGATCATCTATTTGCCGACATATTGTTCCGATTTGCCATCATCTATCTCGACGATATCCTTGTTTACTCCAACAACCAAGAGGAACATATCCATCATGTTAACATCGTATTAGAACGCCTGCAGTCCAACCATCTCTATTGCAAAGCATTCAAGTGTGAATTCCATCAGAAACAAGTTACCTACCTAGGATTTGTCCTATCTTCCCTGGGCATTTCCATGGACCCCAAAAAGATATCCGCAGTTGTGGATTGGCCTGTTCCTACGGGAATAAAGGACATACAGAGGTTTTTGGGGTTCGCCAATTTCTATCGTAAATTTATTCCTTCCTTCTCAGAAATCATACTCCCCTTGACTCGACTTCTCAAGAAAGGGGTGTCATTTGTCTCGAATGATTCAGCTCAAAAGGCCTTTGACAGTTTGAAGAAATTGTTTACCTCCTCCACAGTTTTGATCAACCCTGACCAATCCAAACAATTCATTGTTGAGACAGACGCTTCACAGAATGCGGTGGGTGCTGTGTTATTACAGGCATCAGAACAAGGTGAAGAAAGACCGGTGGCATACTTATCCAAGACATTTAATCCTGCTGAGATAAATTATTCTGTACTCGAGAAGGAACTGATGGCAATCAAACGCGCCTTTGAGGAATGGAGACATTTGCTGTTGAGCTCACCCTTTCCTGTCTTGGTGCGTACTGATCATCAAAATCTCAAGGTTCTCCAAAATGCTTATACCACTAATAGCAGACAAGCACGTTTGGCTTATTTCTTCTTACCCTTTCGGATAGAATTTGTTTACTGGCCTGGCAGACAGAATCTAAGAGCAGATGCTTTATCCCGTAAAGATTCTCCAACTTCATCGTTTAGCCCAGAAAAGATGTTTCCCAATGCTCGATTTATTGCTGTACTCACTGACTTCCTGCAAGAGGTAAGAACAGCCACCACTCTTAATAAAACTCTTTGTGAAGACCTGGCATCTACTTATCTTCTCTCCAAGGAAAAGGAATACTACTTTCATGGTACTCAAGTGTTGATTCCCGTTCCTTCTTTACAACTGGAGGTGTTAAAGATTTGCCATGACTCACGAGCTGCAGGACATAGGGGTGTATTGCCCACATTGGAACTTATCCAACGGCATTTCTGGTGGCCTTCCATGAGATCGGATGTCCGGGATTATGTAGCCGCCTGTAACATCTGTGCTCTTGCTAAGTCCCCTCGTTCACCACCATTAGGGTTATTAGCTAGAATGCCCATACCAGACCGACCTTGGCAAATCATTTCCACTGATTTCATTTCTGACTTACCACCATCATCGAATATGACTACTATCATGGTAACTATCGATTATTTCACCAAGTTAGTACACTTTACCCCTCTGCGAAGATTACCAAATGCTCCTTCCATGGCCAACATTTTTCTCTCTGAAGTATTTTCTCGCCATGGTCTACCGGATACCATAGTGTCGGACAGAGGTCCTCAGTACACCTCCCTCTTTTGGCAGCAGATCTGTCGCATTCTGGGGATCAAACGTGCCCTCTCTTCTGGATATCATCCGCAGACGAACGGGCAAACTGAGCGTTTGAACCAAACCCTCGAGGGATACCTACGGTGCTTTATTTCTGCAGCTCAAGATAATTGGGTGGAACTGCTTCCTTTAGCAGAATTTGCATACAACAATTCTTTGCATTCTGCTCTCCAGTCCACTCCTTTCTTCTGTACTTATGGTTATCACCCTTCCTTTGCTCCGAGTGTTTCTCCCTCCGATTCCAACTGTCCGGGGGTGGATTCTCTGATTGCAGATATCCATGAGGGGCAGAGACTGGCCAAGCAGTCGTTACAGAAAGCTCAGGATCGAGCAAAGAAGTATGCTGATCGTCATCGTAGAGAATTTAAGGAACTGACCATCGGGGATTCGGTCTGGCTTGCTTCCAGGTTTCTTCCTCGTCATTTGGTCCCATCTAAGCTATCTCCCAGATATTTCGGTCCTTTTCTGGTTCTCTCCAAAATTGGAGCGGCTGCTGTCCGACTTGCCTTACCTGCTTCCTGGTCTCGGATTCACCCGGTTTTCCATCTGTCTCAGATTAAGCCAGTGGTGCGGGATCGTTTTCATCGCAATCATGATTCCCTACCTCCTCCGATTCTCACTGACAGTGGTCCTGAATTTGAAGTAGCTGCAATTTGTGACTCACGATACCATCGTGGTCGATTGCAGTTTCTAATTGACTGGAAAGGTTATTCTCCTGCAGAAAGAACGTGGGAGCCAGCTTCTGGTGTTCATGGACAACGACTTGTGCGGCGTTTTTTCCTGCTTCATCCGGGCAAACCAGGGGCGCCCTCCCGGAGGAGAGGGCATACTGTTACACATCACGGCAAGTGGTCGTTATGGGCACGGACCCGCTTGTGCGGCGCCCTGATTCCGAGCATCTCCAAGATGGAAGCTAGAGTATCTTTCCGACCCGCTGGCAGCGGTCTAGTCGTTGCACGCTCTCTTGACGTGCGGCCGACCGGTCACGTGATCCTTTATCCGGAACCGAAGCGACCAGTGCTTCGCGTCGCTTCTGTCTTTGACGCTCCGTGAGTTCGTTTCTGTATCCTTCCTCTTCATGCACACATTTCTCTCTACCTTTAGCGGCTCCTACTTACCCTGTTGCTTTCTCTCATCAGATCCTCTGCTCTGCATTCGCTGGTTTCTTTTTTAACCGGCTTCGCCAACCCATCTTGTTTGTCTTCTATTCCGGCCAGACCCACCTCTGAGTAAGTACCCTTTCTCTAGGATTCCCTTTGAGATTGGCCAGGCTCTCATCTCCTATTATCCTTCCAGGCTTCCCCGAAGCTGTCCCTTGCAGTCAGATTCCAGATCCGAACTTTCCATTAGTCCTATTCGGGTGAGAGAGATCTCTTTGAAGCTCTTTTCTTTTCCATTCTACAGACCCTACTCTAACCTGATTCCTATCTCTTCACCTCTCATTCCTGCAGACAAAGTGTCTGGTGTGATTCCCGGGGGTTCCTGCCGTAGACGTCCATCTTTCATCGTATCCTGATCTGCACGAGCTGGGATTCGTCCAGGGTTTTCTTCCCATTGAGGGTTTCCCTGGGAGTCCTGCCCGCTCTCCTGGGTTACTTTACCCTGGGTTGAGTGGCCAGGGCTGTCTCTGGGAAATTTTCACAGCTGCTTTATCTTTCCAGTTGGAGTCATCGATTGCCAAGATGAGCTGTTGTAAAGCTTTCACTTTATTTAGTTCTGCAGCTCACTCATATTTACACGAGTTCCCTAACAGAATTAACAGTAAGCGACGCCCGAAAAAGGAATATTGGCAATCGAGATTTCAAATGGAACAACAAATGCAGCAGATAATGACGGCCATGCAGGCCATGTCATTAGAGGTACAATCCTTGAAACAGGACAATGCTCAGTTACGACATCACGTGGCCAGAGCTTTTTCAGACACTCCCCTGTCGTCCTTACATTCCATTATGTATGACGGTGATCCCTATAGACTAAAAGAATTCCTTGACAGTTGTACCGTTCAATTCACATTTAAACCTCGCTTCTTCCCTACAGATAAAGATAAGGTAGGCTATGTCATTTCCCACCTATCTGGTCCTGCGTTAGCCTGGGCGACTCCTTTAGTCACCTCCAACAATGTTATACTCGATTCTTACTCCGCTTTCACTAATAGTCTCAAATCCATGTTTGGAAGAAAGGAGATTTCGGTTGCCACTCAAGAGAGACTTCTCGATTTAAAGCAAGGAAACAAGGAATTACTTTGGTATATCACTCAATTTAAACAACTGTCCTCTGAACTAGGCTGGCCAGATGAAGGTCTCCTTACTCTTTTTCGGAGAGGTCTCACAGATGAATTAAAGGACGAGGTCTCTAAAGTCCCTCGTCCCGCTAATCTAGCAGATATGATCACATTAACCATGCAGATTGATTACCGAATGCATGAAAGGACATGCGAAAGGAAAAAAGGAAAAGGTACACGTCCACAGTGGGATTTTTCCACAACCCCTCAGAAATCTCCGTCTCCTACTGAAGAACCCATGCAAGTTGGGACCATTCGAGGACCAATCTCAGCCACTGAAAGAGATAGGAGAAGATCTTTGAAATTATGTATGTACTGTGGATCCTCCAATCATGTGTTGAAAGACTGTCACTTAGTTCCTCCTCGTCGCTCTCCTATTCCCAAGTCGGGAAACTTCAAAGCCTTACCGTTGAGGGAAGACCGGTAAGTGCCCAGTATCATTCTTCCCCGTATCAGACCAGTATGTCTCTTGACAACTCTCTAAACAACCAGGCCATGGTGGTAGTTTCTCTTTCCATCCTACTACCAGAAAATGTCATCCCTGGTATTCCGGCCTTAATAGACTGCGGTGCAGCTGGGAATTTTGTGGATGTGGAGTGGGCAAAATTACACGGTATCTCTCAGGTACCAAAGACGTTGGTTACTGCTATTCAAGGAGTAGATGGTACCCCTCTGAGTTCAGGTCCCATTAAGGACCAAACCATTCCGCTCACTTGTAAAATATCTAGCCATAAAGAAACGCTGGTTTTTGACGTAATCAGAACTGCCCATTATCCAATTATCCTGGGGCTCCCTTGGCTGAGATTGCATAACCCCTTCATAAACTGGACCGCGGGAACTCTTTTTCTAGGGTCAGAATATTGCGTCCGTCATTGTCTTTCTCAAGAATCTGTGGGGATTCGCATACCTGCAGATGAAACTCTCAAACCAACGGTATCTTCCATCAGCCAACTGGAGATTCCTGACTGTCATAAGCATTACCGATCAGTGTTTGAAAACCCTGAATTTCCTAATCTCCCTCCTCATCGAAGAGATGACTGTCACATAAACCTGCTTCCCGAGCAGCCCATTCCCTTTGGCCGCATGTACGTCCTGTCGCAAAAGGAAAAAGCGGCATTAAAAGAATACCTTCAAACTCATTTACGGAATGGTCTAATTTCTGAGTCAGTGTCTCCTGCAGGAGCTTCATTATTCTTTATTCCCAAAAAAGACTCTGATGAGCTCCGTCCCTGTATAGATTATCGGGGACTCAACAAGATAACCACAACTGACAAATATCCCATGCCTCTCATCATGGATATTGTGGAAGCTGTTCGAGGGGCTTCTTGGTATACCAAGTTGGACCTTCGTGGTGCTTACCATCTTATTCGTATTGCTCCAGGAGACGAATGGAAGACCGCTTTTCGGACTCCTTTTGGACATTATGAATATCATGTGATGCCATTTGGCTTAGTTAATGCGCCGGCGATATTTCAGAGGTTCATGGATCATCTATTTGCCGACATATTGTTCCGATTTGCCATCATCTATCTCGACGATATCCTTGTTTACTCCAACAACCAAGAGGAACATATCCATCATGTTAACATCGTATTAGAACGCCTGCAGTCCAACCATCTCTATTGCAAAGCATCCAAGTGTGAATTCCATCAGAAACAAGTTACCTACCTAGGATTTGTCCTATCTTCCCTGGGCATTTCCATGGACCCCAAAAAGATATCCGCAGTTGTGGATTGGCCTGTTCCTACGGGAATAAAGGACATACAGAGGTTTTTGGGGTTCGCCAATTTCTATCGTAAATTTATTCCTTCCTTCTCAGAAATCATACTCCCCTTGACTCGACTTCTCAAGAAAGGGGTGTCATTTGTCTGGAATGATTCAGCTCAAAAGGCCTTTGACAGTTTGAAGAAATTGTTTACCTCCTCCACAGTTTTGATCAACCCTGACCAATCCTAACAATTCATTGTTGAGACAGACGCTTCACAGAATGCGTTGGGTGCTGTGTTATTACAGGCATCAGAACAAGGTGAAGAAAGACCGGTGGCATACTTATCCAAGACATTTAATCCTGCTGAGATAAATTATTCTGTACTCGAGAAGGAACTGATGGCAATCAAACGCGCCTTTGAGGAATGGAGACATTTGCTGTTGGGCTCACCCTTTCCTGTCTTGGTGCGTACTGATCATCAAAATCTCAAGGTTCTCCAAAATGCTTATACCACTAATAGCAGACAAGCACGTTGGGCTTATTTCTTCTTACCCTTTCGGATAGAATTTGTTTACTGGCCTGGCAGACAGAATCTAAGAGCAGATGCTTTATCCCGTAAAGATTCTCCAACTTCATCGTTTAGCCCAGAAAAGATGTTTCCCAATGCTCGATTTATTGCTGTACTCACTGACTTCCTGCAAGAGGTAAGAACAGCCACCACTCTTAATAAAACTCTTTGTGAAGACCTGGCATCTACTTATCTTCTCTCCAAGGAAAAGGAATACTACTTTCATGGTACTCAAGTGTTGATTCCCGTTCCTTCTTTACAACTGGAGGTGTTAAAGATTTGCCATGACTCACGAGCTGCAGGACATAGGGGTGTACTTCCCACATTGGAACTTATCCAACGGCATTTCTGGTGGCCTTCCATGAGATCGGATGTCCGGGATTATGTAGCCGCCTGTAACATCTGTGCTCTTGCTAAGTCCCCTCGTTCACCACCATTAGGGTTATTAGCTAGAATGCCCATACCAGACCGACCTTGGCAAATCATTTCCACTGATTTCATTTCTGATTTACCACCATCATCGAATATGACTACTATCATGGTAACTATCGATTATTTCACCAAGTTAGCACACTTTACCCCTCTGCGAAGATTACCAAATGCTCCTTCCATGGCCAACATTTTTCTCTCTGAAGTATTTTCTCGCCATGGTCTACCGGATACCATAGTGTCGGACAGAGGTCCTCAGTACACCTCCCTCTTTTGGCAGCAGATCTGTCGCATTCTGGGGATCAAACGTGCCCTCTCTTCTGGATATCATCCGCAGACGAACGGGCAAACTGACCGTTTGAACCAAACCCTCGAGGGATACCTACGGTGCTTTATTTCTGCAGCTCAAGATAATTGGGTGGAACTGCTTCCTTTAGCAGAATTTGCATACAACAATTCTTTGCATTCTGCTCTCCAGTCCACTCCTTTCTTCTGTACTTATGGTTATCACCCTTCCTTTGCTCCGAGTGTTTCTCCCTCCGATTCCAACTGTCCGGGGGTGGATTCTCTGATTGCAGATATCCATGAGGGGCAGAGACTGGCCAAGCAGTCGTTACAGAAAGCTCAGGATCGAGCAAAGAAGTATGCTGATCGTCATCGTAGAGAATTTAAGGAACTGACCATCGGGGATTCGGTCTGGCTTGCTTCCAGGTTTCTTCCTCGTCATTTGGTCCCATCTAAGCTATCTCCCAGATATTTCGGTCCTTTTCTGGTTCTCTCCAAAATTGGAGCGGCTGCTGTCCGACTTGCCTTACCTGCTTCCTGGTCTCGGATTCACCCGGTTTTCCATCTGTCTCAGATTAAGCCAGTGGTGCGGGATCGTTTTCATCGCAATCATGATTCCCTACCTCCTCCGATTCTCACTGACAGTGGTCCTGAATTTGAAGTAGCTGCAATTTGTGACTCACGATACCATCGTGGTCGATTGCAGTTTCTAATTGACTGGAAAGGTTATTCTCCTGCAGAAAGAACGTGGGAGCCAGCTTCTGGTGTTCATGCACAACGACTTGTGCGGCGTTTTTTCCTGCTTCATCCGGGCAAACCAGGGGCGCCCTCCCGGAGGAGAGGGCATACTGTTACACATCGCGGCAAGTGGTCGTTATGGGCACGGACCCGCTTGTGCGGCGCCCTGATTCCGAGCATCTCCAAGATGGAAGCTAGAGTATCTTTCCGACCCGCTGGCAGCGGTCTAGTAGTTGCACGCTCTCTTGACGTGCGGCCGACCGGTCACGTGATCCTTTATCCGGAACCGAAGCGACCAGTGCTTCGCGTCGCTTCTGTCTTTGACGCTCCGTGAGTTCGTTTCTGTATCCTTCCTCTTCATGCACACATTTCTCTCTACCTTTAGCGGCTCCTACTTACCCTGTTGCTTTCTCTCATCAGATCCTCTGCTCTGCATTCGCTGGTTTCTTTTTCAACCGGCTTCGCCAACCCATCTTGTTTGTCTTCTATTCCGGCCAGACCCACCTCTGAGTAAGTACCCTTTCTCTAGGATTCCCTTTGAGATTGGCCAGGCTCTCATCTCCTATTATCCTTCCAGGCTTCCCCGAAGCTGTCCCTTGCAGTCAGATTCCAGATCCGAACTTTCCATTAGTCCTATTCGGGTGAGAGAGATCTCTTTGAAGCTCTTTTCTTTTCCATTCTACAGACCCTACTCTAACCTGATTCCTATCTCTTCACCTCTCATTCCTGCAGACAAAGTGTCTGGTGTGATTCCCGGGGGTTCCTGCCGTAGAAGTCCATCTTTCATCGTATCCTGATCTGCACGAGCTGGGATTCGTCCCGGGTTTTCTTCCCATTGAGGGTTTCCCTGGGAGTCCTGCCCGCTCTCCTGGGTTACTTTACCCTGGGTTGAGTGGCCAGGGCTGTCTCTGGGAAATTTTCACAGCTGCTTTATCTTTCCAGTTGGAGTCATCGATTGCCAAGGTGAGCTGTTGTAAAGCTTTCACTTTATTTAGTTCTGCAGCTCACTCATATTTACACGAGTTCCCTAACAGAATTAACAGCGAATCCGGATATGGTGGCAAATTCCTCCAGTGTTTCAACGGCTCTCGGTAGTGTGTTCTTAGTGTCTCCCATATAGAGCATCACATCGTCAGCGTATAATGCTATTTTCTGCGGGGTCTCCTTGATTTGCACTCCTTTTATAGCGGGGTCTCCTCTGTACCGCGCTGCTAATGGCTCCATAGCCATTGCAAATATTAGTGGGGATAGGGAGCAGCCCTGGCGTGTACCCCTCCGTATCTCCACTTGTTTTGAGTCGCGGGTGTTTATCCGGAATGATGTTGATGGACGTTGAAAGTTTGCCAGGATCATCCTGCTGAATTGTGTCCCGCATCCGAATTTCTCCAGGATCATCCGAAGGTATTCCCAGTCCAAGCTGTCGAAAGCGCGTGAAGCATCTAGGGCCGCTATTGCAAATTTCTGATTTGTGCGTCTCCCCCATTCAATTACATTTATAGCTCTTCTAACGTTATCTTGGGTGTGACGTCCCCTAACAAAACCTGCTTGATCTTCGTGGATGATATCTGGGAGGATCAGCGATAGTCTATTCACTAGTATCTTTGTGTATAGCTTTGCATCTGTGTTTAGGAGTGCTATTGGGCGGTAACTTGAACATTCGGCGGGATCCTTGTTTGGTTTCAGCACAAGGAGTGTTGATGATCTTGCCATATCTGGGGAGATCGATCCAGTCTCTCTGATTGTGTTGAAAAGTCGGGTGAGGGGGCCTAGTAGTTGTGTTCGGAATGTTTTGTAGTACGCACTTCCGAAGCCATCTGGGCCTGGGGTCTTGTTCCTTGGTAATGAAGAGATAGCTTTGTTGATTTCTTGGGCTGTGAATGGCCTCCCCAGGATTTCTGTGTCCTTGTCCCAGATTTGGGGTAGATGGGTAGCCAGTAGGTAAGACTTTTGGTCTGTCGCATTAAGATTTGCTCCTTGTAGTAGTTCTTCATGAAACCGGACCATTATTTCCAGTTTCTCTTCCTCTTTTGTGATCATGTCCCCTTTTTCATTACTTAGGGCGGCTATATAGTTACGGGATTTCTGTTTGTTTAGTTTGGCCGCCAGGAATTTGTTTGCCTTGCCTCCGTGGACGTAGTAGGATTGCTTAGTGTTAAGCAACATCTGTGCTACCGCATCCGCAGTGTGACCTTCTATTTGGGCACGAGCCTTCTTTAATTCTCGCCAGGATTTCTGCGTTTGTCGGGACTTGTGGTTTTTCTCTGCCTCTTTTAGGGCTAGTTCCATCCTCCGGGTTAATAACGCCCGTTCCCTACAGTATATTGCTGCCTGGGCATGAATTCTCCTCGGATTACAGCTTTCTCCGCATCCCAGACTGTTTTCCAGTCAACCTCGCCGTTGTCGTTCTCTTCAAAATAGTTGTTTATAGTTTCCTCCATGTGTGTCCTAAGCGCTAGATCGTGCAGGATCAGGTCGTTGAGTCTCCACGGCGGGCGTTGTTTGTTTTCCCCTCCGTCTATTTCCAGGCTAACCAGTACTGGGGCGTGGTCCGAAATGTATTGTGTTCCTATTTCCACCTTAGTCACTTGGGGGATTTGAGTTGCTGAGACCAGGATCATGTCTATTCTGGAGTATCCTCTGTGTACTGCAGAATAGTGAGTGTATTCTCTCGTGTCTCCTTGGAAGAAGCGCCAGGTCTCGATTACTTCTAGCTCTCTGAGGAGCTTTCCCAACGCCTGTCTGTTTCTCTGGTCGGCTACTGTAGGGGGCAGGGTTTTATCGAGGCTAGGGTCCATTATTCAGTTGAAGTCCCCTCCTATGATCGTTTGGCCTTCGCACCAACACCCTATTTTCAGTAAGAGCTATGTGATGTATCGGTCTTGTTTGTCGTTAGGGGCGTATATCGCCAGGATAGTGTAGGTCTTCCCTTTGATAGTTCCCTTGATTCCCAGGTATCTCCCTTCAGTATCACTAATTATCTGTTGTTTGCGGAAATTCAGTCCCTTGGCCAACAGTATTGAGACCCCTTTTGTTTTCGAGCCGCTGGAGGCGAAGTATTGTTGTGGGAATGCCTTGTCACGCATTCTTTTTTCATTTGTTTTCAGGAGGTGGGTCTCTTGCAGGATAGCTACCTTTGCAGGCAACTTCTTGAGCCTGTTGAGAATCGCTCGTCGTTTCTCGGGGGAGTTCAGCCCTTGTACATTTAGCGAGATGATCAGTGTCTCTGCCATTTTTGTACGGGATATGTTTGTTGCTTCTGTCTCTTAGTGTGTTTAGTTTTGGGTTAGTTTGAAGTGCCCCACCTGCCGTGGTCAGGTGCTTCCTCCATGTCTCCTCCAGTTGCTTCTTTATTTAGTGTCTTCTTCAGGGTGTTTCGTTCGTGATATTTGAAGGGGCAGGTCAGTTTCTTTTCTCTGTTATGTCTTCTTTTCCTTTCTGATGACCATTCCCATTGGTTGTTTTGGCTGCTGGGTGTGCTATTTTGTGGGCTAGTTCCGGTTTGGCTTTGTTCTTCCTCAATTTGTAGTAAGGCCAGGCCTTCCTCGCATCTGCTGATCCTTCTTTGTTTCCCTTTCCAGGGGAAGGCTAGTCCAAAGGGGTATGTCCATCTGTATGCGATTTGTTCAGATTGTAGTGCTTTTGTGATTGGTTGCATAAGCTTCCTCTTATGTAGGGTAATCGACGCTAGGTCTTGGTACAGTTGGATTCGCCCTCCATTGATTGTTAGTTCTTTGTGGGTATGTGCGGCTCTCAAGATGTCCTCTTTCAGGTTATAAGAGGTCATGGCGATAAGAACATCTCTAGGTCTCACTCCTGGTTCATTCCTTTTGGGGCCCACTCGGTGGATTATGTCAAATTCGAATCTATCTGGGGGGGGGTGGGCGTTGTTCAGGATGCTGCTGAAGCAGTGTTGCATGGTGTCCTGTAGGTCTTTATCCTGGATCGTTTCTGGGAGGCCCTTGACCCGGATATTGGATCTTCATGAGCGATTTTCGAAATCTTCGGTTTGGATCTCTAGGTTATTTGTAGCCCTGGCAACTTGGTCTAGCAGGCCATTGTATTGCTTTGCTTCCTCTGTCATATGTGAGAGTCCATTTTCGAGTGTGTCCACTCTGCCTCCAAGTTCGTCTATCTCTTGTCGTACCTCTTTCAAGGACGTCTTCAGCTCTTCTTTCATTTTTTCTAGTTGATTCTGGAGCGTGTTTGTTATCCTGGATTCCATGCCCCTAAGGCAGTCAAGTAGTTCTTCCTTATTTATAGACATGTCAGAATTGTTAGGCGTCGTTGATTCTCCCTGTTCCTGAGGTTCTTGAGGGGCACTTTGTTGCGTTGTGTTCCAGCAGCTTTCTAGCAAGCGAGTTTGGTTTTTCGCTGGTGTTTTGGTTCTTGCGTGGGGAGTTTTCCCTTTAATCCCGGGCATCAGATTCACTTCTCGTTGAGACTCCGTGTGGGTCTCCTGACACTTGTTTTCGTGGGTCTCCGCTAGGGGATGGCTCCGTCCGAGTCGCGTATGGTTCGCCTTCACATGGGTCGGACCCCTGCCATGGGCCGAGGACAATGTTGATTGCTTTTGGGAGGCAGGCCCTCGTTTAGGTAAAGCTTATTTGCAAGGGTAAGTTGTCTTGTGGCCTTCTAGCACCCCAAAGCAAACAGTGTTGGTGGAGGAGCTATGGTCCCCTCTCTCGTTGGGACCTCTCGTGGTCCAAGCACAATTGTCCCCAGTCTTCAGGGTTAATCACAGGCTTATCTGGAGATGTGTGATCCTGTAGGACAGGGACAGTTTATTTTCGGGCCAGGGGTGTTGGAGGTGTGGCAGTTGTTGGTGCTGTGGGCCAGAATTGCTCCTGTAATCCGCGTGTTCCACCCACGTGCAGGCCTAAATTATAGCCGAGTGCAGGTCCAAGTATGTAAAGTTATAGGCCCCTCGTGATATCAGTTGCTGTTGGGCTGTTCCACCAGTGTTCCTCAACCAACGTCAATAGATGGGGTTTCAAGTTGTCGACAGTTTTCTGGCCTTCTCCTGGATGGACTGTATCCTCCCACGTATTATGAGAATGTGAGAGAAGATGTCGCTATTCGTGCTGGCTTTCTCCCTGTGGCGCTGGTTCCTACCTTTATAATGTTGGCGGGCCGCGTTCCGCTCCCAGTGCAGCCGCAGCTCGGTGTGCGCCCTCTGCGACTTTCCTCCACCTCGTTTGCGGGGCTGTGGGTGGATGTCGCTTCCACGGAACCCCGCCACATTGCGGGGGGCAGAGGGTGGAGTGTGGGGGTCCCTGGGCGCGCTCCTGCGTCGGCCCAAGGTGGCAGTAGGCCCGGCTGGTGGTGTGGGCCCGAGCCCCTTGCTGTTCGAATCCCAAAGGGGTGGGAGGGGCAAGGGGCCGAACACTCCTCCGCGCCGGCCCGGATCCCAAAGAGGGGGCCTCACCTGGAATCCAAATCCCCCTGCGCGCAGGTAGGGGCACCCACTGTAGTTCACCGAGAGGGCAGGTGTTGCGCCCTTAACTTTGCCCTCATGGCAATCAGGAGTTCATGTGCAAGTTTTTGTATTTGCCGAAGGGGCGAGGACGCAAGCCCCTCCACCCAGTGGTATCAACTATAAAAGAGTTAGGGTGCATATGAGAGGGGAGGCCACGATGATGTTTCCAGAGGTCAGGGCCCCCCTGGGCTCAATGCAAGGGACTGGCGCAGTTCGATCCACGCGACGCTGGGGCTAGTGGAATCAGGCGTGTTGGAAGGAGGAGGAGCGGAGCCAGGGCAGGGCCCAAGTGCAGTAAAGTATCAGGTACGGGGGAATGGAGCCCTGTGCTATTGTCTCGCCACGAGGCCGGGGGCTACTGGCAAGCTGTCTGTGGATCCCTGCAGGGTATGAAGCAGCGGTGTCCCTTCTCGGGGGTGCGCATGGGGCCCTCCACCTCCACGTACCTTATGGCCACAAGGATCTGGCTGACAAGTGTGCGTTGTCGGGGGAGCGTGGCACCTGGTGCTAGCTGGTGTGCCGCCGCTCCACCCCGTGTGTTGCAGTCTCCCTGACGTTGGGGGGTGGGGGACCCGCAACCGGATCGCCTCCTCGATGTAGTGCTGTCCCCAGGGAGGGAGGGCCGGGCAGGGCCAAAGTAGGGGGAACCACCTCCCTGTATCCGCGCTGGTCCAGCGCCCAAGGACCGGGACACGTCCCGGCCGCACAGTTCACTTGTCTCTTGCAGGCAAGGGGTGTAGGTCTTGTGCAAGTTTGTAGTCACGTTTATATCACAGGTGTGGATTTTCGGGGGCTATCCGCTGATTCTGAGTCCAATGTATCACGGGAGGGTGGGGCTGTGTGGTAGGGGCAGTGCTGCAGGGCCCCGCGGTTGCCCCTTATGTGTTCAGCCCGAGCAGTGTGACTAACAGTTCTTGGGTGCCAGGATATGGGTTAAGCCTGGGGGTGACTCATCCCTTCCTCGTTTGCAGATGGATGTTTGTGCTTGGAATGACCATGGGGTTAAGTATTCATGGGGCACCACTCTGCAGAGGAGGGGTGGCTTTTGGAGTGTCCAGTACAGCGTGCTTTGCATAAAACAACTGTGGTGCGGGTAAATGTGAAGCAGGGTGCTTTATGCGTGACAAAAGTTTGATATATCTAATTCTGAAGGACTTCAGCAAGGGTCCCTGTGCCACTTATGAATCGGCATCTCCTGTAACTGAAACCGCTCCGAGCACCGCCCCACACGGCGCGTATGTCTGCCTATGAGTGTCCCCGGTGCAGGCCCGCTCCTCGTTCTACACTTCAACTGCGAGGTGGATGCAGCGGTGGGGTCCCGGCGTGGAGGGGCCTGGGCTGCCTCTGGGGGGGCCGAAGCACACTTCAACCGTTCTGCGAGGTGAGTGCAGCGACCGGGCTCCGGCGTGGAGGGATTTGGGCTGCCCCCGGGGGGGTGCGAGATACGTGGCCGTCAGTCTCGACACTCTGAGCCGTGCCTGCTCAGTGGCACTTGTGTCACTTATATGGGCATAGCGTTGGGTCTGCAGGCGCTCTATGTTATACGGAGCGGCCGCGACCAACTCACTTGTGCTCCAAGGCCTCCACGGTGTTACAGATCCTCTCGTCTCCGGGCCCCTCCTCCTGCAGTGCCGTGTGCGTTGGTTGTCTGTCCCTTTCAGCAACGTGGCAGCTTTCACACGGCGTATCTCCGTCGCGGCAGCAGTGATTGAGCTGAAACTTCTGCGAAGTGTTCTCTAATAGTTCATAAACAGTTCTGCTAGTTTATAAGCAAAACGGGCTCCTGAAGTTATTTCTTTCGCATTTCGGCCCAGGATGTCTGTGGAGCTTACACCGGAGCCACCATTTCTCCACACGTGCAACAGCGCTCGGACAGAGCGATATTTACAAATAAGCTTGGCCGCCAGTCTGTGCAATTTCAGAGTCAGATTCCCCCCACGTGGTGACAACATTGCCCTGGCCAGTCCAACAAACTTGATGTCTGTTTTATTGTTCATTTGATGACAGGTTTGCCAATGATTGTCTAGAGGATATTTCACTTCCTGGCTGGCAATGGTGGAAAGGTGCTCCATAATGCAAATTTTTAAAGGCCTGATCGTGCTGCCTATATATTTCATGCCACAAACACACATGATACAGTACACGACAAATTTTGTGTTGCAATTGATAAATGACTCAATGTGGTGTTCCCCCAATTTATCAAATGACACTGACTGTGTTACCAAAGCATATGGGTACATTGAGCAGTTACCACATTTATGAAAACCATTGCTCTGTGCTGAATATAGCCATGATCTGCTAGATTCGACATTCTTCATAAATGATGGACACAAGATGTTTTTGAGTGTTGAACCTTTGCTAAAAGTAAAACTAGGATGAGGATCAATCCAATTGGTCACATCCTGGTTTAAATGTAGCAAATGCCAATGCTTTTTGACAATTGAATGTAGCTTGTAGCTATCAACATTATAGCGAGTAATCAATCGGATTGTCTTTGCTGCCCTAATCTCACGACCTAATTTGGGTATCAGTAGGTCAACTCTCTTGATTTCACTGACTTGTCTTTCTAATTGTTGTAAGTTTCTATCATCGTAACCTCTTTCTAGGAACTTTTTCCTTATACGGTTACGTTCTAATTTGAAATCAGCATTGGTGGAGCAATTGCATCTGGCTCTTATAAATTCCCCTTTCGGGATATTGGATATGACTGCTTTCTTATGGCAGCTCTTGGCATGTAATACCGCATTCACCGAAGTACTTTTAGAAAAAGTTTTCTTTTTGTGTGTGGTTGATGAGATGGTGAGATCAAGAAAGTTGATACTACTGAGGCTGAAAGTGTGGCTGAACTGGATGCCCCAATTGTTTGAGTTCAAATAATTAACAAATTGAAGTAGGTTGATGTCATCCCCTGACCAAATCAAAATGACATTGTCTATATATCTCTTCCATAGATGGATAAAGGATTCTAAATTCCATGCCATGTAACAGCAGTCTCCTTCCGGGTTGCATCACACCCATTTCCCCCAATATTCTTTGTAGGCAACAGGGTCCCCAAACACTGCTCCGGTCAGGGACATTGGACACCCTGTTATTTGCATCCTTATGGTATCTCAGGGTGCTATTATCTTGTCTTCTTCGGAAGTTGTTTCTACTAATGTTTTTGTTCCTACAGTTTTCTCTGTCATTTTTCAGCTTTGTGTGATGCATATTCTGATCATCACACATAGTGTGAGTAGTACTAGAACCAAAGCTGCCAGCAATACTTTCAATCCGTTGGACATCCATGTAGGTATCAATGAGAATATATATGACAGCTAACCTTCATCTTTTCTGGCCCCTTTGACTCCTTCCTCCATTTTGGCATGCATTCGCAATAATCTGGTAACTGCCCCAGTGAGTGTCCCGTTAGCTTAATAGTTTGCTGGAACGAACATCCAGCAAGAAGATCCGATCTTGGCGCAGACTCCTCCTTCCATCACCGTGGGGAGATCCAGAACATACCTGTACTGGAGGGCCATCAACCTCACTGCTCGAAGATCTTCTTTTATGGCTTTGAAGCCATTGACAGTTGAGTTTATGGCTTGCATCAGCTTCCACCTCGTAATCTGAAGACATTTTGCATTTGTGTATGTCTGTACTGCAGGAACGACGGACACAAAGAACATTTTTGTTCTGCTGAACAATTGGTGCTCAGGTGGTATGTCGTCCAGGGAGTCTTTCTTCCCTAACGATATGTAGTTCCCTCTCTTCACCCTAGTTAATTTGACAGACCTTTTCTTTCTTCTGGCAGAGTCCATGTTAGGGAATTTGTCTATTTTGATACCTTTCTGCAGAACTAATAATGCTAGTGTGTTGATGTGTTCCAGTGAGTATATTCCTCCCCAGTTGGGTGGCAGCTTCTCGTATGCTTTGGATCCGCAAGCCCAACAGTGATCCATTAATACTGCCATCCCATCTTTCATGCCTGGTGCTTTTACTGTCTGCTTGCATCCTTTGTTGTCTCCAACCTTTAGTGCTACGTCATTCTGGAAACATAATGTTGCTCCTTTTAGTGGTATTATGGGCCTGGGCCCAGCATCATTCTCTACCCACGTTAGTAGCTTTGCACTTGCTTCCCATTTCTTCAGGTATTTATCATTCTCTTCTTGCACTATAGAAACTGGAACTGTTAGGAGCGTATGCATCTTGCTACCCAATACACCCCCTTTCCATCCTTCGGCTATGTATACTTGGCCACATACAAGCATCTGTGGCCTTTCCCAGCATCCTGGTTCTTTTCATATTTCTATGGGTCCCTTCTTAGACCGTGGTAGTTCTTTCAATGTTATTGTTTTTGTCCCTCCTTTCTGTGGGCCAACAGTGATATATTGTATTGCTTGGTCTTTTTTCCAGTAACGTTGCATCATGTCTAGTATTTTCATATGACTGTCTTCATAGGGAAATGTTGCCTTGGACATCCATTTTAAGATTGCTGTTTTCCCTTGCAATTTCCCTCTGGTGGCACACATTGATAGGTACATAAGCCACTGTGCTCTTGCTGCTGGTATTTCAGTTGCCACAAACGTTCTTGGGGCACTCATGGCATTGGGGATGAGAGAGCAGACATAGCATCGTGTTTTCCGCGCAGGAGTTCATGTGGGACTCCTGGAGGTGCAGCTCTCTTTCTTTTGGTTTGGCGAACGGACCCGTGGGATACCCTTAGGGCACCCATGGGTGGGGGTACAACCCTGTGCCCCTAGTGTATGTTTTTGGGCACCTGTGGGTGGCCCGCAGAGCAGGGTATGGACTGGTGGCAGCTCCATGCTGAACTTGACAGGTGCGCGGAGTATCCTCCATTTTGGGATACCCTGGCCCTGTCATTGGGATCCGTTGATTCCTGATGGAAAACAAGATGGCCCCTGTGGCCTCTTGCTTTCTATTACCCATTACCTTATTTTCCCAAAGTCCTGGGAAGCCCTGACTCTGTCCCTTCCCCCTGACTGGCTGTTGGGTGGAAGGGCCATATATGGTGTTGTTGTGAAGGCCCGGCCAGACTAGCTGGAGCCTTCCCGGTGATGTATGTTGTGGGTACCTCCTGTGGGTGGGACCTGGGTGAATAGAGTGTATGACGAATATGCATTCTGTGTTGTGTTGTATTGCTTGGTCTTTTTTCCAGTAACGTTGCATCATGTCTAGTATTTTTATATGACTGTCTTCATAGGGAAATGTTGCCTTGGACATCCATCTTAAGGTTGCTGTTTTCCCTTGCAATTTCCCTCTGGTGGCACACATTGATAGGTACATAAGCCACTGTGCTCTTGCTGCTGGTATTTCAGTTGCCACAAACATTCTGGCGGCACTCATGGCATTGGGGATGAGAGAGCAGACATAGCATCGTGTTTTCCGCGCAGGAGTTCATGTGGGACTCCTGGCGGTGCAGCTCTCTTTCTTTTGGTTTGGCGAACGGACCCGTGGGATACCCTTAGGGCACCCATGGGTGGGGGTACAACCCTGTGCCCCTAGTGTATATTTTTGGGCACCTGTGGGTGGCCCGCAGAGCAGGGTATGGGCTGGTGGCAGCTCCATGCTGAACTTGCCAGGTGCGCGGATTATCCTCGATTTTGGGATACCCCGGCCCTGCCATTCGGATCTGTTGATTCCTGATGGAAAACAAGATGGCCCCTGTGGCCTCTTGCTTTCTATTACCCATTACCTTATTTTCCCAAAGTCCTGGGAAGCCCTGACTCTGTCCCTTCCCCCTGACTGGCTGTTGGGTGGAAGGGCCATATATGGTGTTGTTGTGAAGGCCCGGCCAGACTAGCTGGAGCCTTCCCGGTGATGTATGTTGTGGGTACCTCCTGTGGGTGGGACCTGGGTGAATAGAATGTATGACGAATATGCATTCTGTGTTGTGGGTGTCTAGTATCTGGTGGTTGACACAATGGGCCTCATTACAACCTTGGTGCTAAGTGCACCAACTTTACCACCATGGTGTAAACTCGGTTTACACCATGGTGGATGGCGGATTTACCGCCCCATTCCAAGGTGAGTGGGGCGGTAAATCCCCATTTCCCATTTTCCCTTCCCCATTCCCATTTTTGCCCCATAGGGCATAATGGGAGTGGGGAAGGCGCTAATTACGCCGCCGTAAATTACGGCGGCGTAATTAGCACCATGGCAGGTTAGCGCCATGGATTTTAACGCCTGCTAAAAGCAGGCGTTAAAATCAGAATCAGGCGTTAAGGGTTAACGGTGGCGTTAACCCTTAACGCCTGAGTTGTAATGAGGCCCAATGACTGAGACAACCCTGCCCGAAACTGGTATGAATGCAGCTTGGAGTGTTGAATGGCTCGGTACTTGTCCCAATACACATAACTTGTTGTGAGTGTCTGGAGAGAAGTTAATGGCCTGAATACCTTGTGTGCCTGATTGGCTGCCTGCCTGCCTGCCTGAATGCCCGTAGTCGTGATTGGATGCTTGAGTGTGACCCAGCGGAATGAATGGGAGATCAACAGTATACCTGGGCACCTCTCACTGCTAGGAATCATGTTCAGAACTGTACTTAAGAACCAGCCTGCATCACCTCCTGAGAAGCTAGGCCTTGATTGCTCGACCACGTACCAATAATAGAGAATCTTGGCTGGGGTTCTCTGTGCCTCTCCTCTACCATATAGAGAGCGGAAGTACAGACACCCCCTACCAGTCTTTACACTGGTGGCAGCGGTAGGATTCTTATGGTTTTAAGAATCAGTGTATAACCGTGCCACTTACAAAATATCTGCCCTTTATTCGATTAAGGTTTGGGTGTGTACAAAATAACTGCATTACAAGCAATGGAGTCTATTGCGAATGGTAAATTGACTCGGATGAGCTTAGAGGCTCTCCAGAGTGCTTGTGAAGCCAGGGAGTTAGACTTTGTGGATAAGTCTAGGGCTGAGCTGATAGCTGCCCTGGTGGACTACCAGACCGATGTTGAAACTCTTGATGGGGGGGGGGTGCAACCAATGAGGACTCTGCCCCTGGGGTTTCTACTGAATCTGTTTCTGGGAATGCAGCCATTCCTGCTGCCTCTGTTCCGAACCCCAGCAATACTCTGGAACTTGAGTTATTAAGGATGAAATTGGCCTTTGAATATCGCAAGTTGGAAATAGATGCTGAGCTTAAGAGAGAGGAGCTGGCGCAACAAGTGGAACTCAAGAATAGGGATCTTGAACTCAAAGACAAGGACACTGAATGTCAGAGAATCCAGCTAGAGAAAGCTCGAGTGGAGACTTCAGCGAAACCCGGTGAGAGTGTCAGGTCCCCAGCAACTAAATTTATGAAGGATTTGGTTGGTGTGTTTTCAGAGGGTTTGGATATCCTCCAATGGATTGAAGCGTTTGAAATGGCTTGTGCAATTCATGATGTTGACAAAAGAGATTGGACTAAGTGTTTGCTAAGCAGAGTGCCTCAAACTAGATATGACTGTATTCTGAAGCTGAGTGTGGAAGAAAGGGGTCAGTATGAGTTTATGAAATCTTCTTTGATTGCCAAGTTTGGCAAGACACCTACCCAATACCTTAAAAAGTTTAGGGATTTTAAGAAAAGGGCGAATGTGTCTTGGGTCGACTGGATGAGTGCTGTGCACATGAATATGATGGGGTGGATTGACGGTTACAAGGTGAAAACTTTTGTTGAATTGTCCCACCTATTGTTTTTTGAGCATTTTTCTGAAGCCTGTTCACCGGAGCTGCGTCAGTATGTTGCTGACCAAAACATTTTGGATCCCTTTAAGCTGGCTAGGTTGGCTGACAAGTGGGTCTCCCACCGGGTGTCCCCTAAGGACTCCAGTGGGAAGGACAAGGACAAAGAAAAGGGGGCCTCTCAGAAAGCTGAGGAGTCCCAAAAGCAGCCACAGTCGAATAAACTTAAACCCTCCTCTCCTAAGACCCAAATATCTAGTGGGGATAAGTCATCTGTGGGTGGGAATAAGAGTAGTGGTCCACCTGCTGCAAAGCAGACTCCCGGTGGTTCCAGTACCGTACCCCGCACTCCCGGCACTTGTTGGGACTGTGGGGCTCTGGATCACAAAAGGGGTGACTCCAAGTGTAAAGGTAAGGCACTAAGAGTACAGGCTGTCAGCCTGACCTACCCTTACCCCATGTCTGAGGTGGAGGCCACTGCCCTCCCCTCCTCTACAGGGATCACTTTTGGTGCTCCCGTAGAGATTTCCTTAGTGTCCCTTGGGGCCTGGGACCAGTACGCGGAAGTACTGACGACTATCCCACAGAACACCCGTAGATTTTTGAGAAGTGTCCTCCTGAATGGCCAGCCTTTTACTGGTTTGAGAGACACTGGGGCAAGCATGACAGTGGTGGACGGGACCCTTCTCAAGTCAGAGGACTATGTAGATGCTCCTCTGAGAACCACCAGGTTAGCTGGTGGGCCTCCCAAATTATCGCCTGTAGCCCGAGTCACACTCGTAATTGGAGACAAGACAGCAAAGCTTCCTGTCCTGGTTCAGGACAATATGCCTGCTAACATTCTGTTAGGTAACGAGCTAGTCGAGTTGGGATTGATCGCTGATGGTATTCCCCCGACTGAAGCTGCGGTCACTAGGTCACAGGTGACACCGGGTCTGGCTGTGAGTCAGGTACCCGAGCCGAAGGCGCGGCCTAAGGCACGACGAAGGAAGAGCAAGAAGGCCACCTCTGTGGAGGGAGCTCCTTCTCTTCCTGCTGTTCCTACAGCACCCATTGGGATCCATGCTCCGGACGGGCTGGGTCCAGTGGTAAACCCCGTCTCAACTCCTGTCGGAGAAGAGGCAGAAGACTCTCCTGTGGGAGAGGTTCTCAACCCAGAGGATCATCCCAATCTTCCATGCTTGTTAGCTGAAGGGGGACCCTCCCGGGCAGACTTCTGTAAAGGACAGAGAGAGTGTCCCTCTCTCGAGGGTCTGAGGAAACAGGCCCTGTCCCAGGCACAAGGCGAAGTGCCTAGGACTTTCCGGATTTATTGGGAGGGTGAGCGCTTTGTTAGTGAGCCCACTAAGCCTGAACCTGGTGCCCTCAAGAGGTTGGTGGTACCCCAGGTTTACAGGCCCTTCCTACTGCAGTTGGCGCATGAGGTGCCCTTGGCTGGTCATCTTGGTACCAAGAAGACTAAGCAGAGGCTCTATGCCCATTTCTACTGGCCTCGGATGGGAGTAGAAGTGGAGTCCCACTGCAGGACCTGCCCAACTTGTCAGTTGTCTGGCAAGACTGGAGGCAGTGTCATTGCCCCACTGCAGCCATTGCAAGTGGTTGGCACACCGTTTGAGAGGGTGGGCAACGACATTGTCGGTCCCTTTGACCCTCCCACGTCAGGTGGACATCGGTTCATCCTGGTTTTGGTAGATCATGCCACCAGGTACCCTGAGGCTATAACCCTTCGGACTGTTACTGCCAAGGTGGTTGCCCGGGCCCTCCTGGGCATTTTCACCCATGTTGGATTCCCCAAGGAGGTTGTCTCTGACCAAGGATCCAACTTCATGTCTAGTTACATGAAAAACATGTGGAAAGAGTGCGGGGTAACCTACAAGTTCTCCACTTCTTACCACCCCCAGACCAATGGTCTGGTTGACAGATTTAATAAAACTCTCAAAGGCATGCTAGGTGCTTTAGAAGAGCCCCTAAGGAGGAAATGGGATCTCCTCCTGCCATGCCTGCTGTTTGCTTACCGAGAGGTTCCTCAAGATGGTGTTGGTTTCAGCCCCTTTGAGTTGCTCTTTGGACAATCCGTGAGGGGGCCCCTCGCCTTGATCCGAGAAGGCTTGGAAGCCACCCCTCCCGGTCCCGCCAAGCAAGTGGGGGACTATGCGTTAGGCCTCAGACGGAGGATGACACAGATGATGGGTCAAGCAACGGCGAATCTCAAGGCCAGCCAGGAATTGAACAAATACTGGCATGACCTTAAAGCATCGCAAGTGGATTGGACTCTGGGACAGGAGGTCCTCGTGATGGAGCCTACCAAGCCTCGGGCATTGGCAGATAAATGGACTGGACCCTTCTGGATAGTCTCCAAGATGGGCGAGGTCAATTATCTGGTTGACATGGGAATCCCAGGGGTAGCCCCTCAGATATCCCATGTTAATAGGCTCAAGCCGTTCCACAGGCGAGCAGAAGTCTCATGTCTCTTGCTGGCTTCAGAGCAAGAAGAGGGTGTGAGTGAGCCCCTTCCTGATTTGCTGAATAGCAACCCTCAGGATGTCTCAGTGGAGGGATTGCAGCTCTCTCCAGATTTGACAACCGAGCAGCAGAGGGCCTACCGGACTTTGCTCCAGCAGTATGCCTCTCTGTTTTCGCTGACGCCAGGCCTTACACTGTGGTGTAAGCACGAGATTGACACTGGTGACAGCGTGCCTGTCAAGAGCAGGAGCTACCGAATGTCAGATACGGTTAAGAACCACATCCAGGCTGATGTCGCCAAGATGTTGGATCTGGGTGTTATTGAACCCTCAACCAGTCCCTGGTCCAGTCCATTGGTCCTTGTCCCCAAGGCAAGTTCCCAGGCCGGTACCAAGCATTGGAGGTTCTGTGTGGACTACCGAGGAGTCAATGCCGTCACCAAAACTGATGCGCACCCCTTGCCCCGGGCTGATGAGCTCGTGGACACCATAGGTGCTGCCAAATTTGTGAGCACCTTTCACCTCACCTCAGGCTATTGGCAAATAGTTCTGACGGACCATGCCAAGGAAAAGATGGCGTTCTCCAGAGGGACTCTACCAGTTTAGGGTCATTCCTTTTGGGTTGAAGAATGTCCCTGCCACCTTCCAGATTGGTCAATCATGCTCTCAGTGGGCTGGAAGCCTTTTGTGTGGCTTATTTAGACGACATTGTTGTCTACAGTTCCACTTGGGAAGAGCACTTGACACATCTGGGTAGAGTGTTGCAGGACTTAAAGAGGGCTAACCTCACTATCAAGGCCACCAAGTGACAGATAGCTCAGGGGAAAGTCACGTATCTTGGTCATGAGGTAGGAGGGGGTCAAATCCAACCTCTCCCCAGTAAGGTACAGGATGTACAGGACTGGGAGACTCCCACTACTCAAACCCAGGTGAGAGCCTTTTTGGGTCTCACTGGGTACTATCGCAATTTCATGGCGGACTATGGAACCATAGCTGCACCACTGACAGCTCTGACTTCACCCAAGCAGCCTAGGAAGGTCAATTGGACTGCAGACTGTCAGAGGGCCTTTAATGGCTTGAAAGAAAGTCTGTGTCGGGCACCCGTGTTGTGTGCGCCTGATTACAGCTGACCCTTTATCGTCCAGAGTCCAGACGGATGCCTGCGACACCGGAATCGGAGCTGTCTTGTCCCAGTTAGATGACAAAGGGAGAGAACATCCTATCATATTCATCAGTAGACAACTCAAGGGTAGAGAACTTAGGTGGGCTACTGTTGAAAAGGAATGTTTTAGTATAGTTTGGAGCCTTAGGCGTTTTAGGCCCTACCTTACGGGGTCTACCTTCAAGGTCCAAACAGATCATAATCCCCTAAAGTGGCTTATGGAGATGAAGGGTGAGAACCTGAAACTGCTCAGGTGGTGCATTAGCCTGCAGGGGCTAGACTTCACCATAGAGCACAGACCAGGGAAGAGTCACGATAATGCAGATGGCCTTTCCAGAAGGTATGTTGACCGTCTGGATGAGGGTGGCTATCCCGTGGGAGATTAGGCACCCTCCACCTCAGTCTGGGGGGGGCGACTGTGATGCTAGAAATGCATCGGAGGGACAGGGCCTCCGTATCCTTGTCCTTTACTGCTTTTTATCATGTGTTGTGTCGTGTTTTCCGCGCAGGAGTTCATGTGGGACTCCTGGCAGTGCAGTTCTCTTTCTTTTGGTTTGGCGAACGGACCCGTGGGATACCCTTAGGGGACCCATGGGTGGGGGTACAACCCTGTGCCCCTAGTGTATGTTTTTGGGCACCTGTGGGTGGCCCGCAGAGCAGGGTATGGGCTGGTGGCAGCTCCATGCTGAACTTGACAGGTGCACGGAGTATCCTCCATTTTGGGATACCCCAGCCCTGCCATTGGGATCCGTTGATTCCTGATGGAAAACAAAATGGCCCCTGTGGCCTATTGCTTTCTATTACCCATTACCTTGTTTTCCCAAAGTCCTGGGAAGCCCTGACTCTGTCCCTTCCCCCTGACTGGCTGTTGGGTGGAAGGGCCATATATGGTGTTGTTGTGAAGGCCCGGCCAGACTAGCTGGAGCCTTCCCGGTGATGTATGTTGTGGGTACCTCCTGTGGGTGGGACCTGGGTGAATAGAGTGTATGACGAGTACGCATTCTGTGGTGTGGGTGTCTAGTATCTGGTGGTTGACACAATGACTGAGACAACCCTGCCCGAAACCGGTATGAATGCAGCTTGGAGTGTTGAATGGCTCGGTACTTGTCCCAATACACATAACTTGTTGTGAGTGTCTGGAGAGAAGTGAATGGCCTGAATACCTCGTGTGCCTGATTGGCTGCCTGCCTGCCTGCCTGAATGCCCGTAGTCGTGATTGGATGCTTGAGTGTGACCCAGAGGAATGAATGGGAGATCAACAGTATATCTGGGGACCTCTCACTTCTAGGAATCGTGTTCAGAAGCTGAAGTCCACTACGACGAGTAACTGGATTAACTGACGCTTGACCTTGAAGCCCTGCCAGACGAGAAGAATTGCTGTTGCTCTCCTTCACAATCCGAAAGCTGCTGTGCCTCCAAGGACTGACCCAGAGAGGACCTGGTAAGGCACCCTCTTCCCGAGCTACGAAGGACCATCGTGCACAGCTGATCTTTGCCAACGCTCCCTGGTAGACAGACCTTCGACAGGCTGCCGACCCGATACGGGGACTGCTGCGCAACTCCAAGGAGAAGCACTCGGACTGTTGTCCGCCACTGTCGACGACCGCCGTCGCCGACCGGAGCCGCCGTGCTCCCGTTTGCCTAAGAACTACCATTGATCATCGGACGCTCTCGTCTGCATCGCCACCTGCTTCTCTCCCGTTGGAGAAGGCCCGACCGTCGACGCGCCGAGGAGCATCCACCGGTGGGTTTCCCGCCACCTACAGACCGCAGAGACGCCGACGACTCGACGCCCATGCTAGGCCACAGTTCTTCATCATCTCTTTGCGGTCCAGAACTATCGTCACTGAGGTGCCCCGCACGCCTCTTCCTTGCAGGACGCCAACTCTCTGTCGTCGACGAGCACCGCTAGGAACGAAGCTGCCACTTCATTGCCGTAGTTCACCCTGTTCACCGTCGGACGTTCGACGACCCATGACTCCCGCCTTAAAGGGAGGGCACTCAAGAAGGGCCGTCGATTCCCCGACACTGAACGCCAAGTTCCCCGACACATCTCGACGATCCGTGGCTCCCGCCTGAAAGGGAGGCACTCAAGAAGGATCGGTCGGCGCATCGTCGGAGAACTCTACTCCACCAGGTACATTGGGGGGATAAAACCTTAAGAGGAAGAAGTGAGACTATTGAACATATGGACTGGGCTTGTGCTATATATCTTTATTTACAGGTTGCCCAGGTGGGGGGATCTCCACACAGAACTGCGCCTAGAGGTAGGGGCCAGTGTTCTGCCTACTGTTTCAACCATCTTACGTTCCTGCCTATCTCTATTGCTGGTTTCCTCGTTATTAATCTGTGTGACATTTTAACTGTACAGTTGATGCACTTTAATGAGATTCGATAACACTAGTGGTACCACTTTAGAATTGTATATATTTATCATTATTGACTTCCAAGTACAAAGTGCGTTATTGTGATCGTGTACATACCTTTGAATATTAATTATATAAAGACTGTGTTTTCAGTAATACAGTGTGTGGAGATTCCTTTGTGGGGGTTCGGGGACTACACTGTACTTAAGAACCAGCCTGCATCACCTCCTGAGAAGCTAGGCCTTGATTGCTCGACCACGTACCAATAATAGAGAATCTTGGCTGGGGTCCTCTGTGCCTCTCCTCTACCATATAGAGAGCGGAAGTACAGACACCCCCTACAAGTCTTTACACATGGCCACCTTATAAAAATGCTGCTCCTCCCCCATCGGCAACCCCATGAAAAAGCAAAAAAATACACTTTTTTTTCTTCCCCTCTGAACTGTGCATGGACAATAATCACATGTCCAGTTCAGTGTGATTTTTTTTTTTTTTTTGTTGCCGCAGCTCACCACCCGCGATGGACTGGATCGAGCCACGTATGATGGTGGCCCTAGCCCCCATTGATCGCACAATAAACACAGCCTAAGTGCACGCATTTCTGTTTTGGCTTGCACTTGCAGGCTTTGTTCACTTCGAGGCACTGAAAAGGAGACCTGGGCTGCGGCGCTGAGGGATCGTGTGGTTGTCCTAGGCAAGCACTTCAGAGTTGAGGTATGTGGCACCAGGGGTGGCGCCAGGCATAGGCGTGGGAGGGCTAAAGCCCCCCCCTTCCGCAGCTGCCTATTCGCCATGCACAGGCCTGCTTGCTTGACCTCAAGCCGGCGCTCTCCACTTCGCTTTATTTTCTCCTCACAAAACTGATTGTGGGGGAGGGAGGAGGCGTTAAAATGTAACCAGCCCATTAATATTAAATAGAACAATTGTGGAGGTGAGACGTCCCTGGAAGAAGAGAGTACCTGCTGGCTGCGAGATGCATGCTGGCCACCTTAGCAGGATAATTGGTGTCTCTCTCAGTGAGGCCATTCTCCTTGTACCCATCGTGAAGAGTACACCCTGTGTCAAAAATGTGTTGCTGCGGTGCCTGCTAATTGAAAGAGCAGCTCTTTAAATTGTATCTGGCCTACGTGGCCAGACCATGTCGTATGCGAACCCTGCCACGTTGTCATTTGCCAATCGGCAAAGAGCAGTGATGCCATCATTGCTGCCTATCCGAAAACAGGGCCCCTCCTGTCACAGCCGTCCCATGGACTAGAGGCCCATGTTCGGTGACCTTTACTTTCTACCCCCAAATACCTTTGCCCTTCTACCTGCCCATTCGACAGGTGGGAGGCATTTCACTGCCCTGCTCTCCACACAAGACACATGATTGCTGCCCCACCTTCACCCCACCCTTGATCGAGGCCAGCACTGCACTGCCCTGATCTCCCTACACAATTCTGCTCTCCTCACACACGCAATTACTTTATACTTACACCTCCTTACGCAATCCAGACCGTTCTGTCACCACCCAGAACAAATGAGCTCCTAGGCCTGTTGTGCACAGCTAGATTTGGTCCCTCTATATAGGACTTCCAGAAACATTTAAATTAAATAACTATCAACTTTCCCACTAACAGATGTGACTCCCCTAATACTTGTGTGCACTTCAGAATGCTGCATTAAAATAGGAACAAGCACCCCTCTCTAATGCTTCAGAGGATGACAGTGTCCATATTACTTGCCAATATGCTTCAATACACCAAGTCCTTCCCTTCCTTGACATAGTCCTTACAACTTGCGGCACTTTCACCTCTCGAGTCACCTTATGTAAGCAAATAGCTTTCAAATAATACTTTAGTTTAATTCAAATGCGGACTCCAAATAGCACTCCTCCCACTCCCATAATGCTCTGTATGGCTAGAAAGCTCCTAAGCATGTGCACAGGCTGGCAGAATTACTTGGCAGGGTAGCAGGAGGATTGAGAGTGACAAGAAACAGTAGGGTTTGGAGTAACGCGAGTCCCCTGCAGACACTATAGCACCTTCCTCGCCCCAGTTGTAGATATATGAGGCTATAGCAAGCACCATTAAACACACACGCTGGAAATGCTGCAACACATTTGCTGAAAACCAGATCCTTAATGAGCAATGCTTTCTGAGCTAAAATGAAGTCCAACAAAGTCTACAACCTGACATGTGTAATGCTTAATGAATGTTAAGGGACACATGCTTACATTGTGGCCCTGCAGATTTTGGGCAGTGATACACACCTCCTTTCTGCCCATAAAGCTGCAATGCCACCCGAGTAATGAAATTGGATCACATCAAGTAGTAGAACTTTCTGGTGTCCTTAGTCCAACACAATCATTTGCTTTGCCCATCTGCTTTTGATAGTAGTTGCATGTTTCCAGCTCCATTTCCCTGGAACAGAAGCTACTAACAGTGTGCCAACAGAGCGAAAGGGGGCAACCCTGTGTAAATAGATGGCCCTCCCTAGGTACAACATATGAGGCAGCCCATCAGGGCAGTTTTACAGACTGAAAGTAGGGAGAATACGCTTCAGTGATATATGAAAGGGCGGCATTTCCTTACGAACAAACCCAGAGTAGAAGTCATTTCAGATGAGGCTCAGAGGAAAGAAGTGCCCCCCAATTTCCCTAAGCAGTGAGTTGAAGTAATAGCCACTAAATAAATAGTGCCATAAATGACAAAAGCTGCAGGTGCACCTTTTGCAGAAGGGTCTAGTCGGGAAACGCACACTCTAAGTGCATGGCATGTTTTACTGCCATCTTTGGGCAATGGAAAGCCTACTTGAGTGTTTGTATGTGATGGTGGGGTTGGAGTGGGGATGGGTGGGGGAGAATACTACAGTGGGGCTGGCCTGGCAGGGTCTTACTGTGGCATGGAATGTTGTACTCGCATTAAGGTCAAAGGCAACATGAGTGTTCTTACATTGGGAGCGCATGCTTCCTTATTTTGACTTGTGTCTTTATTATTTTACTGGTGTTTAAGGTCAAAGGCAACATACAAATTGTTACATGGGGGAATATAACATGATGCGTGTAACATAAATGTTCTTATATGGGGGGGATTTGTGTGATGCCATGCTATTTTTATAGCGCTTTCGCCAAAGCGATTTTCAGAGAGCATATTTACATCAAATGTATCACCCAGCCGAAGTTTGCACTCATTTAATGAGCTTTATTTATTTATTGCATTTATTGACATTGCCCAAACCCATAAGTATCACAGCGGTGGTACAACTTGGTGAGCAGGGAAAACAGTACAGTACAGAGTAAGAGAGGTAACAAGTTGCAAAAGCAACATCATAGTACAAGGTCCATAGAGGAGGGTAGAGATCACGGAGATCACATTGAAGTATGAAAGACAGAGTTGGCCTTGCCTGGATTTGAACCTGCGAATCACACTCGGATTACAAAAGCCTGCGCTCAGCCCAGTGAGCTATTTTACCGGCTTGCCAGCAAGAGCATGTTTTCTTTCTGTGGCATTGCAGTTTATTACTGGTGTTAAGGCCAAAGGCAACATACGTATTCTAACATTGGGGTGGGGGCGATTCGTGCTGCCTGCAAGGCTATATGTTTTTTTACTGTGGCATGACATTTTTGATTGCCGTTAGGGAGCAAATACAACATGATGAATGTTGTTATATGTGGAGTGGTGGATTTTTGTAGCCAGCAAGGATATATTTTCTTAATGTGGCATGGCTTTTTTTCACTGGCATTAAGGCAAAGCCAACAGGAGTATGTTCTTACATGGGGATTCTGGCATGTATTGGGAGAGCTAGCATAAACATGCTTTGTTATAGTATCGTTACTGGCATTATGGACAAAGCAAACATGATTATTGTCATGTATGGAAATATTGGCATATATAGGTGCACCAGAATGGACATGTGTGAGCACAATCAATATGAAAATGCTTTTTTACACTTGGAGAGTACTGGCATATAGCGGACAAAGGCATTATAAAAATGTGTTTGAAAATGCTCCGGTGCATTGTTGGTGGCTTGGAATCTAACATACTTTTTATGTCTTACCCTACAAAATCGATTGTAAACTGGGTGGTTTTTACCTAATTTATCACAAAGTGTACTTTAAAATGCACTATATTCTAACACATTATTTAAAACCTTTTCTCAAGTGGACAAACCCCCTTTGATTGGTTCGCCCTCCCTCACTACTCTGACACTCCTATGTATTTGGCTGGGGGCAGAACAAGTGCCCTTCCTTCTGCAGGCTCTTCTCAATGTGGGCCCTACTACATTAGCTCCAGGCCCCACTGGTTACAGAATAACGGCTATGCCTCTGGTGAGTTGGGGTGAAAGATGCATCTAATGGGCCAAAGGAAGGCGTGATATCTACTCATCCTACTGGGCTTGTGAAGGGGATGTTAGGACAAGGGGGGTTCAGTAGCCCAATAGGTTTAATGTCCCGTCTCACTAACTGTTTTCAAAACTGCCATCCAGCCACGCCAAAATGTTGAGGCTGGATCCGCCCCTGTGTGGCACCCTGTGTGCCACCCCAAGATTTCCTGTGGCCTCATCAGGCCACCCCTATGAAAAATGTCTGGAGGCGCCACTGCACAGGGGAGGGGGCTTTGGTCTGGTGATGCTCAATTCTATTAAAAGGGGGGAATGATCTGAAATGCCCCTAGGGAGCAAGAGTGCCGTGCATGCATTATGAATATCAGTAGATGGAAGAAAGAAATAATCTAACCTCGAGAGTGAGGCTGTGCACCAGAGTAATATGAGTATTTCCTCGTGTTTGGGTGGAGATCCCACCATACATCACAGAGTACCAGAGTGGCAGTGAAAGCAGCGAGCTTGGTGTGGGTATTAGGGTTTCTGCCACGCAGGTGTGTTCAGTGTAGTTCTATGTTCATTACCTCGTTAAAATCCCCTCCCACAATCATAGCATCCGATGTGTCCCCAGTAATTATGGGTGTGATGTCACTAACTGCAAAGGGGACCCATGCCCCGCCTCCAACATCAAAGACTGTGCAGACACCCTGGCTCCCTTCCTAACAGCCTTTGTCAACGCCTCCTTCACCACAGGGAGAGTCCCCTCATGCCTCAAGGAAGCATGGGTCCGACCTCTCATAAAAAAAAAACCACACTTGACCCCACCTCCCCCAATAACTACCGCCCCATCAACACAGTACCATTCCTCCTCAAGATTCTAGACAAAGCAGCCTACCTGCAGGTCCAGCACTTCCTCGAAGAACACAACCTCCTAGGACTGAGAAAATCCGGCTTTCGCCTTAGACACGGGACAGAGACCGCCCTACTCGACCTCAAAAACCAAATGGATGACGCAAGGGACCAAGGGAAACCTGTCCTGCTCCTTCTCCTTGATCTCTCTGCTGCTTTTGATCTTGTAGATCACGACATCCTCTGCCATCACCTCACCTCCACAGCCAACTTCTCCCAAGAAGCCACCACCTGGCTTCCTCCAAGGCAGGACCATGCAGGTCTTCTCTGACCTAGCCACTGCATCAACCACCATCATGCTATGTGGTGTGCCCAAGGCTCCTGCCTCTCCCCCACCCTCTACAACATCTTTACCCACCCCCTCTTCCTCATCCTTGACGCCATGGGCATCTCTTACACCAACTACGCCGACGACACTCAGATCCTTCTCACATTAACAGGCGACTATGACACTGACTGTGCGACTCTCAACAACATATATAACACAATAGAAATGTGGATGGCTATCAACGGCCTCTGTCTTAACTCTGATAAAACTGAGCACCCTTAAGAAACTTGACGCCCAGTTTAGCCACTTTACTATTGACTCAATCAGAATTCCAGTACTAGACACGGTAAAAACACTAGGCGTCTATCTAGACTCCAACTTATCCATGACCAGGCAAGTAAACGCAATCGCCTCCTCTGCTGCTTACCGTGCTAAACTCCTCAACGCAATCAGACCTTATCTGTCAAAAGACACATCCACCAACATAGCCAGAGCCATAACTGGCTCGCGGCTAGACTACTGCAATGTTCTTTTCCTAGGGACCTCCAACAAAAACCTTGAGAAGTTGCAAGTAATCCAGAACAGCGCCCTTGCAAAGAGAGAGCACATCTCTGATGCCAGAAAAGCATCCCATTGGCTCCCCATAAAGGAAAGGATCATATTCAAAGCGCTAAGTATCACCCACAAATGCATCCACCTCTCGGCCCCAGTGTACCTATCCCAGAGAGTCCACCCGGTCTCCTCCATGAGACCCACTAGGACGCCATATGCCAATATGCTTTCTGTACCTAGGGTAAAAAGAGCTAGAGCAGGAGGCGCCAGCTTCCCTTACCTTGCTGCCTTACACTGGAACACCCTTCCCACCTCTCTGCGAGCTGAACCTTCACTGACTGCTTTCCGCAAAGCCATGAAAACTTCCTTGTTCACCTAACCAACACCATATGTTCAAGCTCTCATCAATAACATATATGATGTATTATGCTGTATGATACCACCTATCGCTGAATACAGGATCCTGCCTCACTGTAACCCAAGGCACAACCTGTACCCATTGTAACTAAGTGCCTCTACAAGTAACAGCGCCACAATCCCCCTGGGCTGCCTGCGCGCTATATAAATGTAATAAATAAATAAATAAATTAGGTTGGCCAATAGAGTCGGTGGTGCATAGACCACCAACATCGCGATGGTGCGATCCCATAGTGACCCTGTTATGTATACAAATCTGCCCCCCTTATCCTGAGTGACACCGGAGAGAGTGAAGGAGAGTGTTTTGTGAATCAACACAAGTACCCCTCTTGAGCCCATGGTAAAGCCAGCATGTATCTCCACACGGTAGTTGGTGCGTTTAAAAAAGCTACAGTTTGTGCCTGCTAGGTGAGTGTCGGTGAGGAAAGCTGCGTCCGGTGTATGACGGTTCAGAAGTTGCATGAACAGACGTCTTTTGAGCCCACTGCCAAGACCATTGACGTTCCATGTCATGAACCGAAGGGTTCTGGGGTCATTCCTATGTGTGGCCATCACGATTTGGAGTGAAGAGAGTTTGTGTCAGAGTGTATGCTGTGTGAAGGCTGTGGCTTCGTGGTATTGTGTTGTGCTCTGCAGTCGAGAAAAAGTGCTTGCTGTGGTTGCTTAAGTTGCATGCTGAGGGAGGACCCTGACTCAGCGGTGTTGCTGCATGCTTTGCTGTCAAAGAGGAAAATATGCCAAGATGCTGGATCCAAATTGAACCAAAATGGAAAACCCATGTTCCCCCCACCATATACTCCACCCAACTTGAAGCATCTGTCGCCTGAACAACAAAAGGCAGCTGTCAAACTAGGACAGCTGTCATAAAATCAAACACTAACTAATACCAATTACTCTTGTGTCCTGAGATATCCCAGACCAGGTGGTCTAGGATGTCGTTCGCTCCTTTGGGAGGGGGGCAACTTTCCCGGTGGCCGCTCAATGGCGAGGTATGTGAAAGTCGCTTAGGTTTCTAGCTGTTTGTGCTTATTCTGCTTTTATGTTCCATACCTCTCGGCTAGTAGCAGCGAAGTGAGACGAGCAACCCACTCTGGTTTTCAATCCCCACCCTCTCCTGGGTGGTCTTGCTCCGGTGGCTGTGGTGGAGGCAGTCTCAGATCCGGAGGGATCCGGGGGTTCCTGTTACTATTGTTCCGGAGGGTTGTCCAATCCCATTCTGTATGCTGCTTGGCCCAACGCCATGCTTCTTTGGGGTCATTGAAGTGGAACGTCGTGCCTTTGTGATATACTTTAAGTTGGGCAGGAAAGATCAGACCATATTTGATATTTAACGACTGCAGTTGCCTCTTGAGTTGATCGAATGATTGTCTAGCTTTCTACACCTCCCTGGTGTAATCGGGGAAGAAGGCAATCCTGGCACCATTAAATGTTTTTGAGCCTTTGGCGCATGCTCTCTGGATCCCTGTAGTTTAGGAGCTTGGTTATTACAGTGTGTGGGGGTGCTCCAGGCACTGGTCTGCCCGTGGGCATGTGGTGTACTCTCTCTATTGAGAAGAATTTGGAGAAGGAGTCCGATTCAAACATATCCATTAGCCATTGTTCCAGAAAAAGTTCCATACTGGGACTCTCCACCTTCTCTGGTAGGCCGAGTATACGAACATTATTACGCCTTGATCTCCCCTCTCCTTCGTCCACTCTCTCCTCCATCGATTTCAGCCGATTCTTGACAGTGATCAGTTGTTGTTGCAGGTCTTGTATTCTGTTTTACGCGCTAGAGATGAGTTGTTCTTCCTCCCCAGTGTGCGACATCAGTTTTGTAGATCATGACGGAGGAGGGACACGTCCATGCTTATGCCATCCATTTTTTGTGGAGGCGCAGGAGTCCGCAATAGCAGTTGTAATATCTTTCAATGATAATGTACTTTCAGCTTCAGCCATTGTGCTTGACAGACTGTGGTTGTCGTGTGCAAGAGTTGTTGTGGTCATATATTGATAAATTCTATTTTGTGTGGACTGATTTTTCCCTTTGTCCCTGCCCATGTCTGTTGCCAGCTTTCTGGTATCTGGGCGGGATAGATCAGGAGCGTTCGTATCATGCGTCGATTCGTGGTTTTGTCAGCAACCAACCAGCTTGTCCCGTTCATGCAATGCTTATTGTGTGGTGTCGCCAGGGTTCTGCAGACTCACCCGCTCGTGAGCCTGCTAACCCTCACTGGGGCAGAGTGTCTATTTCCCCTGGACTGCCAGTGGCGTGGCGAGATCAGGTGCCCCCTTCAATCCAGTTCTGTTTAAATGCACACACTTATTTTTTTTTTTTTGTATATCGTTACGTGTTTTGTTGATGCAGTGACAGTGGGTTTACCTCCGTCCGATCTCTTGTATAGGTTCATCACCCACTGGCCTCTTGGGCTTCCACTCTAATGCTCGGTGTTGCTCCTTCCGATTCTCCTTAGCAGTATTGTATTCATTTCATGCTTCTGGTGGGCACATTCTGTGGCAGTAATGGAACCAACGTGTTTGCTTGGGCTTCCCTATGAGACAACACTTTGTGTGGTGTGTGGGTTATTGCCTTATCTTTCCCCTTAGAAGGAGCTGCTATGCCAATAGCAGGCTGTCCTTCAGCTCGGTCCAGTGGGGGACATACGGGTCACCGCACCCCGACGGGCACAGGGGTTTAGTTCACTCCTATGTCATGGTATCCCACCCGTGTTGTTCCAGACAAATAGTGGTGCAGTGGGGCAGTCACTGAGTGCTTCCCTCGCCAGGGGCCCTCTTTATGTGGAAGTGCCTTCGCGTTTGCGAATGATGATCAGCATTCCCCAGTCCCTCGTTCCTCCTGATGCCCTACTCCTGCACCTCTGCTCCGACACCCCCCACCAGCTGCTTGGTCTCAGAGTGTCTGGGCACGTTTGGGCAATCGGGACCCTTATAACGGTGATGTTACTCACTGCGGATCCTTCACTTGTCGTCCTCAGATGTGTGCCCCAAGGTATGTCTCCATTTCCAGGAAAGTATCTTGTAGTGAAATACCGGCAGTGTGCCCCTTCAGTTCTTATGGGAGTGTGTTTTCTGCCTCACTCCTGGGAGTATCCCAAGATTCACGTTCCCGAGTCACTCACCGAGGCTCGGCACTGAAGAGCCGGGCTTCCTGGGCTTATTGCAATCGTAGTATTGCAGATGCGTAACAGTTTCTTTTCCCCTCGCTGTATGTACCTCCTCCACGCCGGTGTACGTAGAAGCTGGCAGTGTGGAAGTGGTCCTCAGGAGAACTTCAGCGCCTCACGTCCAAGCACCAAAGTGGCCGTCCAAGGCTCTCCACTGTATTGTAGCTTCCTGCAGGGCGGATCGGGGCACACTGATCCCCCTCCCTGGCATTGTTGGTGGTGTCGCCCCTCTGCCGGGCTTTCTTCTGGCTGTGTCTGGGCAGGGCTCACAGGTCCCTCACCCGCCCCCGGGTGCCCGTGGAGTTCCATGTGTGCCAACTCGATTATCCGCCAGCGTCCCGCCTCGCTGTGGGGACAAAGAGTCGCAGTGCCTAGCCGCTCCGCGCAGATCCTCGTGGTGTGCCAGTTGAGTTCGTAGTGTGATCTGTAACTGCGCTCACAACATGTAGATCCGGGGTTCACGGTGCTCTCAGGGATTTCAGTAGGGCTACAGTTAACAACCTCTCTCTCTCTGGCCATCTTGAATTTGCCGCCGGAAAGGTCATCGAGGTTCGATTGCTTCTAGCTATGTTTAGCAGACGCGGTTTGCATCCAAATTTCACTCTTTTATGCTGCATGGCATACCGTGCTATTTTTGATCTTTTGGATTCAATAGCAGAAGAATTACAGGCTGGAAAAGCAGGATGTGTGCAGTGGCCACAGGAGCTGAGGAAACTCACGTCCGCATCCCTTCTCTGCTAGCCACACCCCCTTCTCTTGAATATCTTGAATGTATTGCAAGGGGTCCTTGTCTTCCCCCATTTTGCGTGACATAATCATGCTAATGTCTGAGGTGTATGGGTACTGTACTCGTAGAGCGTGCCACACAGCCGCTCGGCAGTTGTTACATGGCAAACCGTTGTGTGCTGTGATCTGGGCACTTACTCCTGGGTAGCCGGCACTTTTCCATACGTCACCGGCAACCTCCCCGAGAATCGCAGAGAGTAAACTTTTCATATTCCAACCGCTAGTGTCCTGCCTGCTGTTAGCCTTTCTATCTTGTATATCCATTTCCCTGCACCTATAGTCAATGAGGGTAACTTACACCTCAAGTTGTCTTCGTCAATTTGTCGCCATGGTATATATTGAGGTGGCCCCCTCCCTTCACCAATAATGGGAATTACGTCCGTCCGGTCTTCTCACCCTGTCTCCCGGTATCTTTGGTGGTGGTGAACACCCTCGCCAACTCTCCCCCCCTCCATGCTGGAAGGTCCCTGAGTGATGGACTAACGCTATCTGCGCTGCGTGATATAGCCCTACAGTGATGTGCCCTCTCATTCTTGTCACCCCGGACCCCACCTGTGTCCTTGTCGGCTTCCCATATCGTGTCTTGGTCAGGGCTCGTCCCTGTAGACTGATGGGCAGGTCGTCCCACTTCTTCATCCTCACTCCCTACTAAGTCATCATCTGACCTGGTATCTCCACCATTGCTGTCAATATTATCTTGGAAGCTTAGTCTTTGTAATACTGTGCCTTCCTGCTGCCCTTCTTCTATGTCAATCATGCTCCCGCACAACCCCCTCACGGAGGACCCAATATTGCCTCTGTCTGGCAGTGTGGCTGCCCTACCATATCTCCTGCCTTGTTTTCGCTCTGCTTGCTCCTCTCCCCCCTCATTATCATAAAAATTTGCTTATCCCAACTTTACGCGCACTTCCCTTACCACTCGCTCATCCTCTTCCCTGCGCCGTCTCTCTCTAAGGAGCCGTTCCACTTCCAACTTTCTCTTCTCCTTCTTTATCTTCACTTGCTTTTCCCTTTCTTCTTCTGCCCTTTTTCTCGCCATATCATCGAGCTCTCTCTGTCTCTGCATATCTGGCTGTTTGCACTCTCGTATTTCTGCCTTCTGTTTCTTCCTTCATACTCTTTCACGTTCCTCCTTTTCCTCTTTCTCTCATTTTTCTACTTCTTCCATTATCGCTGCCCACTCCCTTGCTTCACTGGTATCCTTGCAACCCATTACTTCCATATTAGGACCTCCTGCTTCTCCCACTACATTCCCATCTAGTTTAAGCAATATTTATCTGCCTACCCACTCGTTCGATACTATATTCACCGGTCCTTCCTGTCCCCCTTCCATCTCAATTTCACCCTCTTTTGTGTGTGCCTGGATCTTGCTATGCTCTCTTTTTTCACCCCATGTGCTTTCAACCGCGTGTCCTTTCTCGTTCTGCCCTTGCCTCCTGCTATATGCTGAAGGTTCAAATATTGGATTTGTGCACCCTTCTGCGGCTCTCAATTCCCTCGCTGGATATAATCCCTGGACCTCCGCTGCTGCGCCTTCACTCTCATGATCAGGAGGCAGAGGGGTAGGGGCTAAGGGGTTTTCGCCCGCAGCCTCCTGTTAGTTCCTGATGCCGCGCCACATCCTTTTCATCGTCCTGGAACATTTTCCACAGTTCGAATATAGCCATTTGCTTATTAAATTTCTTTCCCTTGTAGACCTCATGTATATGTGCGTGTAATGGTTGCTACACACATTTGAAGCAGCTCCCACCTTTTGGCCATGGTTTAGGCAGTTTACCCTCTGTGCTTCATGTTCATTCTGCACTATATTTACAAATGTTGTCCTTATAGCCCGGAACGAACCGGCACATGTGCTCTAGCGGTGTGTCCCCCACGTTGCTGCCACAATACATTATTTTAATACTCACTTGATCCTGAGTCAGGGCTTTCGACACTTTGGCTGTTATTAAAAAAACATGCACTTTGCTTGATGTTAACATCAAAAGTTCTGCAACTCCTCATGCTCTCCAAGTCCTATACACAAACCTCTCTGGTGACGTCACCTCAATAATGCGTAAGGATAAAGAACTATAATCGCTCATACTCGCCCACTCACAGAATTGACCAAAACATTTCCCAGTGACACCAAGACCCTGCCAAATACAAACAACACATATTCAGGGTCGTCTTCCTGCCTTCTAACAGGGGATATCAATATTTCACGTGCTCAATATGTACCTACTGCATCGCCTTGTAGATTAAACGCCTCTGCAAGCCTTAACCAGAAGAACACCTTCTTCAGCTTCACCTGCTAAGCCCTAAACACATGGATACCATCATCTATGACCTGAGCTACAATTCCCAACCCACAAGAAATCCAATATTTACATAACTTCTGTCATCCATACCCTTGATTCAATCATCTAGGCCAACTGCTGCAACTGATCACCTCAAGATCGAATATTCACCAACCACAGACAATTAACATCCACTTACTTACCACCCAATACTCAACACCACCCCATACCCAACATCTGTTCACCACTTCCCCTAGTTGCTGTATGCCTGAGTCTACGCTTACGCTCCATGATCTGTGACGCCGCTCGGCCACGGACTCTCCCCAAATCTGCCACTCTGCCCTTTTGGTCTGCTGGGCGTCCCACGGACCGTGGGCAGGATTTACTCCAAGGTGGCTCCTGACGGCCTCTTCATGGGGTGCACCTTCCGTGTGGTTCTTGTTTTAATGGGTCACTACACAGAGCTCCAGGCGTTGTGACGAAAGAGACTGCTCCTTGACGATCGAACGTTGTAAACCCTCCTCGGCTACCACTTTGTAAGGTATGCCAGAGCACCGGGGTTCGCACCACAAAATCACTGCTTAGCAGAGCACCCAAGACCCATCAAACCCTCCCCTGGCAATGACGGAGGACTCAGCCATGGGGCAAGTAAGAAGTATCCTTTATTTTCCAAACAGACAGGGATCATCCAGGAAATTACAGAATTTCCAGCAATCACAGCTCCTGAGCCCGTGCCACAAGCTTTTATCCTGTAGTGACATTCCAATTTCCACCCCCTCCCAAAAAACCTAAGAACCAAACCCATTGGATTGCTCGGGTAATAACACCTATAGAGATCCCCTATATGAGTTGTTTGATTGGTCTTCCCATGTCAGGTAGGTTCGCCTGAGACTTCCCCAAAAACGATCTATTACATTATTGCAGGGTCACAGGACGACTATTGGCCCTTGCATCCTCACACACCACCCCAGGAGTTGGGAGTCCTGATTGGTTGGAGTGGGTCTCCTCAGGCCTGGGACCCTGTTCTGTTCGCAGCGCTCAGTGTACCTTTTCAAGTGAGTGAGAAAGACTGTGTTTCCCCATTGCTGCCACTGATACAGCCACCTAGCCTGGGAGAGTGCCTGCCAGTTGCAATTTTTGGTGGACACCGCATGTATCAATTATGTCTGTCTTGCTGGGAATGGGTCTGCTTCTCACCATGAGTATAAGGTCATTTTTCAGCTTGGCTGAGTCACGTGGGTGAGGATCACAAAACTGAGCTTTTCAGTCAGCAATTAGTGAGGCTTTTATTCTGTTAATTTGCAGGTGGCTTCCTGCCCCAGGAGCCAGGAATCTTCCACCCACTCTTGTCCTTGGCTTTGGGAACTGTCTCTGGGCTTTGTGCTGCAGAGTCTGCAACTCTTCTTCCCTTATTCTGAGGCCTGTAGCTTCATGTGAATTCACTACAGTCCTTCTATGGTTTCCCTATATATTGTATTATTTTATTTAGAGGTTAGTAGTACTCAAGCCATTCCAGGTTCCTTATACGTCCCTGTAGCTCCATGTGGTTAGTTGAATAAGTGGTTGCAAGCTTGTTACGGGTGAACTTTGCTTTCTTGCATTTCTGCGTTTGGCTAGTGAAAAAGGAAAGGATTCTGACAGCATGTATATGTATCTGTCCTCTATCTACAGAACGGTGTATGCATGCTCTTCGTGTGTGCACGTGTGTGTCTGCGTAACTGTGTGCAGGGATGCAAGTTTACTTCGTGACAAACGCTGATATGCCGTGTTGTCCCTAATGACGTCAGTACGGCTGGACATTTATCATTAGTCAACCTGGTCCAGTGATAAGGCATCTGTATCCGCAAAGACAGGGTTTGAATGGTTGTGAATATCTGTTACCGTACGTGGAATACACTGGTCTCCTGGGGCTTGGCCAAACAGCGACTATCATATCTCGTTTCTCATCCTCCAGGCTGACATGTGCATAGGGGTCACAAGGGCCATCCCGGGGATCCTCTCTTCAGTTGGAGCTGATAAAAAGGCACCAAAACTGCAGACCGACCGAGAGACCAAAGAGACCAAAGAGAACAAAGAAATTCATGAAAAGGGTCCTCTCTCGTGACTGCTGCTGTGACATCGCATTCAGAGTCCTTCCTTTCGCCACCAGACTGAGGAATCAGGAGACCTGGTCCATCGCTGCTGCACAGGAGAGAATTGAGCTACGTTTACTACTTATAACCTAAGGTACTGTGGGGCTAAAGGTAGAACTTACCTTAAGCCGAAGAGTCACTCAGTGATGCTGGAGTGAGTTAAAGGGTGTTTGGTGTCCACAGCATACCTCTGGCCCAGGCTTTACAGCTTGTGTCATTTAGGGTGTCCCTTGCAGGGTCACTATAACTTGTGTTATCTTGCTAAGCATTTTTGATTCTAGGGACTAAAGTATTCTGTGGGACCTTGCCTTTCCAGCTGCTACATAAGACTTTTTATCCACTCCTACACTGACATTTTGCTAGTTAGGGATTGAACTTACAAAGCATTAGAAGCCTTAAAAGTGTTACTAGAACGTCTAAAACTGCTCAAGTGTATATAACTATCATTTTCCTTCCCACAGACTTTGTCTGCTGTGACTTTATGATCTGAATGCCATTACCATTCATCTATAATCTATGCGAGTGGGCGTATTTATTAGTAATATGGTAGAACTGTCAGTAGTGTAATTCCCTGCAACAATTGTAACCGCGAGCACCTACAATTGAAGCAGCCACTGTTGAAAAGTATTGTTGATATTTCCTATGTGTTTAGGTTATCTAAAATGAGTATTTACTTTCCTACTGGTGTATATAAAATAAATATATTTTGATAGAACTTGAAGTGTATAAGTGTTCCTTTGGACCATTGCATTGACTGGGTTCACTGTACTTACCCCACAGCTCACATCCTCCTCCCAAGATAAGTCCGGCTGCTCCGTCATTCCACCAGATCCTTCGGTTAGTACAGACTGTTAGGACAGTTTTTCTAAAGTCCTACTGAGACTTCATAAAAACCATATCTGAGGCAGCACACAAGTTCCACTCTTAGTAGAAGGCTGTACCTCCCAAGAATGTTTTGGTAGCATGGACAAAGCAGCCAGGCCCATCATAGGAGGGCTTATACTGGGCATTGATGGATACCCCCAGGGTCTGGACCTTGATGTAATTCCAATCCTCTTCCCGAATCTCCACCCCCAATGCCCTTTCCAACCCCTGCTTCACCCTCTCCCACACACTCAGCATTGCAGCCCTCATCTTCATATAGATCTGAGGGATCAACTACCCTTCTCCCTGTGCCTCTATAACCTCATGCAGAAGTGGGATGGTCGGTGGTTACTGCGGGAACGCAGGGACGAAGGCCTTGAACTGAATACAGATCCTAAAGTAGAGAAATGCATCCAGGGAGGACACCCCCCAGACCCCTTAAAATCTTCCAGACTCAGGAATGCGTTACTCACATAGATGTCTCCTAGCACCCCGGCTCCCAGTTGATCCAATAGGGCCGTATACACTCAATCATTAGACATTCCCAGGCTGCAGATGAACTTAACTGGCAGTGCCGGGGAATATGATATCCCCACTCCAATTTTATCCACCGATCTCCTCCACACACACATGTGTCAGTTACTACCCCGATGCTACCCCGTCTGCTCTGTCCAAGAAACTTTGTACGTAATAAGTGTGCTGCTGCAAACGATCTCTCAATTTGTACATGAGGTCTACTGTGTCTCTCTTCATACCAAAAGGATAGAAAGTGTGCTTACGCTGTCCAAATGTAGTGTTCAAAATCCAGAAGTGTCGGACCCTCCCCCCTGATATGATTGTGTAGGCACCTCCCAACGCACCCTCAGGATTCCCCCCCCAGAATTCCCAGCAAGATACCCTGTAGTCTCTTAAAGAAACATTTGGGGAGAATGATTGGCAGGTTCTGAAATAAATACAGAAATTTAGGTAACACCATCATCTTAATGACCATGACTCTACCCATTGGAGAATGTGGGAGGCCTGTCCATCTACCTATCTGTTCCTGCAGCTTATGCACGGCCCTACCATAGTTTTCCCTCAACAAGACCTCTGGATCCTGTGATATTTCTATACCAAGATACGTTGCATGAACAAGCCTCCCCCTAAACCCATAATCATCATTAAGGGCACTATCCCAGCCATTAAAGGGAATATCACTGATTTGTCATAATACATTTTTAATCCAGACAGTTCTGCAGCTATCTGCCTCATGATACGACTAAGATTGTCTACAGAATTTTCCACAAATAGGGCTATGTTGTCCACATAACTGAATGCCTCTCTGAAGGTGTTGTTCTCTTAATACTGCAGCCAGTGGCTCTATAGCCAGTGCAAATAGGAGTGACGAGAGGGGGCAGCCATGGCATGTCGCCCTCACCATCTGCAAGGGTGCTCACCACTCTTCATTGAAGTCTATTCGAGCGGTGGGTGAGTTGTATGATAAGGCTACATAATCTAGGAACCTGCGCCTCAAGCCCATCTGCCAGAGGGTGCAGAGACAAGGACAACTGCCTCTCCGTCCCTGTCCAGCCCTTCCAACCGCCATCGCCACTGACCCCTGCTTAATCGGAGCTTCCACAGTCAGGTTTACGCCACAAGGGTAAGTCGCTGTCCCCTACATCGATCCGCCTAGCGCGTTTACAGCTGTCTGCCTACGAAAAGTGGAACTATCTGACATTGCCCCATTTACTGGGTGGTAAAGCACCTCCCACTGGCCAGCAACCCTCCTGCACTATCTCACCTTACACAGACTGCAGCGCTCATCCGGAAATACTCCGCACCTATGACCCCACCAGTTTGCACTTGATGATTAGCCACTGTAAGACTGCAAGCCCCTCTTTTAACTTGCACGCATGTCCGCCGAGACAAAGCCAGACTTAGCCTGATCACACTTACTATGTGGCCGCTGAGCACTGTATGCTCCCATACTTAGTATCTGTACCCACTGTTCCTCCTGGATTTACTGTAACCTAACTACTGCATACTAGAAACAGCATCATGTGACTGCTTATCACCAGAACTGTAAGCACTATAGTAACTGTGATATCTGAACCGATTGTAACTATTTACCAACCAAGATTATTACTGCTGAAATCTTATCGCTACTGTAACTGTAACTATATGTCAGAGAAATGTCCTGCTTTCTTTGGTGTATTCTGAACTCCTTAGTGTCCCGTCCACCCTATTGATCCACTCCTAACTCTGAACAGGCATATATATGCCACATGGACCCTATTAACTGACTCTTGTCTCTGGCTTCTAGATGAACCTTACTGCTTCAGCCAACATCTGAACATTACCTAGTCAGTCCATATCACCACACCTGAGTTAAACTAACCCTAACCGAATAATTGAAGCACCATGAGTAATAACTTGAACTGCTTGACTTTATTATTTACACTTGGCCTCACTGCTATTATGGCCTTCACAACCTACTGCACCAACCCACCTCCAGATAGGAATCTGAGACTTAGGGCTAGACTACCCTGCATATATGAACCTAAAAGGAATAGCGCTAACATGACCGTTAGAGCCCCAATCACTCAGACTCACCAGGACAGGAAAACACCAGCATTGATTTCCTCCAATTTGGCCCCGTTTCTCACTCACACCCACAATAAGAAACTCCCAAATATAACTAAACACATAGTCAAACAGACAAGTAACCTTACGCCCAAGAGTACCCGGACCTTAGCTGGATCCCTTATTAACGCTAGATCCATGGTAGCCCACGCGACTGAAATCTCTGACTTACTAAACAATGGCAACTTAGACTTCCTTGCTGTAACAGAGACTTGGCTACACGAGGCAGCGGGACCTACCTTGATGCTAGCCATTATGACAACTATCTAATTCATAGAGCTGACAGACCCAAGGCCAAAGGCAGTGGCCTAGCTATCATCTTTAAAAAACTCTGCCTATCAGACTCACTACCTCACTTCCTTGTGCATCCTGTAAAATACTGTCAGCTAAACTGCCACTATCTAATAACCGCACATTAACTATCCATCTGATTTATAGGCCCCCAGGTCCCTTAGGATCCTTCGAAGACAACCTTACCAGCCTTATAGCTAATAGTACCCAAAACCATTCTCATACACTGCTGCTGGGCGACTTTAACATTGGCTACAACGAGCCTGACAATAAAAATGCCCAAGCTATAACTGCCCTACTTAATGACCATGGGCTTGCCCAAAAAGTTCACGCCCCTACTCATGTCAAAGGAAGAACCCTCGACTGGGTCTCCGAAATTAACTGCAACATAACCATCACTGACATTATCCCTCAACTGTGGATGGACCACTTTCTAATAAACTTCACTGCCTCACTTGATCTCCTCAGCCCCAAAATCCTCAAAATGATACCCCCTCTCCCCACTAGAAGTAAAACAGATATCACCACAGAAAAACTCATCCCCCTACTCCTGCCTATGATCAATAACTTGGAGAACAATACGGACCCAACTATCCTAGTGAACACTTTCAACAAGGCCATGACTCATGCACTTGATACTATTGCACCACCCAAACTACGAAAAGGCAAACAAGAGGCCCACCTAAACGCCTGGTTTACGCCCCAACTCAAGGACCTCAGAAAACAGAAAAGAAAGCTACAAACTATATGGTGAAATGCGCCCACTGATAAAAACAAAGCCAACCTAACCCAATTCTCCAAATCATTAAAAAAAATCATTAGCACCAAAAAAAATCTCTTTAACAACAGAATTACCAACGCCAAATCTAACACGAAGGAACTCTTTGCCATCCTCCGAGAAATGGAATCCCCTATTCACCCAACCGACACAGTCCCCAAGGACAAGATATGGTGCACTAATATACAAAACGCCCTCTCCAATAAAATATCCACCCTCCAATACAAAATAACTAACAAAAAAGACTCCCTTCCCCTTACTGATCAACCAACACCCATGACTACTGAACCTAACACTATCGCACCCTTTAGCTTCAAAACTATTTCTATTATCGACACAGAAAAGGTTATCCTCTCTCTAAAGCCATCCAACTGCAAGAGCGACAGATGCCCAGCACAAATAATAAAAGATGCAGCTAGAGACCTAGCCCTGTTTATCTCTAAGCTCATCAACGCCTCTTTCAAGTCTAACACAGTACCAATCAACCTAAAAGAATCTTGGGTTCTACCCTTACTAAAAAAGCAAACCCTTGATCCATCCATCCCAACCAACTATAGGCCTATCACCACTGTACCCTTCCTACTTAAAATCATCGATAAGGTAGCCTACATCCAAATTCAAGATTACTTGGAAACTAACTAGCTTCTAGGCTTGCGTCAATCTGGATTCCGCCCTCTCCATGGCACGGAAACCACCGTGCTAGACCTCAAAACAAAAATTGAGAAACTAAAGGACAATGGGAAAACAGCGTTGCTACTTCTACTGGAGCTTTTGACCTGGTGGATCATGCAGTTTTATGCAACCACCTTAAGCTTGCGGCCAACTTCACGGGGAGGCCATAGCCTGGGTCCAACCTATCCTTGCGAACCGGACCATGAGAGTCTTCTCTACATCCTCATGCGCTGACCCCATCCAAATAACATGTGGAGTCCCACAGGGTTCCTGTGTCTCACCTACCATGTATAATATTTTCACCAAGCCACTGTTTGACAAGTTGGACAGACTGGGTGTCACCTACACAAATTATGCACATGACTCCCAGATCCTCATACCCCTTTCGGGCAACTATGAAGCAGACCTGGCCTAGGTGAATAAGATATACATCCTCATTCAGGCATGGATGGCCACACATGGCCTGTGCCTGAATGAAGATAAAACCAAAATCATACTCCTCGGTTCAGACCACAACCTAAAAAAACTTACCCCGGATTATGCATCATTTAATATTGACAGCAATATTATTAAGGTCATGCCAGAGGTCAAAACACTAGGTTTCTACCTTGACTCTGCCCTCACCCTCAAAAAGCAAGTGAATTCCCTCGCATCCACCACAACCTACACCTGCAAACTTATACGAGCAGCTAGACCATTCCTGTCCAGCACCAGCTGCCTCACCCTGGCCAATGCTCTTATCATGTCCAGACTTGACTACTGTAACGCCCTTTACTCAGGAGCCAACAAGACAGTAACTGACAAACTTCAGAGACTGCAACATAACGCACTAAGAGCTGCGCTGAATATCCCACGTAGAGAGCATATCTCTAAATACTGGACTGAGGCCCACTGGCTAAAAATTAAGGACAGAATCTTCCTTAAAACTATCTCTCTTACAGCCAAATGTTTAAATAATCTAGCACCCTGATACCTAATTGAAAAAATTAACAGAAGACCTACACTCCGACCCACAAGAACTGCCAACACTTTCTTACTCGAAACAACTAGATTCAAACTAACCACTGCTGGAGGTTCCAGCTTTCCAGTCGAAGCGGCACAATTATGGAATACTCTCCCAACTGACATTAGACGCCCATCACCCTACACCAGATTTAGAAGTAATGCACTCAACTGGCTACACATGAACAACCTGTAATGTCCGCTTCTGACTGTTCAGACCATGTATTTATCTTGCTCTCACTGCCTCCTAGGTATCTGATTTGCTCTGTACTGCCTCTTATTTTGTAATCTTACCTATGCATGTATTAGCCTGTGTCAGGCATGTAACTAAGCTTTGAATCTTCTTATACTGCTGCGCCCGACTGCCCAAGGGCTTGGAGCGCATTATCAAATAAAGAAACAAACAAACCATGAACTCCCACTCAACTGAAACAAACACCTTCTGAGCATCCAAGACCGCAATTGCCAGAGCCTCCTGGTCTATCCCTCTGAGAAGTCCAAAGATTCTTTGCAACCCATAAGTGGTGTTCCTCCCGGGTATGAATCCCCACTGATCCACCAAGATTAAACTACGCTTGAGGGGAGGAGCCTGTTCACCAACAGTTTGGTCAGTATTTTATTATCCAGATTGATAAGAGATATAGGCCTGTATGAGGAGCAGAGCTCCACCGGTTTCCTCTCCTTGTGCAGGATCGTTATTGTAGCTTCTCACAAAGTAGGTGGAAGGGTGACGTGCCACACCGCCACCTGATACACCTGGAGCAGATGCGGGGCCACTATCTGACTATATGCCTTGTCAAATTCGCCAGTAAGGCCATCCAGTCCCGGAGAATTAGCTCTTTGATCACCCCCATATTTCCGTCCAGCATGAATCCCTTATCCAAGTGTTCCTGTTGCTCTGTGGACAACCATTACAATACTATCCCCCCAGATATTGCTTAATACTATCCTCAGAGTACGTCCGCTTAGATAAGTACAGGGCACTATAGTATTCTCTGAAAGCCTCTCCAATGTCAGTGGTCTGAAACACATACCCCCTCCAGGAGTTCTTTATGTGATCCACCTGGGTTGTCCTCTGCTCCGCCGCCAACAGCCACGCCAGGATTGCCTGGCCTTTCCCATATTATTGGACCAGGGCTAATCTATGCATGTAGAGAACATCTTGTAGCGCGTTCGACTACAACGCGTCAAGCTCTTTCCTAATGTTCGCAAGCACCACTTTGTCTCCCTCCTCCTGATATAACCATCTAAGTCTTTCAACTTGTTTTCATTGGCCTCTAGGTCGGCTCTTATGCCGCTCAATATCCCTGCCTCTTTCCCCAGACACATGCCCCAGATACAACACTTAAAGGCTTCCCACAGAACTCCAAGGGATTCTACCGTACCACTGTTAATGGCGAAAAAGGCCTGTATATCTGCCCGAAGCTTGTTGTGGAAAGCCCAATCCTTTAGCGGGTCAGAATTAAACCGCCAATTTACCCCCTCATATTCACCCCAGGAAAGTGACACTCCAGTGTCACCAGCAAGTGATCTGAGAGCTTTGTGGTAAGATTTTGCAGTGCCCCAGGTGCACCCCTGCTTGCCTGGTCCCCAATATGAGGTCTATCCAGGAAGCGGAATGGTGCACTCATGAATGGAATGTATATTCTCGCAGAGTGGTGGTGCTGTGTCCACCATACATTTATCAATCCAGAAATTATGCAAGGTTCTAGCACTTCTGGCTGGCTTTGGATTTGTGGCAGACCCCACTAGTGGACCTATCAAGTTTCTCATCTAAGGTTGTATTAAAGCCCCCCAAGAAAATCAGGGAATCAGCCATCTGGGACAAGTGGGCTACTACTCAATCAAAAAATATTGGGTCGTCAGTATTCGGGACATACGTGTTTAGGAGAACTACCTTTAGCCCTTCAATGTGTCCGGTCAGAAGTAGCGCCCTGCCCTCTTAGTCTGTGGTCACTTCTGAGAGGTGAAACCTACGGGAGTTATGGATTAGTATAGCCAATCCCTTGCATAAGTGGAGTATGATGAAAAATATCCATGGCATCCTCATTGCGTCACTCATTTTCTTTCACCTTGACCTATCAAATGGGTCTCCTGGAGAAATGCCACCTTTATATCATGTCGCCTCATAAGAACCTTCCTAACCTTGTCTGGCCAGTTACCCCCTGTATATTCCAGGTGATTATCTTGAAACTCTTCCCCTTAGCCTCACCGCCCCTCAATTCAGAGCCATTCAGGTTGTTGCACCTCCGAGGTTCCATGCCATTTCATCGTCAGGCATTTGAAAGCCTGCAATTTAAACGTGTTTGACAGTTCGATTGTTTTTTCTTTTTTTGGGGGGGGGTCCCCTTCCCAATCCCCATATCCTGCACCTATTTTTTTTCCTATACCCAATCCCCTCAACCGCTTCTCTGCCCTTTCCCACCCACCCCAAAATATTCGATGAACTGTGAAACACGTTTAAATTGCAGGCTTTGAAATGCCTGACAATGAAAGAATGTTGTACCCTCTATGGAGCGGCTATCGCACCCAGTCCCATCTGGAATTCATCCAACAGACCAGCCAGGAGCCTGGATACATGAGGACATTCTGAATGACACACACAACCCCACAAAACCATACCCCTCTTTTACCCCCTGCACCGCCCTCGCCGAACAACACCTGCAACTTGTTCAGATTTCCACTGCTCCATCCGCCCCTTCCACCCTCCCCAAATAAACATTAGTGGTGTGCACACAGGAGCCCTCGCGCCACCATCCAGCCTCAATCCCAGGCAAGCAACTTCAGTTCCCAGGTCGGGGCCAACCCCCAAAAAGTCCACAATGCTACACCCCATGCCAAGGAGACAAGTTCACACCAGGTGCCTACTGAGTTCACCCCTGCGATGGACCTCAACACTTGTACTAGTAGCCCTCCCCCCCAAGGACAAGCACCCCAGTGACCCCACGATTTACCCACTGGCCCCTAAATCAAAAGGGATCAGACCTTCCCCCCAGGGAACACCTCCCCCTGTATTTCTCAAGGTCGACCAGCTGCCAACATTCACATCCCCATTAACATGAACTCTGATTTTGGGAAGGACCGGCATGGTCCTGATCAGGATTAAGAGGTGACTGACCCCTTCCGGATCCTTTCCCGATGAGACCATCTACATACATACTGGCCTCCTCTGGAGAAACAAAAAAAGTGTGCCTTCATGGCATATTGGATCCTGAGTTTAGCTGGGAACAACATCGCATATCGTATATCCAAGTCACGAAGCCTGCGTTTCACCCCAGTGAAGGTTCTCCTTGCCGCCTGTACTGATGCTGAGAAATCCGGGAATATCTATATGCGAGCCCCATCGAAGGCGAGATCACCCTTGTCTCTGGACAAACAGAGAATCGCATTCCGGTCCCTACAGTCAAGTATCTTTGCAATGATGGGGCATGTTGGACCCCCCAGGATCGGGCGCAAAGCTGGAATTCTGTGGGCTCGTTCCACGATGAACACCGGTGACAGATTCTCCCTCCCAAAAGTGTCTTGCACAGCTTTTCCACAAACTCTTTCATGCGACCCACCCCTTGCTGCTCGTTGACCCAGACCAGGCATGGTATTTCGTCTCACCCGGCCTTCCAAATCCTCATTTTTAGCCGTTATGAACTTAACCACAGTCTCTGGGGCCGCCATCAGGTTGGGACCATTGACGCTACGTCCTCCAACCCAGATATTCTGTTCTCCGTCTCATCAAGTCGAGTGCTGTACTTGTCCAGCTGCAGCTGTATTAAGTCCACCATAGTCTCAAGGGTGTCCAGTTTCGTATCCAACTTCTCTATACCCTCCTTGAGGCACAACATGATTTCATTCATCTCCAGGTCTGCACCCAGTGCTGCCTCCGTTGGTACCTCAGGTGAGGCGGGGGACTCCACTGGCGGCTTGGACTTTCTCCCCACCATCTGTCACTCAAAGGATAGTGTCCTCTGGTTCTTGTCTCCTTTAATCATTAAAGGTTAAAGGATCTGATTCTCTTCACCTGCCGAGCCAGCACCCCTTGGAACTCTGCAAGCTTAGTCTGACTGGCAATGTCCCAACTGTGCCACTTTTTCAGCGGGGCCCGGGCCACCAATGAACCCATCTCCACTACGCCTCTGGTCTGGGATCCCTCCCGTTGAAGCTCTTCTTCCTCTCTCTTGATCAGTAACGCTTGGGTGCAGTGGTCAGGCCTTCATTCTCTCGTACAGGATTGCAGCAATTCTCCTCCTCTCTGGGAAGCTGTGACAAGGCCTTCCATGCAACGCTTGGCTCTCTAGTGACATCTCCAGGCCCCCACTGAGATATCACTCCTGCCTGCCTTTGGAGCCCACAGAGGTCACAGAGGTCCTGCACGCCACAGCCGCTCCACTTTAAACTGCAGACCAAAAGAGCAGCGCAGCATGCCTCCGGTAGAGGCGTACCTCTCACCCCTTTAGTACATGGGCCACCTCCATGACCCTGGTGCCTGCTGGTTCACTGCCGCCTGAGACAGGAGCCGCAGGCCAACTCATCCCACCTCCATGACTCTGCCAATTCTCCACTGTGGCACGTTCTGCGGCCTCCTCGCTCTCCACCACTGGTGGTGTTCTATCATACTGCATCTTTGGGTCTACCTCCTGCCAGTAGCTCCCCCGGAGGGCCTGACCCATGCACGAGCCACCGCCTTTACCCACGGGGTAATCATGCTGCGACCGCCTAGCAGTGGTGCTGCAAGCCGTCTCTGCCTCCTTCTATTTCGCTGGGTCATCTGCTGCAGCGCCCTCTGCAGCCTCTCACACTGCCAGGGCCACCTACACTGATCCCACCCTGTCAACCAAGCCCATGGCGCACTCTGTTGCCTCAACACGGCGCACCGGGGATCCGTTGCTCCTTTCCAACTGGGAGTCGAGCAAGCTGCTCTAGAGCCAGTATGGGCTGAGTGCTAACTGTCTCCGGGGTGTGTAACCACGGAAACTACAGGATAATTGTCAGGATTTTGGATCACGAGCAGAGTTCACGCTGGAGCCGCCATGCTGCTTGGGTTCTCGAGCACCCCCTCCCTGGGATTCATTTTTTACTGCAACCTTTATCACACATTCCAAGTGACTGCTCTTTTCTGCCAACTCAAGCTGCTTCACTGAATCTAATATTTTCACTTCTTTACAACAAAGTAACAGCCATGAACACCTTCAACTTTTCTTGCCTCCATTATGGCAAGACATTTGCCCATTGTTCCAAACTGGTTATCTGTAACATCATCAATGGGTCCAAAATACATCAGCAAGTCTTCCAATGTGTGCTGGCTGCAAAGAATTCCTCTCACTGGCCCAGATTGCCCTCAGTTCATTGCTTGCTGGAAAAAAGTCCAATTTAGACTGTTGTCTTAATCAAAAACAGTTACCTCCTAATGTCCTAAGGACAATAAATCCTGAATGGAATGTCCTTACCCGAAGGCAAGGGAAACTGGACCCTAAAAGAGCACAGCTGAAAGAGCATAGGGCTCTCCATGACCTGAATAGGGACAGATTGTAAATGGAGAAGAAGCTGGCGGATGAGCTTCAGCAAAAGGAAAAAGGCAGAGCCTTGTAATTTGAGCACAGGAAATGAGGTGGAAACAGCCAAAGCAACCAACACAAGTTAAGGAGTTACCACATGAGGGGCAACATGCAGGTCACCTTACAGCAAAAGAAGACAAAGAGGGGGGGTTGTTTCCTTCCTTCTATTGGCCCATCGTAGATTTCAAGTAGATAATTACTGTAAAATGTTTCTGAATTGCCGGTTGTCTGGTAAGTGGTAAGCTCTAGGGATGGGCAAAAGGGCCCCTTGTGCGATTGACAGTAGTAGAGATACATTTTAAATGGGTTGGGGTTGAAATTGTTGGCTCCTGTGAACTGTCTACCATCCCTGGGAGCTGGTTAAATTAAGTGGTTGTGGACCATGTGTTAAGATGGATTTCTGAACTCTGTCCTGGAGGGGCAGAGGTTCAAAAGGCCAGCCTAGTTTCTTGGAACAGGGTAACCTCTGGACAAGCCAGACTAATCAGGGTAGCGATGGCATCGGTCAAGACTAGGTCTCAAGAGGGGTGAGGGTGACTGAAAGCCCGCAATGAGCACACAAAGCAAGGACACTTACAAATTACTCCAGGCAGGTGTTATATTAAAAATATAGACACATTTATTACAAGGCCTTTGTAACATCGACCATAGTAAAGAATCACGATAAAACTCAAGTAAACCAACACATCACAATCAATACAATAGATATATACAAGACCGAGGGGTCTAACGAGTTAGGAGCACGAAATATGCAGACCACCTAGATGGGGAGGAAAACAGGCAGTGCAAGTATTTGTTAGGCCCAATTCGACATCAGAGACCACCTAACTAGAAGGAAGTCCGAGCCCTACAAAGAGTGGAGCCTTGTGCTCAAAAGTACCTGCACACGTGGGTCCCAACGGGCCAAGGAGTGTCTCTTCGGGGAAATCAGGAAGTTCAGAGAGGTGAACAAATGATGGTGAACAGACCTCCGCTACTCAAGCGCAGCCTTCACTTGTGGGCAGAAGCAGGGCGCGAGTACGGAGAAAGGGGTGCTGCTTTCCAACAGTGGGGGAAAGCCACAGGCTTCTGCAGGAGGGAGACCGGTTCAGGATATTGACTACTCACCGGTCCCCGATGCAGGCAGACCCAGGCTTCTCTGAGTTAGTTTCTTCGCTGGCAAATTCAGATGCGATCAGAGGGACATCTCGGCGCCATGTAGATTCTGCGGCAGCAGAAGTCAGGGTCGAGGGTGTCCCAAACGCAGCGAACACACACAGATGGTTCCCTCAGCAGGGCAACTCGGCAGCCGCTTGTATTCCAGGCCCAATGTACACTTCTCACTTCAGACCTGGGAACGCCAAGTGTACGAAGCGTGTGAGCGTGTCGAGGGCTTGGATTTCAGCAGCAGTCAGACAGCGGTAACAGAGCAAGGTTCCTGTGTAGGCTGGTCAGTCCGCTGGATGGCCCAGGGACGCTTCCGAAGGCTTACGTACAGGAGTTGGTGAAGATGCCGAGAATAATTGTTCCCACTATTCCAAAGGGTCGAAGCACCAGTACAGGCCTTCTCGTTTGATCAGAGGCAGAGGGGTCTCACAGGACGACAGCAGTGCAGGGTGCCAAACCTTCAGCGGGTCAACAGCGATTCCTCGACTCAGCTTCTCAGTTGCAGGATACTTGGCTCCTTTATCCTTTGTTCGTGAGAACTCAGGAGATCGACATGGTAGTGGTGTTTCCAGCCTCCTCTTATCCAGGGTTCCCTTCGCGTCAAAACGGAGAGGGCTCAATGGGAGATCTGCTCACAAAACACTCACACCATACGTGGACCTATCACGGACCACGGTGGTCCCAGGCATTCAAGACACACTAGACTCTCTGGCACCCAGGATGTATATTGGGACCAGACATCCCAGCCCACATCCTGGAGGCTCACAACAGGCATGTAGAAGCCAGCAAAAGCATCTGTGTTTTGCGGGAAAATACATGCCCAAATAAGGATGGCCCCGGGTCGGCTCGACCATGGGAAGGTGAAGGGGCAAGACGGTCAGCGGACAGGACAGAGAACCTCGTGGTCTGGCCATTTTGGAAGCCAGGCCACCCATTTTGGCCAAACGCGAGAAGCGCGGTTAACAGGGCAAAAGGGAGTTCAGAACACAAAGAAACGATCGCTGCCACCAGTCCCGTCCGTGACATACTTTCACAGTTCGTTATAAATCCATTGAGAGTTACTAGGGCCTGTAGAATGACTAGAGACCCAAGAGTGCAGTAGCTTAGCTTACAGTGCCCTCTTGTGCCATGTTGTGCGAAAGCTGCAACATGAGAAAAGAACTACAGAAAACAACGTTTCCCGGTACTGACTGTCTTAAGGGCATGTCAGTTTTCCCGTAAGAATGGAGCGAAAGCCCAGAGGAGTGCGGCGGAAGGCTGCGCTTCTCTGGCAAAGTCTAGATCAGGGTGTAAAACAACAGCAAAAAGTTTGGGGGTTGCACATGGAAGGAAAATTACCTACAATATGAAATCTTTCCTAACAACCAGGTGACCAGTGTTCGGAGCATTCAGGTGCATCAGCATGGGAGAGGAAGAGAGGAAGAGAAAAAGCAGAAGCGAAAAGAAAGGACTTGAGTTGCTTCCAGAACTGGAGGTGGTTCTGCTGAATTTTGAGAGAGGCAAGGAGGCTGTTCCAGAGGGAGGCCCCAGCCGATGAGATAAATCTGCCCCAACTCCCTGCTTGGAGAAGCGTCTGACCCTCAGAGAGTTGGAGGTGGATGAGAAGAGAGCTCGAGAAGGAAGATAAACCACTTGAGTAACTTCAGATTCTTTCATTATCATAAAGACTTGATGAAACTAGGGCTTGACCAAGGAAGTCAATATGATACAATGTTTAGTTTGACAAGTTCCTTATGGACTAGGGGACCTTTTCCTCTGGCTGCCATGCCATTGGCTGGGTCACCTGTTGATAGGGAAGACTCTGGGCATGATATTCTACAATAGGTTACTGAGTCTACTTCATCACAATGGCCATACGCCATTTCAAGTGGTTATCGTCTGTAGGGACCTGAAAGATAGTCCCAAAGAGCATTTTAGGATCCAGATGATAGAGAAGCAATATTCTCCCACAGCCACCCATCTTAGCCTTTCATTTATGAACTGGTGCATGATACAATCTGCAGGGTGTTCTCTGCTCTCAAGTTGTGTAGCATGGCACCAACCCTTAGTTTAGATGCAGGGGTGTAAACAAAGAAATTCTGGCTAAACTCCAGAGTTTTGTGATGTGTTTCAGTTGAAATTACTTTCACAGCTGTTTGCTATAGGCCAGGGCTGTTGGAGGGGCGGATATGCTTCCACAGTTGGTCACAACATTTCCGTAGCACCTGTTGAGCCTTAAAAAGGCTTTAAACTTGGTCTAAGTGGAAAGGGGCGCCCAGTCGGGAAGTGCTGGCATCAAGGTGGGAAGACCTTTATTTTGCCACCTCTAGCCTCATGCTGAAGTAACCTACAGAGCTCACTTGGCATTTAGATGCCTTTATGGTTAGCGTGGCTATCTGGAACGCCTCCAACATTACAGTGAGAATATAAAGATGTTCTTCCCATAAGGAGGTGAAGATAACAATGAGGTGACAATCCTCCAGCTCGGTGAGATCATGGCTCACCAGGCCTTGTGGCAGTTGCATTCTTCGAAACAACGTACATTGCTTTGGACTGGTTCAAGCCCGCTGGAGTAGAAAACACTGTTCTGTTGTTGGCACATGCAGAGTGGGTGCCAGGTTGATGCACTCGTACCTCAACATTAGGTCAAAGGTTGTCAGGAACTGAGTCTAAGCTCCTCAGATATTGGGATGCAATGTGCAGCTGCATTTATGACAGCATTAGCCTGTGTAAACCATGCAAAACCACTGATTTACGAACCAGTTCTAAAAGGATCATGGACTCTGGAAGGGTTAAATCGGTCCTGTGTCCAACTTCTTGGCAATCTCAGACTGGATGAGTTCTTAGACCTTAACTGACATGGGGTATGTTTTATTTTTTTACAGGGATACTGCCCCCCATTGTGATTACAGCACAATTTAAGACCTTTGTAGCGAGGGGAAAGAGTAGGAAAAAATGGCCTTAGCTAAGCTAGCCCTTCAGCCGTATTGCTGCCTGGGTGCCAGTTATTTAGAAAGTTTCACTCTTTCCACCAAGTAATGTGTGTCATTGCCTTTTATTAGGTTGGGGAAAGACTCATTTTCTCCCTCTTCCTTGTTATAGACTACACATAAGGAAGCCACTTTCTTACTTCTTAGTAAAGGTGTGATCCTGTTTACATAGAAAGCTCTACGGGGATCAATATGTGTTGCTTTGGCCACCAAGCCAATCCCCTTGCCTTTCACAACCCATGCCTATGTAGTCTGCATCGCAATGAACCTCGTGATAATCAGTCAGAGTTGACTTATGGTCAAACCACTCCATGATCAACACCTGGATAGTCTTCATGTTATCCTTTGCTTTGTTCATGGACTAGTCCCATTGTTTATAGAGGCACAGTACATAGTTCAGCACATCTTGGGATGGACTGAAAGGGGTTTCCCTGACAACCCCCATTGACAAAGGAGAGAACGCACTTCACAGGATAACCAAATAGAAATTCCAAATAACTGAAGCCCATCCCTTCTGTGGTACCTCCCTGTAGGCTAACAGCAAGCATTGTATTGAAGCACTTGACTAGGCCATTGATCAGAAGGTTGTACCTTCTTGTAGGCAGTTGAGAACTTATCACTCCACACTCTGTCAACATATTCTTCTTGTAAGAGGACTTGAACTTGCAACCGCTGACCGTCTTGCTCCCTTCACCTTCCCCAGGTCGAGCCGACCCGGGGCCTTCCTTATTTGGGCATGTACTTTCCCGCGAAACACGGATGCTTTCGCGGGCTTCTACAGGCCTTGTGTGTGCCTCCAGGATGTGGGCTGGGATGTCTGGACCCAATACACATCCTGGGTGCCAGAGAGTCTAGGATGGTGTAAATGCCTGGGACCACCGTGGTCCGTGATAGGTCCACGTATGGTGTGAGTGTTGATGAGCGGATCTCCCATTGGTTCCCTTCTGTTTTGGTGCGAAGGGAACCGTGGATAAGAGGGGGCTGGAAACGCCACTACCATGTCGATCTCCTGAGTTCCCACAAACGAAGGAATACAGGAGCCAAGTATCCTGCAACCACGAGGCTGAACCGAGGAATCGCTGGTGACCCGCTGAAGGACTTCTCCTCTGCACTGCTGTCGCCTTGTGAAACCCCTTTTTACCTCTGATCGAACCAGAAGGCCTGTACTGGTACTTCGACCCTTGGAATAGCGGGAACAGCTATTCTCGGCATCTTCACCATCTCCTGCACGTAAGCCTTCGAAAGTGTCTCTGGGCCATCCAGCAGACTGACCAGCCTACCCAGGAGTCTTGCTCTGTAACCGCCGCCAGGTTGTGTAGTATTTCGAGTCCTTGTCACTCTCACACGATTCGTACACTTGGCGTTCCCAGGTCTGAAGTGAGTAGTGTACATTTGGCTGAGATACACACGGCCGCTCCGTTGCCCTGCTGTGGTAACAAACTGTGCGGGTTCACTTCGTTTGGGACATCTTTTACTCAACTCTGCTGCTGCAGAATCTACACAACGACGAGACGTCCCCTGCTCTCCTGAACCTGCCAGCGACTGAAACTGACGCGGAGAAGCCTGGGTCTGCTTGCATCGGGGACCGGTGAGTAGCATAGCTAGGAACTGGTCGCCCTCCTGCAGGAGCCCATAGCTTTTCCCCGCTGTGTCAAAACAGCACGCCTTTCCGTACTCTCGCTCTGTTTCTGCCCACAGTGGAGGCTGCGCTTGAGTCGCGGAACTCTGTTCTTCTTCATTTGTGCACTAAACTGAACTGCCTGATTCCCTCGAAGAGACTCCCCATTTTGCCCCTTGGCACCAGCGTGTGCAGGTACTTTTGAGCACAAGGCTCCACTCTTCGTAGGGCTTGGACTTCCTTTTAGTTAGGTGCCTCTGAAGGCAGACTGGGTCTAAGCATTATTTCGCACTGCCTGTTTTCCTTCCCTTTTAGGTGGACTACACATTTCGTGCATCTAACGCTTTAGACTCGTTTGTATTTGTATATATATTGTATTGGTTTGGTATGTGTTGGTTTACTAGAGTTGTATTGTGATTTCTCGCTACAGTCATTGTTTTAAAGGCCTTGGAATAAATGTGTATATATTTTTAATATAACACCTGTTTGGAGTAGTTTGTAAGTGTCCTTGCTTTGTGTGCTCATTGCGGGCTTTCAGTCACCCTCACCCCTCTTGAGACCTAGTCTTGACCGCCGCGATCGCTACCCTGATTGGTCTGGCTTGTCCAGAGGTCACCCTGTTCCAAGTAATTAGGTTGGCCTTCTGAACTTCTGCGCCGCCAGGACAGAGTTCAGAAATCCGTCTTAACAAATTGGTGTACAGCAGTGGGATACGACTGAAGGTATCCAGTGTTGCGCACGAACTAAGGCATTTCAAGTTATTCCTACCAGGACACGTAGTGAATTGTTATAGTTTAACTTTAAAAAGGCCATAGTCTTATCTAACGGTATGGAAAGAAATACCTTGTTAACTTTAAATGCTTCCAAATCAGAAACATTGAAAAAGATGTGTGCAGAGAGAGGTGTTTCCTCTCAAGGCACGAAATTGGATATGATCCAAAGAATCGTGGCGTGGCAAGAAGCGCAGCTTGACGCTATAACTTCTGAGGACAGTGCGGAAGGAGGTGGGGCTGCTCTCACTGGTAGAACCGACGGTTCTGCCGCTGCACTGATCCACCGTGATCACGAGGACAGGGAGGATGTGATGTCTAATGTTTCCTCTGCCAGTGTCGATGGGGAGGCCATGCTTGAATTCAAGAAGCAAGAGCTGCTGTTTAGGCAGAAGGAGCTTGAGTTCAATATGGCCAAACTACAGGAAGAGCTTGAGTTCAATAGGGTCAAGCTAAAAATCGAACAGGTAGAAAAACAGAAAGACAGGGATCACCAGTTGGAACTGGCCAAGCCTCAGGTTGCAAATGGGTCCAAGGGTCCTGGATATGGGTCTGGAGCCTCCTTTCATCCACAGTTTCCGAAAGATCTGCTCAGTGTGTATGAGGAAAGGAATGACATTATGGACTAGCTGAATACGTTTGAGTATGCATGTGAAGTTCAAGAAGTTGACAATGCTGATAAGATTGCCTGGTTACTCAGCAGACTGCCCCATTCTGGCTGTAGTGCCATTATGGAAATGTCAAAGGCTGAGCGAGCTGATTTTGCAATGTTAAAGCAAACTCTCATTTTAAAGTTTGGAAAGACTCCGGCCCAATATTTAAAACGATTCCGAGAGTACAAGAAAAAAGAAGGTGGTACTTGGGTATCTTACGTCACCGAATCCTTAAAAAACTTTACTGGCTGCGTCGAAGGTTATAAGGTTTCTACCTTTGAAGGCATGATAAATCTGGTCATGCTGGAACACATTTTTGCATCTTCTTCCCCGGAGCTTAAGCAGCATTTGGCCGATTCGAAGGAGATAGATCCTAAGAAGCTGGCCATTGCAGCAGACTTATGGGTGTCACATCGAGTGTCCCATAAGGACAAAACTCATCCTGGTAAGCAGGAGGAAGGGAAAAAGTCCAAAGATAAGGAGGGTGGAGAATCTGATAAATCTTCTTCTCAAAAGGGCCACAAAAAGAAAAATAAGGGTAAGACACAAGAGAACTCACAGGGTAGTGGAGGTCAGCCTCCGAAACAGAACTCTGGTTACAATAAGCCTCCCTATGTAAACAGACCCAATGGATCTTGTTTTGCTTGTGGAGCAACTGACCACGTGAAGGGGGATCCCCGGTGTAAGGTTAAACCTTTGGGGGTCCACTCCGCTAATCTGGCCTTCTCCTCCTACGAGGAAGAAGAGATTACAGGAGCATCCTTCTCATCAGACTCATTTCCCAGCGGGATAGAAGCTGAGGTAGTTTTAGTTTCCCTGGGTTCCTGGGAGCCTAAAGTCGCAGAGGCTTATGCTAGGATTCCAGATAATACCAAGCACTACTTTAAAGACAGTGTGCTGATCAATGGAGTAGATACTCCAGCTCTTAGGGATAGTGGGTGCAGTCGAACTGTAGTGGATTCTACCTTGGTAGACTCAGAGGACGTTGCCAGAGCTACTCTGATGCCCACTAAGTTGGCTGACGGCCCACTCCGTATGTTCCCAGTAATACCTGTAAATCTTACTTTAAATGGTACAGCAGTCAGGATTCCAGCGAGCATTCAGAGAAACGTCCCAGGAAAGGTCTTGTTAGGTAATGATCTCAGAGCTTTAGGGCTCGTAGGAGACACTGCCGAAAGACCCTACACACGGTCTCAAGCACGGGCAGCATTGGCCAAGACCAATACGCCGCCCCAGCTGAAGGGGAAACCCAAGGCGAAAGGAGTAAACAAGTCAAGTCGAGGGAAAGAGAATATTCCCCCGAGCTCGCCTACCACTGCGGTGGAGGAAGTTGGTCAATCGCCCGGGCCTGACAAGGAGGTGGCGATGCCTGAAGTATTTGACCCCAACGACCATCCTGAACTAAAAACTTGTTAGTGGAAGGTGGTCCTGATAGGGACAAATTCAGTAAAGGCCAACGTGAGTGCCCATCTCTGGAAGGCCTAAGGAGACAGGCCTGCTCCCAGCTTGAGGGTGAACCTCCTGGGACGCATCGGATTTATTGGGAAGGTGGACTCCTCTATAGTGAGCCCACAGAGTCTACAGAAGGAGAACATAGGAGGTTGGTGGTTCCCCTTGCTGTTAGACCCTTCCTCCTGCAGTTGGCGCATGAAGTGCCCCTTGCTGGCCACCTTGGTATTAAGAGGACCAAGCAAAGGTTATCCATGCACTACCACTGGCCCAAGATGGGGGTGCAAGTAGAAAGTCACTGCAGGAGTTGTGCCTCCTGCCAGTTATCTGGTACGGTTGGCTCGACAATCCAAGCTCCATTGGTACCACTCCCAGTTGTGGGAATACCATTCAAAAGGGTAGGGATCGACATCGTTGGTACCCTTGACCCGCAAACATCCTCGGGCAATAGGTTTATCCTGGTGCTGGTCGACCATGCAACCAGATATCCTGAGGCAATCCCATTGAAAACTGTAACTGCCAAGTCAGTTGCAAAAGCGTTACTTGGCATATTTACTAGGGTTGGCTTCCCTAAAGAAGTTGTGTCGGATCGTGGCAGCAACTTTATGTCAAAATATATGCAGGCTATGTGGAAAGAATGTGGGGTCACCTACAAGTTCTCTTCTGCATACCACCCCCAGACCAATGCTCTGGTGGAACGTTTCAACAGAACGTTAAAAAGCATGATTGGGGCTCTGGAAGAACCTCAGAGAAGAAAATGGGATCTTCTTTTACCATGCTTACTGTTTGCCTGCCGAGAGGTACCACAGGAGGGTGTTGGTTTCAGCCCCTTTGAACTTCTGTTCGGTCATCCTGTACGGGGACCCTTAGCCATAGTCAAAGAGGGATGGGAGATGCCCACTCCCCCTGTTACTACCAACGTAGTAGATTATGTGCTGGGGCTCAGAAAACGGATGGTACTTCTGATGGGCTTGGCTAGTGATAAATTGAAGGCAGGACAAGCGCTGGTGAAACATTGGTACGACCAGAAAGCTTCCCTCATCAACTTTACACCTGGTCAGCAAGTCCTGATCATGAATCCCATAAGGCCTTGAGCTTTACAGGACAAATGGTCAGGCCCTTACACAGTGGTGGAGCCCCTGGGTGAGGTTAACTATTTAGTGGACCTTGGAAGGCCTGGACAGGCTCCAAAAGTGTTTCACGTAAATAGGCTGAAGGCTTTCGTCCCAAGAGTCGAAATCGCAGCACTGCTACTGGCTTCAGATGTTGAGGAAGAGGAGTCTGAACCTCTGCCCGACCTGTTCCAAAGCGGTCCTTCAGATAGCTCCTTTGAGGGTGTCCGAGTGGCCCCTCACCTGACTTCTGATCAGCAGGCTGAGGTGAAAAGTTTGCTTAGGCAGTTTTCCCCCCTGTTTTCACAGTCACCTGGTTTGACACCTTAGTGCAAACATAACATAGACACAGGAGACAGTGTACCTACCAAAAGTAGGGGATACAGGATGTCAGACAAAGTATGGTCTTATATCAAGACCGAAGTCAACAAGATGTTAGACCTTGGGGTGATTGAACCCTCTAGTAGTCCTTGGTCCAGCCCTGTGGTTTTGGTTCCAAAGGCAGGCACTTCTGAATTGAGGTTCTGCGTGGATTACAGGGCTCTGAATGCTGTCACCAAGACAGATGCACACCCCTTGCCTCGAACAGATGAGCTGGTGGATACTTTGGGTGCCTCCAAGTACCTCAGCACGTTTGACCTCAATGCTGGCTATTGGCAAATAGCATTAGCAGAACATGCCAAGGAGAAGACAGCGTTTTCTACTCCCGACGGCCTTTACCAATTCAGGGTAATGCCGTTCGGGTTGAAAAATGCACCTGCCACTTTCCAGAGGCTTGTGAATCATGTGTTGAATGGGTTGGACGAATTCTGTCTTGCATATCTGGACGATATACCAGTTTTCAGTGCCACCTAGGAAGACCATGTGAAACACCTCGGGATTTTGCTCCAGGCTCTTCAGAAAGCACACTTGACCATAAAGGCTAGTAAATGCCAGATTGGACAAGGCTCCGTGGTTTACCTTGGACATGAAGTAGGTGGAGGGAGGATACAGCCTCTTCCCAGTAAAGTACAAGCAGTACAAGACTGGCCTATCCCCACTACACAGACCCAAGTGAGAGCCTTCTTAGGACTCACGGGGTATTACCGAAACTTCGTGGCAGACTATGGCACCATAGCTGCCCCTCTGACTGCCCTCACCACTCCGAAGAAACCCAAGAAGGTAACTTGGACCGACGAGTGTGAGAAGGCCTTCAATGGCTTAAAAGACTCCTTGTGCCAGGCCCCTGTCCTCAGGGCCCCTGATTATCAAAGACCTTTTATCGTGCAGACGGACGCCTCTGACACTTGGATAGGAGCTGTACTATCGCAAGTAGATGAGAAGGGTAAGGAACACCCTATTGGTTTTATTAGTCTCCAGCTTAAGGACAGAGAGCTCAGATGGTCCACAGTGGAGAAAGAATGTTTCTCCGTTGTGTGGGCCCTATGGAAGCTGAGGCCCTACCTCTATGGGACCCACTTCACTGTGCAAACTGACCATAAGCCCTTAAAGTGGCTAATGAACATGAAGGGGGAGAATCCAAAGTTGCTTAGGTGGTCCATAAGTCTACAAGGCTTCGACTTCACTATTGAGCATAGGCCAGGTGTCCAACATAGCAATGCTGATGGGTTGTCCAGAATGTTTAACCAACCTGAACAAGAGACTCATCCAGGGGTGGATTAGTTCCCCCTGTCCATAGTCTGGGAAGGGCGAGTGTTAGGAAAGATTTCTTAATTGTGGGTAATTTTCCTTCCATGTGGCAACCCCTAAACTTTTTGCTGTTGTTTTCACCATGATCTAGACTTGCCAGAGAAGTGCAGCCTTCTGCCGCACTCCTCTGGGCTTTCGCTCCATTCTTACGGGGAAACGGACATGCCCTTAAGACAGTCAGTACCGGGAAACGCTGTTTTCCGTAGTTTCTTTATCATGTTGCGGCTTTCGTGCAACATGACACAAGAGGGCACTGTAAGCTAAGTTACTGCTCTCTTGGGTCTCTAGCCTTCTACGGGCCCTAGATACTCTTTTTGGATTGTAACTGATCGGTGCAAGTGAATCACAGACGGGAATGGTGGCAGCGATCGTTTCTTGTGTTTTTGAGCTCCTTTTGGCGTTTTAAGCGCGTTTCTCGCGCTTAGCCCAAAATGGTGGCCTCGCTCCCAAAATGGCCAGACCACGAGGCTCCTTTCTCCTGTCCGCTGACCGTCTTGCTCCCTTCACCTTCCCCAGGTCGAGCCGACCCGGGGCCTTCCTTATTTGGGCATGTACTTTCCCGTGAAACACGGATGCTTTCGCGGACTTCTACAGGCCTTGTGTGTGCCTCCAGGATGTGGGCTGGGATGTCTGGTCCCAATGCACATCCTGGGTGCCAGAGAGTCTAGGGTGGTGTGAATGCCTGGGACCACCGTGGTCCGTGATAGGTCCACGTATGGTGTGAGTGTTCCGTTTTGGCGCGAAGGGAACCGTGGATAAGAGGGGGCTGGAAACGCCACTACCATGTCGATCTCCTGAGTTCTCACGAACGAAGGAATACAGGAGCCAAGTATCCTGCAACCACGAGGCTGAACCGAGGAATCGCTGGTGACCCGCTGAAGGACTGCTCCTCTGCACTGCTGTCGCCTTGTGAAACCCCTTTTTACCTCTGATCGAACCAGAAGGCCTGTACTGGTACTTTGACCCTTGGAATAGCGGGAACAGCTATTCTCGGCATCTTCACCATCTCCTGCACGTAAGCCTTCGGAAGTGTCTCTGGGCCATCCAGCAGACTGACCAGCCTACCCAGGAGTCTTGCTCTGTAACCGCCGCCAGGTTGTGTAGTATTTCGAGTCCTTGTCACTCTCACACGATTCGTACACTTGGCGTTCCCAGGTCTGAAGTGAGTAGTGTACATTTGGCTGAGATACACACGGCCGCTCCGTTGCCCTGCTGTGGTAACAAACTGTGCGGGTTCACTTCGTTTGGGACATCTTTTACTCAACTCTGCTGCTGCAGAATCTACACGACGACGAGACGTCCCCTGCTCTCCTGAACCTGCCAGCGACTGAAACTGACGCGGAGAAGCCTGGGTCTGCTTGCATCGGGGACCGGTGAGTAGCATAGCTAGGAACTGGTCGCCCTCCTGCAGGAGCCCATAGCTTTTCCCCGCTGTGTCAAAACAGCACACCTTTCCGTACTCGCGCTCTGCTTCTGCCCACAGTGGAGGCTGCGCTTGAGTCGCGGAACTCTGTTCTTCTTCATTTGTGCACTAAACTGAACTGCCTGATTCCCTCGAAGAGACTCCCCTTTTTGCCCGTTGGCACCAGCGTGTGCAGGTACTTTTGAGCACAAGGCTCCACTCTTCGTAGGGCTTGGACTTCCTTTTAGTTAGGTGCCTCTGAAGGCGGACTGGGTCTAAGCATTATTTCGCACTGCCTGTTTTCCTTCCCTTTTAGGTGGACTACACATTTCGTGCATCTAACGCTTTAGACTCGTTTGTATTTGTATATATATTGTTTTGGTTTGGTATGTGTTGGTTTACTAGAGTTGTATTGTGATTTCTTGCTACGGTCATTGTTTTAAAGGCCTTGGAATGAATGTGTATATATTTTTAATATAACACCTGTTTGGAGTAGTTTGTAAGTGTCCTTGCTTTGTGTGCTCATTGCGGGCTTTCAGTCACCCTCACTCCTCTTGAGACCTAGTCTTGACCGCCGCGATCGCTACCCTGATTGGTCTGGCTTGTCCAGAGGTCACCGTGTTCCAAGTAATTAGGTTGGCCTTCTGAACTTCTGCGCCGCCAGGACAGAGTTCTGAAATCCGTCTTAACGCTGGTCACCCTCTGAACTCGGGCCCAGGCTCCTGCAGGTAGGTCCAGTTGCCCTTGCACTGCCTCTGCGCTCCCCAGCACTTAAGGGTCTGTATCTGCAACCCTACAGTCCCTTCTCTCTGCACTTATGAGACACCCGCTCTATGCACTTGTGAGTTAACTGCACTTCACCCTTTCCCCTGCCCCCTGGCACTTCTCCCCTTCCCTCTTCCCTGCACTTGCATGATCTGAATGACACAAGGCCAGTAAAATCGTTATTTTGTCCTCCCTTTGTTTCCCCCTCCTTGTCTTGTCGCTCCTAGAAACGCTTGTGTACGGGCACGTTATAAATGCCACATCATATATCATATCAGCCTAGAAGGGACTATGGTTTGACGAGCAGTGATACGCCAGACAAGGCATATAGCGTTTTACCTCTGAAATCTCATTAACAGGTTTCAACAGGTAGGAGTTGAGGGCACTATATATAATGTAATATGGCTGAAATGTAACATGGCCGAAATGTAAACAAGCTCTGGCGATAGCCATTGTCATTCCTTAATTTCCTCTGTTGCTAAATGTATCACCACATCCCTAGCTCGTTTTGGATCCCAGACTCTAGTGTGCCGCCACAGGCACATGGACGTGACTGGGCATTGTGATGCCAGCCAGAGTCCTGTGTCGTGCACCTGGAACCATCTCCCTAGTTCTGCTGTAGAAACAGAACACTCTTACTTTGTGCACGGTACACGATAAACGTGCAGTAAGGAATGCACCATTGCTTTCCTTTTCAACATCCTACAAGAGCAAGCTATATTGACAGGCCTACTGCATGTACCAATTTGTGGCTTTGAGTGTGGGAGCGGTATCTGTCATACACTTTTGGCCAGCACTTTACCCTGTGCACTTGTAGCTCTGCTCCGACAGCTTGTATATGGGGGAAGGAGCATTATATCGTGGCTGTACTGAATTGTTATTGTGGCCCAAGGGAGCAGACTGAGTAGCTTGGAGCTGCAGCTGGTATCTAGACTGCAGACTTGCTGTACAGTCCACTTGAGTGAATATGAGGCCTGCACAGGCTCTGCTTCATTGTACTGAGTGATCTCCTAATCAGTGACTGAGCCACTTGTTTGGCCAGGTGATTTTTCAAGTTGATCGACAAAGGGTGTGTTCGAACTTGCTTTCTCTTTCAACTACTTGATTCGGAGTATCTGCAGCTGCAACTGGTGCCACTGGCGATTCAATACTTCCTTGCTGGGAGATGTACTGCAGGGCCGTTTAAGGGTGAACAAAATAGCCGGCATATTGAACTCATCCAAGAAACAAGCCAAACTCAATGTATTCACTGACAACGCAGCATGTGTTGTGGCAGTCAGAGTTCCATTAGATGTTAATTTGGATCCCTGCACACCCAAAGACTCTCTAGCATCCATGATGAACCAGATTCAGCAGAGCATAGACAATGTGGACTAGAAGTAAGATGCCCTGATTACTAAAGGTGATACATCCAACAACAAGATTGAGCAGCTCTGTGCCAGAATGGGTGAGGCTGCGCAGAGGATTGCCGATTCTGAAGCTGCCACATGGCACTTGGAATCAGAGTTGTCCACATTGAAAAAAGATATGACGACTATTAGGGCCAAGAATGAGGATTTGGAAAATAGACTGAGACAATAACATTCAGAATACCGGACTGCCTGAATCTACCCACGCCGCCCGCTGGAGGTGCTTCTTTAGAGAATCCTCCCTGACCTCTTGGAAGGCTGTTGTTGTCAAACCACTTCCAGAATAAGAGAGCGCATAAGTTATTGGGCCCGGGACCTGCACCTGGTCACCACCCAGTCCCTCTGTAGCCAGAAACATTAACTTTAGGGAGAGTTACCTCATTCATAAAGCTGCTTGTGAAAAGGGGGACTTGTAAAAATAGTCTACCAAACTCCTCATTTTCCAGATCGCAGTTCAACAGTCCAGCCTCCAGTACTTGGTACCCAGCATTAGGGTGATGCTTGCCTGGGTGCTTCTAGTGGATCGTCTGGGGGTTCTTTATGCTCACCTGCTGACCCTATAGCGTCTTTGTATTTATAGCTTTAGCGGGGTACATAATCACGTTAGTTCTGGGGAATTCACTGGCAATTGGGGGAATGCCAATGGGGAAGGGAATTGGGACTTGGTAATCTCTTTATTCATACACGTTGGCAATATTATTAGACTAAGACTTTTCAGTGGTCCCATATCCTCTTATTGTGTCTTTTACATGCAAATTGTCTTTCAATTCCATTACTGTGAATTATTGTGTATCATGGAATTTTCACTGACTGAATGATCCTATAGAAACCTGCAAGAACTTCAATAACATTTATGTGCTGTTCTTGAAAGATACCCACCTATTGGACGCAAATCATGGGAAGTTTGCTCGCTTTTCGGGTTCCAACAAGTGGTTTGCCAGCTGGTCCACCTATTCTAGAGGGGTGCTTGTATCGGTGCACTGTAGACTGAGATTTACTCCTGCAAGCAGTGTTATAGATACGGAGGGTAGATATGGAATTGTGACAGTGATCTTGTGGGCTTCAATATGATTTTGGTGAACCTTTATGCAACCAATTATGATTCAACAGACTTTTTTCCTTCCTTGATTTCTAAATGTAATTAATATGTTGGTAGTGAAATGTTAATATACGGGGACTTTAACACTACATTGAACCCCCAATCAGACAGATCTTAAGCGAACACAACTGCAAACCCCCAATCAACTTGCATTATTAAGTACCAGCTGATGTACCCAACGTTGCCTGGGCTTTCATTCCCTCATAGGTACAGGTAATGGTGAACAAACATGTTGTGCAGATTGGTGAAACAGTGTGGAATTGTATAAGGAACAACGCTTCACCAAGCCACAAATCCACAAACAAATTTTGACTTTTGCTGAAATCCAGCGAAAGAGGTGGGGTCTCCAAATGTCATGTAGCCAGAAATGTCCAAAGTTTCCTAAAAGGTAACTGTGCAAAATCTGGTGCAGATTGGTGAAACGGTGTGGAATTGTATAGGGAACATACGCGAAGCCACAAAAATCCACCCACATATTTTCACTTTTGCTGAAATCTGTGGAAAGATGTGGATTGTACAAATGTCATGTAGCCAATAATGTCCGGAGGGTTCTAGCAGGTGACTGTGGAAAATGTGGTGCAGATTGGTGAAACCTTGTGGAATTGTATGGGGAACATATGCAAAGCCACAAAACCAGTGACTTTTGATGAAATCTGTGGAAGGGGTGGGGTGTACGAATGTCATATAGCCTGTAATGCCCAGAGGGTTCTAACAGGTGACTGTGCAACATTTGGTGTAGATTGGTGAAACAGTGTGGTTATGGAACATACAGGAAGCCACACTCCCACACCCACATTTTCACTTTTGCTGAAATCTGGGGAAAGGGGTGGGGTGTCCAGATGTCATCTAGCCAGTAATGTCCGGAGGGTCCTAACTGGTGACTGTGCAAAATCTGGTACAGATTGGTGAAACGGTGTGGAATTGTATATGGAACATACGCAAGGCCACAAACCCACACCCAAATTGCCACTTTTGCTGAAATCCAGGGAAAGGGGTGGGGTGTTGAGATGTCATGTAGCCAGTAATGTCCGGAGGGTCCTAAAAGGTGATTGTGCAACATTTGGTGCAGATTGGTGAAACGGTGTGGCATTGTATAGGGAATATATGCAAAGTCACAAACCCACAAACCCAAACCCAAATTTGCACTTTTGCTGAAATCCAGTGAAAGGGATGGGGTTTCCAGATGTCATGTAGCCAGTAATGTCCGGAGGGTCCTATCTGGTGACTGTGCAATATTTGGTGCAGATTGGTGAAACGATGTGGAATTGTATAGGGAATATATGCGTAACCACAAACCCACAAACCCACACCCAAATTTGCACTTTTGCTGAAATCCAGGGAAAGGGGTGGGGTTTCCAGATGTCATGTAGCAAGTAATTTCCGGAGGGTACTACATGGTGACTGTGCAAAATCTGGTGCAGATGGGTGAAATAGTGTGGCATTGTATAGGGAACAAACACACAGCCACAAACCCACACATTTTCCCTTTTATATTACACAGCCCGCGGTAGCGGCCATGTAGTTATGGTTAAGTTGCTAAACTCAGAGGAATATATATATATATACATATATATATATATATATATATTGTATATAAATATGTTCTATGTAAATGGCTTTTGCAAAAGTGCTATATAAATAACACATCATTATCATCGTTATTAAGAGTTACATGGAGGGCAGGGCATGGGTTGATCTGTGGCGGAAATATCATGGTACTGATATTGATTATACATTTTGCTACTTTGTCCACCATTCCTACTCTACGTTGGATCTTTGGCACAGCTCAGTTAAGATTTCTAGAATGGTGATGGAGTGTAAAATCCTGCCTAGGACCTTTCACAGCCACTCACCCATATTGCTCATGCTCCACTTGCACCTACCAAGATCCTGATTCAGCATTTGGTGCTTTAAATCTCCTGCCCTTAATGACTCAGTCCCCTCAGCTTCTATGGTTTAGGAAACATTTAAGTGTTAAATGAGAGGCTTTTGCATCTCCATAGAAGTTGGCATATGTTTGTCTGGCCAAAAAATGGCACGTAGATACACTGAAGGGGGGTCGTCCAGCAGGTTGTTGTCCTGGATAGTCAACGGCGAGAGAAGCCAAACTGAAATTAACACGATTCTATCAGCAGATGGTAACCTTGTCCGCAGCCTTGAAGAAATTAGCCAACTGTTTATTGACTATTGCCGAATTATTTTGGTTAGATGACATTCAGCCAATGTATTAAATGTACCTATTACACTTGAGGGAATACTTAGTGCTATTAAAGAATTAAACTCTGGCAGGGTGCCTGGTTGTGATCAGCTACTTGTTGAGTTTTGTAAGAAATGTGGAGACATATTAGATGCAAAGCTTCCAGAATTGTACCAGGAAGCTCAGGAGAACATTGTACCCCCTTCTCTACATGATGTGCTCATATTAGTACAACCTAAACCAAAAAAAAGACAGGATGAAAAGCAAAGAGTACTGTCCCCTCTCTGTAAAACTTATATAATAAAATATTTGCCAAGATACTACAGGAAAGCCCCCCGCCCCTCACCGTTACACTGTCCCATAGAACCATATAATGCCTTCTGTACTGTTGAATTCTGGGCTAAGTCCTAGCAGGACATACCTGCATAGTGTGGCATGCAATGGTTTGAAGCGTGTTACTGCTGGCCTACGGTGCCCGTGGCTCGAATCTTGGCTTCTTGGATGCTGGCAGCAGAGGCGCAGACAGGGTAGGGCCTGAGGGGCAAGGCCCACCCCAAATCTGTAAATGCCCCGTCAGCAGCGCTCTGTGGGCATTTACAGATATGTTTGTCAGTGCAGTGGGCCCAACTGCATTAGCTTCAGGCCCCATTTGCTAGACAATCCTGGCTATGCCTCTAGTGCTTCCCAACTCAACAACCCAATCACCCCTTCAGCCCTTCTTACTTGTCTCACAGCACCTCCAATAAGTGATGAATGCATTTTTTGTTGGTAGATTTCCTTCATGAGGCTTAGCAATGCCTGCATTCCTTTTCAAAGGCCCATAGCAGAAAGCAAAAAAGGAGAAAGCATAATAGAGCGGAAAGTAAGTGAAAGACGAGGGGCCAGGGGGGTTGGCAGTAAAAGAAACAGGACCTGGCCTGGCAGAGAGTTAGAAGTTAGGGAACACAACAATGAGCGAGGGACAAGGAAAGATGTCTCAGGCATGCAGCTTTCTGAGTCTTCCCCACTGTGCCTGCAGAAAGAGGCGTCCTATTCCTAGCTTTCACCCAAATGGATACATTTGCCTGGAGAGCCCAGAACTAATGTCACTTAGGCAGAGGGTAAACAGAGGACACTGAGCAGGCACCCCCCTTCATTTTACTATGCTCCTGGATGGCTTCTGGGAGGAAAAAGACACCAGTATTCCAGCAAGATCATCTTCACCTAGGCCACCGTCACTAAGGTGTACAAAGCAGGTTGTGACACTTTCTGGGGCCTCGGCGGCCAGGCCTACTTGGAAGAGCACAGATCCTAACCCTAAGCTGTGTGGGTGGCTGCACCAGAGGGGCTGCATAGCAAATAGGGCTATGCCCATAAGGGCTGTGGTCACGTTTGGGAGTATTATGGATGCGTGGAGGATGCAGGGTGCAGACAACTGCCCATTTCCGTCCAAGTTTAGGCCTTGATTGTCAGTGGTGGAGCCAGCCACTCCAGAATTGAGGAAGGTGAAGGCAGAAAGCAGCCCTCTCACCCCCCAGGGCAAAGCGTGGGAAAGGCTTGCTACAGCAAGAGTTTTTCAAATCTTTCACTTCTGATAGCAGAGTGTTTACATTTAAAAATCATGAACAAGCAGCAATAAGAAAGCATTCAGCAACAGAGGACAGAAGACTGCCCTGCGCATATCAATACACCCCAATGACAAAGTCAAAGATTTACTTGACCTGCTTAGCTATTAGTGGCTCACACCTCACAATGATTATCATCTCTCGTGAAACAAAACATCCTCTGAATTGGAATGAAAGATAGATCTAATGTGTCAAAGGAAGGCAACGTGAAATTCAGTTTCCTGCTCTCAAAGGAAGGAGGGTCGACAGCCCAATGGGTTAATGCACCTACTACAGCCTCCTATGTGTAGCCTGCCAGAGACACATTATTTTTTGCTGGTGAGATGCTGAGACAGGTTCGCTTGCTATGCAGGGGCTGGTGGTCACCTCACAGCACCTCGAAAAGGTGTCCTGTTAGAGTCCCAGTGCAATTATCTTATCAACCATGACCCGCAGATTACACTTTTTCCCCTCGTTTTGTCCAGTCAGTTGGGACCATAGAGACAAGCTTTTGTATGGGTTTTACCAAGGCCAGAGTGCAGAAAACAAAGGCACAACTGTTAGTGGGAACGCAGGTATTGAAGGGGCATTAGCTGTAGGCTGATCGCGTAGGGCAATGCAAACCCATTTTCAATCGAAAAATGTTTTTTATTAAAAAAAACATCACCAGGAGATACCGGACATTGGATTAGAACTCCAGCAGTCCAAGCCCAAGCCCTTACCACTTGAGCCACTGGTGGCTGTGCTTCTGAGTGTAACTTTTGGGCGTGTATATCTTTCTACTGTATGCCCCTGTGAGCATACCCATTTGCATTGTGAAACATATTCACTGAAGCCAACGAGGATAGAACATCTGGCCCCCCACTCCACCGAATACCAGCTAACTGCAGTTGCCTAGAGGTTAAGTGCTTGCATTACAGTGCTGGGGCCCTGGGTTCGATCCCTGCTCTCAGCACATAAACTGAATAGTTGGGTAATCTCCTTTCGCAGTTGCGGGTACCCCCACTCCTTCTAAAAGGTTCAGTGGTTATGAAAAGAGTTCCCTGGTAAAGGGAGGGTGGAAGAAAGCAGAGAGGCAGGACTGTGGCGATGAGGAAGTGCAGGATAAAGTAGGAGGCAGGGCAGGCTAAAGGGGGTGGTAGGGCTCGATGAATGGGTCCCTGTGGAGAGGAGGAGGGGATGAGTGAGTGAGGATAGGTCTAGAGGCCCTGGGGATGTAGGATAAAGTGGGCCCCGGGGAGACAGGGAATAAGTCGTCACTGGGGAGTGTGTCATGGGGGAAGAGGGCCCTGAATTGTGGAGGGTGGGGTGTGTAAAGGAGGGTCCTAATGTGGGGAAAAGTGGCATTAAGGAGGAAAAAAAGGGTGCCCAGTGGAGGGTGGAATTGACCCCACAATGGGCTGCCATTTTTTTAATCCATGTTTAGCGAGTGCTGCCTGGGAGCTCTACCATCAGCTGGGTGCTGTACTGACAGCGGCCCTCGCCACAGGCTGTTCTTACCTCTGACCACCCTCCATCTTGCTGGCCATGCCCCCTCCTGCCATTACACTGTCCCCCGGCCGCATATAATGTCTCTTTCGGGGTGAAGCCTGGGCTAAGTCCCAGCTGTCTGTAGCTGTCCATGTCAACACAGTCAGAAGTATCTATCAGAGCACACCTTATTACTCAAAAACTAAATAACTATTTAGAGAAATTTTATTACAATTCTGGGTGCTGGGGAGGAATACACGTCCTGACACTGAAGCATGTGTTAAACGTAAAACAAAAGGTGTCTAAACTTAAAGACACTACCGTCCCCTGCACACCTTACAAGCTGAAATAAATCAGTCAAATTTCATAACATTTGCACTTTTATATATAGAAAGAATTGTCAATTTAGAACATAGGTAACAAAATATCTTCATAAAAGTACAGAAAAAAGGTATCAACTGACTTCCAATATGGCCAGCATGAAAAACAAATCAAACCAGACAAACAAAAAATAAAAAATAAGCTCCCAATTTTGAACTGCAGCTTCAAGCTCTACGCGTTTCGGGGACTATCCCCTTCTTCAGGAGCAAAAATATCTGCAAGTATAGATATATATACAATTAGAGGACATCTCACATAACATTAAAAGTTTGGACAAACTAAACACATTAAATAAAGAGAATACATTAAATAATTATGTACACATAAATCCAACCACAATTCTACATAACATACACAAGTGGTTGTATATTCACAGTGGTACAACTGCTATGGCTCCAAATGTAAATCTCAAAATGCATTAAAACCTAAAACACTTATACGTATGTACCTCACAGTGGGAATGTTGTCAAAGAAAATAGAGTCTCTGTCTGTGCATCTGTCTGTGCACGACGTACACAGAACCAGGATCCCTGCGGATACTCCTGCCGTCCTCAACAAGTGAAATGTTATTGCCGAACTCTGGAATACCAAAGCATATCTATCAGCTCCAATTACACGTAGTTAAATCACCAAACCTTAATGACTAAACAACTAGTTCAAAAAACACCTATTACTCATTGGCAACTAATCTGTGCAGCTCAACGATCACCAAAATCCACACCCTTGTGCCACCACATCATCTTTGTGCCAACACATCAACTTAACACAGAAAATTAAGAAGCCCAAATCCTCAAAGAAAACCCAAAACTTAAATTGTGCAACTCTTCCAACATATATTATTTACCTAAGGCAAATCAATAGCCAATCTAATCCAAATTCAGGACTTCCAGTACCCCACATCCAATGTAAAGCATCCTGCTGATTATTGAAATGTATAATGCAACTAAAAAACAAACACAAAATATACCATTTACAAACTAACACCACCTTTCCAATACAAACATAAATAAATATAAACACATCCACACAGCTTAAACTTACTTCCAGAAGCGCACCTCTTCACCTCAGATTCAACGGCTCCTCTCCAATTCACACGTAACAGATCCCAACCCACAACACACTTCCTGGCTCATTTTATACGAGGCATGGCTTTTCCAGGCTCCAGTCACTGACCTGTTTAGACCTAATTGTTGTCTGCATGCCAGATGTAGCCCCTATTACCAGGAGGCGTGGCTTTTCCAGGCTGCAGTCACTGACCTGTTTAGACCTAATTGTTGTCTGCATGACTGATATAGCCCTTTATTCCATGAGGTGTGTCTTTTCCAGGCTCCAGTCACTAACCTGTTTGGACCTAATTGTTATTTGCATGCCTGATGTAGCCCCTATTACCAGGAGGCGTGGCTTTTCCAGGCTGCAGTCACTGACCTGTTTAGACCTAATTGTTGTCTGCATGACTGATGTAGCCCTTTATTCCATGAGGCGTGTCTTTTCCAGGCTCGAGTCAGTGACCTGTTTAGACCTAATTGTTGTCTGCATGCCTGATGTAGCCCCAATCAATGAGGCGTGGATTTTCCAGGCTCCAGTCACTGACCTGTTTAGACCTAATTGTTGTCTGCATGCCTGATGTAGAACCTCATTCCATGAGACGTGGCTTTTCCAGGCTCCAGTCACTAACCTGTTTGGACCAAATTGTTGTCTGCATGCCTGATGTAGCCCCTATTACCAGGAGGTGTGGCTTTTCCAGGCCGCAGACACTGACCTGTTTGGACCTAATTGTTGTCTGCATGAATGATGTAGCCCTTTATTCCATGAGGCGTGGCTTTTCCAGGCTCCAGTCACTGACCTGTTTAGACCTATTTGTTGTCTGCATGCCTGATGTAGCCCCCCATTCCATGGGGCGTGTCTTTTCCAGGCTGCAGTCACTGACCTGTTTAGACCTAATTGTTGTCTGCATGCCTGATGTAGCCACCCATTCCATGAGGCGTGGATTTTCCAGGCTCCAGTCACTGACCTGTTTAGACCTAATTGTTGTCTGTATGCCTGATGTAGCCCCCATTCAATGAGGCGTGGATGTGGATTTTCCAGGCTCCAGTCACTGACCTGTTTAGACCTAATTGTTGTCTGCATGCCTGATGTAGCCCCTAACACCAGGAGGCGTGGCTTTTCCAGGCTGCAGTCACTGACCTGTTTAGACCTAATTGTTGTCTGTATGCCTGATGTAGCCCCCATTCCATGAGGCTTGTCTTTTCTAGGCTCAAGTCACTGACCTGTTTAGACCTAATTGTTGTCTGCATGCCTGATGTAGCCCCCATTCAATGAGGCGTGGATTTTCCAGGCTCCAGTCACTGACCTGCTTAGACCTAATGGTTGTCTGCATGCCTGATGTAGTCCCTCATTCCATGGGGTGTGGCTTTTCCAGGCTCCAGTCATTGACCTGATTATCACAATTTGCATTGATTCCCTAATGCAATCTGTTTTTTGCTGTTTTGTACCTCTTGCCTTTCCCCTCCTGCACTTCCTTTTCCTCCCCCTCCCCCTAGTCAGAATGTTTTCTTTGTCTTCCCCCCTGCTATGTTTCCTTCACCTATCCATTTCTCTCATTTGTGTTAGCACTTGCACGTTCTGAATGTTTCAAGATCTTTAAAAAACGTTTTTTGTTATTATTTTGTACATTGCCCCTCTTCCCTATCCCTCCCTTCCTTGTCTTGATGCGTCTCCAAACACAATGTTGCTGTATTGCGCTCATAACAAATGACCAATAAAAATAAATCTACACTTTGCTGCTGGTGATATCCACATTCCTATGAAGTCCTGGATGGGGGTTCGGTGGGTTGGGGAGGGTTAATCTCAGGGTTCTTGATTAAGCTTAATTGATCTGGGCTACTGCTTGCGCTTGCTTGTTGCATGTTTCACATGTCTCCTATATTCCCTTATATCACCTTAAATGTAACAACATGCATCCATGTTCTATATTATACTATACATGTATTTATTTATTTGTTATTTGCCTGCAAGTCCTCTGTTATCTGTAGAGGGGATGCCACGCTGAAGAGGAGAGATTTGAGGCCCTGCGCTCACAGAACCCAATCCCCTCTCCATAAAGTTGCCTGCTATTTTAGCCCTGGATGGTTTTAAATTGAAAAGTTTATTATGTTTTAAAGCACTTCCGCGATTGCTTTCTTCCTGCTCCCACCAACCATCCCTCCCTGCACAGCCCCCCACGCGCCGTCCCTACCTCAGATTGGCTAGCAAGCGGGTCATGTGGTCTATAGCAAGGCCCACAGCTGTGAACGATTGGTTGCTCCTGGAGTGGATTTACTGATTTCTGCTGGCTTGCTTTCCACCTTTTGGCACTGCAACCCATACAGTACCGCTGAATCCTGCAGGTGGTTTGGACCGGCTGTCACTTAGTCTGACACCGTAAACCATGCCTCACCTATAAACACTTCACTCTGCGGCTTTAATAATGGCACTACACTGATCATCTGTGCTAATAATTGAATTTGTTCATAATTATCAACTATCTGCAGGCTTTCTGATGCTCCACTGTTCTCTGCATTATAATTGAACTGCTGCGTAAATTATATCGACTATCTGCATACTGTGTGATGCTTCTCTATTCATGTCTGTTCGGACTACGGTATGCCCGGGTACCGTTGGACCTATTACGCTTTGGGGCCATGGCACATGGCGGTTGGCACTCTACAAATTCCATATAAAAACAATCCTCAACAATAAAGCCTGGGCTAGATCTCTGGTTCCAACATAGTGGGCCAGTTTTTTAGGGTCTCCCTAACCCCCCAGGTTTATTACCGAATGCATGCTCACCACGCTCAGCTACTAAAGTCCATCACGCTGGGAATGTTACAGCACTGCTTAATATTTACTCTTCCTTGCTTCTTCTACTATAAACCACATCCTGATAGCAAATATAGTAATACAATCCCACCTTACCAGACCATTTCAACCCGTCGCTATATAGATCAGCGACCTTAACACTGACAATGAATTATATCTAGCTCACAGCTTAATGAACTTATGCAATTTGGCCTCAAGTTCAGTGTACATCCTCTGTCCTTCCCATGATACTGACTTCATGTTTTTCCCTCAAGCACTCCTTTTCATACCCCTGACTCTTAGCGTTGACATCTTGGTCAGCTGGCTTGGCAAAACCAGTTCTCACTCACTATTTACAGTGAGTTTCTTTTAAACAAATCTGGTGGAAGCCGCCACATTACTACGGCCCACTTGAGCACCTCTCATGTCCATCATGCAAACACACACCAACACCATCTTTTACCAGGCGTCACCTGGTCTAGATGTTGCCATCACAATAAAGCATTTGCTTTAAATGAGCTGCACATTCTTGACATTTTCTCATGCTTACTGAGAACTATTATCATTCAAATGCATGTATTGATATTACAACAACCATATCACCTCTCCCCTCATCCCACATGTGTTTGACATGTAGTGGTTTGTCATAGTTTGTCTACTTGCATATTCCCCTTCCCTCTCCCCCCACTCCGCCCCAACCTTCTTCCTCACTGTCCACTGACTAAAGTCTTGTGAAACCCAGGCGGGGTCACAATACGCATAACCTCAGACAAGGTTTAGGCGCCTTAAAACCACTAAGGTGGTGAAGGGCGCAGTATAAATATTGAATCACATATAGGCTGATGACTCTTAAATATCTTTCTCTTTTGCTTCCATATCGGACTCTATACAATCTTCTCTTACTGCTTGTTTGCTCTCCAGTCAGACTTGGATGTTGAACCACTATCTACAGCCCAATCCCTCCAAGACCGAGGTTCTATTCATTCCTGCTGCTGCTATTCCCTCTCCCCTTCCTCCCTCATCCTTATCCTTTCCACCTTCTATTATTCCTATCTCTTTTTCAGCTCATAATCTGGATGTAAATTTGGACTCCTCGCTTTCTTTTTCTATGCACATTATGGCTATCTCTCGATTCTGTCACTTTCATCTCTTTAATATTCGCAAGTCCTGTCAGTTTCCTACCTTCAAGGCTGCTCAGCTTCTTATTTCTTCTTTAGTCTTCTCCCAACTTTTTATTGCTCTACCCTTCTTCTTGGTCTCTCCGCTTATCAACTCACTCTTCTTCGTTCCATCGATCATTCTTCGGTCCCCACTCTTTATACCCTAAACCCTTGTGATCTCTGCTGTCTTATTTCATTTGTGTTGGTCATCTTTTGAAACTTGTCTGCTCTTTAACTTTCTTTGCCTTGTATCTAAGTGTCTTTATGGTTTAGCCCCTCCCTATCTGACCTCTATAATTTCCTTTTACTCTCTCCCTCAGACTGTCCACTGACTAAAGTCTTGTGAAACCCAGGCGGGGTCACAATACGCATAACCTCAGACAAGGTTTAGGCGCCTTAAACCACTAAGGTGGTGAAGGGCGCAGTATAAATATTGAATCACATATAGGCTGATGACTCTTAAATATCTTTCTCTTTTGCTTCCATATCGGACTGTATACAATCTTCTCTTACTGCTTGTCTGCTCTCCAGACAGACTTGGTTGTTGAACCACTATCTAAAGACCAATCCCTCCAAGACCGAGGCTCTTTTCATTCCTGCTGCTGCTATTCCCTCTCCCCTTCCTCCCTCATCCTTATCCTTTCCACCTTCTATTATTCCTATCTCTTGGTGTCTCCGCTTATCAACTCACTCTTCTTCGTTCCATCGATCATTCTTCAGTCCCCACTCTTTATACCCTAAACCCTTGTGATCTCTGCTTTCTTATTTCATTTGTGTTGGTCATCTTTTGAAACTTGTCTGCTCTTTAACTTTCTTTGCCTTGTATCTAAGTGTCTTTATGGTTTAGCCCCTCCCTATCTGTCCTCTATAATTTCCTTTTACTCTCTCCCTCAGACTCTCCGCTCTCAATCCCTTATCCTTCTGTCCTTAGATCGCCCTCCCTTTTCTTATTGTAATTTCTGCTCTTTTTCCCTCTTAGCTTCAGGCACTGGACTTTTTTCCCTCTTTCTCTACATTCCGTATCTTCTCTGCTTCTTTAAATCCTGTCAAAACTCAATCTTCTATCCAGTTGACTCATGCTCCATTTTTTGTGTATTTTATTTTACAGCTATGATCATTGTGTAAAGCACTTAGGCGCCAAGCGCTATATAAGTTCAATACAAATACAAAATGTAAGTATGCCCATTCAAAGGCCTGATAGGGTTTTAGCATGAAGTCCATCAACCTCTGGAATATAGCAGGTGCCCCACGCAAGCTGAAAAGTAGGACATTGAACTGGTAGAGTCCTCAGGAATAGAGAAGGCTGCCTTTCTCTGTTTCTTTGGGCCAAGGGGACAGTCAACAAACTTCCATAAGGTCAAGTGTCGGAATATACTTGGTGTCCCCAAATTTTTCCACCAACTCAACTATCCTAGGCAAGTGTCGATTAATGTGTTGGGAGGCCATACAGAAGCACCAGATCCTGTCTTGCATTTTTTGTTACCACATCTGGTGAGGACCACTTTTGAGAAGGCTGTGTCACTATTATTATTATTTAACTCCCGGGTTCAGCATCATCTTTGCTTCGTTTTGGATGGTTTCTCCTAACATCTTGGAAATCGGAAAATATCTGGCACTAGGGTCTCAAATCTATATCCCTTCAAAATCTGTGAAATGCCCAAATTCTCCATGAATTCCAATAACTCTAAAGCTATTTTCAGGATGTAAAGCTGGACGTGCTCAAGTAAGTCAATAATATGTTGAACTATGCAACAAATAGTAATACCTTTTTTTGGGTTAATAAACGTTCCCTGATTCATGAGGAAATCAAATCCTGCTCTCTGGTCTATGAAGTTCCCTAGGTTGTTTTTCATTCCTTACTTTTACGGATCACATTTTGTCCAATGACATCATCTTCAGTTTCCATCTTAAAATTACTCTCAATCCGACCTACAATACTGGTGATGTTATCCCAGCTAAGACGATTCAATATCTCTTTACTGACTGTTTACTGCATTCGTATATGTTTGTGAAGGCCTCTCTTAAGCAAGGTTCCTTCCATTTTGCTTTGAACCTTGGATTAGTTTCCTTGCTTTAAACCCCCCCCAATTTCGACAGCTTCGAACTGAGCAACTTGAGACCTATGCTCCAGTACACCCTTCTCAGAGTAAAATCATGGAGAGGCTGTTGACCACCGACTTTACGATCCATTGATGAACCAAACTACACTGCGCCTATTATTCAGGGTTCCAGACAAACTGTAGTAACACTACTGGTGGGGTGCAGCTGCCTGCTGTTTTTTTGGATCTCTCAGCAGTGTTTGACACAGTGGACAATGAAACCTTATTTTCCATCTTATCGTTTTGAATTGGAATCAGGGGTCTGGTGAAGGAGAGATAATCATCCTTCGAAACTGGGGGCATTTAGAATGTCCAATTACGGCTGTCCAGGTCTTGTCCACTCCTATTCATGAGAAGTCGATGCACTACTAAAAAATGTAACTGAAAGTGAATGTTTCACAGAGTATCCCTTTTGTTGTGACCCGGGGGGCACTGTGGTGGAGTGTGGGCCCTCCCTAGGTCTGGGCCCCAGCACGCGGATGCGTCGCGCAAGAACGCACACTGGAGACGTCTGCCTGTTCCGGCGCTCTGGCGCGAACTGCCCCGGGCGCCGCCTTTATTAACTGGTGCGCATGCGCCGGCCCGCTGGGCCGCGCATGCGCGCTTCGTGTACCACGTACACAACATCCCTCCTTTTCCCCCTCAAACAACAAATACATTAAACATGGGGAGCCAACATGGCTCTAAACAGTTTATACTTAACAAACTTGGTTACTCAGGCTGCCGAGTCCATAATGAAATCTTGGAACCTTTGTGGGGGGCGGCGCCCCTCCCTGCGGGGGTATCTGGGCGGGCTCCTCTCGAGGTTCTCTGGCCTCCCAGGATCTTCGGGCGGTTCAACGCTTTGCGGCGGCGCCTCTGCCGCCAGTCCTTGGCCGGGATCGGGTTCTTCTTCCGCTGCCACGCTTGAAGAAGGACACATTTCTGGTCACCGTCCCACGCGCGTTCGCAGCCGTGACCATGGAGCCTTTGACGTGAGTTACTCCCATTGGTTGGGTTTCATAAGTCATTGAGAGTTTTCCTTCCGGTTTCCTGTTCCGGACAAGGACGGTGTCTCCTACTGCTATCTCTTTCTCCGGCAGCCTCCGCCTTGTTGTCTCACTCTCGTTTCTCGCGGCTCTGTCTGCTGCCACCTGTGCGCCATCGATCATTCCTGGGCATCGGTCTCCCGCTTCCGGTATCAGCCCTCTGGTTATTCGCCTGAACAGCGCCTCGGCCGGTGCGATTCCGGTGGACCGATGTGGGGTGGACCGGTACTCACGGAGAAAGTCGATTAAGTTGTGGCGCAGGTCCTCCCCACCATTGACAGAGATACGAAAAATTTTGTTAAGCGTCCGCATGAAACGCTCAACCTCTCCATTGGCCCTCGGCCACAGCGGGGTCACCTTCCGGTGCTTGATGCCTCGTTCCGCGCAGTATCTGGCAAAGCGCTGCCCTTGGAACGGCGCTCCATTGTCTGAGCAGATCTCAAGTGGGAAACCATGGGTGGCGAAGATCTTGTCCATGGCCAGGATGGTGTGATCGCTGGCGGTGGATTCCACGAGTTCCACCTCCGGGTACCTCGACCACTGGTCTGTGACTACCAAGAAGTATAGACCTCTACCGGTCGAGCCGAAGTCTGCGTGTACTGTACCCCATGGCACGTCGCTCCGTTCCATGGCTTGAATGGGCGGACCCTTTTCCGCCGGACCCGTGGCCTGGCAGGGGATGCAGGTCCTCACGAATTCGGCCACCCTGTGTTCCAGATCGGGGAACCAGACCTTCAGCCTAAGGCGCGCCTTCATCTTCGCCATGCCTTGGTGCCCTGTGTGGGCCAACTGGAGGACTCTCATGACCAGGGACCTGGGGATCACGATCTGGTCTCCACGCAGCAGCAGGCCGTCCGTGGTCATCGAGAGCTCGTGTCGAGCTTTCCACAGCAGTTGTAGGTCTCTCTGCACCTCTGGGTTTCTTCTGGCATTGTTTAGGAGGACGTCCCGCCACTCCCCCGTGGCCACCGCCTTTTTCACGCGTAGGAATGCCTCGTCAGAGTTCGAGTCATCCGCAATGTCCTCTCTTGACAGGGCCACTGGCAGGGCTGATTCAACGACGAGAGGCACAGCGTCTCCAGCGTCTGACACCTCTACAGGATTCTGGGCGTTCCTCGTGCCTGGGTGGCGAGACAGGTAGTCCGCGGGGTTATGAGTGCCCGGGCGGTACACCAGCTTGACGCCGTATTCGATGAGGGACAGCATCCATCTCTCGATACGGGGAGGCGGCTTGGAAGATGTTCCAGACAGGATAGGGATCAGGGGTTTATGATCTGTAACCACGACAACAGGTTTGCCGAGGATGTAGATTCTGAAGTGTTTGCACCCCCACAGGATGGCAAGGGCCTCTCTTTCAATCTGTGAATACCGCCTTTCCGTGTCGGTGAGGGCTTTGCTGGCGTATGCTATGGGTCTCATGGCCCCTAGTTCGTCAGCCTGCATGAGGACTGCCCCTAGTCCCACTGGGCTGGCATCGACCACAATCTCTGATTCCCGGCTGGGGTGGAAGTAGGCCATTGTCTCCTGCTCTGACAGGGCTTCTTTGATGGCATTGAAGGATCTTTGTTCAGTCACTGTCCACTGCCAAGCCACGTCATTTCTTGTAAGTGCCCTCAGTGGTTCTGACAGGGAGGCCAGGTCTTTGATGAATCGGCCGCAGTAGTTGACCATCCCCAAGAAGCTCCGAACCTCTGCTGGTGATGTGGGTGGAGGCGCATCTCTTATGTCTTTCACTTTTCCAGGGTCTGGGGATATGCCTCCCGCATGGAAAGTGAACCCGAAGAATTCCAGCCGGTCCTTGAGGAATTCGCACTTTTCTTGGTGCAGGGTTAGGCCTACCGCCTGTAGCCTCTCAAACGTGCGCTCTAGCCGTTTAAGGTGTTCACTTTCCGACCTGGCGAAGACTAAGATGTCGTCGGACATGTTAATGACACCCTTCAGACCGGACAAGGCCCCTCTGATGGCGTTCTGGAAGACCTCAGCCGCGGACGAGATCCCAAAGTTAAGTCTCTTGTACTGGTACAACCCCTCGTGCGTAGTGAACGTCGTAATGTACCTCGACTCGGGGTGCAGTTCCAACTGGTGGTACCCAGACCTGAGGTCCAGTTTGGAGAAGACTTTGGCGCCTTGAAGTTCACCGACGATGTCATCTAGGGTGGGGTGGGTGTGAGGTGGCGCTCCCTTTTGATGGCGGCATTTGGGAGCCTCATGTCCACGCAGATGCGTACTGCCCCCGGCTGTTTCGGCTTTGGGGCTACTACGATGGGCAAAACCCAAGGGGTGGGGCCTTCCACTCTTTCGATGATGTCTCGGTCGACCAACTGTTGCAGCTCCTCCTCCACTTGGGCCCTTAGGTGAAAAGGGATCCGGCGGTGTTTGAGGGCTGTCGGCCTTACGGACTTGTCGATGTGCAGGCGGATGGGGTCTGCGTTCAGTTTGCCGATGCCCTTGAAGAGACTCTCAAACTTGTGTAGCATGCTTTTCAGATCGGCGTGGTATACCCCAAATGTGAAATGGACAATGTCGAGCGCTTCTGACGCTGCACAGCTCAACAAGGAATGTGGGCTGACGTCGGTGACGAAGAATCTTGCTTTGATGGAGTTTTGTCCATGAGAGACTGGGGCAACAAACACGCCCTGGATGGGTAAGGGTGTTTCTCCACCGAATGCATATATTCTTGCCGTGGATGTTGACAGTTCCGGTGGGCCTGGCAGGGCTACATAATGTTTGGTGGCTAGCACGCAGACTGAAGCTCCAGTGTCGATGAGAATGGGGGTGGGAACGTCATTGATGTTGACGGTGCATGTGGGTTGGCGCCTCGTGCCGGGACCTTTCGCGATGCTGGAGATGAAGAAAACTTCTTCCTCCTCCTCTTCTTCTTCCGCGATATCCAGGTCCTGCAGGCCCTGATCGATCGAGGAGATGCCTCTCACTCTGCGAGCACCTCCTCGTCCAACTCTCTCTGGTCCCCTTACTGCTGCAACGGGGGAAGCAGCTCGGCACATCCTGGCAAAGTGCCCCGGTGTGCCACACCGGGCGCATGTTCTCGACTTCGCCGGGCAGTCACCGCTGTGGGGGAGGTCATACCCACAGTATGAGCACGATGGGGCGTTGCTTGGTGTGGGTGTGGCATCAGGCCTTCTCGGCGCCCATCTCGACCTACCCGCAGCCGACCGTCCTACTGCAAATGCGTCTTCGTTATTTCCTGGTCGCGAGGCAGCGTCCATTTTCGCACCTCTGGTATCCGCCAGCTCATGTGCTCTACCCAGGTCCAGAATTTGCTGGAGGGTCAGGCCAGGCTCTCTCAATACTTGCCTCTGAAGTTTTCCGGAGCTGCACCCCTGGAGTAGTTGGTTGTGGACCATTTCCTCCTCGTTGGCCCATCTGCAGGAGGTCGCCAGGTGTCTCAGGCGGGCGCAGAATTTGTCTAGGGGCTCGTCGTCCAATTGTCTCTCAGCGCCCATGACAAACCTGTCAAAATCCACGTTAGCCATGGGGAGAAAATGGTCTTTGAGTGCCTGCTTGACCGGGTCATACGTGACCACGGGGATGACGAGGGAGTCGTAGATCTTGTGGACTTCTGCGCCTGCCGAATAGATCATGGTTGCGATTTTGGCGTCATCATCGTCCACCCCAGATGCCCTGAAGAACATATCTAGTCTTTTGACCCACAATAGCCACTCCGGGCCCAGCTTGGAAGGGGGGCCAGCAGTATCGAAGTCTGGCATGGGGGCTAGGGAGCTACGAGCTCTGCGAGGGATTGGGGCGGCGGCACCCTCATCGTCAGCTCCTTCACCCATCTCAGCGCCACGTACTCACAGTTGGCTGTCTCGGGAGAAGGGTGGTTTGTCCTGGCCTCGTGGCAGGGTTGGGGTGTGAAATCCACTTCTTTCTTCTTGATTGCCACAGCCCTGCGCCTGCAGGACTGTGAGCTTTCCAAAAATTATTCTTCAGTGTTCCCCAACACCGCTGGCGAGTGGCGCACGAGCACCCAGTTGGGCCGCAACCACTGTCGCCACGTGTGAAGGGGAGCGAGTGAAAAGAAGATGGCCGCCGGCGCTCCGTGGGTCCATAATACGGCAGACTTCCGTCTCTCCGAGGTAGTCGGGCACGGAAGTGGACCGTACCTCCTCGTCGCCAGTGTTGTGACCCGGGGGGCACTGTGGTGGAGTGTGAGCCCTCCTTAGGTCTGGGCCCCAGCGCGCAGATGCGTCGCGCAAGAACGCACACTGGAGACGTCTGCCTGTTCCGGCACTCCGGCGCGAACTGCCCCGGGCGCCGCCTTTATTAACTGGTGCGCATGCGCAGGCCCGCTGGGCCGCGCATGCGCGCTTCGTGTACCACGTACACAACACCTTTGACCTTGGATACAAGTATTGAAGAGATTTTGCATTTTGTTCTACTTTGATTATAGGGATGTGTTTGAGCCCATGTTGATGGAGGGTTCAAGCTACAGGAAAAAACCTGTTAGACCATAAAAAGACTAAAAATGGTTTTCCACATGGCTTTCCTAAGGTTCATCTTCAGGCAATATGTCAGGACGCATGGTGATGTAGGAGGAAGATACAATAAAAGTCTGTTACACCAAAAAAAGGACTAACATGGTTTTCCACAGGGATTTCCTGACATACTTCTTCAGGGAATATGTTGAAATACTTAGGTATCTGAAGTGTATTGTGACGAATCAACTTCCGGGGCACCAGTGGTCCAGGGGTGAATATCGGTTTCTAAACCATCAATCAGCCCCACACTCTCGTACACCAGAAGGGATCCGAACAGATTGGAACACAAGTCAATTATAAACCTCCTTGTTCAATTTTGGTAAGGTGGACAGAACAGCAGGCTTCTCTCTGCAAGGTCATGTATCGTTGGTTAGTTACAACACAGTGAAAATACAATTATCACCCAATGATAAAATGGACTTTCGAGTCAAGGTTGTATAAACATATCTACTTTATTATTACTACAGCAGACAGTTATAGCACACTACAAAATACAACCCACCCTGTAAAGGAACACAGAGGAGACAGTTTCATAAAGGAAAGGGAAGCACTCTTGATACTGACAGGAGGGTAGTTGGTAGAGTAATCAGTCTTACTGTTCAAGGTTATTTGGTTTCAGCACCAAGTGGGGCAAAGGGTCATAGCTGTCTCTACGGGCCTTTGGAGAAGGACCAGGGGGGCAGACCCACAATGTACCTGGTGCTTAAGAAGTTCTTGATGCTTAACAGTGTCAATAGCATGAATGGCATAGTCCATTGCTCCAGTAATTCTACATGCAGAGCCCCAAAGGATGTGATATCACTGATGCAACATTTAGCACCATGTTATGAGCTCTTCCCTGACCATATATTATACTACCAATTCATTAGAATTATCATTTGGCTCTGGTTCAACCACAGGTCTGAAGAAATATTCTGGTGAACTAAAGGCACTTTGTACATGGCTATTGCAAGCATTCCAAAGAGTAGATCCTGGGTGTTTTATTCCTAAAGAATATATAGAATTAACAAATGTACTTAGTCCTATTGAAAAATACCAGCTTCATCTCCACAGGCTCAATGATTTTGAAATATTGCAGTTACTTGAACGTGTCATACTTTACTGCAACACATGTGCTTTTTTTAAATAAGGGTTATGGAGTGGAAAAGGAGAAATAGTCTCTGGAAGGGTTTTAGTCAAATACTCTTGCTGCTGCTGCTGTCGTCTTTGGTAAAGAAAATAATGGGGCTCTATGGTCCTGCGTTGATTATGAGACATTGAACACTCTCACCCTTAGAACCTACAGCCCTTTTATTAATCAGTGAGTTGTTAGATTGTTTCCTGCAGAACATCACCTTGACCAAGCTGGTTCTACATGCTGCTTATGCAGGTATGCTCTGTGGGCAGCTCTGCACACAGCTTTCAAAACATGTTTTGGGCATTTTTAAGAAAAAGCAAATGGCTTGGTAGCTTCTCTATCCTTTCTGTATTTCGGTATTTAGTGAATTTAACATATTGCATTTTTTTGTGAGCCTCCATTTTGATGGCTACTAGCTTTTCCCCCTTGCGAAAAGGTGCAGTCCGGTTGAAAACAATGTGATTGATGTGGATATGAGTCAAAAAATCCTTTGATGTGAACAATTTGGAATGCTCCAACCGTCACTTTTTGGTGTGTGTAGTCAGAATACCTAAGTGGGAGGGAGCATGCCCAAACCGCAGATGTTTCAATCATTGTGACTAGACTATCAAATTCAATCTCATTGGTAATACCCAACGTGCCGGAAACTTGACGAGGGCAACTTGTGTTCCCATTCAGATGGGGGCCTAGCATAACAGCTCAGGCTGGCCTGCTGTCACTCAGGGCAGGACCAGGATTTATTTTTCTGCAACTGGTCTCTTCCGTTAACAGGACTTGCAAACAAAAATGCAATGGCATGGACACTGCCCGGAGCAACTCCCATCGGTTATAATCTTTATAATTGTTTTATTATTATTCGGTTAATTCATTTAGAGCTTTCCATCCATCACTTATTTTTTTGTAGTCATTCTCCCTAAATGGGAGAGGTCTACTCAAATGTGGGTTCCTTTCACTCAACTGTGCCCAAGAAATTGATCTGCATCTCAATGATTGGACGCCCACATGTCAGATACATGCTGAAAAGAGCTTCTGTGACAAAGCAGCGGGGATGTGGACTAGCAGTTTGAGCTGGACTGCGCCGTTTGCAGTGGCAGATGCTTGGTCCTCTTCCATAATGTAATGCAGATGGGCTGATAAGCAATGGACTGAAGCTGCTCACCATAAATATCAGTGGCTATAATCAAGTTTAAGCTTTACGTCTGTCACTTTTTGCAGTTTGTTGGCTGTGCCTACCTTGAATGAATAATGATAGGTATCCGTCCATTTAAAGTATGTTTATACTTTGTAAGCTGACCCTCTATGAAACTGCAATTAAAAGGAAAGAAATTACCGTAGTGACGGATGATGACGATGGCATTATTACTTGACAGATACATATAAAAGCTTTAAGACAACTATGGATCAATTATATTTTTGGCCAAATCTTTTTTTATTGAGAGAAACCATAACAAAACTCATCACTTACAAAAACCTTAAATGACATTCAAATGACTCAAGGGTAATGGCCCCAAGAGTCAGCCCTCCTCCAATGTATTGCATATTCTCTAGAAAAGAACATCCCCAAAAGGTAGGTCACCATAGCTCACCAACCTGTGGAAGAGCATGGGTGCTGAGATTGGCGGGACTATTATCCAAAAGTTTAACCTGAAAAAAAAGACCCCAAAATGAAAGGCCCACCATCAGACCAAACAGACAACAGCAGCATTAGCAGTCCTATTGGGGGCAAATAAATCAAGAGGCATAGCTTCAGCATCGCATCACAAACAGGACTTCCTTCATCTAAACACCCAAAAAAAAATGTTTTGGCTGCTTTTATGCCAGTAAACACAAACGTCTTCCCTTCGTGAACACTTTGAGCCTAGCTGGGTACTAGCTGATGCAGCTAAGCACCTCTTCATTAGTACACCATGAACATGGCGAGTCAGCCCCGACTTACATCAAGGAACATCAGAATCCATCAATCCTCCCGCCAGATGATCTTCCTCATCAAACCTCAGATCATCAGGATCTCCTCCGTCTATAGGGTCAGAGGGCACAGCCATAAGGGTTCCCTTGCTGTCCTATCATTCATTGGGCTTCAGTCATGGGAGCAGCTATAATTGCACATCCCGTATTGAGGTTCCAGGGGCCCAAAGCTTGGCCTCACTTTAGCAAGTCCCCCATGAAACTCTCAATGTCTCTATTACAAGCCTGGACTAAGGATCCCAATTTTCTCAAGTTGACTTCCCAAGTCTTATACTCCAGACTTTCTATACCCAAATATACCTCAAAAAGGTTTTGGACGGCACAAAGTTAGAACAAGTCATCACAAGTATCCTTTCATTTTCGTAACCTCAATGTTCCTGATCTTCCCAGGTAAAATGTCAAATGAGGATTTGGCTTTTGCCACTCTGGCCAACATCTCAAACGGCCTCTCTTCCACTGTAGACATCTTAAATTGCTGCCTATCCACTTTGTACTGTCCCACTAGTCATCCTTCGCCTGCTTTTTGTGAGGATCCCACCTCCCCCTATTCAATCTAGGCTTGAAGAAGTCAGTACTTTGAGCCACGTTTCAGTATTTCTTTCAGGGGCATGATGGTGGGAGCAACCAAAAGCCATTCATCGGATGCCCCTTAGTCATCTTGCATTCGCTAATAATAATGATCTCTTAGTGTCTCTGCAGATTCAGTGAAGGATGGGTAAGAATGGAGCACACACCGCATGCCTCCTCTGCTTCATACGTCACTGCCTCACCACTTCATCACCACATCTCTGCTATTTGCAGTGTTTCTAGATCCAGAGAGAGAGAGAGAGAGAGAGGGACAGAGAGACAGAGAGACAGAGAGACAGAGAGAGAGAGAGAAAACTCGTTTTGATGTGAAGATGTAGTGTTTTAAGGAAGTAGTACCTCAGTTGTATTAAAGGTGAACATGGAATTCGCCTTGCTAAGGAGGAGCAGAGTTCTGTGTGTGTCGCAGTACAGGAATCCAAGCACTATAAATTTGGAAAACTACTAGCAGCAACTGCATTTTGATGCTTGTTGGCCTTCATTTAAAAAAAACTAAACAGGAATGCTAGCATGTGCTAACAATGCCAGAACTCAACGCATGTGATTTGCTAGTTCTATTTCAGCCAATGTTTTATGAAACAACATGAATTATATTTTTAGGTGAGAAAATTAAACAGTGGTTTGCAGGTATATATTTTGGGAAGTAATTATATATGGAAAAATCAGTAGCTGCTTGGTCACCAACAGTATACAGGAGCATTTTACTACATATTTTCATGACGTCATTGCTCAAAATATGTACCAGCACTGCCATTGTAAAACACATTTTATTGGTGCTCACGCCCACAATATGCCATAATTGTCATTTCAAATCATGTTGGTGATGCTGGTGCCAGCAATATGTCTGAGAGAGCTATATGGACAAGCCAGGCATGACTCATTCGGCATGTGTCAGAACAAATGATTCCTGCAGGGCGAGGTGGCGCACCTGTGTGCGGTGCTATTTTTCTTTGGTATACTGTCTCCTTCATAGGGTGGTATGTCACTGCCTCTTATGAATGAACTGCCTCATGCAACAATCATACCCTTTGTGATGATCAGCATATTAATATACGATTCATATATTGTCTGGGTGGGTGCTTAGGAGTTGTGCAAGTTTCAAGTCATCTCTATAACATGGATTGTTATTTTAACCCTGTGATTAACACTAACTCTGCAAAAGGATACTTTGATCACAATGCTTATGACACGTTAATTTTCTTAATCCGCACCCGAGGAAGGGTGCTCAGACAATCAGGTGGCTGGAACAGCGGGTGAGAATACACAATCCCTGCCCGCTGTCCTAGCCACTGGAGGCCCTTCTCCAAGTGCTGCTTTTTTCTTCTTTTTTTCATTGCGGGGAGGCAACAGGGAGCCTCTCCCTGTTGCCGCCCCACTCCCTCCACTTACCTGTGGGACCGGGAAATTGCGCTCCGGTCCCAGAGCTCTTCCTGTCTGGCTACCATAGACATGGAAATTTTTCATCAGGAGTTCTGCTGTGCTAGCAGCGCGTATCTCCCAGTGACAAATTGTAAAAGCCATTTGCACCCCAGACGAACCCCGGGGGTGGGAATGGCTTTCATGCCCTGGCAGGAGGGCGAACATGGCCTTTAGCGGCCCAGAGCCCGAGCTGAGGCCCTCACTTCACTCAGGCTTGCCTTAGCTCTCGCCGGCGAGCCGTTAAAGGCCATGTCCGCCCTCCTGTCAGGGCATGAAAGCCATAATCTTGCCAATTCTTTTTAACATAAATGCTTTTAAGGGTAGACAACAAAATAGGATTTGTCTTACTTTTCCTTGGCTGAATTATGTGACCAGGAATATGAGCATGCCACAATGTTACCATTGGCATGAATTGGGGGTGCGCTAAAATAGCAGTGGGTTCTATTTTTTTGACAATGCAGAATTTTGTTTTAAAACTGTATCAACACATTGATTGAAATCCTCCTCAAATCGTTTTGGCTTTGTAGTGCCACAAGAAATGTACACGTTTTGAGGTTTTTCATGTAATGGTGAATGCATATGCATTTTCTTTTGTGGATAAAGAGTAAATAAACTAACTGCCAAATATTGATACTGGAGAGAGGAATGGTGGATGTCAGAATTCCTCTTAGTGAAAGGGAAATACAGGTATAATTAAGACAGCAGTAGCAGCAGAGAGGCAAGAAAAATGGGGAAAAAGTGGCCAATGGACATATTACTTTGACTTGCAGAAAGAGGTCAGAACTAGTAACAGAGAACAAAAGGGGGAACCCCAAAAACACAAACAACTTTAAACAGGCTCTGATTAGGACACGCCATACTAAACTACAAGCTATTTAAAATGGGCAGACCCCTGTCAGGAAATTGTGACAAGTGTTGGCAAAAGAAAATAGTAGAGCATTACAAAATATGACAGAAGACAGGAGGTTGGGTATAGAGGATGAGAGACATACTGAAGGAAGAGGGGAAAGGCAAAGAGACTAACAAGGACCAGATAATAAAATAATACGATATGTGGCTGAAATACGAAAGTGGGGAAATTACTAAAAAAAGGGATGTAATTGACAAGGGTGGGTGCAAATGGTCAAATCAATGACGGTGGTCACCCAGGAAAATCCTAAGAAGAAGAACATACAAATGCCAATGCTGATGAAGATCACATCCCAGTAGTCCCTGCTTATTGTCCCTCAGATACAAGTAGCTCCTGCTAACGTACAGGTGGGTGATCCCGGCTCTAGGTACTTTTCTCTGTATGCTAATTCTGCGACTCTTCACCACTTTTTGTGCAGTATTGCCTGCACCACGATGCCAGCAACTCATGGCAATGCCCTGCAGGTCTTGCTGTCCACGAGCATACCTATGTGTTCTACTTATCCGCCTTCTGCTATGTCACACTGGTAAGGACACTATGCACACCGGTACATGGCCAGATCACAGTGGACGGGCGATGTGGTCTAAGTGCACGGATAGCCCGGCGGCCTAGGATTTACCAAGGATTACGGGGCCATGTCCTGTCTTCAGGTGCTGGAAAAGGTGGTAAGCGATGGTCCCTTAGGGCCTCCAGCACCACCCAGAATACATGGCACATGTCAAAATGACAAGCAGGTACTGGTGGCTCAAACAGTGAAGACAGCACTGGAGCTCTGGGGGCAGCATCCTCCCGGGAGTCAGACAAGCTCCGCCCTGCATACCATTCTACTTTAATACATTTAACGACCGTCACGTTCTCACGCTTTAATTTAATAATTGCCGTTCAGTCTGGGTACCCGAACTGAAAATGCTGAAGAATTATCCTAACGAGCATCTGACACTAGCTGCAGTCCTTATTCAGTTCCAGTAACTTTACTGTAGCGGACACGAGCGGGGGATGTACCCTCATTTCTGTAGGAATGGGCCCGCTTTGCAACATGCCACACTCCAGGGCAGTCACAGGTTTCTGTTCCACTTCTGTGACGCACATATTAGTTTGATGTCACCAACCCAAAGCAGAATGGTGAAAGCGTCCCTTTCGTATATACTACAGGCATAGCTTTCCACTGCAACAACGGCACGACAATTACAATCAATAGTCTTTACTTCAAATTAAAACATATGCAATCAAATGTCAATGAAGTTATTTACAAAGGAATGGCCAAAAACGGACACATCTCATAAGCATTAGTGAGTAATGCATACTGTGGAAGAGGCACCTTTTAACCCTCGCTACAGAGTGTTTCTTCAGCGTTTTCTGCTCTCATGTATACACTGATTTCTCCCTGATAAGAGTACGTTATTGGTGTGGAGGGTCAATATATTGCTGCTTGTACTCTTCTCTTGGAAGAAGAGATATATCACACCAGTGGAGGAAGCCGCTCTAGCTTCAGAAGCCCTCTAGATCTCCAATGGGGCCATGTTGGTTCAGTGCAGCTTCCCCTCAGGGCTTCATTTTCTGTCCTCCAGTCATAACTGCTGAACCCATATGCATGCATTAGTAATGGCCGAACCCCGAACCCTCACCCGTAATGATATGCTCACAACTTGTTACAAGTGTTGGCAATAAAAGGCTGTCGAATTTTATTGTACAGATATGGGTTATGACAATAACAATATCACATATCATGATGGTATCATACTTTTGGGCACCGGGTCCTGAGGTTACCCCCTCGGACCCGTGCCACCTTCTTGTGTCCCACGACTTGTTGTGGGCACCGTACAGTGCCTTGTACATCTTTTTGTTCTTCTCCCCTTTTGTAGGGTGGGTGGGTTCTTTGGTAAAGAAGCAAGAAGATTTGGAAGACACTGAGTAAACAGTGAACCTCCTGTTTGCTTGGGTCCCCGTTCAGGGTCCACAAACAGATTGTGTTTACTCTGAGCATGCTGCTCTCATTTATAGGACCCAGGGAGGCCCTGGGTCTTTGATGTGTATGTGGTGGGGGCTGCTGTTGTCGCAGCCCCCGGCCGGATAGCCGACTGTCTGACCCCCCGGTGGGGGCAGATCTTTGAACCTGGGCCCTGCCTGATGGTTGTTTCCTTATGGCACTTAGCACCTTGCTGTTTGGAGGTAGGGTGCGATGACTGTTCGCACCTTACCCTTCCGTGGCTTTTGTGCCGCCGAGACTGCATGTCTCTGTAGCTGGGGGGGAGGAGAGGAGCAGGCGCGGGGGGTTGCGGCTGCCCCTCTCCCAGCTGCCACAGGTAACAGCAGTTACCCTGCCTCGCTTGTGGGATGCCCATGCAGCATTGCCCATAACTGTTGAACCCATATGCATGCATTAGTAATGGCCGAACCCCGAAGTCTCACCCGTAATCATAGGCTCACAACTTGTTATAAGTGTTGGCAATAAAAGGCCGTAGGATTTTATTGTACAGATATGGGTTATGACAATAACAATATCACATATCATGATGGTATCATACTTTTGGGCACTGGGTCCTGAGGTTACCCCCTCGGACCCGTGCCGCCACACACGGGCAGGTTCCCGGCTGGCCGTGTTCCCCCAAGAGTATGCCCTAGTGACAGCCCCTGTGAGCAAGAGTTGTATTGATTTCCCAAAAAAATGCTCCATGCCCTGGCTAGACAGATGGGTGTCGTCGTCGAGAAAAAGGTCTGGGTTGCCTAGTGTAATGGCTGGGTGTTTTATGAAACCCAGTCCTCTAGTCATACAGAATATCTCTATAGTCCTGTTCAGTTTTCTTCTGCATATGTCTATAGATCTGTAGCAGTTGGACCCTAGCCATTTCTTTCTTGGTAAGATGACTGAGAAATATATTTCGGTACCCCTCCAGTTGTGCGAAATACCTGCTAGGGAGGAGCACATTTCTTCACATAGGGTGCGTCTAGCCGTGTTGACTAGGTCGTTGCCCCCTAGATGTATGATCAGGAATTCTGGTGGGTCCCTGTATGCCACCAGTTCCGCTAATATTTCGTGGACGCCCACCCAACGTAGGCCTCTGTATCCCCACCATGACGTAATGGTGTTTCTGAAAGGTGGCCCATCTTTAGTCTCTTCTGTCCATCTGCCTGTCCTGAAAACGAATGAGTGGCCAACTATCCATGCTGATCGGAGTGTGGTCCTCACTTCGCCTGTTGTTTCTGTGGTGGTGGGAGGGAGGGAAAAGCAAGACAGTATTATTAGGGCGGATTGCTATATCGGTTGCGGTCTGATATATCTTTTATAGAAGTCTGACTTCCATCCCCCTATGTTTTTTAGTAGTTGCGGTGCTAAACCTCCTTGCCATGCAGCGGTGGCGGCACCTATCCTGAAGGAATGAGTGCCAAAATGTTTGGGATCCCACCCTGCTCTGCTGATTGCTTTCATCAGCACTCCTTTAAATTGGTACTGGCTTAGGGCCGATGCATCCTTGTGGATTAAAAAACTCCTCCCTACTTTAGGTCGTTGTGCGTAATAGAGGTTGGTGATGCACACCGGGCAGTTTGTTGCCTCATCGATGCAACAAATATTGATGGTTCTTTTTGCACCCGTTTTCGACTGCTGCATTTCTATATTAACACTCTCCTGTCTCACCCTGATTTCCATGACGCCCAGGCCGTTTGTGGCCTTGGTGCTGGAAGCGATGAGTTCCCCTACCCGGAAAGCCCCGAAGTAGGCTAGGAAAAAGGCTGTTTTAAATAACATTATCTCGTAAGGGTGCCAACATATGGCTTCCAAATGGCTTGCTATCTGTACCAGTTTGGTGAAATCAAGGGGTCGGCGGGTGTCCACTTGCGGCCCCTCCAGTCTGCCCCATCCCTTCATTGCATAAGAAATGAGTGTGTTCTGAGTGGGGTCTGAATCGCCCCGAATGTTCGTAAAGTATGAGATTGCCACCAGGTGTCTTTTAGCCTAATCCCTTTTGAAACCTTGTTCCCGGGCCCATTTTAAAAATACTTCTATATCTTTAATCGTTATTAGTTCTACGTGGTTTAAACCTGTGGCTTTGAATACTGTTTGCAAACACTTACTGTACTGTGTTGCTGTGGTGCTTGCCACTGCCCTCTCTGCCAACTCTGTTAGGAAGCCTGTGAGGTTGTTAGCTCCCGTTGTTGTTGTGCCTGATTTTTGTTGGGCATCCCGGCCTGGGCTCTCTGGCGCTGGCGTTGATGCCAATGTGTTGCTGGCACCCCTTTTAGAGGTGCCTGCGATGTATTGGTCATCCCGGCCTGCACTCTCTGGTGCTGGCGTTGATGCCAATGTGTTGTTGGCACCCGTTTTAGAGATGCCTTTTCGTTGGGCATCCCGGCCTGTGCTCTCTGGTGTTGGCGTTGATGCCGTTATTCTTGTCATCACATTATTGCTCAGCATTCTGCTGGTATTGGCATCATCTGTTCTTGGGCGTGCGGCGCTAGCTCTCGGAATCCTGTCCACTGGAAGCGAGATAAAGCATAAGCAATGTTATTATCTGCCCCTGAAATGTGCTTCGCTTTGAGTAAAACGTTTTCTTGTAGTGTGACTGTTGTAATGGCTCGTAATACTTTTAGTACTAAAGGGCATTTCGTAGACCTTCTGTTTACGGAGCCCACTACAGCCATGTTGTCGCACCAAATCGAAAGTTCTGTATTCGCTAGTCGCCTGCCCCAGATGTGTACTGTTAGCCAGATGGGGAATATTTCTAGTAAGGTGATGTTTCTTGTCCACCCTGCTGTTTGCCATGAATTGGGCCAGTGTCCTGCCACGCATTCGGATTCTAGTATGGCTCCAAACCCCTTGCTCCCAGCTGCGTCGGTGTATAGGACCCTGTTAGACCGGGTGTTTAAAGGCGTTCGCCAAAGTAAATACCCGTTGAAATCTCTGAGGAATTTTCCCCATGTTTACAGGTCCTTTTTGACCTCTCTGCCTAGCCGGATATGCAAGTGTGGTTTGGTGAGTGATTTGATTTTGAACTCCAGGCTTCTGGAAAATATCCTCCCTTGAGGTATTATTTTGGATGCGAAATTGAGGCTGCCTGCTAAGGATTGTATTTCCTTTACAGTCCCCTTATCTCTCATTATCAGGTTTTGTGTTTTAGCCCGGAGTTCTGTTATTTTTGTTTTTGGGATTCTGCAGAGCCCCTTTGCTGAGTCTATTTCGATGCCCAGAAAGATAATGTTTGTGTCTGGTTTGGTGTTTTTTTCCCTTGCTAGGGGAATTCCCCACTGTGCGGCCATGTGCTCCAGCTTTGCTAACGCCTGGCCGCATTCCTCGGAGTTTGGTGGCCCTATGACCATGAAATCGTCTAGGTAATGCACTATTTTTGTCCCTGGTCTCTGCTTTTGGAAAGCCAATTGAAAAAAGGAACTGAATTGCTCATACAGTGCACAGGATACTGCGCACCCCATCGCAAGGCATCTATCTACGTAGAATTTGTTGTTAAAAGTGAAACCTAGCCACTTCTGTGACTCTGGGTGGACTGGCAAAAGTCTGAAAGCAGATTCGATGTCCAGCTTCGCCATCAAGGCGTTTCTGCCACGCACTTGTATGAGCCCTACCGCTTCTTGGAAATGCGTGTAAGTTACAGCGGATTCTGTGTGTGGGATGCCATTGTTTAAAGACTAGCCTTTGGGGTAGGTAGGATAGGTGATGAATTAGTCTCATTTTTCCAGGTTCTTTTTTGGGAACCAGGCCTAGTGGAGATATTAAATAGTTCTTTAGAGGCATGGCATCCCAAGGACCTGCTACCCTGCCCAGTTGCAGTTCTTTCTTGATTTTGGTTTCTACTATCTGGGGGTTGTTCCTGGCTCACTTTAGATTCATCGGGATGTATTGTGACCCAGTGCCCTTAAATGGGATGAAAAACCCTTTGGTGAAACCCTGCAATATTATCCTGCTGGTTTCTATGTCTGGGTAGCTGTTTAGGGCGTCCCTAAAATTGCCCTGGTTGATGGCCGTTCGTCCTGGTTCTGAAATTGGGATATCATTCTTTCTTGGCTGGCAGTCTGGTGCAGTTGCTTGTTGCATGGTCGCCATTGCAGTTTGTGCAGGCGTGTTTGTACCAGCATTCTTTGCCTCATGTACACTGGTTTTTCCCAATATTTCTGCATGGAATGTTGGATTTGCCAGCCTGCTGTTTGTTCTGTCTGTGGGCATTATTTTTCACCGCTCAAGGCTGGTTCCTCCGAAAGGGCTGCTCCCCTTTTTTGGATTTATCATTGTCATGGGATTTGCTTACTTGCAAATTGTTGCTATTTTTGGAAGAAGAATGCCTGGTATCTTCTTCCTGGGGAGGTTCGGCGTTGAGGGTGTATAAATCGTTCTGGACTTCATCCCGCTCAATGGCCGGTCTTTCTGACATGCTCCTCCTAAATCTGATGTTGTATGCAAGCCATGGTTTCCCCTTCTTCGTTACTTTTACTTCCCTTATTTTATCAACATATGCCCAGATCTTCCTACCATCCATAGGAAATTTTTCTTCATATATTGTTGCTAGTATGGCAAAGGCCTGTAGCCAGTTGTCCCAGTTTTGCTCGACCTGGGCGTTCCTGGCAATGGCTTTCTCTTCTATTTTTTGGGATCTCTAAAAGCGTCTTTCCCTTTGCGCTGTGCTTCTATTAGGGAAAAGATTTCTATACACTCTTTGGCCCATATGGCTTCTTTGATTGTGGTATCAATGTTCCATGCCAGGCATCTTTTGTATCTATTTAATATCTCTGTTTGGAAAGATTTCATTTTTTGTTCTACTTGCGCATTACAGATTGATATAATGTCAGTTGTATTGCTGCCAGGTGTCCCTGTCGCGCCTGGGCTGTCTGCGCTTGGCGTTGTCCATGCTTTTAGGGCACCTGTTGGATCAGTTGCTGGATTTTTGGAGGCTGTTGCATTTATACCTGTGGCCGCTATTGGCAACTGATGTACTTGTTGTGGCGGAGTTGCTATAGGAGGTGTTACGGATGGATTGACAACCGTTATAGTAGGTTCTATTGTGATGGGAGGGTTTGAGGCCCCAGGTTCCCTTGCGGGCGGCGTCTGTTTCCCCCTTATTTCTACCATTAGTTGCTGCAATTCCGCTATATTCTCGCATAATTTTGAAAATGTTTTGGTACCTTTTCTGGCGTCTTCGGATATTTTTCTCTTTTTCGATGGTGCAGGAACCTCCTCCTGGCTGGGTGGGCTGGTAATTCCTTCCCTGGGTAGGCCGTACATGTTCTCTCTAACCCATGCCCATCCGTAGTGCTCTGCCGCTTTAATGGCTGCTAGCAATTGTGGTGATTTGGGCTTCTGCGCCGGTGCTGGGGGTGCCCGTGTTTTCCATTTGGGGCCCATGTTTTTCTATGCCTGCTATAGGAAAAAGAAAAAAGGTTTTATCACGAAGTTAAAACGTTGTTATCGGCGAGTTCTTTGCGCTTGTTCTATTTGTTGCCCGTGCTGGGTAACTGTTGACTGGTGCCTTCTTGCCCGGGTTTCCGAAAATTGGGCAGCCACCATGTTTGATTTACTGGATTTAAACAATTGGTTTCGCTGTGAGCTCGCCCTGCAATATTACAGAAATTATTTTAAATCTGCAGTCTTTGGGCCCGCCGAACTTGGCAATTTGTTCGCCAGCTCTGCGTGGCTGTCAAGCAAAGACGAGCTACCACGCTGGTTTGTGACTGTGCCAAATTTAAAATTGGGTTGTGTTATCTTGCCCCGTCTGCCTTATAACGCGGGGGTTCCGGTCCACTGTAAATACAATGTATCTCTCCTGGACATAAATGTCTATTTTTCTTCCCTCGTAGCCCCAGCACGGTGGCTCACCTGTAAAATGTTGAATCGGAAAACCGTCCGCGCCGTGCTGTTCGAGTACCGCTTCTCCTTCGTTCGCACTGGTTTTGTGGATAATTCCGTAGCACGCGTCTTTGTTTGCTGTGGATTGGACACGCTCGCCGCTCGCCGCTCGCTTTTCGATCTATGCCAAAAATGTTGAAGCTGACAGCGTCCGCGCTGGCCGTTCGGTTGTCGTTTCTTCCTTCGTTAAAACTGCGTTGCAATTGGTTTGAACAGTACAATGTTCAGGAAGGAAAAATACACTGCGATGTACAGCGAACTTCAAAGATTGCTAAAGAAGCAAGAAGATTTGGAAGACACTGAGTAAACAGTGAACCTCCTGTTTGCTTGGGTCCCCGTTCAGGGTCCACAAACAGATTGTGTTTACTCTGAGCATGCTGCTCTCATTTATAGGACCCAGGGAGGCCCTGGGTCTTTGTTGTGTATGTGGTGGGGGCCGCTGTTGTCGCAGCCCCCGGCCAGATAGCCGACTGTCTGACCCCCCGGTGGGGTCAGATCTTTGAACCTGGGCCCTGCCTGATGGTTGTTTCCATATGGCGCTTAGCACCTTGCTGTTTGGAGGAAGGGTGCGATGACTGTTCGGACCTTACCCTTCCGTGGCTTTTGTGCCGCCGAGACTGCGTGTCTCCATAGCTGGGTGGGGGAGGAGCAGGCGCGGGGGGTTGCGGCTGCCCCTCTCCCAGCTGCCGATGGTAACAGCAGTTACCCTGCCTCACTTGTGGGATGCCCATGCAGCATTGCCCATTAGTTGTCGCATCCCACTCCCACTGCATCTTTAAGGATGGCAATAGGATCCTTATTTATCAGGCTCTGTTTTTTACTTACACCCGATCTATGAAGTCTTCTTGCCTTTATTTGGTCAGATCACATTTTCTGCAGTTTTGTATTTCTTTACGGCAAAATGCAGGAGGGAGATCCCCCTCCCCTATCACCCCCGCCTCCTTTTCATATACACGACCCAAACCCTTGCTATAAAAACAACATGGTAAGAAATGTGGCAAAGCCTAATTCGGCCAAATTGTTGGTCGAACAAAGTGGGGAACACCTTTCCACTCTCTCAGTTTGGTGTTGAAATCCTGTACTCATTTGCAGGACACGCTGTCATTTTTCCTAGGGGAATTTCAGACAGGTATGTATAATATATAATTGGTTATTTATAATGTGCTTAATACCCAGAGGTTTCTAAGAGCGGAGATCGAACATGTGTTGCTCAGCGTTGCTCCGCGTTGTCTTGCTTCCAAGGCGAGCGTGTTGCCCCTGAGCTATCCTCCCGACTGGTACCCGCCCCCCTGACTGGTTCATTTCTAGATTATTATACCTGCTGAAATACATATGTTGTTGTCTGTACAGATTTGTAAGCTTCTCCTCCTCTCTGCTTGAGGGAAGCCAGAGAGAGGTCACAGTTGTGTGCCCTATTGGACTGAGGCCCATTCCTTTATTACAATTTTTAATTTTGGCTATTATGTGATGCTTATGCGCCAACTAAGAGCCAATGCTATTGCGCTGTAGTACACCCATTCACTGAATGCCCATGGTCATGCTAAACCCTATGGCCCTTATCTACTGCCTGCCCCTCCCTACCCAAAACACATGCTCCCGGGATCTCTTTGAGCAGTAACATCAACCTTTTGTCAGCCAGTGGATTCTCTGTAGTGAATCCGAATTTAAACCATTTCAGAACTGTACCTGTGCGCTGTTCTTCGGGTAAAGGAAGTTCTGAAATGGATCTGTTCGCCTCTCTGTCCCCTCGCCCACCTCTGCATCCCTACACTCAATCTCCAGAGGACACAGCCCGGAACTTCTGCCTGTCTCCCTCCCCTCCTGGTCTCCTCTTTCATTATCCAGGGAACATCTTTGGAACGCCCGTCCCTTCTCTCTCGCCTAATCTGCAAAATGCGTATGCCCACCTCTCTGACCTCGCACTGCCCTTCCCCTCCGCTGCTCCCCCTCTGCAGCTTTGTCTTTCATGATTGGGCAATGGGCATTTCACACGTTATGCGCGTAATGTCAATTGCACAACAAGGGAAGTGAACCCTACCAGTGTTCTTTCTACGCAGTTGCCGGGAATGCATTCTTAATTGCAGCTCCACATGCCCTACTGGCATACTAATAATGCCTTAACCAAGTGTGTCTCCAGCCACTTGATTTATAGCTCTGCCTTGCACTGAAGTCCTGTTGAAAAACAAGCATTATCAAAGCCAATATTTGTGGCTTGCGCATAGGTATTGGATAGGCATTTGCCAGGCCCATGTAATCACATCATTTTCCAGCAGTTGCCCAGTAATGTCATTATGGCAGTACCTGTCAAAGGCCTATGCGATACCTTCACAAAAGCCACAACCATTGGGTTGGCCAATGCTTGTTTTTGTTGTTCTCTATTTTCCATGGTATTGGCAGCTAGCTAGCATGCCAAAGCTTGCTACTCTTCCATAGGCAGCTTGCTTACAGTTTGTCCTTTCACCACCCTCCCCTAGGGCAAGTTTCTCCATTTGGGTGTTCTCCCCCTCGGTCCGTGAAGAATTCTGCTCCCCCACCCCCTTTTGGGTCTTTGGTAGAGGTAGAGGTGATCTTAATTTCATTCAAGAGAAAGTTTTTTGAGGGCTAGATTTTTTACTCATTGCCATTAACATCTTATGGGTTCCTTGCTTGGATATTTCCTTTCCTGCGCAATTTGCTCTGAACATAGTTTCGTGACACTGTGTATTCCAGGATCCATCACTTTCTCTGTGAAGTGGTTTGCCTCCATCTGCTCACTAGCAGTTCAGCATTGTATGGACAGGGCTTTAAGTGGACTGGGGCTAGCCCAGGCAGAGCCCCGGCAATCTCCAAAAATGGCTTTTGCCAGGGGTACTCTCTGCCCCCCATCCCCCACTAACAGTAAAATGTGATGAGCAGGGCGTAATAACGAAGGCACACACTGGATGAGGAAAGTACATTTATTGGTAACCAGCCTGAGCCCAGCAGCACTCAGCCTGTGGATAACCTCTCAGCTCCAAGTCACCAACTGTTGCCCATGGAACACACAACACCGGGCAGAAGTAAACAAGAGGTAAGAGGCAAGTGTGGAATTCTATGTATAGAATTCCACACTAAGCCAACACTAATTATATTGGTGCGACTGGAGAAACCCACCGTGAGGGCAGACAAAGAGTTAATTTCCCAAAAATACTTATTGGGAACGCCCCCAATGTTCATCCGCGTGGGGATTGGATGGCTGGTTTGTCCTTCAGTGCCGGCCGTTGCGAGAAGGCGGGGACGGCAGCAGCAGGCAGACAAGTCTATGTCTCTCTGCAGCCTCCCCCTGCACACCCCCCCGCTGAAGCGGCAACGTCGCAGGAGGCAGGGGCCCCTCCCTTCTCACCTTGAGTCCGGTATCAGGCACTGGGTGCGGAGGACCTGCACTCGACCCCGGCTGGGGAGCACAGGCCTGTAGGCACGTCGGCTGCCGATGCCGACGTGCTGGGGGTACTCTACAGCCGGATGGGAAGTCGAGGGCCCGATGGTCACAACCGGCGTTCACTGGCTGCAGCACGGACGCGTGCAGATGGAGCCACTTCTTCTTAATGGCCCCGTGCTGTAGTGCACAACGCGGACGGCGTCAGCGGGGAATCGCCCTTCCTCACAAGCAGACCGCTCGACCAGAGCCTGGACGTTTGCCCCTCGAACCAAGGGACATATAGCAGAGGACAACAGGCAGCTGCTGGACAGCCGGAATGGCAGCGCGGGTTGACAGGCTGGTTACCCTCGTCGCCAGTGTAATAACGAAGGCACACACTGGATGAGGAAAGTACCTTTATTGGTAACCAGTCTGAGCCCAGCAGCACTCATCCTGTGGATAACCTCTCAGCTCCAAGTCACCAGCTGTTGCCCATGGAACACAGAACACCGGGCAGAAGTAAACAAGAGGTAAGAGGCAAGTGTGGAATTCTATGTATAGAATTCCACACTAAACCAACACTAATTATAACACAGGGCAGGACACAAAACCTGAAATCACTCATGACCAGAAAGGGCACAGAATTAGCTGTTCAGAGCTGGTGCTCCCTATGGCCTGGTTTATGCCCTTTACCTTTCTAAGGCAAAGGAAGGCGGGCTCTCTTTACAACCAGCAAATTATGTAAAACTGGCGATTAGTGCTCGGTGGCTGAAAACACAGCCATGAAAGGAAGTGTGAATGCCGTGTGATTAGAATAGGAGAGGTGCAAGCCGTGTGAAACAAGAAGCAGGCGAAAGTATGCATTTTCTTTTGCGACAAGACTTAAAGTTTATGGCTTACGGATACTGAATATGCTGTTCTTTGTTGCAAAATATTTCACTATAGAAAGAAATGTGTGCTGTTTAAAATGTGTGTTGCCTAACAGCCCTTCAAAGAAATGTTATGTATTGTTTACGACACGCCGCCCTTGCCTAAGCAACCTGCTGACCCTTTGTGGCTCCCCCCCTTTAGGCCACACACCCCTATGACAGTTCCCCTTCGATTTCTCATCTCACTTCAAGCATGGTCTATGGGGCTGTATATGCTAAGTTTTTTTGAAAGTCCAAATGTTCTTATTGTAGAATTCTGGTGAGATATTCCAAAGCCCTTGAGGACCTGCTGCCTCGAGTGGCAGATGACACTGCTTTCCTGGACCCAGTTTCATCGGCATCTCCAGCTTTACAGAAGGACTCCTCGGTTTTCTGTTTTCTGCCTCTTGGCCCAGGGAAGCGTTTTTTCTTCTGCCAGCGTTTTTCTCAGGAGGCTGCCCAGCGAGCTTGGGCAGGTTTCCATGTTAATTCCCCACAGGCCAGTCTTGCAGAATCTCTGTTTCTTGGGTGCGGCTTTGGCACTATGGAGAAAAACTGTCATGGAAACTTTGCTGCCCATCCCCTCATGCATCCCACCCCACTCCCCCCCCCCCCAACTCCCCTGTCACATGCTGGGGACGTCCCTGCAGCCCTAGTCTCCCGAGGGTCTCTGCTCCTTCACTCCCACCACCCTCATCCCCCACCCAACTCCCCCGTTACATGCTGTGGACATCCTCACAACCCAGGTCTCCTTAAAACCCCAGTCACCTCTCCTCACTCATTCTGTTTTCAACCCCACATGACTCTCCACTTCATCCCCCAGCCCGCTCCTCACTTTTTTGGCCCGCCAACACTTCTGCGTCTGTACCTCATGGCCATGCGCTGTTTCAGACGAGCTGAAGTGAGGAAAAGTGGTCTGTCTGTAACTTGTTTCATACAAAGATGGAGACTCCTTGGGAAGTGGACCATTGGTTTCATATCTTCACGATCATGGGTTCAGGCCCCACAGTGCATTACAACCAGAGTGTGAGAAGCTTGGTCATAATGGTTTTCCCACTTTTGACAGAGCCTGCATCAGTGGTGGATCAAGGTGAGCTCTCCCTTTTGGTGATGCTGGACCTGTCCGCGGCCTTTGATACAGTGAACCATCACATTCTCCTGGACCGACTGCAAGGGCTTGGAAGGGTCTCTGATCATGCAATTGGTTTGGTTCAAATCATTCTTGACAGATCGTCATCAGCAGGTGAGATTGGGTGAGTTTCTGTCAGACAACATTAAGCTGAATTGTGGAGTCCCACAGGGATCATCACTCTCGCCTTTACTGTTCAACCTATATATGTGCCTACTGATGGAGATTTTGAGACAACATGAGATGAGTTTTTATTCCTATGCGGAGGACACTCAAATCTTCATCAGGATTGTCATGTTTGATGAAGCATTTAGTAGACTTGGGCAGTGCTGTGACCTCCCTCTGGAACAGCTTTCCTGCCACTCTAAAATTTGAGGAGAACCATCTCTGGTTCGGGAAGCACCTCAAGACCTTCCTCTTTGCTTCTGTCCTTGCTCCCCCGCTTCCCATGCACTTGCGCGTTCTCAATGTCACTGGGCCTAGTAAGATTGTTGTTTTTATTCTCCCCTGTTCCCCTCCCTTGACACGTCGCACTCTGAAACACTTGTGTACGAGCGCAATAGAAATAAAATATCAATATCAATGTCAGTCACTGGCGGTCTAATAATCAACTACAACTAAATGCAGGCAAAACTGAACTTATTTTGTTTGGCCCAACACACCTACTTATTTCTGCAAAGAAACGGCCTATTCTGCCCCTCCTAGGAACTAATATAAAATTTGCTTCTACGGTTAGGAACTTTGGATGTGTTTGGCAGGATGATCTTGGCAGCGAGTGCCAGGTTGGAGCAAAGGTTCAGGCAGTGCACTATGCTTTGAGACTCTTACGGCAGGTTCTCCCCTATATTCCCAATGAAGACCATGCCCCTGTCGTGGGTGCCCCGACAAATGCACATCTGGACTACTGTAATAGCCAGTTCATTGGTATTCCACCCAAAAAATGCAGCAATCTGAATGATTTTTAAGTTGGGCAAAACTGCACGTCTCACCTTTTCATTGTGCCCTGCACTGGCTAGCAGTAGAAGATCGCATTAGATTTAAGATAGACTGCAAAATACAAATACAAATCAGTTGGCTAATGCTTCTTTTTTATACTCCCTCGGTTTTGAGGGTCTGGATCCGTTTGGTTTCACAGTTTTTGGGATGTGGATCTTGGAGTTAGTATTACCATGTGCTAACAGCTTCCTTTTTGCATTCTGTGGCGAACTGAAAACGGTGTATCTTTGGTGTTCTTTCAAGGAGTGAGACATGGGATGAGGAAGAGGTATGCAGCGTTTCAGTAATGCCAGGACTACATACAGGAGCCCTCAGTATCATGGAATGGAACGAAGAATAGAAGGAGTTAATAGGATTACCATAGGTAATCGGGGCATTACACAGCACTATGTAGTAGGGTGAGGCAGGTGTAGGCGAGCACAGTAATACACTTTTCCTGACTTAAGTACTTAAAGCACCTCTTGCCAATCTTCTGTGTCATCCGCTTTCCTGAGTTCATGGATCACCCTGGTTGTGCCGCTCTAGAAAAAGGACTGGGTCTGAAAAGACAATAGTCATTGGAATACCCCACACTCTGAGGAAGAAAAACAAGGTTAGAGTAAATGTACAACCCAAGGAAAGGCGAAAAAAGGAATGCTGGTGTGTGGTATTTTAGTGATTGGATGGTATCTATATAGAACTTGAAGATGTCCCAGTACACCAGCAGTTTTCTATTTTTCTATAAAAAGGGGATAACTATCATTCCTAAGAAGTTGCATTTTTTAAATCTAAAAAAGTCCTTTAAAATATCAATGGAAAGTCCGTATAGAATGCACTTTATATTATAAAATGATATACAACATCCTTACCCCAGTGGTAACCTGGACAAGGCTGTCTCAATGTCCATATGGCTTTAGCAGGTCTTGTACCATGCTCCTACATCTGTAGATGGTGTGGCAGGGCAGCAGCAGCATGGAGGGGCCCCAAAAGTCCTTTTTACCCAGTCTGCGAATGCCAGGGGAAGCCCGGCACATTAGCAGCAGCATGGGGGCCTGAAGTCCGAAGCAGCCCCGCTGTTATAAGCAGTGTAGAGACACAATGTGTTGCAGATAAAGACTCAGCGTATGATAAGGTGGAACATTTTTTGGGGCATGGGCTTTATTATATATAACATAGTTAAATGTGAGAAAAAAAAATCAGTGTGTGTGTGCTTTTGGGCACTCATGGTCAGGTGAGTGATGCCGTCATCTTGCCAGCCTTTTTCCATATTCTGCGTGCCCAGCTATCCTTTTGCGGTCAGCAAGCAGGACTGGTTCCTGATAAATATTGTTTCGGCACCTGTTTACTGGCGCCCCATTTTCCAAATTCGGGCACCCTCGCCCCTGACCCATGCCGCCACACCTCAGTGGGCCTGAAGCCGCTTGGGTTCCCCCAAAAGTGCCTCAGATGCAACCTCTTTCTGCCAATGCCTAAAAAATGTCCCTTGTGAACAACTCCATGCCCTCTATCGACAGGTGTGTCACATCCTGATGAAATAGATCTGGGTTGTTTAATGCTATCCCACTGTGTCTAATGAATGTTAGACCGGTGTCCCTGCAGAGGTTTGCTAATGCTTTGTTCAACTTTTTCCTTTCTTCCCAGGTGGAACTTGGGCCCTTTCTCTCCTCCATCACTCTGTCTACTTGTGGTGTCCCCCAGGAATCTAACCTATACCCCTGGTTCTTCAATAGCTACATGGCCCCCTTGGCCTCCTCCTCGTACATCCCTGACTGTCTATCCACAATTCAGTCTTGGTGTGCTGCTAACGATCTCTGACTCAATGGCAGTTAGACAGATTGTCCTCATTGGGACCCCTGCTCCACTTTCCCACTGGACAGCCTCCCTTGGCCCTGCGCCCTCACCTACCAATTAGGCAAAAAATCTAGGCATCATTTTCGACTCCACTCTCTCCTCTTATCACATCTCAGACTTCTCCAAAAAGTCCCACTACCAACTGCACCTCCTCAGAGGTATTCTACCTCACCACCTCAAGAGCCCTGTTTCTCTCTAGGCTGTACTACTTCCTACTTCTACTCTCGGTCCTCTACAACTCACCCAGAACAGAACCGCAAGATTTATCCTTGGCCTCAAGCCCATGGATTGCATCTCTCTGGTGCTCAAATCCCTCGACTGACTCCATGTGACTGAAAGGATCAAGTTCAAGACCTTCTGCATAATCCAGAAGGCTCTTTGGGGCCAGGGCCCGCAATATCTACTACGCTCTCTTCCTAAATACTCTCCCTCTAGAGTCCTCCGCTCATCCTCCTCCAACTCTCTGTGGGTGAGCCGCTTTCACAAACAGAGATTTGGGGGTAGACCTTTATCCTCTGCAGGTGCCTCCCTCTGGAACAGCCTCCCTGCCTCTCTCCGTCTTGTGCCGGAGCACCTTAAGTTCCAGAAACTCCTCAATAACTTCCTCTTCTCTTCCTCCTTCTCTCTCCCTCTCCCCTGCTAACCTGCGTTCTTTTCTCTCCACCCCTCTTCCCCCTTACTTCCCTAACTCTGTTCAGTTTTTGCTGACTGGTTGCCCGGTTCACCTCCAGAGCCTTACAGGTCCCAGGCTCCCCGCCAGTGTTTTGCACTTGCCTCCGGGCCGCTGCACTATGTTCAGCATTACTGCATGTTCAGCTTACGCTCCATGAGCTGTGCAACCTCTCTCCACTTTACCCAGGGCCCTGCTGGACTGGAGCTGTGGTTGACACCCTACCCCCCTTCCTCGCACCTCCATCTGTACGCATGCATGACCTGAATGTACTAGGACTAGTAAGTTTGTCTGTTCTGTCCCACCCCCTTTTTCTGTCCCCCCTCCCTAGCTTGGTCGCAACTGTAACACTTCATCCACTTGCACTAGGAGAAATGCTGGCAGGCCTAGTATGCTAGATTTTTCTGTTAGATCATTCAGAAATTTCAAGGCCTAATAATGATTACTGTACTCCCTTCCCACTTTGAGGCACTCCACCTTTGTATAAGCGCTGTATAAATAAACAATGACAAACAAATCTCTTATTGCCTTGTTGGAATTGGTGGCTTCCAATGCCACACACAATCTTTCTCCGTGCAGAGTGGGATTATAAATCTTGCTCATCTTTTCACTTTGCTCCGTACTTACTTTTAGGAGAACCTCGCCTGGAGCAAGCACCTCATGGGCACCAGGAAAACCATGACTGGAGATCCCAACCTGTCCAGTTGGCAGCCTGCCCTTTCATCTGTGCCCCGCTACACAAACCTCCATGGGCTGTCAGCCTTCTTGGTCCCAGGACAATTGCAGCAAATGGCTGGGGGGGGGCCTCAAGTAAGTCTTTCAACCTGGGCCATGTCCCCCAGCAGCGGCCCACGGACTCAGTCTGTGCCTCCTATGTAGGGGCAGGTTCAGCAAGTCATTCAGCTCTCCTCTCATTCTCACGGGGTGCGCTGCATAGTATGAACGAGCAGAATGAGAGGCAGCAAAGAGGGGTCTACTCCCCATGCAGAACACCAAACAAAGAAGCCGGGCCACAGCAGTGATGTCCAGTATGGCACCCTTTCTAGCAATAGGACACTGCGCTGAGAAGCCTGGGCTTGCAGCTGTAAAGGAAAGTGCAGTGTCAAATCTCACAAATGGGTACCGAGCACTGAAGATCCCAGGGGCGGCGGTGATTGTTAGTAAGTGCCTCTTTTGGTAATGGGGCACCGTCAATGACGAGGCAGGATCAATTTGGTAATTTCAGTAGAGGTGCTGCAGTGTCGCGCACTATGCTCAACCCTCCTAGATGACTGTCTCGAGTCTTCCAACTGAATTAATAATAGCGCTTCTCTCCCGCCATTCAAAGTTCCATCTGTATTTATGTGTGAAGAGTCTCCCTCGTGAGATACGTGCAAAGGAACGCTTCAGTAAATAAGCAGCTCTGTTCAGGGGCAAATGGCTACAACTACCTGAGCGCAGCACAATAAGTGATTAAGCTGGGGCATGTTGGCCAACACTAAAACGTGACCCCAGCCCTTCCGGCTTTGTCATAACGTCTACAGGGGGGTTGGGAGTCTGTGGTGTACTTGTGTAACACTTCAGCGCCAATCCTTATTATCCCTGCTTTTACAAGGTTTCAGAAATCAGCTGGTGCCTTGTACCAGTAAGACAGATTGTCCTCATTGGGACCCCAGCTCCTGCTTTCACACTAGACGGCCTCCCTTAGACCTGCGCCTTCAACTACCGATTGGGCAAAAATTCTAGGCATCATCTTCGACTCCACTCTCTCCTTCTCATAACACATCTCAGACCAGGGTCGGACTGGGGCATAATAAAATTGTCTTGGGCACCAACAGAAAAGAGGCCCACAGTTGCAAATGGGAATTCATTCCTTTTGTGACACTGTTTGAATAGTTCCCAAGGGGGAGGTTTTTGATCAAATGTGATGCAAATTGTACATTTTAAACAATACTCAGCAACACTGGTCAAAACTATTAGCCGCATAGTGAAGTAACTCATCAAACTGGCCCACATTGGCCAAAAAAAGTGCCCCACTTTGACCCAAACAACGGATCCACACAAGCATTTTGAGGTTTTTTTTCGGCCCTGGTCTTATTGCCCGATAAGCCAGTCCGAGCCTGCATAAGACAGACCCTCTTGCGCACTGGCTGCACTTCACTGATGGCACTTTGTGGTGTGATGGGTTTAGGTGAAAGCTCAATCAAAGCCCACATCAACTGGCGCAAGACAACATCACGTTCTTCCACTTAGCACAAGGTCATTCTTTTCTATACATTAGGAGGAAACCAAAAAGTGCTGCCATTCAGAGCGAGGCCCCATTTCTCAGGATTGGAGATTCGAATGTCAGTTGGGCAAAATCCCAAGCAAATATATAATTTCACGGCCAACTGAGGAGAGTAAACAGAATTCCATGCCTAAACGCACATCCGCTCCCTTCAAGTGCAGGTTTTCCCACGGCGGTCAGCTGCACCCACTGCTGTCAAAAGGTCAGCATGGACAACAGAAGTAAGTTTCAGACCATTCCACTAGCATAGACATGGGCATGCTATACTTCAGGGCCTGTGTAAGACAACAGAGTAACATCCCCTGTGCACAGCGATTTCATTACCAGTTGTGCAAGAGGAAGGAAACGTGTGCATTTGTATTGTTGGAGTATAATACGCCATTTCAGCTAGCAAGTCACACATACCCATCCCTGGAAGTACATCCCCAGTTCAGAGCCAATGAGTGATGTATTGTAGGGATACAAAGTAGCTGAAAAGCATGGTTGTCTGCATCCTTGAGAGCGGGTTATCTTGGGTTGATAAAGTAATGTATGAAATAGCGCTGCTCTATGAGACAAAGGGCCTCATTCCAAGTACGGCGGTCCAGAAATAAGGGTGCCGGTAGCAACGTACCAGCATCCATTCCGGACTGCTGTACTATGAAAATGCTGGTAGGGGTACGGAACCCCCGGCAGGCTTGACCTGCTGGGTAATCAGGTCCTTCCCTCTCACTGAAGCAACGGTGCCGGTGCATCAGTGTCCCCAATTCCATGGAGTCCTCTGGTACCGCCGTCGCTTGTGATATCCCGGTGGCCCTGGGATAGCAGGCGGCGGTCGGGTGTTACGGGGTTACCGCAAACCTCGTAATGAGGCCCAAAGACAATTGAATAGAGCAAAAATGCATGATTCTACAGAAAGGTTAGCAGGGGATTGAACAACCATTCTACTTTGGAGGAAGAGGGCCTGCACATTACATTGGCTTTCGCAGGAGGTAGGGAAGGCCTGCAGATGACGCATGACCATGCCAGGGGTGCAAGACCTATGGCATGATGTACAACCAATACTAGAGTCCAGACGTGGTGTCTTGCAGTCATCGACATGAGGACCTGTATTTGTAAAGTGCGGAAATGTTGGTCCTAAATATGGGTGTAGGACACAGAACAAGTACTACCTGACTGAATACCCAATCGCTGGACAAAAGCAGAGTCTAATAGTTGTTCTTTCGTTTACAAAAACATGGAAACGTGATTAACACTTTATAAAAAGTAATAATTTGTGTTTTTGGTTTCCATATGTCTTACATTGCTCTAATTTATTTTTATTTTCGCATTTGTTAAGCGCACCAAACCCATGAGCATCAAAGCGCTTAATGTAAAGAACACAACTTCTGCAAATTAAAGCAAGGAAATGGCACAGTATGACCTTGAAGCAGTTTAAATACCATTCTAAATAATACCATATTCAGAACTACAGTGTTGGTAATCTCGATCAGTAATTTACAAATGGTAGCTTTAATTGAGCTGAATGATCCGAAATCAGACGTACATGTGAATTTTGACTGACAACTGGCAGTAACCTTACTACGGGGGTCAAAAAAACCTGCCATCGTGAGTATAAGGGGACCCCACAGGAAGGCAGCACTTGTTACAAATGCGGGGTGTATGCATTAATTATACACATTTCATTCCATTTTAAGATGCCACTCAGATTCCTAGCTTAACCCTGTGCTAGATGAACACACTGACAAAACAGCTGGGCTACTTACCAGGTGAACCCACACTTCAACATCACGAGCACCACATCCCCCAAAAAGACTGTGGGTTGCTATTACAGCGTGGAGGAAAAGGGGGGGTTTAGTCAGTTAGCACACAGTGCTGCTCTATCCACCCGTGAGAGTGGCACTGCTCCCAGAACACGGCAATGCCAGTCACATCTGCCGTGCTCCACCATGGTAGTGGAGTGAGCTCACGCTCAAAATTAGGCATCTCATATAGAGATTACTGATTGCAAGACTGCTAGAGGTTGACTTTCCTATTCTCGACCTTTCATTCAAACAATCGAGACACCCTTAATGTGAAATCCTAAATGTCAACCTTTTTTAGATATAGACCTGAAGACACTTCTCCTTTTCAGTTCTATTAACTTCAAAAAAATGTTTTTGTGGGGTGCCGCCTGCCACACACCCAGTATTTCAACTTGTTCTTTGTACTTCACCCTCTTTCATTCCTTTTTTTTTAAAAAACAATTTTTATTAATTTTGTTTCAACAAACAACAACCAAACTTGCAGTACTTATTACAATATTCCAATTCACGCAAATCAAAATGTCTACTGCATCTCCTCTCCCCACCCCCCCAACCGAGCCTATACTACTTCATGCTCTGCATCTCTGTCTCGCGAAGGAGTTCTTTCTTCTGTGTTCTCTGCTGGATCTTGGTCGCTCGGCCAGTCCTGAGCTGGCCAAAACAGAGTGGCAATTAAATGTTTCCAGGATGTCAGGGCTCCTGCTTCATCCCCTCCCAAATTGCTAGCGTCCTGCCCTTCTGCCCATTTTTGAAGGTCTTTCCACCATACTTCTATCCTTGGTCTGTGGCATGCCTTCCATCCCATAGCAATTCTGCACTTCACAAGTATATATGCCATATTCTTTAGTTTACTTATATGCTTAAGATTCCATGGCCTGGGAAACCCTCCTAACACACATGCCCAGGCAACCTCAACATTCAACTTAACCTCTTTTTCTTCCAATCTGTGGGCTACTTCACCCCAAAATTTCTCAATTTCTGGGCACGCCCAGAACATATGCGTCATCCCGGCGTTTGCCTCACCACACTTAGGACAAGTTTGTCGTACTGCATTTTTAAATTTAGCGATCCTCTGGGGTGTCATATAAGCCCTATGGGTTATATACAATTGTATTTACTGAAGCCTTGCATTGTCTCTCATTCCTTACTTCTCGTCTTCTCACCCTTGTCTTATATCCTACCCATAGCACTTTCCTTTGAGCAAGTGGACTTTTATACTAATGCAAACGTTCTGTGTTTATCGACTATCATATAAGCCGATCTATAGCGCTTGCATATTTAGCAGTTTTATTTTTGAAGGTCGCCTTTTGTGCTCAATTCACGATCAAGACTGCATTTATAGGCGAAGTCCAAGACACTTGGTCACATATCTTCCATTGTCAATAATGAGGAGGACCAATGGGGAAGAATGCTAACTTTCCAGACCATTCGACACTAATTGACAACGCCATCCTTTTTCTTTTGATGTCACTTCTATCCTGGCATAATAGAGTTTATATCAGACACGTTCCCTTTCGTTTAACCGATTGTGAGAAAGGAATGGTATCAAGAGATGACCCAGACAAATAGATAAAAATGAAAAACCTTTATTTTTAGTGATCAGGATGGAAAAAATACCTATCTTGCCCTAAAGTCTAGGATGGTAATGCTCGCTAATGAAAACAAAATGAAGGGAAGTCTAAGTCTGTCAGTCAAACGTAAACTACTGTATGTCAAAACCCATGCTTGCCCTCACTTCTACAAAGAAATGCAGTGTGTGGTATTTGGCCAAAGTGTCAATGTCCAAGGTTACTTTATTTTCAAACACAAAAGTATAATGCCCAACAGTTCCAAATATCACTCTTCACTTGTTGCTTGCAGGACTCCCTTCCCCATGCAAAACCAAGTCCTTCTGACCTTCAACTTCAATATATCAAAGAAGTCCTTAACTTTGTTTTCAACCAGAAAAGTATACAGCAGTTCTGAAGGTAGAAAATATCTCTCTTCACTTGTTGCTTGTGGGACTCCCTTCGCCATGCATAAGCAAGTGCTTCTTATACTTGGGCCTCCCCTGGTAATGGCGCAGTTTGCAGACCGCGCAGTCCACTCATTACAGGTTGCGCAACCAGGTACCTATCTTTACTCACAGTTTATTAGGCTGGGGTCTCTTTAGCCCTCCTGGATCAGCTTCCTTCCTGGGGGCACCCCAATGCTTCTCAATGTTTTTGGTTCACTCACAATGTCTCCATTAGCATTTCTTCTTACTTCCACTTTGCTGTTTACTTCCATTTTCTTCCAGCTCTCTTTCCGATGAGGAGCTTCTTTAAAGATTTCTGTTTTGCTCAGTTTTCAGTTGCGTACAGCTCCCCTGCCGTTGCAGCTCTTCCCTTTCCTTTCACAGAGACTTTTGAATGCATATATTCTTATATGCGACCACTCTGTGATACTGTTTCCTTCCAGAATGCTTTTTCAATTGTCTTCTTGTTAACTGTATCCTTTTTTCCACATTTCACGTTTGTTAAACTGGCTACCAGAGACTTCAATAACGGGTGCTTTCCCTTGCGGTCATTCCGATACAATGTATACAGTAGTTTCTTTACCAGCAAATGAGTTAACAGCCTAATTCAGCTTTCCTTCGTTTACGGTCCTTGCGTCCGAGGTCAGGGACTTCCCACCTGCCCATCAGACCATCTTGTGCTCTTACTGTTACCCAGGGGAACAAGCATGAACTGGCCGGTATACACCACGGGATAGGCACAGCCCTTGGCTTCCTCCTGCAGACAGCTTCAGCTCCCTGGAGACACGCTCTCTCGCCATGCTTCTCTTGGCTTCACCTGATAGCCCCTCAAAGTTTCGTTCTCTTTGGCCCGGTTCTTGGTTCTGCTGTGATCCGCCCTCCAGCTCATTCTCCACCTCGTGCTCCAACTTGTTCTTCTTGCCGAGCATGTGTGTTTTCCGTTTATACCCATCTAAATAGTTAACAGGCTGCAAGGGCATAGTTGAAGACAATTGCCTGTCCATTCCTGGCCTCGTTAATGGGACATGTCCATTGGGAACGTTGGTGTGCTTTGATCTTCATCTTCCTCGTGCCAGTACCACAGTGGTGTTTCACATGGAAAATCTGAACTCCTCTTGATTTTCCTCTTCTTTGTCTCAGTATTTGAATAGTGTTTAGGGGAAGGAGGAGAGTGTGCTGGAATATACCCTATAGAGGCTGAGGGAGGGTTTGGGAAGGGCATTATCAAGAAGGGGGGTACCACGTCACGCCCTCAGGTACCCTCTTTCCAATCCCCAAGGACCCTCCACTCAGGTGATCCTCCCTCAATGGCCCGCCCCAGGGTTGAGATCCAAAAACAATGGCCTATCCCTGGACACCTAAACAGAGGATCCGGGGGGAGTAGATGTGAGATTACTCTCGGGTTTCTCACACACTGTTTTTCCACCTCTATAACTTTGGAAGAGACAACTGTCCAGTGAAACTATGCTTTACTGCATTCAGCACTGCTCAAGTACCATATCGGGAGTTCAAGGGCAGTGGTTTACTTGGAACTTCATTTGGAGCTGTGGGACTCAAAAACAGAGAAAAAAGAACGAAGAGTCAATTTATTTAATATATAAAGCTTAATGGTGTGGAATTCAACTGTTGGTTTTATGGATTGGAACTCGTAAACAATGACCGAGACAATGGCCCTCATTATATATGAGCCGGTTTGGAAATAAGGTGCTGTTAACAACTTTATGGGACCAGCTAACTCCAAGTCGGCTGATAGGGGCTGTGAACGACCTGTAGCCCTGACCTGCCGGTAATTTAAGCCTGTAGCGGCAGATAATTCACTGAAGCACCAGCACCGGTACTAACAGTGCCGGTGCTTCATTGTTCCCATTCCCGTGGAGTCCTACGCGACTCCACGGGAATGGGAACATACTGTTTCGCTGCCGCCTGAAATAGCCCAATATTACCGGGATATCGGGTGGGGAAACGGTAAGTCGAGGTTGCTGGTAGGCCACCGGTACTACCAGCAGCCTACCGGCAAACTCGTAATGAGGGCCAATGTCTTCAATTTAAAAGATTAAAATGTTGACTGACCTTGGCGCGTCATTGCAGGCAATAATGAACAGCTTGGCTTTAATCTTTCAACTTTATTTCCTTCAAGTGGTCATCAAATATGGCAGAGTGTTACTGTGCGCACTTAAAATCAATCCGGGGTGGCCTCTGTCCATCTGTGTTCCTTCTGCTGTCGCTCGCTCAGCAGGTGTCGAAGTTACCTGCAACACCTTGCACCTGCTATTTTATGCATTAAACACCAGTAGGCTGCCAAATCATCCGAATTAGGTGCACTTCTAGAGAGTTAAAATGAATTAATTTATAAAATAACATACAGTATATATTTGTGAGCTTTAACCGCCATTTTGACTTTTTTGTACATTTCTTGCGTTGGGAAGCTGATGCACAAGGAAAGCAAGCAGCAGATAGAGAAAGACACTTGACTGGAATTCCCAAAAGGAGCCTGACATCATATACATTTGTATTAATAATTTACTGTAATTAAAGCTTGCACTTCTACAAAATAAACACTGTGCACCCTTGCAGAGAAAGAGGGACCTCCAGAGGGTTTCCCTTTCTTGTTTTTTAGTCAATAAAAATCGTCTGTAAGGTAGGCGCGGAACATCCATTTTATCCCAGAGCACCTAGGTGGTTTCCCAGTACATTGTCCGGGAATTTGGTGTCAGTGGCAAGTGGTTGCAAGGCCAAACTTCGGTTCATTCAACTTTGGTTGTGGGAGGTGCCACGAAGCGTGCCGAAATGATACATTCAAAGTTATTCAATATTGACAAAGTCTCCGCCTGTGTCACCCGCTGTACACAAATATATACCATTTGTAACATGAAGAGGCTCCAAGTGTCCACTTTTCTGCAAAGCATCTTTGTTCCTTCATGGTCTTTAGCTGAATATCCAGAACTGTGCCTCGCCGACGTGGGCAATTATTTTTCTGAAAAGAAAGAGTAAAACCATGGTTATTAATTTAGCAATGAGAGAATCTCTTGTCACCCCAGGGAGTCTGATGTTTGACCTGCCTCAGCGGAGAGGTGAGACCCTACTGACAAATTAAGTTTTCCCTGCCATACTGAGATGGCCTGTCCACTTCTAGCCGGAGGCGTTGCTGGGGGGGGGGGCGGGCTGAGGGGGCTATAGCCCTGGGTCTTATAGTTGTAGCCTTGGATAGAATCTCGGGGGCTAAAACCAAAAGGCTAGCTAGCCCCGAGTCCCAACAGTCCCAACATTAGCATAGCCCCAGATCTTTTCCAGACCTAGCAACCCCCCTACTTCTAGCTAACCCAAACACAGAATCCCTGGAGTCCATCACAACAGCCACCAAGTGAAAAGAGACCAGGCTTTCCAATCCACTTCTGAAGAAAGCATAATTCAATACTGAAAGAAGTAGGCTCCAGTCTGTTGACCCAAAGAGTGTGTTATATTTAGTTCTGATGCATGTATGTGTATTTTATTGGAATTTATAGAGCACCTTCGTCAAGGCGCTGTCCATTATAAACAAAGCGGTAATAAAATATGGGAAATAAGAATCTAATCATAAGCAGCAAAGGAAAGAGAATTAGAAGGATGGCAGATAAGTTAGGAAATGCGGCTTGAGATGGGAGTGGAAATGTCAAGAGTGGAGGAGGCATGAATGTCAGACGGGAGAGCATTCTAAAGTTTGGGGCAAGAATAAAGAACGAATGGAAACGTAAAGGAGCACAAGGAGGTTTGGGGATGTAAGAAGGTGAACATGCTGGTAACAAAGAACGTGAAGGGGAATACAGTGACGTGAGGGATGCAAGGAAGGGGGGGCAAGGCCATGGTAACACTTGAAGACTATACAGAGAAAGTGAAAAAGAAGTAAAGAGTCATAAAGAAGGAGAGAAGAGAGGGTGTAATAGAAGAGCGAGGAGGTAGTGAGAAAAGAAGAATAGCAGAATTGAAAACCGAACAAAGAGGAGGAAGATGGAAATGAGTGAATAGTAGTCAAGTTGGGAGAAAATAGAGGTGATCAGTAGTTTTGCAGTGTGAAACGATAGGAAGAGGATGCCAAGATTACATGCAGATGATGAAAAGGGAAGCACAGAGCGCGGGGTCATGGGGGACAACCAGGAGTTGAGGAAACGGGTGATGGGGAAGCAAGTGGAAAGTAAATAATCTCAGTTTTTGAAAGGTTGAAGAGGAGGAGGAAGTGGGAATGCACCCAGCTCTGGACAGCAGAAAGGCATGATGATATAGAAACATAAAGGGAGTCAGCAAAACCCAAAGAATCTGGTTTCCAAGCAAATCACAGAACAGAAACTGCCTTATTAGACATCGAGACGTGCATTCTTGAGCTGTAGGAAGAGAGCAGGTCTGGGCTGCTGGTTCTTTTAGATCTGTCGGCCGCCTTCATCTGCTTGACCACACATGCTTACTGGACTCCCTGACTATCATTGGTAAGCGCTTCCTTTTTGAGTGATAGGAACTCACTGTTATGCTGGGGTGATGCTTCTTCTGATATTGAGTCAATACACTGCAGTGTCCCGTAGGGGGCTTGTTTTTCACCCACATTGTTCAATCTCTACATAAAGCCCATTTGCGATCTTCTATCAACCCAGGGTCCCCATTTCACAAACTACATGGACGACACCCAACTTCTGATGGAGTTGAGTGGAGACTACAAGGCTGACTCAATCAGACTAGTTCACATCTATGGCCTGATAAAAATCTATATGTCCAGTAACTCTATGTGTTTAAATAGCACCAAGACAGAGCTGATGATCTTTGGATCTACGAAGGCCAGAGCCAAGTTGGGTTCAGAGTACACCCACATGTACATTGAATTGTAAAAAACTGCATAGACATCATGGATAAGGTTAAGACCTTGGGGTGTATGCCGAAGCTTCTCCTGGCTCCGATGCACATGTTCACAGAGTGGTCAGTAGCACAGGGTACCACCTAAAGGTGTTGAAGCAGGCCAAACCACTCTTGTCCTTCAAAAATCGTCATACTCTGGTCAGAGCCATCGTCATGCCACACTTGGATTATTGTAATGCCCTTTTGTTTGGGGCTAGCAAAAACTCCATAAACATCCAAATACCTCAAAATGAAGCTGTCCGAATCATCTGTTACATTGCAAAGAGGGATTAGGTCTCCCAAGCTAGAAGGAATCTCAATTGGCTGAATGTGTCTGCAAGAATATGTATTTATATAATTGATTTTATTAATACATTTTACAGCTCTTTCTTTGATCCATAAATGTATCAATGGAGGCGCACCTGTCTATTTTAAGGAACGAGCAATCCTATATCCCCTCACAAGAGTAACTGGATATTTGACTGTCCCAAGATGTAAAAGAGCTAGAGGCGCATTGTGGGAGTGCTTTGCGAGTGCTGTTCTGCTGGGGATACTGTCTTGCCTTGCTACTCTTGCTAACCACTTGGATTGCCATATACTGCAAAGCTGCGTTACCCGTGACTTCACATCATTTGGCTCTGGTGCGCTGAACTCTTATTTCATTAAACTGTTGGCATTAACTTTCCTCAAAACTAATATGCTGTCCATGTATTATCCATTAGTGCCCTCAAGCCCCGCCTCCTATCTCAGCAGCCATACAAAAATCGGGCATTGCGCGCATGCATTATGGGAGTGCTTTGCCAGTGCTGTTCTGTTGTTAAAATGAGCAGCAGACAGTGCTTGCGATAACTTCCCACAGGGCGCTGCCTTCTGCTTATTTCTTCCCCACTGATCATTATTTATTCTTAGATTTACTCCCATGCCCTTCTATATGCTTAAAACAGCAATGCCTTCAAACACTGACAAACTCGTGGGAAATACATGGAATCTGATGAAACGAAACTCAAAAGCAATAACAAAACAAACAAAGGCATGCGATCCAAAAGTCTGTGGGGACTGACATCAGACACTTTTGGCCATCCTCCACGAGGGAGCAGTCGACACAACTTTTAAAGTCCCAGAGCTCAGAACCATCCATACGAGCCTCCAATGATCGAGTAAAAGAACCTTGCCCAGTCATGAGCCGACCACCTTTACCAGCGGTTTCCACCCTTGATGTCGGAACACATCTACAAATATCAGATGAGGATCTTTTAGCGAGTCCGACTCAGAGCTCCCCATCTTCCAATCAGATATCTGAAGCAACATGCCACCATCAGATTGCCCGAGCAGCAACAATATTACCAACTAAGACTGATGTCCTTGTTCATGCATTAGATAATACGGGCATACCGATTCTATAATCACAAATAGTCAAAAACACGTTAAATAAGCCTGCCTTAGAAATACCCCTAGAAGTGAACATGAATTTGAGTGACAAACTCAAGCTTTCCTTTTCTCATGAACCTTTTATCGAAAATTACATGCAGCATCAACCTCAAATTAATATGGTATCAGAAACCCACCTTGCTTCAGCAAATCTTCACAAGTCTGATTTGTCCCATTCCCCCATCATGTCTCCGATATCTCCCAACCCTTTAAATTCAACAGCATCATCTGTTATTTCTTTTGTAAAACCTAGTCCGAGGCCATCGTTTGGGTTAAAATATTAACCCATTCCCGCTTATGAAATTACATTAGAGGCTATGAACAATGGGACTTTCAGCCTATCCAAAATTCTTCTTGCAACATTAAGATTTAGAATCTGCTGGCAAGCTCTCTCCATGGTTGTTCCCTCACTCTTGCATATAGCTCCTTAAATTAGAGCTTAGCATTACTTTGCATCCTCTGGCTGCGTGCACCAACATCCTCAATGTGTCTTGGAACCCTGCCATTTCATGATTTTTTTTTATCATGTACCCTTGATGCTTGATGTCATTGCAAATCAATCAAACTTCTACACAACAATAATTGTAGGACACCTAAATATAAGATGTCTCTCCTCAAACGATACATTGCTTACACCCAAAGCCACCAGGTGGATGAATATGATGGCCGAATGGAATCTGACCTTACTTAATGGAACTATTGAAGGCGATACTCCTCCTTGTCCAACCTGGAAGAGAAATCAATCTCATGCAATACTTGACTATGTATTTGTGTCAACTCAATAAATCGTGTCACAAAATTCACCATAATTCCTACTGAATACAGTGATCATAACATATTAGAAACTACTTGGATTGAAAAAATCCATATCCCTTGACACAGTACTATAAACCGGCCCTACAATTGTCTGAGGGAGGAAATCAAATTAGCTGGACAATCCCTAAACTATACAGTCTACTAGATCAACTGCTCAAAGTGACCCACCCCACAGAGTCTTCTAATTGTTCGCAAGAAGTGTACACTGACAGTCTATCCTTTTTTCTACAAAAACCAGGTCCTGACCACCGTCCGACTTATCGGCTATTGTGTACTCAAGAGGAATATTAGGAATAGTTACACATTAGGAATAGAAAAATGAAGAAGAGACTTGATTTAAAGAACATAAACTCCAATTCTTACCTAGAGTATACAAAAAAGACTGCCAGTATTTGTACAACTTATAAGAACTTTCTAATCCAACATAAAATTCTTAAGACACAAAAAGCTAATGAAAAAAATCAAAGCACTAACAACTAAATCCAGTGCCCAAATATGGAAGCTTCTTAAAGAAGGAGCGAAAACAGGATCATATTCACTTCTATTGAACGCAATAGGCGAGCAAGAATGGGTTAGTCATTTCACTGCTCTATTTGCGGATTCCCCTGTATCCCACTGTGCCCTACAACAGAGCAGCAACCATGCAGCTAATTTAGAAATTGATATTTCAGACATTTGTATGCAAATCAAAAAATTAAGCTTGTCGAGAGCACCAGGACCCGATGGATTACCTAATGTGAGCATAAAAGCACAGTCGGATAAATGGTCCCAAATATTGCATGCAATATTCCAAAACATAGTACGAACAGGTGCCATTCCCTCTTCATGCAAACAGTCGATACTGATACCCATTTTTAAAAAGGGAGATCGGACTAAACTAACTAATTATAGACCCCCTGCACTTCTAGATACGCCAGGAAAAATGTATACAAGATTATTACTTAGAGACTTAACCAAATGGCTAAAGATAAAGAATATGCTAGACCCTCACCAATCTGGTTTCGTCAGTGGATTGGACATGGCACCCAATTTGCTCATAGTATCTGCCTTAAAAAAACAAGTGATAGTAAATAAACAACCATTATATATCGCATTTATAGACTTCAAACAAGCGTTTGATTCAATCCCTCACATTTTACTGTTGCAGAAATTGAGGTTAGCCGGTTGCCCCCCCTACATACTGAATTTATTACAGCAATTCCACTCTGAAACTACCGTTCGAGTGAAGTTAAACAGTGAAGGCCAGTTATCGTTCTATCAGAACTTATTGTGGACTCAAGCAAGGTTGCATTCCTGCATCCACTTTAATTTCTATATCAAAGATATTCATAAACATCTTGCCTCGGTTAGAACCTTTCCTCCTAGAATGAGCATGCATCCAATAGCATGGTTGCTTTATGCTGAAGATTCATTAGATCAAACCCCCAGAGGTGCGCTTGAATCCTATGCCCTGGAGAACAGACTAAGAATTAACATTGCTAAATCTAACATCCTAAAAATCCAGACCACCAAATTGAAAAATAGAAAATCAAGTTTCAACTGGACGATTAGTAAAACCTCACTCATAAGCGTACATGAATACAAATATGTAGGCTTATACATAAACAATAACAAATCTGATGCACCCTATAAAGCTGAGATGAAACACAAAATGCAATCTTTATGCGCGCAAGCAAAATTGGTTCATCATAAATATGGCAAATTCTCCTGCACACCCCTTTGAAATCCTATAAGAAAAAAGTTGTTCCTACTTTAACATATGATGCTCAATCCAAATTCCTGGAAAACCAGCCAAACTGGGATTATTTAGGTTTGTTTTGGAAAACAATACTATCTTTGCCTAAAGGTTTTCCAATTGCAGTTATCCGCTAGGAGTTAGATCTGATTTCACTAAAGGCAGCTGTACGCTGGAATTCTTTACTACTTCATAGGAAGTTTCTAATGAAAGACACATTCAAATCAACTGTTATATCTTTCATCTCACAGGCCATCGAGAGCAAACCTAACGATATGTTAAATACTTGGAAAGACGATTGCATAGAAAATCTGGAGAAAGCTGACATCCTTACCTATCCTCTCATCTCTCATTATACACTCCCTCTCGCTCTCTTTGTTCTGCTGATCTTTTCTTACTCTCGGTCCCCCCACCCCCTTGTGCCTCCTCTCGTTCCGCTCTTTTCAGCTCCTTGCCCCCTTACACTAGAACTCCCTACCTTTTACTATCTGCTCCTCCCTCACCTATCCCTCCTTCCGCTCCTCTTTGAAATCACTCCATCTTCATTCCCATCCCTGACATCCTTCCTCCTCTCACCCTTCTCTCTGCCCCTCTAGTACCCTTATTTTTGTTCTCTTCATCTTTCCCCTTCTCTTCTAAATTCTCCTTCCTCCTACTATTCACTTTACTCACTACTTTCTCTCTCTCCTCCCTCCTTCCAAACCACCTTCCTCTCCTTTCCCCTTTTCTCATGCAAATTGTTCTACATGCCGATTTTTCTGGTTTGATTCACATTTACCGTTATTGCTTCTACTGTTCCATGTTTATGTGTTCTTTTTGTTAACTATAAAGCGCCTTGGATTAAGGCGCCATATAAAACAATAAATACAAATACAAATAAACCTACCTTTATATCGAACCCTGACCGTGCCAAGCAAATGTTTTGGTATAAGGATTGGGCCAACACAGAGGTAAAATGTAAGCAGTACAAAATCTTTAAAGCTGGGATATTTATTCCAAAAATGATGAATTAAACCCCTAAATATTTACAAAGATTTCCTGATCCAATATATTACAGGCAAATAATGAAGCTTTGCTTCAATCTCTGGCCGACAAGAGCTCTAATAGCAATGAGATCTAAGCAGCATGATCTTCCAACTGCTTGCAGATTTTGCAATCTAGAGGCGCAGGTGGAAACTTTAGAAATACTATTTGTATGAATGTCTTTTCGACTATTGCACCTTAACACCTACTGCAATGTGGTTTATGATCCTGAATGCACAACATGTCTCTTTAAGTATTGCTACAATTAACTTTTTTCAAAAACTAAATTTGGGAAATCGATGTGTAGTAAGAGGCACGAACATTAAAATGCTTTGAGCAAACAGCAGCAAATCAAAGAGATAACGAAATGTACAGTATATAGCAAAGAATGAATGAGATTTAACTTTGCAAAAGAAAAATGTGTGATGGAAATGCTCTTCAAAAACATGTACTGTATAGCTACATCAATTTTGTTTTCTTATTATCTGGTAAAATTTGTACCTGAAAAGTTTTAACATTTAAAAAGTTGTAATCACAACTAAAACAAATTTAAAAAAACAATTTTAAAAAAAGAGCTAGATCTTCAGGGCGATCTTTTCCCGTCCTTGCAGTGCAAAACTTGGAACAAGCTGCCTACTGACCTAACCTTGGAACCACGTTTTCTACAGGTTCTGAAATGTTTAAAAACCCTCCTATTTGAATACATTTCTAGCTTACTGTGCCTTCTGTTTCACCAACCGCCGCCCCCTTCAGTAAACGATCCATGCATTAGTTAATGTTTTGTCCTGTCTTCATTGGTTCTCTGTGTTTTTGTAAGCACGCTGATGCTTGTGGGTTTTGGCACCTTATAAATAAATAAAAAAGAAATAAAGATTTGTGACTCGTCTGCGTAGAAATGAGAGGAGAGAGTGAACGATTCAATGATGGAAGGTAGAGTAGATATAGAAAAAAGTAACGGACCCAAAATTGAGCCCTGGGGAACATGATACAGAGAAAGGGTGCTTGGAGAGATAGGAGCGGAATCAAGGTAAAAACCTTCCCGATATTCTCTGTCATTATACCGAGTGGCAGGGGCCTGCAACCTGCTTCTCATCTGATGCTTTGGACTGCAACTCGTCATGAACTATAGTGGCCAAGGTGGATGGGTGTTGCAGTTCAAAACACCAGGAGAGCCAAAGTTTGCCGAACCCGTGATAACAAGGGAGGCAAATGTTCACGGTCACAAAGAGCTCAATTTTGAGAAGCTCCACTCATCTGCAAAACAAACTCCATCCATTAGTAGTTCAATGCACCACTCTGGCATCCCCAGCAACATGTTCAGCAGTGAAGGTTACCATGAACACTATGGCTGCACCGATGTTCATGCTATTCTGCATCAAGAAAGGTCTTGCATTTCTGTAGCAAACGTACTGGAGCCCCACATAGCTCCCATTCTTCTGGTTTGCAGTGGAAATGCTGGGTTTAGTTCCCATGGAAGAGCTGGAAGCACATGCATGCACGCCTAAACAACAAACGTATCGCATTGAATGTGTAACACACTATTACCTCTCTCTCTCTGCACTACAGCATGCCTTTACAAAATCCACCCCCGTACCCACCTCGCCCAGCCGGCAGCAAACTAACCAGGAGGGGCATAGGCCTAGCTTGAGACACACCCTGTCCAACGCCCCCCTGCAAGCATACCATGACCATCAGAGACGTTGCTAGGGGGGGCTGAGGGGATTATAGCCTCGGATAGAAGCTGAGGGGTTACAACCAAAAAGGCTAGTTGGCCCCCAGTCCCAGCAGTCCCAAGATTAGCGTAGCCCCAGATCTTTTCCAGACCTAGCAACACCCCTGAGGCCCATCCTACTTTGGAGTGGCGAGTGGGCAATGCTCTCCCAGTACGTTGGGCTAAGCAGTATTTCATAGAACTGGGCGTTATACATGTCAGGGCTCTCTTCAGAGGGCTGGCTCTGGGTTTTGTGCAGCTACAATGGTGTATTGTGAAGCAGATGCTGGAGTTATTGCCCATGCATGACAGCAAATAAAGAAAGAGAAGGTACCCCTGTTGGACTATTCATTGCAAACATTTTGTGAGTGGTTTTGAAAATAATTGTTTTGTTGGCCCATGTGTGACATTACATTTTTTATAACTATGAGTCAGTAGGAACAAAGTCTAATGCATTCGCTGCCATACTCAATTATAAGTCAACTGCACAGCAAACTACTGACTTTTGCAGAAAAAATACATTTTTAATTAATAAGTAACAAAGTGTGTTTCTTATGAACAAATCGGGTTAGAAACATGAATGAAGATTGAAAAAACAAGCTAACTAATATTTACAAAGAACAGATATTCAGACAATACAAACATTCTTGGTGAATTTTAAAGGAAAAGAAAAATAACAAATATGACAGGCAGAATAATCAATACGTGATAGCTAATGAATTCCTAGTTTTTTATGCACAATGTTAAGATCATTTAAAAGCACATTTTAAAAGGGTGGACTAGAATAGGGCCAGTATTTTTATTCATCAATCAGACGAAGCAGGCTGACCATCTCAATTGAATAACAATACAAAATCAATCACAAAATCCCTAACATTGGACAGCTGCACCTTTGCTTTGTCTGTGTGCTGGCAGAACTAAGCGCCTGTTGGAACTTTGTCTTCCCCTCTTTTGTATGTATTCCCCATTTATGAGACTTCCTTGGCACTATTGCCAATAACGAGTTGACCCTCTTGCTGCGTGCTGCAGTTGCTTTTCTAGCTGGAGTCTACAATACTGGATTGGCCATGCTCACGTTTTTTTAACAACTTTATTTAAGAACAGGTTGCAACAGATTACATACAGAATTGCCCTGAGAGGCAGCCAAGCGATATCACATAATGTAAACTGGATCCGTCCCTCCCCCTTCACGTACATGTCTCCAGACACCTCCTGATAGCTGTGGCCCTCCTACGTTAAGGGAGGGGACCACTGAGAGCGTAGAAAGTGTCTTGCTAGCCGTGGTTGGAAGGATAGCGCTGGGAACGTTCTATGGTACTCCAGGACTGGGGCCCAGCAGTCTGTAAACCGGTGAAGTGCCCCCTCTTTAGCTGCCGTTGACTTTTTCAGCTACAAGGATCTCCCAGACTTTAATCCATCAAAGTGATAATAGGAGGCCCTCCTGGGCCTTCCACTTGCAAGCCAAGGAGATCTTTGTCGCCAGGAGCAGCTGCATGAGTAGCCTAGCAGTCGTTCCTGATTTCAACTAGCTCTCCGGCCATGCAGCACCCAGCAAGGCCACCTCGGGGATCAGTGGCAATTGGCAATTGGTAATCACTTCAATCGACTGGAGCACCTTCTTCCAGAAAGCCTGTGCCCACGGATGCCGCACCGCTTCCAGCAGGCTGGGTCCAGGGACTCCTGAGAGTGGTGTAGGCGTTACGGGGGACAGTACCAACGGTAGAGGAGATTGAGGGCGCATTTCCTGTTGGTGATACATCTACATGCTCACGTTTTACGCACTATGCCTAGGTTCCCTCTAACAAAAATGTGGAGGCGTTTTTGCGCCATGGCCTTAGTTCTTGCTGCCTTAGGAACCACAAACCAACCACAGTGCATCAGATGCGTTGCAAACATTTAAAAGTTCCCAAAGTGTCACTTAGTTCACAGTGCTTTTAAAAATATGTATGATGCATCAGGTCAAACCCCTCAAGTTGCTGATGCAGAAATAAAATCCATGACACAGCTATAACCTACCATTGGTGCCCCGTATCACAGGGGTGGGGGGTGAGAGGGCTTGGCATAGACACTGCCAATTCCAGGCTGAAAGACCAGACTACGCTGCGGCTTCAGAAAAACACAGGGTTATCTGTCCTCAACAAATACCTTGAAGTGATGTTACAGTTCACAAGCACAAATCATTCTACACATTATCAATGGACAGAAACAAGGAAACCCCAGTACATCGATCAGGTCCTGGTGGTATTAGATCCCTAAACCATTCAAAGGACAACTGGCATCCCCACGATCTACTTATGGAAGACCTTGTTCCACTGCTATTGAGTGACAAGCTCTGGGTAGGTCGAGGTGCTTGGTTATGGGCTAGGTGTTCCTCTTCATTCATAGCTTCAGTCCAGCTTCCAGGTTTCTTCTCTGTAATTGGGAGCTGCAGAGACTGCGTGTGCCGGTACTGAAAGGTCAACCTATCAAGATCTAAGGTTTTTACACGCTTACTTAACTGGTTTTGAAAAAAGTGGCTTGTAGCCTCTTTCGGTTCATACCAGTGTGGGAAAGTCTTTCATAAGAAATGGCCGGCACTTGATGCTCATCCCATCCTGGTTCACCGTACTACTTGGTAGTGGATTCAAATAGTGGTAACCCGTATACTTCACGTATTTAGGGAACATTAAAGTATGCATACATTCAGTATAGTAGAACAAATATTGTATATTATACAGAATACTACTTTACCGATCCATTAAAGTTTTGGACAAGAAAGTGGTGTAGCAGTTGGGGTTCCCTACAGGCAATCTATGGGGGTGAGGTTGACAGTAAATGGATATACCAACCGTAGATGATATGATAGCGTGTATCCGGGTTGCTGGCGAGTCAAGATGGAAACAAACATATTTCGAACATCTCGACAAGTTGCAGGTAAAGGCAAGTATGCTACAAGTGTGTTAATTAGAAAACACATGAAATAGATTCATTGAATCATTGGGTGAAATAACCAGTCCTCAAAGAAGTGCATGTGCATGTCAATCAGATGATCATGGGTTCCATTGAAAGTTAAGCATAAGCCACAACTGATCGATATATAGCTTCCCATGCCACCTGAGCAGAAGATCCCTGGGGAGTAGTTGTGAGAGTGCCTTCAGGTTTTTCACGGTGGTGTATTCTTTTTTTGTTTTTCATTAAAGCTTCATGTAACCAATACAATATAAATGTCCCCAAATGAAATGATTACATAACTTTGTACACAGAACTGGACTCAAATGAGGGTCGGCACAGTTTCCACATAGGAGAGCTATAGTGGTAAGAATGACGGGTTTACTTGAAAGATAATATGTGCTAAGTGTGTGATAAGAGGCTTGCCAACTTTTATTTCTATGATCTGGGTCTGTATGTGCGGGCGCATGAAAGATGAGTTGACAGCAAGGGGCCATGTGCTGAAACAAGATCAACAGAAGGCTACAAGATGATAAGCAAGGGCTAAGTGAAGTACTGAGAAAAGGTATCAGGGGCTAGAAGGCTGGCATGTGTAATACGCGTCAGCCCCTGTGCGGGATACTTTCCTCTCGAGAACACCACCACCAAAATGTATACTGTACTCGGTTGTCGAGGGCTTGTGGGAAAAGGTAGGTAGAATCCACGGTAAGGTTGGGTGAAAAGCAGCAGTACAATCCTCAGCTGCGAGTAAAGGACAAGGGTGGTTAACCTAGGAATGTGGTTCCTGGTGTTCTTTTTTTTCTGAGGTTATTGTCCATAGGCCAGAAAACCGCTCGACAGAGCAGAGACCGGACGCAACAGAGATGCACTTACCGGGGCGGAACAAGAGTGCAACTACCTACACAGTTCCAAGTGTCCAATCCAGTCAAGACTAGTCCGAGCAGCGAGGGAGGAGGATGCAGGGACCTCCCTGGGCAGAACGAGGCTGAAATCTATGGGAGTAAAGATCCTCGATACTCACAAGAACACCAGGTGGCAAAGGAGACTGGCAGATTGAAGAGTAATACCGCCAGGAAGGACTATTGCAATTAAAGAGGCAGTATACTGCTGAAGATCCAAGGGAAAGTCAACATGAAACACGAAATCCAGAGGGTACTCCAAAAGACAAGCCAAAATATGCTGATGCCAACAATAGAGCCAAGAAGGCAAATATCAATAAGAGGTTGATCCAAGCCAGTCCAGGGGCATAAATCCCGAATCCAAAAACAGAGACAAGGAAGAGCAAATGGAGAATGCCACTCGTATGAATATGTTTTGAGAAGCAGTTTTCTCTCCTTATCCTGGGGTTCTATTCCTACGCACTGTGGAGTTACTAGTTGCGTGCGTGCTGATTGAAGGAACATTCCGATATCATGTCATGCATGACGTTGCAGCCGCCATGCATCGTGGAAGAAATGCGTCAGCGGCGGGATTGTTGTCCCAATTTCCATGGCAACTGACATTCGTTACACCATTGCTGCATTGGAAAAGAGGGCCCTGCTGAGTGGTGCCTGACAAAAAGAGAGCATTTGAGAAAGTAGTGAGAGGAACACTCAAAGCAGGTAGCTAAGAAAAGATTGAGCAAGGAAATAACTGATTCAAATCCCTTACTAAGTGTGTACTCTTTAAGGGACCCTTTTAGTGAACTTGATCTGTTAATTGGTAAGTGGACCCACAAAAATACCGATTTATGTTGGTCTGAGATTTAACATTTTGAGTGTTTAAAACAAAGAATAGCTAGTATCGTACCAAAACATCGAACCATTTTACTGCGAATACCAAAACATGGGATTTTTAACATGGAATTTAACTGAAATTAGAGATGAGTAGTGGGGTTAGGGTTTAAATTAAAGTGGGGAAGTGGGGCGCGGGCGGTCTCCCCATGCATACATTGGCACATAAATGGGTTATAAAAAAGAAAATCGATGTTATGAGACTCGCAGTGAAAAGTTTGATGTTTTGAGATGCATCCATTGCAAACAGAGCTCTACCGTTAAGGGTACATTGAACTTTACATTGGAAAATAATCTACTCTAACTTTTGTTCTCGGTGAGGAAAGTTCAACAAACGCATGCAACTGATCAGGCTGAATCCGAACACATGCCAAATTTGGAGAAATGCAATGCTTAAAATGATAGTTAGAAAAAACAGTGTTTTGCATGGGTAGAGGTTGAAAAGTGCACTGTTTAGCCCACACTATCTCACAATTGTCTGTTTTGTTTTTTTGAGACTTTTGGCACATACTGAAGCCCTAGGTGCACACACACCTATCACCCTGTGACCCATCATCTACCCCCTTGGACTAAAAGAAGTTATGGAAACAGTATTAAGAGAGAAATATTGGAAAAATATTCCATGGTACAAGCCACTGAACATAGAAGAAATAATATGCCACATCACAACCAGTACATACCACAAAAATGAAAAAAAGCTTTTCACAGAGGCATCGCAGACATACACACAATAGAAGTCAGAGCAATTGAAACTATATACCTAAAAAAGCCAGTCGTGAAACACATTTCACACCATACTACAATACGTCTCCATACACCCAGCCTGCTCTTACAGGTGAAGGAAGACTTTGCGGAACATACATGATTACACATGAAAATGCACAAACGAAGCACAAAACAAAGTGCAACATCTTTCACACAACATAATGTGAAGCCCAATCATATAGCCACACCCACAATGAAACTCGCACACAGCCACAATGCCACACCCCCCAAGCCACAGCAGCTGGTGCTAGTACGAATACATACGTTTCCTGTTCCTACCAACTTAACACACGTGTGCCAGTGATTCAAGGGACATCTGACATACTAAATAGTCACACAAACACAGGTAATAGAAATAAACGTGTTTTTTTTCAAACCAATACCAAAATACCAGTTGTCTATGTAGTTGCAATATAATTAGCATTTGGAATATATAGGCCTATAATTGACAGGATACAGATCGGACACCGATTTTCTCAATACACTCAGAATTGGGACTTGCAGTCTTTTGGAGGATCACTGGCGTTTGGCCCCCTCTTTGATTATGGCTCCAGATTTGGGCAAATCCCAGAGCCTCGCTGACGCAGTACATTTTGAAGGCTATTGTGGGGGCTGATGGTTGGAACAAAATCCCCTTACTAAATTACATCGATAATCGTTTGCCCCAATGTAATGCGCCACTCTTCCCTCCAAATAGGTTACTTGGGGGTGGAGTCTAAAACAGCTTTAAAATAATCTTAAGGGGCTTTTCAAATTATGGCTAATAGAAGGTTGGCAATGATTAGCCATTCTGCTCTATCCAACCCCATTTTACCTTTGGGGATCACATTTCTGATCGCTGGGTACTTATCACAGCTCGTTTCACCAAATTGAATTTAAGAGCGGACACTGCTAAATGGAGGGGTTTTCCAGGCGCAGTTAGTTGCCCTTAGTGTTATTACCATCTAGAGGACATTCTGCACTTTGTGATGTTCTGTCCCTTGTATCAGTCCATCCGGCAACGTTGCCGGTCCTTCGGCGGCTTAATTTTGTCCAGTGTCGGACTGCTCTCTTTTACTTACTGCAAGCTGAATCACCCTATGCTGCATGGCCACTGCTCTCTTATCTTAAGAGAAACGTTAGATCAAGGAAAATGATATTGTTTCTCCCTTAGAGCCCAGTGAGTCTGATCCAGCGGTCAGTTTCTTATTACCCAGCAACAGGAATGGTTCATCCCAGCGGTCAGTTTCTCATTACCCAGCAACAGGAATAGTTCATCCCCAAATTCTCAGAGGCGGTGCAACCAGTCCACCCATGCCCATTAACTGCTATTGCCAGTCACCTCAAAGCCCAACAACTTGTATGACTGGACCCCCACAATCTCCGAAGAAATGTATGGCCACTACCCATATGCTCAGGAACAGGAAGGACCTGCAGGGTCGGACTGGGGCATACAATAGTCTTGGGCACCAACGAAAAAGTGGCCCAGAGTTGCAAATGTGAATTCATTTCTTTTGTGATGCTGTTTGAATAGTACCCAAGGGGGAGGTTTTTGATAAAATGTGATGCAAATTCTACATTAAAAAAAATATTTATACGGCAAAACTGGTCAAAACTGTTGGCCTCATAGTCAAGTAACTCATCAAACTGGCCCACATTGGCCAAATAAGTGGCCCACTTTTATCCAAAAAACTGGCCCACACAAGCATTTTGCGTTTTTGGTTCGCCCATGGGACTATTGCCCTATAGGCCAGTCCGAGCCTGCTTGCCTGCCATTTGTTCATCATTTATAAATAAATATATAGTAGACAGAAACCTATTTCTCGCTGCATTTATTTGTATTTGCAAGGGAAACAGGGAACCCCAATTAGGCTATTCCATTGCATACCATTTTGATTATTTATTCTTGTGCTTTAGAGTATCCTCACTTGTATCTACTGAGCCATGAAGAGCATTCCAACTTCCTAGATCAGAGGCCACCATATATTTTGGTCCTCAGCTCACATGGTGGACTTAACAACAACTGGATAGAAAGTATGTTCTTGTTGTGCACCCACTTCTTTTGAAAGAAGATCAGCTGACTCAAAATTCTGCTTGGGCCACCCCTCACCTTCATGGCACACACCACCTCTACCCCCTCTTTCCTAGAACACTTGAGGGAGCGTATTCCTCCACTTTCAGTAATGTTTCTAGTCCACTGCTGTGTGGATACTATATTGGAGCCAAAACAGGAATAGGTTACGACGACTGAACCCCATTCGGTCCTGATGAAGACACAGTACTACTGGGCCACCATTTCATGCCAAAACATGCATGTCGATTGAAGAATATAAAATCAGTGATGGCCAAGAAGCTAGTGCCTCAAAATGTATTTTGTTAAAGATTATGTTTACTCGCATCAAGTTGAGACAAACCATCCTTTGGAGGCAATCACCTTGTAAAATATTGCGAGAACAACAGTATGATTGGATAGAACTGAATGTTGTGAAAGTTGTGCAGAATCTTGAATAATAAGTGTGACGGAGCACATGTAAATGTGGGTGTGCTCATTTTTTTCCACAATCTATTGTTGAGTTGGGTGCCCGAGAATACTGAATAATTGTACCCTTGATACCAAACATTGGGCCTCATTCCGAGTACGGCGCTAACCAATGGCGCCATTAACGCCTTGGTTGACGCCGTACCCGGACCGGCAGCGCCTTGGTGGATGGCGGAATCACCGCCCCATTCCAAGGATGGCGGGGCGGTAATTCCCCATTCACCAAGGCTCTTCCCCATTCCCAAATGAGCCCCCATAGGGCTCAATGGGAATGGGGAAGATGCAAGTAACGGTGACCGTTCATTACGGTCACCGTTATTGGCTTGCAGGCCCCTTTGCGCCCTCGACTTTAACACCTGCTCAAAGCAGGCGTTAAGGGCGAGGGCGCAGAAGGAACTCGGAGTATGGCGGTAAGGGAATACCGCCACCGGTCTCGTTACCGGTGGCCGCTATCCCTTACCGCCATACTCGGAATGAGGCCCATTCTCTTATAATCTGTGACTGTTAAATGCTTATTTGTAAAACCTATTTCTGCACAAATGCAATCCCCTCAGCAACCATATAGAGTGCTAGTTCATTCATAGGCTTAGTTCATCAATCAATAGGTTAAGGTGGCCTCTATGGGTGATTTTGCGATTTCCTTATATTCTGCAGATTGACACCTTTTGACCACATGGACTAGACAAAAAACAATAGCAGACTTCAGAAAGCATGGGCAGTCACATTAGCAGGCAGAGCATACACCAAGGACATAATAAGGTTTGTGATCATCAGGCATGAGAAATATTTGGAATCGTCTGCTATGCCCACGCCAACATTTTTGTTAGCAGAACATGTCCTATATTATTCCAAAAGACCTTTGTTTTAGGGTAATCCAGCAAAGAACAACTCCAACAGGTGTTGCCTAACCCATACTAGAGACTGTGCTGAGACGCAGAAGCGTATTACTCAATGGTAAACAATACCACCATAAAACAGCTTGTACCGACGCATCATAATACATGGCAGCCTACAATACCTGCATAAAAGCCTGTGACCACGTTTCTTATTACAGGCTAGTTGTTGCGTCACAATGCCTGTTGCCCGCACAGAGCAGAACTGCAGCTGTCCCTGCAGCACATAATTAAGAGTTAACCCCTTCCTGGCGGCCAGATCGGGTGTTATCAGCCTGGGGCCTGGGTAAAAGGCCTGAGCGAAGCTAGGGTGATTAACAAGGGTCCCCAGGGGGATAACACAGGATCCAGCACACCCAAGAGGGTGTTAACGCTATTAGCACCCCTCATTGCCAATCTGGTAATCTGGGGTGTTGGGAGCAGTGTATTTTGTTTGAATGAACCAGACACGCTGCGTGGCATCCTGTTCATTCAAACAAAATACTGTCCTAAAATGGCCGCCACAGAGATGGAAGGCGTAGCTGCTTACGATGGTGGCGGAAAATACAAAGAGTAAAAAGGGGTCCTGGAGGGAAGAGTGTAAAAACAAAAAAAAAAGCTTAAGGAAAGGGAGTGTGGGGTTTAAAATGGCAGTTCAAGGCGGAGAAAGCAGCCACCTGATGGCTCGGAACACAGGCTGAGATTAGCAGTTTCAGCCTGCGCTCCAAACAAACTGATTGGTTGCTGACCCTGCCCCGGGTGCTAATTAAAGTTTTCAGAAGCTTTTCAAATTCCTTTACAGCCATTAACACATAAGAAACTGTTCATGCCACTGTATTCATTTTGTGCACTGCTGGGGTTTAGCACATTGGGGGTCATTACGACCCAGGCGGTAAGTACGCCAACTTTACCACCATGGTGTAAACTATGTTTACACCACGGTGGATGGCGGATTTACCGCCCCATTCCAAGGTGAGTGGGGCGGTAAATCCCCATTTCCCATTTTACCCTTCCCCATTCCCATTTTTGCCCCATAGGGCATAATGGGAGTGGGGAAGGCGCTAATTACGCCACCGTAAATTACGGTGGCGTAATTAGCACCAAGGCGGTTTAGCGCCATGGATTTTAACGGCTGCTAAAAGCAGCCGTTAAAATCAGAATCAGGCGTTAAGGGTTAACGACGGCGTTAACCCTTAACGCCTGAGTTGTAATGAGGCCCATTGAGTGCAAGAATCTGCATGTTATTGTTTATTTTACAGCACAAAACGAACACGTTTTTAAGAGGCATTTAATGACATTGGGCCTCATTACGACCCAGGCGGTAAGTTACCACCTGGGCCGTGACTTTACCACCATGGCGTAAACTACGTTTACGCCATGGTGGTTGGCGGATTTACCGCCCCATTCCAACCTTGGCGGGGGGGTAAATCCCCATTTTCCCATTTACCCTTCCCCATTCCCATTTTGCCCCATAGGGCATAATGGGAGTGGGGAAGGCGTTAATTACGCCACCGTAAATTACGGTGGCGTAATTAACTCCATGGTCCCTTAGCGCCATGGATTTTAACACCTGCTAAAAGCAGGTGTTAAAACCTCCATGGCGCTAAGGGACCTCGTACTCAGGCGGTAAGGGTTGGCGCTGTTTACGCCGCCGTAAACCCCTTACCGCCTGAGTCGTAATGAGGCCCATTGTTTAAACTATTTTTCAACAACACATTACAAACTGCATTTTATTGTTTTTTTTACTCCAAACACATTTTGCTTTGATTATACATATCAGCAACTGGACAATCTCTTGCATTATATTAAGCAAGAGGACACACATTACAGATTAATGAGAGTGCATGTATTGTAAGGAATAAAATACCCCCCAACATATGTGAAAAGGATATTGCATGTCACTACAGAGTTCCATGACCTTCTAATCAGTAAGAACCCGGTGACTTGCAATATCCTTGTAACGAACAGTCGGTAGGGGGTACAATATCCCATATCACAGCAAATGAAATCAAAACTTCCATATTTGCGTTCTGATGCTCCATCCGACCGAAGAGTCTTTTTATTAATAACTTTATTTACGCTTGGCAGACACACATTAAAATCAATAACAGATCAGGCTAACCGTTCCTACAATATAAATGCTTCACGCAGAGTAATATCTTAAGTACAGAGTTAATACTACGTTTTTATATCGTGTGTTGTGTCTCTAGGTTTTGACGCCATGGGATGAATACCTACGTATGTTTCCTCGCAGTCATTGACTCATGTCAGTTCTTTTAACCACTGCCGTTCACTCGGGGGTTGTTGGTCTTTTCATCTCATTAGAATGCCCCTTTTGGCCAGTATACATCCCATGTTTAGGAAAGATCATGTACGTTTTTCCTGGACCTTGTCCAATATCCCGAAAAATACACTCATGGATGACCTCTAAAGTTGTCCGAGTACCACTTTGGATAGTATTGAATAACTTTGCCTCCAAAAGTGCATAAGTCTGGCCAGCTCCACAAAATATACACCTTGCCTCTATCTTCATAACCGCATCTCGGGCAGCGGCCATTGTGGTCAGAGTAGATTCTCTTCAGCTTACATATTGTATAATGCAGCATATTACGGATCTTACATTGAATCAATTTACATCTCACATTCATTGATACAGACCTGGCAAAGTAGCACATTTTCTTCCATAACCCATCTGATATCTCGAATTCCAGTTCTGCAGCCCACTTTCCTCTAACCTTCACTTCACCTATTGGGGACTTCTCTCTAATCAATGTATACAGGGAGACCTGTAGTTTCTGGCAGCCCTAAGAATTAGATATAAAAACCAGTAGTTCACTTTCTAGGGGTTCTATTGGGTAGCAGTCCCACAACTGTGACACCGCTGATCGCAGTCTGTACAATTGTAGCATTTCCGTAGTCATGCCCTTATGCCTCTCCCTCCCGGTGTGTAGTGTCAGGAATTTCCCTTCCGGGAACAAGTCCAGCAGCATATAATAACCTAGTCTTCTCCAGTATGCGCCCGACCCTACCGTTGAGGTCTAATGTCAGAAGTAGTATGTGAGCACTTGGAGATTGAACACTGAGCTCACCATAAAACACCGGCCTGTTATTATATGAGTCCAGTTACAGAACAATGGACCTCATTCCGAGTTTGGCAGTGTGGGAAAAACGTGGAGGTAATTCAGTTACTGCCACTTTTTTGGGGCAGTAAATGAATAACCTCAGTTTTTCCTGCACTGCCAAATGTACACGTTTTGCCCGAATTACCATCAAATGAATTACTGAGTGCTAATTTTGCCAATTTTTGGAGGAAAAGTGGGGAATTTACCTCCAGTGGTAATTGTGCCAAAAAAAAACAATGGAGTCCTAGGATTCCATAAATAGGGGCTAGCACTGCCCTACCAACATTTGTATCCCATGGTAAACCCATGGGGCCAAGTGGCGTTAACATTATCCAATTTTGGCGGTAATTCAGCAGAATTACCACTGAATTACTGCCAAAATTGGATAATGTTAACGCCACTTGGTCCCGTAAACTCCGAATGAGGCCCATTGTTTTCCTACAGGAGGAAAAAAACAGGTACAATATTAGAAGATAAACAGAAGTCGAAAAGAGGCACAATGATCAAAAGAAGAAACATATTTTCAGAAAGAGACAAATGGGGGATGGAGATGAAGAAACAAAAGCCAAGAGAAACATATCAAGAAAGGAGGACTGGATAAGAAAGGGGGAGAAAACACGTTTAAACAGAGAGGGTCAGTCAGGAAACAAGTAACACAAATGAAAGGCAAGAATAAAATGGCAAGAAAAATGCTACAAATAGAAAAGGAAAGGGAAACAGAATAAAAAGAAATCTAAAAATGCTGAAAAGGTATAGTGTAGGAAATGAAAATGAGGAATGGGGATTAGACATGGAAGAGAGCAACAGCTAAATTCTATGGGGAGTCAATCTACTTCCAACAGCACATCCTAACAAGCCATCTCTGAGTTGCCTGACCACACCACATACATCCCCGTGACTGTACGGTCACAGTACTCATAGCTGCTATGGGTAGAATTCTTTACTTTCCAGTGGGCATGCGTGAGAATATCACCCAGTCCTGAATTTCCTTTGAATTCCGGAACTGGGTGGCCTTCTCAAGCATGGCCACGATAAACTCGCGAGCGCTGTATGAGTTGGCAGGTAACAGTAAAATTGGTGGCGTTTGCGAAATATGGCCCTTTTTTCCATTCTTTCAATTCCAAGTTTAGAGGGAAATACCTCTGGCAATAATAGTTCAGCTGAACGCCAGTTATTACCACTCAGATTTTCCAAATGAAAATCTGCTCCTTTCGACCTTCAAAGAGAGAGGTGGAGGCAAGGATAATGTGGCACAAAAGGTGAATGTTCTTTTCACTGTACAGGAGGGAAGCAGGCACATTTTCCACCATCAATACAGGGAAGAGACATGGTGATGTGGGTAGGATAAGGGGTGAAAGGGTGCATATTCTCTCACCACCTTTATCCACGTAATGCACCAAAGGGTGCAAATTTAGCATTCTGTGCATTTAAGAAAATGTACAGTAGTGGTAAAAGCACTACTGTACAATATTTATTTACACCATCAATGGGAGGGTGGAAACAAGAACAACGGTCCAAAAACATGTCAAGTGTTATTGCTGGAATAATTCCAGTGGTATCCCAGCAATACGATCACCTTTCACAGTTTCAGTGGCCAACTCAGAAGTGGGACTACCTTCAGGAGGGCCGCCGGCAGCAGTGGTAACCACTCCCATCAGTATTCCTGACCAAACAAAATCTGCTCAACTTGTGCCAGGGCCCTTGCCACACCGCCAGAGATTAGGACAAGAGAGCAGTCAAGCCTGGCTTTGAAGAAATGCTTTTGCAGTTCCTTTTCACCTTCTTTTTTAATGATATTTTACTTTTTTATAGATCATATAGTTTTTCTTTTATTAGTACAGAAATTGTACACTCCACGTAGAGATGCACTTGTGGCTTCTGTAAGAATGTTATCAGCAATCGAAGAGATCCTGAAGCAATGCAAATGTTCAACCAAGAGGTTGAAACAAATAAGAAGAACCACATAAAGCTTAATCTGTACCATGAAATACCACCAAACTTAATACAGGCCAACCATTTGTGTGTGCAATGTAAACTGATATAAAGGCTGTTTATAACAAAACACATATTCATATCATGACCATGCACCCTATACCTGGAGAACCTATTGGACACACAATGCATTCAGACACATCCAGGCGCATAGTGGATTATTTACATTTCTAGTTTAAACATGACACTCCTGCTTAAAAGCAACACCAAAAACAGCATCATTTGTGTCATGACTTTTTCCAAATATACAGTAAAAATAAAACAAAATGGGTCAAAATGTATTGGAACATAGTCTGACTCTCCTTTTTTGCGTTAAAGAGAGGCTGTAACATCAGAGACAGACTGATTGGACCGCCCTAGCAGGGGGTCGGTCCTTGGGCGGTCTTCCCGCTCCCTGAAGCTCAGGGAGGTGCCCCACCCTGAGACAGGGGTGTCTCCCACCGGACCACTCAGGACTTTCCTTCTCACTCCAGTGGGCGGGCCCATCCAGGACCAGCTGGGAGCGAGCCTAATCTCTCCCAGGCGAGCAGACTAAGCACTTCATTGGTGCTCTCGGTTTGAGGGTGGTGCCGTCCCTCTTTTCACTGGGGCAGAGGCCCAGGTAAGGTTCTGAGCTAGCCGTGGGGAAACATACCACCAAGCACATGAGCATGGAGACCTGCTCCTCCTTGCCCTCTATGGGCTCTCCCTCCAGGAGAGCTAAGGGGGACCCATCTGCTGAAGAGGCCCAACTGCTCTAATATTGTCCCAAGAGATGACCGGGCCAGATATAAAGCCAGGAAGGAGGGAAAGGAACCTTCTTCAACCTCCTCCTCCTCATCCCCTTCCTTGGAAGATGTAGAAAATCTGAAAGGGAAGATAACGGACAAGGACTAAACGGCCAGTGTCCTCTGACATGTGACTGAATGCATGCGATTCAAAGGGGGGCAGTGGGAAAGGACAAACCCACAGTAGAACAGATGGAGGAAAACGGTTCGCTCGGATTCCCACTATCCGGAAGATCTTCTGCAACTGGAAGGATCCGGAAGGACTGGATGAATAAGCTCGGCCCCATACACACAAATGAGTGCAGAAATCCTTGTTTAAATCCTGCTATAGAGAAATAAAATTGACAGTTCAAAAGGAGAATCGGGCCATTTCGCGACACCATTGAAGAGAAGATGCAGATTTTGGTAGTAAACTGGTGGAGTTGTGCGATCTTTCAGATGCAAAAGCCCCACAAGAGTTACCATTACCCAAACATTAACACTATATTAATTAGGGGATTTGCTACCATTCACAACTGACAGAGTTACCCTTTCAAATACACAGATATGTTGAATGATACCAATGCCAGTTTTGGCAGAATAGTATTAGGACACAGCCGCTTCCCAAGGATTGGTTTGGAGGCGATTGGGGTGTGAGGGCCCAAGAGCACGAGCCCATGGGCGACCGCACAGATGGCCCATACCTTCCACCTGCCCTTTGTACCCATCACAATTTGCTGTCCTGGAACAGCAGCGTTTGATCTGGGCACAGACTGACACTACGGCTGCTTCCCATAGTCTTGAATCTACTATAAATGTATGTTTAGTTAACAGTTAGTCCAATAACGCGCGTCTCCAGCACATGCCTGTACCACTAACGGTTATTTGGGGGCCACTTCTAATCAAACAGGATATCGAGCTGTACACTGGCTCAAACACAGAAAGAACAGGGCGTCACAGTTGCCCAGCGGTCAATGAAGCCGAGAGGTCCTAAAAAAACACGGCAATGGGAAGGAAGCCATACCCTCTCAATAGAAAAACCTCCTATGGACTTTCCTCGTTTCCTTCTGCATTCACATATTTGAATTTAAAGGGTTTCACGACTTCAAGTGAATTGGGTGTCAAAAATGTAATGTCACGATTTGACCTTGGAAGATTTACCCGGAAGAAAATGAATTGGCCTTTCACGTTTTCACCTACTCTCCCAATTGCAATGAGGGTATGCGATCCCCAGTTCATTAAAACCAAAGGAGTAATTTTCATGTAGGCCAGTCATTAGCATTTGTGCTGTTGCTTGTGCACAGTAATTTACTGGAGTTACCCTGGACAAGAAGGGCATGATGGGGCCTGACTGCAGGATGTCTGGTGGGGGGCACATCAAACCTCCCGAGTTCAAGTGGAGCACAAATAGTGATCAGAGCGGTGTGCAGGGGTAATGGAAGGGGGGGCTCGCCTGTTAATCACTAACATATTTGAATTATACCTCTAACTGCCACACAAGATAGGATACAAGTAGCTGGCAGGAACCCCTTCTAGTTTTCCCTGGAGTGGATGTACAAATCGGGCAAAATATTCCAGGGAAACTCCACCGCATTTGAAAGAAAACAAGTCCATGTATTTGTTACACAGCCAACTCTGAACCAAACGAGTAAATGTGCACAAAAATAAATTACCACCCAGGGTTGGCCTTACAAAAAACATATACCAGTATCGGGTCGGTCTTGGACACATTTGAGGGCCTACTTTGCAGACACCCCTTAAACACGGAGGTCAGAACACTCATGTGTTGCCACCAGAACAGCACCTGCTAAGCACTTTAACCAATTTCTCAGCCAAGTGCCTGCATATCTGGCTCATTCCCACAGCCCTGTGTGGTACTCCAGAAGCGGTGCTAGACGTACGGTGTTGTCAACCACTACACTTACAACAGGAGCCCCTGAGAAGACGCTGCACAAAGAGGTAGTGAATGCCAAGGACACACGGGCTAGCCACTAGGCTCCCATGCAGGAAGATTGAAAGCTAATACTAATGCTATTGTACATGTTCTCCGATGTGCTGTGTTATAAATAAACACATTTAAAAAGATTGAAAGCTAATCCCTCCTTCCCGCCCCCCTCGAGAAACCATGAAGTGCCAATCTGCTGAGACCCGCTACACTAAGTGACAGAGCCAGTTCCAACAAAGAATAATCAAGGGATTAATGAAAACCCACACTCTGTACAAACTCAACACTTACCTTCAACTAAACATTGAAATGCTATAGGTTTCTAAGTAAACACTCCCATCCAGAGAACTAAATACTAACCAGTACCCTGTCTGAAACATTGACAAGAGCGTAGCAACACTTTACAGCACTGAATAGCAGAGTGAACAGCGAAGAGCAAAAACGTAACAGAACTGTTGGAAAGGTAGGTCCCTTGGGGAGAAGGTTGCAAGAAGGGAGGCATCACTGTGATACTTTGACCATTGGAGGTTTCTCAGCGGGAGAACCACTGGAGGGTGGCCAACCCAGGAACCCTGAATATGCCACCTGATGTTGGAACGGATCAAATGAGAACGTTTGTGACGACTTCCTCCCGAAATATGCACCTCTGCATTAGCCTGTGAGGGCTCAGAAAGCTTTCCAAGTTTTTAATATGATGGTTAGAAACAGAAGGAAGTAATAATAAAAACAGTACTAAATGCAAAGAACAGAACTTAGGTGGCTATGAGGTGTTGTACAACAGGAATTATTTGGGGTACAACTGTGCTGCGAGTAAGGGGCGAGTTCGGGACCTGACACCAGAGGGCGAAGGGTATGCATCTCCTTGCCAGCAGCTCCTCTACTCTTTGCTCACTTACTCGCGCATAATCTTTCCTACCTCTGTGACGTCATGCCCTGGTGGTGCAGCATGGGGCTAAGCTTTAGCTCTGGATACCACATACTCCTCTCCTTCTCTTACCAAAAGGTCAGGTCCTAACAAGTAATTTCATAATTGCGGAACCTCAGCAGGTTCCTCTCTTTCGCTGGCCTGATGTTTCTGGTTTCATTGAGTAATGTCTCAGCTGTATGTTGCGTAATGGATGTATTGGGAAATACTTGGCAGTTCCTCGTTCTGCATCGAGACTTGGTTGTTCAATACAGTAGAGGTGCTGAGGGCGATGCCGTTTCTGCAGTGACTCACACATGTTCCTCGATGTCTCCAAAGGGATTGGCTGTCATTAATTTTCCAGCTGCTGGTCTATGAATGCTTATTATATTGACTAGTCCTCCCAGATGTGTGTATGCTTCTTGTGACATAGTACACCCCCTCTCCATGTTCCATACACAGCGGTCGTCGGTGAGGACATAGCTGTGTCCTTTCTTGAGCGCTCATTGCAGGGCACTGAATGTAGACATGGTGAGATTGTTCTTGTGATACAATCAGGGCTTTACACTTTCTCCTTTAATTACTTCCGATGTACAAGTCAATTTCAATTGGTCATATAATTCTTTACGCGTATCTTGTTTCTTTCTTATCCTCCACAGGAGGTCCTTGATGGGTGCCTTAGTGTACAATCTTTTGTCAGGAATCCAGGATGGTATTAAAGTTAAAAATGCTCTGTGGCCCTGCCTAGCCTGGAATGAGGACACTCCAGCGATGGTGCTCAGCTTGATTCTGTGGGCCACCACGGTTGCCATGACAGCAGCATGTAGGTGTCTGCATGGAGCCACAGCTAGCAATTAGCAATTTACCCTTTCCACCTGGCAATTCACCTGAGGGTGAAAGAGTTGCTTTGTTTTGCAAAATGGTGTTTCTCTCCAGAAAGTTCTTCATTGCCCCAGACACCAAGTGAACCCAGTTGTCTGTAACTGTTTTCCCAAATCTTTGCTTTCAGAGATTCTCTTAAGTGTCTTTATGATGGTAGCCGTGACGATGTTGGGTAAAGTGTAGTTCAATTAATTTGGATAAGTACTCCACCACCACTATATCATACTTGTAATTGTGTTCCATATTCTCTAATGCACAACCTTTTCCTAGAGTTTGTTTGGCGTGTCTATGTTTTGGGAGGAGCACTTGAGGTAGCTTGAGCCGCTTTCACTGTTGTTGCATTCATGGCAGTGTTCTACAGCATTGTTCACTTCCGTATACATCTGTGGCCATCAATATGCTTCACAAATGCATCTTTTCATCAATGTTGCATATAAATTCCCTTAAGGGGCCTGCTCTATCGCCATTTGCCTTACTTGTGAAGGTGGGATTGCCTTTACTCCCCGGAAGAGCATGCAATTGGAAACAAAGTTCTGGGGCCATTTGTTGATTTGGCTGTAACACGAACAGCAGTAACCTTTCACCTGGCCAACCATTTACAATGTAGCGTCCCACTCTTTCAGGGGCAGTGTCTACTTCAATGACTGCCTTAGAATAATCTTCCTTTACTGTAGTGTGGCTTCCCTTGCACACATCTGACAAGGTGGCTATTACATATTGATCTTGAAGAAACGTTGCAGACCCTTCCTCTTTCCTAGGTCCTGTATGTCAGCTATTCTATCCCACCTTTTCACTTTCTCTTTAAGCATCGCATCAGATACAGAACCATCTGCTCCTAAAAGATTCATAAACTGCTCACATCTTTTCTGAAATTTATATAAAAAAGGATTACATTCTTTTACTATTAGAGCATTTAAGTAAAAGTCAATATGTGGTTTCTCGGCTCTTGACATTTTAAGGAAGAGAGAGAGACACCGTTTCATAAACTGTGACAACCAGGAAGCCAACCCAAGTTCTAGTTTGATCACACTTACCGGAACGGAGATTGGCCACCCTAGTGCTTGTTTCAAAATCCTACCTTCTAATGTATCGATACATTTCGTATTACTAAAGTTCATTCATTTGCAACCATATAAAACGATTTCAGTAATCTTTAATCTATAGAACTCAATCAGAGGTAAGAGTGAGTATGCACAGAGTCTACTTTTAACAGTTTTTAATAGAGAAAGGCATACACCTATCTTTTTTTCCAGTTTACTTTCCGGTCTTTCTCGTTATTGTTTACAGGAAATGCAAAAACCAAGATATCGGATGCAGTCGACCTTCTCAATTACGACGCTATTAATCTTCCATACATAGCTTTTCTGTTTCTTCGCCCTGCTACAAATCATTACTTACGATTTAGCAGGATTCATTGTTAGCGGATTCCGTGTCCGATAATTAGTTACTCCTGTCGAAATCCGTTGCAGACCTGCCGGAGTATAATCCAGAAGAATAGAATGGTCTGCATAGGCAATACAGCCTAACTTGAGATCCAACCGATGTGGAGCATAGCCATCCCAAGGCCGCAATTCCTCCCATAAATAAGTACAGATTAAAGAGAGTCAGGGCTAAAACACACCCTTGGCGAACACCCTTCCTTACCTCAATGTCACTAGAAAGTTCACCTTTGATGTTAAGCCTGACCTTCATAGAATCAATACCCCACCTCACTAACTTCTTCCAGAGCAAGGAAAGATCCACATTATCAAAGGCTGGGGATAAATCTAATCCCGCCGCATACAAAGTTCTAGGTAAACAGCCTCTGACCTCGGATACACATGCATTCAACACCAAGCTACTCGGGCACAGTGCCAATCCCCCTCCGAAAACCTGTTTGAAGGGGATGGAACCAATGCGTTGACTCAGCCCAGTTTCTTAATTCTCTCAACACAATAGTGGCAAACATCTTGGAAGAAGTATTTAAAAGGGAAATGGGATTATAACTCATAGGTAAACCCCCCTCTCCTTTTTTATGGATAGGAACTCATATAGATTTTGACCATGACGAAGGATATTTTCCACTCCAGTCTATTTGTTCAAATAAATGACACAGTATATCAGCCCAGAGGGAGGAATTTATTTGAAAGATCTTATTTGTTACCCCATCCGGACCACTAGAATGGCAGTTATTTAGATTATTAATCACAAATTCAATGTCCTCTTTATCAAATTGACATACGAACACTGTTGCTTTCCCTATGGTGGATACCAGAGAGCTGCCCATTTCACGTGTCCCACTAAACATATTCTGTAAGAAATTCACCCATGCCTCTTCGGATACACTACAAGATTGGGTGGGAGTTTGCATCACACTCTTTTTGCTTAATGTCCTCCATATAGAACGGGTGTCTTTCTTGACAATATTCATTAGTAACTCTTGATTAACATGCATGCAGGTCTTAAGTCGAGTGAACACATGGGTGGACGGAGTGGATGTCATCCCCCTTGGTATTTTAGAGGCCGTGTGTAAAATGAGCAAACATTTCCTGTCATTTTTAAAATTGTGATTTTATGCCATCCTCAGGATTCAAACCGTGGTCTGGCAGGTCCCCAGACTGGGCACTTCACCACTCCACGAGATAAGTTGATGAAAATTATCAAACATCTAAAGCTGAAATGTCACATTTTGGTACTGCATGTTCCAGAGAAAACATGGTTATTGATTGTTGGAGTTTAAACCATGCACACTTTTCAACATTTTCAAAACACTATTAGAAGAAACTATCCTCTCTGGGTTTTTTGTGTGTGTTGATTTTAGGAAAGACAAATGCCATTCGTCCGGTGCAATTTGTATGGTTATTAAAAGCCAATTGAGTTAAATTTGCAGACTCCTCTTCTAACTTTGCGTCACCCATCCGGTTGGTTTAACTAAAACCCCGTCAGGACAAAAATTGCGACCACTTTCTCCCGTTGCTGGCCCCTCTAGATGAAGGCACAATGTCTACCGAAACCTCAGTTGTGTCCACATCCTCCCGCTCTCCTGGGATCACAGTGCATTTATAATAAAAATCTCCTCCTACTACAATCAAGCTCCCCGGATTCGCATTATGCCATTCAAACAAGACATTTTCAACCTTGTTCAAAACTTTCTCCCTAACACTCGTGAGTTTGTTATAGTAGATGTTAATTAGAAGGACATAGGCCAGCTGGCCATCAACCAAGTCAGTAAACTGTGTTATCAATAGCCCATCCAAGCAAGTTTTGACATCATGAATAGTATGCAATCTCTTAATTTTGACAGCAGTTAATAGACCTCCCACAGGTCCCTCTTTTAAACGTTTCTTCACACTTTTACAACTAATCATGCACCCATCAAAGCTGGGAGTAGTTCTTAACCAGGTTTCTTCGATAAGAATATCAGCACCTAAAAGCCTTTCATCAATGTCAGAGTTCAAAAAAAGAATTGTGACCTTGAGAACTTCAGCTCAAAATTCTAAACTCCATCCTATTGGAAGCCAGGTTGGGTTCTCGTCGCCACTGGGAGTGAGGTATTAAGCCAACCCCAGCTTGACGAGTCAAATTCATGAGCAACCTGCCTCCATTGATCACCTTCAAAAAAAGCATTTCACGGTAAGGTTGACTTGATTTTTCTCTTTACAGTTGTACAGATGTCCATTGTAAGTGTTGCATAATAGCTCTCATACCCTTTCAATAATATTTATTTCTGGCACTCACTCACCATATTTTCAATTAAACGTGAGCGATCAAATAAAAGCACACATTATATATCCATAGAAGAAATAGCTTTAAGGGCAGGAATAAACCAGGTTACTCACCGTAGTGACCACCTACTCCTAGTCCATAGTCCCCTTTCCTCCATACTTATGGGACATTCCTCCAACCTGTGGGACGGGACCGGAGCACTTTGAAAAAGCATCAAAATTTTGCAACATTTTTAGTCCTTCCTCTATTCCTTCCACAGCACGTGACCGTAACCCCGCCCATCTCGGCTCCGCCCCGCGCATCGCCCATCAGTCCTTTTCTATCGCCAGGTCAGAGACCATTAAGCAATAACAGAGGAACCTTATTAGAGGGGACGGCGGGCAGGCGTATGGAGGAAAGGGGACTATGGACTAGGAGTAAGGTGGTCACTACGGTGAGTAGCCTGGTTATACTCCTACGTCCCGTCTCCTTTCCTCCAAACTTATAGGAGATTCCCAAGCACTCCTTACAGGAACTACGGGAGGATGGAAAAAAAACCTACTGAAAAAGGTTCTTCAGCACAGCCTGGCCAAACTGAGCATCAGATCTGGAGCTCAGGTCTAGACAATAATGTTTACAAAAGGCAAGTAGCCGCCTTTGCGATGGTCTCCCAGGGGACATATTTCTGAAAGGCAACTTCAGCTGCCTTGCCCCGCACCAGGTGTGCATGAATACCTTTAGGAGGCTGCAGACCTTGGACAGTGTAAGACTCCGTAATACAGGCAGCAATCCATCTGGAGATAGTCGCCTTAGAGGCCTGTTTACCTTGTGGATTACCAAAGGTTACCAACAGGTGAGAAGAGCTCCTAAATTCGGATGTTCTGTCCAGATAGAATTTAAGAGCCCTTCTAACATCCAAACAGTGCAGAACCCTTTCCGCTTCTGAAGCAGGGTTCGTAAAAAAGACCGGCAGGAAGATTGACTGGTTTAGATGGAAATCAGAGACCACCTTCGGCAGGAAGGAAGGGTTTGTCCGTAGTACCACCTTATCCTTGTGACAAACCAAGAAGGGATGCTCTACCGACAAAGCCTGGAGCTCACTCACACGCCTTGCAGAAGTAACGGCAACCAAAAAAGACACCTTCCAGGACAGGTGTTTATGGTCCACCGTGGCCATTGGTTCGAATGGTCTATGGCACAACGCCTAAGGACCACATTTAGATCCCACGACGGGTGCAGATTACGAACCGGGGGATAAAGGCATGTCAAACCTGCAAAATGTCTCTTAACCACTGGATTAGACAGAGAGTAAGAGCATTGGTCCGTAGATAGGTAGGCAGATACCGCCGAAAGAGAAGTTCTGCATGAAAGAACGTGAATTCCCGACTCTGCTAGGTGGGATACAAAGGACAGCACAGTGTCAATTTTAGCCGCCCTTCGGTCCAGTTGTTTGTTTAAACACCAATGACAGAACCTGAGCCATTTGCTTCTGTACTGAGACCTAGTCGAGGGTTTCCTGGCTACCTGAATAATGCACATGTTATCCGCAGACAGATTGAGATGTTCTAAGGACCTGAACTCAGGCACCATGCCGCCAAGCTGAACGATTGTGGGGAGGGGTGCCCCCTGGTGAAGAAGATCGGGGCACACCGGTAACCTTATCGGTGTATACACCCACAGGTGTTGAAGTTCTGAGAACCAAAACCTGGCCGGCCACCACAGGGCTATGAGCAGAAGAGAACAGTTCACCGTGTTCTTCAGCTTGCAAATCGCCCGATGAATCAGAGGCAGAGGCGGGAAAGCATAAGCCCTCATGTTGTGCCATGGAATCTCGAGAGCATCCCCCAGGAAGGAGGCTCCCAGCCCCTTTCTGGAGGCGTACAGAGGAAGCTTCTTGGTTGCTGCTGTCGCGAAGAGGTCCACTTCCGGAGTGCCCCAACGCAGGAAAATCCATGAGAGGATATCTGCCTTCAATTCCCACTTGTAGCTGACCATTGTCCGCTGACTGAGGGCATCTGCGTGACATTCAGCTGGCCCGGAATGTGTTCTGCAACTAGCCAGACACCATGAAGAACCGCCCACTCCCAAATCTGGATGGACAGGTCCACGAGAAGGGGAGACTTGGTGCCCTCCTGCTTGTTGATGTAATACATTGACACCACATTGTCCGTGCGGATACTGACCACTTTGTTGGGCATGATCGGTCTGAACGCCTTGAGCGCTAGGAAGATCGCCAGAAGCTCCAGATGATTTATGTGGAGGAGCCTGTCCTGAGGTGACCAAAGATCCGAGACCTGAAGAAGATCCAACGTCGCACACCACTCTAGAAGGGAGGAGTCCATCGTGACCATTACCATAGGGGCTGGGTCCTGAAAACCCACCCCCACCGACAGGTTGCTGAGAGATGACCACCACTCCAGGTCCGCTCTCATGGAAGCCGGAATCATTATCAACTTGGAGTCCGGATCCACAGCCTGATGCCAAGAACTCCGAAGAGCCATCTGAGTCTGCCTCATCTTGAGACGAGCAAGAGGAAGAGCCAACACGCACGAGGCCATGAGGTCCAGAAGCCTCTGGGACCAGCAGGCGGACATGCTCTCCGACTGCGCAAACATCTGACACGTGGCTAACAGATCCGCCATTCTGTCCCCGCTCAGGTACACTCTGCAGTCAATCGTGTTCCAGCGAAAACCTAGGAAAATCAAGTCCTGCGAGACCTTGGAAGATTTCCGCCAGTTCACCGACAGCCCAAGATGGAACAGGAGCTGAAGGAGAGAATGAAGATTGCACGCGGCTTTCAATGGGCAAGGGCTGTGTAAGAGCAAGTCGTTGAAATACGGATACACATGGATACCCTGCAGACGAAGATAGCCCGCAATCACCGACATCATCTTCGTGAAGACACGCGGCGCCAAGTTGAGGCCAAAAGGAAGCACTCGAAACTGGAAGTGCTCCTCTCCCACAGAGAAACAGAGATATCTCCTGTGTGGATTCCAGATCAGAATATGCATGTACGCATCCTGAAGGTCCACCACGCTGAGCCAGTCGCCCATTTGCAAGGAGGACCATATTTGGCAGGGCGTGATCATCTTGAATTTCTCTTGGGGTAGGAAAAGATTGAACTGGGAAAGGTCTAGGATGTTGCGCAGGCCAGCCTGGTTGGGTTTGGGCACCGTAAACAGCCGGGAGTAGAAGCCCTGCCCTCGTTCCCCAAGGGGAACGGGTTCCACAGCCCTGAGGTCCAGCAGATTCTGAACCTCGGCTTTTAGGGAGGATGATCCCGACTGCTGGAAAGGAGGGTTGTAGGGTGGGGCAGGGGGTAAGGGTAAGCCGAAGCCCACCCGAGCGACTGACAAAACCCACCTGTCCTCGGTGATGGTCTGCCACGCCTCCCAATGAGATGCAAGGAGTCCTCCCAGCGGGGTCCCCTGCGAGCGCGGAGAACCCTCATTTGGCAGGTTTTTCGGTGGCGTTACAACCTGAACCTGAGGAGGAGGCGGAGGAGCGGGAGAAAAAACAAGTCTGCTGCTGCCTCAAGCGGGAATTACCCAAAGGGGTATCTACTCTGCGGGATTTCCAATCTAGAAACCTTCTGAAACCAGAGGCGGGCCGGCTTTGCGATAACGGGCTCTGGGTTCTTAAAGTTGTTTTAACCAGGACAGACAAAGACTTAGCTGTCTGGGTGCTGTGCTTTGTTTTGGTCAGCTCCACATCCGTTGAGGAATGGAAAAGCTCCTTACCGTCAAACAGCAGGTCCAACACTTTGTCCTGCACCTCCTTTGAGAACTTGGTGGTGTGCAACCAAGCCTGTCGAGAGGTATCAACTCCCAGCATAAGGCCCCGAGCCGAAGTGTCGACGTGATGAGCCGCGACCTCCAGCAGATCCTGGGCCAAGACCCTGGCATCGGACAATCTCGCCTTGAAGTCCTCCAGCTTCTCGACCGGAATTAATTCCTCGAACTCTGACAGACCTTTCCACATTTTCATGTTCGCCCCCGCTAACACTAGTTCTGCATTGGCCTGCCAGTGCTGCAGGGCCGAGTTAGCAAAAATCATCCTCCCAAGGGAGTCGAGGAGCTTGTCCTCCTTCCCCAGGACCTGAGTAGCCATCGTAGAAGAGGATGCTGCAGGCCTGGACTGTAAAGTGGCCGCAGCCACCACCGTGGAGGAGGGGGGGGGGAGGACAAGATGCTAGGGCCACCTCTTCCGAAGAATGCAACCTGTAGTGCGCGTCAATTTTCTTATTGACGAAAAGTCCAGACTGTGGCTTCTCCCAGACTCTACGGACCTCGGCTAAAATGTCCTTCTGCAAGAACAGGCCGCTACACTCCGAAGGAGATGAGGTGAACGCCCCCCAAAAGCACACCCTCCTGTGGGGCTGGTGCCTCGGGCACTGGAATATCCAATAGACACATCATGTCCAGCACCCGGTCGTGAAAAGCTCTAATAGAGTGGGGCTGGTCTTCGCTGTCCTGATCGCCCTGCGCATCATCCGACAGGTCAGGGTCTTGCTGAACTACGTCGGGCACTGCCTTGTCCACCAGGGACAATGGACGCAAGGGCGGAAGGGTAGGGGGAGGCACCGTAGGCAAAGGCGGCACCGGCAGTACCACCGGAGGCACGGGTGGAGCCGCAGGTGCAGGCAGGCATATCTCCCTAAAGAGACCCTTGAAATACTCCCTCATGGGGTCGGAATGCACGAGCGTATGAAATTTGCCGAAAAAGGCGTCCTCCGGAGACGGCTTTGGAGCTGCCGGAGGAGGCCTCTCATGAGGAGGATAATTCCAGGGACGCAGAGGGGAGGGTTGCCAAACAGGCCCATCCACAGAAGTGTCCACAAAAATCAAGGGTGCCGAACCCACCGGCAGCGAGATGTTGTGCCGAAGGGGCATCCGAGCGTTCCAGTCATAAACTGGACGAAACTGATGTGCACAAGGAACCTTATGTTCACTTACAGAACCGCTCCCCACACCTGAGGCTGATGGCGTAGTTGTGGGAGTAGCACCCAAAATGGCTGCTGTGGTAGTGGTGGGAACGACTGCCATTTTGCCGTCACCTGAGGGGAACTGCGGCACGTGAGGAAGTGAGGCAGGGGCCCCCATCGGTGTATCAGGGGTCTTCATTTTAGCCTTTACACAAGGAACCTTGGCTGAGCAGGTTCTATGTGGCCTGGAGTGTTTCTGTGACATACCAATAGCCAAACTAGCCTTCACAGGAAGGACCTTGGCACTGCCGGTGAAGGAGGAACTTCCACTCCTTGCCCCCTCAACAGATCTGGCGTCGCCACAAGAGCAGAATGGTGAGAAACAGCTTTCACTGATAAGGCCTTCTCAGGCCTCTCAGAAATGTTGGTTTCCTTAGCCAATATACGAGGGACCTCGGACCCAAGTCCGGTCGCAGCCTTTCCAGCGCAGGCCTCGAACATACGTTCGGTAACACCAAGCCCAACCAAGGCCTCGGGGCGCACTCCGGTACTTTTGAGGGAAGCCGACAAAAAGGCCTCAGAGCGAGCTCCGGTACTCCACGACTCAGTAGAGACAGGTCTACAAGCAGCCCCCACAGGAGGGACCTCGGATTGCGATCCGGTGTCACCAGGCCCCTTACGGAGCCCCTTGGAGAAAACTCTGGTACTATTATTAGGCCCAGAAGGCACCTCGGGGCAAGCGCCAGTGACAGAGCGGTCAACGCTCCTCCCGGCCCGGGAAGAACCCGGGAAAGTGTCTCCCAGCCGGGGTGCTCTGAAAAGTAAAGAACTTACCGGGCGTTTCTTCTTTTCGTCGATGAAAGATTGAAAATGCGAAGGAGGAGTATGTCGAAACACCTCCTCCCACCGCTCTAACCGACGTTGAAGTGCCCGGACCGAAAGGGAATCACAGTAAAAACAGGAGCCCCAACGGTGATCCGGACCCAAACACTCTAAGCAAAGAGGATGGTGATCCGCCCTCGCGAAGCGTCGATGACACGAGGAACAATCTGGACAGTCTAGTTTAAACAACATAGACAGACTATTACACGATCGCCAGCGAGAGCCCGAGAGGAGGAAAAAAGGAAGAAATTCTTCCGCAGTTGCAAGTGCGTCCACTCGAGCGGAGAAAAGGACTGATGCCGATGCACAGGGCGGAGCCGAGATGGGCGGGGTTACGGCTGCGTGCTGTGCAGAAAGAGAGGAAGGACAAAAATATTGCAAAATTTTGATGCTTATTCAAAGTGCTCCGGTCCCGTCCCACAGGACGGAGGAATGTCCCATAAGTATGGAGGAAAGGGGACAGAACGTAGGAGTATGAAGATAACAGAGCCAATACTTGATGCCTATTTAACGGAATGTCCTTGTCCTCGCCAAAGACAGATTTGAAGGTAATTGGATGGATTTCTATCTTCTGCTGAAAGCTGTCCTTGCAAAGTCCCTATTTTATTCCCGTCCCTCCCACCATGCCATTCCCACAAGTTTCCTTCCTATTCAGCATTGATGTCATCATTCAGTGCCCCTTCAGACACATGTTTGGTTGGAATGCTAACTCCAGACAGAACTTGTCCAGAAGGTAGATCGCTCAAAGCTCAACTGTCAGTTGACATTCTGCTAGAGATGCCTCCCAGTGTCCCTGATGACACTGGAGCTACCGAGGAAGATCTAAGTTTTCCAGCAATTATCTTTTTTAACCCTCTCCTTGATTTGATGCCATTATCATCAGATTGGGTTATTCGACTGATGCATGGAATTAGTGGTGGGCCACTTCCCGTGACTTCATCATGAATAATCGCAATGATGGAATCTGTAGAGTTCTTGCATGATCTTCGGATATCACAGTTTATTATTTTCACCAGCATTTTTCCTTCTTTCTCTAACCGACAACCAAATATTCCTAAGGAACTTACGTGACCCTCTGTTCGAAACTTTAGGCCAATTTTTTATATTTGTCCATTTTTTGATGATGTTTTTATTGAGCCCACTTTTTGAGGGACAATTCACCTCAAAATTGATAGAATCCTCCTGGGAATCGATAATTGAGGGGCATCTTATTTCCTCCTGTACAGCCTCAGGACTTTTAACACATGAATCGCCTGTTAATAGACACACCAGGGCAATAGCCCCTGTATGTTTGGAGTGAGTCAAGGGGTGGGCTCTATTCAAAAGAAGATTTTTGACGTCCTTAAGGCCGTTAGTATTAGTTTTCCCTTCAAGTGCAACTGTGTCATACAACCTAATGCATGATTGGAAGACAATTTTCAGACCAGCCAGCGATCTCATACCAGCCTCAGAAGTATCGCAACAACTTGAATCATCTCCCTGAAATGGCAGCGAGGATCGATCATTTGCCATAAGACACGTCATCTAGGCAATCTGTCGCCACAAATGTGTCAGGGATTACAAATTGCCTCATCTTCTTGGGTCGTAAAGAGGCCTGGGGAGACGCTGAGTTGCTCATACACACTTTCAACTGCCCTAATTTCATTTTCCAGACTCAGAGATACTTCAGTCAAAGAATTACTGGCCTCATATTCTAGTTGCGTTAGCACCGCCCCCAATATTTCTTGTTCGCTCCTACTCATTTCATCAACCCCCATCATCGCTGTATCCATATTAGCACTGTTAGACGAAGCAGCTTGACCATACAATTTCGCTTGTTGAGGTAAAAACTAGGTAATTTTAGCTTGGTCAGAGTTGCTGGCTGTGCCAGTGTTTTGAATCCGAGTCGCTACCATTTCCTCATCCAATGGAGTGCATTGTAGGATTCTTAAATTGTATAATTTCGTTTTGCCTTTCATGTTAAGGCAGCTGATATTCAACTCGCAAAGCCTCAGTGGATCAAAGGGCTAAAGCCCTGCCGTCTCCACTTCATTGTGGAGTTAGAAAGACAATTGCGTGTAGTAAGGTCAGTCTTCACAAGCTTACAGCGCTTCAGTGCGATCAACCAAACACATGCAGCTGAAGGCTGTATTCGCCAAGCCACGCCTAAACAGTCAGTAGGCATGCGTTGCCGCTCCGCAGATAGCGGGACAGAGTGTAAAATGTGTGCACCTACCAGAGAGTTCTGCTACTTGCGGTAGAATTCAGTGCTGTTTGATCGTTCTTCAGGTCCTCAGAGCCGCAGAACAGCGGCACACTCTCTCCACACTCCTGCTTGGAGTCAGAGTATTAGTAGGTAGGGTACCTCCTTTGCAACAGAGAGTAACAACACACTGGCTGCAGGAAAACTCTGTGACAACTCCTGCTGCACCGGAAACACTCTCTCCACACTCCACCATGCTCTGCTTGGAGTCGGAGTATTAGTAGGTAGGGCACCTCCTTCACAATAGAGAGTAACAACAGACTTAATCAATCAATCAATCAATTTGTTTCTTCTAGAGCGTGCTTTCGCCAAAGGCATTATGACGCTTACACTGAGGGAACGAGTAGTACAGAGATACCAGAATGAAGGGAATGAAGGGAACCCCCCCCCATGTAAAAAGAAAGGTCTTGAGCTCCTTCCTGAATGATGCAAAGGCATCATTATTTCTTAAATGCACGGGCAGAGAATTCCATAGCCTGCGCCCAGCCACAGAGAAGGCTCTTCCACCCAGCCGTTCACTTTTGTATCAAGGCACACACAAGACTAGGATTATAACTATGAAGTTCCTCTTGAATGGCTAGGCACCCTTTGTCATTTCGGGCACGATGAATCATGCACAATGACTTGAACTTGACCCTTGCTTCAATAGGCAACCAGTGTAATGATTGCCACGCCTTGGTTACTCATCTTCCAAAAGGGACAAGTTTCGCCGCACTTGCAAGCGATGGAGGAGATAAGATGGCTGAGTCAAACAGATCGCATTGCAATAATCAATGCTACCATTGATACCTGCTGTCACAATCTGAGCATGAAACTTCTGACGTACAAGGGGAAGAACTTTTTTTAATTGCTTGAGTTTGGGGAAACCCTGGCTACATACTGCATTCACTTGGGCCTCCAGAGACAAGGACTCTGATATTTTGATGCCTAAGTTTCGCACCATTTTTACTGGCTCAGGGAATGCACTCAATGAATCTGGCCAGAACGCTGAGGTCCAGTCCCCAGCTACCTCTGGTGGGCCAATAATCAATATCTTGGTTTTCCCGCTGTTTAATTTAAGCCACTTTACCTCCATCCATACCCGGATAGCTTCCAAACTATTTCTAAGGCTTTCCGCAATTTCTGGCTGATCAGGATGCAGCCTGAGCAAGATTTGGGTATCATCCGCATAGGAGAACATCCTAAAGCCAAATAGGCAGATGAGAGCCAATAGACGACGGATATAAAGGTTAAAAAGCAAAGGAGACAGTGCTGACCCCTGAGGTACCCCGCAAGTAACCACCACTGAGGACGAACGGTAGGGTGAAAGTGAAACTATTTGAGAACGAGAAACCAGAAACTCCTGAAACCCGTCTAAGACCGCCCCAGAGATCCCCGTTTCCTTCATTCTGGATACCATAATCTCATGATCAATAGTATTGAAGGCGGCCGACAGGTCTAATAAAATAAGGCATGCCGTACCACCCTCGTCTCTGATAAGTATTAGTAGGTAGGGCACCTCCTTTGCAATAGAGAGTAACAACAGACTGGCTGTGACTGCTCCTGCCGCACCGGAACACTCTCTCCACCATGTAATGCATGTCTCAAGCTTTGCATCAAAGGTCTTAAGGCAAGACACACCAAAGATGTGAGAGTTCATGACTTCAAAACGATCTTGTTGGAAGGCAAACCACACAATGCAAGTGTGTGAGCCTCAACTATAGCAGTCAACAGATTGGCCTTGAGTGTTATGCCTTCTGCTGATAATGTGCATGTATCCCAAGTTTTCGACCAACTTCGCGAAAGACATTTATCTTTTCAATTTCCAATGCCTCCTGCTTAAAGCCTCTGGAGTACTCTCTAGAGGGACATCTTTCACAATAAATCAGAATATCCTCTTGAAAATATCCAACTTGGTTTACATCCTTTAGCAGGGATTACATCAGTTGTTGCAAAACTGATGCTACAGATGACAGTCCAAATGGCATCCTTGTGTATCTGTGGTTATCTGATGGTAGTCGTCTGCTATATTTAATGTGGTAAAGATGCTGGTATCTCTGAGCATCAGGACTAGTATGGAGATGCTGGGTAATGGATAATTGTTTGATTATTGCTTTGTGGAGGCTTTTTTAATTTCTTTTTGAGTCGTCATGAAATGAAAACACACCATGAATGGACAATATAAACCTTCATATCATTCTGGTAAGGCCTGGAGCCCCAGCCCCACTTCCAAGAACAATACACATTTGTACACCACTCCCGTTGCGCACTCTCTCAGTGCCATTCCTGAAACATACCACATCTCAGTAGCCCCTCCCACCACCTCGGAGAAACCCACACTTCTACTTTACATCCACCCAACATTTCTGTCCCCACAAAATCATTATCAACCAGTACATGTGGGCTTCAAATCCAGGGTGGAAGCCAGTTCATTCAACAGTTGTCCCCAATCCACTTCCATATCACGTTCTCCCTCAGCGTCTCCATTTTCTCAAGTATTCTACTTCTGCTAAGCCCAATCAGTGCACATCCTGGAGCTGTTGCCTCAGCGATGGACCACCCGCCCCTTTCTCCCTGCACTTTAGGACTCTTTAGGACTCTTTTTCCCCTGGCAGAAGTCCCCTCAGGCAGACAGTGTGACTGCGTTCATAATTGCTTCACAATAGTGTAATAAAGCATCCCACCACCTCTTCCCAGAACCTGGTGATCACTGGCCAGTCCAAGACCATGTGCCAGAAGCCTGCATTGCCCGCCTTAGAGCGCGGGCATTCACACAAGGGTTTATCATGTGTAATTTCTCTGGCGTCATATACACCATATATAAGTAATTACAATGATTCAGTTGGAAGCTCGCGTTTCGGGACATCTTTTTAACCTGTTCCCACATCTTCACCCGTGTTTTATCTAGGATCGTTGAACCTATATCCCTTTCCCCCTTATCCTTCACTGCTAACTCCCCATCTTTTCACACGGCTTATAGGTGGCAGCTTCTTAAGTCAACACACAGGTGATGTTTCACTTGTGCTTCTTAAATATCAACATTGGGCTCAACCATTCTGAGAATTTAATCGGCTTTACAGACTTGTGATCTTGGAGTTTTTATAGGAGTTCTTACAGAGCTTGTCTCGCAGTCACTGGAACAGGCACTTCTGCTGCGGTAGTTGGAATCCATTGGGTACAATTTATTGGAAGACTTATTTTGTGATTAAATACTATGACGGTGGTAAACCAGTAGTGCAGTTCATTGCTAGTTTTACAGTGCACATCTGCCACAGGTGTGGCCTTTCAGCGCCACGTTTTGTAAGCCAGAGACTAGGTCCGTAGGTGGAATATTGTGCCTTCGCCGGAGATGTGCTCTAAACACAGTGGGGCTTTCTTGTACCTGCGAAGTGGTGTCAGTGCAAAGGTGTCAATTATCTGATAATGTCAGGACTCACCAACCTCGGCGTCCGCCTCCTGTGCTTCCCTCACATTCACTTAGAAGGAGAGCTCCTCCCCCATTTTGGTCCGCGTCCTGGTTCCCAACTAAAACATTGGCTAGGAAGTTTGCGTTGCATTCTAGCTGGGGGTTGCTAGGGAAACGCTGGAACGCAAGGCGTCACTGCAGAAAATCTCGGAAGTGTACCTCACGGCTTTGTGTACCTCTATAGGATAAATGCAGATCTGTTGCAACGCACTTCGCTTCTGATTAAGTTCATTTAGCTGGTGTGTTTTCTTGCTTATTTTTGGATACTTCGGACTTTGACCCCTTGGCTTGTATTACAGATTGCTCCTGCTTTCATTCTGTCTCCGGCGCTGCTCTCCCGGTTTCGACCTCGCTACGCTACAAGGACTGCCTCTGCCTTCGTTTTGTCCCCAGTTATGCTCTCACGGATTATGACACGCTTCGTTACAAGGACTGCTTCTGCCTTCGTTCTGTCTCCAGTGCTGCGTCCACCGTACTGACCTCGTTGGTACCTCCCCCGCTGCTCCATCTGTGCTATGTTACGTTTCATGAACTGTCATTGACTTCCCTCTCTGGTCATTTTTTCTACCCGTCTCGAACACTACTATCTTCTCTGAAACTATCTACTCGAGGAAAACTGCTTACAGAGACTAGAGACTTGGTTTGGATATTCTCCATAGGCGTCCTCGTGCTGTCGGGAATAGGTTCCTTTGGATTGTTTTGGGACTTGATGGATTTCCAGCTGCTGCACCATTCCAGTACATTTCACTAAAAGGGGTGGATTCAGCATTTCAGGACTTTCAATAACACGGGTAAGGAAAACTTTTACTAGAGTTTGGGTTCCATGATTGACTATGTGAGTTGACACTCACCCTAGGATTTATGTGTTTAGGGAGGATCATTGGTTTTCACTGTTCCAGAATATCTACACCCTAAGACAGCTTTTGATACAGAGAGATGAGCCCTCTTGCCCTATTCTGTTTTACAGTCTAATACTGTGTTGTGTATTGCTAACCTGTGGTCTTTGTTTGCAGCCAGCGGTGTTCCGGTTGTGTCCTCCAGAGGTGTTGCTAGGTCTGGAAATGATCCGGGGCTACACTAATGTTGGAACTGTTGGGACTCAGGGCTAGCTCGCGTTTTGGTTGTAGCCCCTCAACTTCTATCCGGGGCTACAACCAAAAGACCCGGGGCTATAGCCCCCTCAGCAACGCCTCTGGTGTCCTCCCTTCTTTCAATTAATAGACTGCTCTGCTGTGCATATTTGACTATCAGAGTGGTACATTATTAGGAAGAACTCGTCCTCTACAAGACTTGTTCAAGTATCAGGACCAAGTTTTGTATTTGTATTTATTGAATTTCTTCCGTGGGTCATATAATATAGTTCTAACAGATAACTGGACAACTTAAAAAGGTCAAAACTGGGGATTCTACATCAATGGGGGCCTTTATGTTTATTTCCAATAAAAGTGTTTCGGAACAAAATAGACTTTCTTTCTGATGTGCCAGGGAACGTTATGCGGAGGGTTGAAAAAGGGAACACCAGGGCAAGCAAGCACACGGTATTGGGAATTTTCGAACTGAACATTACTGTGTTATCCACTCGAGAAGTGATGAGGTCTTCATGTGTCTCTTTAGAGCTGCTAAATTAGAAGTCTTGCCTCACGCAACCTATTTGGTGCATTTTATGAAGGCAAGCCAGCCTGTATCCGGTCTTTTCGTCCTGCCAACACAGTTAAAGACACATTCATCTTATCAGCCCCAGCAGCTTTGCAGGCGAAGCTAGCCTTTCTGTCTCGCTGTAACAGCTATCAAATGGTACGGACTACCAAGATTAGGATCAGTAGCGGATCCACCGCAGGGGCAGGGCGTGGGGGGCCAGGAGGGGGAAGCAGCTTGCCCTCCCTCCCCCACAATGTCCATAGACCTGAAAACTGAAAAGCGGGACATTTTAGAGCAGTCTGGGACTTTTTCCTCTGCTGCTGCCTTGTCAGAAGGAACATGTTGCTGGGGGAAGGTGCTCCAGGCGTGTATTATCTACTGTCCTGAGCAGCACAGTTTTCGCACTTCTTTGTTTCTAGCCTGCTAATGGCAGGGACAGTAAAATGACATTTGGCACCATACAGCAAAAAAATTTTTTTTATTTTTTATTGTGCTTTTGGTTATTCATAGAACAAACCTTTTGCGCATTTTATAAACAAGTCAATTACACATTTTGGTTACAATTACAAGATATTCATCGTTCCAAGGAATTGATTACAAATGAAATACTGATTAAAATGTACAATTAATCCTATATAAGATCAATGTTAAAGGAGAGTTCCGGGACTTTTTTTTTATTGTCCCTACGGTTCGGCCATGTGTTTTTAAGCATAACTCGGTAGATCGTAGAAAACTTTCCTATGGACCTTACCCGACTTTTCGTCCATTAACGCACTCGAAATCAGCCGCCATTTTATGATAATCCTATCACTTGCCGCATCGCCCTGGCTCACCTGCTTTTGCGGCACTAAATCAAATCCCCCGCCCCCGAGGCCGACATCAGCAGACGCGTACCGCCCATTTCCCAACGCCAAAGCACGTTTCGTGTCAACAATCGCTGCGCCTCAGCTAATGAAGTGTCGCCATGGAAACGGCAGGACGCCTCTTTCCTCAATAAGTATAAACACACCGTTTCACAACACACAGCAGCAGATTTTCGATTCCATTACTCTCGCTGTGTTACTTTGAGTATTCTGTGACTCGTTTCTGTGCTCTGGTCAGCTACCTTCGTTGATTGTAGCCCGTGTGAACAGATACCAGTACCACCGCTATAAATTATTTTACTTTCTTTACCACACAATGGCTACAATAATGCCGTATATGTACGAGCCCGAGTACACCGAGGAAGAACTACTGGAAAGGCAAGCACGCGAAAACGATGGGGATTCGGACGGCAGTTGGGAGGACCAGTCAACGGATGAAGAGCCTGGACCATGTCGCATGGACGGCGTCTCCACCTGGTGCACGTGCAATCGGTGCGAGCTAATGCCAACTGAGGAGGAGAACTGCTGCTGCCGTGAAAATTCCGGGTGCTTGGCCTACATTTCGGAAGGTGAGCCAAGTCCGCAATGCATCACCGAGCTGCCAGAGTTCAGGGAAGCCTGCCTCTCACGGACAGTGTTGAGGATGATGATGGTGCTTATGCACGAACTTTGCGGCACTGTTCGTCCGCGTAATCCGAGTAACGAGTAAGTATACTCTGGTTGTGATGTCAGTGATGCCACTACTATTTCATGGTCGTCTCCCACATATAAAACTACATCTACATATCATTCGAATGCATGTAAATTGGTTCCATGTTGTGCATTTTCTAGATAGAATTTTTTTCAAAGCAGAATGACATTTTTGTACCTGAATCGACAGTGATAAGAAAGTTGTCATTTTAATACAGTTTGCATCTTTCATTTTCACAGGTGGTACAGGCTGGTGGCCTATCGTTGCTTCACTTGGTGGCTTCACGGGAGGCTCGGACACCGCGTTCGGAGAGTAATACCTGCCTGTGCGGTACTTGCCATTAGACAACATTTCCCCAGCGACAGTGGACAATACCGCGGCTTTTCCCGGGATGTGCTGCAACCGCAACTTTACAATGTGTAATGTTTATTATTTATGTTCAATTGAAATTAAGATCTAAAATAAAACCCAACATATATTTTAACAATGGTTGTTTTGATTTTTTAAATGAATCTAGTGTGTCTCCATTGAATAGTCTTCCTGTGCCTTGTCTTGTCACACCACATGTCTCCGGCCAGCATCCTCCCTCACGCTGGCCGCCCACCTTCAATCCACATAACCGTTGAACCCATATGCAGCAGACATACATATGTTATTTTGCGGGTTGGCATCAAGCCTCCCGGCCTTGCCTCCTCCCCCAAAAATACTTACCACACCACTTTGTTCAGGGTCTCCAGGGTGAACTGCACCCATATATTCTCCTGGGAGGCTGAGGTATTTATAAACTCACCCCCCTGCCTTCCATGTACTAGATCCTGCAGCCTGCCTCTTACATGCAGTTAGATGGCCTCTCCTTGGTGAGGCCCTACGGCAAACGAGTCTTGTCTGCACGACCACCGCCCCAATCCACCCCCCGCCCTATCAAAGGCAGTTCGCACCGGGGTACTTGCGCTGGCAAGTGGAGCTGTCAGGGAGCGATAAAGGCCAAGAGGTGCCAAAGACCATGTACACTTCAAAGTGGTCTATAGAGCATGGGTTGTTGTTCCCATGTCTACCGCCAGACCCCGTGTCTCCTGCCAAGCATCTCCCCTCACGCTGGACGGCCCCCTGCAATCCACATAAGTGTGTCTCCATTCACGAGTCTTCCTGTGTCTTGTCTGCACGACCACCGCCCCAATCCACCCCCCGCCCTATCAGAGGCAGTTCGCACCGGGGTACTTGTGCTGGCAAGTGGAGCTGTCAGGGAGCGATAAAGGCCAAGAGGTGCCAAAGACCATGTACACTTCAAAGTGGTCTATAGAGCATGGGTTGTTGTTCCCATGTCTACCTCCAGACCCCGTGTCTCCTGCCAAGCATCCCCCCTCACGCGGGACGCCCCCCTGCAAACCGCATAATGCCACGACATATACACGTCATTCATTCACAAACACACCCCTGTTTCGAATTCTTTATAACCCACTTCATATTTCTAATGAGCACTTGTTTGCGCTTTGCTAGTCAACCCGTGAAGGTGCTGGTTGTCTGCTCTTCGTCTCTGTGAACTTCCGTGACCACTTTGAGCAAACTCATCAGTTTGCAACCTGTGAACTGCTCCCTGTTCTACGACAAGAAACTACTCTGATCCCTGCATCTAACTGTTTGCTCGTCAAGGTAAGGCCATGTACCATACTCATTTTGCGTCCAATTTCTTTTCGTTCAAGACAGTACATGCAAGGAACTAGTCACATGTTCTGAGTTTAGTCAAATTATTTTTGTATTTTTTTAAAGTTATTCAAATACTTATCCGCATGTGAATAACGTGTATAGTTCCAAGAACCAAAACATACCTTGCATTGAACCTTTTATGTATTTAATTTTTTAACACATTGGTATTCATAGAGAATTGTTGATCTTTACTTTTCAGAACTTTCCACAATGCCTGCCTGTTCCATTGGCGGTTGTCCTTCGAAGACCCATAATAAATCTGAAGGTACTATAATGCATGTTTTCCCTAAGACAATAGATCAGATAAGAGAATGGGTCCGATATTGCGGATATCCACCCTCTGAGCTTGAAAGTAGAGTCCTAGAAGTCTTTGCGGACAAGAGGGGTGATCGATACCGCATCTGCAGCAGGCACTTTACCTCTGACATGTACTCCACATCATTGCTAATAAAGAAGAACACATCGCGAGCGAGGCGAAAATTGCTCTCAACCGCTATTCCCACTCTATTCGTCCACATCCCTCCACTGGTGAGTCAAGTTTACGTATTTATCTCTCGGCCTTGCGGTAGTGTGTAGCATTAGCTAACAATAATTTCCCCATTTATGTATCCACTCAATATGAAGGCGGAAGATTCTCCATCCGTGTCGTTATTGCAGTCATCAGCCACTTCAAGCGCCTATCGGGTAATCTTACTTGGCTATTCTGCCACTGACTTGTTTTAGGCATGTAAATCAATAGTTTTAATTTATCGTGTAATTATTTTACCTAATGGTACACCCTTGTACTCGTCCTCTAGTCTTTGTTTTCAGTTATAATTATTGTTATCCAAAATAATTCAAGTACTGTCTTTCAGGGAGATGCTGAGGAGTCCAACGTATTGACGACTACCGTTGATGTCACTCAGATGCTCGAGGTACGTTTCAGGACAGTTCCATCGATGGAGATCATCAGATCTTGCATTCTTGTAGCGTGATTGTTACACACAATGTTTCTTTCGTTTTTAGCCATTGATATGTCCTTCTGTCGTCGCCCTCCTATGTGTCTTCTTTTTTCAATATTGTGTTCATTACTAATGAAAGTCCTATGTTTCAGGGAGTCGATGGAGCATTAGTCCAAGAAGAAGGGGGAGCGTGCAGTTACGGGTTGGTGCAACAGCTTGCAGAAGTGTGCACCGCAGTTACATCGTCCCTTGATGTTCTTATGCATTTCGAGGTATGGATACTGACAGTTCGATGAAGCGAAATCATATGACGTGATTACATCCGCTATACTTCCTTCTTTATTAACGCAAGTACTATGTTTCAGGGAGATGACGGAGCTTCTTCTACAAGAACATCCCCCTAGTAGTTGATGCAGATTTCTGGGTGGTGACACTTCCAACGATCGAGCAAATCGAATCATATTTAGATATCCATTATTTATTTTAGACAACTGATCATTTGTGCAGGTCTATTTAGATGAGCCGTTCACGCCTGCACAAACTTTCTGTTCTTTTTATCAAAATAGAAAACCATACTAATGCAATAACTGTGTTTCAGGGAGTCACTGAAGCATCATCTTCAATAATATCATCAATGGAAGTCTATGAGGAGCCCGAGGTATGGATCTTGACAGTTCCATCTAACTAGATCAACAATGCGTGAATAATTGTCGTTTGAATGTTCTACACAAAGCGTTCATTCGTGTTTTGCTATTGAGAAGTACGTGGGTATTGGTTCCCAAGTACATTTTGTGTTTTCGATATTATTATACATACTAATGAAAGTTCTATGTTTCAGGGAGTCCATGGAGCGTCAGTGCGTGATGGATGTGCTTATCAGGAAAACATAGTCGTTGCAGCGCAAGAGGAAGTGGAGACATGCACACACGAGTCGGAGCAACAGCGTCCTGATGTTGAAGTTCGAGGCAAGAAAGTTTCAAAGAAAAGAAAGCAAAAGAAGGTTAGTGTCCTGGTCACTATATTATGTTGTTTTTCACTGTTAATAGTTCAATACTGTAAGTTGTGTTTAAACTGAACAACCCTTTTCCAATCTGTCCTCTAGTTGCGAGTGGGTGTACGAACTAGATCTACACAGACAGTGAAGCGAACGAGAGATGTTGCTTGTCAAACCTTTTGGCAGGGACTTGAGACTGGAGAAGCATCGTGCCAATGGGAAGAATATGAAGTGATTGACAACGGAGCTATACCACCACCAGCCATTGATAGTGAATGTCCTCCTGGTAGTTCGGATGCAGTCGGAGATCAATTCACAGAATCCACACCCGCAAAAACTAAGACGGCGAGAAAGTTGAAGAAATTGTTTTATTCACCCATCGCCGGAGAAGGAACAGATGTTGCAATGGAAGAGAATGAAGTAGACGACAATGAAACACCATCAATATCACTGAACATAGCGGAAGACGATATCAGAGATTCTACCTTTCATGTGAGTGACATGTCCTCAACGTTACAGGCCGAACCAGCTGGGATGCAGAGTGACAGTATAAGGAAAGAGGCCAAATTCATTGTATTCGATAGTTGTTTGATTGATATTATTATTCGGATTAAATGTGGGCATTTGGTAGGTGGGGAAGTATGTGGGGAGCCATTGATTAATGTGACTCGTGCAATTCGAGGCACTAACCTTAAAATACATGCCACCTGTACAAAATATCATCCTTTCACATGGTCTGCACAACCTATGCTGGGACAACTGCCAGCAGGCAATCTACTTTGTGCAGCGGCTGCACTTTTTAGTGGTTCAAGTTTTAAAAAATTAGAGTCTTTCTTTCAGTTTGTGGGAATCCATTTCATTGCGAAAACTCAGTTCTACAAATACCAAACCGATTATCTATTTCCAGCCATTAGCGAAGCTTGGAGAATGGAAAAAATGTCTATTGATAGTACATTCGCGGGCAAACGGTTCAGGCTAGCCGGTGATGGACAGTGCGACAGCCCAGGATTTTCAGCCAAGTACTGCACCTACCACTTTCAGGACATGGAAAGTAAGAAAATTGTGAGTTCGGTGGTCGTGCAGGTGTCACAAAGTACATCCTCAGTGGCCATGGAGAAAGTTGGCTTTGTAGCATCATTGCAAGAACTACAATCGCGGGGAATGGTGATCGACCTGATAGCCACGGACAGACACGTTTCAATTGCCAAGACAATGAGAGAACAGTACAAAAATATAAATCACCAATTTGACGTTTGGCATCTTGCAAAATCAATCAATAAAAAATTGTCGGCTGCAGGTAAAAAAAAAGAATTGCAAGGTATTTCACAGTGGTCCAAGTCAATCAGCAACCATCTTTGGTGGAGCTCAAAAACATGTGGAGGGTCGTTGGAAATTCTACTGGAAAAATGGCGGTCAGTAATGCCACACTGTACGAACGTTCACCGATGGAACACGAACCAACATTTCCACAATTGTGAACATGGCCATTTGTCCACAGAGGAGGCACGGAAGAAGAAGTGGTTGATTCCTTCATCACCCACTCACAAAGCCATTGAAAAGATTGTATTTGATAAAACTATAACAAAAGCTTTGAGGGGACTCACGGAATTCTGCCACACAGGAGATTTGGAGGTGTTCCACAATATGTGCCTAAAGTACAGGCCAAAACGATTGCATTTTGGCATGGAGGGCATGATAAATCGGACTCTTTTAGCGGTCTTGGCACATAACCATAATGTTGGCCGTCAACAAAGTAGGACGACCGGAACTTTAGGGACGCTTCGCTACAATAAGGCCTTCACTAAAAGAAGTAAACAATGGGTGATCAAACCAGTGTTTGAGGATATGCAATATGAGTTTATTGAGAAACTTATTGTTGACGTCCTAGATAGGCACATAAATGGAGTTGTGAACGAACCTGTGCAGGGGACAACTGCATTGCCACCCAACATTGCATCTGTTCCATGTCCACCTAAAGAAGAACTCATTGAGAAATACACATCACGGTTTAAATGATTGTAATTTGATTGTCTGTTCTCTCAAGTCTCCTCATGTCGCAGGCCCATTGAATATGTGTATCTAGCCAACCTTGTTCATTTGCGCATTAAATTAAACCAAACAGTAATATAAATCATTTTTCAATAAATATAGAATCTCTCCGTATTTATGGTTCTGTGTGGCTGCAAAGCACGCAGACAAAATGCAAAGATGGAGTGTAAATTTCAAGTCCTGTGAGAATGCCTTACACTGAATGTAGCTAACTTGGAATGTGTGCTCGTTCGAAGTGAAGGTCAGCTGCTTTGATTTTTTCTCGGGTGCCAGAATGGCCCACGACTCAGAATAAGGTTCTATTGTATTTTGACCTTGACAGGCCTGGACCACGTAAGAAACGATAATGAATATAATTTCAGAAACGAAAGCCATTTCATGTTCGTTCATTAGAAGAAATAACGTCGGCATAGAAGGAGTGGTATTTCGGGGCTGCCCTACGCACAGACGCAATGGAAAATGCAAATATAATGTAAGTAACTCTTTAGATGAGTTTATACCGCAATTTAATTACTATACAGTTGCTTTAAAGACGGGTTAAGTTGTACTTGTTCGTTCTATGTGGCATGTTGTTTTGTACCGCGCACTATCTTGGGGAGAACCGTCTACTTGGCCCCCTTCCCGCCCCTACCTGCAAGGCTAAAAACCTCGGGGTCATCTTCGACTCCACACTCTCCTTCTCTCCTCATATATCTGACGTCTCTAAGAAGTCACACTACCAGCTGCACCTCCACTCTCCGCCCTCTGCAACTTATCCAGAACAGAACTGCGAGACTTGTCCTTGGCCTCAAGCGGGCCCTTTTTATTTATTATTTATTATTTTATTACGCTACTTACCTTGTACTGCACTTCCCCCCCACCTCCTCTCCTTGCACTTTCTCCTTTTCCCCTTACCTCTGCACTTGCGCGATCTGAATGACACCTGGCCTAGTAGGATCGTTTGTCTGTCTTCCCCTTGTTCCCCTCCCTCCCTGCCTCGTCGCGCCTTGAAACACTTGTGTATAGGCGCGTTACAAATACCATATCATATCATATCATACTTTTACGGAAGCACCTCAAAACCTTTGCTTCTGCTTTCTCTCTCCCTCTCCCCTGCTACAACTGGTCCACTGTCTGCGATCTCGGTCCTGGGCCCTTCCACTCTCCACCTGCACTCCCTGTCAACCCCTGCACTGGGGGACTGTCTCAGTATCCTACAGCCCCCCTTGACGTATAAAACCCAGTTGCACTGTCCTAGCTATGAAATAATTTCCAGACCTAATATATAAAATGAATAATTTTAATAAAGATCTGATGGTGAGACTAATTTCCTTTTTTTATGTTTTTCAAATAGATACATCGTCCATTATTGTCTGTGTCACGAGTACCAGACACCGGCGGATGGCTTCTATAATCGCCAGTTGCTTCTCCGCGTGAACAACGTTAGCACCCTGACCATTTTGTCGGACGATCGCCAAGTACAAGTATGCCCTTACGCGGTACTAACGGCTAGATGCAACATACAGACCGTTGTGGTGCCCTAGTGCCTCGTTGTTGGAATAGCCATGCGATTATCAGTGCGACCGAAGAGCTTATTTTATCGTAAACCAACACCATGTCTACTGCACACGAACATCGCTTGCCTCAAGACGAAATATTTTGGATCGAGAGCAAATAAAAATTCATTTATCTAAGACCCTGTGTACAGCAAAGGAACATCGTGTGCCTCGAAACGAACTTTTCGGAACGTGAACAAATAAAAATGCAAATCGCTGAATATTCTCAAAACATTTGATGTCAAATAAATGTACTTTGCCAAATGTACAATCTTGCCGTTTGCTTTTAAACCACTGTTTCATATTCCGAATTGTGGCGCTGTATTGTGAGATGATCTAAGACCCTGTGTACAGCAAAGGAACATCGTGTGCCTCGAAACGAACTTTTTGGAACATGTGCAAATAAAAATGCTAATCGCTGAATATTCTCAAAACATTTGATGTCAAATAAATGTACTTTACCAAATTTACAATCTTGCGGTTTAATTTAAAAGTACAGTTTCATATTCCCAATTGTGGCGCGCTGTGTTGTTTGAGCTCATCTGTGTTGATTTCCTGGTTCTGTGTGGAGTCGCGTAGAAGACGCCTGGGCGCGTTTGCCTACGCAGCTCAGTCACGTCACGGATAGAGGCGGGGAATATGAATGTTTTGATCAAGTCTGTTTCAGGGGCGGGGGATTTGATTTAGTGCCGCAAAAGCAGGTGAGCCAGGGCGATGCGGCAAGTGATAGGATTATCATAAAATGGCGGCTAATTTCGAGTGCGTTAATGGACGAAAAGTCGGGTAAGGTCCATAGGAAAGTTTTCTACGATCTACCGAGTTATGCTTAAAAACACATGGACGAACCGTAGGGACAATAAAAAAAAAGTCCCGGAACCCTCCTTTAAAAAGCTATGCATAATAAATTACATTAGAGTCCTTCCAGCCATTGATATATTCTTCAGTGTACAATAGATTCAAATAAAATCGCCCACAAGAATCCTCAAGCTAATACAATCTGGCACATAACTTCTCTCCACACATGATAGGCTGCCTCTGTAATTTCAATTGACTCAGCACTAAAGATAGAACTACAAAATTGGTTGTTTTCAATTAATTCATCATTAGTGTTGAAGAGGCAGTAATTCTTTGTAATTTTGCCACCCACGCTACCAGCCCCATGTGTCCTGACTGTACAATCCCTCTCATCCCAGATGTGCCCTCCCCACTTCACATGCATGTCTTGCCCACCATATTCACAAGCTGCAGTTTTCTCCATCATGTTTTAGACCTTCCCATAACAAGGTAAAATTAAATAATTCCATTTTACACACAATATATAACAAACAAGCTGGAGTAGAACTATTTCCAGATCAGGACGGATTAGCAACACAAATAGGCAAATGCACGAAAAATCGATATCAGAAAAATGTAAAAATATAACCCTCAGACACCCCCTTCCCACACCCACACATGTGTGCCCCTGAAAGACAGTTTTCTGGGTTATTGTGAGACACTTAATTTACATAAAGTAGGTGTCTATTTAAAGGTTGTTGGAAGGAAGCATTTTTTTCCTTCTACCAACCCCACTGGCTGTCTGCGAGCACCCCCGATTTGGGGGTGAAGCTACCACTAGCTATGCTTGCCAGATCGCTGCCTCTGCCCTGCCTCCACTAGCATCCATTAAGCCTTCACTAAAGACAGTAGCAGAAACTGCTGCCCAAGTCATTGAAAGTGAGAGAGTGTTAATGGCTGTGGTTGTCAGTCATTTTGCTACCACCACCACTAACTCTGCTTGGTGGTATCCCCCTCACATCCTCTTTCCAGACATCAGAGATGGCAGAAAAATGTCCTTTGCTCAACTGCATTTGCAGGCAAGTGGAGGGAATTCTTTTGGCGTCTCAGATGGAGGGGAGAACAGGAGTGAGCCATCCGCTGACATTCCCAAGCAGGTGGAAAGCAGCATTTGGCGCTTCAGGAAATCCACCGGGTCAACATTCTTTGGCAGGCTGATGACCACTAATGGTCTGCCATTCATTTTAAAATGTTTTTATTGGCATTTATATAAGAACAGTTATGTATGTATCAAGTGTTACACATTTTGCCGCATATATCCATACATACATATATAGTGACTTGTTTTTAACAAAACAATAACAAATTAACAAAACTGAAAACTGTCTTCACTTGTCGGGCAATAAACTGTTTCCAACATCATTTTTCCTTTACAGTTGAGTGGGGGTTCTGTTATTAACAAATATTATTTGCTGCCGGGCATTAGCTCCCAGAGCAACACCATTTTTAGGTTATCAAAGGTGTCATGTTTAGTCGTCTTAGAGAAGGCCTGTGCGTGCTAATGAGGGTTTCTCATCAGATGGATGGAACATGTCCTAGATCAGTGTTTTCCAGGCTTCGTAAGTGTTAACCTCTGACCTGGTTACACCTTCACGCCATACTCTGGTTTCTGCCTCTGCCCACTAATGGTCTGCCATTAAGGACAGATGTACGAAAATGTGGTAGCGGCTCCGCCTCCCAGCCAGGCCGCCATGAGATGTGGTGAAGATGTGGTGAAAGCTCTGCTTCCACTAGGTTTTCTAAATAGGGGCTTTAGTGTGCTGTGCAAATGGATGTTTTAACCAATTTTTACTGTCCCAATGATCTATAAAATGTCAAATTTCCCATAAACTACTCAGAAAAGGTCCTCCTGGTACTACTCTGTTTTCTGCGAAAAGTTATTGTGTTTCGTGAATGTGTGCCACGCGGCTTCCTTAACTCACTAACAGGTACAGTAGTCGCACAAAAGGTGCAAATGTTATTCACGCACGCAGAATACAAGACAACACATGTAGCAGAAGTTGAAACGGACATAAAAAAAGATACAATATGGATATCAGAGCAAGTTACCATCACACAAAGAACAGGAACCACACAGGTAGCACAATTGAAAGCTTCCATCACACACCGGACAGATACATTGTCATCAACACTGAAAGTTACTATCACACAACAAACAGGCACGGCATGGGAAGCAGCAGGTCAAAATTCCCCAACAGGAACCCAGATGTTGCAGTTTAGGCAGCACAGGCTTCCCTCACAAACAGAACAGATGCAGACACCACGTAGGCAGGACCAGCACAGGCTTGCCTCAAACAGGTACAACATAGACCTGGCACTTGAAAGCTTTCCTCAAAATCCATCAGGTACTGCATGGGCAAGGCCAGTGTACACTTTCCACAAATAGGTACAGCATGTTAGTACACACCTAAGCTATTACAGTCTCATCAGTCATCTGAACCCATCACACCTTAAACCCACTTGCATATTTCCCATCTCATGTCACTCCTCTGGCATATCACAAACCTGCTACACAGTGCCACCATACACTAATCATTCAGCCAATCCCCAGCGGTAGCCTTAGACATAATCACTCACAGTCATACCCGTTCACATACCGCAGTTGCTTCACCATGCTCACACCCATTGACATGCAAGCCCCCACACCATGTCCTTATTCCAATCTTAGCCAACCACAAACCACGACCAATAACCAGTGTATCCTCACACTCTCAATGTCAGCTAACCTCCCTGACTCTGGGACTATCCCCCCACGCACTTCCTCCCACTCACTAACTTACACTACACCAACCCTTATTGGCGGAGTTGACGACAAACCTATACTCCCAACAATGAGGAGGAAATCTCTCAGCTTCGGTCCCTGCAACCTAAACCTAACTATGGCCTACTCTGCTCGCTTGTAGTCAGGAACAATATTGCAACCAGAACAAGGTTCAGTAGGATCCTAGTCGCAACCTACATCCCTTCGACTAGTAGGAGGAATTCAAATCTTTACAGAACATCTCATTACACTATAAAGATATCCAAACCTTACACTACCAGATCAAACATTAGGCACTCACAAACTGATGACCATTCATCAACCGACGTCAGGAATCCCTCTACATCGAAACCTAGCAAAACTGACACAAACATCGACACATGTACCCAAGACAGACACCACTTGCACTCAAATCAACACAAACAGGTAAACCTTGATCCAGGGAGCCCTCATCAATGCTAGGTCACTACTGGCACACGCCCTAGACATTGCAGACATTATCATCACCAACAAATTTGTTTTAATTGCCATCACCGAATCCTGGCTCCACGTAGCGGCAGGCCCAGTCCTATCACTTGCAGTACTGGAAAATTATACCATATTCAGGACTGACAGACCTACCGCCAAAGGGAGGGGGGGGGGGGGAGTAGTCATCATTGCTAAGAACACTCTCAATATTAGAGAGATCCCTAATCACACTTTACATTCTGGCAAACTACTCTCAATCAAAATGGCCTTATCACCTACGGCTACCTTGAACATTCACCTGATCTACAGACCTCCCGGCACAATATCTTCATTTGAACATGATGTAGCACAATCCCTTTCAACTAACACTAAACCCAGCTTGCAAACCCTACTATTAGGGGACCTTTACTTGGGCTTTAAAGACCCCAAGGATAACAATGCCCTAGCTCTGGCTAACACCATCTCGGCACTAGGTTACAATCACTGGATCAAGAACCCTACACATATTAAAGGTTGCATACTTGATTGGCTTGCAGATCTTAACTGTAAAACAAATATAATCTCCAACTCCCAATGCCCGTGGTCAGACCATCACGTCAGCACCTTCAATGTCACCAAGAACTCGGGGACCGCCATCCCACTACATGCAGCACCTGCTGCCTTAACCAGAAACAAACATAATATCACAGCAAACAACATCCTACCTTTGCTACTCCCCATCACGGTATACCGAGACAACGAGACTAATGACCCGTCAACTATGGTTGAACTATACAATCAAACTGTCCTTGCAGCCATTGATAAAGTAGCACCACTATCCTTGCGCAAAGCTAAACCATTAGCCCACCTCAACTCATGGTACACTCCTAAAAACCTTACATAGCTCCAAGAGAAGTGCGGAGGCTAACTGGAAAAAAAATCGCAGATGCTACCAAACAAAGCTAACTTTACTGAGACCTCCAACACTTATAAACAGACAGTCCTCCAAATGAAAAGTTGGACATTTAATGAGAGAATAACCAACGCCAAATCAGGAACGAAGGAATTCTTTGCAATCCTGAGAGAACTTGAGTCACTAGTGCCACAAATAGAAGTCTGTCACAAAGACACGTGTTGGTGCACAAGTATTCAAAAGGCCCTTCTCGATAAAATGGCACTGCTACAATCCAAAATTGATACGAAAAAAAATCAACCTCAAATTTGTCCAACAACCTCAACTGACTACTAGCCACACTAGTCATAACACTGCTGCTCCATTCGAATTTGCACCTATTTCCAATCCAGAAGTCTTCAAAATAATTTCCAGTCTCAAACCTCCAAGATGCCAAGGTGACCAATGACCAGCTTCGCTGATCATAGACTGTGCGCCTGAATTGACATCTTTCATCACAAGACTAATCAACACTTCCTTTGAAAGCAGCACTATCCCAAATAATCTCAAAGACGCTTGGGTCCTCCCTTTACTAAAGAAACCTTCTCTAGACACTAACATACTGACAAACTACAGACCTAAAACCATGGTGCTCTTCCTTCTCAAAATTCTAGACACAGCAGTGTACCTTCAGATCCAAAACTACATAGAAACGAACAACCTTCTTGGCCTACACCAATCAGGCTTCCGTCCCAGACATGGAACAGAACCAGCGCTTCTTGACATGAAAATTGTCAAATGGATGAGTTTAAAGGCAAACTAGCCCTTCCCCTCTTAATTGACCTTTCAACAGCGTTTGACCTAGTCAATCATAAAATACTCTCTAATCATCTAGCGTCAGCGGCCCACTTTTCACCGAAAGCCATTCTATGGATACAATCTTTCCTTTTGGATAGAATCATGAGAGTCTTCTCACCCAGCTCAGCAGCACACCAGCCCTATTCACTTGTGGAGTACCACAAGGCTCTTGTGTCTCACCTACACTGTATAGTATCTTCACAAAACCTCTATTTGACTGCCTTGACGTCTTGGGTGTCACCTACACTAACTATGCAGATGACACTCAAATTGTCATTCCTATCTCAGGCTCTCATGACATTGACTTAGCGTCAATCAACGTAATATATCAAACCATCCAGTCCTGGACGGCCCATCACTGATCATGTCTGAATGATGAAATAAACCAAACTTCTCCTTATAGGATCACATCACCGGCTTAACAAACTTGACAACTCCTTTAAGGCCTTCAACATAGATGGCATAACCATCAAGGTATTGAAGGAAGTAAAAACACTCTGCTTTTATCTCGACTCAGCTCTTACTCTAACCAAACAAGTCAACACCACAGCCTCACCCGCAGTTTACACATCCAAGCTCATTAATGCTTGCAGACCTTTCCTATCACCTGACAGCTGCATCACTCTAGCGAGAGCCCTCATTATGTCCATACTGTACTATTGCAATGCACTTTACGCTGGCACCAAGAACCACAATATTAAAAAATTACAGGTGATCCAAAATAACGCCCTGAGAGCTCTGAACATCTCGAAGAATACTCACATCTCCATGACAAGAAGGAATACCCACTGGTTACCTATCCAGGAGTGCATCTTCTTCATACCATAATGCACAAATGTATACATAAATCAGGCCCTAAATACCTGGCAGATAAATTCACTACCTCTCTTTCCAACAGGCCGACTCACTCAGCACACCTGCATCTGCTCTCCAGCCCTCAATTCAAACTGCAGAAAGCTGGAGGCAGCAGCTTCCCAGTGGTAGCATCCAGACATTGGAACACACTCCCAGCCACTCTAAGGGTGGAAGCCTCCTTTTGGACCTTCAGCAAACACTTGAAAACTTGGCTCTTCGCACAGAAAATACTAAAATAAATGCTGTTCAGCATTCAGTACGGTATTAACAACTATGATCACTGTAACCTAAGATGACATAATAATCCAACTGCTTGTAAAGTTATGCCTTTTAACATGTGTAACAATGTAACCTTTTTGTTTGTACCTTTCAAGAACAGTGCCCAGATGCCTCTGGGTTAGGTGTGCTTTACAAATTGTAAAATAAATTAAAAAAATTAATGTGCAGGACCACTACAAGCTTCATTAACAACCATGTATACATACAGCATGGACAGGGCTAGTGCAACATTGCATCTCAAACAAACACAACATTTATAGAAGACAAACATTTCTCACAAACGGTTGAGCATTGTTCAAGTGGAAGGTGCCACACAAAAAAATCCAATGCAAGCGTCCCTCACAAAAAGTACAGGTATAGCATGGACAAGTCTGTAACGTATTTCCCTAACAAATGGGAACATGGACAGCATGGCTATGGCCAGACAAGCTTTCCTTACAAACACAGTACAACATGGGCAGGGTCTGTGCAAAGCCATGTGCAAACAGGTACTCACACAGCATGCTAGGGCCAGTGTATGTTTCCCTCACAAATATGCACAAGTACAGCATTGTCAGAGAAACTGAGTGCAAGGGCCTGTGCTTCACTAAAAATGGTACATTTCTGGCACAAACAGGATCAGTACAATCTTCGCTCACACATTGATACAGGTACAGCATGTGCAAGGTCAGTGCAGGTTTACCTCTTAAACCAGTACAGGGGCAGTATGGTCAGAGCCGGGGCAAGCTCCCACAACAGACAGCTTGCACAGCATAGGCAGTGACAGGGCAAGGTTTACTTGCAAAGAACAGATACAGCATGAGGTCTAGACACACATGCAGCATGTCAACACCCATGCATGTAAAGAGCTTGTCTTTCATATGACACTCTAACCCAATCAGCAGCTCCTACCAGTGATCGTGTGCTTACTGGGGAGTGGGGTAGGTACAGGGGGCACACTTTGCAAATTTGGCTGCTTTCTGCACCCTCTCATCAGTAGCTCATTACCAGACTTACTTGGTTGTGGGTTGAGGGTGAGGTTAAGAAGATGGGGGGCAAGGTTAGCTGTTGCTGGCCTGCCCAACACCAACACACAGGTGTGGCCATTGTCCATCGCAAAAAGGCTTCACTCCCAAGTCTGCCAAGTACGCCCACTAGCCAATTTCAGGCTGCCCACGGTGGTTGGAGGGGACAGCCAGGGAGCATGTTCTAAGACTGCAGGGCAGTGCAGCTTGGCAGGAGCACATGTGGCCCTATGGAGTACCAGTGCACTGCAGAAAAAAGTGACATCATCGTCAGTATCTGTGTCTATCAATGTTTTGCTATTTGACCCCTTCAAACAATTGCAGCCAACTGTTTTTTTCCAGTGTAACCACACAAATATTCTTGTATTGTTTCATTGCGTGCATAAGTATGGTAATACCTTAACCGAAGTTGTTAACCCCCTACTGGAGTAATACAAATGTCTTAACCAGGTCTGCGTTCAGACACTCGATTTATTTTATTTTTTTCAAAGTATTTTATTGGTTTTGTGATAAAAGTGAGACAATACAAACTTATGGTTTAAAGTAAACAAAAAGAAAAACAACTTAAACAACAATAGTCTTCGTGTGATGTAACATGTAGGGTTCGAGATGGTGGTACAGTCCAGGTTATGACTTCTCAGGAAGTGGAGGGGAACAGTTTCAGGGGACATCTGCATTGTGTTAATGCAAGAAACCTGTTACTTCAAAACACTACAGGTGCTCAGGGGGGCTTATGGTCTGCGTCAAAGTGCATATCCATCAGAAGAGCCTTCCAGGCGACCAGGGTGCCGCTTGTGGCGTCCCCACTGGATGTAGTTCCTTCCTGCTAGGCTCTGGTTTCTGCAGCTGTCCATCTCGCCATTTCGTTTAACCAACGTTCGTGCCTGGGGCCTGCGGGTGTCTTCCAGGCCATCGCTATGGTCCTTTTAACAAGTATACATGAAATGTCCATTAGCTTCACAAGGTGTTTGAATTTGCTTGGTCTGGGGTATGTACCCAGTAGGCATTCTCCGGGTGACCATTCATATCTCTCCATTCCGGCGTCTCTGCAGGACTGCTTGGCTTTTGACCAGAGTGTCATCGCTTTAGTGCAGGTCCAGAACATGTGAATCATGTCTGCCCTGTCGTTCCCGCACCATGGGCTCACCGGTGGGACCTTTGCGTTGAACGAGGCAACTCTGTGGGGAGTCATGTAGGTTCGGTGAAGGACATTCAGCTGTATTTGGCCAAATCTGGAATTTCTTGACACTTTCTTGGGGAATATTAATGCTCTTTCCCATTCCTTATCAGTGAGTGGGGCTACGAGGTCTGCTTCCCATTTTGCCCTCAGCGCCGCTCCCTTAGGGTTAGGTTTGTCGATGAGCTTGTTGTACAACCTGGAGACCGGTCTCCATCCATCGGAGAGGTCATACATTTCCTGTAGTAGAGGGTCAGAGGTGGGTTCCTCTGGCCAGGAGTGCCACTGCTTCTTGGCGGTTTGTTTGAGCCTATGGTACCAGAGAAACTGGCCTTTGGATAGTCCTTCGATAACTTGTATCGACTCAAAGTCCCTGAACACTCCACCTTCAAACAAGTCTCCCCATGTATATATAGCAGCTTCCTCCCCCCTCCTTGCTATGGGAAGGTCTGCCTCCGTTTTGCACACGTCTACCATTATGGGATGGTCTGGAGAGTACGGGTGTTGCACCTTCCTAATGTAGCAAGTCCTGGCCCATATCTGTCTGCCAAGCTCCACAACTAAAGGGGTTTCCGGGGAGCGGCAAGGGAGGTTCCATAGGGTTTCTTTGGGAATTAGGTTGGTGTGAGGTTGCTTCAGTAGCCCCAGTTCAGCTGAAGGTTCGTCTGACAGCCACTTCGTGATGTGACTGAGCTGGGCAGCCAGGTAATAGAGCTGGAGATCCGGTAGTTTTATTCCACCTTCTTTATGCGGCAGGGTTAACGTAGCTAATGACAGTTTGTGCCTGTGGGGCCCCCACAAAAAGTCCTTAATGATGGCCTCCAATTTCTTGAAGAAGGGAGGCCGTACATAGTGGCGTCAGACACTCGATTTATAAGCACTATGTATGCCCTTCACTGAAGTCCTGTTAAATACAAGCATTGACAAGGCCAACAGTTTTGGCTTGTGTGTAAGTATTAGGCCTTTGCCAGGCACTGTTATTAGATGCCCAGGTAATCTTACCATTTGCATCTGCTAACATCAATGGCCAGGTAATACACTACGTCTGGCATTGCCAATGCTTGTTTTACTTGCAGAGGAGCCTCATACATGCATTTTCTATACAGTGTATCCTTTGCTACGCTTTAAAGGTGAGAGTCTGGTTACATTAAGGAATCCACCAGATGAAGAGAAAAACCTAACCACACTGCCACGTTTGGTTGCAGAATCTTCCCGACTATTCGAAGAAGAGACACGAAGTGGCAGCCCTACCGTGCGTTCTGCGATGTCCCTTGATCGGCCAACAGGGCTGGGGAAGAGTCAGTCGCATTTTAAGTGCTAACAATTGAACTGCAATTGACTCTACTAGCATTTCAGAGGCACCAGCCTGTGAAAAAGAAGCCCGTATAGAACGTTCCAGTCTTGAGACAGCCTGGCCTGGCGTCAAAAATGCTGATGGCTCCCAATCTCAATTTGTCTTTGTGGGTATGAGTCTGCTGGGCCATGCGGAATCTGGCCACTTTGCAGCTATGTTTCAATATCTCCTGGAGGCAGTTTTAACAATGCCGAATGCCGAACTAAAGCCAAGCAGAGACGAGAGCATTTCCCCCTTGCTCCTTAAGAATGCCTTTTCTAAAATGCTGACAAAAACAGGGAGTGAAAATCCTGGTTTACCGGTTACCAATGGTTTCCATTTAGATCCAGATGTTAAAACATGCATCTGTATTTATGTGGGTGATGGGCCTGGTACTTTGATCTGACACCCACACCGTACACATAGGACAGCCAAGCTGCAGAGGTAGGCGCCTTTCTGGATGAATACAGGTAGTGATAAGCCAGGTGATGGGGTCGGGTGTGGAGACATGAAAAAGGGAATATATTACACATTTCAGGATTACATCAGAGATGACAAGAATCCATACTTACATACATGAATTCAATGCCATATTTTCAGTGGGTTGCAGTTGGGCTCCTTTTAAAACATGTGACGGGCTAGGCTCTCCCCTTTGTTTATACCAACCTTTACAGTATAAGTACTACTATAAGGACCACTACTTGGGTAGACCAGGGTGGCGCATTTCACTACTTCGGTTCTGTGCTTGGCTTTGCCAGGCCATACCCTGGCTTTTTGTCCTTTTTATTACGATTGGATGAAATGTTTGCGATAACTGGGGAAAGCTCCTTTTCTCATCGGATCGCTTTCAGGAGTCCCATTTATTAGCTGCTGTCGCTTTGAAATTGTCCGGCGCTACAGTATGACAGGTAGTACAGTTGTCTTAATGAATTCTGATTTTCCTCAATACCGTGGGTGCTGTGTGAGAGAGCACTCACTGTATCTCCTGAAAAATGCCCTATGTCATTCTCACCACTGGCATGAAGGGGGCCCTGCACCCCCACAGTGCGGGGGTCCCCGCCACCACATGTCCTGGGAGGGGGCCTCCCTTGGACTACAAAATTAAAAAATAAGAAATTGTTTTATATTTTTTAGTCACTCTGCCTTCAGAAAGAAATTATTTCTGTTACAGAGTAACAGAAATAATTTCTTTATAAAGACATAGTGACTACAAAAAGAAACTATTCCTTTTGAAGTCCGAGGGCTCCCCCTACCTCATGACATGGAAGCCTCTAGGGTGTAGGCCTCCATGTGAAGGGGTGGGGGAGCTCTATGACTTCAAAAAGAAATTGTTTATTTTTGAAGTCACACTGCTTTCATAAAGAAATTATTTCCATTATGGTTCGGTCCTTAATGGAAATAATTTCTTTATGAAGTCGGAGTGACTTCAACCATTTCTTTTTGAAGTAATAGTTCTCCACTCAGCCCCATAACACTGCATTTGAGTGTGTATGGTGAGAGGGTGCACACTTAAATGTATGGGTGGCTGCCTGTGTGAGTGTATGGTGAAAGGGTACACACTTACATGTATAGGTGGCTGCCGTGTGAGTGTATGGTGAAAGGGTGCACACTTAAATGAATGGGTGGGCTGGGTGTGCATGTCGAGTGTATGGTGAAAGGGTGCACACTTAAATGTATCAGTGGCTGCCTGGGTGTGCCTGTATGGTGAAAGGGTGTGCACTTAAACATATGGGTGGCTGCCTGGGTGTGCCTGCATGGTGAAATGGTACACACTGAAATGTATGGGTGGCTGGGTGTGCATGTGTGTGTATGGTGAATGGTGTGTGTGCTTGTGTTCAGGGGCGCAATAAAACCTACATTTCGGGGGTTTCGGGTGCTAACCCTTCAAATGTTGGCAGAGGTGCTAACTTCACGGTCGGTGGGGAAGGGGCTAACTTATTTGTGTGGGGTATCTAACTTCTTTATGCATTCTAATGAGACTATTATAGTGCAGAATCAATGTTACACGCAGTTGACTCTCTCCTTTAAGTCTGAAAGTACCCATGTATGGACGGCTATGAGAATAAGCACTCTCCTGTCCCCTCTCTACCCTTCCAATTACTTTGCTGGCATGCAAGTACTAAACCCACATCAACATTTCAATTGCCTAAAGAATTATGCATTTGAATGCAGGTACTAACAGTGAAATGCTTTACGATAGTAATTGCTGTGCCTTTCGTAACAGCGAATCACAGGTGCCATTTAACATCTGTGTCCTTTTCTGTCCAACAACGACTCTGTAGGTCAGCCAGGTCGAATCAACATAGCCCAAAATGTCAAAGGTGGGGCTTGTGGGGGAGGGCAGAAGCCCAGTTAGCTCAAAGGTGTTGCACCACTACTTGTGTTTAATCCCTTGGTTACTTATTGGTAATCTTCATTACTCATAGCCCTTTTGTTCCTCGTCCCAGTACAGGTGTACGAGGCATTTTGACTCATACACAAGTACTGGGATGAGGTAGAGGGACATGGAGGTAATACCTGCAATCTTCATTACCCCTAGTCCCATTCTTCCTCATCCCAGTACTTACCTATGAGGCAAGGAGCCTCATACATAAGCATTGGGACGTGGAAAGGGGATGTGGAGGTAATTCTGGGCTGAGAAGCTGATTTTGGAGGTTGGGCTAGGAGGTGGAAGGGAGAGGGGATGTGTGGGATGGGGTAGGAAAGGGATTGTGTGACATATCCGAATGTTCATCCATGTCCAGGCTAAGCAGGCATGATATGTGGTATTAGTGGCTAGAGAGACATTTTGATGCAGCCAGTCTAGTAATTCCTTAGTTTGGCTTGACTTTTTTTTTTTTTTAACTGGGCATCTCTGAAAAGGCAGTCCTGCTGTCATTATCTGGCTAGACTGGCATTTGGGTGCTGCCAGTCTAGCCGTCTAGCCGTTCCATACTGCAGCATTGCATATTTTTCTGGGCATCCGTGATAAAATAACCATGATAAGTGTTATTGCTTTGCTTGGCATTTTGGCGCAACCAGTCTAGGTATGTCTAAATGTGGCCTGGCATTCTTTACTGTAATATGTTATTACATGTCTAGACTGGTCTACATTGTGCAGTCAGTTGGACATGTGACATTTTTCCTCGCAAAGCATTAATGTTCCTGTGCACTGTTGGTGACTTGCATGTACTGGATTTTTGGATAAGTAACAATTGCAAATGCTCTGGCCTTTTAACCAATTTTTCTCAGAAAGTGTGCTGTATAATGCATTAAAACACATATTTATATCTTTCTCCTAGTGCAGTGTGCGGCGTATCCCTGCAGCAGCACATTCGTGCGTACTGCGCAAGTGTGGCAAACTAGGCCGGCCCAGAGTGTGGCGCGACCCGTGAATTGTAGCCAGGTTGGGGAGGTGCCCCTCAGCATGGCTCGCAGGGGGGCCCCCAAATATTGTGTTACGCCACTGACTCTCACCGTCATCGGATTACAGGTTTACGTGAGAGGATGGGGGGTTTGGTCCATTAGAGCTGGAATGAGCACAGGGTGTGGGGTGGTATTATGACTGAAAGCAGAGTCATGAAAATACTTCTGCTGCACCGGACCCTCCATATGCGCTGAAAGCAGGCCACAGTCTCGCTCACTCGCCCGCCTGGAACTTTAAAAAAAATGTCAGGCTGATGGTCTCCCGGCTGCTGGTGTCTTTTGCCATCAGAAGTGGGTAAGAACAGTGCCTTAAGTGGCAATACAAAATGAGCTGGGGCCCATCAAGGGGGCGTGGCCCAACAGCGGGGGTCGCCTGATGGCCCGTTAGGCCACGCCCCCTTGACGAGCCCCTGCTCAATGGGCTACAATGCACCCCTGCCAGGCAGCCTTTTGTAGAGATCAGCACCCTCTCCCCATAGGGGAGAGGGTGCTGATCTCTGCCTTTAGTTTCTAAAGGCTTGCCTGGTAGGGGACAGCGCCTCACCTATTCAGCCTTAATGGTTGTGCTGCCCCTCGCCAGCTGGGGAGAGGCAGCGTCACCATTAAGGCTGAAAGGGTGAGGCCGCTGGAAGCTGAAGCCGTTTCCTGATGACAAATTCCCGTGAATGCGCGGGAGCTTCATGATTTAGAAAACAAGGGCTCTGCTTCCAGCGGCCTCACGTTTTCTCCATAATGGTGGCGCCGACCCACGAGCATCTCTTGTTGAAGGGGTGCCTCGTCGGTGCCGCGCCACCATTATGGCATTTTTTTCTGAAGCCTGAAACTTTCACACACGCGCGAGAGAGAGAGAGAGAGAGAGAGAGAGATTCAGGCTTTAGAAAAAAAGCCTTTTCTGCCAGGCTACCAGGCCACATTAGTGGGCCCCGGCAGGGCCCCGCCTCAAAACGAGATTTTGGAGACTGCCCGGCAGGCTCCGGCCCACTTAAAGCCCTGGGTAAGACAGCATCTCAGAGCAAGCTATGGTTGTTTGATGACAGTACGTTTGTCAGGGACTCTAATGACTTCTTCCGCCACAAATTGTGTTGTCTTCCTTTTATTTAAAAGAAAGATTCCCCTTCAGCACCTATATACGCTCTCCTGCATGGTGCTGTGGTTTCCCTTGTGTTTCTCCACAAAGCTGCGAGGTGCTTTACTTGCAAGTTACGGGAATTAGTGGGACAGTTTCCTCTCGAGTTGCCGGAACGGCGGTCTGAATCCATGAGGTGTGGATTCCCAGCTACTCCCATTTCACCACTCTGTGTGATCCTGCACATATTGTTTCAGGTCCCTCTACCTCATTTCGAATAGGTGCCAAAAGAAGAGAGCACCTTTCTTTGCAGTGAAAATGTGTGCATATTGCCTTGGATAGCTCTGGCCTTGAAACGTGGGCCCTTAAACTTTGATCACCACCAACATAAACTCGGCTACTGATGGGGCTTGAAAGGTGGTACTAATATGAGCACACAGTGGGAATATTTCTATTTTGCTTACCTTGTTCATTTTATGTTTGAGATACAGAAATGAAGCACTGGCCTAAAGAGAGCCAAGCTTGTGGATAAAAGAGCTACCCCCTTCCGCAGGTATGTTGGAATTTGCCACTTCTGTGCGTCGGTCCCAGCACTGACCGCACCTTCTGCATGCAGGTCCTTGCCCTGTGGGGGGGTAACAGATCTCCCAGCTTTCCAAAGGTCTCGCTGAGCAGCGCTCAATGCCCCTTCCTATGACCCGTGCCAAAACCTTGTGCAAAGTTTGCTTACCTAATCGTCCCACCAGAGCCCCCTTGCAGGGCAGTGTAGTCTCTGTGTGGTCATAACACGCATTTTGACTCCCGCTGCCTACGTTTGCGAGTATTTACCTAGATTAGCATCCATGCATTATTTGCATAATGATATGCTCATTTCTGAAGAGAACTCGGCACGGGTTTCAGGGGTCAGCAGCCTGTGAATCAGGGTTTAAAGCAAAGCCCAAAACGGAATTAAGTTTTCTGGGGACTTTAAATTAAAGGTTGCCCAGCCCCTGAATGGGCGCTTGCTTCTCCAGGCACCATTGTGACTGCGCTCCCTTTGAAGGCGAGCCAGAGACCCAAGAGAATTTCTTCAAAGGTGCTTCAAGTGCAGTAGGCCTCACACAGAACCACTAGGCGCACATACTCTGCGGGCGCCCGCCTGTCCCCATAGCAACTGAGGCCTTCTGTATATGTGGAAGTTAACTGCTGTTTTGTTCTTGTGCTAAGCCGGGCAGCAGGGGCCGCTGGTGTTGCAGTGAACAGCATGGCCACACTGGTTGGGAGTCTGACATTGATCAGAACATCAGTAAAACCAGTGTTGTCCATATTCCCCCGACGAAGACAACAGCCTCGGGGGCCTTTTACCTATGTTTTTCAGATGTTAACGAAAATCGGAAACCCTATCTATGTTCAATAGCACCCCCAGTGGATTATTTGTTGCTCCGGCCCCGCTTTTAGTGCCATCAATTTTGAGAGTCAGACCTTTTTCTTTCCATCACCAAATTGCTAGTATGACCTTGCAAAATGTTCAATTTGTTTAATACTTTCACAGTAAGTTTAAAGTTTGACCAGTATTTTAACACCAGAATACCAACATACAATGGACAGGTTGAGCGCTATGCATTTACTCTTAACATGCACATATTTTCAGCCACCATGGTTATCTTGGATTTATAACCGTCACTAGACATATACTGGCAAAAACAGTAAGGTTTCACCAGTGCAGTTCAGTATTGCTTTGAAAGTAAGCACAGCAAGTTTCAAATTAATTGGGTACCTTTGTTAACTTTCCAACAAATGCAAGATAATGCCCGCAGCTGTGAATTCCCCCATATATAAATGAATTCACCTTAAAAAAAAGCATATGCACGTGAAATAAAGTCTATTCATGAAGTGGTTTTAAAGTTGCATGAATAACTATGCATTACTTTAACTTGAGGGAAAACGCCAATAATTCAATTGTGGGGTCACTAATCGAAGTCAGCTCTTCCAGCATTGCTTAAAAGTGTATATGTATCAGGTTGTTCATGCTAATGAAAATGTTTCAGAGTAAAAGTGCTGAAAGCACAACACGCTTTGGTCGATTCTGAGATGGTGTGGACAAGGCCCTTTAACTTCTTTTTGCTGATCTTGCATGAGACCCCTAGACTCACCCCATCTCCCTCCTGCTCCTACCTGTGAGGTGTACTTCACCTTGTGCATGCTCTGCCGCAAGACGTTCCAGGAGGGTTCTACCATTTCCTTGTCTGGGGACCCCCGATTCTAACCACGTTGTTTTATCAGAATGTCTTCCTGCTAGGCCAACATGCTTTTATTTGAGCCGGACTATGTATTGTGCTTCTCAAAACATGTGTTTATAGGCAATGGCTTTCACTGCCATTTTAGAGACTCCTAGACATTCGAGAACTGTGATTTGCAGTAGGTCACTCCCTAATTGCAGGAAAACATTATGCAGCCACTTTAATTCCGATTGGTTTACATCGCTTTTGTAATTCATGAAAGTGAAGGGGAAAATCTGCTCTTTGACACTCTTTCTGGCCACCACCATAGGCAACCACCTAGTTTGCCTTTGCCCAGGTTAATGGGCAACAGTTTAACTTAATGTGGCACTATCCCATGTTGTGCCTTTGTTGAATGGCCCTGCTGACCTTCAGGGCCACCATGAGCAGGACAAAAGGAAGTGGATAAAAGGCACCTTAACAACAGCCTCTCAGTTACTAATGTAAAAATGTCTTTAGTTAGCACGGCCCTTCATAAGCGTCAGTGTTTAGTCAATTGGCACAGTGATGCAACATTTCCAAATAATTAAAGAGACCTCCCCTCCACTCACCTACGAAATCTGTGTCTTCTACCAACATAATTAAAAGTAATACAATAGAGCTCCTTTTAAAGATTATTTCCATGACGTCTACTAGCTTGACATGCAAAAAATGTATTTCTTTTATGTGGATAGTCCATTGTTCTTAACATCATGCAGAAAAGCAACCTGAACGTTGGTGAAAAACAATATCTATATCCAGGTGACTGTACTACACAATTTCTTTTAGTGTGTGTCTTTAAGTGCAAAAGGTACGAGGGGTCGCTGTTGCGCCGAAGCAAGATGATAGCCTGAATACCGAGCTCCGGACTGAGAGGGTGCATATCCTTCAATTTCTCCTCTCTGATACAGCTGCTTCACACATCCCCTGCTGTGGCCGCTGCGGGAATATATTCCCCGCATCTCAGCCGAAGCTCAGACTTGCAGCCCATCTGAGGACGTCTCTACAGCCGCCGGAGGAGCCGGGGCAACAGATGGCTGGATCGCCCCGTGTGGCGTCTCCAGGGGAGTCGGCGAGCCCAGCTACCAGGTGCCGCGGCACTGTCGGCCCTGGTTGGGGGAGGGGTGCCCAGCCCTGAGAATTGCGCCAAGCCACAGACTGCACCTCGCCAGCGACCCGATCCCTAAGGCGGGGATCTTGCCCTAAACGCCTGGACCTTTGAGGTGCCCCCTGCCTGAGACCGTTGTGGGCTGCCTCCGTTGGTGTCCCCGGGCTGTTGACCCGTACGTTGGGGGGCTGACACCATCTCCGCCACAGACTCCGTGCTGGTGCGCGAAACGCTGCCCTCCCTCCTCCAGCCTCACTTCTGGTGACAGCCTATCCAGAATATCAATACAGACGCCGGAGGAGCTAGGATAAGAGACGGCTGACTCACCCCGTGTGGCGACTCCAGGGGGGGAGAGGCGCCCAGCCCGGAGTAACATGCCCAACCACAGACCGCACCCCGCCAGCGACCCGATCTCCAAGGTGGAGATCTCACTCTACACGCCCGGTCCTTTGGAGTGCCCCCACCTGCCTGAGACCGCTGTGGGGTGCCTCCGTGGAAGTACCCGGGCTGTGGACCCGGACGTGGGGGGACCAGTGCCATCTCCACCGCTGCTCACGCGCTGTTGCGCGACTCGCCGCCCTCCCTCCTCCTGCCTTGCGCACCTGGAGAACAACCCGAACTGACACCCAACAAGGTAGAATGGCTTGGGGGGAGGGTGCGGGCCGCTACCACGGTGAAGCGGTTTTGCCTCTGGCGGCCCCGCGACCTCCTCCAGTTGCCCCCCCCCCAGCCACGGGAGGTGACTGCTGGTGGCCGTTTTATCGACCCACTCGGCTCTGGGGCGCCGACGGCCCGGGCGCCCTAAGGGAGATATCCCTGCACCCCCTGGCCCTAGGATCACCTGAACTTTGGGGACCCCTCCCCACCCAACCGCAAATCAGCACGTGCGGCGAACCCCCCAGGGTCCTGCTTCGCTCCTCCCCAGCGGCTTTGGGCCTGGTGGTGGGCTTTTGGACCTTCATATTACGGAACTGACCCATGCACACGCCCTCAGTGCATGGCAAACTCCCCCACAACAAGCAACCGACCCCCTGGCTGCCACCATTGACGTACCACTCTGTCCTGATCTCTTCCATAGGGGCCCCCCATTGCCACAAACAACTCTATAAACAGTGACATAGGGGCAAATATATAATCTAGTGGCTTTGTCATGGTCTGACTAGGCGGGCATGGGGGCTCAGCTGGGTCAGAGTGATAATCTCTACGCAACGCCGGAACCCTTTGGTTACTCCAAGTGGCCTGACGGTTGACACGGACTAGTGCGCTCACCTAAACTTGACCCACATGCGACTGGTCTTGCCGACATATATCGCCAGCGCACTTACCAAACCTCTCCTAGGGGGACCCCTACCCCTGCATATACGGTCTCGGCCTGATTCTACTAGTGAAAGCGCCACCTGCACTGAAACCACAGAGGGCCAGCACTCAGGAGCTACTGCGGCATCGACCAATCACATCCTGAAAAGGAAGCCTGAGAACACAGCCCAAACAGGGGCATCTACATAAACTCAGCGAATAGAAGAGCCCCTTCACCACCCGCCCGGACACCCCCGGGTCTGACGATCACTACCAGACCACTCTAACACCTCTATTCACACTCGCTTACCATTGCCTCTGCAACCCTATCCTCATCCTCACCATGACTAAAGGCGCGGGTGCAGGGAAAAAGCAAAGCTCACTAAACATGTTTACCAAAACGCCGTCCAGGTCGGCAGCCGAAAATCCAATAATCCTCTGCATGCGAGACCTACACTAATCACACTGGTTAATCCTACTGTATTGGAAATCTCCTTATATTCCCTCCAGTCCGCTGCACCATCGCCAGGCCAGCTAACAGGCCCCCAGGCGCTGATGCCGAAATGTTTGCTTTTGTTATGGTTGGGTTGGGGTATCATTCCTCTGTTTGGGGGAGGGATGTGGGTGGGCGGGCGGAGGGGATGTTATGTTAAAAAAGTCTTGACAACCACCAGAGATGCCACACATAACACAGTAGTACATTACAGACTCATAGATAGGGTGACACATCTGCCCAGGCTGAGATGGCAATGGCCAATTCGAACTCATAGTGAAATACTCAAACAATCCCTCCACGCTAATGGCAAATAGCAGCTTAACCTTCACGAGCTGGAATGTGAGGGGTCTGGGCAACCACAAAAAGATGTGTCAAATACAACTCTATGCCGAACGCCAAGGTGTTCAGAGCTGGGGTGTCCTCACTCTAATCAACAGGAGCCTTAAGTTCTGTTGCTCCCATTCACAAATAGACCCCCTTGGGAGGTACATACTTATTATCGGCAAATTGCAAAATCAGAGGGTAGCCATTTTGAATATATACGGCCCTAACATTGACGATCCTGAATTCTACCTTCACCTTGCCTCAGTCCTGGAGAGTTACCCCCAGATCCCGATTATATGGGACGGCGACTTCAACACAATCTTAGACGTTAACCTAGACAGATCAGGCTCCAGACCTCGCCAGCTCTCAAGGGCAGCCCACACGATTCTCACAATTCTCCCCCGGCTAGCAATGGTGGACGCCTGGCGCCTAATGTACCCTGACTCCCGCACATATTCCCATTACTCCTCAGTCCATGACTCACATTCTAGGATAGACAGATGGCTCTTATCGGACATACTGATCAGGTGCATTTCCCATCTAGCTATCCACCCCAAAACGCTGTCGGATCACTCTCCGGTGATTATCTCACTGAACTGGGGCCATGACTATGATAAAACGAGACAATGGAAAATGAGGCCCCATGCCCTCCTAGACCAGGCCTTCACCTCCGAACTTGAATCTTCCATTGAAGAATTCTTTGAGATTAACACAGATTCAGTATCTTCACAAGCCACCCTCTGGGAATCCTTCAAAGCTTACACTAGGGGTATTGCTATATCCAAAGGGAGCGGCATCCTGAAAAATATCCGGACGGATGTCGCTGACAGCGAATCGTCCCTAGCTAACCTGGAATCCCAATATGCCCAGGACCACTCCCCTGACACTCTAGCATCACTGGGGTCGGAGCTTGACAGATTCCGCAAGCCTTGCAGAACGAGAGGTTAAGTTCCTGGATGGTCCTCAGGCAGTGAGACGATATGGGCAGGGTGAGCGACTTGGCCGCATGCTGGCCAGATTGCTTCGCCGCGAGTTTGGAGCCCCCAACATTCCGGCGATAGAAAGACCCGACAGAACACTAGCCACCTCACCACAAGACATCAACACAGAGTTTCTAGCATTTTATACCTCCCTATACTCTAAGGTCGATGGCCCCCCATCAGGGACGTCATTTCACCAAAATGCCAGGGGTAGCGGAAGTGACATCACCCGACCCTTGACCCCTGATGACATCACAGGAAGTGATGTCATTAGACCCCGCCCCAAAGTGATATAGCGGGTAGCGATGGAACACGACATTTCACCCGTTGACAAAACAGGAAGTGGCATCACATAGCATTGTACACTATGAAAAATATAGTTATGATATCACTATATGATGTACATTCATACAAGAATGGATCGCCATATGTATCATTAAGTTCAGTGTTTATTGGCCCGTATTACCAAATGACTGTGTATGCAAGCAGACGTCCATGACCAAATGATAAGCGTAAGTGCTATATAATAACACATCATTAAGCGCTTTATATAGAAAAAGTATACACCCAATATCACCCAACCTGTGTTGGTACTCATTTATCGACCTCAGAAGGATGAAAGGCTTAGTGAGGCGTTTAAGAACAGACTAAATCAGTGACTCACCCCATGAAGTGTGCCTGAAATAAACATTTAATGAGGCCAGCAATTACTGTATAGAATTCCAGAAAGACACATTATTTGGTATTCCTATTCTTTCTTATTTAGGGTCAGTGCTGAAAGTGTTATAAGAAAAATAAGAACAGGAGTGCCTCAAGTCTTTTTTTTAAGGGGCCTCAACAAGAAAGCCAGCCACCCCAGAAGTAAAGAGCCACAGCCCAGGAGCTTGCATAACTTAAAAAAAATAAAAAAAATAAAAAAATTTTTTTTTTTTAGTAGAGGTCGCAAGGGACACCACAGAGGTCGCAAGGGACACCACAGAGGTCGCAGTTGCGACCCCTGGCGACCCCCAAATGACGTCCCTGCCCCCCATGTCTCAGAAATCGACTCCTATCTGGAAAGCCACCCTCTCACGGTCCTGTCCTGACTCCAGTGTCTTCCTGGAAAGACCCTTTACTGACGAAGAACTTACAGAAGCCATCGAGTCACTTGCGTCGGGTAAGGCACCTGGACCGGATGGCCTCCCCATGGACTTTTACAAGCGTTATAAATCTCTTTTGGTTCCCCATTTACTGGCTCTCTGGGAGGAGGCATGCGAAAAAGGTATACACTCCCCCCCTCTCTCCGAGAGGCTACGATAACAGTTCTTCTCAAACCCGGCAAACCCCCCACCCAATGCGGTTCGTGACATCAAAATATACGCTGAACTACTGGCCAACCGACTGGCTTCATTCATGCCCCACATCATTCACCCCGACCAGGCAGGCTTCGTCCCAGGTAGGTCCACTTCCCTAAACCTTAGAAGACTTCAACGTGATCAGTAGGATCAATCCAAAGACACAGGCGGTGGCAGCCACCTTAGACATGCAGAAGGCATTTGACTCAGTGTCTTGGGAATACTTGTGGCGAGTCCTTGAAAAATGCAACTTTGGCCCCAACTTTCGTACCTGGGTCAGGCTCCTCTACACCGGCCCAGTGGCCAGGGTCCGCACTGAGGATAGATGTTCAATTCCCTTCCAGATAGCCAGAGGGACGCGACAGGGATGCCCCTTTTCTCCGCTAATATTTGCCATAGCTATGGAACCCTTTGCAGACATGATGCGCCAGTCACACTCCTACAGAGGCTTGCGATCTGCGGGCCAAGCCGACATTGTCTCCTTATACGCTGACGATGCTCTTCTTTACATCCGCTCCCCAGAAACCAACCTTGCACCAATTCTTAGCGATGTGTCCCGATTTGGACACATATCTGGGCTGAAAGTTAACTGTTCTAAGTCGGTCCTATTCCCGCTCACAGACACCACGCAACCACCCTCTGATCTAAGGGGATTCACTTGGCCTCAATCCAACATCACTTACCTGGGGGTGGCAGTCTCCCGGCACACGGAGAAGCTGCGCGTCGACAACTACCAGAATTACCTCACTAACCTGACCACCAAAACCGCTAGCTGGGCCAGACTTCCCATTTCCCTAGCCGGTAGAATCGGAATACTTAAAATGGTAGTGCTACCTCAACTCCTCTACCGATTCACCAATCTTCCTATATGTCTAGGCGATGAATTCTTCAAGACGCTACGCGGCATAACTAACACCTTCCTCTGGCATTCCGGTGCAGTCCACCTCAAACTAACTTAAAAACTTACTACACTCAAGGCATTAGGCGGGTTCGGCGCCCCCGACTTTCTCAGGTACTGGGCGGTAGCCCAATTTGCCTCCCATTGGTTCAACACCACAGATCCCCCTCCTCATGTCCGACTTGAGAAACGGAGGGTCAGCGAGCGAACGATTGGTTCCCTCATTCTCAAACCAGTCCCACCTGACCTCGATTCAGCAGACCCCGTGGTTAGCACATCCTTGGCACTCACCAAAATATGGGCAATGGTAGCTACGCCTCACCCATTTCACGGGGACCTCCCGCTCTGGAATTTCTTCCCTGATGTTCCATACATTTATCTATCCACTGTGTCTCGCTGGACTGAGGCAGGGTTCTTGACACTTCGCGATGCCTATGAACAGGGCAATTTCCTCGAGTGGTCGGACCTCCCTCTGTCCCTCAAGCGCAAGCCATCAGCATGGCTACAATACTCCTCGCTTCGGAAGAACCTTAAAGCCAAATACCCCGGTTTCCCCACATTGCCACAGACGATCCCATAATTGCTGAACTCTGCTCCTCCGATTCCTTCAGAGGGAAGGTATCAAGACTTTTGTAATCTATTACAGACTAGAGCTGCCCCCTCGTTTACCAAACTAAGACTTAGATGGGAGGAGGATCTTGGAGTCGAGATTACCGATGAGCGCTGGTCCCGAATGTGCGCTCGTACCCAGGAGGTGTCCTATAATTCTAGGTTTAAATTACTACAATTTAAAGGTGCTGCACAGATATCACCACACGCCAACTAAACTGCATCATATGTTCCACGAATTCTCGCCTTATTGCCCCAGATGTGGCGCCGTCCGAGCCTCTTACATTCATATGATCTGGCACTGCTCACACCTGACGCAATACTGGACCGAGATATGCTCCACACTATCCTACATACTAGATCATACCATAGACCCTTCTCCTATGCGCTGCCTTTTCCACGATTTCCCCAGGTTGAAGCGTGACTCCAGGAAACTGGCAGGTCGCTGCATGGTGCCGGCGGTACGCTGCATACTAATGTGCTGGCTTCGTCCCAGTGCACCCACGTACACGCAGTGGCTCAGGGCAGTCACCTGGGCGCATGATACCGAGGAGGCCTGGGGAGCATTGCAACATCCCCACTCGAGACCAAGGGACATTTGGCATCAGTTCCGCAACTACATGTCTGCCTTGACCTCCAACTCAGATTCAGAGTCCTCCCTCCCTCCCAGGTCCCCTCAATGACTCCTCTCTGTGATTTGTTTTCTCTGTTAGCCCTGGTCGCAATACATCCAATATTATCTGACCCCTGTGATCTACATGATAATCTCGCACTGTACTGTAAAGCATCCTTGTTGTAAATTGCAAACTGATGTCATGCTGTGCCCATCTATGCTTTGTTTTTTTTCTGTGTGTTGTCAAGCCGAATAAATAAAGGTTTAAAAAAAAAAAAGTGCAAAAGGTACACTTGTGTAAAACAGGACATTTTAAAACTTGTGTTATAATGCTTTCTGGGACTTGTAGTGTTCCGTTCAGGATGTGCAAACACACCCAGAATTGTATTTTTTTTTGGCTGAACGCGTTTCTATAAGGATTTACATAATGTTGTCATGCTTTACTTGAAAAATACACAAATCACATAGTAATCACTTTAAGAAATGGTTGCTGCTCTCTATGAAGTAGAAACTTGGAAAGTATGTGGTCAAGTGCTAAAATTACAGCGTAGTTTAGACGTTACTTCTTAACCAAAGTATGTGTTCTGAAGTAAATGATTAAATATCACGGTGAATTAACTACAAAAGCTGGAGTCCTTAGAAGTGATTAAGTTCACATTACTCTAAAAAACCTCTTACAATGGGGCAGATTTTATGATTTTAGGGACAACATCATTGTGCTCCTCTGTCTGTGGACATTGAGACTCTCACCTAAAATGGTGCCATGTTTGCACTGGCTCACCCTCTGTCCCATAACACTGCATTTGACAGGCAGGTACATAGTCTAAACAAGCAGTCCGTGCACAAGAGAGTCTAGAATAGCAGAGTGACAGAGGCAGAACCAGTTTTAATTTCTTCCCCTGTTGCTGTCAATCACCGAAGTTGCTTAAGTTTCGTGTAGAAGTGTGTCTTTGGGTGGTGTACATTCCATTGTGCAAGTTGTGTTGTTTCAGTGCTGGAGTTGTCTGAAATGTGTTGCCTCTTAGTGTGGGAGCTGGAAGGATTTTGAGGTGGTTATTGTTAACATGTCTCCTCCAACAAACCACACAATAAGTATGGACACACTTTTCACTTTGAAAACAATCACAGTTGGTCACAAATATTTGTTTATATCCATGAAATACATTTTTGCTCCAGCTGTTATGCTGTATTATGCCATATTATAGGACGTAAAGCTGAGTGATGTTACTTCAGGGGACGCTGTGCCATGCCACAAATTCAGGACACACAGTTGCAATTCAGTTGCCCGGGACGACACCCCAAAGACACTCAAACTGTAGCGTCACCCAATCATACATGGGGTTAGGGTAAAATGCAGACGGACACTGGACATAAACTAGCAAGAGATTAAAGACGCCATTTTAAGCATTGGTCTACTCCCAACTCGAGGTTATAGTGTAGTGGTGTCCTTCAAGTGCACTTTTTACAACCAATTAAATCAGAAACTCCCCCTTAGGTAGTACTCAAACAGTATGTTCTGAGAAGTAACAAATTGCAATTTGTGACGTGGGCCACTTTTTCATTGGCGCCCAAGCCGATTTTATGTCACAGTCCAACCCTGTCTCTGCACCGCCCCTCTCCCTTTCATGATGTCTGTTGACCAATCTCCATTTGGCTGCACACTGGGCCCGCCCCTTTCCTGTGCCACTCCCTAGTTCATCTGCAGTCGTCCCACTACCAGTGTAGGGAAAACAAAATCTGATGGAAAATCCTTAACTGGGTTTCCTTCTATGAGGGCATAACAGTCTGCTGAACCAGTGGGACAGACACATCCTTCATTTAGCAAAGAGATTTTTACAGAACAGAAGATGCCACCAGACACAGAAGGATCCATGCTCTCGAACATGCAAACGCTTTTTTGAAACCGGTCCCGTTTCTAACCGATCATGGAAAGGTAGATGGTGTGTGGTTCTATCAAATGGTGCCTGAAAACACAAGCCTTTGGCCAGGTTTCAAATGCAAATTAGCACCACTTATTGATAACCTTCATAAAAGTGTCAGAAAACGAAATAATTGGAGGTCTCTATGATTTTGCTTTAAGCAAACGTGTAAGAGCCAAATACGAAGTGCATCAACTCTTGCAGGACGAGTCTTTTGACAGGCACTTCGAAAGCACTTTGAAATCCAGACTGTGACTGAACCAACGACTTTAGCCTTGCATTTCCTGTAACCTTGATAATGGGGCTATGAAAATAAACCATAATTTCAGTCTAAAGAGCAGACACTGTGCTTTCTTGGTACACAGATTAATTCTCCAAATGTTTCCTTTCTGTGAAACAGTTAAATTCGCTTAGATCGGAAACGGGACTCTGCTTTTTCTCTTATTTATGACGGCGAGGAAAATTGTAGATTATGACAAAGCCACTTTGCTCCACCAGCGCAGTGGACAGGGGGGCTCTTACGGCCATCAGCAATGTGATGCCGATTTCTGGAGGAGCTAAACGAGGGATCCCCAAGAACTCCCCATCCCCACTACCGTTGGCAAGAGAGCCCAAAATCATGGCCAGGTTAGAAATCACTGACACACACACACAAGCAGTTGAGGAGAGAACAAAAAACAAAAGAAATGCAATCAAACTTGTGGTCTGCAGGTCCAGGCTTGGCGTGCAAGCCCCAGTGCAAGGCAGCTGGTAGGGACCAAACCCAGAATGGATCACAGACTACGCCCTGGAGCAAAATGTAAGGCAGAGACAGGAATCAAGCACTTGGCACATGATTATGAAGCTCAGTTTACTCAACTGTGCACAAACAGACAGAGGAAGGCCCTTTCACAACGAAAGAGGCAGGCGGAGTGTCAGCATGGGACAATGCCTTAACTCCACTGTCCTATTAGAATATGGCACACCTGCACAGATTCTGGATTTCAAACCTCCACAACTGACCTCACCTGGAAATGAGGACCTTGAGGGGATACCCACAAGAGCAGAAGGTAAGTACAAGGGCTCCGGGCCAATTAGGTGTCCAAAAACCCAGGAAAGTACTAAGCAGACAATCAGAGCATTTGTTGCCACAATGACCTCACTATAAATGCAAAAAAGGCAGCATTATTCCACTATGTTTGCTAGGAAGAGGGTGGTGTTCCAGTGTGCAGAAAATGTGAAGAAAACAGGAGGAGGAGGAGCAAGAGAAAGGGTATGAGGCCAGGAGTTGGAGTGTTCAGACCAGAAGGGTCAATTGGGGCAAAGAGAGTGGCCAGGTGGTGGTCAAACACAAGAAAGACAGTAATCCAGGGCCCAGATGAAGAATACACGCTAATCCAGGAGGCCACTTGGGGACATGGGACAGAAGCTGGCAGGGTCCAGAGAACAGAAGAATGGTTGCTGTAGTGAATCGTGGGTGCAGCATCCCTTAAGATTGGCAGAGCGAGCATGGCACTATATCCACAGGACCATAAGTGCAATGCCAGAAAGACAGTTTGAGGTTCAGACTATGGTGGCAGTGAACAGGCCTTCAGTACACCCCAAGACCTTAGACTTGGTATCCAGGTGGAGGGAGAAAATCCTATCCGGAAGTACCCATATGGGAAGGTGGGAGTCATCTACTCAGGTTGTCTTCGGCAGAATACCCAAGCCTACGGGACTCTTAGGATAGGTGTGGGATCTATGCACCTGCCAACAGCAGACCACTGGGGACACGTGGGGTCCAACAACCACTAGAGGCCATCCCACCAATCCGAGGAGGTGATGTGACCAAGTAACAGACACTGGGCAATGCAGATGGTCTCAGAGGACCGATACGATCAAGGCTAAAAGAAGTGCGCTGGGACACCAATTACGTCACTGCGTGACTTTGTCAGACAATGTCATGTGTGGGACCTCTCAGGAACCCTGCTTTCTAGAATAAAGGCTGGGTTTTTGGGCTCAAGACACTGGATCCATCTAGAACACCATATTGTTTGTATAACCAGGACACTGTTTATGTTCTACCTTCCCTGATAGGCGTTCCTCCATTTCCCTTGTCCCTAATAAAACTGTAAACTTCACGTCTGGTGTTTGTGTGTTCTGTGGACACCTTCATGGCAGGAAATAAAAAACATAATCTTTGTGTTTTTTTGCAATATTCTGCAAGGATAAAAAGTAAAATATGGAGTTTAAGTAGGTCATGGACGACAATTAGATTGGGCAGGAGGAGCACCTATAATGAGTCACTCTTTCAGAGACCCAAGCAAGGACACACAGGCCTTCCTAAAACACTCATGGTGTAAAGCTAGCACGGGTATGGCAACCCTGGTGCAAAAGGAAGACAAGTCGGTTCCAGGGTTTGGACCCCAATGTATTTTGGAATTTACTAAGAGTTAACAAAATACCCTGATATCCAGGTCTAAACAGGCTAGATATTAGCTTCTGGGCATCCAGCGCCCTTGAGACAAAAGAGACTAGAGGGGTCGCTTCTAACAGTAGTGCAGATGAACCAGGGCTCATTGTATTCCTCAGATGGAAACACTCACCCACACACACACTGAAAAACAAGCCGGCAGCTGTTTGGAGGTTCAGTCTGTGAACGTATGGTCAGTTGACTGGCGGTTTCGGTTGAACATTGAAAACAGGAAACCCACTGCCTGCTGACCAAAGATTACAGCATTTTTCATGAATGCTAGAAGTAGCTCAGTAAGGTTAAAAGTTGTTACAATGCTTTGGGTATAAAGTGTCTTGATATGGACCAAAAAAGAAAGCCCGAGGTTATGGAAGACTTTTGAGAAGACTTCATATGACGACTGGATTGAGAATGTGTATCCGTTTGTTGTCTGCAAGTAAGTTATTCAAAAGAGAAGAGGCTTCCAGAAAATGCATGGAGATGTAGGAGACCTGTTTAATAGAATGTACTGTTTGCGCTCTGCTCCCTTTTAGGTTACCCCAGTCTTGTCTTTTCAGGTGACGATTCATGTTTTGTTGAAAAATGAGCATTTTCTTCATCTTTCTGCCCGAGTGGGTAACAGTGTATGGAAAATTGTTGCTGTCTAGGATGTACAAGATTACAGCTCAACACAGTGGCATTAGGACGTTTTTTCAAATAGCAGAAGGGTTGTTTTGCTGTAGGAGCATTGCTGTTAGAATCTGATAATTTTGGGCCTTTTCCTGACCTGTGATGGATTTGTGCTCAATTCAAAATATGTTGGGGGACAGCACAAACATTGGATTCCACAATATGATTGCAATATCTGCGGGGATAGTTTGCAGTCTATAGACAATGACCCCGGATCCCTGAGGCACAAAAGGTTGTTCACAGAAGTGCAATGTGCTGTGCGTCTGGCTTTTTGGTTTCAGGACCCGCAGACCGTGAACAGAGGCGGCCAGAGCCCTCAGAAGGTAAGTGGGGGTGGGAGTGGATAGGACTCCAAGGTTTGAAATTACTGGGAGCTATTTAGCTCACAGTTCTAGCCCCCGAGAGCCTGGTTAGCTTGACAGCAACTACCAGGAGCTACTTTCGGCTCCCAAGGCCAACCAGTGCCATACAAACATTAACATACTCTATTTGGGAACGTTTATAAAGAATCATTGGAGACATCTAGAAGACATTGAAAGGCTCGTGGATTGTTTATAAGGAACAAAAAGTTAAAGTTAGCATCGCACATATAAGATTTAGCATGCTATGTTCTAGCTCCTGGTTCTCTAGGACTAGCTCCTGCCTACTAGGGGATGGTGGCTATGGATACCCAAGAGCTAGTTTGAGTTGCTCCTCATGAAATGTTCATTACGAATCCAGTGACCTCCTTCCCCTCACCCCTGAAAGGACCGGGAGAGGACTGGTAACAAAAGGCCGACCTTGCATATGCAGCCTTCTTGGTCTGGAATCTGCAAGGACGGCCTTTTGTTACCGGTATTTGGATATAGATCTATGGGGATATAAAACTACTGAAGGCCCAGGCAAGAACATAACTGTGGCACAGCGTTACACGACATAACCAGACAAACTGGGGTTCAAGAGCTATTGGGAAAGCTGGTGGGACCAAAGTTAATGAGCTCTACCCAGGGTTTGGCCACAGACTGTGATCTTGGGAATAGGGGGCATTAATAAATACCTGATGCGAAGGGATGGGGCAGCGTGATGGTGTCCAATGACTGACTAAAAAATGCACCAAACTTAATTGAGCCTAAATGCTCCCTTAGAGGCACCGAAAATAAAGGTTAAAAACATGGCAGAGCATGATGGTAGCCAAGGACTGACTGCAACAAATACAATCCACTGCAGCAACCAAGAATTGCCACCATATAGAATCATGTACGACTATATTGAGTGGGGAGTTAGGTGCACTGGGGCACATGTGGCGGTCCTGACAATTTTACTGGAAAGAGGTCCTTTCAAGGATTAGAAAGATCAATAAAATGCAACTCCCTAGGGACCCAATGGTGCTGGTACTTAAGAAATACAGATGATGATGGACAGTACAGGCTGCTGGGTAACTCTCCCGCCCTGGTCACGACATCTCAACGCCGCTAGGCAAACTCAGCTGCAAAGCTGGACAAAGCTGGAAGGTCCACAAATAGCTCTTTGGTGCTGTAGAATATGGGAGACTTGGGCTGTCGAGAAACTAATTGCCATTAGTTCTTGCGTTGTGTCGGGAAGCTTCATTGGAGTACTGTCAAACTTCGTTAGCAGACACTTCTAGACCCTCTCTATTGAAATGTTTCTCTCTGTCCTGATTTTATAGCCATTTGTTTGTGCTCTACCTTATTGTCATGTGGTAATGATCCAGACATTCATGCTTAATTTGTGTTATATGCCTTGATTATCTGGAGTGTACATCACTATGCGTCATCGCTTTCTTGCTAGTTGGTGACAAGAAACTGTATGTTTTTATATTCCTTATTATGAACCGATTTCTTTTTTACATGCGTTACTCTGCTAAAGGAAGAAAAACAAATACAGGAAAAATGGCCTCGTACAGAGACTGCAAAAGGGAGCGTTGCACAATCCTTCACACTTTCAAGAAGGCAGCACCATCACCAGGCTCTCCCCACACATTGAAATCCACTGCCTTTGTTGTTGGGCCACCACCAGACCTTGTGCAACTCTCACGGCGCAATGCCAAAGCACTCAAAATTGAATTGATAAATTGACTAAAGACATAAATAGCAGTTCTGACTGCAGCTGCAAACGTAAAATAGCCTGGTCTTCTGTCTCAGAGCCCCACAGTCCATACACAAACAACAGACAACACACCACACTTGAAGGGGACGACGACACCACGCACTGACCACTGCACGCAAGTGACAATCGCTGGAAATGACGACCAAAACCCCTGGCGTGGAACAAGAGTAAGAAGATCAAACAGTGAGACAGGTAGAAAGGCTGTACAACGTTGTTACGTCACCAGGTATTTATGTTGCTGAGTTTTATGCTAAAAATATTCGGCCCAAAAAAACTCATCAAAAAATAGGGGCTGGGGGTCAAGGGGACATAAGGGGTAAGGAGTTGTGGGGAGTAGGTACTAGATAATAGTGAACAGGGAGTTTGGGGGGTTCCCCCTAATATATATATATATTTCATTTGCTGATTTTTTCAGCCGAAAAATATACGTGGCTATGTAATAACATAGAACCAGGAAGGCAAACAAGAATGCTGCAAAGCGTACAAAATACTGCAGCCCCATCCCAGTAGCGAAGGCAGCTTTTGGTGCTGGGGGGGGGACGGATAATAGGGCACGAGCCGGAGGCTGGGGGGCTTATTTGGCCCCAGGGGAGGACAAGCTTTTTCCAGCTTTGCACCTGAGTTTGCCTAGCAGCGTTGGGAAGTTGTGACCAGGGCGGGATAGTTACCCAGCAACCTGTACTGTCCATCATCATCTATATCTCCAAATACCAGCCCCCCGCCCCCCGGCTCTGCCTCTGCCCTGGAGCTGCCCTGCAACTCTGTGGCATCCATAGGAATGCCACAGAGTTGAACCATTGAACCATAGGAACTCCCACGGCATATCAAAAGCAGTTGGCACTGTAACACAACATTTGCATCACATTAAAAGTGATAGTGGGAGGTGAAGCTTATGTGAGTGATAGCAGCAATTCAATCCCTGGACTTGAAAGCTACAGTAGTAGAAGACAAGCTCGTAATATAAACATGCCGCACATCTAGGTGACTAACACAAGTTTACATGCACGGACTGCTGGTACAAGCCATGCCATTATTGGTATCACATCCAGGGAATTCATTTAGAGTCTTATGAATTGTGTTTCTACTATTGACTTGACTGGAGAGCTGAAAGCCATGTCAATGAGATGGTTACAACCCGGGTATGCTTACATTATCATGCAGATAACCTATACTGAAGTCTAGTTTACTCACTTCTAAAAATAGCAGTATGTCAGGCTGTGTCAAAATACTATTACCTCTGCCTTTACTGGTGCTAGTCCTACAGCGCACAGTAATAGAATGATTTACTTAAATCTGGCACCTACATACAGAGATGTTCATCTGCGAACATTCTTGGGCCCCTGTAAAGACTGGGAGGGGGGATATCTGTACTTCTTCCCTCTATATGGCAGAGCAAAGGCACAGACCAACCCAGCCAAGGTTCTCTGAGTGGTAGCAATGGACGAGCAACCAAGGCTTAAGCTCTCAGGAGGTGATGCGGGCTGGTTCTTAAGTACAATGAGTCCCCAAGCCAGCACAATTGTCCACACACTATGTTAAGTGCTAACACAGTTCTTTATATAAAAATAAGGTTCGAGCTATATACATAATTCAATAACACAGTTTGTACTCTGGTAATTCTAATATGGCAAATATGTACAGTTTCTACGTGGTACCACACTTAGATTTAAATTCCTTTAAAATGCATCAATTGCTGACAGTTATTATTTGTATTTTGTATTTTATTGAATTTATATAGCCCTTTAATCCAAAGTGCTTTACATGAGAACAAGCAAAGATACAACAAGCATAAGATGGCAATTGAATCACAACTCGAAAACAGTATAAGGAACCATTTACAATAATGCTGAGGTGAGGAGGGAGTAGGGAGGGGCAGAGGTGTGCGAGGGAATGGAAGTTTTAGTGGAGGTAAGAGCAGAAGTAAGAGGGAAGGCAAGAAGGTGTGAGGAAGAAGAGAGGAAAGATTAAGACTAGATGAGAGCAGGGGGTGGGGAAGAGGGAGGTAGAGAGGATGGAGAAGGTAAGGAAGAGCAGGAGTATGAGGTGAGGAATGAGGGGGTGGGAGAAGAAGAGGAAGCGAAGGGTGTTAGGGAGGGGAGTGAACAAGATAAGATTTTATGGAAGAGTGAAAGGAAGGATAGGAGGGAAAAGAGCGGATGTGGAGGGGGAGGCGGTTCCAGTGGAAGGGAGCGAGGAGTTGGAAAGAGCGGGAGGGGGCGCAGGGTGGTGGAGGAGGAGAGAGTAGGAAAAGATTAGCCGAGCGGAGAGAACGAGAAGGGGTATAGAAAGTAAGAAGGGAGGAGAGGTGGGGGGGCAAGACCATAGAGGAATTTGAAAACAAGGCAGAGGAACTTGAATTTGAGCTGGGAGTGAAAAGAGAGCCAACCTAGAGAGGTGAGAGAAGATGAGATGGAATCAAGAGTTGAGAGAAGGCAGAGGGAGTGGATGGCAGAGTGGTAGACAGTTTTTAGTGGGGAGAGTTGAGATGAGAGGAGTCCAAAGAGAAGGGAGGAACAGTAGAAGAGTCTGGAGAAGATGAGGGAGGTGATTAAGAGTTTAGTAGCGTGAAAGGTAAGGAGGGGTCGTATTTTACAAATGTTGTAGAGGTGAAAGCGACAAGATTTGGCAATAAGAGAAATGTGGTGGGATAGAGAGAGGTGAGGGTCAATATGAAGACCAAGGTTACGGGCATGGGGAGAGAAGGAGAGCTGGGAGGGGGGGGAAAGAGAATGGAAAGGGGAGGGGAGGGAGGAGGAAGAGTGTTGGCAGGGAAGAAAAGGAGTTCAGTTTTTTTCAGCATTAAGAGTAAGGAAGTGAGAGGACATCCAGGATTTAATAGCAGAAAGGCAAGAAGAGAGTTTATCGTGAATGTTGGGAGAGAAGGAGGAGAAGGAGAGGAAAAGCTGGGTATCATCAGCATAGAAATGGTGCGAGATACCAAAAGAGGAGATGAAAGGAGCTAAGAAGGAAGTATAGAGTGAGAAAAGAAAGGGGCCAAGGACAGACCCTTGGGGAACTCCGTGGTTGAGAGGATATGTGGGAGAGATGGAGCCACCCCAGGAGATAGAAAAGGTGTGGTTAGAGAGATAAGAGGAGAGCTAGTTGAGAACAGAGTCCTCGAAGCCAAATGAGGAGAGGGAATTGAGGAGAAGAGGATGGTCAACAGTATCAAAAGCAGCGGAAAGGTCAACTAGAATAAGAATGGAGGAGTGTTTTGGGTAGCGTGCAGAGAGGAGAGAGTTAAGAACAGAGATGAGGGCTGTTTCAGTGGGGTGCAGAGGGCAGAAGCCGGATTGGGTGGAGTGGGTAGGAGGGAGGGGTTAGAGATGAAGGAAGAGAGTTGAGAATATACAATGCGTTCGAGAAGTTTGGAGAGGAAGGGTAGGAGAGAGATGCGATAATTGGAAGCAAGATGGGGATTAGCAGAAGGTTTTTTGAGAATAGGGATGATAGTCGCATGTTTAAAAGGAGTAGGAAAAGTGGAAGTTGAGAGGCAGATGTTGAAGAAGGAGGTGAGATAGGGTATAAGGAGGGGGTAGATTTTAGGGATGGGGGTAGGAATGGGGTCAGTGGGAGAAGCAGTAGGATGAGTGTTGGTTAGAAGGAGGGTAACATCAAAATGAGTGACAGGAGAGAAAGAGGACATAGAAGAGGTGGGGGGGGGAGGAGGAGGAGAGTAGGAGGGGGAGGAGAGGATAGTTTGACACAGATTTAGGACTTGGTTAGTCAAGATCAGTAGCAGAGAGAGGAGAGCCGATGGAAGGATCAGGGGTAGATGGAGAGAGAAGTCGGGCTAAAGTTTGAAAAATGCGGCGAGGGTGGGAGGTTTGAGACTGGAGAAGGTCAGAGAAGTAGGTGCGTTTAGCGGAGTTGAGGCAGGAGTCATAGAGGGTATGATAGGAAAAGTATGCAGATTGGTTAGAGGGGGTGGGGTGTTTGAGCCATTGACGTTCAAGGCGCCTAAGGAGGCGGTGCATGGAGGAGAGATGAGATGAAAGCCAAGGTTGAGCAGGTCGGCGAGAGGGGCAAAATGAGGAGAGGTGGTAGAGAAGATCGAGAGTAGAAGAGAGAGGAAGTTAACATGGAGGAGGCATCAGAGGCAGAGAGAGGGGAGAAGTGGGGGACAGTAGGGAAGGAAGAGGAGAGGGATGCAAGAAATAGAGAGAGGTTAAAGCTGCGTAGGTCACGCCGGAAGAAGGAGGTGGAGGATGGAGGGGGAGGAGGAGAAGGGGAGGGAGGGGAGAGGGAAAATGAAAGTAAAGAGTGATCAGATAGGTAGGTGGGAAGATATAGGGGAGGCGATGAAACAGGAGGTAAAGATGAGATCAATAGTAGAGCCAGATTGGTGAGTAGGATGGAGAAGAGAGGAGAGGAGGGAGGGTTAGAAGAGAGATGGAGATTAAAGTCGCCAAGTACAAGTAGAGGAGTGGGGCTGATAAGATGGTCAATATCCTCATAAAAGGAGACGACTGGGCCAGGGGGATGGTAGATGATTAGGAATGAGATAGCATGAGGAGATTTAAAGATTTTGAACATGAATTCAAAGGAAGGGAAAGTAGGTAGAGAAGCAAGAGAGGGAGAAGAGGTGAAATGTGGCCAAAAGAGAAGGCCTAGACCACCTATGCGGCCAGAAGAACGGGGGACATGTTCAAAGGAGGAAGAGGAGGAGGTGAGGGAGGCAGGTACAGAGGTGTTGTGAGGAGGCATCCAGGTTTCAGTGATACAGAGAAATTGGAGGTTAAGGCGTAGGACAAGGTCAAGGACAGCTGTGGTTTTGTTACAGATCGACCTGGTGTTCCAGAGGGCCTCGTCAAAGGCATTGGAGGTGTTAGTGAGAGGAGGATAGATGAGGTTGCGGCATTGGAGTGAGGCGTTTGGGAGAGGGATTGAGTGGGTGTGGGAAGAGGGGGGAGACAGAGAGGAGATAGCCATTAGGAGAATGCAGAGTATTTTGAGGGGGAAAAGGGTAGGGGAGAGGGGGAGGGAAAGGGAGTGGGGCGGTACTGAGAAAGGGAAGGAAGCATAACAGGGAGAATGATAAGAAGTTGGTCAATGGGTCGAGAAGCAGCTAATGGGAGTATGCTTGAGAAGGAGAGTGGGGGGAGGAGATGGGGCGTAGGGAGGAGGGGTAGGTAGGGGACCGGCTCTGCAAGCAGTAGCACTCAGGGGAGATAGGACAGAGGTGGAGGGAATATGCTAAGGAGTGGGCCGATGGAGGGAGTACCCGGGCATTAGTTGGGTGGCGCAAGCAGTCCCGGAGACCAGTAGGTGGAGGTGGAAGGCAGCCCAGATGGAACTGCTTTGGTGGCAGGTCTGAGGACGAGGGTGGCAGTAGGAGGCAGTGCAGACCTGGACGGTAGTACAGCTGGAGGCTGGGGTGGGGGCTTCACATGTAGATAGGTAGTAGTAGCAGTCAGTGCAGACCTGGGGGATAGTAGCGGCTGTAGTGTGAGATGGGGGTTGCAGGGGCTGAGATAAGGGATAGGCTCTGCAGGAAGTGGCACCCACGGGATATAGGACATAGGTAATGGGACTACGCTCTGGAGTGGACTAGTGGAGGGAGAGGCAGGGCACTGTTAGTGATGAGGCGCTAGTTGGGCGGCCCCAGCAGTCCTGGAGATCAGCAGGTAGAGATGGAGGGCAGCTCAAGTGGAGCTGCTTTGGAGGCAGGAGCTCTCGGGACGAGGGAGGGAGTAGAAGTCAGTGCAGAACTGGAGGGTAGTAGCAGCCACAGGCATAGTTGGGGGCTGCACATGTAGATCAGTGGCAGTACCAGTCAGCGCAGACTTGGAGGGTAGGAGCGGCTACAGGTTGAGATGGGGCTGCACGTGTAGATTGGTGCAGGCAGCAGGAACAGTAGTCAATCAAGGTGGTGGAGGCAGAGTAGAGCAAGGGCCGATTTGTGGAAGGGCAGCAGGCGGAGGTGGAGGGCGGAAAAGAGTCTACGGAGTGGAGGGCTGCGCACCAAACAGTGACCGACCAAGGTATTAGAGGCAGACCGGAACAAAGGGTGATTCGTTGGAGGGCAGCTGAAGCAGCTGGCTGAGGCTGAGAGCAGTCCACGTAGATGGGAGCAGAGGCCGTCAGACGTGGAGGGAGCAGACCGGGTGGTGAAGGGCAGCTGGAGCAGCAGGCCGAGGTGGAGGGCGGTCACGTAGACAAATGCAGGTGAGGGAGCGAAGGTTGACAGTTGTGGGGAAGCAGGCCAGCACACTGAGCAGCACGTAGTCTGGGAAGCAGACTGCTTAACAGACCCTGTATCCCCTTCAGGCCACCCTCTGGGGACATACGGTTGAAGACTTACGTTCAGGTCTGGGACGTAGAACATAAGTTAGCAGGTGCGATCGCTGACTCCCTTACAGGGCACACTCAGGGGGCGGTTGGTGTATGACAAACGATCCAGGCAGACTTATGTGCTGATGAAGATTTGCTTACAGGGCCGGGACACAGATCAGTGTTGGTGTATGCGGCCTGTGTGTCCCCTTCGAGCTAGACTCAGAGGCCGAGCGGTGAATGACAAATGTTCCGGGTCTCCCTCACAGAGATCAGCAATAGGCAGGAAGAAGTGCCGTATTGTGCTGTTTAAGGACAGAGCCTCGCCAGGTTGTTCAAACCCCTCACTACTGGCAGAGGTGGTCGGATACAGGCAGATTTGCATTCAGGACCGGGTCACAGATTAGCGTTGGTGTATGCAGTCTGTGTGTCCCCTTCGAGCTAAACTCTGAGGCTGATCGGTGGATGAAAAACTTTCCGGGTTTGTCGCTCAGATATCAGCTATAGGCAGGAAGATGTGATTGTATTGTGCTGTTTCTGCACAGCGCCTCGCCAGGTTGTTGGAGCCCCTCACTAGCGGCTGAGGTGGTCAGATACAGGCAGACCACGGCAGCACATTAGTTTCGTAGTCCGGTCCCAACAGAGGGTAAATTATGTAGCATACATATCATGCAGCAAGATGTATCAATATAGATCATAGGAAAAAAGGCAGGTTAGGTTAAACAATGGTAGAATGCTTCTTTAGCTGCTAGGACACAATTCTGAGTGAGGATCCTCCCCACCTGGGCAACCTGTAATAATAAGTTTAACAACCTGTAATAATAAATATTAACAAGCCCAGTCCATTAACGTTTAATCAGTATTGTTTCCTGGTCAAAAAGTTCAACCACCCTAATGCACCCGAGCTAGAAGAGTTTCTTCGACGGTTCGATGACGAATCCCTCGAGGGTGGACACCCTTTAAAGCAGGAGCCACAGGGCGTCGACCTCCTTGACTAAAAGTGTAACACTGGTGTCGATGTTGCCGCATTGATCTCTGTGGTGCTCTTCGACGATTGATCGTGGAAGTCCTGGGAAGATGAGGCATGCAGTACACCTCGATGCAAAGTGTTCAGTGCTGCAAATAGGACTCGGTGATGGATGCAGGCCCGGCAGCGGGCATCGATTGTCAGGCATCACGTACCACTGTCCTCTGGGTAGCAGGACATTTTGTTGGATGTCCCAGAGCTTCATTCAGGGTAAAAGGGTACATTTAAGCCATGTCCAATTTCCACAGAGCCCGCAGAATAGTAAGCAAACTGGAAGGCAGATTCATTGTGCGTTTAAGATGTGAAGCCCTGGAAGATTTAAACACAGACAAAGGCTTTTATTTTATAATAAATTGTACATCACTTTTCTGGATTTCAGCACCTTGCGAGCTACACTACTTCCTGCAAAATGTACAATACATTTATTTTAGATCAGGCCTCAAAATGTGGGATATACAGGGGCAGAGGTTTGTGTATTTCAAATGAAGTTCATAATATACTGCGATTCCATAGCATGTCTACACGTATGGGTTCCTAGTGATTGCATCGAATGCAAATGCATTGAAAAAAATGCATCGAAAAAATGCATTTTTTTCATATTTTTTTTAATGAGGGGTTCCACCAACCCCCGTTTTTTTTAACCCCTTAAACCCGATTAAAATAAAAATAAAACGTTTATCTTTAAAAAAAAACATTTTATCTTTAAAAAAAAATGTCGATGCATTTTTTTCGATTTTTTTGCATTCGATCCTATGTTTTCGAGGGAATCACTAGTTGCCAGACACCATACGTGTGGTATCCAAAGTAAAGACCATTTGGAATTTACAAATGGATAACAGGTGTTACATGCAGCTACTTCAAGTTTCCTCAGGCTTGTTGTTATAGTTAAGAGCTCAATATTGGGATCTGTGATGTAAACCCACTACATTTTCTATATTACATTGAAGCAGCTCACAAATAACTCCTGTGCAACCACCACAACCACACATGTAGAGGAAGAGCCTGTATTCCAATAATCAATTGATTTTGATAGATTTTGCTATACAGGCTACATGTATTAGGGGATTGTGAAGTACTGTGGGTAATGAAGACTCAATCGTTTGCCTTTTCCCATTTAAATGACCATGTCGTTATGGGTGTGGTGATGCATAGTCTATTTTGCTTACATTTTTAGAAGGGGGACCTGATGAAACGTCATAAGAAAGGGTTTAAACCTGCATTTGAATAAAGTAGAATAATACCAAGTGTCTTGTCAGCCCAAAATAGAAGCAGAGTACCAGGTACTACTACTCCCTACAAACAAGCAAATAAACAGAAAAGGCAGTAAATACACTGCAGACTAAAAATTGGATTAAAAAGCAGATACATAGGCAGGTGCCTGGCACCTCGCTAACACACAACAGCTCCACGAATAGGTCTGGGCAAGTGGTACTAGCAGAGCAGTGCCACAGATGAGATTTAATATGATTACTGCCTGATCTGAAGCAAAGATTGCCAAATGTATGTCTTATGCTAAAATATACACTTTATTTGGCCAAAAAATGCTTCCCCTGAGAATCACTTTTTATACTACTCAAAATATCATTGTACTCCCTACTTCAAAAAATACAGATTTGCATAGAAATAAATGTATAGATGTAAACACACAAGCAAATTAAACAAATATTGTTGCAGCTGGCAAGCTGCTATGAGATAATTGCTCCGGTAACTATTCAGTTAGGGCAACAGTGAGTTTGCCACCTGCGACAGCCTATTTATGGAGGTAGCTGCATACACTTGGTGCCAAATTTCATCAATTGCTGGGGGGAGATGGAAGGGGTTAAACTAAGAAAAGCAAAGACGGGCAGCAAATGAGAGAACGTTGATAAAGCAGGGGGGCGGGTGCTGCGTGGTGGTCTTGATGAAGAAAGGAACAAAAGGGAAGAAAAGGCTTGCTGGGCGAGCCAGCACTTTCCAGCTGTAATGGCGCAGACAAGTGAATGGTCGCGTCGCATGTGCTCCTTTGGCAGGGACACAGGCAGCCCTGGCACAGCCTGCATTTCACAGAATCCTCACAGGAGACGGAGAGAGGGTGCGAAACAATATCTGCTACACAACTCTCCCCGGTCATCTCACCTTACATCGTGGCCCGCGATGCAGTGAAGGAGTGGCTAAGGGTTAATCGCTTTAATCACTTCCCTCAGAGGTATTCCATTTCAGCCGTCCTTAAAGGAGCGCAGACAGAGGACGCTGCCTGCGCAGACAAAACGGAATCGGACTGAAAAGCAGGAGATTCCTAAAACCAGCATGCGGGGGACAAAGGCACAGTTGGGAGGCATTTTAGACCCACGGTAATTTCGACAACATGCAAGCTTATATACGTTGAGTTAAAGCCGCTTGAAGTGTACATCAATTCGGCGGCGGGTTTGAGGTCTCCCTTGTTACCCCCTATCCTTTTTTTCAAAAAAATGGAAGCTCCCGAGTTGTGTGGCCAGCACCATTAGGCTCTTTATTTCTGGAGTTGCTGGCATTCTTCTTCAGGACTCTTTAAAACATTTTTTTTGAAAAACAGGGGGTTCCACAAGTGTAACACTTTGAGCCGTGACCCCGAATAGGAAAAACAAATAATCTGTCTTTCTGAAATTCTATACAATAATTGCTAGACTCATTAAAGGTTTATTTTAGGCACACTTCAGGGGGTGAGTCACTGATTTAGTCTGTTCTTAAACACCTCAAATTCACAATGCAGACAAAAACGTCCAAAAAGCATTTAGAGTGGAATAAGCATCCATGTATTTTGTTTTTCGCAGGTTGCAGTTATAGGATGTTTTTTTCTGCCCCTGTCTGTTACGATCATCACAAGACATTCCATCTTGGTGTCCTCAGTGACTTGACAAAATGCTTGTACCTAAACGCTTGTGTGCAGTGTAGAAATGGTTGACAATAGCACATAAAGTGGCCCTTGATTTCATTGTGCCACAATTAATACTTTGTTGTAATGTGTCTATCTTTCCTATCTCCATTCCATGCTGTTCAGGATGTTTGTTTGCATGTATGAAGTAATGAATGCCAGATTACGATTGCTGTGTGAGCGCGCTGCTTTCCCTGCGCTACTCTAAATTGTTTAACACACAGTTATGAAGCCTCCCAAAGGTATGTATTTTGCCAAACTATGAAGCTTGAAAAGTAGATCCACGCAGGCTTGACATGTGGCCAACTTTGCACCAGACCTGCAGATGAACTGGCCAGCTGTTAAATCTTAGTTACCAGTCTAATGGTATCCACTACAGAGTGTAATTTGCTTTCTGACTGATAACAATCATACATGTATTTGCTCAATTAACATAACCAGTAAGATAGCGATAGCCAGTAAGATAGCTCAGTGGGTTGATCGCTCGCTGCTGCGATGTGTGTGTGATCTGCAGGTTGCAGGTTCGAATCCTGGCAAGGCTAACTCAGCCTTTCATCCTTCTGAGGTTGATAAATAAGTACCAACACAGGTTGGGTGATATTGTATGTATATTTGTTCTATATAAAGCGCTTAAGCGCAAGTGCTGTATAATAACATATCATTAGGCCCTGGATGGCTGCTTGCATTCACAGTAATTTGGTAATATGGGACCATACACACTGATATTAATGATACATATGGTGATCCATTCTTGTATGAAATGCATATCACATTACAGTGATATTGTAACCATATTTTTCATAGTCTACTTAGGGACAATGCTATGTGATGCCACAGGAGTATTCTATGTCAAGACCGGAGGCTCCCATTATGCGTCCCTTTCTTTATTTATATATTTAAAGAAAGTGCTCAGCAGAAAGATATTTATACATAAACAGAAAATATAAACATAAATTTAACAGTGAAATGACAAAAAAGTGGTTTATAAACCCTGTAAACATTTCCCAGAGGCCTGAGGGAAAGTCCAGTCCAAGGTCAGCAAACATGTGACCAGCATCCACCAACAAGGTAACAAGTCCCCACATAAACAGTCTTTAATATGATGCACTTCCTCTTTCTTTGCTGCTCACAGCAAGAGATAAGTACATCATATTCAATCTGTTTTATTGATTATCAATATGTATTGCCTGCATGTTATTACATGATTATTTAAGTTACATGTCTTAATTAATGCCTAAGTCCGCCGTGCCCCGTATCATTTGCCTTAAAGGGTTAATTTATCTTCCCGACGCACTACGTGTCGTCAGCTCACGGACTTCTTCATCCGATGCCAGCTACTTCCTGCTGGCGTCGGAGAACACAGCACGGCAACAGAATATATTATTTTGGCTTTCTCAAGCCACGTTTCGCCACAGAGACGAGGACCCGCCTTCGCGAGCCCTCGTCCGCTCTCTCCACCTGCTTCCCCGACCCACGTTGAGATCAGCAGGCCAGGGAAGCAGCGGATCTAACCTTCGCGTGACTGCGGTACCTTCCCGCGGTCACCAGAGGGCGTTCCTGCCTTTCCAGGTGCCTTCTTCTGTTTTCTGGCACTCGCGATCGTATCTTCGTTACGTGTCATAACGAATTTACGATTGTGAGTGCCAGAAACGGTTTCACCCTTACTTACTTGCTTGATTAATGGAAAGTCTACAGTGAGACGTTACGGAAGCTGATAAAAAAAAAACATTAAAAAAAAAGAAGACGTTTGGGGATAATCAAAGCTAACACAGCCCTTCTCACAGGGCTATATATACTGAATCCCCATACTGTGGGCTTTGAGAGAAGGCGGTCTGTGCCCACACTAAAAAAGAAAAGAAATTATATATATATAAATATATATATGGGATACATTACTCACCGTAATCTTATTTCTGATGCTTGTATCTGCTTAGATTCACATGCTGTGCATAGGCCGACATCTAGTGGAAGCTGCGGAGTATTACAGTTTGTTTTTCGAAACTCGAAAATGGGCGTCGACACAGGGCGTGCCAGTAATACTATCCCTAGTGTGACGTCCACTGTACCCAAGATCCCTCACGGGTCTAGGATCCTCAGATTGTATTTTTTCTGACATGAGGTAGCATGAGGAGTAGCGCGAGTACAGATAATCCAAGCAGATAGACAGAAAGGTAAGACTACAAGCAATCATGCGCCTTCTCTCGGAGGGGAGGAAGGGTGGGTCACATGTGAATCTAAGCAGATACAAGCATCAGAAATACGATTACGGTGAGTAATGTTTACCCACCTGAGGCTTGTGGAATCTGCTTAGATCACACGATGTGCATAGATTAGCGAGCAGTACCAGAAGAAGGAGGTGGGATGTGAGAAGGGTCATGAGCAAATAAATGTCTTAGAACCGCTTGTCCCACTTGTGTATCTGTCTTGGAATGGGTGTCAATGCAGTAATGCTGAGTAAAAGTGTGAATAGAGCTCCAAGTAGCTGCTTTGCAAATGGTGTCGAGGGGAACATTTGCAATGAAAGCCAGAGTGGCCCCAATGCCTCTAGTAGAGTGGGCCCTTGGCGTAAAAGGCAGAGTCTTTTCAGAGAGTGAGTAACACAGCTGGATACAGTTAATAATCCACTTCGAGATGGCACCTTTAGAGACGCGATCCCCCTCTCTGCCTGTAGCTACGGAGACAAACAGTTGATCTGTTTTCCTTAGCGGTCTTGTTTTATTTACATAGTAGAGGACCGCCCTACGCACATCTAGGGTGTGTAGTTTCACCTCAGCCGAGCTTTGCGGGTTCTGGAAGAAAGCCGGAAGCTCGATGGACTGGTTTACATGGAATTTTGATATAAATTTAGGTGAGAACCTAGGGTGTGTGCGTAAAACCAGTTTGTCTTTATGGATAGAAAAGAAGGGATCCTGCACTGACAGAGCCTGAATTTCACTGACCCTTCTTATAGAAGTAATAGCTACTAAGAAGGCCGTTTTATAAGTCAGGTGTTTGAGACTGCTTTTATGCATGGGTTTGAAAGGGGGACCCATGAGCTTGGCTAGCACCACATTAAGGTCCCACCCTAGCGGTGGGTTTGAAATAGGAGGGTGAAGTCTCTTTACTCCTTCCATGAAGGCTTTAACTACTGGTACTTTCCACCACGACACCTTGCTATGGGAAGTGGTGTAAGCCGAGAGAGCTGCCAGGTGTACTTTCAGCGAGTTAAAAACCAATCCTGCATCTAGCAGGTGGAGCATGTATGCAACAATAGTGGAAGGAGTGCAATCAACTGGGTTGATTTGTCTACTTTGGCACCAGATAACAAACCTCTTCCACTTGTCAAAGTAACAGTGCCTTGTGTTTGGCTTCCTAGATTCCTTTAGGATGTCCATACACCTCTGTGGCAATTTGAGGTGTCCAAACTCTATGACCTCAGGAGCCATGCTGCCAGGTTCATTGAGTTGGGTTGCTGGTGCACTGTTTGACCTTGGTGCTGGGACAGTAGGTTGTACCAGGCTGGAAGTTTGATGGGCTCGCACACCGCCATCCTGCGTAGGTGTGGGAACCACGGTTGTCTTGCCCACATGGGAGCAACTAGGACGAGCGTCATCGATTCCCTGTTCATCTTGTTCACCACTTTCCTGATGAGAGGAGTTGGTGGAAAAGCGTACGCAAACATCCCTGACCAGTTCATCCACAGGGCGTTCCCCTGGGAGTCTGGTTGGGGGAACCTGGATGCAAATCCTGGGCATTGTTTGTTTTCGCTTGTGGCGAATAAGTCTATAGTGGGGAAACCCCACTGAGAGAAGAGATCTTCTATGACCTCTCTGTGAAGAACCCATTCGTGTTCCTCTGGGAGGGAGTCTCTGCTCAGAGCATCCGCTAGGGAATTGAGCTCCCCTGGAACATGTTGTGATGACAGGAAGATGTTCCGTCTGAGTGCCCATATCCAGATTTTCCGGGCAAGCTTGGACAGATTTGGCGAGCGAGTCCCTCCTTGCTTGTTCAGGTAGAACATGGCTGTAGTGCTGTCCGTCCGGATTTGCACTGACAGGTTTAGTAGATGGGGCTCGAACGCCTGAAGCGCTCTGAATACTGCCAGAAGCTCTATCAGGTTGATGTGGTTCTTGGCCACTGAGTGAGACCAGAGACCCTGAGCTGTGTGATGGAGATGGTGAGCTCCCCACCCCGTCAGACATGCATCTGTAGTGACTACTGCCTGTACTTCGGGATCGTAAAAGGGTTTCCCCTTTGCGAGATTCTCTCCTGTCCACCAGTGAAGGCTTTGTACCAGTGTTGGCGAAACGACAACTAGATCGTCCCACTGACCACTTGCCTGAGACCACTGTTTCGCCAACCATTCCTGCATGGGACGCATGCGCAGGCGCGCGTGGGGGACCAGGTAAATGCATGACGCCATCATGCCCAGTAAACGCATTGCTTTGCGTACCGTTATTTGTTGACCGGACTGATAATGCGGAATTTGCAGAAGTATATTCCGAATTCTTTCTTCTGAAGGAAAGGTCAACCCCTCCTGGGTATCCAGGATTGCTCCTAGGAATTGTTTTGAGGTGCTTGGCACCAGGCTTGACTTCTTCTCGTTGATTGAGAAGCCTAATTCGTGGAGGAGGTCGATAGTCCTTTGAATGTTTGTCCTGCAAATTCCTGGGGTTTCCCCGGTTATGAGCCAGTCGTCCAGATAAGGGTACACTGGGATTGCCTCCCTGCGTAGGTGTGCAGCCGCCACCGCCAGTAACTTGGTGAATACCCTTGGTGCTGAAGCTATCCCGAAGGGCAGTACCTTGAATTGGTAGTGGCGACTATCCACCTTGAAGCGCAAGTACTTTCTGTGCGCTGGGAACATGGAAATATGAAAATAAGCATCTTTCATATCCAAGGTTGCCATGTAATCCCCCTTTTTTAGGAGGGGGATTACCTCTTGTAACATGGTCATACGAAATTTTTGGGGCTTGACATACTTGTTGGCAGGCCGTAAATCCAATACTGGGCGCAGTGTCAAGTCTTTCTTTGGCACAAGGAAGTAAGTTGAATAAATACCCTTGTTTACCTGGTGTCCCGGGACGAGTTCTATCGCGTCCTTTTGTAGAAGAATGGCGATCTCCTCGAGGAGAATCTTCTGATGTTCTAAGGAGTGTACTCTTTGTCGTGGAGGATGGTTCCGGGGACACTGCAGTAGCTCTATACAATATCCCGTGGATACTGTTGACAGCACCCATCTGTCTGATGTGATCCCTTCCCAAGCCTGGGTGAAGTTTGAAATGCGTCCCCCTACTGGGGTTGCGTGAGAAGGGACCCTGAACTGAGCGTCACTGCTTTGGTGGAGGCGTGCCGCCTCCCTTGCTGGGGCTGCCTCTGCCTTTACCACGACCTCTCCTATTACCTCTGCCGTAACCCTGGGTAGACTGTTGGTTGTTGTTCCACTGTGTACCCTGCCCCTGGGAATAGTTAGATCCTCTCTGGGAATTTTGGCCGCGTGGGCGACGAAAATTACTATTCCCTCTCTGGTTAGGGGGTTTATTGGTTAACTGGCCAAGGGATTTGAGTGTCTTGTATTCGTCCTTGGCATTTTTCAGTGCGTCCTCGACCGCCTTACCAAACAACAGATCAGCTTCCACCGGTTTGTCTAACAATGAACCCCGAGTTTCTGCCTTAAAACCAGACTGCCGTAACCACGCATGTCTCTTGATAACAGTACCTTCTGCTATCAATCTGCCTGCGTTATCCGTGGCGTCGAAGGTTGCTTTCAAAATGCAACCAGACACGGCTCTACCCTCTGCGGAAATCCGAGCTAATTGGCCCTTTAACGGTTCAGGAGCAGAGGCTATGAGAGCCGCGACTTCTTCCCACTGATGGCAGTTGTAGCTGGCCAACAGGGTGGTGGAGTTAGCAATCCTTGCTTGATAGGCGGACATTGAGGCTACCTTCCTGCCAAAACCGTATAGTTTTTTGCTCTCCTTGTCGGGAGGAGCTTCTGACGAAGACAAGGGTGTTCCAGCCCTCTTACGAGTGTTGGTAACCACTAGGGAGTCTGGCTTCAGATGCCCTCTTATATAGAGAGGGTCAGACTGAGCTGCCCTGAAAAGTTTTTCAACCCTGGGATTGACTGCTCTGGTGAGGTTTGGGTTCACCAGGGACGGATCTATTCTCCGCTGAATGGATTTAAGGATAGGGATGGTCTGGGCAACCGGCCTCCTTTCTCCCACTAACTCTTCTGCGAAGTCCCTTTCCTCCTGTACACCGTGGGTGTCAATGTGGAAATGTTCTGCTGCGCGAGCGAGAACCTCATTTAGGAGGGGCTGATTATCGACCGGGGAGTCGGTAACCGGGGCTTCGTCCTCTACCGGGGAATCTACTCTGTATGTTTCCAGGTTATCCTCTTCTTCTTCCTGTTCCTCATCATCCCCATAGTAGCCCGTCCCAGTTTGCTCTTCTATCATACCAAATTCTTGGTCTCCACAAAAGGAAGCCTCTTCTTGATACCGTGAGTATGGTGTTGCGTAAGGTTGTACCTCGAAGGGTTCAGACCTCATCGAGGTTTCAAACCGGGCCTTCTTACTCGGGGGGATAGGATCAGTAGAGCCTGAGGGTGTGGGCTCTTATAGATCATACGAGAGGAAATGTTCTGGATTTTTATCATAAAAATCAGCCAAAGAAGACATTCTTGACATGACCCCATCTATGTCTTCACTGGACCATTTTTTGGAACTGGGAATGACTCTCTCAGCAAGTCTATGGGATTTATCTTGAGTAGCCTTGCTGGTTGTGGACCTATCAGCAGACCTGGGCTTGTCTGTCTGTTTAGGGGGGGTGGAAAGTTTCACAGGTGTGGAAGAATGTACAGGTAGTTTCTTCTGCTGTTTCCCCCCTCCCCGTGCATAGAAAAATGTTTTCCCTGTCCCTTAGTGGCTCCGGAGTTTTTCGACGCCTGGCGTCGAGGATCGGGAGAGGTGTCCCTGTCCTTCGAGCGTGGGGCCTCGCTGGCTTTAATTGCGGGCTCCGCCTCCTGGAGCGCGGCCTGGGGGTGGAAGTCGTCTTCGTCTTCCGACGATCGAACTTCTGTTATCCTAGGGAGCGAGGCACTCTTGGCAAGAGTGGATGATTGCCTGGAGTCATGCGGCGATCTTGATCGAGAGCGCCCAGAGGACACCGAATCGGACCGTTCTGTCTGTGCCTCTTTCTGAGAACTCGACGTCGTCGAGTCTCGGATGGACTTAGTGTGTTTAGTGTGTGTAGTATGTGAAGCGCTTGCGTCGCCGTGGGTCTTCCCCATGGCCGCCCTGCCGGACGACCTTCCGAGGTCGGGGACCTGCGCTTTGCTGTCTTTCGATGCCGTAATGCCCTCGCCGTCCGAAAGTACGGCGTTGCTGCCATCGCTGAAGGCGCCCTCTGCTGCCATGGCCGCCTGCCTGGCGTGGTGGGCCCAACGGTTCGTCGAACGGTCCTTAAGTGTCTTAGGTTTAAACCTACTACACGCTCTGCAGTTCGCTTCGGGGTGGTCCCTCGGCAAGCAGAGATTGCACGTGGCGTGCCTGTCGACCCAAGGGTATTTGCGGTTGCACTTGGGGCAGAATTGAAAAGGGGTACCCTCCATACGCACCTTGAGGCAGCGGGCTGTTAAGTGTAGGAAATGTATAAGGTGTACCTATATACCAAGAGTGTAGAGTATGTACCACCCCCCACTCTCCCTACTTGCAGGGCCGAGGCCAGCGGCCTACCAGGCCCGGGCCGAGGCCAGCGGCCTTCCGAGGCCCAAATCCGTCGTGCAGCAGCCGACGGTCGATTTCTCCTCCAGCCGGCGTCGAGTGTCGAAGTTCGACGTTGGGGTGGGGAAGGATGTCAATAGATTAATAATTTTAAATTTTAGCAAAAGTATGGCTAAGGCCAGGGGACTCCGCAAGATGCTTCCGACCAGTATGGCGGAAAAAAACAATCTGAGGATCCTAGACGCGTGAGGGATCTTGGGTACAGTGGACGTCACACTAGGGATAGTATTACTGGCACGCCCTGTGTCGACGCCCATTTTCGAGTTTCGAAAAACAAACTGTAATACTCCGCAGCTTCCACTAGATGTCGGCCTATGCACAGCATGTGATCTATGCAGATTCCACAAGCCTCAGAAATATATATACACTGAGAAGTATATATATTTCATGAGAAGAAAAAAAAAAAAGAAAAAGGATCAGGGAGTAGAGAGGTGCAGATTACAGCATGGCAGCTCAGTACTTCACTCAAGAGGACCAGGATTGGCCTGAATATGAGGAAGCAGCATATGAAATTGATGAAGTGGCGATGGCAAGCAGCTTAGAGAAGGTGCTAAGTTCCTCGGTGGAGACTAGCATCAAGAAAGCTTTTTCAGACATGCTGCTGCCTATCCAGCAGCGCCTGGACGATGTAGAGGAGCAGCTGCATGAGAACTCCCTGCCAAAGAAAAGAACTCAAAAAAGGAAGCACCTCTCAGAAGGGGATGTATTCCGGCTCGCCTGAGTAAAGACTCTATGACCCCCCCCCCCCCCCCCCCCGAGCCAGCCAGAATCAGCCACTGCTGCCCTTTCAGGCGCCTTCTCAAGGATGAAAAAGGCCTTTTTGGAAAGGAAGGAAACCCGTTCCGCTCCCAGAGGGATACCAACAGGGCTTTGAACAAAAAGGTTATGATGACAACAGTTTGTCTCCTCTCTCTGTTAAATAGGATGCTTAATCAATAGGGTTGTGACCCTCTACCTCAGGGATTGTAGCAGCCCCCGTCCCTAAGAAGTCACTTAAGGAGCAGTATCCCTCTAAAGGGATGTTTTCCCCGGAAGATCTGGTACATCCCAGATCTTACGACTGGGAGCAGTCCCCAAGGACATTGGAGTACATCAAAGACAGGCTTCGTAAGCCATTAGATAAAGAAGTCAGAGCGAGACTTAAAGCAGAGAGTCCACGCCCGGTAATCCCGGACATAATCGCCCTGACACTGGAGTTAGACTCCAAATTATCAGTTTCCTCGGAAAGAATGCTAAAGATCCAAGAAAAGGCATAGATTGCACCTGGAAATCCTGCCAGGACAGAGTGTTGGACGTCTTAGGTCCATTAGCTAAAATGATGGATCTGGCTGAGGCAGCCATAGCCACGGGGGATACCATTGATCCAGTGATTCTGTCGGGATGGGCTCAACGAGCCATCTGTCTGCTGGGCAATGCTAGCTGTGCCATTTCAGCCGAGCGCCGCAAGGGTATCCTTCACAAAATAGACTCAAAACTAGCCGAGTTGGCAGACACCGAGTCCGGAGCCACCGCCCATGGTCTGCTCTTCTGCGACTCCTTCGTCAAGGAAATGGCAACATTCGTGGGCACATTTACTGCGCTAGACAAGGCAAATCCTCCATTAAAAGAGTCTTCTCTTCAAAATGTTTTGCCAGGGCCGGTTGAGGCAGAGGTTGCTTGTCTGGCCGATACTTCTTTGACCGAAGACCTCAGCAATCCAGAGACCATCAAGCCTGGCAGGATCGCTCAGGCACCTTCTTCCCATCGAAAGGGCGAGGAAGAGGCCGCGGTTGAAGGAGAGCCGCCCGGTACCCTGCACAGCAATAAACCTCAAGTCAGTCTACCTATCACAGCGCACGCACCATTAGTGCCTATAGGAGGGAGGCTAGCTCTTTTTGCGCATGCATGGGATTCCTTGTCAGGGGACGCTTGGGTCAGAGACACAGTTCGCGGCATGCGCCTATAATTCTTCACACAACCTTTTCAGGTAGGCCGTCCCATTCCAAACGCAATGTCCAAGCAGGACGAGATAGAACTAGACAAGGAAATTCACAGTTTAGCTCTAAAGCAAGCGATTCACCTCTGCTTAAGTTTAGGCGGTTTCTTCAGCCCCATATTTCAGTACGTCCAGTGATAAACCTCAGGCCCTCAACGATTTTATCATTTACCGCCACTTCAAGATGGATGGTATTCACATGCTCAGGGACCTTCTGAGACCCAACGACTGGCTCATGCGGCGTGACCTGAAAGATGCGTACCTCGCGGTGCCCATACATCAGGACCACGCAAGCTACCTAAGATTCTCCTGGGGACACCGAGACTGGGAATTCACGAGCCTTCCATTCGGTCTTTCTTCAGCTCCGTGGGCTTTCTCCAAACTCCTGAGGCCAGTTGTGACACGTTTGAGGGAACAAGGCATCAGACTGATAATATATTTAGACAATATTATCTTCATGGCGCAATTCCAAGCACTGTTAGAGCAGCAGACCAAGTTGGCCATAGATCTGCTACACAGTCTCGGATTTCTTATAAATTGGGAGAAATCTTTCCTTCAGGCATCCAAAACACTAGAGTTTTTTTTTTAAACTTTATTTATTAATTATGGTGGCACACGTTGCCGCTTCAACATGACATTCCATAACATTCAACAGTTCGATTACATCAAACACAGTTACAACCTGTATGGTCTACACAGTCCGCTCATTTTCGGGTCTAGTCGGGCTACTTCCAGCCGACCCTGATTCACACAAGTATACCCTGAACGGAGCCCAGATATCTTTAGGTTTACATGGTCTCGGTAGCGACATTACATACTGTTCTTCACATTCATTGACCTGAGCCAGTTCCTTAAGAAAGTGATTTGCACGTGGTGCGTATGCACTCTTCCACTGCTGCTGTATACATTTTTTAGCCACTATACATGCTACATTAAATAATCGTCTGGTCACCTCCAAGGTCTTCCCAATATCTCCGAATAAGTATTTTTGGGGCGTTAGGTCTGCCGGGATCTGCGTGATGTCCACCAGGATGGACGCTACTTCACCCCAGAACCGGTATATGGGTGGGCACCTCCAATACATATGGAATGAATCTGCATGTTCACTTCCACATTTCAGACAACTGGCCGGGCCTTCACGAGTGAATTTAGCTACCCTCTCAGGTGTGTAGTGTAACTTATTTAATACCTTAAATTGGATCTGGCGTAGGCCTGCGTTCATGGACACCCTTCTGGTTAAATCACAATATTTTTCCCATTCCTTGTCTGAGATGGGGATTCCCAGATCACCTTCTCATGAGAACTTGATCCTATTTATCGTAGGCGTGTTCGCCTGTACAACTGCGTATAGCCCCGAGACACTAACCCTCGCCTGTGTAGACAGTGCAGCAAGGCATGGATGGACGGTTGGTTCATCTGGGAATATAGACCATGCATGCACTGTTATGCTAATTGGGTGGAATGGACAATCGTCTTTATATTTCTTATTGAAGATTATGGAACGTAAATCGGTTGGGCGTACAGCGTGTTTTTCAATACCAGCATGGGTGGAGGTGTTCTGTTCGTCGTACCAGTATCTGATAAATTGGGCTTGTGCCACTAGGTAGTATAATTCAAAGTCTGGGGCCGCTATACCCCCTTTGTTGTAAGGTTCCACCATTTTTTCCCACTTCATTCTGGCTGCGCCCCCTCCCCACACAAATTCTACTGCCAAGGATCGGAGGGTTGCGAAAAACTGCAACTGGCCACAGCGGGATATTAGTAATTAAATATAGTAATTTTGGTAATATTACCATCTTCAATATGGCCACTCGGCCAATAAGTGAAATAGAGAGTTTTGTCCATAAACGAAGCTTGGTGGATATACCACCCAGGAGGTGTTCATGATTGTCAGCGTGGAGTGAGGCGTTGCCGCCGGACACTATAATTCCCAGATATCTTATTTTGCTTGGGGACCATTGCAGACCGTATGTGCTGGCCGGGCATCTTGTGGCAGGGGTCAGGGGGAATATCTCAGATTTGGATCTGTTGGTTTTATAGCCAGAGTATTCGGCAAACTCCTGAATAGTCTCGATCGCCGGGCCGAAGTGTATATCCGGCTCACAGATATATAACAATGTGTCATCTGCGTATAAAGATATTGAGTGGGTCAGGCCGGCCATCGTGATACCTCTCTGTCCCTGGTGTTCCCTGATAGCTGCCGCAACTGGTTCCATTGTGAGGGCAAATAGTATTGGGGACAAAGAGCATCCCTGTCGCGTACCCCTGCCCAGCCCAAACCAGTCGGACATCATGCAATTGGTCAGCAACCTGGCTCCGGGGTCAGAGTACAATAGACCGTCGCATCTAAAAAAATATGGACCTATACCAAATTTCTCCAGCACTTTAAACAAGTACAACCATGATACTGAATCAAACGCTTTTTCAGCGTTGAGTGATACCGCCACCGACTGAGCTTCTGGTTTTATCTGGGCGATGATAGCAAACAGTCTCCTAAGGTTGAGAGTTGACCTAATGGGGTTAAAGCCGCACTGATCTGGATGTACCAATGTGGGCATGTGCGGTAGGAGTCTTGTTGCCAGGATCTTGGCAAATATTTTAGCATCGCAGTTTATTAGGGACTGGGGTCGATAGGAGGACATCTCGTTGGGTGGTCGCATGTGCTTCAACAGAACTGTTATTATGGCCTTTCTCATTGATGGTGGCAGGGTGCCCACTTCCACCGCCTCCTCCCACACCGACAATAGCACCAGGGTCAGTTCCTCATTTAACTCCTTATACAATTCTGCACCAAGTCCATCGGAGCCCGGTGCTTTGCCGCTGGCCAGTGATTTGATCGCCTCGGCGACCTCCTCAATGGTCAGGGGTTGGTCCAGCGCAAGTCTGTATTCTCCAGGCAGCGTTGGGAGAGTAATGCTGTAGAGCATGGGTGCACAGCATACGGCTCGCAGGCCAGTTGTGGCCCGCCATGCTCTTTTGTCCGGCCCGCGAGGCACAAAGACTTTCCTAGTGGAGGGCGGCCCGCGGCTGCCCTCCATTAGGAAAGTCTTTGTTGTCTTCCAGGCCGGACAAAACACTGGCCCTCATTGGCTCAGCACACACACACACCACGTCGCTCCTACGAGCCACGTAATGAGTGTGTGCTGCACCAATGGAGGGCCAGCACTACGGCTGGCGTGGTCCATAAGGCTTGATGCCGGAAGGCATTTCAGCCTTGGACCACGCCAGCCGTAGTACGATTCCAGCGTTCCAGTTTACCTGCCGCTTACCTGCCTGCCTTCCAGCACGTCTCCGGTAAGTGGTCTGTTTGTGTTTGTGTGTCGGGTTTGTTTTGCTTTATGTTTGTGTGTGTATGTTGCGATGAGGGGGGTTCGGATGTGTATGAATGTTTGGATTTTAATGTTTTTTGTGTGTATGTTGAGATGCAGGGGTTGGGGGGTGTCGGATGTGTATGAATGTTTGGATTTGAATGTATTTTGTGTGTATGTTGAGATGCGGGGGTGGAGGGGGTGTCGGATGTGTATGAATGTTTGGATTTGAATGTATTTTGTGTGTATTTTGAGATGCAGGGGTGGAGGGGGTGTCGGATGTGTATGAATGTTTGGATTTGAATGTATTTTGTGTGTATGTTGAGATGCGGGGGTGGGGGGTGTCGGATGTGTGTCGGATGTGTATGAATGTTTGGATTTGAATGTATTTTGTGTGTATGTTGAGATGCGGGGGTGGTGGGGTGTCGGATGTGTGTCGGATGTGTATGAATGTTTTGATTTGAATGTTTTTTGTGTGCCGAGTTGGGGGGTGGGGGTTCGGGTCTGTATGGGTGCATGTTTGTGTGTGTGCTGAGTTGGGGGATGGGGGGTTCGGGTCTGTATGGGTGCATGCTTGACAGTGTGTGTGCTGAGTTGGGGGGTGGGGGGTTTGGAGTTGGGGTGGGTGGGGGGTTCGGGTCTTTATGGGTGCATGTTTGTGTGTGTGCTGATTTGGGGGGTTGGGGGGTTCGGGTCTGTATGGGTGCATGTTTGTGTGTGTGCTGAGTTGGGGGGTGGGGGGTTCGGGTCTGTATGGGTGCATGCTTGAGAGTGTGCTGAGTTGGGGGGTGGGGGTTCGGGTCTGTATTGGTGCTGGTTTGTGTGTGCTGATTTGGGGGGTGGGGGGGTTTGGTTGGGGGTGAGGGGGCCATGGGGCATAGTGTTTGGTTGGGGGTGAGGGTGCCATGGGGCATAGTGTTTGGTTGGGTGTGAGGGGGCCATGGGGCATAGTGTTTGGTTGGGGGTAAGGGGGCCCTGGGGCATAGTGTTTGGTTGGGGGTGAGGGACATGGGGCATAATGTTTGGTTGGGGTGAGGGGGCCATGGGGCATAGTGTTTGGTTGGGGATAAGGGGGCCCTGGGGCATAGTGTTTGGTTGGGGGTGAGGGACATGGGGCATAGTGTTTGGTTGGGGGTAAGGGAGCCATAGGGCATTGTGTTTGGTTGGGTGTGAGGGGGCCATGGGGCATAGTGTTTGGTTGGGGGTAAGGAGGTCCTGGGGCATAGTGTTTGGTTGGGGGTGAGGGTGCCATGGGGCATATAGTGTTTGGTTGGGGGTGAGGGGGCCATGAGGCATAGTGTTTGGTTGGGGGTAAGGGTGCCCTGGGGCATAGTGTTTGGTTGGGGGTGAGGGTGCCATGGGGTATAGTGTTTGGTTGGGGGTGAGAGGGCCATGGGGCATAGTGTTTGGTTGGGGGTGAGGATGCCATGGGGCATAATGTTTGGTTGGGTGTAAGGGGGCCATGGGGCATAGTGTTTGGTTGGGGGTGAGGGACATGGGGCATAGTGTTTGGTTGGGGGTGAGGGGGCCATGGTGCATAGTGTTTGGTTGGGTGTGAGGGGGCCATGGGGCATAGTGTTTGGTTGAGGGTGAGGGACATGGGGCATAATGTTTGGTTGGGGTGAGGGGGCCATGGAGCATTGCGTTTGGTTGGGGGTGAGGGACATGGGGCATAGTGTTTGGTTGGGTGTAAGGGGGCCATGGGGCATAGTGTTTGGTTGGGGGTGAGGGGGCCATGGGGCATAGTATTGCACTCCAAGAGTGAACCCAATAATAAACCTAAAACAGGCACAGTTAGGAGATGTTCCTCTTTGGCTTTGTGAGGAAACCTGACTCAACGAAGGCCATACTCCTCTTGGGCAACCCAAATAGCAAACTGTAGCAGTCCAAAATAACGGCATGTCCAATCTAGAGTCAATAAAATATATATAAGTTAATTAAACAGGCGAGATACAATAACTAAATAGAAATACATTATAACAATGGAAAATGTGTAGTACAAAATGTAAGTTTGAAATGCAAATAAAAATCGTTACCCCTCAAAAACATTCTTTTTCCATGTGTTTAGTACAAATTGGGGGTTTAAAAAGCCTCCTGCCACGCCCCGCCTACCGCCCCGCCCACATTTACTTTTCGGCCCACTATAGCCCTCATGTAAGGTACTTTCGGCCCTCTGTCAAAATCAGTTGTGCACCCCTGCTATAGAGGTACGTTTCCACGTCCCCGGCTGACTTCGAATCATGGTTAGAGTACAGGTCTGTATAAAAGCGGGTGAATTCCCTATTTATCCCTTCTTCACTAGTGAGATCGTCGAGTGCTGTCTTCTTTAAGTAGGTTGGCCAAGGTGCGCCCTGCTCTTTTACCCTCACCGTATCTACGCGCTCTATGGGGGGTTGACATATACAGTAGTTCCCTAGTAGCTAGTTTATTGAATTCCAGTAGGTTACTATTTATATCTGCAAGGGTTTCGTTATCATGTTTATCAGTGTATCTCGCTTCCAGGTTCCCCAGGCGTTTTTCCACCTCATCAAGTTCTATCCTAACCGCTTTCAGCATGCCTGTGGACTTAGAGAGCAATATTCCTCTCACCCATACCTTGAACGCCTCCCAAAGAGTATGCTGACTATCTACTGAGCCTTTATTGATTTCAAATAAGTGTTCAACCTCTATATGCAATGCATCCGCAACTGCTGGGTCCTTGAGGATGTCCGGCGGCATCCTCCATCTCCTATTTGAGGGCGTTGTATTTCTAAGTGTCATTTCCATTGTAACAGGGGGAGTGGTCTGAAAGGGTGCGGGGGGAGTATCTCACAATTATCTATCTGGCACATGAGGCTTGTGGAGGTCAACCAGTAGTCTATTCTGGACTCAGTGTCATGCACTGTAGAATAAAATGTGTATTGTCTCTTGCATGGGTGTAGTGGTCTCCATGAGTCCACCATTGTCAGCTGCGACAGGATTTGTAGCAACATCACTGCCGCCTTGGAGGGGGGTCGAGGTTTTGTGTTGGACCGATCCAGTGAGACATCAAGGATTGTGTTAAAATCCACCCCTATAGGATCTGTTCAAACCCTGTGTACCCCATTTCCTGTACAACGTCTACATAGAACTCAGGATCATCAACGTTCGGGTCATAGGTATTCACCAATATCATCTCCCTCCCCGCAACGCTACCCCATACTATGACATAGCGCCCATGAATGTCCACTTTGCTCTTACCAAATCGAAAACCAACAGAAGGATGTACAAGAGTGAGAACACCCCTCGCCTGTGTGGAGTAATCTGTATAGTATCTATTTTGTCCCCAGTTTTTCAAAAAGTCCATGTTTACCTTTCAGAGTGCATGGGTCTCTTGCAACAATCACCTACGGATGATGTCTAGTAACGTAAGCCCCCACCTTTCTGGACTTAGCACGATTGTTCAAACCGCGGACATTCCACGTAAGGAGCTTTAACTTCATTCCACTAGCCCTTGGCCCGGTGTATGCCATGACTATGCGTTAATACTATTTTCCGTGTACCGGATTGTCCCGGAAGAATGTCATGTGCAGCAACGCCACCAAAGATTTCAACTTGCAAGACCCTTCCAACTGGGTCCCAGATGCCCACCCCTCCATCGTGAATCACATATATTTCAACAACCAAAATTCTACCATAACAACCAGTCCCCCCACCTACATCATCTCCCCCAACATGACGATGCTTTTCCCCCAATAACTTTGGAACTTTCCTGAGGGTGCTTGCTGCAGCCATCCAGTCACTTTTCCGGGGGTTCACGACTCAAGATTACATTAGATCTGTGTCTAGGCCGCTCCCTGTCACTGTTCCTGGCTTCCTGTGTTGAGGATTAGAAAGTGTGGACCCTTCAGTCCGCTGCATCAAGTCTCTCTGCTCCCGGCTGGATTCCGGCATGTTGATAGTTCGCCCTATCTCTGGGAGGCAACGGGATGGACGCCTCCACGTATGTCATGGCTTCCGCAGGATTTTCAAAAAAATGGGCTCTGCCACCATGTTGAATTCTGATTTTTGCGGGAATGATCAGGGTATAGGGTACATTCCGCATCCGCAATTGCCTTTGCACCGGTTCATAAGATCGCCGTTGCACCTGTACACCAGCAGAGAAATCCGGGTATATGTGGATTCTGTTGTGTTCAAAGTGCAAAGTACCTTTCTCTCTGGAGAGTCGGAGGACAGCATCCCTGTCTCTATAGTTAAGGATACGTGCTATTATGGTGCGAGGCAGTGCCCCAGGTTTCGGCGTAGGTGCCAGAGTGCGGTGAGCCCTCTCCACAAGAAAATGTTCCGAGAAAGATTCAGCACCCAGGACATCTTTCAACAGGTGTTCCACTTGCCTCTCCATGTCACCCTTGCCAAAGGACTCTGCCACCCCCAACAATCCGAATGTTGTTTCTGCGGGACCTCGATTCTAAATCCTCGCATTTACCCTGGGTTTTACGAAGTTCTGTTTTAAGTAGGGCTATGTCGCGGCCATGTTGCGTGCGTGTCCTCATTTGCGCTGATTCTATTCTCCGTTTCAGTAATACGTGTGCTCTCTTTCTCAACTCTGGCCTTTAGGGACCCGATCGTCGCCACAATGTCATCCAATTTGACATTAACTGCCATGAACCCGTTTTGGACTAGTGTTGCCAGGCGCTCTAAGGGGTCTTTATCCTGCCTATCTGATGGTTGTCGCGACTCATCGGGCGCCCTGCATGGTTGGGAGATGGCGAAGGAATCCATTGAGCCTGTCATTTTCCCTCCTGTACCTTTCCTCTCGGTGCGGCCCATGTAGATTGGTATGTAACCTAGGAGTGGGTTGTGACCTCCCACGTATCTTTTTGTTGATAGAAACCCAATAATATGAGAGCCGAGTATCTTCCTCGCCCCCTACCTGGGCCAAGTATCTGCTCTCTTACGCTTGCTTCCGTCGTCTAAGCAGGTATTTCCACCAGGTGGGCCCGCCCCGGCTACTCAGGATGTCAGCTGGACTATAGTTCTTGGCGGGGTGTCACACTTGCCCGCTCCGGGAAGTGCAAATGGCCTTAGGCGGGGCCTGCCGCTGCCGTGACCCCTCAGAATGTTAGGGGCTTCTCCGTCTCACTGCCGGGGTAGGTATTAGCCAAGCACCTGTATCACTCCTCTCTCCTTGGGGCGCAGCCCTCCGATTCCCACAGCTGTGGCCGAGCGGGCTCACATCGACAATCCGGGATCCACACGCCATTTCTGCACGCAGTGGTCCCCACTTCATTTACAGTACCTTATATCCTGAGTGTCTAGCCTTGGGTCTCCCTCACACCACACCATCAGGGGGGCACCTCCTTGTCCGTTCCAGGAGCCATCCCCTCCACGGGTATCTTTGCAGCTGGGGGCCCGCTGCAATTACTTGTTCCGCTGGGCCTGGCCGTGAGATCAGTGCTTCTCCGTGCCGTTCCAGGCGCCCTCATATTGGTGTCCTCACAGGGGGAGCGGGACCCAGCCCTCGGACGGCAGGTGCAGCCCCACGCGCCATACGCCAGCCGGAGCTACTTCCAACTCCGTCCGCCGCCTGCACAGATGGTCACACCGGCTTTCCCCCCCGTTCACACACGGCGCAGCTTCTCCTGCGTCACAGCAGCGGCGGCACCTCCGCCGGGTCCCTGCAGCTCCTCTAGGGGGGTTCGGCACCACGGCGTTTAACGCAGTGCCCCTCCCTCTCCCTGGTCTCCCGCGTTCAGCCTTCGGACTCCAGCAGCAATCTTGTGGAGCCGCGGGGCGGCATCGCCAGCGCCACACAGCCGCCTCTTCCTCCGAGTGGCACAACCCGGCCGTCCGGGCACTGATTTACCCGATTTTTGCAGGGTACATACAGGAGGTCTCACGACACGGGAATCTTCGTGTCTGTTGTGTGTAGAGCGGCGTAGAAAGGATGTTTTTTGATCAGGATGTTTGTGTGAGCCGGAGCTCTCCTTTCAAGCAGCCATCTTTGATGCACGCAACAGCACCCCCAAAACTCTAGAGTTTTTAGGTTTCGTCATCGAGACCGAAACATCTTAACTCCGCCTTCCGGCGTCCAAGATTCACTCTACCAAACGGGGGATCCGCAGACTTCTGCAGAGGGACGATATATCTCTTCGAGACTTAGCGAGAGTGATAGGCCTTCTCTCCTCGTCTATCCAATCTATTTTTCCAGGACCCCTACACTATCGGGAGTTACAGAGATTAAAGGGGCAGCATCTAAGACACAGCCTCTCTGACTCACAACAGCTGACTCTATCAACAGAGGTAAGAACAGAGCTCAACTGGTGGCTTGTACACATGGAGGCCTGGAACGGCCGGGCGATCTTTGGATCTGCTCCAGACATAGTGATAGAATCAGACGCCAGTCGTTCCGGCTGGGGAGCGAGATGCGGTCCAGTTGCCACAGGAGGGACATGGTCACCCCAGGAACTCGGTATGCATATAAACTGCCTCGAGATCCTAGCGGGTTCCTTCGCGGTACGCTCCTTTAACAAAGACAGAGTGAGTTGTTGTATCTTACTCAAAATGGACAACATTTCGGCGGTGAGATACATCAATCATCTGGGTGGCACCAAATCTCGGCTTCTGGCGGAACTAGCCAAAGACTTTTGGCATTACTGCCTAGAGCACCGAATTTCTGTCACAGCGGAATATCTACCAGGCCTGACGAATGTAGTGGCGGATTCGTATTCCTGGAACACAGTCCATTACAGCGACTGGAGGCTCGACAGGGAAGTCTTCCTTCGGCTTCAGCAGATTTGGGGTCCCATGTCCAAAGATCTATTTGCCTCACGCCTGAACACTCAGCTACCAGTATTTTTCAGCTGGAATCCAGATCCAGCAGCGGCCACTACAAATGCCTTTCTCCAACATTGGATCAAAGGAGTGCATTACGCCTTTCCCCCCTTCAACATGATAACACAGACCCTGGCGAAGGCCCGTCGGGAACAAACAGAGTTGGTTCTTATAGCCCCGGTCTGGACCTCTCAGATCTGGTATCCAGTTCTTCTGGAACTTTCTACGGATTTTCCAATCCTTCTACCCCTATTTCCAGATCTCCTACTGAATCCTGCAGGACAGCATCACCCTCTTCACCTGCAAGGGTCTCTGGTCCTAGCAGCCTGGAGGATTTCAGGTCTAGGTGGAAAGTTCCAGGCATGTCCCACATGGCAGTCAGCCTCATCGAGGAGAGTTGGGCCCCGGCCACTCTCAAAAGATACTCTAACTCATGGAACACCTGGAGAAGCTGGTGTCAGGACAGAGGCTTACATCCAGTTTCGGCACTTGTAGAAGAAATTCTCAATTTCCTAGCGTCCTTGGTGGAAAAGGGTCTGGCCTACAGAACGGTTAACGCATATCTTTCCGCTATTTCAGCAGGCCACAACCCCATAAAAGGAATTCCAGCCGGTGAACACCATTTAGTCTGCAGGCTGCTTAAGGGTATCAGGCTTAATGCTCCGCCTCCATCTCGTTACGGTAAACTTTGAGACGTCGACAAAGTGTTGAACCTCTTTCTATCCTGGCCAGATAATATAAACTCACTACACTCCTCTGCCTCGTCTCTTGTAGGAGAGTTTCTGAAGTCAGAGCCCTTGATCTGGCGGGCAGAACCTTCTCCCCCGACGGCATAGTATTCCACATACATAGAAGGACGAAGTGCAACTCCAGAGTGATTTCCTACCCTGCCTTTAGGGATCAGCCCAAGCTCTGCTTGGTCAGATGCCTCAAGGCTTACGAGGAGGTCACGGCTCCTCTCAGGACATCCCCAGATGGGCAGCTGTTAATAGCCTTACGAGCTGTTAATAGTCTTACGTAAGCCTCATAGAGCAGTTTCCACTCCGACCCTAGCACGCTGGGTGCGGTGGACTTTAACCCAGGCAGGTATAGATACCTTGCACTTCAGAGCCCACTCCGTGAGAGGAGCAATGGCTTCTAAAGCTTTTCAAGTCGGGATCCGACTAGAAGATATCATGAGAATGGCGGATTGGTCAAGCAAATCTGTTTTTAAGCAATTCTACCTGAAAACGGTAGAACAGCCAGCATCTACTGTGGTAAGTAAGCTATAAACTAACATAATGGGAGCCTGCGGTCTTGACATAGAATAAAGACTTTCCATAATAACTTACTAGAAAGTCTTAATTCTATTAAAGACACAGAGGAGAGCATTATCCCACCCGGCGAGAAATTGGGTTACACCATGTCTAATGACCATTTTTATCTGCGCTGATAATTGTCATATGTTTTCAGATGCATGACTGTTTTCTTTGGCATAACATAACATATTTCTCCATCCCTTCTATGTGAACTAGGGTTGTAATATACATGATCTAACTCCAGTTATATCTCTCCCTTGACAGCACCTGCCGACAAATCTGCCTAATCTAGAGCTCCTTCTTTACTTACTACTACGAGTTGACTACAGTTACGAATCTTCTTTCGCAGCTTCGAAAGAAGAAGTGCATCATATTCAAGACTGTTTATGTGGGGACTTGTTGCCTCGTTGGTGGATGCTGGTCACATGTTTACTGACCTTGGACTGGACTTTCCCTCAGGCCTCTCGGAAATGTAGTTTGTTTGTTTACAGGGTTTATAAACCACTTTTTTGTCATTTCGCTGTTAAATTTATGTTTATATTTTCCGTTTATGTGAAAATATCTTGCTGCTGAGCACTTTCTTTAAATATATAAATAAAGAAAGGGAAGCATAATGCTCGCCTCGGTGTCTTTAATATATTCAAGACTTTCTAGTAAGTTATTATGGAAAATCTTTATTGTTAAGGGTTGAACGTAGTGTTACATCACTTCCCATGATGTCACTTCGGGATGGGGTCAAATTACATCAATTCCTGTGATGTCATCAGAAGTCAAAGGTCATGTGATGTCACTTCCGATACCCCAGACATTTTGGTGAAATAACATCCCTGCGGGGGGGCTCTTTGCTCAATGCCCCCGTTGGATGGGTACGTGCCCTGCAGCTGGGGTCTAGAGAGCCGCCCTTCGGTGAAACCTTTCATCCGTCTGCCTGGGTCCCAACATGGGAGACACCTTTCATCTCTTTAAATGACTGAGAAGGCTAACTAATGACACGCCTCTTAGCCTAAAACAAAATAGATCTCAAGACTAAAAGCATGGCACAAAAACTTCTGTGGTTTTTTTCTCACTTTGAGAGTCCGCAGCCATTGCTTTTTGCTCACTGTACCGTTCACAGATGGGAAATATCCATTTGCATATCACTCTTTGTCCCGCCCACATGGGTAGTCCAGCAACAAAATGCTATGGCAATTCCCTTCTGAACAAGAGTACTTACAGCAACCTCATACACGTGTTTCAGCCTTGTTGGGCCCCATCAGTGAGGTGGGGCTGTGACTCTCTGAAACAAATGTTGCAGCGTCATTAGTAATGGAAAGGAAACATTAAGTGTATATGTACAAAAAAGAAAATCAGTTCAGGGCAATTTATTTTAGTAAGCAAATGCAAACATACAAATCAAGCAATAAATTAGCCTATCAGAAAAGCTGATCGATGATACATGAGGCTTAATATCAAAAATGACATCTAGCAATCTCCAGTGCGGCCAGGTTTTTCTTCTGCACCCTGTTTATGATTTTTATACAGAGCAACATTCAGTTTTGTTGCTTGAGGGCGCTCTTGTTAGCTGTAACTAAATGGCAAATATAGCAATTTCCCATTCTTTTGTGACACATATAGGAGATTGCTGTGCTAATTGACATTACAATCGGCTGTCTCGCATGTGTAACTAACAGCACTAAATTATATCTCATGAATGGATGCATGTGATTTGGGGAATTTGTTCTCTTTTAATGTCATTGTTTTGATATGCATGTTATTTGCCTCGTATTAGGCAATACATTCTGTTTTGAATGCTCTTAACTATTTTTACCCTTTTCGAATAAAATGCATTGAAAGTAATACTGACCTTACAGACCTACTAATAGTATATAGTAGGCCCATACTGAACACAAACAACCTCACCCCCTTTCTGTGCTTATCTCACCCACAAGCCCCCATTAACAAAACAGAGGGACCTTTGCTCTGATAGCAATTACACTCGCGCCAGCAGAGAAAGGAGTCTCTAGGTAGGTTTTCAGGCTCCTGCCTGCTGCCTTTGCCCCTTTTCTACATCTTCATTTCCCGGCATTTCTTCATCCCCTGAGCATCCCCTCTCCTCTCCAGACCCGGCCTCCCACTCCCCCTCTCCATCGGATTGGTCCTGTTGCTTGTCAGGTGAGCAGAAGCACCCGGCTTCAAGGTTCCTCCCAGGGCAGCCTATGCTGGGGCAGCCAGCTAAGGGCCACAGCAAAGAGCAGCTCCCCTAGGGCTAGCTCCCATGGGCGCCGTATGACGGCCATCTCTACTGCTACAAACAGGTAAGGGCGGGGAACACAGCCATTACTGTGTTCCAGAAAACACATCCATTTTCCTGTATACCTCATTGTAGGTACTCCTTAGAATGTGATCAAAGGTGTGTTACAGGTACTGCATACATAATTTTAAACTAACTGTGTGATAGCCACTGAATAGAATTTGAATCTAGGGGTTACAGGTGCTACATACAAAATGTGGAACTCACTGTGTTATAGGCACTGCTTAGAATTTGAATCCAGGTTTGTTTCGGATACTGCATGCATAATCTGAAACTCGCTGTGTTATAAGCACTGCATAGAATTTGAATGCAGGTGTGTTAGAGCTAGTGCATGCAGAAGTTTAATTTCACTGTCAAAGGCACTGCATAGAAATTGAATCTAGGAGTAACAGGTACTGCATAAAAAAATTGAAACTCGCTGTGGTGTAGGCACCGTGCAGATCCTAAAATAGCAGCATTGTAGGAAGTGTACACACTGAGAAACCAGTTACTTTGCTAGGACTGAACATATTTGGTACCTATCCACATTATAGATACTGCACACACCTGAATCTAAAACATTACTGAAATCATGCGAGTCTCACTACACAGCCGCTGTCGAATCTTGGTAAACACCTGATATAAACACTACTGAAAGCATGCGATACTTGGACTTGAATGCTCTTAAGTAGCCACTGTGGGGTACATCACTGTGCTTTTGAAGTATCCTTAGTGTGATACATCGTGCATTCCGGTGCTTTGAAGTGGCCATTATAACTCTGTTGAACTCATGTGATTATTGCCAAAAAACCAATACTACATAAAGGTGAACCCTCACCACCAAAAGATGCCAATCACACACGATTTTGTGCTACGGCCCCATTCAAAGCTAGGTAATACCTCACAATATAAACGCTGCCGAACTGAAAAGGGTAGCAGAAGACAACAAAGCACTGCATTGAACGGAACCTCTTCCCACAGCGTTCCCCCCATTACGGAGAGCAGACGTAAGACCAACAACACCTAATAACCAACAAGAATCTGCCCACCACAAGTAGGCCACCACATAAGTGAACCATATACAACTAAAAAGCTACAAAAACCACAAAATCATATGATATCTTTTACGCCACCACAGGAGAACCTGGACCTCTGAGAAACAGATAGAACCAGAAACGACTATAAAAGCAAAGAAACACACAACAGAGACACACAGGACCCCAATAGGAAATCAAACCACACAAAGCCACAGGAAGGCTAATGCCTCTGTGAACCAGACACAAGCAGACCCAACCAAAGGACACATCTAGGAAGATAGGAATACAGAACTCTGCAAGCAAAGAACTAACCACCATAAGCAACCAAAGGAGGCCATCACAACTGCTGAACCAACAGAAATACAAGGAGGGACAACCTACAGGAACCACAAGAGATAATTCAAATGACAGATCATCTCAGGGAGGCTCTCGCCACCATCGATACCACACGATTACAGAACCACAGGTTCCAACAAGGGAAGATCTAACCAAATGGAATTCACAGGGAGGCTTTCACAACTGTGAATCCCTTACAACTACAAATCCACAGGCTCCAACAAGGGAAGAAATAACCTAGGGAAACACTGAGAGGCTGTCGCAACTGTGATTCCCATACAATTACAAAACAAAATGCCTCCAAAGGGGAAGATTAAACTTAGAAAATCATAAGGAGGCCTCACAACTGTGAACCCCATACAAATTACAATACCACAAGACCCACAGTAAAACTAGGTGACACAGACCACGCAAGAACAGATACAATAACAGACCACCAAAGATCACTTCAGGGAGATCTTCACCTCTGAGAATACGACGCCACAATCACTACTTGAAGACCTCACAAGAGGAGATGGCCACGCAGGAAATGCAAGGAAAGACCAAACCACAGCACACCACAAGGAGGACCTCACTACAGTGAACCCGAAACAACCAACTGCCAAACCTTAACTGGCCTAGAACAAAGCCATTCCGAGGTCAGCACCCCCACCATAATGCCATGCCCAAGGCAAGGCTGACGCACAAGGGACAAGAAAAACAAAGCAAACAAAACAGAACAACCTCAGAACACTGCACCAGTTAATAGATGCACACCAATGGACTACACATCCTCACGTGCAACAGAGATAAGCCTGTTCTCGAGAATGAGACTAAAATCGCTCAACCCAACACCCTACATAGCAACCTACCAACCCCCCGGACAACCAGTGACACTCAAACATTAAGCAAATTAGCAGGATAATTGGACACTGAGAGGAAAGATATGAAATGCACAGAAACAAAACAGAAAGAAACAACACTTTTATGCCATTCATCGCAAAAAACAGGAAAAAAAAAACTTGACAGGGAGATGATCAAGATGAAGAAGACATCAACCCTATACAGACCCTAACCGCACTACTCAATGAAGAAACAGATTCCAGAGACCAAAACACACAATCCGGTGGTAATAAGGAACACCAATATGACCACCAAAAGACAGACCAAGAAAGCCACAAGAAACAAAAAGATATACTGCAATCTAGTCAATGTGAGATCATTGTCCAAGCACATAACAGAGATCTACGATCTGCTATGCGAGAGGGATAAACATCCTATTCCTCACTGAAGCCTGGCTAACTCAAAACTACAAGCTAATAATACACAACTGCCTGCCCATCAACTTCAAACTTAAGCAGGCCAACTGAGAAGGTAAAAGAGGAGGAGGACTCACTCTGCATACAAGGAACACCTAAAAATAAAAATAGCCCAACCACTAAACATCCCAAACTGCGAATCACTTATTATACACCTACCTAGCTTCAGACACCCAAACCAATCTACTGTTTGTACTCGTCTACAGGTCCTCTACCTACGACGCTACATTCGTAAATACATTCGTAGAAACAGTTACCAACATGGCCATTAGGCACGATCACCTAATCATCCTTGGATACTTACTTCAACATCTGGATCAAAGAAGAAACATCAACTCACCTAAAACAATAACCAACCAACTAGTAACTATTCAACTACATCAATTTGTGAAAGGAGTAACTCACATTGCAGGACACATTCTAGATGTAATCTTCGACAACAAACATTTGGTCACAACTGCACCCCCAATGCAAATCCTCTGGAGAGACCACCTCAATATACCTTTCGTGATCCATTTCACTGTTAAGAATAACGGACAATCCCCCTAAAATCTCTTCAACCTTGAAAAGGAATTGGAGAACAGTCAATAGCAAGACCTTAAACGTGAAACTGGATGCCACAAAACCATCATTCACGACCCTAGGCATAACCAGCGTAGAAGAAACAAAAGACGCAATCCTTAAATGGTTCACAGAAACAATAGATGACATCGCACCGGAAACACCTTTCAACCAATCGCAAAAGAAAACAATGGCAAAATGGTTCACTCCCCACCTCAAGGAACTGAATTAAACAAACCGGAAACTCGAACAAGAACAGAGGAAAAGCTATAGCCAACACAAAAAAACACATATCAAAGGCATATTAGATTATGCAAAGTCGAAATACTTAAAACAAAAAAGAAACACTACAATGAATGGATTGCAAAGGCAGACAACACCCAGAAAGAGATGTCCAACATCATAAATGAGATGAGAAACCCCTCAATATGCAACAACACACCAATCCCCACACAGAAACTATGCGACGATTTCGCCGACCATTTTAAAATCAAAATCATTAACATTCTACAAATAATACAAAGCAGACCAATACATCCCAAAGACCACCTCAATCAGTCAACACCAAAGGGACAAACCAGACTAAACGTCATCCCCCCAATCTCAACAGACAAATTCAACAGCCTGGTGGGCAAAAGAAAAAGAGCAGGCTACCAAGCAGATCCGTGCCCATCGGACGCCTACAAAACAATCCCTGCCCACAGAACACCGGCAGAATACTACTGCAACATTTTTCAACCACTCACTAGCAACAGCAACAGTACAGTGAGCCTTCAAATCAGCCTACAACAAACCACTCCTTAAAGATACCTCAGAAAATGTGGAAGATCTCAACTACGGACCAATTTCAAATATGCCACACCCGGCAAAACCACTGGAAAGCTATGTCTATGAAAAAATCTTGGAATATGTAGAAAACAACCAGCTGCTAGATCAGGCACAAGTAGGATTCAGACCCAAGAGAGGAACGGAAACTGCATTATCATCTATCTGGCATGACATACAGACCAATGCAGACTCCAACATAAACTCAACATTAATACTACTCGATCTATCAGCAGCTTTCAATACAGTCAACCACAACACTCATCAAATGACTAGAAGACATCAGGATTGGCAACACTGCTCTCTTTTGGCTGAAATCATTCTTGACAGAAAGAACAGAAACAACATGGCTAGCACCATTTAAATCAACAACTCGGAAAACCACATGTGGAGTCTTGCAAGGCTCATCTTGTCACCACTACTCTTTAACATCTACATTAATCAACCCCATCAAAAAACATGGCCTAACCTACTACAACTACGCAGACGACACCCAAATCATCCATACAATTGATGCCAGTGAAGAGGAAAACCCAACTCTAACCAACTGTCTCAATGAATCCCTATGGATAAGAACCAAAAGCCTTAAACTCAACCCACCCAAAACCGAAATCATGATCACACCAAACGACCTGGAAAATAACCAACACCTTCCATGGCCCACCAAGGTGAAAAACCCGCCTGAACCTTCCAAGGTGGTCAAAAACCTTGGAGTACTAATGGACAACGAACTCATATTAGAACCACAAGTCAACGCCATAGTTAAGAAAAGCTTCTTTCATCTGGACACAATCAAGACAATACTTCTACTCATCTCCTTCACACACAGAACACTCACCATCATCTCCCTCACCATGTCAAGAATAGAGTACGCCAAAAGCATCTACCTCGGATGCCAGAATACCCATTAAGAAAGCGACAACAAATACAGAAATTAGTTGCAAGATTACTCCTTAAACTCACCAGAAGAGAACACATCACTCCGGGCCCAAGAACGCTACATTGGTTGCCAGTAACAAAAACAAATCTTCTTCAAAGCACTGTGCATAACACACAGAGCGATCCACGGCCTAGGAGCAGAATTTACACTGGAGAAAATCGCCATCTACAAACAAGCATAAACCCTAAGATCCAGCAACGACATCCGCCTGGAACCGAAGCAATACTCAAAGCAAGAATTAGGAGGATCAGCATTCTCCAGCATAGCGGTGAAAATGTGGCACTCGCCCCCAAAGGAAAAAATAGAGGACCAACTCAATTTGAGGAAGATGCTAAAAACATGGCTCACTATGAACTGAAGAAAACGTCTGAGAAACAAAATTCCATCCACTGCAAAACAAGAGTAATCCACGAGAACGAACACCTAAAACCAACCACGCACCCAACAGGAGCACGACCAAGCAGTTAGGACTAAAACGCATAGCATAAACCAACCACCCTATTAATAACTCCCTCACGCCACAACATACACCCTACATAACCAGCTGAACACAAATGCTAACACTAGACACTGAAACTACAGACCATCCCTCCACAACACCCAACATGACGGAAACCACTCCATACATTCACCCACGAACAACATACAATAGCCTACCTACCAATGGTAAGATGGTGGAAATTGTGAGCACCTCTACTGCTACAGAAGATCCTGCCACTTCTACACTACCCACACTGACTACTGCTGCACTTTTAAATGGCCATCAGGCTGTGCTTGGCCCCATGCTCGGTCTTGAGGGTAGCCATTATGTCGAGCTCAAAGTATTGGGGGTGACTGATGTATTGAATCTGGATGTGCTTGGAGTGGTCAACCTACCAAGTTTAGATGTGTTTGGGGTAAACAAGTTATTGTACATGGATATGTTCTGAGTGTAGCCAATGTTTTCAACCTAGAAATAACTTGCGGATGGCCAGCACGCTGAGTCTTGACTGTACCTCAAGGGTGGCCAAAGTATCAAACGTGGACGTACCTAATAATAAAAAATGTATTGACCCTAGATGAACATGACAGCTGCCCTGGAACCCACTGGCAATTCCCAGACTTTCTGCGTACTCACCATAACATGCAAAAGGAATGCAGAATTCCTGTACCGTAAACAAAACAAAAAAAACATTGCTAACCACAACTTACTACACACACAAGAAATTCGGTTCACGTGGGGGGGGGGGCAGGAGGGCATTTCCTGTCCCTGGCGGTGTTCAGTACAAAACCAGTGAACATAATATTAGGCCGAGAGGCCGAAACATGAGTGAAGTGACTAAGAGGACAAAACGGCCCAAAGAGAAGGTGCGCATACAAATCAGCCCGGGGTCGCAGTGCTTGGAAAAGAATTTGGGGTAGAGGATAAGGGAAATCTAATAGGGCATGGAAAAGGAAATGGAAATGGGAACCATTATGGTTACAATACAGGGAAACAGAAAAGGGAAGAGACAATGCAACAGTAGAGGTAATACGGGGTCCACATGCAGAGGATATGTGGAACTCCACTCAAGGACAGCAAGGTTAAACAAAACATGAAATTCAGGGGGCGAGCAAAGAGGGGGAAAATAAAGTATGAATGGCGCAACATTAAAACTATCTGACAAAGTCGAAAAACAATTAGGCAAATGTTAACAGATATGATTGGGCACAAAAAAATAAGCAAGAAAAGTAAGGCAAACTCAAATACAAACGTTTGCAGTTGGAGATGACCCGCACCATCCAAATCTAAAAGTATTTATATGGTGCTTGATCGTATGCTGGGTACCAAAAATTAAAAATAAAATAAAAATAAATTGAAGTCTAAACAGACACACAATTTCTCACTGCCTACTTCGACATGTCCAAAAGGAATCTTGTTCTAAAATCTTGTTACAATTTACGCAAAAAATGTGCCCCCTTACTCACTTCAAATATGGGAACAGCCAGGATCAAGCAGTCATAGCAGAGACTACCATCAGTAGCACTTTACTGCACTGAAGGCCATAAATTCAATTTTCTTTTCTCACAAGTAAACAAGGCGGAATATGCACAGTGGGAGAAATGTGGGCCCTTTAAGGACTCATAGCGACCAATTTGACTCAGAGACTCCATTAACTGCCTTTGTTGCAAGCTTGCTCCCATCAAACGCTGAAACACATTACAATAATCTATTTGTGAGCAAATGATGGTGTTTGCAATTCTTTCTGTGTCACTCAGAGATAAGAAGTGTAATCGTTATTGTCAGGTCTAGATATTGGCAGAGAAGGCTGCATTTTGTAAAATATTTGTGTCACGGTTTGATTAAACCTTTCACAATATATTATAACGAATACAAAATGACAGTAATATCAACTCAAACAATATTAAAACATGTTCAACTCTAAAATGTCAGTGATACATTTCACTACTGCAATGGGCACGGTCAATAATTCCTCACTTATAATATTGTACCAAATAGAATTGTACAAACTGTAACTGAATCGTTCTAAACATTCCTGAAAATGGTTCATCCCGTTAGAGAGGAGTGAGGAGCAATTCCGTATTAGATGCTCAATAGTTTCTATCATGGTATTATCTCCACAGAACCATCAGAAATGTTCCTGATTCCAAGATTTATTTATTTTACTGTTCATTTCATGGGTCGGTTGAAGGTTCATTCTTAGTTTTAGAAAACTGCACCTCAAACACCTGTTGGGAGATTTTCTCAAATATACTGGTAAATTGCCAAATTCATTTTTTCCCCACACACAAGCAAGTTTAAACAATTCATAGTTCAGATTTTCCTCTCTAGTGTTAATCCAGTCCCTCTGTGTCAAGTGTTTTTTTGTACTCTGCTGGGATTGGCCATCAGCTCTTCTTTACTTAGTTGCAACGTTTCTAGCATGGTTAATATTTTATTCCTCCAGTTCTTGAACACAGTACATGTGCGTTGATCTTTTAACTCGCATAATGTAACAAGTAGAGAATGTGCGACTGGTTTGGAGACCTTGTAGTACAAAAGTAATGATCTCCAATCTATATGAGATTGTAACTCATATGATATGGCTTGAGCAGGGACTCCTCTTGGCATATTTAGGGTACGACTTCATACTTCATTGATATCCTATGATTTTTTACTTATTGATTTTGTCTGATCTTGTTTCGGCACCAAAACTCAAACTGGAAACAATTTTTCGCTTTATGAAAACAAATCGAGACTTTTCCGTACCTGGCATCAACTTTCTTCATTTGGGATGCAGATTTAGATTCAAGTTCTTTAGAAACTTCCATAAGGCAATTGTTGCACTCAATAGTAACTCCTAGATATTTACAGGTTTTCAAAAGGCTTATCTGTGCGCAGTCGATAATTCATATAGATTTAGCATTTGCATTGCTCCTCGAATTAAAGACTAAGATCTTTGTTTAAGAAGAGTTGATTTGTAAATCGTTATCCTGCATGTAGTTAGTCAGAGCAATAGCAAAGGCAGTTTTTGGTGCTGGGGGGACAGATAATAAGGCACCGGCCAGAGGCTAGGCGGCACACTGAGCACTAGGGGAGAGGAAGGTCGGTGGCCGCACCCTCGGGTCCTCTCCTGGCTCTGCCACAGAGTCAGCGATGCAAGTGAGTTTTGAAGGCCTTATCAAGCACTACTACATAATCTGCGTAGAAGTGATGACTAGGAAATTGGCCTCATTTTGAGGAATAGGAGTGAGAGCACACTAAGACTGTTCCCAAATCTGCCAAATGCAAGTTAAAAAGCATCGCTGCAAGGACGTCACCCTGCCATGATCCTCGGTTTGTGGCTATAGGTCCTAACAGGGTACCAGAATCTAATCTATTGACAAAAACCTTTTGTTTTTGAAGGGTTTAACATTCTTTGTGAGTCTTTTTTAAATAGGGCTGCTGTTTGTGTTGTACGACAATTCTTACATTTCTGTTTTAAAGCCTTCAGTGTTTAAGTTTTATTGTGCTATTTTTCCTTAAGGGTCTTAAGTTTAATTCTAATTCTCTTCTTTTTGACAACGTTCACTTCATATGAATGTAGATCACCTAAACAACCAAGGATCTACTATTATCCCTTACAACAGCTTGTTTGTAAAGTGTAAGCTTGCAAGCAATGTTGAAATTACATTTTATAATAATGTGAGGAACCCACGAGATTTTAGTTTTCTGATTATTTACCTTATGGTTTGTGTAAATGGGGTTTGTCCTCATTTTATGCCACCTTACTTTGAGCTTTATACGTAACAGAGAATGAACGCTGAGATCAGTTGAAATAATCTCAAGAGGAGTGCAATTTTTGTATAGCGTGTTCGAAAGAAAGATAATCCATTGGTTTTTTTGATAAAATATTTTTTATAGGTACAAACAAACAAAACAGAGACTAATTAACACTTAGTCAATACATTTAAACACACAGGTATACACTTCTTCTTGGTGCTTGGCTTCTTTCCCCTTTCTCCTTACTGTAGATCTGTTACGCCCAATGAGCTTTAGGGTCATCTCGATCGCCTGCATGAATTCTTTTTCGGCAGTTCAGCGGATTTTAGGCTCCTTTCTACATACCTTTAGTTGTCCTCCCATCTTTGCCAGATCTTGCCCGCTTTCTCTGGGCACCCCCTTGTGGTATGCACTCTCGTTTCCATTGGCACACACATGTCTACATCCGTTACCCATTTCTCGTACTGTGGGGTTGAGGCCAAGCTCCATAATTGAGCTAGATTCCTCTTTGCAAGTCCTGTGGATGTTGCGAACATGAGTTTTTCGAAATCAAGATAGTTCTTTATCTGCATCTATCCCCAGTATTAGAAGTTTAGGGTCCATCGGTATCTCGCGGCCAACCACTGTTGATAGTCAGTCGCAGCATTTTTGCCAGAAGTCTTGTATTTGTGGACATTCCCATAGGATATGGAAGAAGGTCCCTCTCGTTTGGTGGCATCGTAGACAGTTGGGATCTGTCGCCCTTATCCATTGATGCAAGGCCTCCCTGGGATAATATATCCTGTGTAGGATTTTTTGTTGGATAAGCCCGATTCTGGCTGAGATTGCTGTCTCCCTGGGGTACATGAGGGCAGTAGTACAGTCCTCTGATTGAATTGGACCCACGTCTCTCTCCCATTTCTCTTAAGTTCTGTGAGTTCCATTGTAGCAAATGAGTTGATTGCATTGTACATTGTAGATGTTGTTTTGTGGTCGATTCACTTCAATACTATGTTTCTCTCGATCAGGGTGCACTCTGGTACATGAGGGAGGTCTATCTCACTTGCGATAAGTGCGTGTCTCATTTGCCTGTAGTGGAAGTGTTCTGTGGCAGGAAGATTGAATTTTTCCTTTAGGGCTTGGAAAGACTTTTTTTCTCCATCCCTTAACATGTCTTCTAGTCTTTTTATCTCAGCCTCTCCCCAGGTCGGCCACTTGGGGATTCCTCTAAGTTCTGGAAGATGCTTGTTATGCCACAGGGGTTGTCTCAGTGTGACCTTCCCTTCCCATCCCAGGTGCTTATGTGCGTCCCTCCAGATCTGTGTTCTCTGAGCGGCCATTGTGGATGTGATTTGATGTGTTCTCTTTTGATAGAGGTTTTCTATCGGGGTGATCCCCCGCTCCGCCAGAGTGTCTGCTCTGTTGTGTGGTAGCATCGGGTCGTTATGTAGGATGGCATTCACTACTGACATTTGGGCTGCCCAATAGTATGTTTGTAGGTGTGGAAGTCCAATTCCTCCCTCCCATACTGAGCACTGTAGGGTTTTCAGTGCGATTCGAGGATGCCCTCCTCCCCACAGCAGTTTCCTAAGTGTCTCATCTATTTTGCGAAATTCTATTTTTGGTATATATAGTGGAGCATTCTGCAGGATGTGTAAAAACCGGGGAAGGGCCAACATCTTGAATAGGGCAGCTCTTCCCAGCAGTGTGAGCGGGAGAGTCATCCAGTGCCTCACATCGTTCACAAACCTATCTCTTATTGGATGTAGGTTTTTCTCTGTATATTGTGTTAGATCTGTCGTGATCTGTATCCCGAGGTATCGGAACTGCTCTTTTTCAGTTTTGTATCGCTGGGTCAAGTCCCTTGATCGGGAATAACAAGGATTTATCATAGTTTACCCTTAGGCCACTAAAGATCCCATAGGTGTTTAGTATATTTGTGATGATGGGGCAAGAGAGTGCTGGATCACTTAGGTAGATTAGAAGGTCGTCCGCATATAGGGACACTTTGTCCTCCCAGTTCTGTGCCCAGTGGAACCCCCTCCATTCCCGGGACTCTCTCAGCATTATCGCTAGTGGTTCAATTGCCAGTGCGAATAACATCACCGAGAGGGGGCATCCCTGTCTAGTACCTTTCCCAAGCTCTACGCTGCGTGAGGACAAGCCATTTACTCTAATTTCTGCTGTTGGGGCATTGTATAGGAGTTTGACCCAGCTGGTGAATTGAGCTCCGAATCCCATTTTACCCAATGTGAGCCACAGGGCCTCCCAGTGGACCGAATCAAAGGCTTTCTCAAAGGCTTTCTCAAAATCTAAGTGAGGAGTGCCAGTGTGTCCTGTAGAGCCGGTGATCTTTCGATGGCAGTTTGAAGTCTGTGAATGTTCATTCGCGTGGATCTCTGTGGCATGAAGCTGCATTGGTCCGGGTGGACCAAACAGGTTATCACTGTCTGTAGCCTATTGGCTAGTATTTATGAGGGAGATTGGTCGGTAGGAGCTGCATGCATCTGGAGGTTTGCCTTCCTTGTGTATTACCACTATAATGGCCTTTCTTAGATCCGGCGGGAGGATTCCTTTTTCCTTTGCATGCAAGAACATTTTAAGCATATGTGGTGCCACTTCTGCGGTGCCAATTTTCTTCCATATTTCCACTGGAAAGCCATTGGGCCCCGGGGTTTTCCCCATTTTGGAGCTGGGAGATGGCGGTCGTCAGTTCTTCCTCCGTTATTTCGGCTTCGAGTTCCAGCCTCTGTGTTTCATTTAGTGCTGGAATAGCTAGCGTATCCAGTATGCTGGGAGCCGCAGGGGTCGTCGGCTGGGAATTTAGCTTTTCATAGTAGGTTGCAAAGGCCTCCGCAATATCTGAGTCCGTTGAGGCCCATTCGGTGTTTGTGGTATTTATCCGGTGCACTTGGAGGTGGCCCTCTTCTCTCCTTTCCAACCATGCAAGCATCTTGCTGGCTTTGTCTCCCGTTTCGTATAGTCCGGCACGTATGGTTCTGTGCGCTTGTTTTGCGCATGTCAGCGCCACATTATGTAACTTCTTTTGTGCCACTTGTAAGGTTGTGTTGTCTTCCACCACTCCCGTGTTTATGAAATTCGCCTCAGCACGTTTCACCTCTGCTTCTGCGTCCTCCACGTCGTGCTGACACGCTTTTTTGTGTGCTGTTGTCCAGCTCAGAATTTTGCCTCTCAGAGTTGCCTTGTATGCTTCCCATAGTATCCCCGCATCATCCACTGAGTCGTGGTTTAGTTCAAAGTATGTTGCGGTTGCTTCCTGAATTTTCTCTGTTAGTTCCAGGAACCCTAGGTAGTATGCATTCAATCGCCACTTCGGTGGAGGCTGGGGTCTCTCTGTCTCAAGCAGCATCGTGAGTGGGGAGTGATATGAAATCCCTTGGAGGTGTAGAGTCGCCTCTATTACTTTGTGTATATTTTCGCCGGGGAGGAAGAAGTAATCCAGCCTGGACATCGACGCGTGTGCACCTGAGTGAAACGGGAATTGCCTCTCCGCTGGATGAAGGTCTCTCCATGCGTCCTTCAGGCCCAGTGCTGACGTAAAGGTAGCAAGCTTGGTTGGTCGTGCCGGATTTCTCCCTCTTGTATGTGTGCGATCCTCACTGATGTTCACCACCTCATTGAAGTCTCCGCCCATTACCAATGTATATGTCGGTGTTGTTTACTATTATCGGTGTAATCTCCTCAATTAAGGCTGCCATGAGTGCTGAGGGCGAATAGACTGCCAATATGGCTATGGTTTGGTTCCATTATGTGCCTTGCATGAAAACAAATCTGCCTCCAGGTTCTTGGGTTACTTTAGTTATGTCGTTCGGGGTTCTTTTGTTTATCAATATTAGCACTCCCCTCGAGCCCATGGAGAAGCCTGCGTGGATTGCCGTCCTATACTTGGTTCTCTTGAAGAATTGGCAGTTTGTACCTGCCAGATGCGTTTCGGTGAGCATCACTATATCTGGGTCGTGCCGATTTATATATTGCATTACTAGTCTTCGCTTTATGGCGTTTCCCAGGTCATTCACATTCCAAGTCATGAAGGCTAGTTTTTTTGCATTATTTCCTGTTGTGGCCATTAATAGTTTGGTGCTATTTGCGGATGGCCTTCCCTTGCGATCTTCATGTTTGCTATGATTGCTGTAGCCCTGCTGAGCCAAGTGTCAGTTGAATGCCTGTGTAACACCCAACTCCCCCTCCCCATACTCCATCCCCAACTGAAGCATCTGTCGCCCATTGAACAAAACATTTAACCAATCAAACTAATTTTATGTGCGTAGGTCTCTTTGGTATTGGGAATACCTTGGTGTGCACTTGCTACTGTGGGGAGGTTGTGTCGTTCTGGTCTGTGGGCCGCCAGCATTCATTTTCCGGTTGCAATATGTGTCAAACAAAGTCTGTTTGGTTTCATGCCGTGTACGTTTTCATCATTCATCCGCCTTTGCATTCATTTGTCTTCTTTCTGTGGTATTGCATCCATTTCTTGGTGGGGTGGTCTCTCTGGTGGTTTGTTTAGCCGTGGCCCGTTTCTTCTCGGTTCTTGTCGTTTGCGTGGATTCCAGTCTCCTTTCAGATTTCTCTCTGCCCAGGTCCATGCCTCTTTGGGGTCAGTGAAGTGTATTGTCGTGCCATTATGGTATATCTTCAGCTGAGCTGGGAACAGGAGACCATATTTCACGTTTATTGTCTGAAGGCGCTTTTTGAGGGGGTCAAAAGATTGGCTCATTTTCTGGACTTCTCTAGTGAAGTCTGGGAAGAAACCGATCCTGGAGCCGTTATATGTTAACTCCCCCTTTGTCCTGGCCATTTGCAACACTGCATCTTGATCTCTGTAGTTAACGATCTTCGCTACCACAGTTCGCGGCTGTCCTCCCGGAACCGGCCTGCCTGTTGGGACTCGGTGTGCCCTTTCTATTAAGAACAGTTTCGACAGGGTCTTGGGTCCAAATAGGTCGGCAAGCCATTGTTCTAGGAAGAGTTCCATGCCCTCCCCCTCAGCCTTTTCGGGCAGGCCAAGAATGCGGATATTGTTCCTCCTTGACCTGCCCTCTCCCTCTTCTACCCTGCTCTCCAGTACCTTCATGCGTTCCAGTGCTCCATTCATTTGCTGACCCATACCTCTCAGTTCGTCCTCTGCAACAGATATACGGGTCTCAGCCTCTCCAGTGCGGGATGAGAGCTTCTGAAGATCATGGCGCAGCAGGGAGACTTCTGTGGAGATGCCGTTCATTTTGACTTCCATAGAGGTTCGAGAGTTGGAGATGGCGTTCATCACATCTCTTAGGGATAGGTTTTCTTCAGGATTTTGTGTATCCTCAGACCTGCTTTATTCCATTGGTGGAGTCATGGTGGTGGTTGTGAATTGTTCCATTGTGCTCCGATTGGTCACTTTTTTCGTTGTCGTTTTATCTTTGCCCATTGCAGCTGTTGTCTGTCGGCTTGTTGTTGCTGTGTAAAGGGCGGGCTTTAGAGTTCTGGCTCGTCTTGTGGGATAGTCTGCTCAGTGCCGCTTGTGTTTTGTAGGGAAGCTGGTATCCAAAGCGTGCTGTGCACCTGTATGGCTCCTTATTAACTATGTGGGAGCCTCCCCTTATTGTATTCTATTGCACTTGTTTTGGTGCGCTTCACTACCAGTGTGTGCCGCCGGCTGTTGGGCCGGCTTGTGGCTCTCGCCTCCCCTTTTCCCCTCCTGGTTATAGGGGGTCGTCGCAGTTTGTGCTCCGGTCGAAGGCGCTGCCTGGGGAAGTCTTGGGTTTTTCCCCCCTTTCCCCAACTTTCACTTCTAGGGTTTGTATTGGGGTACTTGTCTGTTGCCTGTATCCTTTATCTCAGGATCTACCTCTGTACCCCTTCCTCATTTCAACAGTCCTTGTATAGCCAGTGTTGTAGGCCGTGTGTGGGGGGGGTGGTTCTGTTTCCCCCTCGGGCAATGTGGTGCCCTTCTTGGTTCAGTGTCCTGCTCTTTCATCCAACCATCCCCTCTCCTTACCGGCTTTATTCTGCAGGATGTCAGCGGGCACTCAACATTATACCGAGCGCCCTCGAGAGTCAGTATTGGAGCGGGAGGCAGTGTGAATCTATTTAATTCAAAGCCTTAGTTACCATAGCAAACGGCTGGTACACAGAGCAGACACTGCAACCATGGCTCGGCTTAATTCAGAGCTATTTATTTGCATTTGTATTTTATTAAATTTTATATAGCGCTTTAATCCAAAGCACTTCACATAAGAACATCAAAGATACAATAGAAGCAATATGAACAAGTAACGAGTCAAAACAACGAGAACAGTATGTGGAACAATTTGCAGAGTACATTAGATTAAGAATCTGGGTTTGGGGGGCAGGGAGGAAGTAATAGGAGCAGTCAGGAGGGATGGTGAAGAAGGTGGGATTTTAAGGAAGAGCGGAAGGAAGAGTAAGCGGACATGGAGCGGATAAGCAGAGGTAGAGAATTTAGCTCTACATTTAGGACAGCTTACGCCAGGCAAACTGTCACCCACAGGGACCCTAATACATCCAAGCACATACTCCGCACCTTTTAATTAGATGCCTTAACATTACAGAATACATGTTAAGCATAGAGCTACACAATCTCTCCCATGCCACCAATTTATTACTGTTCGCTCTCTAACTAATGAGTACAGATGTTTTCAACAAGGAGCATTAACCTAGTGCTTTTCTAATTTTTTTCCACTAACTACTCGCCTCTAGGACGCTAATCTGAAGCCTCCTGCTGACTAACTACACAGAAACTTCACAACTGGCATTATACGACTACAGAGCGGAGAGAAGCACCTTTACTGGGTGAGTTGGACTGTACTCAGCATGGGGTAACTTAATTTTATCTAAATCATACCGGATGAAGATCCAAACTACCCTCTCAGATCCAAACGCCCTAAACCCTAACACAGCAACCCCTGGTTCAACAATGCTCATATCGATCTCAGAAGGAAAAAATGAGCGCTAGAACACCTCACCAGAAAAAGACCCACCAGTGAACGCAAAAAAGAACTCCAAACAATTTCCAAAACCTACAAACTTGAAGTAATTACACATAAAACTAACTCCCTCAACCAACGTATCTCCAATGCAACCTCTAACAGAAAAGAGTTGTTTTCCATCATCAGAGAATTAGAAACACCCTTCCCACCACCCAGCCTAGCCAACGTAAGTAAAGATTGGTGCACTACCATTCAGGATGCCCTAGCCTCCAAAGTAATCACTCTTCAAAACAAAATTGCTTTGTAAAGAAAGCTCCTGGTACCCACCTCGGAGCCCTCCTGCCCAGCATTACCAGACACCACACCGAACCCACCCGAATTCTACTTCACCTCAGTTACCACCACCATGGTTCTCAAAACCATAGCATCTCTTAAAGCCTCTAATTGCAAATGAGACAGCTTTCCCGCCAAATCAGTTAAGGACTGTGTCCTCACTCTAGCACCCATTATCACTAATTTCGTGAATGCTTCATTGAGTTCCAACACCATTCCAGCTAATATAAAAGAAGCCTGGGTCACACCACTGCTTAAAAAACCCACCCTAGACCCCACCAACTACACAGACCAATCACCACAGTTCCCTTTCTCCTCAAAATCATTGACAAAATTGCTTATACACAAGTTCAATCCCACTTTGAGAACAACCAGCTACTAGGTGACAGACAATCAGGTTTCCGCCCTAGATATAGCAGAGCGACAGCTCTACTGGATCTAAAAAACCAGATGGACACCATCAGAGATTCAGGAAACCTATGTATCCTACTCCCACTCGACCTATTGGCAGCATTTGACTTAGTGGACCATAACAAATTATGCCAAACTTTAGCAAATAACTGCCATTACTCAAAGGAAGCAACCACCTGGGTCAAATCATTCCTCTCAGACCGTACCTCTAGAGTAGCCATAGGAGATGTAGCAGCAGATCCTAAAACAGTCCCTCTGGGAGTCCCACAAGGATCTTGCCTCTCCCTCACGGTATACAACGCATACACTAAACTCCTCTTTGCGGCATTAGATGCAATGGGAGTAATATACACCAACTTTGCGGCTGATATGCAAATACTTATTCCCATCACAAGTAACCTTCAACAGGATACCATCTTTGTAAATAAAATGTACTCACTTATCCAGAGCTGGATGGTGACAAACAGCCTCTGCCTCAATGGAGAAAAAACAGAGATCCTCATAGTAGGGGCACCCGCCCTTCTAAGGAAGCTCCACCATCAGTACACCTCCATAATCATAGATGGCACCCCAATCACCATCTCGAACCAAGTTAAAACCCTAGGTGTTTATCTTGATTCCAGCCCCACCATGTGCAAACATATCAGCGCACTGGCCTCGTCCACGGCATACACATCCAAACACATTGCACTGAGCCATCCCCTCCTTACACCACAAAATTGGAGCACCCTAGTTAGAGCCCTCATCTTAGCCAGAATTGATTACTGCAACATACTTCTACTAGGGACCTAAAAATACATTTTAAAAAAATGCAACTCTTACAGACCAAGGCCCTGAGAGCAGCACTAGATATAAAAAAACGAGAACACATATCTCAACATAGGAGAGAGGCACATTGGCTACCTATACAAGCCAGAATACTTTACAAAACACCATCCCACAGAAATGTATCTCAGGTAATGCACCTATCTGTTTCAACCAAAGCCTTTCCTGCAAAACCACAACAAGAACAGTTAGATCCAACGCCAACACACTCCTCTTCATCCCCCACTTTAAGAATGTGACAACAGGCAACTCTAGTTTCCTGGTAGCAGCCCCGAGAATCTGGAACTCACTCCCAGATCACATATGCAACCAACCATCCCACACCAAATTCCAGAAACTTCTAAAAACCTGGCTATTCAATACATTTTGATCCCACGCTAGACGCATTGTCTAGACCTCATTATACCCTCCAGACCCGGATGATGAACCCTGCTCTTATTGCCAACAGCCTAGTACACCCCTAGCAACACTAGAACTACTGAGCATACTCAGATTCTGCACACTCAGCCTTGTACTCCGCTCCAGTAGCACCACCACGCATCTACCCAAAATTGTTAGCTACCTGTTTGTTTGATTCCTACATTGTAACCTCAAGTCGGTAAGTAAGTATGACTGCATTTCCGTTTTGACACTGCTACCTTTGTAACCAAGCATCACTCTAAGTCTGCGCCTTGCTGCACTATCATGTAACCATTAAGATAAAAAGTATTCTTGTATATCTTGTAACCATTAAGTCTAGAAGTATTCTTGTAAACCCTTGCCGTGTTACCCCCAGGTTTTGGCAAGTAATCAAATGTAATAAATAAATACAAAATAAATAAATAGCCATCCACCATGAGACTAACACAGTTTCTCTCGGTGGATTACAGATTCTATCTGAATACACAGCCAGACTGTGAATTCAGTCAACTGCCTTATCTGACAAGACTTTCAGACCATAAACAGTCAGTATTTTTCTAATTCTTCTTACCAAGGCCAGTCCTGAACAGAGAGGGAAGGAATAAAGGAGGAGCGAATTATGGTTAAAGGTAGCATTTAAACACCTACATGTTTTTCTACAGAGCACGCATGGACTTGGGTCTAATAATAAGACTTCGCCTGCGAGACCTGGCTACCCCCACGAACCACCAGAGGTAATTATCACCCCTAGATCGTAAAGGGATTTTATTTTTATCCCATACACTGAATATAGCACTAATAGCTATTATGTTCTGTTTTTATTGACAGCCTAGAATGTGGTGGCAGTTGCGTGTACTTATGGAATGCTAATTCAGAAGCTGATTCAATAGAGACTGGAGGGATACTTAACCTGAGAGCCCTAGCATTAGTAGTGACCCTAACTATAGAGCTCCTGGTGAATGTTCACCATTAACTGGAATACGAACAGAAATATGTCAAAAAAGTCCCAACGCCCAAAAGCAGAGGTAGTTTGTGTTTAAAATTATAACCACACCGAGTTATTAGTACCTTAGAAAGAAAACCATAAACAAGATACTCCCTACCAAACCCAATTGCCTCTACCTAGAAATGTTCTCCAACCAAAATAGGTTAATAGTCACTAATCTGCAACTAGCATATTACCTATGCATTACATATTCTTGTGTCCAGTCTCTCAACTTTGACAATCATAATCTGTATAATTGTATTTGTCTATTGAGTACTTGTATGCATCTATTTTTACAAATTTTTAAACTAATTTACAATAAAGTTTATTTTTGCTCATTTTGTTCAGCGATGTATTGCACTACATTATAGGCTGTAGAAACTCTCCACCTCTATGTTTAATGTCATGGTTCTACTCTGGGAAGAGGTACAGACTCAGACTACACGTTTAGATTCATGAACAGGTGCGCCCTGGAATTCCCTCTCCATTTCAAGCAAAATTCACTACCTATCATTTCTGTTTCTAACAAAATAAAACTTTTTTCCACCCACCAACAATTTTACCCCACCTGCCGAGCACCCTCTGCTTACCCTATAGCCCCATTTGATACTGCAAGACCCCAAGGTTACATGGGTAGCATTCTACCCCTATATATGTCAACAATAATATACTTAAGTAAAATACACCTTATAAAGTCGACGATGATACATCTAGCAATTCTAATTAATGTACAATACAAACTCAACATTTATAGACACCTGACATGTTCAAATGTCAATTTTCATATATTCAGCATGTTTCTGTCATCATGCTATCAATGCAGATATTTTTCAGGGAACACCATTTCTTAATCTCCCCTTCTTATTATTCTGTTTCAGTACCAACTCCTATTTTACCAATTCTATAGATGTCATATGCTGTTGTAAGGATTCAAATACAATTGGAGGTAATGTATGCAGAAGTCTTCATGTGTAAATTCATCAACACGTGTAGACAACTCCTCAAACCAAACATTGGTTTATTCTACAAAAAGTCCTCATTACTTTGACTTATCCAATCGGCTTGTGCTATCTATGTATATTGCAATGCCATGCCAAGTCAAAGTACCTTGTGTCTTTCAACTGAAGGACCAGCTTCATCAATGTGCTTAATCCCTGCAGGACACCTCTGCCAGCTTTCCTGTGTTTCTGCTAATATATATGGTACAAAATTACACTTCTATCATTGAGTCCAAGACATCAATTATGATTGCAACATTAGTTTTACTGTAGTCCAAATCAAAGAACTGGAGGCAAAGCTTTCTTGGCCGATTTTCAAAATGAGGGATGGCAACTTTTCCTCCTTCAATCAATCTCAAGACAAAGCCTCATGCGGAACTTCTCTGAATACATGAACAAACAAATGTTATAGTTCAGAATCAATTTGTGTACTCTTAACTTCTCTGAATACATAGGAACACAAAACAAAACTGTTTCTCTTTGGAATAAATCAATATCATATGAAAAAAAACTACCTTCCATTTGAACATTATTTAGTGCGTTTTGATGGCTACTTACTAGGAACACTGCACAGGTCAGTTCCATACACAGGGAACTCCTCGGTATCAGAACCGCCGTATGTAACAACCGCACTAAGAGTAACGACTCTCTGGCATGAAGTTCTCATCCACCATCAAGTTGCACAGGCAAAACAATCCGGAATGTCTTCGTAAATGAGTAATAAGTGTTCCCCACCACACCCGTATTTAACTCCATTTAAAATCGAGATCTCTGCGTGCTAAGTGCCTGGGCGTAATCACATGACAACAGCTGTCACGTGAAAGCTGGCTGCTTCTCTCTTCTAAAAAGTACCCAACTTGGTGGCCATTTTATAGTGTTGTTCTATATTGCACAGATAGCTATTATTTCAAATTGAAACTTCATGTAGATGCTCACTGGAATCACAGTAAGTGGAAAATAATAATGACTACGCAAAAGTAACCACCAATTCATTCTTTAGTGTCTGCACATGTTCGATGTTCTTTTAGCTGGATATCTATTTCCGTAGAACTAAAATCTGAAAAATATCCACTGTGACTATTGCAATTAATCGCCAAGGACCAAGAACCAAACCACAAATGAATGGATGCAATCCTAAATACACAAAACAGCTAGTAGCGCAGTTGATACCATTCAATCCTTACGTTCAAACCACATAGATGGCTTTCTGTTCTAAAATTGAATCTTTGTTCTGATTTTGTTGGCTTGCTTTCTGTATCCTTTTGGTTACTACCTATCACTTTCCACTTGAATTCATAACGTTTATGTGCATTCTCCACAAACTGTTTGACCAGAGAAGCGGTCTTCTTAATACAACTTCTGTGTTCAATAATTCTGGTTTTCACCATGCATGTAGTTACACCAAAATATTTATTATTGCACGGGCAATGTATGAGGTAAATAATTTGTTAAGACATTTTGTTGCCACAGATCTGATAAACCAATGTCTATCTCTTGTATGTGTGGTCAGTTCACAAACACTACATTTCAATGGTTATCCTTTGTTGTGCCCAATTCTGGTGATCCATTTGTCTTTGTTTAGGTCTAAGTAGGGTTTCCCCGATTGTGATACAAAGCCCTTTTAGCTGAATCTTTAACCATTGTTTTAGGATATCCTCTCCTGATCAGTTTTTATTGAAGCGCTTCTTCTCTGCATTTATCAGATCCTGTGCCATTTCTTTTTAATCTCAGAAACTGACCAAATGCGATATTCATTTTAGTGTGCCTAGCATGATGGCTTTGTTAATGAAGTAAGGCATTTCTGTCCGTTGGTTTGTGATAAGGTTTAATTTTAAGCACATTGTCCTCTGCATATATCTTAATATCTAAGAAATGTACCCCCATATTGCAGATCATCTGTGTACATTTCAAAAAGGTATTTCTCTGATTTAGTCCAACTATAAAATCCATGGCATCTGCTTTACTTCCTGTCCAGATGACCAGAATATCATCTCTATACATTTTACACCTGCTTACCTGTGTAGAATATGGATTAGAGGCTGTATAGATCTCTTGTTTTCCGAACCATTCAACATATGTGTTAACCAAACTAGATGCCATGGCAGAACCCATGGCAGTTCCTTCTTGCTGCTATTTACAAGGAACTGCAATGTGTTCCTTCTATCTGCTGAATGTTGACTCCACATATGCTATTGTAACAAATAATTCATGCTGGCCTCGGCCGGGCAGCTGGAGTGTATTTTGGTTATGGTGCGTACTGCGCAGGAGCATGTCCCATGGAACAAACGTTGTCTTTGGTATTCTCTGCAAAGAGCCCTGGGCTCTGCGCAGATAGCGTAACTGTTTGTTTTGAGGGGATGGCCGGTCCGCCAGAAGGATCTTTGCCCAAGCAGCACAGTTGCTTTCCTTCTTTCGCTGTGACTGTCAGTCACAGAAACCATCACACTTTATTGGCTGTTGTGATGAATCTAATGGAGTCATCACGGATTCCCTGGCAGTGACTTCCTCCAATGTCGCCAGAGGATGGCAGCTGCTACCAGATCCTGACTCTTGGGCTGCTTTATGAGGAAGGATCACATGGGAGGAGACAACTACCGGGAAGATGTCATGACTTCATTGGACAAGATGATGCATCTTCCGCTTTCCCATGAGGAAGACCCCCTAATACCCAAGACCTTTTTCCATTAGGAAGGCCCTCTAATACCCAAGATCCTAATAGCATATTGTTAGCTGCTCGTTTGCCCTTGTAGAAGAAGTAAAGAAACCCCTTCTTCATACTTTTATGGTCAAACACCAAACTATGACACAATCACACAAAGCCCCAACACAACACCCTTTTCTTCTAAAGTACCTTTGTGTAAATTCATTGAGAAGAACTATTAAAATAACATGTGTCCAATGACACCTCTGGACTTCAACTCCCAGAATTCCCCAAGTAATGAGACGATGAGGATGTAGGAGTTTGAACAAGGTACCAAGAACTTGAAACACAATATGCTGTCTAGTTGTTTTTGCATAGCATCTGTGCGCGGGACTTTTAAATAGGGCGAGCACACTATTAGGGGAAGCAGTGCAGGAGAAGAGTTGGCTCCTGTTCCAAAGCTCCTGAACAGGAAGATCATGTACCGGTGTGGCAGAGCAGAGGAGGCTGCCATGTTAGAGGGGGAGATGCTGTGGAAGAGACAGAAACGCTGTGGAGACGCTGGCAGAGAGAGGTCCTGGGCACTTGGCATGTCAAGAAGGCAGTGTTCGCCATTCCGGGACTTGGAGGGAAGCAGGCATGTGGCCAAGGAGCCGCGAAGGAAGTCGGAAGAACGTCTACAAACTCTAGTGTGGAATGCGGGTGAAAGTAACACGCCGTAGAAGCGCAAACCGGACTGGAGACTCTGGCGAAAGCCGATGAGTCTACCCAAAGCCAGTGGGAACCGTGGGGCATTCCGGCGATCGTGCCAACAGCAATTTAAACATAATACAGTTAACACAACTAAAGGGTATGACATTCATTCATCGCCATTTTCTTTTTGCAGAGTTTTTTGCCACAGAGTTTTGCCAAAAAAACTCAATGAAAGATATGGGAGTTTGGGGGAAGTAAAGGGATATAAGGGGTAGGTGGGTGTGGGGAATAGGTTGTAAGTTGCTCGAAAGAGGAGTGCGGAGTGGAATCTCCCCCTCACCCCCAACCCCCTCGAAAAAAAATTTGATTATTTGCCACAAAAACTCAACGGCAGCAAAAAACTCAGTGAAAACAAAAAAGGGCGATGGAATGACATAGAACCAAATAAAGGATTGTTTGAATGTAGAAAAGGCAAGCTACAATCCCCAATGAGCTATGGATGCATGAAGAGCATGAAGAGCAAATGTGGGGTAAATCTTGAACAAACCTTACCACAAGCCTAAATACCAAGCCAATAGCAATACCTACAGTATTGGTAATAGATGGATAGAATACAGAGAAACCAATGCATGAGAAGCCCTGGCAAAGTATGACAACAGGCAGCTGAAGCAGGTAAGAACTCCTGGCAGGGGAGTATACCAGGCAAGCGAAACCCACAAGTGAAGACCTGGCAGGAGAGTACACCAGGCAGCTGGCATTGCATAAAGAAACCTGTCAGGGGAGTATACCAGGGAATGTGCAAAGCTTCCAGAACTGTAAACTAAAGACTTTGTTTTTTGAACCAAGCAGAGATTGATGTTAAAGGCAGCATTTTCTAAACCAAGAAGAACGTTTTGTTAAAGAAAGACTGATCTAGAACTTATTGACTAAACAGGAACCTTGGGAATCAAATCAAGACACAAATGAACTGTTAGTAAAAGAGACCATTTCCATCCTACTTAAGAATCCAGGGGATGAGGTCCACACTCTGGATCCAAAAGCATCCACTTTGGAGAACATTTTTGTTGGAACTATTCTTATTTCAGTTGTGAACACTTTTTGCCAGTATTTAGTTGAAGATATTTCCTTAGACATTTGTATTGTTTTTATTTGTAGTGTGAGGGTCAGGATGTGACGTTTTGGACACAAGGACAGCTTTTCAGTTATTGACATCCTGCCACAGATCGATCCTTCATTTTTATTTTATAGGTTTAGTTTAGTTTAGTTTATAGCACAGGGTGAGAGAGGCATTATTCCAAACCTTTTTCATTTAAAAAATATAGTGTCCGGTTCTCATTTCTGACTCCTCACACTGTTTATTAGCTAATGCAATGTGATGTGTGGATTAGGCAGTGGGTGGGGCACAGGCCTGTGAACGGTGTGGATGCATGCAGTGAGCAGCCAGAGTCTGGGTGTGGGGGTAAGCCAGTGACTCATGAATGGGAGGAGCTGAGCCATCCGCATGTGCGACAGGAATACAGACGAGCAGCCTCAAGAACAACGAAGTTGAGCAAGTAAGTTGAATATATTTGAAAATACTGCAGTAAAACAAGTCATGGTAGATTCTGTTTTTGTTCTATGCACTGGCAGTCTACTTCAAATCAAATGTTTTTCCTTAAAGACATGTCTACGACCATTTGTTTTTAATAGGCAGGAGTGTTAAAACACTGTCCAGAGCACTAGGTAGAAGTAAAGAGCTCTTGTCCATGAACATCCATGGCCTAATGTATTTATCAATAATAACCGCCCACACAGACATGTTTATGTTTATACATTTCTATAGCGCCTTAGGCACATAGGCAAACAGGTGCACAATGACGACACAAACACAACATACACAGCATAAAGGCATAGTAAAAAAAAAAAAACAAGGGATATAAAAAGATGAAAAGCGAGATAAAAACAAAGATAAAATATGGAATCAATAATAAAAATATAATCATAAGACAACAACCACATAAAACCAGCAATAGATTTCAGCAGAAAAACCAATAAACAAATAAAAAAGAAGGTTTTCAAAACTTTCTAAAAACGCCTGCAAAGAGTTCTCAAGTCTAAGTGAAATAGGCAACTTGTTCCATAGGCTTGGAGCCAAAAAAATCAAAAGCAATCTGCCAGCTCTCTCCAACTTAGCACGAGCTATCACGAAGTTTACAATTTACAAGATCTCAAAAACCAAGTAGAATGTTTCACAGAAATTCTTTTTGACATATTTCTATACACAATTTCTCAGCTCTTGCAGGAAACCCACGCACCTCCAGCGGGGTCAGTGTTTGCTCATGCCACTTATGAGCCCTGTATGTGCCCGCATAGTCACGAATGCCTGGCAATTCACCCAAGGTTAAGATTAATATTTTTTATTACACACGCTTTTGCATCAGACAGGATAGCATTTTCTAGTTTGATGCCGACTAGGTGAGCGAGAGAAGCCCATGAGTGAGCCATGAGAATGTGATAACAGAATAAAGTGAAGTAAAATTGTTATGATGTTGCTGTTCGCATAGCAGCCTAAGCTACCTGGCATGATAAAGCTGGGTGGAATGGAATGTTATATGCCTCTGGTTCTGATGAGGTCATAGAGTGTGCAATGGACTGCGGTACTCTGAGTGTTCTAAGTTTGTCAGTTGATCTTGCTTAGTGTTTCTGTAGGGAGCCCATGTTGATGTTGGGGGTCTTTTCCCTAGTTAACTTAAATAAACCTATTTCTGAAGACTTACCTGTGCCTGTCGATGTCTTCGCAACAATGGCGACGAGGATGGAATATTGAAGACCCCCAGCAAGGATCCTGAAGACTCTGCCGCTCCGCCGTGCCCCCGGCGTAGTAGCGGCAGTTTGAATTGAACAGGCAGTCACACTGTGTGCTGGCCGCTCCGCTTTGTCCCGGCGTCGAGCGGCCACTGAGTCCGGCAGCCGACTATCAAGTAAGTGTGCCGCTTGGACCCGTATACCCGCAGGCCCCGATTCCTTCCGAAATCGAGCCCCGCTCCGCTCCGCTGTTGGAACGTCTACGAGGCTGTAGGCCCCTCGCGTCCCGCCTGTCGTTTCCCCGGCATCGTTGCGTGGGGGAAGGCTAGTGCTGGCACCCGGGACGGTGTAGCAGAAAGACGCGGCATCTGCCAGGGTGTTCGGGATCCCATACAAAAGAATTGGAGGAAGGGGAGAAGCGGGAGAGGAGCGGCTGTTCCGGGAAAGGGCGCCGTATGACAGGTAATACGGGCGCATGCAGATTCCTAAAGAGACAAATCTACCACGCAGCTGCTGGTTAATGCGCACGGTGAAGCAGGTGATTTGATGCCATACTGTGCTGAGCAGAGGCGCATTGGGATTTCCAGGGGAAGGCACCACACAGCTGCTAGTTGGAGCGCACTAGTGCCATCATATTAATACATGGGCTCACCCTGATCTGAAGAGTGGCACATTTGGCGTTATATCTAAGGCACATTATCTGCATCTAAAAAAAAAAATCTACAAGTAAGAAAGGGAGGCACGAAAAGGAAGTAATTTTGATGCGGGAAGGGTGTGAGGAGCTGAAGGCTGGTCTGGAGTGTCTCCTGAAAAGTGAAAGTGGCTGAAGGCTGGTTTGGAGTGTCTCTCTGAGCAGCACGCCCTGTTTTAAGACCAGACATGGCAGGACTGCCGGGGATAGCTGGACCACCGATATTTATGCCGATACCAGGAGCTGCAAAAATACCATGGGCTCAGTGGCGTAAAGGATTTGCACACTATTTAAAGGCTGCCGGCGGAACGTCATATTCTAGTGAGAGGAAGTTAGCACTGTTATTGCATTTTTTGGGGTATGAAGGCCAAAGAATTTATGAGACGCTTCCTCAACCAACAGGAGATGGTGGCGAAGGTGATGCTACGAATGAATTTGACGTTGCTTTGTTGAAGCTGGACAAGCATTTCAATCCCAAGACCAGCACAATATTGGAGCGATATAACTTTCGGATGAGGATGCAAGCCCAGGGTGAGTCAGTTGAGGAGTATGTGACAGCCCTGCGACATTTAGCTTTAACTTGCAAGTTCCAAGGAACATTCGATGAACATATTTGTGATCAGTTTATGACGCACTGTAGATCTAATAAGATACGCGAGGAGTTGTGGTTGAAAGATGACCCCAATCTGGATGAAGTCTTAGATCTGGCGAAACACGTAGAACATTCGTTAGCATGTGTCCTGAAATTGTCAAAGGGTGAGACAAATGAGTCCAAGGAAAGCAAGAGTGAAGTATTGAATGTGGGAGATACCAAGAGCAGAAGAAGAGGAAAGAGCAAGCAGTCGAATAAAATTGGGGAGGAGAAGAAGAACCAAGAGACAGTGCTGAGATCTGAGAAAAGAGAGGACAGACTATGTTTTCGATATGCTAGTAGTACACATTTTGCTTCATCCATCGTATGTCCCGGCCGTAAAGTGACATGTGCAAAGTGCAAAAGGAGAGGTCATTTTGCAAACTGTTGTAAGAACTACCAGTTTAGACAATCCAATCAGAGAAAAGTTCTTTATGTCAATGATGAAGAGGACGGCAGATCGTCGGATGAAGAAGTGATACTTCCTGTGCAGAATGTCATTGTCAATACAGTCAATGTTGTGATGGAGGGCGATGAAGATGACTGAGCGACCGTATGCGACTGTGAATGTGAATGGTCGTGAAGTTTCCATGATGGCGGATTCAGGCTCTAAAATTACTTCAGTGTCCAGAAATGTGTTTGAGAAGGAGATGTGTGGAACAGTAGACCGTTTGACTCATCCGGATATCAATCCCGGGGGGTACAATCAGGACAGAATTGAGTTGCTGGGTTATGAGTGGAGTGAATTCGAGTTCAAGGGCAGGAGGTGTAAAGGCAAAGTATATGTCACTAGGAAGGGGCAATCTTTGCTCGGATGGAGAGAACAGAAAAGCCTGGGTATTCGTTTGGACCCCAATCATCCCGAACAAGTGCTCCAAGTGTTGTTGCCATGCGAGGAGTCAAGCAAGTATGTGGCAAAGCATAAGGGAGTGTTTGAGGAGCGTTTGGGGAAGGTGAATGGGTTTCAGCACCAGATTGTATTAAAGAGGGGTAGCGTGCCAGTTGTTGCTAAACTTAGGCCCATACCTCTCTCTTTAAGGGAAGGAGTAAGGAATGAGCTAAAGAAGTTGTCCCAAATGGGGGTAATTGAGAGAGCGGGAGGTGTTGAGTGGGTGTCACCGATTGTTGTGGTAAAGAAGAGTTCAGGTGATTTGAGGCTGTGTGTTGACATGCGCGAGCTCAACAAGTGTGTCATGGTTGACAGGCACCCTTTGCCTAATATGGGTGAAATGTTGACCATGGTAGGAAAGGGGAGAATATTTTCAAAGTTGGATATGGCGTGTGCATATCATCAAGTCGAGTTGACGGAAGAATGTAGGAAGGTCACAGCTTTCATAACTCATGAGGGGGTATTCCAGTTCAGAAGAATGCCATTCGGTTTGGCGTCAGCTTCGTCGGTGTTCCAAAAGATTATGGATCGGTTACTCGGATGTATAAAAGGAGTGTTTGGTTTCCAAGACAATGTATTAGTATGTGGTGAGACATTGGAGGAGCATGACAGAAGTCTTAATGCAGTGTTGAAGATTTTTGAAGAGAGAGGCATCACTTTGAGGGAAGAGAAGTGCAAATTTGCTGTATCCAAGGTAGATTATTTGGGTCACGAGGTATCATATGAAGGGGTGAAGCCCAAGGAAAGCATTATTAACTCCATAAAAGAAATCGAGAGGCCAACGACTAAAGGTGAACTTCGTTCATTTTTGGGCATGACAGAGTTTTATCAAAAGTTTGTAGAGAATTATGCTGCTAAGGTCATGGAGATGAGAAAGATATTGAGGAAAGGTGCAGATTTTGCGTGGAGTCGTGAGTGTGATGTTGAGTTTGCCAGGATCAAGGAGGAAATAGATATGGCAAAGCCTTTGGGATGTTTTGATAACAGGAAGTTGACTATTATTACGGTGGATGCTAGTGAGGGCGGCCTAGGTGCGGTTTTAGCTCAGAAACAAGATGATGGATCGGAAGTAATTATAGCTCATGCATCGCGTGGGCTGAAAGGTGCGGAAGTGCGTTATTCATTTCTTGAAAAAGAAGCCCTCGCATGTTATTGGGCTGTAGAGAAGTTTAAGAATTTTGTCTGGGGTGTGGAATTTGTGATTCGTACAGATCACAAGCCTTTGAAAGTTATTTTTGAAACGAAAGGTCTAGACAAAATATCACGCAAAGTAGCTGGATGGGTTACCAGGATGCAAACCCACAAATTTGTGATGGAAGTGATTCCTAGGAAAGAAAATACATTAGCGGATAGTTTGTCGAGAGTAAAGGTACATTCCCAGGACAGGATAGAGGATGATAACATGGAGATGGTGTTTGTGAGTACAGAAGGTATTGTCTCCAAGCAGGAGTGGCTGGATGAGTTAAGGAAGGACAGGGTATTGAGAAAGGTGATCTCATAGGTTGTCTCCGCAGTTTGGCCGAGTAAATCAGCGTTACTAGAGGAAGAAAAACCATATTGGGAGGTAAAAGATGAGTTATCAGTTGCTGATGAGATATTGTTTAGATGGGAAAGAGCAGTGGCTCCAGCCGGGATTCGAGGAAGGATTATTGATCTGGCGCACAGTGGTCATATAGGTATTGCAAAAACAAAGGGGGTGTTGAGAACTGATTACTGGTGGCCAGGTTTTGACAAGGAAGGTGAAGTTCGTTTGGGCGAGTGTCAATTTTGTTTTAGAAGTGGTAAGGGAGTTGAAGCTAAGAAGCAACCCCTGGTTGATGTTGGAGTTCCTTCAGGAGTTTGGAGGGATATTGCCATGGACATACTAGGACCTGTTGATTTGGGATATGGTCGGGGAAAATTTGTTGTTGTGGTTGCTGATCTATTCTCCAGGTGGGTAGATTTTAGAATTGTAAGAGAGATAACGGGTGAAAGTATGGTCAAGGTACTGCAAGAAATCTTTGCAAGTGAGGGACTTCCAGGAAGTGGTCTCACAGACAATGGCACACAATTTACCGTGGATGTTTTCCAAAGTATTTAGAAAAATGTGGTGTGAGTCATAAGAGGGCAGCCTTGTACCACCCTGAAACGAATGGAGTTGTTGAGAGACTCAATAGATGTGTGATGGAGAGTATTCGCATGGGGGAAGAGTGTGGTTTTGACAAGATGGCAACCATTCAGAATAGAATGCGGGCTTTGCGTATGGCACCCCATGCTACCACTGGTTTGTGTCCATTTGAGCTTATGAGAGGTCGGAAACCTTATTCCATGGCATGTCCACCTTGGTTGGGCAGAAGCAGGGAGTCTGATGTGATGGTTGATGAAGTGAGAAGGTATCTCAAAAAGAAAAAGAGTGAATGGGTTATGCGGGAAAACAAGAAGAGAGGAAGAAAGGAATTGCGTGTGGAGTGTGGTGACTGGGTGAGGATAAGGAAAGGAGTGGTAAAAAAGAAGGGAGACATGTTGTACTCCGACCCAGTTAGAGTTGTGGCTGTATTGAAGGGTGCAGTGCGAGTGGCTGGTGGCCAAGTTTGGAATAAAAATAGAGTGGCCACAGTGAAGAGGGGTGATGTGTGAAATGTATTGTTTGCGGAGGAGCTTTATAAAAGAAAAAGAAAGGGAGATGTGTTATGATGTTGCTGTTCGTATAGCAGCCTAAGCTACCTGGCATGATAAAGCTGGGTTGAATGGAATGTTATATGCCTCTGGTTCTGATGAGGTCATAGAGTGTGCAATGGAATGCGGTACTCTGAGTGTTCTAAGTTTGTCAGTTGATCTTGCTTAGTGTTTCTGTAGGGAGCCCATGTTGATGTTGGGGGTCTTTTCCCTAGTTAACTTAAATAAACCTATTTCTGAAGACTTACCTGTGCCTGTCGATGTCTTTGCAACAAAAATATCGAACACTGGTTATAAAAATACTGTCGCACTATGATGTATTTAACTGAGATGCAGACAGATAAACTTGGCACATTTCCGTTTTGGCTATGCTAATCAGGTTTGTCAGTGTGAGCAGTACACACTGATCTGAGGCGGAGAGATGTCCGTCCAAAAGGTTTCACGATCTCCAAGTAGCAGCTCAGTGACTGCATCGATCAGTTTGCAGTGAAAAAGTGCATCAAAGACTTTGATGCGTTTTCTCACTGCAAAACTGACAGATGAAGTCACAAATTACAGTAGTGGGGACAACGTATTTAACAGAGGCAATCGATCACTGTTTTAAAGTGATGCTGTTGCACTGCTGAAGCCCCGTGGAGCTTTGTTAAAGGACGAAGAACATGTCAATCAAAACCAGTGCAGGTGGAAGTGAGATACCTATTTCATTTCTTTCATGAAAGCATCCAAGAGCGGAAAGGGAAGAAGGGTAATGAGCATGCATACAGATTGCTTGAAACATTCCCTTTGGTTTCTCAGATCAGAATTGATCTTGTTTGAAAACAATGTATTTCCTCTGTGAGATGCTCGTTACTCATTTTCTGAATATGAGAATGTTGCTAGCCCTGAACTCTTTGTAATCTGTTTACTAATATTCGGATAGAACATATGACTGCATGGATTTGTGCGTGCATGTATGTGTGCGTGAGAGAGTTTTTTTTTTTTAAAGGGTGCAATTGTGCAAGTGACTGCATGTCTGTGTGTGTGTGTGTGTGCGTGTCTGTGTGTGTCTGTGTGTATCTTCCCTGGTGCAAAAGAGCCCCCCTTTTGCCATGTGCACTGCATGGGAGGGAACCATGCCTTGAGACACAGAAACGTGGTTCACAGGGGATATGGCTTTTTTTGGACAAAGCAAATACAAGCATGCACCTTCAATGAAAGTCAGAACGAGTGTATTCTTACAGATAGAGTACTGGCATTGCTGGGCAAAGCCAGTACAAGTGTGTTTTTACAGTGGCTGGTACTGCTGAGCTGGCATTACTGGCCTTGGCATTATTGGGAAAACCAGATTGGTTGTGTATGTACAATTGTAATACTGCCTTTGTGTTTATTGGGCAAAGTCAAAACAGGTGTGCTCTTACAGATGTTGTACTGGCATTATTAGACAAAGCCAAGCCCAGCATGTACTTAGAGTGGCTGGAACGGAAAAGCTGGCAGTAATGGTGTTGGCCTCAATGAGAAATACCATCATGGGTGTATCGAGTTACAGAACCGGTATTATTGGGCAAAGGAAAGACAGAGTGCCTACCATAGCTGGCAATGCTGCACTGTTGGTCAAACCAACATGGCTGTGTTTTACAGTTATAGTACTGGCGTTGCTGTGCAAAGCCAAGACAAGTGTTCTCTTCTTGCACTGGCTGGTGCTGCCAGACTGGCAGTAATGGCCATGGCATCATTGGTCAAAACAGTCATGGGTGTTTTATTAAAGTACAGGCCTTATTGGGCAATGCATAGACCGTGTGTTCTTACAGTAGCTCTTACTGTGTGGCTGGCACTACTGGCCTTGACATTTCTAGGCAAAACAGTTATGGGTGGGTGCTCCTATAGGTAGTGCACTGACATTATTGAGCAAAGCCAAGGCAAGTGTGTTCTTTCTGTGGTTGGTGGTACTGCATTATTGGACAAAGCCATCACGAGTGTGTTCTTAGAGTTCCAGTTCTGGAGGTTTTGGGTGAAGCCAATACAAGTGTCTTATACTGTTCAACAGCACTATTTTATTTGGCAAAGTCATCATGGGTGTGTTCTACTTACAGTGCAAACGTTGGAAAATTATCCTGTGTACTATTGGGGGACCTGGCAGCTGGTGAATTGTTTTTTCATATTTTACCCTACACAACCAGTTGTAAATTGTGTGCCTGCTTACCTAACTTTTCACCAGGGGTGTTGCTAGGTTTGTGAAAGATCCCGGGCTAGAGCCCATGGCAAGTTTAGATGTCACATAACTATATCATATAAACACACATGCCAAGTTGTGCTTTCAAGCGTTAATATTGCATACTATACTGCTCCTCACTTGGAAGTACTGCTAACATGTAGCTATACTGCCACTCTAACGAGTGAACATTCATCCAGTAGTGCTAGGTAATGCTGAATACGGTTATAGAAGACAAAGAAAAGCCTTTGGACAGGACAGTCAAAGACTTACAGTGGATTGAAAAAGTGTGTTTAAGAAGCAGCAGGAGAGCTACCTGTTTGCCACATTAACCATACAGTTGCTTGCTGCTGGTTGTTGGGCTGACAAACTGACAAGGGGTAGCTAGTGGGCTTTAAAAGTGGTGGTACATAATTAACTTAATTACAAAATGTATCGAGCAAGCACAGCAAGCAAGCCTGAACTTGACCTGGTGGCTATTGCTGGTGCACACCTGTGAGCATTTTCTTTAAAAAACCCAGTCAAAATCACACATATTTCTGCATGATTTTTCCAAAATAACCAGAAAAGTGCATATGTTTCTTAGCGATCTAAAGGTTTGCAGAATTATACTGCTAATAAACTGCATCCAGCGGCATGCAGGTGGGATACAAATCAATATAACATAACTAACAAATGAAAAGCATTTCCAATTCCAACATAGCTTTTTAAACAATGAAATGTGTGGCTTTATTCCATTACCGCACGAGTTGCATTTAGTAGAAATACAGTATGGACAGAACATACTACGGTAAAAATGAAAGACTAATTTCCATTTCCAACATAGATTAGCCAATTTTTGTTAATACATTTAAATTCAAAGATACATAATAGGATTCTTTGCAACAACTGTGAATTGTGCACAGATAGTGGATTGGGCTCCAATACAAACCAATTAAAACAAACCATGTCAAATATAGTTGAACAAACTGTATAATATCACAATCTCAAATAACTTAATTTACCATTTTAACGAATAAAGGTAAGTGCTTGTCTTTGTGCGTGCCTTCCAGCAAACGATCAACAATAGCATCATCAGAAACTGATTACAGCACTCTTCTCTCTACTGGAAGTAGTATAGCAAGGTCCTGTAATCTAGATTGCCCCGTTGTACATCTGAGCCAATTGTGAAGTCTCTGCAAAGCACTGAGAGATCTCACACTGCTCACTGGTGCAGTTAAAGCAATTTGAATCATTGTTTAACAGTTGGAAACTGTCATGATCTCTGCTTCCAAAAGGTCAGGGTTTTCCCAACTCCCTTGGAAGCAGATCCATAACCCAGGTTCCGAGTGCCAACCAGTCCCAATTGGGACCTTTTGGACCCAGTCCTGGCGCCAGTGGCACCAGGCTCATAAATATGCCCAGTCCCAGCGCTGGAAGCGCCGGGCTCATAATGCTTGGGTGGACTTCCCTGCAGCAGACCATGCTGCTTACTTGCCTGCCAGTTGAGCCTCTGATCCTCTTCTGTTTGGAACTACTTTTCCTGTTGGGTGGGGCTGGAGCCACTCCCTAGATTCAGAACACTGGAACTCTTCTGGAAGGCAGGAACTCTTTTCTTACCAGGAACTCTTTTCTTACTTAGGCGTGGCTGTGGAAGGAGACACCTAAGCACTACAGGAGGCTATTTAAACCACACCCGGTGGATGAATCTTGCTTTGCGTTATTCTGCACCCTCTGCAGCAGAACGCTCATCGTGTCTTCTGCATCCGGTCCTGGGCCTAAGGAAAAAGGCTTACCATCCTGAATCCAGTCTTCAGCAACACCTATAAAGACAAGAAAGAACAGGTTAGCATTCCGGCATCTGAAAGGCAAAGGCTTACCTAATCTTCGTGCGCTCCGGAGGTCTTCACACTGCATTCCGGCATCTGAAAGACAAAAGCTTACCAACTCTTCGCACGCTCCGGAGGCCGTCGGCGCTGCATCCCGCATCTGAAAGACAAAACAAGGTGCGTTTAAAGACATTGGGGAACTTTAATACTCACGTGCCATTACTCCTTTCCACATCTAACCCAGTGGGTATCCCGGCACCCTGCAGCCGCTCCGAACTTGTACCTGCAAAATAAAAAGACAGTTAGAGCGCATCGTGAAGCTGGCAACAAGCGCTTACTTACGTGCTTCCAGGCGCTTCTATCCATCACACGGGCTCCATCTTCAACTCACTTCAGCCCGTCATCCGCCATCGCCGGAACCCTGCAAAACAAGAGACATCATTATTAAAGACTTTAAAGACATTTGAGTTACTCGAAACTTACTGTTCGTGCAGTAAACGACGGACAGCAGTCCTCTGAAGTCAAGAGGCCTGCGCTACCTATCCAGTGAAGAAACTGGTTACAGCACCCTGCCCCGAGGCAGATGGAGAGCTCGGCATTCACTTACCTAAGGTGAGAGCGTTAACCTTTGGGGGTCTACAGGAGAGGTGAAGGGGAAAGAGATAGGAACACCCCAATAACCCTAGTTCATTAACCCCGTATTTTCTATCTGCAGACATCTTACTCTGCACGTCAGGCATACAGGGCACAGAGGTCCAGCCCAAAGAGCCAACCGGATGCTGCACATCACCTTTGAAGATACGGTAGTCGCCCATCAAGACCGGCGCCTCTGCGAGAATCAGGTGAGCGTTACAGAACGCAAAGCCTACCGCAAAACTCTCGCCCAGGCGCTATGGAAACCTCGGATACTGACCACCTAGCCCGGTTACTTGGGGAACTAAGGGCAGAAGTGCATGCAGCTCGTCAGGAAACGAACGCTCTAAGAAGGGAACTAATTATTTCCAAGGAGAGAACAGATGATCTTGCTAGACAATTGCTACAGTCACAAGCCGGACAGACCCCGCTACCCGCATCAGGGGCAAATCTTCCTTCAACATCCTCTATGAATCCAGTGCAGATCAACCTACCTGGGGATGTACCTCTGGCTCCGCCCGAACGATTTTCTGGTGACCCAAAGAGGTTTGCGATATTTATCAATCAGTGCCGGTTGCACTTCTTATGCCGGCCAGCAGCCTTTCCAACTGATCAAGCTAAAGTAGCTTTTGTACTTTCGTACCTTAGTGGCAATGCGGCAGACTGGTCGATCCCTCTAGTTAATCAAGATGATCCGGTTCTCCATGATTTTCAAGCCTTTCAGCTTAGTATGGAAAAACTGTTCGCAAGACATGCACAGGGGCAGGCCTTGGACAATGAGCTTCTTTTGTTGCGACAGGGTAATCAAGACCTTTTGGCTTATATTGCATCTTTCAATAGACTAATAGTGGAAACTCAATGGCCTGAGGACAAAAGGATTATGCTGTTTTATAGAGGTCTACGTGGAGAGCTCAAAGACGTTTTAGCCCAAGTAGTGAATCCCCCACAAGACTGTTCGGATTATATAGACTTGGTCATTCAAATAGATCACAGACTGCAGAACAGGAAGGCCGATCGTTCCAAGTTTGATGCTCGAGTATTTTCCAAACCGCCAACACCTTCCAAAGGAGTAGACTCCGGGGAACCCATGCAAATAGGGGGTCTGAAAGGTCCTCTAACACAAAGGGAGCGGGAAAGGAGAAAACAGTTGCAATTATGCCTATATTGCGGAAACTCAGGGCACTTTCTTCGAGACTGTCCGGTGAAACCTGCCAAGAAGGCAGCAGGAGCTGCAGTTACCACAGTTACAAACTCTGAGCAGGGAAACGACCTCGCCCGACAAGAATAGAGGTCCTCTTGCCGAGCGTGAAAACCAGTTCCGTGACCTCGCATTTCGTGATACCTATGGTCCTCATTGGCCCTGATAATCCGGATCGATTACATGCAATTGAAGCTTACGTCGACAGCGGTGCCATCGGCAATTATGTGGATCATGAAATGGTTTTGAGGATGAATCTAACTCTTTGTCCCAAGGCTGTAAAGGACGTCATTACTACGGTGGATGGTACGGAGATAGCCTCCGGGCCAGTAACGCATACCACTCAAGAGGTGACGCTAGTAAGTCAAGATGGACACCATGAGAAGATCGTGTTCGATGTGATCAAGGCCCCTCAGTTCCAGATTATTCTAGGAATACCTTGGTTAGAGAAACACAATCCTCTGATCGATTGGCGAGCAAGAACGGTCCAGTTTCCAGAATGTGTCTCTACTTGTCACCCTCCACCTGGTGTTGCACTGGCAGCAATTTCTTCAGAGACTCCCCAGTTACCTCCCGAATACCTAGAATACCAAGATGTTTTCCGGAAGGAGCAGGCTAACTCTCTACCTCCTCATAGGTCTTATGACTGCCAGATAGACCTGATACCTGGATCTACTCCTCCTTGTAGTAGAATTTATGCCCTCACTGAGCCTGAGAACCTTCACCTTCGACAATACCTGGATCAATACCTGGCAAATGGGTTTATTCGTCCTTCCAAGTCCCCTGCCTCTTCAGCTTTGTTCTTCGTTCCAAAAAAGGAAGGAGACCTTAGAACTTGTATCGATTATCGCTCCCTGAACCAGATCACCGTTAAGAATAGATATCCGTTACCTTTGATCCCTGAACTCCTGGACCAAGTCAGAAAAGCATGCATATATACAAATCTGGATCTTAGAGGAGCTTACCACTTGGTACGAGTAAAAGAGGGCGATGAATGGAAGACGGCCTTCCGCACCAAGTATGGGCTATTTGAATATCAGGTCATGCCCTTCGGACTTTGCAATGCCCCGGCCGCCTTTCAATATTTTATGAACAATGTCCTCAGAGAGCTCATAGATGTGTGTGTTGTTGTTTACATCGACGACATTCTCGTTTATTCTTCATCGGAATCTGAACATCGGAAACACGTGAAAATGGTCCTCGAAAGATTGCGTCAACACAAACTTTTCGCTAAGTTGGAAAAATGTGTTTTCAACGTGACTGAAGTTGAATTCTTGGGATTCATATTATCACCTGGCGGAGTGCGTATGGATTCAAAGAAGGTCGATGCAGTTCTCAAATGGCCATCACCATCCTCCGTAAAAGGTGTGCAAAGCATGTTAGGCTTCGCTAACTTTTACCGCAGGTTTATCCCCGAGTTCTCTCGAATAGTCCAGCCCATCACTGCCTTGTTAAAGAAAAACAAACGTTTTGAATGGTCTACCGAGGCGGAAGAAGCTTTCCAGGATTTATCTCTGCACCAATCTTAAAACACCCTCGCCCCGAACTCCCCTACATCGTGGAAACTGATGCTTCAAGCCTTGCCATGGGGGCAGTTCTATCACAAAAGGACCCGGTAACCAATCAGTTGCATCCCGTGGCATTTTGGTCCCGCAAATTCTCGCCTCCTGAAGTCAATTACACGATTACTGACAAGGAACTTCTGGCTATCAAGTCTGCCTTTAAGGCTTGGCGGCATTATCTGCTGGGGGCCCGACACACCGTTACTGTGATTACGGATCACCGAAACCTGCAATATTTGAAAACCGCAAAAGCCCAATCCTCTAGACAACTCCGTTGGGCATTATTCTTTGCCGAGTTTGACTTCATAATTACCTATCGACCTGGTACAAAGAACGGTAAAGCCGATGCCCTTTCTCGGATGGGAGTGGAAGAACACTTGATCAACCCTAAACCTGTACCAATCATTCCCGAACAAAGAATTCTGGGTGTAATCGCCACAGAATCCATAGAGGAAGTTAAGGATAAAGCCAGGCAACTTGTAACTCCAGCAGACATACAGAATTGGCATCTGCAGGGAAAGGACTTTGCAGTAAAGGACAACTTATTGTATTTCCAAGAACGATTATACCTACCCAGCACAGATTTACAGAAAAAAGTAATCTCTTGTTATCACGACTCTTTAATGGAAGGTCATCCCGGTATAGCCAAGACCTCAGAAAAGATCAAGCGCTACTTCTGGTGGCCGTCTTGGAAAAAAGATATCAGAGACTTTATAATGTCCTGTGGAGTATGCGCCCAAAACAAGAATCAAAAGGAAAGACCAGCAGGCCTCTTACGCCCTATTGACATCCCACCTCGCCCTTGGCATACGCTTTCTATGGACTTCATCACCGATCTACCTCCATGCTCCGGATACAATACGATTCTAGTAATCGTGCACTTATTCTCCAAGATGGCACATTGCATTCCGCTCAAAGGCTTGCCAACAGCAGCAACTCTGGCCCGAGAATTTCTCGAAAACATCGTCCGACTGCACGGTTTTCCTTCGGTTCTAATTTCGGATCGAGGTAGTCAATTTATTTCTCATTTTTGGCGAAGTTGCTGTCGGTCGGCTCAAATTGATGTGAGACTATCGACCAGTCATCACCCTCAGACCGACGGACAAACCGAGAGGACCAATCAAACTCTGGAACAGTATTTACGCTGCATGCTGCAACAAACTGAAAAAACTTGGAAAGATATCCTTTGGATAGCCGAGTATGCCTACAATAACTCTGTCCATTCGGGAACTGGGAAAACCCCGTTTTTTCTTTTGTACGGCAGTCACCCTCGAACCTCGGAGTTGGATCCCCTCCAAGATCTTGAAACACCAGCAGTAGACTACCTGCATTCTACAATCACCCAAGCCTTTAAGGAAGCTGTTTCTCACCTTCAAAGGGCTAAAGAACAATACAAGAAAGGAGCAGATCAACATCGGAAGGAAGCCCCTCACTATCAAGTAGGGGATCAAGTCTGGTTATCCACCAAATATCTATCTCTAAAAGGGCCACGCACATTCAACCCAAGATACCTTGGTCCCTATTCCATCACTACCATAGTAAACCCAGTAGCGGTCAAGTTGGACTTGCCCCCGCACATGAAGATACATCCGGTCTTCCACGTCTCTCTATTAAAACCCGTGCAACCTCAAACCCGACTAACCAAATCTCCAAAACCTATCCTAGTTGATGGAGAACTCGAGTTTGAAGTCAAAAGCATTCTGGACTCCAAGATCTCCAAATCTAAACTATTCTACCTAATTGACTGGAAAGGCTACGGCCCCCAAGAGAGATCCTGGGAACCTGCTGAATATGTCCACGCTCCTCGCCTAATCAAAAGATTTCACCGAACATTTCCTGACAAGCCAAAACCCCCGGAGAAGCCCGGTTTGGGAGGGGCCTTGAGGGGGGGGTACTGTCATGATCTCTGCTTCCAAAAGGTCAGGGTTTTCCCAACTCCCTTGGAAGCAGATCCATAACCCAGGTTCCGAGTGCCAACCAGTCCCAATTGGGACCTTTTGGACCCAGTCCTGGCGCCAGTGGCACCAGGCTCATAAATATGCCCAGTCCCAGCGCTGGAAGCGCCGGGCTCATAATGCTTGGGTGGACTTCCCTGCAGCAGACCATGCTGCTTACTTGCCTGCCAGTTGAGCCTCTGATCCTCTTCTGTTTGGAACTACTTTTCCTGTTGGGTGGGGCTGGAGCCACTCCCTAGATTCAGAACACTGGAACTCTTCTGGAAGGCAGGAACTCTTTTCTTACCAGGAACTCTTTTCTTACTTAGGCGTGGCTGTGGAAGGAGACACCTAAGCACTACAGGAGGCTATTTAAACCACACCCGGTGGATGAATCTTGCTTTGCGTTATTCTGCACCCTCTGCAGCAGAACGCTCATCGTGTCTTCTGCATCCGGTCCTGGGCCTAAGGAAAAAGGCTTACCATCCTGAATCCAGTCTTCAGCAACACCTATAAAGACAAGAAAGAACAGGTTAGCATTCCGGCATCTGAAAGGCAAAGGCTTACCTAATCTTCGTGCGCTCCGGAGGTCTTCACACTGCATTCCGGCATCTGAAAGACAAAAGCTTACCAACTCTTCGCACGCTCCGGAGGCCGTCGGCGCTGCATCCCGCATCTGAAAGACAAAACAAGGTGCGTTTAAAGACATTGGGGAACTTTAATACTCACGTGCCATTACTCCTTTCCACATCTACCCCAGTGGGTATCCCGGCACCCTGCAGCCGCTCCGAACTTGTACCTGCAAAATAAAAAGACAGTTAGAGCGCATCGTGAAGCTGGCAACAAGCGCTTACTTACGTGCTTCCAGGCGCTTCTATCCATCACACGGGCTCCATCTTCAACTCACTTCAGCCCGTCATCCGCCATCGCCGGAACCCTGCAAAACAAGAGACATCATTATTAAAGACTTTAAAGACATTTGAGTTACTCGAAACTTACCGTTCGTGCAGTAAACGACGGACAGCAGTCCTCTGAAGTCAAGAGGCCTGCGCTACCTATCCAGTGAAGAAACTGGTTACAGCACCCTGCCCCGAGGCAGATGGAGAGCTCGGCATTCACTTACCTAAGGTGAGAGCGTTAACCTGTGGGGGTCTACAGGAGAGGAGAAGGGGAAAGAGATAGGGACACCCCAATAACCCCAGTTCATTAACCCCGTATTTTCTATCTGCAGACATCTTACTCTGCACGTCAGGCATACAGGGCACAGAGGTCCAGCCCAAAGAGCCAACCGGGTGCTGCACATCACCTTTGAAGATACGGTAGTCGCCCAGTCAAGACCGGCGCCTCTGCGAGAATCAGGTGAGCGTTACAGAAACATTAAAGTATCTAAAAGCTTGTACACTTGATCATTGAGAGAATGTGACCTTTCTGTCTTTTTAGCAAAATATGTTTTGGTACACGTGCTTCCTCAGACTTAAATTCTACTTTGTAAGGGTTTGCAATTTCCCCTAAATCCTCACATAGGAAGGTTAGGGAAAGTAGATTGCAAGCCTAAATTCCTCTCTTCATCTCTTCTTTGACACTGGAGAACTGATGTTCTAGTTCAGAGATCATCTGATCCAAGCAAGGGAAAAAAACTTTGTTCTAAAGTCATTCTTTTCTACTGACATGTTCCCGAGAAGAACTTTGCTCAACCACAAAGTTTTCTGTGCTATTTTGCTTTTTTCTTCGTTCCGCTACTATTTCCTCACCTTCAGTGTTGGTATCTCTGAGCAACTGCTAAATCTAGAGTTTCTTTTTGGAGGATTATGTGGAAGCCCTCTGTGGTAGTTAGCAAAGACTGGAACATAAAGAGACAAAATACTATTGACCATTTTATTTACTTTAAAAATAAACCAGTTGCTATATTGGATTTGGTTTCTGAAAGGCACTGATGGATAGCTCGGAAGTTTGTTATCAGTGCATTTACAGAGAGTACCTGACAAGACCAGTGCATGTCTGAAAGCTGGACAAGCTGACCTTGTTTTAGTCCCAGAGTGTTTGGAACCGCTTTGAATTCATGGTGATGAATAAGAGAAGTACTAAAACATCTATATAGATTTTCCATTGTATTGAAGAAATCTTTGGCATCCTTTACTGCTTTGCAGGTGGGACATAGCACACAGTTAATTAAGTTCATGGGCATAACAATGAACATTAATAGCTTCTGGATGGTATTTCTTCAACTATGCCTGCACACAACCATTTACTCCACTCATAGGAGCTGCACCAACTGAGGTTTGAGCAACACATAATATACTATCTATTCCCCGCATTCCTGTAAAGATTATGTGTTAGCACCTGAATTAAAATCTTCCAATTTCCTGAAACCTAAAAATGTTTGTTTAATTTCATCACTTATTGGTAAAACAAAGCAACACAAATTGCCAATTGCTCTTTGGGATAATCGCTTGCCTCGTCTGCCATTATTGCATACATGTCAGAAGCTTTCAGCTCATTTATTATTTTACATGTCACTTCCTCAGAGCAGCACTGGATGATTTAATTCTGAGATGATGGGGAAGTTTAGGTAGCATTGTCAAGAGGTTTATACTTTTTAAGAAAATGGTAAAACTTAGAAAGTACATTCAAGAATTCTAGTAAATGTCCTTTGTTCTCACTATCCTCTGAATCATCATGCCCCCTAAATGAAATACCTTGTTTGCCAATGAGCTTTGTTAAGCCACAATACAGAGAAGACAGTCTCGTCTTTCTTTGATTTGAAGTCCACTGCCTGTTTGCATCTGATCAACTACATTGCCATGCACAAGAGCATCCTTGTACATTGCCCATGCCAACATACTTGGTTTGTGTGCTGCTGTCATTTAATGGTCTTTATATGAATCTAAGTCACGTTTCCAGTTTTTTCCACTAATACATAATGAATCTATGTTTAACTAGTTATGTTTTGACATAGAATGTCTACAAGCAAAACAAAAAGAATGTGTCTCACACGCTAGTCCCTGGGGTTCTGTCATCCAGCTGACCAGGACACGGCCATCGCTTTTGGAACCAATTCCTGGGGGTGGACCAGTGCGGGAGGATCACCTGGGTGAGGGGTCTTCAGGGAGTGAGAGACGGGATGGTGTGACGTGGTATCCCATTCCCTGTAACACCTTTACCCCATCCTACCAGGTAAAATACTAGGAACTCGACCCCCCCCCCTTTGACAACACAAACACTTTCTCACAGACAGCCCGCTATGAGAGAAAATGAACCAACACCCGAGCCGCATACCTGACGTGTCCTAATACAATGATCAGGCAGGGTCAGGCAATTACTGACCATCACGCACACTTGACTTCCATTACACTTCACCACATGGATAAAAGGTGAAGCACGAGAGCACACTCTGAGCGAGGCAAAGCACATGAGGTAACAGCGGTTCCAAGATGGCAGTTTAACATGAGGAGGAAGATGCCGAAACCGAAGGGGATCACAAGAAGGAAAGTTCCCTTGCCATTTTCGACAAGGAACCATTGCTTTCATGAAACCTCGAGAATAGAAAGCATAAGACCAGTAATCCAGGCTGAGGAATCCTGAATTGTGTGTCTGGGGCCCTCCCGCGTCGATAATCAAGGCGGGGAGAATCGCCAGATGCTGTGGTACTGTCCTTGGCTCCAACAAGAAAGCAGCGTCAATGAAATTAACATAGCCGGTGAGTTGGTCTGTGTTGAAGCCAAGGTTGCAAGTGGCAAAATTGGATGGCAAGCGCTGGATCTGAGAACATTAAGTGTAACGTGTGTGATAACCAACGAGAGTAAAGTTAAACTGCAGATGAGTGATTAAACCTTGAAGCCAAAATATATGATACATTTGACAAAGTGCTCTGGCACCGTGCGCGTGCTCAATCGAAGGTCTCTGTAAGGTGTCCAGCTGAGAGTTGACAAAAGTGAAAGAGTGGCAAAGGATTGTGAATCGAAGGGGTGCTGCAACCGGTCAAGCAAAATCCTGTGCACAATTGAAAGTCTTCGATATTGATACAGTAAAGAAAGTTGATGGCAAAATAGGTAAAGTTGGTCCGAGTCCGGCAGAGGGATACTGATTGAAGATTTCGTGTTAGAACGGATCTGAGCCCGGCAGAGAGTGGGATTTGGGGTGGAACGGGGAGTCACCCGAGAAATACTAAGAAAATGGTGTATATGTGAAAAACGCATGTTTTAAAGAGGATCTGAGCCTAGCAGAGGGGATCCAAGGTGAACAGTAAATCACCTGAGAAAAGTGTGTGTAGGAGAATACTGAAAGTAAAGGAACTTTGTTATTTGTTTGTTGCATCAGACCCTCTCAAAGAAGAGACTTTTGAACGCCTAAGAGATTTTGGTACACAAAGCCGTGATGTTGGAGTTTTGAACGGCACCCTCGTGCTAGAGAGGCGAGAGACTGTGCTAAGGTCGAGTGTGCCGCCTTATCCTGTGCTGAAAACATGGGGAAGGGAAATAAATGGCTTGAATATCCTGACATATCATTTCTTGAACTCTTTTACATAACATTGTTTCCCATAATATTTGTATTTAGAATTAAAGGATTGGGAATAGGTTTATTAGTGTAGGCCCTTTTAGTTTGACAAGGCACCACTAGGACGGTGTTATTATTTGATGGTCAAAGCTTGCACCCAACTATATATTTAGGATTAGATAGGCCTTTTTCAAACCCAATGAAGGTTCAATAAACACCCTTGAAATGTGGTCACTTGTGTCTGTCTTACTGTTGATAGCATACCTTCCTTACACAAGCCAGATGCAATCTTTAGTACCAAAACCAGATGCGTCATTCAATGTCATGACCGGTCAGGGAAGATCGGGGAAGCTTGGTGGTTATCCGTAAAGTTGTATGGACTACATGATGCACAGCCAAACTGCATTAGAATCTATGGAGCTCATTAGATGTGAATTCCCACTATCACATGAAGAGTCCGCCACTTTTCACCTTGTATACTGACCACCTCATAGCTGTGGCACCTTCATGTACAAAATCACTGACCTAATCTATTCTGCCTCAGCCACCAACTCTACGAACAGCTTCCTCTGGGACTTCAACCAGCCTAGCACCCAGGCAACTAGAAAAAACAAGGGATGCTCTCTTTAGCTCAGCAGAATGCATGCACGCAAAATGTGCAAATGCCAACGCACATCAGGGAGAACAGACTTGACTATATGCTTTCCTCTTCACCTTCTCATCAAATGCTTCAACCCGATCCCACTCTAATGAACATGTTGCAATCCCATTCACTTTATTACACCCCCCTCTCTACCCATAAAAGACAAGGCAAATCCACCAGGCATGCACGTCACTCCTTCAAAAAGGTTCCGAGGGGAAGCATTGGAAATCAGCCTGACCAACTTCTCTGCCATCACCACCAACGACAGGAATACCTCGAACTGCTAAGCCCTGGTATACTGGAACACCATCCCGGTGGCAATCAGGATCACTTCAATGGCTGTGCAGTTCAGGAGAGAACTGAAAACCCAGCTCCTCTGAGAACTCCTAGGTAGGACTTGGGCAACTATCCCATGCTATACCACCACTCCCCCATTGTAAAGTGCCCTCCTGCCCCCTGAACTCTTGTACAGCGCTTTGTTGCTCTCCATCTAGATTTACGTTATGTCCCCATCACCAAAAATCAATGAGAAACCAAGCATTAAAAAAACCAATCTGCTGGCAAAATAATGTACTAAAAATGTAACCAATTAATCTAATTTTTCAGTCACCTAACTCTGCACACGCTCACCAAATTGCCAACGCAAATGTCTAAAGAAAACTATCAACACACACCAATACAGTAATAACTTTACACCTCTTCAATCAACTCGTTAAACACATCCACTGGTCCAAACACTAAGATCCTTCCCTGACTCCCAGGCATTACATCTTGAAACAAAATAACTACAGGGATATAGATCACAATCCACCTAGGGAACACACCGGGAAAGATGCTAGTTCTTGGTTCTACACGCACCAACAGTTTACAGCTGGTCTTTTCCCTCTACTCCAGGAACCACCACACCCCCTGTTTCCATTTAATTTAACACACATACAAATACAAGGTTAAACCCAGAGGTGTTGCTAGGTCTGGAAAATATCCGGGGCTACGCTAATGTTGGGACTGTTCGGACTCGGGGCTAGCTAGCCTTTTAGTTATATCCCTGAAGCTTCTATCGGGGTCTAAAATCAAAAGACCTGGGGCTATAGCCCCCTCACCCCTGCTCCCCCTAGCAACGGCTCTGGTTAAACCCAAGATGCATGGACTTTAAAAACCGTCCATTGCTAATAATGTTTGCCTCATTTGACGCACATGGACGGACGACATTTGTCAAGATGTTTTCAGGCACAGGCACCCAAAACTGGAATGTTGGGTGTAAATTCATTCAACAGATGGGTGGCTTGTCCAGAATGGACGACGGGACAACCACCACTCATTCTGGACTAGCCAAGCCAGCCCAGTGAAAATACTGAGCGTTCGCACAGCTGCTTGCTGCACCTGGTTTCCGTTTGGCAGTTTGGATTCCTCAGTCTGCATGCCCAAGGAGTCTGCAGCAGGCCACGGCCAGTGGGCCATGGACACAGTAATGAGGAAGAATCCCATTGCGCATTACTTAGAAACATACTGATATTTAATATGGCATCTGTGAAGCTATGAAATTAAAATGATAGTACTGAACTGATGCGAGATATAGCATAAAAAAACTCGAAATTCTGTGAAAAAAAACTTTTGCTGAAGTGATGTTAAGGTGATCGTCTAAAAAGCAACAAACCCCTGGAAATTTGGCAAGTGTTGGAAGCTATGCCACCTTAACTCTGAGCCACACAGCTGAGCAAACCATGAGCACACTGATGCCATCAGAGATGATATCACTTACGGCATTGTTGGAAACCAGAGTACACTGATGACATTACAAAATGCATCAAGGAAAACTACCCATCACAGTAAATTATTCTCTTGGTCCAGCTCAAGGCATATAACATATAGGTAATGCCAGAACACTAATCATACAACAGCTATTTTAATGTCACCACACTATCACCTCTGCTAATATTTGAATAGTCGTTGAATGTATACTTTCTTTTTCCATGCAATGTAAAGCTCTTTCTATTTCAGGACTATTCAGACTACGGTCTGCCAGAGGGCCATTTACCCCACAGCGCATCACAGCAGCTGTAACGCACTATACAAATATCAAGTAACATAACATATCGGTGCATTCAAACAAAATGTATTACACCCACAGGCCAGTTAAGGGAATATTCTGGCCACGAGTGGCCAGGTACAGTGGCTACTTTGGGTGGCTTGGCTTCAGCCTTTTAGCGGGGGCAATATAGCAACAGGATATAGCTCTAATATATGTGCTCTAGTTTCAAGTGTTGTCATTGATGATGTTATAAGTGATGCAAACATAAGTGATGCCATCCGTGTGCTCATGGGCTGCACAAAAGTAACAGTGGCGTAGCTTTCAACATTTGCCGAATTTAAGTGTTTCCTTGTGTTAAACCAAATTATTAAAACGAAAGTTGTTCAAAGGAACATACAATTTATGAAAATGTCATCCCCTCAGTTCTCCAAATGTACAAAGCACATCATTACTTCCTCACCAAGAGTCAATTATCACTCTCCAAAAGTCTAATGGCAAGTGCACATTTTAGGTAATCTACACGAAGATGTAAAGAAATTAAAAACATAGTAGTAAATAACAAATGCAACTTAAAATTCAAAAGTAAATTATTAATCACCGGCAAATGGGAATAAGTTTGAAAATAATTAGAGAAGGGTGAGGTTAATGTCAGGGAAGCATCAGCATAGAGCAAAGAAACGTGGCTAACAAGGGATGTGACACCATTTTCCATCAGTCAATGGAATAGAACTTGATCGACGATTCAGTAAAACATTTTCCTAAATGTTGTACGCTGCATTTAGGTGAAACGTATCAAACCGTATTTTCATTATCAGAACATGCAGTAAAATGAATGCAATTAGTTTGCATTTCTGTGGAATGTATAAAGATGAAATTAAATAAATGTGCCCAAACCAGGGAAAGTGAGGCTTGACTGGTGCATGCAAAGCTGCGAGTACCATACTTTAATGGCAGAAAATGACAAGTTGATATTTGGGGGAAAATAAGTTTATAACCTGGTTACAGGGAACAGCATATCTGCCTGAAAGAGTGTTGCAATTACAGCGACATTATATGATTAGTTAAACAGTTTGGTTTTCAACATTGTCCGGAATAGTGTGTAGGATTTCTCATTTCTGAGTGCGGTGGGGAGGGCATTCCAGTTTTTGGGAGCTAAGTGTTGAAAGCAGGAGCCGCCTGCTTCGGATCGTTTGAAGGAGGGGACGTAGTTAGGTGTGTTCTGGTGGGTCTAGAGGTAGGGTTGATGGTGATCATCTCTGATAGGTATGGAGGGGCTTTCAGTGCTAGGCATTTGTGGGTAATCGCCATGGATTTAAAGAGAATGCGCTGTTTGACTGGTAGCCAATGTGCATTTTCCCTTGCCTGGGAGATGTGTTCCCTTTTAGGGATGCTCAATGCTGCTCTGAGGGCACTGTTCTGTATGACTTGGAGCTTGTTTAGGTTTTTTGCAGAGTTACCTAGGAAGAGGGCATTATAGTAGTCACTGTTCTGTATGGCTTGGAGCTTGTTTAGGTTTTTTGCAGAGTTACCTAGGAAGAGGGCATTATAGTAGTCAAGCTTGGTGCCAACTGTGGCTCTGGCAATTAATAGGCTGTTTTTTGTGGATAGGAATGGCTTGACAGCGTTGATAATCTTAGTGGTGAGGGCAGCGGAGGAGGCTATGGCATTGACCTGGCGTGTCATCGAGAGTGAGGAGTCAAGGTACAGACCCAAGGTCTTTACTGATGATGAAGCATTGATGGTTGTATTATCGATATTGAAGGTGCTGTATTGAGGGGAGAGATTATTGAGAGTTTCTTTGGTGCCTACCACGAGGATCTCTGTTTTATCTCCTTTGAGACAGAGGCTGTTGGCTGCCATCCATTTTTGGATGGCAGTGTAGATATTGGTTAAGGCTGCAGCATCCTGTTCATAGTTGCCAGTTAGTGGGAGTAAGACTTGTGTGTTGTCGGCATAGTTAGTGTAAGCAATGTCACGACGATCCAAGTCGTTGAAGAGAGGGAGGGTGAATATGTTATACAATGTAGGTGCAGAGCATGAACCTTGGGGGGACCCCAAAATGGATAGCGGTAGGAGTGGCACATGCAGAGTCACAGAAGACTCTGATTAGTCTTCCTTTGAGGAAGGACACAATCCATGCTGTGGCTTGAGGGGAGAAATGGGCATCGTTTATTACTGCTTGCCGAGAATATTGTGGTTGACGAGGTCAAAGGCAGCTGACAGATCAAATAAAAGGAGAAGTGCCGGTTTACCTGTATCCATAATGTCGCCAAGTTGGATCTTGAGATCCAGTAAGGCAGATTCTGTTCCGTGACCTGGGCGGAATCCCAGATTGCCTTTTGTCTAAGATCTTGTTTTCTTACAGGAATTGCTGGATTTGAGTGTAGGCCACTTTATCCAGGATTTTGAGCAAAAAAGGGATTGTGGTGATGGGCCTGTAGTTGTTTGCTATTTCTGGGTCTAGGGAGGGTTGTTTTTAGAAGTGGGTGGACAGACACCTCTTTTAAGCTTTCAGGAACTGTGTTGGCTTTGAAGGAGGCATTGATGAAGGTTTTTAGGAAAGGGTCGAGGGTTTCTGCAAAGTCTTTGATTAATTTAGCTGGGCAGGCATCTCCTTTGCAGTTTGAGGTCTTGATTTTGTTGACAATGTCAATAACTTCCGACTCAGTAACATCCCTGAAGGAGAAGGGTTTAATTATGCCGGTGGTGACTGTTTTTTAGGGGGCTGCTGAGGTGATGAGATTGGAGAGGTTTTTGTGATGGTTGAGAATGTTCTTTTGTAGGAGCTCAATTTTATTTAGCAGTGCCGTTTGTACGCTGGTACATCAAGTTTTGTCTTTTATGATCGCTTGTGATTTGGTGGTTGGAGTGGATAGTTCTTTAAAGATGGCGAAAAGTTCCTTGGATTCAGAGGTGACATTAGCAATTCTGTCGTTATAATTCGTTGTCAGGGAACATGATTTGTTGCTAGTGTTATACTGTGGTTCCTTTGCTGCTCGATTGCAGTTTCTTGATGCAAAGGGGAGGCAATTTATTATTTTACGCTGAGGGCTTTTAATGGCCTCCTGCTGTATGTGGCATGTGCCTGTAAGATCGGTGTAACCCAAGAGACGTATGTATGTTTGGGCTTGGTAAAGCACAGACCAAGTTGGGAAGCAACAGAGCACTGTACAAAAGGGACACACGCAGGGGTTATAGGTAGGGTGCAGGAGTAGCAGATCCGAGGTGGGGGTGCTGCTGAGGAGGGAGAAATAGGGTTGAGTGTTCTTTGAAGGGTATGGTCTTCAGGGCCTTCATGACATATAGAATGGAGGCGGGCAGTCAGAGACAGGGTGCACCACAGGTAAAGGCCTGTCTGATTCCTAAACAGATTAGATCTATTTTATGTGAGGTGTAACTTACTACTTAAGCCTCTAAGATCTATCTTAGCTAGAACTTAGCACTGCTGTCTAAAGCTTTGAGATGGGCATAGCTTTGCCCCTTCAAAATCATGTAGTTAAGAAAGATGTCCATTAAACAATCAAATTCAAATGTCCGTGAAAGAAAAAAAATGAAAGTTATTTGAACGAAAATGACTTTCGTTTTTTTATCCCGTGTCCATTTCTGGAACCCTGCTCTGCCCCACCACCTTACTTATATCTCAGTGGCACACCTTGTTTTGTGCCGCCGACTCCTCAATTCCTCTGCAACGCCGGTTCCCTTCACTTACGTGCATGGGAACCGGAGCCGCAGGGACTTTTTTTTAACGTTATCCTATCAGGGGCAGGGGACATCCCTGCAACCCGTGATGCCATTACAGTGAATAAGGGTGCGGGGACACCCCGCAAACCCTGCTCCCCCTGTTCACTATAATGGCACAGCATGGTAAATTTGTTTCAAATTTTCGGCTTTATGAAATTTTCGTATAGTCGAAATTCAAATCAAGTATACCATGCTGTTTTTTTAATTCGACGGATACCTGCTAAGAAGATTTGCAGTCATATTGCATGACCAAGACTCTACAAAGTGTAACCCACTGCCGTGGGGGAGAACAATTAAAAAGAGGAAATAGAAAAAAAATATATGAAGGATCCTCGCCATGTGATGCTGAGAAGAGGACCCTTCAGAGTAGAAGAAAAAAAAAAAAAAAAGAATGCTTGCAGGAGCGCAAGCAGAGCAGCATTAAACTGAAGAAGCCCAACAGTCACCTCAGAGGGATTGAGCTGGTAGTGTGCTCCGCGATGCTACACCGACCATACTCAGTGTGGGGTGCTGATTGTAATAGGGAGGGGGAACATGCCAAGTCATGGCTGATTCACAGAGCCGCTACTCACCAATACAGGGCATGGACTTGCTATACATGCAGGGCCCCGTTGCCCGAAGGAGCGCTGCATAACTGATTCACTGCCACAGCCAGCCCACTTCATTGGCGTTCCCTGTGTAGACGGGGGAGGGGGGCGCCCAATCTCACTGTCACTTCCCGGGCTGCATTGCCATATGCAGCCCTCCCAGACAGAGGTAAGGGAGCACGGTGTAATTGTTTCAAGCCTGCCCCTTGCTAAGGCAGGTCTTAGACACTACCTGGGTCGCTGCTGGCACACCCAGCCCAGATAGAGCACAAGGACTGGAGCCCCCACGCTGCTGAATACGTTGGGCTGCTTCAGGCATATGCAGCCCAGTCATTAGGAGTTATAGAGACCCTCGTATGGTGCTGGCGAGTTCCTGGGCTGCGTCTGGCCTACGCAGCCCAGCCTTGAAGGAATATGGGTCCCCCCAAATGCTGCTGCCCTGACCGCATAGGAACAGAAAACAAACACCTGCAGCAAGGAAGGACCTTGAGACAGCCCAGGCCAGGCGGTCTCCCAAGTACGTTTTTTTTGTACATGATTTAAAGTGCACTTAAGACTATGTGTGTGTGTATTTTTGGAAAGACATTGCTTTCATATTTTTTAAATGACATTTTTTTAAATGACTCTTTAGCTGTGGAAAATCTTTTTTGTTTGTTTTATGCAGCTGAATATGTATAGAGTTGTATATAGTGTCCTGCAATTCCACCTTTTTATAACAAAAGTTAAAGACTGCTGGTGTACTGAGTGAAAGCAAAGATCTATAGGTAAATACGTGAAGCAACCATACACCAGCATTTCTTTGCCTTTCATTCGGTGCGTTTGTAGCTATTATCACCTGGCGTTTCTTTCCTCGTGGGTTTGGAGGAATTCTAACCTTTGCCTTTCCTGCCCATGTCCGTTGCCTCTCAACGGTGCATCCAGTGGGGTCTTGAGCTCGGCTAAGCGGGCGTTGCTGGAGACAGATAAGAGGCGAGTTAAGTATTTAAAAGTAAGATAAAGTGTATAACAAAGTACACTGCTATGCTCGCCTACACCTTTCTGCCATCAATTGTGTCAGGACCATCCCAAAAAGAATGGGCAAGAAAGAAAAATAAAGTGGGCGGCAGATGCGAAAGCAGATTATTTATGCGTTTCAAATTATGACAGGAAGCCACAACAAATGGGGTACACAGGTTATTTGAACTGTCTGTAAAACCTATCACTTTCAGCCAATATCTTTGGGAAAGTGTGCTGTAAAATGCATCACTTGGTAGCCTTTGTTTTCAAAATTAATTGGGGTGAACCTTCCAAACCAGTTTGAGGGAGCAGCGATGCTTTCTAGATCTGTGCAGGTTTTTGCTGGTGTAGGAGCCAAATGTTTGTTCGCAAGCCTATGATGTTATTGAGGAGACACGGCTGTCCAGCATTCCAACTCTGAAGAGTGCTCCAGGACGACTGGAGCCCCTTGCGAAGCACTTTACCCTCTGGCACCAAAATTTGGCTCTGCCGCTAACAGCCAGCCACATGTCACCTGGGGCTTCAATGATGCTACTCCCCTACCACCTTAGCATGCGATGTAGGGTAACATGACTAAGTGTGCCATTAAGTGCAATACAAGATACCCCCATACATATGTACAAACCCTCTTACCTTACACAAGATCAACTCAACTCCAATTGAACAATGAGTCAGGTTGGTGGGCAAACTGTCCACTGCAACGGGTAGCATTCAACTCCCATTTTTCGTCGCATTGAGGACCATAAAATGAGCAGAACTGAGATGGAATAGAACGTACCTGCTAATTCAACACCCACCGACATTGGGAGTAGCTACAGTTTGTATTACTACTATTAAACGCCAGCCTCACTGGGCAGTCAAGAGATTAATAGCTACGCAGACCATCAGCATCCCGGCAGAGCTGAGGGAATGCAGCATGGGAACAGGGAAGGCAAAGGGGAAATGGTTATTTCCTTTTCCTGTCTCCATTCTTAAAATCTTTAGCAAGATGGTATGCACTACATGTGCCCGTATATGAACTACTCAGGCGTTGCCAAAAAGTAGCTCCTGGTAGCTGTTGGTTTCCAGCTTACCAGGCTCTCTTAGGCCAGAAGTATGAACTAAATAGCTCCCCCACATTTCGAACCCTGCTTGAACTGTCCTGGCCAGTTTGCCCACCTGATGGCAGAAATGAAGAAGTATAACAAAAACCAGCAAATGTTATCCAATCGGACACTGTACTGCAAGCAACTATAAATAATCAGGATGTAGAACGGCGCACAATTGGAACTGGAACATGAAGAGTGTGTTTAAAGGGGCACTGAACTCAGCTGAAATATATATCTGGATTGTATGAAGCCTTATGGCACTGTATCATGGTGGCCCTTACTGTCTCTCAATCTCTATAGAACATACAATGGTAGCAGTGCTTCACAGATTTTGGATTATGAATTGGAAATATATTTTTCTATGACAGTGTCAAGTTACAATTCTTCCATTGAGGTCACTTCTGATATATGAAAATGAACAATAATGTTGCAATGCGCCGTGGATTCTATCCTCATAACAAACGCATTTATTTATTTATTCATTTGTATAGCACACACAAGCCCTGAGGCATCTGGGCGCGGGACAGAACCAGTTACATGTAGCCTGCAGACTGGGTGGCAAACATAATGATACAGAGTGTAGTTACATTACGTATAATATCAAGTTACGTCAGATACAGCAATATCAGGCGTTAAAGCTCGTTAAACAGCCATGTTTTAAGGGCTTTCCGGAAAGACCAGTAGGATTCCTCCGCTCTTAGGTGATGAGGTAGGGAATTCCATTGCTTGGCCGTAATAACTAGGAAACTAGTGCCACCTCCTCTGGCGAGTTTAAACTTTGTTTGAACCAATCTGTGAGTGTAGGGGGTTCTGGTGGATCTGTCAGAGCGAGTCTTGGTAATTCTTTGAACCAGATATGGCGGGGCAGATTTGGAGATTCAGCTATGGGTGATGGTGAGTGTTTTGAAGGTGATTCTTTCGCGGCTAGGGAGCCAGTGGACTGATCTACAGACAGCTGGTATGTGTTCAGATCTAGGGAGGTTTAAGGCAGGTCATAAGGCATTGTTCTGGAATGGTCTGGAGTTTATTTTTTCTATTATGGGCAGAGGTGCCAGGAAACAGGGCCTTGTAATAGTCGAGTCTTGCGCCCACAACTGCACGTGCAATAGTTAGGCAGCTGCCTGTGGAAAGGAAAGGTCTGGCAGCGTTAAGGAGTTTGGTGGATAAGGCTGCTGAGGAAGATATAGCACTAACTTGACGTGTTAGGGAGAGTGAAGCGTCTAGGTACACTCTACAGGTTTTGGCAGCTGGTGAGACTGGGATCATGGTGCCATCAATGTAGAAGGCTGAGTACTCGGGGTCAAGTTTTTTTTAGCACAGCTTGGGGCCCAACAATGAGAAGTTCTGTTTTCTCATCATTGTGGTGGAGGCCGTGGGTTGCCATCCATGCTTGGATGTTGGAGTATGTTGAGGTTGTGTGAACTGAAGGGTGGGGAGTGTGCACAGCCTATATTTATATTCAGTTTCTATAGAATTTTTCAAATTCAATTATATTCACTGCATGGGGTGCAAACCCACTAAAAAGGTGCCTCTGAAAAGCACCCACAGTTCAGACAAATTCCCTTTAGACAAAAAGACAAGACCTTGGCTACAAAGGTATTTGGGAGTGTAGCCCACACCGCTGGCTTTGTAGCCAAGGTCTTGTCTTTTTGTCCGAGGAGAATGTGTCATCCATGTAATTAGTGTATGCTATGCCATGAGAGTCCAGGAAGTCAAAGAGTGGCTTTGTAAATATATTGTAGAGAGTCAGCGAGACGCAAGACCCTTGGGGCGAGGGTGCAGCGCTGGCATTCCCGGAGAATACTTTCATTACTCTGCCCTCAAGGAAGGAGGCGATCCAGGATGCTGCTTCAGGGGAAAAGTTGAGGTGCTGGCATAAGATGTTAGGATCGACTAGGTCGAAGGCTGCGGACAGGTCTAGTTTTTAAGGTTGAGGAGAGCCGATTTTGTGCCATGCCCTGGGCCGAAGCCAAATTGACAAACTCCTAGGATAGGGTGTGTTTCTAAGTGATGTTGAATTTGAACATAGGCTGCTCTGTCCAGTATTTTTAATAAGGGAACTGTCGTGATAGGCCTGTAGTTATTGAATAAGGCTGGGTCGAGAGATAATTTTTTTTAGGGGAGGTAAGACAAAGGCTTCATTGGGGCTGGATGGTACCAGGCAGGAGGAGAGAGAGTTTATTACGGCTGTGATAAATGGTGCTAGTGCTGCCGCATATTCATTGATGCAAGGGGCCGGGCAGACATCCCCTTTGCATCTGGATGGCTTTAAGCTTTTGAAAATGTGTAGGGTATCTTGTACAGAGATGTTATTAAATCTGAACAGTGGGGGGCGTGGCTTGGAGCCATGACGATTGGAGTGGCTCTGTGAGAGCTCCCGGCTGGTGCCACGCGCCAAACTACAATGCTCTGGTGAAACTTTAATCTGGAGATCCTCCTGCACTGAGGCTTTGGAGAAAATCCTGGCTGACTCTCAGTCATCAGCAACGTCGGGTTCCGGGTGATACCCGCACCCGAACCACGCAGCAGAGCAGTGAAGTAGCAGGCAACAAGATGGCAGACCTCTCACGGGAGAGATAATGCAGAGAGCAGCAGCGGCCCGTGAAAGCTCCAAGCCTCCTGGGGGCGCAGTGACGGGAGACAGCCCGCCCCAGTGCAGTTTTCGGCCCATGCTTGTGCTGGGGGGGCTGTCTGCACCCAGCATCAACAGCCCTGAGAGGCTGCTCGATCCCACACGCGACCTGAGCTTCCCGATATCCTGAATCGTGGGGCCGGCGGAGCTGAGACGAGCTGGCGTAGCCACGCATCGGTCCAACAAGAAGCAACACCAGAGAAGGGATTTCGCACATGTGAGGCCGGTGATCTGAAGAACCACATTGGGAGCGGGGTCCCGATACACCAAAGGCCCCTCCCTCCCTGAGCAGGCTCTGTAACCGTCCAGTGACCATACGGGCCCCTAGTGGAATTGGGGGCGACTGCCCTGGTGGCCCACCAGCGGCCTTCCTGCACGTCATCCTGAGGAGGCTCCGGTCTCACTTGGAGCCCGACAGCAAGCAGACTGCCCCTGTGCAGAGGGAAACTGAAGGAAGCTATGGAGGACATCAGGAGCACCCTGGCGAGGTTATTCCCCCATGGATCGACGTCCGAGGACTGATCAGCATCCTGGTGGGGGACGCCTAGGGACCCCGGCTGCTCCCACCACCACCAAACTGGGAGTCGGAAGGGCTCAGACTCATCTGATGCGGGCCCCCAGGCAGGTTGAAAGGGGGATACCAAGGTCCCTTCACCCCGATTCCCAGTAGCAGCCTCCAGCGCTCACTAAGCGCCATCACGCAGAGCAGCAACCAGAGGTAAGGCAGCACCTGCTGCTCCTCCTAGTGGTCCTGTCCACACCATGGAACATACTCACCCTCCCTGTAGGGTTTTCTGCTGGTTCGGCTTGGCTGGATTCTCCTCAAAGCGGTAACTGGGCAACAAAGGCCCCTCTCCTTTCCCCTGCGCAGCGGCATACAAACAATCTGGGGAGCAGCTCTATCTGTCCGGACAGCTGCGGGAAGCTCTGAGAAGCCCAATTACCAGCTTCCGCGCCCTGAGCGCTCACAGCCACATCGGGCACTGTGCCTGAAGCCGTAACATTCACGCCTAAAGGAGTGCTGCACACAATTGCGGTGCACATCGATCTTGAGGAAATACAAGTTATGGGCGCGGCCCTAACAGCACGACTGTCTCCGCGCAGAATGGATTCAGCTGAAAAACACTGACTCTTTCCCCTCCGCTACACAGAGCAGTAGGCAGCTTGTCGCCGGTGAAGGCGCCCATGGAGCCTGGGGATCTTGGAACCGGCAGGCTCAGCAGGCCCTTGCAGCAGGAAATCCTTAACGATCAAGTCTCACTCGTTTAACAGCCATAACTACTTCCCGCACACCGCTCTGCAGGTCAACCAAGCAATCAGCCGCCAAGCCACACATCCTCTGACTAACACCACCCAGGCTCCCAGAGCGACCTGCCTCTTCAGCTGGGACCCAGCCCCTTCCCTGAACCGCCGACTCTGACCCTAGCCCCAACAGCTTCGGCCATCTCAATCCTCATCAAACTACAGCCAAAGTCTTACTCTGCGGGTGATATCTGTCTCACAGCAGTAGTTGCAGCTCTGCGTCTGGGGCGACCCTCTCCTACACCGGCTACACACACCTGGCAACAGCTCCTTTTGGCCAGGCTGTACATTAAAATTAGAGAGCCCACAATACACTGGGGGGGATCACCCCACCCAGAGCTTTGCACCCCACCTGGCCCTCCTGCCTCTGATAACACAGAGATATCCGAGCCCTGCTCTGGGTACAGGCTTGAATACATAATGGCTAAGAAATTATCCAAACAACAGACATTGCGGCCCTGCTGTCAACCCCAGCATTGGAAAGGCCCAAAAGAGGTAATCGCCCGGAAGCAGCAGAAGTGAACACTGAAGACGCCCGCACAGAACCACCCCGGGAGGCTTCAGCTCAGGCAGTCACGAAATCTGACCTTCAGGACCTCTCATCGGCGCTCACCAAAGCGTTTCAGAGGGGTAACGAAGATGTGAAAAGTAAAATCACAGTCCTTGATGAGAGTTGGGGTATTGGAGACGAGGACGGCAGAGACTGAACCACCCTTTGTGAGCATAGTTACGAGATTGAGAAGGGGGCGGATAGACTCGCCGCGTTGGAAGCCAGAAGCGAGGCCCTTGAACTCAAGCAGGAGGAAGCAGAGAACCGTTCTGCCGCAACAACATACGCCTGAGAGGGATCCCAGCCTCCATCCCAGATGCTGACCTAGAGCGTTATGTGTGCGACCTCTTCCATTTTATACTGACCCTACCAGATGATTCTTCCCTAGTACTGGAAAGAGTCCACAGAACCAGAACAAGATCTAACACCACTACTCAGCCGGACGTCCTTGCACGACTGCACTATTTTAAAGTCAAGGAAGAAATATTGCAGGAAGCAAGAAGCTCCCCTCGCATACTTTTATGGGACGCTTTCATCTCCTTGTATCAGGATCTTGCAGCAATCACACTCCTGAAAAGGAAAGCCTTGAAGCCAGTTACGGAATGGCTGAGGGAGAAAGGAGTCTCATACCGCTGGAGCTTCCACACTTCCTTGACCTTCTCTTGGGACGGCAGCATCCGCCACATATGCACAGTGCAAGAAGCGGAGAAACTGCCGAACTCAGTGGTGGGGAGGGGACTCCCAACGGGGGCGCACCTTCTGAGCAGGAGGAACAGCACAACTGTCATCAGTCCTGGTCACGTGTTGAGAGGTGACATCGAAGATTAGAGGCACCTCACTTGAAAGTAAATGGCCCAACAACATTGGCTAGGGTGGGAGGGGCTCGGGGATGCCTGATCCTCGTAACCCAGAACCCCTAACCGGGACGCCCGACAGCTGTCACAGTCTCTGCTTTGCGCAGTATGCGCCTCAAAGTGGAGCGGCTTCTCAATCGTACACTCAGCTTTCATCACTCAACAGCAGAGGCCCAAGTGCCTCCACACCAGAGGGCAGCGTTGGCCCAGCCAGAGGCCCCGTTCATCGAAGGCTGCCCCAGATGACCAAGATTTGGTTTCTATGAGGGGGAGGGGGAATTGTATTGGGGAGGGACTTGAGCCATCGACATAGGGAACAATTCAATCACCAGACACGTCGGCTAAGCGGCAGGAACTGGGGGAGAGCAGCATACGCAATCCGCGATCACGGCTCTCCGGGATGACGTCTTCTACTAAAGATATTACCATGATCACATGGAACATCCAAGGCCTGAACTCTCCCAGGAAACGCAAATCTGTGGAACACTGTCTAGCCCAACTCGAGGTGGAGATCGTGTGCCTACAAGAAACCCATCTACTACCCTCGGATGAGATGCGAATCAGGTACCAACGTCATCCCAAGAGATACTTTGCATCTTCTAGGCAGAAGAAGGGCGGGGTAGCGATCCTGCTCAGTCAATCGGTAGCCCTATCAAATGTCACAGTCAAACGTAATACGGCGGCCAGATTCTTGCTGCTCAAAGGTCTAGTGCAGCGATATACTGCCCAAATGACGCCCAGGACCGCTTTCTAAGCAAGATCTTCCCAACGATAACCACTTTCACCGAAGGCAAGCTGCTGAGTGGGGGGGGACTTCAACCTCACCCCGGACCTCAACGCCGACAAAACACTGCCACCCACAAGATCAGATTTCTCAAAAGCTCTGGGGCTCGCGGAATTCCTGAGGGGGACCGAAACGATTGACGCATGGAGGGTGGCAAACGACAAGGCCCGTGATTACACCTTCTTCTCACACGTTCATAGGGGATTCTCGAGGATAGATCTCCTGCGGGTCTGAAGCGCTCTGTTCCCCTGCATTGTTAACATCCACATCGGTCTGAGGGTCATCTCTGATCATGCTCCAGTGATAGCGCGGCTACAAACGGAAGGCCTGCCGGCACCACCGCAGAGGGCCTGGAAGCTACAAGACTATATCCTTTCAGACGTAGCAGCTAGACAGGAACTGTCAGAAGCTTTGTTAACTACTTCACAGAGAATGCAGGCAAGGGATCCTCTGAGGCTATGGTGTGGGACGCAATGAAACCTGTGATCCAAGGCGTAGCCATCGCCTGCACAGCGGCACACAGACGCACGCACCAACTCAGACTAGCAGAACTGGAGACAGAGGTGGAGGACAAAGAGACGAGCTACAAAGGGTGCCAATCGGCGAGGACGTGGAGGGATCTCTGTAAAGCTAAAGCAGTCCTCGAGATGCACCTAGCGAATCGAACGGCTCAAGCCTTGGCATACACGAAGCAGTACTATTCCCTCAATAGTAACAAGGCCAATTATCTGCATGTGCATAAACTCAAGAAAGTACACACGAGGAACAATATCTTAATCCTTCAGGACCGAAAGGGGAATCCCTGCTGCACAGACACTGATAAGATGGCCATCATGACCGAACACCACAGGAGTGTGATGTCGGGGAACCCCACGAGCGCGGAGTCACATTCCCATTATCTGCAAGTGGTCCCAAGGCCGCCTCGACACCCGCAGATTGACTCCTTGGGACTCCCCATCTCCTCTGAGGAGGTGACTGAAGTTATTTGCTCAATTAAGAAGACAGCTCCATGACCGGACGGCCTACCTATCCCATTCTACAAGAAATACATCCACATCTTGGTGCCCCACCTGCCCTCTCTTTTTAATACCTTCTTGGAAACGGGTTGTGTCACCCCCTCCATGGAGGAATCCATCACGGCCCTTATACCGAAGCCCGAGGGGAACCCAGAACTCTGCTCATCGTATCGCCCCATAGCGCTGATGAACGTGGACTCCAAAATCTTCTTGAAGCTCCTGGCGCGCAGCTTTGCTGGAACCCTCTCGGCTCTCATCCACCCAGACCAAACGGGATTCATCCCTGGCCGTAACACCCTAGACAACACCAGACAAACCTTAAACATCATTGAATCCGTCAAGAGATCTGGAGAGGAACTGGCAATACTGTTGCTTGACGCGCATAAGGCCTTTGATATCCTCGACTGGGGCTACATGGGAAAGACACTGCAGCACTATGGTGTGGGACCAAGATTCTTGAAATGGACAATGGCAAATTACCAGCACCCCACCACGACTCTCAGAATAAATGGCACCAAAGCCCCTAAGATCACGATCACTCTTGTCTTTGCGTTATTTATGGAACCTTTTGCCTCCAGGATTCGCCAAAGCCTGCTGATCCAGGGTTTTAAGTTCAAAAACAAAACCTACAAGGCGGCCCTATATGCGGACGACGTGCTGCTGACATTATCCCACCCAGAAACGTCTCGCGTGGCCCTATGGGAGGAGATGAACAGCTTCAAAACTTCCTCAGGGTTCTCTATCAACCTCACGAAATCCATGGCAATGGGCATCAACATCCCTAGAGCTGCGATGGACACCCTGGCGGCTAGTCTCCCTATCCCATGGGCCAGATCCCATCTCAGCTACTTGGGCATCTGAATCCATAGGCTCGTGGAACGCACTTATAAGCTAAACTTCCCGTCCCTGTTAAAAAGACTTGCAGTCGGACATGTCCCGTTGGCAAAACCAGGAGATATCTTGGCTGGGGAGGATCACAGCACTAAAAATGAACTTGGTTCCCAGACTGCTCTTCTATTGCCTGGCTCTTCCGGTTACAATCCCCAAGAAAGAGACGGAAATTTCAGGCATGCATCCTGAAATTTGTATTGGGGGGGGGGGGGGGACTACGCATCGCCAGGAGGGTTCTGCTCAGAAGCCTTGGGTCCGGCAGCTTGGGGGTCCCTGAGGTGGATGGGTATTGCCTAGCAGCCCAGCTCTCGGCAGCATTTATGTGGCAACCCGGCGCCAACAAACCCTGATGGCTGAAGCTGGAGGAGGACTGGAGTCGATACCCACTGGAATCCCTCCCACACCTGGCCCAGGAATCCCACAAACGCTTGGCCCCTCATGACAACTAGGAACACGGTAGATAGCTGGAAACAAGTGGCCAGGCAATGGAACTGCAGGAGCACAGTGTGTCGCATCACCCCAATTTGGGAGAACCCTGACTTCACTCCTGGGCTGGAGCAGAATGTTTTTTCTAGATGGAAGACAGGCGGCCTGAAGTGCATAGCAGATTTTTACATGGCAGGCTCCTTGCTCACCTTCGAGGGCTGCAAAGCGAAATTTCAGATCCCGGAAAGCGAGAGGTTTCACTACGCCCAGCTCTGACATTGGCTGACACACGACTCCATGAGGGCACACGGAAACAGAGAGCTAACGGCGCTGGAACGCACACTAACAGCGACCCCGCCTAAGGGGAAAATTTCAACCTTGTACATGCTGTTGGACAGAGTACCCTCTGACTCTAAGGAACGATGGGAGCGAGATATAGGCAGAGAATTGGACGCGGTAAGCTGGAACCGCATCTGGACGAGAATCCATAGACCCTCCAAATGTGTCACAAACAAAGAGGGGGCAATAAAGGTTTGCTACAGGTGGTACCTGACACCGGAGATTGTACATAAAGGCAACCCTGCCATTCAACACACTGCTGGAGAGGCTGTGCGGACACTGGAATGTTGTTTCACCTCCTGTGGACGTGCCCGAAGTCGGTTCAGTTTTGGAGGGAAGTCCTGGAGCAGATCAGACTTATCACCGGCTTAACGATTCCATGGCACCCGGGCATTGTCTTGTTGGGCGACACGGGTGAGGGACAATTTCCGATGTCAGGTAAGCTGGTGGACCTCTGTACGCATCTGCTTACAGCAGCAACAATTTCAATAGCCAGGTTGTGGAAACTCCCGGAGAGCCCAGCGATCCCAATGTGTGGTGGGCAAAGTGTTGGGACATTGCTGCAGCCGAGAAGATCACTGCCCTCTGCTTTGGCAACTTGAGCAAGTTTTATAGCATTTGGTCCCCTTTCTTAGATTACGTGCAGAAATTCCCCGAATAGCCAGACAGCCACCATCCCTCCGTTGGTTGGAAAAGTATGACTAGACTTCTCAGGCCTTGGCGGCAACTGTCTGACCCACCGCCGTCCTTAGAGTCTGTTCCCTGAAACATTAACCCAAGTCTGCAGCGGTCCCTCCCCCGGTTCACTCCGGACACACCTCCCCCTCCCTTCGAGCCAGTTTACCTCAGTTGAGGTTGTGGTGATTTATATTGTGTTTTTTCTTTGCATTAGGACATGAATATCTCATGAAGCACTCGTTTGTAAATGTCAATAAAAAGTCTTGTTAAAAAAATAATCTGAACTGTGGGGTTCCTGGAGTGTTAGAGGTGGGGCTGTCAGTTGCTGTCATTCCTTGGAGGGCATGATTTAGGCTAGCTTGTTTGACGGCTTTTTTTTTGTGTTAATTTTCTATTGCATGGCATTCTGTATGTTGGTGCATCAATATGTAGTGGACCAATGGGAGAGATGGGTGATCTCTAAAATACTCTATATGGTCATTTTATAAATATCAACCAACGATTCTTATCATTTATCAAATTAATTCAATTTAATTGTATCAAACACATTTTTTTATAATATACATAAAGGAATACATAAAACATATACATTTTTACATTCATTACCAATGCCCTGTATTAATTCCAGGATTGCTTACAAGACACAAAAGCTCACCTTTCCAATCTGCTGCCATTCATTCCCTTTCATTCTCCCATACATTCATACTTTTCATTTCATCTTTCTCTAACCCTCTTTAGTTAGATGTTACTATTTCACTGTGGTAGTTGTTTAAGGGGTTCAGATGTATTGCTCGATAAACCAAACTGTGTGGATTTTAGTCCCACAGAGTTTTAAACGTCTACACGTGTTTCGGTTGTCTCTGAACCTCTGTTCTGGTCCTTTAGTATGGCAACCTTCTTCAGGATGAAATAAGACAGCAACCAATAGGTCCTGTCTCTTTTGGTAGCATGAGCCATGGTCCCTTGAAAACAATTAAAAGACAGTCTCAGTGTCTACGTCATCCCTCTCATTATTTCACTCAATGTATGTGCGCTGACTCCTAAGTAGTCATCATCTGACTCACCTCCACTTTTAATTTTGCGAAGGTGGTTCAGATATACGGATTAATCCACATTTCTACATGGGTCCCGTTTCCCAAAAGGGTCTGACCAGTAGAGTCAAAAATGCAAATAATGTAATTCCCAACAAGACATCTTGATCGAAAAAGATACCCATCTATGGTGAAATTCGTACATTTGTTCATTATTTCTTATGTTTTGTATACATTTACTTACATCAGCATCTACGATGATTCTGGTTCAGTTTGTAACCTCTATTGCTATTGAGTATAGCCCGCACTGGGAGTTAGCTTATGTCTTTCATAGGTGAATATTTACTCCTCCGGTCCTTGCTAGATCACATTCAAGGCCCTATGGCGAAATCCAATGATGTCAATTTGGTAACATGTATCTAATGTCCTCATTGCAGATTCTGTGTGACATCTCTTAGCTAATACCCAAACAGTCTCTCTAGCTCGTTGAGTGAAGGCCCCTTTTCCAATGTGGGATCTATCTCAACCGTATTTTGGGGGTGGTCATTGCTGTGCAGGACGGGGTAGACTTGACGGTCAAGGCCACTCAGCAGGACTCTCAGGGTAGGTATTTGGCGATAACACTGGAGGGCAGGGGTGAGATCTACACTGTTGCAACAATATATGCACCCAACACGGGCCAGCACCCATTCATAACGAAAACCCTCACTAAATTGAGCAAGTTCGCAAAGGGCCGGATCATATTCACAGGGGATTTCAATATGGCCTGGGAGCCCCACAGGGATAGGAGTAGGCTGCTTTGGGGTCCGCAGGGGGGACCCTCTGGGAATTTGAGAGACCTGGAACTGGTCTAGGCGTGGAGGCAATCTCAGGGAGATGTCCCAGGATACACGTTTTACTCGCATGCACACAGAACACATTCACTTATAGATTATACCTGGGTGTCCAGTTCCCTCCTAGGAAACATAAAAGACATCACATTAGGTCCTATCGTGGTCTCTGACCACGCTCCTATCATACTGGCGATCGCTAGACCAAATGGGCCCCCGGGTTTATAGAAGTGGAGGTATCATGCGACTCTCTTTAAGGACCCTATTCTGGTTAAGGAGGTGGAACAAGAGCTTGAAGAGTTTGTCACTCATAATAGCTGGGAGGACACCACACCGCAAATATGGTGGGACGCCCTCAAAGCTACCATAAGGGGGAAGATAATAGCGATTAAAGCAATGAGGGAACGGGAATTGTGACTGGAGGAAGAGCGGCTGGGAAATAGGCTTTAGGAGGCAATGGCCAGGATGGCAGAGAAACAAACAAGGGCCATCGAAAGAGAGGTCCCTACACTTAGGGCCCAGCTGAATCTCATTCACTCTAGGGAAGCGGAAAGGTCTCTCCTCTGCTTGTGACAGAAATATTATGTTAAGGCAAATAAATCAGGTCGCCAGGATGCTCCGGAGGGAAGACAGCGAGAAATCGATCTTAAAAATTAAAGGGGAGGGGGATTAGACATACACCTCCAACAGTGACATCAAGAGGGAGTTCTGTAAGTTCTACACAGACCTCTACTCCTCCAGCGAACCGGATGCTAGCACACAGGAGAGATACTTGGAGAGGGTCAAGCTCAGCTCTATAACGAATGAACAGAGGGAACAGTTGGAGGGGGAAATAACCACGGACGAAGTTAGAAAAGCGGTATCTTCCCTGGCTGCCAATAAAGCCCCGGGCCCGGATGGTTTCCTAGCCGAATTCTATAAACTACACAAGGAAACTTTAATCCCCCATCTTACTAGAGTATTCATTCACATAGGGTTAATGGGGGTTTTGCCACAGTCTATGGAAGAAGCAAAGGTGATTCTTATTCACAAGAAGGGTAAAGACCCGGAGAGGTGTGGGGCATATCGACCAATCGCCTTAATAAATGTTGATGCTAAGTTGCACACAAAGGTCTTGGCAGCTAGATTAGACAACATCATGCCCTCTATAGTCCAGGCCGACCAGGCGGGTTTTATTAGGAGACGCCAGACGGCGGATAACGTGAGGAGAATAGCTCACCTGATGGAAAAAACTCACAGGAAAGGGGTTCCGGCCCTCCTCCTGGCTATCAACGCCGAAAAGGTTTTTGATCGCTTAGAGTGTGGCTTCCTCCAGGCCACAATGATCAGGATGGGGTTTGGCCCAGGTTTCGTGGGCCGGGTGATGGGCAGTTATCAAAACCCGATCCTTAGATTGGCGATCAATGGTCGAATTTCAGGTTCTGTGGCGGTTCACAGAGGTACTAAACAGGGATGCCCACTTTCCCCACTGCTATACGCCCTCCATCTGGAGCCTTTCTTGACAGCAGTTAGGGCCGCAGTACATATACAAGGCATATCATTTGGCGGGTATGAGCATAAAGTGGCCGCCTTCGCAGACGGCTTGCTCTTCACGTTGACGGACCCAAGGGTATCTCTTTGTGCGCTCAGTGAGGAGCTGGATCTTTTTGGTCAAGTTGCGGGGCTAAATGTGAATTCTAGTAAGTCTGAAATACTGAGCCTATGGCTGTCGCCTTCCACGGAGTGATATATTAAAAATACCTACGAGTTTAGCTGGGCAGACAAACACATTAAATACTTAGGTGTGCACCTTACAAGAACTGTGGGAGAACTGTTCAGGGCTAATTATCTGCCGCTGCCTGGGAAAATCAAATAAAAATTAGTCGACTGCGGTCCCCTGAGTATCTCCTGGCTGGGCCGCATTAATGTTCTTAAGATGGCGATTCTACCTTTGGTGCTATATCACTTCGCGGCCATCCCAATCCCTATCCCATGTAGTTTTTTCAGAGCGTTACGCAGGGTTACGAGCCGGTTCATTTGCAAAGGGAGAAACCAAGGGTGGCTGCATCTCTTATGAGGTCTCTTTGCTCACTGGGGGGGAGGGGAAGCTGGGTGTCCCAGACTTTCAGGCGTACTATCTAGCAGCCCAGATTAGAATCATCAGGGATTGGCAGAGGGATGATCGGAAAAAGTTGTGGAGGCAAATGGATAGAGCAGTAGTGGCGGGGCATCTGGAGGGAATACTTTGGAAGCCAAGGGCAGATAGAACTCCTCAAATGTATGCTAGCAAAATCCCCTCAGTAGTGGGCGAAGCATGGGACTCCGTAGTGATAGGCTCCCACTTTACCACGTTTCCTTCCCCGTACACTCCTATATTTGAAAACCCGCAATTTAATCCAGGTTGCAAGAACAAGAGCTTTGATGCATGGTTCCAGGGGGGCTGCCGAATGCTACGATATATGTACCACGAGGGGTCAGTTAAAGACTTTGAAAGGTGTAAGGGCGACTTTAGCCTGGACGAGCGATATAGATATGGGTACATACAGCTGCGGCATTGGCTCTCTCACCCTGAGATGCGTCAGGCTGGCTCCCGAGCACTGACGCCTTTTGAGAAATACTTAGACTCGCACTCGAGGAACAGGGGATTAATGGGGTCCATTTACAGGCATAGTAAAGAGGGTGAAACTCTCCCACCTAGGATTTATATGAAGAAATGGCAGGGAGACACGGGGGGTAATAATTGAAGATCAGGAGTGGCAACAACTCTGGTCCCAAATTCCGAATTTAACCAGATCGATCCAGATCCACGAGATCTGGTTAAAGCTCCTGGTCCAATGGCACCTCACCCCGCTCAGATTAAATAGGATCTATCCACCTTCATCCCGGGAATGCTGGAAGGCGTGCAGGGGATTGGTACATGGGCTCACATATGGTGGGGTTGCCCAAAATTGGAGTTGTTTTGGGGTCAAGTAAGGCAGACAGTGGTGCATACCCTGGGGAAGGCTGGAGGTAGGAATAGAGGGCTGGATATGGTGTGCTTGGGGGAGATTCCCACCAGGTCCCGCATCATGACGATGTTGGCGGCTCTGGTGCTGGTGCACCGATGGAAGTCTAAGGATCCACCACAAGAACACGAGTGGGTAGCCAAAATGTGGTTGGTGTTGGCAATGGAGTGGCTCAGTTATTCAATTCAAGGAGAAAGTATGAAATTCAGGACAGATTGGTCTGAACTAATTGCTTATTTAAAAGAGGGAGCGTGCAGGGCTTGATGCCCGAAGTCCATGACACTGTTGGGAATTATAGACCCGCAAGAGGAATCAGACATATAAGATTAATAAAGAGAGGTCTGGCTTCAAGGATCTATCGATTAGGTGTATGGGTCTCAGCCCTTGTTTGGATGCCTGGAATTTATCGGAGACATCATTGGGGGGAGGGGGTATCTCCTGTATCATGTAAGGGGTAGGGGGGAGGAGGGGTATGGGGAGTTTTGTCCAGTTGACATTTTCATTGTTGTTGTATGAAATGCCAATAAAAATCAAGTTGAAAAAAAAAGTGGAGATGAGTCAGATGATGACTACTTAGGAGTCAGCGCGCATACATTGCGTATAATAATGAAATAATGAGAGGGATGACATAGACACTGAGACTGTCTTTTAATTGTTTTCTAGGGACCGTGTCTCACTCTACCAAAAGAGACAGGACATAGATGGGTTGCTGTCTTTTTTCGTCCTGAAGAAGGTTACCATACTAAAAGGACGAGGACAGAGGTCTAGAGACAACCGAAACACGTGTAGACGTTTAACACTCTGTCGGACTAAAATCCACACAGATTGGTTTATCAAGTAATAGATCTGAACCCATTAAACAACTACCACAGTGAAATAGTAACATCTAACCAAAGAGGGTTAGAGAAAGATTAAATGAAAAGTATGAATGTATGGGAGAATGAAAAGTGAATGAATGGTAGCAGATTGGAAAGGTGAGCTTTTGTGTCTTGTAACCAATCCTGGAATTAATACAGGCGATTGGTATTGAATGTAAACATTTATATTTTTTGTGTATTTCTTTATGTATTTTATGAAAAAATGTGTTCGACACAATTAAATTAATTTGATAAATGATAAGAATTGTTGGTTTCTATTAATAAAAAGACCATACAGAGTATTTCAGAGATTACCCCTCTCTCCCATTGGTCCCCTACATATTCTTTTTCAAATTTTGGCCTAAAGGACAAGTGGTTAGAATCAGGCTTCCCCCTTCTTTTTGATCATTGTTGGCGCACCAAGCAAAGTCTTAGGTCACAGTGGATGCTAGTCGGACTGGGGCTTCTAGTTCCCTGCGGCTGGCGAATAGTTCTCTTGTGCCTGAGTTGGGGTTGGTTATTCTGGTATTGAAGGTGGTGGCCGTAGCTTGGATAATGGCTTTCTTGTAGAGGATTGTGAATTTCTGTTTAAGGTCAGCAGTAGGGTTACTTTTGCAACTAGCTTCAGCAAGTCTTTTCTCAGCTCTGAGAATCGTAAGGTCGGGGTGTACCAGGAGTTGAGATGAGCTACTGGTTTCACCTTTTTTAGTACTAGGGGTGCAATGGTATCGACTGCCCTGGTCAGAGTATCGGTGTAGAGATCAACTAAGCTCTTAGGGTCAGAGGTATCTAGGAGCTCTGGGGCATCACGGAATGGTGATAGGCTATTTTTGGTTAATCTTTTGGAGCTATGGGCCAGAGAAGGTGGTTACATCTTGATAGGAAGCTTAGTGTGCGGGGCAAGTGGAATTGTGGTCCGACCATGGACAGGGGGTATCGCCTGAGACTGTGATATGGCAGTTGAGGTCAGCCAGCCAATCCAGGGAGCGTCCTTTGATGTGCGTGGGGTTGTGGATGTGCGGATTTAAGCCTTGTGCGGTTAGGGAGTTAGTTGACGATACGGCAGGTAGATCAGTAGGATCGGCAATGCCTAAATTGAGTACTCCCAGGAGAGTCACTTGGGAAGTCGGCTTGATATGGTCTCTTAGGGAGCTGAGTAAATCTTCTTCAAACGTTGAGATGGGGCCTGGTAAGCGGTAGATAAGGTGTGCAGTAATGGATTTGGTGGCAGAGGTGGTGAGTTTTATAAAGAGGATATCACAATTGTTGTTGAGTGAAGTGTTGATTTGTCTGATGTGTAGGTGGTCTTTGGCCAGGACGGCCACCCCACGGCCTCTGGAATTCAGCCTGTCCACAACATATGTGGGATCTTATCACCAACCCAAAGCGGGAGTGTAGCTTGTGTAGAACATCATGGTAGGCGGGTATCTAATTCAGAATGCTGGTTTAAATAGTTACACCAATTTATCGCAGAGCAACTGTTTTGCCCTTTCTTGCTGCAGGTCATTTGTGAACTCTGAGGCGTGTAATGGCTCTTCAGTCAGATATGCATTATAGAACAGAGTGCTTTAAGTGGGATGCGAAATCAAGGGGGCAGGCAGAATTCGGACAATGGGCATGGCCCAAGGATTGATAGGCATGGCCTAAAGGGTGGAATGTGACTTAGGCAAGGCCACCTGAACCCATAAACAAACCTTTTGGGGGTGTTTAGGAGCAGGCAACTTGCCCATTTGGAAACAAGCTATTTTCTTTGTATACTGAATACATGGCAACAAAAAACATTTCAAGTATCCACAAGCCAGAACCATTGGATTTGGCAATTTTACAATGTAATCTAATGAATCGACTGGATCACTTCTAGTCACTCCCAAGTGTGGTAGCTAAACTACAGTGAGATTAAATCATTTGCCCAGGATCACATACACTAGTGAAGAGGGGATTTTAACAGCATCTGTAATTTAAGTACTTGGCCAGATAAATTCCAGACCTGGTTACTCATGGCATCCCATTACGACCTAGTCTCCGTCATCCAGAGAAACCGTTGGGCCAGATTATTGACCTCTATGGATGACACCTGCAAAGTGGATGACGCCCTGATTAGTAACCGCATTCTTGTACCCGCCCGCTGAGCATACCATATTAACAGCACCCGCTCTGCTGGATCAGGATATGGTTTCAAATAATAAGCCTAAAATGTTCACCGAGCTTACACATGACTCTGGCACTGACATGTCAAATGTCCCCCTTAACACACATGCATTTAAATGTGTGTTACTAAATGCACGATCCCTGGTGGAACATGGGTCTGAAGTGGTTGATTTTACAGACCAAAAGTAGATCTTTTGCCCATTACCGAGACATGGGTTCATGATGCGGCTCAACACTCCTTACTACTGGCAATGCCACTTGGCTACTCACACGTACACCTTAATCTTCTGGACAAGAGGGGAGGTGGTGTAGCACCGATTTTTAAATCTTCCATCGAAGTTCATATATCGGATACCCCTCTACTAAGCATTGACCCTGTAACAACTTTAAATATTCTACTGTTATACAGACCACCTATGCTGACACCTCTTTTTGAGGAATAATTATTGGCTTTTCTGGGAAATGCTTGCAAACAGCACTCACCCATTACTATCTTGGCCGACTTCAATCTCTGGGCAAATGATCCTTCAGACTTGGAGGCATCATCACTTCTAGAGACCCTTCATACTCTTGATTTTGTTCAACATGTTAAGGTGCCAACCCATATTGGGGGCGACACATTGGACTGGGTTTTATCGAAAAATCTAATTCTCTCTCATACTATCGTTGAGAAATGTATCTGGTCTGACCACTATTTTGCATTCTTTGAAATCAACACTAAGGCTCCTGCAACCTGCACTCAGCAGTCTTCTTCACCCAGTCTATCTCGGAACCTCCGGAATGTAACCCACAAGCTTTTCGTGCACTAGTCTCTCCCTTATTGCCCTCTTTAGAGGAAAACACCTCTCGAAGTTTTTATCTCTGGTTTTAGGCAGGCTCTTGACCAGGCGGCTTTTGATACATTAGCCCCTAAGAAACTCTCACATCAGAAAAAGTCTACCACTCTCAATGTTCCTTTCACATAAAAGGTAATTGAGACTAGAGCACAGAAGCAAAAATTGGAACGCGCCTGGCGAAAACATCCTACTGATTTCAATCTTTGTGCCTACAAACAGGCTGCTAAACTCTTAAAATCTGTGATTTTTAAGGCTAAGGAATCCAACTTAAATACTTGGATTCTGGTAGCAAAATCACAGCCCAAGTAAAACCTACAGGAACTAAAGGATGTACTACTACTTCCACAACACCTGTAGATAACAATTGGTGTCAACGTGTCCATGATGGTTTTACAGAGAAAACACGTAAACATCAGGACAATATACAAGACCAGGTAAAATTAGTGTCTGCTACTACAGATCTTACTCCCAGTGTGGTCAAATTACCTGTTCCTGATTTGGTACTTTTTGCATTCAATACAGTATCAGATGAGGAAGTCTTGGAAGTAGTCCACAAACTTAAACCTACCTCTTGCAGAGGCAATATCTTTCCAGCTACACTGTTTAAAGAGTTTATCTCTATACTAGTTCCCTGGGTCACAAGGTTTATAAATTGTTCCTTCCAAGAGGTCACTGTACCCGAAAACATCAAGGAGGCCTGGGTTACCTCCTTATTGAAGAAGGATAACCTTCATCTGGAAGAAGTTGGTAACTATCCCCCCATAACCAACGTTCCTTTTATCCTTACAATTCTGGATAAAATAGCATATATGCAGTACCAAATGTTTTTTGAAAGCCAGGACATTCTAGCAGTTCAGCAATATGGTTTTCGTCCGAATCATGGGTCTGAGACAGCTTTGCTAGATCTGAAGTTGCATATTGCAGGCATTATTGAAGAGGGAAATGCAGCGCTGCTTTTAATTTTAGATCTATCTGCCGCTTTTGATCTTGTGGATCATTGTTTTCTGGCGGATATACTATCTACTGTTGGCAGATGCTTCCCCTCTGCCACATCATGGTTCAAATCCTTTCTTGGTCCAAGAAGTATGAATGTTGCAAAAGATACTGCTTACTCCAACAGGTCTGCTCTTACTTGTGTGGTACCTCAGGCAGCCAAACCCAGTCTGGATGTCCACCCGCCAGACTGCACACATCCAACTGATAACCTCAACACCACACCTAATGCTAGGATGCAGCTACCATCCGGCAATAATTAAATCAGCTGGACACATAACTGGTGCACCCACGCACCCTATAACACCATCTCTCTACTGACCAGAACTGCGGTTCCCGAGGGGTGTGAACTGAAGGGTGGGGAGTGTGCACAGCCTATATTTATATTCAGTTTCTATAGAATTTTTCAAATTCAATTATATTCACTGCATGGGGTGCAAACCCACTAAAAAGGTGCCTCTGAAAAGCACCCACAGTTCAGACAAATTCCCTTTAGACAAAAAGACAAGACCTTGGCTACAAAGGTATTTGGGAGTGTAGCCCACACCGCTGGCTTTGTAGCCAAGGTCTTGTCTTTTTGTCCGAGGAGAATGTGTCATCCATGTAATTAGTGTATGCTATGCCATGAGAGTCCAGGAAGTCAAAGAGTGGCTTTGTAAATATATTGTAGAGAGTCAGCGAGACGCAAGACCCTTGGGGCGAGGGTGCAGCGCTGGCATTCCCGGAGAATACTTTCATTACTCTGCCCTCAAGGAAGGAGGCGATCCAGGATGCTGCTTCAGGGGAAAAGTTGAGGTGCTGGCATAAGATGTTAGGATCGACTAGGTCGAAGGCTGCGGACAGGTCTAGTTTTTAAGGTTGAGGAGAGCCGATTTTGTGCCATGCCCTGGGCCGAAGCCAAATTGACAAACTCCTAGGATAGGGTGTGTTTCTAAGTGATGTTGAATTTGAACATAGGCTGCTCTGTCCAGTATTTTTAATAAGGGAACTGTCGTGATAGGCCTGTAGTTATTGAATAAGGCTGGGTCGAGAGATAATTTTTTTTAGGGGAGGTAAGACAAAGGCTTCATTGGGGCTGGATGGTACCAGGCAGGAGGAGAGAGAGTTTATTACGGCTGTGATAAATGGTGCTAGTGCTGCCGCATATTCATTGATGCAAGGGGCCGGGCAGACATCCCCTTTGCATCTGGATGGCTTTAAGCTTTTGAAAATGTGTAGGGTATCTTGTACAGAGATGTTATTAAATCTGAACAGTGGGGGGCGTGGCTTGGAGCCATGACGATTGGAGTGGCTCTGTGAGAGCTCCCGGCTGGTGCCACGCGCCAAACTACAATGCTCTGGTGAAACTTTAATCTGGAGATCCTCCTGCACTGAGGCTTTGGAGAAAATCCTGGCTGACTCTCAGTCATCAGCAACGTCGGGTTCCGGGTGATACCCGCACCCGAACCACGCAGCAGAGCAGTGAAGGAGCAGGCAACAAGATGGCAGACCTCTCACGGGAGAGATAATGCAGAGAGCAGCAGCGGCCCGTGAAAGCTCCAAGCCTCCTGGGGGCGCAGTGACGGGAGACAGCCCGCCCCAGTGCAGTCTTCGGCCCATGCTTGTGCTGGGGGGGGCCGTCTGCACCCAGCATCAACAGCCCTGAGAGGCTGCTCGATCCCACACGCGACCTGAGCTTCCCGATATCCTGAATCGTGGGGCCGGCGGAGCTGAGACGAGCTGGCGTAGCCACGCATCGGTCCAACAAGAAGCAACACCAGAGAAGGGATTTCGCACATGTGAGGCCGGTGATCTGAAGAACCACATTGGGAGCGGGGTCCCGATATACCAAAGGCCCCTCCCTCCCTGAGCAGGCTCTGTAACCGTCCAGTGACCATACGGGCCGCTAGTGGAATTGGGGGCGACTGCCCTGGTGGCCCACCAGCGGCCTTCCTGCACGTCATCCTGAGGAGGCTCCGGTCTCACTTGGAGCCCGACAGCAAGCAGACTGCCCCTGTGCAGAGGGAAACTGAAGGAAGCTATGGAGGACATCAGGAGCACCCTGGCGAGGTTATTCCCCCATGGATCGACGTCCGAGGACTGATCAGCATCCTGGTGGGGGACGCCTAGGGACCCCAGCTGCTCCCACCACCACCAAACTGGGAGTCGGAAGGGCTCAGACTCATCTGATGCGGGCCCCCAGGCAGGTTGAAAGGGGGATATCAAGGTCCCTTCACCCTGATTCCCAGTAGCAGCCTCCAGCGCTCACTAAGCGCCATCACGCAGAGCAGCAACCAGAGGTAAGGCAGCACCTGCTGCTCCTCCTAGTGGTCCTGTCCACACCATGGAACATACTCACCCTCCCTGTAGGGTTTTCTGCTGGTTCGGCTTGGCTGGATTCTCCTCAAAGCGGTAACTGGGCAACAAAGGCCCCTCTCCTTTCCCCTGCGCAGCGGCATACAAACAATCTGGGGAGCAGCTCTATCTGTCCGGACAGCTGCGGGAAGCTCTGAGAAGCCCAATTACCAGCTTCCGCGCCCTGAGCGCTCACAGCCACATCGGGCACTGTGCCTGAAGCCGTAACATTCACGCCTAAAGGAGTGCTGCACACAATTGCGGTGCACATCGATCTTGAGGAAATACAAGTTATGGGCGCGGCCCTAACAGCACGACTGTCTCCGCGCAGAATGGATTCAGCTGAAAAACACTGACTCTTTCCCCTCCGCTACACAGAGCAGTAGGCAGCTTGTCGCCGGTGAAGGCGCCCATGGAGCCTGGGGATCTTGGAACCGGCAGGCTCAGCAGGCCCTTGCAGCAGGAAATCCTTAACGATCAAGTCTCACTCGTTTAACAGCCATAACTACTTCCCGCACACCGCTCTGCAGGTCAACCAAGCAATCAGCCGCCAAGCCACACATCCTCTGACTAACACCACCCAGGCTCCCAGAGCGACCTGCCTCTTCAGCTGGGACCCAGCCCCTTCCCTGAACCGCCGACTCTGACCCTAGCCCCAACAGCTTCGGCCATCTCAATCCTCATCAAACTACAGCCAAAGTCTTACTCTGCGGGTGATATCTGTCTCACAGCAGCAGTTGCAGCTCTGCGTCTGGGGCGACCCTCTCCTACACCGGCTACACACACCTGGCAACAGCTCCTTTTGGCCAGGCTGTACATTAAAATTAGAGAGCCCACAATACACTGGGGGGGATCACCCCACCCAGAGCTTTGCACCCCACCTGGCCCTCCTGCCTCTGATAACACAGAGATATCCGAGCCCTGCTCTGGGTACAGGCTTGAATACATAATGGCTAAGAAATTATCCAAACAAACAGACATTGCGGCCCTGCTGTCAACCCCAGCATTGGAAAGGCCCAAAAGAGGTAATCGCCCGGAAGCAGCAGAAGTGAACACTGAAGACGCCCGCACAGAACCACCCCGGGAGGCTTCAGCTCAGGCAGTCACGAAATCTGACCTTCAGGACCTCTTATCGGCGCTCACCAAAGCGTTTCAGAGGGGTAACGAAGATGTGAAAAGTAAAATCACAGTCCTTGATGAGAGTTGGGGTATTGGAGACGAGGACGGCAGAGACTGAAACCACCCTTTGTGAGCATAGTTACGAGATTGAGAAGGGGGCGGATAGACTCGCCGCGTTGGAAGCCAGAAGCGAGGCCCTTGAACTCAAGCAGGAGGAAGCAGAGAACCGTTCTGCCGCAACAACATACGCCTGAGAGGGATCCCAGCCTCCATCCCAGATGCTGACCTAGAGCGTTATGTGTGCGACCTCTTCCATTTTATACTGACCCTACCAGATGATTCTTCCCTAGTACTGGAAAGAGTCCACAGAACCAGAACAAGATCTAACACCACTACTCAGCCGGACGTCCTTGCACGACTGCACTATTTTAAAGTCAAGGAAGAAATATTGCAGGAAGCAAGAAGCTCCCCTCGCATACTTTTATGGGACGCTTTCATCTCCTTGTATCAGGATCTTGCAGCAATCACACTCCTGAAAAGGAAAGCCTTGAAGCCAGTCAGTTACGGAATGGCTGAGGGAGAAAGGAGTCTCATACCGCTGGAGCTTCCACACTTCCTTGACCTTCTCTTGGGACGGCAGCATCCGCCACATATGCACAGTGCAAGAAGCGGAGAAACTGCCGAACTCAGTGGTGGGGAGGGGACTCCCAACGGGGGCGCACCTTCTGAGCAGGAGGAACAGCACAACTGTCATCAGTCCTGGTCACGTGTTGAGAGGTGACATCGAAGATTAGAGGCACCTCACTTGAAAGTAAATGGCCCAACAACATTGGCTAGGGTGGGAGGGGCTCGGGGATGCCTGATCCTCGTAACCCAGAACCCCTAACCGGGACGCCCGACAGCTGTCACAGTCTCTGCTTTGCGCAGTATGCGCCTCGAAGTGGAGCGGCTTCTCAATCGTACACTCAGCTTTCATCACTCAACAGCAGAGGCCCAAGTGCCTCCACACCAGAGGGCAGCGTTGGCCCAGCCAGAGGCCCCGTTCATCGAAGGCTGCCCCAGATGACCAAGATTTGGTTTCTATGAGGGGGAGGGGGAATTGTATTGGGGAGGGACTTGAGCCATCGACATAGGGAACAATTCAATCACCAGACACGTCGGCTAAGCGGCAGGAACTGGGGGAGAGCAGCATCCGCAATCCGCGATCACGGCTCTCCGGGATGACGTCTTCTACTAAAGATATTACCATGATCACATGGAACATCCAAGGCCTGAACTCTCCCAGGAAACGCAAATCTATGGAACACTGTCTAGCCCAACTCGAGGTGGAGATTGTGTGCCTACAAGAAACCCATCTACTACCCTCGGATGAGATGCGAATCAGGTACCAACGTCATCCCAAGAGATACTTTGCATCTTCTAGGCAGAAGAAGGGCGGGATAGCGACCCTGCTCAGTCAATCGGTAGCCCTATCAAATGTCACAGTCAAACGTAATACGGCGGCCAGATTCTTGCTGCTCAAAGGTCTAGTGCAGCGATATACTGCCCAAATGACGCCCAGGACCGCTTTCTAAGCAAGATCTTCCCAACGATAACCACTTTCACCGAAGGCAAGCTGCTGAGTGGGGGGGGACTTCAACCTCACCCCGGACCTCAACGCCGACAAAACACTGCCACCCACAAGATCAGATTTCTCAAAAGCTCTGGGGCTCGCGGAATTCCTGAGGGGGACCGAAACGATTGACGCATGGAGGGTGGCAAACGACAAGGCCCGTGATTACACCTTCTCACACGTTCATAGGGGATTCTCGAGGATAGATCTCCTGCGGGTCTGAAGCGCTCTGTTCCCCTGCATTGTTAACATCCACATCGGTCTGAGGGTCATCTCTGATCATGCTCCAGTGATAGCGCGGCTACAAACGGAAGGCCTGCCGGCACCACCGCAGAGGGCCTGGAAGCTACAAGACTATATCCTTTTAGACGTAGCAGCTAGACAGGAACTGTCAGAAGCTTTGTTAACTACTTCACAGAGAATGCAGGCAAGGGATCCTCTGAGGCTATGGTGTGGGACGCAATGAAACCTGTGATCCAAGGCGTAGCCATCGCCTGCACAGCGGCACACAGACGCACGCACCAACTCAGACTAGCAGAACTGGAGACAGAGGTGGAGGACAAAGAGACGAGCTACAAAGGGTGCCAATCGGCGAGGACGTGGAGGGATCTCTGTAAAGCTAAAGCAGTCCTCGAGATGCACCTAGCGAATCGAACGGCTCAAGCCTTGGCATACACGAAGCAGTACTATTCCCTCAATAGTAACAAGGCCAATTATCTGCATGTGCATAAACTCAAGAAAGTACACACGAGGAACAATATCTTAATCCTTCAGGACCGAAAGGGGAATCCCTGCTGCACAGACACTGATAAGATGGCCATCATGACCGAACACCACAGGAGTGTGATGTCGGGGAACCCCACGAGCGCGGAGTCACATTCCCATTATCTGCAAGTGGTCCCAAGGCCGCCTCGACACCCGCAGATTGACTCCTTGGGACTCCCCATCTCCTCTGAGGAGGTGACTGAAGTTATTTGCTCAATTAAGAAGACAGCTCCATGACCGGACGGCCTACCTATCCCATTCTACAAGAAATACATCCACATCTTGGTGCCCCACCTGCCCTCTCTTTTTAATACCTTCTTGGAAACGGGTTGTGTCACCCCCTCCATGGAGGAATCCATCACGGCCCTTATACCGAAGCCCGAGGGGAACCCAGAACTCTGCTCATCGTATCGCCCCATAGCGCTGATGAACGTGGACTCCAAAATCTTCTTGAAGCTCCTGGCGCGCAGCTTTGCTGGAACCCTCTCGGATCTCATCCACCCAGACCAAACGGGATTCATCCCTGGCCGTAACACCCTAGACAACACCAGACAAACCTTAAACATCATTGAATCCGTCAAGAGATCTGGAGAGGAACTGGCAATACTGTTGCTTGACGCGCATAAGGCCTTTGATATCCTCGACTGGGGCTACATGGGAAAGACACTGCAGCACTATGGTGTGGGACCAAGATTCTTGAAATGGACAATGGCAAATTACCAGCACCCCACCACGACTCTCAGAATAAATGGCACCAAAGCCCCTAAGATCACGATCACTCTTGTCTTTGCGTTATTTATGGAACCTTTTGCCTCCAGGATTCGCCAAAGCCTGCTGATCCAGGGTTTTAAGTTCAAAAATAAAACCTACAAGGCGGCCCTATATGCGGACGACGTGCTGCTGACATTATCCCACCCAGAAACGTCTCGCGTGGCCCTATGGGAGGAGATGAACAGCTTCAAAACTTCCTCAGGGTTCTCTATCAACCTCACGAAATCCATGGCAATGGGCATCAACATCCCTAGAGCTGCGATGGACACCCTGGCGGCTAGTCTCCCTATCCCATGGGCCAGATCCCATCTCAGCTACTTGGGCATCTGAATCCATAGGCTCGTGGAACGCACTTATAAGCTAAACTTCCCGTCCCTGTTAAAAAGACTTGCAGTCGGACATGTCCCGTTGGCAAAACCAGGAGATATCTTGGCTGGGGAGGATCACAGCACTAAAAATGAACTTGGTTCCCAGACTGCTCTTCTATTGCCTGGCTCTTCCGGTTACAATCCCCAAGAAAGAGACGGAAATTTCAGGCATGCATCCTGAAATTTGTATTGGGGGGGGGGGGGGGGGACTACGCATCGCCAGGAGGGTTCTGCTCAGAAGCCTTGGGTCCGGCAGCTTGGGGGTCCCTGAGGTGGATGGGTATTGCCTAGCAGCCCAGCTCTCGGCAGCATTTATGTGGCAACCCGGCGCCAACAAACCCTGATGGCTGAAGCTGGAGGAGGACTGGAGTCGATACCCACTGGAATCCCTCCCACACCTGGCCCAGGAATCCCACAAACGCTTGGCCCCTCATGACAACTAGGAACACGGTAGATAGCTGGAAACAAGTGGCCAGGCAATGGAACTGCAGGAGCACAGTGTGTCGCATCACCCCAATTTGGGAGAACCCTGACTTCACTCCTGGGCTGGAGCAGAATGTTTTTTCTAGATGGAAGACAGGCAGCCTGAAGTGCATAGCAGATTTTTACATGGCAGGCTCCTTGCTCACCTTCGAGGGCTGCAAAGCGAAATTTCAGATCCCGGAAAGCGAGAGGTTTCACTACGCCCAGCTCTGACATTGGCTGACACACGACTCCATGAGGGCACACGGAAACAGAGAGCTAACGGCGCTGGAACGCACACTAACAGCGACCCCGCCTAAGGGGAAAATTTCAACCTTGTACATGCTGTTGGACAGAGTACCCTCTGACTCTAAGGAATGATGGGAGCGAGATATAGGCAGAGAATTGGACGCGGTAAGCTGGAACCGCATCTGGATGAGAATCCATAGACCCTCCAAATGTGTCACAAACAAAGAGGGGGCAATAAAGGTTTGCTACAGGTGGTACCTGACACCGGAGATTGTACATAAAGGCAACCCTGCCATTCAACACACTGCTGGAGAGGCTGTGCGGACACTGGAATGTTGTTTCACCTCCTGTGGACGTGCCCGAAGTCGGTTCAGTTTTGGAGGGAAGTCCTGGAGCAGATCAGACTTATCACCGGCTTAACGATTCCATGGCACCCGGGCATGGTCTTGTTGGGCGACACGGGTGAGGGACAATTTCCGATGTCAGGTAAGCTGGTGGACCTCTGTACGTATCTGCTTACAGGAGCAACAATTTCAATAGCCAGGTTGTGGAAACTCCCGGAGAGCCCAGCGATCCCAATGTGTGGTGGGCAAAGTGTTGGGACATTGCTGCAGCCGAGAAGATCACTGCCCTCTGCTTTGGCAACTTGAGCAAGTTTTATAGCATTTGGTCCCCTTTCTTAGATTACGTGCAGAAATTCCCCGAATAGCCAGACAGCCACCATCCCTCCGTTGGTTGGAAAAGTATGACTAGACTTCTCAGGCCTTGGCGGCAACTGTCTGACCCACCGCCGTCCTTAGAGTCTGTTCCCTGAAACATTAACCCAAGTCTGCAGCGGTCCCTCCCCCGGTTCACTCCGGACACACCTCCCCCTCCCTTCGAGCCAGTTTACCTCAGTTGAGGTTGTGGTGATTTATATTGTGTTCTTTCTTTGCATTAGGACATGAATATCTCATGAAGCACTCGTTTGTAAATGTCAATAAAAAGTCTTGTTAAAAAAATAATCTGAACTGTGGGGTTCCTGGAGTGTTAGAGGTGGGGCTGTCAGTTGCTGTCATTCCTTGGAGGGCATGATTTAGGCTAGCTTGTTTGACGGCTATTTTTTTTGTGTTAATTTTCTATTGCATGGCATTCTGTATGTTGGTGCATCAATATGTAGTGGACCAATGGGAGAGATGGGTGATCTCTAAAATACTCTATATGGTCATTTTATAAATATCAACCAACGATTCTTATCATTTATCAAATTAATTCAATTTAATTGTATCAAACACATTTTTTTATAATATACATAAAGGAATACATAAAACATATACATTTTTACATTCATTACCAATGCCCTGTATTAATTCCAGGATTGCTTACAAGACACAAAAGCTCACCTTTCCAATCTGCTGCCATTCATTCCCTTTCATTCTCCCATACATTCATACTTTTCATTTCATCTTTCTCTAACCCTCTTTAGTTAGATGTTACTATTTCACTGTGGTAGTTGTTTAAGGGGTTCAGATCTATTGCTCGATAAACCAAACTGTGTGGATTTTAGTCCCATAGAGTTTTAAACGTCTACACGTGTTTCGGTTGTCTCTGAACCTCTGTTCTGGTCCTTTAGTATGGCAACCTTCTTCAGGATGAAAAAAGACAGCAACCAATAGGTCCTGTCTCTTTTGGTAGCATGAGCCATGGTCCCTTGAAAACAATTAAAAGACAGTCTCAGTGTCTACGTCATCCCTCTCATTATTTCACTCAATGTATGTGCGCTGACTCCTAAGTAGTCATCATCTGACTCACCTCCACTTTTAATTTTGCGAAGGTGGTTCAGATATACGGATTAATCCACATTTCTACATGGGTCCCGTTTCCCAAAAGGGTCTGACCAGTAGAGTCAAAACTGCAAATAATGTAATTCCCAACAAGACATCTTGATCGAAAAAGATACCCATCTATGGTGAAATTCGTACATTTGTTCATTATTTCTTATGTTTTGTATACATTTACTTACATCAGCATCTACGATGATTCTGGTTCAGTTTGTAAACTCTATTGCTATTGAGTATAGCCCGCACTGGGAGTTAGCTTATGTCTTTCATAGGTGAATATTTACTCCTCCGGTCCTTGCTAGATCACATTCAAGGCCCTATGGCGAAATCCAATGATGTCAATTTGGTAACATGTATCTAATGTCCTCATTGCAGATTCTGTGTGACATCTCTTAGCTAATACCCAAACAGTCTCTCTAGCTCGTTGAGTGAAGGCCCCTTTTCCAATGTGGGATCTATCTCAACCGTATTTTGGGGGTGGTCATTGCTGTGCAGGACAGGGTAGACTTGACGGTCAAGGCCACTCAGCAGGACTCTCAGGGTAGGTATTTGGCGATAACACTGGAGGGCAGGGGTGAGATCTACACTGTTGCAACAATATATGCACCCAACACGGGCCAGGACCCATTCATAACGAAAACCCTCACTAAATTGAGCAAGTTCGCAAAGGGCCGGATCATATTCACAGGGGATTTCAATATGGCCTGGGAGCCCCACAGGGATAGGAGTAGGCTGCTTTGGGGTCCGCAGGGGGGACCCTCTGGGAATTTGAGAGACCTGGAACTGGTCTAGGCGTGGAGGCAATCTCAGGGAGATGTCCCAGGATACACGTTTTACTCGCATGCACACAGAACACATTCACTTATAGATTATACCTGGGTGTCCAGTTCCCTCCTAGGAAACATAAAAGACATCACATTAGGTCCTATCGTGGTCTCTGACCACGCTCCTATCATACTGGCGATCGCTAGACCAAATGGGCCCCCGGGTTTATAGAAGTGGAGGTATCATGCGACTCTCTTTAAGGACCCTATTCTGGTTAAGGAGGTGGAACAAGAGCTTGAAGAGTTTGTCACTCATAATAGCTGGGAGGACACCACACCGCAAATATGGTGGGACGCCCTCAAAGCTACCATAAGGGGGAAGATAATAGCGATTAAAGCAATGAGGGAACGGGAATTGTGACTGGAGGAAGAGCGGCTGGGAAATAGGCTTTAGGAGGCAATGGCCAGGATGGCAGAGAAACAAACAAGGGCCATCGAAAGAGAGGTCCCTACACTTAGGGCCCAGCTGAATCTCATTCACTCTAGGGAAGCGGAAAGGTCTCTCCTCTGCTTGTGACAGAAATATTATGTTAAGGCAAATAAATCAGGTCGCCAGGATGCTCCGGAGGGAAGACAGCGAGAAATCGATCTTAAAAATTAAAGGGGAGGGGGATTAGACATACACCTCCAACAGTGACATCAAGAGGGAGTTCTGTAAATTCTACACAGACCTCTACTCCTCCAGCGAACCGGATGCTAGCACACAGGAGAGATACTTGGAGAGGGTCAAGCTCAGCTCTATAACGAATGAACAGAGGGAACAGTTGGAGGGGGAAATAACCACGGACGAAGTTAGAAAAGCGGTATCTTCCCTGGCTGCCAATAAAGCCCCGGGCCCGGATGGTTTCCTAGCCGAATTCTATAAACTACACAAGGAAACTTTAATCCCCCATCTTACTAGAGTATTCATTCACATAGGGTTAATGGGGGTTTTGCCACAGTCTATGGAAGAAGCAAAGGTGATTCTTATTCACAAGAAGGGTAAAGACCCGGAGAGGTGTGGGGCATATCGACCAATCGCCTTAATAAATGTTGATGCTAAGTTGCACACAAAGGTCTTGGCAGCTAGATTAGACAACATCATGCCCTCTATAGTCCAGGCCGACCAGGCGGGTTTTATTAGGAGACGCCAGACGGCGGATAACGTGAGGAGAATAGCTCACGTGATGGAAAAAACTCACAGGAAAGGGGTTCCGGCCCTCCTCCTGGCTATCAACGCCGAAAAGGCGTTTGATCGCTTAGAGTGTGGCTTCCTCCAGGCCACAATGATCAGGATGGGGTTTGGCCCAGGTTTCGTGGGCCGGGTGATGGGCAGTTATCAAAACCCAATCCTTAGATTGGCGATCAATGGTCGAATTTCAGGTTCTGTGGCGGTTCACAGAGGTACTAAACAGGGATGCCCACTTTCCCCACTGCTATACGCCCTCCATCTGGAGCCTTTCTTGACAGCAGTTAGGGCCGCAGTACATATACAAGGCATATCATTTGGCGGGTATGAGCATAAAGTGGCCGCCTTCGCAGGCGGCTTGCTCTTCACGTTGACTGACCCAAGGGTATCTCTTTGTGCGCTCAGTGAGGAGCTGGATCTTTTTGGTCAAGTTGCGGGGCTAAATGTGAATTCTAGTAAGTCTGAAATACTGAGCCTATGGCTGTCGCCTTCCACGGAGTGATATATTAAAAATACCTACGAGTTTAGCTGGGCAGACAAACACATTAAATACTTAGGTGTGCACCTTACAAGAACTGTGGGAGAACTGTTCAGGGCTAATTATCTGCCGCTGCCTGGGAAAATCAAATAAAAATTAGTCGACTGGGGTCCCCTGAGTATCTCCTGGCTGGGCCGCATTAATGTTCTTAAGATGGCGATTCTACCTTTGGTGCTATATCACTTCGCGGCCATCCCAATCCCTATCCCATGTAGTTTTTTCAGAGCGTTACACAGGGTTACGAGCCGGTTCATTTGCAAAGGGAGAAACCAAGGGTGGCTGCATCTCTTATGAGGGCTCTTTGCTCACTGGGGGGGAGGGGAAGCTGGGTGTCCCAGACTTTCAGGCGTACTATCTAGCAGCCCAGATTAGAATCATCAGGGATTGGCAGAGGGATGATCGGAACAAGTTGTGGAGGCAAATGGATAGAGCAGTAGTGGCGGGGCATCTGGAGGGAATACTTTGGAAGCCAAGGGCAGATAGAACTCCTTAAATGTATGCTAGCAAAATCCCCTCAGTAGTGGGCGAAGCATGGGACTCCGTAGTGATAGGCTCCCACTTTACCACGTTTCCTTCCCCGTACACTCCTATATTTGAAAACCCGCAATTTAATCCAGGTTGCAAGAACAAGAGCTTTGATGCATGGTTCCAGGGGGGCTGCCGAATGCTACGATATATGTACCACGAGGGGTCAGTTAAAGACTTTGAAAGGTGTAAGGGCGACTTTAGCCTGGACGAGCGATATAGATATGGGTACATACAGCTGCGGCATTGGCTCTCTCACCCTGAGATGCGTCAGGCTGGCTCCCGAGCACTGACGCCTTTTGAGAAATACTTAGACTCGCACTCGAGGAACAGGGGATTAATGGGGTCCATTTACAAGCATAGTAAAGAGGGTTAAACTCTCCCACCTAGGATTTATATGAAGAAATGGCAGGAAGACACGGGGGGTAATAATTGAAGATCAGGAGTGGCAACAACTCTGGTCCCAAATTCCGAAGTTAACCAGATCGATCCAGATCCACGAGATCTGGTTAAAGCTCCTGGTCCAATGGCACCTCACCCCGCTCAGATTAAATAGGATCTATCCACCTTCATCCCGGGAATGCTGGAAGGCGTGCAGGGGATTGGTACATGGGCTCACATATGGTGGGGTTGCCCAAAATTGGAGTTGTTTTGGGGTCAAGTAAGGCAGACAGTGGTGCATACCCTGGGGAAGGCTGGAGGTAGGAATAGAGGGCTGGATATGGTGTGCTTGGGGGAGATTCCCACCAGGTCCCGCATCATGACGATGTTGGCGGCTCTGGTGCTGGTGCACCGATGGAAGTCTAAGGATCCACCACAAGAACACGAGTGGGTAGCCAAAATGTGGTCGGTGTTGGCAATGGAGTGGCTCAGTTATTCAATTCAAGGAGAAAGTATGAAATTCAGGACAGATTGGTCTGAACTAATTGCTTATTTAAAAGAGGGAGCGTGCAGGGCTTGGTGCCCGAAGTCCATGACACTGTTGGGAATTATAGACCCGCAAGAGGAATCAGACATATAAGATTAATAAAGAGAGGTCTGGCTTCAAGGATCTATCGATTAGGTGTATGGGTCTCAGCCCTTGTTTGGATGCCTGGAATTTATCGGAGACATCATTGGGGGGGGGGGTATCTCCTGTATCATGTAAGGGGTAGGGGGGAGAAGGGGTATGGGGAGTTTTGTCCAGTTGACATTTTCATTGTTGTTGTATGAAATGCCAATAAAAATCAAGTTGAAAAAAAAAGTGGAGATGAGTCAGATGATGACTACTTAGGAGTCAGCGCGCATACATTGCGTATAATAATGAAATAATGAGAGGGATGACATAGACACTGAGACTGTCTTTTAATTGTTTTCTAGGGACCGTGTCTCACTCTACCAAAAGAGACAGGACATAGATGGGTTGCTGTCTTTTTTCGTCCTGAAGAAGGTTACCATACTAAAAGGACGAGGACAGAGGTCTAGAGACAACCGAAACACGTGTAGACGTTTAACACTCTGTCGGACTAAAATCCACACAGATTGGTTTATCAAGTAATAGATCTGAACCCATTAAACAACTACCACAGTGAAATAGTAACATATAACCAAAGAGGGTTAGAGAAAGATTAAATGAAAAGTATGAATGTATGGGAGAATGAAAAGTGAATGAATGGTAGCAGATTGGAAAGGTGAGCTTTTGTGTCTTGTAACCAATCCTGGAATTAATACAGGCGATTGGTATTGAATGTAAACATTTATATTTTTTGTGTATTTCTTTATGTATTTTATGAAAAAATGTGTTCGACACAATTAAATTAATTTGATAAATGATAAGAATTGTTGGTTTCTATTAATAAAAAGACCATACAGAGTATTTCAGAGATTACCCCTCTCTCCCATTAGTCCCCTACATATTCTTTTTCAAATTTTGGCCTGAAGGACAAGTGGTTAGAATCAGGCTTCCCCTTCTTTTTGATCATTGTTGGCGCACCAAGCAAAGTCTTAGGTCACAGTGGATGCTAGTCGGACTGGGGCTTCTAGTTCCCTGCGGCTGGCGAATAGTTCTCTTGTGCCTGAGTTGGGGTTGGTTATTCTGGTATTGAAGGTGGTGGCCGTAGCTTGGATAATGGCTTTCTTGTAGAGGATTGTGAATTTCTGTTTAAGGTCAGCAGTAGGGTTACTTTTGCAACTAGCTTCAGCAAGTCTTTTCTCAGCTCTGAGAATCGTCAGGTCGGGGTGTACCAGGAGTTGAGATGAGCTACTGGTTTCACCTTTTTTAGTACTAGGGGTGCAATGGTATCGACTGCCCTGGTCAGAGTATCGGTGTAGAGATCAACTAAGCTCTTAGGGTCAGAGGTATCTAGGAGCTCTGGGGCATCACGGAATGGTGATAGGCTATTTTTGGTTAATCTTTTGGAGCTATGGGCCAGAGAAGGTGGTTACATCTTGATAGGAAGCTTAGTGTGCGGGGCAAGTGGAATTGTGGTCCGACCATGGACAGGGGGTATCGCCTGAGACTGTGATATGGCAGTTGAGGTCAGCCAGCCAATCCAGGGAGCGTCCTTTGATGTGCGTGGGGTTGTGGATGTGCGGATTTAAGCCTTGTGCGGTTAGGGAGTTAGTTGACGATACGGCAGGTAGATCAGTAGGATCGGCAATGCCTAAATTGAGTACTCCCAGGAGAGTCACTTGGGAAGTCGGCTTGATATGGTCTCTTAGGGAGCTGAGTAAATCTTCTTCAAACGTTGAGATGGGGCCTGGTAGGCGGTAGATAAGGTGTGCAGTAATGGATTTGGTGGCAGAGGTGGAGAGGATATCACAATTGTTGTTGAGTGAAGTGTTGATTTGTCTGATGTGTAGGTGGTCTTTGGCCAGGACGGCCACCCCACGGCCTCTGGAATTCAGCCTGTCCACAACATATGTGGGATCTTATCACCAACCCAAAGCGGGAGTGTAGCTTGTGTAGAACATCATGGTAGGCGGGTATCTAATTCAGAATGCTGGTTTAAATAGTTACACCAATTTATCGCAGAGCAACTGTTTTGCCCTTTCTTGCTGCAGGTCATTTGTGAACTCTGAGGCGTGTAATGGCTCTTCAGTCAGATATGCATTATAGAACAGAGTGCTTTAAGTGGGATGCGAAATCAAGGGGGCAGGCAGAATTCGGACAATGGGCATGGCCCAAGGATTAGTAGGCATGGCCTAAAGGGTGGAATGTGACTTAGGCAAGGCCACCTGAACCCATAAACAAACCTTTTGGGGGTGTTTAGGAGCAGGCAACTTGCCCATTTGGAAACAAGCTATTTTCTTTGTATACTGAATACATGGCAACAAAAAACATTTCAAGTATCCACAAGCCAGAACCATTGGATTTGGCAATTTTACAATGTAGTCTAATGAATCGACTGGATCACTTCTAGTCACTCCCAAGTGTGGTAGCTAAACTACAGTGAGATTAAATCATTTGCCCAGGATCACATACACTAGTGAAGAGGGGATTTGAACAGCATCTGTAATTTAAGTACTTGGCCAGATAAATTCCAGACCTGGTTACTCATGGCATCCCATTACGACCTACTCTCCGTCATCCAGAGAAACCGTTGGGCCAGATTATTGACCTCTATGGATGACACCTGCAAAGTGGATGACGCCCTGATTAGTAACCGCATTCTTGTACCCGCCCGCTGAGCATACCATATTAACAGCACCCGCTCTGCTGGATCAGGATATGGTTTCAAATAATAAGCCTAAAATGTTCACTGAGCTTACACATGACTCTGGCACTGACATGTCAAATGTCCCCCTTAACACACATGCATTTAAATGTGTGTTACTAAATGCACGATCCCTGGTGGAACATGGGTCTGAAGTGGTTGATTTTACAGACCAAAAGTAGATCTTTTGCCCATTACCGAGACATGGGTTCATGATGCTGCTCAACACTCCTTACTACTGGCAATGCCACTTGGCTACTCACACGTACACCTTAATCTTCTGGACAAGAGGGGAGGTGGTGTAGCACCGATTTTTAAATCTTCCATCGAAGTTCATATATCGGATACCCCTCTACTAAGCATTGACCCTGTAACAACTTTAAATATTCTACTGTTATACAGACCACCTATGCTGACACCTCTTTTTGAGGAATAATTATTGGCTTTTCTGGGAAATGCTTGCAAACAGCACTCACCCATTACTATCTTGGCCGACTTCAATCTCTGGGCAAATGATCCTTCAGACTTGGAGGCATCATCACTTCTAGAGACCCTTCATACTCTTGATTTTGTTCAACATGTTAAGGTGCCAACCCATATTGGGGGCGACACATTGGACTGGGTTTTATCGAAAAATCTAATTCTCTCTCATACTATCGTTGAGAAATGTATCTGGTCTGACCACTATTTTGCATTCTTTGAAATCAACACTAAGGCTCCTGCAACCTGCACTCAGCAGTCTTCTTCACCCAGTCTATCTCGGAACCTCCGGAATGTAACCCACAAGCTTTTCGTGCACTAGTCTCTCCCTTATTGCCCTCTTTAGAGGAAAACACCTCTCTTGAAGTTTTTATCTCTGGTTTTAGGCAGGCTCTTGACCAGGCGGCTTTTGATACATTAGCCCCTAAGAAACTCTCACATCAGAAAAAGTCTACCACTCTCAATGTTCCTTTCACATAAAAGGTAATTGAGACTAGAGCACAGAAGCAAAAATTGGAACGCGCCTGGCGAAAACATCCTACTGATTTCAATCTTTGTGCCTACAAACAGGCTGCTAAACTCTTAAAATCTGTGATTTTTAAGGCTAAGGAATCCAACTTAAATACTTGGATTCTGGTAGCAAAATCACAGCCCAGGTAAAACCTACAGGAACTAAAGGATGTACTACTACTTCCACAACACCTGTAGATAACAATTGGTGTCAACGTGTCCATGATGGTTTTACAGAGAAAACACGTAAACATCAGGACAATATACAAGACCAGGTAAAATTAGTGTCTGCTACTACAGATCTTACTCCCAGTGTGGTCAAATTACCTGTTCCTGATTTGGTACTTTTTGCATTCAATACAGTATCAGATGAGGAAGTCTTGGAAGTAGTCCACAAACTTAAACCTACCTCTTGCAGAGGCAATATCTTTCCAGCTACACTGTTTAAAGAGTTTATCTCTATACTAGTTCCCTGGGTCACAAGGTTTATAAATTGTTCCTTCCAAGAGGTCACTGTACCCGAAAACATCAAGGAGGCCTGGGTTACCTCCTTATTGAAGAAGGATAACCTTCATCTGGAAGAAGTTGGTAACTATCGCCCCATAACCAACGTTCCTTTTATCCTTACAATTCTGGATAAAATAGCATATATGCAGTACCAAATGTTTTTTGAAAGCCAGGACATTCTAGCAGTTCAGCAATATGGTTTTCGTCCGAATCATGGGTCTGAGACAGCTTTGCTAGATCTGAAGTTGCATATTGCAGGCATTATTGAAGAGGGAAATGCAGCGCTGCTTTTAATTTTAGATCTATCTGCCGCTTTTGATCTTGTGGATCATTGTTTTCTGGCGGATATACTATCTACTGTTGGCAGATGCTTCCCCTCTGCCACATCATGGTTCAAATCCTTTCTTGGTCCAAGAAGTATGAATGTTGCAAAAGATACTGCTTACTCCAACAGGTCTGCTCTTACTTGTGTGGTACCTCAGGCAGCCAAACCCAGTCTGGATGTCCACCCGCCAGACTGCACACATCCAACTGATAACCTCAACACCACACCTAATGCTAGGATGCAGCTACCATCCGGCAATAATTAAATCAGCTGGACACATAACTGGTGCACCCACGCACCCTATAACACCATCTCTCTACTGACCAGAACTGCGGTTCCCGAGGGCGTTCAACCTACCAGCGCTTTCAGATCATACCAATGATATATAGAGCGCTATATAAATGCAAAGTAACAGAACATAACATATTTTGGAAAGTGGACAAATTGCTTAATTTAAGGAATGAGCCTGGAAATACATTTCTCATTTCTCCCGCTTCCCCATCACCCTGTCTCGCCCTCCATTCTCAAACTGTCTCTATTTTCACTTCATCCCTTTCTTTACCTCTCTGCCACACCCCACGCTTCATGCCTGTGACAATTGATATGGCACTGAGCACTCTACAAAGAGCTCATCCTAGTTTACGGTCTCGTTGAAAACTTTTACAGTACATCAGAGCACTGTGTCCATCCATCCTTGTGTGGGTCTTTTAATGTGGCAGAGAGACTGCACCACCTGTAGCAGGCGCATTTTTGCTACCTTTCATTTTAAAAACCCCACCACCTCTTCTTTTGTTCCTTAATTGCGGCGTCACGCCCCCACCACTGCCAACCCTCTCCTGAACTAGAAAAAGGCAGGGATCATCGTACCTTCACCCGCACACCCCTCCTCCACTCAACAATTCACACTGCTAAGAGGAAAGGCATTGTTTTCTACTGCCTGGAGCTCTCGCGCATACAGGAGCATCAGCTTACTGTGCATTATACTCAGTGGTGGAAATGGAAAAAAGATCCCACAAGGGCTGAGGTGTGGGTGGTGTTCCGAGGGGGCAGAGCTAGCAGTCGGACTCCGCTCAAAGGAAATGTTATAAAAAAAATTAAAATGATGCAATATCTCCTTGTAGGGTATCTTTCCAAACGCTGCACTGTACATCAATTCCACTTTAAATCACTTCTATGGAAGTGGTGCACACAAAGTAAATGTTGTTAATGCAGTGATTTTTAGTACATTAAGGGATACATAGACTCGCTCTCCAGTAGAAGAGCTACCCGGGCTCAGCAGGTTGACAGACAGTTGCTGAGATGTTAAATATTAAAAGTGTTAATCGTATGACTTTTTGCAATTCCTTATTAAAAAAAAACAAGTTCTATAAAATGTGTTTGGCCAGGGGATGGGTTGGGCATAGTTAAGGCGGATGTAGGGGGTATTTCTGCTCATGTAATGAAAATCAAAAATTGGCACCCAGGAACGCACAGTTTAATTTCCTAATAACTGTCATCACAACAGAAATATTTATTTGTGATTAAGCAGTTTGACAAGCATATAACATCTTTATAAATATAACCTGTGATAAAACACAAAGCAAGTGGCACACAAATTACAGAGTATTGGTCTGGTAGTCTGGAAAAGAAAACACTTAAAAGAAGACTAGTGAACTAGTGAATGCAAGCAGCATTTTTGAGTTTTGAAAATACTTTGTTTTCAATTAAAGTGTAAAATGCACATTTGGAAAACAATAGTGTGCCCAGCATGTAGAAAGCCTGCTTTCAACAGTGATGCCCCACCCAGGTGATATTCATGACCTATTGATTCCCGTGGTGTCCCTTTCAGGACAGAAGAAAGAAACAGGCTGAGCAAATGAAATAGGGAAACGCGCGAGTGACGGCTGGGGAAAAGAGGACAGTGCAGATAAGGTCACTGAGCCCCCAGCTTTGCTGGTACTGAGGCCTGTCCCAAGATCAGGCCAGACATCTGATGCCGGATCTCGGAACGGCAAGAGCCGGCCCACTGACCAGCACTGATTATACTTCTGTGTATTTGCAAGGTATGGAAAGGCACATTGCTGAAACACGTGGAGTGTGGATGCAGTTCCCACACCCTCTTAGCGCTGAGAGTAATAAAGCAACGAGTATCACATTATATGTGCAAATAAATACTAATTGAACACATTTCATGTACTCATTTTGCAATATATCAAGTTCCATATTCATTGTAGGCTCAGTCTCGGTGTGGCATTGTGCGCTCTTTCGGCACAAGCCTTTGGTCACCAGCCGTTTCAGCGCAGCGTGTTGGCTGAAGATGGCCTTTTGGCATGGCCAGCAGGGCGCAGGCACCTAGCAGCACCGTATGTCTCCTCAAATATATGGTCATCCTAAACACTAATAAATGTAGTGACTAGGGTGACAGTATATTTAAGGAATGCCAGCTCAGCAAATGAAGCTCTACTTTAACACATAGAAACACATAGGCTGCTGTGTCCTGCAACTCATATATGTTGTGTATATGGCATGAGGAATATAGCTAGGGTGACCAGATTCTGAAAAAATAAATAAAAAAATAATTAAAAAAAAAAAAACAAGTAGGACTAGCACTGCCATCCCATTCAACCCCTCCCCCTAAACTCCTTCCTGGTTAGGGTCACACATTACAATAAATACAATGTCTAGCACTTCTACTTCCATATACAATGCAGATTCAGCTGTGAAAATGAGCATGTTGAAAATAAGAGATTTTGCTTTGCTTGTTAGTGGTTTCTTATCCACTCCCATGGCGCAGTCAGTAAATGCAAGCAGCACTAAATAGAAAGGTTAGCGCCAACTCAGGGGTGGAAGAGAAGTATTTGACAACTGTGATAACAAAGAAAGAAAACTGTTTATCATCAATTAACGTCACCTTGATTTGTTGCATTTCTGCAGTGGTCACCAACCCTGACCTAAAACTGGGAAGGGGTTTTTAAATAAAAAACCTCTTGGGACAGGACCTAATTCCGGTACGGTCCCAGCAAAACCGGGACGTCTGGTCACCCTAGATATAGCAACTTTTGTGTGAATGGAGTGTTCATTTAAAGTACAGCTTAATTGACAGAGGGCACCTTGTATACCTTAAATATACGGCCATCCAAACCACTGCATTTATTAATGTTTATAACAATATAAGGAGACATACAGCGCTCCACTGAATTGTCCTGCTCCCTCTATCCAGTGGTTGAAGTCTACTAAAAGAAGTAGTGAACTATGTTCCCTGCTATTCTGCCCCCACTCCCAACAAAGCCCACCATCACGCCCCTTCCATGCGCAACCCAAACCACCAAACAAGCACATCTGCAGCGCAGTGCACTTAAGTGCAAGTTTCAACTTCTTCCTACACTTTCATTTTGAAACTGAACTTACAATAAAAACATACGAAGAGTAACACTTTTTTTTTTTTAAGAGGATCACCGATCCCGCCCCCTTCGATCACTGCCTCTATCTAACAAGATCAGACAAAAAATGGTTGACAAGACAATTTCAAATGATCTGAAAACTAATTCCTTTTGTGGGGATTCACGACAAATGCCACCCCTCCCCACCCTGTGGTTATATGAAGGAAAACGAGATGAGAACAGGGGTACCCAGGAACTGCATTTTTTTATTTACTGTGGCAGAGCTGTTTGAATTTGCGGCACAAGGGTGTAGTGATACAGACGATTACTGGATGTTTCTGCCGAGTCAGTAGCAATAGGGTGCGGTACTGCAGTTCATTGAAAGGTGACCTAGCAGAGTCATTAGCATGGTATACAGTACTACCGATTGCTACTAAAAGGTTTCTGTGGACTCTGAACCCATTCTCCGCTGCTGCTGAAAACCGAGAAAGAATATAGCTGAACAGGCGCTCACTTGTTCCCACCTTAAGGCGATGTACCCCTTATGAAAAACAGGAAGAAGACAAAAAACACACACTGTTGGCAAAACCATCTCTCCTGTGAGCAATGTTTGTGGAAATGCGATTAGTGAGATTTTGTGTTATATGCAGCGCAGGTCCTCTCTAAAGTGTTCAAGAGATATCTGAAGTATAGATTTTGAGAAAACACTACCACAAGATCGGATACATGTTGAGAAGTTTCATTGCAGGAAGAGAACTTAGGTTCTTTACACTACACATCCTTTTGATGGACAACAAGGTTGTTAAGGTATACATGAAACTACAATCTTTCTGATTAGGATTTATGAGCTGGTATAATCCTGTGGTCTAGCGTGCATTTTTTCATTTTCTTGTCCTTATTCATTTTTTACATGTTTGGATGTCTTATCTTTTTTGGGTTGGATACACCCTAATGTAATGTTGCTGATGATTTTTCCTGATGAAGGACAATGAAATCTCAAATGCATTGGACATCGTCACATCAACCCTCTGTTCGTATCCAAATTAAAAAATACTTGATGAAGTATGATTCAATGACGTCCCTGAACTGAACTAGATAAAAGGAATCGGTAGCAGTTTTACCTGCAAGGAACAAGGTGGCACCACGGAAGGCTCCATGGTCCTTGTGTTGTCAATACCGGCTTGCCTCCCCACTTAGGGCAGTTTCTTTCTTTTAGTAAAAACAGATAAAAGGAGGTACAGCAGGTGAACGAACATCACGGCCTCCGTTTTGTGTGTTGGACTTTGGCTGTTCTAAATGGAGAACAGCGTCTTATTTCCCTAAATGCGTTCATATCTTCTCAAGGAATTGCTGCTTGCTGAGTTTCCTGGTGCACAATGCGTGCAAAGCTAAAGTCCCCACAGGTGCTTGTTAGTCGGGGCAGAGGGAGGCCCAGCAGTACCCTGACTCAGAAGCTGATTTTGGAGTTCTGTCCTGTCTAGCACAGGCCTACTTAAAGCCCTGATATGGTTCACACACTCCTCGCCCACCACCATTTTAGGGCTACATTGTGGATGCTAGTGAAATACCTGTTAAAACCATGTAATTTGCCTTTGATGGCTGTGCTTACTTGGATGTGCTTTGACACTGTACAGCCGGAAGAGGACACTGCCACCTTTCTCTCATTCTCACGTACTACGTGCCTCCTTCTTCAGGGTTGTCTCTCGGGCTCCGGGTATAGGATAGCACAGTCATGGCCCCGTGGCAGGCCTCCTCCACTTGTTGCACCTGTCGCCTACTCAGTCGCTCTCTCCAGGCTCCAACTGCCTCACGTGCATCACGCGCAGAGATAAGAAAAGGCTTGTCAGAGGGGTATCCAGGTCCACGGGTCAAGTTCAATGCAAAGGCCTCAAGCTCAGGCAATGGGGCAAGCCCAGCAAAACGCAGAAGACGTGCAAGTTGCTGGCTTGGCTCCTGCACCAAATCCTCATAGCGGAGGCTTGCATACCGGCGACGCAGCGACTCCGGAAGTGGTGGGTGAGGAACAGTGGAAGAGAAAAGCAGCAGGTCGTTTAGCCAGGCATCACAGATTACCTCAAGTGCACGACTGAGGAAGGCCTCTGTGCGAGGCAAATGGGGGCCATGAGCCCCAGGCGGTGGCAACAACAGGTGGCGCAAAGACTCCTCCCTGTGGCGACTGCGCAGCACTTGCACACTCTCTCGCAGCAGCGCTTGCTTTGACTTGAGCCGCGAGTTGTGCACCGCACGGGGGTCACGGAAGAGCTGGATGATTCTCAAGTTGAGGGCTGGATCCTGTAGAAGAGGAAGCAGCACACCTGCATCCAGTAGTCGTACATCCTTGATAACCACAGCCGGATAACGGCGGCACTCAGCCTCCAGTTCTTGCAATGGTCGTGGCGGGCATCTACGCCGGCACTCAGCACCATCCAGCAATCCCAACTGGGAACGTGACTGGCTGGAAGTCGGGCAGAGGGGCGGTGAGCAAATTACTTTGTTAGTATTCCAGCCAAAGATACTGTTGGTGCTTAGATTGGCTTGCTGGCTCCATGGTCCAGGCGAGTAAAGGCGCAACACAGAGAAGTCACAAAGGAAGAGCGAGCGCAGCATGTCCCGCAATGCGCCCTGCAAGCTCTCTGCATCTCCCGGATACAGCGCTTGCCAGAGATGCCACATGGGCTCATACAGGTAAAAGACATCATGGTGTTGGTTAAAGAGTTCTCCTAGGAAAGAGGAGCCAGTCCTCCAAGTGGCGTGCAGGTAGATATGTTGCTTGGGCCCTTGGCTGGGATTCACATCCTCTGGAATGGGCCCTTCATGATCAACTGTTTCTCCATCCTCAATGTTCCAGACAGGCAAGCTGCCCCCCAGGCTAGGTGGGCAGTGGCGAGCAGGGACCTCCTCCTGCTGCCCACCCTGAACCACAACACCTCTCCACCAACTGCTGTACCCCAGCAGGCAAGGCAGTAGCAACAGAAGCAAGGTGTAAAGCAACAGCAACAGCAGGCACTTACGCTGACGCCTCCTTTTCATGTGTGCAGGTACTCACCCTGCGCTGGGCAAGGTTAGGGGTGCCAATGAGGTGGCTCTGACTGGGGCTTGAAGGTGGTGGCAACAAGGACCCCACGGTAGCATTCCACTACGCTACTAGCTCTGAAGGTTCAAGAAAAAAGGACACATGGAACGCATACCAACCCTCTAGTTTGAAAGACACTGCCATTTTTAAAGCAAAAGGATGGATGTTGCTGAACCTTTCACTCTACCACAAGTGAGCGAGTAAGTAAAAGTTTGTTGCCTTTTGTTCCAACATGGGTTCCAAGACATTAGCATGTATGACAAAGTTGCCTATAGTGCCTGGCCTCGGGTCTGCTCCACCCATTGCTGTGCGGTCCTTCTCCTCTGGCTGTTTTCTCCTAATCGTCGGGCTATTTTCGCATTGACCCAGGGGTCTGTCCCTCCGTCTCTCCGGGTTGCTTTCTGTACCCACTCTCTCTTTCGGGCTCCGCCCACGCTGCGTTCTCCTCTGCTGGAGTGTGGGACTCTAGTCCTCCGCAGGCTGCGCGTTGCCTCCTCCCTGTCCCCAGGCTAGGTTCCCTTCGGCTGCGCGTAGCCGTCTTTGCCGCCGCTGTGCCTCGCCTCCTTCAGCGTCGAAGCGGACTCCTTACTGGGCTTGGGCTCAGCGCGCCCCGCCTCCCCACCTTGCAGACACGCCCACCGAAGATTTCCACCAGAAACCAAAAGAACTCTCTCCCAGCAAAGCTGCCTGTCTAGAGGACCCCTGTGCGTCGCTGGAGTTCAAAACATTGGCAACGGCGATGTGAAGGGAGGGGGGCGCGAGCGCACGCACCACAGGGTATCCCGGCCCTTTCGGAAGGGTGACTCAACCGCCATCGTTGCCCTTCCAGCTGTGCCAGCCTCTGCCTCTCTTCGCTGCCGCCTGCCAATTCTTTCCCATCGCCTTGCAACGTCTCCCTGAGAGGAGGGGTCCTCTTGAAATACTTCTTAATGTCTATACATAGATGCCGCCGTTTGCGAACATGAGGAACAACACGTACGTCGATGTACACCGAATTCGGTGCTTTTTTGGGGGGTGGAAAAGTAAAGTGGCTTGTGTGTGCCCATGACGTATTTGTGGGGGCCTCTTTGGCGACGATTGAGAAGTTAAAATATAAACGCGAACGCTCTTGTTTTTGGCACAGATATACTGCCTGACTGGAGAGCACAGTGAGAGAGCAAAGCGTGTCTTTTCCCAGGGCCAGACTCTTGGGTCTTTTCAACAGTCCCAAGCATAAACCGACTAGCGCAGGATTCTCTTTCCTTTAGAAACAATTATTTTTGTCGATGTTTTGAGCCGAACACTCCAGACAATGGAAATAGAGCCGTATCTCAAAAATTCGATTCCAATTGATGTATTCGTTTTTACCGCTGTCATTTTCCTTTCGGAAGCCTATGATGAAAGCAGAGAGGCCTCTCTTTGGTATTGTCCATGCTCCCCTTTCCCACGATAGACTCGGCGGTAGTGATTTTATGGCACGCGTTCAGGGATTTTTAATTGCGTAAGAGACAGAAGTTCTTTGTAACATGTTACCAAAAATGAATGCGGAACCTTTCTGCAGAGTTCCTTCCCCATACAGCTTCATCGCACACCCCGCAGGCCCAACTTCCGACCCTGTTGCGATCTAGTTATTGACATCTCTTTGAGGCACTTTCTGTAATTGTTCCTAGAAGAAAATAATCTACATACACATGCACACCTACTTAAAATGTATGCATGTTAACCTTTAAAGAATGACCCTCGTTGTGGCTGGACCGCACTAACAACCTCCAATAGATGAGCTTGCATACGAGGTTGCTAGAATCTATGGTTTGAAGAGGAACCACGAGAGGGCGCTCTAGAGCAGCGCCTTCCCTATGATTCCCCACCCTGGTATCTGAGACAGCCTTAGAAACAAGACAAGTCAAGCACATGTTTATGTGGTCGATTACATAGCAATTGTAAATATTAAATTAAGGCAACAAAGATAATTAATCTACTGACTACTGCGGTATGTAATTTGTTGTTTCGAAAAACTTTAGAGTGGACTAGTACATTACCAGAAATTGACTGATTAAAGGGTTATCAAAAAGTTGCTGTTTGCACGCCAGATCCATATTGTATGAAACGTTCCGCCCGTGTCTAAATTACCTTTTAAAACCTACCCATCTGAAATTCCTATTCTCGTCCCCTCTTCCCTCGCACATGAGCTGCATCCATGTGATGTAAAGTGGTCTTGTATACAGTACATGTAATAGTATTCGGAAAATGTCACTTTTTTATGGGCACATTGGCCAGCTGTTTTGGCTATGCTTTGGCCCCAATCTATCGGCGACGGTGACGAATTGCCACCTGGCAAGTTTGCAACGCCCTGGCTTTTGGTGCAGGAAGTTCGAAACCCAAAAGGTTAATCTGCAAACCAGATTCCCCTTCTTGTCAACTCCATGCCAAAAGCATGGTGTACTTGTGCCCAGCTGCATCAGTAGCATGATCCGCAGCGCCTGCTCTACTCGTGGTGTAGATTTGGAGCATTTTTAAAATTATAGAGGAGGGACTACAAGAAATAAAATGAGACAGTTACATTCAACCGTCAGGGCCAGGAATGAGAGGCTGTGAGGGAGAATTCATGCCAGCATATATATATATATATATATATATGTGTAAAAATATCAATTCATGTTATCGATGAAACGTTGTCACTTTTTGGGGAACAAGAGGAATTTTTATATGGCCTCCGTGGAGTACACTGTAGTGATAAGTTTGAAAGGAACATCATAAAAAAGGTACCTTGTGGATGAAAGAGGGAGATTAACAGAGAGATAAATGGTAGGTACCTGTGGACACAGGGAGTGTGTGGATCTCATTGATTATTATTAAAGGAAAGATGACACAGGTGAGTGCAAGTGAACGATAGTGAGGTAAACAGTGGTTTCAAAATGATAGCATGTCTCCTAAGTAGAGTGTAGCAGGTGTATGTAAATATAGTGTGTATAAATATAAGTATGGCCATATCAATTGAAGAAGGTAAAGGAGAACCCTACATAGAAGAAGGTGGAGTTACCTTTTTATGATTAAATCAATGTAAAGTATTGAACATTTATATATCTTTAATGAGTAACAAATATATATTAGAGATGTGTTATGTTTTAGTTAAAAAAACATAAAAATATTGTAAATTGAAGTGTTAGGCAAACATTGTATATACATATGCCACACTTGTCTGCACTTGAAGGGCTGGGACGGATTCAGCGTTAGCCCAGTGTGCCTGCCTGGAGTTCTGTAATAATTCGCCATGTTTTTGGCATTAACCTCCTGTGATCAGGTGCGCAAGACGTGCCATCCTGCAGGAAAAGCCCTGACGTGCCTTGGGGAGTGGTTGCCTGTGTGCGCAGCGCAACAGAAACGGTGTCAAGCACAGGGCCAGCAAGTACAAGGGTATCACAGCGTGCACCATTTTCCTTTCCAGTCACCGGGAGAAGGCCTGCAACGGGGTGGTTTGTCCCTGTAAAGTTATGGTTGAGATTGGGAGCTTTGCGCTCCATCACTGCTGAGAGGTACTGATGCGGTCGGCATAACAACCAACGGCCGAGCACATTGGCCTTCAGAGCGCCATGTTCTCATTGGGAACTTTCAATCCACACAGAATGCGGTGTCCAGTTCTTCGCTCATCCGTTGCAGGAGCTGCCAGTTGGTTTCCGTGTGGAGAGGGGGAAAAGCAACCACATGTTTTCCATTGCTGTCCTGATGGTGGTTAAAGGAACGTTAAGTCCCAATGAGGATCGGGACTTCCACCGGGCCTTATGCCCACAAGGTACTGTACAGGAAATATTTCCTGCACGCTGCAAGTTCAAGTGGAACATGCCTAGCTGTATTAACGTGCAGCAGAGTTGTCCTGGCCCAAGAGCTGGCCATTAAAGCAGTGTTCTGTGTATAAAAAAACACTTTACGTTATGGAAAGTGGTAAGTAGTGATCTCTCTTAAAGCATCCAATGTATTTTATGTTATGAAATATGATGGTTCTTTTGCGTGTGACTGGCAGTACATGAGTTGAATGTAACTACCAATTTCTCTTGTTTGCATTTTTTGAACAGTGGATGCCTGTCTAGTTGGTATGTTGCTCAGCGCACCATCATAGTATGCGGTATGGGTGCACCATTGTTGCAGCATGCTGGACACCAGGGGTGCAGAAAGGGGAAGCAAAGATATTGTGCACAGTAAACAGAGGTAGTACACTTTGCATGTCGAAATTATTTTAACATTAAATGCAAGTTCAGCACCTTTAAGCACCTTTAAGCCGTTTTATAGGCTTTTCAGCTTTAGAGCTGCTACAAGCAGCAAAGACTGTTAAGGTTACCAATTGTTGGGTGTCCTGACTCACGTTTGGACTATTATGCTGCAACATTTGGTGCTGTGGGCTTAGAAAATCCAAGATGGCTGAAAAAGCCCACATTGCGCCAGAATCCAGGAAAACTGCGCAGTTTTGGCGCACACCAAAATGTTCCCCTGACCTGCCACCCACCAGTGCAAGCGTGATGGGCCAGGAGTGCCATGAGTGAAATGTGTGCCAAAGGAAAAACAGCAGTGCCGGTTGGCTCAAAAAGCGCTTTGAAATCACTTTTGTTTCTCTGAAATGCAAGCTAAAAATGCCTATTTTAAACATTGCAAGATATTCAAAAATCTCACTGAACACCAGCAGACATTTGGCAGAATGTATTCTTGTGTGCATACAAAATCTGGAAAGATGAAGAGCCCAAAACAATGTTTATAATGAAACTGGTTGAGCTGTGGATGTCAGCAGCTAAGTTAAATTGGACTGAAAGACACTAAATCTAAATGTTTAAAATAAATAAGTGACCTACTGTTGAGTGTCACATAGTTTGCAACTGTTAAATGTCATAGTTTTGAACTTAGAATCCGCATTCTAGCTGCATGTGTAAAAATTGTAAGTTTGATTTGGATGAAGAAAAACTGGGAACAAAAGTGATATTTAGGTGAAGCCTGGCTTAAAGAGATTGAACAACTACCTGACAACTACCCCCAACGGGAGTTGAAACTTGCTCAACAAATTTTCCCAGACCTGGCCTGCATTCTCCTGCCCTCACCAAAGGGAGATGACACCTCTCTGATTGGATTAGGGGAGGAGCAGCTGGGGACTGCAGGAAACTGAACAATGAGCCTTCCATGGCTCAGGCAAATGGTAATTCAGGGGGGTCGTAAATGGCTTCCTCTTGAGAGAAACGGGGAGGGGCAATGCCTCTGTGAGCAACTTGAGTTGGAGGAAGTGGACAAACCAGAAATTCCACTGTGTGCTTTGGGAAACCACACCCCTCTGGGGCAGAGCATAATTTTAAAAAGATGGATAATTCATAGTACGGACTTGTCAAAATTATATAATTAATGTCATTCTTGTGATTTTTCTGTGCACATTTTAAGAGGTGTTAGGACTCTTTACCATGTTCTGAGGCAAAACCCCATGAATTATGGAGATTGCAGACACGGGGTTCACACTAGAAAAATGAACATTTACTGGAATATGTGTAGAAAGGCGGTGTACATCTGTGTCATTTTTGGTAAAAATACAATATTGGTAAACCAACCAAAAAGCGTAAAATGTTGTCATTTCTTAATCCAAGCTCTTAGAAACATCAGAGTTGGAACAGAAACTACCTTATGTGATATATGATGTGTATATGTAATGTCAACCACTTGTGTATCTGGGAAATGTGTTTAGTTATGAAAATTATTTTCTAAAGTAAAAGCAAAGGGGTGTTTCTTCAATAGACTGTAAGACTCTAACTCACTGCTCCCTTCTCAAATCAGGGACCAAAGAATCCTTTGACCTATCAAATCACGAGAGGGCTGGGCATGCAGAATGAGCCGACCCACCCACTTTCTAAAGACATGAAAAGAGCCACTGGAAGCTAGACAGGGACATTCATTTTCCAACCTTCAACTGAATTCCTGCGCAGCACTCTGACAGAGAACTCCAGAACTCCAGAGATCCAGACTAACCCCAGAACAAAAACTCCAAAGAGCTGAACTCTTCAGCAGGCCTCAAAATCTTTTGCAAACTATTCAACCGCCGGGCTGTGCGGTTTGCTGCTTGCTAAGAGTCCTGTGTATCCAGAACTGCAGACCAGACCGCTGTGAACAGAGCCAGTGCCTGATTGACCCGCCGAGCAGAGAGAACCGCAGCTAAACCTGTTGACCAGATCCGTGACAAGGCCATTCCTTTCAAATTTATAGTGTGAGTACCCAGCTAGAACTGTGCAGAACCCATCTCTTAGCTTAAAATAATCTGATTCAAAACATTTGAACATGTCTCCAGAACTGCATCATAGGAATCGTGTGTCCCTTCTCCGATTTTAAACCTGTAAAGTGTCATTTTGCCATTTTCAATCATTTAATTTCTGAAAAACTACCTTCACGAAATCGTCTGTATCTCTTGAACCGTTTTTAAAGCTAAGATTCTGGGCTTTCCAACGAAACCGACCTTCTATTCATTATACTTTTTCCATAATCGCGCTCGATGCACTCGGAAAAAGTGCTGCGATTTGCGATTTGGCTCAAATTTCTTCACTTGTCAAAATAGCAGCTTCTTGCTTTCCTTTGCTGAAATTCGTTTGCAACCTGACAATCATTCATAGAGCATTGCTAAAGTGATCCTGAACTAATTTAAAGTCGCTATCAGCCACCCTGAATCTCTTATAGGCAATTAAAAATCATTTTTAGCATATCTTTCCCTTCTTTGCAAACCACATTTAAAGTATTTTGCCTGTGTTTCAAAATCATCCCTGGTGCTATAAGCTTGCTAGGGGGGAACTGAATTCGTATTGTACTGTGATTGTATTCCTGAAGACTGTGTGTGTTACTTCCATCTCCTTACATTGCATAGGGGGGGAGTGAACTGTCAGAGAAAAAGTGATCATATTATCTTTTGCTGAAATCATATCAAGTTTATTTCTGTACTGCATTTTATTCATCTTTGCATCTCCTTGAAACCATAAAGCATTCTCAGCTACCTTGTTCTTTCCATACCAACTCCTAAGTAATAAAATAAGTGTGCTAGTGTAAGATTATCCATTGTTGATCAACATCATATTCTTAAGTGTGATAGAATATTAATTTATTATAAAAGCGTGATATATATTGTTAAATATTCAATAAATCTTTTAATTTGCAAAACAAACCTACTTCTTGGCTCAGTGGGGTCAGGGGGATTCTAGGAGAGGGGCGTTATACAAGGGTTCATCATCCAGATTATAACTTGTCATAACAATATATAAATAAGGGCTTCCCTTGAGCAATCCCAGACAAGGCACTGACTTAGTGGGAATGCTTGATTGGAGTCATTAACAGAGTGGGGGCTCGTAGCCGGGGATTCTGGATTAGATCCACCGCTTGTGCAGCTTAATACAGTGTACTAACTGATAGGATACATAAATCCTGTTGGATCACCATGCTGTGCTACGCTGTGAAAACACCCCTCAAAAAGGAGCACTCTCAAGAAACGGTCTGTTTTGCAAAATAAAATACAAACTTCTGTAAGTCAGGAAGGAAATCAACTTCCAGAATGACGACACTGGTAGACATCAAAATAGCCAGAGAGCACTTCTTACATAAGCTATTTGTGAGAGGTGAGTAGGCTCATCAGGACCAGGCGGTCTGGTTGCAGGCAATCGCACCCCAGATCACTGAAACGGGGTCAGACATATGGAGAGATCAGGGTCCACTACATGTGGCCCTGAGTGAACTATATATGGCTCCTAAAGCTAAAGATGAACACGACAAGATTGTCAGGATAGCAGCATATTTGTATCTATATATGGGAGCCATACAGGACAAATGTGCTGAAGGCCAAGATCTGGCAAATAGGCAACAGATGGCATTAGAAAAGGCCCAATCTGACCTGGTCTCTTCCGAGCAGAGGCTGCACAGGAGTTAGAAAATGATAGTAGACAGTACACTATTAAAATAAAGGAGGATATGGATATCTTGCAACAGGAAAAGGCTGACCAGGATACCAGAATTCTGGCTTTGCAGAAGGAGTACCAAGACAGTTTGGACTCCTTACTGCAGTGCCAGAAAAAGCTGGAGCAACAGATCAATTTCAACAGGGCATGCACAGAGCAGGTAGCCACCCTGCAAATCCAACTAGACAGAGAGAAAGAGGAAAGCAATACATTGATTTTGAAAGACCTGGATACCCAGGCAGAGTTTGATGAAGAGCGCCAGAAAGCTGGTGCCCTTCAACGGCAGAGGGACGACCTGGCGGCACAGATGCAGGCTCTTACTCAGGAAAGGGATACCGTAGGCCAGGAAGTCTGCCACTTAAAAAGGAAAATGGAAGAAAATCACCTGGCCCTCCAGTTACTGGGAGACCTCCAAAAAGAGCACCACGACTTGTTAGAGCACACCAGGAGGTTGGAAGATGCTCTGGCAAGAAAGGAGCAGGCCAGTAGGGATGGTACCCAGGAGGTAACCACCCTGCAGCAAAGAATGGCCCAGTATTCCAGGACCAATCAGGAGGCGCAGAGAGAAAATGAGGCTCTCTGTCAGCACAATGATAGGCTCCAGCAACAAGTAGCCATGCAGGAGAGACTGATAGAGTCTTGTAAGGCCTTAACTGAGGAACTGAAAGTGCAGGCTCTTGCATTGCAACAGGGAGCAGGGACTGACAGAGATGATGTTCGCTGGGAAAGGGAAACACCTGAGCATACCTCAGGAGCCCCAGCACCAGAGGCCTTCATCTCTCCCAGTCCTTGGACTCTGCCACCCCATGTGCCCTGGCGCACATGAGCACAGGGCCACAGGGATGGCAGATTACTATCCAGCCAAAAGTATGGGGTTCATAGGCGAGTACCTCCCAGGAATGGATGGGCGGGCATCCGGGTATGGGCACCCAAGCACAGTGCAATTTAGTGGGGAACCCCAGGAAAGTAGACCCACTAAGGGCATCCTAAAAACCTCTGCCCAGTTAGGTCAGTGGGGGGGTACCCATCAAATCCTGGCAGCAAGGAGGGATCTGAAGACACCTCTGAGCGGCCCAGGACACAGGAGACCAGGTCCCCTCATTCTGCCAGCCATTCCCAGGCTCGCAGAATCCGGGAAAACCTGGAAGATCAGACGGGCACCTCTGGGAGCAGTGCCTCTGAGTCAGAGGATGAGTAGACCAGGGTTACCCGAACCAAAAAGGCCAATAAGGCAAAAAGGACGTTGCTTAAGGACCCCTTAAAGCAGATCAAGGCAATAAGGAGTGTCATCACCCCTTATCACAAGAACGCCAAGTATTCTGTTTGGGAACACTTGGAGCTTTATGAGCAAATGATGGAGACTTTCCATTTGAAGGACAGCAGTAGCTGCATCCAGTACGTCAAATGGACATTCTCCCCAGAATACTCCAGTTTCTTTGAGGGGCTGGAGGACCAAAATCATTCAAGATGGTCCACCTATAGGGTGGCCATCTTGAAACATTTTTCTGTTCATAGAAATCCTCAAGAGGCTCGCAAGGCAGCCTACAATTTGCAATGTGGGGAGGATCAGGCCCCACAAGAATTTGTGCAGGAGTTAAAGCGTGCTTTTGCTCGGACTACAAAAAGGGAACACACGGACAGTAAAGAATTTGTTAATAAGTTTTTCCATGCCTTACCCAAATACATAATGACCCAGCTCGTGAGAGACTTGCACGAGAAAAGATCTTTAGACTGGGTCATTGAGCAAGCCACCCGCATCTATGAGGTGCAGAAACCGGTGGAAAATAAGAATCAGCCCAAAAACCCCAAAACCAACAGCACCCCTGCTGCTGCCAAGGTGGCAGAGGTAAAGGTCGCCCCCGTTTTAGATTTGGAGATGGGGGGACTTAAAAACCTGCCGGCACAAATAATTCTAAGCCCAGAAGGCCCTTGGGCCAGTCACAGACAGGGAGTCAAGGAGGTAATCCCAGAAATGGGGTCCCTCACTCCCCTGACTATGTAAGTCCCTGCTACAAGGGAAACAGACCCATCCTGGGTTACGTGTGGACTCCTCCAGCCCAAGGGGGGGGGATCCAGACAAGCACCTGACCCAGGGAACTTCCCTCCTAACTTCCCACAGGAGGGCAGAAATTCCCCAAATCCTGGGCAGAACTTGTTCCCCAGGTATCCACCCAACTTCCAGCCCCAAAATCATCCATCCTTCTTTCGCCACTTCCCTGAGCCCAGACAACCTAATCCGGGAGAGGGAAGACCAAGGGTGGATGGGTACCCAAATCTTCCCAACCCGGGGTACTACCAGAGAAGGGATAGCTACCCTTCCCGGGATCAGCCCAGGGGAGAAAACAGAACCCGTATCAGCCTGAGCGGGTTTCCCAACTTGAGCGCCAGGTCCAAAATATGGCACGGGATCTGGGTCACATACTGAGGGCTCAACAGAAACCTCAGATGCCACTGCAGAATGCCCCAAACTCTGGGCCTGGTGCTCCAGAACAATGACGGGAGCAGCACCCCGACAACCCACCGGTTCCCAGGGAGGAGGCACAAGGGGAATGGGGGTGTAAAGCCTTGGAGGAAGCTTCCTTTCCCACTTGTAAACAGCCCCTGGAAACCCAGGAACTGGAAACAAAATCTCCTACCCCTGAAAGTCTGCCACCCAAGGAGCAGAGAGGAGGTAGGAGAAACAAAGGACCCAGACAGACCCATTTTGTGGAGGAGGTACAGGTCTTCCAATTTGAGGGAGAGGGATCCTCAGAGGATCCTGGGAAAAGGATCTTCTCCTTCAGAGATGGGGTAACTCCTCCCAAGGAAAAATGGGTCCAAAGGGATTCCAACCCAGACTGGGTAGATGTGGGGATTGAGCTGTCGCCGCCCATCATTCTATCCCAGAACCAACAAGACCGAAAACCCTTGGTTCAAACCCATCCTGGTGACTGCCTCCAAAAAGGGGGAAGGGCGGCCCAGAACCGGAACTAGGGGAACCTAAAACCGAATCAATAGACTGGGTAGATGTGGGGATTGAGCTGTCGCCGCCCATCATTCTATCCCAGAACCAACAATACCAAAAACCCCTGGTTCAAACCCATCCTGGTGACTGCCTCCAAAAAGGGGGGGGCGGCCCAGAACCGGAACCAGGGGAACCCAAAACCGCATCAATAGACTGGGTAGATGTGGGGATTGAGCTGTCGCCGCCCATCATTCTATCCCAGAACCAACAGCATCAAAATCCCTGGGTTCAAACCCATTCTGGTGAATGCCTCCAAAAAGGTGGGGGGGCGGCCCAGGACCGGAACCAGGGGAACTCGAATATCCTCTTTCAAGTTGTCAACTTTTTCTTGCAGATTCCCATGACTCTCCACAGAATGTTGCCCAAATCCCTTCTCTCCCAATGTCCAAAACCAGAAAATTAGCCCACCAGTTGTCCAAAAATGTGCATTATCTGTGCCCCCTTGAGGAGAAGGAGGGAAGATACTATGCCCCGGTACAAGTACAGGGGCAGGGTACAATTTTGCCACTGGTGGACACTGGATCCCAAGCTACCCTTCTGTCCAAAAGGGCATTTGATGAACTAAATGCAGGAAGCGGGGAGAATTACCATATTCCTCTCACCTCTCTTCCTGGACAACTGCAGAACTTTGATGGGAAGGAAATTCCCGTCGAGGGGACTGCAGATTTGGACATTAAAATTGGGCGACACAAGGTGAAATACCCAGTCATAGTAGTGACTCCAGAGGGCACCCCTTGTTTACTAGGGAATGACCTCCTGAGAAGGTTGTCACCCCTAATAGATTGCGTGAACAAGGTCCTCTGGACCCAGACTAGCCGACCAATAAAATTAAAACAGAGCGTAATCCATGTTAGTTTAAACGGCACCTGCCACATGGTTGAACAAAAATCTGACCAAGTAGAGTTTCACTTCTGACAGTAATAGCAGTAGGACAACAGACTGGTGATGGGGGGTCCTCTCTATTTCTGAAAATCAACCTTCGTTCCAGTTTAAGGTGGTATTCCACACTGGAAGGAAATACTCTGAAATTCTTTACTAATCCACAATCAGACATTCCCACTCCGATAGTCCAGAAAGATGTGAAATCAGCTCAGAGCCTGGCTGATATTCAGCAAATTGGAGAGCAGTTGTTCATCCCTGTTCAGTTAAATGATGGGAAGGACTCTGTTCTCGCCCGAGTGTGTGTGAACAACGGTAAGAGCTTCATCAGCGAAGCCATGTTCCGCCAACTCCCAGAAGATCCAGCCATTCCCGCATTCAAACTGATAGACAAATGGGAAATGGACCTGGAAGCACCTAATTCCAAACATCTCCTGCCAAGCAGGTGTATGCTCAAAATCTCCATTGGCAACAAGAGCATAGTCCATAATTGTTGGGTCGTGCGAGAGGTCACTGCCGCCTTTTACTTAGGCAGTGACATTCTCAATCGCTTTGCCATTAGTTTGGACCTAATAAACTTCAAAGCTTGGTCCTGATTAGCAGATAATCCCATGGGCTTTGATGATCCAGAAAAAGCATTTAGGTCAGCTCAATTGCTACCTTATGCAGTTGAAATTCAGATTAAGGAGGAAGTCTCCATCCCAGAAAGGACCCGACAATTCTCCCTGGGAGTGAAAGTTAAAAGAGGACAAAAATTGAAAAACCCTGATGCTTATATTCATCTAAATGCTTCCCTACAACAGCAAGGGTTAGGGGTAAACCCAACACCATTAGTCAACATAGAACATGACACCATTCCAATAGAGGTGGATAACAGTGACTTAAAGAGTATTACTCTAGCCGCAGGCACCATTATTGGAATGGCGGTTGATGACCAACATTTCTCCATTGATTTAGGAAATGAACTGTTAGGACCAATCCCCAAGGACTGTTTTGACAGTGACAGTGATGACAATACAACACCAGACAGGACCTTTACCCGGCATGGGGGGAACTTCCTGGTGTACACTTCTTGCCCTTATGGTAAGGAAGATGTGACTTGTGACTTCAGAGGGGATGAGGTGATTTTCCAGGTCCATGAGGGCTGCCTTTCCCACCTGAAGCCTCCTGTCCAAATCAGCACTCTGACCAGGGACTTCTCCACCCAGCTGGAGGAGGCCGCTGAGATAGCAAAACCAGAAGTCTTTCCAGGCTTCAGGCAGATGGTGGAAGAGAGAGTCAACCTAGCTGATGCCTGCGTGACTCTGGAACAGAAGCAAAAGTTGAAACAAGTTTTCTTGGATTTCCAAGATCTCTTTGCAGTAGACTCATATGACTGTGGTCGCACCGACATCCACACAACAACAATTCCCATGGACCCTGGCATGACTCCAGTGTTCGTGAAGCAATATTGTTTGCCTCTCGCATCCATGAAGTCCCTTACTGAAATAATTAAGAACCTTGAGTCCCGGGGAATAATCCGTCCAGTACACAGCACCTTCAGTAATCCGGTGCTGGGAATATTGAAGCCAACGGCCAGTGAAGACTCTGCACCGATCTTAGGGAGCTCAACAAACGGGTTCATACTTCCCGATGGCCTCTTCCCTCCATTGACCAAGGGCTGGCCCAGATTCAGGGGTCACAGGTATTCACTGCAATAGACCTGACCAATGGATACTGGACCGTGCCTGTCAGTAGGGAGGACCAATACAAACTGGCTTTTACCTTTGGGGACCAGCAGTACACATGGACCCGGACTCCCTTTGGATACTTCAACTCCGGCAATGAGTTCAACATTTTCCTACACAAGGCCATGCCCGACCTGGGTGCAAGGGGTAACTTGGCTTATGTAGATAATGTCCTCATCAAAAGTTAATCTGTGGAGGAACATATAGCGGAGATCCGTTATGTTCTGACACAGTTGAGGGCCGCCGGAGCCAAACTTTCCTTTCAGAAAGCACAGTGGTGTAGAACCCGTGTTCATTTCTTGGGGCATGAGATTACTCCTCAGGGTCTCTGTCCCCAAGAAAAGAAAGTGGAAGCACTTCAGAAACTGAAAGACCCCACAACTCTGCAGGAACTAAGAAGCCTCCTTGGACTGACTAATTACAGCAGAAAGTTCATTGAGGGCTATGCAGAGATCACCAGACCCCTGATTCATCTCTTGAAGGGAGGGGTCAAGTGGGAATGGGGTCCAGAACAATCCGAGGCAGTAAGACAACTCAAAAGAAGCCTCTCACAAGCGCCTTGCCTAGCTTACCCTGTCAGAAACAAGGACTTCTTCCTGGGGACAGGGTTCTCTAATACGTGCTTGACGGCAGTATTATACCAAAAGCATGACAAGGCCAATAAAGTAATCTCCTATGCAAGCAAAACTTTATCCTCTGTGGAGGAAAAATTCAACGATTGTGAGAAGGCACTCCTGGCAACGGTGTGGGCATTGAAGAATTACCGCCCGTTCATCCAGGGGGAACACATCATAGTGAAGACTCCACACCAGCCTCTGCAATATCTCCAAAGTGACAGAATCCGGGCCGGAAATGTGAGTAATTCCCGAATTACTTCCTGGATTCTGTCAATGCAGGGCTTTCCTGTGGAGGACAGATATGGCCAAAACAAGAAGAGTCCCCTCGCGCAAGTTCTGTCCGACTTGCATGACTGTGCCAGAGAAAACTGTCTCGAGGACGAAAGTCTAAAAATCAAGGACAACATGGAGGCATACCTTAATTCCCCACACAAAGTCTTTGAAGAAGACAAGTGTGAGGGAATGCCCACTGTCTATGTGGATGGATGCTCTTACCAGGTTGACAACAATGGGGAGAAAGAACTGGTGGCCGGCTTAGGGAATGCATGGGTGAATGAGTCCCCAGAACCCTCCGCTGGGTACAAAATTGGTCCCCGAAGTAGTCAGGTGGCAGACTTGATGGCTGTGCATCAGGCCATCCTCACTGCTGTCCAACATCAACTCCACAAACTGGTCATAATCCCAGATTCAGATTATGTACAGAACGGGTTTGTGGAGCACCTGGTTAATTGGAAAACCAGAGGCATGTTATGTGCTAATAACAAACCCCTGAAACATGGGAAGTTAATTCAAAACATTGATGATCTGGTCACCTCGAATAGGATGACCATCTACTGGAACAAGATCAAGGGTCATTCCAAAGTAGAGGGACCAGACAAAACTGGAAATGACTTAGCTGATCAGCTGGCTAAAACCGGGGCCATCCAAGGGGATCTAATAGAAATAGAGTCCCTGTTGTGGGAAATCCAGGTCACTGCTATCACTAGGTCCCAGACAAATGCTCATAACGATCTTTCAACTGCACAATGGAGTAAGGAGACCCCTGATGCTGATTTAATTACAGCTCAGAAGGGGGATCCAATAATTGGAAAGTTTTACCAACACATTGAGGACCCTGAGAACTTTCCCCTGACGGATACCGATTACATTGGGAAGGAGGACCTTAGAGTGTTGATGAAATGTCCCAAAATGTTACGAATCCAAGACGGTTTGTTGGTAAGGCAATCCCAAGCTGGCCATGATCAGTGGGTGGTCCCTACCTCATTCCGAAGCCTGATGTTAAGTCACGCCCATGATGCAGCCACCGCCGGTCATAGGGGGTTTCATACAACACTTGAGATCTTAAGAGAGGTTGCTTACTGGCCACACATGGGGCAGGACCTCGACCAATACTTGAAGGGGTGTCTTGTGTGTGCACAATTTCAGCCAACATCCCTCACACACCGGGCGCCTCTCCAAAAGAGGGGGATGACACTGCCATGGTCAGATTTGCAAATCGACTTCATAGGCCCCGTGATTCGCTCGTCTAGGGGGAATAAGTACATGTTGACGGTCACATGCTTATTTACCAAATGGGTGGAATGTCTCCCGGCCCCAAACTGCAAGGCAGAAACAGCAGCTGCCCTGATGATCAACCACATCTTTTCGCGTTTTGGTCTAGCCCAAAGGATTGAGTCAGACAGAGGTAGGCACTTCACCAGTGAAGTGATGACAAAGATGTGGGAGATACTCGGGGTCAAAAGGAAGCTACACATTGCTTCCCAACCAGCTTCTTCTGGGGCAGTAGAACGCTATAACCGAACCATTGTGAGCATCTTAAAAAAAGTTTGTGGCAGATTCTGGACCAAGTTGGGATATCCGATTACCTCTGGTCCTAATGGCCATCAGATCTACCCCTTCATCTGCAACCAAAATGTCACCATTTGAGTTGATGACTGGACGCAAGATGGTGCTTCCCCAGCATTTGCTCTACAGGACCCAAGAGCAGACGTTGATCAATGCCTCCACAACTCATGAGTATGTGGAGAATTTGAGGAAACACCTTCAACATGCTTTTGCCTATGCTGAGTGGAATCTAGAAAGATCAGCTGATAGCATGAAAACTCACTATGATTTCAAAACCACCAGGAAGGAATATAAGGTAGGGGACTGGGTCTATCTATACAATTTCCAAAGGAACCAGGCCAAACAGCGAAAATGTTTGCCTACATGGAAGGGACCCTTTGAAATTACAGACAAGATCTCCCCAGTTGCATACAAGATCCGCATCCCCAAAGGTAGTTTGGCGGAAGGGGAAGACAAGTGGGTCCATATAAATCAGTTAAAGTGTTGCCATCCCAGGCACACCCTGCAGCAATCGGAGGAGTCCTCTGCAATACCAGAGGGGGCTGCTCCAGAGTAATTCAGTTCCAACTCTAAAATATTCCACATATCAAAAATATAGTAACATCATGTAAATGTCTCCTAATTATATCCTGTTTTTAAAATAAGACTGCAAAATGTATCCTGATGTATAAAATGTATCTGTTCGCCACACCATTAATAGTGGTGGAAAAATGTCTAGGAATGTGTATTGCCGCTTTGCTTTGTCATCCTAGGAGAAAGAAAACCCAGAGACTGACCACGGAAGACGACCTGGAGACCGGGAGCAAAGATCCAAGGTGCCCAGGGTACCGCCTAATACTCCCATCAGGACCGGTGAGGAGAACCGATCGATCCAACTGCATGGAGGAAAAGATGCTGAACTGTGCCATCTATGGAATTGGAAAAAGATGATGCGGACATACCAGTGCGTGGATCAAAACATCCTTTGCACCTGACTCCCCCTCGACTCGAAATCAAAGCGCAGTCGGGTGGGGGGCTTGTTGGGTGTCCTGACCCACGTTTGGACTATTATGCTGCAACATTTGGTGCTGTGGACTTAGAAAATCCACGATGGCCGAAAAAGCCCACATTGCGCCAGAATCCAGGAAAACCACACAGTTTTGGCGCACACCAAAATGTTCCCCTGACCTGCCACCCACCAGTGTGAGCGTGATGGGCCAGGAGTGCCATGAGTGAAATGTGTGCCAAAGGAAAAACAGCAGTGCCGGTTGGCTCAAAAAGCGCTTTGAAATCACCTTTGTTTCTCTGAAATGCAAGCTAAAAATGCCTATTTTAAACATTGCAAGATATTCAAAAATCTCACTGAACACCAGCAGACATTTGGCAGAATGTATTCTTGTGTGCATACAAAATCTGGAAAGATGAAGAGCCCAAAACAATGTTTATAATTAAACTGGCTGAGCTGTGGATGTCAGCAGCCTAAGTTAAATTGGACTGAAAGACATTAAAATCTAAATGTTTAAAATAAATGAGTGACCTACTGTTGAGTGTCACATAGTTTGCAACTGTTAAATGTCATAGTTTTGAACTTAGAATCAGCATTCTAGCTGCATGTGTAAAAATTGTAAGTTTGATTTGGATGAAGAAAAACTGGGAACAACAGTGACATTTAGCTGAAGCCTGGCTTAAAGAGATTGAATTCTGCCTGACAACTACCCCCGACGGCAGTTGAAACTTGCTCAACAAATGTTCCCAGGCCTGGCCTGCATTCTCCTGCCCTCACCAAAGGGAGATGACACCTCTATGATTGGATTAGGGGAGGAGCAGCTAGGGACCGCAGGAAACTGAACAATGAGCCTTCCTTGGCTCAGGCAAATGGTAATTCAGGGGGGTCGCAAATGGCTTCCTCTTCAGAGAAACGGGGAGGGGCAGTGCCTCTGTGAGCAACTTGAGTTGGAGGAAGTGGACAAACCAGAAACTACACCCCTCTGGGCCAGAGCATAATTTTAAAAAGATGGATAATTCATAGTACGGACTTGTCAAAATTATATAATTAATATCATTATTCTTGTGATTTTTCTGTGCACATTTTAAGAGGTGTTAGGACTCTGTACCATGTTCTGAGGCAAAACCCCATGAATTATGGAGATTGCAGACACGGGGTTCATGCTACAAAAGTGAACATTTATATGTGTAGAAAGGCGGTGTACATCTGTGTCATTTTTGGTAAAAATCCAATATTGGTAAACCAACCAAAAAGCACAAAATGTTGTCATTTCTTAATCTAAGCTCTTAGAAACATCAGAGTTGGAACAGAAACGACCTTATGTGATATATGATGTGTATATGAAATGTCAACCACTTGTGTATCTTGGAAATGTGTTTAGTTATGCGGAATGAGCCGACCCACCCACTTTCTAAAGACATAAAAAGAGCCACTGGAAGCTAGACAGGGACATTAATTTTCCAACCATCAACTGAATTCCTGCGCAACACTCTGACGGAGAACTCCAGAATCCAGAACTCCAGAGATCCAGACTAACTCCAGAACAAAAACTCCAAAGAGCTGAACTCTTCAGCAGGCCTCAAAATCTTTTGCAAACTATTCAACCGCCGCGCTGTGCGGTTTGCTGCTTGCTAAGAGTCCTGTGAATCCAGAACCGCAGACCAGACCGCTGTGAACAGAACCGGTGCCTGATTGACCCGCCGAGCAGAGAGAACCGCAGCTAAACTTGTTGACCAGATCCGTGACGAGGCCATTCCTTTCAAATTTATAGTGTGAGTACACAGCTAGAACTGTGCAGAACCCATCTCTTAGTTTAAAATAATCTGATTCAAAACATTTAAACCTGTCTCCAGAACTGCATCATAGGAGTCGTGTGTCATTTTGCCATTTTGAATCATTATTTCATTTCTGAAAAACGACCTTCACAAAATTGTCCGTATCTCTTGAACCGTTTGTGCTAGGAGCGAGTTGTAACTTTCATTTTAAAGCTAAGCTTCTGGGTTTTCCGACGAACCCAGAGCCGACTTTCTATTCATTATACTTTTTCCGTAATCGCGCTCGAAGCACTCGGAAAAAGTGCCGTGATTTGCGATTTGGCTCAAATTTCTTCACTTGTCAAAATAGCAGTTTCTTGCTTTCCTTTGCTGAAATTCGTTTGCAACCTGACAATCATTCATAGAGCATTGCTAAAGTGATCCTGAACTAATTTAAAGTAGCTATCACCCACTCTGAATCTCTTATAGGGAATTAAAAATCATTTTTAGCATATATTTCCCTTCCTTGCAGACCACATTTAAAGTATTTTGCCTGTGTTTCAAAATCATCCCTGGTGCTATAAACTTGCTAGGGGGGAACTAAATTCGTATTGTACTGTGATTGTATTCCTGAAGACTGTGTGTGTTACTTCCATCTCCTTACATTGCATGGGGGGGGGGAGTGAACTGTCTGAGAAAAAGTGATCATATTATCTTTTGCTAAAATCATATCAAGTTTATTTCTGTACGGCATTTTATTCATCTTTGCATCTCCTTGAAACCATAAAGCATTCTCAGCTACCTTGTTCTTTCCATACCAACTCCTAAGTAATAAAATAAGTGTGGTAGTGTAAGATTATCCATTGTTGATCAACATCATATTCTTAAGTGTGATATCAAATATTAATTTATTATAAAAGTGTGATATATATATATATATATAATATATATATATATAGTTAAATTTTCAATAAATCTTTTAATTTGCAAACAAACCTACTACTGGGCTCAGTGGGGTCAGGGGGATTCTAGGAGAGGGGCGTTATACAAGGGTTCATCATCCAGATTATAACTTGTCTTAAAAATATATAAATAAGGGCTTCCCTTGAGCAATCCCAGACAAGGCACTGACTTAGTGGGAATGCTTGATTGGAGTCATTAACACAATGGTGTTAAAATAATGTGTTTCTTCTTTTTTTCACAAAAAAAGGGGGCAGTATCATTACACGATACTTGTGTGTTCAGTGTGGGTGCCATAGAGGCACCTTCCTTTCCAATGCCAACGTGGAAGGTTGCGACAGGGGCAGCTCCCTTCCAACACTTTTACAGGTTGTGCTTGCCATGGGGGCACTTGAGCTCAACCTAGTGTATGAATATGTTAATCGAGGGGGTTTAATTTTCCAATGCCTTTCTCTTGCCAAGACGGCAAGTGTGTTTCTATCTGTATGTTTGTGAACAGGTTCGCTGTGGGGGCGTTTCAGTTTCTAAAGAAAACTCTGTCTCATTGAATACATCTTATTTGATTTGGGACCTTATTGATCTTATAATTTTGCCAATGGGACATCAGTGAGATTTACATGAGAAATATTAATGTGTTTTGAAGTTCTGTTTTGGGTGACTCCTTTTAGAGGGTTCTGATTAAAATGTGGCATCATCTTCTGTCAGAGGTTACTTCTTGGATGTGAGAAACTAGATCGGAGCATTGCCTGTTTTAGACTTTGTCTGTAATAGTGTATAGCTATTCTAGATTCAGACCGTGTGGGGCATGATAGGAGTAGAAGGACTATTTCTATGGTTGCCAGAGAAGCAATGCGTTTGCCATGGAGGATTGATAGGAGCTGAAGAGCTGAACTAGCGGATACTTCATCTAATAGTCCCATTTAGACATGGAAATTACATATTGTTTTGGAATGTTTTGTTTGTGCTCAATTGTGGCAGGACTGAGGCCACGGGGTGGCAGTCCTGCAGAAGGAATTCTGGTGGCATGTATTTTGAACTCCATTTGGAGTGGTTTGTGCTTGATTGTGGCAGAATCGAGGCTTGGGTGTGACAGCCCCAAGTGGAAGGCGCGTAGTTACCTTATTGGGTTGAGATTGTAACCTTGTGAGTTCTTAGGCTGTGGTCTGGTGGTGTGTCCTAGACGGTTGCTGAGGGAGTAGGAATGTATTTTCCTCATGCATCCTAGCTTTCATTAGTGTCCAGTAACCACCTGGCTGTAATATGGCATACGTTCTTGCTTAAAAAATGTGGAAAGGGTTTCATCCTGTGGCAAGTTGTGGATGTTTGAGGGATTTTGCTTGTACATCCACCTCTGTGTTCCCTTTTAGTGTGCTGTGCCCTCTTGTCCTCCTCTTTGGCTCTTGTTTCCCTTGTCATTTCTGCTGTATTGTTTTAAGCAGTCACAAACTGTAGGGCCCACAGTTGTGACAAGAGTGGTTAATGTTGCGTCTGCGTGTGCCATCTGTGCCTAGGCATTGTTCCCTTAGTCTGGGGGACCATTGTTCCTGATTTGATGAGGTGCATGCAAAATTCTCAATTGCTTCTGGAAGTTAGGTTGTACAGGGTAGGCTAGTGTAAAGTGAATTGAATTCCTTATAGGACAAGTAGTGTACTGCTAACTATTAGCTAATTGTTTCATTTATTGCTGCATGTGTCTCTGCTCGGCTGGGTACATTGAAATGTGTGCAGTATGGGAATATATTTTCAATTCAGCTACTTGCATCTTGCTCTTAATTTTTATATTATATGGGGGAAGGTGTGTAGAGGGCACTACCTGAGTGAGTGGTGATGTCAGGGTGGTGATGTCATGTGACTCTAAGGTAGAATGTGATGGGTTGTTTGACTGTCTACATTCCAGTTAATCAGTTGGCTGCAAAGAAAACTGAGGAAGGATAGCCTGGGGAATCATCCCTAAGCATAAATCTGGTTTTAGAAAGGGCTTATCTACTTCACTGAATGGGCTTGTCTTGAGTTGCCTTGCTGCTAAGTCATTTTTCAAGGGCGGCCCTCCCCTTTTTGGAGCCTGGATTGACCTATCCCAGGCATTCGATATGGTTGATAGGAACCTATTGTGGGGAAAACTGGATGCCTGGGGAATTCCTCCTGGTTTACTTTCTATTCTAAGAGAGCTGCACTCCAACAATTATATGCGGGTCAGACTTGGTAGATCGGGTCTGCTTTCTGATCCAATTAGGATTACTAGAGGGGTACGACAAGGTTGTTTATTAGCTCCCCTGCCTTTCATCCTCTTTATGGCGGATCTATCTGATTGGTTGCAAGATATTGGTTTAATACCTCCTTCCATTGGTAATGCAAAAATTAATTGGCTAGCGTATGCGGATGACGTAGTAGTCCTGGATTATTCACAAGTGGGGCTGCAACGTCTGTTGTCCGCGTTAGAATTTTATGCTAGGAGCAATACATTAAGTATAAACCCCTTAAAATCCAAGATTCTCTTATTTAAGAGACCAAATAAAATAGTGAAGAATTTTGTGTGGAAGTTGGATCAGTCTCCGGTAGAGGTTGTTTCTGAATTAACCTATTTGGGTGCTGAATTGAGATTTTTTCCATCAAAGAATAGTCTATTGTCATCTCTTGATCTAAAATTGGTGAAATAAGGTGCTCAGATGAAAAAAATGAACTCCAAGTTTGGCAAATTTTCTATCCTTCCCCTTATAAATTTCTATATTGGGAAGGTAGTTCCCATAATTTTATATGGCTTGGATTATAACGCTGTAGCTTTGGAGATAGAATGGGATGTAATAGAATCTAGGATTTGGAAACGTACGTTGGGTCTGCCAGACTGTGTTCCCATTGTTTGCTTGCATTATGAACTTGGTCTCTCGTCACTAAGATCGTGGCTAGATTGGAAATGGTTGACTCTCTTCAGATTAATCTTAGATCCCCCCAAGAACTCCCTCTTTGAGGAAGCAGCTATAGAGCTGCAACTAGGGACTAATGCTTTTTTGCACAGATTAAGATAATAATGTTTGGAGCTATTGTCTGGTTGTGACTGCGATGTTGTGTTGCTTCTGCAGAACCCCTTAAAAGTGAAAGAAAAAATGAAATTGGCTGACTGGATTCACACGACTGATGATATGCGAAGAACCAAAAGATCAGCCTCTTTGACATTGCTGGACAAACGCTTATCATTCGTGCCTGCTTATTTAAAGAAGTCCCCTAACCCTTGGTTTAGATCTACTTTTCTGAGATTCCGTTTAAATGTATTCCCCACTCTAGAATGATTAGCTATCAGAGATAAAGAAGGAGGGACTTCATCAATTTGTAACAGGTGCCCAAGTAATGAAGTTCAGACTATTAAACATTTATTTTCTAATTGTCTTGGAACCTGGAGTATTAGGGCCAGGCTTTTTGGTAAATTTGTCAATGATGAGTCTCACCTTAATACTGATGATTTTTGGGCATGATTATCTTCTGGTAATGAGACAGCTTTATCAATTGAGGTGGGAAGATGTTTTAGGGAATTGAAGTTAGTAACAGATTGAATTATTTGCATTGATTTGTGTTGATTTGAATCTCTTTCTCATCTTTTCCTCTTCTTTAATGATGTGTGTTTTTATTTAAAACTTGTAAATTGTTGGATGATATTTTCTTTTGTTTTAATTGTTTTATTTTGTATACTGTATGTTGAAATGTGTTAATAGTCAAATTGTGGCTATTGCACTATAAATAAAAAAAGGAAGCATAGCCTGGGTGGTGTTGCCAGTTACCATACATAAGAACTGTCTACTTAAATTGTAATGTGAACCAATAAAGTGGACTTACCTTATATACTGGTGACCTTATGTCTATCATTCAACCCACAATAAAGGACTATAAAATGAAAGCACAGAGAAGATTTGCACCAAAATAAAGAAATCTTAAAGCAAGCCTGCCATCAGGTTTACACACAAAAAATAATAAAGAACAGTGCACTAATGCCACCACTCTAGGAAAATAAAGACACACTCTACTTGGCCATGGACAGACAGAGATCACACCAGCACCGCCATGTCAAGGAAACACACAGAGACAAGGCCAATGCCCTACATGCAAAGAAGGAAATTAAGGATTTACTAAAAAGAGAGTACAGTCAAAATAGTATATCATGACTTTTGCCGCCTTTTCATCTCTACAGGAAGTGAATAACATTTACCTATGAATGTGCCAAGAAGAAAGAAAAAGAGCAGCAGAAGAACAAGAGAAGATTGTTCCTTTTTAAAATTTTATTATTGTTGTTTCTGTCTTGTATGTTTTTTGTTTTTTATTTTCTGGTTACAAAAGAAAGGGGATAGTTTATCCCTAGTAGTATTAATAATGCAACAGATCACACAATGAGTTTTATCAAAAGATAGAGGAGAGATATTTTCCTTTTTCAATTAAGAGAAGCACTTGGCAATGAAATTTTAGCTCAGCAAGGCACTGAGAAGGACAACGTGCGGTGCGAACCTGTGAAAAGGGGGCAGCAAATAAGGGCAAAACAACACGTGTCCACTTTCTGGTCCCAATGTCACAGGCACGCCCAGGTACAAGCATAGATGAACAAAGTTGATACTAAAATAGGCGCAAGAGGGAGGAGAAGCAGCCATTCAATAAAGTTAAAAAAGACATTTAGAACCAAGTGTTTGGAAAGTAGTAATATTTAAAAGCAACAAAAGCATTGAAGTAGTAATGTTTAAGTTTTAGGAGGGAACAATAATAAAATACACATATTTTTCAAGAAACTCACCCATTTATAGTATATATATTATTTATATTATAGATTGACAGAGAATACCTCCACTTCAAGTGACCTATGCACCCGCGCCTACGAGCAGGGATGAAGGCCCTAACTGTCATCAAAAGGGCCTGGGGACCCAGCCAGATGCCCAGTTTGTCAACACAAAACGTGTAAAATTTGACTGACCTGTCAGATGCAGCAATGGAGAGCCGAATGTGAGAAATCGCCTCAAAACCCCTATCCCCCTAAAGAATAAGAATAAGGAACAGGAATCTCAGGGAAACCCTCTGGGGAAGAAAACTCTGTAGGTCTGGTCAACGTAGAAGAACTCTGTCTGATTCCGATGAAATGCCGATCCACTTCATCTGAGGATTCCGAAGTATAGAAGGATAGGCTTCAAGGCTAAGAGCTGTCTGGAACCTTGCGCTGGAGTGCTGTAGCAAGGAGCAAGGAGAGAGTCAGATCGCTTAGTGAGAATGTCAGGGTAGAAGTGCAAGGACTAATGTAGGAAGAGAGGTTAATCCTACCCACAGGGAGTGTGATCAACTGACTGTCAGCGTGAGACAGAAATCGGAAACAAGTTGGGGACCCGATTCTTGATTGGTGGGAATAGGATCTAGTAGAAGACAAACTGAGTAGACAAGAGCAAGTGAGCATGCAAGGCAAGGAGGAGAACAGAGGTAAACATCAGTGATAGAGAGGGTGAGCAAACTTACAAGTGTCTTGCAAGAAAAGTAGCAACGCAACATTGTCCATGGCAACTGCCCTTACATAGCTTCTTACAGCGCTGCACCAATGCCGATAGAAGGGCGGCGATGACAGGACACGTAGGCCGGAAGACAGCTGGAGCGATACTGGAAGTAACCGGCACCATGTTGCATGAGGATGGTGCAACGTAATGCATCAGACACCATCTATGCCACAAAGAGGTCAGCCGAAAGAAGGACGTAACACAGTTGCTACCGAACTGAAAGAAACAAACAAGAACAATCCTCTTTATGGACTCCCCCATCCTTGTGTCCCAAGTTATAACAATGTCCCCTTGATTGACTATCCTCCTCAGGAAGATAGGGTTCCAAAGCACTGCCCTTATGTGAACTAAGGGGCCCCTGAGCCTGTTACAAAGCAGCAGAATAAATAAGGAACTGATTAAAGGTCCTTGGACTGAACATGGAGAAGAACAAAGAACCAGATGAAAGGCATTCTGACAGAATCTCAGTAAGTTGATTGCCAGGAAATGAAGTTCTAGCAGCTAGCGAACGGGACAGGGAAACATTGTGGGGTTGAGAGAGAAAAATTGTGTGTATGCATTTTTGATTAACTATTATTTACAGGAAGAAAATAAGAAAGAGGAGTGAAAGTAAATATGGGCTGGTGGGCCCCCACAAAAAGGATATAAATGTCATCTAACAATATATCTTGATATAGTGGCAGGGTCACTTGTTGAACATGTTAATTAATGTTTAATTGGGTAACAGGAGTGGGAACAAAATAGAAGTAAACAATGAAACTTTCTGTGGATACACATATACACATACATTATAAGAAGGCAACATATGCCACATATCTGGCAAAAAAAGATACATATAATAAGAATACAACATGGTTGGAGACACTATTGGTCCTTGAGGAGTGTTTTTTATGACACCTCGCATATTGAGAAGAGCACTGAGTTGAGGGGGTAACTGAGATAGGGATGCAAAGGTATACCCCATGTGAGGGAGGGTAAAACAATGACGGTATAGTCAATATCTCAACCACAGGGAAGAAATGAAGAGGAGTAGACCAAAAGAGACTACCCCCCCTTCTCGGATCTATGTTATAAAACCAAATCCCAAAACCTTGAATTACAAAATTGCAAAGCCCACTTGATTGCATTTTGTAATTCAAGCTTTTGGGATTTTGGTTGTTTGTTCCCCGCTGGGCTTTTAATCTATGCAGGGGACACCCACCCCCGCAGACCATAATACTGAACTAGGAGAGTGGGGGTATTATGGGCTTCAGTCTTTTTCTACCAGGGCTGAATGCGCACTAAATTTGCATTTTAGCCTTTTTTCAGTATTTTGGGGTAAACACCCTTCTCTGGTGATGGAAAGGTGAACATGTCATTCAGGGCCCGGGCCCCACCTTCCTGTCCAACATTGTAAAACTGAGAAGCATTGTCCATTTGGGCAGCCATACCACCCCTATTCCAGGCAGGTGCATTGGGGAATGGATGCCATGTAAATTGAAAATGGCAAGAATAGTAATAAAGGTACATGAAAAATATTCCTATTCATTTAGGAAAACACAAATATAAAGAGATGCATACATTGCGCACAACATGAATAACACAGAATATAGCTCCCTGACATAGAAATAATACAGCAAAATGTATCTATTCCATTCAAAATAGACACCACAGCATGCATTAAAATGAATAGAGGCATCAAAGCCTCATAGAAATTCAATTTGCTGAGAACACAGAAATACAGAGTTGTGTAGAGCTCAGACAAATAGTTAGCAACTCAAGCTAAGGATATTTATCAGTATTAAATGGTAAGAAAATATGATTCTAGCAGTGCCATGGCAGAAAGGGAGTCTTAGACTAAAAGTTGGCGCGTAGTAAGGAATAGATAAGGTAGAGAAATTAGCCCTTGAGGATCTGACCGCAAGCATCACATCCTTGACAGGCTATCTGGAGCCTGCGTCATCACAGAGCCGCTTTCATCCAGTTCTTAAATTGCAACAATATGTACCGTGTTCCATTGAAATGGGGAAAACAGGTGCTGTGCTGATCAGCAGAGTATGAGTCACTGGAATAGGAAATAATTATGTATTTCAGGGAAGCATTTGTGTCCATTAACAAAGGGCAATGCATTTTACTCATAGAAACCTGACCAATTATATTGTAAGGTTCATGGTAGAACAGAATTGATGTCTGATGCTTTTCCTTCTATAAATGTATTGGTTGGGTGAGCTCACACTTGTTGGTGCGCCATGAAGTTAAAAAATGAAAACATCATGAGATAGTATTTGAATATCCTTTAATTGAAGGTTTTTAGTGTTGTAGCCCTTGTGGATGACACGTGTTTTGGTAAAAGATAAATTGCCTTTTTCAAATCCAGGCTAAATGTACACAAAACCTTGTATCTCAGAAATAACTTTTAGGAAGGCTTCTGCTAACATCGGGCCATTACATTGGGTAAACGCTAAGTTCGGGATTATTTCCGGCTCTTCTTCCTCCCGATGGGTTTTTGGAATATTCACTTCAGGCTCTGGGTGTATATTAGTTTTACCAAAACCTTTAGTTCCCCTTTCAGTGATACCAGTGTCTGGGACTTTTAGGAACATGGGGAATAGAGCTTTTTCTAAGACCCCCTGAGCAATTTTTGCCACCATTTTTACTTGGTAGGCCTGGTTGCTGTTATTCTGAATAAGAACATTTGTATCCCCTCAGTAGTCTGCATCTATTACCCCAGCCATCACATGTAGGCCATGTTTCCAGGCCAATCCTGATTTAGACACTAGCCTAATGTATGTCCCTTTGGTAGGAACCAGGACTAGACCTGTGTGAACCAGTTGTCTTTCACCGGCTTCAATGTTTAGGTCTCTACTACTCGAGAGATTGAAGCCAATAGACTCTTGAGTCGCGAAAGAGGGCTTGGAGGCTCTCTGTGAGTTTTGTGCATTTTTGGATCCCCCCGATTGTGTCAACTGAGTCAGATCCCACCCTGACACAATATGTGAGTGTCAGAATCACAAAAAGGGTGAGGGTTCAACACCTTCCCCTGAACCACAGAAGGCAAATAGATCAACTCCTCCCACTGTGGTTGGCACGGGCTCCTGATGTTAGAATAACAGGTGACCACGTGGCAGGCAATGGGGGGAAGAGGGGTTAGGGAGAGGTTTTGGATAGGGAAGGGGTAGTAGGAACACCGGAAAGAGGGGAAGGGATACGTAACTTGGATCATGGGTAAATGGATTTCCAGCGGAAAAAGAACAGACATAGCACTTGATAATCTCAACACAATCCTGCCTGCCAACCTGTTTGTTCTAAAGCATGACTAACTAGTAACTTACAAATTTAATCTTCATCCTACCTCTCACTGTATGGGAGTTCCACCATGTAACTTGTAACATAAGAGAATTCACCAAAAGGACATGCCACATGAAGCATATAGAACATGAAGCTGCCGCCAGCAACTAATATCACATGACAGCACTTAATACGTTGCACCCCTGCTGACTTGTACATGGAACAGAGATTGAGCTGTGGCACATAAAACACCTATTATCACAAGAGCAAGCATTATGTAACACACACAGGGGATATCCGCTTCGTGCTAGAGACAAACACATGGCTCAATGGGCAAGCAAAAGCAAACTTCACTAGCATGACATTGAAAAGACAACCGTTGGATTCATGTAATGCTGCCTAATGAAACATGAAACTGGATGTAATTCAAGAGGTAGTTATGTCCGTGGGCTTTCCCTCTAAGCGAGTATGCGCGTAATGCCCCCTTGAACAAATATACACGTTATGCATTCCAATTCTGACTGCTGTAACCCCTTTGCCTGTCGGGTTTATCAGTGCGGGTTAACACAATGCAGGGTTAACACGATGCAGGAACTGCCCACGCTATTCCCAAAGCACTTAACTGAGGGCCCGGGCCTCCCGAGGGACGACCTGGACCAGATGCTGTAGAGCGTAGAATCCACCAGATCGGTTCTGTGCTCAACGCTGCGGCCCGGGATGAAGGTGCTGAAACATTCCTCCGGCGTCCCACTGCTTCTCAAAACTTCTCATGCCAACCGCCATGACTGCCCGTGCTGCATCATCTTTAATAAGCCACACCTGAGCATGGGCTGCGAGAGGTTTAAGTAGTCCTCTCAATCGTGAACCTCAGCTGTTCATGCGCGCGAAGCGCAATGACTACAAACTAGCCGGGGGGCTGCTGGGAACTGTTGTTTTCCTTTCCCCAGACTGTTTTAACGGTGCACAGTATGCCTTTTTGTCCCCCAGCCCAATTCCTGTCAGGGAGGGTGTGGAAGGAGGAGACTGATGCACAGAAACCTATCTAACTGTTTCTCTAAGAGGGGTTTCCCTGCCTCGAATAAAACTAAGGAAGTGTCATAATGTCCATAACTAAAAAGTCCACCATCCTGTGTCATAATCCTACTTTTAACTCTTACACTTATAACAAAGCTAAAATGGATTTGTCTCTTCAAGGTCCAGAAGAATTATTTCCTTCCTCTGGATGGTAAGGTTTGCAAAGAAGAGGGAAGGTCTCTCTTTCCCAGGCTTTTTTTGACAGTTTATTGTGGTTAGGGGAATGTCTCCTTTGCCTAGCCCTTTCTAAGGTTTTTCTTGGCAAGTCAATGTGGTTGGGGAAATGTCTCCCTTCCCCAGGCCTTTGTCAGGCTACCTTTGGCAATTTACTGTGGTTGGGGAATATCCCACTTCCCGAGCTTCTCTTGATAGTTCACTGTGTTTGGGGCAATGCCTCCCTTCCCCAGGCCTTTCTCAGACTTCTCTTGGCAGTTCACTGGACAGCCCTGGTGTACTCTCCTGCCAGGGGCTGTCTTTCTCACGTGTGGGTCCCAGACCCCTTCTTATGCTCCCCTTGCTTGTTCACTAAGCAGCCCTGGTGTACTCTCCTGTCAGGGTCTGCTTTTCTCAAATGTGGCTCCCTGACCCCTTCTTAGGCTTCTCATTTGCCGGTCCCAGATTCCCATGCATTAACTTCTTATCTGCAGGTCCCAGACCCCTTTGTTAAGGCTTTTGATTCTCAAGTGTGGGACCCAGACCCCTTCGCAATGGCTTCTGAAGTCTGGGTCCCACCCCACTTCATCTATGTTTCTTAAGTGTGGGTCTCATACCCCTTTACAATGGTTTCCTATTTGTCCAACAGGTCCTCAGGCACCCCTGTACCTTCTTCCACGGTTCCCAATACTTTGCCTCCTTCCCGGGTCTCTGTTCATCTTGCAACTCTCCTGAGCTGGCTCTGGCACTCTTCTGTGAAGCTGCGGGTCTTATACCTGCTTGCCTGTCCCGTGCAGTGCTCTCCTGCACCTGCGCCTTCTGTCTTGCTCGTTCTCATTACGTTGCACTTTGACAAAACAGGCAGGGACTCCAGAACTCTCCCTGTTGTGTCCTGGTCAGCAGCTGCAGGCTCAGCTCTTCCTGGTGCAGGCAAGGACCTCTGCTCGCGGTGCCACAGAGGAGAGACTGACAACAATGTTAGTCCCTCTTCCATCTTTAAGCTACTTGTGACTGGATAACTGGACCGTTCACTCTGATTTTCTGAGAGGTTCATTAGGGCTCTGTGTATCTTCTTCATCACAGTACTTTTCAGGGATGACTTCGTGGAGTTGGTCCTGATCTTTGTCTCAGTAGCAATATCACTGCTATAACCGAAATACATAGAGGAAACTATAGGATCAGGGGAAGGCAAAGAAGATGAGAAAATAAGGATGTGTGAAGGTGTGTTATACAGCTTTGGCTCCAGATGTCCTCTCTGTATCCCACAGGGGGAATCCCTCCCCATGAGATCCACCCACTGAGTACCACCCCCAAGGGGACTATTGGGTAGTGGCCTCACCTCCTTGGCCTCATGGAAAGGGTCTCCCCCTCGGGGAGCAAGGACGACACCATGAGATTCATCACATACCCTTCCCCTAATGCTGCTGGTTTCCTTGTCCTCAACAGGGAAATGGTACAGGAAATCTACATGTGCCTGTTCTTTGCCCTTCCAATGTTCTATGCTCAAGCAAAATGTCTGAACATCAAGGAACCGGTGCATTACTCTCGGGTTAGTGTCCTTTCGGAGGCTTAACCATGTGAGAGGTGAATGGTCGGTCACTAACCTAAACCTCCTTCTTGTCAAATAGTACTTGAGATACACTATGGCCCATTTGATTGCTAATGCCTCTAATTCTGTGGTCGCATAGTAACGCTCCCTGGGAAATGTTTCCCGGCTGATGAAATGCATGGGGTGTTTTATTCCATCATAATCCATGGCTAGCACAGCACCTAAGCCTACTTTAGAAACATCAGTTTGGAGTGAGAATTGATTACTAAAGTTGTGTACTTTGAGTATAGGTTCACTGCATATGATGGATTTTAAGGTATCAAAACAGGCTTGGTCTTCTTTTTGCCACTGTAACTTTTGGGGTTCAGTATTTTTTTATTTGTCGGTCGGACAGGAGGTGATGGAAGAATAATTAGGAATATACCTTCTGTAATAACCAACAATCCTCAGAAAAGCCCTCAAGTCACGTTTTGTTTTGGGTACTGGAGTTTACTGAACTGCACAAACTTTCTCTGTTTGAGGTTGAACTAATCCATTACCCACAAAGAAGCCTGAGTATTTTACCACTGACTGAGCTAGATAACACTTCTTGGGATTGGCAGTCAGCCTGGCTTGTCCCAGAGCTTTGATTATTTTATACAAATGGAACATATGATCTTACGAGGTCTTACTATATATGACGATGTTGTCTAGATATGCTCAACTAAAGCTAGAGTATGGGCTTAGGATTTGATCCATCAAGCGTTGCAAAGTTTCGGGGGCATCATGCAGACCAAATTCTCTTTGTCTTTTGGATTTAAAGGGACCTGCCAGTAGCCCTTTCTAAGATCAATCATGGAGAGGTTTACGGCAGAGCCTAGTCGGTCAATGAGATCATCGAATCGGGGCATTGGGTAGTTGTCGAATTGTGAAATTATTTTCAACTTCCTGAAATCTATACAAAACCTCCATGATTGGCCAGGTTTTTATACTAGGACTATTGGCGAGCGCCACGGACTATAGGAGGGCTTGATAATATTGCTCTCTAATCTTTTCTCTACCTCCTGGATTACCATTTCTTGTCTGGCCTCAGGTATTGTATAGGGTTTAAGGTTAATTCTAGTCCCTGGGGAGTCCATGTGTGGTGATACACTCCCTTCACTCTACCAGGTTAGCAGCTGAAGACATAAGGGAGTAATTCAAAAAAGGTCCTGAATCTTTTGTCTTTGATTTGCTGGAAGGTCATTTGGGACTAGTTTGAATTCATCCGTTCCCTTTGTTAGGTGACTAGGCATTACTACTGAGGATGATTCAACTGGGACCTCCCTACACTCTTTAAAGAGATTGATAAGATAGATGTGTGTCTTGGTCCTATCAGGTGTGGCATGTAGATAATTATATGGGCCAGTATTCTCTATAACCTCATATGGTCCATGCCACCTTGATAGTATCTTGTGCTCAGAAGTTGGTAAAAGTACCAGGACTTTTTTCCCAATGGAAAAGGACCTGGTCACAGCTTTATGGTCATAATGTGCCTTCTGATTGTCCTGAGTTTTGGTAAGATGGGAGTGGACTATTTCCTTACCGCATGTATGTGTTCTTTGAACCGCTCTGTGGTTTGGCACAAGGGCAGGATGGCCAATTCTCTTTCCTCCCAGGTCTCCCGTAACATATCTAACACATCTCTTGGGTCTCGTCTATACAATAATTTAAATGGGGAGAATCCTAATGAGGCTTGTGGTGCTTTTTGAATGGCGAACAGGGCCCACAGAATTATTGTATCCCAGTTTGTTTCATCAATTTCCACTAATTTCCTAAGTATATGATTCAAGGTCTCATTGAAACGCTCAAGGAGCCCATCTGTCGGAAGGTGTTAGACAGAGGTTCATAAGGTCTTTATCTGTACAATATCTTTTATCTCTACTTTTATCTTACTAAGGAAAGTTGTTACTTGGTCTGTCAAGATTTCATTAGGAAACCCTACTCTCGATAAGAAGGGGATCAGGTGTTTTAAAATCTGTTGCAAGATGTTTATTCGCATAGAGAAGGCTTCAGGATAAAGGGTATTTTAATCCAAATTCACCAGGATATACCTATTCCCAGTGCTTTAAATGGAAAAAAGAAGAGCAGGTACTCAACAGGAGTCCTTTATGGCCATAAAAATTAATGTGACGGATTTCGGAGGAAAATGGTAGTTGTCACGAAGCTAGCACTTTGTGAACCATTGAATAGCAACATGTATAGGTTCTCATGGTGACATTTCTTGGACCTGTTTAAGTGCACTTGTCTGTGCATACTGACCATTTTGTTTATCCATAAGTGCTGTAATTTTTACCAGGCTAAAATGAAAAGCATACATTTGTACATCAAATACTAAAATGAAGCCCTCCACACGTACGTGCAATGGGAAAATCCAAGTTTAATCAAATTATATAGTGTCATGTTTAACTATGTACATTTATCTACAATTTAATGTCATTCTAAGGACTTGCTTTAGATGCTCTAGGTATTTGATATGGGACGTAATGTTACTTCCCAAAACAATGAGGTTACTTATGGTTCTGAAATCAGAAAAAAGTGAACCTCTTAAGAAGAAAACAGTTCCTTGTACAGAAAATTAGCACATTAAGTAAAATAAGTGTCCACATTGACTGTGCACCTCTTGTTTGTGACAGCGGCAGGCTATCTCATCAGCACATATTATCCCCTTCTGTAACCATGTTTTTACATAAGGAAATTGATCAAACCTCTAGATTGGTGGCCCCACACATTTCAAAAATATAAGAGACGACAATCACTGTGTGCCAAGGGAATTTCTTTTTGCAGTTAGAAGATAATTCACGCAACTAAAACTACGTTCACATTCACTTGCAGATACAGCTATGGTTTTTACAGCCTTCATTTATGGCAAGACATCTGCTACCATGTAGGCAGCATTACATTCCTTATATTCCCGAAATCCCCTTAAACTATCCACCACATTTACCCTGAGGATTTGGCAAATTTATTGCACATCTTTGTCCCCAGGCTGGGGAGGGCTGTGGCCAATGACCATGTAAGCAGACGTTCCCCGTGTCAGCTCCGTGGGATCCGCATAATGATAAGATGATGTGCTGCTGTATTGTACTTAAAACAACTTCAAAGTAACAAAAAGGGACGTTGGAACACAGTGACCACCAGAAAAGCTGCATGTGCAAACTAAATAGGGCACTGCAGACGAGTGCCACAGAGAAAATCGTGGCCCGTCGTCGTTGACACTGAAAATGGCAGCCAGAGCAACATATGCCGCGAGACCAGAAGGAAACTCGCTGATGGCACAGTATGGTACCAATCCCGGGACTGAACTAGTGGGGCATCGCTGGGAGGCGCAATCCTTATTCCCCACATCCTGAGCGGATTGACTTTGCTAAAATTTAAAATACAGCAAATACGTAGTCTGAAAGAGGAGAGGAGGAGCCTGCGCTTTGGATCCTGAGCCCGGGTGGTGAATTGGAAAGTCGAGGGAGAGGAGCAGCAGGCAAGGTCTTGAGAAGGTGACGGAACTCTCCGGGTGGAACAGTCATGTGCGGCCCAGAGCTGAGGAGGAGCGGAGAGGTGCCCAGAAGCACGATGGAGGTGGTGTGAGTAGCAGTTGCCTTCCCCATGCCACCAGAAGCAGGGACGATATGTGGCGACCTCGAGGCTGAACAATGGTAAGGAGGAGGGGAATGCTGGTATACCCCCCACTGCGGCTAATTGTTGGCTGCATGAGCCACAAGCCCAGCTGAGCAACAGGGGGGGGGGCGAGGATTGCAGGAACACCTCCCCGAGCCCTCCAACTAAAGGGAATAATTATAAGGTCCCGCAGGCGCAGGTAAAGGCCTGGCCCCACAGCAAGCAAGCACGCTGCGCCAGGTGAACAACAGTTCGGGGAGGCTGGATAAGTTGAGGCAAGGTGACATGGGCATAAACCACAAGAAGAGCCTGAAAGCCCTCTGCCTAGCATAACAACACTCTGAAGGATCTGGGAGGGCCGCCCAGTGGGGCTGAAACTGGTCCGGGTGGGCCATGCAATTGTGTGCCAGCCCTTTTTGATAGAAGAACGCACGGATGGTGTGACCACGCACACCTCATGAATACACACTGAGGGGGACTAGCTAAACTGTTGGGAAGTGGGCCCTCCTACGACCCCAGCGGTGACACAGCATAAAGTGGTCCCGTGAACACCGGGCCAGATCCTTGTGCACCCGATAAAGCCTGGGAACACACATAGCGTAGTAGGATCAGATCAGCAGAGAGCTTTGTGGCGGGCGGTAAACCCACTGATAAAAGCCGCCCGAGCAAATCAAACACAGGCCATGGAAGGAGATCTGAGAGCCTAACGCTAGCCCAAAGGACAGTTGCTGAATAGGCCCGACCACGCGCCACAGACGTGGAATTACCAGTTGCTAAGATTAACAGAGCTGCTAATGCCAAACATAACGAAGGAGGAGAAGAGGCCCTAACATAGTCATTCCGCAAGACCGCGAAAGTGGCCAGACTGTATTACAACGCACTGATCAAACATTCAAGTTTGCAACCTGTAATGAAGCAGAAGAGCACAGGAGCTCCTGGTAAGAGGCCATTGATAAATTGTCACCCACAGCGATGGAGTCAAAACACAATAAAAACAAAGGCAAGCAAACAACCATGGAGCCCTATTCCAAGAGTCAAAGACAGTCCTGAGAAAGCTAAGGAGGGTAATGGGGTCACAGGAGAGGTGGCTGGCCAACTGGAAACAGCCATCCAGGGGAATCAACAGATATTAAATGCCATCACAATGCTACAAGCTACATTAGAAGCTAACATTTCTCACATGGAGTTAGTTCTCGTGTCGCTGCCTCCCTTATCTTAGGGTTTAGGGACCAGTGTCTCAACTGGGCATAATGGAATCTTTCCCCTTCATCTTGCCCAAAGTCACTTTTGCATTGGGGGAGGGATTTTATCTCGTCTCCTTCATAAAAATCCCTTATCTTCTGACAACCCCCGTCCTGCCATTTGTCAAATCCCTTCCTATCCCACCCTGGCTTAAATTGCGGGTTCCTAAAAATCGAAGCGAGCAGTAAGGTGAACATGGTGATTTTGGATTGCTTTACTACCTCATCCCATGTGTGCCCACCAGGGTTTCGATGTCACTGCAGTACATATTACTGGGTATATCTTCCTGGGGTAGCCATAGAACCCTCTTTAGATCGCCTCCCACCACTGCTCTATCAATTTCATTCCACCTTTTTCCTCTATCTTGCTTTGTCCAATCCCTCAACACTCTAATTTGGGCTGTGCGATAATACGCAATAGGGTTGGGTTCTCCCATCCCCACCTTATTCCTAGGCTGCAGCATCAATTTATATGAAATTCCTGGTTTCTTCTTCTCCCAAATAAAGGCCTGTGTGTGTGTTTGCGTGTAGCTCAGAAGAAGAACATTGGTACCCTTGCAGGGATTGCCATGAACTTGCATAGCAGTTTCGGCAGAACCTGCCCAACCAGTATATGGATAGGGGACTCCACCTGCAGAGCATATGTTTGATGGCTTCCAATAGAGGGGGGTAGTTAGCCTCGAAAAGTTGGTCTAAGGTTTTTGTAATGTATATTCCCAGATATTTTAATTTATTAGGGGCACACGAATATGGTGATCTGGATCTTATCTCCCCTTCCCTTTCTGGTGGCAACTGTATACTCAATACCTACAACTTGTTCTTGTTTATTTACAGCCCGGCTACCTCCCCAAACTGGGCCAGAACTCTGTATACTGCCTTTAGGGATTCGTCTGGATTAATTAGTTTTGGCAGCATATCATCTGCAAATGCTGCAACTTTATGCACACTCCCTCCAAATGGAACCCCATCTATTTCATGGGTGGTTCTAATCTTGCTCATGAGAGGTTCTAGGTGTATACCGTATAATAATGGGGACAGGCCTGTTTCATACCCCTAGTTACCACCACTGTGTCGGAGAGTTCCCCATTTATAAGTAAACACAGAGAGGGGTTTTGGTAATTGGCTGCAATCTTTGACATGAAAGCCTCTCCAAACTCCATTTTGTGCATGGTGAGAAGGAGGAACCGCCACTCTACCCTGCCAAAGACTTTTTCTGCATCCAACGCATCCACTAGGGCTGCAGTACGTGATGTGTTGACCTTCTCTATGATGTGGGCAATTCTTCTAGTGCTATCATGAGTTTGCCTACCGCGTATAAAGCCTGATTGGTCAGGGTCTATCAGCCCGAGGCGAAGAGGATCTAGTCGGGCTTCCAGGATCTTAGTACATTTTTTGGCATCTAAATTAATAAGTGCAATTGGCCAGTACGAGCCGCATACTGTATGATCCTTCCCTGGTTTAGGCAAAAGTACTACTTTTGCTTCTTCCATTGAGAGTGTTATCCCCCCTCCTCAAATCTGTGAACAGAGAGGCCAAACGTGGGCCAGTACCTCCTTGCATGTTTTATAAAATTCTGACTAGAAGCGGCCTGGGCAGGGGCTTTATTGGGGCAGAGAGCATTGATTGCTTTTTGCACCTCTTCTCTGGCTATCTCCTTCTCTAATTCCTCCCTTTCTTGGGGTGTCATGATCGGTAATCTGCAGTTTTCCAAATAGTCCACCCGGCTCCCCTCATTTGGATCTTCCGATTTATATACTTTCCCATAGAACTGCGTAAAATCCCTTTTGATAGACTTAATGTCTGTTTGCTCTTCCCCCTCTGCCGTCTTAATTTTTAGAATGGTTCTGTCCTTTTCTTCCTTTCTTAGCATGCCGTCTTAATTTTTAGAATGGTTCTGTCCTTTTCTTCCTTTCTTAGCATTCTTGCCAGTAGCCTGTCCGCTTTATTTGCTTTAATGTAATATTTCTGTTTAAGGTGCATAATAGACCTCTCTGCCCTGCTTGTTTGTAATGTTTCAAGCTGGCCTCTGACTGCCCTATACTCCTTCCTAACTTATCCTGAGGATTTGGCCGCCATTTCGAGTGCGAGTGCCTTCAGTTTATCCTCCAGGTCCACTTCTAGCTGCCTAGTTTCTCTCTCCTGTCTTACGTTTACCACTATTATCTTCCCTCTTATTGTTACCTTGAACGTGTCCCAAATTATTCAAGGGTCTACTTCCTGGGTGTCATTTATTTGGAAATATTGGTCTATCCCCTCCCTCAGCTCCTTCCTCAGGATCTCATCCTTGAAGATTTGTGCCAGGTACCTGCACTTTCAGGGCCCTGTTAGTTGTTTTGATAGTGTAAATGTTTGTGTAATGGGAGTTTGATCCGATAGGGTGATGGCTCCCACCTCCACCTCTGTCACTCTCCCTAGCGAGGGGCGTGACACCCATATATAATCTATCCTCGATTCTGATCTATGTACGTGGGAATAAAACGTGTACCACGGGAGTCCTCTCTCTTTTCCCTCCAGGTGTCAACTAGCGATCAGTTCTCCATTTTCCCCCGTAATTCCTTCGAGGGCCTGTTTTGAGTATGAAATATTCTAGCGCTTCCGTCCATCACCGGATCCCATGCAAGATTGAAGTGTCCTACTAATATTATGTTCCCCTTGGCAAACCCTTCTAATTTTTTCACCATTGCTTGTATAAAGCGGTCCTTTCCAGTGTTTGGGACGTACAGTGAGGCTAAAGTTATTGCCCCCCCCTGGAGAGTCATTGCTATATACCAACCACTATTGTCTCTACTCACAACCATTACTTTAAGCTTTAGATTATTTTTCATTGCTATAAGAGTTCCCCCTCTTTTCCCTGTGCTATTTGACTGCTGTATTTGGTCATAACCGCGTATTCTTATTCTATGCTTGTCCTTCTCTTGTATATGCGTTTCCTGCAGGGCGATCAAGTCTGGGTTCTCCCTTGTTAGGTAGAGGTGTAGTTTTTTCCTCTTAACTGGTGAGTTGAGCCCCTTTATTTTCAGAGAGATAATGTGTATCACCCCTTCCTCAGCCATTGCTTAAAGGTCTTCTGAGTGCTCCCATTCCTTGGTTGGCTTCTTTGCTCTATTCCGGACCTGGTTCCCTCCCTTTCCCCCTGCACCTTTCCCGTCCCGTGCCCCCTCCCTGTGGTGGCTCAACCGGCCTCTAGCCCCTCCCAAATCTCCTCCTTGGGTGTTGAGTCCTTTTCCACCCCTATTGATCCCTTTGGTGGTCCTTCCCTGACCCATGACCCATGTGTCTCTACCAAGATCTCCCCTCTGCTCCTCCCCTCCCACTGCTTGTATTGCATTTATCCCTCCCTAGGCGTTCTTACTTACTCCCTTCGAGCTGTGGGTTACTTTACTTGGCTCTCCTTTCCAGGGGGTTCCGTTTTGTGTGCTGGGTCTGTCGCCGGGAATCTCTGGCCTTGCGGGCCCCGCTTTTTCCTTGCTTTCTTCTTCGACTCCAGGGTTGACCATTCCCTGCCTTCCTTTTCGGGTGTTTCTTTTCCGGTCCCTGAGATTCGCTATATGATGGATCCACCTCTCTATCAAGTATGTCTGCGCCCTCATCCACCGAGGTGATTCTCCTTTGCCTATTATCCATTTTGAGCAGGAGGCCGAATGGGAAGGTCCATTTATATCTTATGTTTTGCTTCACCAGCTCTTGCACAATCGGGCGCATCAGCCTTCTTTTGGTAAGTGTAATCTGGGAAAGATCCTGGTACAGTTGAACCATAGCTCTGTTGAATTTTAGTTCATCGGATCGTCTGGCTGATGCTAGAAATGTCTCTTTTTGCGTGTACTCGTGCACAGCTACAAGGATGTCCCTTGGCTTAGCTCCCGGTTCGTTCTTCTTTGGCCCCACTTTATGCACTCTGTCTACCAGGATTTCGCCCGGGTCTGATACGTGTATCAGGGATGCAAATATTTGCTTTACTGATTGCTGAAGCTCTGCATCCCCCACTTTTTGGGAATTGCCTTGACCCTGATCTTTGCCCTCCTTGACCTATTTTCAAGGTCTTCGGTCTGGATCTCCAGATTGTGCGTGACCTTAGCAAGGTGCTCCGTCATTTCCTCCACTTTGTGATTACCGTCCGCCAGTTCCTGCAGGGCTTTTTCATTGGTGTCTACTCTTGCTTCCAGTATATATAGTTCACTCTTGACCTCATTTATCGCTCCGGTCAGGTCCTCCTTCATTTTGTCCAACTGTGATTGCATCATGTTTGCCATCCTGTCTCCGAAGTTCTGGAAGCATTCTTCCATAACTTTTTGTGTGACCCCTCTTTCATCCAGAGCTTCTTTGTGGGGGGTTTCTTCCTCGCTTCTGTCTGCACCTATGTTGCTATCCGGCAGGGTTCCACCCTTTTTCCTCGACATTTTCTGTATCACCCCCTTATAGTTCTTTTTATTTCCTTTCTCTGGGGATCTTTCCCCCTGCTTTTCGACATCTGGATTAGCATCCGGTGTCACACTCACCTGTGTCTCTGCAGGAGCGATGGATGAGCCTCCCTTGACCCCGATTCTTCACTTCCCATGTTTCACCCGGAGGAATACCTATCAAATACAAGGTGTACACTCAGACCTGAATTTACCTGATTCCCCTGGGCCCTTCCCTTCTCTTTCCTGTGTACTGTGATGTCTTCCTATGGGCTTACCTTGATCTTTAGTAGGGTGTGCACTCCATCTTGCATTTGCAGGGGCGCGATTCACTCATGTGATTGGTGCCAATGTCTCTAGGCTGAGTTTAGATGCCAAACGCTGTTTTATGCCTTCACAGCGAGGCCGAGAGTTCAAGGCGCCATTTTCTTCACTGGCTAGAAAGTCCTTCCCACAAGTGAACTTTGCGCAGAGAATGTTGAGTGTCCAAAATTGTCCATATTGTCTTTGTTTGCTGGTATTTTTGTGGGTGAGTAGCGCTGCGTGTAGAAGCTAGCTGCTGGTAGGTTGCGCAGCGCCTTCAATTCGAACGGGCAGGAGAAATTATGTGGTATTAGCACCTCGAGTCCGGGTTCAGTGCTACTGGAGACTTGGTGGTTAGGTAAGTTTGCATGGAGGCTTTTGCTAAGTATGCATCGTGTAGTGAGTGCAGTGAAATAAGTGTCTGCGTTATTGGAGCAAGTGCAATGAATAATGTCTCTTCTTTCTTACAGGGGTTTGTGCGCTCGTGCAACTAGCCTGGATTCCAGCGTCGTGGGAAGATTCGGTGAGTATGTGCAGCGTTACTGATGTACACGTCTTAACGCTGTTCTTCTTTGTTCTTACAGGTGCCGGTGTAGAAGTCCCCTCTTGACTGGAGATAGCTGCGGCGTGGAGTAAGAACCAGGTAAGCTGACGCTGAATGATCCAGAGCGGGTAAGCAGAAGTAGGATGATCCGGAGCAGGTAAGCAGAAGCAGGATGATCCGGAGCAGGTAAGCAGAAACAGGATGATCCAGAGCAGGTAAGCAGATGCTGGCTGATCCAGAGCACGGCAAGTGTGTTGCCGATACAGCTAACAGTAAGCAACACAAAGCACTGGAAGAATCTTGGGTGTGGCTTAAATAGCCAGCCATACCCAAACACTAGAGAGCTTATGAGTTATCATGCACTTCCTGTTTGGCTACAGGAAGTGGTAACTAGGAAGTTACTACAAACACTAGGAAGGAATGAAAGGAGGGATTTGTTATGGGTTCTTTGTGTGCCTATGCCAGGCCTGCCAAGCCTCCACCCAGCTTGCCCCAACTACCTGCCTGATACCCATGAAAGTCTTCCCCCTCAAGGCCCCTCCCAATGGTGTGTATGAGGGCTTTGGTTTCTCCGGATGGTGCCGATGGAATTTCCACACCAATCGGGGGGCATGCACATGCGTGCTGGGTTCCCATGATCTTTCCTGGGGTCCGTACCCCTTCCAGTCAATCAACTAATACAGGGTCTTTCGTACTTGTTTGGAATCTAATATGTTTTTACTTCATATTCTTGTGCTTATTCACCCACTTGTATGGGTGCGGGAGGTGTGGAAGTTCGGGTTCCTGGGTGTGCTGGTTTTAATAGTGACATGTGAAATGCGGGATGTATACGCATATGTTGAGGTAACGCCAGTCTCATGGCTGCTGGATTAATTACTTTTTCTATTGTATACGGACCGATGTATCTAGGCTGAAATTTCTTGGGACCCTTTAAAGCAATGTGTCTAGTTGCCAGCCAGACCGACTCTCCCACTTGATAATCTGTGGCTTTTCGTAGATGGCGATCAGCATTTCTTTTCTGTGCTTCTTTGGCTGGCTGTAGTTTCCTGTTGGCTTCTCTGGCTGCTTTCATGATGCTGGCATGTAGATTCTTTACTGCGGGCATTTCAATCTTTTCTGGCGGATCGTAGACGGACGTTCTGGGGTTTCAACCATATATAGTAAAGAGGGTGTTGCTTGGGTTGATGAATGTGTTAAGTTGTTGTAGGCATACTCTGCCATCTATAGAATTTCTGTCCAGCTTTGGCTTGTTTGGTGTAATAGACAGCGCAAATACTGTTCCATGGTCTGGTTCATGCTCTTGGTTTGGCCGTCTGTTTGAGGGTGGTGACTAGAAGACAGACGGACTTCTACTCATGCCAGGGCACAACATTTTTTCCAGAAACGAGACACAAATTGGCTGCCTCTGTCAGAAACGATTATGATAGGGAATCCATGTAACTTGACGATTCGGTCTAGAAAAACCTGCGTCAGGGTCTGAGCTGAGGGAATACCCTTTAGAGCTATGAAATGGGCCATTTTGGTGAAGAGGTCCACTACTGCAAGGATGGTATTATAACCTGAGTTAGGAGGTAGATCAGTGACGAAGTCCATTGATACTGTGTGCCAGGGCGCTGGCGAAATGGTGAAGGAGGCCGGCTGGTTTTTGCCTGGATGTTTTGTATTGTGCACACACCTCACAGGTGCCTATGTAGGTGGCAATATCTTCTCGCCAAGTTGGCCACCAATAAGATTTGCTTACTTCCTTCATGGTTTTGGCTATACCGAGATGGGCTTCTAACACCGAGTCGTGGTAGTCTGATATGATTGCTTGTTGCCGATCCTTAGTTGGAACGTAGAGGTGTTTTTGGTTGTATGGTAGTTTGTCTTGAATGGTGAAATGATCTCCCTTCGTGTCCCAAGCCAGTAGGTCTTCTTCAGACATATTTTCTTTTATTGTTTCCTGCAGAGTATTTAACCGAGATGGGCCGATGCAGAGGCTGAGAATTGTATGGCTGGGTATGATCTCCATCGGGTTAGGGGCATTGTAGACTTCCTCTCCTGTGCCTATGCGGGATAACACATCCGCTTTCCTGTTCTTAACTCCGGGGTGGTAGGTGATAACAAAGTCGTATTCCATTAAGGATAGGGCCCAACGAAGCTGCCTAGAAGACTGAGCTTTTGCTGAGCGTAAGTATTGCAAGTTCCGTTGATCTGTTATTATTGTGATGGTGTGTTTTGCTCCTAATAAGTAGTCGCCATTCACACAATGCGCTTTTGATTGCTAGGAGTTCTTTCTCAGAAATTGCATAGTTTAATTCTGCTGGGGAAAATTTCCTTGACCAAAAGGCAATGGGGTGAAGGCATCCGGTTTCAGGATTTTGTTGAGACAAAATGGCCCCCATGGCAATGCTTGAAGTGTCAGTTTCCACGATGTACTGTAAATCGGGCTGTGTGTGTTACAGAATTGGGGCTGAGGTGAATTTTTCCTTGAGAACTCAGAAAGCTTCTTCCGCCGCTGGTGTCCATTTGAACTTTAGGTGTTTGTGCAGCAATGACGTTATTGGATGTACAATATGTGAGAATCCTGGTATGAAGCGTTGATAAAAGTTTGCAAACCCTAGGAAACTCAGTACTCCCTTTACAGACGTGGGTGAGGACCAAGTGAGGATTGCCTCCACTTTTCTATTGTCCATCTTGATCCCCTCCGGTGTCAGTACATATCCCAGAAACTCCAACTCGGTGACGTGGAAGGAGCATTTTTCTAGCTTTGCGTACAGTTGGTTTTCACGCAGTTTGCGGAGTACAGCTCGCACATGGGTTACGTGCTCTTGGGGAGTAGATCAGAATGTCATCGATGTAGATGACTGCACAGACATCGAGGAGTTCCTGTAACTGTTACTCACCGGTGAGATGAGTGCGTGGAACCGGGGAGTATCCAAAACCCAGGAAGTTGCTTGAAGAGCTTTGGGTAGGGCCTCTACCCAAGCCTCCTCTCTGTGAGGGAATAAGACCTTCAAAATGATATGACCACTTGCTGTATTTAACCAGACAAGGGGACTGATCACCCAGAAGGGCGGGGAGAAAGCGCACCGCCAAGAACCAGGCTATAAAGGAAGAATAACAAGTGAGTAACACGAAGGTAACAGTTGTCCCCTGTAAGCCTTACTAACTAATGTAATACCTGGGCTTTTTACCCCCGTAGGATAGAAGAGCAGCACAATTCGGGAATCACCTAGGAATATAACAAGACTTAGTATCTAACTGGCTTAAACTAAGACACAATTCAAGAGGTGGACAGGATCTTACCAGTGGAGAATGAATGGAGGATTTGAGTAGCTTAGAACACAACGACAGGGATAAAATAAGAAAAAAGGGAATGTTAGTAGGAGGATGCTAATACCCGGGCGGCACGAGAGTCGCACTGGATTCGGGATGGTGCACAGCTGCAGAGCGTCCTTGAGTGCACGGATTAACCAGGGGCTTTCCAAATGTTCCGTTTGTGAAGCAAAAAGTCTTACCACTGATGACAGCAACCAGTCGGGATGGTAGTTCCAGGGAAGGTAAGTGGAAGGCAGGTAAGGTTTGGCGCGATGCAGAACAGCCAGTCGGGATGGCTATTCCTGAGATAGGAAGTCGAAGGCAGGCAAGGTCTGGTACACTAGCGGACAATAACAAAGACAAACTTTTTCTAGCGGGGTCCGTGAAGCAAAACAGGTTCGGTACACGGGAAGGCAGTTCAATAAGGGTATTCCAAAATAGAGGGTCCAGTAAACAGTCCGAGTCGAATCCGTAAGAACAAGGAGGTTTTCAGCAATTGAAGATGGAGCTTCTAAATGCCGGGAGTAGCTGTAAACAGAAGCGGCGCCCTGGCTGTCTCCATGGACTACATCAGTGAGAGAGGCGGGGCAAGCCAATGCGAGGCTCTATCGGCAAACTACCGTACGGAGCCAGGTTTGCTGGGGAATGTAGTTTTCGATTCGCTAACTTCCACGGCAGCTGCCATCGTGCACGAAATGGGGCAGCATAATGCCGAATTCTTTTGGGGAGGGCCACAAATCTCCTCTTCATTCTGGTAGTTGCACTAGGAAGTCGAAGTGCTAGAGGTGCAGGTGGCTGGGTTTTGCGCACAGAGGGGGGTGAACGACGACCCATAACAGTAACACATCATTCATAAATTGCTGGAACACAGCCGGGGCATTGCAAAGCCCAAAGGGCATGACCTGGTATTCGTACAAGCCATACAGAACGCACTCTTCTACTCGTCCCCTTTCTTCATGCGTACCAGGTGATATGCGCCGCGTAAGTCTAGCTTGGTGAAAATCTTCGCTTGTCTCACCTGGTCTATGAGTACTGGTATCAGAGGTAACGGGTACTTATTTTTTATGGTGACTTGATTTAGGGCCCAGTAATCAATACACGTTCTTAAGTCCCCCTCTTTCTTCGGTACAAAGAAGAGTGGGGAGGCGGCTGGTGATTTAGATGGTCTAATAAAGCCATTGGCCAGGTATTGATCCAAGTAGGTCCGTAGATTAGTGTTTTCTTCCTCGGTTAATGCATAAATGCGGCTGCACGGTACTTGTGCCCCTGGCTGCAGGTCGATCTGGCAGCCGTAAACTTGATGTGCTGGTAGTGTATTAGCTTGCTCCTTCCCGAACACATCCTGGAACTTCTGGTATTCCTCTGGTAAAGTGCCCACCAAGTCTAAACCTGCTATTTTTTCCTGTGAAGCTAATAATGGGCTTCATTTGATCCCTTTAATGTCGTAACAAAAGGTGCATTCCGTGGAGAAGAGTAAGGTTCGAGCTCGCCAATCTATCTTTGGGTTGTGCGTCTCTAGCCACGGTATCCCAAGAATCAACTGGAATTGGGGTGCAGCGATAGGGTTGAATCTAATACTTTCTCTGTGGCCTTCTTGGCAGATTAAGGTGATGGTGGAAGTACACTGTGTTACTGGTCCCGAAAGGAGTTGTGTGCCATCCACAGCTGTCACGCTTTCTGCTGTGTCATTATGGTGGAATGCTAATCCCAAGGTCTTTGTGGTGTTTATGTCCAGGTAGTTCCCAAAAGCCCCACTGTCTATGAAAGCCTTGAGGGCATGCATTCGGGTGGGCTGTGAAGGGTCTACCAAAACCACAGGAATACTGAAATGTGAGATCTGAGTGCTCCGTTCCTGGCTCGACAGACCGACCTCTAAATCTGCCGGGCGTTGCAGTTTTATGCTACCGCACTTGTGTCTTCCCCTATGTTATCTAGTACCCCCATTGTCTTCCGTGGTGGTTTAATTGTGCAGTTCCGGAGGAAGTGACCAGATTGGCCGCAATATAAGCAAAGTATTTCCTGACGCCTCCGTTCTCTCTCCGCTCTGGTGAGTGGTCCCCTGAGAACACCCAATTGCATGTGCTCTGAGTTTTTGTCACGATGCCTGCCCCCGGAAAGCCAGACCAAGCCCAGCAACCCCTGAAGCAGGCATCATGCCACTTGAAGCATGCCCAAAAACCCCAGTTAGGGGCTCTTTGGCTACAGTCCTGGCACCTATGGTGCCAGGCTCATAAGAATAAAGTCAGTCCTGGCGCCATGGGCGCCAGGCTCATTACAGAAATCTTACCTTTTGCAGACCATGCTGCATACCTACCTGATGCAGACCATGCTGCACGAAGCCACAAGCCAAATGAGGCTTAAAGGGACTACTTTACCTCAGGGACTCCTTTCCTCTCGGGTGGGGCTGTGGAAGAATACTTACCTGGGACTTCTTCCAAGGCTATTTAAGCCACACCCGGACAGCCAGACGTGCTTCGCGTTATTCTGCTTGCTGCAGCGTAATGCTCACCGTGTCTTCAGCAGCTCCAGTCTTCAGCCACGCCCGCTTCAGTCCTGGAACACCTGGAACAAGAAAAGGAGAAGGAGAAGAGGTCAGAACAAAACCCTTACCTGAATCCTTGATCCAGCACATCGTCGATCTGGAAGAGAGAAGCCTTCTCAGGTGCATTGCCACGCACCTCACAGAGCCGCGCTGAACTCACCAACCGAGGCTGCATTCCTTTACTCCTTCGCGAATCCAGCATCTCCAGACCATTCTTCAACACCTGGGGAAGACAAGAACAGATAGGTGAGCAAGGGCAATACAAACCACCCCCAAAGACTTACCTGATAACCACAGGGGGGTACTCACCTCATCTCGGGTCGGCGCAGTCAATTCCGCATCACCGCCGCACCCTGGCCCCTAAGGGGAAAAACAAGGACAATACAAATTACCCCCAAAGACTTACCTGATTACCACAGGGGGGTACTCACCTCATCTCGGGTCGGCGCAGTCAATTCCGCATCACCGCCGCACCCCGGCCTCTAAGGGGAAAAAACAAGGACAATACAACCTAACCCCAAATACTTACCTGATTTACCACAGGGGGGAACTCGCCTCATTTCGGGTCGGCGCAGTTAATTCTGCATCATCGCTGTACCCCGGCCCCAAAGGGGAGAACCACAATAGACTTACCAGGATCTTACCAATTGCCACTTGGAACTCTTCTGGTGGTTTAAATCCGCAACCTGCAAGGAATCTGGCAGAGTGAAGATCAGACTTTTGAACTCTTACGAACAATTGGACTTAGAGTCAATACTGGAACTCACCAATTCCTCCACGCCAGTGAAGTAACTGGCCGTCTACGCGCCCCTGCGCTCGACGCAGGATGGAGAGCTCATCTTTCCAAATCTTCAGGTGAGATTAAGAGGGAACTTCAGGAGTGTTCAGTGGGCAGACAAGGGGAGTGGGAAGGCGGGTTAACGCTCAGATTACAGGAGGTTAATTCCCTTTCTCCATTGCAGAAAGATATTCGTACGAGTCTAACAAACGAAGCTCAGTGGGTCTGTCCAGTCTGTCATCTTGGCTCTACGTGTTACTTTGGTAGAAGCAACAGCGGGCCAGTCCAGATCGACGCCGCCGTGGGAATCAGGTGAGCGTAACAGTGTATTTCTGAGGCCTGTCGATGGGACGCTTCCTTTGGTCGGACAAACACTGGTCTATGCTCTGATCTGGTTCGGCCGGCCTTGAGATCCTGTAACCGGTAGTCTAGTTGCATAGTTAGGTCGATGTATTCACTGCGATCTTTGGGAGGATTAACTACTTGCGCCAAGACATCTTTTAATTCTCCTCTCAGTCCTCGATAAAATAACGTTATTCGTTTCTCCTCTGGCCAACCTGATTCAGCTATTAAGCGATTGAATGTGGCGACATATGAGATTAGGTCCTGACCACCCTGAAACAGAGAGAGTAGCTCATCATCCAGGACCTGACCTCGAGTCCGATGGTCAAATAGTTTTTTCTAGTTCATGCTGAAAACCTGGGTAATTTCTCAGTAAAGGGACGTCCCTAAGCACTAATGGGACAGACCAGAGCGCTGTGTGCCCTCCTGATTAGGAGAGGACAAAAGCTACTTTAGCTTGGTCGTTCAGAAAGGTGTCTGGTTTGCATATGAAATGTAGCCGGCATTGATTCATGAATGCTCCAAATTTCTTGGGATCCCCAGAGAAGCAATCTGAGGGTGCTAAAGGGATGTTGCCTGGAAGCAATACCTGAACGGGTGTGGCTACAGGTGCCACGGTAGGCTGCCCCTGTGGAACTCCACCTGATAGGGGAGCTAGACCAGCTTGGGTCTGTAGGAGCTGTCTTGCCAAATCTTCTGTTTTTTCCCTGTTGACTGCCACTTTGCACCTTAAGGCATTTGTCTCTGAGCGGGCTGCATGCACCTCAGCTCGTAGTTCACCTAACAATAGGGAAAGCTGGTCTACCTCTGAGGTTTCCATCGCTCGGGCAGAGGTATTGAGGATGGCTTCATGTTCTGTCACACTCACCTGTGTCTCTGCAGGAGGGATGGACGAGCCTCCCTTGGCCCAGAGTCTTTACTTCCCCTGTTTCACCCAGAGGAATACCTGTCAAATACAAGGTGCACACTCAAGACCTGAATTCCCCCGATTCCCCTGGGCCCTTCCCTTCTCTTTACTGTGAGCTGTGATGTTTTCCTATGGGCTTACCTTGATCTTTAGTAGGGTGTGCACTCCATCCTGCATTTGCAGGGGCGCGATTCACTCATGTGATTGGCGCGAATATCTGTAGGCTGAGTTCAGATGCCAAACGCTGTTTTATGCCTTCACAGCGAGGCCGAGAGTTCAAGGCGCCAGTTTCTTCACTGGCTAGAAAGTCCTTCCCACAAGTGAACGTTGCACAGAGAATGTTGAGTGTCGAAAATTGTCCGTATTGTCTTTGCCGGTATTTTTGTGGGTGAGTAGCGCTGCATGTAGAAGCAAGCTGCTGGTAGGTTTGCGCAGCGCCTTCAATTCGAGCGCGCCTGGTAATGTCTCTCCCTTTCCCTTGCAGGAGAAATTATGTGGTATTGGCGCCTCAAGTCCGGGTTCAGTGCTTCTGGAGACTTGGTGGTTAAGTAAGTTTGCACGGAGGCTTTTGGTAAGTATGCACTGCGTAGAGAGAGAGAGTGCAGTGAAATAAGTGTCCGAGTTATTGAAGCGAGTGCAATGAATGTCTCTTCTTTCTTACAGGGGTTTGTGCGCTTGTGCAACTAACCTGGATTTCAGCATCGCAGGAAGATTCAGCGAGTATGTGCAGCGTTACTGATGTACGCATGTTAACGCTGTTCTTCTTTGTTCTTACAGGTGCCGGTGTAGAAGTCCCCTCTTGACTGGAGATAGCTGCGGCATGGAGTAAGAAACAGGTAAACTGAAGCTGAATGATCCAGAGCGGGTAAGCAAAAGTAGGATGATCCGAAGCAGGTAAGCAGAAGCAGAAGCAGGATGATCCGGAGCAGGTAAGCAGAAGCAGGATGATCCGGAGCAGGTAAGCAGAAACAGGATGATCCGGAGCAGGTAAGCAGATGCTGGCTGATCCAGAGCACGGCAAGTGTGTTGCTGATACAGCTCACAGTAAGCAACATGAAGCACTGGAAGAATCTTGGGTGTGGCTTATATAGCCAGCCACACCCAAACACTAGAGAGCTCATGAGTTATCATGCACTTCCTGTTTGGCAACAGGAAGTGGTAACCAGGAAGTTACTACAAACACTAGGAAGGAATGAAAGGAGGGATTTGTTATGGGTTCTTTGTGTGCCTATGCCAGGCCTGCCAAGCCTCCACCCAGCTTGCCCCAACTACCTGCCTGATACCCATGACATCCGGTGTGTCCGGTTGGGGAATGTGCAGGTCCCTATCCTCTGTTGCAGCTCTGCTCCAGTCCACTTCACTAATGCACCTGTTCAGTCCTTATTTTGAGTGTGCCCTTGCCCCCTTTGTTGGATGGGGTGGGCGGACCTATGTGCCTCCTCTTGCTCTGTGGCTCAGGTAGGGGTCTCCGGCCTGCTTACTTTTTTCTACTTCCCTGGGTGTCTTGGCACTGCCTGGGGGATGTTCCCACTTGGCCCCTTTCCCTTGTGGGCCCGGCTGCAGTCTGTGCGGTTGTTGTGTTGAGGTCCTTAGGCTCACTCTATGGGTCGGGGGAGGTTTAGGCCTCTCTGCTGCCTACTTCCTTTTATGATGCTGTGGCATTGTGGCACAGCCCCCCTCTGCTGCAGTTCTTCTGTTCCTTTATGCCTGGGCTGGGTGTGTCTGGGATGTGGAGTGCTGGTTGCCATTGGCCCTCTAAGTTTAGGCTTGGGGCCTTGCATGGGACTGTCTCTGCACTGAATGCCTGGTATTTGTTTATTTGTGAGGGGGCAGGAGCTGGATACTGGGTTATCTTCTTACCATGTGCACACTTATCATGGTCTCTGCCACCCGGCTACTTCTTCCGCTCCTCAGTCCCTTGCCGAGTTGGGCCAGCCTCCCCTGCCCCACTGCGCTCGGGGTTCCTGCTCTTTGGAGTCGCCTTGAACCCTCTCTCTTCCTGCCGTGGCCGTGTCCCACTTCACCTTCTCCCGCTGCTCCACCGGGAATGCCCACACCTCTTCCCGCTAGTCTTCGGCAGGTTACTGCTTCTCCTCTTCTTTCTGCTTTGTTGGCTGGTCCCACGGCAGGACCTGTCCTCTCTCCGGGTGCTCCGCTGTAGAGGTCTGCCTCTCCTCTTTCCACTGTTCCGTCGGCGGGGCCTGCTCCTCTCCTGGAACGCACACTACCTTTGGTCCGGCTCCTCCTCTTCTTTGCCTCCCGGCCTGCTCGGGGTGAGGAGGTCTCCCCTTTCCCACTAAACGCCTCTGCAGCCCAGGTCCTCCTGGCCCCACTGCATTCCCCTTTGGACTTGGGGATTCCTCACGGGTCTCTGCGGCAACCCTTACAGTCACTCTCTGCTCTGCCTTCGGCTCATGGGTCACCTCTCTTTGAGGCTGTAGAGGTCTGCCTGTCTTCTTTCCGCTGTTCCATCGGCGGGGCCTGCTCCTCTCCCGGACCGCACACTACCTTTGGTCCGGCTCCTCCTCTTCTTTGGCTCCCAGGCTACTCAGGGTGAGGAGGTCTCCCCTTTCCCATTAAACGCCGCTGCAGCCCAGGTCCTCCTGGCCCAACTGCCTTCCCCTTTGGACTTGGGGATTCCTCACGGGTCTCTACGGCAACCCTTACAGCCACTCTCCGCTCCGCCTCTGGCTCACGGGTCGCCTCTGTTTGTGGTGGCCGTCCTATCCCAGCCGTCCCGTCGTTTCAGATGCGTTTTGCCGCATCCTGTTCCTCTCTTCAATCCCGGCACCGTTCCGGAGAGGAGGTCTCTTCCCCGGTCTGTTTTCGTGCTAATGGGTTTTAGCTATGTAATTCCTTATCTGGGGTGGTGGGGGAGCGGGGCACACTTTCTCACTGTGTTCCCACCCCAGCGGCAATCTTGTAAGTCTCCAACTGAGGATTCTTAACAGCTATCACTGACATGACAGTGGCCTGCGCCTGTAGTAGTTTCTTCCTTAACTCGAGTTTAAGGGAGAGTATGTGTATTGTGAACTTGCTGCTGTTATCGGGCAACAGGTCTTTCAGGGGTTTTTTCAGGTGCAACAGCCCAAAATGTTCACAAGCGCTGCTGTAAAAAGGAAGCTTTTAGAAAATAGCTGAGTATCTTTTCTTTTCATACCACAGGGAACTCTGCTCCTAAATGCCAATGATGTGTTCCCCTGTTAAGCTGACATGATATATATCAATCAGGCCAAGGAGAGTGGTTTGAAAATGCCACCAAAAGCCTACGGTTGCATCAGTCCGCAGCTCCCCCTGGACATTTAGTCCCCATCGCCCCCATGCGCCCTCCATTCCCCCACCCTACTCGACACTGTTCACCTGTCAACTCCGAGGTAGAACTCTGCTGCACTCCCCTACCCCACTACCCTTTCAAACTATCTTCTCCCACTTTGGCTGTCTCTCCCTCTGTGGGTACACCTGCCTTCTCATTTGCTATTCTGGGAACCCCTCTCCTCCCCGCCATTGATCACTGTACCAGATACTGAGATGCACATAAATTACAGGAAATCTAAGATTAGATCTGCAGCCCCTCCCCTTGCTCCCTCCATTCCTCGACTCGGCTCTACCTCTCCTGGACTCTCTCACTATTCGGCTCTCTCTCTACCCGGCTCCCCCTATACCGTTGCCCTTCTGTCTCGATATGCACTGTCCTCTTCCATGTGTCTTCCTGACTCCTGACCAGTCTTCCTGACTCCCCCATCCATCCTCCATTCCCTCGCCTTAATCCTTATCATGCCTTTTCTCTCTCCCCCTCTTCATGTCTATCTCCCTCTCCTCTGTTTCACGCTATATTGCTGTCACTATAACTGTCTGTCTCTGTCTTCATCCCTTTTTACCCATCCCTCGGACTCTTTCTCTCTCTTTCTTTGTGAGCCCTCACTATCCCAGTCTCAGGAGGATCACAGGGACGTAATTTCACCAAAATTCCAGATGTAGCAGAAGAGACATCACATGACCCTTCACCTCTGATGACATCACAGGAAGTGATGTCATTTCACCCCACCCTGAAGTCTCATCACAGGAAGCGATGGAACACAACCTTTCACCCCTTGACAAAACAGGTAGTGGCATCACATAGCATTGTTTCTAAGTACACTACGAAAAATATGGTTACGATAACACTGTAAAGTGGTATACATTTCATACACGAATGGATCACCATATGTATCATTAATATCAGCGAGTATAGGCCCATTTATCAAATCATTGCAAATTCAAGCAGACGTCCAAGGCGAAAGATAGTGATGTGTTATTATATAGCACTTACGCGTAAGTGCTTCATATAGAACAAATATACATACAAGATCACGGTATCCAGTGATTCCATCGAATACAAAGCATCGAATGCAAAAGCATCGAAAAAATTCATTTTTTTAAAGGTAAAGGTTTTATTCTTATTATAATGGGCTTTAAGGGGTAAAAAGATGGGCTGGGGGGACCCCCCCATTAAAAAAAATGCATTTTTTCCGATGCATTTCTTTCGATGCTTTTGCATTCAATTCTATCACTATAAACCAATATCACCCAACCTGTGTTGGTACTCATTTATCAACCTCAGCAGAATGAAAGGCTGAGTTGACCTTGCCCGGAGCCGAACCTGCAAATTGCATAGCACACACATATTGCAGCAGTGAGCACTCAACCCACTGAGCTATCTTACCGGATATAGCTATCAGAAAACGAGCCACTCAAGAAACACATAACCACATGCTGCTTGCCACAGGCCAGGAACCTCAATTTTTAAAAAAACGAATTTTAAAATATATTTTTTAAAACTTTTTTTTAGAGGTAGCAAGGGAGACCACAGGGGTAGCAAGGGAGACCTCCGGGGTCGCAGGTGCGAGACCTCAGGGGTCGCAGGTGTGACCCCCAAATGATGTCCCTGGAGGATCACATTTTTGAAGGGTGGTTTCGGGCCAGGGAGGAATATGTATACAGAGACCTATAAGCTCAGGGGGAGCTTTGTTTGTTGCATTTACAGAGGGCATAGAGGAAAAGATGGGCAAATGGAGTTAATTGTTCGGAGGGTTTTTTCGCTGTGAATACTTTAAAGTTGAAAGGTCCACGTTGTCCATTACTTTAAAATGTGCAAATTGTGACTGGCATCACATACATCTGAGTCTCTCAGCACAACACAGATTCAGAGATCTAAAGTTTCTTGTGGTCATGTGCGGGAAGACACCCAGCCATGTTTCCCCTTTGGATTGTGGGACTAGTATTTTTTTTTTCCTAATTGAAATTTCAGAAAATTACAAGTCCCAAAATTACAAAAAAAGGACTGGATTCACATCCCACCTCAGCTATGTGAAACCATTCCTCACAAACAACCGGGGTCGGTTCTTGAGTAAGACTAATCGGCTTCCTCTGGAACCAGTGACAGGGGTCCTTTGTTTTAGCTGTAGAGTCTGCCACACTGCCAGATGGAAGGGATGATAAAAATGTAGCCTAGATCAGGGTACTCAAAATATTTGCTCCTCCCTGCGTGCAAATTACACCAGGTCAGTGTTTTCTCAAAGCAGTCTTCAGAGAGGTAATTACTTAATTGGAACTGTAAAAGCGCTAATGGTGAAATAAAAATGTCAACCAGGTCTACCTTCAGCCACTCGATTTATTAGCACTATGCCTGTCCTTCACTGAAGTCCCGTTAAAAACAAGCATTGACAAAGCTAACAGTTTAAGCTTGAGCATCAATATTAGGCGTTCACAAAGCAGTGCTACTATATGCCCAGGCAGTCTCACCACTTTTGCAGCTGCTACAATCCAGTTAATACCACTACGGCAATGCCTGGCAAATGCCTTTCCCATCCCCCTACAAAAGCCAAAACTGTTGGCATTGCCAATGCTCATTTAAGAATGCCTTTTATCTGTGTGCCCTTCCCAGCACGGGAATAGGATGAAATGTATTAGGGATGCATGTTGTCTGGGCACCTTTAATACCGGATGAATTCCGTTTTTTTATAGAACCCCGTCTCTGGTTGCGTGATTGTCAGAATGTGCGTTTTGCTCTTAGGTTGGCCGAGCGGCTGCGCGTGGTTAGTCATCATCATATTTACAATATTCCACTTTTCAAAGGCAATCCATCTAGGCCAGCCAGTTTGTCAGCCCTGAGCCCAACTGTCACGACTGCTGGCAATTCAAAGCGGTTCAAAATACTCTTGTCAGGTACTCTCTGTAATTGCACTGATAACAAACTTCCCAGCTGTCTGTCTGTGCCTTTCAGAAATCGAATCCAGTACAGCAACTGGTTTATTGTTAAAGGTAAACAAAATGTCAATAGTATTTTGTTTCTTTATATTCCAATCTTTGCTAACTACCACAGAGGGCTTCCACACAATCCTCCAAAAAGAAACTCTAGTTTTAGCTACAACAATTGATTTGAAAGAAGCTGTGTGCAATACATTAAAAGCTATGCAAACAACAGAAAGAGTTTCAGAGCTACTTCAAAAAGCAGAATCCTTGCTCAGTGATACCAACACTGGAGGCGAGGAAATAGTGGAATGAAGAAAAAGCAAACAAGCATGGAAGACTTTCTGGTTGAACTAAGTTATTTTCTGTAGCATAGCAGTACAAAAGATCTAGTAAGTTGCGTTAGGTTCTCCTCAGGTTGGCTGACATGCAGTAGTATGACGTACGCGTAGAGGGATACAGTGTGTGCCACCCTGTGTATCTCTATTTCGGCTTCCACATACTGTATTCTCAGGAAGGCCGTCCACGGCTCTAAGGTCAGGATGTATAGCATTGGCGACATCGGGCAACCCTGCTTAGTGCCTTTCCTTACCTCCCATACCCCGGAGATCTGTTTCCCTGTTCACGCCTGTGAGGAACTCATAGTGACAACCAAGTAAGACAGACACAAGTGATCACAGTTCAAGGGTGTTTATTGAACAATTAATGCTGTATGCAGGTTGTACAAATGGCTAATCTAAGCCTAAATCTAAGATGGGAGAAAGTGTTGACCATCAAATGAAAAATAAGGCAGTCCTAGTGGCGTTGTGTAAAACAAAAAAAGGGGCCTATTCTAAAAAAAGGTGTGTAGGATAGTTCTCAAAAAAAGAAAAGAAGTATTCTCAAATAATATGTCAGGATGTGGTAGCCTGGGTCTCCCTTCCCCACGTTTTGATCACAGGGTGAAACAGGCGCATGGAACACAGTACAGACTCGGACTTCTCCAGCACGAGACAACAATTCTAAGGGTAGCTCTCAGGACACACTCTCGCGCTTTCAGCTATCAGGGCCATCGATGGCCAAGTCTTGCTTCACTTGAAAGTCTCTTTCCTTCGAGGACATGACGTGTTCAAATATCAAAACAAAAGTTCTGTTAATAAATGAAAAGTTTGTTTAACAAAGATTCGTTGGGTGATGGCTTCACCCCTGGGTCACCCTATTCTGGGAGCAGACCCTTCTTGTATCGTATTCCACAAATTTTAATGCCTTTGTAAACCATTCCAAAAACACTGTTTCCAGGGACTTTAGACTTTGTTCCTCTTGGGATCTGCTTCCTTTGTTGCTGGTTTTCCCCCTTTAATACTTGTTACAGTTCTTTTGCAGTTCATAAAAATAGGTTCAAACTTGCCACTCTGCGATTCTCAATCAACACAGCCCAGTTCTTATTGTTCTCCCTTTCGACTCACCAGCTTTGATGAACCGCTTGGCTTTTCTTCTTTATTGGAGTCAAGGCAGGTACCACGGTAGCAGGAGCTTCCCTCGCTCCTACCTATTGGCATAGGCTGGCCCCATGTACAGTTGTGAACCCTTAGGCCCTTTTACTCAAGGTAGCATATCGTACTATGGATGAGACAGAGAATAACGTCTCAAACTACGCAAAAAGACAGACTCAGGAAGTTGGCAAATAACACTGTTTTATTAACAATGATCTAAAACAGGCAGTACAATGGAGATCAACGGACGTCGCAAAGCATGATCTCAGCGATTCTTACAAAAAATCACACCTTTATAGCAAAAACCAGCAAAATCCAGTCATTCATGATGTCATGCTACGTGGCAAATTAAGAAAAACTACATGGGATCGTGGTTGGCTCAAAGGGAACTGAGCACTTGCTATCTTCAGTCCGGTGAACCATGCTCTTCATCTATATTCATCCACAGCTCACGTGATCAGAGACCGTGAATTTGCTCGTATTATAGCATTTATCCGTCTTTAATGAAGAAACTTGGCACCCATGGTGTTCCCATTTTGCAACTTTAACAAGCGATGCCTTGGCTTCTCACGTATGCTGTTCTTCTCATGCTGATAACCAATTTGTGGCAGCTTGCAGTCTTTGACATCAAGGCAGACAGCTTCCCTGATCTTGCTTCGAATTCAAGTCTATTCTTTGCCGCGACACACGTAGCTTCAAATCCATCTTCCTTCATGGAGACTTGCTTGATAAAATATGTCATCAAATGTCCAGAAATCTATATACATATTTGTTGGCGGCACCGCCTACAGTCTATATACTATGTATAGGCAGCCTTATGAATACTTTGTCTACTTGCATTACAGCGTCAGTACAGTTATTGTACGGCTTGCATTTTCTTCAGTGTTCTTCACACTCGTGCAATCTTCGTTCCGCACATGAGTCTTTTCAATTCTTTACTTTGCCATCACTTTCTATATCACCTATGCATTCTCTTCTCTGGTCATCCTTCTCAGTGCGTCATTCTCAGTCTTCATGACATCACCAGTTTCTCTTTTCACATCTTCACACTTCTTCAGGCACTTTTCTTAAGAGATCATCAGTCTTTCGGGGATACTTCACATAGGGCTTTCTTAATGGATACCTCATCCCAAAGATTATTCGCGGCATAGGTATAATTACCGGCATTGCACATGTCACAATTTCCAACATATAGGCAGAATTGGAGCGGGAGTTCCTGTAGAGGCATTCAGCTGCTCCTCTACACTCCCCCCGTCTGGTTGATTAATCGACCACTCCTTTATCATCTTCCACAAATTTTCAGTACTCCTTTCAAGGATCTTTCTGATTTTACGTTTTCATCAACACTCCAGGTCATAAGGCTGCATCGGCCATTTGGGTTGCAGTAAATCCATCGTCCCACATACTTCTTGTGGTTTCTTGGATGCATGAACTTTGTTCCCTCTGGTGCTAAGATACTGGTCTTTATGTTGTCTCTGATTTCTTCATCTATTAATTTCACGAGCCCAATATCTGTCCATCAGTACGGCTGTTCCTGCTCCCATTCTTATGACATTGATTATAGTCTTACAGCCTTTATTTCTTTCCACATAATTCTTCCCCTTTCTTTGGAAGCACAATGCCACATTTATCAATGGAATCACTGTCATCGGGCCTGATTCATCTTATACCCATGTCAGCAGTTTGGCGCGATTGGCCCAGGATTTTAAAATAGCATCATTCATTCTTTGTACTTCAGGCAAATATTCTGACATTAATAGATGAGCTGTGCAGGACATTAACCCCTTAAGTGCCAAGGGGATTATCTGCCTGTTGCCAAGGACGAGATACCTCCTCCTTTTAGGCACTCTGTTTTGTGCGATCCCAGCAAAGCGGGCATTGCACAAAACTGTAATCCAAACCCCGGCTATGTGAGGGGGAGGTCCCCCCTCACTGCCAGGGGGTCGGATTACCTTCAGTTTCACAAATTTGTGTCCCCCCAAATTTGGACTTTGCCAGGGGTTCTGGTAATACATTCTGGGCCAATTTGCACAAGTCATACCTCTGTGGATGCCCACGGGTATCCTCTTTTCGGGAATGCATGGGGTTCCCTGTTTTCCTTGGTGGCTTGGACACCCTGGGCCCATATCTGTATGGTGTGCACTTGAGCAGAATTCACAAATTCTGCTGTCTGAAAAGACTTGGTATTAGCCACGTTTTTGGCTTTCCCCTTGGCACCCAGGTAGCAGCACCCACACGTGAGGTACCATTTTTGTCGGGACACCTGTGGGAACGCGGGAAGGTAGGCTATGTGTTGTTGGCGGCGTGTTTCGGCGGGTGAGCCAAGTGAAATGTGCAGAAATTGTGGGGTTTTTTGCCACATTTCGGACTTTGCCAGGGTTTCTGGGTAATACATTCTGGGCCGATTTGCACAAGTTATACCTCTGTGGATTCCCACTGGTGTCCTCTTTTCGGGAATGCATGGGGTTCCCTGTTTTCATTGGTGGCTTGGATACCCTAATCCCATATCTGTATGGTGTGCGCTTCAGCAGAATTCCACAAATTCTGCTGTCCGAAAAGACTTGTGGTTAGCCGCGTTTTCGGCTTTCTCCTTGGCACCCAGGTAGCAGCACCCACACGTGAGGTACCTTTTTTGTCGGGACACCTGTGGGAAGGTATGACATTTGTTGTGTTTGTGTGGTTTTCATAACATAGATATAAGCAGTGAACTGCGCCAATTGACAATAATACAATAATAATTGAATTATGTTTTTAATTCCATTCCACAGCCTGACACGTGTTTCGAGCAAAGCTCTTTTTCAAAGGCGTTGAACCTTGTCCAAAGGAAACTTAATATTACTTGCGGTTGCAATAACCATTAATTCGAATTAATGGTTATTGCAACCGCAAGTAATATTAAGTTTCCTTTGGACAAGGTTCAACGCCTTTGAAAAAGAGCTTTGCTCGAAACACGTGTCAGGCTGTGGAATGGAATTAAAAACATAATTCAATTATTATTGTATTATTGTCAATTGGCGCAGTTCACTGCTTATATCTAATTTACTTCTTATCGAGGGTCCTTGGTCCGGGTTCCCTCACACTCTCATGTTGAACGCTGCCTTTTTAAACTTCTAACTCTTGTGCAGTTGCGCTGGTCGTTCACATAGGCCTTTGGACCATCTTGTTTTACTGGTTTTCATAACATTTCGACCCATTTGCTGCTGCCCTTTGTCACACAACCCTTTAATTTCCCAAATGTGACCTACATTTAGTCGCTGCTTTAGGCACCATACACTTTTGTAACCTGTACAGGTCACCTACCCTTGTAAAGAGCTGCGTGTGCTCTTTCAAAAAATGTATGTTTTTGGCTTGTGCTAATGCTTGTTTTGTGAAACATTACAAACAATTTGTGATTTCCTAACTGCAAGAGTCAGGGGAATGTAGCGGAGCATTGCTTTTCCCAAAATTTATAGAAGCCATTGCCGTACCAGGCCAACCATGTCCACCACATACCTTTTTTTCAGTAATTTTCCCGCTTTTTCCCCAAACTATGGGATTTTTCCCTACCTAGTTGTTGCCTGACTTGCTCAAATCACCCCTTCCTAAACTTGGAATTTTGTCTACTTTTCTGAAATGTATACCATTCAGAAATGTATACCATTCAGCCAATTTGTCTTTCCTACCCTTTTCTTCCATTCCGTCCACGCATGTCCAACTGGCAAAAATGTCCAAAATTGCCTACCTCTCACAAAACGGTTGATAACCACATCAAAATAATGTGTTCCTAGCTCTTACAGGGAAAAAATCACAGGCTTCTTTGTACATCATTTTACTGGCATTTTTGGAAAAACACCAACATTTTCTCCCTTTTTGGTTATTTTCTCTCACCCTCCTACAGCAACCTAGGATTCCTGGGTGGCGTTACGACCAGCTAAATGTGTGAAAAAAGGGGCCACATTTGGCCGAGATATCTCATGTAACAAAAAAGTTACAAGGTATTGAATGGCGACATACTGAAATCACCAACAAAGGCCTTGGCACTGGGGGATGGGGGGGGGCATGGCAGTTAACAGGCTAAGCCTCCTTCCCATCCTTTTGTAGATTTCACTTCTCCATAAACTAAAACTTGTGTCCGTTCCCAACATCCATGCCATCCTGACAATTCTATTTTATCAGGGCAAATCAGTGTCTTCATTTCCGCAACTACCACCTCTTCATGTTGTCTCTCAGGATATATAAGCATCTTGCTTTTCCACGCAGGTTCCTTTTGCATCTGTGTAATCTTGATATAATCATCCTGGAATGGAAATGACCATTTCGACCTCCATCGCAAGTTGGCCAAGCGTCCTTGAAATTGGCCTCTTGTCATGCATGCTGCAAGATGAACAAGACGTCTGGCATTGTATTCTGGATTTTCTTTAGAAATGAAAGTTTGTTTTGCATCCATAGCATAGGGTATGAGTGAGCAGACATAGCAACTCTCCTTAGAGGTTTTCTCACCCATCCTTTTCATGTGTTGATCCCACATGTTGTGACCCTTATGTGCTATGCTGTCTAAATATGTGTCAATCCCATCATTACCTTCCTCTGCATTTCTCTTACTCCCCACTATTATCAAATCAGTGCTTAAATAATAGTCATAAAGTATATCATACTGAGTTCTTTCCTTGGACAGGGCGATAGTAGTCTCTACCTTAACAGAAATGAGCACATCAAGAGCAGTACTTGCAGTTGGAGGAATCACAGTAGTTTATATCTCAGCAGGAACATTAGTAAAATAAGGAATGCTAAACAGAATAAACAGAAAGACGCTGAGCTGAGTATGGTAGCAAAGACGTATATCGTAAACCAACATATCAATCTCCACCATTTGCAACATTCTGGATTTAATTGGATTTGCTCATTTTCTGAAATCGTACAATTTTCAAGATTCCTCATTATGCCTGTATACTTCTTTAAGGAAGGAAAAAACCTTTTTAATCACGTAATTCAGGTAAGTTTGGTAACTGTAGAATCTGTTAAATTATTGTCGTAAGCAGCCTCCTTATCGCAGTGCCATTTTTAGGATCATGCAGAAAAATAGGTATGCTAATGCTACGCCTAACAATTGCAGGATAAGCTCGAAGTATATACATGAAAACAGCAAGTAAGATCCTTTGGACATCGTCATTTTTCAAAACCATGGATTCAACCAAACAATTGCGTTGTACGAAGTGAATCAGCATACTGGTCACGCTTCAAATTCCTTATTAGGTGTTGTTGCTCAAACATATCCATAATATCAACAACTTTCTAAGGTTAATTTTCAAGAAATAGATTTTCACGCCTGCTAAAATATCTATAAGGAGTGTTCAGGGTAGCCATTGTCCAAGTGCACATGTGCACCTTTCAGTGAATCTGTTGGTTTATCTTCCTTCTTCATCCTCATCTATCGAGTCTGCACATGCTGAAATTCTTCTTGTCTTGCATCCGAATGGATCGTTGGGGGTGTGTCAGCCTCTCCGCTGTAAATGTTAATGTCGTTTAGATAAATCTAGGCTCTTCTGCCTTGAACCTTTACTGCAGAAGGAGTGAGGTTTTCCACGATGAATGGGCCCACGAACCTAGGTTTGTGGCACTTTCTAGTAAAATTTAGGATAAGCACAATGTCACCAACAAACAACTTTGGTGCTGGTAGTAGTTCAGAAATTCCAGCTGCTGAATGGTCTTCATCTGTGTTCTGAGACCGACCCCATCCTTGCGCTTGCGTTGATCTGAAATTACAGCGATAGTAGCGGTCATACATGTCAAATATTCATTTAATTCATTTCCTAACAGTTTTGCAGAGCTCTAGGCATCACTTCTGCTCCTAGATGGAGGAGTCAAAGACATTCTCATTTGTCTCCCTGTCACTAGTTCATGGGGTGTGAGGTGATAGTCCGAATCAGACTGATTCCTTATGGCATATAAAGCTAAGGGTAGGCAATATAGCCATCCCTTCTTCAGTGTCAATTTACGCTTGGTGACTCTCTCCTTTTAGAAGGACGTTGAGTCCCTAGCATAGTCCATTTGCTTGCGGGTGATAAGCAGAGGAAAACCTTTGTTTAATATTCAATAATAACCCTATGTGTTAAAATGCTTAATTAACAAAATGTGGCCCATTATCGGATCTCAGCACTTCACACACTCACGATCTTGGAAAGACTTCATAAACCAAAAACAATGCTGCACAGTGGCGTCAGGATGTGTACAAGGACCTGTTTGATCCGCCTGGAGAAGGGACACACCACCACTATCAGATACCTACATCCACTACATACTTGCAGCATGTCAACACAATCAATATGTAAATGCTGAAACTGACCATTTGGCTGAGGAATCACTCCTCTAATTGTTTGCAGTGTATGGCCAGCAGTAAACGTTTGACAAACAATGCAATTTACTACATAAAATGCAACATGCTCCAACAAGTTCAGTACAAACCAGTCTTCTTCAATAGCTGCAGAAAGACTCTCCCTAGTTACATGCGCTGTGTAGTGCAGCTGTTCAAGCGCTACCTTTAATAATGCTACTGGCATCACAGGCTTTCCGGTACTGTTCTGCTGCCATAATGCTTCTCTGGGGGATAAAGAACACCCTCTTCAATTCCACAGTTCTTGCTCTTCCTGTCATGCACTGCCTTGAATTTCCATTAACTGAACTCTTGGTAAATGGTCAAACCCTTTGTTTACCACCGTCATTTTAACCACCTTTTCTTTAACATTTGGAGCATCAAAACCTAAAATATCTGGTGCATACGCAACTCTTTTCGCATCTGCGGCTACGTTTCTGCGAGAAATAAAGTCAGCTTGCTTAGTGTGCACTGCGCATTTAACGACCACTATGGCTACTGGGAGAATCATTGCATCTGCTTTATCGTTTGCGGTTTGACAGTTTTCATGATCGCTTCAGCCCTTTCAGGTGTCACCTTTTTACCCTCATGTGAGATCAGCTGATCTATGTACAACACTTCTTCTTGACAATACTACAACTTCTCCTCATCTACTTTGTATCCTTTGTCTGCAAGGACAGTCATTAATTAAATCGAATCTTGTCTACACTCATCTTCTGTCAGGCTACAAATCAGAATATCATCCACGTACTGTATCACAGTGCTTTTCAAATCAATATCTGCAGGACTCTGTTAAAGATCGACGGGGACTCACAGTACCCATGAGGCAAACAAGTATGTTTCAGTCGAATTTGGCAAAACGTAAAGGAAGTTAAGTCTTGTGAGCCTTTGTGCAATGGAATTGAGAAAAAAGCATTTTTCAAATCAATCACCGTAAAATATCATGCTTCTAATGGGATACTGCATAGTATCGTCACTGGGTTTGGAACTAAAGGGAACTTGGCCTCTACAATCTGGTTAATCGGTCTCGTTTCTTGTATGAATCTCCACAACCCTCCCTTTAATTTCTTCACAGGGTACACTGTGGCATTCAACAACAGAGACGTAGAGCCATTTAACGACGTGAAGACCAGGCTCCTAAGAACAAATTCTGGACAATCCTTCGACAAAAGATCAAACACATCCACTTGTTAACCCTTCCTGTACTCCCCAGGTCATATCAACTTAGTACTTTTAGCAAATAGGTACTAAGTCACCACACAATAACCATCACTACCAAAAAAAATATTTCCCAATTGTATTTCATATAAATCACAAATCCTCATATTACCATCTAAAAAATGTAAAATTGCAAAAATTATTTAAAACCTTTTACAACATTTTTCATAAAATACAGTTACAATACCATAAAAAAAAACCTGTGGAGTGCTCAACCCTGTAACATCCTGCCTATACAAAACTAAATAATGTACAGTACTTTGAAGGACATCACTCTGCCTAAAGAAACATAATGGTCAGTAGCTCATGGGTTCCTTTTTTTATAAAGGATACCTCAAGTAAAAAATGCCATCTGCTAAGTACATTTCTACCCCATTCGGTGCTACTCTGGGGTTAGTTTCAACTCAATTTAGAACTTCATCAGGGGGACCATCTGTACCCTTAAACCATCCTTCTTCTTCTATGGTTGGTTCAACACTACTCAACACCTCAGTCTGAGTGCTGTTCAAGTAATACAATTTAAATATACTGCACACAATTCTTGACCTGGGGAAACAGAATAAGGGAAAATAACAAGAAACAACAGTCAGTAATATATACATTGCTGTTGTTCTACCTAGCAGCACCTAAGTTTACCGAACTAAGGCTTACCGTGTCACAATTCCACAACGTCACTTGACAACGGTTATTTAGGGGAGAGTCCCAACATCTATGTCGGACCACTCAATTCCTGAAAAAAACACAAAACAAGAACAAAACTCAAACAGTGTTCAATCTACAACTGGAACTAATCTTCATCCCATAATAATCCTGGTGTGTTAGTTGGGTCTTATTACGTTTTCTAAACAAACATGTTATGCCTCTTCCCATACCTGAGGACCAATACATTATTACACTGTTTGTACTTGACAAATTTGCTTCTCTAACCTTCTGTTGCTCTTCACTTCAATGCATTCTTCTGCCACCACCAAATCTCCCTGCAGGGCACACTCTATTGTGCTGAGTCCCATAAATAGCATACTGACACTTAACAACAGCCATTACCTCCTATCAGCGGGGGTCTTATTCTCCTTGTTTGTCACTCATATGCCTCGGGTGCCAACTATCATGCCGCCGTGTTCTGGTTATTCAACCTCCAAATACCGTTATAGCGATTCACCTACGCCGCATTTTACTAATCACAAAGTGGATTCCTGCAGTTAAAAGTAAACAACCAGACCCACCGTTAGTCACGAGTGGGAGTCGCAGTTTCCATACTCTGGGCCTCATTACATGGTAGGCAGTAAGGGTTTACCGGTACCGGAAAGGGCACCGGTACCGGTAAACCCTTACCACCTTACTACGAGGTCCCTTTGCGGGGCCCGCCCTTAACGGCTGGTGTAGACCAGCCATTAAAGTTGGGACCCGCAAAGGGACCTTGCTGCTAATTACGGTACCGCAATTTGCGGTACCGTAATTAGCCCCCTCCCCATTCCCATTGAGCCCTATGGGGCAAAAATGGGAATGGGGAAGGGCCATGGAGAAAGGGGGAATTACCGCCCCGCCAACCTTGGAATAGGGTGGTAATTCCCCTTTTCTCCATGGTGGTACCGGTATGGTACTGGCTGCAACCATGGTGCTAATAGCACCATGGTTTACCGCATAACGTGTAATAAGGCCCTTAGTCTACCATTTATTCACCGCTACCAGGGCAGACTAGAAATCACTTACCATCGTAACGGTCTGTATTGATCCCGTCTCTCTCCTGCTGGACCGTGGCTCTCACTCGTGGTGCTAGTGGAGTGTTTTATACGCCCATGCGACAATCGTCACGTGAATGCTTCCGGTATCGTCACGTGTAACACATCACGTGTTCTTCCCATTTCTCGGAACGTTAACTCCTTCCTGCCTGGAATCGAGTTACTCTCACTGTGGTAATACATGATAACTCTGACGGTACCAAAATACCTTGCTTCATCAATGCTGCGATAGTTTCAAAAATGCCCTCATCTGCCTCCATTGGGTATTGCCTCACTCGGGGTACAATTGCTCCTAGTTTCCACTTTATTTTGACCTTTACTGCTCCTTTTAACGGGCCTACATCATAGGGGCCTGTAGTCATAAAACACTTGGCACTTTCTCCAAGTATTCATCAGAAAATGCTGAACGCTGTTGCATTATTGCCATGCACTGTGGAACCTTTTGTCTATTCTGATCCAGTACGCAATGCTCATAAAGAACACCACTTCATCATCTAATGGATCATCTCTAAACATGTCATCATCAGTTACGTCAGTCAATCTGCACCCTTCCCCAATGGTAATTACTGTTCTCCATGGTCTACCCTCGTCATCTGTGCCTTCAAGCATTACCATTTCCCCTTGTACTATGGCTGCATCTAATTCTAAGGGATCATCTGTCCACCCTCATCGTCCATAGGTACCTGTGGTCTAAACAGAAATTCATCAGGTATCCTAATAGTCTTTTCCACTAAGCAAGGTAGCCACGTTAACAGAATACTCACCCCATAAAGGAAATCTTCTGGTTCTATTGTTCTACTGGCACACCTCGTAGAGCCATCTGATTTGTAAATCCCAATATAAATCCACCCACATTCATATAGTGTATCCCAGGAGTGGAACACATTATACCTTCATCAGTAAAGGAAATAGTCATGTTAGAAGTTTTGTCATTAACTCTCTTCCCAGAATATTAACTGGTGTCTGTCGTGAGTACAATAATGGAACAGATCTGTCACATTTTCCTATGGAGACTGGCAATTCCTCAGTAAAAGGAACTTGGCTTGTAGCTCCAGATAATCCCTGAGCATTCATGGCATTTCCCGACATTGGGTATTTTCCCTCTCGTATACACGAACGAGTAGCCCCAGTGTCAACTAAAAATGAAAAGGATTTGCCTCCTATCGTCACACCAACCCTTGGTTCCTCTTGAGTGTCTGGTGTCACGGATAGTATTGAACACATCAAGTCGCCCTGTGAGCTGTCCTATTGTGGATTCATGCATACCGATGTTCCTGTGAAAGGATTCCCTCCCACTATGGTGACACCCCCTATTCTAGGTGTCAATACCTGTCCTGTGTTTGTATTCTGCTGCATTTGCATGGGGGCGTGCTGTGACTGCCCTTGCAGTAAATAAAATGGTGCATGCTGTGATTGCTGTGGCTGCTGTATCTGTTGTATCTGTTGCACTTGTGGTGCTTGTGCCTGATACACTGTCTGATCCTGGGCAAATCCATCCCTAGCTTGTGAGCTATGTGCTGGAGGATAAGCTGTCCCCCCTCTTGAATACTGACCATTTAGTATATACCCTTGGCTCCCACATGTGCGCGCAATATGACCTGTTATTCCACATGGTCAACATACAGGAGGTATATAATGGTTTCACCACAGATTAACTGCACCACACAGGTAAAGGTTTGTTATCAAGTAATTTATATTCCAGTGATTCAAATGCAAAACTTTGTTCAAAATAAAAAAATGTTTTAATGGTGTTGTGCCCACAAATTGTTAACACGAGTTTTGGTTCTCCAGAGCCTTTCTCAAAACAATATGGGCATATCATCCATATCCATGGTCAATTGTGTGTTCAAAACTAGGCAGTGGTGGATAAAGCCACCATGTTCCTAAAGAGTCCCAGGATAATCCCTTGCTGAGTCTTCGTCTGCGGTCCTCGCGAGGCCGACACACAGTTTTGCATTTAAATCACTGGAATATAAGTTACTTAATAACAAACTTATACCTGTTTGGCGTAGTTAATGTGTGGTGAAACCATTATATATCTTCAGCAACCAAGCAGTTATGGTACTGGTTCCTCCACCAAATCACCACACCAACGTGACACGTTCCAGCGAATTCAACATACTGTCGCCAGCAGAAGTTGTACCCCAAAACCAACCCCACAAATTGAGTCAACATACAGGAGGGTTTCGTCTAACTAGCCCTTCCTGATTAAATCCTCATTGCATATTCGGATTCTCATTCTGCTCATTTTGAAACCCACCTTCAGTATTTTGAAATCCGTCCCTTCCTCTAGTACCCATGGCTCTACCTCGTAGTATAAACCCAATTCCTCCTTGATTCATCGGGTGCTGATTATTCACCTGAAACGTATTCACTGCTTGCTGTACTTCTAGCCCTTCTCCGCTTGTCAATACCTCTCCTTCTATGGCTTATTTTGACAATCTTTTCTGAACTAACTTGGCTTACTCAATTTTTCTAGCACCGGCCTTCCTTTTATTCTTCTCTTGTAACAGTCGACACTGTTGCACTATTGTCAACTGTATCTCACGCCATGGTTTTGCATCCATCCCCACTAACTTTCTGAGCTGCCTTTGTATTGGCTCAGGCAGTCCCTGACACAAAATGTAGTAAAATACTGCCACTGTTTCATTCCAAGGCTCACACGTTTCAAGAGACCAGTGCTCTTGAATGTTCCGAATGTAAGAAAGCAGATCTTCATCTTCTTTCATCTTTCGTGTCAAAATTGCACCCATATCCAACACATCAGGATATTGTACTGTAAGGGCTCTCCAAACATATGCCCTAAAGTTATTAAATGGCACTCCATCATGCACCGTGTTTTGTGCCATAACACTCGAATAACCTGCTCTTGTCTAAATGTCATCTGCTCTTTCCCCAAGAATAGCTGCTGAAAGACACTGAATATCCCCTATTGCTACGGTGTTTCCTCTGGTCATTTAATTCAACTCATAAATCAATTTTCCCGCACCCACCGTTAAGCTGGGAAGTTTACACCTTATTATCCCTGTCCATCTGTGGCCATGGAATATACTGTGGTCTCGCCCCTCCTTTTTCTAATAGGGGGAATTGCATAGATCCTGTTCCGCAATCCGCTCCTATTGTCTAGTAGGCATAATAGTTCCTGATCGCCTTTTTCCTGGCAGAGACCTTACCTGATTTACATAAGGTGGCGATTCTCCCCATTCGCTATACGATCATCATTTAGGGTGCTCTGGGCATGCTATAGGATCTGGTGTCCTATACTTAGGTTGTTCTAAATCAGACTGTCTACTCCCTTGCCTGCCTGTAAGCCTCCTCTGGGGGTGCACATACTCCTTCCCTGCCCAATGAAAGATTCTCTCTCTTCGTCTGACATGTCTAGTCTCCAACTAGTAGGGCTTTCTTCTCTTTCACCCTTGCTTAAAGACAGGGCTCTATGCTCAAAACCGGACGAGCTTCCCTCTTCACCTCGTGATTGGGAGATTATAGATCGATCTCCCTTTTCTCGGCTTCCCAATTCACCTCTTTCTCTTAAATCCTGATAGGCTTTATAAATCCTATCTCCAAGGCTCATTATATGGAATTCCTCATCTAATATAACTTTAGATGATGCTGACGTTGCTCCCTGTAATGGGAGGAACTCCTCTATATCGCTCCATTGTATCACTAGACTTGGCTCCATTAATTCATTCTAAATACGATTAATCTTGCATTCTTGCTGTCTCCTTTTTCGTTCTAATTCTTCGTCTTCCTCTCTCTGCTTCCTTGCTTCCCATCTAACTCTTTCCTCTTTCTTTCTCATTTCTCCTCTCCTTTCCTCTGCTCTTCTCTCTTCCTCTTCTTGTTCATCTCTGTATCCTTTTATCTCTTAATTTTTGCACTTCCTCTTCTTCCTTCTTTCTGTCCTGTCAATCCTGTTCTTCTATTGCCCTCTATCTGTTATCATACTTCCTTTGGTCTTCTGCCCTTTCTTCTTTCCTCTGCTGCTCTTCCTGATACAGCTGTTCTCACCTCTGTCGGCTTTTCCTTTTTCGCTCATCTTCTTGTAATCTCTTTTCTCATTCTTTGTCTTTCTTATCTTGCTCATCTTGATCTTCCCTTTGCCTAACTTCCTCAATGCTTTTCCCATCTAGTTTAAGCAATATCTGTCCTCCCATCCATTCGTTCTGTACGAACGTTACCTTGTCAGCTTTATCGTTTTCTCTTTTCCATCTCTTAATTTCTCGTTCTATCTCTTTTGATATATTCGATCACTCACTTTTCTCCTCCCTGTTTTGTAAGACCTTAAAGGTCTCTTCCTTCCTCTTAGTCTCCTCTGGACTATCGTCACTGTTATAAGCAGGTGGTTTGTATATCGGATTACTATACCACGTTGCCGATTTCAATTCTTTCAATGGATAGAATCCTTTGCTTTCTGTACTGATGCTTTTTATCTCAGGCAAGGCAAGGGGAGCAGAAGGCTCAACACCTTCCTCCTGACACTGATTAAGCATCCAATACTCGGGTAGCAGATCCTCTTTTCTAATTCCTTTCCTGTATATGCAGCATGCAAGTATGTGGTCAAGTGTTGCAATATCCCCCTGGTGGCCACGGCATAAACATCTTATCTGTTGTGCCTTTCACCTGTTTTGCACTATACTGTTTGAGATTGGGCCTGTGTTTTGGCGAGGATTTGCACTGATGCATTAAGGGAGTAACATCTTCCATTGTGACAAGTCTCAATTGAAGGTCAATACTTACAAGTGCTTTATATACGTTTATAAAAACAACAAATATGAGCGCGCTCCAACAGTTTGCCACTCAAAAATCTCGAAGTTCTCAAAATCCTCAGCCTAGCTATAAATCGGTACTGACAACTTTTCTAGCTAGAATATATCTCCTTGACTTTTTTCAACTCTTTTTGCATAATCGTCACTCTTCGACACCTGAAAACAGACATATATACAGACAGACAGACCAATTGACTCTTCACATTAATCCTCAGCGCTCTATTATTTATTCCTGCCCCTAAATATACCCCGATAGGGGTTTAAGTCATTATTTTACAGGGATCTAGCCTCTGTGTTGCCTAGTTTACTTCAACAGAAGTGTATAACAACTTCTTCTGTAATTCTCTTGACTTGAACCAGGACTCATGGGCTTCCCACTTCATCTCTTATCTATATACAGAAAATATCACTCATCACTGTTTCATCACTATTTTCTAAATCCCCCCATTACTTTTAAAAAATTCACTACAATCCCATTCCCTGAATTTGCCATTCCCCTTAGTCTACTCACCATTTGCTTTTTCAGCTCAAGGCCTTCAGTATCGACTACCCTCTCCAATCGACCACGTTCACCTTCCGTCCCCAAAGCACCTGTGGAAACCAGGAAGGATTCGTAAAAGAGGGGCCCGTCCCACCTATATCAATTTTCTTGCAAGAATTTCTATATCAGCCGCTCTCCTCAGGAAACCTTGCAATCTTCCTGCTAGATGGTGAAGGGCACTTGATCATCCAAAGCACTGGAGTTTACTAGGTTGATGGATCTTCGGAACCATACTCTGCCACCACGTGAACCCTTAGGCCCTTTCAATCAAGGTAACATGTCGTACTATGGATGGGACAGAGAATAACTTCTCAAACTATGCTAAAAGACTAACTCAGGAAGTTGGCAAATAACACTGTTTTATTAAAAATTATCTAAAACCGGAAGTACAACGGACATCAACGGACGTCGTAAAGCATGATCTCAGAGATTCTTGTTATTCATGACGTCATACTATGTGGTAAATTAAGAATACCTACATGGGATCATGGTTGGCTCATGGGGAACATCTAAGTATACTTCTATGGGGGCTGGGACTGTGATTGGGTCTCTATAGTTAGGTGGTCCACTCATGCCCTCCCTTCGTGCAAGTCATCTTCAACAATAATTAGAAACACAGCACCTCATTGGCTCTTAAACTATTAGGCTCTTCGTTATACGGCCCTCTATAATCGGTTGGCACGCTTGTACCCTTCTGGAACATTCGATGCTCTAGCAGCAGGTAAGCTGGTACCCCAGGTGCTGGTGGGTGGACTTGCCCTTATCTTCCCACCCAATTAGTCTACCATCTCTCATCACTCATGCCATCTGCCATTCACATTGTCTTTGAACTTGGCCTTGCAGTAGCTCCTCATCTTTGGGAAAATATGGGAGTATGAGCACTTGCTATCTTCAGTCCGGTGCACCATGCTCTTCATCTATTTTCATCCTCAGCACACTTGATCAGAGACCGTGAATTTGCACATATTATAGCATTTAGTCATCTTTAATGAAGAAACTTGGCACCCATGGTGTTCCTTTTTTGCAACTTTAACAAGGAATGCCTTAGCTTCTCACGTACACTGTTCTTCGCATGCTGATAACCAATTCTTGGCTGCTTCCAGTCTTTGACATCAAGACAGACAGCCTCACTGATCTTGCTTCGAATTCAAGCCTATTCTTTGCTGCGACACACATAGCTTCAAATCCATCTTCCTTTCTGGAGAATCGCTTACTAAAATATGTCATTGAATGTCCAGAACTCTATATGCATATATGTTGGCGGCACCGCCTGCAGTCTATATACTGCGTATAGCCAGCCTTATGAATACTTAGTCTACTTGCGTCACAGCATCTGTAGAGTTATTTAACGGCTTGCATTTTCTTCAGTGTTCTTCACACTCGTGCAGTCTTCCTTTCTTCACATGAATGTCTTTTCGCCATCAGATTCTATATCACCTATGCATTCTCTTCTCTGGTCATACCTCTCAGTGCGTCATTCTCATTCTTCATGACGTCACCAGCTTCTCTTTTTCACATCTTCACACTTCTTCAGGTGCTTTTCTCAAGAGATCATCAGTCTTTCGGGGATACTTCACATAGGGCTTTCTTAATGGATACCTCATCTCAAAGACTCTTTGCAGGATAGGTATCATTACTGGCATTGCACATGTCACAATTTCCGGTTTCCAGCATAAAGCAGGAATGGGGCGGGACTTCCTGTAGAGTCATTCTGTCAGACTCTTGGTTAACCCACAACCAATAATGGCTCACCTGAAGACCCCATAGATGGATAACTGGGAATTAGGGCTGCCCGCCCAGGTTCTTCCCAGACCACCTTGGCCCCCTCTACTTGAGAGACCTTCCCAGCAATGTACCCGACTGCCCGTTTAACAAACAGGACAGATGGATCTATTGCTTGAAAGAGCGTTAGACCCCACTCCCACTCTACCCCACAGCAAGCTAGAGAAAGCACGCAAAAGGTTCTGAGTAGCAAAACACATGGAATTGGGCAGCAAGGCTACAGGAGGCGACGAAAGGACACTAACCTGCAGAAGGTGAGGATCCAACTCAAGATGTATTTTCATGGATAGAGGCAAAATGGGAAGGGAACAGAAGCAAAGTCACAGGAGTGCAAAAACGATAGGAGGGTGGGTTAGTAGGTCGTGTTGCAGCACCTAACAGGGTAGCGTCCATAGTCCATGTGCTGAAATGCCAGCGGAGTGGGGGAGGGGAGGGGAAAGTTGAAGGATATAGGAAAGGCTGCAATGAGAATACTTGGAGTAAGGACTGAATAAGGCAGAGCAATCCAGGTAACAGGCCGGGGTCGGGAAGCCGTGCAGACAATTAACAAGACAAAGCATAGGCAAAAGAAATCCAGATACCAGGCAAGTCGGCAACACACGTGCAAGATGTTTCCAAACAGCAGGCAATAGCAAGGTCCAATAAGCGAGGCACGGTCGAAGCATGGGGAATACAAGAACGAGGTCGCAAGATACGTGACAGCTTAGAAAGTCCAAAACAAACAATCAGAAGCGTCGACGAGAAGGGCAGCATTGCATTTATTGGTCCCACTGGGGTGTGTGCTAATGTTGCTGAACCAATGAAACAGCGGGACTGCAACAGGAACAAAGTCCAGGTGTCATTGATCGTGCGGCAAGTCAGCTGGGCCAATAAACAAGGCGCAACGGCGGGACGCACAGCGTGACCATGGCAACCGTGAAGACACATGACCGCGACTCCTTCCCCACCACCGGGACGAAAACCACATCCATGGCAACTGCGAAGAGGCCTTCCAGGTCAAGAATAAGGGGCCTGCCGTATGGCAGAAACAGGAGTAGATGCAGGCACGGGGAGATCTGTGTGTAGGCATGGGCGTAGAAGGTGAGACGGAATCCGGAACCTTGACACATTCGGCTGCTCCTCTACAGTTGACAACTGCTGCAAGACACTTGCACTATTGTTTGCGGTCTTAGGCTCTCTTCCACAAAGGTTCTGCAGGCCGGGGACGCAAAGGACAAGGTCACTCCTCTCTTTGCCTCCCTCTTGAATACTGCCGCTTTTCTCCTTCTTTTGAAATGCTGCGCCTTATTAGCTGTGCCATTGTGCTGCTTGCCGTGCTCGTACTGTGTTCTCTTGCTCCACCTTTTATCCCTGTGGGGAAGGGAAAGGGCAGTCAGGGGTGTGCGATTCTGATCAATTGCCTGACTTTGCCTAACCCTTGTATTGAGACATGTTAGGTAAACGGCTCGGGTTTTAGTCCATTGTCCTTTGTGTTGTGTGAAAGTATTCATGTTGGAAAGGGGGGGTAGTGGTTTAGATTGTCCTACGTGAGAGGTGGGGGTAAAGGTGTCAAAAAGAAGGGGGATACCATGTCTCAACCGTCTGTGCCCCACTCCCCGAGGATCCCCCATCCAGGTGATCCTCCCTCACTGGTCCACCCCCTGCAACTGGATCCAGTACGATGGCCGTGTCCTGGCCACCTGGATGACAGATCCCGGGGACTAGCTAGGGAGACACCTTCAGGTTTCTAACACACCCTTGTCTTGGGAGCCGTGTACATTAGCCTCACCCATGTTATAAAAGCGTTGCCCATCCCAAACCTTTCCAGGGTTCCTAATAACCAGTCCTACCTGACCGAATCAAAGGCATTGACTGCATCCAGTGAAGCCACTGCACACCCTCTGCCCAGATGGGTTTGTGCTATCTATTAAATGGTGCAGCCTCCAGAGGTTCCACAAGGTGCATCGCCCCAGTACGTACCGTTTGGTATTCGTGGATCAGGCTTCCGATCACTTTCCGGAGTCTGTTCGCTAATGTTGCCTCTGGGATTTTATTGTCCTGGTTCATCATGGATAGTGGCCTGTAAGATCTGCAGTCTTGCAGTGGCTTCCCTGGTTTAAGTATGGGCACTATTATGGATTCTTGGCAGTATGCTCACCTCATACACTTCTGTGTAGACTTGCAGTAGCTTGGCACAAGCGCCTCTGCGTATGTCTTATCAAATTCTCTGGGTAGGCCATCAGGCCCCGATGTCTTAGCGGTCGGGATTTCGGCTATCGCTTCCCTGATTTCCTCGAGCATGAGTGGGGGTCCAGTGCTGTTGCCTGTTCACTCCCCAGTCGTGGTATATCTATTCGGCTCAAGGTGTACTTTATATATCCATGTTGTCATCCTTATTGTTGCTTGTGTACAGTGCCTCATAGTACCTAGAGAATATGTCATTTATTTCCCTCATTGTCCCGGCTACCTTCCCACCTTCGTCCATTAAGCTATTAATCATCTCCCTCGGTTCCTCTCGTTTGCATAGCCAGGCCAGTAGTCTCCCGGGCTTGTCCCCTTCCGCATGTAAGTTCTGGGTGTACTTTCAAGTTTCCCCAGTCTTTCCATGACTGCTATGCCTTTCTGTCACAATTTGATCAGTTTTGCCCCCTCTTCCTTCCCTTCTACTAGCATCCTTTCTTCCCGTTCTATACCCCTTTCCGTATTCTCCAGTGACCTATGTATTTCTGCTCTCAGGCCTCCCATTCTGCATATCTCCTCTCCCCTCATGATAACCTTGAAGGCTTCCCACAGTGTTCCTGTTTCTTCTACACTCCCCGTGTTGGTCTCAAAGTAGCCTTCTATTTTGTTGCTCAGGTGGTTCCTGAAACTATCTTCTAGCAAGGCTTCAGCCCTTAACTTCCATGTGGGTATTGGGGCTCTCGGTGCCGTCACATGCCAGTGTGCTATGAGTGGAGCGTGGTCCGACATTACCCTGGCTTTGTACTTGGTCTTCAAAATCTTTGTTCCCGTGAATATATAGTGTATTTTTGTGTGTGTGCCATGTGGGGCCGAGTAGTGCGCGTAATCCCTCTCTCCACTATGCCTTTCTCTCCATACATCCACTAGTTGTAAGTGTTCCAGCACGCTGGGGGTGTCGGCTTCTTGTGTCTCTCATTAGATCTGTCTAGTTTGTGGTTTAACATACAATTAAAGTCACCATCCCACACCCACGTCGCTCCCCTATATGTAGCTAGTTTCAGGTATAGTTACTTAAAGAACAGGGTTGCATCTTGGTTTGGGGAATAAGTGTTTATTAGGCATACTTCCCTGTTTTCTAGCATACCATGCCCACCACCAACTTGCCCTCCTCATCTTTCTTGAAGGCCAGGAACTGGAAAGGGACTGTGGGTGCTACCCACACCAGGACCCCCTAGCATAAACCGAGTATGCTGAACCCTACAGTTTGCCCCCCCACTTCTTAGCGATTATAGCCTGCTTCTCCAGCGTGAGGTGTGATTCCTGTAGCATCAGTATGTTTATCCCCATTCTTTTCAAGTATGCATGTGCCCGTAATCTCTTTATGTAGTCGTTTAGTCACCTAACTTTCCAGGTGACCACCCTCAAGCTATTACTCCCCATTGCGGTCATTCTCGTAAGGCTGTGTCCTTCTCACCGCCTATTCCTCCCATTAACCCGTGCTCCTCCCTTGTGTGAGTGCTTTTCCTGTGCTGCATTTAGGTCTCATTATTGTCCATGCTTTCTCTGCATCTATTAGTTCCTTGCTTGTCACAGTTTTGGTCACTAGTAACCTCCTCAACCCCCATCCAACAGCCATTTGTCCTGGTAGGTTTCCCACCCCCCTGACTCCAAAAACCAACCGTCAACAATAACCTCATGTGCATTTGCCCACCCCCCAACTCCAAAAACCAACTGCCAACGGTAACCTTTTGTGAACTATGGATAATTTATCTATCCGCGTGCTGCGTGCTCTGGTGCAGCTGTTTCACCTGCCCCCCTCTATCCCCTGGGTGGCGTGCAGCAGCTCGATATCTCCCACTGCCATCTGGGTCCTGTACGGGGGGACCTGGTGCCTCCCGTGGATGCTGTCATCTGGGTGTTGGTGTTGTGGCCCGACGATGTTGGCGTGAGGCTCCCGCCTTCAATGTATCAATGTCATCATTGGCTTGTCCTTTGTGCTCTCAGATATCTCCTGGTTCCCTCATTTTGCAGCAAGACATTCTCTCCAGGGTCTATCATTGTTCCTACTGGGCAATTGTGGGAGTACTTGTTTCGTCATTCCAAGATTGTGCCCCCTGCGTGTTTTCGAAGAAGTGTGATCTGCCATTGTGTAAAACTTTCCGTTTGGCCGGGCATATTAGGATGTACCGCAGATTGTTGTAGTGTGTTGGGATGGGAAGAAATCTTCAGTGCGCCAACCAATATATTCAATTTTGTTTGTTTAGGGGGGGAGATGTCTCGTCAAGCCCACTGGTTCTTAGGGGATGTGTCCTCTTTTGTCCGTTTGTTGTATCAGCCATGTCTGGATGGTCTGCTCCTCCACCTCTGCCTATGCTTGCTCTCACACCTGTCTCCACACTCATCCCAAACCTGTCTTGCGCTGCAGCCTATGTGTGCTTTCTCCAACTCTTCGGGGCGGTTCCCGATAGGAAGACACTAAGTGCATTACTTGTCTCGCCCGGTCCCATCTGCCAAGCACAGCTAAACGCTGCTTCCCCACCTTTGCTGGCGCTCTCCTTTGGGCCGGCGTGTGTGTGTGTTCCCGTTTTGTACTCCCGTGCCTCTCTGTAGGGGCAGTATCCGTTCTTATGGTATCCTCCTTAGTGTGCACCCCCCCCTCCATGGTGCTTCCTCCTCAGGGTGCAAGCTCTATCCTGCTTGGGCCTTCCTCAAGCCTGCCTCCGCTCCCTTGGTCCCCTTTCACCTTCTAGTTGGTTTGCTTCTTTTTTCCAGCTCTCGCGGATCATGGCCATTCAGTCACTCGCATCGCTGCCATATGTTGACCTCCCTCGCAGTCGCTGCTCTCCGCCCTGGTGGGTTCCCTCTCTGGTCCACGCCGGGGTTCCCGCTGCAGCCTTGTCTCTGCCCTGGCTGTCACCTTCTCGTCAAAGGTGTCCTGCTCCCGGAATTCCTCGTCTCGCTGTACCACACTGCTGGTCTCTCCTCTTCTCCCTCCGTTAAGCCTTGCCTCCGTCTTATCTTCTTCCTGCTTCTGCTTGCCTCTGCATGACCACAGCTGTGGACTCAGGCAGCGCGGATCCCTGTAGTGCCGGTCCCCATCTTGGTTGCAGCCTGCGTCGGTTTTCGGAGGTCTGCAACTTCTCAATTCCTGCTCTGTTTGTGCAGGGACTACTCTGGGACGCTCTTTCGACCTTAAATTGCGTTCCCTTGTTTTCTGGAGCAAAATCTGACTCAGCCAAGGCTTATTAGCAGGATCCTACGAGAGCTTGCTTTCTTGCTGCCTCACGCATGGCAGCTAGCCCCACCTCCTCCAGCACTTACTTTTACTTGTTAAAATGGTAAATAAAGTTATTTGAGATTGTGATATTATACAGTTTGTTAAATTATATGTGACATGGTTTGTTTTTAATTGGTTTGTATTGGATCCCAATGCAGCATCTGTGTACAGTTCACAGATGTTGCAAAGAATCATATTTTATGTATTTTGTATTATGCATCTTTGAATTGAAATGTATTAACAACTATTGGCTAATCTATGATGGAATTGGAAATGCATCTTTCATTTTTAATGCAGTATGTTCTGGCCATACTGCATTTCTACTAAATGTAACTGAATAAAACCACAAATGTCATTAGGGGTCATTATGACCCAGGCGTTAAACCATGGCGCTAATCCGCCATGGTGAATGGCGGAATTACCGCCCCATCACAAGGTTGGCGGGGCGGTAATTCCCCATTCACCATTGGCCCTTCCCCATTCCCATTTTTGCCCCATAGGCCTCAATGGGAATGGGGAAGGCGGTAATTACGGTACCGCACATTGTGGTACCATAATTGCCTCCAAGGTCCCTTTGCGGGCCCGTTCCTTAATGGCTGGTAAAACCAGCCGTTAAGGTAGGGAGCCACAAAGGGACCTCGTAATTAGGCTGTAAGGGGTTAATGGCGCAGCCACCTTTTACGGCGCCATTAACCCCTTACCGCCTGGGTCGTAATGAGGCCCATTGTTTAAAAAGCTATGTTGGAAATGGAAATGCTTTTCATTGGTTAGTTGTGTTATGTTATATTGGGTATTTGTATCCCGCCTGCTTGCCGCTGGCCGCAGCTTGTTAGCGGCAGAGTATTCTGTAGACCTTTTAGATCAATAAGAAACATATGCACTTTTCTGGTTATTTTGAAAACATTTTACTGAAATATGTGTGATTTTGACAGGGTTTTTTTTAAAAATTGTCACGTGGGAGAATCCACCCAAACCCACCTGGTCAAGTTCAGGCTCGCTCGCTACATTGTGTAATTCAATTAATTATGTCCCACCACTTTTAAAGCCAGCTAACTACCCCCTGCCAGTTTGTCAGCCCAACAACCAGCAGCAAGTGACTATATTGCTTAATGAAGCAAACAGGTAGCTCGCCAGTTTCTCCTTAAATACAATTTCCCACTCCACAGCAAGTCTTTGGCTGTCGTGTCCAAAAGCTTTTTTTTTAATCATATAACCTCATTGAGTATTGCATAGCACTACTGAATGAATGTTCACACTTTCAAGTGGCAGTATAGCTACATGTTAGCAATACTTTCAAATGAGTATGAGCAGTATAGTATGCATTATTAACCCTTGAAAGCGCAACGCAGCGCATGCATTCGCAAAATCTAGTTATGTGATGTCTAAACTTGCCATGGGCTCTAGCCCTGGATCCTTCACAAACCTAGAAACGCCCCTGGGTCTAACCGAGTATTACAACAAATGTACACATCCCATGCGCCATGTTGTTAAAAAAGGAATCTAAGTTTGTGTGAAATGGGGAATGTGAGAAGGCCAAGTAGAAGATTAAAGAAGGGATTTGTAATTTGCCAAATTTGGGGTGGTTTATTATTGGAAAGAGCATAAAATTGGCAGTAGATGCCAGTGGGGAGGGCCTGGGAGCAGTAATATAATAGATCACTCAGGGGGGAAGAGAGAGTGATATGTAATGCTTCTAGCACAATCTTGCAGGCAGAATCAAAGTATTCCGTGATAGAAAAAGAGTTGTTGGCTTGTGCATCGGGCGTGAATTACTTTCATAGATATTTGTGGGGTTGTATGTTTGTAATTTGCACAGATCAGTAGCCATTAGTTGATTTACTGACAGTGAAAAGTATGAGCAGAGCTACACAGCGATTAGCCAGATTACATTTTAAATGACAAGAGTATCATTTCCAAATGAAATATGTTACAGGAATAAGAAATAAAGTGACAGATATTCTCTCTAGAACGCCAGTAAAGGAGGTTGAAGAGGAGTACAAGGATGAGGTGGGAGAAATAGTTGCTTTGTTGGCAGAGGCAGTCTTAAGAGAGGAATGGGTTGAGCAAGTGAGAACTGACAAGTCGTTGGCAAGGGTAAATAATTATACCATAGAAGGATGAACCAAAAAAGGGGGTCTTGATCAGGAGTTGCCATTTTAGGAGGGCAAGCTAATATGTGGGCAGAAATTAATACCACCTGAAACACTGAGGGAAACGTTGATTTTCTTAGCACGTGACGGTAATCTCGGAATAACAAGAACCAAGCAAATGGTGAAAGAAGTGCATTTGTGGCAAGGGATGGATGTGGTGATAGAAAAGGCAGGACAGAATTGCTGGACATGCCAGAACTCAGACAAGAGTTGTAAAGTGATAAAACAATATCTTTTTAAAATACAAGTCACTGAAGGAGCTGGGAAACAAGAGATAGAATCTGTAGGCTGGTGGATGATTACATGAAGTGACCAGAAGTGTATTTAGTCAACAGTGTGAGCACTATGGAAGTGAGCAAGTACTTAGATCAACTTTTCAGGAAGGAAGGCCACCCAGAGATTATTATGATTGACAATGGCATGTAATGTAAGAGTGAAATAGTGAAAGACTTTGCGAGGTGGGCTGATAAAAAGTGGACATTTTCATCAAATGATCATCTTGAAACTAATGGCATGGTAGAAAAAAGATTGAATCGAGTGTTAGTTGAAACTATTGAACTATATTTGAAAAATTGGTTGGATGTAATAGATTGTATTGGAGAGGTTGGAGAGCATCATAATGTCTCCAAATAAATTAACTGGTAAGTCACCTTTCCTAGAGAGGTGAGAGGGAGGGAACCGGATCCAAAATTGAAGCCAACGTGGGTGAAGAAGCATGGCAATTTGAGTTATGTATAATGGGGAAGGGAAGAGTACACAAGTAGCACTCAAAAACACTTGAGAGTGGGAGATAAATTTGACAAGTTGAAGTTGCTTCAGGGAGAGCAAAGGAGAATCAACAAAGGGTGAAATGTACAAAAAGTGTGTCGAAGTTTTCTTAACCAGTCAGGGTGAAGGAAGTGTTTTCAAATGTTTTGCAAGTGGATGATGGGTTGGTTTGAAATGTTAACAAACTTGTAAGATGGAAAGGTCTACCTTGTGTTACAGGTAGTGGTAGCCAGGCAAGGGTTAACACTGAGAGAGGGGTGGAGTAAAAGGGGAACAGGAGAGGGAAAGAGAAAGAGAGAGGGACAGGGGGGGAGAGAGAGAGAGAGCGAAATAGAGAGAGAAAATCAGGAAAAGGAGTAAGAGAAGGGGCAAGAGGGGAGAGAGTATAAGGGGACAGGCACAATACCTAAATCCAAATTGATCACATTGTGGGCACCAAGAGAGCGGGGAACCCTTAGAAATTCCCAGAAGGAGTGAAGTAGACAAGCCCTTATCATCAGAACAGTTTAGATTAGATAGTAGGGATTATCAATCTAGTTTTGTCTTGAATTCTGAGTTAGGGTTGTGGGAGCCCAAGGGATGCAGAGGGAACAGTCAATTTGAGAATGCCAAAACCCAAGCATGAAAGAGTCCCGACCAGCTAATCCTGGAAAGAGAAAATGACTAGGAGGTTTTTGACAAGGCGCTTGCACACCCAAGGGCAAGGCATGCAATAAACAAGCCTTCACCAGACCCAAGGCAGGAGGGGTTTCCTAGAATATCTACTACCTGACAAGAACACTGGGGTTCCAGGGGAGTGCCCATCAACGTTTACCTGAAACCAAGAACCCTGAGGGACCAGTCATGAACACCCACAGTTGAATCTGATGTTCAGGAAGGACCAGCAAACAAAGCAGAAGCTGATTCTGAGGTTTAGTAAGGACCAGCCAAGAAAGCAGAAGTTGAATCAGAGGCTCAGAACTCTCCAGTGAAGAAAAGCTGACCTTGAGGTCCAAAAAGGGTCAGTCGTGAAAACCACAAAGGCGAACCTAAGGTCCAGGGCAGAAAAGAACACAAACCAGAGGTTAAGCAAAGGTCCCTGAGGGACCCCATAAGAAACCCAAATTGTACCCAAGGTCCACAAGTGATAAAAGAAAGTGAAGAAGGAAAGCCAAAGCGACCTGGATACAACTTAGGTCGATGGCTAGTTGATCAAGGAGGTTAGTCTAAATCTCCACAGTGAGCAGGCCGAGAGAAATGATGAGAAAACTCAAGAGAAGAAGGAACTATCACCATTTCTCTGAAAACCTAGAAACATCTGAGAAGCATCTGAAATAACAAAGCACCAGGCATTCCAGATCAAGAGTGAGGTCTTACAAAATCCAGCAAAAGTAGGGTGTCATGAAGGGAACAACCAGACTGAGTGCCTGCTCCAAGAGCCTACTCTGAACTATTGTTTTGTGTTTTAGAATAACGGTGGACTTCTGAAGTGTACATTTTTGAACTTTCTGTTATAAAGATTAGGGTAGCTGGAGGATGAGGACTGCTCAAGATTTTGTTTATTTGAGGGGCGCTGTTGAGCTGCCATCCAAGATGGCCGACTTACTCGAGACTCTGTGCAGAGGGGTTCATTGATACTTGTTTTACCCTGCCTTATGATGATATATATGGTCCTAAATTGGATCCTCGCGAGGTGACTGCATCTGGAACTACCTGAACCAGCACTGATCCAAAACTCGGACCCAGACCCTGCTTTCTGGAGGTGTACATCCGATGGTTTGCAACTGCAGCCGCCAAGCACCAGAGGATCATCATTGCACCCGGGTGGCTGCAGAGGCTTTGTTTCCCCTGAGCTTCGAAGTGAGTGATGAGGTGCCTATTGTTTGGCGATTGAGGAGGAGGGCGTCGGCAGCATGGCTGCGGGTTTGGGCAGTGGAGCAGCAGTGAGCACATGGGGGCCGGTTGTCCGCAGAGCGGGCTACGTGCTGGAGAGGGACAGAGTGCTCTAAACACTGCACCCTGTGGTATGTTATGAGCTCTGGCAGGCTGGTGGCGGCAGGGAGGTGAGGCTCCAGAGTACTTAAGGTTGCACTGCTTTATAAGGAGAAATTGGAGCGCTAACATGACGCTGGAGTTGCCTGAGTGTCAGAAGGAGCGGCATGCATGATTTGGTTGGTTGCCTCTATTAAGAGAGTGGATTGCTTGGTTGTGCCCTGATGCTGCACAGAACAGTTCTGTAAAAGTGGGGGCTGATCATTAGAGACAATGCCGGTGGTGTGCCTTTCATATTGTGGCTGCTCTTGGAAGTGCATATGCATATACCAGATTGGCATTGGTGTGTACTTTGGCACATATGACTGCACTCCGGGGCATGGTGCTATTGCTGGACGGACCCGATGGTTGGACTATACGAAGGAGCATGGGAAGAGCCACAATGACCAATGGTTCCCCCTCTACGAAGGGTGGAGCCATGGACAAGTTCACCATATCCGCTTCTAAAGCATCCTCATTGGCTGGCAGCGATGTGCAGCCCATGGAGCCCATTTTGAGTTTGAGCTTGGGTGGCCCGATTGACTTACAATGTATGTTGGACACGATGCAGCAAGGATTTGTATCAGTGAATGTTAATTTGTATGGCTTTACTGACACTGTGTCGTCCATGCAAGCACAACTGGAAAAATAGATGCAGCGGATTACTGAAGCGGAGAGTCGGATAAGTGCTACTGAGGATAATGTCACTGATTTGCAAACTGTGGTTTGAAAGCAGGTGGCAGCGAAGTGTGAAGATTTAGAGCCCAGATCCCGCAGAAACAATATTTGCATTGTTGGGTGCCGGTGCGAGTTACTGAACCCAGGATGGTCTCCACACTTCATGGTTGAGTGAGCGCATAGGGCTGGCTGCAAAACCTAAGCCTGGTGACTACCCCCGGCCTATCATTGCACATATTAGGAACTATCGGAACATTGAATTGATACTGCATTCTGCTAGGAATAAGCAAGAACTGAGGCTTGAATCCAACGTGGTTCGTATTTGCCAGATGATACAGCGGTGGTGCAACGGGAGCGGTGCTCCTTTCTGGGTGTGAAGAAGCTGCTCAGGGAATGAAACGCACTGTATGCAATGTTATTTCCTACCCATTTTAAGTTACAGCACAACATATTTTTCTTTTTCACAATTCCTGAGGAGGCAGCCTCCTTTATTGAGACACATATTTCTTTACCCTCGCCTAAGTCTGGGGGTTCCTCTAAGTGATTTCAGGAGTTGATTGATATGGTCAATGAGCAATATGTTGATTAGTGGATTGTAATATGCAGAGATGAGGCCAGCGGGGATGCATATTAATCCTGTGCCTTAGGCAAGCTATTGTCCTACTCTGTGCGGAAACAGTTAGCCCCCGCGCAGGTGCAAATTGTTATTGTTATGTGGGGGATGAAGGCGGGCATGGCCGCTGTTCTGGGGCTGTGAGGGTGGGAAGGGAGGTGGGAATGCTTACATGTTGGGTTAAAAACATTAAAGCGCACTTGGTTGCAGTTTGTAAGGAGCTGACGGAACTAAATAATGGATTGGTGACTGATACTTGCAGACTATATTGGGTATGGCGCAGACTGGAAGGTTGAGCTCTTAAATTAGATCACTTAGCTGGAATGTCCAGGGATTGGGGAATCCTATCAAAGTACAGAAGATATTGGCCTATGTGAGTAGGAAAGGTGCTAATATTGCATTTTTGCAAGAGACGCATATGTTAGCCAAACGGGCACAGCCTTCTACAAGTGGGTGGGGGAAGAATAAGTATTACACATCCCATTCAACAAGGGATAGAGGGGTTATGATTTGAATACATCGAAACGTGCAGTTGTGCACCTGGGCACAAAGGTCGATGAGGAAGGTCGATATGTAGTGGTGCACGGAAACTTTATGTGGGCGGGAGGTACTACTGGTTAATGTGTAATGTGTACAGTCCTAATATTGAGGACCCTGAATTTTTTTACACCATAATTAAGCTATGTGTACAATACCCGATGGCCTCACTGATATGCGGGGGGGGGGGGGGGGATATGAATAATATATTAAGCACAATCGTACTTCAGAAGCACCTGGGAGTCTTTCTGGGGCCGCACAGTCTATCTTTGCACACATGGTTGAAATGGATCTGTTAGATGTGTGGAGTATGCTCAATGGGCTAGGGAGGGAATATACATTTTGTTCCACGGTACATGACATGCATTCGAGAACTGATGTGTGGTTGGTGTCAAGTACACCATTACCTACCGTGGAAGGGTGTTCAGTACTACCCATACTTTTCTGGACCATTCTCCCATTTCCCTTTCTATGCTTTTAACCAAGGAAAATGTAGTACGCCCGCCCTGACGCTTTGCGAGAGCATATTGCCACTTACTTTGAATTGAATGATGGCTCTGTAAGTTCCTGGGCTAGTTTGTGGCAGGCGTTTAAGGCTGGTCTTATCCTTGCACTCTTCATCTTAATCTTTGCTCTCAGCTACCTATCACACAATCTGATTTTTGCCCTGCACACTATACTGAAACTGCTCTCCTTCAAGTCATCAACTCACTCCTCTCTGCTCAACTGTCAGTATGGTTTCCGACTCTTGATAACCCCAGTTGTATTTACCAACCGGGGTCTCCTTTCACAGAGTGACTTTCCCCCCGAGAACGCAGCCTGCAGTGATGTGAAAACAACCTGACGGGCTGGGGACTCAGGTGAAAAGGCAGGAGCAACCAGCAGAGCTAGAGAAGGGGAAAAGAGCAGATGCACCTGTATCAATACCTCAGATAATCAACAAGCTTTCAGTAATAAACACCACCCTCTAACAGTACCCAATTCTTACCTGGTGTTGCAGAGTAGGAGGCAGAGAACCTACTTGGATGTGTCCTGCCAGAAAGTCTGTAAAGCCTGGTGTTCCAAATGAGGATGTCAGGATGAGCTTGATGACAATAGAATCCAGTGACCCGTACGGCACGAGAGCGCAATCTTGCGAGAAGGAAAATATACACTACTGTTCAATCCATGTCCATGGAGGACAGAAAAATGCTGTGCGAACGCGCTGACATTGGAGGCATGGCGGGTGCCGCCCCTTAGTGGGGGTTGCCCAGCCAACCTCCTCCCCCTCCTCGGTTACGGGGGGGCAGGCCCCATAAACTGGGGGAAAGCCCGCCCCCAGAAGAGGAGGCACAGAACGTCGCCGGAGGAAGGGCGGGGCAGGAAACCGAGGGAGAGGAAGGCCCAATAAAGGGCTGGCGTACAGGCAACTCACTCTCTCTTCCTCGGCACCTGCCCCCGCACGAGAACTCATTTTGTTTTTTTGCCCGCCCGGCTGCTTATCGTTGCAGCAGAATCGTGGTGTTGCATTTGTTCAGGTGGCTGAAGTGACTTTGTTCCAGAGGGAGTATAAGCCTGGAAGTGTTTTTGTGCTGGGGAGTGGCATGCGGGTGACACGGATGGATGACAAGTGTGACAAGACAGGCAATACAGAATGACAGTTGCAGGAATGAGGAGACTGACGACCAGGATGTGAGGTGGAAAAAACTTTGGCCACAAGCTTTATTTTAGTACCAGCCATGGTGCAAAAGAAAAACCAGCCATAACATCACATAAGGATAACAATACTATATTTTGGGGACAGAGGGAACAGGTGAGCGGGGGGCCCTAATCCCAATTAGGGGCCCGCTCGAGGCTGATCCCCGCCGCCATTCAAATGAAAGCTTGTGACAATTGTTTGGCCCCAGCGTGTGAGCTGTGACATGTTCATAATTGCTTGTCTTTGGAGCAGGTTCATCCTGCTTTCTCTTGTCCTTTCCAAGTGAGGTGGGGAGGTGTGCGCTTGTGTGCCTTTCATTGCTGTCCAATCTGACCAGGTTTAGCACTTGCGCCCTCTCTTGCTCACAGGGTGATTTTCGCTGAAGTTATGGCTCTTGATCCGTATTTCTTGATAAAACAAAACCCCGCGTTGTGAAGCCATTCACTTGATCCTCCGTGGGATGTGTTCTTGGAGCCATTTTGATTTTTTGGTCATGTGTTTTGTACTTTTCCACGGATGGAGGCGTTTTAGCCTCTTGGTCCACTCTTTGGAGATGAATTTGGCACTTTCTCCACACATGATCCACTTGAGTTTTTGAAGCCCCCACGCTCTGTTTGCGGGCTAGTTGTTTCCCCGGGGGTGGGTTCTAGGAGCTTTACTAGGGTCTTCCCTGCTCCAGATCCACTTGTGCTACGAGACCCCTTCTGCGCATTAGGCTGCTTGTTTTTACAGCCGGGGTGGTTTCAAAGAGCCTTACTGGGTTTTTACCCTGCTCCCGATCCACTTGCATTGTGAGACCCCCTCAGCGCTTAGAGCTGCTTGTTATTCCAGCCGGGGTGGGTTCAACGAGCCTTATTGGGTTATTACCCTGCTCCCGATCCACTTGCATTGTGAGATCCCTCAGCGCTTAAAGCTGCTTGTTTTTACAGCGGGGTGGGTTCAAAGAGCCTTACTAGGTTTTTACCCTGCTCCCGATCCACTTGCCTTGAGAGACCCCCTCAGCGCTTAGCGCTACTTGTTTTTACAGCCGGGGTGGGTTCAAAGAGCCTTACTAGGTTTTTACCCTGCTCCCGATCCACTTGCCTTGTGAGACCCCCTCAGCGCTTAGCGGTGTTTGTTTTTACAGCCGGGGTGGGTTCAAAGAGCCTTACTGGGTTTTTACCCAGCTCCCGATCCACTTGCATTATGAAACCCCCTCAGCGCTTGAAGCTGCTTGTTTTTACAGCTGGGGTGGGTTCAAAGAGCCTTACTAAGTTTTTACCCTGCTCCTGATCCACTTGCGTTGTGAGACCCCCTCAGCGCTTAAGGCTGCCTGTTTTTACAGCTGGAATGGGTTCAAAAAGAGAGCCTTACTAGAATGTTCCCTGCTCCCGATCCACTTGTGTTGTGAAACCCCTTCAGTGCTTGTGTTGTACTATTTCGCTGCTGGGGTGGGTTCTAAGGGCTTAGGTGGGAACTTCCCCTGCCCACGATCCACTTGCATACCCCAGTGCGCTTATCTTGCATAAAAAATTGCGAGGGGGTGGGTTCCGGAGCCTTACCAGGAACTTACCCTGCTCCTGATCCACTTGTTGTGAGACCCCCCCTTCTGCATGCATGGAGGTGGATACTTGAGGCTTACTAGTACATGTTTCTGCTCAAGTTCCTCTCTCCTTTTCAGTTTTGTTATACCCCTAGAGCTCCCACCTGTATTGATGTTCTCTGGTGGATTCTGAGCGCCTGGGTCTTCTATAACTGTATTTTCCTAGAATATTAACTAATAGACAGAAAGACCCCCCGGTATTTTAAAAAGGCCCTTCTTGGAGTTGAATGTTTTTGTTTATTTTTGGACGTGAGGCGTTTTAGCCTCCCCTAATGATATGAATGTGTTCCATCTTCTACCTGGCCCTCGCTATAGCTTTTCCTTACAGTTATTTGCAGGGTGGGAGGGATGGTTTTTTAGACCTGCAGCCGTCCTGCTGCTGTTCGTGGCTGACGGGGAGGAAGCATGAGAAGGGCCACCTTGCCCCCGCCAGATAAAGGCAAAATTTGGCCTGGGGGCAAGGCGGCCCTTTCTTTGAACTTCAAAAGGCCCCCGCTCAGCATCCGCAGGATGGGAAGGGGGGCCTTTGAAGTATGGAGGGCAAGGTGACAGGGGGCAGCGACTGCCGGTTGTCACCTGCCCCTCTCACCTCACCCTCCTGTCTTGGAGACGCGCTGTCTGGGTTCCCATTGTTAAGGGGCCCAGCAGCCCGACCCCACCATGTGCATGCTAAGTGGTGCAGCGCCAAAAGGCACTGCCCCACCGGAGTTAGCACAAACCCCCCAGCCCCCAGCTTACGGCCCCGGGCCTCCCATCCGGGTGGGCCCGGGTGTATTTGTTCCAGTGGAAGCAGTCGTGGCACTTGGGGGGGCAGTCAAGCCTTGTCGGTGTTCCAGGCGTGCAACAGAAGTTCTGCCGGGAGATTTGGGAGTTCGAGCTGCAGCAGGTTTCGGTTCCAGCTGGGAAACAAGGTATGGGAGTGTATGGGCGGCTGTTGGGGGTTTATTGAGGCGGCTGGCGGATGTGTTGCAAGGGATAATTAGTGTCGCCGGCATCGCAGTGGGATTTGGTAGGCGGGGGGATTGAAATGTTTTTGCTGGTCGTGGGCGGGGTTGGGTGCGCGGGAGAAGGGAGAGAGAGTTATGTGCAGGCGGGGGGCCCAGGGACCTCGAGAAACGGGTTGCTGTTCGTGGACTGGGCTGATTCCGACGGGGAACAGGCCCTCAACCCCAGAGGGCGGAGAGTAACAACCGGGGAGGGGAGGCATTGCAGTACTGGCGGGTCGCCTGTTTTCCTTATGGTGGCAATGCCAAGCACGTGTTGTAGCTGGAGAACCGCCAGTGCCCATATAAGATATGCGGCACAGGTCGCAGCTGCAGAGCTGCCAGTGCCCACAAGTGCGGACACACCGAAGGGCCCCTACTTGGGGGGGGCATGTTGTGTAAAGAGGGGCTCCTGGCCACGTGGCACTGGGTAACACAGATAGGGCGCAACCGGGAGCGGTCAGAATCCATCTAGGACAACGGTTGCCATGGGTTTTCTTTTGTTGGGGGAGGGGAGGATGTGTACAGTAGGTTGTGCGGCCAAACGCAGATATGTGTTAGGCTGAATCTTGCGAGTATGAGGATTGGGGGTGACCATACGGGGGTGGGAGACACACAGAATGATCGCTGTCCTGGGAGTGAGGAAGCATTGTATAAGGAGCTCCTGCCGGCCTTGGAAACCCCGGCCCCCCGTACAGGTAGGTACCGGGCAGCGAATGGTGGCCACCGGTGTGGCATCGGTTAGAGGGGAGGGGAATCCGGCTGAGGGCCCGGCGGGTTCGTGCATGGGGCGATGGCAGAAAGGCGTGGGACACAAGGGGAGAGAGGGCCGCTCATGAGGATGTCAGCGGGACCCGACCAAGGGGTTTGTTCCTTAAACCAATTGGGGATGCCTAGCTGCGGGACTATTTCACAGCCTATTACACAGGCTCCATGTTACTCGGCAAGTTTGTGTGGGGGGTTTGGAGTTGCAACGTTTCCGTCATGTTATTCAGTAGGCAGGCGCGGTAGATGCACGCCCGGTTGGGTGGCCATCACCACTGTGGTGTCACGTGACCCTACGCGTGAGGTCACGTGACACAAGATGAATAAAGGAATCACCGGAACTGACGTATCCACGTCAGTCCAGGTTTATGCACTCCAGCAACGAGTCGTGTGTTTTATTGCGCAGCGGCTGTTCCCGCACCGCGCCCCTGAACCAGGCTGCCCCCGCGTATCCGCGGCGGCCTGAACACTACACCAGAGTCCCGGCTGGTGCCAACATCGAGGATGGTGGTTTCGGCGTTAGTCGAGGTTACGTGCTCGACTTCCGGGTATCTGCTAAACTCGTCGATTACCACGAACAGGTATCCTTCTCCAGCAATGGTGCAGTGGTCCATGCTGACTGCGTCCCAACGTGTGCAGCTCCTTGGGATACTGCTGATTGGTTCAGGGTGTTTAGGCCTCCTGGATGCTTGGCAGGCCGCGCAGGATTCAACTAGTTCCACTACCCTTTGCTGCATGTTTGGCATCCACATCCTGGACTTGAGGTAGGCTGTTGACTTTATGATCCCTTGGTGTCCGCTGTGGGCTAATCTGAGAGCCCTTTCCTCCAGGGACTCTGGCAATATGATACGGTGTCCTTTTAACAGCACTCCTTCTGGAGCTATTGAGAGTTCATGTCTGATCCCAAACAGCGCTCTGAGTTTGGTCTGTGCCGATGTTGTGCGTTGAGCAATTGACATGAGATAGTTTTTCCAGTTGCCGGACTGGATGGCTGCCGTTGTGTGCTGTAGGACGGTATCTTCTTCTGTTTCACGCACTACTTCTTGCAGAGTCAGGGCTCTCGGTCTTGCACAGGCAACTACTTGACAGACATGTTCATCGGTCTCCTTCGCGTGGTGTTGTTCACTGTCGGTAGCTGGCCTCGGGTGACGGGACAGGTAGTCCGCTGGGTTGTCTGATCCTGGGCGATACTCCACCTCAATGTTGTATGGTTGTAGCTGCAGCATCCATTTTTCTATGCGTGCAGGTGGGTGGGGGGCGGAGCCTCGGAAGATCGGGATCAATGGTTTGTGATCCATGAATACTTTTGCTTGCTTGCCTAGCAGGTACACTTTGAAGTGCCGGCATCCCCACAAGATGGCTAGAGCTTCCTTTTCTATGTGCGCATAGTTTTGTTCGGTTTTGTGAGGGCTCTGCTGGCAAATGCGATGGGGAACACCTTGCCTTCATTGTCTGTTTGGGTCAATACTGCTCCTAGGCCACTTGGGCTGGCATCCACGAGAAGTTCGGTCTGTTTTTCTATGTCGAAGAATGCCATGGTGGTGGAGGTATATAGAGTGTCCTTGATTTGTTGAAACGCTTGTTGGTGAGCTGCGGTCCACTCCCACTTCTGGTCTTTCTTTGTTAGCTCTCTACGCGGACTTGCGACGCTTGCGAGGTCGGGGATAAACCGTGCGCAGTAGGTGGCCATCCCCATGAAGCTCCTCACCTCGGAGGCTGATTGTGGTGCTTTGGAATCTTTGATGTCTCGCACTTTTGACGGGTCGGGGGATACCCCTTCCGCGCTGAATATGTAGCCAAAGAAGCACAGTTCACTCCTGTTGAATTCGCACTTCTCTGCGTTGAGTGTCAAACCTGCATCTTCGAGCCTTTTCAGGACCGCCGCTAGGCGTTGATGGTGCTCATCTTTGTTTGGAGCATATACAAGGATGTCATCGCTGATGTTGGTGGTCCCTCCCAAACCTGTGATGACTTTGCGGATTTCATGTTGGAACACTTCTGCGGCAGAGGATATTCCAAAATTGAGCCGTTTGTACCTCATCAGGCCGAGGTGAGATGAGAAAGTAGTAATGTACCTCGATTCTTTGGATAGGCGGGTGATAGCCTGATCTGAGGTCGAGTTTACTGAAGACGGTTGCTCCGGTGAGGTCTACGATGAGTTTGTCGATCGTGGGGGTTACGTGGCGTTCTCTCCCGATCGCAACGTTGGGAAGCCTCATATCTATGCATATTCTTACTGCGTTCGGCTGTTTGGGTTTTTGTGCTACCACCATGGGTGAGACCCACGGGGTTGGTCCGGATGTTTTCTCAATGATCCCTTCTTCCTCAAGCTTGGCCAGTTCTTTTTCTACTGCGCCTCTCAGGTGGAATGGGATCCGTCTGTGTCGAACTGCTTTCGGTTCGATGGTGGGGTCTATGTGGAGTTTGATGGTTCTCCCATTGAGGCACCCGATGCCCTGGAATAGTTTTTTGTGTCGTTTTAGTAGGTTGCTGAGTTTGTCTTGTTGGAGGCTGAATGCGAAGTGTATTAGCTTCAGCTTCTCTGCTGTCCTGCAGCTCAGTAGCGTCTCGCAGCCGGCGTCCACTACATATATGTGCGCACGGCAGTTGGTGTCTTCGTGGGCGAAGTTTGATTTGAACGACCCTCGTACGGGAAGGGGTTTCTTGCAACCGTAGGCATATAGCCTGACTTTTTTCTGTTGGAGGTTGGGCTTCGGGTGAAGTCTATTGAATGCTGCCACTGGCATGACGTTCACTGTTGCACCAGTGTCGATAACCACCCTCAGTGGCTCTCCATTGGAGGGAACGGTGCACGACGGTCATTTCCTCTGCCGTGACCGATGTGGTTCCACTGCAGATATGAGATGTATGCGGTGTATTCGTCTCCTTCCCTTTTTCCGTCTCCCTTTATCTCCCCTTTCAGGGGAAGTGCTGCTGTCGCTGTCCTCGCTGTCGCTCGAGTCTGGGGACCTTTGGGATTCGTCGACGGCTCTGGCTTTGCCTTTGCGTGCTTGGTGGTGTGAGGATTCTTTGGGCGCAAACTTTTTCCGGCGTTCTTGTGTCTGGCGCAGGGCAGGATCTTTGTCTGGCGGGTTCAAACAGACCGCGGCGAAACCAGCGGATCACCCCGAGATGGCACCAAGCAAATGGAGACGCTGAAAGATTCATGGGGTCACTTAACAAAGTCATCAGAATTGCCAAAGAACAAAGGCACCCGTAGCTGAAGGCCGTATACCGGTTTCTGAGGACACACAGACAGACCCCGCACTCGGCCACCGGAATCAGCCCCGCCGCCCTCATGTTCGGGGCACCCATACAGGCGGAACTCCCTGTACACCCCCACTGGACAGCCCCAGAACCAGACATCCCAGCGATAGACGCCAGACGGCTAAGGAGAAACGAACAAGAGAGCATTGCCAGGCGAGCCTGCCACCGAGAACTGACCCCAGGAGACACTGTCATCGTCAAGAACCGTGCACCGCCCAAGAAAATGTCCCTAAACTTTGAAGTACGACCATGGACAGTCAGTGCGACCAACCACAGCATGGTCACCGCCACCCGAGGGGGAGAAACCGTGACACGCAATGTGTCACACTTCAGGAAGGTGCCTCCGGAAATGTGGGAGGAACCATCAACACCCCCGAGAGAAGACGAAAGAGAAACGCTGCAGACTCCTCGAGGACCGGCACCAACGGATAGTCTAGCCACACTAGGAGGTGCAGACAGACCGCACTCGCCCAATGAGAGAACCAAAGCGGAAATCACCAAAAAAGACATGCCCAAGGAAAGAAGCACCCGCTACCGTCTGAGAGAAAAGCCCAAACCGTCATGCCGTCTCCAGGGGTATATAGTAGACGGAATCTATAGGCGAACACCCACGCCAAGATGAACTCCAAGAAGGACACGACTGAAAGCAGGAGCATTACGATGTGTGTTACTTCGTAAGTCGTAATAGTTTACAAGATCCCGTGTTAATTGCCGTGTTGTTAATTGTGATGCATAAATATCTCCAAGTTGGGGAGGAATGTGGTGTCACGTGACCCTACGCGTGAGGTCACGTGACACAAGATGAATAAAGGAATCACCGGAACTGACGTATCCACGTCAGTCCGGGTTTATGCACTCCAGCAACGAGTCGTGTGTTTTATTGCGTGGCGGCTGTTCCCGCGCCGCGCCCCTGAACCAGCCCGCCCCCGCGTATCCGCGGTGGCCTGAACACTACGCCAGAGTCCCGGCTGGTGCCAACATCACAACCACGTTAAGGTAGCCTCGTAGCTAATGGCGGAGTTTATGAGTGAAGGCACCGGCGGGGGCGAAACATTCTATATCGCACAAGCGGCCAGCCCCACTTAGACCGGGTTTTCAACTGCATGCACCCGCCCCCGAGCGTCACACCCAGACCTTTTTTCCGTCGTTTTCCTGCGACGCAGTGGAGCGCGATGTTTTCAACCCCTCACCTCCCCGGCCAGCCCTCCCCGTCCCCCACATCCTATGTTCTACATCCACCGCCCACCCGGTCCCGCCCGCACATCCATTGTCCTTGCACGCGCCACCAATGCCCACGCGGCCCCCGCACTTGTTTAGTAAGGTCATGACACAGGGGTTTGCATCAATAGCTGCTAGTAAATCATCACCATGAATGCATAGAAATAACAACGGCAGCCGTAAAAGCCCACAGTTGAGTCTCTGCACAATAAGAACTGGCTCACAGATGAGCGTGTGTTTTGGTCGGAGAAGGTCGAGCAGTGGACGGGAAGGGGGCCAGGTATCGGCATGGCAATTGGCGGTTTGAAACCAAACACCAGCAACCAGCAGTGTCATTCCTCACATCCCATCTCACTGCTGCCTGCAATCCGACCCAGGGGAGTAGTTTGGCTCGATATGTGGCATTGAAGCACCAAGTCACACCCTAAAGTCAATTTTGACATATGCAATATAACAGTCAAGTCACCACAACAACACAGAAGGCTCCGTGGACCTTGAACACAACAATGCAAGGTGTGTTAGTTAACGGGTAGCTAAAGAATGACCCGTACTGCGGTCAGCCGCATTTACTGGTGTAACTTCGACTTAACTCGGGCAATGGAAAAAACCAGAAAAGGAGTGAACCACAAATGTTCAGACAATCTGCAAGGTTAAGTTTGCAATTTTTCGAATTTAGATGGGATGAAACAACGCTGTCCGCTGACTTTCACCTCCACGCACTGACGCCTAACGCTGTGTGTTCAACGAAAACCTTGCCAGTCGCATGAGTATTTGTTGGGTGGCATTTAGCTGCACGACTTAATGTAGAGGGCTAGCACACTAATTTAGCAGTGCCCTTGGTTCGTTGTTACGGGGTACAATGTAAACATGGAAACATGCAATTCGATTGCACCTGCTCGCTCCTTGTCGAGTCATGATTAATTGAAGAGGGCTAACCGAATTTCCCCCGGGTTCCTTGATGCAGGATGCAAAGCTAATGTGAGAAACTCATGTAAATTGAGGTTGCGTTTGCGCTCCCTCAGAGAGCACGATTCGTGGAAGTTAGCGAAACATTCACCAACATTCAGTTGGCTTCAAGTTGGTGCGCATGCGTACACTGCGGTTTGCCACTGGACCGGTCCTAAGGGTGCGGGACGCGGGGACAATCAGGGGCCGTTGGCAACAGGTTAGAGGGATGATGCAGGTTTTGAATCAGAGGGGAGGGGTTAGGGGCGGGAAAGTTCGCTTCGAGCCCCCTCACCCTGAGCAGAGAGTTGCTGGGGAGTGGGGTGCTCGGCCGGTGAATGGGGGAGGAGGAGAGGCACAATATTAGGGGTACAGATTCGGACACTGCGAATTGGGGTTGCAAGGGTTAGAGCTCAAACAAACACTTCCAAGTACGATCAGCATGGGACTCACAGTTCGAATAAACCATCATTTTAAGTATTTATCACAAGCAACGCTACCTTAAGTTGCGAAGTGCAGATTAAGGAAATGGTGATCTCCTTGAAAGGGGCAATAGAGAATTTACCAGAACAAATTCCCAACCCATATTAACCGAGGATTGGGGGGGGTTTTCCAGGGCTCCGAGGTCATGTGGTCTGGAATAATACCAAGACAAGAGTGGAGAGGTGTGCTACGTCACGGGGCAATAGAGGAGGCAAGGAGAAAGACCAATCCCAGGATGGGGGGGTTTCTTGAAAAGCAGAGGAATGGTATGGGTCCGCCACCCACTCATCACGTTAAGGTACCCCCCACCCACTCTCCTCCCCCACCCACCAGGGGTGGAGGACCGGAGGACGAGCAGCAAATAGAAGCGCTGGAAAGGGAGCGACCTGAGCAGTTTGGGGGGAACTCTCCACCACTGGCAGCCAGCAGAGAGTCTTGGAGGAGTCACAGGTCGATCCCTTTAGCAAAGCACTGGCAGGCCCATAGGGGAATGCTCAGCCAACAGATTAGTGCTTACGGCGCCCCAGGAGTACCAGACTCAGGGGAGGCCCTGGGGAAAAAGGGGAGGGATTTAGGGGACTTGGAAGCCATTTCCAACCCAAAATTGCGTGTTGGGGGTGGGAAAAGAGAATAAAAGACAAACACACAACAAAGGTCTTCAAGGGAAGTCGGGGGGGCAAGAGGAGAGTATGGGGGCTCAAGTAACGTTGCCAATCAAAACAGTAGGGGGAAGTCTTTACGGAAGGAGGGAGACACAGAGGGGAAGGTGGGGGGCCTAAAACAGGGCTGGAAGGCGTCAAGAGGGAACAGGGGGGGGCACAAGGTCCAAGGAATCAAATGGTGGGGGGGCAAGCAACAAGGCTGGGGGGTAAGAGACGGGGGTATGAGAGAACAGGGCTGGGGAGTCTGTATTTGGGGGAGAAGGGAGCCTAAGGATCTGCAGGGGGAGAAAGTCGGGGGGGGTGGGGCCCGACGCAAAGGAACCTGGCACCAGGAGAGTGGAGGAGCAAGCCGGAGAAAGGGATGGTTAGGACTAGGGACCACAGAACTTGACGGGGTGGGGTGCTGGGCAAGGCAGAATAGGGACACCTGGGGTTGGGGTTTAGAGTAGAAGTGGCATCGTTGGGGACGGGAGGCCAGAGTAGAGTAGAAAGGTGCGCTAGGCTAGCTGGACATCGGAAGCGATGACTGTATAGGCAGGTAGAAACGTGTTAGTCGGCACCAGAAGGTGGTGTCAGCATAGAATTAATATGTGATGTGGGGTAAGTGATGTGTTGGGGCACTGAAAAGTGGTGTCTGTATAGGAACCTACGAAATAGCGAGGCACCGCGTGGCTGCCGTTTTAGCTGGAACCAGACATAGGACATGGTGAAGAGTGTCGGGGGTGGGGGGTTACTTACAGGTACCTTAGAGCAAAGGGGGAAAATTGTGAAAATGTCAAGAAGTGCGATACAAAAGACATATCGAATGGCCATGGGTAGAGAGAAGTTGGTAGCAAGGGCCGGGCTCAACCCGAGGCGTCCACTGGACGCGGACGGTGGGGGGGGTGGACAAGGGATGCATACCTAGGTAGCCTCACACAGCGTAGAAGAACCTGTGGTGTGGTGAATTATAGATCGCCTGTAAGATAACTCCAAGACTTTATACAAATAAAGCTGCTGTGGCATTCTATGACAAGACAGGATGCTCGCATTATGCTATTTATTTCAACTTTCAACTTTAATACTGAACATTTCTGTTTATAGAAACAACGTTTAGAAAACAAAATGCAGAAGTTTAAAGAGCCTTTAGTCCATAGTCTTATTCGATTAATCTGCATCAGGGAACTACAAGCCCCATGAGTCTTAGGTCTGAGGTAGTCCTGACCTTTCCCCTCTGCCCCTATCCGAGGGCAGCCCTCTCCATAAGAACCCCTCTGACCAGGTCCTTTCCTCTTTCTTTCTGCTGCCAACAGATAAGTGACATGATTTATTGTTTCTTCTGTAGAAGAGCTAGATAAACTCTATATTACCTGTATATGGATATTAAATGCCTGGATATTTGTTGTAATACACTTAGTAATCCTTATTGCCCATTTTCAATGGCTCGCGCAGGAAAACGAAACGCATTTACAATGATTTTGTAGTCGCCTCAGAACGCCCGCGGGTTCTTACCGTGGCGTGTATCATTAGGGCAGCGCGAGCGCAGCGAGTTTCCCGCACACCGTGGGTAAGAAGAGTGTTGTGAGCGAGCTGGAGTCGGAGTCGCGTGCATATTTAGCCCGCATTAGACTACCGTGCCCCGCTCTCTCTCTTTCTGTATTTCGGCGCCGGCTGGGAATCCAGCTTCCGCGCGCATTGCACACGAACAGAGAACGAAGGAAGTTGATTTGATAGAGCTCCAGTCAGATTTTTGAAAAAAAAAAAGAAGGGAAGCTTCTTTCACACACACGCTGCTAGCAATATACAGCACGTGTTAAGAAGTGTGCAGAAGCATTTCCAGCTGCTTACTTCCTCACAGTTGGCTCTGCCAACACCAAACACATGGCTACATTTAGAAACTTTGTTTCTAAAAACAGAAATGTTCAGTATTAATGTTGAAAGTTTTAAAGTGCTGACGTCGCAGGAAATAAAAAAAGAAATAGCATAATGCTCGCCTCCTTGTCTTTAATAGAATGAAGACTTCCTGAGCTATCAGCGTGGGCAATCTTTATTAACACTTCCAACCTTTACAAAATTGTCTGGCGTGTTATTTCAGGTTTTTCGAATCACTGACTGATGCAGGCTGGCGAGGGGGGGATTGAGGGGGGGGGGCAGCCAGGGCAGGCCGGACGAGAGTAGAACGGAGGGGGAGACGCGGCAATGGGATGCCCCTGCTAAGGTCTGTGTTACTTGAGGGGTGCATCCGCAGAAAGAAAAACAAATTCACAAAAAACAAACCCAAGTTCACAAAAAGAGTTCCTGTCCAGGTGAGGTGGAAAGAAGAAACAGAACGGGAAGCCAGATAATCCAGGAGCAGAGGAATAGAGGAAGGTAACAAACAAGAAGGGCAGCTCACCAGCAAAATGCAACGGTTAAGGAGCGCCGCACAGCTGACTTGATCTGTTTAAGTACAAATGCTGATACGACGTAACACACTTCGGGGTCGCATCGGCAGAAACACACACGTGACCAGTCATGTGTGCACAGCCCCTGGGCCGTCTGGGTGTTGGAGTCCACAGGTATCGCTGCAGCGCTTTCTGTGTTTGTCGCCACTGCAGCCGCCACTTCTGGCATCAGTGAGCAGACAGAACAGGGGGAGATGAAGGCAGGCAAGCTGTGACATCAACATAACAAGTCCCCTTTTGTCCTCATTCTCCACAACCTATCCACAGCCTTTGATACTGCAGACCACCCTTTTCTATTTACTGCTCTCTCCTCCCTTATCGTCCCTTGTTCTATTCTTCACTGGTTCTACTTGTACCTCTCTGCATGCACCTACGTGGTCTCCTGAGCCAGGCACACCTCTTCACCTCACCCCCTCCACTATGGTGTCCCTCAAGGCTCAGTTCTGGGTCCCTACTTTCCATCAACACTCTTTTTCTCACCTCACTTATTGAATCTTTTAACCCTTCATGCTACCTTTATGCAGGCGATTCCCAAACTTTCTTTTCTTTCTTCTCCTACTCTGACTCGCTTCACTCCTCAGTCTCTGTCTCTCTCTCTCTCGTGTGCACACCTGGATGTCCTCTCACTTTCTTCACCTTAACCATTCCAAAACTGAGGTCCTCTTCTTCTCATTTTCAACATCCATCGGATCCATTCCTTTCCATCCTTTCATGTACCTAAACTCCTTATTTCTTCAATCTTTTCGAATCTTGCTAATGTTCTGCCCTTCCAGTGGTCCTTCCTTCCTCTCATCTCGCACCCCTTCAGTCTGTATTTAATTATGCCATTCATCTTCTTTTACTGTTACCCACTTGGTCCTCTCAATCTCCTTCCCTTCTCATCCAACTCTCTCCTTCCATTTGATTCTCAACTCTTGTTTCACTTTCTTTGTTATGTCTTTAAGGGTTGCCATAGCCTGGCTCCTCCCTATATCTCCTCTCTGATCTCTCTTTATGCCCCTTCCCAGATGTCTTCACTACCAACATCTTCATCTTCTTGCCATCCCCAAACGTCCCTGGACCCCTCACGTTTCTACTCATTCACCCTGGAGACCCTAGACTCGGAAATTCCCTGCCAACTGATGGTCTTTCTTCTCCTTCTCTTCATATTTTGTGTTGCTGATTGAAAGCTCATTTCCTCCTGTCACTATGCTCTGCTTACCTCCCTCCTGATTTCAATCTGTGTTTTGCTTGCCTCTCATTTATTGTTACATTCTTTATAATTGTAGTACAGCGCTTTTGTGAACGTGCTTTATAAATCCCAGAAAAATGCAAAAACAAACTAAACCAAATCATTGCATGTATTCCTTGCCCTGATGTGCTATTCTACCTCTCCCTTCCTTGTACTCTCCCACGTTGCTTCATCCCATTCTCCTTGGTCATTCCCTCTCTAGCTCTTCCCCTTTTTACCACGGATGTTCTCTTCCTTACTCCTGCACTCCTCAGCTTCATGCTAGTACCCTCCTCTCCACACTACTACTCTCTCCTCTCCACACTACTACCCTCTCCTCTCCACACTACTACTCTCCCCTCTCCTATACAACTAATCTACCCTCTCCACCCTACTACCCTACGCTCCAACCCACACCTTCTGCCCTCAGTTGCCCTCCTTTCACTCTCACTCACCTTCCAGTCAGTGTCATTCACCTCCTAATCTCTATTAGCCTCACTCAACTTGCACACACTCTCGCACCCAAGTGCCACTTCCTTCCACCAAACAAAACCTCACCTTGCACCCTCTTTCAGCAATCCTTTTCTATGCTCCTCTGCACTGTGCTTCCTCTGCTTAGTCTGTTGGTCCCCCTTCGCCTCCCTTGACCTCACCCGACCCACACCTTCCTGTTTCCTGTACCCCTTTTTATCCTCCCACTTTCCTCTACATTGGTTCTTGCTCTCAGCTGATTCCCTGAGCCAACTGCTGGCTTTCTTCTCCACAGGGACAGGGTTACAGGTATGAAAATGCATTTAATGGGTAGTAGGCCCCTCCCCCACTTCGTGTCCGTCAGCCTTTGGTAATGGTGATCCACTCAAAATACAGTTAATGTCAAAGCTCATATCAGGACCGAACAGAGTTTTACATGCCAGTGATATGGGCTTGCTCCGCGGTCCGGGTTAGAGTAGGAGCAATGTTACAGTCTCTTTTGTATAGAGGATCTGGAGTGCCAGCATCATATGCAGACTGCTGTGGGGTCCTGTTGAAAGCAAGTCTCCATTGTGTGTGGTTGCCGGTGGAATGTGCGGCTTGCTCTGTATTTCCTCACTCGCTCTCTTTCAAGCCTTCTGGGTGATGTAGTCCTATGCGACAAATAGACAGAAACTGGCCAGCATTGTGCATAAAGGTATGGGGCAAGAAAAGGTGGTACTCAGTTCAGTCATAAAAGCATAGGTAGAAGGGGAAAGAGACTGGGGTCCTCACAACTCCTCTCCCCTGCCTCTGGGGCAGAACTGGCTCTGGTAAAGACCCTGGTAGGCCTCCCACCTCAGGTTGAGAGAGGTCTCCACCCTCTCTTGACAAGGTCAGATCCCCAAAGCTGTCACACCATACTGGGGCCACTGCCATCTTTAGGAGGAAGAGAAACCAAGACTTTCCTGTCCAGATTGAGACCACCAAAAGAACCTCCACGACACACCATGTACAAGTTGCATTGCTGACCGGTTCTGTTTGCATATTTTTTGTATAATTTTAGTACTCTTGCAACTTAAGAGTGCGATGAAATTATATTTTGTCAATGAGCTTTGACCATTTTATCTATTTGTAATGGAAATGCTGTTTGTTCCCATGTGCTCTACGATGAATTGTATCGAGAGACACCTCCTCACACTATCTACCAGTGCAGGCATCACAAAATATCCAGTAGGGATGGATCCTTGCACCAGCTACCAGTGCACCAGTAGCATCTCCTCGCACTGCACAACATTGCCAGCTCCTCATGCTGTCCACAATTGCCAGGTTCTCACATTTCTTGGGTCTGGAGCCCATTACTGTGCCTGCATGTTACACATATATCTCTGCAGGATGTGTTCATCCCACTTGGCTATCTTACTTTGTCAAAGAGCATTGTACTTCTAATACAATCAAGAACTCAGAGGTTTCTCCCCGCCATGTGTTAGAATGCCATCCTTCCTGTTTGTCTTGAAACAGGAAAGGAAAAACGACAAGCCCCAAAATTCAAAGGGAAAAAACAAGAGTGGATGGTCCATAGCTCCCAACCTTTTTTGTCACCAAGGCGGGTGAAAACACCTGATTTTCTTTTTGGCGGGTGAGAGGCCCATAGAAGTGAATGGGCGTAGGTGGGGCTTGGCGGGTGATTCATCAGCTTTCAAGGCGGGTGACACCCGCCAAAAGCGGGTGAGTTGAGAGCTATGATGGTCTTCTTGCACTTGGCAAGGGGACACTTGTGAGCTCTACAACTGCTGTCAACAGAAAGAACCAGAAAATTAACTACTTTAAACCCTTTATTCCAAAATGTCTAGTGTGGAATGTTGCCTCCTTTGCCCCACCCCTTTCCCTCACTCACCCCTTTCTTCATCTGCCTTGCACCTGTCCATCAGATTTCCTACTCCCTGCAATGTTTTCGGCTAACATTACTCCTCTGAGTGCAAGGCGGAATGTAGAATTGTCAGCGGAAGTGTCCACAAGTGTTGATTGTTGGACTGTGGACTGTGTGAACGCTGCTGACGTTTGGTTGTATTGCCGAAATTCATCTACGTTTTGGACCGTTGGACTTTGCACATTGGAACTAGTAGGCAAGAGGAAGGACTATGTGCCTCTAAACACGTGTGGCTGCTGGTTTACTTGGCGAAATTAATTAGTCTAAGTTCTATAGTGGCCGTTACTCGCTCGTACTTGCTGTACTTGCTTGTACTTGCCTCCCATTTGCATTTGCTGATTATTCAAATGTCTTTTCACAAAGTTAAGCACAACCCTTTTTTTTTGTTTTTCTCGCCCTCGCTATAGCCACTCCCCTGCACCGTCAGCAGCTCATCCCCCTTCCCCGCTTCTGATTGGCTGTTAACTCAACAACTCCTCCGGTCACGCGCACTGCTTTCCGGTGTGGGTGAGGTATGGAAACAGTTCAAGCGGATGTCTGGATTAACGAGATCACAGGGTGGAATGACAGTGTTGTTGAAAGGAGAAGAGGTGATTAGTGAGGATGGGGAAAAGGCGAATTTGATGGGGGAGTATTTTGCGGAGGTGCACAGTTCGGGGAATTTTCCAGAAGAGGTGAGGTTACGAATGGGTATGGTAGAGGAGGAGATGCGGGAGGTGTTGGCAAATGTTGGGCCTTGGGAAGAGCAATATGAGGTCCTGTTTTCGATGTTGGAGTTGGATGGTGCGATCCGGAAGGGGAAGTGGTCAAGTCCAGGGGTGGATGGTGTTATGTATGTATTTTTAGAGAAGTTGCCGGTAGAATGTAAGTTGGAGGTATTAGCTCTGATCAATGAGATTTGGAAGAGTGGTGTTTTGCCGAAGATATGGAAAAGAGCGATTGTGGTGGCGATTTTGAAGGGTGGAAAGGTTCCAACGGAGTGTAAGTCATATAGGCCGATTGCATTGACTGTTGTGATGTGTAAAGTTATGGAACGGATGGTGGTTGAGCGATTGGGGTTTTATTTGGAGTCGAATGGGTGTTTGAGTGATTTTCAGAGTGGGTTCAGGAAGAATCGGTCGGTGGCTGATCCATTAGTGAGATTAGTGACTGGGGTGGAAGAGGCAATATGTGATGGAGAGTTGGTGGGAGCGTTCTTTTTGGATTTGGAGAAGGCTTATGATATGGTGTGGAAGAGTGGGTTGTTGGTAAGATTGTTGGAGGTGGGTGTGAAGGGGAGGATGTTTCGGTGGATAAGGGCATTTTTGGCGGATAGGACCTTTCAGGTGAGAGTGAGGGGGGTGCTGTCTGAAGTTTGGAAGATGGAAAATGGGACACCGCAGGGAAGTGTGATTAGTGCAATGCTGTTTAATGTAATGGTGGATGGACTGATTCGGGCTATGATGGGATTCGGGTGTCAGGTAGATTTCTTTGCGGATGATGGTGTGGTATGTGTAAGAGGGCGGAGTTTGTTGATGGTGCAGAATCGGTTGCAAGCTGTGATAGTACGCATGGAGGAGTGGTGTGGGAAATGGGGCTTTTCGGTGTCTGTGGAAAAAAGTGTGAGTATGGTGTTTTCGAGGAGAAGAGTGCAGCAGGAGTTGAACTTGGTTTTGAAAGGTGTGAGGGTGAAGAGTGTGAAGGAGTTCCGGTACTTGGGGGTGATTCTGGATAGAAAGTTGAATTGGAACATGCAAGTGGATGGAGTGATGGACAAGTGTAAACGCAGGTTGAATTTGTTGCGGGCGGTGACTGGGAAAGAGTGGGGTGCGCAGCAGAAGTGTTTACGAATGTTATATAAGGGATTGATTTTGAGTGTGCTAGATTTCAGATGTCAGGTGGCAGTGGGTTTCACAAAGAGTCAGAAGTTGCGGTTGGATAGGATGCAGGCGAGAGCGTTGAGAGTGTGTTCGGGTGTGATGAGATCCTCTCCAATGAATGCGGTTCAGGTACTTGTGGGGGAGATGCCATTGGGATTGAGAAGGATGTGTTGAATATGAGGTGGTGGATGAAGTGTAGTGCGAAGAGTGTGGCTCATCCGGTACGTGAATGTTTGCGGTATAATTGGAGGTTTGACTATTATGGGGATCGGTGGAGGAGGAAAGGGGGCACTTTGGGGTTTCACATGTGGGAGAAGGGGGTGCAGTGGGGTGTGGGCGAGTTGATGGTTGTGACAGATATGGATCTAGTGAGGTGTCCGATGTGGATGATGGGGTCTCCTAAGGTGTGCTTGAAGTTGACGAGTGTGGTGTCAAAGAAGCGGGGATTGCGGGGTGAGATCAAAGATTTGGGTCAGGCATATGTGGCAGAGAAAGAAGGGTGCAGGGTGTTCACGGATGGTTCAAAGGATCCGGTATCTGGAAGAGTGGGAATGGCGTATTATTTAGAAAGCACGGGGGAGTATAAAGTGGGGCGTCTGACGGATGATGTGTCAATTTGTACGGCTGAGTTGGTGGCGATTGCAATGGCGATTGAAAGGGTATGCGAGTTGAGGTTTGAGAAAGTAGTGGTATTTTCAGATTCATTGAGTGGGTTGCAGGCGATTGTGGCAGGGGATGGTGATAGGAAGGATGTGATTTTGGATATCAGGAGAAAGATTGATTGGTGTGTGCGTGGGGGGATGGATCTGGAGTTGGCGTGGGTCCCCAGTCATAGCGGCATTCTGGGAAATGAGTTAGTGGATCTGGCGGCGGGTGAGGGTATGAGAAGGGAAGCGGTTGATGTAAGATTGCCTTTGAGTGTGGATGAGACGAAGGCAGTGATGGTGAGGCGGGTCATGGATGAGTGGCAGGAGAAGTGGGTGAGTGGGGTGAAAGGTAGGTGGATGTTTGGTATTCGTGAGAAAGTGTCAGTAAAGGTGGATTCGGGAAGTCTAGAATGGAGGAGGGGGGAGGAGGTGATGCTGAATCGATTGAGAATAGGGCATGTGGGGCTGAATGAATGTCTGTTTAGAGTGGGGAAACGAGAGTCGAGGGATTGTGCGGTGTGTGGAGTGCCTGAGACTGTGGAACATTTTCTGTTTAGGTGTGAGAGACATGCTGTAGAGAGAGAATTGATGAGGGTTCGATTGACTGCGCAGGGTGTGGCTGAGTTGAGTGGGAAGGCTTTGTTGGGAGGTGACGGGGTGAGTAGCAGGAGGAGGAGTAGTGTGTTGTTGGATTTTGTGAGGCAGACAGGGCGGTGGGAGGAATTGTGAGTTTTACGTGGGTCGAAAGCTGAATGGTGGATAGGTGCACATCATCCAATTGGATGGGGAAGCGCCTGCGTGGGTCCGTCCACGCCTACTCTAATTTAAAGGAAGTGTCCGCAAGTGTTCACTGTTGGACTGTTCGACGGTGCAGCAGGTGGCTGGCGGAGATTTTATATACCGAAAGTAATTACGATTCTGTATACTAAATAATATTCTGCCCGCACGCTGATCTTTGCTGTACTCGCTCACTTGAAAATTGTTGGTGCAAAGTGCGGGGACTTTGAAATTTGCTTTATTTTAGTGCTTGAATATGGTTGGGAGTTTGCGTAATGGGAAAAGTGTCTCCAAAGCTAAATCGGACAGGGCACTAGACGGATCAGGGTCTATACAATCTCACGACTCAAGCACAGAGGAGACCCTAATGATGATGCGGGCACCAGTTTGGGTACCCATTTGGATGTTAACACGGGTGCGGGATATATTCATGATGAGCCATCATATAAGACACCATTTAAAGGGAAAGAAATACATATTAAAAAAACAATTCCCTCAACTCAAAAGAAATCGCATAACGAAATATCAGACGCGTCCATTATGGCCCCCGCTTTAGTCAACGAGTGGGAAAAGCGTTATCGCATTGCTGCTGTAATCCTTCCCTCTAAAATGGAAAGCATATGTTTACATAATCTTGATGATGGGACGTATGGTGTTCCGACTTTAGAACACGGTGATGTTCCAGTTCCTTCACTTCTGAACCCCTCATCTAGCTCTCCCACGAATCAGACAATCGGGGCGCTATCTGGGATAGGGTCCGCTATGGATCTACATGATAATGTGAATGTTGAGGAAGAGGACAATCATTCTCTTAGTAAAGATGGTATGAACAACAACCTCGGTTCTGATGAAAATGTCGGTAGCAATCCAATGGATGGAGGTGAAGGAAATGTGTCATTTCCGGTTATCACATCCATCCTAAATTTATTGGACAAAGGCCACGACCTCACTCACGCCTATCTGAATTCCATAAAGGATAACATGTCAGACTTGTCTGGGAAAATATGTAAAATAGAGGGATTCATGTTGGCATATGTAACTTGTCAGTCTGAGAGAATGAATTTATTAGACTCCCGTATTCCAAAAATGTTACAAACGGCGGCAATAGTGAGGCACGATTCAAGCACTCAGACTGAGGAAATGTGATACGTAAAAGCACTTACTGTAGGGGCAAAAATAGAGAATATATCGGCTGATGTATCCTCTCCTGCATTATTAAGGGCTATTCAAGCAAACTCACCAAAAATAGATGATATTTTTCGGCATCTAATGTCACAACAGCATTCTATTAATAATGGCAATGAACGTGGCATTTCTGTTGCCGACTCTGCCACTATAATGCCTAGAGAGGTGGAGGAGCATCCTAATAGCCCGTCACCCCTGGTAAAATTGATTGAGAATGCCGATCTCATTTCTGTTGAGCAGGAGAATGGTAGTCTGCATATAGGATCAGTTGGGACAATGTGTTATACTGCAACCAATGCTGAAATAGAGGGACACGATCATGATGATTCTGCCACTGATTTTTATTCTCGTAAAATGAAACGCGCACAGGCGAAGGCGTTAAAAAAACTAAACCAAAAAAAGAATAAAACCAGCAACCAAAATATACAAGAGACTTCTAAAAGCAAAAAAATAAAAAATAAGGGAAATCAAAGTATTACAAATGGAGACCAAGGGACAAAGACAAGTGGCCAACAAAATGACTAAGTCAATGAGATAGTGATAGACCTAACTCAACTTAATGATGAATCGAAAGCACTGCTTGATTTAGCGCTCCCTCTAGAACAAAAACGAAAACTTTCTAGGGGGAGGGCTACTATAAAGCAGGGTGTTGATCAAACTACTCCTACTCTTCAAGTATCAAATTTTCAGAAACAAGGTCAAATATCAACCTACTACCCAACAGTCAAAAACAAAACAAGTAGAAATTAAAGCATAAATGATGACAAAACAATTATCCACAATTCGTCCTCTGAATGTTGGGGCCAGAGATGAAGGTGTAGGACTCCCAGAAAATAAACAACTCACTCAGCAGGGCAATGGTCTTAGTGTTGAATGTAGGGGAGGGTATGACGAAAATAAAATAGCAGAAGCAATCACAAACAAAATACTAGAAAGTAACAAAGATTCTGTGTCAATACAAGTCGAGATTGAAAAAACTCAGAAAAATATTAACACAAACCCCACTCATGATGACAGGGACCTAAAAACCCAAGAGCGAATTTCACGGAACAACTCTGAAGCAGAAACGGATGCAGTCTCCTTCACAAGTTACTCACGGTACATCTTGGGGTGACAAAGTGACCCTAAAACAAATGGTCAGCAAAGACTGAATAGATCATTTTTATTTAATGTCCTTAAAGGTAGCCCCCAATTGAGGACATTACATTCTGATGATATAGAATGGATTAGACTAGCAAACCACAACAACCTGCGTATGATTTGTGCCCTGCAATCTATAATCATAACAAGGCTGTTGTGGGAACACAGGAAAGACTTCAAATTACGTGGTTTAGATCTATGTCTTTTCCGGTCTATAGAAGAGGCTGATGGCTCTCTGGATGAACCACTTGCCACTGAACAAACTCTGCCAGGTGACAAGAAAAATTTGTCCAGTTCGGAACAGGCAGCAGACTTCATTACTCAGATCTCAACAATGGCAGGAGCGGCTTCAGACTTTACCTGGTTAGCACAGCTGATGACTTCCATAATAGATATGGCGGCAAAACAAAAGCAATCCTAGTGAATCCGACTTTATGTTCATCTCATGGAATTGCTGTGGGATGAAAAACCTGGGCGACTAGCTCAAAGCTCATGAGAATCCTAGGCCCCCCCATGGTTTTACTCGTACAAGAAACCATGGCCCTCATTACGAGGTTGACGGAATGGGTTTACCGGTAATGGTGCTGGTGCCGGTAAACCCATTCCGCCCTTTTACGAGGTCTCCTCGCGGGACCCGCAATGGGCGCCTGGTAAAACCAGGCATCCTTACCGGGTCCCGTGAGGAGACCAGAGAGCTAACAACGGGCCTATTGTAAACAGGCCCGTTGTTAGCTCCTTCCCCATTCTCATTGAGCCCTATGGGGGCTCGAATGGGAATGGGGATGGACCGGGTCCGGGTTCCTCGGACGAAGAATTACCTGGTCCGCTAAGGTTGGGATGGCCTGTAAGTCCTCATTTGAGGAACCCGGGCCCGGTATGCGGTAAGGAGGCAATCATGCCGCTAAATGCAGCATGGTTACCTCCAACCTCGTAATGAGGGACGATGTGTTTAAACTCGTTTGTGGTGGATGGTTACGCAACTTTTAGTGCTCCTGCACGACAAGGAATGGCTGGCCGCCCGTCTGTTGGTGTGGCGATATTGATTAGTAACACAATTAACCATAATTCGAAAATCCTATATACCGCAGACGGTATCTTGGCTCTTGAATTCAGTCTAATTGGATGTCCTAGATTTGTATATCTATTGTTATGTGTTCATTTTAATACAGCAGCCTCCACTCTGGAATTTTTTTCGGATGTATTAGATGTGATTCTCCAGGTCGCAACAGAGCAAAATTTAAACTACAGGATATTGATCGGAGGGGATTTTAACTCCACTTGCTTTAATTGGGGTCCACATGAGGTAAATCTCAAAACATCTAATCGAAAAGATATCTTAGGTAATCGAGGGAAACAATAGAATCAATATTTTGGTAATTAGAATATTGTGCGGGCAAACTTTGAACCAGGTCTACATGTGGGTACTTGGAGTAGAGGGGGAGTGGCTTCTTACTTAGACTATTTCTATGTCTCTGTGGGATTATTTGGGTGGGTAAATAGAGCAGTCATAACTGAAACCCCTTTCAGTGATCATGCTCCTATCCTTATGACTGTTAGACTGCAATCCATACCGTTGGAAAAAAACTCTGTACTTGAACTAGTAAAGATTGAACGTGACCAAACTTCAGTGGGATGGCATCCCCAGATCTGTAGACAATTGACTTATCTGGTACATAGAGATGTATGGAGGGTCTCAGAGGGAGGATATACACGATATAATGCGCCTCTAAGAGAGGCATGGAATGCTTTGATAATCAAAAATCACTTATTTTCTGTAATGAAAAATGTTGGGTACTCCTCCAATGGGCATCAAGAAATATACAATACCGAAATAGCCACTCTGAAACGCGAAAAAAATCGCTGCTTGAGGAAATTGTTGAGATCAAACCTGAACTTGGTTTCATACACATGTTGCAAAAAGAAAATTTGCCAAAAGTACAGGAACATGATTAAAGGCGTAAAGTTCAGGATTGATCTAAACAACAACCAACGGATAATGAAAGAACTGATTAAGAACGACACCCGTTGTTTACGGTCCATCATCAATGATAATAACAGACATGAGGATCATGATTTAAGTTCCTCTATCTCTTCGAGACTTGGAAAAGGCACATTGGTGTAAAATTCAAATTGCCTTCTGAATTTGTTAATCTAAACTCAGAAATTTTGACTCAACTTTATACTGATGAATTGTTCTTCTCAATGGAGGACATAGTGGATGCTATTAAAACCTTGAAGTCCTCGAAAGCTGCAGGACCAGATGGCTTGCCTTCCTGCATACTTAAGGATGATCCGATCTTCTGGGTGGCAATTCTCTATACCAAATTTCTAAACATTATGGAATCAAACTCCATTCCTAAATCATGGCTCAACGCGATCGTTGTCCCTATCTACAAAAGGGGTGACCCAAAAGATCCTGCAAATTTCAGGCCAATTGCCCTAATGGACACATCAGCCAACGTTTTTGCGATCTTGTTATTAAAAAGATGCAAAACTTTATTGATTCAAATAATATTTATTCTAAATTCCAATCTGGGTTTAGGAAGAGTATCGGTACATCCCTTAATGCAATTTTAATATCTCATAGTTTGCTAAATCTAAGATACCTGATACGGGACCGATATATATTGCATCTCTCAACCTAACGATTGCCTTCGATTGTGTAATTAGGGAAGTGCTATGGGCCAAATTACTCCATCTTGGTTTTCCCAAAAGGCTTATACAACTAATTGCTATGCTCCATAACAACACTTCCTTTCAAGTAAGAGTCAATAAAGAAGGGACCCTTACTCCTCCCATTGTCACTGAAACAGGTGTAAAACAAGGTTACAACCTTGCAGCCACCTTATTTAACCTGTATCTATGTGACATGGACATGCTGTGGACTGGATCGGGTATGCTTCCAGGAAGACTAGGGAGCCTTAAAATAGATTGGCTATGTTTCGCTGATGACATTGTTCTATTTGATAGGACTCCTTGGGGACTTCACAATAATTTAAACATCTTTTATGAATATGCCATGAAACATAATCTTGTGGCTAACCCAAAAAAGTCCCAAATTATTATCCTTCATAATAACAAAAAGACTAAATCTTATTTTTTGACTATTGCGGGAGCAAGACTTGAATGATCAAAACTATTAGATACCTTGGTTATCCCTTGGCAGATGTGGATTCATACAAAACATGGGAGGAGTATTTGAAAGTTAAAACACGTCCACTACTACCAATGATGAAGGTTATATATGGGAAATATTGCAAATTCTCAATGTTACCCCTTATTGAATGTTATCTACTAAAGGTGGAACCTATCATTCTTTTCAGTTTGGACATGTGTCTGTTGAATGTAGACACAATTTTGAACAAGATTCAAGGGAACTTGTGGAAATGAACCTTGGGCTTGGCTGCTTCAACGCCTAATTCCATTGTTCGCCATGAATTGGACTTATCTTCATTAGCAGCTAGATGGAATTGGCATCAACTTTCTAGATATGTTAAAATACTGTTGCCTCCAAGAGAATCACCCTTTCAAGATCTAAATGCATTATTGACGGGTGGCTCAGTACACTCTTTGGAACTATTTTTAAAAAAATGGATACAATTCTAGAAATAATTGATGTGTCCATTGAAGACCTAAAAATTGGGCTATTTAGAAACAAACATAAAGTATACGATTGGGATTGGTCTATGACCTTTGACTCAAACAAAAAATACTCTACATATACCGAATATGCATTGAGACCTAGAAAGAGGGGATCTCACCCTTTATATATCACTAAATGTCCTTGTAACAAGGTTAGAAACATTTACCTGAGATTTAAGCTCAACCAGTTTTTCACTTTGGAGCATATGCAAAGGTGGGAAATGGTTAATTCTCTGAAAAGCAGTATAAGCTGTTGATACTCTCTTTGTCAAAAACATAGAATCGATAAAACATCTACTGGTATATTGTCCTCTTTTTGAGGAAGACAGGCGCACGTTCTTGGGTGAATATTGTCCAGCGGAAACAGACATTGCAAGAACTGTATTTTGGGAACGTAGTATGTGTGGGGATAGCATGCGTTTGATTTTGGCTTTATCTCGTTTACTATTTAAAATTGAGGATGTTTCGATGAATAAAAACATGAGCTTAACTTCAGGCAAAAATATGGAAACATAATGAATATTCCATTATTAGGTAGAACTGGTTGTCACGACATTTCTAGTTCTGGTCACAAAAAAATTCTGTATAGTCTATAAATGGTGTCATGCAAAACCCATATGCAATTATCATGATGTAAAACTATGTGTAAAGATTGATAGCATTTTAAGGGAATTTGTTTACACATGTTTGTTTATTTAACATAATGAAATTGTATCGTGAAGAAAACATTTGTTATGTTGTAAAAGTTTATAATTTATATGTAAACTACAAACAACTTTTAAATTAAAAACAAATAACATAAAAACACTAGAATGGTCAGCAGGCCATCGATGTGTCCCTCTTCTCCGTCCAGAGATGGTTCTCCTCAAGTTTAAGGGAGGCAGGGAGGCTGTTCCAGAGGGAGGTCCCAGCCGAAGAAAGAGATCTACCACCAACTTGTTGCTTGGAGAAGCAACTGACCCTGAGGGAGTTGGAGGTGGATAAGCGAAGAGCTTGAGAAGGAAGATATTTAGGAAAAGAGAGTTGAAGATATTGAGGCCCCAGGCCCCAAAAGGCCTTGTGGACGATGCAGAGGGTTTTAAACTTAATCCTCTCAGCCACTGGGTATTACAATGCGTCCAATATGAGACAGAACAATTATGCAGTTCACTAACCTGGGCAGCGGGCGGACTCCGTACCAGCAACAAGGCAGATAGTGAAGGCTTCCCGGGAAACCCTGCTCCCTCCCAGCCGTTAGCTTCAGCTGAGGAGGAACCACAGTCCCCAGGGAAAACCCTCCGGGGAAGAAAAACCCTGTGTTGTAATGACAGGATACTGTAGACCTTCAGGATGAATCAGCCAGCTTCCCTTCAAAAGATCCGGTGCAGACGAAGCTGGTCCTGGACGGAAGAAAGGAGAGGTAAGTTTTCTCCACTTTCGATCGTCTGTTGATGATACGAATAGCTATGTTAACTTACTCCGGGTATGGAGTTGAGAGATTCGAGAAGTCTGTGTAAAGTCTTCGAGAAGGGGGTGAGTCCTACGAGGAAAGAGAGAGAGTTTCCGGAAACCCGAAGCGGATGTTAGTATTTGAGCTAAGAATGGGGAGAGGATTGAAGGGAACTATAAACCCTCAAGACTCACTCTTTAGGTTGGAAGCGGACCTTAGGGGAGAGGAGGTGAGCGGACGGAGTACGGAAAATGGCCTAATGGAGGAAAGGGCAGAGAGCACAGTTAGTTAGATACAGAAAACTATAGATAGGAGGACGGAACATGAAACAGATTCCCTAGGAACGAACTTACGAAGCGCCGATCTGGAGAGTAGCGACGCATTTGCTTAACTTCCTGGTCGGGTTATATGGAGTCACATGATCGTCGCGGCGTGAAGGAAAACAACGTGCAACCTCTGCAGCGGGAGCTTCACAATCAGATTCAGAGGCGTCCGCCATCTTGGGTGAGTAGGAATGCATTGTGTTGTACACCCGATGCTGTCGCCAAAGCGACCACCGGTGCAAAGGTGTAACAGTATGCCCCCTCCTACGAGGCGCATAACCCGGCTTCCCGGGGTGCCGCCTGAAAAACCGTCGAACCAACGAGGGAGCATGAACCCCCGATGCCAATTCCCAAGTCCGTTCGGCAGGAGAATAGCCCTTCCAGTCCACAAGAAATTGCAACCGGCCTCTGTGATATCTGGAATCGCAAATTTCTGCCACTTCATACTCTGGTCCCGTATCAGTCATCATCGGAGGAGGACGAACTGCAGGGGTGCGTTGAAATCTATCCTTCACGGATAGTTTGATCTGGGAGACGTGAAAGACCGGATGAAGACGGGCCCAGGAAGGAGGCAGCGCTAGTCGGACTGCCACCGGACCGACAAAAGATTTCACTTTAAATGGTCCAAAATATCTGGGCGACAGCTTGGACGGCACCAGATGTCTCGGGAGGAACCGGGCTGATAACCAGACCGCATCCCCGACTTGAAGGGATGGCAGATCTAGTCGACGGCGATTAGCTGCCCTCTTGGCTCGATCTTGGGCGGCCTGCAGAGCTATTCGAGCGAGCTGTTGACCCTTCTGAATACCATCGACTAGACTGTCTATTCCAGGACAATTGGCGGAGGACTTAGAGATGGACGGTTCAAAGGATGGATGAAAACCATAGGAACAGTAAAAAGGACTGGTCTTTAGAGCCGAATGACTGGCATTATTGTATGCATATTCAGCCAAGGGTAGGAGATCTCCCCAATCATCCTGTGCCGCAGAAACAAAACAGCGCAAATATGTCTCTAGTGTTTGGTTTAGGCGCTCAGTCTGTCCATTTGTTTGGGGATGATATCCTGAGCTAAGGGCTCTATTGATTCCCAATGATTGACAAATACCCTTCCAAAATTGCGAGATATATTGGGGACCCCGATCAGACACAATAGTGTTAGGAAGACCGTGTCTAGAGAATATTTCTGAAACAAATATCTTTGACATAAGAGCAGCCCCAGGGAGTTTTTGCAGAGGGATGAAATGGGCCATCTTCGTGAAATAGTCAATAGTCACCATAACGGTGGTGTAACCCGAGGACAACGGAAGGTCGACAATGAAGTCAGTGGAAATGACTTGCCAGGGCTTGTCCGGAATTGGCATACAGGTGAGTAAACCAAAAGGTGGATACCTGGGAGTCTTAGACTGTAGACAAACCGTGCATGCTGATACATAATCTTGGACATCCTTGGTTATCCCTGGCCACCAAAAATGACGAGTAGTCAGCTCAAGGGTGTTTTGATATCCTCGATGCCCGGCTGCCTTGGAGTCATGACACATGAACAGGACTTCTTTCTGAAGTGTCGGGGTCGGAATAAATACCTGATCCTTAAAAAAGTAGTATCCCTTCTCCTGAGTCAGCGAATGAGTCTCTTGTAAGTTCCTGCAGATTGGATCTAGACGTGCCGTTTCCTGTCTGACAATATGTAGAAAATCAGTCACTGTTGCCAGAAATGTAGCTTTAGGAAAGAAAGGCTCAGAATGGAACTTTTTGATAGGAGGATCCTTTCTTGAAAGCGCATCTGCTCGGAGGTTTTGATTCCCGGGAAGGAAAGTAAATTCTATCCGAAACGGTAGAAAAAAATGAGCCCAGCGAGCTTGTCGACTGTTTGTGGTATGGGCTTGTTGCAATACTTTGAGGTTGTGATGGTCGGTTCGAACCTCGACCGGGTAGGCCGAGCCCAGCAATAGATGTCTCCACTCCTCAAAGGCTCGCTTGATTGCCAGCAATTCTTTATCAAGGACTGAATAATTTATTTCCGAGGAGGAGAAGGTCTTGGAGAGATAAGCAACTGGTCCTTCTACTCCTGACTCGTCCTTTTGCAAAAGAATTGCTCCTAGAGCATGATGAGACGCATCAGTCTCGACAATGAATGGTCGAGACTGGTCTGGGGTGAGCAAAACGGAAGCAGACGTGAAAAGATTCTTTAGTTCCGAAAAGGCTTTCTGCGCAGGGTCATCCCAAACGAAAGTCTTCCCCTTCTTCAGAAGACTGGTAATGGGAAGCACGGTCTCGGAGAATCCTGGGATGAATTTTCTATAAAAATTAGCGAACCCCAAAAATCGTTGGATCTCTTTGACGTTCGAAGGGGAAGGCCAATCTAATATAGCCGAGATCTTCCGAGGGTCCATAGAAATCCCCTGGGCAGACAGCACGAACCCAAGATACGTCACTTGGTTCCTGTGGAACTCGCATTTTGCCAGTTTGCAATACAGCTGGTTGGCCTTAAGTCGGTCTAATACCAAATTGACATGTCGGATGTGTTCCTCTATTTTCTGTGAAAAGACTAGAATATCATCCAAATAGACGATTACATAGTGAAGGAGTACATCGGCGAATAGATGGTCCATAAAGCGCTGAAAAACAGCGGGAGCATTAGCCAACCCAAACGGCATCACCCTATATTCGTAGTGACCGAATGGGGTCCGAAAGGCAGTCTTCCACTCGTCGCCAGGGGCGATGCGAATCAAGTGATATGCCCCTCGTAAATCCAACTTGGTATAGAGCGAAGCCCCTTGAACGGCTTCCAGAATGTCTGGGATAAGCGGCATTGGATACTTATCCGGGATGGTGACCTTATTGAGCCCTCGGTAGTCTATGCATGGCCGTAGTTCCTCTGTATCCCTTTTGGGAATAAAGAATAACGAAGCACCGGCGGGTGATTTGGACTCAGTTATAAGACCGTTTTGAAGATTAGTCTGAAGGTAGTCTTTGAGAGCCTTTTTCTCCGGTTGGGATAAGATGTACATTCGGCCAAAAGGTATCGGTTGATCAGGGAACAAATCTAAATGACAGTCATCCCGACGGTGAGGAGGTAATGTAGGGTATTCTGGCTGAGAAAATATGGACTGAAATTGTTGATGACACCTCGGGATCTGACTGCCCATCCCAATCGAGGAGCCTTCGGTTGGTACTACCATCATGGAAGGTGCTTGAATGCCAACAGATGATTGAGTAAGACAATGGGAAACACAATATTCGGAACCTAGAAACAAAGTTCCTGCCTTCCAGTTTATAAAAGGATTATGGGTTCGCAGCCACGGTAAGCCCAAAATAATGGGAAAATGAGCAGTTTTTATCAGGTCAAAAACTAACGTCTCCTGGTGGGTTGAAATTAGGCATGTAAGAGGAGTAGTCTGTTCTCGAATGGGTCCAGAACTAAGGGGACAACCATCCACCCCCTGAATGGGTGTTATACACGTCTTGGCGGATCTAATGATTCCATGCTTCGCAGCCCATTGGTCATCAATAAAGTTGCCAGCTGCTCCGCAATCGATCAATGCCGGAACCCCACGTAGCTCTAAGTCTGGTAATTTCAAGATCAGGGGAAGTACTAACATAGTGTGTTCCGTAATGTCCTCTTTAAGAGAAGTACCAAGTCTCTTTGGGGAACTCCTTTCAGGACCTCCTGCCGTGGTTCCCCTTACGACAGGGTCTTGGCGTTTCCCCGCATCGGATTCCTTGTCCGACGAGGAGGGACGACGGGACAATCCTTCAGCATGTGAGATGAAGCCCCACAGTACATACATAGGCCCTGACTCATCCGTCTTTCTCTTTCGCCCTCTGACAAAGGGCCTCTGGCCACTCCTATTTGCATGGGTTCGTCGGGTTTCTGGGATCGAGAAACCGGGGAAGGAGAACTGGAGAATAGTTGAGAGGGTTTCCCTCTCTTCTTCTCATGGAAGCGTTCATGGAGACGGTAATCAATCTGCATGGTGAGCGCAATCATCTCGGCTAAATTGGCGGGACGAGGAACCTTCGAGACTTCATCTTTCAGTTCCTCGGAAAGACCTCTGCGAAACAGCGTGAGGAGACCGTCATCCGGCCACCCTGTTTCAGCTGATAGCTGTTTAAATTGAGTCACGTAACTCATAAGATCTTTATTTCCCTGTTTTAAATCTAGCAGTTTCTCCTGAGTAGAGACTGAAATTTCCTGCCTACTAAACATAGACCGCAAACTGTTAGTAAAGGCTGGGTATGAGTCTAGAATGGCATTTTCTGAGGTGACTAAGGGTGTCGCCCAGGCCAATGCAGGGCCTGCCAAGTGGGATATCAGATAACCTACTTTGTCCTTATCAGAAGGGAAAAAACGTGCTTTGAAGGTAAACTGAACCAGGCAACTATCCAGGAACTCCTTGAGTTTGTGCGGGTTTCCGTCATACTTATCGGTATGCAAGGCATAAGGAGGAGTTTCTGAAAACGCTCGAGCGACCTGTTGTCTTAACTGAGCATTGTCTTGTTTTAGGGATTGCATCTCCAGAGACATAGACTGCATAGCAGCCATCAATTGTTGCATTTGTTGCTCCATCGGAGTCCACCGTCTGCACAAGAGCCTGTGATAGGATATTTCCTTATATTTGGGCGTCGCTAACTATTACAATGCGTCCAATATGAGACAGAACAATTATGCAGTTCACTAACCTGGGCAGCGGGCGGACTCCGTACCAGCAACAAGGCAGATAGTGAAGGCTTCCCGGGAAACCCTGCTCCCTCCCAGCCGTTAGCTTCAGCTGAGGAGGAACCACAGTCCCCAGGGAAAACCCTCCGGGGAAGAAAAACCCTGTGTTGTAATGACAGGATACTGTAGACCTTCAGGATGAATCAGCCAGCTTCCCTTCAAAAGATCCGGTGCAGACGAAGCTGGTCCTGGACGGAAGAAAGGAGAGGTAAGTTTTCTCCACTTTCGATCGTCTGTTGATGATACGAATAGCTATGTTAACTTACTCCGGGTATGGAGTTGAGAGATTCGAGAAGTCTGTGTAAAGTCTTCGAGAAGGGGGTGAGTCCTACGAGGAAAGAGAGAGAGTTTCCGGAAACCCGAAGCGGATGTTAGTATTTGAGCTAAGAATGGGGAGAGGATTGAAGGGAACTATAAACCCTCAAGACTCACTCTTTAGGTTGGAAGCGGACCTTAGGGGAGAGGAGGTGAGCGGACGGAGTACGGAAAATGGCCTAATGGAGGAAAGGGCAGAGAGCACAGTTAGTTAGATACAGAAAACTATAGATAGGAGGACGGAACATGAAACAGATTCCCTAGGAACGAACTTACGAAGCGCCGATCTGGAGAGTAGCGACGCATTTGCTTAACTTCCTGGTCGGGTTATATGGAGTCACATGATCGTCGCGGCGTGAAGGAAAACAACGTGCAACCTCTGCAGCGGGAGCTTCACAATCAGATTCAGAGGCGTCCGCCATCTTGGGTGAGTAGGAATGCATTGTGTTGTACACCCGATGCTGTCGCCAAAGCGACCACCGGTGCAAAGGTGTAACACTGGGAGCCAGTGCAGAGATTTCAGTCCGGGAGAGATACGATCCCTGGGTTTGAGGCCAATGACAAGTCTCGCAGTCCTGTTCTAGATAAGTTGCAGAGGGCGGAGAGTAGAAGCAGGCAGATTTAAAAAGAGGCTGTTGCAATAGTCCAGCCTAGAGAAAACCAGAGCTCTGGAGACAGTGAGCTTCTTGGGGAAGGAGAGGAAAGGTTGTTCCCTGGTAGTGTGACTTCTTAATGGCATCAGAGATGTGAGGAGAGAAGGAGAGGGTGGAGTCGAAGATGACCCCGAGGTTTTTAGCCTCAAAGGTGGGGGCAGGAGGAGGGCCAAGAGAGGCCGGCCAGAGAGCTATAGGGAAGAGGAGAGCGGGTATGCCGATGAGGAGAATCTCAGTTTTGCTGGCATTAAGGCAGAGGTTATTGGCGGCACACCACTCCTGATTGCAGACAGACAGTCAGAGGTGAGGGAAGGGGAGGAGGAGGCTGACGGTAGCCTGAAAATGAGCTGGGTGTCATCTGCATAGCACTGAAAGTTGGGGCAGGGAGTGGCGATGCGGTGGGCAAGGAGTGCCAGGTATTGGTTAAAAAGCCAGGGAGAGAGGTTAGACCCCCGAGGAACACCATAGGTTGAGTAAAAGACAGCGGAGAGGAAGGACCCAAGTTGGACCTGGGAGGGTCGGTCAGAGAGGAAAGAGATCAGCCACACCAGAGCCTGACCAGTGATACCCAGGTTATCACAGAGACGGTTGAGCAGGATGGCATGGTTGACAGTATGAAAGGCAGAAGAGAGATCAAGCAAGGGGGGTTGGAGTCGAGGTTGGAGAGCAGGTCTTCACAGATGTTAAGGAGAGCAGTTTCCGTGCTTCTGGCAGCTCTGAAGCCAGACTGATAGTCATGAAGACAACCAACAGATTCAGTGTGGAGATTCAGCTGGGCGATAGCCAGTTTCTCCAGGAGCTTGCCCAGGAAGGGAGTGATAGATATTGGGCGATAGTTAGCCGGGCAGGAGGGGTCGGCAGAGGGTTTCTTAAGAAGAGGGTGCACAAGGGAGTGCTTAAGTGGGGATGGGAAGACTCCAGTGGCCAAGGAGTGATTGCAGAAATCAGCCAGGGCAGGAGCCAGGGTGTCGATGTGGTCATTGATGGTTTTGGAGGAAAAGGGGAGAACCTGTTTCGATGAGACTTTCATAGATCGGACTTGTCTAGAAACGTTGTCTGTGGAAAACAGGGGAAAAGCAGAGAAGGAGGGAGGAGGTGTGGCTGCAGAAGGGCCAGAGGAGGGGCAGGGAGTAGGGGGGCAAAGGGGAGAGGAAGAGAGTGAGGCCAGGATGTCCTGAGTTTTAAAGATGAAGTGAGAAGCCAGTGCCATGCAGAGGGCATGGGAAGGGACAGGAGAGGTAGAGACTGCGGCAGGATTGGCCAGTTCCTTGCAGATTTTTAAGAGTTCGGCTGAGTTGTTAGAAGCCGCAGAGACGCAGGCTTAGATATGAGCTCTCTTCTTTGTTAGGACAGAGAGACGGTATTGCCTTTGGAGCAGGCGGCAGGCAAGTTTGTCAGAGGATGTACATGAAGCGCGCCATTTCCTCTCGGCCACCCTGCACTTGCGTTTCAGGGTGACAAGGTCTGAGTCGTACCAGGAGTTACACTTGGCTGTGAGCTTCAGGTGGATTCTCATGACAGGGGCAAGGATATCAAGAGTATCAGATATAGCAGAGTGGAGAGAAGAGAGGGCTGTGTCAGGGTGACAGTCAGCAAAGGGGGACGGGGGGTGAGAAGGTGGTGCCGAAAGCCTCAGCTGACACTCGCTTCATGGGTCGGATGACCGAGAAGGTGGGTGGCAGTGATGGAAATGGCTTGGCCTGAGGGGTAGGTAGGGTGAGGTGCGAGGAGAGGAGAACGTGATCACTCCAGGAGAGAGGAGTGGTGAGAGAGATAGAAAGCGGAAGGTCAGAGGTGATCAGAACATCCAGAGTGTGCCCTGCAGAGTTAGTTGGGCCAGAGGGGAGAATAGTGAGTGAGAGAGAGTCACAGAAGTTGTGAAAGAGTCCAGAGGGAGGACAGTAGGCATCCAGGTGGATGATGAAGTCTCCAAGAAGGAGGAGTTGAGTGGTGGAGGCCAGGAGTGAGGAGGAGAGGTCCGCCCACTCGGAGAGGAAGGAGGAGATCTGACCAGGCGGTCAATAGTAAGGGAATGGCCAGGGGAGAGAGAGAGCCTGCAGACGAGGCATTAGAAAGAGGAGTAGTCCTGCGTAGGAATGACAGAGGCAGGAATCCACTCGTGGAAGATCAGGGCTACACCCCCACCAGAGTGGTTGGACTTGGGTGCGGACAGGATCTTCTAGCCGTCAGGTGGGAGTGTGTCAAAGCTTGTGACAGAGATGGCCATGAACCAAGTCTCAGTGAGACTGAGGACATCAAGGTCCAATTCTTCCAGAAGGCAGCAGATATCAGAGGAGTGTTTGACAGCAGAGCGAGAATTAAGAGTGGCAATATGGAGAAGGTTAAAAAATGAAAAGAGAGAGGAGGGCACCACTTGTAAATTTAGTCTTTAAGTGATTGCATAAAATGATGAAAAAATACAGAAGTGTATTTTAAAATATTTTCGCCTGGAGCTGCCAGTCCATAAACGGTCCTGTAGCACTAGGACTTATTCAAACACATAATCTCCAAGAAACAAAGTGACTCCACTTTGTTAGGAACAGCGCTTCACAGTTAGCCCCAATTAGGTTGCTAATACTTAGTCTACTACAGAATATATCAGAATGTTAATCAAAAGAAATTCAGAAAGTCTTAAGTTTCATAGCAGGAAATGTTTAATGCACATTCCTGAAGTGTCTACTAGTAAAGTTTGTCTTCGTAAATCACACAATGAGTGTTCATCTAAGATTGCCCATAATACTCTGGTGCCAATGCATTTCGGATAAAACCTTCATCAGGACGGTATTATAGAAAGAAATGATATCACATGACTGTTATAGTAACAACGTTCACAGAATGCATCACAATACACACATAGCAGTCATTATCAAAAATATTTACAAAAGCACATACCGATCCGTGAACCACATCCGTTTTGATAGATTGTGGAGAGAATGAAACAAAAAAGCATTCCAATTAGTTAACTGTAGTGATTGTGCATGTTCTGTCTACGTATCAGCCATAAAGGCAAGTCATACCTTAGTGCCTTTCCTAACAAAGTGGAGTCACTTTGTTTCTTGGAGATTATGAATATGGAGAAGATTGCCATCCTTGAAGGACATCTGGGGAGGGGTACAGATCAGAGGTATTCCCTGCGGATGTGTAGAAGAAGCCAGAGAAGGAGCAGAGAGGGAAAGGGAAGGCACGTTTGCCACGGAGGAAGGAGAAGGGGGAGGTGAGGTAGTCACGGAGAAGGGATAGGGGACAGTAGGAGAAGAAAGAAAGTTGATTAGGCGTGGGAAGCGTGTATCAAAGTCGTGAAGGTTGGCCTGAGGGCCTTGGACCAAGACAGTCCCATTGGAGTAAACATTAATGATGACCTTAGAGGAGTAGAAGGAGGCCAGGAGGCCATCCCGCCGGGTGCCACCATTAATGGGAGAAGAAGAGAAAGGAGAGAGCACAGAGACCATATGATGGGTCCATAGGTCTGGCAAAGGTACAGCAAAGAGGATGTTGGTGAGAGTTTCCTTGGAGACCAGGATGTCCTTTTTAAACTTCTTCCTACCAGATTTAGTGAGGAGAGCAGGATAGTCAATAGAGAAGCAATTAGAAAAGATAAGAGATACAGAGAGCACCATAGAGTAGATGGGAGAGGAGAGAGGTGGAAGGGAGAGGGGGAGACACTAGTGAGGACACTAGCATAGGCGGACAAGACAGCAGGAGGCAAGTAGTTGAGCAATAGGACAAGATGAGACGACGACACTCAGGTTTAAAGAGCTCACACAAAGCACATTATTGTTAAGATAGGTGAGAAGACACACCTAAGTTTGAGAATCCTGAATGAGGGGAGAAAAGGGCCTAGTTTTCACAGAGCAAATATTTTTAAATACTGGTACAGTGCATTTTATAACAGCACATGGAAAAACACACCTAAGTTTGAGATTACTGAATGGGGGAGAAAAGGCCTAGTTATCACGAAGCAATTAGTGGTACTCAGTAGTTACAATTAGAACAGCCGGTGGAGTGAACTACCTACAGGTGTAGGGGGGGCAGGGCAGTAGGAAGTAAGGTGACTGGCAGCTGGCATTCCCTGCGGACACCTGCAGACACTGACAGGGAGCTGCCCTTTGCCTAGGTCCCATGGAAATCCAACCTTTAGCCAGGATGCAGATAAGGTCTTTCATTTTAGCTATATGGGTTTCTGTGCACCTGCGCTTGAACAGTCCCAGTAAGCCTGCTTCGGGTGGCCATTCATGCATGTTTATTTCCACCAGCTGGAATCTGTCTGCTATGCCGTGCCAGAACCTGTCAACCACCGGTCACTGCCAGAACAATTGTAGTTTGTCTGCCCTATCGAACTTGCACCTTGGACATGTCTGTTTCCCTGCTCCCAGGAATTGTGAGATGGCGTGCAGTGTCATATATACTCTGTGGGTGACCTGCAACTGTGTTAGCTTAAATCTGGCGTTTCTCGACACTCTCCTCGTGTATAGCATTACTCTAGCCCACTCCTCTTCTGTAAAGGTGCGCCCACCGTCTCTTTTCCACTTGGCCCTTACTCGAAACTCTGGTTGACCCAATGCATCCAGTATTAATTCATAGAGCCTGGAGATAACATGTCCGCCCTCCACCAAGTTATACATTGTGTCCAGCATAGTGTCTCCCTCTATTCCCGTCTTAACTTCCAGCCATCTGCTCGCTACCAACCTTGGTCACCCTGTGGTATGTCAAGAACTACCCTCCCGTGATACCATACTGCTCTGTCAAGTCAGGCAGGCTCCGTAATACCCCATCGTGTTTCAGGTCTCCCAGCGTGATTATCCTGCATGGTTCCCAGTATTGTCTAATAATGTGGGCCTCTTCTCCCATCCTGCCACAGACCGCGGCAAGGGGTATATTTTCGGAACACGGGTCCTGTCGTCCCACTAGTTTCAACATTCTGTGCTACTTTGTTCGTCCAAATGTGACCAACCCCGGCACCTCTCCAGGCCTACCCGCCTCTACCCATATGTGATGCTGGAAATGCATCAGAGGGACAGGGCCTCTGTATCCTTGTCCTTTACTGAATTTTATCGTGTGTTCTGACGTGCTTTCCACGCAGGGGTTCATGTGGGACTCCTGGCGGTGCAGCTCTCTCCTTTGGTTTTGGTGAACACACCCATGGGATACCCTTATGGCAACCATGGGTAGGGGTACAACCCTGTGCCCCTAGTGTATGTTTTTGGGCACCTGTGTGTGACCCACAAAGCAGGGTAAGGGCTGGTGGCAGCTCCGTGCTGAATTGACTGGTGCCCTGAGCGTCCTCCATTTTGGGATGCCCAGGCCCTGTCATTGGAATCGGTAGATTCCTGATGGAGACAAAATGGTACCCATGGCCTCTTGCCTTCCATTGCCTGTTACCTTGATCTTCCCGAATTTCTGGGAAGCCCTGACTCTGTCCCTTCCCCCTGACTGGCTGTTGGGTGGAAGTTCCATATATCGTAGTGTGGGGAAGTGCTTACCAGACTGGCTGGAGCCTTCCCAACGACCGTATGTTGTGGGTATGCCTGTGGGTGGGACCTGGGTGAATGGAGTGTGTGACGAATACGCATTCTGTGTTGTGGGTGTCTACTATCTGGTGTTTGACACAATGACTGAGACAGCCCTTTCCCGAAACCGGTATGAATGCAGTGTGGAGTGTTGAATGGCTCGGTACTTGTCCCAATACACATAACTTGTTGTGAGTGTCTGGAAAGAAGTGAATGGCCTGAATGCACTGTGTGCCTGATTGGCTGCCTGCCTGCCTGCCTGCCTGAATGCCATTAGTCGTGATTGGATGCTTGAGTATGACCCAGCGGAATGAATGGGAGATCAACAGTATATCTGGAGACCTCTCACTGCTAGGAATCGTGTTCAGAAGCTGAAGTCCACTACAACGAGTAACTGGAGTAACTGAAGCTTAACCTTGAAGCCCTGCTGGAAGAGAAAAATTGCTGTTGCTCTCCTTCACAATCTGAAAGCTGCTGTGCCTCCAAGGACTGACCCAGAGAGGACCTGGTAAGGCGCCCTCTTCCCGAGCTATGAGGGACCATTGTGCACCAGTAGATCTTTGCCAAAGCTCCCTGGTAGACAGACCTTCGACAGGCTGCCGACCCGAGACGGGGACCACCGCGGAATGACAAAGAGAAGCGCCCGTACTGTTGTCTGCCACTGTTGATGACCGCCGTCACCGACTGGAGCCGCCATGCTCCCGTTTGCCTAAGAACTTCATTTAATCAAAGGACGCTCTCGTCCGCATCGTCGCCGCTGTATCCTGCTGGGGAAGGCCTGTTACGCTCACCTGGCTCCCACAGAGGCATCGATCTGAACTGGACAGCTGCGGTCTCCACCAATGTGACGCGTAGGGCCGAGATGACGGACTGGACTGGCCCACCTAGCTTCGTTTGCTTGGCCTGTAGGAATATTCTTCTGCAAATGGAGAAAGGGAATTAATCACCCGTGGAGTTGAGTGTAAATACTCCCCACCCCCTGCTGTTCTCCCCACGGATCATCTTTGATGTCCCCTCTTATAGTCTCACCTGATGGTTTGAAAAGATGAGCTCTCCATCCTGCATTGAGCGCAGGGGCGCGTTGATAACCAGTTCCTTCACTGGCTCGAAGGAATTGGCGAGTTCCAGAACAATATTGACTCCGAAAAGTATGTAGTTCGTAAGAGTTCAAATGCCACACTTTCACTCTTGTCCGATTCCTTGCAGATTGCAGCTTGACCCTAGTGAAGAGTTCCTTGTGGCAACCGGTAATATTCTGGTAAGGATTTGTATTTCCAACACAGTTCGATAAATAATGTCAATATGTAACCTGTTGCTTTCTCCCTTATTCAGGCACTGAGAGAAAGTATGCAGTCTCGGGGAATAATACCTTTGGCGGTAAAATCAGGTAAGTATAATGTCGTAAGGAGGGTTCCCCTTGATAGTCCCTTTGTTTCACCTTGCTGTCCTTTTGTTTCCCCTTAGGGGCCGGCGTTCGGCGAAGATGCAGTGGAAGCTGCGCCGACCCGTGAAGAGGAATTGTACCCCTGGTGGTAAAATCAGGTAAGTCTATGGGAGGGTTACTAATATTCCTCTGTGTATTCCCTTGGCTCACCTTGCTGTTCTTGTCTACTCCTTAGGTGCTGGAATGCGGCGGGAACATGCAGGACGATGCAGTGGAATGTGAAGATGCTGTGAAGGCCGGTGAGTTCAGCGCGGCGCTGCAGCAGGCGAGGCGACGCGCATAAAATAACTTCTTTCTTCCAGCTCGAAGGTGCGATGGATCGGGAATTCAGGTAAGGATTAAAGGTATTGCTCTTATTCTAACCTTTTCTCCTTCTTTCTCCCTTTTTCTAGGAGCTCCAAACTCGTGGCGGGCGTGGCAGAAGGCTGGATGCAGACTTGCAGGCACGGTGAGCGTTACACTGCTGGATGCAGAATAACACGAAGCATGTGCTACTCTTTGGGCGTGGTTTAAATAGCCTCTAAAGTAGTCCCAGGTAAGTATTCTTCCCCAGCCCCGCCCGAGTAAAAAATAGTCCTTAGGTAAAATAGTCCCTTCCAAGCCTCATTTGGCTTGGAGCTCTTGCAGCATGGTCTGCATCAGGTAAACTTGCAGCATGGTCTGCATCAAGTAAGTTCTGACTCTCCATATGAGCCTGGCGCCATAGGCCATAGTAGGGGTTTTTGGGCAGTTACCAGACATTTGGTCGAAAAAATTTGGTCGACTAGACAAATGGTCAAACCAATTTGGTGGAAAGCCAAATGGTCGAATTATTATTTTTTTTATTTTCACCCCTTTTTTTTGTTTGATGGGGGGTCCCCCCAACCCTCCCAACCCCCTTTTTTTTCTAAAAAACCCTTTTTTCCCTAAACGAAAACCTAAAAAATGCATATATAAATTAAAAAAAAAATTCGACCATTTGGTTTTCGACCAAATTACGTCAACCATTTGTCTTTCGACCAATTTACAGTCGACCACTTGTCTGGACATCTTTTTGGGCTTGCCCAAAATAACTTGATGCCTGCTTCCGGGGTTGCTGGACCTGGTCTGGATCCCGGGGGGTAGGCATCATGACAAGGCCTGACCGGCGACGCGCCGAGGAGCATCCACCGGTGGGTTTCCTGCCACCCAAAGACTACAGAGACGCCGACGACTCGACGCCCTTGCTGGGCCACAGTTCTTCAAACTCTTTGCGGTCCAGAACTATCGACACCGAGGTGCCCCGCACGCCTCTTCCTTGCAGGACGTTTAGGCTTCCCCGTCAACGAGCACCGCTAGGAACAAAGCTGCCACTTCACTGTCGTAGCTAACCCTGTTCTCCGTCAGACGTTCGACGACCCGTGATTCCTGCCTTAAAGGGAGGGCACTCAAGAAGGGCCGTCGATTCCCCGACAAAGAACGCTACAAGGCCAGGTACTTTGGGGTTGCAGAACTATTGGGAAGTCTCTTGTGAACAATATATAGACTGGGCTTGTATCTTCATTCTACAGGTTGCCCAGGTGGGGGGATCTCCACACAAAGATGTGTTTAACGGTAGTGACCAGTATTTCTGCCAATTGTTCTTATCAACTGCTTTCCTCTTTTCTCTACTGTTGGTTTCCTTACGACTTGATTTGTGTGCCATTTTAACCGTACAGTTGATGCACTTTAACGAGATCTAATAGTAATTGTGGTACCACGTAGACCTGTATATTTGCCATTATAGACAACTGAGTACACAGTGCGTTATCGTGATATTGTATATACCTTTGAATATTAATAATATAAAGAATGTGTTTTACCGATATAGTGTGCGGACATTCCTTTGTGGGTGCTTGGGGACTACACTGTACTTAAGAACCAGCCTGCATCTCCTCCTGAGAACTAGGCTTTGATTGCTCGTCCATTGCTACCACAATAGAGAATCTCGGCTGGGGTCCTCTGTGCCTCTCCTCTACCATATAGAGAGCAGAAGTACAGACACCCCCCCCCCCGGCATCTTTACACCATAGCACTTCCTTTAAGTAGTACGGCCGGAGCCCTTCCCCAAGTAGCCTTGTATTTAGCAACCCTTCACCCGCCAGCCAATCTGTGACGAACTGCAGCTGTCCAGCTAGGTAGTATGCCTCAAAGTATAGTGCCCAGATCCCTGCATCTTTATAGTCCCTGTGCAGCACGTCCAGTGAAATTCAGCACCTTTTGCCTCCCCAAATAAACCCCTGCACTGTTGAATCAGTTTGCGAGAAAAAAACTCTAGGGATCTCGTAGGGTACATTTACAAAGCGATACAATAGGCGTAGTAACACCACCATTTTAAGGTGCGTCAACCCGCTCATCACGGACAGTGGGAGTTTCTGCAGTGTAGTAACCCAGGGTTGTCTTTAAGACTGCCCTCTGACTCCATTTCGCTGGGGCTGACTACTGTCCCCCAGAGAAAGGTAAAGTTGCCATTTACTTTACCCAGTCACTTTTTACACAGACCCAGTACACCCCATCTTACTTGGAGTACTGGAAAGGGCTAATCTGTACCCCTTTTCTGTCTGTACCTCCCTGAGCATTGTTTCGCTCTTTTAACATTTAGACTTGGTTGGTGGCAGTGGTATCTACCCTAACTTTTCTACCGCAATTATATTAGATAAACATGGTAATGCTTTTGGCTATTTTAGCAGCCTCAAGCATAAACCCGCTTGACCAAATCATCTTTCTTTTGGCTCCGGTTGGGTTTATTCGCCATTTCTTTTTGTTAAAGTCCTTCTTGTGTTTTACTTTGCGCGGCAAACTAGGTTCGCCTTCTTTGTTCACCGTCTTTTGACGGGCTTCTGCAGAGAAGCCCTCCTTTTGGCGCCTGGGTGTCCAGGTAGACTGTATGTGGGGAAGGGGTGTAGTCACCCCCTGCACAGGGTATCCTAGGAAACCCAAGTCGCACTTTGCCATGATTGGCTGAGGTGGTTGTCCCGGCTGGACAACCCCCCTGCTGCGTGATTGACAGCCGGGCTGTCTGAATGGGGGTTTTGCGCATAAAAGGCAGGTCTCTTGGGCTAGAAGTCAGAGTCGCCACTGGAATTACAAGGAACCGAAGAGAAGTGGAGAGAACGACGGCTGCTACAACTACCCTGTCCCGGTGAAGCCCTGCTGCAGTCCTGAGCTATCTACCCTTCAACGACTAAGAGAAGATCCAGTCTGGAGTCTTCTTCCCGTGAGCCTGGTGGGGATAACCAGCTCATCTTCTTCAGCCAGAGGTCACCTTCGTGTCGAAATCGCTGCACACTGCTGTAGTGGTCCGGATAGCCACCTGACGAGCCTCTCCTGTTTTTAAGGAGCGCACTTTTTATTCGTGTCGCTGCTGCCGGCTTCATCCCTGTGTGGTGCAGACTCCCTTCAGACAACCTCCTTCACAACGAAGCTCCGGGAATCGTGGGTCTGTGGGAAACCAACAGGAACAACTGCCAGGGCACCAGCTGCACCATTGGAATAAGGTACTGTGTTCTGCTTGAGGAAACTGGGTGAATCCCTTTTCTTCTTCTTCAAGGCTTGCCCTTGTCTTCCCTCCTTCTTATAACCTTTGCTTCCGAACATTGACAATATCAAAGTACTCTTGGCTAATGCTGAGTCGTGAACTGTCTAATGGTGTGATCTTCGACAACAGGTCTCTGTGTCACTTAAACCTGGCTCCGGCCCTTTGACTTTTGAACTCCTTCCGAGTGTTTCCCAATTCTGTCTGCCTAACATAAATATTGCCTGTGATTTTTGCCTCCAACTCCCTCTGGGTATCTCAAGTGCTAAGTGTGTTTTTGCCCCGGTAGCTTTTCATGTCACGGATACGCGTTTATTTAGTAGACCGAACTCTCAAAAAGTGATTGCAACCGTATCCGCGGTATCGTGTTTTGTTCATAACACCGGTTCATTCAAACACAGGGTACTTACCTTGAGACATACTGTACAAAGTGAATTGGTTAGTTGTAGTATATTTAACGTGTGGTTTTGTTTAAAGTTTAATAGAAGTGTTGTGTTTATAACTAATGGTTTAAAAATAAATGTACTTATATTTTTCTACCTGAAACCTTGAGTCAGTGTTTGCTTGAGTCACAGTAACTGTGGTCCCTTTGTGTAATCTCTGCTACTGCTCATATACTCTTGAGATACGCATGGCTGCTCCGCCACTGCTACCACTATGACATAGTAGTACAGGCTTGTACCAAAGGTAAACTTGTATTGCCACCTGTGGTCTTAATTGTGTGTAGTGGTCCCTAAGGGCACTGCACAGGATTCTGCCTAACATCCAGAGATCGGAATCCATGCCTCGAATTCCAGTGAGTCTGGGGCCCAATGTCTGTGCAGATTGAATATTTAGGGGCACAGATGGAGCCTGACCCGGGGAAACAGAAACACACAGACCGCCATCTCTCCATGCACCTATAGGGACTGGCAAGCTTTTGTTCCCTCAAGTCTATGAAGGGCCAGAGGGAGTCTGTCCATTTTGTCATTGGGGAGAGGAACCCTTCCTAGAGCTGTCTGTAATGCCCCTACACAACATGAGTTCTTGAGAGGGGTCTAGACAGGACCTCTGCTAGTTCATCAGGAATCTCATCAACTGGAGCACCTAAACGACTCACCTGACATAGACAGAAAGGTTTTCCTTTGATGGAGCTCTCAGCAGCCATTCATCCAGGTAATTTGAGACCTGCCCACCGCTCTTGGGGCCAAAAAACAATAAAGTAAAACCCTACGGCCCTGGAATGAACTAGTAACTCTAGAGAGTTCTGAAATCCTGTGGATCAGGGCTGAACTCTTGGCCAGGTCCCTGGATGTTGAGCTCTGGATTGTACTCATTTGGTGCGGGAGGGCAAAATTCAGCTTGTACCCCCACCTGACTATTCTTTAGACTCATACTTCCATGGTCATCTGACATCAGGCCCCTGGAAAGAGCAACAGTCTGACTCCAACCTAACCTAATGCCCTGCTGAAATAGGACTTCTGGGTCTGTCTCTAAGGGCGCAAGGCCTCCCATTGGATGAGGAGCCTGTCTATTCTGCCTCCTTTCTGGTGAAACTCCTGGATGACAAGTGCACCTTAGGACTATGCCCCCCATCGACCTTGAATGAATTGTGGTGTCTCTGGTCTTTTTACAGTGCATGTCAGCATGCATATTGTTCTTGAAGAGCCTCTGCACTTTACTCCCCAAAAAGCATGCTCCCCTTCAAAAGGAAGCTTCAAGGCTGCCTTTTTCTGGGACCCCTGAGTGGTCCAATCATAGGCATGGACATGCTACCTACCTGCTGCTGTGAACCAAACTGTTGTGGCAGAGGCTTGGACTCAGAGGACACAAAGGGGTGCTTTGTGGTATGCAGTTGCTCACTAACTGAGCTCTTTCCTGCACCAACAAATATGCGGAATAAAACGGATACGAATGCTCGTGACCCGATCCTGGGGCACCTAACGAGACAGTAGAGCTGGGGGCACTGGTGGAAACGAGGATCGGTGCTCCGCATATATCCTTGGGGCCAACAGCTGGACAATCTTGATGCGGCCAGCACCGACGGGTGGAGAGCCCACTGCATGGATCAGACTAGGTGATGCTGCATGGAGGGAGGCGAGCTAAAGGTACCCTCGGACACCGGAGATCTCACCATGAGATACGGCCCAGAGTGCAGAGGGGGGAGTCAGGCTTGGCCGTGCAACACCCTCTTTATGAGTCGGCACCCGTCTGGCAGAGTGCCGACCCTTCAAGAGCCCTGTGGCCGTCCAGTTCGCTGCACCCTCAGCGCCATACTCAGGCCATGGTTTGGGGAGCTGAAGGCAGAGACATAGCCTGACTGGGGCCCTGTCAGGGATAGGATTATCTCCTAGAGACAGTCTGGGTGAGCGAGGGGCTCAGGGTGGTGACACTGCTGCACACTCGACTGGAGGGGGAGGGCACACTTAGTTAAAGGGCTGGTATCGGCCACAGGACAAGAAATCATTGGCCGGCTGTGCCAGACACCACAGATGGGAATGGGATTTTCTAAGGGAATACAGGCGCCAGCGGATTGTTCTTAAAGCCTCCCACGCATACCAGGAGGAGGGGGGTTGATAAGGCGACCACTCGACATGTGAAACAACAGCCAGTGGACACAGTGCTCACATACTATTATGGCCTGTGCTTAACGGCAAAGACTTGGGGGAAATGCAGGCATTTCCTTGCCACCTCTTGGACAGGGTCTTCGGGCACCTACGGTTCCGACAAACAACTGCATTACTGATGGCCACTGCACACTGGGTTGGCATGGGGAGTACAATACAACTCTCCTCCAGATGACAAGAGATGAGGCTAAAAAGAGCAGCACTCAGGCGAACATTTACTGTTATGCCATACCTGTACAGCAAGTACCTAAACAGACTAGCCTGGTGGCCAGGGATGGCACAACACTGGACTCAAATGGCCTGACTCTTACAGATGTCATTCATGCTATCAATATCTCCAGATCGGCACTCAAGGCCAAAGTGGACACAGTAAACATGTAACTGTCAATACCCTATCAAGATATGTATAATATTACTGCCAGAAGTGGTGCAGTGGAGGGTGCTGGGCATGGAGGACACAATACAGTCTATGAAGCGTCAGATATCGAAGGTGCTCGGCCGGGCCAAGGCGCTAGAGGAGAGGGTGGAGGAGGCCGATGGCAGGGCCAGAAGAAGCAATCTATGCATCATAGGAGTACCTGAGAGGATTGAAGGCCCTTTTCGATGGAGCTTTACCTAAATAAAATGGCTCTGGGACATTGTGGTCCCAGTGGGTCTGTCAAACATATTTTCAGTGGAAAGGGCACACCGGGTGCACGCCCCTGCTGCCACCAACCCCCCCATGTGCAATTGTGGCCAAGCTCCTCAACCAGCGGGATCGGGATTCGATTCTGTGCAGGTCACAAGCAAAAGTGGCCAGCTGAACATCAATGGGTCAAACTATTTCCGGACTACACACGAGCAGTCCAGGAAGCAAGGAAATTCTTCGAGGTAGTCAAGAAAAACCTCAAATCCTGGGAGGTCAAATATGCCTTATTTTTCCCGCCCACCTTGAAAATTCTCCACAAGGGAAAAGCATATTTCTTTGGGAACCCGCAGGATGCCTGAAACTGGATTGGCACTCACCTCCCGGCTGTTGGGATGAGGGAATTGTGCAGACCTTGAATCGGCCGAGACAACAACACAGCAGAAACTGAACTGCCATCATCTGGGTAGGTGGCTGGCCCCGCTGGCACGTTGTGCTGGGTCAGTCCGCTGGGCAGGCCTGACAGATTTCTGGATCCAACGATTCTAACACCGTCTGAAGTGCAAAAGACTCCGAAAAGCATTAAAAGTAGCATGACCTGGATGAATGTGGATCGGCTGCAGTTTGGGGCAAAAGCATGAACTATTACTGCAATGAGGAGGAGGTAGATAAATAGGAAGAGCCTTACCTGCACAATTCAGATCTAACTGTTGGGGGTTAATGTTGATGATGGGTTGACAAATATTCCAGGTTATGAAGGGATATTGGGTGGTAGGTAGGGAAGAAGGAGGGCGTTTTAGTGTTAGAAGTTTGTATTGTTCCAAAGTTTGTATGCAGAAGACTGGTGTGTCAGTGCAGCATTAAGGATAGGGCATTCAAAATCATACACAACAGTCTTCGTGATAGACTCTGGCTCTGACACCCCCACATTTCTGTCCTGGAATGTGAATGATCTGTGTGACATGCTCAAATAGAGTGGGGTCCTCAGATATCTGAACAAGGTTAAACCTGATATGGTATCCCTTCAAGAAATCCACTTACAAGGGGATGAGTGCAGATTTTCACACAAACCAATTATTCAAGGGTATATTATGCGGGCTACACGCTGGATTCATGGGGTGTGATGATGATGTTCAGAAAGTCCTCACCATGGACCATTTCCAAAATAGCGAGGGATTATAGTTGTTCCGTTCTCTTGGTGCAGGGATACTACCAGGGGAAAGATGGGGCCTCATTAATATATATGCACCTCCTCCACTGCAGATGGCTATACTTCAAAATGTACAAGATGCACTGATCACACACACAGTGGATATATGGCTCATAGGAGGGGACTTCAACGATGTTATGAAAGCTACATGTGACTGTTTTACTAAGCGCATAGGGATGTGCACAGGTACACAAACCTCTACAGTAGCACAGAGGAAAACTGCCACCCCATCATACCTGCCAACTAGACGGACAAACTAAAATACCAAAGTTGCAGGATATCCATAGATGTAGAACAAAGAAACGCAAAGACTAAGAGGTAAGGAAATAAGACCCCAAAATAGTCACTAACCACAACTAGAAAACCACAACTTTCCCCATACACTTCTCACACAGAAACCCACACAACCACTTCTCTGGACAGCAAGAAAACCAAACTGTAACTGCCAACAAGACATCAAAGCTCTCACTCTCCTACACCCACTACACCCTATTAAGGCCCCCCAACCCTTCTCTTTCAGATCCGCCAGAGCGCCTGGCGACCACTTCCTGGTGGTGGCGGTGCGCGGTACAAATACCTTTAACATTAACATGTGTAGGGGCAAACTAAGCTATCAGCCTTTGTACAGTCAGGAGGCGTGGTGGATGTATGGTGGGGATTCCACCAGGACCTTAGTGAATACTCATTGCACTCGGGTAGACACCTCTTGATGTCCCGCTTACACTTTTTCTTTGTGCCCGCTTGCTCCATTCATAGCTTTAGTGGTGTGGAATTTGCTGCCTGAGGGATATCAGATCACACCCCCTATCACTGTACACACACAACAAAGACTTCTGGCTGAGACAGGAATGGAGACTGAATGTGTATTATTTAAAGACACCCAATATTACTGAGGCCATCCATACACAAACATTGGAATTTTTCAAGCCCAACACTGCATCTGTGACAGACCCAAACATCCTATGGGAAGGCTACAAAACTGTACTGCGCTGGGAGTTGATATCCGTAGTGGCAGCTAGGAAAGGGAAGAGAAATGGGACCCTTGATAGCCTAGAGAGGGAAACTGAAAGGGGGGGAAGTGGTTTTCTAAGCGTTTCCTCCCTGGCAGTGCAGTGGGCATTGAAAAAGCACAGGAGGATCTTCATAGTTGTTATGGGGACTATGTCAAACGTGAGTACTGGTAAACCAGGGGAAGCATATATGAAGTTGGGGACAAGGCAGGGGGAATAATTGCATGGCTGGAGTGGAGTGATGAGATATCCCGAAACGTTCAAGAAATAGTTAGCGAACAGGGGGTGGCTGCCTTGGAGCCGGCAGGGATTGATGAAGAATCGTAACGTACTATGACCGGCTATACCGGCCACCATGTTTATATCCTGTCTAAACAACATGAAACGGACATGGATCGAGAGATCGTGGCTGATGATATCAGGGTGGCTATATTGGATCTGCGGCCAGGGAAAGCAGTGTGCCCGAATGGTTATGTGGTTTAGGTATGGAACATGCTGGGAGAAAAGATTACTGATCTGCTAATGCAGATGGTTCATCACAGCAGGGCAGAGGACGAGCTGCCTCCAGACCTCAGGATGGCATCCATTGTGTTTTTCCCTAAGAAGGATACATACCTCAAACACAGGAAGCCGTACAGACCGATCTCACTAAGTAATGCCGAAGCAACCATTCTGGCGAAGATTCTTGTCAACTGTCTGCTTCGGGCGATAACTGAGCTGATCCACCTGGATAAATGCAGTTTTATGCCAGGGCGCTCCACCAGAATGACTATACGCAGGGTACATGTTGCAATAGATTGGGCCAGCCTCATTGACTCCCCGATGGAAATACTTTCCATTAATTTTGAGAAAGCATTTGACTCAATCTCATGGCAGTTCCTCTGGGATGTGATGATGAAAATGGGGTGTGGAGAGTGTTTATGGGATGGGTGAAGCTATTATACAGCAGCATAATGGCATCTGTTAAAGTCAACAACCAATACTTCACTGACATTCCCCCTGGAAAAAGGAACGAGACAGGCGTGGCCCGTATCCCCCTGCTTTTCACATTGGCAATAGAACCCCTCGCAATATGGCTCAGTGCACACCCAGATTGGGCAGGCATGGCGTGGCGCAATTCACACAAGGATAGGGTAGCATTATACAACGATGACCTGATTCTCTTCAGAGAAGACCCCACCAATTCCATCCCGAGGGTAATTGAGATGCTGGAGATCTTCGAGGCCTACAGCGGCTTAGAGGTGAACTGAACTGGGGCAAACCAGTCCTTTGTTATAGGGGTTGGAGAGTGTGGAAAATACCAAGTGGATACGGATATCAGATCAGACAGGACTTGTTCAAATATCTGGGAAATACAGATATGTAAGACCCAGGAGGACTTTCTCCGAGGAAATCGCGAAATGGTTACCAAATGTTTCTAGAGTGATGGAGTACACTGGGCTTCCCTCCCACTCTCGTAAATGAGGTGTGCAACCCTCTTCAAAACGCTCACACTCCCCAGATATCTATATATCATGCAAAATATGCCATACCGTATTCCAAAGGCTGAATTCGATAAAATTGATGCTGCAGTGAGTATGCTGCTATGGCAAAACTCTCAACCGCATATTGGACTGAGCTGGAGGTATCGGCCTACCAAATATGTACCTAAGAAATACTACTGGGCATCCCAATTAGGGGTTGCTAATGATTGGCTACACATGGGCACAACACTATTGTATGTTAAGTGTTTCTTGCACCTTGAAACACTTGTGTATAAGCGCGTTATACATGCCATATCATATATCATATCAATTAGTGTGGATGTAGCCTGTGGCACCTCTGCAATATCTATATAGCGGGGGTAAGGTGGCAACACTACCCAAGGCCTCACAACCAGTGATACATAGTTGCAGTGTTGAGAAAGATGGGTTGGTACTGAATAATCACTCTGAATACCCCCTGTGGGTCAACAAGACCCTGATTGAAGTAAAAAAAGCTTGCATGGGCAGAGGATGGGCGGATAAACGTATAACACACTTGAAAGATGTGGTGGGGGAGGTTTATCCCCTTCGAGGAGTTGGCACAGACACACACTGCCCCAGACAGAGCGCTACTGATACTTGCAGCTCGTGCACACTCTGAGCTCCCAAATCCCAAACATTGGGACGCTCGCCACACAATCGCCCCTGGAAGGGAATGTAATTGCGGTAAGGATACTCTCAAAGGCTGTAACCACGTTATTCCAAGCTATAACCGCATTCACTTACCCAGTTGAATTAAACATGAGTGACAAATGGGTCAGAGATTTGGGCCCCATGGAGGCAGAGGAATGGACTGAAGCACTAAAACATGCCAGAGAATATATCATCCTCGCCAAGTTAGGGCTAACACGCCTTAAGTTTCTGCACATGGTGTAATGAGAATGTTTCTAAATCCATAGATAGCTATATCCAACCTGAGGTTATCAACCTTAAATCATATGTGAGAATCAGCATGCATATTCTTTAAAAAACAGCTTAAATGGCAGGACAATTATATTTTGGTAACACTGGACGTAACTGCATTGTGCAAATCTATAAGACATGAACTTGAATTGCAGGTCATAGACTATTTTTTCAAAGATAAATCAGCAACATACTTGACGCAGTACATCACAATAAAGGACATTTTCATTTTTACTCTAAGGAACAACATATTCTTTTTTGACGATTAATTTTATTAGAAAGTTTCAGGAGTAGCTACAGGGGCATGTTTTGCTCCCTCTTTAGCAGATCTATTCATGGGCTTTTATGATTTCACACATTCATTATCTTCGAATAAATTTGCAGAAGAAGTAATACAATGGAACAGATACATTGATGATATTTTAATCATAACGGACTGTACATCGAAGTAATTAATAGAATTCACTCAACATCTGAATGTTGACAGTTTTGGAATCCAGCTTGCAGAAACCAAAGCAGCACCCACATCTCCTTTCTGGATTCGGAAATATACATAAAAGATAATAAGATTAACACTAGACCTTTTCCCAAGAGTACAGAAGTTAATTCAGTTTTTTCCATTAAGTTTTTATTGAACATTTTCTAAATACAGGAAACCGTACAATACTGTTAAGCACACTTCCAACAACCAAATAATCCAGTGTAACCCCCCGCCCCTACACCCTCTCCCCTTTGCCTAAATGTTACTGAGTACTGAATGGGACCGTAGTACCTGTAAAAGACGGGAGCATAGATTAGAAAACATGTTCCAAACATTTGCTGACCCAAGAGTGTTCAAAGGTTACAACAAACTCAGAGGGTGACCCAAAACCTAGGCCCAAGAGCCACAAGAGAAGAAATCAGGCTAGTTAAAACAAGTCTCAGCGACTCACAGCCTTCATGCATCAGGACCGGAGTCCAATCCCGCAGAAAGGTTACCATTTTGTCGTGGGCCAGCGCAGACAGTTTCTCATAGGTAAATATCACCCACAATTTAGACAGCCACTCTGATTTGGATGGGGTTAGCTTACTTTTCCAATTCTGCACCAGGGCTAACCTCCCCGCTCCTCAACATTCTCTTTATTGCCTGCGGGAGGTCAACTTTGTCATCTTCAGAGACTCTAACCCCAAACAGAATCTCCAAGGGTCCTTTGGCCACAGTGATACCCATAATGTCCTTGATCCAGATAAGGAGCTCCAACCAATAGATCTGAACACACGGACACTCCCACCACATATGGAACCATGTACCCCGAGAGCCACATTCCCTAGGGCACAGGGGGGAAAGACCCCGATACTTCTTGGACAGTCTAGCCGGGGGGAGATGCCATGCATGAAGGACCTTAAAGTTATGTTTCAACGCGGCAGTATACAAAGAGCCCGAGAAGAGGGCATCAAATATTCTAGACCAGGTGGAGTCCTCTATCACAAACCCAAGCTTCTCATCCCATAAGTGCTTGAAGTCCTGCCTACCTTGAAGCTGGGCCGTTATCAGAGCCCCATAAATTCTGGAGAGCGACCCCCTTCGAGAACAAGACACAATAATCACCCTCTTAAAAGGGGATAGTGGACGCGCTAGGTCCGTAACCCAAAGAGGAGAGGTGAGAATACCTTTAACTCGAAGATACTCAAAAATTGATATCGGGCTATCCCCATTGCCTCTACCAGAGAGTCGTAGTCTAAGAAGGAGCTCTGTCGAAACAGTTGGACGGCCCTTTCCAGACCCATATCTGACCACCTCTGACTGTTTCTTAGACCCCTATTACCGAGCTCAAGGGGAGGACCCCAAACAGAAGAAAGAGTGGAAGGCCAAGAAGAAAGAACAAGATTCTCCCCAGAGGGCCTCCAAAGCTCCCACAGTACTGCCAGCGTGGGATGAGTCCTCACCCGGCTCAGGAGCGCACCACCTGAAGCCCACAACCAATCTCTAACGTTCCGTGGGTGAGTGTCTTCGATCGTCCAATAAGTATGCAAATCATCTCTCATGTGTTCCAGCAAAATCCTAAACTGGGACGCCTTATAATACAGGCGAAAGTCTGGAAACCCAAACCCCCCAAAGGACCTCGGGAGAGTCATGGTATCGTGCCTAATCCTCGGTTTCTTACCGCTCCATACGATGCGATGAATCATGAGATGGAGAGATCTAAAAAATGACTCTGGGATCCTAATAGGAAGGGAGGAGAAGAGCTAAAGAAGGCGGGGGAAAATATGCATTTTAATGGACACCATTCGACCACACCATGAAAGAGTCAAGGGCACCCACCTAGCAAGGTCCGCCCTAATTTTGGAGAGAATCAGGGGGAAGTTCGATTTGAATAGGGAGCCCAGGTCTCTCGGGAGGTGTATCCCAAGATAAAGGATGTCTGAAAGCACTACCTTGATACCCTCCACCATGGCCCTCCCCTCGCTGTCCCGGGAGCTCGGCCCCACCGGCATTAAACAGGATTTAGACGGATTGATCTTCAAGCCCGAAAAGACTCCAAAGGCTTGAATCAGAGAGAGAAGGTTGGGGAGGGAAGCATCCAGATTGGTTAAGTACGCTAGGATATCACCTGCAAAGAGGGAGAGGTTAAAATCAAGCTCCCCCCACCCTGATCCGCATAATCCCCGGATGCTGCCGGATCACTATAGCAAGGGGCTCCATTGCGAGGGCATATAAAAGGGGGGAAATGGGACAACCCTGCCTGGTCCCTCTGGAGAGAAAGAGCCGATCGTAAATAGTACCATTCACCAACACTGTAGCTGAAGGCCCGTTATACAAGGCAGCAATCCAACGACAAAACCTAGCACCCAGCTCCATTTTCTGCAGCACCCTGCCCATGTACGACCACTCAACACAGTCAAAAGCTTTCTCCGAGTCGATAGAAAGCAAATAGGCGTCCAGACCACTACTCGAGGCCTCATGCATGAGGTCCAGGGTTTTCCTAATATTGTCAGACCCCTGCCTACCTGGAATAAAGCCCACCTGGTCTCCGTGGACCAAGGAGGGGAGGTGCTGGGCCAATCTGTTAGCGAGGAGCTTCGCCAGGATTTTCACATCGGTATTGTGTAACGGAATGGGTCGATAAGAGTGACATAGAGTGGGGTCTTTCCCTTCCTTGAGTATAACCACTATGAGGGCTGAAACATGGACTGAGGGAGGGCACCAGATTCAAGAGTGGAGTTGAATAATTTGGCCAAAAACGGGGCAAGAGTGGCCCCAAAAGACTTATAGAAGGAGATAGTGAACCCATCATCACCCAGAGTGGTACCTCCCTTCATCGAATTTATCGTGTCTACAATTTCCTGAGGGGTGATAGGATTTTCCAGTAGACCCGCCTGCATGGAAGAAAGGCGAGGAATTGGCAAGGCATCCAAGAAAGCATCGGCTTCGGAGCCCTCTCCAACACATTCCGAGGCATAGAGGCGTTCATAATAAACGCGGAAGTGCTCCGCTTTACCTGAATCATCCGTATATTTACCTCCCCCCAGGGTACGCAGTGCATGGACTCTCTTACTATTCCTGAGTTCCCTGAGTCTCCAAGCAAGAATCCTACCCACTTTCTCCCCCTTCTCCACATATCTTTGCTTTAGAAATGCTAGCTTTCTCTCGGTTTGTCCCACCATGAGGGCCGCTAGTTGGGCTTTGAGCCATTGGAGTTCCGACCATTTGCCTGGACACATTTGGGACTTAAGCTTGCCCCCTGGCTGAAGAGCCTCGATTTTGTCTCTAAAGATTTTCTCCTCCCTACCCCTCTCCCGCTTCCTTCTCGCTCCCATGCCAAAGAGCACCCGTCTAATTGTAGCCTTAAATGCCTCCCAAACACCAGCCTCCCCCACCTCGCCATTGTCATTCACAGCGAAGTAGTTCTTAATCGCAATCAAAAGTTCCTGAGACAGAACTTTATCCTGCAGCAATAGGTCGTTATAAGACCACCTCAAGCTCTGGGGATGAGCAGGGAGCATTCCTATCTGAACTCGCACCAAGTCATGGTCCGACCATGGGACCAATTCCAACCAAAGTTGGAAACCCTCTCCCTTAATGAGCTATCCACTAAGATATAAACAATACAGGAGAAGGAAGCATGCGGCCTAGAGGAAAAGGTAAAGAGGAAAAAGTGCATCCCTTCCGAGAGGAGTGAGAGTCCGAAATGCCCAAGGCTGAGTTTGTGCTACGAAAAGAAGCTGAAATCTTCCTTTGCCCGCGGGGGACCGAGCATGGGTGTTCCGTCTTTCTATGAACATCAGGGTCAAGGACCATATTAAAATCCCCTCCCACCAGGAGAACCCCCTTCGTGAATTCCATGATTTTGGACTTGTTCTCTTCCCAGAATTTGTCTTGGGCCTCATTCGGGTTATAAACAGACACCAACGTCACCTTATTACCCTTGACTTCCCCCTTAACCATAACAAAACGGCCCTCTGGGTCCTTTCGCTGAGCTTGTGGAACAAGGTGAGCCTTCAGAGAAACCACTATCGCCACCCCCCTCTTCTTAGCCCGACACGAAGCGTGAAAGACCTCCTGCACTCAGTTGGCTCTAAGGGACCGTTCCCTTCCCCTCACCCAATGAGTTTCCTGGAGGAATAACACATGGAGCTTCAACTTCTTAAACTCTCTAACCACCAGGGATCTCTTATAGGGGGAGTTCAATCTCCAGACATTCAATGAACCCAGGGTCAGCGCTTGATCGGAGTCACATTTATCTCTACCTATTTTCCCCCGGGGACACTCAAAAGCCGAATTCCCCAGGCCACTCCCAGCATCCTGCACTCAGAAAGAACTAGTAGCAACCACAGGAGGCAGGTCCCTACTAGGTAAAACCATAAAACACAAATACAAACCCAAATATTGACTAAGGGGTGATAGTGGACTAAACCTCAAAAATCCGCTCCCCCCCAGAGTGCCTGGAAAACCTGAGACATCATGATTGTCACCAGATCCAGGCCACCAGCATCATCCTCCGATGAGCAAAAACACCTGACAAATCCGACCCATTATGAGCCCACCCCCATGCTCCAGAGCAACACCTCAAGGCACACCCCTCGGTCCTCCCCCGCTGTTTCCCCAGGGACAACAAGAAGAACAATTGACCAATTGAACCAAGCACTCCCCTCTCTACGAACAAATGGACCCAGGGCAGGAACACAGGCTCTTATAGTCCTTACAAAGCCACAGCCCCCTTACGCCACAACCAAACGTGTGCAAAAACATTGAAGAATTCAGTCCTTGGATATGCTCGGCGAGGTTGGGGACACTTTTCTATATTTCCTATGACCTCGCACTTGCCGCCTCTCTGATGGCCCACTTGGGGCACGCAACTGGGACAAATCTACACTGTCGACCCCCTGGGAAGACCACTGCTTGGGATCACCCAGGATCTCACCAGGATCCCTCTGAATGTCATCTTCAGTGACCAAGGAGTACTAATACCCATGAAACTCAAATGAAAGAGAAAAGGGATGACCCCATCTGTATCTGTATCCCACTCCCTTAGAATGAAGCCATCTAGTTAGTGGAGCACACAGACGGTGGCGTGCAAGGGTAAAGGCCGAAAGGTCCTGATAAATCACCACCTTAGAATCCTCGCAAGTGATGGGCCCTTTTTTCCTAGCCATGTCAAGAATCTTGGTCTTCTCTGAGAAATAGAAACCTGGGCCCTCTGCCACGGTTACCCGCTCTGTGAGTTCTGTCAATCGTCGATTCATCAATGTTGCCTCGTCAAACAATTTGCGAATCACTAAATTGAATATCCACCTGAGATTCCCCCTCCCGTTCCGGAACTCTGAGGAACCTCAGGTTGTTCCAACGCTCCCTATTTTCCAGATCATCCAGCTTTAGGGTGCATTTCTCCTCTCTCCGCTCCAGCTCCGAGAGGCGCATGTCGATCTGTGTTTCCAAAAGGTCTACCGAAGACTGATCCGCCTCCAGAGCCTGAACCCGCTCATCCACAGCGTCCACTTTTTTATGCAAAGAGTCCAATCTTCTCCCTATATCGGCTTGGAAGCCGTGGATTTCCTTCAATAAGGCAGCTGTGTTCCTGTTAACCTCCTGGGCATATAGGGTCTCGGTTTGCACCTTGGGTGACATATCGGGAGAAGCCTGGACCAGAGGAGGAGTGTATCAATACTTTTGGAGAGACTGGAGAGACTGAGCCCATCTCATCCGTGGAAGCTCCAAGCGTAGCCCGATGGGAAACCCTGAAGACACCTCAGGAGACTGAGCCCCCTCCAGAGTCAGACGAGGACCCGCACAAACTCCTAATTGATTATAGGCGACTCCAGATATCTCCTCTGGGCCAACAACTCCACACCTGGCCCAGCGGCCCCCTCCCAAAGGCCCCCGGGACAGGCCCAGAAGCGAGGGCAACGGGGGGCACTTGATGGAGACTTCACAAACTGGAGACCCTCAACCCCCCAAAGACTCCAGTTGCAGGTGGAGAGTGGAGCTCCTTCCCTCCCCCAGGACCGTCCATCCAGCAGGCGATACCACAGAATGAAGGGGGGCTGAGGGGAAGATGGGAAGAACAGCAGGCACGTGAATGGCGCGGGGGCCCCCCCTATACTTTCCTCACCTGTGCAGTCTCAGCAACAAACTCCAAGGGGGGACACCAACTCTTTTCGGGGCCGGTGGGGAGAGACACACTCACCTCCTTAGATAACAGCGGCTCTGGCGGGGTTTACGCCGTAGAGGAGGCAAGACAAAGAGAGGTCTGCTCCACTAACTGCAGACGAACGCGGGCTAAGGCAGGAACCGGCCAGGGTGAAACTGCTCACACCCGCCTGACCTGCTCCACATCCCGCAGCCCGCAACTTCCCCACAGAAGGCAAACACAGGGTGTCTGGTGCCCCTCCTCCTATGGGATGTTGCTCGGGACTTGCTCAATCCTCCTGCCGGGGGGGGCGGCGCCAACCGTTCAGGATCCACACCGGGATGCTTGAGCTCCGCACCCTGGGTTGGGCCCCCCACCTGCAGGCCCACCCAGCAAACAGCGGGGAGCGCGGGCAGAAGCAACGAGGGGCCAGCAGACAGCTGCAACCACCCGATCCAGGGAGTCACCTGGGCCAGTCTACGGAACCCCCGCCCCACAATGTCCGCTGCTCCTCCTCCTCCTGCAGGCAGGCACCCGGGTCTTGCACAGTCCTATCACTGGGGGGGGTGGCCCCCACCGCTTCAGGTCCTCGCCGGGCAGCACCAACTTCATTTCCCGAGTCAGGCACCTCACCAGCAGGGGCCGCTCCAGCAGTTGGCAGGGAGTGCGGGCGGCGGTAATAACAGGACGGCGGACAGCTGCGCCTACCCACTGCAGCGGGTCCCACGGCTCACAATACCTCCTCCCAAACTCAACACAGGTCGGGGGCTCGGCCCAACACCCAGCACTCCAACTCCACAGTGTCCGAAGATCCTCCTCTCCATTGAACCAGGCCGCTCGGTCCTCCTACAACAGGAGGGGGGCGAGCCCCAAATGCTCAGGACCCAGGCAGAGCCGCACTGTCTCCACACTCCGCAGGCCGAGGAGCGAAGGCCTCAGGGCAGACCAGAAGGCGGGAGCCTTCCCGCTCCAACTATCACATAACCCGATCTAGGGTTCTGCAGCACCGAATTCGGCCAGAAAAACGCTCCCACGAAGCACACCACCGTCCGGGGTCGTCCCAGGGTCTGGACCTCACTCCTGGGAGGTTTTAGGGGGGCTAAGGTCCCTAAACACACAGCCCTTGGAGGAGACCGTCACGGAAGCGTCAGACCATCTCGGCGCCCCCTGGTGGCTCCCGTTAATTCAGTTTTACACGCCACTAGCTGTCAGAGCAAATCCAACATACAAAATATTCCAGCAGGTGAATATATATTGTGTACAATGTAACTGTAGCATGGAAAAGGACAGGGATCAAGAATTTAAACTAATTGAGAAGAGCTTTGTTGCAAAGATAACCTAAAAAAGGCAAAAATAATAGCACTAAATAAAAAGAGAAATGAACTACTGATACCGAAGCAGAGAAAATAAAGGAATGTCAATGAACGACAAGTAAGGTTTATCACCCCCAGACCTCCCACACCAAGGCAGGGAGCTGGCCCACGCCCGAAGTGCCCAGGGCTAACCACAACGACCAAACCACCTCCATAGGGGTGCACAGACTTGAATAAAAAGCCACCAAAGCGCCAAGGACACTGTGGCGCCAAGAACAGAAGTGCCCAGCAACGCAATACGAGGCAAGTGCCTGAGCCCCTGACTGACCCACGGGGTATCCACACAATATAGCGGGAGGTTACAGGCAGAGAGTGCAACCACGTGAACCGGTGGGGAGAGGAGCGGGAGTCGAGACGGAAGAACCGGAGAGACGCAGCACCAACAGCCTACACCTGGGACGGCGCCCCACGTTGATCCAGCTGGTCCACCGGAGCCGGGGGAGGGAAAAAAGGGCGAGCACACACAGGCATAATGCCAAACAAGAAAATGGAGGGGAAAGCCAAGCAAAGCACCATGGACACTTTCACTAAGACGTCCGGGCACAAACAGTTAACGTCAACAGATACGGCGATGGCTGTAATTGACACCCCCCACACGGCAGGGGTCACCACAACACAGACGCAAATATCAGAAGTATTGCAAAGAGTCAAGGTCCTGGAGCATAAAGCGGAGGATGCGGAGGGGAGAGCAAGGAGAAACAACGTCCGCATTAGTGGACTTCCGGAGGGCGAGGAAGGCAACAACCCCACGGAGTACATAGAAAACATGCTACTCTAAGAGATAGGGGCAGGAGCACTGTCTCAGGGCTTTGTGGTGGAGAGGGCACACAGAGCACTAACTAAAAGGCCTCAGCCGGGGGCCCCCCTGAGAGCAATAATTGCTAGGATCATGAACTTTAAGGCTAGAGACAAAATATTGGCATTCTCAAGGGGGGGGGGACGATCACTAGACACTCCTCCAAGATCACTATATATCCGGATTATATAGCTATGGACCAAAAGCAGAGAGCACAGTTCGGCCCAACAAAGGAACGTCTCAGGTGTGCAGGGGTGAGATACATGCTAATGTTCCCCACCAAACTCAAGGTGATACCTCAGGACAAAACATGCTTCTTTGATTCCACCGACAAAGCCCACAGATGGATGGACGCACAAAGCATCCCCCAGTTGAGGCAAAGAAACGCCAACAATGATGGAAACAGACCCTGAAAAGATGGTAGAAAAGGAAAAAGCAGACAAGCACAAGATATCAAACATTCGACTAACAACTAAGCCGGAAGAAAGGTATGAGGGAGCGACCAACCCCACTCCAGTCACAGTAGAGAGAGTAATCTACAAGTTCAGATGCCAGTTTTAAGGCATCACGCTGCTGCAAGTCGGCCCCAACCAAGGGAGCACGATGAGGGAAGCTGCAGAGCCCGAGCAGGGAGAGGGTGTCTGGGCGTTAGTTTACCAGTTTCTGTTTGGGTTAAAGACGTTATGAGGTGTGAATGGACGGCATACAGCGCAGGAAAAAGACCGCAAAAGACCATGGGAAAATACAAGCACAAGGTGACCAGAGCAACAGGAAGCACAAAACGGGGGAGAACAAACATAGTCGTACCAAGAAGGAGGGTCCTAAAAAAAGGACCGCAAGAGACTCCCACATGGAGGCGGAGGAGGACAGAGCGCTAGGACATGGCGGTGCGACGACGAGGCCAGACCGTAAGAAGAGGACATGGGGCCAGACGGCATGACAATAGTAACCTGGAATGTGAGAGGTCTTAATGCGTATGTCAAGAGACTCAGGATCTACGCATGGCTAAACCGGATGAAGGTTAAGATAGCAATGCTGCAGGAAACACATCTAACTAAGGAAAAACAGACCAAGGTGAACAAGAAATGGGGAGGGCAGACATACAGTGCCACGTATTCGAACTACGCACGGGGAGTACTAATATGGATTGTCCCGGGGGTCCCATTCCAGATGCTCAAGCAAGAGACAGACCCGGAGGGGAGGCTGGTACTGGGGCATGGAATGCTGGAACACAGAGAAGTGTGCCTGGTTAACACCTATGCGCCAAATTGCGACGCAACGGAATTCTTCAAGAGGCTGGTGCCCAGGCTGGCCCAGTACAGGGGGGCGACGTTCATCTGGGCCGGTGACTTCAATTGCACCATGAATCCACTCCTTGACAGGTCGGATGACAAGCACAGGAAGCCAGCACCCCCAGCCAAAGAACTACACAGGACCCTCGAGGGACTGCAGCTGGTTGACATCTGGAGACAGGTACATGGAGAGGGGAGAGGGTACACACACTACAGTGCACCACATGGAACATTCACACGAATAGACTATATATTCACGGGTAGGGAATCACTACAAGAGTTCGCAGAAATTACCATTAAAGCACGTACACTCTCCGATCATGCCCCCATAGTGGCGACATGGGTACATACCCATAGGACAGCCGCGATACCAACCTGGCGGCTCCGAGCAGAGGCCCTGAGAGAGGGCGACCTGGAGGAACACCTCCAAGAATCGATAGAGGACTACTTTGAGCAAAACGAAGGTAATGTCGAAAGTAGCACCACGTTATGGGATGCGTTCAAAGTGGTGATAAGAGGGGCGGCAATAGGCAGAACAGGGGGGCTGACGGGAGCGGCCATGAAGGAGCTCAGTGAACTCGAGAAGGAGATAGAAACAAGAGAGCGACAAGCAGAGACAGAGGGGGGTGAGCCCTGAGAGTTTGTGGAGTTAAGAACAGACTGTATGGTACTCTGGGAAAGGCTAGGGAGGCTGAATTATGGGAGGTATCTACAACGGCTACAATTGGAAGGGGATAAACCCAGTAGACTCCTAGCGTGGCTCATTAGACAGGAAACCAAAACAGACCCCATTACAGTGTTAGCGGACCACAGGGGAAAAGAGACCAGAAACCAAGAGCATATCAACAACTTACTTGCTCAATTCTATGAGCAACTATATGCCCCAAACCCAGAGATAGACCCAGAGGATATTGCGGATGCACTGGCAGAAATAAGATTGCCTAAACTATTAGAAGAACAAGCCCAGCTGTTGGACACACCTCTCACGGTAGAAGAAATAGAGGGCATGATTGCGGAGCTTCCCACTGGCAGGTCCCCGGGCCCGGATGGACTCCCAGGGGAGTTCTATAAGGCATTTAAGAGCACCATTTCCCAGAAGTTAGTTGACACATATCAAGGTGCATACGAGAGCGGACTGCTGCTGACTAACATGTCCCAATCAATAATCGTCCCGATCCTCAAACCAGGGAAATCACCCAGGGAATGTGCCTCCTACAGGCCGATCTCCCTTATTAACCAGGACGCTAAAATACTGACAGCGGTACTAGCCAACCGCCTGAAACAGGTAGTGCCCACTCTGATTCATCCGGACCAAACGGGCTATGTCCCGGGGCAAAACACGTCATGGAACCTCCCTAGACTGCACCATGTGATTGATGAGACAAACCAAAAGCAGGGCAAGAGCGCAATAATGTCCCTGGATGCTGTTAAAGCTTTTGATTCGGTCCGCTGGGAGTGGCTGATCAGTGTGCTCGCTCACTTTGGCATTGGAGAGGGGTTCCTCCGGTGGATCAAACTGCTATACAATGATCCTAGAGCAAGGGTAAAAACAGGGCGATTTATCTCAAAGGAGTGGAGGATACACAGGGGAACCAAGCAGGGATGGCCACTATCACCAATGTTATATATCCTGGCCCTAGAGTCGCTTGCGGCCTTTCTCAGATCAGAATATAGGGATACCGGGATAGACATAGACGGGGTTCTCCATCAAATCTCGCTATACGCGGATGACATGTTGCTATTTGTGGAGAACCCAGCCGTCAATCTACCATGCCTCCTAGAGGCGATCGGGGCATACACCAGATTATCGGGCATAGCAATTAATAAAGAGAAGTCCCTGGTCTTCCCATTGGCAGGGCTAAAACGGGTTCCCCTGGGCGGTCTCCCGGATCTGGGCCTGGCGTGGGCTCCAAACTCCTTCAGATACCTGGGAATAGAGATGCACCATGGCACTGCCGACACCCAAAGAACCAACACATTGGCGGCGCTGGAAAAGATACAGAAATCGATGGCCTTCTGGGGAACATTACCGCCGGGGATGATGGGGGGAGCGGCCCTCCTGAAAATGGTGGTGCTGCCGCGCCTACTATATTATTTCACGAACATCCCATACACCATTCCCAAAACCTTCTTCAACAAATTAAACATGATAACATGAAACTTCCTGTGGGGGGGAGGAAGGAACAAGATTGCAATGGGGACTCTCCAGAAGGACTATGAAGAAGGTGGCATCAGACTACCGGACTTTGAAAAATATTATTTGGCAGGACAACTGCAGTTTGCAGTCAAGTGGCTGGGGGAGGACGAAACAATGGACACAATCCCCTTCCAGACAGCACTGAAAAGATACCACTTGAGAGAAATACCGTGGCTCGATAAACCTCTGCTCAAGACCCTGCCGAACATGCTTACCATCGCAGTGGGACTATGGAAGAGGGCATGGAGACTCCAGGGGGAGAAAGACCCGTATTTGGCGCAGATCCCGTTGGCGGGCCTCTTGGGGGCGAACATAAACACACTGGTGGCATACCGAGCGCATTGGGAAGCCAAAGGCGTAGCACAAATTGGAGACCTGACAAGAGGGGAAAGGTGGGCGGACTTTCAAGAAATGATGGATGAACATGAGATACATGAAGGCCAATTCATCCTTTACAATGGCATGATACGGAATATCAAAAAAAGATGGCCAGAGTGGACAAACCAGGAGGAAGAGGAGATGACAAAGCTAGACGCATGGTACGATATATCAGAGGGAACCCACACAACTTCCAGGCTATATGAACAACTGTTAAAAACGGAAAACCCTCAGCCTCACACACGAGGCAGCGCTGGGAAGAGGAACTTCAGAGGCCCTTCAGTGACCAAGAATGGGCCAGGGTGCTACGATACCCAAAAAAAGTGTCAAGGAAAGCGCAGTTCAGGCAGGCACAGCTATACGTAACGCACAGAGCATATCTCACGCCCAAGAGGATGAACAAGATGAGGATGGAAAATCAAAACAGGTGCCCCCGCTGCCTGGCGGAGGGAGCTGACATGACACACATGTTCTGGACCTGCCCGGTGATACAAGCCTTCTGGGACAAGATCAGAATCAAAATAGCGCAAAGTGGACTCCAAATACAAGCGGAGCACCCCAAAAATACCTGCTGGGACTCTTCCCGAGAGGAAGCAGACACGAGTCGCACCAAGCGAAAATGAAAGACCTAATATATATATTGGCTGAAAGGAGAATAGCAATGACATGGAAGTCAATGGAGGGTCCGAACATAGAAGCATGGTGGTCAGACCTCCGAAAGTGGGCACTGGCGGAGACTGCGGTGTGGATAAGAGCAGTGAAAAGAGGAGAAGGGGAGACAGTGCAAAAACTGACCGCATGGAACTCCCTGATGCAGGACCTATTTGACAATAGGGAAGAAGGAGATAGCGACGACCCCATAGGGTCCAAAGCCTAGTGAGAGAAAACAAGGAAGCCCGGTATAAGGCCCCATGATGAGACAATTCAGGTAATGAACTCTGAGATGGACCCAACGAAGATGCTGTACAGGAATGATGTGGCCGCCAGAGGACCCCGGCATTGCGGAAGTACAATGAAATCCGAGAAATGTGCCAATGCGCCAGTTATGCTGTGTTATGAGCGTTTGTATGTTTTGAAATTAAAAAAAAAAGTAAGGTTTATCACCCAATACAATAGTAGCAACTCTAATATGTATAAAATCCTTTCCAAAGATTGGCATCTGCTCTGTTTAGACAAAGATTTGAACAATTATGTGGAAGATAAGCAAAGAATATTTTTTACAAGAGCACCCTCACTACGCATCTGCATGAGCCCAAGTTTTATGAGTTCGGTTAAAGATACCAGTACTACTTGGTTAAGAAGAAGCACAAATAACATGGGATTTTATAAATGTGGTCCCTGTAACTTTTACAAACATGTATTGAAAAACAGCCATGTATTAGAGTCTGGACAAGTTCCTGAGATCATGGTCAGACAATTTCTCAATTGCAGGAGCAAATATGTGATGTATGTAGTTGTATGCATTTGTAAACAAATATTATATATGAAGCACTATCAGAGAGATTCATAAGAGAATAAGGAAACATCTAAGTGTAATTGGAAGCCAGAGCCCAAAGATGCCGCTTGCACAGCATTGGTAGCAATACCCATCAAATAGACAATAAAGCAGAGATGACATTTCTGGCAAAAGACCAAGTGAAAGCATTACCTGGTGAGGCAATATAGAGCTATGTCTGAGACAACTCGAAGCAAGATATGTCTGCGAACAATGAACTGTAGACAATGGACTTACCTAGATGATGTGATGCAGGTTTTTTTTTATTAACAGTTGTTACAGGTGATGGTTTGTTAGTTTAACCAGCCAATACTAGCTTCAGATGTTCAACATGGCATCCCACATGAGAATATAGAGCATTGTGGAATTTGTTATTAAAAAGATTTTCAATAAGACATACTTCGATAATGAGATACAAGGTATTATCATAATTTCCTTAAGAATAAATTGCAATTGGAATTGAGATCAGATATGCATTATTGAGTGCCCAGATATCCAAAGATATGACACAACAAGAGCTTGCAACAGTAGGTTAATGTCTTGAGGTGCACATGAATAGATAGTGCTTCATGTGGTAACTCCTATTGCTGCTAGAATAAAACATTCTAAATGTAGCACAATTAATTTGTACAAAATCATCCAGAATTACTAATCAGTAAAAGATGCAAGTATATATGTATTACATAAGCATATAATTTCACTTTGCATCCAAATAGAAGCTACAATAAAAAAAAGTCTGCATTACTATGACGAAGCAGTAAGAATCATTGATATACTGAATATGCATACATACAAATTAATATAAGCAATTCAATCCATGTAACATAAATGATCATATTACATCCAAAGGATATTTGTCTTTTTAACAAAATAGCACCAGACTAAACAATAGAGAATATAAATCTAATTACGCACCCATCTTTCAGCTGGTATCACATTATGCGATGATGTCATGCAGGTACGAGGCAGAAGTGAGGACATCACACATTGTGACGTTACATGTGATGATGTTATTCTCCATGATGTTTATATATAAAAGTCCGGGGACGCCATTAGACATCCGGCAGATGCTTAGCGTAATGACACAAGGGGAATTAGGCTCCCATCATCACCCTTATTGAAAATGCTTCTTGTGCTTTCCAGCATGCAACAACAATTATCACATAGAATCATTAACTATTAAGATTAGTTTATCTCAATTTCCATATATTTTCTAGGATAGAATTGAGAATCACACCAAAGAATTTCAAAGATGATCAGAACTGTTGCAATGGAATTAAGGCCATTAGCCTGTTTATAAATAGGTAAGTGCTATAACATGTTACCATTAAAAAAGGAGACATTTGAAGGATAATCATCAAGAAAATATGATTCCCTTATACCTGATAATTATTTTAGGTCATAGTGAATAAGCACAGAACTGTAAGAGAATATTTTACAATTGCCTATCACCCACATTTTGGAATCGATATATAATAAACCAGGTAAAATAGGCAATTTGAAAGGATACATAATCTATGGCACAATATATTGGCTAGTAGAAATGTATTATGGTTTAATATAAGGTTATTCTTATCTTATGTTTTGACATTTATTAGACTAGAGGAACTTTGGAATATATAGCATTAGATATTAAACTGATTATTCATGAAGGATGAGTTTCTAAAATAGTGAGTCACTAGTGTAAGGAAGGCATGGCATCAAACAGTGAAGACAGACACAAGTGATCACAGTTCAAGGGTGTTTATTGAACTTGAAATGGGTTGGTTGAATGCCTATATAAACCTAAATCCAAGGATGGGGGCAAGCTAATGACCATCAAATAATAATAACGCACTCCTAGTCGAGTCTCTGTCAAAATAAAAGGGCCTATAGTAATAAACCTATTGCCAATCCTTACTTCTAAATACAAAAGTGTGTGGGACAATGGTGTATGCAAAAGAAAAGTGTTCAAGAAATAATATGTCGGGATGGTTGAGCAGTTTACTTCCCTTCCCCACATTTTCAGCACAGTGCAAGGCGGCACGTTCGAGCTTCGCACACACTCTGGCTTCTCGGCCACAAGGATACAGTTTAAAGCACAGACATCAGGGCCTTCTGCCAAAGCTTGTTTTACAATAACAGTCTCTTACTGTAGAGCGTCTGTCATAACAAACAAATCTCAAAGTTGCATTCCTATCAGGATTTTCACCTGGACAAGTTCTCCCTTTCAATGTTCATCAAGGGTCTCCCTCCTTCAGGCTGTGACCCCCTTTTTATCACAAAGTTTACACTTGGTCTCTCTCTTTCAGGCTCAGACCATGGATCTCCCTCCTTCAGGCTTGGATCCTGTTGATATGGATCTCCCCCATTCGGGCTCCGATCCTCTTGATATGGATCTCCCTCGTTCGAGCTCGGATCCTCTTGATATGGATCTCACTCATACAGGCTCAGATCCTCTTGATATGGATCTCCCTCGTTCAGGCCAAGATCCTCTTTGTATCAAAATCGAAGACTTTCGGATGTGCAATGGGTTTTGCTTAAACCGTCGCAGGACCACTTCGATTCACTTCCCACACCATTGTTATCAATCTTGTAATTTTGTTTCTCCTCGCAGGATACCTTACAGAGGCCTTCGATTGAGCACATTCACAGTGCCGGACCACTCTGTCAACAGTATCATATCTTTCCTTCTTAAGTTAAAACATTCATCAGCAGTTTAGATTTTACTTGCGTCTTTCATCACACGCGTTTAACTATGTGCGTTCCAGTGCTCATTATACAATGATGCAGCTTGTGATCTTGACTTCAATACAGACCGGTCTTGCATCAGTCTCCCCAACTCATCAGCTGTGTTGATCTCTCTGTCGCTACTTTGTTCTTGGAGCCAAGGGTGATAACACTGAGTGCGGCTGCTGCTCCTCCCCGCCTTGGTCAGTTACGCGGGAGGGCCCTCGGTATCTTCGACACACAATTCAGGATTGTTCAGTCTGGTTTCCTAGCTTTATGCTTTATGTCTTGAAGGTTTCTTGAAAGTAACAGCGTCTTTCCGAAAAGGTTATGGGCGATTCCCTTTCTACGAACCCTTCTTGGTTTGACGTCTTTCTCCCCTCGTACAGCTGCCGACTCGAAACTTCTGTTCCTTCATGTGCTTTGCCTCGCTCAGAGTGTGCTCTCGTGCTGCGCCTGTGATCCGTGTGGGGAAGTTTAATGGATGTCCGGTGTGAGTGATTGTCAGTAATTGCCTGACTTCGCCTAACCGTAGGAGTGGGACATGTCAGGTACACTGCTTGGGGGTGAGTCTGTTTTCTCCCAGAGCGGGCTGTCTGTGTGAAAGTGTTGGAGAAGGGAAAGGGGGGTATGGTTCCTACGTATCCTACCTGGTAGGATGGGGTAAATGTGTTGCATGGGGAGGGATACTGCGTCTCGCCATCCAGTGTCCCACTCCCCGAAGACCCCTCACCCATGTGATCCTCACGCAGTGTTCCACCACCAGGCGATGGATCCAAAGTTGATGGCTGTACCCTGGCCACCTGAGAGAGAGATCCGCAGGGACTAGTGGGTGAAACCCCTTCTGGTTTCTCACATTAGTTAAGAATAAGATGTAAGCAATTAAACGAGTAGGATTATGTTGAAAACATATTACTATTATTGAACAAGATATTAATACGAATGCCTTTCTCCTTCCTTTTGACTTTCTAACTTCTCCTCTTATTTGGTGGGTCTGGGACCTGTTAACTTATGTCAAGACCAGACAGCAACAGAGAGACGAGATCTCTGCACTCAGGACAAGAGGTGCATTAGCTACCATGTTGAGCAGCGCAAGGGAAGCAAATGCTCCCGAAGAAGTAAAGCCGTAGAGATGGGCGAACAGTGATACTCGAAGCTGGAGATTATGTGCTGCCTGATAACACAGAGGGCAGACACCTACCGAAACCGAACTAAAGAAAACTTATCAGAGAGCCTGACGGCTTTGGAGAGCCCAGAGAAACTGAGAGACATTAACAGTCAAGGCTGGGAAAGCCGCAAAGGTTACGGGAACCTGATAAAAACCAAGCGGGCAGACTCCCTATCTAAACAGAGTTAAAGCAAGCATATCAGAGGAACAGAGGTCTTTGACGAGCCCTGAGAACTCGAGAGACAGTCTGCACTGGAGAACGAGAGAACCAGGAGGGTTCTAGTCCTTAAGTGTCGAATCAGTATCTTCTCAAGCACCAAGTCGGAAATGGGGGTATCGCATTAAGAAAACCCTTCTACCTTGGAAGAGAGAACCATATGGATTTAAGATTTGACATACAAAACCTGCTGAGAGGTTGAGAACTGTTTTGAACTGTATTGAGAACAATTGATGAACTTTTAACTGGAGAAACAGATCCAAGTGATTGGGCCAGGCAGATGCCAAAGACAGAGGCAATTGCTCCGGCCTCCTTTTTTTGTTGTATTTGTCTTAAGTCATAGGGACTAGTTAGCTAATAACATTTGGACTAATGACTATTTCTTTTGGACTTTGACAAGCACCCTTACTTTTTAGTTTGTGAGGCAGGGAACTTCCCTCATAGTAGTAGGGCTGAATAAGTGTTTTCCTTTTACTTAAATAGAACATCCTTAAACCATGGAACACCTTAGTCCAAGTCCTTCTTGTGATTCGCCACATATACCATTCAAGAAAAAAATTATTCCAAATGTTATTTACTAACAGCTTTGGGAACACCTCGAAAGCAACAGCATCCTCCATCAATCACAACATGGATTCATACCAACAAGAGGAACTGAATGTACATTGCTCTATATGGGTAATCTTAAAAAACAATGCAGTGCAGGGTTCGAAATAGCTGGGTGCTATTTGGCTCCTGCGTCAACCCTGAGAGAGCCTGGTTAGCTTAAAACCAAAAGTTGTCAGGAGCTACTGCATAAGTGACATTGGGCCGCATTACGACCCAGGCGGTAATCTGCCGTCATTACCGCCATGGCGTAATGAGCGTTTACGCCGTGGGCCGATGGCGTAAAGAGCGCCACATTACGACCCATCGCGCACGAGCATTACACCGTGGCGGTAATGCAATTAACGCCATGGCGGAAAAGGCCCCTACCGGCATCGTAGGGCGTGCAAGGTGCACTTCCGCCACCGTAAGTAGCGACCACCGTAAGTAGCGGCCACCGTAATTAGCCATCCTACCGAACAACACCAGATCCAACCCTGACACCTGTCCCAACCAATCACCCACCCATCCAACTACCCAAAAATGCCTAAAGTTGTTAAGAAGGCATGTGACCGCCAGCGCCAGGAAAGTTTTAGCCAGGAGGAACTCTGCATGCTTGCAGAGACCCTGCAAGATAACGCAGTTGTCGTTTTCTCCCCGGAAATGACCAGGACAGCGATAGCGAAAAAGAAGGCCATCTGGGCCCTGGTGGCCGAGCGCGTCAGCGCGGTGGGAACCGTACCCCGCACCCCACAGCAGTGCAGGAAGCGCTGGGATGACCTTCGCATGCGGGTCAGAGCCGTCATCTCTGCGAACCGCAACCTTGCCCTGGGTACCGGTGGAGGTTCGGAATCCCCACTAAAACTCCAAACTCCAACCGTGGGAGGAGATTTGTGCAACCATGATTGGCATGGAAGGCATTGAAGGCATCGGAGGGATGGAAAGGGGAGCTCCGACATCAGGCGATGAAGGTAGGTGCCTCAAACAAGACATGCCATAGTCACTGCAGTCCATTCATGTGTAGCACAAGGTTGCCCTAGAGTGTAAATGCAACACATTAGCTCCACACTGCCCATAGCCACATGCGAGCACCACCCTGTATACACTGCTGGAACCCACATACCTGCATCCACATTCCACACAAAAAGGAGACAACCTGCATGGCCCTGCCTGAAATCTGCCTCATCTACTGACCAGAATCATGTCAATCATTGTCATTCCAAAGTCCGCAGACCCATCAATAACGCCCTCCCTCCTTTGCTCCACCACAGGCACAGATTCACACCCTGAGGACCAGGATGTCATGATCTCTGCTTCCAAAAGGTCAGGGTTTTCCCAACTCCCTTGGAAGCAGATCCATAACCCAGGTTCCGAGTGCCAACCAGTCCCAATTGGGACCTTTTGGACCCAGTCCTGGCGCCAGTGGCACCAGGCTCATAAATATGCCCAGTCCCAGCGCTGGAGGCGCCGGGCTCATAATGCTTGGGTGGACTTACCTGCAGCAGACCATGCTGCTTACTTGCCTGCCAGTTGAGCCTCTGATCCTCTTCTGTTTGGAACTACTTTTCCTGTTGGGTGGGGCTGGAGCCACTCCCTAGATTCAGAACACTGGAACTCTTCTGGATGGCAGGAACTCTTTTTTTTACCAGGAACTATTTTCTTACTTAGGCGTGGCTGTGGAAGGAGACACCTAAGCACTACAGGAGGCTATTTAAACCACACCCGGTGGATGAATCTTGCTTTGCGTTATTCTGCACCCTCTGCAGCAGAACGCTCATCGTGTCTTCTGCATCCGGTCCTGGGCCTAAGGAAAAAGGCTTACCATCCTGAATCCAGTCTTCAGCAACACCTATAAAGACAAGAAAGAACAGGTTAGCATTCCGGCATCTGAAAGGCAAAGGCTTACCTACTCTTCGTGCGCTCCGGAGGTCTTCACACTGCATTCCGGCATCTGAAAGACAAAAGCTTACCAACTCTTCGCACGATCCGGAGGCCGTCGGCGCTGCATCTCGCATCTGAAAGACAAAACAAGGTGCGTTTAAAGACATTGGGGAACTTTAATACTCACGTGCCATTACTCCTTTCCACATCTAACCCAGTGGGTATCCCGGCACCCTGCAGCCGCTCCGAACTTGTACCTGCAAAATAAAAAGACAGTTAGAGCGCTTTGTGAAGCTGGCAACAAGCGCTTACTTACGTGCTTCCAGGCGCTTCTATTCATCACACGGGCTCCATCTTCAACTCACTTCAGCCCGTCATCCGCCATCGCCGGAACCCTGCAAAACAAGAGACATCATTATTAAAGACTTTAAAGACATTTGAGTTACTCGAAACTTACCGTTCGTGCAGTAAACGACGGACAGAAGTCAAGAGGCCTGCGCTACCTATCCAGTGAAGAAACTGGCTACAGCACCCTGCCCCGAGGCAGATGGAGAGCTCGGCATTCACTTACCTAAGGTGAGAGCGTTAACCTGTGGGGGTCTACACGAGAGGAGAAGAGGAAAGAGATAGGGACACCCCAATAACCCCAGTTCATTAACCCCGTATTTTCTATCTGCAGACATCTTACTCTGCACGTCAGGCATACAGGGCACAGAGGTCCAGCCCAAAGAGCCAATCGGGTGCTGCACATCACCTTTGAAGATACGGTAGTTGCCCAGTCAAGACCGGCGCCTCTGCGAGAATCAGGTGAGCGTTACACAGGACACCCCTGCGACGAAGAGAGCCAAGAAGGCCAATAATACCATCCCCGCACCCTCAACCTCAGCTGCAGTGAGGTAGACCCCACAACAAGCAGAATCCACTGCAAGCAAACCGGACGGCCCACCGGCAAGCACCCCTGTAGGCAGCAGGCCAGCAGCAGCAGCTCCTCCTGTACCAACATTGCCTGCCACAGAAGGCACCGGGTCTGCGGCCAGCAGCAACATGGGTGAAACAGCTGCAATTGCTGCTTGTTCAGACTCTGACATTGAGGAGCACGAAGTCAGAAGCCCCACTGACCTTCTACATTCCCCCTGTTTGTCAAACGCCAGCCCCCATGAGGATCACACACAGGGGCACACAGAGGAAGAGGAGTGGCCTTCTACCCCATGCCCAGTCCTCAGTCCACAGGAGGGGAGCAGCCCCTCCATCACACCACCAGCACTGGGCATGGCCCAGCAGGGGCAGCAGTCCCTCGAGGACATCATAGAACGGCAGCAACAACTGTCCACGATGCTGACTGAGCATGCCGCGGGATGTGTGGGGACTAGGGCAGCCATTGAACAGGCCACGGAGACCCTAAGGGCCGAAGTAGCGCAGAGCATTGCCACCCTGAGGGATGCCATGCAGGACATGTCTAGGGACATCTGTGGTGAACTTGCCCGGTTGCGTCGTGCGCTCACTGAGCTCACCCACACCCTACAGGACGTGCATGCACGGGGGCAGGCAGGGACATCCTCCGCTGCCAGTTCTGCACAGAGCAGCCCCGTCCGACGTTCTGGGCGTAACCTGCGCTCCACAGCCAGGGTTGCCCCGGGGGCCGGGAGAGGGGGCTTGTAACAGCCTGTGGCCACTGTCACAGGCATCTGTTGACACCTACATGGGGTGTGTTGGGGTGTGCAGGGGGAGGTGGGAGGGGGTGTGTTGGGGTGTGCAGGGGGGAAGGTGGGATGGGGTGTGTTGGGGTGTGCAGGGGGGAGGTGGGAGGGGGTGTGTTGGGGTGTGCAGGGGGGAGGTGGGAGGGGGTGTGTTGGGGTGTGCAGGGGGCAGGGGGTGTGTTGGGGTGTGCAGGGGGGAGGTGAGAGGGGGGATTGGTTGTGTCACGACGTTTTATGATTGAAATACACTTTTTGCTTTCCCGAAATGAAATGTGTGGACATTTTCATTGCATATGTGTGCTTTATTGGTGTACAGTCCACAGTGTGCATGTCCCAGAGACACACAGTGCCCCAAGTGCAGTCTCCATGTGATACACACCAGCCGTGTGTGCTAGAAGCAGTGGTCGATGATAGTTTGGCGCATTGCACGCCCCTCCTGTGCATCGCCTCCTCCATGGGGTGCCGCCCCATCTGCACCCTCCTCATCCTCATCGTCAGGTGGTTGCAGTTCTGCGTCAGGGGGCAGGGGCACATTCCGTCTGACGCACATATTGTGTAGCATGACACATGCCATGACGATCTTTGCCACCTTCTCATGGCGGTACAGGAGTGCCCCACCAGACCTGCTGAGGCATCGGAACCGTGCCTTCAATAGGCCGAATGTCTGCTCTATGACCACACGAGTACGTGTATGTGCACGGTTGAAGTCCTCCTCGTGCTGGTTCTGCGGGTTCCGGACTGGAGCCACCTCTTCAGGGGATAGCCTGCATCACCTGTATGTAGGCGAGAATGTATGTGTCAGTCATGTCGTCTGATCAAGAACATGATGTGCCACCATGGCTTGCATCCAACTGTTACTTTGGCTCACTTCTACATGCACTAATTGATTCACGCAATGCAACCAGTATATGCTCCTGGCTCCCATGGCCTGTTTTGCATGCCATCACCCAATGTATGCAGAGGGGTTGAGTGCATTGTGAGTGCCCATCCACTGTGTCCGTTCATGCCGTTTGGTTAGTTGGCCTGGCACATGTCCTGTGATGGAAATGCGCACATCATTGCAACATTGCTGTGGGCCTCATCATGACCCCAGTGAGCAATGCTGATGTAGACAGGGACATTGTGGGGGCCCTGCTGTCTGTGAAATGGTGTGTTGATGTTTCTGTCCGTCATGTGCCTCCTTCGTGGGCAGTTATGGGGGACAGGCCTATCGGTTGATGGTGTTTGGTGACGTGCATGTAGGTGCTTTTCATTGTTAACAATGTGGTCTGATTTGGTAGAATGCACTTGCAGATGGTTGTGTCATGGTTGGTACACAACCTCATTCACATGGTAGGGCTGCATACATTGGCTATTGGCTTTACTGGTGTTGGGTGGAGTATGGGTTGCTTCAGGGTATCCTCTGTCTCTGTTCTCTCTGTTACTCACAGCCAGGTGGAGTATGCATCATTCCCCCCCCTTTCAGCCAGGTGGAGTATGCATCACCCCCCCCCTTCAGCCAGGTGGAGTATGCATCATCCCCCCCCCTTTCAGCCAGGTGGAGTATGCATCATTCCCCCCCCCCTTTCAGCCAGGTGGAGTATGCATCATTCCCCCCCCTTTCAGCCAGATGGAGTATGCATCATTCCCCCCCTTTCAGCCAGGTGGAATATGCATCATTCCCCCCCTTTCAGCCAGGTGGAGTATGCATCATTCCCCCCCCTTTCAGCCAGGTGGAGTATGCATCGGTACGTCATTCACCTGCCCACTTCCATGACATTGGACTCACCGAGTAGCCAGGATCTTGGGCCTGCATGTCGCTCCATGTAGCGTGGTATTGTGGAGTTCCTCAGGACCATAGAATCATGGGTTGATCCGGGGAATCGGGCACAACAATGTGTGATGATCTTGTTGGAGTCACAGACCATTTGCACGTTGATTGAGTGGAACTGTTTCCGGTTGCGGTACGGCACCTCCAAGGCACGTGGAACCACCAATTCCACATAGGTGCAGTCGATGGCACCAATGCAACCGGGTATGCCGGCTAGTGCTTGGAAACCCACTTTGGTGTTTGCAATCTCCTGGGCAGTCCGTGGTAATGAGATGTGGTCGTCTGTGTGCTTGAGGAGGGCATCGAGCACTTGGATGAGTGTTCGTGAGAATAATGGTTGTGAAATGCCATGCAAGTGCCCCACTGTGTGCTGGTAGGTGCCTGTGGCCAGGAAGTGGAGTACAGACACTACCTTCAGTAGGGGTGGGATGGCGGTTGGAGTTTCTATCATGATGACAATGTCGTTGTGTGTCATGTCTACGATGGCGGTGATGGTGTCCCGGTCCAAACGGTACAGGGTGTGGATCTGCTCAGCAGTGAGGTTGAATGGATTGGCTCTGATGCGTGGGATTGGGGGCTGCCTGCGTGGTGGCACTGGCTGTGCTGGGGGGCTTGCTGGGCCTGCCTTGCCCTCCTTCTCCTCATGCGTCTCCTCTGTGCTGTCTGTTGTTGTTGTTGATGTTGTAGCATTGGTATTGCTATCAGGTCCTCCAGCCCCAACATTGCTAGTCATATTGGTATCATTGTGGAGTGTGGCTGGGTGTGGGAAGGGGTGGGGTGTGCTCTTTTTGTGCTTCCTGAGTCTGTATTGCCTTCACCTGTGCTGTTTCTGTGCACCTGTGGCAGCTGCATTCTCTTTACATGGCCCTTTACGGTTGGTTCGCGATGGCGTAATTAGCACCATGGCGGTAAGGTACTTAACGGGCTGGGTGATGGCGTTAGGTGCATGTCCGCTTGGGTCGGCATTCGCGTACCTTTCCGCCATGGCGCTAAGTACGGTGTGGGAGGTCGCGTGCGCGCACCCTTGGTGCAGTTAGCGGCAGCGTTAACTACGATGCCATTAATGGCATCGTAGTTAACGGTCACGGGTCATGATCGGACCTGGCGGAAAACGATGGCGGTAACCACTTACCGCCATCGTTTTTCACTTAGCGCCAGGGTCGTAATGAGGCCCATTAACTTTGAGAGGTGAGAATGTAAATAGTCAGTCATCAGGACACATCTTAATATAATGGATCTCACATAATGGCCAAAAAGTGTGCATCTCGTGTGGATGTTGGAATAGCAGTGTGCTGTGTACTCACTCCTGGTTCCCCAGTGATAGCCCCTGCCTAATTGGTGATGCCTGACAGCCAGGAAATGTTCTTAGCTTCTGCTCATCAAACCCTAATTTTGAACCCTGCAGTAGTCAACTATTCAAGTACACTCATCGTGCTAGACATCTCTGTTGCTTTTAGTAATTTAAGCCATGAGATCCTGCTAAAATGAGTGGCGGAAATCAGATTAAATTTAACAGCTTTGCCTAGATCAGTTCATTTCTCACAAATGGACAGAACCAACGCACACAGCATCCGTCAAGTCATGATGCTGCAACCTAACTTGTGGAATACCCCAAGGATTTAATCTGTCACCTCTCTTTTTCCAAATATACATGACTCCTGTGATATGGGGGTGGGGGTGTACAGGGACCCGTTTCATCCTGGGGTATGCAGCCTTCTAGGGCATATGCCAGAGCCGGTCCTAGCCCAGAGGCGGAGTGAGGGGTTTGGGATGGCCCCAGCCAAATAAGCCCTGATTGTGCCAGACACAAGCCATCTTGGAACCACTTTCTATCACACAATGTGTTGGAGATTGTGGAATAGAGTGCAGGTTAGGTATTGTGTGTGAATGGCAGTCGTACCAAGCCTGAGTGTCACAGATGGCACTCTGTTAAGAGTGGCACAGGACAACCAGGAAGGGTTTGGGTGGTTGTGCCGGAGTAAGATGGACAGATAAGTACACACACAGCTGAAAGTAAAAGAGAACAAAGAGTAGGCAAGTGTAGCAAGGGAATAAGGTATAACAGAATGGATTCCCTCTAGGGGTGTATGCAGATATAGGAAAAGAGTATTCCACGGACCTTAGGAAAAACTCTAGCCTTCTGCACAGTTTGCTATAACAGAGGCCCACGCTGTTTCTCATGGCTTGGAACAACAGCTATGGGTGTCTGTAACGCAGAAACGAGACAAGGGAAGGGGCAGAGGTTGCCTTACGGAAACCAACAGACAAGCTCTGTACAAAGGGGTCTACAAACAGTACAAGAGAAGACACTAACAGACAAATCCAGGAAAAAGGAAATCGATAAGCAAACTAGCAGAAGGAAATGAAGGGAAAGCAGTATAACTGAATAGGACAGGGATCAAGAACAGAGGGTTGAAAACAAGGAAGAAAGCAAGGGAGCAGCAGTCAGGAAACAGGGGGACTGCAATAACTGAAAGTAAATAATGTAGGTAACTGTTATGGATAGCAGAGGACGGTAGGGTACAAGGTTGAGAGCTCAGAGGAGCAGGAAAGCAATGAGCAAGCCCAAAGGAGCAGGGCTGTAAAGAAGGGAGCCCAGAGGGAAAGGGTTTAGGGCAGCGGAGAGAAGAAGGCTGGACGGCAATGAGCCCAGAAGGGCCGGGCACCAAGGAGTGAGCCCAAGTGTGCAGGGCCGCTGACTGTAGAAGGCTGCAGAGGACTGTAGAGGGCTGCTAGGCTGAGAACCCAGCGGACAAAGGCTGTAGGTAGCAAGCAGTGGAGCGTGATCGGCTGCAAGGTAGGAAGCCCCGAGGTCAAGGGCTGTTGGCAGCGGAGAGAAGCAAGCTGCGTGGCAAGGAGCCAGAAGGACCGGGCAGCAAGGAGTTAGCCCAGAGGAGCAGGGCCGCTGACTGTAGAAGGCTGCAAAGGACTGTAGAGGGCTGCTAGGCTGGAAGCTCAGCGGACGAAGGCTGTAGATTGAAGGCAGCGGAGCGTGATCGGCTGCAAGGCTGGAGCCCGGAAGGCCAAAGGCGGAGGCTGGGAAGCAGCAGAGCGTGATCGGCTGCAAGGCAGGAGCCCAGAAGGACAAAGACGGAGGCTGGAAAGCAGCAGGGCGTGATCGGCTGCAAGGCAGGAGCCCAGAAGGGCAAAGGCGGAGGCTGGTAAGCAGCAGAGCGTGATCGGCTGCAAAGCATTGAGCCCGGCGGGGCACTGGATCCAAAGCAGGAGTAAGGAGGAACCGCATACAAAGATCCGTAGCTCGAAGCAAAAAGGTGCTGGAAGGACTCTTAATGCAAGAGACTGAGCCCCTGCAGGCAGCAGCTTTTATACCGCCCAGCACAGAGGCAGGCTAATTGGTCGCACCTGGATCAGCACACCTGCATACAATCTGCCTCCTCCCTCTCTGTTCCTGAGCTGGAGGAAGCAGAGCAGATCCCAAGGGAGAGTGAGAGAGGAAGGAAGGGCAGGAGGAGAGGGAGAATCATTGAGGTACAGAGAGGAGTGAAGCGAAAAGGCTGAGGAAGACCAGAGGAGAAGTAGTTGGTAGAGAGAGAGGGGAAGTGAGGAGAGAAGAATGAGGAAGACAGGAGGGAGAGATAGTTGAGAGGCAGTGATGGAGAAGATAGTGTCATGACTTCAGTCGGGCGGCGTTTCTTTTCTTTATGGAGACGCCATTAACAGTTCCACCACGTCTGACGGCCGTTCTGGGAGCACCGCTCTAGTGTTTTTTCCAAGAGGGCCGCCGGCGTTTACTACTGCCGGCTCAGTGTGGCGTTCCTCGCGTTGCACCTTCACTGTACTCTGCGTCTTGAAGGTAACGCTAGTGTATCCTTCCTCCGTGTGTATTCTCCTGTATTCCTTCCCTTGTTTCCCCGTCTCCCTCTGGTCTCCCGTTGGTTTCCCTTTTGCTGACTCGATCCGTACGTCTTGTACTGGTCTCACGCTCTCTCTCTCCGTTCCCTTGCCCTTCTGACTTTCAGCCTGCCTTTCCTTGGCCTTGCCCTTGCTGCTAAGCACTTACCTCCTGGTCGCTGGTAGTTCCAAACTATCTGGAGTCATTTGTGCGCCCTTCCGGCTTTCTAAGGTGCACATATCACAGCTGGTTCTCTGGCGTCTCCCCAAGTCTACTGGTGAATCTCCGTTTAGCCACCCTTTTGAGCCGCCTTCTGCTGAAAGATCATTCTACCGGACTTCGCATTTCCACTCACTCCTTCATCAGAACAACTCCTGCAGGGTTTTTTCTGCCCCTTCGGGCTTTTTCCCTGCTCAGAGGCCGGCTCCCAGGAGTCCCCGCTGTTCGTGTTCTCTAGTTACCCGACAGTGTGGCATCCCAGGGAGCTCGCCCCTACTTACGTCAAAAGAAAGAAGCAAGGAAGACTGACAAGACTCAGACCCGAAGACGTCCTGGAAAGAGGCCGGAGCTACAAGAGAGGTTCACAGACGATTCAGGTGAGGAGGAAGGAGGGGAACGTTCAGTCATTCCTGACAGAGTGCAACGCCCAACTACCTCCATGGCTTCTCTCGAACAGTACCAAGAATTGGTGGCAGCCATTCAGGGGCTTACCGTAGAAGTGCATTCACTCCGGTCCGAAAATCAGTCTCTGCGACAACAGGTAGCAGCTCGTGAGGACGCCCGTGGAGATCTACCACCCCTTCCTTTACCTTGCGGGAAATTCAACGGAGATCCTAAGACTTTAAAGGTATTCTTGGATGCCTGCCAGTTATATTTCACCTTCCGCCCTCGTACTTATGAGACCACCAGGGCTAAGGTGGGTTTCCTAGTGTCTAACTTAACGGGAAGTGCCTTGGCATGGGCTTCACCGTTGGTATTACAGGCTGATCCAGCTATTGCTCATTATGATCAGTTTGTGCAACTCTTTAAGTCGCGCTTTGACCGACCCGAGGTACAGTATGCCTCCTATGAAGCAATCATCGATATCAGACAGGGTACGCACGACGTACAGTCTTATGTTACCTCCTTTATGCAGCTTGCCGCCGATGCCGGATGGCCTGAGACTGCTCAACAGACTTTGTTTCGTCGCGGCTTGCAAGAAGATATAAAGGATGAATTGGCACGTATTGCACGACCTCAGACGTTTCAGGAACTAGTGTCCCTTGCTCTTCAGATCGAGTATAGGTTGAGAGAAAGAAGACAAGAAAGGAGACGTCCACGACCTTCTCCCTCAACCTTCTCCCCAAATCCTTCCCGGGAACATTCAACCTCATCCGCTGGGGAAGAACCGATGCAAATAGGCACCACCCGAGGACCTTTAACAGCCGAAGAGAAGAAAAGAAGAAGAGAGCTAGGTCTCTGCATGTATTGCGGTTCTAGCAAACATCTGCTCCGTAATTGCCCTGAGGTTCCTCCACGCCGCCAGGGAAACGATTCACCCCGAACCTAAACAGGGATAGGTTTGGGGGTGTTGGGATGAATCCCTGTACCAACACTTTGACTTCTCTTCCCCGTGAAGATAATCGTCTGATGGTATTTCAGGTTAAACTGTCCCGAGATTCTTCTACCTTCTGGGAGGCTTTAGCCATGCTGGACTGTGGGGCAGCAGGGAATTTCATCGATGTATCCTGGGCTCAGGAGAATGATGTGCCCATTGTCTCAAAGAATCTACCCATTCCGGTGGAAGGGGTGGATGGCCAGCCTCTGTCCTCAGGACCTGTTACTCAAGACACTCTGCCACTTCGGGTCGAATTGTTCCAACATCGGGAGGAAATGGCATTCGATCTCATTAAAGCAGCGCATTTCCTGGTTATCCTGGGGATCTCGTGGCTGCGTAAACATAACCCAAAGATCGATTGGTCAAACAATACTATTCAGTTTCAGTCGCAACTTTGTCTTAATGAATGTCTAAACTATAAATACTCTCTAGACTCCATGCATACGTGTGATTCCATGCTGGCGGCTTCACTCCATCAAGTACCGGAACATTATCAGGAGTATGCAGAGGTCTTCATGGACAAGCAACCCCACTCCCTTCCTCCTCACAGAAGAGAAGACTGCACCATTGAGATCCTACCAGATGCGTCCGTTCCCTTTGGAAGGATGTTTCCCTTGTCCTTACCCGAGCGGAAAGCTCTTAAGGAATACCTAGACTGTAATCTACAGAACGGGCTCATCCAGGAGTCCAGCTCACCCGCTGGAGCATCACTATTCTTCATCCCGAAGAAGGGGTCTTCGGAACTCCGTCCATGTATCGACTACCGGGGCCTAAATCGCCTTACCATAAAAGACGGTTACCCTATGCAGCTCATCAAAGAGATAATAGAAGCTGTCCAAGGCGCGTCTGTCTTCACAAAATTGGATCTTAGGGGTGCGTACCACCTGCTCCGTATAAGACAGGGTGATGAATGGAAGTCAGCATTTAGGACTCCACTAGGGCATTTCGAATATCGGGTTATGCCTTTCGGTCTGGTAAACGCCCCTGCTATATTCCAGCGCTTTATGGATAAATTGTTTGCCGACCTCCTATTCTCTTCAGTGGTGGTATACTTGGATGACATCCTCATTTACTCTTCCTCTCTTCCTGAACATAGAAGACTGGTCCGACAAGTGCTGGAACGTCTACGGGAAAACAAACTACTGGTAAAACCTGAGAAGTGTGTCTTTGAGGCCTGTTCGGTGTCTTATTTGGGTTTTATCCTCTCCCATGAGGGTATTCGTATGGATCCCTGCAAGATACAAGCAATCACCCATTGGTCTACTCCAAGAAACGTTAAGGAAGTACAGCGTTTTCTCGGTCTGGCCAATTTTTATCGCCAATTTATTTCAGGTTTCTCCAATAGGGTTCTTCCTATCACATCACTCTTGAAGAAGGGTGTTCTCTTCACTTGGACACAGGAAGCAGATTCTGCTTTTCAAGCTTTAAAGGAGGTATTTACCTCGGCTCCCATATTGGTACAACCGGATCAACTTTTCCCCTTCATTGTGGAAACGGATGCCTCAGGTGGAGCCATAGGAGCTGCTCTCTTGCAAAAGGGGAAGGACGGACTCGAACATCCGGTGGCTTATTATTCAAAGACTCTGACACCCAGTGAAAGGAATTACTCTGTCATCGAAAGGGAGTTTCTAGCCATCAAACACGCCTTTGAAGAATGGCGTCATCTTCTTCAAGGAGCCATGCATAAGTTTACAGTCTGTACCGACCACAGTAACCTTCGTATACTTCAGCAGATGGAATGTCGCAATGCTAGACATGCCCGTTGGGCATACTTTTTCTCTCAGTTTGACTTTGTGATTACCTATCTGCCAGGCAATCTGAATATTTTAGCTGATGCTCTGTCACGCAATCATGGTTTGGACTATGAGGCGAGTTCTAGCCACGAATTATTGTTAGCTGGCAAAGAGATCCGGACTGTGGCAAATACTTTTTTACGCGAAGTCCAGTGTGAACAATACAGTGTACCGATGAAGACGGAAGTAGCCTCTAAATTGGAAGAAAGAAAGGGGATTCTTTTCAAAGGTCAAGCCTTGTATCTGTGCAACAAAAGACACCAAAGACTGGCCCTTTCATGGTGTCATGATTCACCCATGGCCGGTCATAAGGGCATTCGTGCCACCAAGGATCTGGTGTCCAGACTGTTTTGGTGGCCAGGCTGGAACCTAGATGTACAATCTTATGTATCTACCTGTGCTATATGTGCGACCAGTAAGTATCTTGCATCCAAACCCTTAGGTCTTCTGCAACAGGAACCTGCTCCCAAATAACCATGGACCCACGTTTCTACAGACTTTATTGTGGACCTACCTAATTCTGAAGGGAACACCGTAATCATGGTGACTGTGGATTCTCTAAGCAAACTGGTTCACTTCACTCCCTTGAAAGGATTACCTACAGCCCCTGAAACAGCCAAAACCTTTCTGAAAGAGATAGTGCGACTTCATGGTCTCCCAGAGACCGTGGTGTCAGATCGGGGTCCTCAATTCACTTCCCAATTTTGGGGTACCCTCTGCAAACAAATAGGGATTCAACGAGCCCTTTCATCTGGGTTCCATCCACAGAGTAACGGACAAACGGAAAGGCTCAATCATACGCTTGAGCAATATCTCTGATGTTTTTGTAGCAGAAAGCAAGATGACTGGAATGTCTTTCTCCCTATGGCTGAGTTTACTTATAACAATACCAAACATTCAGCCATCAATATGTCTCCTTTTTTTTGCACCTTTGGTTATCATCCAAAACATCTGCCATTAGCTGAGATCCAACCCTCAAAATTTCCCGCTCTTGACCACCTCCTGACGGAACTCAATGACACTCATGCACTAGCCAGTAAAACCTTGGCCGCTAGCCGTCATGATTATAAGGTAAGGGCTGACAAGAAGAGGAAGGCTGCACCTTCTTGGTCGGAAGGGGATAAGGTTTGGTTAGCCACTAAATTTCTACCTCGCTGGACACACATAGGGAAATTCGCACCAAGATATATCGGACCTTTTCAGATCATAAAGAAGGTAAACCCTGTTGCTTTTCGCCTTCAGCTACCTCCCTCCCTTAAACAGGTGCATCCCGTGTTCCATGCCTCCCTATTGAAGCCCTACCTTCTGGATCCATATAAGAGAAGATCCAAGAGACGACCCCATGATGTGCCGTCTGTACCAGCTGAATATGAGGTGTCACATCTGGTAGATTCCCGCTACCATCACGGTATTCTACAATATTTGGTTCACTGGAAAGGTTATCCCATCGAAGAACGGACATGGGAGCCTGTGAGGCACATTCACGCTCCTCGACTCATTAGAAAGTTTCACAGATTATATCCAGGCAAGCCCGGGGGCCCCCCGTGTAGAAGAGGGCATACTGTCATGACTTCAGTCGGGCGGCGTTTCTTTTCTTTATGGAGACGCCATTAACAGTTCCACCACGTCTGACGGCCGTTCTGGGAGCACCGCTCTAGTGTTTTTTCCAAGATGGCCGCCGGCGTTTACTACTGCCGGCTCAGTGTGGCGTTCCTCGCGTTGCACCTTCACTGTACTCTGCGTCTTGAAGGTAACGCTAGTGTATCCTTCCTCCGTGTGTATTCTCCTGTATTCCTTCCCTTGTTTCCCCGTCTCCCTCTGGTCTCCCGTTGGTTTCCCTTTTGCTGACTCGATCCGTACGTCTTGTACTGGTCTCACGCTCTCTCTCTCTGTTCCCTTGCCCTTCTGACTTTCAGCCTGCCTTTCCTTGCCCTTGCCCTTGCTGCTAAGCACTTACCGCCTGGTCGCTGGTAGTTCCAAACTATCTGGAGTCATTTGTGCGCCCTTCCGGCTTCCTAAGGTGCACATATCACAGCTGGTTCTCTGGCGTCTCCCCAAGTCTACTGGTGAATCTCCGTTTAGCCACCCTTTTGAGCCGCCTTCTGCTGAAAGATCATTCTACCGGACTTCGCATTTCCACTCACTCCTTCATCAGAACAACTCCTGCAGGGTTTTTTCTGCCCCTTCGGGCTTTTTCCCTGCTCAGAGGCCGGCTCCCAGGAGTCCCCGCTGTTCGTGTTCTCTAGTTACCCGACAGTGTGGCATCCCAGGGAGCTCGCCCCTACTTACGTCAAAAGAAAGAAGCAAGGAAGACTGACAAGACTCAGACCCGAAGACGTCCTGGAAAGAGGCCGGAGCTACAAGAGAGGTTCACAGACGATTCAGGTGAGGAGGAAGGAGGGGAACGTTCAGTCATTCCTGACAGATAGAGGAGAGAAGAGGAGGTAGAAGAGAGCGAGTAGGGGAGAGAAAGGAAGGAGCCGGTGGGAGTTGTTAGTGAGGAAGAGTAAGAGGGAGAGCGCAAGAGAGTGTGAGAAGCGGGAGAGAAAATGTAAACCTTGTTTATCAGCATATGGGGGTAATAGCTTGCCACTAAGAATTCCCGGAGGGAGTGAGGCAGAGAAGGCTGCAGTCGTTAGGCCCTCACCTATAGAACATTTTAGCAATAGATATTAGGGGTTACCTGTCTCTAGTCCTGTTGTCCAGCCCTCAGGGGACTAGGTGGTTAGGGCTAGGCTGGAGGGAACGCATGGGAGATTGAGTTTAGGCCAGGAAATACCCTTAGTTTGGCGCTCATGCAATCCAGTAATGATCAATATCTTAAAACTTCAAATAAAACCCTTGAAAAGATCTAAGAGAATTGTGGAGTTCTTGAGGCCATCTGTGACACCTGTCCCCTGAAACTTATCAATACATTTGGCCTCATCACGAGTTGGGTGGTATCCTAGTGGTATTACCGCTGGGATATCGCTGGGGCTATTACAGTTACCGCCAACCCCCCCCGGCGCTGTTAGCGCCGGATCACAGGTTTGGCGGAATGGTAATTCCCCATTGGGTGCATTCGGGAATTCCCCTTTCTCAAATGGGCCCAATGGGGAATTTTCGGCACTACTAACCTCAGCGGTATCACCGCATGGTAATAGCGCCGAAAATCAATCAGCAAATTTGCAGCAGATTTACTCCCAGCTACAAGCTGAGGGTAAATCCTGCCAACCATGTGATTTGGCTGACCCTTAAATGCTGCGGTAATAGCGTTACCGCCACATTTAAGGGCTACTGCCAAACTCACGATGAGGGAGATTGTGTGTCACCTGCTTCAACAATGCACATGACATCCAAATTGACTACAAGTTCACAAACAATTCTACAACAAATGCACCAGATCTTAGAACATGCATCACACACAATGGTCTTCATTGCAGGTTCGGTGGTTTGGGTAAAAAGTAGTGGCAATTCTGTTACTGCCACTTTTATAGTGGTAATGGATTTACTGCTGTTTTTACCACACAGCCAAACTGCACGTTTTAACTTGAATGGGAGGATGTTCCTCCATCATCATGCTGGAGACAAATCTACCACTTTAAGGCCAAATAATGTCAGAATTACTGCTTGCAGTAATTCCACCAAAGTCCCCAATTGAGTCCCTTCCACCACTTGTATCCCCATAGTAAACCCACGGGACAAAGTTGTGGTAATGTTAAATGGGTTTGCCAGTAATTCGGATGATTTATTGTTTAATTACCACCAAACTTGTAATGAGGCCCAAGATGACAACAGGTAGACTGACACTTAACCCAACCAAAACCGGGCTTAAAATTTGTGGCACCAAACTTAATATCTGTCCCCTGACCTGAACAAATGAGAACTTGCCGCCTTCTTGTGACAATGGTCAAAATCCTCAGATTATTGATGGACAGCGACCTTACTCTTAAACCACAGTTTAAAGCCATTGTAGGGAGCTACATCGTATTAGTCTGAACTATCTGGTGCATCATGCCATACCTGAGCCATGAAAACACAGAACCAAGGCAGTGATGGAACTAGTACCCTCAAGAATAGACCATAAACCACGCCAACAACCTCTACCTAGGACTCCAGGATTACCTTCTTAACAGGTTATAAAGAGTCCAAAAAACAGCAGCTAGACTTCTTCTAAGATTTTAAATGATCAGCTTTCCAAACACTCCTTAGGGCCCACTCAAACAGAAGAGTCAATTTAAAACCACATGCATAAACCACCATGCCTTCCATGGTAGTATCCTGGAGCCCATCACAAGGACATTTGCCCACTACAAACCATCGAGAACGCTTTGATCCATTAATGTTACCTTAGTAATGGTGCCAAGCTTCATCTGAAAACACCATAAAGGATTGTCCTTTTCCTAACCCCAACTAAACTCTGGCATTTGATATTCACACATCTGCGCACACAGAAAAAACACCTGCCCTTCAGAATATCTCTGAAAACCTGGCTATTCAGCTGATACCAGCACAAGACCTTTGCAAAATCTCACACCTACAGACGCCCGCCCACAATTTGGTAACATCAACCAGACAGCCCCAGCTCTGTCTATCTGTACGAACATGCCATGGACCTCCGCAGAACATGTCAGATAAGGATTATGTGAGATCGGACTCATTCCAGTCAGTCTACCTTTGATCTGCAAATTAAATCAGAACAGCAAAAACACTCAAATATTCCAACAAGACTGGGCCAATAATCTTGAAAAGAAAGGTTCCTTCTTCTTCCATTAACCAACTGACATCTTCATCTGTCTCCACCTTACACTACTCGCACAAACAAGCTTTGCACATGGAACCAAGCTGTCTATAAACACACTGCACCAAAGGAGAAGCACAGGTGCTCACTTCTCTAGTCCTATCATCCTGCCCCCACACACAGACACACATACAGCACTTACTCCAGCTGACTCATCTTGGGCTCTGTCTTCTGGATGAAACACAAACCCATTGTCCTCAGCCACAACCTATTTAAATTCACACCAAACTCAGGGTTTGGGTACTTTAGCCCTGCAAGAATCAACACCACAGGATTCACAGTTGCCTCTTCCCCACTAGCAACCCTGACTTTTGCACAGCAAGGTTTCTGTTTAGGTAGACCATTTGATGAGGCGTCCAGGAGCCTCAGGTAGAAAAGGAAACCTCTTTATTCTCTTAGTTGCTGGTAACTGATAGGTCAAGCCCCAGCAGTAGCATAAGTTACAAGGTAGGAAGGGAACATCCACCAGGAGCACTTTCTCACTCAGCCAGCCTCTTTCCACCTGTCACACCTAGAACACTCAGCAGATCAGCACCCATGTTGAGAGGCGGATTGTGAAGGCATCATGAAGCAAGACACAGAAAACAGATGTACTTTTCTAAATAAAAAGACTTTATTGGTTTTTGTCCGGATGGATTAATGCTTAACTTGCCCTAAGCTAAGGTGGGATCTCTCTACCTATAAAAACTAAGGCCAGTCTGTGTCATTAAGTTCAACCTAAAAATATGTCTGTTTCCAAAACTTATACTTGCTCTCAAAACTAAAGCTATACACCGTGTAGGTATGTTCGCACCTAAAGAAACAGCGTTGAAAGTAAGATTCTGCGATTCTTCCAGCTTTGTCTTGTTATCATCTGCACCTTCCCCAAGTTCAACACAATACCAAAATGTCTCAGGGGTTCCCTTCCCCAAGTTCAACACAGTTGCAAAATGTCTCAGGTGTTCCCTCCCCCCAGTGCAACTCAGTTCACACAATCTTGGGGTTCCATTCCCCAAACAGGCAGCTTCTGCAACAGAACTGCTGCGAGTCTCTTGAATGGTAGGAATGCGGTCAGTTTAACTTTGTAATCCTTTAGGCTCTTAAATAGCTCAAAAAAATGCTTTCCTTCACTTCAACAATTTCCATGCAGCATAGCCTTTGTATTGTGGCTTTACTTGGTTCTTTCTCCAGTAGGGCTACTTGGTCTAGGCTCAGTTGTCGAACCACACGGTCCACCCATTATAGGTCACACACCTGATAAGTCCTGGCACTGTGATGCTCTTGGTTTTACTTGACCAACACAGGTTTTTTCCCCTGGACCTTTGTCAGTGATTCAATTTGTTCATCAAATGTTTTTGGCCAGGGAATACCCTTATTTTCTGACAGGTTTTCACTGCATTCACAAGTGGACATCATTCGCTTTTCATTTGTACAGTATTTTCATCTGATTTCCTTATCTTTTTTTTTTATCTTACAATTCGCTATTCAATAAATCTTGGTACATGTCAACAGGTATTTTGCAGTTTGTTTGGTATTCAATAACTCTTGTGGCTTTTCAAAAAAGTACTTTGTAGTTTGTTTGTTGTTCAATATACTTGCCTTAGAGTTCCAAACCCCCTCCTAGAGGAGTTTTAACTGAATCACTACTTGCAAACGTCCAATTCCCACCCCTGGAGCGCCCTGATATGAGTGTTCCCTCTCTCACAATCACTGGTACTCAGCTGCTCCTCCGGGTATCTCTGCAGTCTTCTCCAACTTCCATTTTCCTCCCGGGTAAGCGTTGGGATCTCTAGCAAGCAGAGTTCACTAACGGGCAACCTTGTTGCAGCGGCCCGCAGTATTTGGGAGTGTTCTGTGTTCCCCAGCTCCAGCTGGGAACACGCGGTTCAAATAATTGCTCTGGCCCTTTAACGGCCTGCTCAAGTCGCGGCGCCTCTCCGCTAGTCTGCTCCTTGCCTTGCAGCTGCCTCCTTCTCACCTGGCAGGTTCCCCCTGCTATTCACTCGGTCTACCATGTTATGCTCCTGTGACCTTACAATTGGTCGATGGTGCAAGTCCTTTGCCTGACCACAATTATAGTAATTAACGGGACATGCCTGGCCTTCCATAGTCCTCTTCCTCGTCTCAGTACCATAGTGGTGAAAATTGACTAGAAGTGTGCATTACTATTAGTTGCCTCTTCCTTGTCCCAGTTGCCAAGGTGTGAATGTGAGTCAGTGGGTGTGTAGTGAAGAGAAAATGATTTACAATACCCTATGAAGGTCGGCGGAGGGGGAGGGGAGGCCTCATTCTCATCAGAGAAAGGGGGATGCCATGTCTTACATGCAGGCATCCTCTCCCCATTCCCCAAGGTCCCTCCACCCAGGATCCAAGAGCAATGGCCTTTCCCTGGCCACCTGAGAGGAGGTAGATGGGAGGATGCCCTCAGTTTCCTCACAAGATGAACACATAATCTATAGGTAGTGCCCATCACCCGGCCCAATATTGCACGGGCATGAAGCGTTACTCAATAAAATAACCATACTGCCCATATCCCAGGCAGGTACAGCGGGAGATGGAAACCATTTAAGCTGAAGAAGACACAAGTAAAACCAATCTAACTTTGCAACATTACACGTGCATGCGTTAAACACAAAGCGAATAAGAGCTCGCTAAGAAGAATCTGCATACTAGGTCAAATATGCCTTTATACATGAAGAATATTAACATTGCATCCATAAAGACATGAAGAATACTAACATAAGCAATGTATAACCTGAATGCAACATGAACGACACGTGAATGTAGCTCACTAACATAGAAACGTAATAGTAATGGGCAGCCCTTTTTTCCAAAATGGAAGCCACAGCACACTTTCTAGTTAATAAAAGGCTCAAGACTTCACGAGAATTTAAGATACTTAAATCACAGAAATACAGATCTGTGCAAAGCTCAGACGGTAGCTAGCAACCAAAACCAAGGTTACTGAGAAATTAGGGAGGGTCGGAACACTGCAGAAAAGGCACAAGATAACAGTTCCCAGGACAAAAGAATACTCCCTAAAATATTGAAGAGCACAACCAACCTTTGTGAGCGAATCATATCCCAAAGAAGACCCCATAATGAATAACTCAAGAGTGTCCCCAGTGCTAAAAGGAATCATAACACTCACACTAATATTAGCTCAAATCTGAATAATTGCAGGGTGAAATAACTCCAAACGCAGTCTCTTCACACGTGACCCATAATTGAAGACCACTGTCTATTCATTAGCAATGAACATAGATATGACACCTGCCTCACTCCTCAGTCCTATTCCCAGACACAAGGCTCTGCACAAGGACAATTACAAAGATATTACTCTGACTCATGGCCTAGGAATATAGGATGGTATCTTCTTTAATTGAAAGGAAAGCAGTCCATGGATCTCTCTCCCCTACTCCTGTCTTGGTCTTGACGACCTGCCAGTGGCCCAAGGTTGGTCAATATGGAGCCAACTAATCAAACCCCCCAATTATTGGCCACCCAGTATGTATTAGGCCAGCCAATAGACTATTGTAAAGATGATGGGCCTCATTACGAGTCCGGTGGTAGCCGTGCTGGAAAAACCGGCAGGCTGTCAGCGGAACCGAAATACCATTCCGCCTCCGTGATTGCCGGAATCACCGGGGCATTTCGACCCCGGTGACCCGGTGATTCCGGAGGCGGAATTCCATAAATCCCCATTCCCATGGAGTCTGATAGGACTCCATGGGGATAGGGACAATGGAAACACTGGCTCTGGCTATGACAGAGCCAGTGTTTCCATTTCCAAAATGCAGGCGGGTGGTGTTACTCCCGCCAGGTCAGACCTGGCGGGAGTGACACCTCCCGCCTGCAGAACTCGGAATCAGCCAGTCCGGAAACAACAGTGGCGGTGGATTTACCGCCACCGTTGTTTCCAGACCAGCTGACTCATAATGATGCCCTATGTCTTTTTACTGTTATCAATTTAGAGGTGGACTCATGTGGAGCCATCAGATTGTTGTTACCTAATCAGAAGTTTAACCCTTATAGAATGTATATGTAGTCAATCTCCTTAACCAATACCCTCACACCGTAGGTTTTGGTATTGTGTGATGCTAATTATGATGAAAGATTGACTTAAAAGCTGTTGTTTTCGATAAGCATGTTGAGCGCTTCGGACTTGTATGCTTGTATGCTGTGCCTGCTTTATTTGGATGTTAATAAAGCTGGGCTTTACCTTGCACTTTGTCTATTTCCGTTATTGTGTTTGGCATGATCTAACACCAGAACCTTTGTGTAATTTTGGGGACTTCCCAGGCCGTCTTTACACCCACACAGCATTCTATAATCAGAACGCTCATTAAATCATTAATGCAGGAATATAAAACAGAGTAGGTAAAAAGCACATCACAACAGATGCCTAAGTGCACTATACAAGACCACTTTAAAATAACATTACATTACTCAGCCTGTGAACCCATAACCTAGCAAAAGTAGCTTAAAAAATGTAATATTAAAACATTTATATTAAGGTAGTATCAGTTTTGGTCAGGACTTTAAATGAACCACTACTATGTTGATATGAAAGTAGACACTGAATCTCAAAACTGCTTCAGTGAGTGATTTTGTCAAACAAATCATTTAAGTGGAGGTAGTAGAAACTGTAATGAAGTCTGAACTTCACTAAATAACAAGTGGAGATGGAATAGGCCATTGATGAATCGGATGGGCAAAGTAAGTGTGCTCTGAAGGGAGGTTGAGCCATGTCACACGTGACCTAAACAGATTTTGGTTCAAACAAGACATTTTGATTAATGTACTTTCTCAAGGTACGGGTTGGAACAAATGTCCATTGGAAGTTGGGGATTCTTTCAGTGTCCACCAACTACAGTGGCATACGAACCAAATCATAAAGTTCAATCTAATCTTATAGGCCCTAGCCCCTTCAGGGATTTGCTAATCTACAACATAGTGTCCAAAGGATGTGACCAACAGAAAGTTACAAACCTATACTTAATATGTCATTGGCTGGCTGTATAATGCCTAAGCTAAAACACAAATGTTCCAAGTATTTTGTGAAGAATCCTATGGATGGCTCACTAAACCCCTGCCTAAAGTCTCCTCCCAGGTGGCCTGGGAAAAGCAAACACTTCCAGTATACCACCCTGGGGGTGGCATACTGCGTGAGGATCACCTGAAAGGAGACAAGGCCGTAGGGTGGTGAGGAGATCCCATGATATGAGACACAGTATTTGTCTTTTGAAAAGAAAGAACCTTTCTGGCTTTCCAAAACAGAAATGGCATACTGTCATTATAATGTCCCTGGCCCACATATAAGATCTGTGACTGGGTACATGTACTGTAAAATCTGAGCAAGCCTTTCCGACTAAAAGACCCTTTAAGGTGCAGAAGCTGCACTGCAGAAGACATGCAGAATGGCTGTCTTTCCCCATGTGAGCCTGATTGCCGTGGTTGCTGTACAGGAAACGTGTCGGAGACTGTGGCGAGGAGCTGTGGGCGCGTCACAGGTCTCACAAGCGAGAGGGGCTCCTTAATCGAGTGGCCGGATGGGAGATGCCTTCAGAGAGGAGGGGTATGGGTACCAAGTGAGCCAGAAGCAGTAGAAGTTGTGCAACACATGGAAAGAGGATCACAGAAACTAGTGAGTCAAACCTCGCGTTCTGAATCCTTGCACGAGCACTGCTGGCAACAGTATCCAGCTTAAATGTTAACTGGACTAGAAGCAGAAGTTAGTGGAAGTTGTTTTCTGAAGTTTCTAACAAGGGAACAATGGAAAGTAGCACTTGTGTGTGATCAGAAGTATTTATTTTACGCGCATAGAAGCAAGCACTGCTGAAGGCCATTGTTAAACCCTTAAACTATGAAGAAGTGGTGGCATGTCTTTCATTAAACAGAACCTTGTAAAACTTGAAAAGGGGTCGCGTGTGCCTAATTTTGTTTTTCAAGTGAAGAGTGAACTTTACTTCTTTATTCTTGCGAACAGCCATTGTTCCTAAAAGAAGTTAAGTGTTTAAACATTATCAATACAGATGTAGAGAGCGCAAGCATTGCCCAAGCTAAGAGTATTCCCTTATTGGGATTGAAAATAGCTTTTCTCAAGACAGAAAATGATCTAATAATTAATGTGAGCCCAATAATAGTTCAACCTTGAATAAGGTATGAGTGTGCAAGCATTACCTGAAGCCAAGAGAGAGGCACCAAGGCTTCTGGGTAATGAATTGGCTAACAGTTGGCAAATAGGTGAAGGCCAAGTTGATGAAGGAAAACCTTGTTGCTTATAAATATTATTGGAAGTTGATACAACCTATATTGCCAGAGACTGTTGGAGAAGGAAAGAAGTGGGTATAAACCGCAATCTTGGGTGGTTGTTGTGGCGGCAGGCAGACAAGAGAGGCAAAGACCCTGCCCCTCTTGAAGAGAGCTATTCAGAAGAAGAGTGCCTTGCCTGTTTGAAGGTGTTGCAGTGCCTTAAAGTGAATCTTGTCAAACATGTCTTGAAACACAAAGTACTGAAGCTGGGGCAGTATATCTGGTTGTCAGTAGATGCAAGACTTCAGTAGTCCAAATGAAGTGCAATGCTACGAGGCAAAGGAGAATGTCCTCATGGTAACCTCTCGTAGAAGTGCAGTTCTTGAAGTAGAATCAGCAGCACTGTGAAGTCATCATGACAAATATACGTATTGCAAATCCTAATCTGAATAGAAGAAGAATTACTGTTAACCAAGACTTGGGTTTCACTAACATTCTAGAAGTTATAATTCTTTTGGAACTGTGTCAAGTCTTCTTGGGTAACTGAATGTGGTGAAAGAGCGTTGGGATTGGGAATAACAGTGATGCTATTCTGAGGAAGTGGAATGAATTTCACCAAGAAGAATAACGTTTGTTGTTGTTGGAACTATGGTTAACACATCTTTACCTTAACATTGAGACTTCGAGAACTATGTGCCACCTATGTGGATTTCCACCTATGTGGATTTCCTTATTTTCTTTTGATGAACATTATAGCTGAATACACCTTGAATCCTGGGGAGGGAGTTCACTCAGGTTGCTAAAAGGTTATCAAGCAATTGTGAATATCATTGTTGATGTTAATTGAATTGCCATATATTGTCTTTTGTATTTGATGTTTAGTGTGAGGGTCAGACATCCTGTGTTAATGTTTCCCTTTCGTTTTGTTAGCAGGGAAATCCTCATCAAAGTAGTGATAGTGAGGCATTATGATATAGGGCCTCATTACAACTCACCCGGTATGGAAACAACGGTGGCGGTAAATCTGCTGCCACCGTTATTTCCATACTGGGTGATCACGACTCCTGCAGGCAGAGGCATCAATCCCGCCAGGTCTGACCTGGTGGGTTTAACACCGCCCGCCTGCAGGCGGACGAGGAAACACCGGCACCGTCACGAGATGGTGCTGGTGTTTCCATGATCCCCATTCCCATTGAGTCCTATAGGATTTACACCATTCCGCCTCCGGAATTCCCGGGTCACAGGGGTTGTAATGCCCCGGTAATTCTGGGAATCATGGAGGCGGAATGTTAATGTGAGTCTGGCGGTAACCAGGCAGTTTTACCACCTCAGTTACCACTTCGATTACCGTCGGACTCGTAATGAGGCCCATAATGTTTACCTTAAAATAATTGTATGTTTTGAACAATCATCAAACAGTTGTCTGCCTCGGATTTCTGACCCCTCTCAATTTCCACATCAAAATCGTATTTTTCATAGTTAATTTCTAGTCTCAAACAGAAAAGAAAGAACTTTCTCCTGGGAAGCCTCGTTCACGATTTGCACTCACAGTCTCAACCCTGCTTGGTCTTCCTACATTCTCTTTGATGCTTCAGACCCCTTCCAGGTCCCTTGCTTCTCAGCCTTCTTGTCTGGCTCCGGTTCTGTCTTCTTCTCTTCCCTCCTGAATTCTTTGCATAGGATGTATCTCCAACCTCTGGTATTCAACCCGACTGGTCTCTTCCACACCATTGCAATCAATATAGGCCCTTCTACCTCACAGGCCTCAGGATGCACATTTGCAGGTTGTTCCACAAACTTCTTAATTCATTTAGTTACATCTCACCAGCAATTTTATTATCAGCTTTCATGTGAACACGTGCCACCATACCCTGAATGATCAGCATTTGCTTGGGCAGGTCTCAGCATCACCTGACATATCAGCCTTTACTTGGGACATGTCTCACTCCAACCTGGTGTGTCAGGTTAAGATTTGGTAGATCTCATCCTAGACCTATGGCAGGCTTTAACCACTTAAATCAGAGTCCAGATAGCAGTTCTGCTAACCAGGTCACTACATCGTACTATGTGGCATTCTCTGTGCTTCAGAAGGAAGAGATGAAGAACATGGCCTTTTGTTTCTGCTCTACTCTGGACTCAACTCTGGCTTCAACTCTTGCATTTAGGGGTCCCCAGAGGTTGCAGCTGTGACCCCTGGTTGTTGACCTGGTACCCACGGCCTATCCCTTGTGACCCCTGACATCTTCCAATGATAATCCAAGGTCCCAGAAGGTGGGGCTATTTCCAGCCCGAGGCTGAACATTTTTCGGCTACATTTTGTTTACAGTGTGCATATGACACACACAGCAGAAGCCAGGGCCAGGTCGAGAAGGCAACAAAACAGTTGAGCTTCAATAAATTGTAGGTCGTATTTGTAATTAAAGGAGGCTTTTCATTTCCTTCTTTAGTGTCTGTGTTTAGCTATATACTTTGAAAGCAAGGGTGGAATGGGTTTAAGGTAAAGACTAGTGACTGACCTCGAACACTGAGGGGATGGGCATTCTTCAGAGATCAGAATAGCTTTCAGTATGGGGCAGGGAGGCCCATGTGCACAGTCTATCTGGACCCTGCCTGCCTTTCGCTACCAGTGCCATAAAGTGGCGCCTGGTCTGTTAGAGTGGGCTAGGGGCTGGCTTTGAAAAAAAATCACGGTGTTAAAAATGAATGCTTTCAAGTTTCTCAGAAATCTACACAGCTGCAAGTCTCTCCATGCATGGCACCGTCCTTAATGCTGTGCTTGCTTTGAGGGTGCGCCCTGAACCCGACAACGATTGTTGCAGAAGTCATAATCTATTGCAGAAGTTATAATCTATTCAATTTAGAGGCTGGCCCGGCAGGGTGTGAAACAGTGGAACACTACACAGCTAGGAAGTATCAATCAAAGCCCCACCCGCATCCTCCTGGGACTACTGGGAATGCCACTTTGTAGTGCTTAATTTGAGGGGGTGTTTAGCAGGGCTGAGCCCAGGTACTTATTTTTGAGCCCGAAAACCTATTTTCACAGACTCGTTTAAAAAAATGATGTGCTGATTAACAACATTATTACTTTAACTGTCAATCAGTAGCAGTCACAAAACAAGCACCAACAGTTTGCCCTGGTCAGATTTCTCTGGATCCTGAGATGGCTCATTGTAACTCATGAACATGACCCGCACTGGAACAGCAATGCTAGTTATTAATTTTCATCAATACTAGTGAGGTGGCATGGGAAAGCCAGCAGCACCAAAGTCAGTGCAATACCAGGCAAAAGGATGTTGCCGAGGAGGAGTGCCTGTCCTGAGTGCCAACCTACACAGGTTTGATACAGTGTTTGACAGAAGAGTCCATTTGAAGTTTTGCCTGCATTTGTACATCAATTAACCATAGGAGGAAAGCATGGTTGCTGTGTTCTGTGGCTAGACAGTCAATAAGTTCCTTTTTGCCACCTAAAGAATCATTGCAAGATGTTAACCATGATAATGGCCCTCATTACGACCCTGGCGGAAATCGAAAAACGATGGCAGAAATGGAATACCGCCATCGAATACCGCTCGGTGCGATTATGACCCGTCACCGTAAAGTACGATGCCATTAGCGACACCGTAGTGAACGCCAACGCTAACTGCACCAAGTACGCGCACGCGCGCACTGCGAAACCGTAATTACCACCATGGCGCAGCGGTACGGGAATTCTGACCCTAGCGGACATGTACCTAACGCCATCAAGCATGGCGGAAAGTACCATTCCGCCATGGTGAGAAGTACGGCATCGCAAACCAACCGTAAAAGGCCCTACTGAGTGCCTGTACACCACTCCCTGCCAAATTGCACAACTCCTCGTAGGTGCAATGAAGTCACACAATGCAACCAGTGAAATGTACAAGTCACCCATGCATGCCAACGAACAAATGAATGTAGGGGCTCCAAGTGCCTTGTGAGTGGCCATCCATATTAGCCATGGCACCATTGCCGTACTGATGCAGCACAGGCATGTGAAGCTTCAAGTACAGCAACATGAACTGAAAACTGAGACAAACAAAAACATGGAAGCGCCTAGAACCGCAGGGCCGTCCCATTAGGTAGGCACTAGTCCAGCTGAAAGCTCGAAATGTTGCTCCTAGCCACTAGTACTGCGTAAGGGCATGTGGCCCATTGGCGATCGTCCCATAAGATCGTAATGGTGCTCCACTGATTAACACGAAGCAGCAGGTGTCGGGAGTAAAAGCCATCTGCAGGAGTGGCATACAGATGGCAGCGGCAAAAGGGGAGGAGATACCTGTCACCCAAATGAAACGAAAAAGAATAGTATGGGCATCTGAACTCCATTTGAATTACTCACTTCAAAGATCACACTAAATCCACAGCCATATGCATGCTAGCCCACTCAAAAGGATCATTCGCACCCAAAAATCACTTGCGATTCATAACTATATAAATCGAGGTGAAAACACTATTACAAACAAGTGTTTGTGTGCATGCGTCTGTTAAAACAGAATCCATTAGATGGGATTAGTAACGTGCATAGACAAAAGTGTTTGAAGGCGCGTCGAGACAGGGAGGGCTCAACAAGGGCAGATAGACGATGGTCCCACTATGGCAGCCCTGCATCACATGGCGCAGAGGAAGTTGATAGATTCCAAAAAGCCATGTACATGGCAGACTCTCTATTAAATCATCTGTCCATGCATCCATACATCATTCCCTCATCCCGGTATAAAAACGCCTGATTATTTACTCACATAACATTTGAAATTTCCATTGAGTCTGTGCTTAATGCAGTCTGCAAAATCCACTGTGCTCCAGGCCGGAATTCTAGTGTTGTGAAGTAACATGTATATGGGAACGTCCTGCCTTATCCTCCACTACGCTATTGCGCATCCCATACTATTCATATCAATCATTGCATTCTCTGCATGGCCCCTGTCCCAAGGACATTAAACAATAGAACTTTCTATCTGCAGTCAGACCTGTGGGCGTCTCCTCGCCGCTAGCTGGAAACCGAAAGCGCTGTCCTTCGAATTCCTCATTTGCAACATCACGTCGAAAAGGCATCTGTGACCGCTTGAAATCACAAATCCATCCATTTAGTGCGGCAGTGTGTGAAAATGGCAACTGGCTTCACTCACAAATGGGACGCCCCGCCCGTCGGTGAACCGCGGTACAGCGCTGCATGAGGGTCCACCGTTAATCGAGTACTACATTCCACTGACCCTTCACAAGTTTGTTCCCGACTGCAAAGATAGTATGTGAAACAATGGGACCATAGCAGAATTAACATATGAAGCAATATCTCACTGCCATCGGGATGAAATACATAATTGTAATAGCAAGATGCCATGCGTCGATTTGCAGCGTTGTGTGCGGGACGTGCTCGCCCAAAGGGGATTGCAGCTTGCACAGGTGGAATGAATCACCACAGGTGGAGGCTATACAGCTTGAAAACACATAAATTGCACACCCAACCCCCTCCCACAACCAAACCCACTCCAAAATGCTACCGGCAGGACTAGCGATGTTGGCCCTGGGGGACCTGATAGCACTGCAAGTACTCCAACTTCAAGAAGAAGACGAACACCAACTACTACAACAACCGGCCGCACAGAGGAGACGCAGGAGGAGGAGGGCAAGGCAGGGCCAGCAAGGCCCACCAGCACAGCCACTACCACCACGCAGGCAGCCCGCAATCCCACGCCTCCGAGCACATCCGTTCAACCTCACTGATGAGCAGATCCACACCCTCTACCGTTTGGACCAGGACACCATAACCGCCATTGTGGACATGACACACGCTGACCTTGTGAGCATGATAGATAGCCCAACCGCCATCCCACCCCTACTGAAGGTGGTGTCTGTACTCCACTTCCTGGCCACAGGCACCTACCAGCACACAGTCGGACAGTTGCATGGCATTTCACAGCCACTGTTGTCACGGACACTATTGCAAGTGCTCGATGCCCTCCTGAAGCACGCAGACGACTACATCTCTCTACCACGCTTGGAGCAGGAAATTACGAACACAAAAGTGGGATTCCATGCACTTGCCGGCATACCGGGTTGCATTGGTGCCATCGACTGCACCCATGTGGAATTGGTAGTCCCACATGCCATGGAGGCCCAGTACCGCAACCGAAAACAATATCATTCTCTTAATGTACAAATGGTGTGTGACTCAAACAGGATCATTACACATTGTTGTGCCCGATTTCCTGGATCAACCCATGATTCCATGGTCTTACGGAACTCTACAATACCACGCTACATGGAGCGACATGCAGGGAACAGATCCTGGCTACTCGGTGAGTCTCATTTCATGCATGATAATGTGGGGTATGTGATGCGGCAATGACCTGGCAGGAAGGGGGGGGGTGCTTACGTAGCAATGTCATTCCTCAAACATCCTTTATTGTCCACATACAGGTGATGCCGGGTATCCACTGAAGAGATGGCTCCTTACACCACTCCGGAACCCACAGAACCAGCATGAGGAGGACTACAACCATGCCCACTCACGTACCCGTGTAGTCATAGAACAGGCATTCGGCCTACTGAAGGGTCGTTTCCGCTGCCTCAGCAGGTCTGGCGGGGCACTCCTGTACCGCCATGAGAAGGTTGCAAAGATGGTCATGGCATGTGTCATGCTACACAACATGTGCATACGTAGAAATGTGCCCATGCCCCCTGACGCAGAACTGCAAGCACCTGAATATGGTCATGATGTGGGTGGGGATGTGGCAGCACCTCAAGGAGTCCGTGAGGCACAGGAGGGCCGTGAAATTCGTCAGATTATCATAGATTCATGCTTCTAGCACTCACGCCTGGTGGCTGATACATGGACACGGGACTTGTGGCACTGTGTGTGTCTGGAACATGCACAATATGGACTGTACGCCTATAATGGCCTCGTACACAAAGATCAATGTCCACACATCTCATTGGATGATTGTGAAATGTTTATAGCATATGTGAAATTGTGTTACACACCCCATCGACCCGCCACCCAAGTAAGCCCAACACACCCCCTCCACCCTCCTACCTCCCCCCCGAACACCAGTGTCCAAGGATGCTCATTGTCAGTGGGCAGACGCTATTGCAAGCCCCCTCTCCGGGTATCAGGGGCACCCCTGCCTGTGGAGCGCAGGTTCCTCCCAGATCTACGTTGGGGGCTGCCCTGGACGGAACTTGCAACGGATGATGTCTCTGCCTGCTCACGTCCATGCATGTCCCTAAGGGTTTGTGAGAGCTCAGTGAGCACACGGCGCACAGCGGCAAGTTCAGCACATACGTCTTTGGACGTCGCATGCAGTTCCCCCCTCAGGCTCTCGGTGCTTCTCTCCATGTGTACTCTCAGGCTCTCGGTGCTTCTCTCCATTTGTACTCTCAGGCTCTCGGTGTTTCTCTCCATTTGTACTCTCAGGCTCTCAGTGCTTCTCTCCATTTCTGCCCTTAGTGTCTCTGTACATGTTTCTATGGCTGCCTTGGTACCCCCACATTCATCAGCATGGTCCTTGAGGAGCGTGGCCAGTTGCTGCTGTTGCACGATCACCTGGTCGAGGGACTGTTGCCTCTGCTGGGCCATGGCCATTTGCGGTGGTGTCACAGAGGGGCTGATCACCTCATGTTGCCTTGACACAGGGCTTGTGGGGGATGGCCAGTCGTCGTCTTGTGAGTGCCCCTGCGTGGTATCCTCATGGTGTACGGGATGAAACAAACAGGGGGATTGAGACAGGTCATGGATGGATCGTACATCGACATCACCGTTTTCTGTGTCGGAGCATGCTGCCATTAATGCAGTGTCACCTATGGTGCTGCTGCCACCAGAAGCAGTGCCTTCTGTGGCATCCATTCGGGGGGCCTGTGGTGGTGGTGGTGTTGTGGCCATGCTGGCTGCTGGGGTGCCTGTTGAAGTCCCCTCCTGTGTGCTGCCACTTGATTTGTGCTGCTGCCGTGTCTTGATCCGTGCAGCTGAGGTGGAGGGTCTTTGGCCGTTGGTCTTGGCCCTCTTTGCAGGTGTGCTGGTAGGGGTGTCCTGGAGCTCGTCGTTTGAATCGGACCCTGTGGTGGAGTAAAGGAGGGCGAGCGTTATTTATGGGTCTGTGGAAATTGGAATGGCAATGTATCACATGCATTGGGGTGTTACCTGAGGGTGATTTGGGTCAGGGCCTTGGAGGTGGTTTCATTTTTGTGTGGATTGAGGGTGCAGTTGTATTGCAGCCTGCAGTTAGGGGGTGCCTGCTGCACGTGTAGAGGGTGTTTTTAGTAATTTTAATTATTTATTTATTTAATTTGACTTTTAATGTGCGCTATCAGGCCAATGTAAGTGGACGTTCTCCTGGACATGTGTTTCTGTTGCACTATGTGGACACATGGTACTTCACATGATTGGACATTGTGGTTTTAGCATAGTTTTATTTGGGACACCTACCTGATTCTTCGGATGTCTGCACTCCTTTCTCCATCCCTCCGACTCCCTCTATGGTCTCCATTCCAATGGTGGAGGCACAGATTTCTTCCCAGGGGGCTCAACTTGATGGGTGATTCCGATCCTCTCCCGGTAGCTGTGGCAATGTTACGGTTGGCGGATAGTATGCTCCGTACGCGTATCCGCAAGTCGTCCCCTCGCTGTCTGCATTGCTGTGCGTTGCGGGGTGCGGTCCCCACCGCACTTACCCGCTGTGCCACCAGGGCCCATATGGCCTTCTTGTTCGCAAGTGCCGTCCTGGTCATTTGCGTCGAGAAGACGACGGCAGCATTCTCCTGGAGGGTCCCTGTGAGCACCGTGAGTTCCTCACGTGAGAAGTGGACCTGCCGCTTGCGGTCGCACGCTTTTTTCGCTACTTTTCCCATTATTTTGGTTTCACTAGGGTGGATGACGGGTTGGGATGTCTCTCAGGGTAGTATTTTTAATATTGTGTGAAAATTCTGATTTTATAGGTGTACGGCGTGCTGTTTCCCGTTCCGGGACCATGTTTTTGCTTCCGTTTCCGTATATTTACGGTCACCGTATTTTCCGATTACCGCTCATTACGGTGACCACTATGTCCGGTGGCGGAATTGCACCTAGGTCGCCGTACGACGGCGGTGAGGGGCGTTTTGGGGACATTTCCGCCATCGCGGACTTTGCACTTCCGCCAAGGCGTAGTGCTCGTGCCCGATGGGTCAGAATTAGCCGCACTTTACTCCGTCGTGCAATGGCGGAAACGCTATTTACGCTATGGTGGTCAGGTCAGTTGCTTTCCGCCAGGGTCGTAATGAGGGCCAATGTGTTTAAAGAGGCATTTACCCAATTGTCTCATTTAAAGACATAACTAACATTTGATTTTTTTCTGATTTTTATTTGAAAATCGCATATCTGCCATAGTCAGTGCATCAACAATATGCCAGTGTGACTTACAGCTTTAACCCCAAATATGAGGATACTGTGGGGGGCAGCTGTGAGCAGTGGCAACAATGATGCAGGGCAGCCTGCCCCAATGTGCCCCAAGCGTGCTAGGAAATGTTTGGGCCCTGGCACTTCTTTTTTTTGCAAATTAACCACTGGACCTTCGTCTTCAGTGACAGGAACTCCTGGACGTTCCTGAATCTTCAGCGAGTGAGACGGGAAAACTAGGAATCCTTTTACCATTAACAGATCACGCAGCAAAAAAAGGACTGGGAAAGTTACTCACATGCATATCTCAGAGATAAAGTCTCACATGCATATCTCAGAGATAAAGTTGAGATCGCTAAGTTTCGTGTTCCATACCTATGTCCCAGTAAGTATTGCCAGTTAGGATTGAGGTGCATTAGCAGAGCTGTATGCGGCTTCAATGCTGAACTAACAATGGACAGAGCAGAGTGTGGGTCTTAGTATTAAATTGGAAGTGGGGGGGCTCGATTACAATTGAGGTGGTATGTTAGAGCTGTATGCACTATGTAGTTCTTCAAAACAAACATTTTTTTTCAGATTTTTGCTGTAATACATTTTGCGTAATAAAATGGCAGAGGTTTTATTCTTAAGGGAACTCAAATAGATAAAAGCCCTTGTTCTTTCGAGGGCAGCATTTTGCAATTTCCATATAAAAGGTATTTTCTCTGATTTGCTTTTGCTCAAGCACATAGTCTTAGTCTTTGATGTATTTATAACCATATGTATGGCATATTCTGCTAAAGCGTGTATCGTGCACTGCAGTCCGATCAGGGTTTGATCAACAATATTATATCATCAGCGTACGATAGGCATAGTATTTGTTTTCCATTTATCTTTGTTGGAAGATTGTGAGCTAATCGTAGTTTGTGTTCTAGATCAGCAGTATAACAATTATATAATATAGGACCCAGAACACAGCCCTGTTTTAATCCATGATTAGTTTGGTATTAATTGGTATGAACACCAGTTGAGTTTAATCAATTTGTAATCGAGGTGTGCGTATATAGATGTTGTATATAATATTATAATGTAGGATCTATACCCCAAATCATGAGTTTTTCCCAAAGTAGAGGTCTTGAAATTAGGTCAAAGGCTTTGCTAAAGTTGACATAATAGCAATACAGATTAGTACCATTCTTATTATTGTATTCCGTTATAAAATATTGAATTGCAATATTTCAATATTGGTTGGTTAATGTACTGTAACTTTTTCTAAATTCTGTCCGATATGGGCTTAGTATATTACTTCTTTCAGCACAAGTACTAAGTTTCCTTAATAAAATGCTGGTGAAAATCATCTGGCTAGTGTCCATCATAGCCAAAAGGCGATATTTGGAAGGTTCCAATCTGTCGGCCTTTTTGAAAATTGTGATTTGCAGCAGCTTGCTGGAATAGAACCAATCAGTTCAATATGAAAATATAAGGAATTCAATATTTTGCCCAGAGTTCAGGGTGACCTTTAAAGACTACATTTGGGATTCCGTCTTGTCCGGGCGCACGTGAGCTCTTAAAGTTTGTAATGATTTGGATCAATGCGCCTTCTTGTGTATCCAAATCAGTGAAATTCATTTTTTTATTTTCAGATTCCTCTTTTAGGTAGATGTTTGTGGGTTCATAGTATAAATTGCCAACATATTTAAATCATATATCCTGTGATATAGGGCTTAGTTCAGATGGAGACAAGGACTTTCTGAATTCATTATAGTTTAACCAAAATGTATGTGCATCATAGGCTTTTAGCCATCCAAATAACTTTAACCAATTAGAATTGCTTGTTGACTGTTTATGCTGTTTCAGCCAATTTTTAAACTGGGTGGCCAAATTTGTAATACATTTTTGTTTTTCTACTTTATTTAGCACCAGATTGCCCCTGACTGTTGCTCGATCCCTAAGATGAGATTGCTTTTTAGCATCTATTATGGGGCCGAATGGAGCACCTTTCTTAGCGTTACCATAGTTGATACCATTTTCGCTATGTATTTGAGTATTTTGCACTTTAATGCTAATCACCTGTTCTAAATACCAGTCAGCCAAAATCAGGACATTCTCAATAGTTTTTTGGTCAAGCCATAAAATGTAATTCATTTCCTTTATGTTTGTAGGGGATCAGTGTAGCTGGTTCCCCTGCATATTAGAAGTGATATTCAAATTTCAAAAAAGTATGTGCAAATCTACATTTCAACCCAAGGGAAGCCGTTAGCTTGTATAATTTCAAAAGGTCCCTCAATTAGATTGAAGGTAATATTCTGTCTTCAGGTTTAAACATGCATTGCAAATTTTAAACGGCTATATTTCAGAAACTATTGAGTTAAAGAGAATTTCACTTACACGATTCCTACGCTTTTAGACTTCGTTTGGAAAGTTTTCAAAGTGTTATTTTGTGCATAGAATTAGCTTAGTTTACCACAGATTTCAGAGTTGGTTACATTTGAATGGATAAATCTCAGATTTTATTAACTACGTACAAAAGCATATCCAGTGGAGCAAAAAGGATTGTTTTTGTTATGATGATCTCCCCTGCCTGTGGGTGTCGTAAATCTCCCCCCGCCTCACCTGTGATCGGGATCTCCCTTGTTCGGCCGCAGGACTCTTCCTGTGGATGGTTCGGGTCTTGAATAGGCTCGCCCGAGCCTCGTCTGGTTGCAGGACGCGTTCAGAGTTCCATGAAGTTTGTGATTCCAGGGTATCCAGGATTAGCGATGAACGAGTAAGTAGGGGAGGGAAATCCAGGAACAGGATAAAAGGCAAGGAAGGAAATAAGAGGATCAAGGGACCAATGTAGAAAGTAAGCACACGTCGGGTCACTACCGAAGATAACGTTGAGACGCGTGGACCCGCAGGGGCGTGACCAATTTATAGTACTTGCCACGACGTGAAAGCTAGTGCGTAGCACGGAGCTTGGTACGGCCATGTTGGGAGGAACAAGGAGTACAAGCCCTTCGTGACAATGACCATGAGGTCCAGAAGGTGCAATTTCGCCGGGTCATGACAGCATGCCCCTCCGAAGACTGGTTCCTCCAGGCTTGCCCGGGTGAATAAGATGGAATCTTCTGAGCAAATGAGGGGTCTTTAAATTAGAAACTGGTTCCCATGTTCTCTCGCTAGGGGGGTAGCCTTTCCACTCGACCAGATATTGTAGTCGACCCCTCCTATACCTGGAATCACATATCCTGGACACCTCATATTCCAACTGGTCGTCCACAACAACAGGTGTGGGTTTGAAGGGTTTTCGAGTAGAACTAACGTAGGGTTTCAACAGGGAAGTATGGAAGACTGGATGTATCTTCTTCCAGGAATCCGGGAGCTTAAGTCGGAAGGAGACAGGATTGATGATCTCCTTTATAGAAAATGGACCATAATAGCGAGGAGCTAATTTGTTTGGTCGTAGATGTCGAGGTAACATTTTCGAGGCTAACCAGACTTGATCGCAAACTGAATAGGAAGGTGATGGTCTTCTCCTAGAGTTCGCATATCTTTTGGTTCGAGTCTGGGCCTGTTCTAACTGATCCTTTCCCTCTCTTTGTAAGTCGATCAGCGTCTGAATCCAAGAGTCAAGGGTAGGTATCGGAGTAGATTCGGGAAGAACTGATGGTAAAACAGACGGGTGATAACCTTGACTGCAATAGAAAGGGCTGATCTTGAGAGCTGAATGATCTGAGTTATTGTAGGAGAATTCGGCTAAAGGTATAAGGAGAGACCAATCGTCTTGAACCTTGGTGGCAAAATAACGAAGATATTGTTCCAGGGTTTGATTTACTTGTTCCGTTGCCCCATTGGTTTGTGGATGATAGCCTGAAGAAAGGGCACGTTGGATTCCTAGAACACGACAGAGATGTTTCCAGAATTGTGAAATATACTGAGGTCCCCGATCCGAAATAATGTTGGAAGGAAGGCCATGAAGATGAAAAATATGTTCCAGGAAAATTCCGGAAAGTTCTGAGGAAGATGGTAGTTTATACAATGGTGTAAAATGAGCTAGATGAGTGAACAAGTCAATGGTTACCATGATGGTTGTATATCCTCGGGAAGGTGGTAATTCAACAATGAAGTCAGTGGCAATAACTTCCCACGGTCTGGTTGGCAACGTAGGTTGTAGAAGCAGACCTGCCGGCCTCTGATTATCGTATTTGTTCTGACTACAAATAGCACAGGTCTTGATGTATTGAACTACACTGGACTTCATCCCTGGCCACCAGAACTGTCTTTGTATAAGACGGAAGGTGTTGGTTACTCCTCGATGGCTGGAGTGAAGAGTATCATGGCATAGATTCATTACCTTCTGTTGAAGTTCTTTTGTCGGAATGACCACTGAATTGTTCTTGAATAAATATCCTTCCTTGATTGTCAGACGCCAGGGATTTTTCTTCGATGTGTCCTTCCAGAGTTCAGATAATTGAGTCTGTGCTCTGATTTCTTCCAGGAGATTGATCGCTTGAGCTACAAAGATTGTGGGCGGAAACATTTTAGGATAGATCTTATCCTCCAAGGGAACGCAGTCGGGACGCCGAGAAAGGGCATCGGCAATCAAGTTTTGCGATCCAGGAACATGTGAAATTTGAAATTTATATTGAGCAAAGAAGTAGGCCCATCGAGCTTGTCTACTGTTCCTGCACTCCATGGATTGTAGGACCTGAAGATTTCAGTGATCAGTATGGACTTGAACTGAATATTTAGCACCCAGGAGTAAATGTCTCCATTCAGTGAAGGCATGACGAATAGCCAATAACTCCTTCTCCAGAACTGAGTAGTGGGTCTCGGTGGTGGTCAGGGTCCGTGAGAGATAAGCAATGGGATTTTCCAACTTATCATCGGATTCTTGTTTAAAACTGCTCCTATGGCGTAATTGGAGGCATCAGTTTCCACTAGAAAAGGACGATTTATGTCAGGTTGGGCCAGGATGCGGGCCTGAGTGAATTCTTCTTTCAAGCGTTGGAATGCCTTGTCTTGTGGTATAGACCAGTTAAATGAACGTCTTTCTTCAGGAGATTAACAATGGGTTGAACAATCTCGGAAAAGGTAGGAATAAATTTCCGGTAGAAGTTGGCAAGCCCCAGGAAGGATTGTATTTGCTTAACAGATGTTGGGGCGGGCCAAGCCAGTATGGCCTTCACCTTTGAAGGGTCCATACTAATTCCTTCTGAACTGAGGACAAATCCCAGATAGTGAACTGATGTAACATGAAACAAACATTTTTCTGGTTTGGCTAAGAGTTGATTTTCACGGAGAAGTTGAAGTACTGCTTTTACATGTTCTTTATGTTTCAAGGAGTCCTTGGAGAAGATCAATATGTCATCCAAGTAGACGATAACATTGAGAAATAACATGTCAGAGAACACCCTATCCATAAAACGCTGGAAGACTGCGGGAGCATTAGTCAGACCAAAGGGCATGACTAGGTATTCAAAGTGACCAAAGGGTGTTCTAAAAGCTGTTTTCCATTCATCTCCTTCCCGGATACGGATCAAATGGTAAGCACCTCGGAGATCCAGTTTCGTGAATATCACTGCACCTCTCACAGCTTCAAGGTTATCCGAGATCAAGGGTAGTGGGTATCTGTCTTTCAGGGTGTATTGATTTAGGCCCCAATAGTCCAGGCAAGGTCTGAGCTCTTTGGTATTTTTTTTTGGAACGAAGAACAATGAAGCACCAGCTGGTGATTTTGAAGGTCTTATGGTGCCGTTCTCAAGATTAGTGTCTAGGTATTCCCGGAGGGCTCTCTTTTCGGGTTCTGAAAGGATAAACATCCTGCCAAAGGGAATCACTGCTGAGGGTTCAGTATCTATGGCACAGTCTTTGGGTCTATGTGGAGGTAAGGGTGTCCAGTCATAATGTCGAACCAATAATGTCGAATTACAAAAATGTCGAATCCAAAAAGTCGAAAACAAAAATGTCGAATTTTTATTTTTTTTATTTCTATATTTTTTTTGGGCTCCGGGGGTAAAAAAGAAGGGGTAAAACAAAAAAAAAAATTAAAAAATAAAGGGGAGTTTCTTTGAATTGAGACTTTATTCTTTTTCTTTTCGGCCTTTCTTTCTTGGATTCTGAAGTCTATTTGCATAGACAAGTCCAGGAGGGCCTGGAATGAACTAGGACATGCCACTCTGGCTAATTAGTCCTTAATCTCCTCATTTAGACCTCTGCGAAACAAGGTAAAACTGGCTTCCAGGGGCCAGTCCGCCTCTTTGGCTAGCTGTTTGAATCTGGTAACATAGGTCAACATGTCTTGGGATCCTTGTTGAAGTCAAGTAATTTTTCTTGAGCACCGTGGACCAGCTCTGGACATTCGACCATGGTCTTGAGTTCCGCGATGAACCCTTCATAATCATCCAGGAGAGCATCCCCTGAATTGAGTAAAGGAGTGGCCCATGTAAGGGCATTACCGGTAAGATGCGATATTATGAAGCCCACCTTAGCCCTAGGAGTTGAGAAATAGTAGGGCTTGAAGGTAAAATGTACCAAACAAGAATCCAGGAATCCACATAAGGTCTTTGTTGAACCGTCGTATTTATCAACCACTCCTCCCAATAATACGCTGTCCTTGTTCGCGGAGTCACGTGACAAGACAAGCTGTCATAGCGCCGCATTCTCGGCTTTTTAATTCTGCATCTCTGTGGAAAGTTCTTGCATTCCGCGCATCAGGTCCTGCATAGCATTCTCCATGGTAGAATCCGTATTGATCGTTTGGCGTCTCAAACTGTCGTAAATCTCCCCCCGTCTCACCTGTGATCGGGATCTCCCTTGTTCGGCCGCAGGACTCTTCCTGTGGATGGTTCGGGTCTTGAATGGGCTTGCCCGAGCCTCGTCAGGTTGCAGGACGCGTTCAGAGTTCCGGGAAGTTCGTGATTCCAGGGTATACAGGATTAGCGATGAACGAGTAAGTAGGGGAGGGAAATCCAGGAACAGGATAAAAGGCAAGGAAGGAAATAAGAGGATCAAGGGACCAATGTAGAAAGTAAGCACACGTCGGGTCACTACCGAAGATAGCGTTGAGACGCGCGGACCCGCAGGGGCATGACCAATTTATAGTACGTGCCATGACGTGAAAGCTAGTGCGTAGCACGGAGCTTGGTACGGCCATGTTGGGAGGAACAAGGAGTACAAGCCCTTCGTGAGAATGACCATGAGGTCCAGAAGGGGCAATTTCGCTGGGTCATGAGAGCGGGTGTGTTATGGAAGATGACCCTGGGGGCCTTATGCTACTCCCTGCTCTGTAATGAAGGATCTCCTGGTCAGCCAACCAGTACCCATTTAATGGGACATGGGCTTGCCACATATACGTTGCCCAGATATCTGTCCCTTTTAAAGAGATACCAAGTATAACAAGCGGTTGCAAGCATACTGAGGCCACAAGCCCTATGACACTGGCCCTGCGGCCAACAAATATCCCTCAGTGAGATCTGCTTTTTCCTGCATTGTGGCAGACCCACGTACTGGCATTTTGACCCAGACCTTACTTACCACAGCAGCCGCTGCCAGAGCAGCAAATGTTCATCCAAGGGGAATCAAATATGGCAGTCCAGCATTTTGAAGCTGATATTCAGAAGAAACACGCACCCCACTCTCCTCAATGACACATGCAGTACAGCATATATTCAAAAAGCACCGGCAGAGGTGTGGGAGTTTGGAGAGAGCAAGCAAAGAAGGAGTGTGGCTGCTGTTCCTGGAGAAGCTGGAGGAGATGAAGAGGTTGGTGGTGGTAAAAGTAAAAGTAAAACTCTTTCTCTCTTTCTCCTCCTTCACACCTGACCTCCACCTTAAACGCTCCTCTTGTCTCACAGCCATCAAGAACTGGATGTCCTCCTGCTTTATCTCTTTTAACTCCGATGAAACTGAAGTCCTTTTCTTCCACTCTAATACTCTTCCCCCTTCTTCCGCTCCCCCTTTCATCCACTTTCCTCCCTCCAGTCTCCCTATCTCCACCCATGCTCGCAATCTAGGCGTTCTATTTGACTCCTCGCTCACCTTCTCGCAACACATTTCACTCACCTCCCGCTCCTGCCGATACCACCTCTACAATATTCGCAAAATCCGTCCCTCCCTCACATTCCACGCTACCAAACTCCTAATCTCCTCTCTCATCTTTTCCCGCCTCTTCTACTGCTCCTCTCTAATCTTCGGACTTCCCGCATCTTAGCTTGCCCCTCTTAAATCCATATACCACTCTGCTATTCGTACCCTTTGTCTCCTTACCTCCCGCGACTCCATCTCCTCCTTGCTCTCTCACCTTTGCTGGCTACCTTTCCACCTACAACTAAAATTCCACTTTCTCTGCCTTGTTTTCAAATCCCCCATGATCTTGCTCCTCCTTATCTCTCCTCCCTTCTCTCCTTCTACTCTCCCTCTCGCTCACTTCGTTCCACTGACCACTTCCTTCTCACTGTACCTCCTTCCCCCTGCGCTTCCTCCCAGTTCCGCTCCTTCCAACTTCTTGCTCCTCTGCACTGGAACTCACTCCCCCTCTCAATCTGCTCTTCCACTACCCTCACCTCATTTCGCACTTCCCTTAAATCCCTCCTCCTGCATTCCCCACCTTGAAGCCCCCCCTGCCCTCTCTACTCCCCCCCTGTTTTCCCTTCTTCCAATTCCTCTCTCCCCTTTCCCATTACACTCTCTCTCCCTTCCTTTTACACTCATTCAATCCTTCTCCTGCCCCCCTCAACACTCCTATTCCCACTCCACTCCCCCCCTCAGTTAATTGCTCTTTGCACTGTTTTGTTGAATGATTCAAGTTGTGATGTTTGCTCCCAATGTTATTTGTTGTTATTACTCTGTACTTTGTTGTTCCAATGTACAGCGCCTTGGTGTAAAGAGCTCTATAAATAAATCAACCAATCAATCAATAAAAGGAGAAGGTGTGGAGGATGTGGTGGTGAAATGAGGAGCTGAGGAGGGAGGAAGATCTGAGGAGAGGAGGTGAAAGGAAGAACTGAAGAGGAGATGGTTATAGGAGTAGCTGAGGGGGGATTAAGATCTGAGGGGGGTGATATGATATGGGTGGCAGAGGAGTAGGATGAAGTCCCAAGAAGGAGGTGGTAATAAGAAAGGCCAGTGGACGATATACAATAGAGAAAATATGATAGAATAAATAAGACAATCACACATCAAGCCTATATGCAGTGTGGCAGTTGTGGGATGAGCTAAGAACTTGTGACGGAATGCTGATGTGGTGTTTGAGGATCAAGGGGAAAGCCAGCACCTGAAAGGTAGAGCAGAGAATGGTTACACAGGCATGAGTTTACAACGAGGCCGAGAGGAAAAGACACAATAGAGGGGCGCCCTAGATAGGAGTTTAGGAGAAACAAGATCACCATGGGTCAGTCAGCTAGACTCAACTCTTCTAGCCCAACCTTATTCTTGGTGTGATCCAGGTCGATACACCCTAGTACATCAGTGTTAGTCCAAAGAATGGAGGCAAACCTAGCAGTCCTCAACAGTTGGGACAGAGCTCTTGAAAATCTGTGTAAGAGACCCACCGACAGTGAGACCAGAGGTCCCAGAACACGGAAAGAAGGAGTCAATGGGCCTCATTACAAGTACTCCGGTCCGGAAATAACACTGCCGGTAAAACCATACCGGCACCGTTTCCATGTCCGCGCAATCATGACCCGCGGCCCCGGTAATAGCACCACCCTAAACCGCCACCGCGGAAATAGGGTTCCCCTTAAGTCCGTCTGCACGGAAACCCCTCCGTTACCGGCAACACTAAACACCGTGAGCATCACAACTAGCGCGGACACGGAAATACCGGGAAGAAAATGGCGGAAATAACGTGATCACGGTGGCGGAACAGCCGCCACCGCGAACATGGCGTTATACACTGCCTGCTGAACTGAATCAGGGCACAGGTGCACCAAATCAGCCCAGCTGGACCTAGCAGGCCACTGGGAGCCTACAAAAGGGCCACACCCAGCCCAACACAACACAGAACCATGCAGGCAGCAGGTCTAGTAGCACTGGGACTGGGCCTACTCAACCAACAGGCAGTACTGCACATGGTGGCAGTAATGGCGCAGAGGAGGAGGCGTAGGCGGAGGAGGCGCAGGCGGCAACCAGCCAACCCTGCAGCTATGGCAAACCCCATTGCCCAGCCAGCCCGACCCCGCCGCCAGCCACCAATACCACGCATCAGGGCCTCACCCTGGAACCTCACCCCAGGAAAGATCCACACCCTATACCGGCTGGACCGTGCAACAATCCTGCACATCACCGCCATGATTGAGGACAACATCAGCAGCCTAATTGACACCCCCACCGCCATCCCCCCCCTCTTGAAGGTTGTCTCAGTTCTGCATTTCCTTGGCACTGGCACCTATCAACACACGGTTGGTGAGCTGCACGGCATATCACAACCGTGTTTCTCAAAAATCCTGGTACAGGTACTGGATGCCCTGTTGCGCCATGTGTCGGAACACATAGCCCTACCCCGCACCCTCCCCGAGGTCATTGCCACCAAGTTGGCCTTCCATGCCATAGCAGGCATGCCAAAATGCATAGGCGCAGTTGACTGCACCCACATCGAGCTGACAGTACCACATGCAATTGAGGCGGTGTTCCGCAATAGGAAACAGTATCACTCTTTGAATGTCCAGATGGTTTGTGATGCCATGCAACTGATTACACACTGCTGTGCACGTTTCCCAGGCTCATCACATGACTCAATGGTACTGCGGAATTCCACGTTGCCACGGTACATGGAACGCTATGCCGGACAAAGCACGTGGCTGTTGGGTGAGTACAGCTGACGATGCTACAACCCTGTCGGAGTGGTGTGTGTGTGTCCAGGCCAATGAGCATTGTGAGTGTGCCGCTGTGACCCCACATGCATCACCCCCCTTCCATCTACCAAATACACAGCGGATGCCAAACATCATGAAGGAAGACATGACAGGGCACCACAATGTGCCCGTGCACACGCTGCCACAGCCAATCCCGTCACTGTCCCATTAACCCTGTGCCACTGCAGACACCCACCGTCAATTGAAACACTGCCCCAAAAAGCACGGGAGGCGTGTAAATGAGACGACGTGTATTTACTACTTCCGTACAGTGGAGTCACTCTGCCATGTGTGGACAGCACTGCACCATGACATGCACACAATCAAATTTCACCCGCAGGGCACAGTAAACATGCAAGTTAATGTGTAGGCCCATATGCAGTCAGCGACATACCTCGTGATGGCCGAAACATACCTCCAGACTCTGCATGGTACATATGCATGAATGAATGATGATACAAGAATGCACAGCAGCAGATGAGGACATGATGCCACAAACACTGACATGTTCCCCCATCTACATCCCATGTAGGTGATGCGGGATATGCACTCACGCCATGGATGATGACACCTGTACGGAGACCAAGGAACAGGCATGAAGAGGCATACAATAGGACACATATCCGCACACGTGGAATGATTGAGAGGACATTTGGACTGCTGAAGGCCCGTTTCCGCTGTCTGAGCAGATCTGGCGGATCACTGCTGTACAGCCCAGTGAAGACGGGCAAAATCACGCTCGTATGTGCCATGCTGCACAATATATGCCTGTGCAGGAACATCCCAATGCCACCAGACGCAGATGAGGAAAATGGGGATGGGGATGGAGATGGGGATGGGGATGGGGATGGGGATGGAGATGGGGATGGGATGGCACCGCCTCCCCCTGGGGGTCCACATGATGGCCAGAGAGCACGGGATGCCCTGATTGGAATTTACTTTTGAGTCACAGCACATTCACAGAAATGCACAAACATGGTGACGACAATGAATTAATAGTTGCACTGCAAAATAAATGATCAATGTCCACACATGTATGTCTTGATTTGAAATGGTGATGTATTGATGTGATAACAACAGGGAAGAAGGTGCATTGGTTAGGGAAGCTGTACACCCGGGGCCACCCACCACCCAAACGTGCCCACCCCCACCCAGAGCCCATTGTGCAAACCCTCAAAACTACCTACCCCACCACCCAAACGTGCCCACCCCTCTCACACCCTTGTAGTCCACATGTGTCCTGCACTGCCCCACACACATGCCATCACTTCCGCGTGCGCTTCTGTGCCTGTGCAACCTTGCCCGAAGGACCCGTTAGCCTACTCGAGCGCCTCCTTGGACTGGCAGTAGTGGAGCTGGATGGGGTGGTAGTGTTTGATGGCCCAGAATCTGGGATTGAGGGCATCCGTGCCAGATTTGCCTGTTGGCCAACCAACATGGCCTCTACAAGCCTGGAGGTGTGGTCGTTGCCCTCCCGCACATGGCGTGCAAGGGTCACTATGGTGCTCGCAAAGCGTCCAATGGACCTCGACAGGCGACGCACTGAGGCGCTGTAGCTCTCCCTCTGCAGCCTGGATTCCTCTAGCTGCCTCTCCACCAGCTGGGTGAGGGTAGCCTGCTGGTCCTCCATCCGCTGCATGCGGGCATTCAGTTCGGCCATGGATGGGGTGGGCGACCTCATGGGACTCCCCAGTGAAGTGGGGCTGAACCCCAGCTCATGGAAGGAGCCCAGGTCTTCCAATGTGGGCATCTCCCCCTGTGGCCCCGTTTCCGAGTGCTCTTGCAGGGCACTGTTATCACTGCAGGCCGCCCCCTCTGCAGTGCTGCTGCCTTCGGTGTTGTGTTGGGTGTCCATGATAGGTTCCCGTGGCACCTGTCTAGACTCAGCCAGTGTGGAGACGGTGGGGATGTCGGTGGTGGTGGTGTGCCGCACATCTGTAGTGGCTGGTAATGTGGCCAGAGGTGCAGAACTGCCGGCAGCATCCTCCTGTGTGGTGGCGGTGGCTAGTGTACTTGCCGATGCAGATTGGCTGGCCTGTTGTGCAGTATCACTGTCACTTGAAACGGCTGTGGGGACACAAAGGGCATGCAATTAGTGTTGTTGTGGTGGCAGATGGGTGCATCACATGCGTCATTAAGATTGTACATTGAATAGTGTTAGTCACATGCATCTGATTGCTGGTGTCTGCATTCAGTGATATTGGTTGCCATACGGATCATGATGGGTCCTTTGGCCCACACATGCACTGATGCACTGCCTGGGGGGGGGGGTTGTTAATGGGTCCTTTGGCCCACACATGCACTGCCTGGGGGGGGGTTGTTAATGGGTCCTTTGGCCCACACATGCACTGCCTGGGGGGGGGGGTTGTTAATGGGTCCTTTGGCCCACACATGCACTGCCTGGGGGGGGGGGTTGTTAATGGGTCCTTTGGCCCAGTACTCACTACTGCATATTTACATGTGGCATTCATGTTTGGGCACTTACCGGCATCTGCAGGTGGGCTCACTCCTGCCTCAGCCTGCCCGATCCCATAGATTCCCTCTAGGTGGAGGACGCTGCTGCAACGCTCCTCCCATGCTTGCAGCCTCAGTGGGGAAGGGGGTCCTCCGCCTGTCCCACTGCTGCGTTGGCGGTGCGTGGAAATGAGGTTGCGTACCCTCAGCCTCAGGTCGTCCCAACGCTTGTGGCAGTCCTTCACGCTCCTCACTGCCACGCCCACGGCGGTGCACTTGCGTGCAGCTTCGGCCCACACCTCCTTCCTCCGCTGCTGTGTGGCACGCCGTTGGTCAGCGCTGAACAGCATCTCAGCATTGTCCACAATGTGCTCCACCAAGACGGTCAGCTCCGCCTCGCTGAAGCGCTGTTTGCGCTGCCTCTGAGCAGGAATCCTGGCAGTCATGCTGGTGGTCCCTTTTGGCTTCTCAGAGTTAGGATTGTGCTTGTGCTGGCTCTGGATGGCAATGGATTGTGCTTTTATATGAGGGCCGCCTCTCTGTTTCCTGTGTTGGCGATCATGGTATTTCTGGTTCCGTGTCCGTGGTGGCGGAGGCGGAAACGGGTTTAGCGCCACTTGTGGCTTCGTTATTTCCATTTCCGTGGGGTTTTCCGTGACGGTGGTAACAACGTTTCCGAGTCCGTGTGGTGCGCGCGACCGACAGAGTGTAATCGGACGGTTTTTCCGCAACCTTGCGGACACGGAAACGTTTTTACCGCCGTCACGGATTTTGCACGGTCCCGGAATGGCAGGTTGTAATGAGGCCCAATGTCTTATCACATGGTCATTGTCAAATCCTATCAAACCAGAAGCTGAGCCCAGATGTATGTCTGAGTCCTTAACAATACTGGAATTATGTCAGCTATGGCACCATAGAGGCTAATTTAAATAAATCACACACGTAACAATAGCTAGATATTCCATCTCTCTTACCATTAGTGATTGCATTTGTTTAAGAAATCAAGCCAGTGCCTTTTTCTTTTGGAAACATTGCCCTTCACTAAATTATACTAGTGAAACTTAAATACATATTTGTATATAACTTTTCTGGCATATGCTTGTGTGATCATTTGAATCTTAACGCACATGGCAGTTTTCTTAGTAATAGATTTTTAGGTTGCTGTTTATTCAGTTATGATGGAAGCAGTTTTAAAAATGTTAATACTGTATACAGGAATGTGTCAGAGTGTTTTGCAGGAGAGGAGCTGCAATTGTATCCAGTGCAGAGTCTCCCCTGAAAAGAGGAAGAGCTGAACGTTTAAACACTCCAGCCACAGCAGAGCATGGCAGAGTGTGTCCAAGTGTTTCGAGTGACGTGAGAGCTGATCGGCCTTTTGTCGGAGTTCCATAACAGCGTGTGGAATTGAACTGTGCTATCTAGCCATTGTAATACAAGTGTTCAGCGTGTCCATTGCCAATACTATAATTTACTGCGATGTGTAATCAGCACATTGTACTTTGCCCGCGGCATCGGACTTGCCCTATCTACACACTCGACTTTAAACCGTTAGGCGTCTGCGGGGGATATTCCTCTTTGAGTCCGCTGTATCGACTAGTGCCGACTAGACTTCCCAGTGATTGAAAGTGTGACCGGCTTTGAAAGACATTTTGAACTATTGCGTAGGCATGTTAATCCGCGTTGGCGACTGCAAGGGAGACCACCCCCCCCCCCCCCCTTTGAGCCCATTGGCAGAAGCGCACACCATTAACAGAGTGCTTTTACAGAGATAGTGGTAGGCACATTTGCCCAATTTATTTGAACATAGTTAACTCTCTGAAACTCTGTCTGTGCACCAATTCCTTCTGTTTATCTGTGACAAGTCATTCTGTTATCCTGTGACAAGTGGTCCCAATATTCCTATGCCGGGAAAAGTGGTACCCAAACCTAGGAATTACAATCTTAGGAAACAGAAGCCATATGGGAAAAGTAATGGCTATCGACATGCTCCTACAGTGGGAATTATGGATGGGATAACTGGTGAACCCTTACTGAATCCAAACATATCAGCAACATTGGGCCCACCAAAAAGGGGCTCGGCCAAAACCAAAGAAATGACATCCTTTTTTGCAAAAAAAACGGCGGATATGCAACCAATCTCACCCGCTGGACTAATTGATCCTGATGTAATAGCGCAAGAAGAACCTGTGCTTAACAAAGCCCTTCCAAACTCTACTTTTGATGGAATCATGAATAATTCATTATTGGATTTATGTTATTTTATGAGCCATTCAATGAGACCCGTAAGGGTTGCTGACAATAAAGCCAATGTAACTATAGGGTCTCAAGTAGGAGGGAGGGCGCCTGAATCGGAAGGCCAGGTGGGGTCTATTGGTACATTATCACAACGGTTGTCAGGAACACCTAATATGGTAATGGATGACACACCTCCATCGGTGGGCTTGTTGTTGCTTGGGGTCAATAGTCACCCTAATAGCCCACAAAATGATACTACCTTAAATCAAACAGCTAGAACAACATGCTACATTTTGCAGTGAAGGCACTTCTGAAACTCTGTGGCTATATCCATGAAGAGGTGGAAAAACATAGTAACATGTTGGGTGTGATATTGGGGAAACTACATCCCCCTACCCCGCCTGATGAGATCGTTGTGCTGTCTCCTGGAAATCTGTTACTGCTTCCGATCAATATTGAATCCCAGGAGGGTGTGACCGGTGAAATGCCTCAAGAAGAGTTATCCCCCCTGAATTATTCCACTCATCGTGACAGACAAAGAAGAAAGCGCCTACAAAAAGGAGAGACGAGAGTGAATAAATTATGCAAAGTGCATCCAAATGAGATTGATTTACCCTTGAATTCCACGATTGATACTGCATGTCCTTTACCACAAAGAACAAAAAAATCTAAAAAGAAAGAAACGAGAAGGAAACAACGCAGACAACAAAGTGAGGGTACGTTAACAAGCTGGTTATTAAAAGAAAATTCCTCCACACAAGAGTCGGAGGAAATGGTAGCAGCCCCTGAACAAACCAATGAGGGTTCAATTGGAATTATATCCTCAGAAACTCCTCTGGTAGACAGGGGTGCCTTACCTACAAAAACCTTGAGCCCTGCACCATCGAGTACTGCACCAGTATAGCGGTTGCCGCCGAAGGTGGAGCTTGATAAGCGTATAGTGGATCTGTGCCAAACCTAGTCCATCATAAAAAGAACGGTCATCAATCGCCCGGCACTTCTCAAACTGTTCATAAAGGTGCCTTCACTGCGTATCCTGAACTCTAGTGATTTCGATTTTGTTCAACCATTGGGCCCACGGTACAATGATATGTCCAAAATCCATTGTGCTCTTCCTGCTACGGCATCTCTAATTAGAGCGCAATATGAATCGCTGGAATTTTTGGGATATAAGTTTGATAGTGAACCGGAGTTGAATCCCGGAGATGGCATTTGTGACAAATGTAAAAACTGCAAAAAAAACACCAAACAGGTATTATCTGCGCCTTCAATTAAGGCTGTTACTCAAGTCCTGGATAATATGCAGGGATGGATGTGGCTACAGAGCATTATCCCGGTTATGGTGGGCTTGCATGACTAAATTAAAATTCTGTCATGGAATACTCTGGGACATTCACACTTTAGCTCAGAGGGGGGTTCGCTCCCATCAATAATAAAATCTGACCTATTCACGCTCCAAGAAACATGGATGCTGAAGGGTTTTGTCTTGGACGGGTATGCGGTTTATCAAACAATGGCTGTAAAGGGATTAATGGGAAGATCTTCAGGGGGTTTACTGATAGGGATCTCGCATGACCTACCCTCTTTGATTGTAACTCCTTTAGAGGAAGGTGGCAACATGTTTGCGGTAGAAACCTGCTTGTGTCAGGAGATTGAAAGTACATGACTATTAGTGGTATGTATATATGTCCCCTCTGGGAATTATAAATCTGAAAGTATTTTTGAATATTTGGACAGCCTGTTTGTAACCTGGGTGGAAGATCCTGGGCATGATATGATCCTCCTGTGTGGGGACATGAACGCAAAGTGTGGGGAGTTTACAACAATAATGCTGGCAAGCCACATACCCAAAAGAAATAAGATGACATTTAAAGCTAGGAATTCGAAAGAAGGGGAATGGGAACAATTCTGGGAGGGATGGGAACTAACACCTTTAAATGGGTGGATTTCTAGTGACATTTCAGGGCAACCAACCTAGTACATGGTCAACAAAAAAGTACTATCAATTATGTTTGCATGAATGGACCCCTGCTTGAACATGTAACATCTTTCGGTATGATACGTACGATATATAGTGATCACCGTAAACCAGAAGCATGTATTGAGGTAAAGGGGAGAAAGAAGATTGTACTGGGTCCGGGTGACATTGAGCTTAATCAAGGAGACAACAGAATTTGGTGGTCCGATGGCAATATTAGAAGGGTAGGTAAATTACTGGCAAAGACTATGGTGGATGAGGATGATCTTTTGGGTAATTTGGATGCTGGTATTGAACTATGGATCAAGGAAATAACTAGTAAGGGGGGGACAATGTGGGGAAAACCCAAGGTATCGCTAGGCGAGGAAAAAAACAAAAGTATTTGATAGGGAGGTGCAATTGGCGAAACTTAAGTTATGTAGGTAAATTCAAATTATAAAAAGATCCACACTATATCGGTTATAGTGATAAATATACAGAAGGCTAAAAACTGTTACCGTAATTGCCACAAGAAATGAAAGCTCCAGAGATTGAATAATAATTGGCACTAATTATTGAAAGCCATGCTGTCGCACAATCCAAAAACTTTATGGCGGATCCTGGTGCTTGCCAAAGACCCAAAAAAATGGGAAGCGCATGATTAACTATATTCCCCAACCCACGTGGTGAAGGTTAATCGAATCCAAAATGCTGGTGCACTATAAAGTGAATAAATGCCAGACAGGAGAGGAGGACCCTTGGCCCTTCCATTTCAATTGTGACTGTATTATGGAAATAATCAAAAAGGCAAAGAAGTATCCTGGTCTGAATGAGTTGGCTGTAGTAGTGATGAAGGCAGATCTATTAAGGTGGGTTACATTGCTTTGCAATTTGTATGCTAAGGTATGCCTTCAAAAAAAGATCCCGCAGTCTTGTATTTGTATTTTGTATTTTGTTTATTTGTATAGCGCACAAGGCCCGAGGGCAACCAGGTGCATTATTTAGTTCCAGTCAGCTTACATAGAAGTATTTACATTTAAGATATACAAAATATACATGTGACATAATCAAAGGTATACAATTTACAATATACAAGTGACATAAACAAAGGTATACAATTTATAGGATAGGGCAGAATACAGTGGCAGAGACATAAAAATAGCCTGTGGTGTCATAGACTATTGTTACAGTCAATAGTCATCCTTAGTCGAGGGTGGACAGGCAAGCTTTGGCATTACGCTTGAAGGCAGTGAAGGAAGGTTCAGCTCTGAGTGGGTTGGGTAGTGTGTTCCACAGCTTGGCTGCTAGGACAGGTTAACTGCGGCCTCCCGATTTTTGGAGGTTGAACCGTGGGATGACAAGGCAATTAGTGTGTGCGCTTCTGAGAGGTCTCGCAGCTGAGTGCGAAGTGAACCTGTTGGAAAGGTAGCTGGGGGCTAGGTTAACAAGACTTTTATGTGTGAGTGCAAAGGCTTTAAGAGAGACTCTTTAGGTAACTGAGAGCCAGCGAAGGCTCCGGCTGTATTCGGAGATATGTGCAGTTCTAGGAATGTTCAGGGCCGCTCTAATAGCGTTGTTTTGGATGATTTGAAGTTTTCTGATATTGCATTGGTTAGTGCCCAGATAGAGGGCATTGCAGTAATCGATTTTGGAGAGGACATGAGTCCTGGCTAGAGTTGTGCAATTGGCAGGAGACAGAAAAGGGCGGCAAGCTGTGATAAGCTTGCATGTCTAAGATGCTGCTGAGGAGACTGCATTCGTTTGTCTGGATAGGGAGAGGGTGGAATCAAGATAAATACCTAATGTCTTGGTGTCCTTGGCCACTTTGATGGAGTTACCATCGATGCTGAATGACTTGAATGAGGAGTCAAGTTTACTGGGTTTTTGAGGTGAACCTAAGATGAGGAGCTCAGTCTTCTTGTCATTTAAACACAGTTCATGCTGCGGCATCCAGGCCTGGATGACTTGATAAATGGTGTTGATAGCTAGGGAGTCAATTTTGTGGTCACCCGTGATGGGAATATGTATTTGGGTATCATCAGCGTAGTTGGTGTATGTGACGCCCATACGGTCCAGTATGTCAAATAGAGGTTTTGTGAAAACGTTGTAGAGTGTCGGGGACACACATGACCCTTGGGAGACACCACATGTGACAGGGGAAGGTTCAGCAGTGGCAGAGGGGGAGAAGACCCTCTATTGTCCAGGAATGATGTAATCCAAACTGTGGCTTTCTCCGAGAAGTTAGCCGCTGATTTAAGGTGGTGGCAGAGGATTTGATGATTGACTAAATCGAATGCTGCCGAGAGGTCTAGAAGGAGTAAGGGAGCCAGTTTTCCCTTCTCTTTTAAGTCTTTTATTTGTGTTTTTAAATCTAGTAACACAGTTTCTATGCCATGGCGAGGGCGGAAGCCTGATTGCCTAAGACTCAGAAGGGAGTTGGATTCAAGGTAATCTTGGATCTGCAGGTATGCCGCTCGATCGAGAATTTTGAAAAGAAATGGCACCGTGGTGATAGGTCTGTAGTTGGTAGGAGTGTTATCGTCCAAGGTAGGTTTTTTCAGTAGGGGAATAACCCAAGCGTCCTTGAGGTTGTTAGGGACGATCCCCGACTTGAAGGAGGAGTTTATGTCATGATCACTGCTTCCAAGGAGCCAGGACCAGCCCAACGTCCTTGGAAGCAGGCCCCAACCCTAATCCTAGGCACCAGCCGGTCCCCACGGGGACCTTTTGGACCTTGTCCTGGCGCCGGTGGCACCAGGCTCATCAGAATCATCAGTCCCGGCACTTGAAGCGCCGGGCTCATAATATGTGTGCAGATGTTTGGGTGGACTTACCTGCAGCAGACCATGCTGCTTACTTACCAGCAACTTAGAAGTCCTCTGTAAACAGGAACTACTTTCTTACCTGGGTGGGGCAGCTCCATTCCCTGGATTCAGCATGGGGAAAGCTTCTGGAACTGGAACTCTTTTCTTACCTAGGCGGGGCCGTGGAGGAAGACGCCTCATCACTCCAAGGCTATTTAAACCACACCCGATGGATGAAACTTGCTTCGCGTTATTCTGCATCTGCAGCAGAACGCTCACCGAGTCTGTTCCAGCCTTTCTTCTTCAATCTGCAAGAATCATACTCACCATTCCAGTATCCAGTCGACAGCAGCATCTGCAGAGACAAGAAACAGCAGGTTAGCAAGGCAGTCTTAACTCGCAGTGCTTACTCACCTGATCCATCGGCTGCGGTCATTTCGGCACGCTGTACTTTCGCCTGTGAAGACAAAAGCATTGTCATTACTTACCGGCACTCCGTGAACTCTGGAATTCTTCACGCTGCATCGCCGCCTGCGGAGATAAAAGCATTGTATTTACTTACGGGCCTTTCGCGGACTGCGGCGCTGCAAACAAGCTTCTGAAAGACAAAAGAAGAGACATTAGACAGGTATTTACTTACGCCCCTCGCGCTCTTCACAATAGAACGCCTGCAAATACTCCGGTGCCTCTTCAGCACGAACTACGCTGCAAGGGAAAGAACAGCTAGAGTGCTTGCATATACTCACGCATTTCCAGGCACTTTATTTCATCTTCCTCACGAGTCCTGCAAGCAAAAGGGGAGAAAAGCATCATACGAAGTCCTGTTCAATGTTAACGTGCCTTGCACCTAAAGACTAAAAAGACTATAAAGACTAAAAAGGTGTCTGGAAACTCACCGCTCGTGCGATTAACAACGGTAAAGGTCCTCTGAGTCCAAGAGGCCTATGTTTCACCAGTGAAGGAACTGGCAACAGCGCCCTGCATCAGACGCAGATGGAGAGTCCAGCATTCACCTATCTAAGGTGAGCACGTTGACCTGGGGGCCCTACGGAGAAGGTTGGGAGAGAGAGGAAGAGAGACATTAAACAACCCAGACCATTAACCCCTATATTCTTTCATCTGCAGAAACCTCACCCTACGAGTCCGTCACACAGTGCAAAGAGGTTCAACCCCAGAAGCCCATCGAGTCCTGCACATCACCTTTGGAGTCACAGACACCTTCCTGCCACGACCTGCGCCTCCGTGGGAATCAGGTGAGCGTTACAGAACGCGAAGCCCAGCGCAAAACTCCTACCCAGGCGCAATGGAAACCTCAGACACTGATCACTTAGCCCAGTTGCTCGGAGACTTAAGAGCAGAAGTACATGCAGCTCGTCAGGAAACAAGCTCTCTAAGAAGAGAACTAATACTTTCCAAGGAGCGAACAGAGGACCTCGCTAGGCAATTGCTACAAACGCAGGCCGGACAGACACCTCTGCCCGCTGCAGGAGGAAGCTATCCTTCTGCACCATCTGTAAATCCAGTGCAAATCAATCTACCTGGTAATGTGCCCTTGGCTCCGCCCGAACGTTTTTCTGGTGACCCAAAGAAATATGCAGTGTTCATCAACCAGTGCCGCTTACATTTCTTATGTTGACCAGCTGCATTCCCAACAGACCAGACCAAAGTGGCTTTCGTGCTTTCTTATCTCAGTGGCAGCGCCGCAGATTGGTCAATTCCTTTAGTCACCCAGGATGATCCAGTTCTGCATGATTTCCAGGCCTTCCAGTCCAGTATGGAGAAACTGTTTGCAAGACATGCACAAGGACAGGCCTTGGACCATGAACTTCTTTCATTACGACAGGGTAATCAAGACCTCTTGACCTATATAGCCTCATTCAACTGACTCATAGTAGAAACTCAATGGCCCGAGGACAAGAGAATAACGCTTTTCTACAGAGGCCTGCGTGGAGAGCTCAAGGATGTGTTAGCTCAAGTTGTGAACCCTCCACAAGAATGTTCAGACTATATTGACTTAGTCGTCCAATTGGACCACAGATTACAGAACAGGAAGGCTGATCGTTCCAAATTTGATACCCGAGTGTTTTCTAAACCACAAACTTCTGCTAAGGGAGCTGACACGGTGGAACCCATGCATATAGGGGGGATGAAAGGTCCTTTAAGCCAAAAGGAGCGGGAAAGAAGAAGACAGCTGCAATTATGCCTCTATTGCGGGAACTCAGGGCAGTTTCTTCGAGACTGTCCAGTGAAGCCAGCTAAGAAGGCTGTAGGAGCCGCAGACACCAGTGCCACAAGTCCTAAGCAGGGAAACGACCTAGCCCGGCAAGTGTAGAGGTCCTCTTGCCGAGCGTAAAGATCTGTCCCGTGACCTCGCATTTCGTGGTGCCCATGGTCCTCATTAGTCCAGCACGTCCGGATCGTTTGCATGCAATTGAAGCTTACATCGACAGCGGAGCAATTGGCAATTATGTGGACCGTGAAATGGCATCAAGGATGAATCTACCCCTTGTCCCTAAGGCAGTAAAGGACGTCATTACTACAGTGGATGGCACAGAGATAGCCTCCGGACCAGTAACGAACGCCACCCAAGAAGTGACGCTAGTGAGCCAAGATGGACACCGGGAGAAAATTGTGTTCGATGTGATCAAGGCCCCTCAGTTCCAGATCATTCTGGGAATCCCTTGGTTAGAGAAACACAATCCTCAGATCGACTGGCGAGCAAAGACGGTTCAGTTTCCAGAATGTTTTACCACTTGTTATCCTCGGCCTGAAGTTTCAATGGCGGCAATTTCTTCTGAGGTTCCTACATTACCTCCCGACTACCAGGAATTCCAAGATGTCTTTCGGAAGGATCAAGCTAACACCCTGCCTCCTCATAGGTCTTACGACTGTCAAATAGACTTAATACCCGGAACAACTCCTCCTTGCAGTAGGATTTATGCCCTCACCGAGCCAGAGAATCTTCACCTCAGACAATATCTGGACCAATACCTAGCTAACGGGTTTATCCGTCCTTCTAAGTCGCCAGCTTCCTCGGCTTTGTTCTTCGTTCCGAAAAAGGAAGGAGACCTTAGGACTTGTATAGATTACCGCGCCCTGAATCAAATCACCGTTAAAAACAGATACCCGTTACCTTTGATCCCTGAACTCCTGGACCAAGTCAAAGAAGCATGCATATATATAAAATTGGACCTCAGAGGAGCCTACCACTTGGTACGAATAAAAGAAGGCGATGAATGGAAGACGGCCTTCCGCACCAAGTATGGGCTATTTGAATATCAAGTGATGCCCTTTGGACTTTGTAACGCTCCTGCCGCTTTCCAGTATTTTATGAACGATGTCCTTAGAGAACTCATAGATGTGTGTGTTGTTGTCTATATTGATGACATCCTTGTCTATTCATCATCTGAAGAGGAACATCAGAGACACGTTAAAAAGGTTCTCGGAAGACTGCGTCAACATAACCTTTTTGCCAAGCTTGAAAAATGCGTTTTCAACGTAACTGAAGTTGAGTTCCTGGGATTCATATTATCACCTAATGGGGTTCATATGGATTCGAAGAAGGTCGATGCAATCATCAAGTGGCCATCACCAACCTCGGTAAAAGGAGTTCAAAGCATGTTGGGATTCGCTAACTTTTACCGCAGATTCATTCCTGAGTTTTCCCGGATAGTCCAGCCCATCACCGCTCTGTTAAAAAAGAACAAACGTTTTGAATGGTCTACTGAAGCAGAACAAGCTTTTCAGGACTTAAAAGCTAAATTCATTTCTGCACCTGTTCTGAAACATCCTCGCCCAGAACTCCCCTACATTGTGGAAACAGATGCTTGTAGTCTTGCTATGGGGGCTGTTTTGTCACAAAGAGATCCGGTCACACACCAATTACACCCTGTAGCCTTTTGGTCCCGCAAATTCTCGGCTCCCGAGATCAACTATTCCATTACAGACAAGGAACTTTTAGCTATCAGATCGGCCTTTAAAGCCTGGCAACACTATCTTTTGGGAGCCAGACACACAGTCACCATAATGACTGATCACCGCAATCTACAATATCTAAAGACGGCCAAAGCTCAGTCTTCCAGACAGCTTCGCTGGGCTCTGTTTCTGGCTGAGTTTGACTTTATAATTACTTATCGACCCGGCAGTAAAAACGGAAAAGCAGATGCCCTCTCTCGGATGGGAGTAGATGAATATTTGACCAATCCAGAACCAATACCCATAATCCCAGAACAAAGGATTTTGGGGTTAGTCCACACTCAATCCTTTGAAGACATCAAGACTGCAGTCAAGTCACTCCTAACTCCGGCCGATTTGCAGGACTGGCAATTAAAAGGAAAAGAATTCTCAGTGGATCAAGACCTGCCATATTTCCAAGGACGATTGTACTTGCCATGTGAGAAAATACAAAAACAAGTAATCTCTGGTTATCACGACTCTCTGATGGAGGGTCACCCTGGCATTACCAAAACCATGGAAAAAGATCAAGAGACATTTCTGGTGGCCATCATGGAAGAAGGATATTAGAGACTTTGTAATCTCTTGCGGTGTGTGTGCCCAGAATAAAAGTCAGAAGGAGAAACCAGCCGGCCTTTTACACCCTCTGGATATTCCTCCCTGTCCATGGCATACCCTGTCCATGGATTTCATCACGGACTTACCTCCATGCTCAGGGTATAATACCATTTTAGTAGTCGTGGATCTATTCTCCAAGATGGCTCATTTCATTCCCCTGAAGGGCCTACCTTCGGCTTCGGTATTGGCCCGAGAATTCTTAGAAAACATCATTTGGTTACACGGTTTTCCCTCGGTTTTAATCTCTGATACGGGAAGTCAATTAATCTCCCACTTTTGGCGAAGTTGCTGTTGTTTAGCCCAAATTGATGTAAGACTTTCAACCAGTCACCATCCCCAAACTGATGGACAAACCGAGAGGACAAATCAGACTCTAGAGCAATATCTACGTTGCATGCTCCAACAAACTGAAAACCCTTGGAAGGATATTCTATGGATCGCTGAATACGCTTACAACAATTCGACTCATTCTGGAACCGGGAAGACTCCCTTCTTCCTATTATACGGACATCATCCTAGAACCTCTAATTTGGATCCACCCCAAGAATTCGAAACACCAGCTGTGGATCATTTACACTCTGAGATTACCCGTGCTTTTAAGGAAGCCACTGCCCATCTGCAAAGAGCTAAAGCTCAAGTCAAAAAGGGAGCAGATCGGCACCGTAAAGAGGCCCCTCACTACGCAGTAGGAGACCAGGTCTGGTTATCCACTAAGCACCTGCCTCTAAAAGGATCCCGCACCTTCAACCCGAGATACCTTGGACCCTACACCATCTCTACCATAATTAATCCGGTGGCGGTCAAATTGGAATTACCTACGCATATGAAAATACATCCAGTATTCCATGTCTCCTTATTAAAACCAGTACAACCAGAAACTCGATTGACTGAACTCCCAGAACCTGTTTTGGTAGACGGAGAACTCGAATTCGAAGTAAAGAACATCCTAGACTCCAAAATCTCCAAATCTAAATTATACTATCTGGTTGATTGGAAAGGATACGGTCCCCAGGAAAGGTCTTGGGAACCCTCAGAATATGTCCACGCACCTCGTCTGGTCAAGAGATTCCATCTGAATCACCCCGACAAGCCAAAACCCCCGGAGAAGACACGCTTAGGAGGGGCCTTGAGGGGGGGTACTGTCATGATCACTGCTTCCAAGGAGCCAGGACCAGCCCAACGTCCTTGGAAGCAGGCCCCTAACCCTAATCCTAGGCACCAGCCGGTCCCCATGGGGACCTTTTGGACCTTGTCCTGGCGCCGGTGGCACCAGGCTCATCAGAATCATCGGTCCCGGCACTGGAAGCGCCGGGCTCATAATATGTGTGCAGATGTTTGGGTGGACTTACCTGCAGCAGACCATGCTGCTTACTTACCAGCCACTTAGAAGTCCTCTGTAAACAGGAACTACTTTCTTACCTGGGTGGGGCAGCTCCATTCCCTGGATTCAGCATGGGGAAAGCTCCTGGAACTGGAACTCTTTTCTTACTTAGGCGGGGCCATGGAGGAAGATGCCTCATCACTCCAAGGCTATTTAAACCACACCCGATGGATGAAACTTGCTTCGCGTTATTCTGCATCTGCAGCAGAACGCTCACCGAGTCTGTTCCAGCCTTTCTTCTTTAATCTGCAAGAATCATACTCACCATTCCAGTATCCAGTCGACAGCAGCATCTGCAGAGACAAGAAACAGCAGGTTAGCAAGGCAGTCTTAACTCGCAGTGCTTACTCACCTGATCCATCGGCTGCGGTCATTTCGGCATGCTGTACTTTCGCCTGTGAAGACAAAAGCATTGTCATTACTTACCGGCACTCTGTGAACTCTGGAATTCTTCACGCTGCATGCCGCCTGCGCAGATAAATGCATTGTATTTACTTACGGGCCTTCCGCGGACTCCGGCGCTGCAAACAAGCTTCTGAAAGACAAAAGAAGAGACATTAGACAGGTATTTACTTACGCCCCTCGCGCTCTTCACAATAGAACGCCTGCAAATACTCCGGTGCCTCTTCAGCACGAACTACGCTGCAAGGGAAAGAACAGGCGCTTTTCCAGGCGCTTTATTTCATCTTCCTCACGAGTCCTGCAAGCAAAAGGGGAGAAAAGCATCATACGAAGTCCTGTTCAATGTTAACGTGCCTTGCACCTAAAGACTCTAAAGACTATAAAGACTAAAAAGGTGTCTGGAAACTCACCGCTCGTGCGATTAACGGCGGTAAAGGTCCTCTGAGTCCAAGAGGCCTATGTTTCACCAGTGAAGGAACTGGCAACAGCGCCCTGCATCAGACGCAGATGGAGAGTCCAGCATTCACCTATCTAAGGTGAGCATGTTGACCTGGGGGCCCTACAGAGAAGCTTGGGAGAGAGAGGAAGAGAGACATGAAACAACCCAGACCATTAACCCCTATATTCTTTCATCTGCAGAAACCTCACCCTACGAGTCCGTCACACAGTGCGAAGAGGTTCAACCCCAGAAGCCCATCGAGTCCTGCACATCACCTTTCGAGTCACAGACACCTTCCTGCCACGACCTGCGCCTCCGTGGGAATCAGGTGAGCGTTACAGTTTATGAGTGTAGTGATGAAAGGCGCCAGGTGCTGTGAGGCCTCCTTGATAATAGTGGCAGGGCAGGAGTCACCCTGACAGTTAGAGGGCTTAAGACTGCTAATGATGTGTTCAATTTCAGAAATAGAGAGGGGTGAGAAGCAGAAGGGTTGCTGAGGTGCAGTCGCCGGTTTGTAGTTAGCCTGAGTGGCAAGCTGTGCTATAAAGGAGTGTAGACTGTTTTTTTTCTCATTGATTTTGGTTTGGAGCATAGTATTTTTTCCCACGAGAGCCTCTTGGATGTTTGTGCACCAAGCGCTGTCTTTGGAGCAGGTGTCTGGAGGAGTAGCAGGGGATTCCAGTTCCTTTAAAATTTTGAATAGCTCCTTGGTGTTGGATTGGGCCTGTTCAATACGCTTATTGTATGTTTCTTTTTTATCAGCCAGTATGGCTTCTTTGTAATTTAAAGTGGCTAGAGCCATGCTTGCTTTATTGGATTCCGTGGGTGGCTGCTCCAACGAGTTTCAAGGGTCCTTTTTCCTTACGTAGGATTCTCAGCTGACGCGTGAACCAGGTGTTAAGGTGAGCCTGGGGTTTAGGTTTCCGCAGTTTTGAGGGAGCGATAAGATCAAGTGCCTTTAGCATAGTCTGGTTGTAAGTGTCGACCAGGACAGTAGGGTCCGAAAATGCAGAGGCAAGATCATTGAGTGTGGGGAGGATGAGTGGGATAAGTTTAGCACACGTTATATTGCGCTTGTTCCAAGTGGACGTAGCAGGTGCTATGTTAGGGATGGGGTGAGTGATTTTAGTGGGGATGCTAAATGTGATAAGGTGATGAGCCGTCCAGGCACATGGTAAGTTGGAATTCACCTTAGAATCACAGTTAAGGTCAGCTATCCAATCTAGGATTCTGCCCTTAGAGTGAGTAGGTGCGGTGACACGTTGTGCGATGCCTAGATTGAGTAGTAAACTGTTTACATCATGGGCCGATGCATCGTTAGGGTCAGAGAGGCCTAAATTTAAATCACCTAGTACGATGATTTGTGACATGATGATTTGTGACATGTCTTGCACATGTTCTATACTGGTACCAGTTCATAATGCCGGAGATAGGCTGTGCCCGGAAAATTACTGTTTACTGTCCTTACTGGACACCACGGGCAAGGTATTTGCCACCTGCGTGCTAAAACACCTACAAGCGTGGGTTGATGAAAATGAGCTTCTCCACCCATTGCAAACCAGTTTCCGGTTAGGGAGCAGTACTAATCTAAACCTGCGAGTGGTAGACCGTTTCATCAACTTGGCTAAGGATAAAGTAAACCCTTCCCTGTACTTAGCATTCGTGGATTTAAAATCTGCATTCGACTTAGTCAACAGGGAGCGCCTTTCGGCTAAAATGGAAGAGTGGGAATGCCCGGGTTGGCTGCTCAAAAAAGTCATAGTTTTACAAAATAAAACCACTGCTAGGATCCGTTTAGGTAATGGTAACCATCTTTCGGGTGAGATCAGCACAGGTGTAAAACAGGGCTGCATGCTGGCCCTCTCCTTTTTAACTTATATCTTGCTGATCTGATCTGTCGCCTAGAGGCACTGGGCACTTGGTGTGCTAAAATCGGTCACAAGCATATCACAGCAATTTTATATGCAGATGACCTTGTGCTTTTGAGTCATATGGTAACAGGAATAAAATACTTTAAAAGAATTTGGTAAACTATGCAAAGGAAAATGAGTTAGAAATAAACCTCAATTAAACAAAGGTAATGTTAGTAACTCATAAAAAAATAAATAGGGTATGTATTGATCTTAGTATTGGACAGATTCAGTATGCCCCCCATTACAAGTATTTGGGATTAAATCTGATGGAGGATGGCAGCTACGAAAATTATATAAATACAAAGGTCTCTAAGGCTAGACAATTGACCTATTTGATAAACCGATTCTCTAAAGGAAATGCAGATTTCTCATTGAGAGGGACGCTTATGTTATACAAGCAATGGTTTTGTCCCACCATTTTGTATGAACTGGAAGGCTTGGAGTTACATAAATGGGAATGGCTAAAGCGGGTCGAGGTTTTTTTTGGTGTAAAATGTTAGGGTTACCACAAAGTACTCCCATAGAATATCTACATTTAGAGTTGGGATTATTATCCCTTAACGCAATGGTTTTGAAACGTAGAGGGGTATTGTATATCCGCACACAGCTTTCTACCAAGGATTCCTTGATGGACCGAGTAGTGGGGTATATCCCGGCTGGGATTAAGAAACATGACAAATACATAGAAACCATAAAGTCGTTGTTCATTCAAATGAACTGGCCACTGGATTTCTCCCATGGAACTAGTTATACAAAACAAAAAAAAGTGTTTTCAACGAAACTTACCCAGTGGGATTGGTTATGTAATTATATCCACTTCTAAACATTGCATGGGTACACTCAAGTATCAAAAGTGGTCCACTGTTTTACGCGCCCACAGTAATAGCTTTTGATTTGTCCAGACCCCAAAGTAAGATGATTACGACTCCTGACGAGGATCAATCAACTCCCGGTACGTTCATCAATGGCTGCTCGTTTGAAACGTAGTGAGGAATGTCGATTTTGTAGGATTTGTAAACATCCCAGTAATATAGAAATGGTGAGACACGCCTTCACTGAATGCCCAAAATTAGGACACCTATATATGGCACGACTTCGCCACTTGGTACATAATTACATGACAATTTGGGATGATGACCTTTGGGTCCATTGCTTGACTACAAATTCGACATCAGTGCATATTGCTTTGTACCAAATTTGGCTAAATATTAAGACATTTATCTGAGCAGAAACACTATGGTACTTGAAACATAAGGGGAAAGCCTCTTGAAAGTCATTTTGATGAAATTGTTTGTATTATTTAGAAGAATTTCAGTCTTCAGATTATATGATGCATAAGTGTTTGACCGATTGATTGTATGAATGTATGAAGTAAGGAGGAAAACAAATCTTAATTGTAAAACATGTATTAATTGCACTATATCTTATTTTATCTGTGTATTATGTATGTACTGGAAATATGTATACGAAAAGTTCTATGAACTAAAACGTATAATAAATATTATTATAATATTGTATGCATATTGCGTTATAGAATTAATGCATAGAAAAACGTAACATTTTACAATAAAAGTTCAGCTTGCAAAAACAGCCCGTTTATTTCCTGTGTGCTGAATGAAAGTGTTGTGAATGGGCCATTAGACTATATGTGCCATGGGTTCAAAACAACATCATCAAATAAAATATTCAATCAAGCGATTCTGTCTTAGAGCATGTTGTCCTGATCAACAATAGACTCGCCCCATCACTTCAACATTTCAGGAAAGAGCTCAAGTCCCTTCTCTTTGAGGAATGGCTCCTCTTTAACAGTTAGGTCCACACCCCGTCCAATCCCCACCTAACGTGGCACTGGGCGATCTGCCTCTCCCGGTTTCATCCCATGGTTGTCGATCCCTTGCTACCAAATTGCCAGCCCAGCCCCGCCCCTATGTCAGCATCCTGCTTTTTGTATGGATCCCTTGTGACCTGCTTACCTCGCCTTGTACTTCCTCTTGTGACTTGTAAAGAACTGTGTGCTTCAAGAAAGTAGGTGCATTGCTTAATAATAACAATAATAATGTTAAAACTACCCAAATGTGTTCCTGTATGTTACACAGTACTGCACCAACGTGTGCATTGGAATGATGACCTTAAGGCAGCACCACTACTCTCTTCCAGCCCACAGAGGAAAACAGAATGATTTATGCCCTGCTCCTGGTGTACCTCGGAGCCATCTATTGAAATACTGTAGTATTACGTTGAGACACTTCATTCCATACCTACATTTAGCATTCTACCGGTGTATGAGTACACGGGATCATGGTCAGGAATGCCCCTGGAATTATGGTGGCTTCTTTTGCTGTACATGGTGTAGCATGCGATCGGACCAATTCTGGTCTGTTATATACTCGACTGACTCTATTGTAATTATGGCAGCAGCATAACATGTGTGGCTATTGGTGCTGCAGAAAATGGAGAATGTTAGGGTGTTATGATGAGAGGAAGAATAGACATCGTGTTAAAATAATGCACTCACACATCCATTGTAATGGACGCTCTGATTGGACTGCAGTGTATTGATTCATGTTTTATGAGCTTATTGTTCCAATGGTCATTTGTATTACTTATTTTTCACCACAGAGCAATGTTTGTTTTATTGTATGTTATATCTGTATCTTTGTATTAAACTGGTGCAAAAGGCTATTTAACCATAAATAAGCACTTATTAAAAAATAAAAATAGAATGGTATAATTCCCAAAAACGTCACACAGAGAAAAGACCTTCAGCACCTCATGCCAGCTAATATGATGTGGAATTGCAAGGCACACCAAAATGGTACACAGGTGCTGCTAGCCATTTTGCAGCGGGAGAGAGGGACGGGAATGTCTCTGCTAATGAGGAGAAACTTGCATAAACACGCCAGTTTGCACCAGGATCCCAGATAGAGCAACACTTGCCACTAACCCACAATCAGCACAACGACTGATAGTGACCCCAGGACACTGGACAGCTCCAACAAAGGGCATCACCTTCAGCTGCGGCCCCTGTCATGCGTCCTATTTCTATTGCTCCTGAGTCGGTGGTGCCCAACCCTGTATAGCCCTTAGTGGAGCCTGACAAGCAGAAAGCTCCTAGGACAACTGTAACAACAGTTCTCTGGAACAATGTCAGCTAGGCTGGTGAAGAACTTGAGCATTTGAAGGAGCAGCTTCTATGGGTGGAACACAAGGCCAAAGGCCAGTACTGCTGGGGGCAATGTGGTGGTACGGCTGTCTGCAATAGAATGCTAGCAACAGGTGGTTGTTGGGGGTTTATCCCGAACAAAGAGCAGATGCAAGTGCTGGGAAAGGGACACAATCTTCTCACACCCCCAAGCGCTTCAGAATAAGGCAAAGGCTGTCACCGGTAATCTAAGAGACCAGGGGGGTGCCCTTAAAGGCTTCTACACAATTACAATATTGCATGCTTTATAAGTGCACTGCACATGTGAAGATAGCAGCCATCTTGGATATTAGCAGCCATATTGGAACACAAAGCTTAAACACTGCGTAGCAGTCAGCATCCCAGAAATAGGCAGCGGGCATGAGTAAAGGAATAGGATGTATCCGGAGCACTGATGAGAAAGACCAGAGCTACAAAGACCCATAAACCCTGGGAAGAATGTGCCCTGCAAGGCCATGGGAGGAGGGCTGAGCGTCTTTGTGTGCTACAATCCCACAAGAAGGAGGGCACAGGCCTCTGACCCCCACCATTCCCAATTCTAAGTTATAGCACCCACATGCCATGGCTTTAGGACCTAGGCTACAAGATTACAAATTCAGCATCCAACATCGCCCGAGAAAGGAGGAAAATCCGGCTGATTACTTATCCCATCACCCCTCAGGTCCGGCAAGGGCACAGGTACACCACCTGCAGCCATTCCCCATAGAATGGTCAGAAGTAGTAAGCAAATCCAAACAAGACCTGGCTCTACGGATCGTCGGGCACTGCATACAAACGGACAAACGAGTGCACATGAAACAACAGGCAAAACAAGAACCAGAAATAATAAGAGACGACATACGCTGGATTGACCAAGTTAGAGATGAACTCTCAATCGTGGAAGACCACATCATCTTCAAGGGCTGCAAGGTGGTAATACCCGAGTCCCTTCGAGAAAAGACTATACAGCTGGCACATGAAGGACACCGGGGAGTGGCAGCAACAAAACGACTCCTAAGGCAAAAGGTATGGTTCCCAAAACTGGACACCCTGGTGGAGTCACTGGTAGGTGGATGCACAACTTGTGCACAACTCGCCCCTCCACCACACCCAAATCCTTTGCAAATGTCCCCGCTACCAGACCGAGTCTGGGACGAACTGGCAGTAGACATGTTTGGTCCTATGCGAGACGGCACGTACATCCTGGTATTGATCGATGAACACTCATGCTTCCCAGAAGCACAGATAGTGGAGAGCACGGCCGCCACGTGCATCATCCCAGCCATGCACCGCATGCTATCAGCATATGGAGTTCCCAGAGTGATAAAATCGGACAATGGCCTGCCTTTCGCCGGAGCCTACTTTCACAACTTTGCCAGGTACATGGGCTTTCATCATAGAAAAATTACTCCAGGTGGCCTCAAGCAAATGGAGCTGTAGAAAGGTTCATGGCCAACATTAAAAGGACACTGCAGATAGCCACCATAATGAACATGCCGTTCGAACAGGCCTTATATCAGCTACTGCGGGAATACAGACACACCCCGCAGAGCACCACAGGGGTCTCTGCGGACCTGATGTTCCGGCGACCGCTGAAGACAAGACTACCGGTGGACCCGACACCCAAACCTCTGACACCACTGGAGCTTCAAGCCAAAGAGAAAGACCTGGAGGAGAAAGAGAACATGAAGCAAACAGTAGACTGGCGCAGAAGAGCACAGGAGTCAAACGTGGAACCAGGTGACCAAGTGCTGATGCGCCAGATAACGAGCAGGAAAGAAGATGCAACGTTCGTGCCGGAGCTGTTGACGGTAACACAAAGAAAGGGCAACATGGTCACGGCTGAAAGAGAAGGGTGCTGTTCAATAACCCGGAATGTCTCACAATTTAAAAGAGTGTTGACCCACTCAATGAAACATGGGAACCGAACGAGGAAGCCGGGGACAGACATGTGATGGACGAACCCTACCTAGGAGATGGCGAAGCTTCTGAAGATGAAGGAACAGAGCGACGCACTCCAAGTTGATCAAGACCCCCAACCCCAGGTGGCCCTCGACGATCTCAGAGAAGTCGTACGAAGCCTCAGAGACTCATAGAGGAAATGGGGTAAGAGACACGAGCGGACTGTTGGTTTAAAGAGGTGGGAGATGTCAGGCCTCGGAGCAATGGACCTGAATGTGGCTCTTCCACATCGTTCTGTGGGAAGGCCGCCGTTGCAGACTCTTCCCCAGGGAAGTGATGTTGGGGTTAGGGAGGGACATGTTGGGGGCAGGCAGTTGCGGGATGTACAGCAAATAAAGAAGACGTTTGTAGTGAGCTCCGTCCCCTTTCTTTATTTGAGTGTGAGTGCATGTGGCGATTGAAAAGGCTCAGCCTGATCGTCTACAAGCCCCAGACCACTGATGATCATCTCTGTTGGACCCCCAAACGATCAAAAAGATCAGAAAGCAGAGCCTTCCTGCCTTAATTTCTAGGTCACGTGATTTGTTCTGCGAGGTGCAGGGAGGGTTGAAATTATAGCCCAGAACTCGGGTGGAAGACCTTGGAAAGGTGCCAGCTTGTCTGGGAACGAGTGAAGTGTGTGAGTTAGTATGACATTGGCTTTCCCCCGGACTCCTGTCTACTTGTAACAGGTGCACTGCTACATAGATGGAGAAATTTTGTTTCCTTTGCAAAATAATTGCCTATTACCCGGCTGGTGACTGATGACGAATGCAGCATCCCCCACTTGGAAGAAAATGGACGGACGGGGATGGGCCAATGGCCTGGCAACCCCTATGGAGTAGGTGACCTATGTGTAGGGCCGCATCAAGCAGTCACACATATTTCTGCTGTATGTAATGATGTCACTGATGGTGCATGCTGTGTACCTTTACAATGTACTGCACGTGCCGATGTTGCCAGAACGTTCTGCTGCACCAGAATTTTTTGTTGGTGCTTTTTCCCTTTTGTATGGAAATAAACCTTGTTATCCTTCTAAAAGGTGTATTAGGCCTTTCCCCTAGTGGGTTGTATTTTTTCTGGTGTGAGCTTCTAGGGGCTTTCCTACACAAGCAACAACAAACGTGGCTACAACAATCTTCAAACTGGCATATGAGACTAGTCAGCAGGAAAAGGAGACAGAGGCCAGGAGTGGGCATTTTGCACAGACCTGAGATTGGCCATGAATTGGCAAACTGAGTGATACTTGTCCATCAACCAGCATATGGATGCAGCAAATAACCTACATGGCACTGTTGTCATACAAGAAGGGAACACTTCTTCAACCCAGCCATCCTCCATTTCTCCCTTCTCTTAGGCCTTCACCACAATGTAGGATGTTTGTCAGCAAAGAGAGCTGGCGTTGCAATCCAAAGGAAATGAGTACACCACTATACATGCGTTGTCAGACAGACATGGCTCTGATACTCTTGGGGTTTAGGTCAGAGTAGGATATGCCCGTATAGCAGGGGATGTGGGGCGTTATTGTGTGGGTAGGATTTTAATTTATGACACGGTATGTGTGGGTTTGTGTAAGTTTATTGTGGGGATGCGATGTGCCCTTGGGGTTCGGGATTTGGGTGTGTTGGACGTGTTGAGGAGGTAAGATCTGTAACAGTTAAAGAAATGACTGGACACTAAGTGTCGCCATTAGCGGAGTCGTTTAGATGCTGCTCTGTACCAGTTCTACTTCCTGGGAAATCTGAATGAGTACTGTGTTGATACATGTGCGGTCGTTTTCAAAATGGCTGCCAGCGTCGAGAGATTTTGCAGGCTTTCAAGCAGTGCTAGAAATGTGTTGTTGCCAGTGTTCTGTGAACTGCCCCATCGCCTATTTTACAAAGAATTGCCCACAATGATTCTTGCCAATCAAAATCAGATTCACAATTCTCCTTGGAAACTTGATGTTCCTCCTTTTATGGTGTGATGCTTTCAATACCTGTGGCAAAACAAATGGGCTGATTATGATCACCTGTTTTCTAAGCAATATGTGCATTGTGGTCTCTTTTCGGACTGTCTAAACTTAGACCACAATGATCACATTAGACCAAAACCTATCCTCCAACAGGCCACACGCTCTGACTAGTGTGCGTCTATGCTTGTAAGCCTTAGATCTGATGCCAGGTGCCACAATCCTCAGGCTGCACACGTATCATATACATCATAGCCATGACACAGGCCTTTTAACCAATGAGTGTCAAATCTAGCCGGTATCGATCAATGGACGGCACAAAAGTTGTTGAGTTTGAAGTTTGTTACTGGTCTCGCTATTGAGAATGTCAATAAAAAGTGCAATTGTTGTGATCATACAGTGATGGTTTTAATAAAATGGATACCTGACCAATAGGTCTGAACTGATTTCATGAAGTCATTTCACACACGCTAGTCACAAGGGGGCTTGTGGTAATCCTGTTTCAATCATCTCTGCAGATGCCAGCTAGAGTTGACCCAGCAATGTAGAGATTGGTGGGGGCTAGATCAAACGTTCAGTTTTGGAAAATAATGCTAAACACATATAGGTGCACAGAGAGGAGCTGGGGCAGTTATTTGCAATGTGGCTACTTGACAGACAAGATGGTGCAGTGTACATGCTATTTAAAGATCAGCTTAACGGGCAAAATGATGCATTCAACTTGAACAAGTTAGAATAGCATTGGCCTACAATGAAGACTGCAATGCAACCGTCTGCCAAACCTCAATCTCCCCAGTGGACACCCAAGTTAGCCATTTTCCACATAGTTTCTACTGGAAACAGTGGCAGAATATATGGTCAATTAAAAAAATCAAATAAAAATACCAACTGAAGCCAACAGGCTCCAGTAGACACCAGAAACCATTTCCAAGATACACGTGGAATTCACTATAGCATTGCATAGTTGCTCAAAGACCGAGGAACTGGATCCAGTAGAAACCATGTGTGTATCTGGTCACATGGAATTCCCATTAGGACCTATCCTTTCCCCACAATTATTAACTGCTTACTTGCCAATGACCTAGGAGTAAGGCCGCTTGATAGACCTTCTCGTAGGATTCGCATTAGGGACTGTTTACTTTGATGGTGCGCATGATAAATAAACATTGTTCATTCCAGACTGTACACTCCTAGATATGAAAATATTGATGATGTCAAACCACATAGACAGGGACGTAGGAGACACATAAAATCTGGGGGGACAGGGGATATCTTGGGGACTTTGCTTTATTTATTTATTTATTGTGTTTTAGTCAAAGAACTCGACTTTTCACAAAATTACAATTAAAATAGCAGTACGTATTAAATTACAAATATCACTGTATAAAACAAGAGAAAAGAAGAAAAGAAAACAGAAGAAAATTAAATAATGCAGCAGCAAAGAACATGTCTTTGTATGTTGCATTTCTGGATTTTTCATCTGACTATGAGCTCATGGTAAGAGAGAGGACATAACATTTACTTCCGGTGGGCAAGAGCTAGGATGCCAGCTCGTTAAGAGGCAGATCACCTGTAAGTGGACTCCTGCCAAATAAAGGAGTTGAAGCCTTTTCTACCAAGTGCAAGTTGCTACTTTTTTTGTGTGGGGCAAGGAGACGTGTGTGTCTCTTGGAATGGAAAGATAGGGGTTTCAAATAAGAAAGAGGAAATCTTGTTTGTACCTCTGAGTAAGCCCTGTTATGGGAGTAGAGGGACCAGGTGTGTGATGTTGCTGCTTTGACTGTCCTCCGGGGGTGGGGGAGATACAGCAAACAAGGAGGATGAGCGATCGCAAGCCCACCCCCTTATAAGCACTCCCCATGTCCGGGGCCGGATGTGTCGGACCCGGGGATGTCTAGTAGGTGGGGTGTATGTGGACCCAGGGATTTGGCCAGAGGGCAGCCTGCAATGTGGGCTGCCCCTCTATCACCCCTGCGAGGGCCGGGCCAGCCTCTCACAATGAGTCTGGTCCCTCTTATTCCATCTCATGCTGGCTTCAGAGCCTAGCCTTTCTTTGCCTTTGTTATTCTGAATGCAGAGCTGGACTCTGTTCCTTTCTCGTTTAACATTTGCTGCAAAGCCTGATCTATTTGATTCTCTCATATTTTACTAGGACGGCAGAGCATGGGTCCTCTGCCCTGTTACATTATTCAAAGAGCCCCTCTGGCCTTTCTTTGCCTCTCCCTTGTCTCACTGCTTACTTGCTTAATACACACCTCCTTGCTTGAAAACTCAACATATTTTCCCTAACACAGCAATGGCAGCTGCAGTCTGTCTTAACTTATATTTGTTCCGTGTCTTGAATTGGCCTCTTATTTCTGCTTTTCTGTCTGCAGGGGAAAGGCATTTGCTACTCACTGCCATGATGGTTCTACCTGGCCATAAGAGGGCAACAGCTAGCCAATATTGGAAGAACATGGGCATATTATGACAGAGGCTGGCAACTGCCTTCCTAATGCCTACACAAGAGACACAACTCTTGCCTTTGTTTCTAACAGTAATTCAGTGGGTGAAGAAACGCGAGAACACACATATTGCTTATTAATGTAGGGGATGATGTCACACTTGGTTAAGACTTTGATCATGCCAGGAGCTAATTTTCAGTTGCAATTAAGTGACTATCTTTTAGACTTCTGGCTTTAAATAACGTTAGTATCAACTGGAAAGCACAGAGGTTGCTCAACAGGGTTCCTAGAGCACGAGGGATACCCTACTCGTGGGCATGGATGATTGGAGAGCATTCTTGCCCTGGTTTGGAGCCTGTCCCCTACAGCCATGATGGGGGCAGGGGCCTATTACTTTTGGTTGTACGTACCCTTTGAGGGTGGGCAGACATTGCCTCCTGCTTTAGCCCACTAACAGCTCTGCTTTGAAACTTTATCACAACTGTCAGGTGGCATGTAACTCAATGCTACTAATGTTATCAGCCTCAGAAGCCTGAAATCCTTTGCCCCATCAACTAGGGTACAGGCTTGCCACCTGAGACTTACCCATGTCTGAGTCGGCATCTGTCACCCTGTGGGGAAGACACACACACAAAGAGCAGGGCACAGTGCCCTTGTGGGTTTTTCGCACTTCTTCCTCAGGGTGGGCACAATTCACTCCGCAGAGAAAGTGGCACATTCTGGGCAACATTCTCCCACTTTGACAATGTCACCCAAAGAGCAAAATTGGCCATTTGAAATACCTCTGTCGACTTATTATTGCACAATCCACACTGATGTGTTTAAACACCTGCTTAACGAGAGATGCCAATTGAGGGCATTTGCTAATGCACTCAAGAAGCACAGGACACCCTCTTACCAGCGACATGCCATGCTCACTCATTCTGATAACGAATTGCCATTCATCTGGGGTCATGTTAAATGTATTTATTTATTACATGTGTAGCATCATGCAAAACCCCCAAGCATCAAGGCGCAAAGTAAACTGCATGGATTGGACCACTTCCATTGGCGCACGTTTTTACTTTTCCATCACAAAATGGAATATTTTAGCGTAAAAGGCAGGTGAGATCACATTGCTTTTCCACTTTGGAAGAGTGTAAATACCTCGCGCAATTAGCGATTGCTAGCGGAATTGACAATGGCTTCTTCTGGACACCGCCCGCTTTTACTAGGTTTCATTTCCAAGCAGATCCCAGAGGAATCCCTTTCCTTATTTCCAGCATGAGAATCCATGCTGGCAGTAAGGCCACATTTGTCTGGTGGAGCGAGAAATACAGGGGGTCCTGGTGTGTCAACTCGGCTCCCGAACTCCACCCAGAAAATGCACGAAAATCTGTCCAATTAGAAAAAGCGACAGTAATCGTGTTTTTCACCACTTTTTCTGAACCAATTGACCTGGAAAATGCTGTGTTGCCTCGTAAGCTGAATGCATTCCTCTGGGGCTTTACCGTCTTAACACCTTAACTGCCATGGATATTTCCCCCCAGTGCCAAAGCCTTTTTTGGTGATTTCGGTATGTCCCCATTCAATCCCTTGTAACTTCTTTGTTACATGAAATATCTCAGCCAAAGTCGGCCCCTTTTTTCCCACATGTAGGTGGTCATAACGCCACCCAGGAATCCTAGTTTGCTGTAGGAGGGTGAGAGAAAATAACCAAAAAGGAGAACATTTGGGTTTTTTTCAGAAAATGACATTAGAATGTTGTACAAATAAGCCTGTGGTGTTTTCCTTGTAAGAGCTAGGAACAAATGGTTTGCTGTGCTGGATTCGCCATTTTCCAGGCTTTCAAGAACAGATTGAGTGGAAACCAAAATAACATAATTTGATATGCTAATCAGCCGTTTTGTGAGAGGTAGGCGATTTTGGCGTTTTTTGTCCGTAGGACATGCGTGGACAGACTGGAAAAAAAGGGTAGGAAAGCTGAATGGGAAGCCAGAAAGGCATACATTTCTGAAAAGTAGGCAATATTCCAAGTTTAGGAAGGGGTGATTTGCGCAGGTCAGGCAACAACTAAGTAGGGAAAGATTCCATAGTGCGGGGGGAAATCGGGAAAATGACAGAAAAAAAACCACAATTTCCACACATTTCACTCTACTCACCCACCGAAACACACAGCCAACAACACATGGCCTACCTTCCCGACTTCCCACAGGTTTCCCGATGAAAATGGTTCCTCACATGTGTGGGCGCGCCTACCTGGTTGCAAAGGGAAAAGCCTAAAACACTGGTAACCCCAAGTCTTTTCGCACAGCAGATTTTCAGGAATTTTGCTCATGTGGACAACCTACAGATTTGGGCCTAGGGTGTCGAAGCCACAAAGGAAAACAGGGAACCCCATGCATTTCCTAAAAGAAGACACCCGTGGGAATCCACAGAGGTCTGACTTGCATGAATCGCCCCATAGTTTATGACCCGCAATCCCTGACAAAGTCTGAAATTAGGTGGAAAAAACTCAATTTTTACTTTGTCTGGGATTGTGGGTAATACATTCTGGGGCGATTCGCGCAAGTCAGACCTCTATAGATTCTCACGGGTGTCCTCTTTTTGGAAATGCATGGGGTTCCCTGTTTTCCTTGGTGGCTTCGACACCCTAGGCCCAAATCTTTATGTTGTCCACATGAGCAAAATCTGCTCTGCCGAAAGGCTTGGGGTTACCAGTGGGTTAGCCTTTTCCATTTGCTCCCAGGTAGGTGCACCCACACATGTGAGGTACCGTTTTCATCGGGACCCCTGTGGGAATGAAGGATGGTAGGACATGTGTTGTTGGCGGCGTGTTTCACTGGGTGGCCAGAGTGAAATGTCTGAAAATTGTCTTTTTTTCCACCAAATTTCTGAGACATTTGCCTCTGCCCACCCAATGAAACACGCCGCCAACAACAGATGTCCTAACTTCCAGTGTTCCCACAGGTGTCCCGACAAAAACGGTACCTCACATGTGTGGATGCAGCTACCTCGGCGCAAAGGGAAAAGGCTAACCCACCGATAACCCCAAGCCTTTCGGCAAAGCAGATTGTGCTCATGTGGAAAACCAGGGTGTCAAAGCCACCAAGGAAAACAAAGAACCCCATGCATTTCCAAAAAAAAGACACCCGTGGGCACCCCCTTTCCACTAAAAAGATCCATGGTGGTTTAGTGACCCCCACACCCACCCAAAACAAGTTATCATTTTTAAAAATTTTGTTTTTGTTTTGCCCCTTTCCAAGGGGCAGATGGGCACATGTGTGTGGCTGTGTGGCCATCTGCCCCCAGGGGGGTGGCAAAACGTACTGCCCCAGGCTTGGGGGGTGGGGTGGCTCTGGCAATATTTGCAGTGGCCTCTGCCCTCACCCCAAATGGTTGGGGGCATCTCATGTACCCCTTCCTAGGGGCAGAAATCTGCCGCCAGAGAGGGCTACATAAGGTGCCCCCTCATCTACTTAGAGTGGGGGGGGCAACCCCCTTTCAAACACAAAAAATCCTGGTGGTCTAGTGGGCACCCCCCGCCCCCACCCAAAACAAGTTATTATATATATATGTTTTGCCCTTCCCTTGGGGCAGATGGGCACATGTGTGTGGCCATCTGCCCCCAGGGAGGGGTCAAAATGTACTGTGCCAGGCTTGGGAGGGGAGGCTCTGCCGATAGTTTCATTGACCTCTCCCCCACACCCCAAATGGATGGAGGGCATCTCATGTATCCCTTCCTAGGGGCAGAAATCTGGCCCCAGGGAGGGCTACATAAGGTGTCCCCATCCACTTAAGGTGGGGGGGAGAGGGCCACCCCCCTTGCAAAAATCCATGGTGGCTAGTGATCCCACCCGCACCCACTCCATCCAAAACTACCTTTTAAAATAAAATCTTTTTTTTTGTTTGCCCCCCCTTCCCTGGGGGCAGATGATCATCCATCTGCCCCCATGCTTTGGGGGTCAGGGGGGGAGAGGGCAGCTTACATAGTAAGCAGCCCCTTGCCCCACTTCAAAAACAGATCCCTGCACGACACACCAAACACATATTTTGGGGGGGATAAATGACATTACATCCCCCCCACTTAAAATTGTGGGAGGGATTTGTCCCCCCTGTCCCCGCCATGTCCTACGCCCATGCACATAGACCCTTGTGGACTGGCGCCCATGTCTACTCCTGCTCCTCGCCCATTTGAGCCATTAATAAATATAGCAGATGCAACTATGCATCACAGCTGCAACATTTAGATGAATTATTTTCTGAAAGGGTTCCAACATTTCATTCTGGGGAATCACCAATTACTAATGCAGCAAAACAATTAGGCCTGGGGAAATGGCCCTGCGGTAATTTACCATGAAATAATGCAGCGACGTTATGTTAACACACGAAGGAAAGGCAAAGGCAAGGGGGTCACACCTATAGGGATACGATCCTCGCGTTGCGCTTATGGCATAAAGGCACCTCTTACCAATAAGGCGAGCAGTGCATTTTAAGGAGGTGGGTGGGCAGCTGTTTACACGATTAACTGATTAAGATCAAGGAAGTGAGTTTAGCGTGGGCAGCGATGTTCTCGTCCTCAAAGGAGCCTTTCAAGGGAACGCGCGTGACTCGCCGCGCGGTGAGAAACCAGGCCACGGCTCTGTTTGGCCAGTCTCCTATTTCTTAGCTGCCAGCAATACATCAACCTGTAACGATACAGCACGCCGTGCCCTGTGCTGCAATGGGTAACATATATGCCACTTAGCTTTATACCTATGTATGATTCTGTATGTTTCCGATAAATGCCTTTGGGACACAGCTTTGTCACCCTGTACATGTATGAAACTATGCCTGCATTTCACTAGCTTGACTAGTACTTTGTAGATGCAACAGCCCTCAATGCTTATGGGTTCTATGTGTGCTTTACACATGAAATAAATAAATACATAAATATGGCAATAGGAGTGGGCCACCTTTTGGCTGTGAAGCTAGTTTGGACAACAACTCCCATCAGCCCAAGAAAGCAGGAGTGCCACATGTTGCAGAATCCTGCCCTCTGGCCAAATTGGTCAGTCAGCCTACACGAAGCCTTGGTGTACTACTTCTGACAATGTCAATCATCAAAATAGAATCGAAGCAGTTGCAGGCTGTGTTGTCTTGTCAAGTTTACAAAGTCAACCAGCATCCAAAATGCATGTCATTAGTGCGTCAAAGACAAAAATCTTGCACTTTTAACAAAAGTTGCCCAACTGTGTCGTTTTCACGTTGTCTATTTACATTGCTAGCTACAAAGCAATTACAAACGTGTTTTTTTGCATGTCCCCTTCAGCATGCAGATCTGTTTTCATTCTTTTTTGGGCAGTTGTACAAAGGAAAGCTGTTTCCATTTTGGCAGATCAAACCTCTTTTGCAGCCACAAAATATAAAAATCCACCCCAGGCACGTGACATTTGTAGAACCGCCCCAGGCGCGTGACACGCACCCGGGCATCTGAGGTCACCATGTGCAATCCTTTCAGAACTGTTTTTTTTAGAACCAGTGCCCCTTTGGGGGGTAAGCTTCCACTCTGAGGAAAATGCCGACCATGTCATCCTATTAAATCCCAAGCATGAACAAGACACACAGCAGATCAAGGGGGACCTCAGCGTAACAATATGAAACACAGTAGCTGTTGTCCAAACATGAAAAAGGTTTCCTTATGTTTCTTAAATGTAAGTAAATATCCCATATACATAATTCTCTGAGTATGTATGTGCATTGGTGACCGAGCACGCACAGGAAGAACCAGAAAAGCACTCCTCACTCCTACCCGAGACTCAGTGATCTGCTCTCCACTGTCCCCTCCTCTGGTCGCTTGTAGATCCAGTGCTGCACATTTCCCACCCTCCCGTTAGCTACCCTCCCCCTTTCTCTGCGTCCCTCACTGTGATTGTAAAGTGCTCTGTTGCTTCCAGATGCCAGGTCCATGCTCAATAAATACCCGAATACTAATTCGTATCTCTAGAAACGGGAAGCAAGACAGCTCAGCCCTCAAAGGAGTGGGAAAGGTACATGTTTATCCTCACGTCCAAAACGTAAGGCGTCCAAATGGGCATATGTGGTTCATAAATACACATACTTTCATGTTAGGGAGAGCGTTGTGAAAAATGAAAAGAGTACAATCCCCAATGTGCATTTAGTGATTCAAGCGTGCAGCCCTTTTATCACAGGGATTTGCAAAAATAAAGATCTGTGGTCCTTCTTATGTTCCCAAAACGCTCTTTGATTTCAGGTAAAGCAGTCTGTTAGCCCAATTGTTGCTATTTGTCCATTTACCCTTTCTGAGAAGGTTCTTTTAAAAGAGTGCAATAGGAATGCACCCGACTATCCATCTAGTAATGATATCATTCCATCAGAAAATAATGTATGTGGTTATTGCAGACTTTGATAATGTACTTTGCTCAGTATGGCAGCTGTAATATCCGTGGCGGCAGCTGCTGACTGATTTGCACATGGCTGGTCCCCTTTTGCAATGACGCAGGCGGGCTAAAAAACGGTGGCGTGGAAGGTTGCCCAGAGCAATTGCCAGTGGTTTAGATTCATTCGAAACCTTCCACCCATCACTTTTGTGGTCAGTAATATTCTTATGACAACAATATATACTGGAGGGGATTATTAGAAATGCCCATTGCACACTTTTTAAAAGTGCCAATCAGGGGTTGAAGTATATGAAAAGAAGTAGTGGAACTATGTTCCCTGCTGGCCTGCACCCACTCATCACAAACCCCATCACCACGCACCCTCCCACACTCAATATAAACCCCCAAACACATGTGCGTGCTGTTTAAGGGAATGCTCAGTGCAGTGCAATAAAAAAGTGCAAGTTTCAACTTCTTCCTACACTTATTTTAAAATTAAACCATTCTGGAACGGTTTCTTTTTAAAATAAAAGTATAGGAACAGTAAAACTTAATTTTAAAAAGTAGAGGAGCACCGCTCCCAACCGCTCCCGCTCACTTCGACCACTGATGCCAATGTACAATGCTAGTGCAGTTAAATCATTTCATTTACATCTTTCTTGTATTGCTTCCTTTTCGAAATAAAACACCTGTATATAGGACGTTGACTGGCTTTGCAATGGAATGAGAGTGGGGAACAGCTGTAAAGCTTCACATAGAAAACAATATTTCAAGGAAGCGGATGCAGCATTTGACCATCCTTGCAGTTCTATGAGAAAAAAGTCGCAAGTATTGCCACTTCCATTATTTCCTCATGAACATTGCATAACTTCACAAATGTAGGCCTTGTAGGCTTTTTTTTTAATCAACTTTATTTATTTAGGTTTTTCAAGAGCATTGGTTACAAACATTTGAAAATATCCCCCCCCCCCATACCCTCCTAAACAAAATCTCAACATTTGGGTACGGTGTTGCAGGTTTCAGCGTCCTGAGTCTTTCGGGCGGAATCACCTTCCAGCACGAAATATGTGCTTTTAAATAACAGGTATGTTGCGGAGTAGCTTAGGCTTAAAGTACATTTGTTCTTTATCATCTGTAAATTCATGTAGTGGCATCCAGGTGTTGAAGTATTTTGTGTAGGAGCAGTAGGATAGTGCGGTTATCTTTTGCATGGCCATCACCCCCCATAGTCTTACCGATCACATGGCCACTATCAGTCCTTGTTTGTTCTTCCATGTTTGTGCCAGGGTTATTCTAGCAGCATATGGGTAATGAGGGTCTCCCAGTAGGACCACCATCGGGTCAAATGGCAGTTGTACCCCTGTTATCTCCTTGATGTGGCTCTGGATCTCCCTCCAATATATTTATGCCAGCGGGCAGGACCACCACATATGAATTAGGTCACCAGGGTGCCCGCAGCCTCTCCAGCAGGATATGGGGTAGTCTGGGTTAATGGAGTGCATGCGTGCTGGTGTCATATACCACCTCAAACACATTTTGTATGCTGCTTCTTTGATTGAGGTGCATTTGGAGCTTTTAGCGGCTCTTTGCCATATTTGGCTCCAAGTCTCGCCAGATATTGGCCTCCCTACATCAGCTTCCCACTTTTCCATATATAGGAGTGATTCCTCAGGATCTACTGCTCCCATTAAGCTATACAGTTTCGACAAACCCTTTTCCGGGTTGGCCTTCTTTTATTGTGAGTTCTAGCCCCACTGGATCCCGGGTTGCCCCTTCCCGGACCCTTCTATTAGAAATCCAATGCCTAAATTGAACATAATGGAACCTCCCACTTTCAGGTATATTAAATTTATCCTTGCATCTCTCAAATGTTAGGGGCGTGCCCTCTTCATAAAGGTCTCCCATTGTAAGTGTCTTCTCACCCGTCTCCCCCATTGTGCCCAGAAGTCAGTCCGCATTCCGGGAGTGAAGTCCGGGTTGTGGACCACTGGTGCTAAAGGACCCTGCCCCCCGATTTTTACCTTTCTGCTCCTCAGCGCTTTGTCCCAGTACCATAAGGTGGCCTTAGTTGATTCAAGTAATGTACTGTAACGCTCACCTGACTCCCACGGAGGCGCTGGCCTGGTTTGCGCTGCTGTGACCTCTTCTAAGGTGATGCGCAGGGTTCGGAAGACGGACTGGAACGGGCCTCCAAATCTGGCTTGTCTGGCTCGCAGAAGTATCCTTCTGTAGGCGAAAATAGGGGATTAACTGTCTGCGGGGTAATGCAATCAGCCTCCCACTTTCCCCTCTCACCCTCCTCGAAACCCTTCTGTGATTCCTCGTAGCCTCTCACCTTAGGGTCTGGAAGGACGAGCTCTCCATCCTGCTTCTGATGCAGGGGCGCGTTGGTATCCAGTTACTTCACTGGATTTTCGGATTGGTGAGAACCAAACTTGCTTGGCTTCCAGGTAAGTTTTTTTGATAAGAGGTTCCCCTTGTCTCCATGCATTAATGTACTAATGCTAGTGTCTTTTTCCCCATAGGGGCCGGGGTACGGAATGCCAGGGAACAGGCACCGACCCGAGATGAGAGGTGAAATCCTTGTAGAAATCAGGTAAGTCTTTAATGAGCGTTTTTTGGTAATGTCTTTTCATTCGCTCATTAACGCTGATGTCTCTTTTTCCCCTTAGGGGCCGGGGTCCGGAAATGCCAGGATGCAGCGCGGACCCGAAATGAAGAGGGAATGAATCAACAGGTAAGTCTTAACATGGAGATTTAGCTTTCCTTATTCCCTTCTCTCTCTCACTGTAACGCTCACCTGATTCCCACGGAGGCCCTGATCCCGGCTGGGCTGCTATCGTTTCTTCAATTGAGAAGCGTAGAGCTCGGACGACTCTCAGGACTGGGCTTCCTCTTATCGAATGTCTGACTTTCCGGGTAAGTTTTCTGCAGGTGGAAGAAAAAGGGTTAATCACCGTTTGATGGGATTCCTTCTCCCACCAATCGCCAGTTTCTCCCACAGCCTAGCTTTCTACTTGTCTCGGCGAGCTCTCACCTTAGGTGTATAAATGCTGAGCTCTCCATCCTGCGTCTGGTGCAGGGGTTCGTGGATTCCAGTTACGTCACTGGATGAGTTCAGTGTTGAGGCTCAAGTCTTTTGCGTCCTTAGTTGTGGCACTGGTGCTGGGATGCCGAAGAGCGATGCCGCCGTTACTGCACGAGCGGATGCCTGTAAGTATACTGTAGTCTTTAGGCTTTAAAAGATGGGCACCTCAATAATGTCCCTTTTCCTTTGTTTCAGGCCTCGGGATGCTGTGGGCGTAGTTTTCCGTTGCCGCTGCACGTGCCGATGCACGTAAGTATAATGTTCGTTGGCCGCTTTTAATGGCACCTCTAATAATGTCCTTTTTCTAGTTTTCAGGTGCCGGGATGCTGCGGGCTTTATATCCGTTGCCACTGCACGTGCCGATGCACGTAAGTATAATGATCGTTGGCCGCTTTTAATGGCACCTCTAATAATGTCCTTTTCCTAGTTTTCAGGTGCTGGGATGCTGCGGGCTTTATATCCGTTGCCACTGCACGTGCCGATGCACGTAAGTGTAATGATCGTTGGCCGCTTTTAATGGCACCCCGAATAATGTCTTTTTCCTGTTTTTCAGGTGCCGGGATGCTGAGGTTGATGCGGCCGCTACTGCGCGTGCAAAAACTGGTAAGAAGATGAATGCGACTGCCTTCACCCGAACCCCTTTTTAATTATGTCCTTTGCCTTTCAGGTGCAGAGAAGCTGCCAAAGAGAAGGCCGCGGTTAGCTCCGTTGCAATCACAGATAGATCAGGTAAGCGGGCGCAGCTGCGAGCGAGTTGCACTTTTCTAACCTTATGTTTATTCTTTGCAGGTTTTGCCGGTGACTGGATTCCGGGATCTGGTAAGTATTGTTCTGTGTCTTTCTTCATCCACAGGTTGCTGGGCGGAAGCTGAAGATGACTCTGGACCTGGAATGCAGGAGCCGACTCGGTGAGCGTCCTGCTGCTGCTGCAGAATAACGCGAAGCACATGTTTTCCATCGGGGGTGGTTTAAATAGCAGAGAAGTGCTTCCAGTGTGTGTTCTTCCACCGGTTCCACCCAGGTAAGAAAAGAGTTCCTGAATGGAGGGAATAGTTCCTCCCAGCCCTGATGGCTGGGGACTTCAATCAGACTGGTTTGTTCTGGGTAAATATGCAGCATGGTCTGCCTCAGGTAAGTCCACCCAAGCATTATTACACTGTTTATCAATATGAGCCCGGCGCCTATGGCGCCGGGACTGAAACCCTTCATGAGCCTGGCGCCAAAGGCGCCAGGACACGGTCCAAAGGGCCCCTGTAGGGGTCTGCTGGGTCCGGAGTAGTGGAAGACGGGTCTGCTTCCGAGGGCGCTGTGCCAGTCCTGGCCCCTCGGGAGTAGCGCCCATGACACCCCCCCCCCTCAAGGCCCCTCCCAAACTTGTCCTCCCCGGGTTTTTGGTTTATAGGGAAAGGTTCGGTGAAATTTCTGGACTAGACGAGGAGCATGGACGTGGTCATAGGGTTCCCATGACCTTTCCTGAGGTCCGTAGCCTTTCCAGTCGATTAGGTAGAATAGCTTCGATCTGATGATTTTAGAGTCCAAAATGTCTTTTACTTCAAATTCGGGCTCCCCATTCACTTGAATGGGCTCTGGAGGATTGGTCAATCTGGTTCCAGGTTGCATGGGTTTCAAAAGAGATACGTGAAATACAGGATGTATTCTCATATGGGTTGGCAATTCTAATTTAACGGCCACTGGATTAATTATGGCCGTAATTGGATATGGTCCCAGGTATTTGGGGTTGAAGGTGCGAGGCCCTTTAAGCGATAAATGTTTGGTGGACAGCCAGACTTGATCCCCAACCTGGTATTGAGGGGCATTGCTTCGGTGTTGATCTGCTCCTTTTTTGTACCTCTCTTTAGCTTGTTGTAGATGTGCAGTCGCTTCCTTAAAAGCTTGGGTAATAACGGTGTGCAATTGATCCACGGCGGGTGTTCCAAGATCTTGAGGTGGATCAAAGTTGGAGGTTCGAGGATGAATCCCATATAGGATGTAGAAGGGACTCTTCCCGGTACCCGAATGAACTGAATTGTTGTAAGCATATTCAGCTATCCAAAGGTTGTCCTTCCAGTTACTCTCCGACTGTTTTAGCATGCATCGTAAATATTGCTCGAGAGTCTGGTTTGTTCTCTCGGTTTGCCCGTCGGTCTGGGGATGATGGCTGGTCGAAAGTCTTACATCGATTTGAGCTAATCGACAACAGCTACGCCAAAAGTGGGAAATAAACTGGCTCCCCCTATCTGAGATTAGAACTGACGGGAAGATGTGTAGCCGGACGATGTTTTCAAGAAATACTTTGGCTAGGACTGATGCTGAAGGTAAGCCTTTTAGCGGAATGAAGTGGGCCATTTTAGAAAACAGGTCCACAATAACAAGAATGGTGTTGTACCCGGAACAGGAGGGTAAGTCTGTGATGAAGTCCATGGAAAGGGTATGCCAGGGACACGGTGGGATGTCTAATGGTTGCAGAAGACCAGCCGGCCTCTTCTTCTGACCCTTGTTTTGAGCGCACACACCGCAGGACATCACGAATTCCTTTATGTCTTTTCTCCACGAAGGCCACCAGAAGTGTCTCTTCACCTTTTCTGTGGTTTTGGCAATGCCAGGGTGACCCTCAATTAATGAATCATGATAGCAGGAGATTACCTGTCTTTGTAAATCGGTGTGTGGTAGGAACAATCGTCCTTGGAAATTAGGCAAGTCATTGCTTACGGTGAAATCTTTTCCTTTTTGTAACCAGTTCAGTAAGTCTGGTGAGGTTACAAGTTGTTTAGTTTTTTCTTCAATATCCTCAATGGATTGTGAAGAAATCAGACCCACAATCCTTTGTTCAGGAATTATTGGTACAGGTTCTGGATTGGCAACTTTATCTCCCATTCCAATTCGGGAAAGAGCATCCGCTCTGCCGTTCTTGTTGCCGGGGCGATAAGTGATCACAAAGTCAAATTCAGCAAAGAATAGAGCCCAGCGAAGTCGTCTGGAGGATTGAGCCTTGGCGGTTTTCAGATACTGCAGATTTCGATGATCGGTGATCACTGTGATGGTGTGTCTGGCCCCGAGGAGATAATGCCGCCATGCCTTAAAGGCTGATTTAATCGCTAGAAGCTCTTTTTCTGTGATGGTGTAGTTGATCTCAGGCGCCGAGAACTTCCGAGACCAGAATGCCACAGGATGCAGTTGGTTAGTCTCTGGATCTCTTTGTGATAGGACTGCTCCCATTGCTAAGCTGGAGGCGTCAGTTTCAACGATGTAAGGGAGGTCCGGGCGTGGGTGTTTCAGTATTGGCGCCGAGGTGAATTTAGCCTTTAGCTCTTGGAAGGCTTGTTCTGCTTCTGCGGGCCATTCAAAGCGTTTATTTTTTCTTAAGAGGGCGGTGATGGGTTGTACCACTCGTGAAAACTCTGGAATAAATCTACGGTAAAAATTGGCAAAGCCTAGCATGCTTTGAACGCCTTTCACGGAAGTAGGAGACGGCCATTTGAGGATAGCGTCTACTTTTCTCGAGTCCATGTGGACTCCTTTCGGTGTCAGAATAAATCCCAAAAATTCGACCTCAGTGACACGAAAAACACATTTTTCGCGCTTGGCAAAAAGTTTATGTTGGCAAAGTTTTTCAAGGACCGCCCTAACATGATTTCGATGGTCAGCTTCTGAAGATGAGTACACAAGAATGTCATCTATGTAGACGACAACGCAGACATCAATGAGCTCTCTGAGGACATCATTCATAAAATATTGGAAGGCTGCCGGTGCATTGCATAGTCCAAAGGGCATCACTTGGTATTCAAATAGCCCATACTTAGTGAGAAAGGCCGTCTTCCATTCATCTCCTTCCTTGACCCGTACCAAGTGATAAGCTCCCCGGAGATCAAGCTTAGTATAAATATAGGCGTTTTTTACCTGGTCAAGGAGTTCCGGGATCAGAGGTAAGGGGTACCGGTTTTTTACTGTTATCTGGTTCAGAGCACGATAATCTATACAGGTTCTGAGGTCACCTTCTTTTTTTGGTACGAAGAACAGAGCCGAGGATGCAGGGGACTTCGACAGACGGATAAAGCCATTGGCCAGGCACTGGTCTAAATACTGTCGCAGATGAAGGTTCTCAGGCTCGGTAAGGGCGTAAATCCTACTGCAAGGGGGAGTTGCATAGGGTAGCAAATCTATCTGACAATCGTATGATCTGTGGGGTGGCAAGGTGTTAGCCTGTTCCTTTTGAAAAACAACTTGGAACTCTCGATACTCTAGAGGTAATTGTGGACCGTCAGCCGTTACTGACGCTAGGCCAATGTTGGGTCGTGGATAACAAGTTGGTGTGCACTCTGGGAACTTTATCGTCTTTGCTCGCCAATCAATCTGAGGATTGTGTTTCTCCAACCAAGGAATCCCTAGAATTACTTGGAATTGAGGAGCCTTGATCACGTCGAACACAATTACCTCCTGATGCCCGTCTTGGCCTAGTATCGTCACTTCATTAGTGGTATGGGTCACTGGTCCGGAGGCGATTTCCGTCCCATCCACCATGGTAATGACGTCTTTAACCACCTTTGGACAAAGAGGTAAGTTCATCCTGGAAGCCAATTCGCGGTCCACATAATTTCCAACTGCTCCGCTATCAATGTATGCCTTAATTGCATGCAAACGATCCGGTTGCTCTGGGTTTACGAGGACCATTGGCATTATGAAGTGTGAGGTCAAAGAACTGGTTTTTACGCTCGGCAAGCGGACCGCTACACTTGTCGGGCGAGGTCGTTTCCCGGCTCAGGCTTTTCAGAACTCTTATCAGAAGCTCCCACTGTCTTCTTAGGTGGTTTCACCGGGAAATCTCGAAGAAAATGTCCTGAATTTCCACAATATAGACATAGTTGCATTTGTCGTCTCCTGTCGCGTTCTTTCTGGGTTAGGGGACCCTTTATGTCATGATCTCTGCTTCCAAAAGATCAGGACTTGCCCGACTCCCTTGGAAGCAGACCCATAACCCCGGTTCCGAGTGCCAGCCAGTCCCAATTGGGACCTTTTGGACCCTGTCCTGGCGCCAGTGGCACCAGGCTCATAAAGATGCCCAGTCCCAGCGCTGGAAGCGCCGGGCTCATAATGCTTGGGTGGACTTACCTGCAGCAGACCATGCTGCTTGCTTACCTGCCAGTTGAACCCCTGATCCTCTTCTGTTTGGGACTACTTTTCCTGTTGGGTGGGGCAGGAGCCACTCCCTAGGTTCAGAATACTGGAACTCTTCTGGAAAGCAGGAACTCTTTTCTTACCTAGGCGTGGCTGTGGAAGGAGACACCTAAGCACTACAGGAGGCTTTTTAAACCACACCCGATGGATGAATCTTGCTTTGTGTTATTCTGCATTCTCTGCAGCAGAACGCTCATCGTGTCTTCTGCTTCTGATCCTGGGCCTAAGGGAACAAAGGCTTACCATCCTGGAATCCAGTCTTCAGCAGCACCTGTAAAGACAAAGAAAGAACAGGTTAGCACTATGGTCTTCAGTGGCAGCGCATCTCTTACCTGGTCCATCGGCTGTCACCAACGCCTCGTGCTGCATTCCGGCATCTGAAAGACAAAGGCTTACCTACTCTTCGCATGCTCCGGAGGTCTTCGCACTGCATTCCGGCATCTCAAAGACAAAAGCTTACCAGCTCTTCGCACGCTCCGGAGGCCTTCGGCGCTGCATCCCGCATCTGAAAGACAAAAGAAGGTGCGTTTAAAGACATTGGGCAACTTTATTACTCACGTGCCATTACTCCTTCCCACGCCGAATCCAGTGGGTATTCCAGCACCCTTCAGCTTCTCTAAAGCTCCGAACTTGTACCTGCAAGATAAAAGGGACAGTTAGTGCGCATCGTGAAGCAGGCTACAAGCGCTTACTTATGTGCTTCCAGGCGCTTCTATTCCTCACGCGGGTCCGATCCTCAACTCTCATCAGCCCGCCATCCGCCATCGCCGGAACCCTGCAAAACAAGAGATATCATTACAAAAGACTTTTAAGACATTTGAAGTGCCCAGAACTTACCGTTCGTGCAGTTAACGACGGACAGCAGTCCTCTGAGGTCAAGAGGCCTGCACCCTTATCCAGTGAAGAAACTGGTTACGGCACCCTGCCCCGAGGCAGATGGAGAGCTCGGCGTTCACTTACCTAAGACATCTTACTCTTCGAGTCAGACATACAGTGCACAGAGGTCCAGCCCAAAGAGCCAACCGTGTGTTACACATCACCTTTGAAGATACGGCATTCACCCAGTCAAGACTGGCGCCTCTGCGGGAATCAGGTGAGCGTTACACTTTACAACCCCAATTCGCATAGGTTCGACGGCTTCAACTCCTTTGGTGTGACTTTGAGGCTTAGGGAACACTTGTGTTTCAAACCTGGATCGATCTGCCTTTCTGTTTTGTAGTCTGTGATCCAATTGGACCACCAAGTCAATGTACTCTGAACAATCCTGAGGAGGATTCACTACCTGGGCAAGGACGTCTTTGAGTTTGCCACGCAAACCCCGGTGAAAAAGCGTGATTCTTTTGTCCTCAGGCCATCTGGTTTTCACGATTAGCCTATTGAATGATGCAATGTAGGCCAAAAGATCTTGATTGCCCTGTCGTAGGGAAAGGAGTTCGTTGTCCACGGCCTGCCCCTGGGAATGCCTTGCAAAAAGTCTTTCCATATTTGCCTGGAAGGTCGGGAAATCACGAATGATCGGGTCATCCTGTTTAACCAGAGGGATCGACCAATCAGCGGCACCGTAGCTAAGATACGAAAGCACAAAGGCTACCTTAGTCTTGTCAGTCGGAAAGGCTGCAGGTCTACAAAGAAAGTGCAATCGGCATTGATTTATAAACACTGCAAACCTTCTAGGGTCACCAGAGAAGCGTTCAGGCGGTGCCAATGGCACATTTCCGGGTAGGTTGATTTGAACAGGATTGGCTGAAGCCGCTGGGATATAGATCCCTCCTGAATTAGGTAGTGGGGTTTGCCCCGCTTGTGTCTGTAATAACTGTCTGGCGAGATCATCAGTTTGTTCTTTTGATATTATCAATTCCCTCCTAAGGGCATTCGTTTCCTGGCGGGCAGCATGAACTTCAGCTCTTAATTCCCGTAATAACTGGGCCAGTTGGTCTGTGTCGGAAGTTTCCATAGCGCCTGGGTAGGAGGTTATTGGTGGGCTTCGCGTTCTGTAACGCTCACCTGATTCCCACAGAGGCGCTGATCCCGGCTGGGCTGCTATCGTTTCTTCAATTGAGAGGCGTAGAGCTCGGACGACTCTCAGGACTGGGCTTCCTCTTATCGAATGTCTGACTTGCCGGGTAAGTTTTCTGCAGGTGGAAGAAAAAGGGTTAATCACCGTTTGATGGGATTCCTTCTCCCACCAATCGCCAGTTTCTCCCACAGCCTAGCTTTCTACTTGTCTCGGCGAGCTCTCACCTTAGGCGTATAAATGCTGAGCTCTCCATCCTGCGTCTGGTGCAGGGGTGTGTGGATTCCAGTTACGTCACTGGATGAGTTCAGTGTTGAGGCTCAAGTCTTTTGCGTCCTTAGTTGTGGCACTGGTGCTGGGATGCCGAAGAGCGATGCCGCCATTACTGCACGAGCGGATGCCTGTAAGTATACTGTAGTCTTTAGGCTTTAAAAGATGGGCACCTCAATAATGTCCCTTTTCCTTTGTTTCAGGCCTCGGGATGCTGTGGGCGTAGTTTTCCGTTGCCGCTGCAGGTGCCGATGCAAGTAAGTATAATGATCGTTGGCCGCTTTTAATGGCACCTCTAATAATGTCCTTTTCCTAGTTTTCAGGTGCCGGGATGCTGGGGGCTTTATATCCGTTGCCACTGCACGTGCCGATGCACGTAAGTATAATGATCGTTGGCCGCTTTTAATGGCACCTCAAATAATGTCTTTTTCCTGTTTTTCAGGTGCCGGGATGCTGAGGTTGATGTGGCCGCTACTGCGCGTGCAAAAACTGGTAAATTAAGATGAACGCGACTGCCTTCACCCAAACCCCTTTTTAATTATGTCCTTTGCCTTTCAGGTGCAGAGAAGCTGCCGAAGAGAAGGCCGTGGTTAGCTCCGTTGCAATCACGGATGGATCAGGTAAGCGGGCGCGGCTGCGAGCGAGTTGCACTTTTCTAACTTTATGTTTATTCTTTGCAGGTTTTGCCGGTGACTGGATTCCGGGATCTGGTAAGTATTGTTCTGTGTCTTTCTTCATCCACAGGTTGCTGCGCGGAAGCTGAAGATGACTCTGGACCTGGAATGCAGGAGCCGACTCGGTGAGCGTCCTGCTGCTGCTGCAGAATAACGCGAAGCACGTGTTTTCCATCGGGTGTGGTTTAAATAGCAGAGAAGTGCTTCCAGTGTGTGTTCTTCCACCGGTTCCACCCAGGTAAGAAAAGAGTTCCTGAATGTAGGGAATAGTTCCTCCCAGCCCTGATGGCTGGGGACTTCAACCAGACTGGTTTGTTCTGGGTAAATATGCAGCATGGTCTGCCTCAGGTAAGTCCACCCAAGCATTATTACACTGTTTATCAATATGGCGCCAGGACTGAAACCCTTCATGAGCCTGGCGCCAAAGGTGCCAGGACACGGTCCAAAGGGCCCCTGTAGGGGTCTGCTGGGTCCGGAGTAGTGGAAGACGGGTCTGCTTCCGAGGGCGCTGGGCCAGTCCTGGCCCCTCGGGAGTAGCGCCCATGACACTAACCTTTTGTTCTGGTCTTTTCTCCCTAGGTGCTGGGGCGTGACTGCGAATCCGGATGATCGCTGCTGAACATGGAGGCGCCCTGTAAAGGTGAGTGGAATGCGGCGCTGCAGCGATCGACGCGATGCGCTTTTAAATAAAAGTCTTCCTTTTCAGGATTGTCGGCGAGATGTCTCCGGGATGTGGATTTAGCAGGTAAGGACTTTTCCTTCTTCTGTTCTCTTCTTCTCTTCCTTTGCAGGTGATCCAGGATGCTGGCAGGCGTAGCAGAAGTCAGGATGCAGGAGCAGACACAGTGAGCGTCCAGCTGCTAGATGTAGAACAACGCGAAGCACGTGTGGCTGTTCGGGTGGGGTTTAAATAGCCTTGGAAGAAGTTCCAGGTATGTATCCTTCCTCCAATCAGGTATGTATCCTTCCCCGACCACGCCCGGATGGTAAATTAGTCCCACAGGTAAAGTAGTTCCTTTCAGGCCTCAAGGAGGCCAGGATCCTACAGCATGGTCTGCATCAGGTAAGTGCACCCAAGCACTTCCATAATGAGCCTGGCGCCTATGGCGCCAGGACTGATGTCTTTTATGAGCCTGGCGCCATAGGCGCCAGGACACTGTCCAAAGGGCCCCTACATGGGGTTGCTGGGTCCTTCCTTGGGGACTGGATGTCCGCTTTCGGGGACACAGGGCTTGAACCGGCTCCCTGGGAGCGGGCATCATGACAGCACTCCCCCCCAAGGCCCCTCCCAAGGTTGTTCCCCCCGGGGGTTTTGGTTTGTCTGGGAAGAGTCGGTGGAATTTCCTGACTAATCGAGATGCATGCACATGGTCGCTGGGTTCCCACAACCTCTCCTGAGGTCCGTACCCCTTCCAATCAATTAGGTAGAACAGTTTTGACCTAAACATTTTTGAGTCTACAATGTTCTTCACTTCGAATTCGGGCTCCCCATCTATTAGAATAGGTTCTGGAGGTTTGAGTAGTCGGGTTCCGGGTACCACTGGTTTCAGAAGTGACACATGAAAAACAGGGTGAATTCGCGTACTAGCTGGTAAATCAAGTTTAACAGCCACTGGGTTAATTATTGCCGTAATAGAATAAGTTCCCAGATATTTTGGGTTAAAAGTTCGAGGCCCTTTGAGTGGTAAATGTCTGGTAGCTAACCACACTTGATCCCCAATCTGATACGGAGGTGCTTCACTCCGATGTAGATCAGCATTCTCCTTGTATTTTCTCTTGGCTTGTTGTAAATGCGTAGTTGCCTCTTTGAAGTCTTGGGTAATTGTAGAATGCAGATGTTCTACTGCAGGCATTCCGAGGTTCTGAGGTGAGTCAAGGTTTGAGGTTCGAGGGTGATGCCCAAACAAAGTAGAAAAAGGACTGTGGCCAGTTCCAGAGTGTACCAAATTATTATATGCATATTCGGCTATCCAAAGAATGTCTTTCCAGTTGCTTTCAGATTGCTGTAACATACACCGTAAGTATTGCTCAAGGGTCTGATTTGTCCTCTCGGTCTGACCATCGGTCTGAGGGTGGTGACTGGTCGATAATCTTACGTCGATCTGCACCATTTGACAACATTTGCGCCAGAAGTGGGAAATGAATTGGCTTCCCCGGTCAGAGATTAGTACAGATGGGAATCCATGTAGCCGAACAATATTTTCGAGGAATTCTTTGGCTAGGACAGAAGCTGAAGGTAAACCTTTCAAAGGAATAAAGTGGGCCATTTTGGAAAACAAATCCACAATTACCAGAATAGTATTGTACCCCGAACAAGGAGGCAGGTTCGTAATAAAATCCATTGATAGGGTGTGCCAGGGTGCTGGCGGTATGTCTAGAGGTTGAAGGAGACCGGCTGGTCTTTTCTTTTGACTTTTATTTTGGGCGCAAACACCACAGGACATCACAAAAGATTTAACATATTTTCGCCAAGAGGGCCACCAAAATTGTCGTTTCACCTTTTCCTCTGTCTTGGCAATACCGGGTTGTCCCTCTATTAATGCATCATGATAACCGGAAATAACTAGGTTGTGTAATTCCTTATGTGGCAGGAATAAGCGTCCTTGGAAATAAGGTAAACCATTATCTATGGTAAAGTCTGATCCCTTTTGTATCCAATCCTGTAAGGTTGTAGGGTCCAGGAGTTGTTTCACTCTGGCTTGAATGTCTTCAAGCGTCTGTAACAAAGTCATGCCTAGAATCCTCTGTTCGGGAATTATTGGTACTGGTTCTGAGTTTGTATCAGATTCTCCCATTCCAATTCGGGATAACGCGTCTGCTTTGCCATTCTTGCAGCCAGGTCGATAGGTAATCACGAAATCAAATTCAGCGAAAAACAAAGCCTATCAGAGCTGCCGTGATGACTGAGCCTTGGCGGTTTTTAAATACTGTAAATTCCGGTGATCAGTGATCACTGTGATGGTATGTCGAGCGCCAAGCAGATAATGCCGCCAGGCTTTAAAAGCAGACTTAATGGCTAACAGTTCTTTGTCCGTGATTGCATAATTAACCTTGGGTGCCGAGAATTTTCTGGACCAAAATGCTATGGGATGCAGTTGGTTGGTTTCGGGATCTCTTTGGGACAGAACAGCTCCCATGGCTAGGCTGGATGCGTCAGTCTCGACGACATAAGGGAGATCTGGACTAGGGGTGTCACGGTATTAGTTTTATGACGGTACGATAACCCTATTGCCAAATGACGTTATATCATGGTTATCGCGGTATAGCAGGTGGAGGTAACTAATCTTAACAAATATTTTGTAAAAGGTCATACATTGACAGATTTATCATCACAAACCAGGCACCCAGGGCCAGAATTGGGCTTTTCAACATACTTTCCACTGAAATGCCTTGCTTCCACCAAACACAAACGGACGTGTGGAGAGGGGGTCGGGGGGCCTGCTGCAACTGGCAAAGCAAACCGAATAGCTTTTCTTAAGTGGTCATTTAGGCTTTTTGCTCCCCCACTGGCTACTGGTGAAGATGAACATGCTGCCATCTTGATAACCTGCATGCCACAGATCAATGGAGGCTGATGGTAGTATACGCTTTTGTGCATACATACACACACACACGCACTCTCTCTTTACGTTACAGCCTTTAGTTTACTTGCGGGCCAAAAGGTGTTCAGTAATCATGGACATGTTACCCTTTGGTATGGCAGCAGGGAATACCGACAGATGAGTGAATTTCGCAGTGTGACTTATTATATGTAAATTCAATGATAGAACCAGGGAAATCCCCCATTGCCATATGTTTAGAGAACATTATCCATTATAAATATATAAACCCCAAAGCCGCCACCCCAAAGTAAACCCTTTTCCTTCATAGCACTGTATCTATTCTTCCTATTGCTAACATATTGATTTTGTGTCAGGCACGTGTGGCTTATGGAATGGCATTAAAAACTGCTCCAACTGAAACTACTTGGCAGACGGCACATCCAACAGTGCAAGACCAAGACTGCGCAGCACTTGCTTACTGCAGCCTTTCCAAATCAGATTGAAAAGTACACTTAACGGTATGAACGGTATAACGGTATAAACAATGTGACGGTTATTATTGTTCAATTAAGTGGTTCACGGTATCTTTAACGGTATACCGTTATACCGTTACATCCCTAATCTGGACGCGGGTGTTTCAATATAGGTGCAGAGGTAAACTTTTAAATCCTGAAAGGCCTGCTCGGCTTCTTCAGACCATTCAAAACGTTTATTTTTCCTCAAGAGTGCAGTAATGGGTTGTACACCGCATGAAAATTCCGGGATAAACCTGCGATAGAAATTGGCAAAGCCGAGCATGCTTTGAACCCCTTTTACAGAGCTAGGTGATGGCCATTTGAGGATGGCATCCACTTTTCTTGAGTCCATTCGGACTCCTTTGGGTGTCAGGATGAAACCTAGAAACTCGACTTCTGTGGTATGAAAAACACATTTCTCCAATTTAGCAAATAGTTTGTGTTGGCGAAGTTTTTCAAGTACTGCCCTGACATGTTTTCTGTGATCAGATTCCGAAGAGGAGTACACCAGAATGTCATCGATATATATGACAACACAAACATCAATGAGTTCCCGAAGGACATCATTCATGAAGTATTGAAAGGCAGCCGGCGCGTTACACAATCCGAAAGGCATCACCTGGTACTCGAATGATCCGTATTTAGTACGGAAGGCAGTTTTCCATTCGTCGCCTTCTTTAACTCGTACCAGATGATAAGCCCCCCTTAGATCTAACTTGGTGTATATGCAAGCGTCCTTCACCTGGTCAAGGTGTTCACCTGGTCAAGGAGTTCAGGGATCAGAGGCAGAGGATAACGGTTTTTAACCGTTATCTGGTTCAATGCGCGGTAATCAATACAAGTTCTAAGGTCGCCTTCTTTTTTGGGCACGAAGAACAAAGCCGAGGATGCCGGGGACTTTGACGGGCGAATAAAACCATTAGCTAGGTATTGATCCAAATATTGTCTCAAATGCAGATTCTCAGGTTCGGTAAGGGCATAAATCCTGCTGCACCAGGCACCAGATCGATTTGGCAATCGTACGATCTGTGAGGAGGTAACGTGTTGGCCTGTTCCTTTTGGAAGACGTCCTGAAAGTCTTGGTATTCCGGAGGTAGTTGCATGGAGGCAGAGGTTACAGATGCTAGATTAATCTTCAGGTTTTCTGGGTAGCAGGTTTGTGTACAATCCGGGAAGGTTATTCTCTTAGCTCGCCAATCGATTCGAGGATTATGTGTCTCTAACCAAGGGATTCCAAGAATAACCTGAAACTGTGGAGCCTTGATTACATCAAACACAACGCCTTCCCGATGGCCGTCGGGACCAATAAGAGTCACATCAGTAGTGGAATGTGTTACCGGTCCAGAGGCAATTTCAGTTCCATCGACTGTGGTGATGACATCTTTGCTGGTTTTAGGACGGAGAGGGAGGTTAATCCTAGAGACCAATTCACGATCCACATAGTTTCCAATAGCCCCACTATCGATGTAAGCCTTTATTGCATGCAACCGCTTAGGCTGTTCTGGATCTACGAGAACCATTGGCACAATGAAATGCGAGGTCTGAGAGTTAGTTTTCAAGCTCGGCAAGCGGACCCCTACACTTGTCGGGCGGAGTCGTTTCCCAAAACAGAGTCTTCATGGTTTTTATCACCGGCTCCTACCGCCTTTCGGGGCGGTTCTGCTGGGGAATCTCGTAGAAAGTGTCCAGAATTCCCACAATAAAGACATAATTTTAACTGCCGCCTCCTTTCACGTTCCTTTTGAGTTAAGGGTCCTTTAACCCCTCCAATTTGCATAGGCTCAGAGACATCAACTCCCTTGGGATTAGCATGGGTCTTGACCAACACCCGGGTCTCAAACCTGGACCGATCTGCTTTTCTGTTTTGAAGTCTGTGATCCAATTGGACCACTAAGTCTATATACTCTGTGCATTCATGGAGCGGATTTACAACCTGGGCCAAGACATCTTTAAGTTCTCCGCGTAGGCCTCGATAAAACAACGTAACTCTTTTATCCTCTGGCCATCCCGTTTCCACAATTAGTCTATTAAAGGTTGCAATATAGGATAGGAGGTCCTGATGGCCCTGTCGCAGGGATAGAAGTTCTTCATCCAGAGCCTGCCCCTGAGAGTGTCAAGCAAATAACCTTTCCATGCTTGCTTGAAACCTTTGAAAATCACGGAGAATCGGGTCATCTTGAGTAACCAGTGGAACTGACCAATCGGCAGCGCAGCCGCTGAGATATGACAATACAAAGGCTACCTTGGTCTGATCATTAAGGAAGGCCCCAGGTCTGCATAGGAAGTGCAAACAACACTGATTCATGAATACGGCGAATCGTTTGGGGTCCCCAGCAAAGCGTTCGGGTGGGGCCAGCGGCATGTTTCCAGGTAGATTAATCTGCACAGGGTTACTGGAAACCACAGGAGCGGGGTTCCCTCTGGAACCGGATAGAGGAGTTTGCCCAGCTTGACCTTGCAAAAGCTGTCTGGCCAGGTCATCAGTTCTTTCCTTTGATATTATTAATTCCCTCCTGAGGGCATTAGTCTCTTGACGAGCGGCATGTACTTCGGCCCGTAATTCCCCCAGTAATTGGGCCAACTGATCAGTCTCAGAACTTTCCATAGCGCCTGGTGGGAATTTGTAGGAAGGCTTTGCGTTCTGTAACGCTCACCTGACTCCCACAGAGGCGCTGACCTGGTTCGCGCTGCTGTGACCTCTTCTAAGGTGATGCGCAGGGTTCGGAAGACGGACTGGACCGGGCCCCCAAATCTGGCTTGTCTGGCTCGCAGAAGTATTCTTCTGTAGGCGAAAATAGGGGATTAACTGTCTGCGGGGTAATGCAATCAGCCTCCCACTTTCCCCTCTCACCCTCCTCGAAACCCTTCTGTGATTCCTCGTAGAGTCTCACCTTAGGGTCTGGAAGGACGAGCTCTCCATCCTGCTTCTGATGCAGGGGCGCGTTGGTATCCAGTTACTTCACTGGATTTTCGGATTGGTGAGAACCAAACTTGCTTGGCTTCCAGGTAAGTTTTTTTGATAAGAGGTTCCCTTGTGTCCATGCATTAATGTACTAATGCTAGTGTCTTTTTCCCCATAGGGGCCGGGGTACGGAATGCCGGGAAAAGGCACCGACGCGAGGTGAGAGGTGAAATCCTTGTAGAAATCAGGTAAGTCTTTAATGAGCGTTTTTTGGTAATGTCTTTTCATTCGCTCATTAACGCTGATGACCCTTTTTCCCCTTAGGGGCCGGGGTCCGGAAATGCCAGGATGCGGCGCGGACCCGAAATGAAGAGGGAATGAATCAACAGGTAAGTCTTAACATGGAGATTTAGCTTTCCTTATTCCCTTCTCTCTCTCACCTTTTGTTCTGGTCTTTTTCTCCCTAGGCGCTGGGGCATGACTGCGAATCCGGATGATCGCTGCTGAACATGGAGGCGCCCTGTAAAGGTGAGTGGAATGCCGCACTGCAGCGATCGACACAATGAGCTTTTAAATAAAAGTCTTCCTTTTCAGGATTGTCGGCGAGATGTCTCCGGGATGTGGATTTAGCAGGTAAGGACTTTTCCTTCTTCTGTTCTCTTCTTCTCTTCCTTTGCAGGTGATCCAGGATACTGGCAGGCGTAGCAGAAGTCAGGATGCAGGAGCAGACACGGTGAGCGTCCAGCTGCTAGATGCAGAACAACGCGAAGCACGTGTAGCTGTTCGGGTGGGGTTTAAATAGCCTTGGAAGAAGTTCCAGGTATGTATCCTTCCTCCAATCAGGTATGTATCCTTCCCCAACCACGCCCGGATGGTAAATTAGTCCCACAGGTAAAGTAGTTCCTTTCAGGCCTCAAGGAGGCTGGGATCTTGCAGCATGGTCTGCATCAGGTAAGTGCACCCAAGCACTTCCATAATGAGCCTGGCGCCTATGGCGCCAGGACTGATGTCTTTTATGAGCCTGGCGCCATAGGCGCCAGGACACTGTCCAAAGAGCCCCTATATGGGGTTGCTGAGTCCTTCCTTGTGGACTGGATGTCAGCTTTCGGGGACGCAGGGCTTGAACCGGCTCCCCAGGAGCGGGCATCATGACATGTACCCTCTTTGCTTCTGTGTCGTTCAGCAAGAAAGGCAAGGCTTCTCAGGGGGTTTTGGTTGCTTCCCCTTCAAGGGTAACCCAACCAATTTGATTATTTTTGGGTGACCATTGTAACATGGGTGCTATCTGTGCTGCCCATAAATATCTGCGAATTTCCAGGACTCCCAGCCCCCCCAACATTTGTGGTCTAAAAAGGACCTTTTTTGGTACCCTCGGTTTTTTCCCTTCTGTCATGATTCCTGCCCCTCTTGTCCCCAGCCCTCCAAGATGTCAGGCTGGAGCCAGGAAACAAGCACCTACATGGCCCTCAAGGGCCTCTCCATCCCTCTAAAGACCCACTTGGAGTCAGACTTGGCGCTTGTGGCACCAGACTCACTCACTCCCATAGGATAACATTGGGGATTGGATTTGTAGTGCATTGATGGGGACAATATGGATGCCACCACATATTTCGGTTCCCTGAACTGCATGTGAGTCTAGTCTTTTGGGTGTGGTTCAGCACAGAGACACCTGGGATACCCAGAGACTATTTAAGCCACGCCCAGGCTGAGAAACATGGTTTGTGTTTTCTGCACCTGCAGCGTGACACTCACTGTGTTCAGATCGGTCTCCAGTAGGCCTGCATCTTTCTTCTGCGCTCAGCTCCTGCAAGAACAAGAACACCGTTAGGAACAGCCTTACCTTGCGGCGCTTCTGCCCATCATTCATCGCTCCTTCTGTTCTGCGGGCATCTTCGGCGGTGTCATTCCCATCCCGGCACGCCTCTTCCTAAGGAAAAGGGAAAAGAACAGAAAAAAGACATTAGTAAGCATTCAGCAAATCTTCGCTTATTTTTAAAGACTGTACGAGCTTCAAACGCTTTCCTGAATCCCAGCCGCTCTGGGGGAATGCTGTCTCCGGAACTTCTCATCCATCTGCAAGAGGGAAAAGACACTCCAAGTTAGCGTGGAAACATCTAGAGGTGCCGCATACCGCGCTTACTCACCGCATTTCTTCTTTATAACTGGCATCCACGCTGAAAATGTCGCGGCACCTAAAAGACACAGAAAAATAACTCAGTTCAATACAAATACGAAAGGGTCTCATCGCGTATCGCGCTCTCACTCACCTTCAGCGCTACTCATCTCAGCAGCACGTCGCCATCCCCGGACGCCGGCCATCATCTAAGAAAGGAAAGGAACGAAGTTAGAGAATTGTTAAAAACACTCATTATACTTACCTGTCGGACTCTTGCCAATGAAGTAACTAGGCAGCAACGAGCCTGCATCAATCAACGCGCCCCTGCGCTGAAAGCAGGACGGAGAGCACACTTTCCAAGAAAACAAGGTGAGCTGTGGATCAAAGGGAAGGGTTGGACCCCGGGGAAGAAGGAGTTCAAGCACAGAGACAATAGGGAGTTAAACTCTACCAATCCTGTGTTTCAGGCCCAGTCTCCAGTCGAGTAGACTCCAGGGAAGGGTTTGAGGTCATAAGAGGTCAGAACAGGCTGAGTGATGTCCCTGTGGATACCAGGTGAGCGTTACACCTTCCAAATGAAGTCCATCACCTCCCTCTGTAATTTCTGGATTGCTGGATTTGGGATGCGTATTGGTAGGGCCCCCACCACATATAGGAACCTGGGGAGCAGGGTAATTTCACACCCGTTATCCGTGCCAGCCATGTCAATTCTTGCACCTCGCAGAGTTTCAGGTCCCCTGCCAGTTCCTTCAGTAATCCCGGGATGTTGGCCCCATATAGTTTCCCGTATCTGGAGGTTAGCTATATTCCTAGATATTTTACAGCGTTCTGTTCCCATTTCAGTGGGTACCTGTCCTCCCATTCTGTCACTTGCTCTGCTCTCTCTGTAATATTAAGTGCCTTAGATTTAGAATAATTAATATGGAATCCGGAAGCCTTCGCAAACTCATCTAGTAAGTCTATTGCCTTTGGGAGGGAATGTGTTGTATCTTTGAGAAACATGAGAATGTCATTGGCGAAGCGAGCTATTTTTTGGGCCCCCCCAGCGCCTACCACTACCCCCTGGATCTCTGGGTCATCGCAGGCTTTTTGTGCCAACGGCTCCATGGCCATGGCGAAGATCAGAGGCGACAATGGACACCCCTTTCCCGTGCCCTTTTGGATGGGGATATTATCTGTGAGCCGTACATTAACCACTAGTCGTGTAGATGGATATGCAAAACTGGCCATTACCATGCGGATGAAGATCGGGCCAGACCCAAACTTTTCCAGAGTTAGCTGTAGGAAACCCCAATATGTGTGTCGCCCATGTAAAAACCCTGCTTGATCAGGCTGGATTATCCCTGGTAGGACCTCTGCTAGTCTACGGGCCAATACTGTTGAAAAGAGTTTTGCAACCCTATTTAATAACAATATGGGGCAGTAACTTGCGCAGTCTATGGGGTCCCTGTCCGGTTTTAATAGCAATACTGTGGTTGCCAGGCTCAAGTCCCCAGAGATCCTCCCGGAGTCCCGGATGGAGTTAAACAATTTCATTAGGGGGCCTACCAGGGTGGTTCTAAACGTTTTGTAATATGCATTACTGAGCCCATCTGGGCCTGGGGATTTGTTCCCTTTTAGTGCTTTTATTACCTCTCCCACCTCTTCCTCTGTTATGGGAACTTCTAGCATTTGCCTATCCAGATCGCTAATTTGTGGCAGGGATATTTGATTAAGGAATGCCATCTGCTCCTCTCTCACCAGGTCCCCCGCTTTCAGGTTTTTTGTATAATATGAGTGTATCACTTCCTCTATTGCCTTTTCCCCCTCACTAGGTTCCCTTCTCGATTTTGAAGTTGGGTTATGCGGTTCCGTTTTCTCCGCTGTCTCAGTTTGGCCGCGAGGAATCGATTCGCCTTTTCCCCCTTAATATAATGGAATTGTTTAGTTTGCACGAGAAGAAGCGCCGCTTCATCTGCCAGGTGGGTTTCCAGGACCGCCCTGACTTTTTTCAGTGCCCGCCATGCTTTTTGCGAGCCCCTGTTTTTATACTCTGCTTTGGCCTCTGCCACTTGGGTTTCCATGTCTCGTCTCACCCTTTCTTTTCTTTTAATGTAATTTGTTGTGTGTGCTATAAATTCCCCTCTTACCACTGCTTTACTCGCGTCCCAAATGGTGCCCCAGTGTATTCCGGGAGTAACATTTTCTTGGAAGCAATTCTTCAAGGCTTGTTCTATGTCTGCTCTGAGGGCTACATCTTTCAAGATTACCTCATTTAGATGCCATGGTTTGCAGGGCCGATACTGTGGGCTTAGGGGTTCCAGCGTTACGAGAAATGGGGCATGGTCCGATAGGCACCTCACTCCAATCTCAAGTCCCGTGACTTGTGGGATCAAAGAGTCCGAGATCAGCACTGTGTCAATCCGGGAATTACCTCTATGCACTGCAGAGTAATGGGTGTATGCTTTATCTTGTGGGTGAAAATATCTCCACGTTTCAATTAGGTGTAGGTCTCTGAGGAATTTTGCTTGGGCCTGTCTGTCTGAACGTGTGATCATTAGAGGAAGCCAGAAGAGTTTTGCCAGTATCCATTACCCCATTAAAATCGCCCCCTATCAGGACCTGCCCCCTCCCCATTGAGCAATGATCGGAAGCACCTCCATCAGAAATCGGTCCTGCCCTTCATTGGGTGCGTAAATCGATATCAACGTTACCTGCTGCCCCATCAGTTTCCCTCCCACCAACAGATAGCGGCCCTCCGCGCCTTTCTTTATGAATTGTTTTTCATAATTAATACCCTTGGCCAGAAGGATGCCCACACCTCGTTTTTTCGTTCCACTAGAGGCAAAATATTGTGTGGGAAAAGCCCTGTGCCTTAGCTTGTGTTCATCTTCCCGAAGCAGATGCATTTCTTCCATCCAGACCACTGAGGCCTGCATATCCCCCAGTCTAGACAACATAGATTTTTGTTTGATTGGGGAATTCAGCCCCTCGACATTTAGTGTAACAAATGTAATTTCAGCCATTCTTATGCTTTGATCTTATGCTTCTCTCAAGTCCCTTAAATCCTTCCGTGCCTTCATGTACCCTCTGTATGCCATATGTCACTGTTACCCTTGAAATGAAACTTTATCCCCTTTACCCACTAACCCCAGAACTAAAACTTCCCCCTTGAACACTCATGGTGGGTTTACCACAACAGATCATCGGGTACAGAATTTACCTGGGAAATTAGTGTCTGGCTCCCCCTCTTGCCCTCTTCCCCACCCCCCCATTAATTCTGATGCCCGTAGAGATTTGCAAGTATGCGCCCTTGTCCCTTGCACATGTCATTGTTCTATTTAGTTTTCGTCCCGTCAGGGATCTCAGAGGAGCTGTTTGTTAACCTCACAAATAGCCCCTTCTACGATGGACTGATGTCCGGTTCGGTCCATCTCCCTGATTATTCTTCTCTCATCAGAGTTAGTGATAGGTCCAGCTTACATCTCCCCATACCCACCCCTGTCCCCAGACTCCATATTTACCCTCCATCTTGTTGGTGCTTGTCATAGTTTGAGACTGAACGTTTGATGCTCAGCGCCACTCTTTAGGTGTGTCCATCGATGCCTTGAAGTCAGTCGATCATGTAGGATCCATGATGTTGGCGTCCTTGTTGGGGCCCCTCGGGCGGGGGCACGCTGGTTTCCATTGTTCCCTTTCAGATGTGTCCTCCCTCCTTCTGCCGCCAGATGGGGTGCCATCCATGCCAGAGTTTTCATTGCCTTTGTCGCCTCTCATAAGGCTCTCCATTTCTTCCTCTTTTGTAATCGTGTACCGATGGCCCTCCCATTCAAACCAGAGTCCGGTCGGACATGCCCATCGATAACGCACTCCTTTAGCCCGTAGCCAATTTGTTTCAACCCTCAACCGTTTCCTCTTGAGGAGGGTTGCCTGCGCCAGATCTTGATTTAGTTGAATGGTTGTGGACCGGAAGTGTATGGGTTCCTTCTTTCTAGCGGCCCGCATAATGTCTCTTTCAATTGCAATAGATGTATCCGTGTTAGGACATCCAGAGTCAAATTTTTGCTGAGTTGATATGTCGAGTAGACCCTATGTGTTCGGTCCAGCATCATGTCTCTGTTGTCTCCAATATCTAGGATATGTTGAAACAGATCTATCACGTATTGTTGTAGTTCGGGATCCGCCACGGATTTTGGAATTCCCCGGATCGGTATGTTGTTTCTGCTAGACCTGTTTTCGGCATCCTCCTGCCTATTCTGAACTCGCTCCATCTGCTGTTCAAACTCCTGCACTCTTTTGGTTAGTTCTTCATGTTAATGCCCCTGTTCGGTTATTGTGGTCTCCACTTTGCCCACCCTTCTTTCAACCGCCATGACCCCTTTGTTGAGATCCGCTATGGATTTGGCCAAGTCCGAGGCGCTATCTTTAATGTCCTCTTTCAGCTCCTGAAGCATTGCTAGGAGGTCCGATTTCCGGATTGGGGGTCCACCGGTTCAGCTGGGTCTTCCACTGGGGAAGGATGTATCTGGGCGGTAGCTTGAATCTGGCCATGCTTTTGGGTCTCTGCCGCCTGCATCATCGCTTTGATATCTCCTGATGCCACACCTTTCGATTTAGCAGACTGCTTGGACATATTTTGAGTAGGGGAGGGAGCACTCTCCCCGGTTATTCCAGGGGTGGACTCCGTCCCTGGTGTGCTCGTGGTTCGCGTTGTGCTGGCGCAGGTGGTCCCCCTTTAGTCTTCCGTTCTGCAGAAACCCCCAGGGGCTGCCGCCTGAGCTTGGGCTCCTTCTGTTGATGGGCTGCTATGGACCCATGGGGAGATCCCGCCCGCCGCCCATCTCACCTGTGGTGTCCACGGCATCCGTGCATGGATGTGCCAGTCTCCTGGGAATCTCAGGCCGACCACTGTGTGGGGCCACGAGGCAAGTTCTTATCGCCTTCTCCGCCTCCTGCTGATCTTACGCCAGGCAGGGGTGTGCTGGGATGGAGGCCCTACACCGGCCACGAGGAGGGCAGGGGAAGGTGTGCCTGACCCGGCCCTCGATATTCCGAAGCGGCTTCCCCTCACTGCGGGCGGGCGGGCGCACAGATTGCTCCTTCTCACCGCCCACCTCCAGCCAGCGGTAGCCTTGCAGGTCTCCTCCGGGTGGCAGTCTTGGGGATGACTCCCACTGGCAGCAGCGCGACTCCGCTGTCTCTATCCCAGGCGGGCGCACACGTTGCCTTTCGCTCCTTATGCCACACACCAGCTCTGGGTCCTGCTAGTCCTGCTGGTCGTTCCCTGGTCAGCGGTCTCAGGATGGCCCTCGCTGACCGCAGCGCAACTTCGCCAACACCTCCTGTGGGCGAACGCACTCGTTGCTTCTCTGCTCCTTGTGTTTCGAGCAGCCCCGGTCCTATCCTTGCAGCTCCTCTCCAGATGGTGTTTCGTGGCGGCTTCCACCCTCTGCTTCACTCCTCCGCCATCACTGCTTCGGTTGGACGCCCACGTTGCTCCCTACCTTCGTGCACCGGGCAAGCTCCAGGCTCCACTGTTCTCTCCGGGGCCGGTGAGCATCAATTTTTCACTATGGCATGAGTTGAGCGCCGATGCGTTTTTCTCAGCAGAGGTATTCCTCCCCCACCGCCTCAATCCTAGTCGGTGTACTGTGCTGGGTGCCCGCTCATCAGGGCTAAGCCGCCATCTTGGCAGGAGGTTCGGATCATGCCGCACAAACGTTCCGAACTAGCCCACGGTGGCATCTCACCGTCTCCTCTCTCCCCTAACGGTGCGTTAAGTATTCATCTACGCCTGCATCGTTTTCTGTAAATATTCGGCCACTTTTAGGGGGAGTTTGAGCTTCATTGGGGAAGGGGTTTCCAGAGCCTACCTAGGAGTCATCCGTTCGGGTCCTCGGCCGGCCACGCCCCCCATAGGCTTTTATTTTGCACAACAGCATCTATGGCTAAAGGTCAAAATATATTCTTGTACTCATTTTCGATATACCTTCCTCTGAATAGTGATTACTTGTAGCCAAAAGGGCGCCTTTTGGCCCGTGTTCAAAATATGGCAGCTTGGATCTGTATTCTTGCAAGAAAGGTGGGATATTACCAATGATAGTTCAATGTGAATGAAGAAAGCACTGATTACATATAATGAAAAAGATCAACAGAACTATTAACAAGAATCTTTGTACCCGACTAAGGAAAATAAGAGCAAATTACAGGAAGACAAATCTGTGATGGCATTTCAGAAGATGGAATCCAAGCTGATTGAGTATCAGGAAGACATAGTTGGATGAAGGCTAAGAAATTTAAGGAGAACAAAATTAACTAAGAGAGTGGACGCATTTACACTTTTGGACACAAATATGAATTCCTGCAGCAGGAGAGGCAATGTGTAAATAATCAAACTCAACCTAAAGAAGTAGATGTGGAGATTCCCAACATTTGAGATGTTGACTCCTCTTTAGATGAAGGATCTAGTGATGCTACAGGCTCTTTTTTAGAAGAGATTATATTACTCCATGTTGGGAAAAGGTAGAGCAACAAGCAAGGGAGGTAAAGTGCAGAAGGAAGCACACTGAGACGAGGAAGCAAAAACAAAGAGGTGATGGCTGGAAGGTTTAGAATGAATCTTAACCTCTGGCATGGCTCAGGGCAACCCTCCAGACCATCGTTCTTCACCTACCAAGCCATTACAGAATGGGAAAGACCATATGGAAATCAGGCTTGGTCCCACCCCAAAAGGGACAGTCCAGCCAAAACTGCTAGGTCTCATCCCTCCTGCCCGAGACCACAAGTATCCCCAGACATGTTTCAGCCTTGTTAAGCCTCATAAGGAAGGAGTAGCTTGGGTCTCTAAGCCCAGCAGGCACGAGACACACATCTGGGCACACCCGTCCCATTCGAGGTGACAAAGAAAAAATAAAGAGATGATGGCTGAAAGGTTTATAATTTTAACCTCTGGCATTGCTCTGGGCATCCCTCCAGAACATCGTTCTTTGCCTGCCAAGCCCATTCTTTGCCTGTCAAGCCATTACAGAAAGGGAAAGACCATATGCAAATCAGAGGAAGAACATGGAAATCTTGGCCAGCAGGACAAACAATGGAATTCAGGGATAACTACATGCCCAGGGAAATGACCGATATTCAAGAAAGGGAAACCAACGGGTCCAGGAAATCAACCATGAAATAGTTGTTAATATCTCAAACTACATTCTGACATAACATGTAATCAGTGTAATATAATTAGGACTGATATTATCACTATAAAAATAATGTGACCTAGTGGAGGCATGCATACATTTCTTCACTTTTGTTAATAAAAATTCAATTGCAATGCTATTTCTTGAATTATCCCAGATTCGAAAACCTAGAGACGAGATGAGAATTAGATCAGTCATTGAGCGTCAAGGATTTAGACATGCTAGAGTCTTACCGACAATGATGGCGAGCCAGATGATGGAGTGGGATGTACAACATTGAATGGATGAATAGACTGGCACAATAGACGAGTAACCTTTATAATAGAGCTAAATGTCTTCCTCCTGTGGATCAAGATTCCAATAAAGTTGATGTGTAGCATGGTGGTCAGTCAAAAGGCCGAAAGAAAAATATCGAATGACAAAAATCTCGAAAATAAAATCTCGAAAAAAAAATGTGAATTTTTTATGTATTTATTTATATGTATTTTTGGGGTCAGGTAAGTAAAAAAAGGGGTAAAATAAAAAAAATGAAAAAGGGGGGATGGTGGGGAACCCCCCCCCATTTCGAAAACAAACTAATTGAAAAAAAATGTCGATTATTTTTTTTTTGAAATTTTTTGGTTCGACCTTTTTTTTCGATATTTTTTTTTCGGTCTTTTCACTATAAACTGTGTAGCATATGTTTGAATCCATGATCATGGGGGATATTAGGAGATTGAATTAAACCATGCATCGCTCCCATAGGAAGAGCCTTAATAATGGCAAGGGAATGCTATTAATTCTCTAGGATCCAACACAGAGTTTATGATGAGACCATCAGAAAAGGGTAGGCACATGGTGATATGAGCAAAGTAGGCATACATTAAGAAAATGCTATCACAATTGAATGATATATCGGGTTATTTATGAACCATTAAAGAGGTTATCAGGTTGTCTGAACAGATGGTCAGAGATCAAACTGAATATTGCTGTCGCTTGCGTAAACTCCGACCAGAAAAACAAACTATTCAGTAGTTCAGGTTCCTATCATTCCATGTGCTTATTTACTTCCTAAAATACGCAAACCTATGGTCAATACATCTGGGTGTCCTAAGTTTCGCTCCTGGGTTCTATCTGTGAAAAACAATCAATTTGTGTTAATACGTTTCTTTCTCCCTGGGTTGAAACACTTCCTAAGTTTATCAAAGATATGAGTAATGTCATGGGTAGAACGTTTTATCTTGAGTACCACGGACACACTGTCATTTTACACATGTATTAACAAAGACAATGGCTTAAGAACAGTGAAATATCTTTGGGATATGGGATCCACAAGTTATGCTTATCCTTCAGCCATGGTCTTAGAAATGACCCAAATTTGTTTGTAAAATTATTTCTTTATTTATAAACGACCGTGTTATTTGAAGACTAGAGGAACAGCTGCAGGTTTGTCCTTTGCTCCACCCCATGTCAGATTGCATGTTGGTTGGTGTTGGCTCCCCTATGTCAATTTGTTTGTTAGATGGTGGGAGCGGACCTATCCCTGTGGTGAAAATGTAGCACATTTCACAGACCATGTGGTCCTGTGGCTGTGCTACATTGACAATGTTGGTTCTACTATTGGATGGGTATGCAGTCCTTTTAAATCAGTGTGCCACATTACTGAATCAGAATGATGAATAGATACGTTTTACATATTAATCTAGCTAGCTTGCTATTAGTTATTTGGGGAGTACAAGTGTTCAGATTAGAATCAGGAAACCTACTTACTCCAATGCAGACCAACACACAAAAAACTCATGTCCATCTAATACAAAATGAAATATCCCTTATGGGGAAATACTAAGAGCCAGAATAAATTGTAGCTGTGATCAAGATTATATGAGAAATCCGGATGATATCTGCCTAAGCTTTAAACAACAAGGTTATCCAGACTGGTGTCTACAGAAAGCTACAGAGAGAAAGGTGAAGAGAGAACGTCTTATTAGTGAAAACAAGAGAGATGATAAATCAGCTTCCATGGTAAGATTTACTTTGCAATATAGTGAACAGGCAGCAGCAATTAGGTAAATAATTTCAAAACATTGGTTGATATTGATGTTGGATAGCATTATCAAGAAATTGATACCTTATTCTCCTGCTGTTACATTCAGATGATGGTCGATTTTGTATCACATGTTGGTCACTGGCCTTTCTGAGGAAAGTTGAGACATGAGTTGGCTCAGCAATCTCTTGATTGGCTTCTTTACATCTAAGAATCGCAGCATTTGTCAACATGAGGCGCATAAGAGTAATGAATATAACAGACAGGAATTGAATATTCAATGCAGTAGTATTAGAGACTTCATAAATTGCAAAAGGACACGTGGTCTATATCCTTATATGTCCATGTGATATGATTTACCTAGGGATATGATTTAGCAGGCCCCTCAAACTAAGGATACAAGAGCACAACAGGGCTACTTGTAGAGTGATCCACGATGCCCAATGGTGACAGAGTTTGCTCAGGAAAATCATTCTGATCCCAAGGGACCGTCTTTTTGTGGGGTTATGGTTGGTAAGAAATATATAACTGGAGCCAATTGTGTGTTGCACGTAAATGGAGTCTAAAATGCAAGCTCTACTCGATTATAATTTGCGACAGCCTGTTGGATGTATCCAGTAAATGCTGTTTCCACTCACAATATAATATATGTACATTTGTATTGGATTGGTGACAGAGGAGTGCTATTTCTATTTTGGTCATATGGGTCTACAGAACACATGGAGCCATACAAAGGCACAACAATGATCATATTAGCAGAGCCAGTTATTTCATGTTTTTTACCAACTAAGTTCGGTAAAAAAAAAGTAGGGTTATCGGTCGTACATTAGCTGGTTAAGTAACATTCTTGTATATAGGGATTCTTAGAAATACATTTCTAAACAACAGTCACCGATTGCACCTAATGTTACTGCATGCTGTGCCGCTCCTTGTTTTCTGGTTCCCAGTGGTGAGGACACAGTTGCCTAACACAGTTGTAAAAACTCTTACACAAAAATGCAATTCAGTGGCATATAATTTCTGGAAAATACAGAGATGCTTTTATTATTGTGTTAATGTATTCCTTTTTGGGGATTTGGAGCAAGGATGTGAGAGACTGAAATATTTTTGTTCCAAGGCAAAACACTGCTGCTTTAATGCTGGTGAACATGCCAGTGAAAATGAAGCAGGCGGTGAATGCATGAGAAGGAACATATACCAGCAGTGTGGCTTTTTAGTGGCAAGGTGTACTTTAGAGGTTCCTGTATGGCTCTACAATGGAAACCTCAGTGGTCGAGAAAACGGGGTGAGTAGTGTAGTGTGCCGAGTAGTGAGAAACGTGACACTGTACAAGTTAAGGTCAACCGTCTTTATTGAATTACATAGGAAAGGTGGGGAAAATGCATAAAGTGTGTAGGGGATAGAACCCAAATCTATCCACCAGGTTTGGCTAACTCAAAAGTGTGACTCCATGTTAATAGTTGTAGGTCTTCCCCCTTTTCCCTGTTAAGAATCTCCCTATTCTTAAGAAGTCCTTATCTATAACTGAAAATACAAAGCATTGCCAACAAAACCTAATCTTTAGAGGTCCTCAGTGAGAGGAACCTTAGGGCGTCCTCACTTCTTCCATGGGAAACTCTGCTCAGGTGGACAGGGAAAGGCCATTGATTTTGGATCCCAACCCTGGGGGAGGATATGCGAGGGAGGATCACCTTGGTGGAGGAGACTTGGAGTGTGGGGAGAGGGCATCTTCAGGCAAGACATGGCATCCCACATTTCCCTTTGAAAACATACACTCCATCCCACAAACCTTCATATGTTTCTGTCAGCCGTCTTATTATGACATCCCTATAATACCCCCCAATGGCATCAATCTGATATTGGAACGAAGACGAGGATAACTAGACCAAAGCATCCTCATTTTCTGAAAATGAATAAACATCAGCTCCAACCAAGTACTGGGATGAGGAGGAGGACAACAAGAGCAGCAAGGGACTGCCACTTTATGGTGAGCGGTCTAGTCTTCTGTGTAATAGTAATGGAGCTGGGAACTTTAAAAAGGGAAAGTACAGAAGAAATTGAGTCATCGGCTATAGCATGATCAGCTGTGAGAGTGTGCACAGCTGCGTGCAGGGAGACCTCTCCCATGAGGCGGCGTGGCAGCAGGAGCACTGGAGGCCCAGGAAGCAGTGCAAATTTATGCAGCAGGAAGTGGTAGAAGAAGAAGCTGGAGGTCAGTGGCATGCCGTGAGGAGGCCAGCCGGACCGAAGGAAGCGGTCTGAGGTATCCTGTTTCGCAGTGGAAGCCTTGCTGGGTGTGCTTCAACCATAGGAAACCGCTGGCAGAAGACACGAGCGACCACATAGAGAATAAGGTACCCGTGGCAGTGGAAGGCTTTACGAAGAGCCGTAAGACCGACCAGTGAGGGAAACCACAGAGAGTGAGAACTTCCGGCTGGCAGGCGGTGATGTTGAATTAAGTTAAAGCGCATTTTGAATACCTAACGAACTGAAAGCATGTTACGAATTGAAAGCAAGATAAAGTGCAATTTTGAATATCAAACGAATTGAAACAAGTAAATGCACACTTTGAATACCACTCAAATTGAAAACACTGAATGAAATGAAAGCACATTTTGAATACCTAACAAACTGAGAGCAGTTACAGTACCTTGTGACTACTGAACACATTAAAAGCAAGATTAAGTACATTTTTGAATATCGAACGATTTGAAAACAAGTAAATGCAGATTTTATAATTACCACTCGAATTGAAGACAAGTGAGAAACCCATTGTATATTGAAAGGGATGAGAAATGGACTTGTGAACTTAACTGAAAGGAAAGTTTTGAATCATGTAAATATAAGGAACTGTATTAACTGTAAACAAGTGCTAAAAAAGCCAAGAGAGTACAAGGAGTTGAATGCAGGATATAAGAAATCCAACACTGGTGCAAAGAACTGGGTAAACAAGTACTGGAAAAAGCCAAAGAAATGTAAGGAGGTGTAACCCTTGCAAGGTGGCTAACCAAACCACAACATAGTGTCAGGAGAGTGTGACACATTTGTCGGAGGCAAACCTTGCTTCTAAAGAGAAGCAGTGGACTGGTGCTAAAGGAAAAGCAGGTAAGAAAGGGCACCGGTTGCGTGATCTGTAATGGGTGAACCGTGTGGTCCGACACCTGCGCCTAGACTGGGTGACCCTGAATGGGAAAGTCCTTAAAAGCACTGATGAAGAAGTTTGTGATGTGCAAAGACTGTGTTTTGGCCTTGATGGAAAAGTCATTGAAAGCACCCATAAAGAGGCTTGTGATGTGCAAAGACTGTGTTTTTGCATGAAATGCAAAAGTCATTGAAAGTACCCTTAAAGAAGCTTGTGTGGTGCAGAGGCTGTGTTGCGATACTGGAAACGTGTATTATGTTGAAAGCTGGAAGAATTTAACTCTTTCTTTTTTCTTTTTTTGTTTTTGTTTGAGATCCAAAAGATTTTAACTCCTGGGGAAGGGAACCCCAGCATTTGATGAACTTTCTTGAACTTGGGGGGTGGGGGGGACCCCTGCATTTGGTAAGTACCTCGAATTTGGGGAAGGGGAGTTGATTACAAGCCAGAGAGCTACAAAAAGCTTTGAACTTTACTTTGAACACTATTCCTTTGTATTGATGCTGACATCCCTACACATTGTATGCATTTAGTTGTGAGGGCAAGTATAGGCTTTGTTCATGGACTAATGTTTTACTTTGGACTTCCTGACATAGACTATCCTTAGTTTTCTTTAGGTAGGGAAATCCCACCTTAGCATAGGACACGTTAGGCATTCATCCACCCTGCCTTTCAGTTGAATACAAGTTTTGTTAAGAAAACCGGAACCTGTTGTCTATGTCTGACTCATGATGCCTTCATATCAGCCAAGCAGCTGCCCCTAGCCTAAAATACAAAAAAGTGTGGCCTAACTCAAAAGGTTGATAAATTCCCCATTCCTCCCAAGTCCGTCCCTAGACTAGTATCAACTCATTCTTTAATGAGTTACTCACAGTGTTGATTCCTCCTCACCCTCTCTGCTTTCACTTGATGTCCTTGCTCTTGTGCATCCTCTTGGCATCTCTGTCGAATAGCAACTGTCACTTCCTATACTGTAACAACAAGTCCTTGAGTGTGATGCCCCAAATGCGTGTCTTGCCTTCTTGAGATAACAACTCTAATTTGGGCTACATTCAGTCTGGGTTTGCTGCTGCTCCAACTGCATACACCACGTGTCTGTTTCTTCAGACACTATGCTTGTATCAACCATTCTCAAATGGGTTACTCCCAGTATGGGTTCCCCTTTAATCACTTTCTTGGTGTTTGACATACTTCTATTAACAGTTTTTGCCTCAGATATTTTCAGTCTCGGTTCTACTCCACACTGCTCTGGTTTCACCCACTCCCTTTGTCATGATTCCCTGTTCCATAGGGGCATTTGGATCCCGTTATGCCTTCTGGCATAAGCAAGTGTAGCGGTCTAGTCTTTCGACTAGCCAATGTTCGAGCAAGCATCCATCATGGCACTTATACTGCGGATCAAGTGGAGACAACTCGCGTAGCAATGCTTCTCAGAATTTCACCGTACACTGTTTCTCCTTCTCCTGTGCTGGATGTTCTTTTGGCCTTATATCCTCCTCTTTGCCACCACTTCTCATTTTCTGATGTTACCACCACAGCCTGGACCATTTTATCACAGCCACCTCCTGCTGGGCCATCTTCCTTTCCGATGTTATCACCACCTCATCCTTGTTTTTTCCACTGTAATCATCTCCTTCTATCCTTCTGATGATGCCACTTCTGCCTTTGCTACTACCACTTTCTCATGTTCCCTCTCTCTCCTGATATTACCACTGCCTTCATTGCCACCACATCCTTCTGTTTTCTCTCCCTTCCTGATATTCCTATCTACTTTACTTTAGTTTTGCATTTGTATTGGGCATCCGAGTACCCGTAGGCTTAAGGGCGCGAACACAGAACAACACTGACAAAGAGACCGATCGAACATTTATCCTGCCCTGAATGGATGAATGCAGCGTTTGTTAGTCTAGTAAAACAGGAGTGTCTTCAGTTTCTTCTTAAACACATTTGCAGGTTGTTTCTCTCAAGTCAAGTGGGAGTGTGTTCCATGCCAAAGGGGCAGCTATGTCAAAGGCTCCCTTCAGGGTTTTAGTCGTTTTGCAAGAACGGATTTGTATCTGTGTTGTGTTGTTGGATCTGAGCTGTCTCTGGCTCTGCTTCACCACAATGCATTCCTTTAGGTAAGCTGGCATTGGGCCTGTCAGACATTTATGTGTGATCAATAACATTCAGAAGGTAATTCTTGCTTTTACTGGAAGCCATTGTAAGTTACGCCTGGTCTCTGATATGTGGTCCCTCCATTTTAAGTTCTTCATCACTCTAACTACATTATTTTGAATAACCTACAATCGTCCAATCTCGGCTTGGGCAACACCAATTAGGAAGCTACAACAGTAATCCAACTTTGCACCTATAATGGCACTAGCTATTGTCTCTGATGTGTCTTGTGATATAAAGGTACCGAGATGCGTAAGCAGTTTTATAAAGTATGCTGAGGTCGAGACAAGACTGCTTACTTGTGCTTTCATGTTCAGGCATTGATCTAGCATAATCTATAATGTTTTTACTTTCCTTTGAGTATCTAATTTGTGATTATCTAAGGTGAAGCTGCTGTTCTGAGGGCTTATCTTGGCTAACTTGTTTTCTGAGCCAACCACCATAGGTTCTGTTTTTGCGCTGTTAAGTGCCAGGCCATTTTGCGCCATCCATTTATGTATGATGTCATAGATACTATTGACACTTTTTTCATCCATACTGTGCAATCCGGTCAGCGGGATGACACACTGCATGTCATCGGCGTAGTTTGTAAACATGATGTGGTTAAGGGGAAGAAGGTCAAAAAACAGAACCATGAAAATATTATATAGTATGGGTGAGCTGGAAGCTCCCTGTGGGATGCCAAATGTCAACGTGACTGGTTTGGCTTCCACCTCAAAGTATGCCACTCTACTTTATCTCCCACTCAAGAAGGATCTCATCCATTGAGTTGCCTGTTCTGAAAAGTGGGCAACGTCTTTTAACCTGGTGGCCAAGATAGTGTGGTCCACCAGGTCAAACACGGCTGAAAGATCCAAAATCATTAGCAACGAAATGGCACCCCTATCCTTTCTTTCCAAAGCTTTGACTTCAGGTCAAGGAGGGCTGTCTCGGTCCCATGCCCTGGCCAGAATCCTGATTGGAGATTGTTAAGGATGGAATGATTGTTAAGATGCAGAATAATCTGACTGTATGCCACCCTGTCCAGAATCTTAAAAAGGAAGGTTGTATTAGTGATGGGTCTGTAGTTGGTGGGAGTGGCAGGACATAGGTTGGGCTTTTTTAGTAATGGAGTAACCCATGCTTGTTTAAGTCCAGTTGGGACAAAGTTTTCTTCGAAGGAGGCGTTAACGAATTTGGTGAGTGCCGGCAAAAGGATGTCAGGTCATTCCTTGATGATCATAGCCGAGCAAGGGTCACCCTTACAGCTAGTTGTTTTAAGTGTTCTGATAACTGTTGCTAATTCTTCTTCGGAGATTGTAGTAAAATTAAAATGCGGGCATGATCTCGCTTTGTCCAATCACTGGGTGTTTTCGATATTATTCTGCTTTTTTAGAGAGTCTCTTTTGACCTCAATATCTTTTTTGATGGTTACCAGTTTTTCTGACATTGCCTCCTGGATTGAGGTACACAAACCCCCATTTTTGACCAGCGGTTCTTTATTAGGACCCCTCTGGGTTTGCAGTTCTCTTAAAATTTTAAAAATGTCTTGTACATGAGGTAGACTGTGCAATCCTATCATTCATAATTTCTTTTTTGGCTTGTATCATTGCTGTCTTGTATGCCTTAACTGACTTTTTATAAAGAGTTAGATCTGCTGTCTTCTGACTTTTCCTCCAAACATAAAAGAGTTTTATTTTCTCACTTTTTTGTTTCTGGATATCAGCTGAGAACCATTTATTGTCCTTGTGGCCCTCCTGGCAGAACTTATTCTTTATTGGAGCTACACCTTGGTCTTACTACCACACCACCTTCTATTTACTCTCCACATCTGATGGTACCTCCTCCTCCTCCTTCTTTCTTTCAAGTCTCTATACCTCCTCTTGCTCTCCAGTGGCTCCACCTCTTCAGTGTCTGCTGCATCTCCAACCTCAGCTCCTTTCACCACTCTACAGACTCCAACCTGCTCCAAACCGGAGCCTCCTCATCCTGCAACTCACACTGGCAGACTGGCCTGCTTGGTTTATGTAGGGCGACCGCCCTACCCTGGGTGGGATTCTGGGTGTCTGTACCTGTAATTAACAACTGTTGGAGAGCTGGGATTGACTGTTTCTAGCCTTACCTGAGCCCAGTTAAGGCCAAGGTGGCCAGCCTACATATTTATCAAGCCTGGAGGCCATCTTGTATTTCATGATTTTATATGCAGGGGATGGGACACAGGAAAGGGGCATAGGGTTGACTGTAACCTTATTTTTGTGGACCTCACAAATGAGTCTACAAATTCGGATGGATCTGTGGATCCGGCAGGACCTGTGGAAAGTGCATTTACAGTACCATGGGAGCTCTGGAACCCGGCTAATTACCTCTGTTGAGGTTCCATGGGGTTGAGAGGTTACTTCGTGATTTACAGCTTGCCTCCTGCCTGGGGGTGTCTTATTATCTGCTGTCTATTATCCACTGGCTCAGGGTGGCAGCCAGCCCCCATAATCACTTGCCCTTATGTCAGCACAGCCAGGCAGGCCGTTGGTCACATAGTGAGAACATGTGATAGTGCTGAAAGTTGGAGTGGAATTGGCAGGTGGCCGGTAAGTGTGGCTGTCAGGAGGGAAACTGATCTGAGGTGCATCATATGGGGTGAGAAGAAGGAGCAACTTGAAGAGTAGGGCCTTGTTTTCTTTTCTGAATTGCAAGAGGATGGGGCAAGTCTGATATTGATAGGTATGATGCTCTGAAGTCTTGAGGCTAGACAGTGAATGCTCATTTCCTAGTTCTTTCTTTGTACTCCTGCGGCTCTAATAGGTCCAGCACCTGACTTTTAATGGTGTACATGATGCACTGACCACCAGAGTTGATGACGTTATCTGCCAAATAGGAGGAAACAGGCATAATGACAGCTTTGCATATGATGCATTTGGCTTTGAAGGTAATATGAGGGTGTAGAACTATCCAGTGAAGTTTGATGAGTATGGGCATTTTGTAGTCGTATTTGTGTCACTATTGATGAGTCAGGCAGCAGAAAGAAGGAAGAATGACATAGGTGCTACAGAGGGAGGTGGGTAGATCAGTGAGAAGGAAATGCACTCTGCCCAGTGAGAAAGTATCAGGGCCTTTAAGGTGGATCTGAAGCTGGTGTCAGTTAGGAAGGGTTTCACTCTCCAGAGCAGAGTATTTGGCATCATGTTGCCTGAATTTTCTTTGCTATGTGTATTTTGAAGAAGTGATAACTGTCTACGTTGAATCTCTAAGGCTTGGCACAGGGTGTCAGCTGCTGTGTGAAGCCTTCTAGGATGATAGCGGACAGCCGGGCTGAGATGTGGGAGTGTCTGGTAGTGTTATTGGTGAGAAGCATATATTCAATCTTGGTGGGGTTTAGTTTAAGGTAAGTGTTGAATGTCCAGGTCTGCATTAGGGTGTGGCAAGCCATGAGTTGGTAGATGTCTGTGATGGATCATTTTAAGTAGGGTTGTGTGTCATCTGTCTATTGGTGAATATGGATGTTGTGGCTAGCGAGGAGGATTTCCAGGGGCACTACGCAGAGATTGAAGATCATGAGTAAGGGGATGAATTCCTCAGCGACTCCACATTTGATGGGTAGAGGTGGTGATCTAGATGTATCCAACCAGACAAATCAGTAGTAGGTCAGTCAGTGATTAATGAACAGCAGAATATATCTGTAAAGTTAGATTAACGAATAGTGCTTTACAGCAAGACAGCTGGTTTTGCACAAGAGAAGGATAAAGATGGGAGAGGGTTTGCAAGAATACTCATATGACGAACTGGATTCCCAGAGAAAATATCTAGCATTTAGTTATCTTGGCAGTTCATTATGGAGAAGGTCAGTAGCAAACTCTTCTTCTCCTGATAGATCCCTAGTACAATCTGGGACTTTATCTATCCATACATCCCTGGGGACTCTAGGGTAGGGGCTAAAGTGGGTTTTCATGAATGTGAATTCTTGTCCCTGTCATGTAAGGGATGCTTATGAGTTTTCACATGAAAAAAAAGTCACTTCTTTGTCATGACAAAGACAAAGCTGAAAGATTTTTCAGGCCCAGCCATTGCTATGGCCGTTCTGACAGAATATAGTTTGGGAAGGTAGGTGGAAAGGCCATAGCATAAAAGAAGTCCTTACTTTTCCCTACTTAAGGAGCCCTCCAGCATCTTTTACTTTGCAGATGGGGAGCAGGTGCATGTGGATCTTGGTGACCTGGCCTAAGCCCCGCCCACCTGGTGCCCTCCTGGTTGCTGCTCTTTTTCCCCACTTAGCAAGCCCTGCCCACCTGGTGCCTTCCTGGTTGCCACTCTTTTTCCCTACTTAAGGAGCCCTCTAGCCTCTTTTCCTTTACAGATGGGTAGCAGGTGCAAGTGGATCTTGGTCGCCTGGCCTAAGCCCCGCCCATCTGGTGCCTTCCTGGTTGCTGCTCTTTTTCCCCACTTAGCAAGCCCCATCCACCTGGTGCCCTCCTGGTTGCTGCTCTTTTTCCCTACTTAAGGAGCCCTACAGCCTCTTTTCCTTTGCAGATGACCAGCAGGTGCAAGTGGATCTTGGTCACCTGGCTTAAACCCCGCCCACCTGGTGCCTTCCTGGTTGCTGCTCTGTTTCCCCTCTTAACAAGCCCTGCCCACCTGCTGCCTTCCTGGTTGCCGGTCTTTTTCCCTACTTAAGGAGCCCTCCAGCCTCTTTTCCTTTGCAGATGGGGAGTAGGTGCAAGTGGATCTTGGTCACCTTCTTAGCCCTGCCTCTTCCGTCCTGCTCTTAACTCTTAGATCAAGGGCGTCTCTTGCCCGGGCGTCCCTTGCCCGTGCGTCCGAAGTGAAGGGCAGTATAATAAAAGGGCAATTTCTGTTTGGACCTGTTCGGACCAGGAAGATCCAGGGCTCGAACCCCTGCTCAGACAGCAGGTAAGCATGTGCCAACATGTGTTTACTCCCTCTGTCCCAACAGGCCATCCCCACCCCTCTGGTCCCCCTGTGATGTTCCCTTGTGCCCCACCACCTTTCTCACACACAGGTGTTGCCTGTTTTGCTTCATTCTTCTACCCTGCCCACCATCCCCTCCCAGCCTACTTCTGCAAGAATCTGCCCTGATACATTTTGGTTTCACCATCACCGTCTTGTGGCCAATGCTGGATTTGACTTTTATGGACTTCATTGATTCACGGTGTGTCACCCTTTCTCATGGTGGCCCTGAATCATGCTGTTCCCATCTTCATCTTGTATCCAGGCTTGCAACATTATGTGTTACTATTGACGTCTGCAATTGTATTCGCTCTCCCCTCTTGCTTCTCCACTCTTTGACTGCTTACTCTCTGTTCTCTCCTCCTCTCCCTTTCTCCCTTTTCCTTTCTCCTCCCCTCCTCCCCTTACTTTCTTCTATGCACTTACTCTATCAGAATTGTCCCTGTACCTAGTATGATAGCAACCTCGTCTGTCTCCTACCCTCTCCCCTTACTTGTCCCCCCCTCGCCCCTCCAGCACTATCTGTCAGGCCTAGTACGATAGTCGCTTGTTTTGTTCCTCCCCTCCCTTTCTGCACCCCTCTCCCTCACCTTTTGTTTTCTCCGGCTCTACCAGAAATGTCGTCAGGCCTACTACGGTAGTCGCCTGTCTGTTTCCTGGTTCCATTTCCTTCCCACCCTCCCCCTCCCTTCCTTATCTATGTCTTAGCTCTTGCACTATCTGAAATGTTGTCAGGCCGAGTATGATAGTTAATTTTACATCCTTACTGTTCATGGCCTGTAAGAATGTTAATTGTATTTTCCCTTGTTTTCTCCTTTGCCTTGAAGCACTTTGAAATGCATTGTGTATAGGCTCTATATACATAAACTATCAAACTATCATATCATATCATATCTTTAGGATGAACACCACTCAATGTATATCTGTAGCCTTCTGCAAATTATTGGCTGTTAATTTAGCCATCCATAGCTCATCCTTGCAAATGGTAATTGTATATCATCCTCCGAGATGTAACTCAATATTGTGAGGGCATCATGAAGCAAGACACAAACAACAGATTCAAAGTTCAAACATAAATAATGTATTAACTCAAATGTCAGGATGGTAGAAGGCCTAACTTACCCTATGCTAAGGTAGGATTTCCCTACCTGATCTAAGGAAAGTCCGAGTCAAAGAGTTGTGAGAAACCTGAGGGTATTCTTCCAAGTAGACCTCGAGAATCCCTTATTCAGGTGGCCAGGGAAGGGCTGGTGCTCTCCGATCCCACCCCTTGGTGTGGACGAGCGAGGGAGGATCACCTGGGTAGGGGAGCCCAGGGTTGTGCTCGGGGAAATACCCTAGGTGGGACGCGGTATTATACCGGGAAGAAGGAGATGAAGACGAGATCCCTGAGACCTTTGTAGGTTGTACCACACCTGTCTCCCTTCCTCTCAATGAAGCTCCCTTACCATAATCCAACCATCCCTACACCTCTGGTACACCAATTAAGAGCCCAAACCCCGTTACATTAGGAAATATCCTCTCTCAAAATCCTTGTTTTCTTGTTACCTACCCGAATACTGCGGGTCATTCCTTTTTACGTCCCTCTAGTTATTATTTCCCAAACTTCCAATCTACATTGACAACACACTTCTGTTCTCACAATCCCCCCTGTCTATTTCATAAACTCTACCAAACGCCAACACCTCCACCCCCCTTTCCGACACAAACACTTTCTCATACCGTGGAAAACAGCGGACTAACACTAGAGCTGACATAAAAGTCAGGCAAAGTCCGGCAATTGACCAGACCCATACACACCTGACAGCCCTTTCCTTTCCCCACAGGGATAAAAGTTGGAAGACGAGACCACACTACGAGCAAAGTAAACCGCACAACGAGACAGCTATCCAAGTATGACAGTTCAAGAGGAGGCGAAAGGTGGCGAGAACCGAAGGGGCGACAAGAAGAGAAGCGACACTGCCTTTTCCAACCTCGATCCGCGAAGCCTCCATAAAAGGAATCATAAGACCACAACCAATAGCCAGCGTGTGTTGCAGCAGATGTCAAGGGTACACAGAGTGCTCCTATGGTGATAATCAGGACAGGGGGGGACGGTGGTACCGTGGTACCGTCCTTGACTCCAGACAAAAAGAAAACCAAGCGGTTCATCACAGCCGGTGAGTCGAGGGGAGAACTGATGAGAAACCGAACTGTGTTAACGAAAGTTGCAAATAGCAAAGAAAAAAGGAAATTAAAGAACTGTTAACTCTTCAAGGGGAAACCAGCTGCAAAGGGGTTCGGCACCACGTGGGTACTCACTCGGGAGACCCTGGTTAATTTCCCCTACTGTTGAAACTACCGAAACCAGAAGGCTGTAGGAGAACCGCAAGAGAAAGGTCAAAGTGGCCATACAGGTATCTAGCAAAATCCTCTGTACAGTCGAAAGTCTTTGACTGACAAACCATTGGAAAACTAAAGGAAGCAAATCCCCCATAGTGAGAAAGGAAAAGGAAGTATAAGATTGGCAAGAGGGAATCCGACGAGGGATGCCTGCAGAACGGGGCGAAGCATGATGCCCGATGAACATTGTGTTCACAATGAGTGAACCCGACAGAGGGATGTCCACAGTGAACTGTTTAAAAAGACATTCACTTGTGAATGCGAAAGGTGAAAATATCTTTGAATACAAGCCATAGTGAACCCGGCAGAGTGAGGATGAAATTCAAGAGGGGTCTGATTACGGAAGAGGGGTGAAGAATCCTCACCTCCAAAAGGGAGGCAAACAGTCAAGGAGGGTCTGAGCCCGGAAGAGGGGGATCCAAGGGTGAAAAGCCATCACCTACCAACATGTGAATGTACCGGATAAAGTTGTTATAAGTACAAGCCATGGTGAACCCGATGGAGGGAGGCTGATATTAGAGAGGGGTCTGAACCCAGAAGAGGGGGACCCAAGGGCAATCAGAAAATAACTTTTGTTTATTATTTTGAACTTAACAGGCCCTCGGAAGCAAGATACTTAACCACCCAAGGTCCTGATATCACTAGACACGTTTAGCAGATTTGAGCCCGGAAGAGGGGGATCCAGGGGTTAAAAGCCATCACCTGACGTACAATACGGAAAGGAACTTTTTGTTTATTGTTTTGAACACATCAGGTCCTCAGAGGCAAGAGACCTTTTGTAGAAAAGAGACTTCGCCGCCAGAGGTCCTGATATCTGAGAACAGAAACTGTAGTCTTGTGCTGGTAAAGCTCGAGCGTGTGCTGTGCTCTGGAGTTCTACCTTGTCCCGTGCACAAAACATAGGGAAGGGAGATCCCCGGCTACCACACCCTGACGTATCATTTGTGACACTTCTTTCTTTCTTGTGAACCCTATTCCACACTCTTTTTGTATTCAGTTGTAAGGATTGGCAATAGTTTTTATTTAGTATAGGCCCTTTTATTTGACAAGATGCCACTAGGACTGCCTTTTTAATATTTCATGGTCGTAGCTTGCTCCCATCTTAGATTTATGTTTAAATAAGGCATTTTTCCAACCTACCTATACAGTTTAATAAACACTGTTGAACTGTGGTCACAGGTCTGTCTATTCTTGATACAATGCATTCCTTACAGAGTTCAACTTAAAAGTCTGTCTGAGCCAAAACCTATCTTTACCCACACAGCTAAAGCTAAACAATATTTTGGGATTTCAGTAATCAAAGAAATGGTGATCAAAACAAAGTTCTGAGCTTCTTCCAGCTCTTTGCTTCCTTTTCAGCTCCCCTTTCCCTAGTTCAAAAAAGTTAAATAAAAAGTCTCAAGATGGCCTTTCTCAAAGTTCAAAGCAATGCAGTTCCACACAATCCTCTGGGTTTCTTTCCTCTAGATTGTATCAATAGCTAATTTACAATGCTCCTTTTTGGTGTATTTCACAATGTCTTTGGGTTTTCACGCTTTAGGTTTCCCTGGTCTAGGCGCAGTTGTCAGACCGCACGGTCCACCCATCACAGGTCGCTCAACCAAGAACCCTGGGTTCTTCAGCCCACTCTCTTGGCTTCTCCTGGTCGGCCTCTTGGCTTTGCCATAAAGGGGTTACACGCTTTACAACAGTCTTTGGCCTTGCCACACTGTCTCCATTCACATAACTCACTTTGTGGTGGTCTTATCAATTTCCCACCTCTTTGTCGCACTCTTTCACACTTGTGTTCTTTTCTGCAGGTTATTTTCAAATGGGCACTTTCCCATTTGTCTTTCATCAGTGAACAGTTTTGCCCACAAAGTTTCACTCCATTCGGTATTCAATACGTGTGATACGGCTTTCATTCAGTTCGGCATTCAATAGGCTTCTTTTACAATGAGCGTTTCTCTCATTCCTTTCAATTCGCTAAATAAAACTTTCATTGAAAAGGGATACATAAACTCAGTCTCTCAGTTCTGACAATCCTCACACACAACTTTTCCCTTTTGATTGCTGTGTGAAATAAACACTTGCGCAATGTTCTGCTACTTAGTTTCTGTCAGGTAAGGACAAAGGTAGTGAATATGGCAAGGGAAATGTGCACAAAATCACACAGTGAAACAGAGTCAAACAACATGCACACAGGAACCAAGACTTGTGTATACTAAAACCGAGGAGTGCAAACAGAGTGTGACAATAATACAAAAATATGAAAAGGGGTGTGGGGTAAGCACTTAGATGCTCCTTATGACTGCAAGGAAAGTCGGCAAGCTCCTTACCCACAATTGCTATTACAGGTACTGACAGCGCTAAGCCCACTTAGAGGGCAAGCAACGATAGGATCTGTGATCTAACACTCTTGATGGTATTAAATAAGGAAACCTAAAAACAGTACTCACGAGGATGAGAAATACCACTTGAATGTCAGCAAGCCCACGAACCCTGTTGATCAAACAGGGACCCAGAAAGGCTGTAACAGCAATGGAAGGATAACTAAATACATAAGACTCAAGACAAGGGGCAAGTAAGAATAGTGATTACAGAATAGTGAGGAAAACATAGGCATTCACCCAGGAGCTAGCTACAACCGCACACCACACCTAATAATCAATGGGATATATATGCAAAGGTGCAAGGGAAAACATGAAATGGATTCCAAGAGAAAGTAAAAGAACAGGAGCAGGGAAAACGAAATTACGAGGGCAAACTTCCCCGACCCATCCAAGGAAAAAGGCAGGAAGCTAATCTATAAAGAGGAAAGACTAAAGTATCAAGGTTTCCAACAGCAAAGGACAAAGTCAAAGAAATATGGAACACAGGCAAACTGGGCTGCACCAAAAGGGAAAGCACTGAGAAAAGCTGCCTGCTAATAGAGGAAGACAGAAAGGGAATCTGGGAAGCAGAAATCAATTAAGCACATCAATTCGAAATCCAAGGATAAGGAACAAAGAATAGAAACTTGGAACTAGGCACAAGGCTAAGAACCAGGAACAAGGGACCAGTCACAAACAGGAACACTGCATCAATGACCAGCGCTGAACTGAATCAAACTGAGGCTTTTAAACCTGCTTAACAAACACACGCCGCAGGTGTGCTGCTTGCTGCACCTGCAGCCACAGGTGTTGCCTATCCCACACCCAGCCTTTCCTGCAAGGGTGGAGATGAAGCTGTGGGCCAGGCATTCTGGGAAGCATAGTCATTTGATTAAAGCAGCATACTGGCTGCCAAAAACCTGGAATGGATCCGGAAGGGAAGTAACTTGGAAAATAAGGATTTAGCACTCCCAATTCATCACAGCACTGTAGCATAAGGTAAGGAAGGAAAGTCCAGTAGGGAATAAACCCCAAATCATGCACCCAAGTGGTGGGAACGGGAGCGAAGGAAGCGAATCGTGACAGTTTCAGCCCGTGTGTCGAATCAATTAAGGGGAATCGCTCTAACCATAATGCAGCCTTACTTTTTAACATTCGCGTGCATAGCAGTCCGGGGTTTCGGCACTCATAGAAACTCACCGGCCTCTTTGAAGTTGCTGGGTTGCACAGCGAACCTCGTTACGAGCTTCTGCTTCTGGCTTCCCACAAGGGCTTCAGACTGCCACTTCGACACACTGCAATGCTCCTGCTGCGAGACCTCTGTCACACGGAGTAAAAGCTTCCTAGCCATTCAGGGGTCGGATTCAAAGTTCCAAGAATCAGCCTCCCCGGCGCGCTCTGATCCCGATGGCTTACTCAGTCTGCCACAGCACTTACAGCTTCCACATCTCCTCTGCTTCAGATTGTTCACACCTGCCTCTGCAACACACAACAGGTTTTCCTCTTCTTTCTTCCAGCTTGTTCTCGTTCCCGGCCTTCTCTCAGCCCACAGGATTCCCAGTTGCTACTATGTTGCTCCTTTGGTCTCCTTTTATACACCTGCAACCACTTAATAGGTTGCAGGTGGAATCTCCCAATTGAACTTGCTTGACCATAGTTAAAGGGACATGTCTGACCTTCACAGTACTTTGCAGTCATCTTCCTCGTCTCAGTACTAGAGTGGTGAAAGGAGCTAGTGTTCATTACTCCTAGTTGCCTCTTTTTCGTCCCAGTACTGTCATAGGTAAAGTGTGGAAAAGTGAGGGCGATGTTGTACAATACCCTATACAGGCTGAGGGAAGATTAGGTTGGTCTTCAATAGAAAAAGGGGATACCATGTCTCACACTTGACCCCTCTCTTCCTCACCCTCTTTCTGGGGCGTCTAGATGTGTAAGCTTTCCTTGTATGCTCTTGGGCTTTAGGACAGGGATAGCAATACCCCATAACTGCCTCTAGGATAGAGGGTTCTCCCTGAAAAGTAAATGTGGAATGCTGTGTCTCACTTGAGAGTACCCCACTCCCAATCCCCAAGGACCCTCCACCCAGGCGATCCTCCCTCGCTTCCCCACCCACAGGATCAAGATCTGAAAGCGATGGCCTTTCTCTGGCCACCTAAGTAGAAGACCCAAGGGGAATAGATGTGAGGACGCCCTCAGGTTTCTCACACTATTTCTAATGGATTGTGCCAGTCCACGGATTCCTCATCTTAGATATATTTGTGTTCTGCTCTGCAGTCTCACAAAAAACCTTTGACAGCAAGGGGTGCTGCGCGGCATCAGCATCGATGTCCCTCAACGGTTACCATTGCCATGACATCGAGGATAATATATTCAGCACGCACCACGGCCTGTTACTTCAGTTCCGTTTTTCTGCACAGTTCGACTCGCATCAGCGGAAACCTTTCTTTGACGAACATCATGCTCGTTGATGTTTTGATGACTCCATCACGATGGCTATGCCAAAGACACGCTTCAAGGGATGTGCAACTGTGATTCGAAGATGTTGATCACTGATACCACAGAATTTGTCACTGGTGCCTAGGCAAAACTCACAATGTCATTGAGTGTGGCTCATGCCAGTCGATGACCAGTAAGGCCTTGAAGGAGAGAAGATCAAGACTCGTCCTCTATCAGTCGGTATCTAAATCTCCACCCCCCACCTCTTCAGAAAAACATCCTCCAAAATAAGGAGTTCCACAGGAGACAAATCTCCATAGAGGTCCAGGAAATGATCCAAGCACTCCAAGAGATCCAGATTCAAGAGTGATTTGCATCAATCTTCCACTTCATCATCAAAATAGATGAGTGAGAAATGGTGCCATCATTCTTCATCCTCTGATTCCTGGCCCAATCATCTAGGTGGCTGTATCGGAACATTTCTGAGAGAAAATGTTGGAGGTGTTTCTCGAAGGCGGCTCCTGCTGGTCCCTCAAAAGAGCCAAAGAAGGCTGTAGATCTGACTGTGTCCTCCAAGACCGTCAGGGAATCAGTTATGGTTTCGACCCGCGTGCTGTGGAGAACAAGAAGAAGGATTGGACTACTATATCCCATGTTCGTTTTTTTAAATTTAATATAAAAAGAAAACGCCTATATAACTCTACCACAATGAGGGACATTCCCTACCTAATGAAATGAAAATTAAGGGTGCTCGTCAAAGTCTGAAATTAAATAGTCCTCAGTCCAAATCCTAGAAGCTAGCTGGCCCTACCACTTAGAAAAATAACAAAAGGAAAGCAATAGCCTCTGTCTTTGGCTTCTGCCTGGCCCAATCAATTGGTTTTTTCCAGCAGGTTTACAAAGTTCGTCAATGTCTGTCTTAAAACACAGTTCACAAGGATCTCCTTTCAATAGACTTACAAAGTTTATCAATGTCTCAACAATACAGTTCACAGCCTCCCTGCAGGTTCTGTTGGTCAAATGCTAATATCTTCCATACAGTTTCCTCTTTCTTTAGGAAAAATAAGGTTTTATTCATACAAGTTCTCCAAATCGACTAGATGCTTGAAACTCTCTAGTTTCTCTTTCTCTGCATTTCTCTTTATAAACCCTTGTGGTTTTCAGACTCTCCAAAGTCCTCTCGCCTTCTGACAGGCTTACTGTCTATTGTTCTTGGTAGGGCCTCAGGCCCTTCAAGATTTTACAGTTCCCGCAACCCTGGTGGCTATCCCAGGCTCGAATGCTAAAGTCTCTTGGTTTCTCAGGACTCTCCCATAGCCCTCTGCTAAACTTGTTTTCTCTCTGCTCATGTTTATCAGGCTCCCATAGCATTGGTGGCTTTTCCAGCCTCTAAAGTCTCTTGATTTCTCAGGATTCTATAAAGTCCAATTACCATTTTGGAGTCCCTTTTGTGGCTTGCTTTGTCTCTTCTTGGGTTTATCAGGCTCCCATAAACGTGGTGTCTGTTCCAACCTTCAATGTCTCTGGACACATCTCCCCACAGCGTTACCTCCACAGCATTCACTTCCCTTCCGCTGCTTGACTCTACAGCTATTCCACTTCTTATGTGGAGCTCGGGCTTCCAGGCTTTTTGTTGCACTTTGGTCTTGGCGTGGGTTACCGGGCCCCAGGCCCACCATGGCTTCCTTGTGGTCCCACGACACAGAGACATTTATTTCCCGTTTCCGTCTCTTCCCCAACCAATGCTTCTCAGTCGGTCAGGACGCCAGCCTTTTGGCGTCCTACTGATGCTTCCCATGCTCTCTACGCTACCACTGGCTGTGCGGTCTAGCTTGGCTATGCCCCTCCGGATGTCTGGTCACCAGAGGCACACCTCTGCGTGGGAGTCTTCCTCCTCCCTGCGCAGGAGTTTCTCTCAGATTCAAAGTCCCTCTTGGTTTTATGTATGGCATCTCAAGAAAAGGGGTGTGTTGGTGTTCTTTGACTGCAGTTCAGGTGAGATCCAGCATTACCTGGAGGCAAAGAGAGGGGGAGAAGGGATGAAAACCCCATATTTGTCACAGCGCCTAAAAGCCCAAGCCAAAAGGCCTCTGAGATGTCTACTTGAGTGGCATCGACAGTGTCAACCGCTGAGTCAGCATCGAAACAAAAGGCTGCAATGGCATCCTCTTCTAAGGAATTGGCAAAGTCGAGATCTAAACTGCAATCAAAGCCAGATTTCTATAAATCCTCTGGTTCCATTTTTGAGAGGAAGAAGAAGAGGCTGATGTCATTCCCTTTGGGTATGAAAGTTTTGGTACTCCGAATGTTGTCGTGCCTAAAAGATGCCAATGGCCTAGATACTTCCCCTGAGATTGAGTTTGAAAATACAGATGTGCATTGTCACCAACAGTTCTTACCTCTTGATTCCTGTTCCATTAGGATTCCTGATTCATTGGGATTGATAGAGGTAAGCCCTGTCCGTCCCGGAAGCCACCTCGGCTAGAGTGGGGATGGAAACACTCCAGGCGGGGTGGCTGTCCGGGTAGCAAGGAGATAATGGAGGCAAACCAGATTGCCGGGAAAACCTCCAGAAGGACACAGTGTAATGTCTGATGCATCATTATGCCAATAACCCGCAGACCACGTGGGCGGCATACGAGGCAGCCATCTTGGGATGGGCCGCAGCATAATCGGCAGCCATATTGGAGAGGTAGTGCGAGTCTCCAGTGCTCGTAAAGACTCCAGGAGAGGGGAGCAGGCATCCTGATGGTGATGGGCCAGGTTTCCAAGGGTAATGAAGATGAAACCTTTGCAGGAGAAGGGATGCATTGAGGTGGGAGGCAAGTTCCCAAGACCTGTCCGATGGCCTGTATCCCAGCCAGTCGATAAAGAACTGGAATTTGCCTTGATGGAATGTGTGAATCACATATGGCTCGTGCTCTGGCTGCTCTCCAGAGACAACTGGGGGTCGAGGAGTCCACTGTTGGGAATGGAAGGGACTCAGAACAAAGGGTTTCTAAGGAGCAAAATGTGAAAGACAGGATGGATCCTATTCCAGGAAGGAGGCAGTTTGAGACGAAATGCCACAGGATTGATCTTCTTGGTAATCACAAATGGTCCAAAGTATTTGAGTGCCAATCTGGTCAGAGTCAAATGCTAGGTAGGTATTTTACAAATAGCCACACCCAGTGCTAACATAAGATTTTGAGGTAGTATTTTACTCCCTATTTTTTAACTTTGAGAGTAAATATGATTTCAATGGAGTTAAAATGAATTTTCACCTTTACAAATGTGACATCCAGCCGTTGCATGCAAAACGTGAACTTTATGGACATCATTATCATGTGGTCCACATCATGACAGAAAAGCAGATAGCACAAACACGCTCTCCCAAATGGAAGCGATGGGCACTAACAGTGTGAGGTTCCGCTACATGCAAAGAATAAGTACAAAAGCAGCATACACATAAGCTGCTTAACGCTTCCCTCACACAAAACAGGTCAGCTTGAGTAGGAGCCGTTCTGGCTTCCCACACACAGAGAAGGCAAATCAGGACAACACCAATCCAAACCTTCATTATGTAGAACAGTTGTAGTCAATACATGCAAGGCAAAGCAATGGTAGAAGATACCCACAAAGAAGAGTTAAGGAATATGTCTCTGCAGTAGAAGCTCCCCTCACATAGAACAGGTGTACCATATTCATCAGGAGTGCACACTCCCTAATATAGAAAGAGTATGCTATGGGCCTCAGTAGATTATTCTTTACTCACATGAAATAGGAATATTGCGGGTCTGAACCGTACAAGATTAACACAGATAAGGTCACAGCAGTAGAAGTTCCACTCGCATAGAGATGAAACTGCATGGGATGGAGCTGTGCAAGCACCCCCACACTGAACAAGTAAAGGAAGGGCCCAAATGCAAGCTAGACTTCCATAGAAAGGGAACAGCATTCCAAATTCCCATTACAAAGAACTTGCACAGCAGGGCCTAAGCAATCCAATCTCGCCTCACATAGAATAGGAATAGCTTACTAGCGGTGGGAGCACCAACCACATATAACATGAACTGTTAATTGCCTTTGCAGTGTAAGCTCCTCAGAGATATAATTAATATAGCATTGATAGCTACTGGTTCAAATAAGAAGGCTAACACTGCTTCCAGAATCAGAAAAACTTCAAATAGTAGTTAGTAAACCATAATTAGAAGGAATTCAGCCTTAGACCAATACATTATTGCTGTCCCAATTTCCAGCCCCTATTCAAATGCTTCATTTCCTAAAACATGTTACTAAAGGTGATGATAATATTACAGGAGGATAAGTCACTCAATACGACTTTCATTTTTCCTGCACATTTTTTCTCTTCTGTATATATTAACATTTTTAAGATGCAGGCAAACTTGGCCAATTACACAGTACAGCAAACATGACTTGTATTCTGTGTTTTGAGGTTTGATGGCAGAATTGTGTGATGATTAAAGTCTGCATTTACTGGAACTAGTTCTACTTAATGGTATGCCAGTGTTGTGATACGGTAGCACAGATAGGTAAGTTCTCAATGCAAAAATCTATATCTAATCTCATGATCAAATGTTGGCTGGCCCGAATTACCCGTAGATCCTTCAGAGGTCTCTAAACTATCAACTGAGGTTATAATAATCACAATGCTTAGAAGTTGAAGGAACCCTGCATGAAGCGCCAGATAAAACAGTTAAATACCTCTCTGGATTACCACCAATGTAAGTGAGTTTCCATTTCATTACAAATGTAACCATTTAATTTTTGTTTTGTAACAGTGCTTGCGCTGACTGGAAAGTCAGGTTTTGAATGTTTGAAGTGTAGTTTTGAAGATCTGAAAGAGGCCACAACCACTAGGATTGCTGTAATGACAACCACTCACCCTTGCACAAGGTCCTTGATTCTGCTGACCATGTATAGTATGTAAGGGTGCAGACGTATGAGTGACACAGTGGTGGCATAGTGTGAGAAACCAGATGGTATTCTCAATCCTAAACCCCTTGGATCCTCTGCACAGGTGGCCAGGGAAAAGCCATCGCTATTGGATCCCGACCTTAGGGGCAGAGAAGCGAGGAAGGATTTGGGTTGAGGGTCTTTGTGAAATAGAAGTGGGGTGCCCTTGGGAGAGACATGGTATCCCCACCCTTCTCCCATCTTCATGGGCTGTTATAAGCATGTTCCCCTAATTTCTCCCATTTGACACTTGACAATACTGGGACGAAGAAGAAGCAACTAGGAACAATGAAGAGCACACTCATTTACCACTCTGGCACTGGGACGAGGGAGATGCCTGCTAGTAACTGTAAAGGTCAGGCATGTCCCGTTAATTGTGATCAGGCAGGGCTGATTGGACATCCACACCTGCAGCCTGTCAAGGAAATGCAGGTGTATGAAAGGAGGCGAGCCCAGCAGTATGAGACAACGGGGAAGCTCATGCATGGGGAAGCAGCAGGAAGGCCGGTGCAAGAGTGGCATGGGAGCTGGGGCTCCGTGCAGCAAACCGAATGCTAAGAGGGAGCCGTGTGGAGAGGCTGTCCCTTTTATGTTTGTTCAAGATGCTCATTCCCCTGTGCTGAGGCGTGGACACAGTGGTGTCTGAGGGGCAGGTGTTAAGACCCCTGATGTGAAGAGCAGAAGGCTGCATGATCTGGATTGCTGTGAAGCCTTTGAACGTGACCGGTGAGTTTCTATCGATTGAGAAAACCGGCGAGTGCTAAACTGAGTTATTCAAGGAATACTTTGTATCGAAGTGGTTGTGTGTTTGTGGAAACACGTTTTCAAAGGTCTCCGAATCAATCCATTGTCCAATATTGAATAACCAAGAATACTTTGTATCTGAGTAGTTCCTGTGTGGGAGAAAACACATTTTCAAAAGTCTCCGAAGGTTATACATTAATATTGAAGTGAATTAAGGAAATATCACAAAACAGGTTGAACAAAGGGTGTTCTGAATACAAACCATGTGCTTTTTGAATATCGAACTGAATGAAATTCTTAACACGTGCAACCCGTGGCTATTGAAGACCAAAATTAATAAAAATTATGTTTAATGAATATCGAACTGAATGAAAATCTTAACAAAGGCAACCCCTGCCTATTGAAGACCAAACTGAGTACAATCGTTATTTCTTGAATACCAAACATAAGGAAAACCTTGCCTAAGAGCAGAACTGTTACATACTAAGTTCAGCAGTAAAACAGAAATAACATTTCAAGTAAAACCACTAGATGCTATATGCTAACATTGAATGATACTTTACAAACAAGTGAAAACAATTGTGCTGTATCCTAAAGTGAAAGGAACTTTAAATATTGAAGCAAAGCTTGAAGATTATTTCAACACAGTCACAATCTCTACATACAAAGAAGTCACAAGAGTGACAATGAACTTTAAAGAGACAAAGGATATTTTTGTGCTGAAATTAAGTCTTGGGGAAGGGAAGTCTTAGACTTGCTGCTGGAATTAAGTCTTGGGGAAAGGAACCCTTAGACCTTAACCCTTTATTAACTTACGACCAAGGTTCTTTTGGTGCTTGGAACTATGTTACTTGGAACTTGGGGAAGGGAACCCTGAGTACTGGTACGGCGCGCACCGAAGCAAGGACCGGAAAGGACCACTTTGTCACAGACAGCTGCTCTGCTGTTCCTGATTTCCCCTCAAGCGTTTTTACATTGGATCAGCTTGCTGCCCGTTACAAGGTGAACCTTGAATGAAGACACACCATGTTAATATTTATATACTGGACTTAAAGAGAGACACTAATAACGTATATATTTACTTGTTTTAGCTTCATTACCTTGACCATGCCCCCTTTTTTCGCGTGGTGCATAAATTTGGAACGTGCGTGCACCAGCGCGCGCGCACCGAGGCAAGGACCGGAAAGGACCACTTTGCCACTTGGCCGCGGCGTCGTGGCGTTGTGCTCGTAAGCCATCCCGGTCCCCCTTTTTTTCCTTTTTTTTGTGTGCTCAACATGGAGATTCTCAAACGCATTGCTGAAGTGCGGGGAACTAGTCTCTTGCTTGCCTGAAATTGACATTATCTGCATAACTTTATGTAAGTGTGGTTAGTCTCACGGGGCTCACTTTGATCAGCAGTTGTTGTCGCAGATACCTTTATGTTGCAGCGTTTATATTCCTTAAAGTCTGATATGCCTGTAGACTTACTTCCACCACAAAGAAGGGGTGGGTGAGGTCCTAAAGAAGGCAGCGCGACACGAGTGTCTCGTAAAGTCATAACATTGACACCCGTGCCCCGCTGCTCCTCACTCACTCTTCCCGCGACATTCGCAAATTTTTTCCTGATACTTTTCCGTTAGCTCCCATATCTAACATACCTTTGTGCAGTGAAAATCAACCATCAGCTGCGCAACTGTGCAATCTTGTGCAGATGGCACAGGCTCCTGTAACACACAATTCTACGCAGATGGCACAGGCTCCTGCAACACACAATTTTGAAATAAATCCTGGCAAAGTCACTGTTGTTTCGGATGAAACAATGTTAGGAAACACATGGTTGCCTTCTCGGTTACCAGCGGCAGAAACGCCCGTACCTGGCGTAGTTGATGAAAGCCCGGACTCCAGCTATGTCATTCCAGATATTTCACTTCATGCCGGTGACTATGACCTCTCCAATAATTCTGAAATCTGCCTGCACTGCATCCACGCCAAGTGTACATAGCTTGACCTCATCAGGGTCACCAGCCATTTCCTTTGGGCATTCCCACTCCTCGGAGACCCACGGCTCCTCAGCGAGAGCCACACGGGATGACGCCTGCTCCCCCCACCATGTTGGAAATCACCCTAGCAGCGGTGCACATGACCATCAACAGTCTCTTCAAATTGTATGAAACTTTAGAGACTAAACTAGCAAAACAAATAGAGCTAATGCAAGGAATCTCAGATTGGTTTGCAATTGAATTAGCATCCAAACACAAGAGATTTGCAGACAATGCAGAACCGCACTCTAATAACATTCCCACTGGCGCAGTAGACATATGCACGCGACCTGTGGAGGAAATCCCGTCAGTTATACCTTTTATAGCACAGGTAATAACACCTGTATCATCACAGGACATTATAGCAAACAAATGTGCGGATAACGATTCGAAGAAAAACACAATTCTTGGATCAGCATTGGGCAAAATTCTCAGGAAAATATAACAGATACCAAGCAGATACAGATTGCCGAAGGACATTTTGATATCTTCTCCAAGAACAAAAACAACCAGCACAATAAACAAAAGCTATCCGTAAACTTAAGAAAGACAAGATTAGGGAGAAGAAAACCACAACTCTTGATAACAACACACATGAACAAGCCACATGCAACGCAAGCACAGGCCCTTGAACCAGCTAAAGATGATCATGAAAATATGAGCGGTCGTACCTTTACTTCACCTCATAAATACCACACGCTAATGCATCCTCCGTAAAAGACCTACTTGATGCACTAAATGAAGGCGACCAATGCGCAAGTGGAGACCATTTCGTACCTCCCTTGGTGGCGAAAGTCAATCAACCACAAACTTCCAAGGAAAATAGGCCTGCTGCTAATCCCTCGAGGGACAATAAACAAACTGTGGGCTCCCCTGACAATTTGCTGCTTGATCAGCGCAGGCTAGATATAAGAACTGAAGTGGCAGCCTACTTACAATCTTTGAAAGTAAAGGGGAGCAATCTCTCAAACTTGTTGTTGACAGAGACGCCTAGAGCTTCTCCTCATGCCATGTGCCAGGCCAAGAATCAGCTTCTGTCACGGGACACCAAAGATACACATACTTCCAGACTTCCTGGAATGTGTAACGACCAACACATACCCGATAAACTTGACCAGCAAAGACAATCTTTCCAGGAAGTGACTCAAGGCCACATGTATGATCAACATCGTAGGCCGCATGAAGTCCAATCTGAGCAACATGTAGAATCTTGGCGTGAAGCACTTGATGCCTATATGAACAATCAACAAAGATGCAGAATTGCCACAACGAACTCCCAACAGTACATCAGCAACGGTGCAAATTTGAGGACATAACAACAAGCTGAGAGTCAATATCCAGTTGATGAGATTAGTGAGTCAGAACCTCACACAATTCAGACCTCATTAAACAAACAATGCCCAGAATATAACAACTTTCTTCCTGATGAGAGACAGGTTGGTTCCACCCTTGTTCCCACTGAAGGAATGACGTAACATCATTCAACACAAGCCTCAAGAGATGTACTACAAGAGCAGGCACGAATTGAAATGTCAATCAAATCGTGTTTAGATGCCTATTTTTGGAAGATCGACTCCAGATAAGGTCCCGAAGTTTTCCATCAGAATAATACCATGGGACCAGTGAATGACAGTGCACCCCGAAAAAACCAATACGGTCAGGACAAATGGCCCAACTCGGCACCTACAAAGGAGGGTAGTGCACATGCAACGAGCCACAACAACCAGCACCCTCAAAACAAATCAAGGAACAACTCAACCAAACCGAACCACAAAGAACCAATGGCCACAGTGATTGAAAAGAGATACTCGTTAATCATGAAATGTCGTGCAGCTCCATACCCTATGTTTGATCTCTGTAGAACAAGTGTTTTGAACATATTCGGAGATATCCCCAAACTAGAAGACATATCTACAGCAGATATTGATCAAATAGAATTTTTGAACGACGAAGATCTCTCAATCATACGATTATGGCTACCATTGAAAGTTGTGCTAAATGCTCTATGGAAAGCAAAGATGGAGATATTTAGGTTAGGCTTCATCATTGCACAAGATCCGCATGCCAAAGAACAAGCAGAACCACAAACGAACCAGCTCCCTAAATACGTGCCACAAGTCTATCAGAAATCTGTGCACGAAATTGCGATGAACCAGATAGCATAACAATCAACCATATGCTCACAGATCATCTCCTTTGCATCGTGGAATACCCGTGGACACAATCACCTGCAGAAGGCAATTGTTTGGCTGATTATGATGTCATAGCCCTACAAGAAACTTGGCTGAGGCACGCTCCTCTCTGGAATAATCATGAGGTTCCCTATTACCCGCAGTTAAAGCGACAAAGGGCAGACCAACTTCAGGATTATTAGTAGCAGTAAAACAAAGTAGTGGGCTCACCATCATGCCCTGGACTGCACGGAATGCGTTCATTCAGTTGGTCAGAATTAACTTGCAACATTCGACCTTTGCACTAATCAACATGTACAGGAACCCTGCTGGCATCACAGATGATGCATTCTATGAAGCGCTGTCCTCTCTCCTGGACCTAATATTGGCCTCCACAGACATCTCGGCAACCATTATAGCTGGCGACATCAATCTTAACTGCATTTCAAATAAGAACAAGTCCCACTCCGAGCAAGTAAGCAGGTGGATCCAGTTCATGGTTGACAGGAACTTTAGAGTGACCAATGGCTCCCTCCCAGGAGATGGGCCACAGAAAAACACCTGGCATCGTGCAGACTCTGGTAATATCATCAATTACATCTACATTGATGAGAATTTATTCAATATAGCAACTGAGTTTATGATCATAGAACAAACAAACAGCGATCATCATTTGCTTGCGTTGACTTGGCCTTGGTCCTTAAAGCAACCTACTAATTCTTCAAGAAGAATGATGCAAAGCGTGATGGTTAACAATGCGAAGACAAGATTCAGATGGACTGACAAGAACTTATATACGCTTGGAAACGATCTGGACAAGCTAGATAAGAGTAACATCTCATATGCAAGCATTATGAATAAATACAGGACAGTATTCAGGAAAAATGATCAGAATGCCTTCTCTCATAAACATCATTTCAATCAAGAAGTGAAAGATCGTAAAATAGAACTAAGAAGAGAAAGAAGAGCAATCAAGTTACTTCCATTTGAACTCCAATTTCAAGCCAGGAGAACAGCCAAAACCAAGTTCAGAAATTGCACTTGCGGTAGAGCGGCACTCATGTTTCAGGCTGATAGTGAACGCATGCTGCAGACTATTGAGAATAAAAGCACTGCAGAAATATGGTCGCTATTAACCAATGCACAATATGATAAACAAAATTACAGCCAGATAAATGGGGTGATGGAATGGCAATGGATGCACCACCTTTCCGAACTCTATAGCGACACAAGTACCGCAGTCATGAATTAGCATTTTCCTGAAGCGACTAGATGGGACCTAAACTTTTCGCAAACTGATATAGAAGAGCTGATAAAATGTTCAAGTGGATCAAGAGCGGCAGGACCAGATGGTCTACACAATTTGATGTATAAAGCAAATCCAAAGGTCTAGGCGGTAATACTTAACAGAATTTTTAGAAACATCATTTATAACAAAAGTATACCAGATTCCTGGCGTAACTCCATTGTTGCACCCATCTACAAAAAGGGTGAGCGGTTCAAACCCAGCAATTACAGACCAATTGCATTGCTCGATGCACCCGGCAAGATTTTTCCCAAACTTATGCTGCAAGATTTCAACTCGTGGACCAAATTACATCAAAGGCTAGACCCATATCAAACGGGGTTCATACTGGGCGTGGGCACTGCCATTAATTTAACATGCATAAGTGCCATCAAGAGCCAAGCGCGAGCCAGTAAACGGCCAATCTATTTGGCTTTCGTCGATTTCAACGCCGCCTTTGACTCGGTTTCTAGATCATTGCTAATGGCCAAACTATCGATAGCAAATTGTCCGGAAACACTTAAGGACATCATCTTTTCACTTCATTCCAACACTTCCATACAGATTAGACTTAATGCAGAAGGTCTACTCTGGCCAGCAATTAAAACTGCGAAAGGATTGAAACAGGGGTGCATACTGGCGTCAGCATTGTTTAGCTTCTTTATTTATGACATCAAAGAAGCATTTCTAAATCAAACAAGAGATGCCCTGAAATTAGATGGTAGGTCCATAGCAGCATTATTATATGCGGATGACCTAGTCCTCTGCTCTAAAAGTCCGGTAGGCTTACAAACCCTACTAGCTCTTCTCACACAATATATTCAAATCAATCAATTAAGTATAAATTTGAGAAAAACCAAAATTGTCATGTATGCTCCAAAAAGGGCGACTCGTAATGTAATGACGTGGACCATACAATACGTCAAAATCGATGTAGTAAGTCAATATGTTTATCTTGGCATCACTATTGACATGAGCCAACGCAATCAAAGTCATCTAGAACGATTGCAACAAAAATTACAAATAGCCATATCTCAAACTAAAATTATAATGAGAAAGTATGTCAAATTTTCAATTATGCCAGCTTGGACCTACTACATGCAAAAATGCACCCCTGTTTTGTTATACGGAATGGAAGCATTGGAATGAATTGATGATCACATCTTTGACAAACTGGAAGCATTATTCTGGAGACAGATTTTACATCTACCCCAAGGGGTTCCAGTAGCATGGATCTGCTATGAATTAGGCTTAATCTCACTAGCTGCTCAATATCATTGGCGCTTATGCGCTCTTTTTAGGAAATGTCTCATGTGTAATGACACTACTACTGTTTTGAAGACATTGTTATCTTACTTGTTATTGTCTAGTAATGTATTTGCTAGGAAATGGCTGTGTAGTATTTACAATACACTTGCAAATGCAAATGTATCAATTGATCTCCTAGTTAAAACATTTTGATGGCGATTGCATGATTGACAAAAAGTACAGAACTATAACACCTTAATTAGTAAGAAGCCTATCTCTGAATGTTCGATCAGCAATCATGCGCCTAAGATTTAATCTATGGCCAACAAAGGAAGTATTAGCTGACAGGCGCATAATTAAGAAACTAGATAACATCTGTCGGTTCTGTAATTTGCCAGGAAAAGAAGAAACCATCAAACATCTTATCATGGATTGCTCTCAGCTAGTATCATTGAGGAAAACACACTTTGCTAAATGATACTCTTTTCTTGCAGACATAAACCAAGAGTTAAGATGGAAAATAATTGTTTCTGCTCGTTTGGTGAGAATCAGAATTGCAACTGTAAATTTCCTGAATGCTCTGAATCTATAACCTTATATTGATCTATAACTTTGTATTGATCTTGTATTAATTGTGAATTTCTACTGCACATTTTTTGAATATCCTGATTCTTTAACTCTGTATTGTTCTAGTATTAATTTGAATTTTTTCTTTTGGATCATGAGTATCTATAAGTGTGTTTCAGTATGTTTTAGTCTGTAATAATGAGAATGAATTCTTTTAGTATGTATTGATGATTTTTTTGTATAAAATATAAAATTGTAAAAGTTAATTAACTAAACACAATAAAAAAAAACTTTATTATCCTGAACTCAAGAGAGGTAGCTTTGAGACTTTTTGTTGGAACTGCTTTAAACTTGGCGAAGGGAGCTGAAAGAAAGCTGGGAGCTGGAAGAGGCTCAGATTTTTATGTTGGACAATGTTTCTTTTGGTTGCTGACATCCCTATGCATTGTATAGCTTAGTGGTGAGGGCAAAATAGGTTTTGGACACAGATTCTTCAGTTGAACTCTTTGACTCAGACTTTGCTTAGTTTTATTTAGGTATGGAAATCTCACCGTAGCATAGGGCAGGTTAGTCCTTTTTCCATCCTGTCATTTAAGTTAATAAAAGTGTTTTACGTACATATTGAATCTGTGTCTATGCCTTGCTTCATGATGCACTCACAATAGTGATTGACAAAGACTTTAATTCAGGCACAAATAAAGAGGAAACCAATCTCTCCCTAACTCTGAGAGGGGTTTCCCTGCCTCTATTAAGGAACTAAGGAATCGGTCAAAATGTCCAAGTAAATTAAAAGAGTCCACCATTGTGTCAAAATCGCTACTTCCATCCCTCACACTTGTAAATAATAAGAAAAGGATAGTGGATCTTCTTGGTCCAGAAGAATGTCTCCCTTCTTCTGTCTGGACAATGAGCCACAGTTCCAATCATAGGGGGAATTTCACCTGTGAGAATAACTCAATTTTCTGGTTCTCAGTTCCTTTCTGAAGAAAACACACACATTTCCAACTTGTGGTGCTGTAAGGATTCAGTTCCAATTCAAAAGAAAAAGTTCCAACTGAAACATCATTCCTTATTGACCATAATTTTGTTTCATTATTGGGTTCCTGGAGAATGCTTCCCTTCTCCAGGTATTTGTTTCTCACTGTTCTCACGGGTCCAGAGGAATGGTTCCCTTCCACGGGCCTTCTTCTGTCTGATTGGCTTCACAATACACATATTCCGGAAAACTACCATGAGGTATTGCTTCCTTCTCCTGAGGTCTCTTGGCTTCACAGTTCCCAAGGGCTGGGCGGAATGACTCCCTTCCCTCTGGCCCTTCTTAGGCTTTAGCATGCAGTTCACACTGCCAGCAGCATTGCCTCCCTTGCCCTGGTTCTTTTCCTATTTTGGCTTTCACAATTCACAGTTCAATATTACCAGCTGAAATGCCTCCCTTCCCCTGATTTGATTGGCACTTCAAATGTATACACTTCACATGAGATCCCAGTCTTATGGATACGGGTCCCAGACCTGTGTATTCCGCCTGTGTTGATGCAGCAATCCTGTTTCACTATCCTGCCAGGTACTGTGACTATGAAGATGAGTTGTGTTGATCTTTATGAAAGAGTGCAGTTCCCAGACCCGTGGAATTCTCCACTTTAGGTGCTGTAGACCTGGTTCACGATCCTGTCAGGTTGTCACCAGGATCGGTGATATCCTCGCCAGAGAACGTAGAATCCGATTCACCACCCTCCCCTAACTCCTCACCTTCGTCTCTTCTTCCAGTACCCTTCTTTCCTTTACTTCTTGGTCGCTCCTTTTTTTTATGTAGGTAGGGGCGCCCACGGAAGGAAGCCACCGTGTCACCCAAAAAGGGTTTCCGGTGCCTCCTCCCAGGAACGCCGGGAAGGGGAAAAAGCCAAAAGGCACAAAAAAACCCTAAGCGACCTGCGTGACTCTCCTACGGAATGAGCTGGAATGTGCTGGGAGAATGCAGTCGGCTGAAGCAGATACTCCGTGGTAGTAAGGATGAGGCTCCGGAGGAAGGTAGACAGTAAGTAGTACGGAATCTCACAAGGAGAACCAAGTCCATAGGTGAAGCACAAATGAATAGGCAGTCCTTAAACAGGCCGGGATCTGGTACACGGGAGATCACAAAGGAAGGTATCCGAATCAGAAGAATCAGCAATCCAAGAAAACAGGCCTAGGTCTGGTACACAAGGAGGCAGGCAGGAGGAAGAGAAAGAGGAAGGGGAAAAATAAGGAGGAAGGACGGAAGCAGAGAAGGGACGGGAGAAGGAGGGTGGCGAGGAGAGAGGAAGGGAAAATAGTAGAAGGAAAAAAGGGGCAGCAGGCAAGACAAGGGGAAGAGGACAAGGACCCAATAGAGATCGGGTACTACAGCAGCGAGTGAGAGCGAGGGAAGAGCAGGCGAAAAGGCAGACAGCACTAACAGAGGAAACCGGAAGCGTTGCAACGCATACACAACCCGGAAGGAGCTGTATTTATACTCCGGGCCGCGTAAGCGCGCATACGCACGGGCGGAGCTGCAGGTGGGCGTGACAGGCTACCAGCGTGCACGGCAGAATAATGTCCGCGCCGCCAGCGGTTCCACAGGCGCCAAGTGCCACGCGGCATGACACAGGTACTATGACTATGAAGATGACTTAGGCTATTCTTCATAAAAGGGGCACGTCCCTGACCCATGTTCGAATGCTTGTTAGCCCTTTCTGGAGGCCCACCAACCTTCCTGGCCTCCCAGGTACCTGAAAGGGGCTTGCTGGTGTTCTTCGGTCGGTCCCGGGCTCTCCTCTGTGTCCTTTCCAGCCTCTCGGAGCCCCTCCTGCATTCTGGTGTGTGCAGCGACTCCACATCATTTCGTTCCTTGCGGGCTGAGCATCTTCTGTCGACTGCGCTTTCCAGCTGCTCCTTGTGTCTGGATGCCTGCTTCTCCACAGCTCCAGTCGATCTCTTCACAGTGGTCCGGGTAGGAGCCGCTCTGCCTGGAACGCAGCATCCCCAACAATGACTTCTCCTATTCTCCACTAGAGTCTTCTTTCCGTCTTGTGATTCATTCTCTCTCCTTCCTAGTTTCCCTCTACAGTTTTCAATGGCCTCTTCCCAATCAGGTCTTGAGCGAAACTAGATTGTTTATTGACGTTCTAGTAACTGTTCTCTATGCTTCTCTACTTCTTCTTCGTCCAAGTACTGACCTTGAAGTCTTCAAGGGAGTCAATTGCTCTCTCCCTCATCTCAGTACTTAAGGGATACATGTCCCTTGAGGAGTCTACACTCTTTGTCGTCCCAGTACTTCCTATATTGATGGTATAACAGAAACACATAGCAACACTAGGGAAAGAGTTGGTTGGTTAGGTGGGTTATGGGGATACTTTGTTCTCCCCAGGTCATCACTAATCCCATAGGAGGCTTCCCTCCCCATGAAATCCACCCGCTGAGTACCACCCCCAGGGGGACTATCAGCTAGCGGCCTCATGGGAATGGGCTCTTCCTAGGGGAGAAGTTGACGACATCCGGGGATTCATCACAAGTACCATTTACAACATGTTTAATGGACGTTTAAACTAAACATCACATACTCATCCGCATGGGCGTAATTATAGGGCGGGACGAGGGGTTTTGTCCCCCCCAACTTATGTGCCATGCCTTTTTGTCCCCCCAACTTTTGGCAGGACGGCGGGGGAGGTTCTGCATTGTGACACCGGGCGCCAGGTGAGCTGAATTACATTTTATTTTATTTTTCTGCATGTGCGAGCGGCAGGCCGGGCCAGTGTCTGCATTGTAGCCTTTATTTCCGGATAGTAACAGTGTTCGATATTTCATCAGCTGTTTGTCAGCCAATGAAATTCGTTATGTGTGCCTTTGAGGTGATGACGTCGGGCACGCTTATGCGCATGGGTGGCAGAACTTCTGGAGTGTTCTGGAGGCGAGCTCTGAGGCACCGTGTTTGGTCCCTGAGAGGCACGTGCAGTGCACAGTTTTCCCCACTGTGAATGACTGTTGGTGTGGGCCTTCTGTTCTGCCTGCCTACGTTGCGGCCTTGCGGGCACCCAAATGAAGGAAGATTCGATCATCAATGGTACATGACAGCAGGTAAGATGTCGCCGCCCCCCCCTGAGGTCCTTTCAAACTCTGGAACTCACTCCATAACACTTCTGGATTTTATCAGAGATAAAATCCAGAAGGTTATTTAGCATAGGAAGATGATAAATTATCGCTAGCACTTAGATAACTCAGCCATAGGCAGCGGCGCTCCAAATAAATGTACTGCACCATATACTGGGGACAACTTTGAAGCTTCTGTACTCTGTGTGCTGAGTGTAAACTAGGCAAAAAGCTTTGCACATGCACGCTTTGCTAGACTGCAGTGGGTGGCTCTGTGTGTTCATTATTTATGCAGTGCCCACCAAGGGCTACACTGCCCCTTTGCTCCCTCATGGAACAGTCAGTTACAAGCAATGGTAGTAACAGAAACGTCAAATGAATGTTACACTACAACTTTCAGTGGTCAAGAGAGCTTGCCTGTGGCATTGTAAGAGTGTTACATGTATTATTTGCTTTATCTACATAAGGGGCTGGAGTCACAGGCTGATAATGTTTTATGAAATCCTTCCGCACTTCTGCACACTCACATTTCAAATGAGCCATTGATGTACAAAGGTCATGTTGTGTCCCATTTCGGTAAAGCCCCCTCTGACTGACTTTGTGCATGTTACTGGTTTATGGTGTTCTTGAATACTCTTGCGCCTTAAGAGTGAGAGAGCAGCACTGTATGACAAATTGTTGGAGCGGTTTCCCCTTCTGTAGCTGCTGCTCCCCTTTCCTTTGGGAACTCACTCCCTTACACGCATTCGCCCAACACCTTGCTCGAGAAAACGTGTTGCATGTTTTGTGGTTAATGGGGAAACCAAATGTAAAATAACCTACTGTGCTACTGTTTTAACAAACTAACCTTGAGTACAAACCATTGCAAAGAATGTAATGTGATTGTAATGTAATGCAAAGTGTCCTTCTATAGTGGTGGGTCCGCCAAGAGAGGTGAGGTGAAGATATTGAAAAGGGATAATGGGGCAAGATGTGAAACCTGAAGTGTGGATAAGCGCAAACTTCAAGTAATGTGTGCTATCATGTTGCTAGGCCAATTTTAAGGGATGCACTTGGGTTATGTGAAAACAGCAGGGAACATAATGTAGGTATCTACTTCTTTTATTTTTTTATTTTTTTTTACAAATTGGCTCTTGTCTTCCCTGAGTGGTAGCATGGGTTCGGGGTTGCACTGCAAGAAGACTATGGGCCTCATTACAACTCAGGCGGTAAGGGGTTTACGGCGCCGTAAACAGCGCCGACCCTTACCGCCTGAGTACGAGGTCCCTTAGCGCCATGGCTGATTTAACACCTGCTTTTAGCAGGTGTTAAAATCCATGGTGCTAAGGGACCATGGAGTTAATTACGCCACCGTAATTAACGCCTTCCCCACTCCCATTATGGGGAATGGGAATGGGGAAGGGTAAATGGGGATTGGGGACTTACCGCCCCGCCAAACTTGGAATGGGGCGGTAAGTCCGCCAACCACCATGGCGTAAACATAGTTTACGCCATGGTGGTAAAGTCACGGCCCAGGCGGTAACTTACCGCCTGGGTCGTAATGAGGCCCTATGTGAGTTAAACTAGTGAGAAACGTTAAGAGTCTAGGAGGGGTTGGTTTGTGAAGGGGCGTGTGTTCACCTGTAAGCGAGTGGCTAGTCCATGTGTGCTTGCTTGCTGATTTGGCTGTTTCATTTATTTCCAATTGAATTATACAGTTTCTTTTACTTGTTAAACACTTTGGCATTTACTGCTCTATACAAAAAATAAAATGCAAATAATCAGGGATGCACTCTATTTGTGTCAATTGTCGCTACATCTAAAAAAATCAAATAAAAGATGTTACAAGTAATTAATGAAATCCGAATAAGCCACCTAATGCGTTGTTTTTAAATCTTTCAGGCATCCATTTTATATTATGTCTATATGCTTGTTTGAGTCAGTGCCCTGGTGGCAATAATCAAACACCAGCTCCCTTCAGCCTGCTTGCAGGCCCTCTCTAGGTAGAGGGGGAGCAGGCTTTTTTTACTGTTGTCCATGCAGTGAGTTCTTAAGACCAACTGTGGTGTTATAAGTTTCAGAAGACTGGTGTGTCTTTATAATTGAATTTTAAAGATACCCTTCAGTCTTATGAAAGTTATAACCAAGCGCGCCGGCAGTTGACTCTTGTTGTGTACTAGTTTAGTCTTATCCCTCAGAGCCAACGTCCGCCCAAACCACCCTGCCCCTTTCTTTCAGTTTTCATGATGTCTGCCCCAACATTTTCAGCAAAGTTACTCCTCTGCTCATCCGTGCCCCAGATAAGGTTTTGAGGTGGAAGTAATGTACACACTGTTTTTATAATTAGAGTGTATATCAAATTGTAAGAGTACAAATAATTTGCCTAAGCAAGAATTTAAACAGTATGTGAAAACAACCAGAACATTAATACACTTAGAAATGAATAGAACGCAACTAAAACAGTTGTGTAGAAAAGATGTCTACCTTCAATTCAAACCAGTAATTACATTTGTGAAAACCATTCTCTCACACATTAATATGTATGAACACACCACATATATACATCTTGATGCATCATGCACTGGTAAGATATCAGGTTGAACGCTTGCTGCGATGTCTGAGAGATCCGCAGATCGCAGGTTCGAATCCCGGCAAGGCCAACTTGGTCTTTCATCCTTTTGAGGTCGATAGATGAGTATCAATTTTGGTTGGGTGATAATTGTATGTAAATATGTTCTAGGTACAGCACTTTGGCAAAAGACCTATATAAATAACACATCATTGATGATAAATGCACACAACACAGAACTCTGAAAAATACTTTGGTGCAATGTAAGCAAGCATTAACTTAAAGGCATAACCTGTTTGTTAAAAGAATACTTCCCAATTGTATTAAGTTTTCCATCGTATTACTGGCATGATCCTAGAATCCTAGGAAAATAAATAGGCATGCATTATGAAATGCATAATTTCCATGAGTATCTACAGACCCAAAACAAAGCAGAACCTGAACAGAAAGAAACCATTCCTCGTCTCACTGTGTCCCGTGTGAGGGGCCAGTCATGCAAGGCGGACAACTGCTTTTAGTTTTCTCAAAGTAAGACATTGGGCCTCATTACGCGGTAGGCGGTAGCTATAGCGCAATTAGCGCCATGGCTACCCCCTTACCGCATTCTGGGTCCGGGTTCCCGAAATAGGGACTTACCGGGTCATTCCAACCTTGGAGGACCCGGTAAGTCCCCATTCAGGGAACCATTCCCCATTCCCATTCGAGCCCCCATAGGGCTCAATGGGAATGGGGATGGAGCATTATTAGCTCTGAAGTCCCTTAACGGGTCCCTTCCATAACGCCTGGTAAAACCAGGCGTTAAGGAAGGGACCCGCTAAGGGAACTCGGAATAGGGTGGTAAGGAATTACCGGCACTGGTGCCCTTACCGGTGCCGGTAATCCCTTACCGCCTACCGCGTAATGAGACCCATTTTATTAAAGTAAATGTTTTCAAATAAAGTCTTGCTTGCCCTGCTCTACCGAGGAATTCAATTCCCTACCTAGTCTAAAGGCTAAATGAACAATCTCTAGCATGGGTAAACCGGCCCTCACTCTAAACAACAAACATTCAACGAAAATGATAAATCAACACAAGATAATAAACAATATTGAACCCTATTTGGATGACCTTCACCTTTCCTGGGCAAGATCCTTTCCTCAGGTTTTAAAGTCAGCTTCAAAATGTTCAATGAAAATGAAAAGTCTTGAACCCGTTCTTATCAGTTCCAAGTCAAAACAAAAGTTCATCAAACAAGAATCCATTGGTAACAATTCTCTGGTTTTGGTTCAAAAGACCCCCGTCCAATTCCAGCAAGAAAAATAGCACCCATAGTAATCCTGGTTATCTTCTCTTCAGGATTATTTGCCACAGTTCAATAAAATAGCTATAGGATTTCTACATCCACAACTTTACAATTGATTAGGACTTCAGCAGTACATTTGCAGGGTAATTCATTGTCATGATTCCTGCCCCTCATATCCCCAGCCCTCCAAGATGTCAGGCTGGAGCCAGGCCACGATCACCCGCATGGCCCTCAAGGGCCTCTCCATCCCTCCAAAGACCCACTTGGAGTCACACAGGGCGCTTGTGGCACCAGACTCACTCACTCCCATAGGATAACATTGGGGATTGGACTTGTAGTGCATTGATGGGGACAAGATGGATGCCCCCACATATTTCGGTTCCCAGAACTGCATGTGCAGTCTAGTCTTTTGGGTGTGGTTCAGTCCAGAGACACCTGGGATACCCAGAGACTATTTAAGCCATGCCCAGGCTGAGAAACATGCTTTGTGTTTTCTGCACCTGCAGCGTGACACTCACCGTGTTCGGATCGGTCTCCAGCAGGACTGCATCTTTCTTCTGCGCTCAGCTCCTGCAAGAACAAGAACACCGTTAGGAACAGCCTTACCTTGCGGCGCTTCTGCCCATCACTCATCGCTCCTTCTGTTCTGCGGGCATCTTCGGTGGTGTCATTCCCATCCCGGCACGCTGCTTCCTAAGGAAAAGGGAAAAGAACAGAAAAAAGGCATTAGTAAGCATTCTGCAAATCTTCACTTATTTTTAAATACTGTACGAGCTTCAAACGCTTACCTGAATCCCAGCCGCTCTGGGGGAACTCTGTCTCTGGAACTTCTCCTCCATCTGCAAGAGGGAAAAGACACTCCAGGTTAGCGTGGAAACATCTAGAGGCGCCACATACCGCGCTTATTCACCGCATTTGTTCTTCATAACCGGCATCCACGCTGAAAACGTTGCAGCACCTAAAAGACACAGGAAAATAACTCAGTTCAATACAAATACAAAAGGGGTGCATCGCGCTCTCACTCACCTTCAGCGCTACTCATCTCAGCAGCACGCCGCCATCCCCGGACGCCAGCCATCATCTAAGGAAGAAAAGGAACAAAGTTAGAGAACTGTTCAAAAGACTCATTATACTTACCTGTCGGACTCTTGCCAGTGAAGTAACCAGGCAGCAACGAGCCTGCAACAATCAACACGCCCCTGCACTGAAAGCAGGATAGAGAGCACACTATTCAAGAAAACAAGGTGAGCTGTGGATCAAAGGGAAGGGGTGGACCCCGGGGAAGAAGGGGTTCAAGCACACAGAGACAATAGGGAGTTAAACTCTACCAATCATGTGTTTCAGGCCCAGTCTCCAGTCGAATAGCCTCCAGGGAAGGGTTTGAGGTCGTAAGAGGTCAGAACAGGCTGAATGACGTCCCCGTGGATACCAGGTGAGCGTTACATTCATAGATTTTAGCGCAGAGGCAGCGCACGCGAGCAGCGCAGAGAGCTAGCGTGCTCCAGCCGTGAGCACTAAACAGCATTCTGGCGCACCGCGTATTCATGGAATATCAAAGCCATTTTGAGCACTGGCGCAGAGAACATCCTGCAGCGCCAGTTACGCCCCCAAGAACTCCCCTTGTGCAAGGATACGGCATTGAAATCTCGAATGGAGCACAATCGGCCGTGCTAACCCTGCACCAGTTCACACGGCCGGGACAGTGCATTTGAGGGGTGCGCGGGAAGTTTCACACGCAATAGGCGTTGTGCGAGCGGGCTACGTGTATTCCGAGGGGTGCGCGGGGAGAATCACACGCGATAGGCCTTGTGCGAGTGGGGTACGTGTATTTCAGGGGTGCGCATGAAGTATCACACGCGATAGACCTTGTGTGAGCGTGGTACATGTATTCTAAGGGGTGCGCGGGGAGAATCACACGCAATAGGCCTTGTGCGAGCGGGGTACGTGTATTCCGAGGGGTGCGCAGGGAGAATCACACGCGATAGGCCTTGTGCGAGCGGGGTACGTGTATTTCGGGGGTGTGTGTGAAGTATCACATGCGTTAGGCCTTGTGCTAGCGGGTACGTGTATTTCGGGGGTGCGCGTGAAGTATCACACGCGATAGGGCTTGGGCTAGCGGGGTACGTGTATTCCGAGGGGTGCGTGGGGAGAATCACATGCGATAGGCTTTGGGGAGCGGGGTATGTGTATTCCGAGGGGTGCACGGGGAGAATCACACATGATAGGACCTGTGCGAGCGGGGTACGTGTATTTCGGGGGTGCACGTGAAGTATCACACGCAGAATGGCTTGGGCTAGCGGGGTACGTGTATTCCGAGGGGTGCGTGGGGAGACTCACACGCGATAGGCCTTGTGCGAGCGGGGTACGTGTATTCTGAGGGGTGCGCAGGGAGAATCACACGTGATAGGCCTTGTGCAAGCGGGGTACGTGTATTCCGAGGGGTGCGCAGGGAGAATCACATGCGATAGGCCTGGTGCGAGCAGGGTACGTGTATTTTGGGGGTGCGCGTGAAGTATCACACGCAATAGGCCTTGTGCTAGCGGGGTACGTGTATTTCGGGGGTGCGCGTGGTGAAGTATCACACGCGATAGGGCTTGGGCTAGCGGGGTATGTGTATTCCGAGGGGTGCGTGGGGAGAATCACACGCAATAGGCCTTGGGGCGCGGGGCACGTGTATTCTGAGGGGTGCACGAGGTGAATCACACGCGATAGGCCTTGTGCGAGCGGGGTACGTGTATTTCGGGGTGCACGTGAAGTATCACACACGATAGGCCTTTTGCGAGCGGGGCACGTGTATTCTGAGGGGTGCGCAGGGAGAATCACACACGATAGGCCTTGTGCGAGGGGGGTATGTGTATTTCGGGGGTGCGCAGGGAGAATCACACGCGATAGGCCTTGGGGAACGGGGTACGTGTATTCCGAGGGGTGCACGGGGAGAATCACACGCTATAGGCCTTGTGCGAGTGGGGTATGTGTATTTCGGGGGGTGTGCGGGGAGTTTTACACACGTTTTCGCTGCCACGGGAGGGGTACGTGTATTCCTGGTGTGCCCCAATGCGAATTGGCAGTGTGTGTCCTCCCAGGTGTGCCCTCTCCCCCCTCCCCAGGCCCTGCAGGCAGCCCACAACACAGGGGACTATCCTGCACCCCTGGCCATGCCCCGCAGGCAGCCCATCCACCCTGGCCATGCCCCCCAGCCAGCCCACATGTCACCATGCACAAGTGAGCACTGACACATGTCCCCCTGCACCCCCACCCACACAGCAGTGACAGGCACCTGCCAGCAGGCCCCGACTCATGTCCCCCCAACCACTCACCCACCCAGCAGTGACGGGCACCTGCCAGCAGGCCCGACTCATGTCCCGCCACCCACTCACCCACCCAGCAGTGACGGGCACCTGCCAGCAGGCCCTGACTCATGTCCCTTCACCCACTCACCCACCCTGCAGTGACAGGCACCTGCCAGCAGGCCCCGACTCATGTCCCCCCACCCACTCACCCACCCAGCAGTGACGGGCACCTGCCAGCAGGCCCCGACTCATGTCCCCCCATCCACTCACCCACCCAGCAGTGACGGGCACCTGCCAGCAGGCCCTGACTCATGTCCCCCCACCCACTCACCCACCCAGCAGTGACAGGCACCTGCCAGCAGGCCCTGACTCATGTCCCCCCACCCACTCACCCACCCACCCTCCCAGCAGTGACAGGCACCTGCCAGCAGGTCCTGACTCATGTCCCGCCCCAACATCTCATGACGATCCACAATCATGGGCCTTATGGCCACCCAAATTACACCCCAAGCCACTCCAGTCCAAACACACAACCAGGTATTACATCCACCCCACAATGAAATCCCCATCACATGATACATCCCAAATGGCAAGTATGCACATCAACATATTTCCGTCACACCCACACAATGGGTGCATGTGATTGAGAAAACACACATTGTGACATGCATGAAACCAAAGAGAGAATACCACACATTGAAGTAGGAAATAAAAATATATTAAACACAAAAGCAGGGGAATGAAATGAAACACACAAGAATGCAAGTAATGATTAAAAAGCTGCATGTCCAAAATATAAAATAAAAATGTAGGAAAGCAGAATCCAAATCAATCCAAAAGCACGTGTCCAAAGTGTCAGTCCGGCAAAACAAATCCAAAGTGAAAAAAGAAGATAAAACCATTGCTCCATGGAAAAATCAAAAATTAGAAGTGAAGTCCAATGAAGAACTATTTACAAAGTATAAATCCAGGGTCCATGGGCCCAACCATTGAAATGAAACCTACAAAAAACACTACCTAATGAAGAACTATATAAAAAAAGGTGGGGCATTGTCCAAGCGCCCCAACAGAAATAAAAACAGAAAGGAAACCTAACACTAACTAACTATATACAATGGCGGCAGGCAAGTCCTACGGCTCACTCTGTGATGTCCCGGGCCAGGGCATCATCGAACTCCATGTCGATGTCCCGGAGGCGGGCCTCTGCCCTGGCCCGAGGTCTCGCAGGAATGCAGTCATGGCCTGTTCCAACTCCCTGCGAGTTGCCTCGAGGCACTCAGCCCGCCTCAACGCCCTGCGCATGGAGAACTCCGCCCTGACCATGGTGAGCCATGCTTCTTCCACCCGCCGCCGCTGGCCCAACCGCTGCCACACAGAAAAGACACTCCCATTCCAGGGTCCTCCTGCCCTCAGGCCGATGCCTGCCCCTCTGATGTTGATGGCCCCGAGCCATCATCGCTCCCACCTTGAGCCTGCTGCTGCTGTCCATGTGCCCTGTCCGATGATGCCGGCACATCCTCCATCTGCGAGTCTCCAGTTGGTGGGGTGTCCACCCCTGCTGCACCTCCGACTCCCGACAGTGGCAGGGATGTGATCTCCATCAAGCTGGCTGTGTTGGTCGGGCCAGGTCCACAGGGGGCCCTGGTGGAATCTGGGCCGGAAGACGGCAGGGAGAACAACTGGCGCATAGTCTCCACAGAGGAGGAGAGGGCCGCCAGAGTGCTCGACACATGTAGGAACCCTCCGACCAGGGCCGATCTCAACTGTGCCATGTTGCCACGCAGCTCTTCGTGATGGCGTGCGTGGTCCCCCCAGGAAGCACGCACGTCATCACGAATGACATGCGTGTGCAACGCGACACCAATCAGGATGGACCCCATACGGTCGTGGGTCTCCTCGTCCGCATGTAGTGGAGTGCCAGATGACGTGGGCCTCCCCCCTACCTGCGGACGGGCCTGGGACGGGTCATCCCTGCTGGAGCATGGTGGTGCAGTCACAGGGACAGTGACATGCACAGGCCCCTCCGCGGCGACCTGTGCTGCCTGCTGCCCCTGGCCTGCACCACTTGCACCAGTGGTACTACCCCCACCAGGCCCCATGTGCGGCTCAGTAGCAGCCTCCTCCTCCTCTGTGGGGACCACCAACCTGGATGGCTCTGCACCGTCTTCCGCCATTGCAAGCCCCTGTGGGGGCTCACCCGGCCCTTCCGCTACAGCCGTAGTGGCAGACGCGGCACCAGTGCCCTCGCTCCCGGATGATGGCAATTCCTGGGAGGGTGGCTGGGCCTTGCGTCACTGCCCAGTGGAGGCATCCCCGCTGCTTTGCTCCACAGTGCCGTCTCCGCCCTCTTCTTCACTCGACGCTGCGTAGAGGGAGACATAGAACACAAGCATCAGGGTACTGTACAATAGTCCCCTAGACAAGAAGCAATAAGACATGAGTGGCACTGTCAAACGTCACTTCCATCCTGTCCCTCCACAACACATGGTCAATGCAGGCAACATACATGCAGAAACAGGCACGGCGCATGCAATCAACATCAGTATCCATGTACAAGGGCCTCTATTGACATAAATGTTGGCTTCAAACTCACATGCATCATGGCTCATACTGATCCCATGCACACACATCACCGGATGGTCATGCATCAGGGCTCGTACACCACAGACACAGTGGATACAAGGATGACTAGACTGCATAAGTGAATCAACACATTGTCACTGACATGTGTCATGCATCCATTGCGTTTCAAAGTCACACACACGCTACTCAGACACACAGACATGTACACCATACATGTACATGAGAGCAGCACCCATCTCTCACACACCATCCATGTCCAAGAACAGAGACAGGCATGCATTCATGTTTGCATTCTGCATGCTGCTCCCCATGTTGCATTGGAACACATGCACCATCCATGTGGTTCACGCATGACTGGTCTCACATGCATTACCATGATGTCCCTGCACACACACATCCATACATGGCCTATGCCACACATACAGGAAAGTAGCTGACTACCAGCACACTGCAACATGCCCTGTTTCACACAGCAATGCATGGCCACTTACCGCTCAACTCCAGACGGGTCTGCCTCTCAAGGATCTGGTCTTATGCGCTCCAGGACCCTCATCTGGATGTTGCTCTGGCTGACCCCGCACCCCTCTGCATCCTCTGCCTTCAAGAGGCGCCGGGCCTTGCTGAGGGTCCTGGACCTGAAGTCCTCCCAGCGCTTCCGGACGTGCTTGATGTCGCGGGTTGCCACCCCTTCCTCGTTGATGGCAACCACTACGTCCTCCCAGATCCTCTCCCGTCCTTGGCGCGCGATGGTGTGAAGAGGGCATTATAATGCCCCAGAACTTGCTCCACCAGGATACCAGCTTCCTTATCGGTGAAGATGGTAGCCCTCTGCCTCTCTTCCTGGGGGTCGCCAGTGGTCTTGGATGGTGTTTACCCCGACATGGCAACCCCCGAGGCAGGTGTGGGTGGGCAACTGGTTCCTGGGGCTGGGCTGCGGAGCGATGATATCCCAGTCGGGAGTCTTGTGTTCCAGCAGGGGTGGACACAGCAAGTGGACCCCTGCAGATGGCTGACGAGCAGGCCCCAAATAGCAGGGCACGTGGGCAGCAGGCAGGCAGGCAGCAGCAGATGGCAGGTGGGAGCGTGCTCGGGGCTCTGGGGGGCAGATAAATGGATTTTTGGGCAGGAGCGTGGTCTTCCGTGTGTTGTCGCGTGGCCAGCTTGATACGGAGTGATTTGGCACGTGAAAATTCTGCAGGTCAGCGTGTAATTCAAGGAAAGGCCCTTAGCACGTAAGCGCGTCTGTGACGTGACGCGCAAGGGCGTTTCCCTCAACATGGGTGCATGTTGATTGGATACGTGCAAATACTGCACGTCTGGGTGTCACTGCGTGCAATTGGAGGAAAGGTCCTTAGCGCGTACACGCGTAAGTGACGTTGCATGTGTGGGTTGGCTCAAAAGGTACGCGTAGGACACCATTTTTTTATACGTGCTTTTTGTGGGGAGCAAGCGGGTGATTCTTGTACTTCTTGTCGGTTCACATGCGATTACTTCACAACGGTTCCAGTTCATACTGCCTGTTTACTCAGAGAGCGTTCAATTTGTCTTTTGGCGGGGTGTTGCCAACGCGCACACTCGGGTCTTTTTCACGTTCTTTTTCCAGGCAGACGGTGAGTCGCGCACGTATATTCCAACTGTGGGTGTCCCTGTGTGTCACGTACCCCTTCAGAGTTCATTGTAGGCTACGTGTATCACGCGTCCGCTTATTTTTGTGTTTCTGGGTGCCACAGCATACTGCGGGGTCATTTATCCACGCACGTGGTCTACCAGGGGTTGCATGCACATTAAATATTGTTTTTGGGGTGCCTGTGCGTTGCGTGACCCGTCATCTTCCCCCAGGGGTCACAGACAGGCTGCTAGAGCACTAGGGTACAAATTCCATCTAGTACCCTACCCCTTTCACCCCAATTGCCCAGGACAATTGTTTACTGCAACTCCTATACGCACAACAACATCAGTGCCATGGTTGGGAGGCAACCAAGCAGTAAGGGAGGCAAAGGTGGCCGAGGTCAAAGAGGTGGGCAGGGTAGGGGACGTGGCCAGGATGTGCATGGTGGCCCAAGAGGCCAGTGTGCGGAGGGCCAATCAGGGACACCTATGCCGCCCCCCCCCCAATGGTTCGGGGAAATGTAGCTGACACCATCCCAGCTCAGCCCTTGTTAAACCGGCCCATATTGTCAACAGAACCGGCACAGGATGACTCCCAGGCTGACTTCCTTGTCACCAAGTCTAAGCCACATGTGGCGGTGAAAGTTGCTGTCACCAGGCCACGTGGATCTGGGGCAGCAATGTCATCTGCTGCCCCAAGTAGCCAGGGTGAGGAAGCTGCAGGGGCAGCTACAGCTCAATCCACCCCAGCTAGCTTCCAGTCTCCCAGCCGGAACAGTGTCAGTCCAAGTCCATCACACCGAGGTTGGTCCTGCCAACATCACCCTGCAGCCAATGCCTGCTGTGAGACCTTTGGTCATCGTGCCTTTGGAAAGTTCCAGTGCCCAGTCTACCTGCACTTCTGCCCCTACCAACCGGAGCGGCGTAAGCCACTCAGGGTCCGCACCACCTTCCAAGAAGAAGAAGGGTGCTCTTGCAGTACAGGCTGGGACCCCAGACACGGCTACACACTCCGGCACGTCAAGGAAACCTAGTTTCAATGACGCCGAACTAGATGCACTTGTGGGCTATGTATCGGCCCATAGCCGCGAAATGGTGGTGACTACAGGGTGCAAGACTACGACTGCTCAAAGTAGGGCCCACTGGCAGACCATCGATGACCGCATTAGTTCCCTTGGATTTGTGAAGCACACAGCTGATGATTGCTCTAAGCGCTGGAATGACCTGAAACACAGAGCAAAGAACAAGCTGGCTTCAAATCATGCCTCTACTCTGGTGACTGGTGGTGGGTCCCCACCAGTGGAGGAAGAACTCACTGAACATGAGTCTGTCACTGGAGGCTTCATCACAGAGGATCAGATCCAAGGCGTGGGAATGTGTGTGCAATCCATGTGTATGTTGCTTGGGTGATGTGTTCTGATTGAGTGCCAGGTGAGGCTGTCTAGTCATGACTGCTATGGGTCACCCATGTGGTCCCTCAAACACATTCCCCGGCCTTGTGTTTCCCTTTCACAGTAGCCTTTCTGAACATAGTTCACTTTTTGCACATGATTAATCCACTTGGCCTTCAGCTGTCCTCTTGCCATTGTTCATACTCTTTTCCTCTTCATTCAGCCTGACTGATTAAATGATTAGCATATTTACCAGACATTTTTGTGGCCTACTGTCCCAACTGTGACATACTTCTGTCATAGATTACACCACACAATGTCCCACATTTCTGGACTTATTTGGGGAATCATTTCTACAATCAGGCTGATTGAGTAATATGCACCTACACATGGCCTGCATACTATCATTTTGGGGCCCTGTTTGAATGTTGAACATGAGAATTATATCCTCTCATGTCGAGGTGCCCAACCATTGATGTATCCATGTGCCTGCCAATACTGCATCAGTGAACACTGGCTTTGTTGCAGCGTGTGGCACATGCGTGTTTTCTCACTCTTATTTACATGTTTTATTTCATGATGTCCATCTCATATGGATGGGTGACAGTACTGATTTGCTACCATCTGGGTGTCCTTGTCAAATCAGCCATGGCTATGGTACGTGCCGTCTGTGTGCTGGCATGTGTTATGTATGTGGATTGTCCATACCACTCACAGGCTAATGTTTGAAGCCAGGGCAATCCAGCATGCAGCACATGTGTTGGTTTTCCATCTTGCAGTCATCAGTGTGTGCTTTTTGACTCCCCTTCAAAATCATTGACAGTACATGCATGCCAGAGTTATTGTCATGTGGGACATGTGTCATTTATGTACTGGATCTCTGCCTCGTCAGGCCTATGTGTGTGTGCTATGGTGCTCATGCCTGTTTCCATTTGTTATCTTTCATGTTTTTGCAGATGATGAGGCACTTGATGCTGTTGAGGAGGAGGAGATGGTGCAGACCCAGGAGGACTCACAGCCACAACCGGGCACCAGTGGAGGACGTGGGGTGGTGGTGGGTGAAAACCCATTTCTCCTACAGACCATGCTGTTCACGGGTGTCTCTGGGTACACCTCCGGAGACCTCTATGAATCAGGTGCTGAATCGGACATTGAGACATATGTGCCGTCGCAGGTGAGTGTTTCTGGCAGGGATGCTGTTCTGTCCAACCCACCTGCACCGGGGGTAGACCCCTCTATGGGGATTTCAGTGTTGGAAAGTCTGCCTGTGGCGGTTACGGATGCAGGGTCACACTCCACAATATTTGCTCCTGTTCCTGGGCCAGCAGATCAAAGGAGGAATGCAGTCCTGCAGCCTCAGGCAGTGCCAGCACAGCAAGGTGCACATCGCCTTGCCCCAAACAGGTGTGGTGCCCGCCAACGCGGTGGCCATGCGCCACCAGACAATACTGTGTAGGAAAACTCCATCTACACTATAGCAGCACAACATGGGGCATCGGGTGAAATGATGGCTCAGGTAATGGATAGGGTGGCCACTTCCATTCTCCCCCCTGAAAGGCAGATGAAGCTCCAGCAGCAGGCAACAGACTCCATTTGCCACTCACACAGGGAGGACATGTTGGCATCCGACAGGGACCGACGGGCTGGAATTGAGACTCTGCGCACAGCCATATCTGTAGAGTCACAGGCGCACGGGGAAGCTCTGGGTGAACTTGAGGTGTCCTGGAGTACAAGGGAAAACAGCAGCTGGAGCAGCTGACACGCACACTCTCAGCAGAGCTCCAAGCAACCCATCAGGAGATCCGGGCATCATGCGAGGCCATGCAGGCAGAAATGCGTGCTACCCGTGAGGTGCTGCATGGGGATCTCCGTACCATCATCCTGCAGAACCAAACCTTTCACACCTGCATGCTTGCTGCCATGGAGGAGCATGCCAGGGCTTTGTGTGGGCTGCCTCCCATATCACAGCCACCTTCTGATGTACCACCAGAGGGTGGTGACAGCGACGGCAGTTCTCCCACTGTAGCGTAGCCGTGCAGGCCATGAGCCCATGGAGGCATTTTTGTTTTTTCTCAACATCCACGCATGTAGGTGTTGGGGTGCACCCTGTACCTCGTCCCTCCTGGGTGGCCTCCCTCCACCCCCTGGTCCACACATGGCCATTTTTGATATGTATATTTTTTTTTACAGTGTGGTGCTTGTGTGGCTCCCGTATGCATCCACTGTGTATTCCAGCTGGGCACATGCAGGCTTGTCCTGTCTTTGGGTTAGATTCTTGGGTTCCTGACACACACACCCTTCCTGCTTCCCCTTTCCATGGGCTTTCAAAGGGTGTGACCAAGTGACAGTAACTTACACAGTGACATTGGGCTCCCATAAGTTGTGTGGACAGTCTGTGGTCAAAACTGTGTTTACATCCCTAGTGGGTATTGTTGTGGAAATCTCCACTGCATGGTGGATTTATGTATGGTTCTACATCCCTGACTTTTTCCTTATATGCATGTACCTTCTTCATGTCTTCACAAGGCCATCTACTTTGCAGATGCAGTTCATGTTGTATGTAGTTCACTGATACATTTGCCTTCCAGCAACAATCTGCAGTTGGAAGGGGTCGATGTGCTGCCTTAGTCAGGTTGTGACACTTGCACTACTTTTATTTTTTCATGTAATATATTGCCACTATTTGACCATGTACTGATGTTTTCTCTTGCTGCTAAGTATTTGTTCATGTGTGTTGTTTTTGTATTCATTATTGAGAGCAAATTTTCTGTGGCCTGTTTCTGTTTAGTCATGTGCTGTGCATTCATTTGGTTGCTTTCACATTGCATGCCATGCCATGGTGTGTTGGGGAGGTGTTGGGTGACATGGCACTATTTTGATGTGGTATTTTGCAAGGGGTAGTACTTCATGCTGCATGAATTTGTGCCTTTTTGTGACACATCATTGGTGTCTTTTAGTAGCTAGGGATGCACACAATGTAGCAATTCCAGGTGAACAATCTCAGGCTGGTATGGTTGTGACATTTGACTGTCCCTTTGGTCATCATCATTGATTGCGAGCTGGTATGTGCCAGGCCAGTGTGCACTCCGCAGGGGTGGTATTTTAGGTGAAATAATTTGCCACAAGCTGGGTCCGGGCTACCTCACCACGTGCCCTTTCACCTCCCATGCGCAGCGGGCGTGCATGTGGTTGGGGATGTGGGGGCGCCACCATGTCCACCGGCACACCCCGCTGGGTTGCAACGTTGTGCAGGGCACATGCTGCCACTATGATCCTGCACACCTCTGGGGGCGCATATAGCAGCTGCCCACCAGAGCGGTCAAGGGAGCGAAAGCATGACTTGAGCACTCCGAATGTGTGCTCCACTATGCCCCGGGTTGCAATATGGGCTGTGTTGTATCTTACCTCGGGTGGTGTGGTGGGGTTCCGAATTGGCGTCATCTTGTAGGTGCTGAGATGGTAGGCATTGTCCCCTGGGGAGGTGATAATGGTTGTCATTAGTGGGGTTTTCCCATTTCTCAGTTTGTGACATGCATGCATGTGCAGAGGCATTTATCCTCACCAATTAGCCATGTGTCGCCATGCCGGCCAGCTTCCAGGTCCCGGTTTAGGGGTGACATTCTGAATATGAAACTATCATGACTGGACCCTGGATAGTTGGCATATACTGAGGTGATGATTCCCTTGGCATCACATACAACCTGCATGTTGATGGAATGCCAGTGCTTGCGGTTCCAATAGATATGCTCAGTGGCCCTGGGTGGACGTAGAGCCACATGGGTGCAATCAATGGCACCTAGGACTTTGGTGAAGTGTGCCACCCCGTAAAATTGCTGCACAACAGGCATGTATATGTGCCTGCAGACTGAGGGGCGTGCAGTCATGATGGCCAACACCTGGTGTAGGCAGCATGACTGTGTGGGCTGTGACACACCCCCCACTATGGCACTTGTCCGTTGAAATGAACCAGTAGCCAAGAAATGCAGTACATTGAGCACCTTTTCCAAGGGGCTCAGTGCTTGGGAGCACCGGGTGAGTGATGTGAGGTCATCCTCCCACTCCCTCACCAGGTCTAGGATTATGTGTGGTGGAAATCTGTACCTCCCATACACCTGGTCATCAGGCATCCCAAAAAGGCTGGTCCTGGGTAAAAAAATGCGGGGCCTGGCTATCCTAGTTCTCCTGCGGTGTCCCACGACCACTGCTGCGAGGAACGGTATATTCATCGTAGCGGCTGAGCTTGTTTGTTGTTTGCGCGCACTTTTATGCTGCGCGGGGCCGCTTACGCCTGCTTCCTGCTGGCATACATGTTTCCGGATTAGCGCGTCTTTTTTGGCGCACGCCTTTCCCCCGATTCCATGAATACGTGTTGTTAGCGCGCGTGTGGGCGTTGCGAGCATTTACCTCCTTGACTTCCCCCGTAACGCCCACATTTTCACGCGTTGTTCCCCATTCCGTGTGTTACACCCGTGTTCCGCCCACTTTTCTTGTGTGCGCTACGCTATGTGCGCTTTCCCTGTGCGCGTAGCATACGCCATTTAGTGACGTGTGCGCCCGCGTGCGCCACCCACGGATTTGGCACACGTCCCAGCTTTTACTAGCGCAGCGCATTCCATGAATCGATCAACGGCTGCGTGCGCGGCTTTGGCACGCATGCGCTGCGATTTTCACGCTTGCGCTCCCCTTTTCGGCGCACATTTATTCCATGAATTACCCCGTTGGTATATTTGTCAGGATGCTTCTTTTTGGGTTGCTTCTTCCCTTTTAACAACCACCCTTCTACTGTTGTTACTGTGAGAACAGTGCCCTTTGTACCACAGTATGCCACTACTTCAAACTACTCCAATGTGACATCCGCGGACAACTTTGTATACCACTACAGTTCCAGTACTCCTACCACTGCTTTGTGATTCTGAATTATTAGGCAAAGTTTGACCTCTTCAGGTAGGCAAGGCACTCTTCCGTGCAATTACTTTCTACAAGGTGGCAGCCTCTTTGCCTCTTCCATCTGTCTGACTGCCACAGGAATATAATTACAACTGTTCAGTACTTTAGAATCAGTAGGCATGTATTAACAAAACACGTTGACCTCTTCAGGTAGGCAAGGCACTCTTCCTTTTCAATGAATTCCTAAAAAGGGGCAGCCTCTTTGCCTCTTTAATCTGTCTAACTGCCATAGAATAACCTGCCTCTGCCCACAAGAGTGACTTCCGTTCAGCTTCAGCAGTCTTCAGCATTACAGGTTAACTTCTGAATATTCTTTGCAAACACCCATCTCCCCTTCCCCAGTTTTACTCACACCTGTTCCGCCCAAGTGTTAACCTGAATTCATTCAGGGTTTCTGTGTGGCCAGCGGCTGTGTGTATGCCTCATGTTTATTTTTGGCGGGCAAACCTCTCGCTGCTTGTGGGCTCGGTAGCGTGAGGGACGCGCCAGTGGAGATGGTATGCTCCACCTGCAGGGGGTGCAGGGGTTGTCTGTGAGGTGAATCCACCTCAGCGCAGACTGGAGCTCCCCTGCAGAGGTATGTAGTGGAGGATCCCCCGGGGAAATAAAACCAGCAAAGGGAGGGCACGAAGAGAGAGTCTCCTGGGAATCCGGCAGGGCCAGCCAGACACTCTGTGGTGGAGGGACATCCCTTGAGGCCCTCCAGTCTCCAGGCCGGCATTTCCCTCTCCTCTACGTAGGGTTGAGAGGGTGTGCTGGGTAAAGAACTGAGGGAGATAAGAAGGCTGGTGCTGCCCCAGTACTGGCGCCACAGTGAGGGACAGAGCCCAGCGTTGCTTCTCCGTTTTCCGTGCTGGCGCCTCTTTTGAGGGCTAGAGCCTAGCGGCTTCTTTCCCCTGCCGGGTCACGGCAGCAAGGTAGGAAGGTAAAGTGTGAGGATCGGGATATCTTACAGCGTATTTGCTGTACTTTCCCTTGGTTGTCTTCACAGACAGGCGTACCGGTGTGTTTTGGCAAGTCCTGTCAGCCGGTTTCATCAGAGATCGGCCCCCATGTTTGCTGATAGCCTCTGTGAAGTGTAACAGAGGTAACTCACCTCAGCCCCAACATAGAATGCCCCCTCTGGGGTACGGACTTGGTTTAAGGCCAACAAGTGTTTAAAAAGAAAGAGCGAGAGAGAGAGAGCGGTCATTGGCCACGTGTGGTTTCTCTCCTCAGGGTTTACCCCATGTGTTCTCCAGAGGCCCCGGTGGGCCCAGGGTTTGTCGTGAGGCCACTCCCCTCAGTGGTCTGTGCTCACTCCTTCTCATGTTCAGGGGAAGCCTTTACAGGCAGTGCCCACTCATTTTTATCAGTGCCAGTCAAAACAGATTGTGTGCAGCATCCCGGTGAGGCTGAGCCCTATCTCGCAGTCCATGTAAATTGACAGAAGGGCGACTTGCCAGAGAAAATTCTTGGGACTGTGGGCTCTCTATGGCGGCAAGACAGGCCAGGTGCCAGTTCGATACCACAAGCATATGTTTTTAATTAGGCGTTTGCTGTGGGGGAAATGGTATGATCTGTTGGGGAGGTACTACCCACGCCAGCAGATGAGGAGTAGTGGCGTTTAAGTAAACCGAGTTAAGCAGTCTGTATGTATTTGGTCACTGTCCTAGGTGTTGTGTGTCTGGGGGGTAGTCTGCAGCTACCATTAGCTCAGGTGTTCAGGTGCTACCTACGCTTCTACCAAAGGAACGGAGGCCCTTACCCTCAAGTAACAGGGTTGGCCTTAGGAATGGCCTGGTGTAGAGTAAGTGGGAGATTATGCTATTTAATCATTTTTTTAGCAAATGTGAATTAACTTGCTCCCAGGTCACCCAATTGATGCTATTTAAATATTTATTTATCAAATGTGAGTGAACTTGCTCCCAGGTGGCACCGATTGATGCTATTTAATTATTTATCTACCAAATGTGAATGAACTTGCTGTCATGATGCCTACCCCCGGGGACCCAGACCAAGTCCAGCAACCCCGGAAGCAGGCATCAAGTTATTCTAAGCAAGCCCAACAACCCCTGCTAGGGGCTATTTGGGTGCAGTCCTGGTGCCTATGGCGCCAGGCTCATATGGAGAGTCAGTACTGGCGCCATAGGCGCCAGGCCCATAGATTAAAACCTACCTGATGCAGACCATGCTGCAAACTCACCTGATGCAGACCATGCTACAAGAGCTCCAAGCCAAAAGAGGCTTGGAAGGGACTACTTTACCTAGGGGCTATTTTTTTACTCGGGTGGGGCTGGGGAGGAATACTTACCTGGGACTACTTTGGAGACTATTTAAACCATGCTCGAAGAGCAGCACATGCTTTGCGTTATTCTGCATCCAGCAGCGTAATGCTCACCGTGCCTGCAAGTCTGCATCCAGTCTTCCGCCACGCCCGCCTCGAGTCTGGAGCTCCTAGAAAAAGGGAGAAAGAAAGAGAAAAGGTTAGAACAAGAGCAATACCTTTGATCCTTACCTGAATTCCCGATCCATCGCGCCTTCGAGCTGGAAGAAAGAAGTTATTTTATGTGCGTCGCCTCACCTGCTGCAGGGCCGCGCTGAACTCACCGGCCTTCGCAGCATCTTCACATTCCACTGCATCCTTCTGCATGTTCCCGCCGCACTCCGGCACCTAAGGGGAAGACAAGAACAGCAAGGTGAGCCAAGGGAATACACAGAGGCAATATTAGTTACCCCCATAGACTTACCTGATTTTACCACCGGTGGTACTATTCCTCTTCACGGGTCGGCGCAGCTTCCACTGCATCCTCGCCGAACCCCGGCCCCTAAGGGGAAACAAAAAGACAGCAAGGTGAAACAAAGGGACAAACAAGGGGAAACCTCCTCACCACAATAGACTTACCTGATTTTACCGCCGGAGGCATTATTCCCCGAGACTTCATACTTTCTCTCAGCGCCTGAATAAGGGAGAAAGCAACAGGTTACATATGGACATTATTTTATCGAACTGTGTTGGGTAATACAAATCCTTACCTGAATATTACCGGTTGCCACGAGGAACTCTTCGCTAGGGTCAAGCTGCAACCTGCAAGGAATCGGACAGAGTGAAAGTCAGACATTTGAACTCTTGCGAACTACATACTTACGGCGTCTTGCCGGGACTCTCAGAGTCAATATTGTTCTGGAACTCACCAATTCCTTTGAGCCAGTGAAGCAACTGGTTATCTGCGCGCCCCTGCGCTCAATGCAGGATGGAGAGCTCATCTTTCCAAACCATCAGGTGAGACTCTAAGAGGGGACATCAAAGGTGATCAGTGGGGAGATCAGCGGGAGTGGGGGGGGGTTAACGCTCAAATCCACGGGTGATTAATTCCCTTTCTCCATTTGCAGAAGAATATTCCTACGGGCCAAGCAAACGAAGCTAGGTGGGCCAGTCCTGTCCGTCATCTCGGCACTACGCGTCACATTGGTTGAGACCGCAGCTGTCCAGTTCAGATCGACGCCCCTGTGGGAGCCAGTTGAGCGTAACACTTGCTACCAGGTGACCCAATTGATGCTATTTAATTATTTACTTACCAAATGTGAAGGAACTTGCTCCCAGGTGACCCCAATTGATGCTATTTAATTATTTATTTACCAAATGTGAGTGTACTTGCTCCCAGGTGACACCATTTGGTGCTATTTAATTATCTATTTAACCAGGTCACACTAAGTGCTGTGAGAAACACTGGGCAAACTGCCCACACTGAGGTCTGCTTTAGGCCCTCATATGAGGGTCCATCCATCACCCCCTGGGTTGTCATTCCCACATGTGTGCGGTAAGGGTTAAGTATCCCATGCTCAGTACTCCTACAGGTTGCTGCTGACCCCTCCTTTCATAAAACATAAGGAGAAACACCTTACACAAGTAATTACCCAGAAGCCGTAGTTCCACTCTTTCACTTTCATGCAACAATGCCACACTTATATCTGAGCCCACTGGACTGTTGACAGCCTAACAGAATAGGTGGATAGCTTTAAACAAGACTCATTTCACTACGAAAAGAGTACACCTCCTGGCTTGGGTAATGCTTGTTCTGCTCTTCAGTATTGTGACTGCTTGGAATAATAAAGAATGTACATTCTGGATAATACAAGGTTCAGTCTTCAAAGTGAAAACATAATTAGGCACACACAACCACTCTTTAAGGTAGATTTTTAAATATAAAGTGTTGAATATAATTATATTCCCATGTAGTATGAAGGAGGCAACTTCTGACTTCCCTCGGGAAACACAATTGGTTACATGCAACCTTCCTTTGATGCAGTTTTCACTTGTTATTACGTGTAACTCTTGTAAGACCTTAATGTTAGGTTTTCGGAATGGATTTAATAAGCATTCCTTCTTCATAATTAAGGACATGCAACCACTTCGGTAATTCGAAATAAAAAGGTTCAACAATGGGTTTAAGAGCTTTTACTTGTCACGCTAAAACTACAGCTTTCCCAATAAGTGCGAGTGCTACATTTCCATTGTTAACAGTCAATTTAAGAATATCGAAAAACGTTTGCTCGATTTTAACTGTGTGCAAGACACTTGGGAGCTGGTTACAGTTACCGGCAAGGCTTGTTGAGTGAATCTGAACGCTGTGCTTCACTTACCGGCTTCACGGGCATTGCAGTTGCAGGTTTCTCTGCTTCCCAGACTTCCTCGACCACTGCTACTACTTCAGGCTCACTTTGGACCCACACCCTTCTCCATCACTGGTGTCTCTGATCCAGCCACCTTAATTGGGAGTCTCACTCCCGAGATACATGGCTTGCCTTCTGCTTCAGAGCTCTGCAATCATAACAGCTCATCTCACATGGGGAAAACTTAACATCCAGCACGTCTTCTTCTGTGCAGTCTCTGCAATACCGGTTTTGGGAACACAGGACCCTCTCAGAACTTGCAGGTGAAATCTGCTGTCTCCACGTTCCGGCGTATCTTGTGTGCTCCTGCTTCCTCATGAATTGCCAGCCTTGTGCTTCTCCTCCGCTACTACTACTGCCAGGCTTCCAACTCCTGCTCCTGCTCCTTCTCCCTCTCCTTCTTCCCTGCTGGGGCCTTTTATGCCTCACAGATTTGACAATTGGCTTCAGGTGCAAGCCATTAGTTTCAATTGCCTGATTCCTACAATGGCTATTAGGCTTAATTGCCTGACCACTACATCTACATGCCTCTTCATACCTCTGCCTCGTCTCAGTTCCCCTAGGATTCTGGGACATGTAGTTTGTTTCAACAAAGTTAGTTTTTTCAACTTCTTCATTACTTATAACAGTAATTTTAATTCCCTTAATATTTTTAACAGAGGGGCTGTGGGTTTTAATTTTTTATAAAGGAAGATGGTTTAGAGAAGACACCATTTCCACAATCCTTTGTAGAGTACACTTGAAATTGAAGAGGGCGTTTCATTTTAGATACCAAAAAGAGTCTTTCTTTTGGTATAGTGTGCTTTGTTTTGTGAGGAACTTCTTTCCCCATCCTCCTCCCAGGTGGCCAGGGAAAGGCTGTCGCTATTGGATCCTGACCATGGGGGTGGATATGCGACGGAGGGTCACCTAGATGGAGGATGGAGGAGACCTGGGGAGTGAGGATGAGGCACCCTGTGGAGAGACAAAGTATCCCCCATTTCCCTTTTCTTATGAGTCTAATATCCCCCAGGTCTTTTTAGGGTACTACAAGTCCCTTCCCTATCCTTTTCATAAATCATCTCCCAGTAAACACCAGACAGGTACTGGGACAAAGAAGAGACACACTAGAGCCATACATCCTCTCTTTATTGATTCTTACACACACACACGCTACTTTGGTACTGGGACGAGGAAGATGCAACAAAGACTGACAACAAACTACAGAACTAACCCTGCACAGTCTAGTTGCCAAGTACCTAATGAAGCTGGTGGGATATTTAAAGGCCAGTACTGGAAGAAGAAGAGGGATGTGAATGAGAGAGCAGATGTGTGGAAGCAAAACCCTGAGAAGTCCCGAGAAACCGTAGAGGGATACAGAGCAAGCATAGCAAGAAGCGAGGTGGAAAGCAGGCCGGTGTGAGAAAGCTCTGCAGAGGAAAGCTCGTGCTTCAATCTGAACCAGAGAGGCACATGGAGAAATAGGGTGGGAACCAAAGGAGCACTGCCGAACAAACCGCAGCAGAGAAGGGGCTGGTGGAGTCACAAAAGCAGTGAGGTGCATCAACTATACCGGCGGGTGAGAGAGAAGCTTTCCACGAAGCCCCAGCAGGACAGGGAACGCTTCCAGGAGACACGACCAGTGCTGCAGCCTCACACCATATGTCCGACACTCCAAGCAACGCCACTGAGTCTACCTAGGAGCTCTGTGATCCCCGGGCATACCCACTCAGGTTTCAGTGGGAAATTCGCCATATATGACAAGCTGATAAAAGAAAGAGACTGTATGTACATGAACTCCCTTACTTAAGTCAATTTGGGGAAAATTCAGAATAAATACAACAGCGTATTAATGAACTATGATAAAACCAAAGGAAAAGTTGATACCAGTGAAGTGAATCGGTAATGAACTGACATGAAAAGTAATGCTAACAAACAAAGCCAAATAAGCAAGCATGAGTGAATGAGTGTGATCCACATTGCCTAGAGGCAAACAAGTATTGCCAAGAGTGAAGCAGATATTATTGTGTATTACAGAAAGAAATGATGGGTTGAGAAAAGAAAACCTGTATGCAATAGAAATCTGGCAAAAGGGCACCAGTAGAGACCTGAAACGGTGAATAAGTTTCCTAGCAGGAGAGTGTACTGGGAAACTTATGATGGCTTGTGGTCAAGAACTATAACAGTAACAGAGTTTCCTAGCAGGAGAGTGTACTGCAAGTGAAAGCTACTAAACAAGTGAATGGTGACAAAACAAGCAATAATACAGCTTCAAGGGCACGTGAAAGTATAATAAGTCAAGCTTCACTATGAAGCTGAAACTATGGCAAGATAACTATGAAGCATATACAAGCAAGGTGTGTTGGTTGCATGACCTGTAATGAGTGGACAACTACGCCTAGACCGAGTACACTCACTTTAGGAAAAGCCATTGGGGGTCATTACGACCCAGGCGCTAATTGCGCCAACTTTACCACCATGGTGTAAACTACGTTTACACCATGGTGGATGGCGGATTTACTGCCCCATTCCAAGGTGAGTGGGGCGGTAAATCCCCATTTCCCATTTTCCCTTCCCCATTCCCATTTTTGCCCCATAGGGCATAATGGGAGTGGGGAAGGCGCTAATTACGCCACCGTAAATTACGGTGGCGTAATTAGCATCATGGCAGGTTAGCGCCATGGATTTTAACGGCTGCTAAAAGCAGCCGTTAAAATCAGAATAGGCGTTAAGGGTTAACGACGGCGTTAACCCTTAACGCCTGGGTCGTAATGAGGCCCATTGTGTGATTGAATAAAAGAAAACCTGTGTGAACTGAAATTGAGGAACTGAACTTTATAAATTGGTGAAAGGTAACAAAACCCGAAGAGCTGGGAGGTATCCCAAGGAATTGTTATTTTGGAATATTGAAAGACTTGAAAGCTTGGAAAGGGGAACGCCTCTTTTGTAACGTGAACTATTTGAACCTTGGGGAAGACAAAACCCTTTTCCACACACGAGCAGAAGAAGCTCTGAACTTTTATTTTGAACACTTCTCATTTGATGCTGACATCCCAACACATTGTATACCGTTAGATGTGAGGGCAAGTATAGGTTTTGGACACGGACAGACAATTGCTTTGGACTTCTTGACACAGCCTATCATTAGTTTTATTTAGGTAGAGGAATCCCAACCTAGCACAGGACAAGTTAGGCCTTTTTCCAACCCTCCATTTTTAGTTAATAAAAGTTTGCAGCCAAAATTCTATTGAGTTGTCTGTGTCTCCTCTTCATGATGCCTTCATAAATGGTGTCAGGCATGGAATGCGGCTCAACTGACTCAAGTTGGGGTACCCTAAAGTTTGAGAAGTTAAGTCCCAAGGCATCAGACCCGTCAGTGGCCACAGAAGGCTCTATTGGGATTGATATCTGCAGCAGTAGGAAATAAATCATTCTCCCAGGTGAAAGAAGACTAATACCTACTGATCTGGTCTTGATTCCACCCCCACATACATACACCAAGTTGGCTCCCAAGTTGGGGTTAGCAGAGATTTGGAATTGATATGTTAGCCGGGGTGATAGACCCAGACTTCAGGGGGGAGATAAAGGTGAAAGATCTCTTTCAGATCCATCAGGGAGATTAAATCGTACAGGGAGTGCTCAAAAGAGCAGAGTTTTCTAGGGCAAAGGAAGAAGCCGGGAAAGGAGTAACAGAACCAGGTACCAAGGAAGCTTATTAAACACCCAACACCACACAAAAACCCGAACACAGAAGGGTTAGAGAAGAAACACCTGAAACTATCCCCGACCTAGCCTTTGCCCAATGGAATGAACCACTGTTAGCTGGAGCCTTCTTGCAAATCCTACCAGAACGAGACGTCTGTGAGCCTGGAGAACCATTGTTCTTTTTAAATCATGGGTTGATGTACAGGTGAGAAACCACTTCCAAGCAAATTGCCCTGGAAATAGCCCACCCTCATTTGACGGGTGGTCATTTAAGGCAGACAAAAATCCAGGCAATAAAACCTGAAAACATTCTACTGGTCCAGAATTCACACAAACATTAAGACCTTTGTACAGTCTTGTGCTATCTGCCAAAACGCCAGGGCCCATATGCCACCACCAGTACCCTTACAACCACTCCCAATCATTGAAGTTCCATTTTCTAGAATTGGCATAGATATTTTAGGTCCTCTAGAAACATCAAAGTTAGGGAACAAGTATATTCTGGTCATACTAGACTATACCACGCGATGTCCAGGTGCCTTTCCCCTTAGAGTTAATACCACCCACCAGATCCTGAAGCACGTATTCCCCTTCTCTTTTCAAGAGTAGGATTTCCCAAGGAAATATAAACGGATCAGGGCTCTACATTTACGAGCAAACTCATGGGGGAAGTGAAACAACTATTACATATTATCACCCTAAGAACTTCAGTATACCATCAACAAACACATGGCCTTGTAGAAAGGTTCAATAAGACCCTGAAGACAATATCACAGAAGCTAGTGGAACAAGACCGAAGGAATTGGGATCAGATGGTACCTTGGGCTTTATCTGTTGTTAGAAAGACTCCCCAGGCTTCTACAGGATTCTCCACGTTTGAATTACTTTACAGAAGGGAACCCAGAGATATCCTGGACATGTTGAGAGAGACCTGGAAAGAAAGAGAGGAAGCCGCAATTCAACTCTCTCAAACCGCCCACCGTCTTAAAGAACACATGACTGTGGTAGGATCTTTACTCCAAACCCTGTGAAGGCATCATGAAGTAAGACACAGAAACAGACTTATATTTCAAACTAAAACACTTTATTAAATCAAATGTCAGGATGGTTGAAGGCCTATCTTGCTCTACGCTAAGGTGGGATTTCCCTGCCGGAATCAAACTAAGTAAAGTCTGAGTCAAATCGTCTCACTTGAAAGTCTGTCTATGTCCACAACCTATACTTGCCCTCACCATTTAGACTAACAATGTGTAGGGATGTTAATAACCAAAGAAGCAATGTTCAACTCAAAGTTTGGTGCTTCTTTCAGCTCTCATCTCTCTTTCTTTAAGTGTAAGATAGTACCAAAAAGTCTCAAGATAACTTCTCACGAGCTCCAAGCAGCACAGTTCAAGATAATCCTCAGGGTTCCCTTCCACAAGTATCATGCAACACAGTTCCAAATAAAAAGGGGTCTTGTGGCCTCGCTCTCAAGACAACATGAACAGGTTTTTCAGTCTAGGGCTCCCTTCTCAAAGACTTCAACTTTACCTTTTGTACTTGTCTTAGTTCATTTTATCAGTTGGGTTTCCCAATATTCTGGGTCTTCAGTATTTAGGGCTCACTGGTCTAGGCACAGTTGTCAGACCGCAGGGTCCACCCACTACAGGTCGGGCAACCAGGATCCCAGGGCTCTTCTGTCCCCTGCCGGTTCCTTGACACTTACTCCTGTGCACCACGGTGTTCCGTGGCACTTGCTCCTGTGCACCAAGGTATTTCTTCTTAATGTCTTTTGGTTGGCCTGCTGGCCCTGTGTACAAAGTTCCACTCTTTTTGGCTTCTACTTGTTAGCCTCTTGGGTTATAATTTAATGTTCTTATTGTGCTTCACATGTAAATTGCATAATGGTTTTAATATGCTTTCATTGTGAGTTGCTCTCGATTGAATGGTTACTTGTGTTGCTTAAGGTTTAAGTTTTCATTCTGAAACAAAACGTTCTTGTTATTCAAAATGCACTCTTGCAGTTTAAATAGAACTTTCAGTTTGGTATTCGAAAATGCATTCTTGTAGTTGAAATATAAGTTTGCTTTCGGCATGGCTGGCATCATGGAGTGAGGCTTCTTAGAGGAGGGTTCCTGCCTGATCCTGCATCATCCGTGAAATAAAGGCAGATACACTGGGATATACGGACCAGTGAGAGTACAAGATCCGTGGGAAGAGGTGGGAACAGATATCAAGCCTTCAGAGCTCTTGTTGTTCGAGGTACACTACAAAACGCAGTGTAACACTGAGGGACCGGCTGTCTAGAAAAAGAAAATGGCGGACAGAGGAAGAACAAAGCAAATCCGCTGTGGCCAACAGCAGTGAGAGTCCAGGAATACATGTTGTGCTGGAACACTGCCTGCGGATGAGACACAACCAGAGAGGGCTGCCATGAAGGAAGGTGCCCGTGAAGGTAGGATGCAGTGCAACGAAAGGGACAGAGAAGTTGATCATCCGTCGAAGAAGCGGGTCCCCCAGTAACGGGCGGTGCGGAAGCGGCTCTGAAACCTGGGCCGGCTAGTGAGTACACCGAAGGAGAGCATGTGAAGTGTCGGTGAACCGGCTGCTCATGGGTTAAGCCACGTCATGAGTAATATGATGATGTGGGCGTGAAACAACGCTGCATCCTTTGCGGTGGCAGCACCCCGTTGAAGCCGTCGCAATCCCCATCTGTTGCCTGATGGCGGAGTTGCTGTGTCCAAGGAGTGAAAGGGGTTGTCCGGAGGATTAAAGAGTATTGGCCAGTGACTGCGAAGTGCCAGGGGACATTTTGCCTGAGCAGAAATTACACACTGTAGTGCGCGAAACATTCACCGGGTCAAGAGAAGACTGCGTGGCAGGGAGACGGACCGTCTGGCCGTGTGAAAGCCAGTAAAGCACTACACAAGTCCCCGGGCCAGAGCTTCTAGACCCCGCACTGGGGCAGTTGGGATCCTTTCTTGCGCGAGAAGCGGAATCCGATAAAAATCTGCATGCACCCACTCTGTGAAGAGTGATTGCCATGGTGCCGGCTGGAAGCAGATTACTCACTCGGATTGCCACTTTCCCCTAACTGCAAGTCATATGTTGTCCACTGCGGACCTGGAGAATTGTCCGGAGCACAACAGCTGGTTGCCCCAAGAAGAACATAGCCAATTCCTCACCCTCATCTACCCGTGGCCCTCCCACTGTACATTGGGGATTCTCTGACGGTTCGACCCTTATGCTGGTGCCCCCATGAGGAAAGCACTTCTGACAGGTACATCTACCCAGCCTCAGTGTACACATACAGCTACTAGTCCTAAGCACAGCCTTCAGCACATGCGAAGGGCCCGGGAATCTGTGAGGCCAGCAGGAAAAGATAGCGCGAGGTGCCAAAAGCGATCGAGGGGGGACACCTGGGTGGCAGAGAGTGTCGCCTTCTGCTGCTCTGCCTCAGTCCCTTCACGTTGTTGCAGGGGGAAAAGGAAAGTGGCCAACAACAATAACGAAGCCCTGCCCCAGTACCTCACTTACAGGCAACAGAAGGCGATGGTCCCCTGGAAGCGCAAGGCCTACTAAAGGGCCCTGTACATTCGTGACATCTAACACTGAATGGAAAGTGAGCAGGGTCTGGGAATCAGAGAGGCTGCCAGCACAGGTAGGCAGGAAGTGAAAGGTTAACACAGAGTGCTGGCTACTGCACATAATAGGCGCCTCCTACCGGTCAGTCACACTTATTTCTGCTGTCATCAACGCAGAGCGCTGCCCAATGAAACTGGGGCGCCTATGCATGGAGCTACATTAGAGAGCCCAGAAGGAGCTTTATCCACTTACTTCCCTGCTGGAAATACTCTTGATCCTACCTGTGGTGGCCATACATTGGTTATTCCAAGTCTACATCCTTGTGTCTTACCTGACAGTGAATCCCGAGGGAGGGGAGAGGCCGCAAAGAGAAGGAGGTGAGACAGTGTATTTTCACGGTTTACTTGGAGAGCCCCTTTTGGGGATATAATCGAACAGGTTGCCATCTCAGAGGCCCTACCCTATTGCACTGCAAAAGCTAAATGCCTCCTAAGGCTCCAAAGGCAAAGAGCAATAAAACGGACACTTGATTGTTACTCTGCTATCCAACTGTAAACCCCCACGGACAACATGGCAACGCCACGTGCCAAGCCCAAGTATCTGGGAAATGCAAACAAACAGATCATACAGGCCATTGCGGAACTAAAGACTCTGCTTAGCTCAATGATAGATGCAGTCATAGTTGATGTGGGATTGCTGTGCCAGGACGAGAGGAATCTGTCCGAGAGAGCAACCACGATGGAGGAGCAATTGAAGGAAAATACGGCGATGTCGCAGGAGCATGACACCCAAAATTGCATCCTGCAACAAAAGTTTGATCTACTCGAGAACAAGGCGGAGGATGCCGAAGGGAGAGCTCGAAGGAACAATGTCTGTATTGTTGGCCTGCGAGAGGGAGAAGAGGGCGCAGACCCTACGACTTATGCCAAGAACATGTTCCTGCAGGACATCGGGCCTGGGAACCTCTCACAGGGCTTCACAATCGAAAGGGCACATAGGGCCCTTACCAAAAGACCACCTCCAGGAGCCCCTCCGCGACCCATAATTGTGAAGGTTCTGAATTACAGAGACAGAGAAAAGATTCTATCCTTCTCAAGGAATGGTGGTACGATACAAAGGGCGTCTGCAAGCCTAGCAGTGTACTCGGTTTATACTTTTCAAGTCCAGAAAAGCAGGGTACAATTTACATGGACCAAAGCAAGGCTCTGTAATGCAGATCTGAAATACATGTTGATGTACCCTGCCCGCCTCAAGGTCCTGTATAAAAACCGTGCCTTATTTTTGGATCGCCCGGAAGAGGCTCACGACTGGATGGACAGGGAGAAGATTAGCCCGCTGTCGGAGGACAGGGCCCTCCATAGAAAGCATAAAAACACTTTGAACATGGATGCAGACACAACAGAAGGTCCGGTCCGCAGTTGAACGTTCATTGAGCATTAGTGCATACCACGTGGGTCTTCCCTGCATCCCTCGGCCCAGATATGGAAACAGGATATGCAGCCATCCCTAAGGACTTATGGACATTGGCCTGAGATGACATTGGTGGCAGGATGTATTCCTCCATAGCGTTTTACAAGCTCGAACAGGGAGAGCACTCCTAAAGCTGCCAGGGACCCACCCTCAGAGTTTTCTTTATTCTTTTTCTTTGTGGTGCGCTTGTTTTTGTGCCCAACAGTTCCACACGAATCTGGGGTTGTCTTCCTGGAGACAGTTGCGAAGAACGGATACGCCTGAGTATGGCCAACTACAGGAGTCACTGGGTGACTATTGTTAGGTAAAAAAAGTTGGGGTAGTTTGTAGGGGGAAGGGGCTTGCTAATCATCTCCATGGAACAAATATACTCCCTACAGATTATGGTGGATAGTTGGAGGAGAGGGCTTGGTGTAAAACCACAGTTGATATGCGTGCCTGATGGTGTCCAAGGGGATAATTAGGGGATAATTGTTGACTTGGAACGTAAGAGACATGAACAATTTTTTGAAAAGGAATAGGGTGTATGCTTATCTCCGCAGACACCATGTTGATATAGACATGTTACAGGAGACCCATCTCACAGCGGAAAAGCAGACGCTGTTAGCCAGAAAATGGGGAGGATGGATCATAGGTTCCACGTATTCTGTGTATGTCCGCGGGGTACTGACTTGGATCACACCCACAGTGCCCTTTAAAGTAACCCAGTTCAAAACAGATAACGAGGGCAAACTAGTGCTTATACAGGGGCTCTTACAAAACGTGGACACCTGCCTTGTGACGCACCCAACCACAATACGGCTACCTTCTTCCAGACTTTGTATCAAAGGCTGGGCCCATTTAGAAACGGTAATGTGATATGGGGGGAGATTTTAACTGTGTCATGAACCCTTGCATGGGCAGATCGGACCCTAAACATGCGAGGGCGACTCCACCGGCCAGATCCCTACAGACGCTGTTAACGTCATTCAAGTTGGTTGATGACTGGAGATTGCTCCACCCGGCCGTCTGGCACTACTCCCATATCTCCTCAGCACATACCATCCAAACCAGATTGGACTATTTCTTTGTGGGGAATAACTTGGTGGATGGATCAAGGACAGCGAAATATAAAAGTACGGTTCTGTCCGATCACGTCCCGTTGCTACTGCAAGGGCAATATACGGCGCTGACACTCCCCATGCCGACATGGAAACTGAGGGGCAAAGCCCTTACGGATGCTGCCTTCTGAGACAGTATCCGAGAGGGCATCATGGAATACTTTCAACATAACAGCGACAGCGTGGATAGCACTGGCACCATATGGGAGGCCCTGAAAGTGGTTCTTACAGGCATAGCTATTGCTAAGTTGGGGGGCATCCGAGCCACACTCAGTAGAGAATTGTCCGCCGCCGAGGACGCACTGCAAGCACTAGCGCAATCCCAGGCGGACCAAGGGTACAGGGAATCAAGGGAAATAGCCTTGCAGCAACAGTGCCTGAGCTGCTGGGAACGCCTGGGTAAACACAGTTACACTAAATACATAGAGAGGCAGCATGCAGAGGGGGACAGACCAGGCGGACTCCAGGTGTGGCTATGTAAAAAAGAGAATCAACACACACCCATCTTCTCAATACTGACACAACCAGGAACCATATGTAACACTCATGAAGGTATTAATGCAGTGTTCTACAAATTCTACCATAGCCTATATCATGACACAAGCACGCACACCTCCAACGTCATGGAAGACATTTTGAACGACATTGCTCTTCCTAGATTAAGGGACGAGGCGGTACACAACCTAGACACACCGATTACCGTGGAAGAACTGATAAACACCATACGAACGCTACCCTCTGGGAAACCCCGGGCTCAGATGGTTTGCCGGGCTAGTTCTGCAAAGAATTTGCCATGGAACTGGCCCTGCACCTCCTGCAGACTCTGAAAGAGGCGCATGGATCTGGCATTCTTCCACTCAGCCTAAGAGAGTCAATAATAATACCCTTGCTGAAGCCCAATAAACCGCTGCAGGACTGTAGCTCATATAGCCCCTTGTCTATGCTCAATTAAGATAGCAAACTCTTAACGGCAGTGTTATCAAACAGACTTAAGAGGGGTATACACACCCTGGTGAACCCTGACCAAACAGAATATGTGCCGGGCAGGAATATGTCTTGGAACCTAAGGCGATTGCACCATATCATGTACAGCACAGCCTCTTGGGACACATTGAGTGCCAAAACGCCATGGCCTTAGACGCCATAAAAGCATTCGATTACATCAAATGGGACTGTCTACAAGCCACCTTGCGCAGGTTGGGCTTCGTCCGTATTATTTACGGTGGGTGGAAATTATATTCAAAGACCCGGTGGCAAGAGTCAGGACAAGCAGGCACTTCTCGAAGTCCTTGGTGTTGGAAAAGGGCACTAGACAGGGCTGTCCACTTTCTCCTCTGCTGTATATTCTGGCGATGGGACCAGTGGCGACATATTTGAAAAGGGAATATATGACGGCGGGTATACCAGTTCTAGGGACGTATCACCTGATCTCTATGTATGCGGACGAAACCCTCATTTATGTGCAACACCCGGAAGACAACCTAGAACTTATAATTGAAGCACTAGCGTGCTTCTCCCAGATTTCAGGCATTACAGTCAATATGGACAAATCGTCCCTGTCCCACTAGCCACGTTACCGAGAACACAACCCAACAAACTCCCTGTGTTACCTCTCAAGTGGAGCACTGCCACGTTTCGGTATTTAGGAGTCGACATATATCATGACCCGCCCAAAGAGCACAATAGGAACATGCTAAAAGCCTTGGAGGGAACCAGAAATCTATGACATTCTGGACTAAGCTGCCCCTCTCGCTGCTGGGAAGAGTAGCACTGTTAAAAATGGTTGCCCTTCCATGCCTCCTGCATTACTTTGTTAATGTCCCATACAATATACCCAAAGCCTTCTTCAGGAAGTTAGATACATTGTGTAGAGAATTGTTGTGGCATAACGGGAGATGCAGGATAGCATTGGCTTTATTACAAAGACCCTATGAAGAAGGGGGCATCAGAGTATCCCATTTTGAGCAGTATTACCTAGCAGGGCAATTTCAATTCGTGGTAGGATGGCTGGCGGATGAACCTACCCTGGACACTGGGTTACTCCAACCGGTACAGCCACGTATCCTTCTGAAGGAGGTATTGTGGAATAAGCAGCTGCGCGCAGGGGGCCATCCGTATTTGGCGACACTGGACACGCAGTTGTGAGATAGAGCAATGGCAATACTCAAAATTAAAGACCCATTTTCAGCGCAGATTCCCCTGCTATTTCCAGATGCAACCCAGGTGCACCATGGTATCTGTGCACACTGGGAACCAAAGGGGGTACCCACGATTGGAGACTTGCTCACAGGTACGGTCTTTACACTGTTCCAGGAAATAGTGGATAACACAAGCCTGCATCATGGTCAATTTCTACTACACCGTACAATGAAGAATGCAATCACACGCAGTCAGCCTATGCATGGAGAATTGATTGAAACACACTCTGTAATAGACACCCTGTACGACATTTTGGAAGTTCCATAGACTATCTCGAAATTGTACACATTGCTCCTTACGAGCAGACCTGTACCCGAGTTGACCATACGAGCTAGGTGGGAGGAAGACCTGGAAGCCCCGATCCAAGATACACAATGGGCGCACATATTGCGATACCACAAGAAGGTATCTGGGAACGCGAGATTATAGTTGATCCAATTGTATGTAAAGCACTGAGCGTACCTGACACCTCTTACAATATCTAAGTTTACAGGTGCAGTTGCACGTGGCTGTCCTAGATGCACAGACCTGGGTGCCGGCATGCTGCACATGTTCTGGTCCTGTCCTATAATAAAACAGTACTGGGAGAGTATTGCAGATAATATGAAAGGTGGGTACCTTAATATACGCCCACTATTACAAGCGACATGCTTACTGGGTCGGTTTACACGGCCAGAACATTCACGCTCAGCCTCTAAAATGAAATACTTGGCGTTTGTGTTAGCAAAACGCAGGATAGCAATGACGTGGAAGTCCCAGCATGGTCCCCATATAGCAGACTGGTGGCGGGACCTCAAAAAATAGGCACTGGCAGAGACAACTGCATGGCGTCGAGCAGCACATGTAAGCCTCTCAGATACCAATGCTGATATGGTGGCATGGAACTCGATTACCCATTCATTGTTCACGCCTGCGTCTCCAGAAGCAAAGGCTGTGCAAGTACCCCGAGAAGTCACACAAACAGACTTGATCTAGCATTCTATGGGAGTAGCAAACTGAACACGGAATTACTGCCAACAGGGGGAATGGGATTTGGGGGGGGGGAACTTGTTGGGGAATTTATAGCATAAGTTGAATACCTCCTTTTTATGTAGTTGGTGTAACATTGCATGTAGTCATGCTTGTTTCTGTATGATCTTTTATCTCCAGCTCCGGTGATATTACGTGTATGTGTAAGATTAAAACCAATAAAAGTTGTTTTAAAAAAAATAAAGAAAAAAAAGGTTTGCTTTCAGTTCTTTATTCAAAATGCACTTTTGTAGTTAAATATAAGTTTGGTTTAAATTCTGTATTCAAAATGCATTTTTGTGGTTAAATATAAGTTGGTTCTCAGGTCGGTTTTCAAAATGCACAGACCCGCACTTGCCTGCGGTCGGCTTTGGAGCTCCTCGGTGCCTGCGTGCGCTTCTGACACTCATCAGTGGTCTGCTCCTTCTCTCGGCGGCTCCGGTTGTTTCCCCTCTGCTTCTGGAACCGGGAAACGCTGCCGTTGTGAGCCCTGCTCGCCTGCTGGATGCTCTTTTTTTTGCTCCAGTTCTCCTTCTGCTTTCCAGTGGACGTGGGGGCGGGCCTCTTCAATCCAGGTCTACCGGCGTACTGCTTCAGCTTCCAGTCCCATCATTGTTGCCTCCTCGTAGAGTGGGTCCCCTGCTGATCCATGCCACGCCGAAATCCCTGCGGTGTTCCCAGCCTCTCATTTTATGTGCCTGCAGCATTCTAACAGGCTGCATGTGTGCCTGGTCAATTAGATATGCCTGACCATAATTAGGAAGACATGCCTGACCTTCCCAAGACTCTGGAGGCAGCTTCCTCATCCCAGTACCTAAGTGGTAAAAATGTGTAGTGTTCATTCCTCTTAGTCTTCTCTTTCTCGTCCCAGTACTGTTACAATATCCCATTAAGGTTGGGGAAGGGTCGGGGGCGTGGCTAACCGCCATGTGAAGAGGACGTTCGCTCCGCGCGCTCCGCCTGATGCGACCATCATAAGCTGCCTTTAACTACATTTTTCAGGGGTCCCAAACCACACAAATCGCCTCACCGAGGGCTAACATCCTGCTGCACCTGCGGGTCGACTCCCGTGGCTCTGGGCGACCGGCTTCGCCTTATAGACCGTGCGACGCGATCCAGCGGACCGGGGCCAAGATGGCGGCTCCCTCGCCCAGCACGACGCGGCGGCCCGCACTCTGAGGCTGCTCCGTGCCACAACGCTCAGCTGCCAGAGGGGGGAAGACCCCTCCGTCGCACACGAGCGCCTGGCCAGACCGACGAGGGGGACTTGCGAAGTGCGCGAATAAGAGGAGGCGCAACCAGGACGCAGAACCCAGCCTGAGACGTCCCGGATAAGGGCGCTACCCACCGCGGAACCGTGAGCCGGGGCTTCGGAGACCCTTCGAGGTGAGCGGGGGGGGACTAACCCAACTGATATATACAGGCTGTTATCGCCGGCCCTCCCCCTCCCTCCTCCACCCTACATAGGCACGGTGGCCCCTGCACGAAGCTTCAAGCAGACGTAGCTGTATCTCGCCAGCCGCGCCCTGTTTTGGAAACTCAAAGAAGCGGCCCCGGCGCACACCAAAGACCACTGCTGGACGGGCCCCTCCGCACTAGCTGTCCCTCCGAGCCTCCGGAGCTGCCCATAACATACTGCTGCCCTCCACCGCTGCCCGCCCGCACAACAACTCAACCACGGGGGAGGGCACTGGGCATTTACTGCCCCTCCATCTCAGCTAAGCCCTGTGGCCCAGTTGATATGTCTACCAAAGGAGCAAGGGCCAAGCAACGCCAGACCACCATTGATACCTTCACGGCGGCGGGGCCCACAGCGCCTGAGATCATGAACGGGACACTCGCTGCAGACCTACTCGACCCCTCGGGGCCAACATCGGAACCAAGCAACACACAGATCCTCGAAGCCATCAAACAATCTCAAGCAGCCGTGGAACATAAAATTGACGCTGTTGCCATAGACCTGAACCTCCTACGCCAAGACGTCCGCTCCTTGGCCGGCAGGACAGACACGCTGGAGGCCCAGGTCCGCGAAAACATTGAAGCCAAGACTGTGCTCCTCAAAGATGTCGATGTACTCCGACAAAAAGTGAAAGACCTGGAAGACAGGGCCGAGGAGGCAGAAGGGCGCGCACGCCGTAACAACATTCGCCTCCTGGGGCTCCCTGAGTGCATTGAGGGATCGGACCCCACGAACGTCGTCGAGAACCTCCTATTACAGGAGATTGGTGCAGAGAAACTCTCCCAGGGTTTCACAATCGAAAGGGCTCACCGGTCCCTCACATCGAAACCCCCCCTGGCAACCCACCCAGACCAGTGATCGCTAAAGTACTTAATTACAGAGACTGTGAAACCATCCTCGCCTTCTCGCGATCAGGCGGCCAGATTTGCAGGGGCTCAGCCAAGATATACATCTACCCAGACTATACCTTTCAGGTTCAAATGAAGAGGGCACTGTTTATACATACCAAAGCTAGACTGAAGTCGGCCAGTCTACGCTACATGCTCCTTTACCCCTCCAGATTGAAGGTGATACGCAACAACAAAACTCACCTCTTCGATACCCCTGCCGAGGCTCGGGACTGGATGGACAGGGAGCAGATCCCAGATATCGAAGTCAGGAAGCGACAACCCCGCTGAGCCCCGTCTCCCAATGGCTACACCTTGCCCCAGGGTCTTTCGGAGGCCCCACCAAGGAATGGCTACACACGCCGCAGCTGACTGGATCGCTCGACACGAGACGCCCGGACGAACACTCTCCTACCCCCGGAAGCTCTTTCTTGTTAAGGGTACTCGTTACCCGCCCGTAGGGCACCATGCGACCGATGTTCGGCCTAAAGGAGCGGAAACGGGTCTGTCATAGTGAGGGACACCTCGCTCGACCTGGTTTATGTTTGGGAAGTTCAAAGTTACGGGGGGGTGGGACAGGGGAAGTTGGCACAGCTGTTAAGTGCCTGAATCGGGGAAAACCAAGACCACCAACAACCACCTTAGACAGCATGGACGAAGCATCTACCCTACGCTGGATGGGCTTACAGTCACCGGAGCAGAGGTTAAAGGACGCAAGTACCCCAGCTGGGACCCACAACCATGAACCACCTGGAACCCATACGATCCCCACGCTCCTCCTGCCACATGCAGTGCATCCGGGTGGGCCTGATATAGTCACTAGAACCCCTGATTCCCATGGCTGACTCGATAAAAATCCTGACGTGGAACGTCAGAGGCATGAATAGCTTTGTGAAGCAACGGCGCATACTCGCCTACATCAAGAGAAGTAAAACCAAAATAGCCCTACTTCAAGAAACGCACCTAACGTCGGACAAACTGAAGGCACTGGCCAAAGCTTGGCGTGGTACTCTGGTAGGATCTTCCTACTCCTCCTATGCCAGGGGTGTCCTGATCTGGGTAGACCCCTCTATCCCCTTCCGATTAGTCAGCTCCAAAGTAGACAATGAGGGCAAGATGGCACTAGCATGCAGCACTATCGAAGGGAGAGAGACATGCCTAGTCAGCACCTATGCACCCAACCACGACGCAACAACCTTCTTTCACTCCCTATATTCACGTCTCAGCCCTTACAGGGACCAAACCATGATATGGGGGGGCGACCACAACTGCACCCTAGACCCCCAGAAAGACAGGTCTGACGATAAGCACACACGCCCTTCCCCGCCGGCCAAAATACTGTCCAGGCTGGTACAGCAGTTACAACTCCGAGACCTATGGAGAGAACAACACCCAGACCTGCGTGAGTTTTCCTTTTACTCCCCTCCACACGCGGTCCACACTAGACTTGACTACCTTTTCGTAAGCCTAGAACAACAGGCAGTGTTTGGCGGGGCTCAGTACCAGCCCAGAGTGCTGTCCGATCATTCCCCACTATTGGCCACCTGGGAGGTCTACCTGCCTAGACCCCCTGTCCCCACCTGGAGACTCAGGGCTGAAGCCCTTCTATACACAGCCCTCCGTGAACACATTGCAGACAGGACAGAAGACTATTGGGAAAGGAACCTCAACAGTGTCAAACACATAGGCACCGCCTGGGAGGCATACAAAGTGGTCATGAGGGGGGAGATGATCGCAGCCGCGGGCGGGGCACTAAGGTCGGTTACTTCCTCCCTAGAACACGCAGAGAGGGAGCTGGGAGAACTGGAAGGCAGACCAGACCCATCCCCAGAACACTTACAGAAAGTAAGTGACCTAAAACAAACCTGCCTTACGCACTGGGAGTCCCTGGGTAGGCTGAGCTATGCCAAACACGTTGAACGAACCCATGCCCTAGGTGACAAACCCGGTAAACTCCTAGCTTGGCTATACAAGAGGGAGACCCCCAGAACACCCATTTGCCAAGTACTCAAACCAGACGGCTCCCTAGTGCACACCCAGATTGAAATTAATTTGGTGTTCTCTGACTTTTACAGCAAATTATACGCCAAACCCCCACCCGTGGCCGACTCCGACATTGAGGATGTCCTGGATGACATAGCCTTCCCAGGCTTGATCCTCAAATGACGGACATCCTGGACGAACCCATCACCCCAGATGAGGTCAAAGTAATCATCAGATCACTCCCGGCCGGTAAATCCGCAGGCACTGATGGCCTCCCCGGGGAATTTTATAAATTGTACGAAGAGACCTTGGCCCCACTGCTGGCACAGGTGTTTAACGAAGCCTACGAGCGTGGTGCCCTCCTTTACTCCATGAGGGAAGCGGTGATAATCCCCCTCCTGAAACCCGGGAAAGACGGATCGCACTGCGGCTCCTATAGGTCCCTCTCCATGTTAAATGTCGATTGCAAGATCCTAACCTCCCTGCTAGCTAGTAGGCTGCGAAGGGTAATCCCCCACCTGATCCATCAGGACCAAACGGGTTATGTGCCCGGTCGCTCCATAACAGAGAACCTGCGTAGGTTGCATCACATCATATACAGCACGGAACAGAGGCCTCAGAAATACGCGGTTGCGTCACTTGACGCCACCAAGGCCTTCGACTCAGTGCGTTGGGAATGGCTATATGCCACTATGGCTAGAATGGGAATCGGACCCGCCTTCCTGAAATGGACCCAGCTAGTCTACACCAACCCCACCGCTAGGGTGCGCACAAATAGGACCTTCTCAGACAAATGGGCCCTACACAGGGGCACCCGTCAGGGCTGCCCACTCTCCCCGATGCTATACATCATTGCCGCCGAACCCGTAGCCGCATACCTTAGACAGGAATACGGAGATGGGGGCATCGTAATAGACGGAGTGTCCCACCTCGTCTCTATGTACGCGGACGACACGCTATTGTACCTACATAACCCCGAACACCTCCTGCCCTACATTCTAGAAACACTGGACGGATTTAGCAGATACACGGGTATCCGAATTAACAAAGACAAGTCCTGCCTCTACCCTCTTGCCGCACTGTATAAAGAAGACCTAAGATCCCTTCCCTCCCTGGATCTAGAATGGCAAGTGACCTCCTTTAGATACCTGGGAATCACTATACACCGGGACCCATACACGGAACATATACTCAACACAGTGAGAGCTAAAGACACTCTAGAAAAATCTATGGGATTCTGGGGCAAGCTCCCGCTCTCGATGGCCGGAAGGGCCGGTCTCCTTAAAATGGTCGCTCTTCCCCGCTTACTATACAACTTTACAAACGTTCCCTACAATATCCCCCCCTCCTTCTTCAGAAACATAAATAAACTATGTAGACGGTTCCTTTGGCAGGGAGGCAGACACAGGGTGGCGCTGGACACACTCCAAAGACCCTACGAGAGGGGAGGAATCAAAGTCCCCAATTTCGAATTGTACTACCTGGCAAGCCAACTAAGGCATGTGATGCGATGGATGGCTGACGAGACCACCACGGACACTAGGCTCCTCCAACCTGCATTGCCCAATCTCCTCCTGAGGGACCTACTATGGGACCGGAACAGACTCACACAGCCCTTCCCATACCTAATCAAACTTGGAATAAAGCTCTGGAACAGAGCGTGCAGAACTGTGGGGTCAGCTGATCCCTTCTCACCACAAATCCCCATTGCAGCAATTATGGCTTACCAGCCATGGGGCTCTCTCGAATCACGCACCCAGTGGGAACCCTACGGAGTGGCCACCTTGGGAGACCTAACACGAGACCAGGAGATCATACCCTTCCCTGACCTTGCTGAGACTACGGGATTACCCTCTGGCCAATTTTTGCTCCATAGGGCAGTGACACAAGCCATAATGGTTAGATGGCCAGAGGCTACCACCCAAAAGACGGAAAACGTGGTCATAGAAACACTATTAAACACAGCCGAAGGCGGCCATGAAACCTCGCGATTGTACGAAACCCTGCTCCAGGGCACGACAAACAGCGAGCTCAAAAGCAAAGCAAAATGGGAAATCGAACTTGGTCAAGACTTTGCAGAGGTCGAATGGGAGAAGATAACTCGCTACCACAAAAACGTTTCTAGGAATGCCCGTTTGCAGCTCATTCAATTATACATCACCAACAGATCCAATTTCAAAGGAGCTGAGGCCCAAGTATGCCCCAAATGTAAGGAGCCGAGAGCGGGTATGACGCACATGTTCTGGGGCTGCCCGGAGATACGCCACTTCTGGACATAGGTTCAGGAGAGGGTGGCGGACGCAGATATTGAGCTAGAAGTGAACAACCCCGCAGCCTGCATCCTGGGCAGATGCAAACGCAACCACAAAAATAAGCCTCTAAACAAACTCAAAGATCTGATTTACATAACTGCGAAGAGACGCATAGCCATGGGATGGAAGAGCCCAAGGGCCCCGTATGAGGCACTGTGGTGGGGGGACCTGACGAAATGGATAACGGCGGAGACCGGCGCGTGGGAAACGGCAATCCTCGAACAGAGGCTGGACTCCAGTGGAGAACTGCATCGCTGGGTGGCTTTAACAGAGCCACTACTGCATCCTAATAACTCTGACGATACCTCGGACGTTTGGACTGTCCTAGCCATCAATCCGGCCCATCATAATTGGAAGATAATGTTGACTGTGGTCTTGAGTTGGGGGGGGGGATACGTAATTCTTTGATTGACACTGATTCACATTATATTTATCTTTTAGGACAATCACCCAAGAACAGACATCAATTCCCAGTCCTGTCCATCCAATTGTCCTTGTACCTGACCTAAACAAGTGAGGATGTAACAAGATCCTAGACTTTGGTCCATAGAGAGACAACAAATTAAACAGTGTGTGCTGACACACCCCATGTCTCAATTCCAAACTGAAAACCTGCCATGCGGATGAGTATGATGGAAAGAAAACGTTTAAACCAGAAGGGGATGAAATAAGTAAATGTATATACAAGTATACAAAATTATATATAAGGAAGAAACCCATGATGCACGAACTGCAGAACAGAAACGTCATGGTGTGTCAAAACTCCATTGTACAAAATCCTAGCATGGCTCACTGTTGTGGTTGTATCCTTGTCTTACAATGGAAAACTTTCCCCCAAAGCTTGCGAAGCATGGAGGAACAACAGTCCAACAAAAGAAAGAAGGAATGGGGTGCTAAGAAACATCACAGATGGAAGAATAAAACCAAGGAAGAAACAGAACTTCTTGATACCAGAAGAGCTCTGGGTGCACTTTGGAAAAAATGTCAGTGTGTATGCAATAATAGGACCACCTGGATATCCAAAATACTTTATGACCCAAGACACGTCTGCACTGTGCAATGCCAACTGCACAAGTATTTAAGAGGTGTACAGCTGCGTAGTATATTCGGGGCTTTGATTGGGCCACAGGCTCAGAAAAATGGTCCAGAGACAGGGCCCTGTTGGGGCTCCCTATTATCCCCAAAGAGCCCCAGCTGATGAGGCCGCTAGAGGCCAAGGCATTTTTTTTCTACAGTCTGTAGCTCAGAGCTATAGGCTTTAGAAAAAAGGGGCTTTTTCCATAATGGATCCGCTGGCACCTGCCAAACATCCCTTTAACCAAGAGATGCCTGTAGGCTGGCGGCACCATTATAGGAGAAAAGGTTAGGCAGCGGGAAGCCGAGGCATTTTTTTCTAAAGCCTGAAGCTCTCGCTCATTCACGGGAGGTTCAGGCTTTAGGAAATAAGGCCTCGGCTTCCAGCAGTTTCACCTTTTCATCCTTAATGGTTCAATAGGGCCCTCACCAGGCATCCCTTTAAATAAGAGATACAGCATAACCCAAAGCCGATCGGTGCATCTCTTAGTTAACTTAAAGGAATGCCTGACAAGGGGCAGCGCCACCATTAAGGCTGAAAACATGTGAGGCTGTCCCCCTCCCATAATTCCTTTTATGTAAGAGATGCAGGGATCATTTCTATCTTACCCTAGGGTCTGAGGGTGATGATCTCTGCAAAGGGATACCTTGCAGGGGTGGGGCAGATATTAAGGAAGAAAACGAGTGGTGTCGATCCTCACTAGGCATCCCTTTAGATAAGGGATGCAGAGATCAGCACCCTTCTCCCCATCTCCCTCGCCAGGGGGGTGGAGTAGTGGAGGGGGGAAGGGTGCTGATCTCTGCAAAGGGTTGCAGCCCATTAAGCCGGGGCTCATTAAGCAGGCGTGGCCTAATTGACAGCAGGCAACCCCAGCTGTTATGCCAAGTAACCTGGACGAACATTGGCTCGATTTTCCTTTGCCACTTAAGGCACTGAGTACATTACAATATTTGGGTCCATAGTGAAATAAGCATTGCCCCAACATTCATTTAAGTGTCCATGCAACCCATACCACCTAAACCTCTGATTCCTCTGCTATGGGCGTCCCCCATCACGAGAACATCAGCGCCATAGACCGTAATCCTGCCAAAAGAGAAAAACTGAGAACGGAAATGTCGCTGACGACGGAAAGATCCCCAATACAAAATGGAGGAGGCAGCATGGTAACCGCTGCGGGGTCATGACGCCGGCAACCTGGGCCCCTCCTCCTGGGAAAAGGAGGTCAAGGGGCGGAGCGGCGCCAGGGCGCCAAAATAGTCCAAAAGCCCGCAAAGGGCTAACAAAAGGAATGGGCGGGGCGAGCACTTTATAAGCGGCAGGGCCGGGCGGCAAGTCAGCTCACTCCTGCAGTGGGATCCCGCCGCCCACTCGCCATCAGGAAGGATTTCGTTTCGAGGAACAGAGGACTTCGTTTTTCCCTGTTCGTGTTGCCGTCCCTGAGGAAGTGTTGCTGTGGTCCGTTACAGATTAAGAAGGGTTCCGGTGATGGTGGTTTCCAGCGAAGGATGGACAGTGTCGCGGCAATGAAGGGGTGTCGGGTAAGGAGCAGGGTAAAGAGAGAGCAAAGTGGGACTCTGCTGCAGGTATGCCTGGATCAAGCGAGGGCTGATACAGGAACTAATACTGATCCTGTGGGGAGATCAAGTTTGTAAATAAATAGCAGGCAGTTAGATGTTGAATTGGTTACGTGCGCTTACGGAGTAATTGGGCACATTTGCAGCGTGGCAGCGGTCAACACTTGACCGGCGGCGGGTGCTTAATGTTATTATGGGTAAATATGATGTCAGGATGGCAGGAGTTTGCCTTGTTTTAAAGTAAGTATGCAATGTGCAGCGCTTACGGTGGCAGCGGCTGGCGGCACAAAGTTTTGTTAGGAAAAGAGTTACCCCGTAGGGATAGCGGGTGCTCAACATGGTTAGCGTTTAATGTTAAATTTGGCAGCACGGGGGGATGACGTCGCATAGACTGGCGACACGGAGTTGTGTTACAATATTATCGTCTGTCTCGAGAGGATGGCTCAGCGTGCTTGCTTACGAAGTAGAACAGCATGGCTTTTAGAGTTATCAGTGTATGCCTGTGTGGCTGCCAAACATTAATGGTGCGTGGTTTAGTGCGGTGAAGAGTAGCCCCAGGGCGTGGCAGGCGGAGTGTTAGTCATTCTGTGAGGTCTTTTACATAATGCCTGTGCATGGTGCCTGCGGTATACATGCTTGGTTTTGGGAATGCACTGCGCCTACTTTCCTTGGCATACATCTGCCCTGCGTGTGACCATGAGGTGCATGAGGAGGACGGTGGGGTCCTTGCTTGGTATGGAGACGTATCCTGAGGGGCGGGCTTGTTTTTTCCACCACTAGGGTTGCGAGCGTGACCAGGCAGCAGCACATATCCCGGTGTCATCCCCGTGCTTGGCGTTGAAGGCACGCGTGTATCTGTCAGTACTGTGAGGTGCATTCAGTTCACTCTCCATTGTGTCACCGAGTTCTAGTCTGCAGCACCCCGCTGCATGACCCCTTTTAAAGGGAGAAAGAGGGGCTAAAGGGAGGATTACGATTTCATGTTGTGATGCAGCATGGGAGGAATAGTATCACATCGGCCTAGCTACACAAAGTAGGGTGTAAGAGTTATCCCAGTCGGGCTGGCAGGGATTAAAGAGAGGGTTACCCCTTTTAATGTTGACATACAGCAGGGGAGGATTACTATCAGGTCGTCCTGGCGACATAGAGTTGGGCTATTGAAAGAATTACCGCTGGGGGATAGTGTGTTTTAAACAAAGTCTTACCGTTAAAGGTTAATGAGGCAACGTGGGAAGTATAATATCGCGTCGGCATGGCGACACAGAGTTGTCGATGGAAAGAGTTACCCCGGGAGGCAGCAGGGGTTAAGCAATGAATTACCGTTTCAATGTGAATGTGGAAACAGGGGAGGCATACTATCACGTCGGCTTGGCAAGTTGCTTTTGAAGAAGAGTGAAACAAAGGGATAGCAAGGATAAATAGAGGTGTACCGTTTCAATTTCTATTATGCCACAAGGGAGGCATACTATCGGGTCGGCTTGGGTACACAGAGTGGTGCATTATAATGGGACTGGCTGGATTCAATGCTTTTGGATTAAATAGGGTCATTGCCGATAATAAAATGTAGACTGCAGAAGGGAAAGTGCAGCGATAAAGCGGCAAGGGCTGTCTGGTCACAAGGGGCCTGTCCAGTGGGTTTGGCTTTACGAATAGGGGTGTGAGTTTGGGGTTAACATAAGGGGCAGAAGTTTGTTTGCAATATTGCCACACAGGTTAGGGCCGGCACAGCGGGCACGCGGTTATGTATTATGCACTGGGTCCGGCACTGGACGAATAAAGGAGTGTGCAGGAAGGTTCCGTGGGCCCAGCAGGGTCAGTAGGGCAGGTCAAGGATCGGCGAGTGCACAAGAAGAGCGGACACCTTAGGTATAAATAAATATGTGTAAGGAGCGGAAGGGCGTGTTCCCACAGTGCAGTCAGTTCACTTTGCCGGCCACGCTTGTTTTATGGTGGGTCATGTTGGTTTGGCCTGCATGCCGGTACTTGAGGGCACAACGCATAGAACAATGACAGCATATACGAGTAGCCAAACACTGCAGCTGGCTCGCGATTATCTGTGGCTGTTATTCCATGGATTGCCACCTGCCTGGGATACTAGGGTAGCAATAGCTGCATTGAAGGTTTTGTGCACGGATGCTTACAGAAGGGAGCCGGCAGCATTGAACACAGGGCAGCATCTCGGGAGAGAAGGGGCAGCTTGGTTGCCTCACGCAGAGGAAGTACCTTGCCGAAGAAGGCAGGGTGTTTAGGACAATTGATATGCCCACAATGCAGCGTGCAAAGGGATAGCAGAGGTATGGGGGAGCCTGGTCATGGGTGGCCACCGTAGGGCCTTATTGGGAAGCGACGTTTGGAATATGGGCACGAATGACAGCAGGTGATTGAGGGTCTTGGCAACACGCAAGGTGGTGCATTAGGTGAGGAGCAGCGGGGTCTGTTCGGAACTCACATGTGAATTTTGAAAGGTGTAACCAGGATGGCGGCGTAGGGTTAAACTCACTGCCTTGCTTGAAAGAAACAGGTTATACATGGGGAGGAAAGGAGGTGCCTTTACAGGCCCGCAGGGAGTTATTTGGAAGAGCTTTCCCTGAACATCATGGCAGCTGTGGTCAACTCCTGTTCGATGGGGGAGTTAATGGGGTTATGGTCATCCCTGTTTAGTTTTATGGCACAGGTAAAGGTGTACACATGGGAAGACGTCCCCTCAAGGGGGGGATAGCAAAGGGCCAAGGCATACTTCCTAATGCTGCACTGCGATAAACAATTAATTCTGCACAACCAAAAGGGTCGTTGGAAGACATATACTAGAATTTGGCTGGCACGCAGGGAGCGAGCTACTTTACCATGGAGTACATGACGTGCATTATGGCATAGGTGGGCTTTATCGAATTCGGCGATGCGCATGACAGGAAGGCAGGAGGAGTGGCCTTTCGGAAGTGGCTGGGATTCGCGTGGGCATATGAATGTCAGGGGTATAGGGAGTACATGTAATAGAACTAGGGCTGCAGAGTTTAAGGGACTGTTGGGGGGACTAAGGCCTCCTTAGAACACCTAAGGTACGTGTCCTTATATCAGCTATGCTGGCCTTAGAACATGCCCGACCGCTTGGTTACGGGGGGTCGACTCTCTCGGGTGACAGAGTGATTCAGGTCGAAGTAAATCTAATTGCTATTGAAGGGGCGCAGGGACCTCTTAAAATGGAACAACTTAACACCAAGGGGTGAGGACAAAAGGTTGAAGGATTGAACATTTTTGATTTCGAGTAGCAGGGCCGATGGAGGGCTATAGCGCCACAGGTATGGGATAATAGGTTGCATAAGATTAAGGAAGGGGTTAAGCTTGGAGCAAGAGAACAGGAGTTGAGATTATGTCAGGCTGTGGGGGTTGTGTGGTGTTAATGGTATCTTCCTGTTAAAAAAGAAAAGCAAGGTTCTTTTGGCGTGGCGCCTGACGCAGGGAACAGCAAGATGTTGGTAGGTATGACTGGGGGGTCACGGGGCAGGTGTTACAGGCTTCAAGGGGGAATAGGAGAGGCTCCTTTTGCTAAAATAAGGTATTAAGCAGGACACTGGGATACAGGGTTGCGTTTGGAATCGGGACTTCATGAACAGATCTGCAAGACTACCCATATTCCACCCATCCGGGGTCATTGAACAAGTAACAGGGGGGATGAGGCAGTGGCTAGGTAACAGTAGAGGTAGTAAGACGCTAATTAAAATGCCAGATAGAGGGCAGTTGGGGGCCGGAAGGGAAAAGAGGGCTAGCTCTGGGTGGCCGGGTCGGCTGACTTTGGGATCACGGCGGGGGAGCTTTGACTTACTGGAGGGACAAAAGAGGGGAAGGAGGCCTATGTACAAGGCAAATGGCCTGGCTCCTTCCTTCATGATCAGAGCTTGGCGAATTGCTGCAGGGGCAGGCAAGCCACAAGGGGTTAGAGTGGGGCGAAAGGCAAGTGGGCTTGAAATGGTAACAAAGTTTACAGCTAAACTTCACTCGGCAGGAACAGCGCACTCCCAGCATGGTAACTCCTGCATGGGCAGGCAGAGCGAGGATAGGTTGGTTGGGGAGCTTTAGCCTACTAAAAAGGGCTTACTACAAAAATCAAGGAGGAAACTGAATTGGGCGAATGTGAAAATTCTGCAAGGGCAGAGGTGTTCCAAAGATCAGGCACGGCCTGATTAACTTAAAATCCCCGGAAGGGGTTAGAGAACAAAAACGGCAAGGGGAGTGGGTTGTTACGCTTAAGGGACGTGCAGGTAAACAGCACCCAAGTGGCCATCTATGTGAGAGGGCCAAAAACGGATCAGAAGGGAAGGGGGCGGCACTAACACTGCAGGCCATCGAAACAAGCAGGGTAGGCCTAGTGGCGGCAGTGGCCAACTTTCTCCGGCAGCGGCTGCCATCAGAGGCGGAGGCCCCGTGGCTCTTGGACAGAGACGAGTCGGCACTAAGCCGATTCCAGTTTGGAAAAAAGTGATGGCGCAGGGTTTGGCAAAGATGGGGTTGACAGGGGGCCAGTTTGGGTCACATGCATTCCGAATAGGGGCCACCACCCCTGCGGCAGTCAGGGGATTGGGGGCGGAGGACATCAAGAGGTTGGGGAGATGATCTCGGGAGGCTACAAACGTTATATCAGGCCAGAATAAATGTAAGTTAACCATGCTGTTCCCTCCACTTGTCATTTCCCAGCAGCACAAGGAAGGAGGAAACGCACCGTGTGGGTAGTGGGGCACTCGTTCATCTCAAGGGCCAAGGCGAGCTGGACGCAGCACAAACCCAAAAACCGCACATTGATCCCCCCCCTTCCACCCACCTTGGACAGTAGCATTTAGGCGGACCACCTCGGCTACCTCCTAAGCCAAGCATATCTGACACACGGAGGTGCACCGGATGTGACCCGGAGGCGGGGTGCATGGGGACATTAGCGAGTGCTGCAGCACAGACGTCAACTGGTGTGTTAAGCTCCTGAGTAACGTAAGGGGTTCTCCTCCCCCAACAGGGTTACCATAGACCCGCGGCTAGCCACAGAATGTGCTTGCCTTACTGACGCACATAGTGCCGCGCACCGGGGAGACGCAAGAGCCCTACTATAATGCCTAAGGGACAGCCCACCAAAAAAAGCGGCACCATGGACAAGTTCACCAAACCCTCAGCCAAACAGGTAGATACCAGTAATGAAGGAGCAAGCAGCCATGAAATTCCAACAACGACCCCAATGTCACTCTCTGTGGACTTACAAGGGGTGGTGGCCATTATGCAACAGGGATTCGCGGCCATATATGGCAAACTAGACTGCATTAATGTTACCATTTCTACAATCCGGAATCAACTGGAAAAAGATACTCATCGTATCACAGAGGATGAAACAAGAATAGGCACAGCCGAAGATGCCAGAGAATCACTGCAGAACACGGTCATAACAATGGCGAAAGACCTTGGCAGTATTAAGATGAAGTGCAAAGACCTGGAAGCAAGATCGCGGTGGAGCAATATCCGGATCACAGGGGCCCCAGAGGATGCCCTGAAAAAGGTCCCATGGAAATGGCTGTGGAAGGTCTGTTAAAAGACTTATTAGGAGACCCGGGTTGGTCCCAAATGTTCATGGTAGAACATGCTCAGAGATCTCTGGCAGCAAAACCTAAACCTGGTGCGTTCCCGAGGCCGATCATTGCAAGACTGATGAACCTCCGAGATAGGGACATGGTACTGAAGGCGGCATGGGAGAAGCATGACCTGAGAATGGGCTCAAGCCTGATTTGCATTTTCCCGGACTTCACGCTGACGGTACAACAGGAATGATGCTCATTTATTGGGCTCAAGAAGTTGCTGAGAGAACGCCAGATACCCTTTGCAATGCTATACCCAGCTAGGCTATGCATGCAATTTAAAAATAAAACCTACTTCTTTACGTTTCCAGAAGAGGCTGCATCGTTTGTAGAGGCCAATATTCCCTTACCAGAAAAGCAGCCACTGGAAGAAGGACAGTGACAATGAGGAATGGCGCAGTATACTTGCGCTGACGTCCAATGTGTTGGTAATATGGCTTTGTAATAGTGACTGTGGGATATGCGTTATGGTCTTAACAAGGGTCGATTATCTGTTATTTCATGCTCTAGGTCATGGCAGGCGGAACAGTGAGATTGAGGCAGAGTCAAGCAAAATGTTTATGCTGACGTTGAGTAGGGACAATACAGGCCCTCTGTAGTGACCATGTAATTCATTATGTGTTTTTGGTAACGTAAGTTTGAATATTCATAAATGACTACGCCCAGCTTAAGCTTTAATAATGTGTCAGCTGGTAGTTCTAGGCACCACGGAAACAGTACTCCTGATGCAAGTGCATGTTCTGATTAAACAAGGTAGGAGAGGAGGGGGGGGAGAGATTGGGGGATTGCATAGTCAAAGTTTGGGGCACTATGAGGGAGCGGGAGGTGGGATTCAGGGAATGTTGGGGTGAAACAGTTTTGAAAATGCGCAGATTGAATGCAACATGCTATGGTCGATTTGCGAGATGGTACAGGGTTGTGAGGGTCACACGATGGCACACAAGGAAAGATGGCTAATAATGGTCAGACTGGAGTGAAGTTACTGAACTGGAAGGGGAGGGGACTAGGCTCACCCATAAAGATCCAATTGCTATTGTTGCAAGAAACTGATTTGCTAAAATCCCAGGAACAGAAAGTGTCCCCAGGGTGGGGGGCATCGATATTACACCTCATACTCAACTAAAACACGAGGAGTTATGATCCTGATCCACAGGTCAATACTATTCATATATTACAGTATAGAGAGCAATAGAAACGGTATATATGTGATAGTGCTAGTGCATGGGAAGTTGGAGAATGCTGAAGTGTTATTGATAAACATAAAATAGGTTTAGCTTTTGTCAAGACTGGTCTGATTGGCGCCCCTTTCTGATTGCTGCTTTTCCTATGTATAGTTGGGATAGTTAGTACTATTGCATAAGATCTTTTGACTGTCGCGTCTCACAAGTAAGGCAGTGAAAAGCTAAAGAACCGCCAAAAAACTGGAAGAACACAAACACTCATAGAGACCTGCGCCAGTTAGATTTTTGTCACCAATATTTAATTGGAAAAAACATCACAATGTGCCCTTAATGTTGACACGTGTTTCGGCATTAGCCTTTTTCAAATCACGGCATGTAGCATTGAATAAGTTAACTAAAGAAAGAAAACTCATTCATCTCTGCTCATTGGTCAAAAATGACAAATTTCATGTGTTGGATCCCGTTATTTTACATTCATGTCTCTGCGTTGGCTTCTCGTTGGTCTAACGAGAAGCCAATGCAAGGACATGGATGTAAAATAACGGGATCTGTTATTGATAAATGTATACGGCCCCAATATTGACAACTCAGAGTTCTATGTAGAGATGTTGCAAGCGTGCACTAAATACCCCACTGCATTAGTGATATGTGGTGGCGACTTCAACACCATTCTCGATACATTACTGGACCGCACATCAACGTTGACCAGGAGACTGATGGGTGCGGCATCCGCGATACAAACACACATGGGAGATTTGGTTTTGAGGGATGTATGGCGCTCGTTGCATGGGTCACAGAGGGCTTACACCTTTTACTCGTCGGTTTATGACATGCACTCCCGCATAGATTTCTGGCTGACATCACACAGGGCATTCGGTTGGGTGGTCGAGTCCCAAATACTCCCCAGAAAACTATCCGATCACTCCCCAGAGACACTCACATTGAATATTCCCAAAGCGGACCCCTGTAGGTCCCAACAGTGATTTAAGGCAGCGTCCTTATCAGACCCAGTATTCCGATCCAGTATGTTACAACATATTGCTGACTTTTTCGAAAACAATGAAGGGTCAGTGAACACACAAGCTATTTTATGGCAGGCATTTCAGGTTTATATGCGTGGGGTTGCGATGTCCACGAATTTGGAGTCCTCCGAGATATCAGAGGGGAGCTCAAGAGGAGGGAAGAGGCATTATTGAAATTACAGACGGAATATGTAAGTAACCCAGCACCACACATCAACGGAAATTAAATTAAAACTGGATGAATATCAAGAGGCAGCAGACAGAGAATTGCGCTACTTTGATAGACCAGCAGCGGCACGTAGATATGGGGAACAGGAAAGACCTGGGAAACTCTTCGCTCAGATGATCCGCAGTGAGAAGGGTAACACATCCATTCCATGCATAGCCAGGCGAGATGAGAGGGTGGTAAACAAAGAGGAAGAGGTCTGCGAGGTGTTCTACAACTTCTATGGGAATCTATACTCACCTCAAAGCGTGGCCACGGAAAGCGTGATAGACGAGTACTTAGCCAAGATACCTACAATGCTGTTATCTCCCGATGCCTGCACCGTACTCGAAACACCTATAACGCTGGGCGATATTAAAGAAGCGTTCAAAAGCTTGCCGGGAGGGAAAGTACCTGGCTCCGACGGATTAGGGCGGAATTCTGCAAAGAATTCAGGGACGCCCTTGCCCCGCACTTGTTAGCGGTTTGGGCTGAGGCACTGGAGGCTGGCATTACTATTGAAGCCTGAGAAACCTTCGGAAGATTGTGGGTCTTATCGATCTCTGATAAATACAGACGTGAAAATATTTGCAAAGATATTAGCCTCCCGGCTTAATCCACAGATGCCTTATATGGTCCATGAAGACCAGGCGGGCTTCATACAAGGGCGATCAACAGCATCCAACATACAGAGACTGTACAGTGTCCTGGCAAGGATACCGCAAGACTCTGACGGAGTTGCACTCTCCCTGGACATGCAGAAAGACTTTGATACAGTGTACTGGCCATTCCTGTTTGGGGTACTGCACAACTATGGGTTCGGCCCTAACCTTGTAAAGTGGGTGCGGCTCCCATATACGCAGCCTTTTGCTAGGGTGTGCATGAACGGGGTGCTATCTGAGGTGTTAACACTTGCAGGGGGTACCGGGCAGGGATGCCCGCTCTCTCTGTTATTATTCGCATTGGTGATCGAATCCCTTAGCAGATCTTATGAGGGCACGCCATGCCAGAGCTGGAATCTTCATAGCTGGCTGGGTTGAATTGATAACACTTTATGCAGATGACATCTTGATGTGTGTGAGGGAACCTGAAAGGTACCTTCAGAGGGTGATATCCTCAGTCCAGAACTTTGGGAACTACTCGGGCCACCACCTAAATAGCAATAAGTCTGAAGTGTTCCCACTGACAGACTTCACGAAGGAGCCTAGCAACCTGTTTGGACTGAGGTGCTCGCCCGGACAGGTGAACTATCTGGGGGTGGAGGTAGCACGCTCAACGTCGCTGGTACGCTCTTTGAATTACGACATACTGGCCAGGGAACTGTACACTAAACTTGAAAGATGGACACAACTCCCAATTTCGCTGTTAGGCCGAGTGGCATTAGTGAAGGTGGTTATTTTACCCAAACTGTTCTATCTCCTCAGCACTATGCCACTATGGCCGGGCAGGTCCTTTGTCACGACAATGGCTGGGGCATGCTCCGTGTTTGTGTGGAGGTAGGCAAGGGTTAGTTGGAAACGCCTTACACTACCATACCAATGGGGAGGGCTAGCCGCCCCAGACTTAGAATTTTATTATTTGGCAGCCCAGGCATACTATGCGATACATTGGGGGGAGGCAGGACCATGCACATCATATGTGGAACTAGAAAGACAAGGGAAGAGTAAGGCCACACTTCTACACGGGGTGGTATCGGGAAGACAGAGGGGCGTGAATCACCTCGATCCAGTAATAGCCATTCAACAAGCTTGGTGGAAACTAACCCAAACACCCTCAAACACAATATACTGTCCGGCGCTGTCAGTTTGGGATGTCCCATATCTAGACCCATCCAGAGATGCAGTGCTGGCTACACACTGGCGCGAAGCAGGCATAATGTGGTTTGGTGATTTGTATCGTGATGGGGTATTTGTAACATGGCAGGATATCAAAACGCAGATAGGGGACAACCCACTTCAGAGGCTACAATACTACAGGCTCCGATCAGCCATAGCATCGGTGTGGGCTGGATTTCCCCAGGAACCCGTCTCACATCAGAGTATAAATTATACACTCTCCCCCGGTGCGGCCAGAAAATCTGCCTCGGCTATATATAAACTGGCACTGGTGACAAGGGAGGTTCACATACCAGATATCAAAGGCGATTCGGAGGAAGACCTGAACACAACCTTTACGGATGCACACTGGCTCCAGCTATGCAGGTTAACTAAACAAGTATCGTACAACTCTAGATATAGACTGATTCATTTCAAAATATTAAATAGGGTACACCTCACCCGGCCCGTCTCAAGAAAATGTACCCTGCATCTGAGGGGCGGTGTCCAAGATGCCGGAATAAAGATGCTGATATAATGCATATGTTATGGTCTTGCGGGGCACTCACTGAATATTGGCGCAAGGTGTGCGATGCGCTGGAGGAGATGTCAGACCAGTCAATAAGATGGGAACCTGAAATATGTATGTTGGGATATGTGTGCAAAATGAACCCATTGAAACGTAAGCTTGTAAACATAGGTCTACTGATTGCAAAACGAGCTATATTAATGGTATTGTACAAAAAGACTGTATCTAAACAGTTGCATGAACAAAAAGTTCTAAAGATGCTACCAACAAAGGTTCGAACACCAAAAGTTCGAACCTTTGGTGGTAGCATTGCAGGGACAGTATAGTGAGCAGGGGTTGCAGGGGAAACCCCTGCAGCCCCCATAAAAGAAAAAAAGAAAGAAAAGGACCCTGCGGCACCGGTTCCCGATCACGGAAGAGAAAGGGAACTGGCGCCGCAGGGACTCAGCGTGAAGAAAAAGGTAAGTGGGGTTTGTTTATGTTGGGGGTGTGGGTGGGGGTGTGTTGAGGGTGTGGGGTGTGTCATGGGTGTGTTGTGGGTGTGGGTGGGGGTGTGGGTATGTATGTGTGTTTGCACGAGAAAGGTGCAAACTTTTGGTGGTTCGCACCTTTCTCATGCAAACTTTCCGGCTGCGGCAAAATCAGCCGCGGTCGGATCACATAGATCCATATTAATGAGGTTGAAAAGCGCTAAGGCACCTACGATAGAGGAATGGGAGAGAGACATGACTTGGGCGAATGATAAGGAGGAAGCATACACCCATTACAAATCGGCCAAAAGACATTTGGGGAGCTTTCCGTCAATACATGGTTAATAAAGAGGCTAACGAGGAGAACGCAAATGAGACATTGTGACAAAGTTATATAACATGTAACCGAACCACCTACCACTGTAATAACGCTTGGGCGAATGACACTTGGTTGTATGTATAAGCGATGTTATATCTCTGTGCGAAGTTATATAAAGTTTAAAAAAAGAAATAAATTCAGAATGAGAATTATTTTACCTGGAAACCACCACTGTTGCCAAGCAGAAGGGGACGCCACTTTTGGTGCCAGGGGAGGGGGACAAATAATAGGGCTCCAGCAGGAGGATGGGGGTGCACTGGGCACCAGGGGGGGTCAGATGTCCCCCTGCACCTCCCCTGGCTCTGCCACTGTTGCCAGGCACTGCCCAATCTTGCTTCCAACTCTCAAAAAGCAAAGGCTCGAGAGGGAAACAATTGAGATAGAAAACCGGTTCTGACAGGGACACAGCCCACAAGCCACAACGGTATGAAAAGTGTCCCGTTATGTGGAAACCAACGTTACTGAACATTGTGGCAAAACACACACATATTGACATGGACTCTATAAATAAGCAGCTTGATAATTTTACTGTGGAGTGTGGACTGAGTGTGTTCTTGTATAACGTTTTTGGCTGCAGCTTTGGTTCAAGCAGAGTCTTTTTTCCACATCCATTGTTGGAGGCGTATCTTGGAGAACTCGAACGAACAGTCCTTCTATAAAACCTTAACTTCCTAGCGGAGCGTGGTGGAGTGTGGACTGAGTGTTCTTATGTAATGTTTTTGGCTGCAGCTTTGGTTCAAGCAGAGTCTTTTTTCCACATCCATTGTTGGAGGAGCACCTTGGAGAACTCGAGCGAACAGTCCTACCATAAAACCTTCCCTCCCTAGTGGAGCGTGGGGCAGTGTGGACTGAGTGCGTTCTTGTGAAACGTCTTTGGCTGCAGCCTTATGTCATGATGCCCGCTCCCGGGGAGCCGGTTCAAGCCCTGCGTCCCCGAAAGCGGACATCCAGTCCCCAAGGAAGGACCCAGCAACCCCATATAGGGGCCCTTTGGACAGTGTCCTGGCGCCTATGGCGCCAGGCTCATAAAAGACATCAGTCCTGGCGCCATAGGCGCCAGGCTCATTATGGGAGTGGTTGGGTGCACTTACCTGATGCAGACCATGCTGCAGGATCCCAGCTTCCTTGAGGCCTGAAAGGAACTACTTTACCTGTGGGACTAATTTACCATCCGGGCGTGGTCGGGGAAGGATACATACCTGATTGGAGGAAGGATACATACCTGGAACTTCTTCCAAGGCTATTTAAACCCCACCCGAACAGCCACACGTGCTTCGCGTTGTTCTGCATCTAGCAGCTGGACGCTCACCGTGTCTGCTCCTGCATCCTGACTTCTGCCACGCCTGCCAGCATCCTGGATCACCTGCAAAGGAAGAGAAGAAGAGAACAGAAGAAGGAAAAGTCCTTACCTGCTAAAACCGCATCCCGGAGACATCTCGCCGACAATCCTGAAAAGGAAAACTTGTATTTAAAAGCTCATTGCGTCGATCGCTGCAGCACCGCATTCCACTCACCTTTACAGGGCGCCTCCATGTTCAGCAGCGATCATCCGGATTCGCAGTCACGCCCCAGCGCCTAGGGAGAAAAAGACCAGAACAAAAGGTGAGAGAGAGAAGGGAATAAGGAAAGCTAAATCTCCATGTTAAGACTTACCTGTTGATTCATTCCCTCTCCATTTCGGGTCCGCGCCGCATCCTGGCATTTCCGGACCCCGGCCCCTAAGGGGAAAAAGAGACATCAGCGTTAATGAGCGAATGAAAAGACATTACCAAAAAAAAGCTCATTAAAGACTTACCTGATTTCTACAAGGATTTCACCTCTCATCTCGGGTCGGTGCCTGTTCCCCGGCATTCCGTACCCCGGCCCCTATGGGGAAAAAGACACTAGCATTAGTACATTAATGCATGGACACAAGGGGAACCTCTTATCAAAAAACTTACCTGGAAGCCAAGCAAGTTTGGTTCTCACCAATCGGAAAATCCAGTGAAGTAACTGGATACCAACGCGCCCCTGCATCAGAAGCAGGATGGAGAGCTCGTCCTTCCAGACCCTAAGGTGAGATGCTACGAGGAATCACAGAAGGGTTTCGAGGAAGGTGAGAGGGGAAAGTGGGAGGCCGATTGCATTACCCCGCAGACAGTTAATCCCCTATTTTCGCCTACAGAAGGATACTTCTGCGAGCCAGACAAGCCAGATTTGGGGGCCCGGTCCAGTCCGTCTTCCGAACCCTGCGCATCACCTTAGAAGAGGTCACAGCAGCGCGAACCAGGCCAGCGCCTCTGTGGGAGTCAGGTGAGCGTTACACCTTAGTTCAAGCAGAGTCTTTTTTCCACATCCATTGTTGGAGGCGGACCTTGGAGAACTCGAGCAAACAGTCCTACCATAAAACCTTCACTCCCTAGCGGAACGTGGTGGAGTGTGGACTGAGTATGTTCTTGTGTAATGTTTTTGGCTGCTGCTTTGGTTCAAGCAGAGTCTTTTTTCCACATCCATTGTTGGAGGCGCACCTTGGAGAACTTGAGCGAACAGTCCTACTATAAAACCTTCAATCCCTAGCGGAGCATTGACTGAGTGTGTTCTTGTGTTCTGTTGGTTGGTGCGAATAAGAGACTCGCAGTATAATAACAAGAACCTTATCCGTAACGGCTGGACGATCGCACAAGGGAAATTTTTCTACATTCACAGCGAACATAGATCTGGCGTTTGGTGACTGCAGGGTAATTTGAACTCCCTTTGAGCCAAGTGCTTCTTAAAAATAAAAAAAATAAAAACAGTGCAGAGAAATGCGTTGACAAGTGTCTGGTGATGAGTTGGATCATCATCTACCTGCTGTCAAAGTGTTGGCTGCCAGGGGGCGCTGTTGCGCACGGGCAAGTTGGCCGCCTGAAGTGAGAGCTCCGGCCCGACAGAAATCCAAATTATATTTGAATCCTGTTTCGGAGCCACCAACGGATAGTGGAGTCGAGCAGAGGGTGCACCTTGACCCAGTCCACACCCGACTGAAATCCTGGGAGCGGCGGACTAAAACTCACGGAGATATCGGCTTTGGCGGGGTGAGCGGGAGAAGGCCCGCGAGTGTGCCGCGAGGGACGTCCGGCTGATCTGCACCCCGCGCCGCTGACGCTCTGGCCAGAGAGGCATAGAGAGGAGGAGCTGCTGTGCCAAGGTCGCGGAGCTGGACCCGTGGGCACTGCGGATCAACTGAGGTGGCCCCCCCTGGGTCCCGTGCACGTGGCTGTGCGGGCGAGTGTTGCTGGCTCGTGGGCCCTGCTCTGGACTGGCGGCAAGATGCGACCGGGGGAGCCCGGTGGGGCACTGCCTTCGCAGTTATTGAGGCAATCCTGTAGGGCGAGAGCTGGAGCTCCCTGCCGCGATGCGGCGGGTGCTGAGAAGCGGGCCGTCGTCGGACGGCGTGATATCCTTCCCCCCCGACCTGAGCCATGACCGAAGGAGCGACTCCATTTTCTGGCCTGTAGCCGGACACGCCGCGCATGCTATATTTCCTGCAAGTTGGCGGTAGAGACGACGCGGGGCTCGGTGCCACTGAGACGGTGAGTTGTGCGGCATTCAGCGGTTGGGGGGCAAGGTTCTTGAGGCCCTCCCCCGCGCTATAGGGCCGGACTAGATCTGGGAGCACCACGCTGGGGCCCTGATTCGGATTCAAACATTATCTGGGATAATCAGCTCCTTTCTACTTGGGAGGACACAGTCCATTGTAAGTGGGCGAATTAACAAGTGACCACTGGCGCCTGGACATTGATGGCTCCATGAAACACTATTTTTGTGGTACCCCGGCCTGAACAATCCCACTCAACAGATAATATCCTACGCGGCACAGGCAGCCTGCCCCCACGGTATAGTCCCACAGGATCCATAACCCCCGCCGGGCCGTGGTGGTGGCCCGGCTGGTGTGGCGGACATGGGTAACACGAGGAAACAGGAAAAAGCGGCAGAGGGGGCGACCGGGAAAAAGAAAGGCCCGATGGACTCATTCACCAGTAGCCAGGCAGTCAACCATGAACCAGATCTGTCGACAACATCAACAGCTGAACCTGGCATGGACAGCGGCAACAGGGTTGATCGCCTTAACACGATAGTGCAGAATGGCTTCCTATCCCTAAATGTGAAGCTAGATGACATTGTCAACACTATAGGAGCACTGAAAACTAGAGTCGACAAGGAGAGCCTCAGAATCACTGAAGCTGAAGACAGAATTGGTACAAAATCGAAGACACCATTGCGCGACACGATCGTGACATAGCGCAGCTTAAAGCAGGCATGAACGCGTTGCAAAGTAAATGCGAGGACCTAGAATCTACATCCCGAAGGAACAACATTCGGATTGTGGAGGTTTCTGAAAAGTTCGGGAAAGGCGCAGTGGAACAGCAAGTGGAAAACCTTCTTAAGACTCTTTTTGGGACAGAATCCTTTTCGAGCCAATTCCTGGTTGAGCGAGCGCATCGCACTCTGGCCCCCGTGCCGAAACCCGTCATTGCTAGACTGTTGAATTACAGAGACAGAGATACAATACTTAGAAAGGCAAGAGAAATTGGGACACTACAATATGAGGAGAACCGCATACATGTTTATCCAGACTTTGCTGCGGGGGTACAGGCTAGCAGGCGATCATATGAGCCCGTCAAGCGGCTACTGAGGGCACGTCAGGTCCCATATGCGCTAATATTCCCGGCCAAGATGTGAATCCAGTATGGAGGAAGAGCACACTTTTTCGAGACCCCGGCCGCCGCTCTGGCGTATGTGGAAGCAACTATACCCCTACCACCTAGAGGCCGTGGGCCGGACCAGAACGGAAGATCACCTCCGGGAGGGGGAGACCGGGGCCCTGTTGACTGAACCTGGTTGCGCACATACCCTTTGTTGCTGCTTTGTTGATGTGTAACGGAATTCTGCTCCCGCTGGGGGGCTCTGAGTAACGTTCGAAGCGGGTCGTGAGCCCGCTCTGGTGGCCTTGTGACGACAACGTGGCACCCACAGGAAAGTTCCTAAAAGGTTTAAGGGTACATCGTCAAGTTGGGGCGGATGATGTGGGTGGAGGGTGGGGTTGGGGAAATCGGGAAGTTACAGAATGTTATTGCTACTAGGGCATGTTAGGGACCTGGGGTGTGAATTGGTTTAATTTCAGTTCCAGGTTGGTGGTCGAAATCAGGTCTGGTGGGTACACGATTCGCCCACATCAGGTAAACTCAAGGTATGGTGGAAGCAATGGCACGGCTTGGATGTATGGGGGAACGGGTGACGGGGTGAAGATAACCTTATTGTCTTGGAATGTCCGGGGGCTAAACAACCCGATGAAAGCCAGGAAGGTAGAGAACTATGTCGCCAGGCACGGTCCTCAGATCCTAATGCTCCAGGAGACGCACGCTCAGGGAGCGGTTAACCAAAGCATAATGGCTAAATGGGGCAAGCTACGTTATTATACAGAATATTCCTCACAATCCAGGGGGGTCATAACACTCACACATCCTGCATTAGGATTCCGTACTAAGGGACACGAGGCAGATCCAATGGGAAGATATGTGTTGGTGTGGGGGGAAATGCCGGTAACCCTGAACCAACTCCTTCCGCAGTTGTCACTGATAGACGCTTGGCGGGTGTTGCACCTGGATAATAGGCAATATACATACTACTCATCCGTGCATGACAGTGAACCGCGTATAGACTACTGGTTAATTTCCTCGGACATCTCGAATACGCTGCGACTGCACGATCCTCCCCCGCACGCTGTCCGATCACTCTCCAGTCTTACTGAGCCTCGTGTTCCAGGATGTTCCCAGACAGGCTAGGAGGTGGAGAATGCCGTGGGGATTGCTGGGAGATGCAAACGTGGCCGAGACACTACATGAGGAGATAACCAACTTCTTTGTAGACAACCTGGGGACGGTAGATCGGATATCCACGGTTTGGGAAACATTCAAGGTTTGGATTAGAGGAATCCTTATGTCCAAATCAACGGGACTCTTGAAGGGGGTGCAACGGGACCTCGAGGTGGTGGAACGGGAACTGAAAGAACTGGAGGAGGTATACAGCCGCACTCACGATAGGGACACCCTTGCTGGAATTCATAAACTCCTTAGGAACTTTGACAATTTAGCCACGAGGGAGGTACGATACATCGCGGCCCCCATGCGGGCGTGTCGCTACGGAGAGGGGATTAAGGCGGGAAAGATGCTGGCCATCTTGATTAGGAATGAAACAAATAACGCCCCGATAGCCGCCATTCAAACAGCTCCAACTGTAATGGTCACAAGCAATAAATGTATTAATGATGAATTTGTTGAATTCTACAAAGCACTGTATGCAAATAGAGACCGGAAAACCCCCACTGAGATAAAAGAATACCTGGCCTCACTGGGTCTTCCGACACTCCCGGACGAAAATAGATTGGCTTTGGAGCTACCTGTCACAATAGAAGAAATCGCTGAAGCGATCAAGGATCTCACGTCGGGTAAAGCTGATGGACTGGGGGCTGAATTCTATAAGGAGTTCCATGAGGAACTGGCCCCTATTCTACTCAGAACGTGGGAGGAGGCCCTCGAACAGCACATATTGCCCCCTACAATGAGGGAAGCTATTATTACAGGGCTTCCCAAGCCCAGACGCCCGCCCCAGGATATGTCCTCTTACAGACCCCTCTCGCTCATAAATACCGACACAAAGATTTTCGCGAAGGTCATGGCCAATCGTATGTTACCCATAGTTCCAGCACTGGTCCACCCGGACCAAAACGGGTTTATTCCCCAGAGGTCTACTGCGTTGAACCTCCGCAGGCTGTTTGGGATCATGGCACAAATTGATCCGGGCAGACAGGCGGTCGCGGTGTCCCTCGAAGCCGAGAAGGCATTTGACTCGGTCTCATGGGAGTACCTCTTCTCGGTGTTGGAGGCGTTCGGGGTGGGACCCTATTTTATCAGATATGTCCGTCTGCTCTATACAAAGCCCGGGGCTAGAGTCTGTACTAACAGAACCCTGTCCGACATGTTCGAACTGGGGAGGGGCACAAGACAGGGGTGCCGTTCTCGCCAATCCTATTTGCTCTAACAATAGAGCCCATGGCTGCTGCAGTTAGATTGCGACACAAAGATAAAGGTATAGTCGTGAAAGGCTCCAATCAGCTGATCTCACTTTATGCAGATGACACGCTGTTATATATCCGTGAACCCGACAAAAACCTTGCACCCATAATGGCAGATATACACGAATTTGCTGATTACTCCGGTTACACCGTGAACAATACTAAATCAGAAATTATCCCACTCACCCCTTGCACTAAATGCCCGGAAATTATGGATGGCCTTAAAAGGTCGGAGGGATATATTAGATATTTAGGCGTTCTGGTCTCCAGGAGCAGACAATCTTTATTTACTGACAACTACGAAGGGGCGCTACAGTCAATTAATGCGAAACTAGCGATATGGAGGCACCTCCCTATCTCATTGCATGGCAGGATAGCAGTACTAAAAATGACCGTCCTTCCTAAGCTACTATATCTGTTTGTGAATATCCCGATATGGCCAGGCAGGGAATTCTTCTCCAGGCTGTGATCAATGGTGACCACATTTCTCTGGAAGGGGAAGACTGCTAGAATGGGGTGGGAGAAAATGGTGGAACCATATATTTCCGGAGGCATAGCTGCCCCGGACTTTGAACTCTACTATCTAGTTGCACATGCGCAATTCGCGAGAAATTGGTATGAGGCGGCAGAAGATGCACCCCACGCATGGGTAGAGACACACACACAGTTGCACCCTCTGATGTGAGATCAATTATTTTCGACCCACGACATAGAGACATGTGTGAATATGATCCGGCGAGCTGCACTGTCCGGGCTTGGGGGGCAATATGTCGGAGACTTAAAATTGAAAAACCTTATAACCCGCAAATTCCCTTGTGGAACTTTCCCAGCATTCCTCCCATGTTTGATACGGACATGCAGGAAGCATGGGACCCTAACGGAGAAATGGTGGTAGGGGACATGTTCATAGAGGGGAAATTTGTTAGCTTAATAGATATTTTAAGGGCCTTGGGGAGAGGACTGCTTTGGACACTCCAGTATTACCGAATGAGATCAGCATTCCAGGCTAGATGGCCCCTCTTTCCTGATGAGCCACTTTCACACCCATGTTTACAATTGATCACAACTCAGGGGGGTCTGGGAGTCTCCAAATTATATGCATCGGTGCAGGCCCACACCCCCACAACCAACAATGTGAAAGTAAAATGGGAAACAGATTTGCAGATGCCCATACCTGACGAGAAATGGGTGAAGTATTGTTCACTCACTAAAAAAGTTTCGCTCAATGCAGGACTACGCCAGATACAATTTAAAATTCTTAATAGGCTGCACTATACGCCGGCCACAATGGCAAGGTTTTTGCCGGACTCCTCGAGCGAATGCCCTAAGTGCGGCACCCCACAAGCAGGGTCCTTCCACATGTATTGGGACTGCCCTGAGCTGCAGCGGATCTCGGGGAGGGTGGCTGAGTTGCTGGCGGAAATCACACAAATATCCCCATTCCTGTCTCCACAAAAATACCTGTTTGGTGATATTGGAAGTGCTCTGAGAGAACTAGAAGACTCTTTAATGTTTCTTGCGCAGTTGCTAAAAAATGTATCCTCCAGGCTTGGAAAAGCCCTACGCCCCCGAGCATGAACACCTTTCTACGAGAATTGACATATGTGAATGAGAATGAGGAACAATATGTACTGACTCAGTCGAGAATGAGCCGACCGAAGGACATCTGGGGCCCGTTCAGGACATACTTATGTGAACTGCCGTCGGACAATGAAGACCCTATGTGAATATGTATCACCTGTGAAAATGCAAAATGTGCCACTATATGATATTCTTGTTATGTTGCTGGGCCGAGTTGTGTACCTGCCACTACCTCAATAAAAAGATGTTAAAAAAAAAGTGTTGGCTGCCTGCTTTATTTCAAACTTTGTTCTACGTGCTAGCAGTTGGAACCAACTTTCACCATATCAAGCGTTGCCCCTTTAAGGAAGCACCTCCCTATAAGTATACAGGCTCGCACAAAGCGCGGGTGACAAGTGGTTGGCGTATGGTACGCTGAAGCAGACGCGGCACCACACTGACTTATCTTGAGCATTCTTGAAACTTTGTTTTGATATCTTCGATTGTTTAAGCGTACATTGTTTATCCGGCGGTGAATGCAGGCTGAAGCCTTTGAGCCACCGGCCTAATTATTCAACCTCATACCAAGAAAACACCCTCATGGTCTAGTCAGGCTGCAACCTTTCCCTTGAAATTCTTCTCCTCGCTCTTGGGAATTGCCATTATTTGTGATTGTATACGTATACTTGCATTGCATTAACTACAAAAAACAACAAGTGCATATTTGATTGAGGTGCTCTCCATGATGACCGGCTGTTATACACAGTATCCCTTATGGTCCGCCAAGTTCCTCCCAGCAATTGAGAGGTCGGCGTCTGTGCACTTCGCCTTTGATTCGACTATCTGCAGCTCTCAGGTGGCTGGTGACTGTGGGTCTAGATCTTTGGGCCAGGCGCGGACAGATCAGAGGCCCTTGCATTCTGATTAGCTTCACATTTCTTACCTCACTTGCTGGAAGAAAGGTACATGCCCAGCACCCCAGCTAAATGAGCCTTGGAAGTGAAATGAGCGTGTTTCTTTGTTGTTTTCTGGAAATACGAATTGTAAATCAAGTCAACTATTCCCAGAGCTCAGTTTTGACTCTATTTGCATACCATCAAGTTGAACTTTCTTTTCCAAACGGTTGTACGGTCCCTCCAAGATACCTTCCTCAAGCCGCCCACACATTTGATCGGACATCATTTTGGTACTAAGTTTTGTCATCAATTACACAACTGGTGACTGTGGGATTGCTCCTTTGAACCAGCCTTCCTTCCTGTTGGCCTCAACTTGTTTCTATTATCTTGGCGTGTGTGAACTTGTGTCTCTGCAAACTTAGTTAACATATCCACGGCCGGTGCCTGCGATTCTGAGCTTTTGAGCCTTTTGACAACTGGCATCTCCACTACGTTAGCATCTGTTGGTTGTTTGGAGTGTGCGGAGTGCAGTGGTCAGTCAAACACAATATGAGTTACTTATATACTCTAAAAACAGGAATGCCGCCGCCAAAGGGTCCTACGACTAAAGTTGTTCTGTGTTCAAATGTTGAAAAACGCAGAAGAGTCCAATCATTAACAACAGATATAAGGAATTCTTGTAACATCAAGAGCCCTGAAAGGGGATCGATGGCCATGAATACAATCCAGATGAATCCACAAATACAGACAAATATAGAACCTAATTCACCACTGATAGATTTCACATAGATATCTGACTCACTGAAGACGAATGCTGTGATATCTTCGGAGCAACTCCCCAGCAGTGGACAAGTTCCATGGGAAATCATGGCTTGCTCTATACTAAATACAAATGATTCTAGTGAGCACTCCATAACCACTGTTAATATGCCTGGCATCCCAGCATTAGTTTTCTCCAATTTAAATTCTGTTGTAGTCCAAGTCCATGCCACAGATCATTCCATTATCAATTGTAGCATGTATGATATGAATTTGAGATCCAGCTTAACCCTGCCTGTTTCTAATTTATTTTATGAACCTCCCATTAGTTTGAACCAACTAATTGAAGGCTTAGATGAAGAGGCTTCTCCTGTTCATAACACTCATGTAGGTTAGGTTTCCACGAGGTACTTTTAGTACCAGACACCCAAACTCAGAACCTACAGAATATCACTACACCTGTTAGGCAGCTTGATCTCTCCCAATCTCCTATACTATTTGGAAACTCTTTAGATTCATCTTCTTGTTCTTCAGCCTCATATGCCAATCTCACTCCTAGGAGGCTGGTGCACCTTAAAACTGACCGCACTCCGCTAGTTGAGGTTACTTTATCAGCCATGAACACAGCCTTACTTTCGTTGGCCGAACTATATGAAGCACTTGACAATAAATTGACTTGTCAAACTGACTTGATAAATAAGCTTTATCGGCTTAGGTATGATCAGACTCACGCTAAATCCTCTGACATATACTTAACTACTTAACCACTAAGGAATTACACACTAACCCTCTAGAAATAAGAGCGTGCTCTCTCCTTTCTACCTTCCCAAATTCTCAATTAAAGAACATAACACCCTATACTTCAACCCATGAAGTTATTGATCTTGACACCTTAAATGCCGAGCCAACTAATGATATTATTGAGGTAGAACATGTACTTGCTCATATTGATTCAAAGGTTTCAAAACCTACTTTTGCCATTTTCGAGACAAAAAATAAAAAAAAGCATTTAAAACCTATACAAGAGAAAGTAACAAAATCTAAGAATCAAACATTGCCATCAAAGGGAACTCAATTTGGCTCCAGGAAATGTATTCGAATTTTAACATCTCCATATAAACTCTGCTTTCAATCGAATATGAGATTAAGGAACAATACCAAGAGATAAGTAAAATCAAAAAGAGGTGTCAAAAAACCAGCACCCCTAGTTGAAGAGCCCCATCTAGAGTCAAATCATGAAGTCTCTGTCCCCTTAGATGACCAACTTGCAATCACTAATAGTGAATCTTTCCAGACCCAAAATTCCATTGCTAGCCAACCTCAAATCCAATATCGATTCAATAACGAACACCAAGAGATGAGCCCTCTCAAATTATGGCAACCTAAATCTGGCTTCAGAACTTTGGAGCAAAGAGGGAAAGAAATAGAGAGAGATTGTCAACCCGCATTTGCCTTCAAGACATCCCATGTAGACTACTCAAATTTGCATTATACTGTTCACGCCAATAATCCCATTGGGTTTTAATGCGGTAATAAATAAAGTGCACCCAGGCCTGTCGGAACAAAGGAAAATAAATATAACTCCTGTAATAAGATCAAATCCACTTATCATCACAAAAAACTATCATACGTTGATCTTACAATGTAGGCCTAATCCATGCCCCCAATATGTCTTGAAAAGATCAAGCATTTTTTATGTGTTCAGTGATGTTGACAAGTTAGAAGACATTCAATCCTATGACATCACTCAAGTTGAGTTCATAGATAGCATCAATACGAGTCTTGTAAAACTATGGATTCAATCTGGTGCTATCCGGAATATGTTATGGCAAGCGAGAACTCAGTTATATCATTTAAGTTTTATACTAACTCAAGAACACACTCAACTGTAGATAACTAACAAAGATCACGATGAATTAACTTATCAACACAGAAATAGTCAAAACTAAAATCAATATGTTGAATCAGAATCAACTCATAATACTCTGCTAACAGTTACCTGCTCCCAACAATCATTTGAAGAGCCTCGTCAAGTTAATCTACTGGCCATACAATCTTGGTCAAAGGGACCTGCAAATCTCCTGCCAGATCATCAAAGATAACAAACCACCAAAGCTGACCAACGATTGTACAGCTTAGCTTCTTAGAATACTAGAGGGTCTAAACACCTTATTTTTAATGCGACTGATAATCATAATTCCTTCGACATCGTCATGTTGCAAGAAACTTGGCTTTTAGACACCCCAGTGTGGGAAGGCCATATTCTATCTCTAGTGCCTGCTGTTAGAGGAACCTTAGGCCGCCCATCAGCAGGCCTTTTAGTGGCAGTGAAGACCAAATTACAATTGGCTTTAAATCCTTGGGCTTCACCCAATCCTTAGACCCAACTGGTAATGTTGAAAACTCCATTTGGCAATATGGCTTGTCTGAATATCTACTTTAATCACGCAGCTATAACCAATCAGTTATTCCTTCAAGGAGTATCTGATATGCTGGATTTGGTTAGCGCAGAGAAGTCGGTTTTACATGTATTAATTGCAAGCAACCTGAACGTGAACTGCATCCAGCCCTATAAATCAAATCTAACTGATAAAAAAATGGCTGGCCCTCATGAAAGAGAGACAGTTTATTATGATAAATGGGACCTTAAAATGAGACATCTCCCCCAAAACAACATGGAAAAGAGAGAATTCAACGACCACCATTGATTATATTTTCGTCCAACGAAATACTTCCAACCTGATCGATGACTTTGAGATCCTAACACAGACTAAAAGTGATCATGACCTCCTGTCGCTCAAATGAAAGTGGTTATCTCCGCCAGATACTATTAACTATTATCCGGTCAAAATATGTCTAACTGGAGCAAGGAATCGCTTCAGATGGTCGAATTAATCTTTAGCCCTTTTTAACACTCACTTATTAGAACATAATTTAATTCCCAATCCAGACTTAATTCACTCTGTGGGATGCTATGTTGCAATTATGAGTCTTTTCAGGCCATCTCCCTCGCTTAACTCTAAACCATCTTTTAGACATAAGCACACCATTGGTCCGGAGTTAAGTAAACAAAAGACTTTGCTCCGGAAAAAATTGAGGGCAATTGCACAGTGTGAGATTGCCTCTAGCCCGGAAACGTAAGAATCAATATTGTGACTGGTGGAAATCTCATCAAATACTCATGCTGCAGAAAAACACTGAGCATATGCTTAAAACCATCACGTCTAAGAACAGTGGCCACATTTGGGCAACGCTAAATAGTGCCCTGAACCATAACCAACTTGGTGGAGGAATCCAGTTGAATACATTATTATGAAGAATTGTATAGCAGACTATAGCAGATCTAGTAATATCCTTGTTACTCAAACTGCCCATTGGGAGACAGAGGATAACCTCAGCTTCGACCGCGATTATATCCTCTTACAAATAGCCAAATAGCCAAATTAAGTGGCTCCAGTCCTCTGAAGTCCTCTCAAATCAAATGCTAAAGGCACATCCTAGTTCTTGGGCCAATGTTCTACCACAAGGTTGATGGACCCTGAGGAGCCCATGCAGTTAGGGGTAACCAGGGGTCCCTTGTCCGCCGATGAAAGAACCTGCAGACTATCTTTGGGTTTATGCATGTATTGTGGGTCTAAGGATCATTTAGTCCGGAACTGTCCAATAGCACCTCCTAGACGGCAGGGAAACGTTTGCTCCTGATCATAAGGGGAACCACGATCCGGGAAAATGGTGTTGGTTCCCTGTCTCATGGCTCTCCTGACCTTTCCGGTTCTCATCAAGACTCCATGGTTATTCTCAACATAAGTCTCGTCTTCCCTGACCGTGAGATACACAACATACCTGCATTAGTCGATGGCGGAGCAGCTAGCATCTTCATAGATGATCGATGGCCCAGCAAGAATAACATACCTCGAACATCTAAGTAAGTCTCCATCCCAGTGGAAGGAGTTGATGGTTCAACATTGGTATCTGGCCCAATAATAGAACAAGCCACTTCAGTTTGGATGCACATCTCGTCACACAAAGAAGTGGTGTCTTTCGACATAATCAAGGCTGCACACTACCCCGTGATTTTAGGATTGCCTTGGCTAAGGCTCCATAACCCTTACATTAACTGGGCGGCTGGATCCTTCTTTCTGGGTTCGGAGTATTGCATCTCACATTGCCTCTGCAATTGATCTGTAGGTTTACTCTCCTCTCTTCCTCCCACAATGATCTCTTCAACTAACACCATGACAGACAACATTGCAGTCTTACCTGAGCCATATAGAGAATTTCAGTAGATATTTGACGTTCAGAAAGTTTCAGTGTTGCGACCTCATCGAAGAGACAACTGTGTCATTACTTGTTACCTGACCACCCGATCCTCTTCGGTAGTATGTACATCCTTTCAGAGAAGGAAAAGGCAGTGTTGAAGGAATATCTGCACAACAATCTACGTAACGGGTTGATCACTGAGTCTACCTCCCCAGGAGGGGCCTCACTGTTTTTTGTCTCCAACAAGAACACTGACGAATTACGTCCATGTATCAACTTTAAGGGACTGAACAAGATTACCGTACCAGATTGGTACCCTATGCCCCTTATCCCAGACATCCTAGAGGTGGTCAAGGGTGCTTCCATTTATACCAAGTTAGATCTTAGGGGTGCATACCACCTGATTCGCATTTGGTCAAGTGATGAGTGGAAAAAGGCTTTTCATACCCCTTTCGGATACTTTGAATATAGGGTTCATGCCATTCGGTCTGTCCAATGCCCCTGACATTTTTCAATGGTTCATGGACCACGTTTTCTCTGACCTATTACATTCAGTCATTGTCTATCTCGACAATATTCTTTATGTGATCCTGCTGAACATTCTCTTCATTTTCGAACTGTGTTAACCAGACTGAGAGAACAAGATCTATACTGCAGGCTGGAGAAATGTGAATTCCACCAGTCTGAAGTTACTTACCTGGGTTATGTTCTGTCAGCTAAGAGAACCACCATGGATCCAGGGAAAGTTGCAGCCGTCATGGAATGGCCCTCTGCCTCCCCAGTAAAAGAACTGCAGAGGTTTCTGAGTTTTGTCAACTTTTAAAGGAAGTTTATTCCCCACTATTCGTTTCTTATACTTCCCTTGACGGCCTTGCTGAAAAAGGGGGTATCCTTTTCCTGGAATGACGAGGCCCAACACGCCTTCACCAGACTCAAATCTCTTTCCTCCTCCGTTCCGATTCTGAAATCTCCTGACCAGAACAAGGGGTTAATCGTGGAAACAGATTCTTCCCATCATGCCTTGGGAGCTGTGCTACTCCAGGTTTCTGACCAGGGCCAGGAATGCCCAGTGGCTTATCTGTCCAGAACACTTATCTTCTCTGAGCTGAATTACACCGTCCTGGAAAAATAACTCTTGGCTGTTAAAAGGGCATTTCAAGAGTAGAGACATCTCTCGCTGGGCACTATGTTCCCTGTGGTGGTCAGGACAGACCACCAGAACCTTAAGAGCCTCAAGTACGCTGAAACAAGGAATAGTCGCCAAATCAGGTGGGCTCATTTATTCTCGCCATTTAACGTTACATTCACCTTTATCCCAGGCAGTACTAATCTCCTGGCAGACGCTGTGTCTAGGAAGGACACCCTTTTTTCGGCCCAGTTTCAGTCTAAAAGGCTATTTCCTAAGGCATTGTTTCTCTATGCTGTCTCTACCTTTCTACACTCCGTAAACAAGGAGACATTTAACAACGCTCCATTATGACACACTGTTGTTGCCAAGTATGATCTGGTTCTCGAAGGAGGTTACTACTTTCACGGTGACCAGGTGTACCACCTGACTAAGGCTCTTCAACAGGAAGCGTTGCGCATGTGTCATGACTCCAAGGCAGCAGGTCACCAGGGAATTGCTAACACACTTGACTTAATACAGAAACATTTCTGGTCGCCCAGCATGGCTTGTGACGTTTGTGACGTTATATCGGCATGTTCTATTTGTTTGCAATCCAATATACGTAGAAAGGCTCCTTTGGGTCATCTGGTAAGGATGCATATACTTAAGAAGCCATGGCAAATTATTTCCACAGACTTTGTGGTGGATCTGCCACCTTCAGAAGGTGCTACTGTGGTAATGGTTACCATTGACTACTTCACCAAGCTCACTCACTTTCATGCCTTACACCAAAGGTTCCGTCAGCTCCTCAGATGGCAAGGGTATTCATTGACACCATCTTTTTGCGGCATGGTTTACCTAATACCATTGTTTCAGACCGTGGGCCGCAGTACACCACTCACTATTGGCAACAGCTCTGTTCTATTCTGCACATTGAGAGGGCATTGAGTTCCGGTTTCCATTCTCAGACCAAGGGCCAGACAGAACGCTTAAACCGGACTATAGAGGGATATCTGCTCTGTTTTGTCTCTGCCGCCCAGGATAATTGGGTGGATCTGTTGCCCTTGGCGGAGGCCGCGTATAACAATGCAAGACATTCAGCTCTACGATCTAGTCCATTCATGTGTACCTACGGATTCCATCCTTCTTGTTTCCTGACCGTGACTCCCTCTGCTACTAGCTTTCCAGATGTGGATGCGGTGGTTTCGGACATCCAACAGGATCATGAGTTGGCTGGGCTCACCTTGAAGGATACACAGGAACGGGTCAAATAATTTGCTGATCGACATCGCTCGCCAGCCCCGGTCATCCCTGCAGGTGACTTGGTATGACTTGCTTTGTGGATTTTGCCACAACACTTGATTCCTTCTAAGCTGTCATCCAAATACTTTGGTCCCTTTCAGGTTTTGGCCACCAGAGGACCAACCGCCTCCATGCTTCAGCTATCTCCCTCCTGGTCCAGGAGTCACCCTGTTTTTCATGTCTCTCAACTTAAACGTGATGCACCTGACTAGATTCTTCGCTACTCCATTCCTCGTCCCCCTCCTGTGGACACTGTTTCGGGTCTTTGAGGTGTCTGGCATCTGTGATTCACGCTACCACCATGGTCGCCTCCAGTACCTGGTGGATTGGAAGGGCTATTCTCCTTCTGACAGGAGCTGGGAACTAGCCTCGTCGGCTTGCACCCCACGGCTGGTTTGCCAGTTTCACAGGTTTCATCCCGGCAAGCCTGGTCATTCTCCTCCTGGGAGAGGGCATACTGTCATACCCTGGCTTTGCCAGCGTTCTGTTTGGCACAGATTGAAAGGGATTCATGGCATATTGAGACCCTTTCCAAGATGCACCCATTGTGCCATGTGCCGGTCTAGCTTCTGATAGCGATACTGCCTCCTTCCTGCTTTCACATTCCTCCTGTGTCAGAACAAGTTATTTGCAGCCGGCAGGATGTCCTTGGTGCGTCACTACTCCTTTCCAAGATGCTTCGTATATTTGCTCTCTTCTATCCTTTCTACTAACAGATATCATGAATTTCTGGCTCACTCCTCACTTCGCTCTTACCTTGTTTTTCTCTTTAGCCTCAGGAACGGAATGCTTCAGAATGGCCCATTTCTCCTGCACGCACACACCGTCTGCTTCTACACTCCCGGTACTCTACGCACCATATGCTGAACAGCCCTTTATTCGGCAGCCATATACTTACCCCTCTCTCTATTTAGCGCTTGCACGCTCCACTTTGGCACCAGGGCTCTCACTACACACATAGGAAGGCACAGAACTGACTTCAGCATTCGGAGAGAGAAAGAAAAGACTACCATTCTGCTGAAGGTTTGCTGAACATGCAATAGGGTTTTTCCCCTGAGGGTTTCCCTACGATGTTTGCTTCCCTCTTCCTGTGTATCTGGGAAGGAGAGTTGCAAGGGTCATTGGGGAACCTTATCACGGTCCGCAATTCTGCCTCAGATCAGGTTAGTCACACTCTGCCATTTGTATTGAAAACTGTCGCATTTGTCATAATTTGATATAACAGTTAATACTCATGACCAAGGTAGACCACTGAACTCTGACCAATTTCACACTTGCTGGCCTTTATGGCCAGGTGGACCTCCTGAAGTGCCTGAAACACAATCCCAAGGTGTTTTACATGTTCCTCCCAAGTGGGGCTGAAGACTGCTATATCATCCAGATATGCAATGCCGAATTCATCCAACCCATTGAAAATGCTGTCCTCTCCTTGGCACTTTCTGTCAGGGATATTTGCCAATATCCTGCAGTGAGATCAGAGGTGCTCAGGTACTTTGTAGCACCGAGCTTCTCTACCAATTTGTCTGTTCTTGGTAGGGGGTGAGCATCTGTCTTGGTGACAGTATGCAGAGCCTGTTAATCCACACAGAACCTCAACTTGAACTTGAAACACTTGTGTGTAGGGGCGTAACAAATGCCATATCATATCATATCATATAACTCATAGGTACCTGCCTTTGGCACCAGAACCACAGGACCGGACCATGGACTACTAGAGAGTTCAATCACCCCAAGATCCAACATCTTGTTGACCTCAGACTGGATGTAAGACCTAACTTTGTCTGACATCCTATAACTCCTACTGTTGGTAGGCACACTATCTCCAGTGTTAATGTCGTGTTTCAGTGAGTAAGAATGTTAATGTTAATGTTAAAGGACATTTGTACCGTGCACTATCACCACCCGAGTGGTCCCCTGGCACTGTGACAGCTCTGAAAGAGGAGGGGAGGGTGAGTTAGTGGGAGTGAGCTGGAAAAGTGCAAGGGAGCAGTGATGTGCTGTTGGCGGCCTCAGCCCGGTGGGTCCGTTGGCTGGGCCTGGGGTGTTTGCGGCCGGTAGTCGTCATGTACTGTTGTGCGAGTCTATGTGTGTTTGTGTTGTGTTGTTGCAGTGTAGTGAAGTTTGTGCGGTTTGTTGTGCTCTAGGTTTGTGGTTGTGTTTGGTTTGGACTTTGAGAGGTGTAAGCAGAGGGGGGAAATAGTGGAATTGGTTAGTTGGCATCTCTATCCTGAGTTGACATGTCAGGCTTGCGTAATCTCTTCAGATGGGGTGCGGGGGCCCCCTGCGCCTCTGTCCTGATCTGGGCCCGTCCAGCATTCAAGGTCCCTTTCACGTCTCGCTCCCACTTCCACCAGCCTATCTCACAACCCCACCTGTCCTCCTTTCCCACTTATATGGCTAATGCACCTGTCACTGTCCGCAACTCCGTTAGTGTGGCGATTGGCAATATCCCCATAGTTCCACAACACTGTGGTATGTGGTAGTAACTAAGGGGCGAGTGAAGATGTTGGATGGGATTGGCTGGGGTTGTTGAGTCCGTCTCCATGGATGTCGCCTGTTTTTCACTCTACCCGGCATCACCCCTCCAGGTGCCATTGGTGCCCCAGTAGTCGGTTCTGGGAGCTTGTCAGTGTCCAATGCGGTTTAGTCACTTTTCTTTATTTTTTTCATTTCCAGTTTTCAATTTGAGTCTGTGGTGTTGAAGAGCCAAGTGTTAGGTAATTTTCTGAATTTTAGGTGATCTTATATCTTTCAGGATGTTGTTCCAGGTTTTTGCGGCTAAATGGTAGAAGAAGGTGCCTCCAAGTTTTTTCTTAAGGTATGGTTTTAGTTCCAGGTGGATTTCGTTGCTTGACCTGAGGAGTCTCGTTGGCTTGTAGATTGTTATTTTCATTGGTAGGAATTCTGCTCATTGTCCACAGATTGCCCTGTGTGTTATGCACATTGCTTTGAAGGTGATGCAATGTTTTACTGGTAGCCAGTGTAGTGTTTTGGATATTTTGAGGAGTAGTCTGGTTGCTGTATTTTGTATCCGTTGTAGTTTCTTCAGGAGGTATTCTGGTGTTCTGAGGTAGAGGCTGTTTGCGTAATCGATTCTTGACATGATGAGGGCGACGAGAGTGAGTGTTTTGTGCGTGAAGGAGAGAAAGGTAGGATTCTTCTTGCCGTGTGGAGGAGGAAGAAACATTTCTTGACTATTGCATTTATTTTTGGTTCTAAGGTTAGGGTGTTGTCCATCAGGACTCCCAGATTTTTTACTACCTTAGAAGGTGCTGGAGAACAAGGGGAGAATTACCTCAGGTAAGTTCTCACATCACCATGTTGCTTAGGAGACAGCTGAGGGGCCAATTTGATACCCTCAATGGAGCCATCTGAAGGACTATTTGGAACGGGTCAGGGAGGGGTTCAGATTCCTCTTCCTCTCTGTCTGATTCCAAGAGCAGAGTAGCCATTCCCACCCTAGGGATGATTGCCTTTTTTACATGGAACACTTTTGGGGCTTGACCAGGCCTTCCAAGGGCCACTAAATAGCTCACCTCACCAAGTTGCTACACAACTTTGGAAGGGCCTGACCACTTACCCTGTAGGGCCCTAGACCTTATGGGATTCATGATCAGGTCTTCTTGACCAGGGGGAAAGTGAACACGTGAAGCCTTCTGGTCATACCAATGTTTGACCAAGGCCTGACAAGCCTTCAACTTGTCACTGGCCTGAGCCATCAGGAAGGCCATTCTCTTTCTCAATGCCAACACATAGTCCACTACATTTATAGTGACAGGAGGAGCGGGGAACTCCCATTTTTCCTTAACTATAGCTAAAGCTCCCCTGACAGGGTGACCAAAGAGAAGTTCAAAGGGACTAAAACCAATTCCTTGCGGAGCGACCTATCAGTAGGCAAAGAGTAAGCATGGCAAAAGGAGATCCCACTTTCTACTCTGGGGCTCCTCAAGAGATCCACACATGCTTTTGAGAGTTTTATTAAACCTCTCAACTAAACCATTTGTTTGTAGATGATAAGCTGATGAAAACATATAGGAGACCCCATACTCCTTCTGCATAGCCTGCATATACCTGAAAAAGAAAAAGAACAGATCGACTACCCCTTCCTTATTGTCCCATTTTACAGTGTCGACCCCCTGATATCAAAAAATAGGGAGTACCCAATTTCAAGCACTGCATATACCTGGACATGAAGTTGCTGCCTCTGTCAGACTCAACTTCTTTAGGGAAGCCTGTTAAGATGGATTTCTGAACTCGGATCTGGAGGGGCAGAGGTTCAGAACGCCAGCCTAGTTTTTTGGAACAGGGTAACCTCTGGACAAGCCAGACCAATCAGGGTAGCAATGGCGGCGGTCAAGACTAAGTCTCAAGAGGGGTGAGGGTGACTGAAAGACCTCAATGAGCACACAAAGCAAGGACACTTACAAATTACTCCAGACAGGTATTATATTAAAAATATAGACACATTTATTACAAGGCCTTTGTAACACCGACCATGGCAAAGAATCACAATAATACTCAAGTAAACCAACACATCACAATCAATACAATATATATACAAGACTGAGGGGGTCTAAGGAGTTATGAGCATGTAATATGAAGACAACCTAGATGGGGAGGAAAACAGGTAGTGCAAGTAATCATTAGACCCAGTTCGACATCAGAAATACACCTAACTAAGAGGAAGTCCGAGCCCTATGAAGAGAGGAGCCTTATGATCAAAAGTACCTGCACGCGCTGGTGCCAATGGATAAAGTGGGTCTCTTCAAGGGTCTCAGGCAGTTCAGGAAGGTGAATGAAGCGATGCAGAAACAGTCCCCACTACTCAAGTAAGGCCTCCACTTGTGGGCAGAGGCAGGATGGGAGTGCGGGATAGAGTCACTATTTTGCAACAGCGGTAGAAAAGAAATAAGCTCCTGCACGAGGGGCCACCGGTTGGGGTATGGACTACTCACCGGTCCCCGACGCAGACAGACCCAGACTTCCCCAGTTCAGTGGTCGCAGAGCAAGCAGTAGACCAAGTTTCGAGGGCTTCCCCGAAATGGCGGCGGTGACAGAGCAAAGCGTCCTGCGTAAACTGGTCAGCCCACTGGTTGGCCCAGGGACACTTCCGAAGAGGCTTACTTGCAGGGTTTGATGAAGGTGCCGGGAATAGTTAATCCCACTATTCCAATGGGTCGAAGCGCCTTCACAGACCTTCTAGGACGATCAGATGCAGAGGGGTCTCGCAGGACGACAGCAGTTCAGGGTGCCAAGCCTTCAGCGGGTCACCAGCGGTTCCTCGACTCAGCTTCTTGTTGCAGGATATTTGGCTCCTTATCCCTTGTTCGGTGTGAACTCAGGAGATCGACATGGTAGTGGTGTTTTCAGCCTCCTCTTATCCAAAGTTCCCTTCGTGCCAAAACGGAGAGGACCCAATGGGAGATCTGCTCACAAACACTCACACCATACGTGGACCTATCACAGACCACGGTGGTCCCAGGCATTCAGGACACTCCAGACTCTCTGGCACCCAGGATGTGTATTGGGAACAGACATCCCATCCCACATCCTGGAGGCATGCAGAAGCCCGCAAAAGCGTTGGGTTTCGCGGGAAAGTGCATGACCAAATAAGGACTAACCTGGGTCGGCTCGACCTGGGGAAGGTGAAGGGGCAAGATGGCCAAAGGACAGGACAAAGAACCTTGTGGCATGGCCATTTTGGAGCCAGGCCCCTTATTTGTGCCAAACACGGTAAGCGCGGATCACATGGCGAAAAAGGGTTCAAAACACAAGACAAACGATAGCTGCCACCTGTCCTGTCCGTGACACACTTGCACAGTTCATAATAAGTCCAGCGAGAGTTTCTAGGGCCTTTGGAATGACTAGAGACCCAAGAGCGCGCTAAAGTAAGTTACAGTGCACTCTTGTTTCATGTTACACAAAAGCTGCAACATGAGGAAAGGACTAAGGGAAACCAAGTCTCCCAGTACTGACTGTCTTAAGGGTATGTCAGTTTCCCCATAAGAATTGAGTGAAAGCCCAGAGGAGTGCGGCGGAAGGCTGCGCTTCTCTGGCAAAGTCTAGATCAGGGTGTAAAACAGCAGCAAAACGTTTGGGGGTTGCCACATGGAGGGAAAATTACATATAATATGAAATCTTTCCTAACAAAGCCAACCCTAGTGAATATGCCAAGTAAAGCCTTAGCAACTGACCTAGCAATTACTGTCTTCAGTGGGATGGCTTCAGGATATCTGGTGGCATGGTCAACTAACAACAGAATAAGCCTGCTGCCAGAGGATGTTGGAGGGTAAAGGGAACCAACAATGTGAATCCCTGCCCTCTCAAATGGTATACCCACTACTGGGAGTTGACCAATGGAGCCTGAATTGTTGCGCCACTTTTACCAGAAATTTGGAAAGTAGCACAACTCCTGCAGTGACCTGCTACCTGGACCCCATCTTGGGCCAGTAGAATTGCATGGACAACCTCTCCTTAGTCTCCTTGATAACAAGATGACCTGAAAGGGGGACCTCATGTGCCAACAGCAGGAAGAAGGGTCTCACTTGAAGGGGGACCACCAACCTCCTATGGTCTCCTTCAGTGGACTCTGTGGGCTCACTATATAGTAGCCCACCTTCCCAATACATTCTTTGTTTCCCAGTAGGCTCACCCTCAAGCTGAGAACAGGCCTGTCTCCTAAGGCCTTCCAAAGATGGGCACTCGTGTTTGCCCTTACTGAATTCTTCCCTACCAGGACCGCCTTCTGCAAGTAAACTTTGCAACTCAGAATGGTCATGGCGTTCAAATACTTCTGGCAGCTCCTCTTCCTCGCCAGGTTCAGGAGCTTGGCCAGCTGCCTCCACCTCAGTGGCAGGTGAGTTGGGGGGAATCTTTTTTCCCTCGCTTTTGCTTTTTGACTTCTTTAGCCTTAGTTTCCCCTTTGGCTTTGGCTCAGCCTTGGACGTGGCCAGGGCAGCCTTTGTTTGAAACCTAGTGCAGGGACTATCTGCTGTATTTCCTACAAGACCTAAGTCTCTGAGATCATTTCCCAGCAGTACTCTCCCTGGGACTTGCCTCTGAACACTTACAGGTATCCTGACTACTGAACCATTCACAGCTATAGTTAGAGGCATAACTGGAAACTTGAGAAGGGAACCATCAGCTAATTTAGTGGGCATCAGAGGGGCTCTGGCCAGCTCCTCTGAATTTACCAAAGTGGAATCCACTACAATTCTGCTAGCCTACACCATCTACCAGGACACTATCATTGAAGTAGTGCTTGGTATTGTTAGGGATTACGGCATATGCCTCAGACACTCTAGGTTCACAGGAAACCAGGGAAACTAAAACCACGCCTGATCCTATCCCACAGGGGAAGGATTCAGAAGAGAAGGATGCCCCTGTGAATATGTATTCCTCCTTCTGGTGGAAGGTAAGATTCACAGAGTGAACCCCCAAAGTTTTGACCTTACATCGGGGTTCCCCCTTCCCATGGTCATATGCTCCACAAGCCACAAAAGATCCACTGGGTCTTGTGACATAGGGAGGCTTAGCATAAGCAGAGTTGTGCTTGGGATGATTAGTCCCACTACCCTGTCATATGACTTACCCTTTTTAAACTTTTGATGGCCCTGTTGGAATGATGGTTTTTCAGTGGAACCACCCCTTTCTCTTTCTGCTTCTTCCCCTCTTCATTTCCAGAAGCAGGCTTGTCCTTATGGGACACCCTGTGGGATACCCATAAATCTGTAGCAGTGGCTAACTTCTTAGCATCTATCTCCTTAAGAGTCAGCCAGATGCTGCTTAAGCTCAGGGGAACACGAGGCAGACATATGTTACAGTATGACCAAATGGAGCATGCCTTCAAAAGGGGTAACTTTATAACCTCCCACCCAACCAGTCAAGTTTTTTAAAGAGTCACTTATATATTTAGGATTTTATTCAATTTTGTAAAGTCCCTTCTCTCAGTCTTGAACATTTCTACAATGGCACTGCAGCCAGAGTGGAGCAGTCTACTGAGCAACCATGTAATCTTATCCGTGTCTACTACTTCTTACACTTCACAAGCATACTCAAAAGCAGTTAGCCAGTCCATGATGCAATTTCTCTCATCATACACACTGAGCAGATCCTTAGGAAATCTAGGATGTGAGGAGGAACCAGAACCATTTCCAGATCCCCTTGAGGAGCTGTTGGCAGCTTGAAGCTTGGCAAGCTCCAACTGATGTTCCCTATCTTTTGTTTCTTCCATTTTTCCATCTCCAGCTTAGCCATATTAAAATCAAGTTTTTTTTCTCTCAGCCTAAGCTTTTGTCCCTTGAGATCTAACCCAGCCTCAGCTTCAGAGGAAATAGAGCACACATGGGATTGAGCATTATCATTCTCATCCTCTCTCTCTCTATGAAGGCAGCAACTGACACATCATGACTGGACTGGGAGAAGCCCCAGCAACTTCTGCACGATCATAAGAGGGAAGCAGTACAATCCTACTTTCTTGACAATCAATAATCTTTTGGATTAGCTCAGCCAGAGGCAGTGATGCCCCTTTCTGCACATTGTCTTCTTAATGTTTCTGATGTAAAATCACTCAAAGTAAAAGCAGTGACTGATTCCATTTTATACGTTTTTTCTTTTTTTAGAAGTTTTTTAAATTAATTTTATGTCAATCAACCAACAAACCATAACCAAACTTGCAGTACATTTTACAATATACTCAATTTTATACGACACAATCTTGTTGTTTGCTTTTCCCCTTCCCTCCCACCCCCTGAGCCTACATCTCATCGTGATCTGCTTCCACAGTTTGCAAAGGGATTTCCTCTCTTGTGTCCTCCTCCAGATCCTGGTCACTTGACCCGTTTTGCATGGGCCCAAATAGTGTGGCTATTAGGTGTCTCCAGCTTGCTAAAGTTTCTGCTTCTTCTCCCCCCCCCCCGTTACTAGCATCTTGCCACACTGCTGTTTCGGCTTCCCCCATTTCTGGAGGTCTTTCCACCATATTTCAATCCTAGGTCTGTGACACCTCTTCCATCCCATGACGATCCTACGCTTCGCCAGTATATAAGCCAAGTCTTTTAGTTTGCTTACATGTTTAAGTTTATGTGGTCTTGTGAAAGCCCCAAGCAGACATGCCCACGCTATCCCGACAGTTATCTTGATCCCCATTTCCTCCAATCTGTGTGCTATTTCTCCCCAGAATTTCTCAATTTCTGGGCACGCCCAGAACATATGCGTCATCCCAGCATCTTCCTCGCCATATTTGGGGCATGTTTGCTTCCCCACGTTGTTAAATTTAGCTGTCCTCTGGGGTGTCATATAGGCCCTGTGAGTTATATATAGCTGTATTTGCTGCAACCTCACGTTCCTAGACACTTTCATATGGTATCCTTGGGCCCGCTCCCACATTCCATCACTCATTGGGGCACCCACCTCCTCCTCCCAATCTTGTCGCAATTGTACCACTTCCCTACCCACTTTAGACATAACTATCTCATATATCCTTGATATCTCATGCCCGCCTTCTGCTATATCATATATAATTTCTATAGTGGTATCCGGTTGTCCTTCCAATACTGTTTCTGGCCATTTCTCCTTAATCCGCTGTACCACCCTGTGATATGTAATATATTGCCCTCTATGTAGCCCCGTTTCTTCCACCAGCGTCCCAAATTCCTTTATCTCCCCTTCTAGCCAAATATCACCTATTGTCAATATCCCAACCGGTTCCCAGTGTTTCCTAATTATCTTCATTAATTGCACCTCTTTCCCCGCCAGCACAACCAATGGCACTTGCGGGGAACATGGGGTCGGATTTTCCATTAGCTGACAAGCCTTGCGCCATATGTTCCACCCCAATGTCATCATCTTTGGGCACTCTTTCATGTCTAGTTTGGGCAGCCATATGATTTCTTTCAGGAAGTACGGGGCACAATCCTGTCTAAACAACCTAGATTGGTTGGGTCCTCTGATAGCCTTTTTGCCACATATTGCAGCTGGCTCGCCAAGTAATACATTTCGAAATTTGGCAAGTTTATGCCCCCCTTATCATACGTATTTTGCAGTTTCCAAAGGGCTACCCTGCTCCTTGTCCCATGCCAGAGGAACCCCCTACACATGCTGTGCACCTTGTCAAAGAATCGTTTCGATATTAAATATGGTATATTCCCAAAATGATGCAATAATCTAGGTAGGACCACCATTTTCAACATTGCCCCTCTCCCCATCATCGCCAGGGGGAGCTTTACCCAAAATGTCATGCTATTTTCAATGCCCTTGACCGCCTTCTCTGTGTTATGCTGGTGCTCTTCCTCTACCGTATGGTAGATGTCTATCCCCAGGTACCTAAACGTATTAACCTCCCACAGTATTTGTAAGACTGGCAATTGCTCTCGTGGGATGCCGACGTATCTACCCATAGAGAATATACATGATTTATTGGGGTTCACCGCTATGCCTTACAGCGCCGCGAATCGTTCCATCACTTCCAGAACACATTGGAGATTTTCTTCTGGGTATTGTAAATACAGCAGCATATCGTCCGCATACAAGGAGATCAGGTGCGGTTCTCCCCCTATGTTTATCCCTATCATGTCATATTGTTGCCTTAAGTATATTGCCAAAGGCTTCAGCACTAGTATACACAACATGGGGGACCACGGGCATCCCTGTCTAGTACCTCTGCTAAGTTGCCACCTTTCGATATTATCGCTCCCGTTTTAACCCTGGCCAATTGCGCGCTGTACAACAATCTAACCCATTTAGGGTACCCGAGTCCTATCCCATAACTGGATAGGGCTGCCGTCAGCCATGGCCATTTAACTGAGTCAAATGATTTAATTGCATCTAGCGATACAATTGCAATTTCCGATGTTTCCCCTTTTGTGTGTTCTATCACTCGATGTAGTCGCCTTAGGTTGTTAGTTATGTTTCTATGTGGGACGTACCCGGTCTGGTCAGGGTGTATTAGTTTGTCAATAATTAGTTTCATCCTATTTGCCAGTACCGCTGTGAGCATTTTACGATCTTGATTAAGCATCGACAACGGTCTAAATGATCCGCAATCTTTGCCTGGTTTATTGGGCTTGGGGAGTGGTATTAGATTCCATTTTATAAGTTAAGTGATTTACAACTACTGGCTAACAAAAGTCACGGGCCTCATTACGAGGTGGGCGGTAAGTACCGGTCATTACCTGCATGGAGCAACTACCTTGTCCGTGCTGGTAATAGGCCGCTAAAAGCGGCCTATTACGACTTTGCGGGCACAAGCTTTGCGCCATGCCGGTAATTACCCCACCGACTTGCTGTAAAAGGGTAAAAAAACTCCCTTACCGGCATAGCATGAAGCGCAAATAGCTCCATCGCCATCCAAGCCATCGGCATTAGCGGCCACCGCTATTAGCGGTCACCGGCATTAACGGCCACCGCTATTAGTGGTCACCGTTATTAGCGGTCACCGCTAATAAGCGGAACCGAAAGTAGCGTCATCGCACAGGAACGGGAAAGAGCACGGCGGCCATCTTCAAAAACACAATCCATTGCCATCCTCTGTAACCAGGACCCATCTGACCACCACACCTCCATCACACCTCTACCTCTGCCTGCAGCACATCAAAATGCCCAAGGCACTCAAAAAAACAGGAGAGCACTTGCGCAAGGAGCGCTTCTCACAAGAGGAGATGACCATGGTGGCCGAGACGCTGCAAGACTATGCGGATGTCGTCTTCTCCTCTGACATGTCCTGACCTGCAGTGCAGCGGAAGAAGAAGATATGGGTGGACGTTGCGCAGAAAGTAAGTGCCGTTGGCACCACACCCCGCACTCCTAAAGATGTCTGGAAGCGCTGGGACGATCTGCGCTTATGCGTGCAGAGCATCCTCTCGGCCAACCTCAAGCTGGGGATGGCAACAGGCGGAGGTGCGGACTCCCCCATCAAGATGCAACCCTTGGAGGAGATCTGCGCAAGCACAATAGGGATGGAGGCAATTGAGGGAGTGGGGGTCATGGAGCGAGGAGCCCCGTCATCGGCTGATGCAGGTAGGTGTCCCAAATGAAACAATGCAAATAACAACACAATGATGTCCACCTGAACTGACAGTGCAATGATGTAGAGCAGGGTCCACCAGACACATATATACAAGACTGCATACAGGCAGTGCACAGCATCATCCTGTCCACATGTATGATGCACCCCATATATGTTTCACCCCAGACGCTTCCCTGCATCACCCACCCAAAAGCCAAGCAACCCGTATGTCACTACCCCAATGGCAATCAACTGCAATTCCATATGAATGCAGCCACCCCAATGCATGCCTGATGCATGTAGAGCCATCACTAACCCTCTCCCTCCTAGGGAGGATGCTGCAACACCACAAAAGAAGGCCACGGGCATGGAGGGAGAACACCGTCCCTCAACATCAAGGGGAAGAGGCCAACCTGCACTACCGCAGAAGGGCAAGAAAACCCCAGAGCCCACAGCACCAATGTGCACTACGGCCCCCACCACAGCACCCACACCAGCCACCAACACACAGGAGCCAGTGGCAGAAGGCACTGCATCGGCTGCCAGCAGCACAGTGGGGGAGTCAGCTGCCACAGCAGCTGTGTCGGACGACGAGGTAGATGTTCTGCCGCATGGCGCAACTACCGCCACAGGCCCCCTGCATTCACCACAACTCTCCCCATGCAGCTTGCAGAACACCAGCATCCATGGGCTGTCTCCTGGGGATTCATGGCCCGGCAGTTTCACCCCCACGCCAAGTGTGCATTAGGAACAAACCATGTCGGTAACCCCTCACACATCCACCACTGTCCCGACCAGCTAAGAGGGGATCAGGGCAATTCAGAAGCGGCAGGAGGAGCTGACAGGGCTGTTGACACAACACATCACGGGATGTGGCCGGGCTAGGGATGACATAAGGGAATGTGCTTCATCCCTCAAATCAGCAATTGAGACCACCTCAAAGGATATTTGCAGTGAACTGGCAGCTGTGAGGCAGGTCCTCACACAAATGGTGGCAGCAATGGAGGCCATGCGTCAGGCACAGGTGTTGGAACAACCTGGGACATCTTCCAATGCGAGCTCCACTAAGTCCAGCCCCGTGCGTAGGTCTGGCCGGAACCTGCGCAGGTCGGACAGGGGTGCACCTGGTGCTGGAAGAGGGGGAGGGCTGTAGGTTCAGCCAGGCATACTGGTCTCATGTGGACGTATGGTGCACGCCAGTGCACACCATGTGTGGGGGAGTTGAGGGGAGAGGTTGAGGTGGGAGAGGGTGTGTGGGGAAGTTGAGGGGGAGGGGGAGGAGGGAGAGGGTGTGTGGGGAAGTTAAGGGGGAGCGGGAGGGGGGAGTGGGTGTGTTGGGTGGAGGGCTTGTGCACTTGTTAGTTACATATTCTGAATACACTTGTTATGCAATCTGACTTCACATTTGAGGACATTGCTTATTGTGTACGTGTGCTTTATTGGTGAACAGTCTACAGTGTCCATGTCCCTGACACACCCAGTGCCCTGAGTTCCACCTCCATGTCACACTCCCCGTCCCTCCTGTGCATCGCTGCCTCCCTGAAGTGCAGCCCTATCTCCACTCTCCTCATCCTCATCGTCAGCTGGTTGCAGTTCAGCGTCAGGGGGCAGGGGCACATTCCGTCTGATGCACATATTGTGTAGCATGACACATGCCATGACGATCTTGCCCACCTTCTCATGGCCGTACAGGAGTGCACCACCAGACCTGCTGAGGCAGCGAAACCGTGCCTTCAAGAGGCCAAAGGTCTGCTCAATCACCACACGGGTACGTGTATGCGCACGATTGTAGTCCTCCTTGTGCCTGTTCTGCGGGTTCCGGACTGGGGTAAGGAGCCACCTCTTCAAGGGATAGCCTGCATCACCTGCATATGGGCAACAATGATTATGTGTAAGTCCTCACATCACATGGGACCTGTATCAATGACACTATAGCAAGAATTCATTTCCTGTATGCACCCACAGATCCATGCATGAATAGAGACACATGAAGTGACTGCTATGTGTGTATTCCACTTATAGGCAGTTGTGCATGCCATCGTCAATTGGACGCGGGGGGGCCAATTCCTTGTGGTTGCTCATGCACTGTGGTAGTCCACGATGGTTGTTCCCATGATCTGGGTGATGTGCAGTGATATGTATGCTACCATCCTGTCAACTTTGATGGCAGCGTCATGATGATCTCACTTTGCACGACAAATGGTGACATGGGACCTCATTACACGTTGTGCGCTAAAAATCGACATTTACCGGCATGGCGCTATTAACGTGTCCGCCTTGGCATGAGACCGCTAATAGCGTACCATTACGAGTATGCGGACACGAGCATAGCGCCATGCCGGTAATGACCCTACCACCATGCCGCTAAAGACCGCAGAAAGACCCTTAGCGGCACCGATGAAAGCGCTGATAGCACTTCCGACCTCCCGCAACATGCAAACAGCGGTCACCGCTAATAGCGGTCACCGCAATTAGCGGTCACCGTTAAATAGCGTAACCGGAAATAGCGTCATCGAACAGGAACGGGAAAGAGCACGGCAGCCATCTTTAAAAACACAATCCATTGCCATCCTGTGCCCCCTGGACCTGTTTCGAGAACTGTGCCATTCCACAGCCACAAGGACTCCCTCGCCATGCCTAAGGCTATAAACAAAAACGACCATCTGCGCAAGGAGAAGTTCACCAACGAGGAGCTAACAATGCTCACTGAGACCCTTGCAGCGAATGCCAACGTGGTATTTTCAAACGACATGCGGCGGGAGACCCTGATCCGGAAGAAGGCTATCTGGGCAGAGGTTGCCCTGAAAGTGAGTGCGGTGGGCACCACCACCCGCACTGTCCGGGAGTGCAGAAAGCGGTGGGACGATCTCCGCCTCCGAGTCCGCAGCATCCTGTCTGCGAACCGCAACATGGCCATGGCCACAGGAGGTGGAGCCGATTCACCAATAAAATTGAAGGAGTGGGAGGAGACCTGCGCCAACACGATTGGTGTTGAATCAATTGAGGGAGTCGGGAGCATGGCGCATGGTGTGGCCACTACATCAGATGAAGGTGAGTGTACACATGAAACTATGCACTGTGAATGTTGAGGTCCCCCCCAAATGTGAGCCCAGATTCACCTCATGGATGCGCCAACATCCATACATGCATACAACCCTGGCCATGTCAGTGTCAAACCCAAACACACACACATGCACGCATCACCACAGACAAGTGCCACACAGAACCATGCATGGGTGTCCCACTCAACAGCCCCATCACCTGCATCCCTACCATTGAAGTCCCAATGCACACAACAGCATGATTAACGTATTCTGCATGAAGTACATTGAACCGTCACCAATGCCATCCCCCTTTTTGTCCCCCACAGGCTCACATACAGACAGTGAAGAACCTGGCATTGCGACTCAGGCACCCTCTGCCAAGAAAAAAACAAGGCCACAGGACACAGGGGACACCCCCACTACATCAAGGGGCAAAGGGAGAAGTGTTCCCATGCAGAGTGCCAAACATCGTCGGAGCGCCACTGCTACCATATCGCAGTCCACACCAGCAACAACTGCCACACCTTCAGATGTGAACCCCCCATCACAGATTCCAGCCACGGAGGGCCCACCCTCCGCTGCCATAAGTTCCACAGGTGAGGCGGCAAACACAGCGCCGCTCTCAGATGTGGAGGACCCGATGAAGTTCTCCATGGAAATGCACACCCCAACCCCCCCAGGAACCCCAGAGGCAACTCCACAGCAAACACCATGGTCCAGTGTCCATGGCCAGTCTGGCGAGGACAACACGGGAGGGTGCAGTAGCCTACCGGTGGCTTCACCAGATGTCCTGGTTGCAGAGGAAGGCTCAGCAGCCACACCACAAGCACACCACAGTGCCCTTGACCTGGCCAGCATCAGGCAGCGCCAAGAGGACATAACTGTGCTGGTTGGGCAGCATGTGGAAGAGGCTGCCCGTCTCAGGGGGGGAGATAACAGAGACTGCCAGGCACTCAAGGGAGCCGATTGAAGCCTGTACCAACAGGCTGTGTGTGGAGATTGGCAAACTCAGGCAGGTCCTCACGCGTATAGCGGATGCGATGGACCGCCAGTTCCCACCACCACCACAGGGACAGACAGCCACATCATCATCCGCTAGTTCGAGGCAGACAAGCCCCCTCCGCCGCTCCACACGCACCACGAGGCGCACGTCATCCAAGCCTCCTAATGCTGGTGGTGGCAATGGGGAATAGGGACTGCAGGGTCAACCTTCCACGTGTGCAGCAGGACAACAACATTGTGCCAGAAACATAAGGGGTTGTTGTCGGGGGAGGGGGTAAGGGTGTTTCGGGACTGTTGTGGGGGAAAGGGTGTTTCGGGACTGTTGTGGGGGGAGGGGGGAAGGGTGGTGGGATAGTTGGGGACATGCACTTTTACATCTTAATATTCCTTAATACACTGGTTATTAATCAAAACACAGCCTTGGACTTCTTCATTGTGTATGTGTACTTTATTGGTGACAGGGTCCATTGTGCGCTTCAACACAGACACCAGTGCATTGCTACCCATATCCATCCGACAGAGTGAAACCATGTTACTCAGAATCTTTGGTTGATCAGATGCTGTCTCACATCACGTCCCTCCTGGCCATCGCCTCTTACATGACCTGCATCCCCGTCACCTCCGTCCTCATCACCATCATCATCCTCATCAGGTGCTTGTATTTCAATGTCAGGGGGCAGTGGCACATTCCGTCTGACACACATATTGTGTAGCATGACACATGCCATGGTGATCTTGGCCACCTTCTCATGGCCATACAGGAGAGCGCCACCAGACCTGCTAATGCACCTAAACCGTGTCTTCAAAAGGCCAAAAGTCTGCTCAATCACGACGCGGGTACGGGTATGTGCACGATTGTAGTCCTCTTCGTGCCTGTTCTGTGGGTTCCGTACAGGGGTAAGGAGTCACCTCTTCAGGGGATAGCCGGCATCACCTGTATGGGGGGAAGAATGGGGACCTGTTACTGTTCACCTCAAGAGAGGCCTGTACATATCACACAAATCGACTTTGCATTGTGATTGAAATCCACGATTACCAGCATGCATGCAGACGATCTGTGTGACTGCAATGTGCAAAGGTGAGCTCGACCCTGCAAGTGGACATGCCCCACTCATGCCTCCGACAGTAATTGACATGTCCTGGGTGAGGCCAGGTCTTAGGTGTCCCTGGGCCCAGGCAAAATTGGTACCACACTGCTAGTGTACTGGCATTCCGACATCGATGTTGCCATACTGTGAAGCATCACTTCAGTGGTGCTATAGGTGCGTGGTTCAATGCTATGGCTAGGGGTGATCCCTTTGCATGCATTCAAGTGCACATTGCTTTATTGATGTTGTGCTGCGCTAATTCTGTATAACTATCTTGGCGCCATGTTGCAGATTTGTGTATTATGTGGTGTGGCATGAGGTGCAAGGTGGATGTGGATATTTGGAAACCTGGATTGTTCTCAATGTTGTGCATCTTCAAATTGCATGTGGGTTCTTCTCAAGAACATTGTGGCCTTCCCTGATGGACATTGGCGTACATCTGTATGTCCATTTGTCCTACGGACGGCTGTCTACACCCAGTTGGAGTAAGTATCTCTCCCCCCCCAATCACACCCAGTTGGAGTATGTATCTCTCCCCCCCAATCACACCCAGTTGGAGTATGTATCTCTCCCCCCCCAATCACACCCAGTTGGAGTATGTATCTCTCTCCCCCCAATCACACCCAGTTGGAGTATGTATCTCTCCTCCCCAAATCACACTGCCATGTGCTTGCCCTGCTACTCACCAAGTAGCCACGAACGTTGTCCGGCTTGTCGCTCCATGTAGCATGGTATGGTGTAGTTCCGCAGGACCATTGAATCATGGGTTGATCCGGGAAATCGGGCACAACAATGTGTGATTATCTTGTTTGCGTCACATACCATTTGGACATTGATAGAGTGGAATTGCTTTCTGTTTCGGTAGACTACTTCATTGTGATGTGGGACCACCAATTCCACATGTGTACAGTCGATGGCCCCGATGCAACTTGGGATGCCTGCCAGTGAATAGAAGCCAACTTTGGTGTTTGTGATCTCCTGGGCAGTCCGTGGCAGGAATATGTGTTCACGTGCATGCTTCAGGAGGGCATCGAGTACCTGGTTCAGCGTGCGTGAGAATACTGGTTGTGAGATGCCATGCATCTGCCCCACTGTATGCTGGTAGGTGCCTGTGGCCAGGAAGTGGAGCATGGTCACCACCTTCAGTAGAGGGGGGACGGCAGTTCTGATGTCTATAAGGCTCACAATGTCGGCATGTATCATGTCCACGATGCTGGTGATGGTATCCCAGTCCAGACGGTGTATCTGCTCAGGGTTTAGGTTAAATGGACTGGCTCGGATCCTGGGGATTGGTGGCTGCCTCTGTGGTATTACTAGGTGCCCTGGTGGTGCTTGCTGCGCCTGTCTTGCCCTCCTCCTCCTCCCCCTCCTCCTGCGTCTCCTCTGTGCTGCCTGTTGTTGTTGCTGCTGCACTGCAATCATATCCTCCAGCCCTTGTAATGCTGCTAATATTGGAACCATCTTGGTGTGGGAAGGGGTGTGTGAAGGGCTGTGGTGTGCTCCTTTTGTGCTGCCACAGTCTCCATTGCCTCCACCTGTGCTGATTGTGTCCACCTGTGGCAGGTGGGAACACTCTCAGTTCTCTTAACGGGTGGTTCGCGATGCCGGTATTAGCGCCTTGCCGGCAAGGGGTTTTTGGGGCTTTACCATGCCGCTATTTGCATGCCCGCATGGCTTGTGATGGTGTGCTATTAGCGACATGCCGCTATTTACGGGATGTAGGGTCGCGCTCCCGCGGACAAGCCGCTATTAGTGGCACCGTACTTAGCGGTGCCGCTAATAGCGGTGAGCCGGGTCGTAATTGGGGTTGGGATTTAACCATACCGGTATTCCATTACCGGTAACGTTAATCCCTTAACGCACAACGTGTAATGAGGCCCATGCTGTTTTGGTGGACCTCTGTGTTGGTGTAGGGGTGCGTTCTTGTATCTTGCCCTCATGTGGCTCCTTTGTACGCAGTAATGGAGACCTGTACTTTTAGATGATGGTATTTGGCGCTGTGCATTGGCCATCCTCATTGCTTGTTGCTGCATTGTGCTGTGGGGTCTACTGTCTGATTATGTGCAGTGTACATGTTGATGGCTATGTAATGGTTGTTGCACTGCATCGTTTTCGTGGTAGTGCAGCTTACGTCTTGTATTTTGTGGTCAGGTGTCGGGTCAAGTCTGGCCTGCTTTGGGGTATGAGCATGGTACATCCTCTCAGGTACTCTCAGCCAGGTGAAGTATGCATCTCGCCCCCCCCATCTCAGCCAGGTGAAGTATGCATCTCTTCACCCCCCATCTCAGCCAGGTGAAGTATGCATCTCTCCCCCCCATCTCAGCCAGGTGAAGTATGCATCTCTCCCCCCCATCTCAGCCAGGTGAAGTATGCATCTCTCCCCCCAATCACCTACCCACATTGCATTTCCATGAGCCTGACATGCAACTCACCAAGAAGCCAGGATCTCTGCCCTGCATGTTGCTCCATGTAGCGTGGTATCGTGGAGTTCCGCATGACCATTGAATCATGGGTTGATCCGGGGAATCGAGGACAACAATGTGTGATGATCTTGTTTGAGTCACATACCATTTGCATGTTGATGGAGTGGTATAATTTACGGTTGCGGTACACTACCTCCATGGCATGTAGGACCACCAATTCAACATGGGTGCAGTCGATGGTGCCAATGCAACCAGGGATGCCGGCCAGTGAATGGAAACCAACTTTGGTGTTGGAGATCTCCTGGGCTGTCCGTGGTTGGAAAATGTGTCACCTGTGTGCTTCAGGAGGGCATCAAGCACTTGATTCAGCGTACGTGAGAATAATGGTTGTGATATGCCATGCATGTGCCCCACTGTGTGCTGGTAGGTGCCTGTGGCCAGGAAGTGGAGCACAGACACTACCTTCAGTAGAGGTGGGATGGCGGTGCGTATTTCAATCAGGCTGACAATGTCGTCATGTATCATATCCATAATGGTGGTGACGGTGTCCCGGTCCAGACGGTACAGGGTGTGGATCTGCTCAGGGGTTAGGTTGAATGGACTGGCTCTGATGCGAGGGATTGCACGGGTGGGGCATGCTGGACCTGCCTCACCCTCCTTATCCTCCTGCGTATCCTCTGTGCTGCCTGTTGTTGTTGTTGTTGTTGTTGTTGCTGGAATTCCACTGCAATCATGTCCTCCAGCCCCAGCATTGCTAGTAGTATTGGAATCATTTTGGTGTGTGACTGGGTGTGGGAAGGGGTGGGGTGTGCTCCTTTTGTGCTGGCCCAGTCTATATTGCCTCCACCTGTGCTGATTGTGTGCACCTGTGGCAGTTGGGAACACTGCACATGGCCGTTTACGGGTGGTCCGCGATGCCGGTATTTACTCCATGCTGGTAAGGTACTTTTCGGGCTTCAGTAGGCCGTTGTTTGCATGTCCGCCTGACTTGTGATGTCCTCCTGTTTACGCCATACCGGTATTGCCGGCATGAAGGGTTGCGTGCCCGCGCCCATGCCGCTAATAGATGCACCGTTATTTACGGTGCCGCTAATAGCGGGTTGGCGGGTCATTATAGCCCAGAGCGGTAAGCGATGCTGGTAATCCTTTACCGGCATCGTTTTTCCCTTGCCTCCAACCTCGTAATGACCCCCACTGTGTTACTGTGTAAATGTAATCCAATGCCACACCAGTGTGCAACACCCAGGTACTTCAGTTCTTGTTCTTATCACAGCGCTGTACACCAATTTGTTGGAATAGATTTCTGAACTCTGCTCTGGTGAACAGATGTTCAGGAGCCCAGCCTTGTTTAGTCAAACAGGGAACACTTCTGCAAAGTTAGCCAGGGCAATTCATGGTAGCTTGGACAGCAGTCAAGGCTAAGTCTCAGCAGTAGTGGGGGTGATATGAGGTCTTGGATGAGCACACACAGTAGGACGACAAGAATTTCCCTTAGACAGTAGTATATCAAAAATATACAATGTATTAGGCCCATAACAAACACAGGTGAGTAATGTAGAACACAGTTCTTCTACTACTTAAACACATACTAGGTTAAATATATATACAGTCACTTTTCGGTCAATGCAGTAAAGTGCAGAGTCTGGGCAAAACCTGTAAGGAGGGAAAGCAGGCAAACTTTACCACAATGGCCAACTCCAGAAATGGATATTCCTAATTTAAGAAGTCCAGCCCTATGAAGAGTGCTTGTCGATGCATAAAGCTCACAAGGGACAAACTTCAATGAGAAGGAAAAGTTAGAAGAGGACACTGGAAAATGAGGAATTCGGTTCCAAGAGTCAGAGGCGGGTCTGCTACGGACAACAAAGCTGTCCCCAACTTTCAGACTATAGGAAGCAAGAGTCACCCAAGTCAAGGCAAGGACCACAAGGGATCCTTAGTGCATAAAAACGGTGTGGATGAACTAGGGGCCACCGGTAAGTGGTATGATTACTGTTAGGGAGAATTCTCTGTAGAGGCTAATTTCCCAAACTTCGTGAGTCTCCCAGCAGCTTTGCTGGATTTTTGGGGTTTATTTTTTTCTCCTGCTAAGAGCGAGACTCTTTTACCCCCACTCTTAGACATGATTTGAGGTGATCCTGTATCTTTCCATGTGTTTTATGGGCTATGGGGTCTTTTACTCCATAGGGTCTCATGTGTTTTTGATGTAGGTTACACAGCACCCTCCGTGCCGTAACCCAGGGGTGTGGTAGCGACCCCCCAACATAGACTCCATACCCTGGGACTGACTACTGTCTCCCAGGGCATGTAAAGTCACCATTGGCTTTACTAGTCCAAAATTATTAACAGAAACCAGTACAAACCATCATATTGTGGACGTACTGGTCGGAGCAATTCGATTGCCCCGGGGTCTGTTGTTCGAGGGGGCACGTCTCCATCCCCCCTGATCGAGTTTTGGCTGGTGGCAGTGGATACTACTTTTTATATTCGACCGCGAATATATCTCTATGGGATTTTCCCATTGTTCAAGGCTACCATCTTTAATTATTTAATTCTTATAGCCTCGAACATACCGCCGGTTTATTTATTTAATAGTAATTCAGTGGTTGGTATTTTTTGCCAGAACTCGATTCTAAAATGGCGTTTGTGTTCTCTTCTGTGACTCCAACCCAAGTTGAGCCCTTTGTTCCACTTTTTGGCGGGCTTCTCCACAGAAGCCTCCAAAAGTGGTGCCACTCTGTCTGGGTACCACAGGAGCTGTGGGAGGGGGTTTAGGCACCCTGGACTGAGTTGCCTTGGGGTTGTATATATATAATAGTGACTGTGTGCTGAATGTACTTACCTCTTTTGTACTAGTGTAATCTACAAGTGTGTCTTTAAATAAATAATTATATACTTTTACACCAAAGCTCTGGTCAGTGTTTGCTTGTGCTACTGTATCTCTGTACCTATTGTGTATACTCTATATACTGCCTAACTCTTCTTGAGGGAGGTCTGACTGCTCAGCCACAGCTACCAAGTGAATCTGTGTGGTACAGACTGCTACCAAGTGGGTTTACTGCCAAACACCTGTAGTCTTAAATCTTTTGCAGTGGAACTCCACAGGTTTCTGACTAACACTGGTGTACAGCGGTGGGATTTGTATTGAGTATACATTTTAGTGTGCTTATAGATACTTTAGTGCAACTAACTACAAAGCTTAGCACTAAAAAAAGTATTTTCTAAAACATGTCAACTATGGAAAGTTATAGTCAAGAGTCCCTTGCTACAAAAACTGCTGATTGTTTAAGAGTTCTCTGTAAGCATAAGAATCTCCTGACTAAGGGCAAGAAAATGGAGCTAATAGAAAGGTTGTTAGCAAACCAAAGTCTGGATGGTGGTTCAGAGGAACCTACCACTCCAGCAACTGTAGATAACAGCAATGATATTGATATGAATGTTAGTATTGATAACTTTGAGTCAGAAGCAGAAGAAGAGGTGGAAGATGTTAGAGTTGTCTCCCCTGGCCCGCTACCTGCCCTGCCAGCTGTACCTACTGGACCTTTACCAGGTCCCACACTTAATCCTCAATATATGGAACTAGAAAAAATGAAGCTTGAATTAGAATTCAAAAGAATAAATGCTCAAACAGAACAACGGCACCAAGAACTAAGGCTCAGAGAAATGGAGCTCAACCATGAGCTAGAAATGAAAAAAATGTCTGTGGAAAGTGCTTCTCTCTCCGAATCCTCTAGGAGTTCAAGTCCCAAAAGACCCCGGATGCCTAAGGAGTTGGTGGGTATGTATGAGCCTAAATTGGATGTGTTGGATTGGTTGAGTTTGTTTGAGTATAATCATGGGCTCCAGAACATTACAGGAAATGAGTTACTTTCCTGGTTGTTCTCTAGGCTCCCCCCTGTTGCACCTGATGTGGTAATGGAGTTGGGGGAGGAGGATAGGAAGGATTATGAATGTGTGAAGCTAGCTTTGATAGCTAGATTTGGGAAGACCCCTTCCCAGTACCTTAAGAGGTTTAGGACCCTCAAAAAGAATGATGGTACCCCTTGGGCTACCTGGGTGAGTGAGTGTTTGAAAAACTTAGAGGGATGGATTAAGGGTTACAAGGTGAACACTTATGAGGGAATGAGAAATCTTGTAATGTTGGAGTCAATTTATGATGCCTGCTCTCCTGAGCTCAGACAGCACTTGGCTGATTCAAAGGAATTAGATCCTAGAAAACTAGCTAAGGCTGCTGACTTGTGGGTTGCCAACAGGGCTACTCACAAGGATTCAGGGGTCACTCAGAAAAAGGATGAGGGAAAACAGCCACCAAAGAGGGCCCCAAACAACAAAATAACCAGGGTAAGCCCCAGGGTAAACCACAACAGGCTAGTGTACCTTCTGGTCACAAACCAGAAGGAGGTCAGGCCAAGCCACCCTTCCAGAGAGCATTTGGAACATGCTATCTCTGTGGGGCAACTGACCACATCAAAGGAGATCCCAGATGTAAGGGTAAACCTGCAGGGATCAGCACAGTCTCCTAAGCCTTCACTCCTGAGGAGGAAGTCCAAATGCCTAGTGCTTACTTTGAAGTCTTTGCTGAAGAACCTTTAGGTTTCCAAGCAAGTGTAACAGTAGAGTCCATGGTTCTGGTTAGTGATCAGAATAGGAGTGTGTACAACTCCATACCAGAAAACTCTAAAGTTTATTATATGGACAGTGTTCTTGTCAATGGCCAGGATACTCCTGCCAGGGGAGACTCTGGGGCCAGCAGAACAGTAGTGGATGAAAGCTTTTTCAGGCCTGAGGATGTTGCTTAGGCACCCAAAGGTCCCTCTAAGATGTCTGGAGGCCCTGTCCAAATGGTTCCAATTCTACCAGCCCTCATTCAGTGTAATGACATGACAGTGTTGATTCCTGTCAGTGTTCAGACTGAGGTGCCAGGGAGAGTCCTGTTGGGGAATGATCTAAGAACTCTAGGAGTAGTATCCAATACCCCCAGGCCTCCCAGTATGGAGACCCAGAACCAAACCAAATTGGCTAGAGAGGCCACCTTATGGGACCACTCTAAGCCTGTGGGAACCTCTACTGAGAACCCCACTCCAAGCCCTGGTGTTGGTAAGTTGACCTCTGACCCAGGCACATTTCAGGCTAACATGTTAGGGAAATGGGAGCCCCAACCAAGCTCCATCATTGTTCCCCCAGTTTTAGAGTCTGTGACTCCCCCTGCTTCTGAGGAAGAGGTGGATAGACCTACTGGAACCCTAACTAGGCCTAAGAGAACTGGTAATTCTCAGTGCTGGTGGAAAACCAGAAAGGAAAAGTCTAAGGCCAAAAACCTTCAGACTGTTGGACCTTGCACAGAAGACTCCAACCCAATTCCTAGTCTTAAGGGGGAAACTCCTAAAGTAGGTAAAGGTAGATCTAAGAGGAAGGAGAAGCATGCACCTTGCTTATCTCCATCCCCTCCAACCAAGAGGCCTAAAACCCAACCTTCTCCCAACAGAGAGGTGGTGAGGACCCCTGGAGGCCCCTCTAGATCTAAGGGAGTCCTTTATAAGGACCCCTTGAAAAAGCCTATCACAGGTTCAGAAGTTGTACCAACCTCTGAGGGACTGGTCCACCAGATCCCCTATAACTTTAAAAAGACTGATGTTCCTCAAAGGGTTTGTAGGTCATATAGCTTACAAAGGAAAACCTTTGACTCTACCACTGAACATAAGTTAGGGTGTCACCACCAAAATGCTGATGGTCTCTCTAGGGTGTTTGTAACCGACTAGAGGTATGAGATTCATCCAGGAGTGGATTAAATCCTCCTGACCCTTAGTCTGGGGTGGGGGGGCGAGTGTTAGGGAGAATTCTGGGGTGTGGGAGGGGGTTTAGGCACCCTGGACTGAGTTGCCTTGGCAACTCAACTCGCACTCTTGTGTGATTGGCCCAAGTGGTGAGCCGGCCGGCTCACCACTTAGCATGTTTGATTGACAGCTAAGCTGAATGAATGGGGATTTGCTGCATTAAAGCAGGGCTTTGGGGACTGGAACTTCAGAAGTCGCCACAGGACCTAAGAATCCGAGGAGGGAGAAGCTGAGCTGACCTGCAACGACGACACCACCGGTGGAACCCTGCTGAACCGTCTCACCACTTTTCCCGACGACAGAGGAGATCTCCAGTCCGGAGAGTCTTCTTCCTTTGACTGGTGGGGATAACCAGTTTTGCCTTCTTTTCACCTTCCTGGAGCATCTCGTGGCCGCCTTGCCCGTGCCAAGCACCCCGGCAACCGGAATACCACGGCTTACCACTACCGCGAAGAGAAGGGTAGTACATTTTAACCAAAGAACTCCGCGGCTGGTTTCTTCCCTGGCAGTGCGACCTTCATCTTTTCTCCACGGCGAGACCTCCTCTTCCTCTGGACGAAACACCGACTTGCACCCGCTGCCAGGAACAACTGCCCCCGCTGGAGCTTCTTTCACACTTAAGGTACTGTGTGCCGCCTGGCTTCCCTTGCGATAGATCGTTCGGGGTGACAGTAAAGCCTCGACTTTCTAACCTGGGCTGGCCTGGGACAACCTAGCTAACTTTTCCTGACTTTAATTTCATCCTTTTTGTGCGAACTATCTACAAGACTCTTTGGGCATAACCCCACTGTGTGAACCTAGACCCCTTCTGCTTGCTCTCTCCAAGAGCTGGGCCTTGCAATTGACTTCCTTGCTCTCCATTAGAACTCTGCCTATCCTGCCTTACTGTGGTTCTTTTAAAAGTATTGAAATTTGTGTGCTTCCATAACTCTGCCCTTTTCCCTCCCTTTTTTATAACTTATTAGAGTGCCATCTTATGTTAAGCGCTCACCTCTGTCTGAAAATAAGTGGTGTTTCTCACTAAGACTTGTCTAATAAGTAATTAGGGTTGTATATATATAATAGTGACTGTGTGCTGAATTTACTTACCTCTTTTGTGCTAGTGTAATCTACAAGTGTGTCTTTAAATAAATAATTATATATTTTTACACCAAAGCTCTGGTCAGTGTTTGCATGTGCTACTGTATCTCTGTACCTATTGTGTATACTCTATATACTGCCTAACTCTTCTTGAGGGAAGTCTGACTGCTCAGCCACAGCTACCAAGTGAATCTGTGTGGTACAGACTGCTACCAAGTGGGTTTACTGCCAAACACCTGTAGTCTTAAATCTTTTGCAGTGGTCCCTAAGGGAACTGCACAGGTTTCTGCCTAACAATTACTCACTGCCCTTAGCTCACTCCGGGCTCAAACTTGGCAGGGATGAAGGTCACCTGGACTACGAAATTCCCTCCTTGGTTACTCTTCCAAGTGCACAGGCAGGTGCGGATGTGAGTCCGATTTACATCAGGAGCTGGATCTCTCATCACAAATGTAGGACAAAGAACGTACTGATGCAGCTGGTCTCAGGACACTTGAAGAAAGGCAGGAAAGTCACCAACAGCGAGTGCCACTGTCACACAGTGACGCAGGAGCACCCAAGTCTCGTGGACTGATGCACACTTTTCTCTCCTGGCCCGAAGCAGTAGGGATGATGAGATTTGGCAAGAAGGTGCTTTGCAGTGCGAACTAGGGTTCTCCCAAACCACGAACCAAAAATCGATGTAGCAACGCTCCAGCATGGGTGCCAATGTACATGCTGGTCAGCTCACTGGATGCCCCAGGGACACTGCGAGAAGGCTCGTTTGCAGGGCACCAAGGAGAGGTTGAGAGTGAATGACCCGCATGCGGTAAGCGTGCCTGGCTCTGTAAAAGTTCATAGAAATACATGAACAGCTTCTTCTGCCACCAGTCTACTCCAACTATGAGCAAAAGCCCAGTGGAGTGCAGCTGAAGGCTGTGCTAGACTGGCAAAATGTCAGGACCGGCAGCTGATACAAAAGCAAAAAGTTGGGGGACCACAAATATTGAGGTAAAAATAGTATTAAGTGAAATTTTACCTACCACAGCTTAAAGGGCCACCGACCCGGTGAACAGTAACAAGAGTCTCAGGTGATAGAAGGGGCGCTCTCACAAATCCTGGGGAGGGCACAGGAACCTCTATTGCATTTTCCCTCTTATGTGCTAATTGTCTGGAGCAGTGGTGTGAAGGCAATACTTTCTGCTCCTAGTAACATGAAAGGGCGTACATTCTACTTTAAAAATATATTGACTATAATAAATGTGATTCAAAATATTGACCAAAATAAATATATGAATTTATAAAATAGAACTTCAAATCAAAATAGTTCACTGCACCATGAAATCATAAAATCTGTGATTCTTATTTACCAATTAACATCATTGTAATGACAATACTTTAATATAATGTTTTCCAATAATCAGACCTGTTTGAAAACAACCCAATGCAATATGTATTTAACTGATGTGCTGATTAGGACATCTCCTGGCAAAGAGCAGTATTGTCACACAGCTTTGTATTTACATTACTTCAAGGAGGAGATATTGTCAAAGAGCCCTGCAGAGACCCGGCTCAGGGGCAACATTTGGAGATTGCAGGGGCTAAGCAGTGACCACACACGGCCCACTTAAAGCCCTACCAGAACATCTGCTTGGACGGGAGGGCCATACTTGCCAGCATGAACCCCTGTTTAGACAGACAAAAGCACAGGCAGTAGCGTGCTAGGACTACCCTCATAGGACCCCCAGGGAAGAGCTATACAATCAATAGATTTAAGGGAGTTGCCAGCTAGCAGAGTTCTATCTTGGGTCTAGGAAGATTGCACGACAAGGTAAATTGCTCCAAGTCCAGGGCTTCCTTGACGCAGTCCCTATTTATGCGATTATTACTTGTTAATATTACTTACATGAGGCATCCCACCTCAATACAGACTCTGTCTACTTGCCTTTCCAACCTAAAAGAGAAGATAGACTCAAGAGGCTGGCCCCCAGTCTTTTCTATCCCCATCAAATTCCTCTGCTGGCATGAGGCTGTCTCTGCTCCCCACAAACCCCATCGCCACGCCACTCCCACGAACAAATGTGTCTGCTGTTTAAGGGAACGTTCATTACAGTGCACTAAAAGTGCAAGTTTCAACTTCTTCCTACAATTTTATTTTATAATGAAACCATTCTGGAACGGTTACTTTTTAAAAATAGAAGTATAGTACAGTAACAGTAAAACGCAATTAAAAAATGTAGATGGGCACCACTCTCGCCCACTTCCGATCACTGCCTCGAATTCCTGTTAACCAACTTCTGTTTCCTGTGCTGTCTCAGCTGGATGAGCCCAGGACTGTTTCCAGCTATGACCAATAAGTTATTTCCATGTATATTTTCAGATTATGTTGAACTAATAATGCCGAAAAGTCCACTGGATAATCCGTTTTCTTTAGTCCTTGCTCACTAATGCAGCAATGTGAAACAATTGTGGTAAATGTGGCAATCATATTTTTCCTGAATTCATTTTTGCCTATTTGAATAACAACACTATTTATATCATCCTGATGCATCCCTAGCCTGGTGGCATCCTTCTGAAAAAGTTATATTTTATGTAATTGAAAGTGTGCAGCATTGGAAGTCATTATCTGTAGGTCTAGGTTACTCCAGTAACGGTGGCCCATCTTCCTTCATGGATAGTCCTCCATGCTTGGGCCTATTAAATGTAAACTTGGCGACTTCAAGATGGCCGCCTGCAAGGGATAGACGTGCTGGCGGAGCTCCCAGGTCCTGAGGCTGGGGAATGGCCACCACCCAGCGATTGGGGCAGGAATTGTGACAGCGGGCACAGAGGCGCAGACTTTGTGCACCCGACAGTGTGAGGTGAATGGGGAGCGGTGCGGCAGTCCGTCTCCAGTGGCTGTCGTGGCGTCAGAGCGGTCGGGCCGGGTCCGAGGACCGGGGAGACTGTTGTGGTCCTGACGGGCGGCAACCCGCAGCGCTCCGATGCTGAAAGAGGAGGAGCCGCAGCGGAGGTCGTGGGGCGCCTGGTCGAGTGGCGGAGGAGCGGGTCGCAGCCAGCTGTGGGGCTGCAGGGCCTGCAGTGAAGAGACCCGCTCTGAGATCAGGAGGCGGGGCGGTGCGCGGCTGTGCCGACGCCCGGAGGGGTCTGAAAAGGACGCCTGCCGGCTGCAGCACCTGGATTGGGGGCGCCCTGTGAAGAACCCATCAACAGCGGAGGAGGTGGGGGTGCCCTCCCCGGGGGCATTAGGAAGGAGCCCAGCAGTGTGTCCTCTGCACCGGCAGTGGGGGCTGGGAGAGCCGGCACCAAGGAGGAATAGAAAGCAGCCTCATCGGGGGCCGTGGAAGGTACCTGACAGCGTCGCTAGCCATGCCCAGCAGGGCTAGCATCGAGAAGGCCCGCTCTCTGAGGAGAAGAGGGTGGGCCGGCGGACGGCCCCACAGCAGGCCCAGTGGAGTAGAAAAGAAGATCAGCACCGGGCCAACAGTGAAGAGGGGCGGAGGGCGACCCTGCTGAGGGGTCGGTGGAAGTGTTAACCAGCTGCACTGGATTGATCACCCCTAGGGGAGGGGGCCCACTGGCGACTGAGGTGTCTGGGGAAGCACCGCTCCAGGAAGCTGCAGAGGGGCCAAAAGCCTGAGAAGGGAGGGCACTCAAGTGGCACAAAGTTAGAGCTCATAACCCGGGGCCCGTTAGCCTCCTCGGTCCTCATCAGGAGAGAGGGGTGTCAAGTGAGGGTGTCTCGCCTGCCACGGAAGAGTTCCTATCTGACAGCCGCTGAGGCAAAGCATATCCTCCCACTGGCAGGACAGCCCAAGGAAGCGCCCAGCTAAGAGAACGAAGCGTGGAGCATTGATCTGGGTGTCCAGAGAAGTAAACCACCAGAGGAAGCACAGCATGGAGAAGAGCCTTGAAAGCCCTCTGAAGTATAAGCAGGGCACCCCGAGTAGAGGTGAGGCTCCGGTGGGGCAGCGGGTGCACCACACGGTCAGACTCTGCACTGACATGGCTGCGAAAACTAAGGGGAAGAGCAGGAGAGCACAGCAAACCTCAGGAGATGCCCCAGGTACTCTCCCTACCATTTGGCCGATGCAGGAGGTGAGGGAGATGGCTAAGGCCATGAGGGAGGACTTAGTAAGAGGTGTCTCACCGCCCAAAGGGGAGAGCACAGCCACGATGTCAAGGCAGGACTTCAGGGGATAGATGCACGCCTTGCAGACCAGCTTAACTAAGACATTCCAGGATCAATTCCAACTTCTACGAGCAGACCTCAATTCGGCCTTGGGGGAAATAAAGCAGGAGCTGCGGCAGCAGGGCGAGCGGACGGACCTCCTGGAGAGAGGTTTGCAGGAAATGGACAAGGAGGTGATGACCAACAGCGAAGCAATTGAAAGACTGGACGCAGCCACGCACAATTTGGAGATTTAAATGGAGGACATGGAAAAAAGGTCCCGTCGAATCAATATAAGGGTCAAAATGCTACCGGAAACCATCCAAGACAAAGGGCCTCATTACGCGCCACCTCCTTACCGCATTCCGGGTCCGTGTTCCCAGAATAGGGACTTACCGGGTCATTCCGACCTTGGAGCACCCGGTAAGTCCCATTCCAGGAACCATTCCCCATTCCCATTTGAGCCCCCATAGGGCTCAATGGGAATGGGGATGGAGCTAATAACGGGCCCGCTACCAGCGGGCCCGTTATTAGCTCTGAAGTCCCTCAACGGGTCCCTTCCCTAACGGAGCGGGAAGGGCACGCGCTTCTAGGGGTGGGGGAGGGAGAGGGGTGGCTGGGTGGGGGCAGGGGGGGTGGGTTTTCAGAGGGTGGGGAGGGCAGCAGAGGCTTCGCGCAAGGGCCAGGGTATGGAGAGCAGAGATTCTACCCAATATCAGGAGATGCAGGAGGGATCAGGGGGGGTGACTAGAATGCTCCGCCGGTTGGGCGCCTCTAAAAGAGGAAGGCCTGGGGAGATTTAAGGCATAATGGAAGTAGAGGTACATTAACCCATTCTCAAGTGGCTAACACATAACGTGAGGGGCCTGAACAACCCCTCAAGAGAAAGAAACTAGAGCTATTCACGAGAAAAGAGAACCCGGACATCCTGGGATTGCAGGAAAGGCATCTTAGACCCAAAGACCAGCGGCGTCTCAAGCTACAGGGGTTTGATCAGATTCTGCACGCATCGGGAGGGAGCAGGTCGGGGGGGGTAGCCTTAGCTATCAAAAACTGGGTCTTTTTTTGGGTCACTGAAATTATAAGAGACAAGGAGGGTAGGTATATATTAGTTATAGGGGTGTATCAAAACAGCCCATACACCTTGGCAGTGGTATATGCACCAAATGCAGGTCAGGAGCAGTTTCTGAAACGGGTTCTGAGAAAACTAGAGTACAGGGCCCGGGGGCAAATAATATTGCTGGGTGACCTTAACATAGCCTGGGAGAGGGACCGGGACAGGTCATGGCGCCCCGTAGGAGGAGGTGGAGCAATGATTTCGACGGACCTTAAAGATAGAATGCGCGGTACAGGGCTGAGAGATGTGTGGCGGGAAGTTAAGGGGCAGGAGGAAGGGTACACTTACTTATCCGGGGTCCACGGATCTCAATCTAAAATCGACTATATTTGGGTAACTTCGAGTCTAGTGGGCCGGATTCGAGAGGTAGTGACGGGCCCCATCGGCATAGCAGACCACAAAGTGGTATCTTTGAAAATGGATTTAGGTCATAGGGAAAGAGGGGTATGGATGTGGAGGTATCCAAGACATCTTCTTAGAGACCCAATAATTAAGCAGGAAATAGAAGAAAAGATTAGGAACTTCTTTGCAACTAACCAGAGGGGGGACACAAGGGAGGAGATAAGATGGGACGCTTTCAAGGCTACGCTGAGGGGGGAACTAATAGCAGCAGCGACTCATAGGGAGAAGCAATTGAAGGTGTTGGAAGCGCGGTTGGAAGAGGAAGTCGAAACAGCGAGGTGGAAGGCGGGGGTGACCCCGACTAGGGCCTCTATGAGGGAATATCGCAGGGCACTAGGACAATTGGAAATTCTCCAAACCAAAAAAGCCGAGGGGCCTCTCCTCAGGGTTCACCAGCAATTCTATGCTAAAGCATACAAGGCAGATACTCTCCTCGCATGCTTACTAAGGGGAGTGAAAGCTAGAAACGCCATCACGGCTCTAAAAACAGGATCGGGAAAGGGTAACAGAGGTAGGGGAGATACGAGAGACGTTAGTGGCTTTCTATGAATCTCTCTATGTGTCGCAGGACCCCAGGACTGCTTGCAGCTAGAGTTTCTAGATAAGGTGGAATTGGAGAAGATTGGGAAGGAGGTATCGGAACTGATGAGCGGGGAGATTAAAGAGGAGGAAGTAATGAGGGTGATCAGAGGCTTACCTCTGAACAAGGCACCAGGCCCAGATGGCTACACTACGGCTTCCTATAAAACTTTTGCAACTGAATTAACCCCACATCTAACTCACCTTTATAACACATTTAGGACAACAGGGAAAATAACTCTGTCCATGGAGGAAGCCAGACTAACCCTTATACTGAAGCCCAAGAAGAACCCTGAGGAGAGAAAATCTTATAGACCCATAGCGTTGATTAACATCGACGCCAAGATCTTCACAAAAATATTGGCAAACAGACTGGAGGGGTTTCTCCCGGATCGGATCCACCCGAATCAGGCGGGGTTTATAAGAGGCCGGCAGATGCTGGACAACATCAGGAGGGTGGCCCACTTGGTGGAGAAGACTCACAGAACAGACACTCCCGTGGTCCTCCTATCTTTGGACGCAGAAAAAGCGTTTGACTGTGTGGAGTGGTCTTTCCAGTTTAAGGTGATGCGAAAGATGGGTATTAGTGGGAACTTTCTACGCATGGTCCAGGTCAACTACCAAACGCCCACTATGAGAATAGCGGTAGATGGGTCTATGTCTAGGTCCTTTAGAGTGAGTAGGCGTACTAAACAGTGCTGCCCCGTGTCTCCTATGCTCTATGCAATCTATCTGGAGCCCCTATTGCAGGCTGTCAGGGAGACAGAGGATATAAGGGGCATTCCATTTGGGGGAGTAGAACAAAAAGTAGCAGCCTTTACCGATGATATGTTGTTAACCCTGACGGCGCCGATAGAGTCTATTCGACTAAGCTGGAAATTACTGGAGGAATTCGGGGAAGCTTCTGGTCTTAAGATTAATTTTGGCAAATCGGAAATCCTGAATCTGACTTTAAAGGCAGAGAATCGGGAGTCCCTGACGGTAGCTAACCCACTCATATGGAGCCCGGGGGGAATCAGATATCTGGGTGTGAAAATCACGCCGACCCTGGCAGGTTGGTACCAAGCTAATTACCCTCCTCTGTTAAAGGATATCAAACGGGACTACCACAGGTGGAGGGGTCTTTGGAACTCGTGGTTGGGCAGGGTGGTGGCGGTTAAAATGGTAACTCTTCCACGCTTGTTGTATCTTTTCCAGGCAATACCTCAGGCAATTCCTGCAGGTTTCTTTAAGAAATTGGGATCTCTGACCAGAGACTTCCTGTGGGAAGGGAAAAAACCGCGGATCAGTAGGCAACTGTTGATGGCTCCTAGACCGGAGGGGAGACTGGCATTACTGAATTTTCAATAGTATTATGAGGCAACGCAGCTACGACTAATTACAGACTGGCTCCGGGAGGGGGAGGCCACACAAGATAAACAATGGGTGGCAATGGACAGAGCGGTAGTACATCGCAGTCTGGCGGAGGTCCTGTGGCTCCCAAAACAGCATAAGCCCAAGCATGTATATGAAAGCACCATTAAGAAACTGATGGCGGAGAACTGGGACAAATTGGTGAGAACTAAGGGGATCACAACCTTTCCTTCCCCCTTTACACCCCTGTTTCGCAATGGAGACTTCACCCTAGGGATGGAGGGAGGAGCATTTAAGCAGTGGCAAGAGGGGGGCTGTAAATGGCTGGGCGATATGTTTCAGGGGGGAGAATTCTCTCATTCGAGGATTGTAAGAGGGAATATGGAGGGAAGGAGGGGGAAAGGCTTACATACGCGCAGTTACGTCACTGGGTCTTGAACCCTGTGAACAAACAGGCCACAACAAGGGAAAAGACACGGTTTGAGAAATTTCTCCTAGCTAATGACGGATCCAGGGGTCTATTATCTAATCTATATGAGATCTTGGACGAGGCAACTGTTAGAAGCCAATGGCCGTATATGTGGAGGTGGGAACAGATCTTGGGAAGGGCAATCGAGTGAGAAGAGTGGGAAAGGTTATGGAGGAAAATTCCCAGACAGGTCAAAGCATCTCAGCTACAGGAAATGTGGTACAAAATCTTGTTCGGGTGGCATTATACACTAGCCCGTCTTTGGAAGATATATCCCACTACCTCTGGGAGTTGTTGGTGGGGATGTGGGATGAAAGGCACGGTACAGCATATCTGGTGTACATGCCCAAAAATTAGGCCATTTTGGTTGGAGGTCCAGAGGGCTCAGGAGCAAGCATACGGGCCAGGAAGTAGCAGACCCCCAGAGGAGGTCCTTTTAAGAGTTGGGCGAGGCATCAGGGCGAGGGAGCCTCCTAAGTCCCGGGGGAAAGCAAGGGCGTTCCTTACGATTGCAGCTATGACAGTAATAGCACAGAGGTGGAAGAGTATGGAGGTTCCTCTCTTGCAGGACTTGTTGCGGAAGCTCTGGGAAATTGTGGCACTTGAATGGGCAACATATGCGAAGGATAACAATCTACAGTCCTTCGCAAGGGACTGGGAGGAAACTTTGGCCTTTCTTAAAGATGACTTTTGGATCGGGTGGCGCCCTCAGCGCTTGCGACTACTGGACTTGCAGTGAACATTAGTGAGTGACCCATGGAGGTAATGGATCACGGACAAGGAGGAGCCACTCCCAGGGGTGGGGGGGTAGTTGGGAAGGGTTGTTTCTCTGTTATAAATTGGACAATTTGTGGAGATCGGTCCATGGCGCTAATGGACTACGGACATAATGCAGCTGCCTTCAGGGGGACGGAGAGGGGGAGTTGGGAAATGCACTTTTTTTCTGTGTTGTAAAACTAATAAAAAGAACTTAAAAAAAAAAGTAAACTTGGCACACTGTTTCGGAGAGGGACGGAATGTCATCAGAGAGCTGGCCAATGTTTAAGAAGAGGTTGCCTTTTAGAGGTATGTCCAGCCTTGCCCCAAGAATTACTAATTTTATGAATGATTCTAAACATAATCCTCTGTGAGCTGGTTTTTATACTGCGTAAACCTAGCTGTGTGTCACAATGGTCGGTTATATCCTCCTCTTCAAAAGAGGACTCAGTTTCTCCCACCTCCCCTTCCTCCTCACCTCTGCTTTTCCACCTAAGTGTCGGTTTCTTTTTCCCTTTGGGTCCGGTTCTCTCCTTTTTTTTATGTAGATATGGGGGCCCAAGGAAGGACGTCACAGTGACACCTAATAGATGGTCAGTGGGCAATCCTCCGTGGTAGCCAAATGTGGGGAAAAAGCCAGAGGCATAAAAAAACCCAACAGAGTCTCCTAGGCGTGTCAATGGTGATATGGGTATCTGGTAAATCCTGGAGTCCGATTAACGTGAGAAGTCTGGAGGACAAGGGCAGATAAGGAGTAGATGATACTGGAGAGCAGTGGCACAACGTGAAGTATCAGCACATAAGTTTCGGAGTGAGGTACCCGGAACAAGAACAGCACAAAGGAATCCAGAGAGTGCAATCCGGGAGCAGGCCGGGTCTGGTACACGGGTCAGCTGAACAGAGTCAATGGGTTAGCAGAGGCAATCCAAAGGCAGGCAATATTCGGTACACGGGTAGACAGAACACAAAGTCGGAAACAGCAAAGAAAACAAGGAGGAAAGGAACCAGCAAGGAAAACGAAGACAGAAGGGGGAAAACGGAAAGAGGACCAAAGACGGGAGCAAGAGAGGAAATCAGAGAGGAGGTACAAGGAAGAAAAGTAGGCAGAAGGAAGGGGAAGTACGCTGACTAGAAAAACAAAGCTGGAGGGAAGTCCGAAGGAGCAAAGGCAACAGTATCGGCAGAAAACCTAAGGACGTTGCAACGCGTCAGAGAGCCGGAAATGACGAATGATAACAACCGGCGTCGGACGTGAAGCAACAAGTAACTAGACCTACACACGACGCTGTGAAGTATGTGATGGAACCTTCAATGGTGGATGCCGTTTCCATCGGTTCCACACACGCCATCCCCCCCAGGCCATGACACTGTGAAGCAACGTAGTAATGTGGAACAAGTGGAAACAGTATTTGAAGAATAGAAAAATATAGAAGCCATATAAAGGATAGACTGCCACATTGTCCAGTTACCAAAAAATCCTTAAGGAATGTCTAGGGCCTGGAAAAGCAAGGACCCCAGTGTGCGGTAATGTAATGTACTTTGCACACTGAAATACAGTTGCCAAAAGTGGCAACAAAGTCATAAGACTAAGGGAAACAGTGTTTCCCAGTACTAACTGTCAGAAGGAGAAGTCAGTTTCCGCAGAACGATGAGCAAAAGCCCAGTGGAGTGCAGCTGAAGGCTGTGTTCTACTGGCAAAAAGTCAGGACCGGAGGCTGAAACAAAAGCAAAAAGTTGGGAGACCACAAATATAGAGGTAAAAATAGTAGTAAGTGAAATTTTACCTACCACAGCTTAAAGGGCCACCGACCCAGTGAGCAGTAACAAGATTCTCAGGTGATAGAAGGGGCGGTCTCACAAATCCTGGGGGGGGGGCACAGAAACCTCTATTACACATTTTATGGATGATTCTAAACGTAATCCTCTGTGAGCTGGTTTTTATACCGTGCAAACCTAGCTGTGAAGCAACGTAGTGCTGTGGAACAAGGGGAACCAGTATTTAAAGAATAAAAAAATATAGAAGCGATATGAAGGATAGACTGCCAAGGGCACACTTGGAAGGACATGTAGACAGTGGGCACAGAGGGCTACAGGAAGGGATTGCAAGTTAGGGAGGGAAATGCGGACACAGTCTTAATTTGTTGGAGGATCTGCAGCGGGCTCCCAATGAAGGTATAGTCTCTGTGTTTCACACAATCCTATCTACCTAACGACACCGCTGAGTCTCTGGGTCTGCATCAGTGGTTCCCTGCCTTGACTTCTGCTATATCCTCTGCTCCACTGAGAGCCAGTAACGTGTTTACAAGAGGGCAGTATTATAGGACGGCCACCTAAAATGTAAACTCATTGATTGGTACCAGGAAAAGATATTATTCGATCACTGAAGTAGCAACCAACTTTTTAACCATCAAAACCTCCCAATTTTATGAACAGTTTCTTGATTTAGCACCCAGTCATTTTATCAGAATTTTGTTATTTAAGTTGAGAATTGATATCCTCCTGTGTCAATGCCAAATATGTAATATTGGCACAGAATCAATCAAACGCTTTTTATTTCACTGTCCTGCGTATATCGATCTAAGAAGATACTTGAAATCATGTTTAAGGAACACGACTATTAACACTGTTCCATTACCTTTGCACATTTTCAATGCACTTCCTTACATGGATAGCATCTTTGCAATTTGTATATACCTAGTTTCTAATGGGACAAGAGCAGTATACTCCTGCGAGAAGTATCCGTAGTATATAGTTGAAAAATTGACTTTCCTTTATCATACAGTATTTATGGATTTTTGAAGTCATGTCTGGGTTTAACCAATATTTTTCGTTATGATTGAATGTGATTTTAGTGCGTTTTTGAATTCTTTTTGTATTCTATCAATGCAATTTATGATTATTGTGATACATGTTTTATGTACTTTTATGACAATTGTTGAAATAAAGTGAATTGGCTGACTGACTGAAAATTTAAAAACTGCCTAATTGGTTGTATTTCAATAATTGTTAGAGCTAGTGTGTCTTTGTTCGGGGTGCCTGAGTAAACAGTGCCACAGATGCTGCAGGGGAACAAAAGCAAATGATCTTGTTAAGGGGGAGATCGTTTTGTACTAAATTAAAATATACCTTGTTCCTCGCTGTTTCAGTTTGCTCTTTTGTTGACTTTCAATGGAAGACCTCATCCCCTTTTTTATTGTTAACCTCTTTGCAAGCATTTTTCTTCAGTTGCCCTCCATTTCCTGCCCTGTGTTCCATCACCTTAACAGGAAGGGACATCATATGTTTTATTTTTTTGTTTTATTGTTCAAAAGCGCTGGCCTTGCTCGAGAGCAGCAGAGCGCTGTACAGAGTGTGGGTAACCAGCATTTGGGCTGACATCTTTCAACAATATCGCAGGACTGTGAGTTGAGGTCTGTGCATCGGTATGTTCATCCATTGGAATTAGTCCTTGGTCAGGTGTTTTTGAAAAAGCCATTTTTTGAGAGATTCGCAAAAATTGAGAATTGTGGGGGCATTCCGAGCCAACACCGGGATTGAGATCCAGAGGGTGGGTTGCGTGACAAGAGATGGATTGTTTGCAGGTTCTCTCCTTATGGATGAGCTGTGATTCAAACCAGTTGGTTGATTTTCTGTGCGAGGTGCTTGTGCAACCAAATATGTGGAGCTTAGCTGCCAGGTTCGCTAGTGTACTACTTATGACTGCTTTGTAGATGATACATGCAGTCTTTAACAGTATACGAACCTGGAGAGGAAGCCAATGGAGTTTTCTGAAGACAGGGGTGTTTCGGTCAAATTTCTGTGCACCCGTAATAAGACGTGCTGCAGCATGGTGGACTGCTTTTAGGGGAGCCAAGTGAGCTTCTTGTAGCCCCGGCAGGAGGGCATTTCCCCCATCGATGTGCGAGACCACAAGGGCCTGCACTACGATCCGGAAATCCTGTGGCAGGATGGAGGATTTGATTTTCCAAAGGGTGGAGATTCAGAGCACGGCTGTTTGGGTCTTCTTGCTATGTGTTTCTGGAAGAACATACTGCTGTCAATGGTGAAGCCTACGAATTTTGATGGGTCAGACAGTTGTTGGTCAAATCCTCTGAGGCGCATATCATCGAGCTATTGTTGGATACGTTGTATTTTAGTGGGTGGACTGATGAATTCAGTCTTGAATGGGTTTAGTTTGAGGTAGGCAGTCAACATCCAGGACTGGAAGATGGTTAGGTAATCACAGAGATGAATGATGTGGTGCACGCTATTTACTCTCACGTACAACTGGGTATGATCTGGGTATTGGTGGATACTATATTGAGATCTCGGTGGAGGGATTGGTGATAACATGGAGCCTTGGGGCACACCACAGGAGACCTGGAGTCAGTTAGAATGCAACAAGTTCATCTGGATGATCTGGTGTCTGCCCAAGAGGTAGGAGTTAAACCAAATCAGCACAGTGCCAGAAAATCCCATCCTCTCGGCAAGGAGGGAGAGGTGGATGCAGTGGTCAACAGTGTTTAATGCAGTCGAGAGGTCAAGGAGGATGAGGAGGCATGAGTTGGCCTTATCCATGATTTGGAGGGCATTATCCACCACTTGGATGGTGGCAGCCTTGATGCTAAACTTGGGGCAGAACCCTGACTGATAGTCATTTGGGAGGAGAAGTTGCTCGATTCTGGCGAGTAGTTGTCTAGCGACTAGTTTTTCCAAAATGTTGCCAATATAAACGGGAGGTTCATAATGGGCAGGTAGTTGGCTGGGTCGTTTGGATCTAGGGTTTGGATCTAGGGTTGGTTTTTCGAAAGCGGTCGTATGAGACCAATCGTGAGGGTGTTCAGGTATGACCCTTCTGTGAGGGTGCAATTAATGACGCAGAGGAGCGTATTGAGCACTGGGCCCGAAAGTAGTTTAATGATGGAGGCAAGGGTTATATTGTTAGAGTAAGAAGTAGGTTTGAGGGACGCAATTGTTTTTAGGAGCTCTGGGGAAGAGAGAGAATAACATTCAGTCTAGAGGGGCAGTGTACGTGCCATATTCCAGGGGGCAATAATGCTGTGAGAGATTGATTCAATGGTCTCTCAGATTTTGTGTATTTTTTGTTAAAAAATATGTTGATTCCGTTGCATTCTTCCTGAGTTGCTGGTACCTCGGTTTGGGTAGGGGTTTGATACATTGCTTGACTACTTCAAAGAGGGCTTTGTTCCTGTTAGAGGCTGCCACAATGGTGGTGGAGTAGTAAGCAACGTTGGCCTCTGTAATCAGAATCCTACGGTAGGCTATTATCAGATTGTGTCTCTTTTAACAGGTCAGGTCTTTTGACTGGAAGAGCCAATAGAGCAACCTTGGAAGCATAAGTCACAAGTTTATTTTCTTGACAGCATCTTTTATTTGTGGGGGAGGTGGGCAGAGGTGCAGTTTGAATATGGCACTCAGGTATTTTGCTTTCTGTGCTGGACCTGGGGAGGATCCTAGTTCTTGCAGCTACTTAAATGGTAACTTGTTCCTCAAGTAGTACGGCAGAAGCAAAATCTGTGTCTTAGATCAGTCTGGACAGAATCGGTTCTCTATCATCTAGAAGGGTGTGTTTTCAGTATGTGTCAGGGGCCATATATGCAGGAGTTTTTCTTTTGTTTAGAATTATGTGGGGCCAATGAGGTTAATGATCATCTGTTGTCTAAATTTAGAGAGAAGCGACCAAATCCATTTTAGGGTTGCCCTACAAACCTACGCTCATTCCTTTAGCCGTTGCCAGTGGATAATGTTCCCATGGACTAGCATATTGTAGTAGGCCATGGATAGGTTAAGCATGTTCAGGACATTCGACGTGCCTTCATCAAGAGCTGAAGAAAGGTCTTCTCTGATAGGTCAAGGCTGCTTCTGTCTTGCAGGCCATTCTGATGCCGGACAGCCAATTGTGGCGTACGTTATGAGTTTTCACATTGTTTTAAAGTTGCCCCATGATCTATCATTCAGAAATGTGAAGGAGCACAGGGACTGGAGATGGGCCATTCTTTCGCACTGCTTCTTCATTCTGCAAGGGACAATGAAGGCATAAAGCCCCCGGATACTATAGGGGGTCATTATGGGTTGGGTTTAATCTGCCGGAATAACGGCCAACACAATTACCGTTACTACCACTTGGTTCATCGGTATTACCGCCGGATTACAAGTGGCAGTGTAAATACCCATTTATTTGGAGTGCATAGGACTCAATGGGGCCTTTTCGGCGGAATTACAGTGCTGGTAATTCCGCTGCCATAATACTGCCGAAAATGGGCAGAAAGTCAGCACATTTACCTCCAGCTCATAGCTGGAGTGGAATCTTCCAACTTTCCACTCAACTCATAGTTGGGCGGTGCGGTAATGCAGCACTATATGGTAATACAATTGCATTTAACCTGCACTGCCCAACTCCTAATGACCCTCATATATCTTGTTGGATAAAGAACTAAAGCAGTTTTTTGATGAAATGAGGATGCTTGTCAATGCTTACCAATGCACCTTTTGTACGTGTTACTAGATGGCTTGCCACTGTAAAAAAAAGCTGCTATGGTTTTGTTGCCCCTGTAGTCCTTGGGCTAAATTTAGCAACCAGGCCAAAGCCAGAGAGGTTGTCAGATGAACAGAGGCTTTTCTTTGTTGTCAGTAATGGCATGGCAGATTTTGGTGATTTGATGGAGAGTTCTCTCCCGTGGGATGTGTCTAAAAGAAATGTATTAAGAGCCTTAAATTTGTTCATCTCTCAGTAAACATGAAATAGTTTTCAGATTTGCTTAGCCAGCTTCTGCGGACGCTAGTGATTGTTGGGCTGTAAATGTGGCTCCTGAATTGGAGCAGGCGAACAAACAAAGCAAGAGATACCAAATCCACCTGGGAAAATTGGAGCAGGAGTCAGCATTTACTCCCCAAGGAATGTTTTATCAAAAGAAATTAGAACTGGCATATTTTAAAGCTTAAGTCTATGGTGAAATGGGATAAAAAGTATCAGAAAGATTTTTCTATGAATCCTCTTGAGAGGACTTTTGAAGACCAACTAGTAGCATTAGGCAGGGTTTTCACCAAGGTTTTCCAGGCTCTCGCAATAGTAGCATGACATCGCAGACTGGCTCCATTCTTACTAGGGGAGCGGGTTATAGTAAGCTACAGTTTACACACACACACTCACATGAGGAAACAGAAAAATAATGAACAAACTGTATATTCACAGTTGTAACAGTTGTAACAAACTGTTTATTCACCTCTGCCTGAATGACGATAAAACAGAACTCCTAATTCGTGGATCGGCCGCGAATTTAAAAAAAACTGGATACCAACTAATCTGCCTTCGACATTGATGGTATTACAATTAAGGTAGTCAAAGAAGTAAAAACATTAGGTTTTTACCTTGACTCTACCATATCCTTAAACAAACCGGTAAACTCCATGGCATCCTCATCTTCCTACACATGTAAGCTCATCAGGGCCTGTAGGCCTTTCCTATCCAAATCTAGTTGCATCATCCTTGCCAATGCCCTAATACTCTCAAAATTGGATTATTGTAATGCCCTATACTTAGGCGCAAATAAATACATCCTAGATGAGATCCAAATCCTTCAGAACAATGCGCTTAGAACTGCCCTGAACATACCGAACAGAGAACATGTCTCAAAAATCAGAAAAGAATACCACTGACTGAAGATTAGCAATAGAATCCTGCTTAAAACAGTTTCCCTTATGATCAAATGCCTCAACAATGCAGCACCCCTGTACCGAACAGAGAGAATCTCAAGGAAAACCTCTACCTGCTCCTTGAGGGAAGTGAACTCCATCTGCCAAACATCCCAAAATTTAAACTAATAAAATCTGGATGAAGTAGCTTCCCAGTAAAAGCAGCCCAATCTTGGAACGCACTAGCTCTCTCCCTCAGAACTGACCAATCCTTCCTCAGCTTCAGGCGTAACACTCTGAATAGGCTACCACTAACAATATATGACGACCACTGTAACTACTATTGTACCTGGCGAAAGGGGGGTTTTTGTTCCTGGCTATCTTGCTTATGGGTTTTAAAGAATTGCTCTTACACGTTGTTGACTGCGATGCAATTTCTACCCCGATGCACCAAGAATACAGAGCCCAGCAAGGTAATTTCCAAATCTAGAGCCAACTACTCTTCTACTATTGTACCTGGCAGACAAACCTACCTACCTACTGTTCATCATTATTCAGTACTTGAGTTCCTTTTGCATCTTTTTTTCTGCTGTTCTTATTTTGTATTATATAACCTTGTGTAACCCCCACCTGTCTAACCTGTAACTAAGCTATTAAGTATTCTTATACTTTGTTGCGCCCAGCTACTTTCGGGTTCAGTGCGCCCTATTAATAAATAAACAAACAAACAAATATACCCTTTATTTAAAGTAAGTATCAAGATATCAGCACATTAAAATCAACTGATTTAAAAAAAAAGCATTACACGCCCGCGGTAACGGCCGTGTTGTTATGGTTAAATTGCTAAACTCATAGGAAGAGCACCTATTCAGCGGCTTCTAACTTTGCTCCGCCTGGACGAATCGTCACCAAACTTTGCAAAAAAAAGTATATGGTCAGCTCTGTATTTCGCCAAGTTGGGGAAGGTTTCGTGGGGAGGGGGCAAAGTTATAGGGGAGGGTCCCAAAAAAATGTGTTTTTCCATAGACTGAATGGGGAAAAACTTTGCACACTGCTACAGCCCGAACAGCTGGACGTATTTTCACCAAATTTTCTGCAGGAGCGGGGGTTTGGGTCAGAAAGCGTGCTTTTGTGTCTTTGGTGGGTATACGACCAGTACTTTTGTCAGAAACTACTGAAATGTACGCCTCTAAAAATGTGTGATATCTGGGTACACTATGCGGTCTCATTTCCCTGTTCGCTCCGCGGACCGAAGTGTCATTGGTCTGCGGTACAGTGTGCTGTAGGAGAACTTTGGACATGGCCGGTGGTTGGCTGGAGGGAAGCGTGCTGTGCGTCAACAATGTTTGGGAAATGCCGCCATGGTGTCTCGGAGGTCAGTGTGCCAGCGGAAGGGTCTGCAAAATGTACCGTTCACCATGTGTTGGCCGCAGCAAGGGAGGGAAAAGGTGGGGGAGTGACAAGTGGTTAATGTGACATATGTAAGTAGGTGGAAGAAGATGGAAGAGTGGCTGCAATATTGGTGCGTATAGCGCGATTTCCCGGGTTCCTAGACAGTGGACATCTTTGTGTGGTGATTACAGGCAGCTGTCCTAACGGCACGCTAGCTTCGGCCGAGAGTGGTTTGCGGTGACCTCTTTCTGTGGTGAGTGGTGGCAGGTGATTTTAAGAAGGGGAGTGATTTGCACAGGCCTGTACTATGCGGATAGAGAGCGGTAGTTGGGGACATGGTGGCATGCATGGATGCATATAGTTGCAGTGGGTCTATTGAAAGATTAGACTATTGGGTGCATGGCCGAAGGCCGTAGGCCGGAGCCCATGCTCTGAGGAGCCTAGGGCTTCAGCTCAGCCACCGCTACTAGGCATGTGTTACTTTGCATCCGGTAGAGGGGGTGCTTGAATAGTGTGGTGTGTGCAGATTGGTTGGAGTAGGGCTACTATAGCGAACACTATGTGGGTAGGTTGGCAGTGATACCATACTTTGTGAATGGAAGTGGGTACGTCTGTAGTATGTGAATGAAAGTGCACAGGGGTGCAGGAGACAGTGTTTTGGTTCTCTATTGGCGACCTGTCTGGAGTGACCTCTGTCCGTGGTGAGTGGTGGCAGGTGAATTTCAGAAGGGGAGTGAATTGGTTATGGCACAGGGTGGGTGGGAGCATGGTGCCTGTGCTATGTGGCTGGAAGCGGTAGTTGGGGACATGGTGACATGCATGGGTGCATGCAGTTGTGGGTGTGTTTGGTGAAGGATTACACTATTGGATGCATGGCCAAAGGCCATGCTTTCAAGAACCTAGGGCTTCAGCTCACACATTGCTGCAATGCATGTGTGACTCTGTATGCGGTACAGGGGGGTGCTTGCATAGTGTGGTGTGTGCAGATTGGTTAGAGTAGGAGCAATGTTGTGAACAGTATGTGGGTAGGTTTACAGTGACACATTACTTTGGAAATGGAAGTGGGTACGTACGTACTATGTTAATGAAAGTGCACAGGGGTGCAGGAGACAGTGTTGTGTTTCTACATTGTGGTAAGTGTAGCACATTTATCCTGTATAGCTGTATGGTGGTGTGCAGGTTGGGTAGGAGTGCTGGTGGCCATACTGTGTATGTGGATTGTGGTAGTTGGTGATATGGTGAACTGGATGGTGCCATTATGTAGCCGTGAGAGTGTTGAAGGCCTAGACTGTTGCATGCATGTTAGGAGTTTAGGACATGCACAGCAATAATTCATTTTGGATTTTGCAGCAGTTAGAGGGTGGTGCCCTGACGCAATAGAGCAGGAGAAGTGAGGTGCCATGCGTGCATGTTTGATTTTGCAGGTGAGGACATTGTTACAACATGGTAAAGTTTTTGATGTGTTCTCGGCGATGGTGGTGTGAAAAGGCATGCAGTGTGGGCACTGGGTGCTGGGTTTGCATACTGATAGTCTGGAAGAGAATATGTTAGAAGTGCACCATAAATGTGCTTGGTTACTATGATGTGTGCTGATTTGTTCAAGTAGAGCTAATGTTGTGAAAAGGTTGTGGGTAGGTTGGTAGTGACACACTAGTTTGTGAATGGCTGTGAGTAGGGGTGATGGAGACTTTGGTATGTTTGTGGGTGCTGGTAATTGCGACCTGCTTTCGTGAACGGATGGTTTATGGTGTGAGGGAGTTGGGTTGAAGTGCAACATGATAAAGAAACTACGGAAAACAGCGTTTCCCGGTACTGACTGTCTTAAGGGCATGTCAGTTTCCCCGTAAGAATGGAGTGAAAGCCCAGAGGAGTGCGGCAGAAGGCTGCACTTCTCTGGCAAAGTCTAGATCATGGTGAAAACAACAGCAACAAGTTTAGGGGTTGCCACATGGAAGGAAAATTGCCCACAATTAAGAAATCTTTCCTAACAGGTGGTTTATGGTGTGAGGGAATTGGGTTGAAGTGCTGCTATGTATGTTACGTTTGTGCACAATGTTAGCTGCCCACATGGTCGCATGCATGGATTCATAGTGTTGTTCTGGGTGTGGGCAAGGGTGGACTGTTGTGTGCATGGCGAAAGGTGTGGTGGGTGCGCTGCAGGATCATTGTGGATGCTGAAATAGGGCATCCTATAGGAAAAGTTTCTGGTTGAGGGGCTTTGGAAGCAACGGGGACCGTGTTCTCAGAGTATTTAATGGGAAATATGGAGTTGTGTAGAGAAATTATAGTGTGCAATGCCGAGGTTCAGTAAGTGATTGGTGCAGGCATTGGATTATGCAGCAGTAAGAGGGTGGTGATCTGTAAAGAATGGGTGTGGAGCACATTTCAGACGCAATAGAGCAGGAGAAGTGAGATGCCATGCATGCATGTTTGGTTTTGCAGGTGAGGACACTGTTACAACATGGTAAAGTTTTTGATGTGTACTTGACGATGGTGGTGTGCTGATTTGTTGAAGTAGGGCCAGTTTTGTGAAAAGGTTGTGGGTAGGTTGGTAGTGACACAATACTTTGTGAATGGCAGTGGGTAGGGGTGATGGAGGCTGTGGTATGTTTGTGGATGCTGCTAATTGCGACCTGATTTCGTGAATGGGTGCTTTCTGGTGTGAGGAAGTTGGGTTGAAGTGCCGTTATGTATATTACGTTTGTGCACAATGTTAGCTGCCCACATCGTCGCATGCATGGATTCATAGTGTTGTTCTGGGTGTGGGCAAGGGTAGAATGTTGTGTGCATGGTGAAAGATGTGCTGGGTGCGCTGCAGGATCATTGTGGATGCTGAAATAGGGCATCCTGTAGGAAAGGTTTCGGGTGGAGGAGCTTTGGAAGCATAGGGAACGTGTTCTCAGGGTGCTTAATGGGAAATATGGAGTTGTGTACAGAAATTATAGTGTGCAATGCCGAGGTTTAGTAAGTGATTGGTGCATGCGTTTTTGCAAATTTCATAGTCGCCAATAGCCGCCAGTAAGGGAGTTTGGGAAATTCGAGTGCAAAGGGAAAAAATATTGTGTCTGCTTTACTGGGGCGTGGCCCTAGCTGTAGCTGGGAAAGCGCACGTGCCACATCATGACCTTCTGAGCATGGAGTCTTCGCAAATGGAACTGTGGGGATTCTCCAATGAGGATTCGAGGGTGTGGTACACCAGAAGGGGCGGTGACATATTTACCCAAAGTTTGATGCAGTGAAGTTGGCAGAGATGGACAGACGGCGAGTGCTTATAGTCGGTGATACTTTTGTGTGCGATCTGTACAGGTATGCCATGGAAAGAGGCTTTGATACTGACTTTCAGTTGGAAGGAGTGCAGGTTTTTTGGGGCACAGTTTATAAATGGGGTTTCGGGTGCATGGATCTCCTTTGCAAATTTGTGGCCTCTGTTGGTACTGTAGATGTGGTGGTCGTGCATTTTGGAGGACTGTATTTGGGGCGCAATTCGTACTCACGTTTGCTTGCTTACTTAAAAAAGTTGATGACAGCTGTGATGCAGATATTTCTTACTGCAAAGGTGATTTTCTCATCAATGACACCAAGAGGACATTTGGAGCATGCCGGTGTAATTTGCCCACAGCCAGAGGTTGGGAGACGTTGGATAAACAGAAGCATGTGCGACTTTATGTGCAGTGCTGGGATTTTCTGCACAGACTATGAAAGCATTAATAACCAGCAAGATTTCCAGTGGTTCCAAGGAAATGGCATTTGTTTGACTTCTATTTACAATGCTGTTGTGTTTGCCACTCTGCACAAAGCTTTGCAGTGTAAAATTACCGTTTATCTTCGGTCGACATAAATGTCAGGAGGAGAAGCAAACAGACAGTGAGCAATAGAGAGAAAAACAAGAAAAAATATATGTGTTTTTAGAGACAATCCTAAAGTCACAATTCCCACCCCTGTCTTACATTCCCTCACCCCCTGATCCCCCTCCCCCTCCAGTTTCTAGCTCAGTAATGCTGCGGATTCTGCTGGACTTTGAGGATTAGACGTGGCAGATCCAGCTGTTTTTAGGATGGCACCTATAGCATTGGCACTGTGGAGGCTACGCCATTGGGCAATGTGGTTGCTGGTTGTGGTGTGTACACAAACACTGTGACAGAAGGTCTGTTTGTACAGATAAATATAGGACGCTATGGTGAAAGTGTGCAAGGTAAGGGGCATGCATCCTGTTTGTATGCATGCACTGCACGCACTTGCTTAACATTGCTAATATACATTCCCTGCTGCTTTTGTGGGATCCCTTTTCCGACATTTGTGGTATATGCATTACAATGGGAAGACCGTATTTTGAAGTATACAAGGTACGTGGCAGGCATCATGTTGCTATGAGTGCAGTGCGTGCATCATATGATATGATGTGCTATGGTATTTTGTGCCATTTGTATCGTGCCACTATATAAGTGTGTGAAGGCACACCGAGGAAAGGGAGGTGGAACGGAGGCCACACAGAGACATTGATTCCTCTAGGCCAGCTGACATTGAGAGTGCGCAAGTGAATGGGAAGGGGGAGGGCAAGGTGCAGTACGTGGGAACAATACAAAATAGAAATACATTCAACTACGCCCGGTGCTGGCAAGTGCAAGGCTAAGTGTAGACATCAAGTGGTGGCTGGACTGTTAGGGTTGTAGAAAACAGTCCCCAAGTGTGGGGGTTGGCAGAAAGCCAGTGCAGGGGTGACACTGTAGGGAGGGAGGTGGCCTGGGGCACAGATTATAGGGTGGGTAGGAAACTAGTGCAGAATACCTTTTAGCCAGTAAGTGAGCAGGGGAGAGGAAGGGAAAAAGAAGAGGCACATAGAAAGGTTTTCATGTGCTTTCAGAGCATACAATGCTTCTCTTCAAGGTCCAGGGAGACAGAAAGTGTGTTGCTAAGGGAGGCCCCAGCAGAAGAAACACATCTACACCCATCTGGATGCGTGTAGAAGCAACTGACCCGGAGGCAGTAGGAGGCGGATGAGCTGGAGCAAGCAGATATTTAGGAAGTGAGAGTGCAAGGTATTGAGGTCCCAGGGACTAGAAGGCCTTCTGCATAATGCACAGGGCTTTTATTTTATTGTTCACAGCCAGTGGGAGCTATTGCAGCCATTTTAGTCATGCAGAGACATGATCCCTGCCGTTGAGGCGAAAGGACAAGTTACGCTCTCCTCTTATGGATGACTTACTGAGGGCGTAGAGTGGAAGCTGGCAGATTTAAAAAGAGCCTGTGGCAACAATGCAACGTACAAAGCACTGCATCCGTGCAGACACTGACCTCTTGGAAAGTGACTGCAGGTTGTAAGATACATTCAGTGGCGGCTTTAGTTACTTCTTTTTACGAGTTATGTAGTAGGTGGATTAGTGGGGAACATTTTGCGTACCATCGTACCATTGTGGGAAGGAAAGAACAGAGTTCCTGTTTCGCTAATATAGTGTATGATATGGGTAAATGAAGACGTTGTATGCACATACCAACAAATTGCCACTTTATGGTAGGAGATGGGAGGAACATCAGTATGCGTTTTAAACACGTAGTGGACGCTTAGAGGCAGATATTGTGCGCAGAGGCACTTATAACAGAGTTCTGACCATACTGCCCAAAACATTTTCATACCTTTGTTTTGTGGTGATGGGTGCTTATGTAGATGAATGTGCATGTATAACTCCTGGAATGTTTCACTGAACTTTCCACTGGACGTGCTTCCCAATAACAGAACACGTGCAGGCTGATTTTGTAATGGTACCTATGAAGTCTTGTGGAGAACTGTCATTGTAAAATGGTGAAGTCTTGTAGGGCATTGGTGGATGCGTGGGTGGGTACTTACCAATATCTAATAAGAGCGTGGTGGGACGAGAATAGTGGAAAGGGAAGAAGGACTGTTCATGATTTACTGGGGCATGGCTCTCACGATACTTTGCTACATTCTGCGCTTTTGAACATGCTGGCCAATGGAAATGCAATTGTTGCAATTGTCCAATCAGGTGGTTAGAGTGTGCGTCACATGAAAGGGCGGCCATATTTGTTTCATTACTTTGTGTAGTGAGGCTGGCAGAGATGGCGAGATGCACAGTTTTCTTAGTGGGGGACCGCTTTGTGCTAGATCTGCTCCAGTATGCTGTGGAAGATGCCTTAATGGCAACTTGAATTTGGATGAAGTGGACGCTTTGTGATGCAGTGTCCCTGTCGATACGTTAGACCATTTGGTTGTAGAATGTCGACGAGTGGCCATTTTAGGTACTCTACACGTTGTGGCAGTGCACTATGGAGCATTGCTTTTGGGTTCCATAGCTTGTGCAAGTGTGTACTGTTAACTCAAAATGATGATGAAAGAAGTGCAGTGCATTTTTGCCAGTGCGAAGGTGCTTTTCTCATGTATACCACCAAGTCCAGTATATAACTATTCCAATGAATGTTGTCAGCAGCCAGAGGTGTGAAGGCGTCTTATCAACAGAAGCATGTGTAACTTTTTGTGTGCTGCTGAAATGTACTCCTGTGAGAATGACAACATTGGTTATCGATATGTGAAACTTCTCAATGGAAATGGCATTTCATTGTCGCCCAGTGGCAATGACATTTGGTTTTCCAATTTACAGGCTGCACTGAAGACGCTATAGTAAGAATGTGAGGCGCTGTGCAACAAATAAAAACAATTATAAAAACCCGGAAAAAGAGTTGTTACTGTGGAAGCTGGTTGAAAAAAAACAGCATTTCTAAGAGCCACACTACAAAGGACATCCTCTACCCTGCTTGACATTTATCCCGTACTCCCGCGCGCACGCACCTGCAAAAGTCAGCGGACATCGTGACAGTTGGAGGGTTGTACGGTTAATGTTCGCCCCTTTTGCATATGGCCATCTTATATTTGGGATTGTGGAGGACACAGGATTGCGCAGTAGGCTTTGTGGGTGTGGAGTGCATGCACAGACTGTGGTATACGGTATATTTGTCGACCTACATGCAGAGGGTGAGCTTGTGGCTGTGTGTTGTACGCGCCACAGTGTGTGCTTTGTGGGTGAATTGTATGTACATTTCTTGACAGTGAATGGAAAACAGAGTCCGGTGGGACTTGTGTGGAGTGTATCATGTGGGTTTGTACCCATATGGAGAACCTACACTGTAGTGATTGCTTTTCGTTTGTGTGTGTGAGACTTTGGTGACGCTCGATCCCGACGATATCATTGATGTTGATTGTGGAGGTACAAATGCACACCATGTAACACGATTTTCAGTGGCGTTTGTGCTGAGGGAGGTAGTAGGCCAGGGAATGCTTCTGTTTCAGATCTCCTGCATACTTTTATATCTCAATATGCAGATACTCATGTAGCCCCGTTATTTTTTATTTGGTCCAGAAATGGAGAGTGTGCGTTACATTGTGAAGAACTGTATTTGTGTCTTTTTACAACTTGTGCCCTTTTCGTACTGTAGAAATGGGAATCTGTCGTTTCACAGCACGAGCCGTTTCCGCCACAAATAGTGTTTTTGTTGATACTACTGCATTTCCTTATTCTCCACGCTCTATACACATTACCTTGCTGCCCTTTTGGAAGTATAGGAATGATGTTTGTGCTTGCTGTTGCGCACTTGAGCTCTTGAAAACGCACTGCAACACGCACAACCACCTGTTTCAACAGCTGCCCATTTCTACCTGTTTGCACTGCAATGTTTTCCACAGTATGACGGTTCCTTCCATTTAGCACACAATTGTGTGGAGGGTATACGATGCACGTCTCACTGCCTCCCTTCATTGCCACTTACATGGTGACACTGTACAAGGATCTTTATATCATAATCAGCCACAAAGAATATTGCTAAAGGGACGTTATGGTGCAGCTGCGGTACTACAAACATAGCATCATTTATAAATACATTATGCTAAAGCAATGCTCTGCGTACAGTGCCCCACTAAAAACCTATGAAATTCACTAACAAAACATTGTTAAAGGGACGTTATGGTTAAGTTGCACTAGCAAAAACCTATGAAATTCTATGGAAAAACATTGTTACAGGGAAGTTATGATTACAGGTAAAACCGAACCCCCCTCCCCCCTGAAATTCGACAGTTGTGGTAAGCTAAGCAACCATAACTTGTGCCACCAGTGTGCACTACAAGGACTAACACCCATGATATCAAAGATTCCATCACAAATCTCATTCATGACATCACTGATGACATCACATGTGTGGCTCCCTCTTTTTTGTTCACTGACATAAGTAGGCAAGGTGCTTTTCTTCACTAACAGTCAGTAAGTAAGAGTTGAAAAGGTTCAGTCTTTGTGTACGCCACCCTTCTGATATGTTGTTACACTTCTTTACTTAGGGTACACTCATATGATGTGATACCTATACACATAGGGGAAGAAGAAAGTGTAAAACACAGCAAGCATTTCTGTGCATGAAGATAATCAGTTATGTTATGAACAGTTTCTGGTAATAGTGGTCCTTTTTTGCTTACTTTACTTTCCCTGTATATGGTCATATTGGCATGCATTGTGGTGTCTTTATGTTTTCTGTACAGTAGTGCAATTATGTAGTTATTAAGAGAATGGTAGCAACTTCTTACACGTTTCACAATACCCAAAACTGTAAACCGGAAGCATTCATGATGTCACTATGTGACATGGGAACATTTTCAATATTACACTTTAATGGGGCATGGTGCAGAGAATGGCTTCATTTCCAGATGAGTTGGTTCATGTACTGCAAAGAAGTGTGTAATACAATGGTGTGTATAGCTATGCATTGCTCAATTAACTACTTCTCTCTTGGTAGTTCTTCCAATGAAGTTTGATAGTTCGTTGCCACTATAACAATAACAATCCCTTGTGGAGGCTTCCCATGAAAACTAAATGCACATGTGATGTCATCAGTGATGTCATGAATGAGATTTGTGATGTCATGTTTGATGTCATGGGTGTTAGTCCTTGCAGTGCACACTTGTGGCACAGTTATGGTTGCTTAGCTTACCATAACTGTCGAATTTTTTTTCTCGGTTTTACCCTAACGTCGCTGTAACAATATTTTTCCATTGAATTTCATAGGTTTTTGGTAGTGCAACTTAACCATAACATCACTTTAACAACATTTTTGTTAGTGATGAACTCTAATGAAGCCTTCTTGCTGAAACACATCTGTTTTTTTAGTCTTTTCTCTGTACACTGTCTGCCATAGCTTTGTTCAAATGGTGAAATAAAGAAGATTTTTTATATATATATTGTTGCAGGTTAGAAGGAGTCGGATACTTGAGGGACATTTTTACTGATGTTTATTAAAATAATGTAAATAAGGCCTATCTTTCCCTATTGCTAGAGGGATATCCCTGCCTATCTAAATAAACTAAAGATGCTTGTCAGTTTGCCAGTCATCAGGAAGTCCCAAATGAATATGTCCACGGTCCAAACTAGTTCTAACTGACCCTACCACTATTTAACGATCTTAAGGTAGATCAGGAGAATATCTCCCTTCTCCTTGTCGTCTATTATTATTTAGTATGATATCTTTAGATAGTCTCTTGCCACCTTCTGGATAGGTTTTTGCAACTCTTGCACAATACACTTGGGTTTTATCTCCACATCAGGGCCTGACTTTGGATAGCTCTTCTTGACACCCGTTCTTATAGCCTATTCCAGGCTTGTGTGTCTTTTCTGATTCTTGCATCGCAGACCTTCTTAGTTTGGGTTGTGAAGGCATCATGGAGTAAGACACAGACAACAGACTTAACTTCAAACCAACAATATTTATTAGCTTAAATGTCAGGATGGTAGAAGGCCGAACTTGCCCTATACTAGGGTGGGATTTCCCGACCTGAGCACAACTACGGAAAGTTTGAGTCAAAAAGCCCAACTTAAAAGCCTGTCTGTGTCCAAAACCTATGATTGCCCTCACAACTAAAACTAAACAGTGTTTAGGGATGTCAAAAATCAATGAACTGGTGATCAATACAAAGTTCTGAGCTTCTTCAAGTACACAGCTTATCTTCAGCTTCCTTTCCCCAAGTTCAAGCAAATTCCACAGAAAAGTATTTAAGATTTACCTTGTTCAAGGTAAAATAGCTTCACAAACGTCTTAGGGCTCCCTTCCCCAAGTTCAAATAATACAGTTCAAACAAAAGGGGTCTTGAGGCCATATCCTCAAAACAGTAGTTGCAGTTCATCAAGCCTCAGGGTTCCCGCCCCTAAGACTTCACTGTAGCACAGTTTAAACAAAAACGAGTCTTGAGACCTTGTCCTCAAGACAGTAGCTGTAGTATCTTAAGTCTCAGGACTCCCTTCCCCAAGACTTCAACGTTGCAACCAAGGGATGATTAACTCTGGGTCCACCTGACCATCCTTCTGGTTTGCATCACCAGCTCACTCGTAGTGTTCCTTCTTGGTAGATGTTGCAGTGTTTTTATCTTTCACAATGTAGGGCTTGCTGATTTAGGTACAGTTGTCAGACCACACGGTCCACCCATCACAGGTCGCGCAACCAGGGCCCCTTGGCTCTTCAGCCCACACGTTTCTCTGCACTCACCCCTGTGTGGAAAGGCACGCTCCCTTTGATTCTTCTTATTGGACTCTTGACTTTGTCACACTCTTTTTGCCAGTCGTTGGCCTTGCCACACTGCATTTATCCACAAAGTTTATTTGATGGTGATTCTGTTCATGCCCACCTTTGGTTGCACTCCTTTACATATACTGGTTTCCCATAGGTTGCTCTCATATGGGCATTTTCCTTTTAATCTGTAGTGATTCTTGGCTTTGCATATAAAGTTCATTAATATGCAATGTAGATGTAATGTTTGTATTTTCAGCCAATTTGGTATTCAATCTGCTTGGTTTATCCCTGTTCAGCTCAGCATTAAATATGTGTGGTGTAACGCTGTTTAAAACCTCCACTTAATTTGGTTTTCAATATATATTGTTTTAATGCTGTTTTTAACTTTCATTCAGTTTGATATTCAAAATGTACAGTTTAGCGCTATTTGTAAACTTCAGTTCAGTTCAGTATTCAATATATTTAGGTTAGCACTATTTGGAAAACTTCCATTCAGTTTGGTATTTGATAAGTATCTTGTTTCGATTTGAAGCATTAGTTCAAATAGAGTTACATTCGTAGTAAGCAGCCTGCCCGAAGCGCCCCGGTTTCCGAGTGTCTTTTCCCTAGCACTCACCAGTTTGTAGCGTCTTCCTCCGGTGGCTCTCGACTTTCCAGGTCGGCACCCTGACCTCAGCGAGCACCGCTCGCATGTCGCTTTCACTTCTGTGGGCGCTGGCAACTCTGTTGCCTCACGATAGACGTGGACAGCATCCCTTCATCCTCTGATGCTTGTTAGCAGCTCCCAGTTGCTCTGACTATCCCATGGAGGCTCCCACACCTCTGTAATGTCTGCCTGTGCTGTGGTCACACTTCAGGTCCCAACATACAGAAAGGGTCTCCTGGCTTCTCATTCCCAGGCCTTCCTGCTGCTGCTGCTCACTTTGTCTCCTCACTGGGTTACCTTTCTACACCTGCAGCCCCTTGACAGGCTGCAGGTGAGGATGTCTAATTAGACTTGCCTGACCCTGTTTGAGAGGACATGCCTGACCCTCACCATACTTTACAGGGTATCCCTACAAAATATCCCCACCAAAAATATCACTGTACATATGGCCCTTTGTCTCGCCATAGGCGATATTTTTGGGGGGGATAATTTGTGGGAGCGGGGATTGCAGGGGTGTCCCCCGCACATTATAAAATAATGCGGGGGTTGCAGGGGTGTCCCCCGCAGGGTCCATGGGTCAATATTGCAGCAAATATATGGCGATACATTTGTATCGCGATATTTTTGCGGGGATATTAACACATGGAACCCTTTACAGGCATCTTCCCAGTCTCAGTACCTAAGTGGTGAAAAGGTGTGGTGTTCATTACTCTTAGTCTCCTCTTCCTCGTCCCAGTACTTTAATTTCTCCTGAAAATTCTGGACAAAGTTGCCTATGTGCAAATCCAGCATTTTCTGGAAGAAAACAGCATCCGAGGGACAAGGGAATCGGGGTACTGCCAGGTCATGGGACAGAGTCTGCCCTTCTTGATCTTAAGATTCAACTCAGTGACATAATGGACAAAGGCAAGCCGGCACTTCTCCTCCTACTAGATTTGTCAGCAGCATTTGACCTCGTTGACCATGGCATCTTATGTAAACAACTCAAAAATGCTGCTTATTTCTGCCCTGAAGCCACATCCTGGATCTCTTCCTTCCTTAAAGGTAGACTCATGAGAGCCTTCTCGGAAAAGGCATGCGCAGAACCCACTACCATACACTGTGGTGTCCTGCAAGGATCCTGTACTGCACCAACTCTATACAATATATTTACCCTAACTCTCTTTAATGACTTAGATAATCGCAGACTAGCATACACCAACTATGTCGACGACACTCAAGTCTTATTCCCTCTCACTGGATCTTATGAAAATGATGCAGAGGCTCTATCCAACATTTACGCAGCCATACAGACATGAAAGGCAGCAAATGGGCTTTGCCTCAACAGAGAAAAAACGGAGATACTCTTAGTAGGTACCAATGACACGCTCAACAAACTCGATCCTCAATATAGGATGTTGAACAGTGAAAACACACCTATCACTGTGTCCCCAAAAGTCAAAACATTAGGGGTCTTCATCGACTCCTCCTTTTCCATGACGCCATTGCCTCCTCTCCAGCTCACACCACCGAAATCATTTACGCGGCCAAACCAAACCAAAAATTGCCTCTCAATAGCCAGGGCCACCGTCGGAGCAGAACTTGATTATTGCAATGCCCTTTTGCTCGGTACAGCTGGCAAGAACATCAACAGGTTACAAATCACGCAAAACAATGCCCTCCAAGCTGCACTGAGCATTCCTAAAAGGGAACATCTCTCTCAGGTGAGAAGAGACGTGCACTGGCTGGCAGTCAAAGAGCGCATCCTATTCAAAACCCTGGCCATCACACACTAGTGCCTCTCACGCACTGCCCCACCTTACCTATCTAACAAAATTACTCCGGTCACCTCCATTAGATCCATTCGAGAGCACCACTCCAACAAGATATACATCTCCACCTTCAAAAGAGCCAAAGCGGGTGGATCCAGCTTCCAACATCTAGCACCCAAAAACTGGAATGCCCTGCCCACATCACTTAGAAAAGAAGCATCTTATACCATCTTCCGGAAAGCCCTCAAGACCAGACTCTTCAACTTATCATTGTTCGCCCAGATAATCGTCACTCAGCAGGTACCACAGTTAGCTCTTAGCTCTACATCATTTCTCCTGCTCGGCTGATCAGGTCCCCCTGTAACCAATTGACCCATCATGCCTCGTACAACACCTCTATCAACGTCTCTGATATTTTGCTTTGCTCTCCGCCTCTCCTCCCTTCTCTGTAATTCTTCACACAAGTTCCACTGTAACCAAGGAACTCCTGGCCAACTCCACAATGTAATCTATTATTTCCTTTGTATATATTTGTCTATATTTGTCTCTAATGTCATACTCTGTACTCTCATCGCAACTAAGTAAGCCTACTGTAACAACGCCACAATGCCCAAGGGCTGATGTGCGCTATATAAATTTAAATAAATAAATGTGGAGAAATGAGAGGAGAGGTCTTACAATACCCCATAAAGGTTGGGGAAGGTTCAGGTTGTTCACAATTAGAGAACGGGGGTGCCATGTCTTACCTAAGAGTGCCCCACCCAGGTGATCCTCCCCCAGTTCTCCACCCCCAGGGTCTGGATCCAAGAGCGATGGCCTTTTCCTGGCCACCTGATAAAAAGTTCCAGGGGTTTTAGGAGTGAGAACACCCTCAGGTTTCTCACAGGGTGTACTTTGCTGTAATTTGACCTTCGCCCTTCTACTGGGGCTTCTCACTTTGATGAACTCTCCTCTTATCTGTTCACTTGATTTCACTTCCCATTCATGCGTATAGGATTCTCTCTCAGGGTTGTTCCACGGTTTACTTCTCAAAGCATGGTGTACTTTTCCCTCTTCCCAAGGCATTGATGCCCAGTCCTTAATGACTCCTCTTTCAGGCGTATTCATTATTCTCTTTATCCCTTTATCACAGTTCCACTTAAATGGTTTTATATTCAGTATCCCATCCATTTCACGGGCCCCAGCAGCACTGGCGATCTCCTGGTTCGCCCGTTCTCACAGTTACCTCTGTGGCTGTAGGAGAACGCTGTCGGCCTTGGCACTTGCTCAGGTTCTCTTGCTCTGCTCTGGATCACGCGCTTCTCGATGTTGCTGCCATCCCGCCCTCAGTCTTCTGCGACCAGTTAGGGTGGTGGGCACCGGGGAGTCTCATCCACTCCCCACCTTAACGGTTTTGGCGTAGTTCAATGGGCACATGGTCCACCATGAAGTCGTTATGGTCAGGCCACCACCGGGTTTATGATTTCCGTCTCTGCTGTTTCTCCGTCCTCGTAAACGGCATGCCACCAGAGTTTTTCTCTGTCGTTCAGGGCTTCTCTGAAAGTTGCGGGCTCCGTGGCTCTCCTTCGCTCCACCTCTCCAAGGCGTGATGATGTCAAGGGACTTTCCCTGCTTATAATCCTCTCTCTCTCCCTCGCTCCATTCCACTCGTCTCAGTTAAATGTCCGTCTCTCCTTAAAGAGGCAGGTCCTTTTCCTGGTGGATAGTAGTGTATTGCTATTCACAACAGATAGTCCCATATATGCTGCTATGGTGGATGGTCTAGGGAGTTCCTCACAGGAACGGGAGTCCTTGGCCCCTAAGGTGGATCTCTCCCGGTGAGGTCCCACTTGCCCAGACCCCTAGGGAGGGTCCTGCAGAGCGGGCTCACCTCCCTAGCCTGAAAGGGGGAGGCTCTCCCTTGGGAAGAAGGGACGAATTCCCTTGATTCACCACTATATATATATATATATATTCACTGAAAAAACATTGTTAAAGGGACGTTATGGTTAATTTGCACTAATGAAAACCTATCAAATTCACTGAAAAACGTTGCTAAAGGGGTGTTATTGATACAAGTAAAACTGAAGAACCTCAGAAATTTGCTAATTATGGTAAGCTAAGCAACCATAACTCACACCACCACTGTGCACTGCTAAGACTAACACCCAGTACATCAAAGATGACATCAGAAATGTTATTGATGACAACACTGATTGCATAACATATGAAATTAATTTTGATGAAAAGTCCTTAGAAGGGGTTGTGTTTATAATGTTGGTAACAACGTGTCAGGGGTGATCAGGAGATCTGTAATAAACTACTTAATGTATTAAAACATGTACTTATCTAAACAAAACATTATATTGGAGTGTTGTTGTTGATACAGTAACATATTCATGCATACACATAGGCAATGCCGCCACCATGCACCATAGAATGCACCATAGAAGTACAGCATTTTTAATCGGGTAATATTGGCCAGTAAAATAATACCTTTAATCCTATTAGAATTTTGACTAATGTTAATTATGGAATAAAGAGCTAACAATTGAATACTTACTACACACTACTGTTAGTACAACCAGTATATATGAAGAGCCACAGTGTATACAAATGTAAGGCACATACAGGGAAACTCAAGTAAGGAAGAAAGCGTCAACATCACCAGATAATGTTAATAACATTAACATGCATATTCATGTATAAAAATGAATTGTATGTTTGAGGCCTGCTCATTACCCCGTGTATGTTTAGCATGAGGTAAGGCCAAACCCTAAGAAATTACTTTAAGAACATATATCAAGGGTAACTTCTATATATATAACATCTTTTTAATGTTGATCTTCTGACTGTCAGTGAAGAAAAACACCTGGCCTAGATGTGTCAGTGAACAAAAACAAGTCTCCCAGATATGTGATGTCATCAGTGATGTCATCAATGACATTTGTGATGGCATCTTTGATGTCCTGGGTGTTAGTCTTTTCCTTGCACGGTGGTGGCTCAAGTTACAGTTGCTTATCTTACCATAACTGGCGAATTTCTGACATTTTTCCATTTTACTTGTAAACATAACGTCCCTTTAACAAAGTTTTTTCAGTGAATTTGATAGGTCTTCTTTAGTGCAACTTAACCGTAATGTCGCTTTAACAATGTTTTTCTCAGTGAATCTGATAGGTTTTTATTAGTGCAACTTAACCATAACGTCCCTTTAACAACGTTTTTTCACTGAATTTTATAGGTTTTTATTAGTGCATATCCCTTCCATTACACTGACCCCCCTGCCCAGGTGACAGTTGCAAAGTCTGCGGACTGCGTGAATGTCCGCGGACGGCAGACAGTATTCACACTGCCCAAAAGCACGAGGGTCATCTTACTCTGTTGTATCCTTCAACCGACAAACACATATACATAACACAGCAATAGGTATATGTTCTACACCCAAAAATAAGTGTGCATAGAAAATCCTCACTTCAAAATGTACAAATATGTTTTGATTTAGCGCACAATATAATGGAATGCACCAACCACAAAGCATAACTGTACACCTCACAGTATCAGCTCAGTACAACTCTGCTTACATACTGAGGGACACCTGGCACTTATTTCAAAAGAAGCTCTTACAAAATAGTAAGTACATTGTATTAATTTCTCTATTATTACAATTTGTTATACATACATATCTTATAAGGAAAAATGACTTTTTTTTTTTTTAACAGAAATGGCAAGCACAGTGGAATGGTTAGAGGAACATTTCCCTAAAGAAGAAATAACCGATGAAAACATCTCTAATGGTATGCAGTATATTTTTTTAAACAAATAACTGATGTAATTTGTTGAAATGTCACTATAACATTCTTTTCTTTTTAACAGTACATATTTGTAATGAAGAAACCACAGCCCAATTCCATTTGAGAGAATCTGAAGAATTATTCAGCAGAGAGCCCCTGACCCCAAATGTACATAATGAACAAATGAAATTATCAGCAAAAATGGATGAACTAAATAACAATGTTATTCAGCGTGTAATCTTTGTTAAAAATCATGTCAAGGAAAATGTTAACTATCCCTGCACTACTTGTACCTGTACTCGTTCACCTTCTCCCAATCAATCATTCCCATCAAATTATCTCCATTTAAATCAAAGACGCTATGATGAAACCTCCCACCCTTCCTCCCCTCGTGAACATTGTACAGAAATACCCAATTCTCCCATATATGTTTCCCATTCTGATTCCCCATCTCTTTGTTAAATGAATGTATGTTTTTTACTGTAAATAAATCCCCATTTTTTTTTAAAGTTTATGGGTCCACGGACAGCGGTACTGTCTGGGGTGTCCGCACCCGAAGTGGAGCGATGTCGGCACATGTATGTTTTTCATGACGCACCTTAAATTGGTCAGCGGACACAGCGCCACTCCGGACATGTCTGCACCCAAAATTGATGTGCCCCCCGACATGGTGTCTGTCCCAACGTTTCCACTCTCATGTAGCGCACTTTCAATTAGTCCAGGGAACCCCCCCTGTCCTGCGAACACTGGCACCCATGCGCACCTCGTCTCTGTGTGCCCCTGGAGACCTTGCCGTTGTCCGGGCATGTCCGTTCTTGTGTGGCGCACTTTTAATTAGTCCAGGGACACCAGCCCTGTCCTGCAAACACTGGTGCACATACACACCTTGTCTCCCTGTGCCCCCGGACATCGTGCCTGTCTGGTCATGTCGCTCTCGTGTAGCGCACTTTTAATTAGTCTGGGACCACTCCTGTCCTGCGAGCACTGGCACGTATGCGCACATCGTCGCCTGCCCTATCGGTCTCTGGGGACAGCCGTCCTGCCCCCGGACGACCGGGGACATCATCATTTGACCACGCCCATGCGGTGTGAGGGAAGTGTTCGCGGACATTGTCCGTAACTCCAGACAGTTTAAAACTGCTTGGCCAAGCCTGCGTGTTTCAAACTAAAACTTTACCCTTGCAGAGCTCCTAGACTGTGCCTTAGTTGATCTGGCAATTTATAACTTTTTAAGCCCTATTTGTGGCTCAATAGTCTGCGGACAGTTGCGCGGTCCTCGGACAGCCTCTCGCAGGCCATACAAAACACTGTTGACCTTACCTTTCAAGGGTCACAGTACTATGTATGTACTGCAACACACAGCTCTGTAGGGCGGAGCAGTTTCGGAGTGATTTTGAGGCCGCGGTCAAGGAGCACGAGAAACACTGCCCCCTACCTAATTAAGACCCGCCTAACATCTTCCTCTCTCCACTTGCCCCTCCGTCACTGTGGTTAGTGCACTTTCCCTCCCTTCCCTCCCCTACCTTGCCTTTCCTAAAAACCAAAACAAAAAATTAAAAAAATACAACCGCAAAAGACCCGGATGTGGCATGTGCCATCTGCGGACTACCACGGTGTCTGCGGACAGATCGTCCAATTAAACGGGACGGGAAAAGAAATTAAACACAATGTAAGTTATTTAATCTTTAGTGGTGGCTCTGAAAATAACCTTTTTTTGGGGGGGTTGTAAACAAACACCTTTTTTAAATAAATATTTTGCTTTTATGTTGTTTTTTTCCTTACAGGAACCTCTTCATGCATCCCTTACATTATAAAGGAAAATTGCATTTCCAATATTTATGAAGTGAATTCCATCCGGACAAAAAATATTCACACCCTGAGAATTGATATTATCATTCTCAAAAGATGACATTCCAGAACCATACAAAAAAGCAGATACACCTTTATTGACAATCTGTCTTGATTGTTCTATTTGAGGACTAAAAATGTTAGATGTCTCCATGGGTGTCTCTGATTTATTTCTGAAAAAACTATCTGAGCAGCAGGAAACAGTTGCATTAGGCTTTTTAAAAAATCCTTCAGCGCAACTTGCAAAGACACTGGAGTCACAAACCCCAAACTGTTCCCTCCAGAATGGACAATCACAATATCTGGACCTTTAAAATGAGCCATACTCTCACAGAAGGAAAGCAAGCTTGCCCAGTTTGAGTCACAAACTGCATGCCAGCAAACTTCCACTTCTGCCAATCCAATATTTCCAAGGATGCCACGATTCTCAGCGTACACCTTCAATGACTGAATTCAAGAGTCCCACAGAATCCACACAGTCTGCCTTCTGAAACACATAGCCATAGCCATTTTCACTGCTCTCACGACTCCTGCAAACAAAACTCCTACTACTCTCTCTTCCTCTACACCACACCCAGCAAAACTGATTGGCTAATCCCCACAGTACCCTTTCCATGCCAGGAATCCACAAAAGACCCAGATGTGGTACGTGTTATCCGCGGACTACCGTGGTGTCCACTGACCCCCGTAGCACAGGAGCAGCCCTTCTACCCTTTTCACTTTCATGTTCTCAACACTCCCTCATTGGCTGCTTTCAGAGAGTCAAACATCCATCCATCAATCACATCCAGAACCTCTACACCTAACCCTGGCATCTCACTTCAACACTTCAAATGTACACTTGAACTCTCAGAGTACATATCTCCTGTTAAAGAAAGGCATCTGCATCAAAATCTACTGTGCAACTGTCCAAGATTTCTATTTTCAGATTCAACAAGATCTGCATCTAACAAAACATTGTACAGGTATGCCTATAAGTAATAACACTTTCATAAATATATATACAGGGTTGCTTTTACTTACCTTGTAATAAGCTTCTCAATCAAAATATTCTCTTTTGCAACCACTCTACCAAATGTCATGTATTGCATCATTCAGCACACTTACTTACAATGCTATACATGTAAAAATCTTTCTTTTTAAAAGCATGTCCATGAAATTAAAAAATGCATATGTGCATTTGTAGCAGCACTGTGTGCTACTTTTATCAACCAAAAAAAGGAAAAGCAGCTTTAAAAGATTTCTACAACATTTTACTTGCTAAGTGGAAGTTTAATATGTTGGCAGTACATTCATACCAACCAACATAACCTTTTCAAATCTATAGGTGGTTATGAAATCATGTATTTTTTCTCTGCATTCAGTGACTTGTAATACCACTTATGCCATTACACATCCTGGACTACAACTCCCAGAATCTAAACAAACAAAACAAACATAGGACTACACTAGACAATTCAAAAGTATAACATTTATATGGAATGGAAAATGCTGTGCATTTAAAATAATTTATTTTTAGGGCCATTTCAATTAAAATTGAAAAATGGATATATGTATTTCAAACAGCACTGTGTATAACTTCTCTAGAAAAGAAACAAAAAGCAAATGCAAAAGATTTTCACAACATTTTTAAGTGCCACATCTTTAATATCTTGACAGTACGTGCATACGTGCTAACATAACCCATTCCAATCTACAGGTGCTTACCCAGTCCTATTTTTTTCTCTACATTCTAGGACTTACAGTCCAACTTTTCTAATGAAAAAACTGCAACTACAATTCCCAGAATGAAAAGCAAAAAACAAGACTTGATAAGCACCTACATATTGCAACATATCCTGTTTGCAAGTGTGCATCCACTGCCAACATATTAAACCTCTACACACCATGTACCCCTTAAACATGTTCTACAAATCTTTAACCTACACTTTTCTTTTTTTTTTATAAAACAGTTACACACAGTGCTGCTATGAATGCTCATATGCATTTTTTATCTTTCATAAAAATGCTTCTAAAATCAAACCTTTTCACACAGTCATCATTTTCCATCTTTCATTCCATATTAATGTTACACTTTCCAACCTCACTCATTACAACCCTTGCACTGCTACCATTCTCACTGGAAACGAAAAGGTGGCGTCCTACCACATATATTTAGTCACTTTACATATACATTTTCTGTAAAGGCTTAACTATTTAGCATGCTTGGTATAAAGAGAGCTGTATTGCTGAGCTGACTCTCATACAGGAAAGGTGAGCAAACAAACCCTTAAGGATATCACATTAGCTTATTTATTTAGCCAGTGTTAAGAGATGCAGATACAATTTCGCATTGAGTTCACATTCCAATTTTAGTGTTTCATATTTGTGTAAAACAAGAACATTAACTTAATCAACAAATGCATAGAAGGATATTAACAAACAAACATATACAGACACGTGCTGAGCAGTTTTCAGAGCCGTGTAAAAATTGGTGGTTAGCCTCAGTGTGCAACATATACCAAAGAATAATATTGAGTTCTTTCACAGGGCAACCAACTGTATAATTCAAAGAAATCAAAATCAAAACTAAAAAAAAACATTATTTCTGACATAGAGTATTTTGAAGTTGACTCATGGGAAAAGGACCTAGTTGTTTGTCTACCATTCGCAAGCTGCTTACACGTATGTATGTACTGCCAAAGTATCTATATATGACCACCTTAAATATAAAGTGTTCTTCTTCTTTTCCAACTTCTACTATAAGCCACCAAACACATCTGCAACAACAATCCTCCATTAACACTACCACTAGGCCACAGTTTCCCTATTCGTTAAATATACTGCAACACATTACAAATACATTACACCACAAACACAGCACTTCTTTCACTAAACTCAGCAGCATTAAAGTAACCTACACATCCACCTTTTCCTTGAACCCATTGTTCCCCTTTCCTTCTAAACTCCCAAAGAGCACTACTCATACTTCAATTGTTCTAACAACATAGTTAACATACTTCACAAGACTATCCAAAACACAACTTTATTAACTCTATTTCCCAACAACTCCTCCTACATTCATAAATAACAACCTCTCTTACTGAAAGTACTTCACCATATATACCCACTAAATTTCTTTTATAATTACAGGAAAAAAGAAAATTACCAAAGACATCAACCAGAAGAAGATTACTCTTCACATCCTACAAAGTATGTGCATTACTATACTATTAATATCTGTATTATGGTACTAATACACTTTTGCTATCTATTAGCCTACAGTATTCCTTTTGAATCAACATTTATTTCACTCTTACTCTTTACATTTCAGTATGCACACTCTTTCCATTCTCATCTAAACAACATAATTATAACACCCACTACTCTCCTCAAAACATCATAATGTCCCTATGTATTAATTCACACCACCACTCTCTTACTCACTACCACAAGCCCTTCACACCTCTACACACACACACAGTTACTCTTACAATCTTCCCACCCACAACTATCATGACATTACACAATCACACAGCCCTGTATTCATCTCTACCATCACATTCACACACCCATTCACAATACATCCATATATATTCTAAAACTTTCAAATCCACACTTTCTTTTTTCCAACAGACAGAACAGAACTCCATAGAAAACAAAGAAATAATATAGCAGATAAGTATAAAAGCAAGCCATACAGGCATTCACCTCTAAAACAATTTATAGAAAATATTCAAACAAAACTGCTAATAACATCACTCAACAAAACAAATCCAGCAACCACTAAAAAAAGTAAAGCCCCTCTTCCAAAAACTAAAACACAATGTATAAACAAAAGCACGCCTACGAATATACCTAACCCTTTATCTAACAATGGTAACGTAGCCCCAGTAAAGCATTCCAAAAAATGTACTTTAACAAAAATGTTCCACTGTAGGGCACTTCACAATCTTATGCAAACAGCAGAAAAGTCACGCTATAGCCTTAAAAATTATTGCAGAAGACTAATTCTCGAAGATCGAATTGACAGCGCATTTCTGATAAAAAGAAAGTTGTTTATGTCATTTTTAAACAACATGAAACCACTAACTAAATTAATCAGTAAATTACAAAAAAGTACTTGTAAACATGTGCAAGGTCATTATAGATACCTTTTCAAACTTCTGTGCAGGTGAATGGATTCACACAAGCATCACAGAACCATATTTCAGTGAAGAGGCTTATAAACAAGAACACAAAAAACAATTGCCATGCACAGTGATGGCCGAGGGTATGAAATTGTCAGGAACCGAGGGTGGAAGATTTGGAGTCAATGGAGGCACTAGCATACTGCTCAGGTATGCTCTAGTTCTCATCAAACATGGCGGATTCCCCTATAAAGCCTGGCTCCGCCCCTAGTTCGGTGCGTTGTATCTGTGAACTTTCACTTTGACGCTCCGTATTTCCCCTGCTGTACTTGCCTCCCTCTCTTGGCTCTTCGTAGTCGCGTGTTTGTTTGTATTCCTTGTCTATTACTGCCTGTCCGCCTGTACCTTCGTTGTCCGTTCCTCTCTTTGTTTGTTTACCTTTTTTTTTCGTTTCAAGCCCCCAGTGCTGTGTCTTTAATCTTCCGCTTCGGCGCCCTTCACCGTTCCCGATTCTGCCGCCTGTGGTCGGTTGGCTGCATTCGGCTCTGCTCTTCTCTTTCTTCCTTCATTCTAATCTTCCGCTTCGGCGCCCTTCGCCGTTCCCGATTCTGCCGCCTGCGGTCGTTTGACTGCATTCGGCTCTGCAATTCTCTTCTCATAATTTTTTCTTACTTTTCTCTTTGGCGCTCTCGTGCTTTCCTAGCTCTGCCGCCCGCGGTATTTCTTTTACCATCACCAGTATTCTGTCCTTAACTTATCTGCTGGCTATCAGTTGTGACTTACCTGCTTCCCGGATTCTTAGTATCCAGTTTCCCTTTATTTCCTCCTAGTGTTTGTGCCTTTTTTGGGCACATCTTCTTCCATTGGTCTGTGCCTCCAACCATCTCACCATCTGCATCCACAGTGCATTCTTTGGGCAAATCGGCTGTTTGAAGTACATTCTTCGCTACTCATTGGTTCTGGAATTCTGCTTACCACCTCGCCTGCAAAAAAGATCTCCAGGGTTTTTTCTGCCTTCTGGCTTTTTCCCTGGGAGCTGAGGCTGGCCACTTAGGAGCCCCCGAGGGCAGGTTCCGATCACTGTCAAGGTGGCCTCCGGAGGGGCCAGACCTTATTTACATGAGCGGAAGGTCCGGACTCAGAAGGACAAGACTTCCAACAAGGAGAAGAATCGTCCAAGGGTTAAGGCTGCTCCCAAGGTCCAAACATCCGAAGAATCAGGTGAGGAGAAGGGGGAGGTGGAACCGAAGCCTGACATAAATGGTAGGAGACATTATTATGGCACAAGAAACCCTTATAGAAAAAACATCCCCAGCAAACTTTCAACCAACTGTTCCTTTCGCCCAAACAATCCGTCCATTGTACAAATGGTCATGCAGCTCAATTTATAATGTACGCCAATAGTCATTCAAATCTTTATACAATTCCTCAATCAGTATGTTAAACTAAAAGGCAAAAGTAGAATAAAATCTTTACAAACCACGCACTATACAGAATCTTGTGCAGCGACTATACTATGCTAAAAGTCATGCTTCACAACTGCAACATTTAAATAACATACTCCTATATGGAACAGCCAAATAACTCCTTCAACAAATACAGCACATCCAAAGTAAATATTTTGGAAGTGAAGATCATTTAGAAAATTCGGTAACTTTAGAAAACATGAGTGAAAAACTTACAAAGACCAACCTCCTAACACACACAAACAAAAAAGAAATAGCAAAGTTTAAAAACACATCTGCTGAAATACCAGACCAAGTATGTGCAAAACCTTTTATAAAAAGAGCACAAAAATAGTAGATATGGCCTACAAAATAGAGTACAATGAGGAATTCCAATGGTTCCAATTAACTTTATATTTAACAACAGAAAATAAATACAAAATAACTGACCCCTCAATAGTTTGCACGTACTGCAATACAAAGCTTGAAAATGACCAAATGCCATCACGTGCTGTCTCTAATAACTTTAAAATATTCCCACTTACAAAGGCTCTCCAATAATTTAACTTGTATGAGAGAATTATAATCCAAACAGTACACCCATTTCATGCTATAATACGTCTTCAACCCAAAACAGCCAAGTTGCCTCCTTCTGAGTTACTAAAAGTCATTTGTGGCAAAATAGTATATTTGCCATTAGATCTTAAAGAAAATTTACAAATTCTGGGAATACAACGGCCAATAGATCAATCTTTGATTATCCTAGTTAATGGGGTACCAACAAAAGACAACACAATTTGGCAACAACTAGTCAACTTAAACAAGGTTACACAAACCCTACAATATCTTAAAGAAAACAATGAATACTACAAAGATATAGACATAGAGGAGAACTTAACAGCAACCATCCAATTCATTGAGGATTCACCACCAACTGGCCAATTTGAACTTGTAGATCCTATTACTGCAGCCACCATTTTGGACCAGTATACATTTCACCCACTGCACTCCAAAGACACCATAGACGATGCTTCAGAAACATATCAAATGCGTTAAGCCAAAGGATCTCCAATGAGCGTATGGGAAAAAAGTGTCAAAGCACTTTATTTTCCTCTACTCTTTCCTACAGGAAAAGGAGTAAGATATGATGAAAGACCCACACAAATTAGTGCATCAGAATATCGCTCTTTACGAATGTATTCTGAAGACCCCAGATTCAGACAAAATGTAGAATACATTTTCCAAGTCCTGTTTGAAAGTGAACTAGCAACTCTATGGCCCTCATTACGACCCAGGCGTTGGACCATGGTGCTAATAGCACCATTAAACAAGAAACTAAACCTTGTAGCTGTAAACATTATAAACCTCTGCTCCTCTATGGAAGTGGTGAAGCTGGTTCTGGAAAAACATTCTTAATTAAATCATCAGCAAATTTCTACAAAACTTAACAAACAACAACCTTTCGGCTGTTGTCACAGCCCCCATAGGTTTAGCTACCTACAACATAGGAGGTGTAACTTTACACCGACTACTGCTCCTTCCAGTAGAACACCAAAACAAATTAGAATGCTACAAATTATCAGCAGAAGCTGCTACTGAAGTACACAGAATTAAGAAACAAATGAATGTGCTCCTAAAAAATGAGGTAAGCATGGTTTGCAACGTCATTTTGGCTTTAATTCACCTCAGAATGCAAGAAGTCCTAAAAACAGACTACGAAGAACTGTTTGGAGGAACACATGTTATTGTTTTTGGAGACCTCCTACAGTTAACACCAGTAATAGGTCAACCTATTTTCAAAACATTAAGACACAAACAATGCCGCAACACACTCGGCAGCATAGGAAATGTAAATCTCGGGCAACATTTTCAGTACACAGAACTAACTCAAAACATGCGTCAGTCTGCAGACCTCACCTATGCTAATATTTTAAAAAGAATTCAAATTGGTCTGCTAACTAAAGATGCAAAATCCATCTTAAATAGTAGACTCATCCATGAGCTATATGGGCATAACATCTGCTCCTGATGTCATGGAACAATTAACTCAACAAAATATAAAATGCATGTTCTTAATGCCAACCATAGGAAGCTGTAGTCAATTCAACGAGACAATGGTAAATGTTATGTTATGTTACTTGGCATGTATATAGCGCCTTATATATCATTGGTATGACCTGAAAGCTCTGGTAGGTTGAAGGCCCTCGGGAACCGTAGTTCAAGTCAGTAGAGAGAGAGAGTGTTGCATGGTGCGTGGGTGTACCGGATATGTGTGCAGCTGGTGTAGTTGTTGGATGTTAGCTGCTTCCTAGCTATAAGCGTGGTGCTGAGGATATCAGTTGGATGTGTTCAGTCTGGAGGGTGGACACCCAGACTGGGTTCTGGCTGCGTTAGGCCTGAGGAACGCCTATGTGAACAGCTGCCCGGAATGTGCTCAGCTAGCTGCGTTTTATTAGGGTGATGATGTGTTCATTGGGTCGTATTTTTATGTGAACAGCTAGGCCGAATTATCAGGGGTATAGCTGTGTTTTAGTTGAATGATGGTGTATAGTGGAGAGTAAGCGTAGTGGTGTGATATGGTGGTTATCAGTAAAAGCATCTGAAACCAGCCACGTGAGCAGGACAGTGGGGACATACATAGCGACATACAGATATATAGCAACAGGGTGGATACAGGTATATATGGGATACAGATATATATGGGGATACAAATAGATAGCACATATATCGCAAAAGCTTGGGGAACAGGTGTCATTTGTCATTTATTTATTTGTAAAGCGCAGCCAGGCCCGTGGGCATAAGGGCGCGTAAGTTAGATCTGGTTACAGTTACAATAAAAGCAGTCAACAGTGGTTACGTTACAATTACAGAAGGTACAATCATAGTGTACTGTGATACAACGTGCGGGCGGTTTCAGCAGGTTCCACTCATTCTATTCCGCCCATTCATTCAGTCCACTCCATCCATTTTCCTGCTTCGTCTACTCAATCCATTCCGTCTATGTCATCTATGGCATTTATTTCACTTATTCTATTAATTCTACTTATTCGATCTACTCTGACGATTCTATATATTCCGTTCACTTTCTCGATTCATCAATTCCATCTGCACTAGCTGTTTATCATCACAAGCTGTTCTATCCGTACCATCCATTCTATCCGTTCCATCCATCCCTTAACTAGTCCAACCATCCTATCCAGTTCATCCCTTCAGTCCAGTTCGTCAATTCTATCCAGTTCATCCATTCTATCCAATTTGTTTATTCTATTCAATTCGCCCATTCTATCCAGTGTATCCATTCTGTTCGATCCATCCATTCTATCTATTCCAGTTCTTCTGTTCTACCCTTCCGTCTACTCCATCGGTTCCGCCTGTTCTTAGGACTGGCAATGCAACCCATACTGCATATTAGCTCCACAGACAAAATGGAAGTGCACAGCATGACACTCCCCATGTGTCAACAAGCAACAGCACAACTAAATAGCTTAGAAAAATCTATCTTCAACACAACTGGATTGGAGAAAATGTTAATGGTGTGTCTAAACTGCAGAGCAATTCGTAAACTTTACCATGACGTAGAACAAGGTTTAGTCAATAGAGCAATTGGTACAGTTTTTGGCTTCCAGACATATCCACATGACAACAACATTCATTTTGTCAACATCCACTTTGACAAACTTGCTAAAATTAAAAGAATAGGGTGCTCAACAGCACGATTCCTTCTTTTCAAAGACATGTATGTACGCAGAGAACAATTCTCTCCGTCTCTTGCATATGCTGCCACTATTTACAAATTGCAAGGTCTTACCCTAGATCAGGCATTGATTGGCATTGGTAGCACAGTCTTTGAAGAAGGTATGAGTTATTTAGCATTTTCACGTCTACGTACACTCGAAGGACTATTCATAGTCAATGTTGATGCAAACAAAGTCAAGGCTGACATTCCTAGCATCCTAGAGTACAACAGACTACGTACACTCTACACACCCCATGTAGATATGTACCCTGTTCCTCAAAAAGATAAAGTTTTAAAAAGAAAATTAATGTAAACAGAACTTGTAAAAGATCTCCCAACAATACCACCAAAGAAACAAAAAAAACTCCATCAAGCAGCTCTCCTACGCTCCTCAGCAACGGACTCAAACCTAGGACTGACCTTAACACTCATGAACATTCACATGGATTCCCTACTAGCGCTGGCATGGATCCTTCTGGAACTTGCAATGAACACAATGCTTCAGTTCAACATACTAATAGCTCAGACTCTTGTGTGATCCACAACACTGACACTCTCTCGTTTCCGGTAATTACTCCGATCCTTAACCTCCTTGACAAAGGACACAATCAGACGCACCTCCACCTTGACAACATTAAATCCACAATTTCTGACCTATCCAGTAAACTGAGTAAACTCGAGGGTTTTAAGATGGCTCATGTAACTTGCCAGACTGAAAGATTGTGCTTCTTAGATTCACTTGTTGAAAAACATCAGGCACCGATTACTTCCACTGTGTCAAGTAAATCCACTCAAACCTCCCCCCATGTATAATCTGGTGCACAGGTACTGCGCTCATATGCGCATCCCGTTTCTGCTGGTGCTGCATCTAATGATCCGGAGCTTGAGGCCTCCTCCCCTATGATGCTTGAAGATATCCAGTTAAATGCCCTAAAACTGGACGATGTGTTCAGATATCTAATTTCTCAAAGACCAAGTTCTCAAGGTGTTGTTGAGGCTCCCTTGTCTTTGGCTGATGATCTTGGAGCCAATAGTGGGCTTCAGGAAGACTCACTTAATAGCCCAATGCCACTCATTGAAATCATTGAGCAAGCAGTCAACACCCAAGTTGATGTTGCTGAGCTAAATAATTCTTGCACTGTCAACACCTCTAATGATTCTAATACGCACTTGTATTCTCGAAAAATGAGACGTGCTCATGCTAGAGCACTCAAACGTAAAAACAAAAAAAAAACACATAGTGCTTCTAGAAAAAAAAAAATAATAATAATCGCCATCTAAAGTTTTAGGCCATAACTCTAACCCAAAACATCTGTCTAACATTTCAAACGATGATGAAATCAAATAAATGAGGAATCGAAAATGGTACTGAACTTAGACAAGCATGGCGGTAAGGAGTTAAGGTCCCACGGTAAATTAACTTCCACTGCCTCATTTCAATCTAACATTGTCAGAAAGACAACACTTCCCCCAACAATCTCAAACAATGTCAACTTTCCAATTATTATCCAATTGCTTGTAACAAAATAAGTAGTTCCTCCATAGCAGGATGTGATGACACTGTCATGCTTGCAGAGACACTGTCAAATAGGTCTGCTGTACAACCATTGTCTCGAGGTAATTCAAAAATAGACCTCCAGGCTAATACTATGACCTCCTCAGTTCCGGAATCTGATTTTGTGACACCTAACATAGAGACAGCTCGGTTGGCTCTACCTCATGTTAGCGCGAGGGTAAATGACGACAATGCACCTATCAAGGAAGCTTGTCAGTCATTATCAATTGGCAATAAATCTACTATCAACAACTCAGCTTCAGGTTCTGATACAAACTCAGAGACTGCTCAAGTATGCAAAGACTTTAAGGTTGAGGTGAATGAAAGTGAGATTACTATGGACACCACAAACATTTTTGGGTGGATAAGTGACCCCAAGAAAAATGGTCCCCAAAGATTAAATCGCTCATTTTAATTTAATATGTTTAGAAGCAGCCCTCAATTGCGCACTCTGCACTTTGATGAAATGGAGTAGATTAGATTGGCAAATCATATCAACTTTCGTATGATCTGCACCCATCAATCAGTTATTACCTTAAAGCTATTGTGGGATCATAGAGGGAACTTCGGAATGTGTAGTTTATCTCTTTGTCTATTCCGCACGATTGAAGAGGCAAACAATTGCCACTCACTGCTTCTAATCTTGAAAACACCCTTACTGCTCACAATGCTCCTGCCCTTAAACATTTAACTGCCATGGGTTTTCCCACCCAGTGCCAAGGCCTTTTTTGGTGATTTTGGTATTTTGCCATTCAACGCCTTCTAACATTTTCTGTTTCATTAACCCCTTAAGTGCCAAGGACGAGATAGGATGTGCCCGCTGTGTGTTTGGTGGTTGCTGGTGGAGGAAGCTTAACTTCTGTGCCTCTCTGGCTTCCCTACTGGAGTGTGCTGCACTAATCATCTATGTGACTTGCAAGGCTTATTTGATACTAACTATTAGAATCCTTAGAAGTCCTATTTCTACTTCGCCCGAATACCAATCCACCCTCTAAACACACCGTGCATGCACAGAGCATGGCGCAGTGTGCCAGCTGTGTGTTTGGTGGTTGCTGGTGGAGGAGGCTTGACTTCTGTGCCTCTCTGGCTTCACTACTGGAGTGTGCTGCACTAATCATCTACGTGACTTGCAAGGCTTATTTGATATTGACTATTGGAATCCTTGGAAGTCCTATTTGTACTTCAGCCCGAATACCGATCCATCCTTTAAACAGACCGTGCATGCGCGGAGCGCGGCACGTTTGCCAGCTGTGTGTTTGGTGGTTGCTGGTGGAGGAGGCTTGACTTCTGTGCCTCTCTGGCTTCACTACTGGAGTGTGCTGCACTAATCATCTACATGACTTGCAAGGCTTATTTGATACTGACCATTGGAATCCTTGGAAGTCCTATTTCTACTTCACCCGAATAACGATCCACCCTTTAAACACACCGCGTATGCGCGGAGCTCAGCGCAGTGTGCCAGCTGTGTGTTTAGTGTTCGGTGGGCGTGTGGGGTCGTGGAAGCGTCGGCCCTTAGGCTCACAAACAACGATTGGCGCATGTTTAAAATTGGTTAGTCTCTTTGAACACTTAGTTACCAAATCTGATTGGCCTTACCCCGCCCGACCGTAATAAAGATCGGATTTGATCAGACTTCACTGCTGTTCTCATATTATACATGGTGAACTCTGTCCTAAATCTACTGTGAATTGACATTTACATTTGCACTGGCCGTGTGGTGTAGCTATTGACCCCACCTGTGCTTGGATACTACTGACTCTCTATGTACACTAAATCCCTCTCTGACCTCTCTTTGTCCAGCTATTTGGGAGACCACTTTGTACCACTTTGAACTTTGTGCTGCACCTATTTTCCATTTCCTGCAAATTGTTGACCATAGTGTGCTCTGACTAGTATAACTTGTCCACAAACCTATTTGCGCTGACATCAGGGCTTTTGTTGTTGCACACTTTTTAGTCAACTGGATATACTTGTTTGTCCAAAATTGACTATGAGTCGCTCACTGAGAAGTGGGAATCGCTTGAGTGAAACAGTGAAAGCTATAGTGAAAAGTTCCACTGTCAAATCATCAAATAGTACTTTACCTTTGCTACCCCCAACTAAAAAATCTCTCCTTTCCATGTCGGTAACCATGCCCTTGGGTTTGTTGCCCGCCGACATAAAGGGGGCACAGATTCCCTCTTTACCGCCTCGTCTTGTACTTGGGGAGGGTCGTACCCTCATCGTGGCCAACTCAGGTTTGAATTTGCCTTCATTTTCTGTCAAAGATGCAAATGATGATGAAGGGAACATAACCTGTGATCCCCCCCACTTAGGTGACTGTGGCTGTTCAATGAAAGACGCTCAGGAAGGTTTTGTGCATATTGCTGACACCTCAATGCTTGCGCCTGCGATTATGAGTGAGTTGGGAAAAACGGTTATCCCTTGGCCCTTCATCGCCTGCAGCTAGGACCCATGCATTCCGAGAGCAAGCCACCTTCACCTCCCAGACAAAATTACTTATAAGGAGCCTATGGTAGCTAGAAGGGAAACCCTAGACTCGAGTTATCAAGGGCGTGGAACGAGTGCAGCTCTTTGTCAGGGTGATAACTTCAACACTCAATCAGAAGTCATTGGTTCCTTTTTACCAAACCCATTTGGTGACCATGATGTAAGGAAAGATGGTTCTGGTCATGTTCCTCCAAAAGCAGTTGATATACCATCCTCAACTCCTGAGGATTCTCCCACTGATAGTTTTACTCACAAACTACAAAACTTTCCGGTGATAACGAGAATTCTTAACCTTCTTCATAAAGGCCATGAACTCACTCACTGCTCATTGAGAGAAATGCAGGGTTCACTAGCCTTTATAAAAGAAAAAATCAGCAAACTAGAAGAATACATTTTGTCTGAGCAACAATCAAAATCCTTCTATCTCAACAAATAGAAAAAATGATGACATTGTTTCAATCAGCCATTGTCTCTCGATCAACCAGTCCCCTAGTATCTTCACAGGGAATGCAAACAGACAACATGGTGCATGACACAAATCCACTACAAAGAACATATTCCAAACTCTGGAAGGTTCAAAAGTTTTTGTTACAGAGCAAGGTACTAATGAGCCTATCAATCTTCTGGAGGTGGCTAAATTCCATCATGATCATCTGCTACAAGTGGAACAGCTGTTGTTTAATGAGCTTTCAAAAACTCAACTCCCAATAGTCTCTGACTCGACAAATGGATTGATGGTGAAGGTTGAGGAGTCAACACCTTCCCCTGATAGTCCATCAGCCTTAATGGACATAATTGACCTTCATGCTTCTGCATAGCCCCAAGATTCTTCATTGGTGACTAACACAGGCGTGAAAACTGCTGGACAACCAGGGATGCATTTCATCTCCCGAAAGGTGAAGAAATCGCTTTTGAGACCTCAAAAACGGGCAGGCTGCGCTAAAGTTAAGCAGAAAGCCACACCTCAAACCAGAATTATAGTGGAGACATCTTCAACATCTAAAAAAGAAACCGTTATTGATCCCTCCACAAAGTCTTGTTCGATTTTAGATGACTTGGCACTAAATCTCCTGGAACTGAACAAGGAAAGTAAGAAACATCTACAGATCAAGGTTGTAGGAAACGGTGAAGTTCATGTGCCTGCTTATAAACCAACTGTAAAATCTACTGAAAAGACGCTATCCCAACTACATACCTTTTTTCCCAAGCGCTGAAAATAAAAAGGGGGCTACCTCTATAATAGAAGACGATTGCCGCCATCAAGCGCAACAAAAAAAAAGTGTTACTTTGATACCCTCGATAAACAGCGAAGGCCTTCAGAGGGGTCCTGATCTCCTTGCTGAGGCCTATTTCATCGTCCCAAATGACTTGGAGAATGTAGAGCCTGGGTTGAATCCGTGCGCATTGAACAAGTCAGTGAGAAAGGTGGAATCTTGTGCTAAGGGGGATCCACCACAGAGGCCAAACCCAACGATCCCTCTTTTGGGAATCTCTTATTTTCAGAGACCCCCAGAGAGATGAATCAAATACTTGGCTGGGTAAGTGATCCCAATTTAAATGGAACTTCGCTGATCAACAGGTCATTTTTGATGAATGCATTTTATCAGATTGCTTCACTGCGGAATCTAGCCACAAAAGATATTGAATGGGTCAAACTGGCAAGTCATAGCAACTTTAGAGTGCTGTATAAATTTCAGTCCCAAATTATCACCAAACTCGTTTTAGATTTTAAGGACGACTTCAGGACCTTGGGACTTCATCCATACTTGTTTGGGGACATGGATAATGCATGGTCCTTTTTTGATTTTGTCCTGCCTGTATTTCAGGACAGATCCCCAAGGGGTCCGATTCGTCAACCAATGGGGACCAAAGCAACTCGCCTTGCTTACTCAGGCATTAAGCGGTCTAACGTGGCTGGAGCCACTTATTAAAGTGGCAGTCTCATTGAAGGAGGGTACGTCCACTTCATGACCATCTAATATTTCTCTCTCATCATGGAATTGCTGTGGAATAAGGAATCTCGAAGTCTGGCACAAAATGGTGGGGATACAAAATGCACCAGAAATCCTATTTTTACAAGAAACGATGTCTTTGAATGACATTGCTTTAGATGGCTATGTGTCGTTTAGTGTACCTGCTCTGTGGAACCAGACAGGTCGTCCTAGTGGTGGCATTGCTATTCTTATTCAAAATAGCTTGAGATTTACGGGCAAGCCCCTGGATAAATCTGACGCCTTTTTAATGGTGGAATTGTGTATGACAGGTGACATCATAGACACATTTTTGCTGCCATCAATTTATTGGAATCCAAACGCTGAATTACTGGAAACCACTTTAAAGGCAAAAAATCAGACATTGTCCAATGTCTCGCTGATCTATCCACTGCACGGAATTTTGATAGGTGGAGATCTTAATGCATGTCTGGAATTAGATGGAAAAAAATTAGCCGCCTGTTATGCTACCCCTTATGCGAAGAAGGCTCAAAGTAGAGGGAAGCTTTGGAGCGAGTTCTTTGAAGCCTGGAAAATCTATCCAATCTCTCTCGCTTCTCATAGCCCAACAGCCTCCTGGCAGTGTGCTAATTCCCATTCACTAATTGACTATTTTTTGGCATCACCAGAGATGTCCGGCCTTCTTGACCCGGTGGTAATCTCTAATGTAGGCTTGGGTGATCACAGCTTGCTGGGCACCAGGTTACATCTTGCTCCTAAAACCTTTGAGACATCGATTGCCATGGCTCTAGTAGAGGGTGATAGACAAGTACTTGCTGTACGATGGAACCCAGGCACTTGTTGAAGACTTGTGTTTCTGGTTAACAAAGATTTGTTGGTCTGAACTGACAAGTTGGCATCTTCCGCCTTTTTAGAGAAGGTCATTGATATTAATCTAATGATGATTCGCGACCATCTTGTGACCCTATCTAAAGCCTTGCCGAGTGATATCGATCCTAAACCTATGCACAAATTTTCACCAGCTATAAATGCTTTGAAACGTCTAAAAAACCATGATCTTCGAGCCGTGAAACGAATTTATGCAGGCTCTGTATTATATATGCCAGCAAAAAAATCGATATTGGCTAAATATAAGAAAAAAAAGAAGGAAATGCGTCATGATCGTTACAATCTTGAGAATCAACGCATGATTGAACTTTTATGCAAGCGCAACGTAAGGGACCTATGGGCTATTTTAAGAAACCCTTCATGCGTGCCAGTCAACCGCATGGTGGCTGCAATAGCCGGACCCACCTGGGAGGCCTATTTTGGGAGAAAATATAATATGCCTCTCTGTTACAGATATGAATGGCGCATGTTTAAGTTGATGCTAATTGCTGATTATCCAGCCTCAATTTACGCCTTTCAAAAGCAAATGAACCAGGTGTTAACTTCTTTGAATTTGACAAAGCAAGACATAATCGATCATCCTGGTTTGTAAAAAAAACGGTTTCACATGAAGGCGGGGGCTCATAATGCTGATTTAATTGCAGGATATGCGTCATTTACCAACTATGCTAGATTCAGACATACATACACTCCACGTAGGCGATATCTCTTCCCGATAAGAAAGCCAGAACGATCTGCATGGGATTTCGTCTTGACCTAATCCATACGGGCACTCGCATTATTAAATGGTTCGGACAGCGAGAGTATGGGGTTGGAGAGATCTGCTGGTTCTGTGTGAACCTTAATGAATCAGAATCTTTAGAGCATTTATTTCTGTATTGCCCGCATTTTGAATCACAAAGACTGAAATGTCTAGGCACCTATATGGGAGCTAACTCAGGTTTTGAATGCCAAATGGTCTGGTTGCGATGCATGTGGGGACTTAATAATCCAATTATACTGGCGACGGTGAGACTTGTGAATATAATTGAGGCTGCAATAAATGAAAAGAATAGTGGGTTGCAAATTTTAAGTGAGGGGGCATAATCATTCCTCTGTAAGTATTTTCCTGTGGTGCCAACAGGTGTTGCATATCAGACATTCTAGTTGAAAAAATTCCAAATCTAAATAGGAGAAGAATTTGGTCCGTGTAGCGAGCACCAATGCTCGTAACAAAAAAATGGTGATTTGGCAAATCGCTAGAACTTGGGTGATTCATGATGTTTTGTTGGGAATTAGCCAAGTGGCTTGGTGATACAAAAAAAAGAGAGAATTTCAGAGATTACTAGGGCTAAAATTGGTGATGTTCTGGTCTAATGATCCCTTTTAAATTTTAGAAGTATTCTTCTGTAGAAGGTTATGAAATACCTTCATATTTTAAGTAAAATTGTTAGCCAAAAATGCTTGGAAGTTTGTAAACGTATTATAATTTGCCATTGGTTTTTAAGTTAAGGAGATGAAATAGCGAAGATTTGTAATTATTTTGTAATTATTTTGTATTATATTGATTATTATATTGATTATTTTTTGTATCAGCTGGTTTAATGGGAAGTGTAGACTCTGTGTCAATTTTGGACTCCCAACTGAGTGATCATTCGCCTATTCTCCTACATGTGTATCAGAAGAATTACCCTCTTGTGATTGATCCGACTCTGGTCTTAGTACAATCTGATCGATTGAGGACTTTGGTGCATTGGCATCCCATGTTATGTAGGGAACTAACATATTTGGTTAATAGTGACTCCTGGCGAGTCCATGAGGTGAACTTACTGACATGTAATGCCTCTTTAAGGGAGTCGTGGAACAATCTTGTGATTAAAATTCACTTATACAAACTTATGTACAGCTCAAAAAAATCATCCAAGCTCCACTGTCACTCTTATAATGCTACAATAGCTCATTACAAACGAGAGAAGAATCGCAGCCTTAGGTTAATAATTCAATTGAACTTGGGTGAGTCAAGATATTATGCAGCAAAGCACAGCATCCTTCAAAGATATCGGAACCAATTGAAAGTTATCAATCATTAGACTCATTTTAAGGATAACCAACGGATGATGCATTTACTTGGTAAAAATGATACCTGCAGCATATGGTCAATAGTTAGAGAATATTCCCACACTGACCACTGTAATTTAGCCTCCTTTAGTTCATTAAATAGTTGGCAATTGTACATAGGTGCAAAATTTCAATTACCTTCACAGTTTCAATCCTATGACTCAGGGGTACTCGCTCTAAGTTGCACTGAGCAGTTTATTTTCTCTGTGGAAGACATTATTTGGGCTATTCAGAGTCTAAAAACACCCAAAGCCTCAGGGCCGGACCGGATCCTTCGTTTAAAATCAGACCCACATTTTTGGGCAGTTCTTTTGTTTGCCAAATTTGACAATATTTTGCGTTCTAATACTATTCTGACCTCGTGGCGAAACGCCATTCGCATTCCTATCCACAAAAAAGGTGATCCCCACGACCCTGACAACTTTCGCCCCATAGCCCTTATGGATGCTGCAGCTAAGGTGTTTGCCATTTTACTTTTGAAAGACCTTGAAAGCTACCTTTACGAGAATAACATCTACTCAAAGTACCAGGTGGGCTTTCGTAAAGAAATGGGAACATAGTTGCCCATAACCCAGCTAAGTCCAAATTAACTAATTCAGGCCCCATATATATTGTGGCCTTAGATCTGTCTTGCGCCTTTGACTCGGTAGTAAGGGAATTGCTATGGACAAAGTTATTGTCTTTGGGCTTCGCACACAGCCTCGTGCAGTTGGTTGCAATGCTTCACTCAAACACAACATTTCAAGTTTGCGTTACGCAAGATGGTGTGCTCACTCCCCTTATCATTACTATGACTGGAGTAAAATAGGGGTGTAATCTCGCTGCAACTTTGTTCAACCTCTACATTTGTGATATGGGCAAATTGTGGCTAGCCCCATCTTTGTACCCGGTGAGACTGGGCAAGTTAAAGTTACACTGGATCTGCTTCGCCGACGATATTATCTTGTTTGGCAGGACCCCACATGGTCTACAGAATAAGCTTAACAAATTTCACGAATATGCAACGCAGCATAATTTGCAGACCAAATCCGTAAAATCCAAGATCATCATTTTCAGCAATAAAAGACAGATAAAGTCTTATTACTGGAATATAGCTGGTGCAAGAATTGAGTGTGTGAATTCTTTACGATAGCTAGGTTATTCTTTGTCTGACTCCAATTCCATTAAATCATGGTTTAACAGTTTAAAAATAAAAGCCTGACCTCTGTCTTCACAGATGAGAACAGTATTTAAGAAATATTGTAAGTTTTCAATGTTGCCTGTTGTAGACTTCTACTTAATGAAGGTGGAACCAATCCTATTGTTTGGTCTGGATACTTGCCTCTTAGATTTGGAGGATGTTTCAAACATCCTCCAGGCACAATTGTGGAAACGAACATTGGGTTTGGCGTCTGCAGTCCCAAACTCAATTATTCGGCACGAACCTGGGCTTTCATCTCTTGCATCAAGATTTACATGGCGTAAATTAGCCAGATATGCCAAAATGTTGCTCCTGCCTCGAAACTCTCTTTCCAAGACCTCAATGATCTCTTGAGAGATGGTAATCCTCTATCCATTTTAGAATTTGCAGATCAAATGAATAAAACTTTGGTGAAAATAAACTCAACAACTGAGGATCTCATTCAGGGCTTTCCCAATGTTAAACGCAAGCTTTATGAATGGGATTGGATCAATGCCATTGAGACCAATGACGCATACAAAACTTTCTCGGAGTACGCATTATTTCCCAGAAAAAGAACATTTCGATCTCCCTGCATAGCAAAATTCCCTTGCGAAAAAGTAAGAACAGTTTACCTTAGATTCAAACTGAACCAATTTCATACACTCGAACAAATTAAATATTGGTACAAATTTTCATTTGCTAATGTTGGGAGGAACTGTTGCTTATGTGCAAATAGAGACCAGCATGAAACGCTAAAACATCTTGTGGTTTACTGTCCTAATTTTGAAGCAGAAAGGCGTAATCTCCTGGGTATTTAATATCTGAAGGCGATCGATCTAGCTCGTCATTACTTTTGGGAAAGTTGCTTAAGGGGAGATAACATTTCTTTAATTGTGGCTCTCACAAGATTGTTATTTAAAGTCGACGAAGCTCTGGCTTAGGTGAATGCACTTATAGTTTAGAGAAGTGTACTCTCCAGCCTTTGACATTAGTGTGAATACTTAAATGCTTAAAAGTTAACTAACTTTGTCTAGTAGCCTTTGTATTGAAACTAATCAAATAGTTTAATCCACTGTAAACAAGTTTATATTGCTGGCATTGTTATGGGCCTGCATTTCAACCATCATCAATGACAAAACATTAGAAAAATATGGGTCTGATTTTTGGGAGGTTGCTTCTTGCAAATTGGTCCTCTAAATGACTCTATTATTTTTTAGTAGAGTCCGATTCTTCTCCTAACAAATTATGTCACCGAAATGTAAATTATGCTTTGAGTTTTAGCCGAACATAAATATTCTAGGATACCCTGGGAGACTGTGGAAATTAGGATAGGATGAGTTTTATTTTTGACTAAAGCTGAATACGATAGTTGCACAAGAAATGATGAGTAATTTTATGTATATTCATATACTTTGCACTATGCTATTTTACATAATACAGTCGAAACATTATGATCTTTTATGTCATCTTGTTCATTCGGATGTAATTTACTGTTGGACTAGTAACAATGAGTAATTTTTTGCATATCCATATGTTGTGAATTATTGTCATTTTGCACACTGTAGTCAAATTAATGTGACTTTTTTATGATGTTTACTCCTATGCTATTTTGTTCTTAAAGACATATCTTCAAATTCTATCGCTTTTATGTTAGCTGCTATTCAAAGGTTGCACAATGAATTGACAACATATTTATACTCATTCAATATGTTTTGTATATCAGTTATTCATACAAAGAAGTTGTACTAAAGTGATCAATCTACTTTATGCTGATGTTTTTAAAATCTTTATGTCACTAATCTCATTTTTTAAAACTGTGGCAACTATGTAGTATGCTATTGCAGTTTTAATTTTATGATTGTATCAAATTATTTGTATTGTTATTCTGTTATATAAAAATGTTGTAAAAGTTTGTGCACGTCAACACCCACATGTGTGGATGTTGAAAAGAAGAAAAACCTCCATGGGTTAATGGGCCGCATGGCTAGCATGGATCGGGAGACGTGTTGCTGCTATCGCCACCCTCTGGTGTCGCATCAAAATGTGGTAGTGGTAAAGGAGGATCACCACGCATAGCCCTGGCCTGGTCCTCCATGGCAGTAGCCATGCGGGACTGAGATGATTGCATCTGCGGGCTGCCTCTAGTGCAGCCAGTGTAGTTCTGAGGGACCTATACTCTAACCTAAGGGTGTCCCTGTGGGCCCGACCCTCTGCAGCCATGGATGCACGCAGAGCCCTCAGTTCTGCCTGTCGGCTCCTGTAGCTGGCCACCATGTTCAGCCTGTGTGAGTGGCATGTGGACCGCAATTCCTGCTGCTGGTGCTCCACCTGTCTTACTGGAGGTATCTTGGAATTGGCCACCCTATCCATGCCCTGAGCCAACATCTCATATGAAGCAGCCTGTTGTTGTGCAACAGCATACATGGACTGCTCCCACACAGTATCGCCAGCTAACACACGGCCTCTGCCCTCGCGGACCCCACGCCTGCCTGGGCCAAGTGAACCTGGCCCTTGATGTGATGGTGCTGTCTGTGGTTGCAGGACTGCATCCCTCCCTTGAGCAGCTGGCCCAGGACCAAGAGTCAATACTGTGGAGCATGACCCTGCAGCCGTAACCACCACAGACAGATGTACCAACACTGACTGGCCCTGTGACGGTCCCCCCCTGTCAGACGTTTGGGATACAACAGAACCCACACTTGATGCAATCACCTGCGACAGCACAGAGGAATCAAATTCCTGTGTACCACCAGAGCCATAGGTATCATCAGAGGCATACTCATACTGAGTCAGCGCCGGGATGGACTGTAGCTCCAGTGGTTCATCATGGGCTGCCACACCACGTCCTCCACTGGTGCTTGTTTGCGGATCAGTATACTGTACCTCCTCCATCTCCTCCTCTGAATCCAATGCCTCATCACCTGTACATGGACAGAAAAATACATGAAGAGCCATGTAAATAGCATAGCCGACACACGTAGGCATCACAATGTCGTCATGCAACACATTAACCTGCCATGTCAAACTCCTGCACGTATGCAGTGTCAATGCAAGTGAAGGGTAACATGAAAACAGCCATGGACGTGTGAGGAAGGGCTAAATACCAAATGTAGTGCATGGTGCATAGCACCTGCTTGGCACACAAGCACCTGACTGGCATAGATCAGTCAACAACATCACTGATGCAAATACACATATGCCACGTAGCATAGCCATGCCTGAACTGTTAAACTGCATGAGCTGGAACTTGCTGACTACTGTCCCAGAGCCATGTACAATGGATGTGACATGACATGACATGTAAATCACACACTCAATACACACAAGTGTCACAAGGTGCTACGATGCAAGGGTGGTGGAATAGAGTGAAGCCAGACACACCCATCCCATCAGGCCAGGTCACATTGACATCACACGCGTGAATAGGCACAGTGAAGGTGAGACCTGGGGTTGGAAGTGGGAATGGGCAGTGCAGTACATGGGAACGGCATCCAAATAAAATACAACTACATAATCAGTAATGAAAATGTGGCGGGCTGGTGTAAGTGTAAGTGCAGACATCAGGTGTCAATTTAATTTAGAGGGTTGTAGGGATACAGTGAACAGCCACTGAGTGTGGGGGATGGCAGGGAGGCAGTGCATGGGTTCAACTGGTGGCTTAGAGGCCCGTGTCGGAGATCAGAGTGTGGGGAGGTGACTAGTGCATTCTCTCAGTCATCCAGGACTCCAGCAGGGGAGAGAAGGAGAGAAAGCACAACAGATGAGGAATCATCAGAAGTGCCTCCAGACCCAGAGAAGGTTCACCTCAAGTTCCATTGAGGCAGGGAGGCTGTACCAGCGGGAGGCCCCAGCCGAAGATAGACATTAACCACCAATTAATTGCTATGAGAAGTAACTGACCCTGAGGGAGTAGGAAAAGGATGATCAAAGACCATGAGAAGGAAGCCAATTTGGAAGATGGAGTTGAAGGAACTGCGGCCCCAGGACCCATAAGGGCTTGTGGACAATGCACAGGGTTTTGAAATGAACAGTCATAGCCACTGGGAGCCAGTGCCATCATCACAGTCCTAGGGAGATACAATACCTGGCCTCAAGACAAAAGGACAATTCCCACAGTCCAGTTCTGGATGAGTTGCAGGGGGGAGAGAGTAGAAGCACAGAAATCTTGGCAGAGGCCGTTGCAGTACCCCACCATAGGAATGACCAGTCCCCTGGAGACAGTGTGCTGCTGGGGGAAGGATAGGAAAGGAAGAATTCTTTTGAGGAGGTGCAGCTGGCAAGGTGACTTCTCAGAGATGTCAGAGATGTGCGGAGAGAAGGCGAGTGTGGAGTGGAAGATTATCACAGGCTATCCACCCTCACAGGTTGGAGCAGGAAGAGGGCCAAGAGAGGCTGGACAGAGAGTGACATGGAAGGAGTGAGCAGGTGTGGTGATGAGGATTGTCACGGTGTGCAGCACATTGTGCGTATGCAGTCTGCAGGACAACAAGCACATGTCAGTCCACCATGACATGGTTCACCAATGGCAGTCATGTAAATGCAGACAGAACTGCCAGACAATCATTACACTTCATCCAAGCAACATACACATGTCCTGGACACACACGCATCACCACTCACCAGACATTGCCTCAAAAATTGGCAGGTCTCCCACGCCTTGGATCTGCTCCACATGAATCATATCACTTATGATTTCCTCATGTAGAGTGAGTTCTTCGTTCTCTCTTTTGGTGTTCCACCTCCAGTCACCAGAGTAGAGGCATAGTTGGCACCCAGTTTATCTTTGGCTTGGTGCCAGAGGTCATTCCAACGCTTCACTGCCTCAGAAGCTGCGTGCCTCTCAATCAGTGACGCACTGCCAGTGGGCCATACGCTGGGCAGGCGTATGTGTGCTCCCTGCCCGCACAAGCATGTCACCTTCGTGTTCCTGCATGTAGTCCACGAGGATCTGGAGTTCCTCATAACTGTAGCTCCTCTTCCTCGACGTGTGGGTCTCCTGTGCCGTACCTTCGGTCTGAGCCTGTTCGCCTACTGCATGCTTTGCCTTCTTGTAAGGTCGTGCAGACCCTGAGTGGCTGTGACCACTTGGGTCAGTAGGGGCTGGAGCAATGGTGGACTGGGCTGTGGCATCACCCACTGATGCTGTGACTGTAGGTAGCCTTTCAGGCATCTGTACCTAGGTCCTGGTGCCAGGACCTTTGTCTGCACGTCTCTTGCCCTTTGAGACAAGGACATCCGCCCATGGGTCTCTGGAGGCCTGGGTCGGGACCACTACATGCCTGGCTGGGTGACCCTGAGCCTGGGTGGTGGTTGCTGCAGCTGCCCCTGCAGCTTCCTGACCCTGACGGGTGTGGACAGCAGATGGCAATGCTGATCCAGGACCCTGAGTGCTGGTGCCTGGATCTTTGTCCGCACGTCTCTTGCCCTTGGAGACAAGGACATCCGCCCCTGGGTCTCTGCTGGCCTGGGCCGGGACCACTACAGGCCTGGCTGGGTGACCCTGAGCCTGGGTGGTGGTTGTTGCAGCTGCCCCTGCAGCTTCCTCTCACTGTCTGGTGTGAACAGTGGATGGCAATGCTGCTCCAGGACCCCGGGAGCTGTGGACATCAGCATCAGCTGCATCTCCCTGACCCTGTTGGGTGAAGGGCATGGCTCTCCCTGCATGGCCCCGGGCACCTCGGACACCTTGGCCACCTCGGCCACCTTGGCCACCTCCGCCATCTCTGCCATTTCTGCCACCTTGTCCACCTTTGCCTCTCTTCCCACTTGTTGCCCTCCCAGGCATGGCACTGATGGATTAATGCAATGGGAGGTGCACTATCAATTGTCCTGGGCAATTTGAGTGAGGGGACAGTGTATGTGATGTTAAACATACCAGTGTGCCCCAGCAAGGCTCAATGTAACCCCTCGGGAAAAATAAACGGGCTGCGTAACGCACAGGCACCTCAAAAATGAAAAATACGTGTACGCGACCCACTCGGTAACCTGCGTGAAAAGAACAAAATGTTATGCAGTACGCTGTGGCACCCAGCAACACAAAAAATACATATGTGAAGGACACGTAAGCTACTGTGATGTTAAGTAAGGGGGTACATGACACACAGGGGCACCCACAGTATGCAAAATGCATACGTAACTCACTGTCAGTCTCAAAAGTACACCCATGTGTGCGCGGAGGCAATCCCCCACCATAACAAGAAGCTTGCACGGTCGCAGTAGTGAAGAGATCACATGGAAACAAATTCCAAATGTCCATCCGCTATAATTCGCGCAAGCGCGTGATGGTCTCCAACGCACTACTTAATCCCGATCCTAAACCCCACGCCCAACATTCAGCGCGTGTCACTTAACTTACGCGCTTAGGCCCTTTCCTCTGATTTCACGCTAACGTGAGCTTTCCGCACGTGCTGAGTCACTCTGTTTCCGGCTGCCCGTGCGAGTAACACGGAAGACCCACGCTCCTGCCTACCAGCCAATTTACCTGCCTCCAAGTGCCCTGAGCTGCCTCCTACGAGCCATCTGCTGCTGCCTGCCCACTGTGTGTGCTTGCTGCCCACGTGCCGTGCAATTTTGGTGCCTGCTGCACAGCCATTGCCAATGCTCCTGTCGTCGGACCTGTGACCACCTCTGGTGATTCAGAAGACTCCCAATGTGCCAGACCACCGCTCCACAGCCCAGCTGCAGGACCACCTTGCCCACCCACACCTGCCTCTGGGGTTTCCATGTCTGAACCAACATCATCGGAAGCAAGTGGCAACCCCCCGGCAGCAAGGCAGAGGGCTGTCAGCTTCACCGCAAGGGAAGTTGATGTCAGGGTGGAGCAAGTCCTGCAGCATTATGATGCCCTCTTCAACGGACCAAAGTAAGTCGTCAAGGAAGGACAGAAGATGATCTGGCCCGACATTGTGGGCGCCATCAATGCGGAGGGGGTGACACCCCGGGACCTCCGCCATGTCCACAAGCGCTGGGAGAACTTCAAAGCCAGGACCCGCAACAAGGCCCGGCGCTTCCTCCAGGCTGGTGTGAACCAAGGGGGGGCCCGGGCCGGTTCAACACCGACAACATGCGGGTCCTGGAGAGGTTCTACCCAGTGCTGCATGCCCAGGTCATGGATTTGCAGCTCCGTCTGGAGTCCACTGGTAAGTGTCCATGAGTTGTCCTTCACAGTGCATGTGCATGTTGATGTGCGGCTGGAGTGTGCACCTTGACCTTGCATCAGGTATACCTCCTGTACGGATGTCTGTGTGCATGTCCCATACAGTGCTGCATGTGTGTCCATTCAAGCATCTGTGACATCAACAATGTTTCAGTTGCAATGTGTGATGCACTGCAGCATGTAATGACGTGCACATGGTTGCATACATGGGTATGGACGTGGCCATTTGAAAGGTGTGACACATGGGTGCTGTCGGCAACATCATGGACATGCATGGTGTACATGTGCATGTGTCTGAGAAGTGAGTGTGTGACTGGCCAACACTCCTGGATGGATGTTCCTGGAACATTTGAATGTGTGCTTGACTCTTGCTGGCAAATTGACATTGAGTGGACTCTGATGTGGTGGTTCCATGCCCTGCCTTAGGACTGTCAGGTGATGTGTGTTAATGACATGTGTATGTTCCATTATGCATGTGAGGGGCATGCAGAATTTGTATGTGCTGACAGTGCCTTGTCCAAGGATGTGATTGACTGACTGTTGTGAAGGACAGTCATGTATGTGCTTGTGTGTTAATTGCACGTACCAGTGTGTTGTGGAGGGTGATGATGTTTGTGGCCTTTGCCAGTGCAATTCATGTGCAAATGTTTTGTGCCATATACACAAATGTACAGTACCCTGATGTATCTTTTCTCTATGCCTCCCTATCCACAGGGACGTTGGAAGAAGAGGGCGGAGAAGGTGCTGTGGAGCAAGGCAGCAGGGATGCATCCTCCAGGCACAGACGCAAAGCCCAGTCGCGCTCCCAGGCAATTTAATCTTCGGGGAGCGAGGAGATTGGTGCCACGTCAGAGACAACGGCCGCAGCTGCTGAGGGAAGGTCCAAAAGGGCGAAGGCGGTCGTGGACCCCTCGGCAGTGGGAGGGTCAGGTGAAGTCGCACAGGGGCAATCCAATGCGGAAGACGGTGGGGAGGCATCCGGGTTGGCGGGGGAGGAAGAGGAGGCCGCATCAGCCCAGTCCATGGGGCCCGGTGGGGGTGATGAGGTAGATGGGACTGGTGCAGTCCAGACTCCAGGGCAGGAGGCAGTGCAGGTCACCATGGAGGTGCCTGTGCCTAATCCTGCCCCTGGGACTGCGCCAGTATGCACCTGCAGGCATGCCCCAGGCCGGACCCATCCGGAGGTGGCAGATGTTTCCACACAAACGGAAACACCAATACCTGCAGATGTTGCCATTCGGGACAGGGTCGAACCGTTGCTAGCTGGTATCATGAGGCATACAGGCACCATTTGTGATGATGTGCAGGCTCCCAATGGGGGGCTTGCAGATCATCACAATGAGGTCTTACGTCTCGTGAACTGACTAGCACATTTCCTGGTCTCGAATTGCGTGCGTGGCCTGGCCACTTCTGCTACCCCTCCTAGTCTTCCTCCTCTGTGCGTCAGTCGTCCGCCCTGTCGCCTTCTGGTCCAGATACCACCAAGGCCCTCTGTGTACCTGTCCCAACCCCGGCGGCCAGTCTGGTGGAGATCACATCACGGCCAGAGTCGGGAGTCGAAATTGAATCATCCGAGGTGGTCACCACGCAGATCCAGCCGGCGACAGGAGCCGTGGCAATGGAGGGAGAGCAGGCTCCAAGGAGCAGGTCACGTGCACGATGGCCCCGGGGGTGGTCATCATCCCGGAGGCTGTCCTTAAGGAGCAGGCACCGGGCTATTGGGCAGCAGCAGACTCGGAGTAGGAGGCTACAGTACTCGGGGCATACCATCTCAGGGAGGCAGGTATCAGCCATCAGGCAGGAGGCAAACATGGACCTTACCCAAAGGATGTCTTCCGTGTTGCAGCGTTTTGGGCAGCAGATCGAGGCAGAGAGGCAGGACTCGGGAGGCAAGACTCACCATGGCCAGGGCAGAGATTTCACTGCGTTGGGCAGAGAGGAAGGCTGAGGTCCTTGAGGAGACTTGCAGGGAGTGGGAGACGAGCATGTTGGAGTCCCTGCAAGCCCTCGAGGTGAGAGCGAAGGCCTGCCTAGTGGAATTGGACGCACTGTTCCATGATGCCCTGGCCGAGACATTGAGGGAGCATGGTGAGTAGAAGGACCAGCCCATTGCCATTGTATATAGTTCTTTAGGTATACGTTTCCTTTTCATTTTATGTTTTTTAGAGTGTTTGGACTGTGCTCCACTTTTTGTACATAGTTTCCTTTTTTGTCATTTTGTGGAGTTCTATTTCATGGTTTGGGGTGCATTTGGGACATTGGACCTCTTTCATTTCTACACAGTTCTAATTTCTTTCCCTACTTTTGTGTTCACCATGCTGTAATGTTTTTTTTCATTTGGATTTGCTTTCTGAATATCATTTAGGGACATGGACTTTATTTTTGACTTTTCCATCTTTTGTTTACGTACACTGGATTTTCATTTGGACATTCTTACATTTGATTTGTTTGTTCATGCACCTTTTTATTTAAAAAATATATATGTATGACGTTAATACTACTTTTAAATATATTTCATTTTTTTTTACTCCCAGTGATGCTTGATCTGTTATTTTTTCAAAGTTTGAAGCTTCCTTACTCTGTAATGTGTACATGCTAAATACTATTGTTGGTCATGTGTGTGCACACTTGCATGCATGTGTCATGTTTGACATCCATTTGCATGAGGAATATTCTGGTGTGCATGACCAGTGGATGGGTGTCAAGGTGGAGTTGGAGTGTGCACGGTGTAGTGGCATTTGTTTTCACATGTTCCGCATCAATGTGTATTGTTCCTCACTGTGTTTGGGAGGGTTGTGGGTGGGGTGATTGATGGGAGTGTAAAATGTTTTCAATTTTGGGCCAGGATTTGCTTGATGCAGTGTACGTGTTTGCCCTTCACCAGCATGTCTTTGGGCTTATTTCATTGTCTCTCGTGTAGTTGGCCATCTTGCTTTGCAATACCTTTTTTCAATTGGTATGGTTTTACATATGGACAGAACAATGCTGCAGTATTGGTGGATAGGGCATGGTATGATTGCCATGTACTCAATCATTAGTTGAGTCTTCCTCTGTGCTTGTGCTTTTGGTACTCCTCTGCCCTGATGAAGTCATGTGTGAATCTGCTATGGTCAGCTCATTGCCTTCTGAACTTGACAAAAGGTCCCCTCGCACGCCACTTACACACCTGCACTGGCTCCATGGCATGCCCAATCCTTAGGCTGTTTTTATGTATGCCAACAGACACCTACCTATAGTTTGCACCTCCTGGCTGCACTTAGGCTTGGAACTGACACCGGCTGGGCAGACTTTCTTTGTTGTCTTTTTGGTTGTATTTGTTACGATGCCCTTCACATGTGCTGAACTGGCACCTCCGAAACCACATTTCATCAATCACCACTTTCCATCCACTGGCACCATCTCAATGTCACCTGCCCTAACAAGTTACTTGTTCCTATCTTCACTCTCATCCCCCTCCCGGGACTCTTTGGCCCTTTGGACACTTGTGTACATGTGCATTCAGAATGACAGGTCATTTGATTGTATGTCATGTCATGTCCTTCAAACATGGGAGGGTCACTTGTGTGTTTATAAGGTTATCTGTTCAGGTGATGTGTGCTCATTGACGTAACGCGCCAGGCCAATGTCTCTTCACGTGACTCAAATCGAGGGTGCTTTGCATTCTGTCACTGTGTCATTCTTTGTACATGTGGATTGTTGACATTACTTTGTCACATGGCATGCAGGGCCTCACTTTGACATACACTTTTGTGATGTGTATGTTGGGATATGATTTGCGTCAGCAATTGCGCATGATCACCTGGGACACTGAAGCTTGTGGGCCAGCTGTATGTTTTTTTTGGTGTTTGCAGGATATTTTGTGGACAGGAGTCTAAGGGTGGTGTGTGTCACTATGTCAGAATATGGCATGCAGGTGATGGCCAGTCTTGAAGGGGCTGCCTGCAGGTTGCTGTTACGGGTGATGGGGGCTGGGCTAGGGGTGTCCCATGTGGTAGGGGCTTCCTGCGTGCTCGGGTGACGGGGGCTGGGGTGTCACAGTTGTTGTGGGCTGCCTTCGGGCTCGAGTGATGGAGGCTGGGGTGTCCCATGTGTCGGGGGATACCTGCAGGGTAGCGTCACGGGTGATGGGGGCTGAGCTGGGGGTGTCCCATGTAGTGGGTGCAGCCAGCGGGCTGGGGTGATGGGGGCTGGGGTGTCCCATGCGGTTGGGGTGTCCCATGTGGCGGGGGCTTCCTGCGGGCTCGGGTGATGGGAGCTGGGGTGTCCCATGTAGCAGGGGCTGTCTGCGGGCTTGGTGATGGGGGCTGCAGTGTCCCATGTGGCGGGGGCTTCCTGTGGGCTTGGGTGATGGGGGCGGGGGTGTCCCACGTGGTGGGGGCTGCCTGCTGCTCAGGTGAATGGGGCTGGGGTGTCCCATGTGGCGGGGGATGCCTGAAGGGTGGCTTCACGGGTGATGGGGGCTGGGGGTGTCCCATGTAGTGGGGGCTGACTGCGGGCTCGGGTGATGGGGACTGGGGTGTCCCATATGGCCGGGATGCCTGCAGGGTGGCGTCACGGGTGATGGGGGCTGGGCTGGGGGTGTCCCATGTAGTGGGGGCTGCCTGCAGGCTCATGTGATGGGGGCTGGGGTGTCCCATGTGGCGGGGGATGCCTGCAGGGTGGCATCACGGGTGATGGGGGCTGGGCTGGGGGTGTCCCATGTAGGGGGAGCTGCATGCGGGCTTGGGTTATGGAGGCTGGGGTGTCCCATGTTGAGGGGGCTTCCTGCAGGCTCGGTGATGGGGGCTGGGGTGTCCCATGTGGAGGGGGCTTCCTGTGGGCTCGGTGATAGGGGCTGGGGTGTCCCATGAGTGGGGCTGCCTGCAGGGTGGTGGGATGGGTGATGGGGGCTGGGGAGTGGGTGTCCCTTCAGGAGGGGTCTGCTTCCTGTGGATTTGTGCAGGTGTCGCGTGGTTGTTTAGGAGCGAATAGTGTGCGTACGGGGTATGCGCTGAGTTTCCACTCGATTTGTCTGGGGTGCGATTACCCCGTCCGCACCCCAGCCAAATGGCATGGAAACTCAGTGAGTACCCCATCCGCAGCCCAGTCAAATTGCGTGGAAACTCAGCGCGTACCCCATCCGCACACCAGCCAAATCATGTGGGAACTCAGCGCGTGCCCCGTCCGCACCCCAGCCAAATTGTGTGGAAACTCAGCACGTACCCCGTCCACACCCCAACCAAATCGTGTGGAAACTCAGTGCATACCCCATCCGCACACCAGCCAAATTGCGTGGAAACTCAGAGCGTACCCCGTCCGCACCCCAGCCAAATCATGTGGAAACTCAGCACGTACCCCTTCCACACCCCAGCCAAATCGCGTGGAAACTCAGCACATACCCCATCCGCACCCTAGCCAAATCACGTGGAAACTCAGCGCATAACCCTTCCGCACCTGAGCCAAATCGTGTGGAAACTCAGCGCGTACCCCGTCCACACCCAAGCCAAATCGCATGGAAACTCAGTACGTACCATGTCCGCACACCAGCCAAATCGCATGGAAACTCAGAGTGTAACCCGTCCGCACCCCAGCAAAATCACGTGGAAACTCAGCGCGTACCCCATCCGCAGCCCAGCCAAATCACGTGGAAACTCAGTATGTACCCCTTCCGCACCCCAGCCAAATTGCGTGGAAACTCAGCACGTACCCCATCCGCACCCCAGCCAAATCACATGGAAATTCTGCACGTACCCCGTCCACACACCAGCCAAATCGTATGGAAACTCAGCATGTACCCCATCCGCCCCCCAGCCAGATCACGTGGAAACTCAGCGCGTACCCCATCTGCACACCAGCCAAATCGCATGGAAACTCAGCGCGTTCCCCGTCTGCACCCCAGACAAATTGCATGGAAACTCATCACGTACCCCGTCTGCACCCCAGCCAAATCGTGTGGAAACTCAACGTGTACCCCGTACGCACCCCAGCAAAATCGCGTGGAATCTCAGCACGTACCCCGTCCGCACCCCATCTAAATCGTGTGGAAAATCAGCACGTACCCCGTCTGCACCTCAGCCAAATCACGTGGAAACCTACACAACAGTAGGCATAATCTACCACACTGGTGCCACAACCACTGCAGGTCACTACACTGCATACATTAAAAAAAGAAGTGGTTGGTTTGAATGCAACAACACTTCTATTACTCTAAAACAGAGAGTATCAGCAAATCTAACAAATGCCTACTTAATATTCCCTAAACCTAAATTTAGTCATTGATCAACAGTTAGAATACGCCAACAGATATCTAACTACTTCATAAATACCCTTCAGAACATTAAAAGTATCATCAGTTAGAATATGCCAACTGGTATCTAACTACACCTACAGTTCTGCAATGCTGCTTTTAAAATGCAAAACAGTTTGAATATGCCAGCAGGTATCTAAGTACTTCAAAAATACCCTTACTTAACATTCAGTAAAACCTTAATTTAGTCACTAACCTGTGAAACTATCAACAGTTAGAATGCGACAACTGGTATCTAACTACATCCATAATACTACAATGCTACTTTTGAAAAGCAAAATAGTTAGAATACGCCAACAGGTATCTAACTACTTCGAAAATACCCTTCATTACACTTAAATTCAATTACACCATCGCGATTCTTCTTACTCCAACAAAGCTTGTAACAACAAATACACATATCTATGCACTTTACACATTCCCTTAAGTACAGCACACTTCAAACAAACATACTGTCAAAAATAAACTCACATAAATATAGTTGTTTTTTATAAATCCTGCATGAATTTTGTTCTCCCAATGACCCAATGATTATGCAAACAGAAACATCAACTGTGCATAACACACAGTAATGTTGTTCCAAACATAGTACTTAGAATGTCCTGATTATTAGGGTCTAAAAAGTACATGAATATGTGAGATTGTAAACATTTTAAACTATCCTGCCTAACATATTATACTGTGTTTTTTTCATAGACAAAAAAGCAAAGATTTTTCCTTCATTACCATCTACAACAAACTCAACCTATACCTTCAATTGTTCAGCAATGGTCTCAGAATACCGATACATCTATGAGCCACCTGACACATAAACACAGACGAAGAGGAACCCTGACTAGGATCCTGTTAAAATGTCCTAATCGTCACTACAGGGGTATCCTACTAAGGGTGAGGTGGAACTTACTACCAACTCGGGAAATCCAGTTTAGGAGATCGCTTATCATGGCGGAGTCAGCTACTTGGAGGTTTTGTATGGCAAATCTGGAAACCTTAAGGCATCTGGTGCTTGAATGCCTCCAACTACAGTGCTTAAGAACCCAATATCTGGGGCACTTGCAATGAATCTATTCCTCTATGATGAAGATATGATATGGAAACATTGTCTTGAAAACTTTAATATGCGGGAAGGGTTGGCCCTGGCTGGTTTCATCAAATCACTGAATTTGTAGACCTGGTAAACAAATGATACTTGGCAGGGGATGGATTTCATTTTAGTTTTATTTACCTTGACACGATCTGCAAAATTTGGACTTATTCCGAATGTATTTATTTAATTTGAATTGTCTGTGGATTCACTCTCCCTAGACTACAACTGGTAGTATTTAATATCTGATGTGAATGTAATTGTTGATCTTTTTTATATGCTGCTCTATTTGTGGTATTATTAATTGCTGTGTGCACACTGAACCAATCTAATTAATTGACCTTGAGGGAGAACTTCTGCTGATGTATTGGACTTAAATCGATTACCCTTCTCTTAATCTATTTTGTTTTCCTGTCTGGTAACTATGTGTGTACTATTTTAATTTTCTCTTAGCATCTTCTTCTTTTAATTATATGTATTATGTGATTACTTGAAATTGTTTTTTATAAAGGTTTGAACTAACCAAATACAATAATAAAAATAAAAAATAAAAATTGTTCAGCAATCATAAGTACTACACTTCAATTGTATTATGTCACCATGTTACAAATACTGTATACTGCCCCTACACTTCCTAGAATTACTATACACATATTATTATAATGGTTGTAACGAGTGCCTAGATGCAATTACTATACACATATTATTATATTGTGGCCAGTGGCCAGATTCACCACAGCATAATTAAACTATACATAAGAAGGACATAGAATAAATATTGTAATAACACAACTCGCCCTGCACTCCCTCAACCTCCAACCCTATTTTTCACCTATGAAAACGTCCCCATATATCACCTATATTCCACTCCCCTACCCTCACCAAGACCTCTTTCAGTCACCAAATAACTCCAAATGTGTTTCGCAAGCTGTCCGTCCAGGACTCTGTCCGCGGACTACTGCAGTGTCCACGTACTACACACCACCCGTATGCTCTTTTTCCACCTATACAAAGAACCCCATATCATCTTTTTTCCACTCCCCCACCCTCCCCAGTCCCTCTTCCCACCACCAAATAACCCTAAATGTATTTCCCAGGCCTTTTCCGCTCGCTGCACTGTCCACGGACACAGGGCTGTCCACGGATCCAACATGATGGCCATTTTCGGAAATTATGTCTCACCTCACGCTCTTCACCGTCCAATCAGTGAGCATGTCTTGTGTCAGCGAACCTCACGTCGACCTCTGGACCAATTGGAGGTCCGTCCGCGAAGCGAACAGGGAAGTGAGTCTGCAGACCGAACCCAGATATCACTTATTTTGTTGACCTACTTTTGGGCCGTTTTACAAAAAAACACTGGATGGATTAACTCCAAATTTACAAAAGCACACTTTTGGTACCAAGCCGCCACTCCTGTCACATATTTGGTGAAAATTCATCCAGCGGTTTGGGCTGTAGGCGTATGCACCTTTTTTTTCCATTGCGTCTATGGAAAAAATATCAAATTTTGGGACCCCCCCCTATAACTTTGCACCCCCTGCACGATACCTAAATATGCAGATTCGTCCAGGGGGGACGAAGTTATAAGCCACCAAAAAATTACTCTTCCTATGAGTTGAGCAACTTAACCATAACTACAGGGCTGCTACCGCAGGCCCTGTAATGTATATATATTACATGGCCTGTGGTAGCTATGGTTAAGTTGCTAAACCCATAGCAAGAGCACTTTTTGGGCGGCTTATAACTTTGCTCCCCGTGGAGCATTTAATTTGGCAAACTGATCATACATATATATATAAATGTTTTTGTGAAGTTTGGTTGGATTTTGTGAAGAGGGGGCAAAATTAGAGGGGGGGTCCCAAAATAATGTAAAGGTTAATAAATGAGGTGCCATTTGTCAAATTTACACTTAATTTGGCAAACTGATAATAGATCTAGATATAATGTTTTTGCGAAGTTTGGTAGGATTTTGTCAATAGGGAGCAGAATTAGAGTGGGGTGTCCCAAAATATTGTAAAGGCTTATAAATGTGGTGCCATTTGACAAATCTACACAAAGGTTTGCAAAAGGATTATAGATCTAGATATAAATGTTTTCATAAAGTCTGAATGGATTTTGTCAAGTGGGGGCTAGGTTATATGACGATTGTATGTGCAGTCATTTGACACTTTTGAAAAAATAAAACATGGGTGGATTTCCAACAAACTTTTGTAAGGAGCATTGGCAAGGACCTGAAAGCATGGTTTTTCAAATGTGCCTGTGTTTTATTTTTTGACAAGTGTCATAATGTAGGTACAAAAAATAGTGATATATCTTTGGTGACTGAGCTATAGCCTTTGGCCATGGGCAGTGGCCAGATTGTCCAGGTCATGGAACAAAGATCATGATCCAGACAATCTGGCTACTGGCCCTGACCACGAGGGACAACACATAAGGTTAAAGTGGCCATGTCCACCTGGGACTAGCTTTGTGGTGAAGTTATTCGAAATTGGGATAGATTTGAGAGGGAAGAAAAATGTGCTTGTGGTAATAAGGTAATAGAGTTCTCTTTTCGCCTTCTACAGGCTTCCATGGAAAGCGAAGAGGGGTCCTGTATGGAACCCCGCCTTCCCTTTCCATGGTGGCCATCTTGGAAAAGGATTTTCCTTCCGACGTCCCGGTGAAGAAGAAAAATCCTTTGTAATTTCCCGCTTTAGGAACCTAGGGTGCTAATGGCCTTCATCCCCCATTACAAGGGCTGGAATGGGGGGATTATGTTCCAGAGACCTTGTTATCCATCCTCGCTTCGCTTGGGCTGATAACTTGGGCTGTCGGGCCGGTATCCACCGTTCCAGTCCTTGGAACGGAAGATGAACGCCACAATATTTCCATTAGCATAACACAAAATGCAAATGGAAATGTTGGAAAATCTTATTGTGTCTATGTACTTTACTGCGAAATGTAAAGTAGATGGAGTCTATAAGTTTTTTTTTTTTTAGTTTTATTTTTAACTGTGAAAGGTGGTTCCTAAAGGAACATTTCTGTTGTTGTTTTTGGATGTATTTTATTTTTGGCAGGAGAGCTAAGAACGAAATATGGGGAGGAAATGAGGCACCAGACACTAATATGGAGGGGTAGGTGGACAGTGGAAAATGTTGCGCGTGTGTTATTTCTAAGGTAGGGGGCAGTGTTTCTCATGCTCCTTGATTACAACAGTGGTGGTAGCTCTTGGGGAGGAGGGATGGCATTAGCTGATGCCATTTTAAGATAAATAGCTGTTTTGCTAAAAGTATGTACTGTGTACTAGATTGTTAATGGATAATGATTAGGAATAGGTGTTGGATCTGTGCAAGGGAAATTTTGAAGTTGAAAGTTCCTAGATCAGTAGAAAATGCAGTTCTGAACTGTCCGCGAGGCACAGATCTTATCGTGAAGTGTAACCATAATGTCCCTTTAACAAGGTTTTTATTAGTGCAACTTAAACATAACGTCCCCTTAACAAAGTTTTTTCATTGAATTTCATAGGTTTTTATGAGTGCAACTTAACCATAATGTCCCTTTAACAAAGTTTTATCATTGAATTTCATAGGTTTTTATTAGTGCAACTTAACCATTACGTCCCTTTAACAAAGTTTTTTCATTGAATTTCATGGGTTTGTACCAGTGCGTGCTATTTTCCTACAACTTACTAATATCATACTTACCCAATATAACAATATTTGTGTCCAATTTACAAAGTGTCACCTTAAAACTCGCCATTTCCCACCTTCTAGAATCATTTTTAACACTTCTATACACTTTTTGCAACTATTTCAACTAGTTTTGCACCCGCAGACGTCTACGAACATCTGACTTCATTGCAAACCTTCTGGACAGTGCCACATGACCATATGCAGGCGTGCAGCATGATGATGCGTCCGAGAACCCGTCTGCACTTCACAATAAGATCTGTCCTTCGCAAACAGTTCAGAACTGCATTTTCTACTGATCTAGGAACTTTCAACTTCAAAATTTCCCTTGCACAGATCCAACACCTATTCCTAATCATTATCCATTAACAATCTAGTACACAGTACATACTTTTAGCAAAACTGCTATTTATCTTAAAATGGCATCAGCTAATGCCATCCCTCTTCCCCAAGAGCCACCACCACCACCAGCTGGAGGAGCTTCACAACAAAAAAAGCGCAGTACTTTCTAAGACAATGAAGAGGACCAAGAAGATGAGGTAGAGGAAGTGCCTACTTCTAGCACCAAGATCGAATAATGGGTGTGCCAGTTCTTTGCTGCTGTTAGGAGTGTACCAAAGGCTAAAGCTACCAAAGTGAAATGCACTGAGTGCAATTCAGTCGCAGACTACCTGGACAGTACTCCTACGGGACCAACTCCATGCACCACCACACCAAATTCAATGACCGCAATGCTCTCAGAAATGTTGTTCCTTTCTCAGCAAGTAGTAAACTGTCTTCCTCCACCTCATCTTCCTCAACAAATACTGTAACACACAGCCTGATGTCTGCGGGCATTGGTGCTTTATAAATAAATAAATAAATAAATAAATAAGGAGGGCTACGGACCATTATCGTCCATTGCAGCCCCTGAAATGGCCGATAAAGGCCATTAGCACCCCTGGTTCCCAAAGCGGGAACCCAGGGTGCTAAAACATAGATTTTTCTTCCTATAGCGGGACGCTGTGTCCCCCTGTAGGAAGGAAAATCCTTTTCCAAGACAGCCAACATGGAAAGAGAAGGCGGGGCTCCATACACAGCCCCTCTTCACTTGTCATGGTAGCCTGCAAAACCCTATGAACATATTACCACAAGCACTTTTTTTCCCTTTTAAACCTATCCTACCTTCGAATAACTTTACCACATAGCCGGTCCCAGGTAGACATAGCCACTTTAACACCATTTTTCGTCCCTAGCGGTCATAACCAATAGCCAGACTGTCCGCGTCATGACCTTATGCCATGACCCAGACAATCTGGCTCCTGCCCACGGCCACAGGCTATACCTCAGTGACCAGAGGTATATGACTATTTTTTGTACCTACATTATTACACTTGTCAAAAAAAAACACTGGCACATTTGCAAAAACATGCTTTAATGTCCCCGCCAATGTTCCTCACGAGTTTGCTCGAAATCCGCCCATGTTTTATTTTTTTAAAAGTGTCAAAATGTATGTACATACAATAGTCATATAACTTAGCCCCCACTTGACAAAATCCATTCAGTCTTTACACAAACATTGAAGGTTGGGTCTATAATCTTTCTCAAAACTTTTGTCCACATTCGTCAAATAGCAACAAAGTTATAAGCCATCTAAAAATGTTGAGACTCCCCCTCTAATTTCACCCCTCTTGAGAAAATCCCACCAAACTTTAGAAAACCATTTATATCTAGATCCAAGATCGTTTTTCAAATGTTGTGCAGATTCGTCAAATGACACCACATTTATATGCCTTTACAATATTTTGGGACCCCCCCTCTAATTTTGCCCCCTCTTGACAGAATCCCGCAGAACTTTGCAAAACCATTCAGGATTAGTTCTAGAATACAACTGCAAAATTACATGCAGTTTCATTGAGTGGCGCAAAAGTTATAAGCCATCCAAAAACTGCTTTCCCCCAGCCCTGTAATGCAAAAATAAGTACAGATGTCCTAGGACATCTGAAGTGTCCGCGAACACCACAGGACTTCCCCAGGACATCTAGAGTGTTCGCGGACTTTCGGGGAGTGGAACAAACCTTTTTTGGCTTCTTGTGGCCATATCCAATCCAATCCTCATCCCCCCACATCCCCAGAGATTGTTTGTTGAGTTTGACCAGTGCAATGCTGCTTTTTAATGTTTTTACCACGCTGTCCGCGGACCCCAAAAAAGTCAGCGAATCCAAGATGGCGGGCAGTTCAGGAAAACTAACGCATTTCACGTTTTCTCACCACCCAATCAGCGGAGTGTCCCGATCTCCGCGGACCACGCAAAAGTCCACAAATTTTCTGCCCAATCGGAGGCCAGTCCACGGACAGAACAGACAATCAGAGGCCAGTCCACGGACCGAACAGGGAAGTGAGTCCGCAGAGCGGACATAGATATAACTAATTTTTTTGACTTACATTTGGGCGTTTAAAAATAAACTACTGGACGGATTTACAACAAATTAACAAAAGCACACTTTCGGGACCAAGCCGCCGCTCCTGCCCCAAATTTGGTGAAAATCCGTCCAGCGGTTTGGGCTGTAGGCGCGACAGAAATTTTTTCCCATTATGTCTATGGGAAAAAAATACATTTTGGGATCCCCCTATAACTTTGCCCCTCCTTGACCAAACCTCACCAAACTATGCAAAGAAATTCAGAGTGGGCCATATACTTATTTTGCAAAGTTTGGTGAGGATTCGTCCAGGGAGAGCAAAGTTATAAGCCACCCAAAAAGTGTTCTTCCTATGGGTTTAGCAACTTAACCATAACTACATGGCCGCTACCGCAGACCAAGATGGCCGCCTGATGTGAGAGCTCCGACCCGACAGAAATCCGAATATTTGAATCCTGTTTCGGAGCCCCCAGCGGATAGTGGAGTCGAGCAGAGGGTGCACCTTGACCCAGTCCACACCCGACTGAAATCCTGAGAGCGGCGGACTAAAACTCACAGAGATATCAGCTTTGGCGTGGTGAGCGGGAGAAGGCTGGGGAGTAAGCCGCGAGGGACATCCGGCTGGTCTGCGCCCCACGCCGCTGACGTTCTGGCCAGAGAGGCATAGAGAGGTGGGGCTCCTGTCGCGGAGTTGGGCCCGTGGACACTGCGGATCGACTGGGGTGGCTCCCCCTGGGTCCCGTACGCGTGGCTGTGCGGACAAGTGTTGCTGGCTCGTGGGCCCTGCTCCGGACCGGAGGCGAGGTTTGACCGGGTGTGCCCGGTGGGGCCCTGCCATCGCAGTTATTGAGGCCATCCTGTTGGATGAGAGCTGGAGCTCCCTGCCGCGATGCGGCAGGTGCTGGGAAGTGGGCCATTGTAGGACGGCGTGATATCCTATCCTCCCCGACCTGAGCCGTGACTGAGGAGGCGACTACATTTTCTGGCCTGTAGCCGGGGCGCGCCACGCGTGCTACATTCCCTGCAAGTTAGCGCGAGGCCGCCGAGACGGTGAGTTGGGCGGCATTCAGCGGCTGAAGTGTAGCTCCTTTCTACACAGGAGAACGCAGTTCATTGTAAGAGGTCGAATTAGCAAGCTACTGCTGATACCTGGACATTGATGGCTCCATGAAACATTATTCTTGCGATACCCAGGCCTGAGCGGGCCCACTTGACAAATAATATCCTACGTGGCGCAGGTGGCCTGCCCCCGCGGTAGAGTCACACGGGTTCCACTGCCCTCGCCGGGCCGTGGTGGGGTACCGGCAGGTGTGGCGAACATGGGTAACACTAGGAAACAGGATAAGGCGGCTGAAGGGGCGACTGGGAAAAAGAAAGGCCCGATGTATTCGTACACCAGTAGCCGGGCAGCCGGCCACGAGCCAGATCTGTCGACAGCGTCAACGGCGGAACCTGACGTGGACGGCGGCGACAGGGTTGATTGCCTTACCACGATAGTGCAGAATGGCACATCCCTGAATGTGAAACTAGATGACATTGTCAACACTATAGGAGCACTGAAAACCAGAGTTGACAAACAGAGCCTCAGAATCACCGAGGTTGAAGACAGAATTGGTACAAGCGAAGACACCATTGCGCGACACGATCACGACATAGTGCAGCTTAAGGCAGGCATGAACGCGTTGCAAAGTAAATGCGAAGACCTAGAATCCAGATCCCGAAGGAACAATGTTCGAATTGTGGGGGTTTCTGAAAAGTTCAGGAAAGGCGCTATGGAACAGCAAGTGGAAAATCTACTTAAGACTCTTTTTGGGACAGAATCCTTTTCAAACCAATTCCTGGTTGAGCGAGCACATCGCACTCTGGCTCCCTCGCTGAAACCTGGAGCCCCGCCGCGTACTATCATCGCCAGACTGTTGAATTACAGAGACAGAGATACAATACTTAGAAAGGCCAGAGAAATTGGGACACTACAATATGAGGAGAACCGCATACATGTTTATCCGGACTTTGCTGCGGGAGTACAGGCTAGCAGGAGATCATATGAGCCGGTCAAGCGGCTACTGAGGGCACGTCAGGTTCCGTATGCGCTAATATTCCCGGCCAAAATGCGAATACAGTATGGAGGAAGAGCACACTTTTTTGAGACTCCGGCAGCCGCCCTGGCGTATGTGGAAGCAACTATACCCCTACCACCTAGAGGCCGTGGACTGGACCAGAACGGAAGATCACCTCCGGGAGGGGGAGACCAGGACCCTGTTGATTGAACCTGGTTGCGCCCATATCCTATGTAGCTGCTTTGTTGATGTTTAATGGAATTCTGCTCCCACTGGGGGGCTCTGAGTAACCTTCGAAGCGGGTCGTGAGCTCGCTCTGGTGGCCTCGTGACGACAACGTGGCACCCACAGAAAAGTTCCTAAAAGGTTTAAGGGTACATCGTCAAGTTGGGGTGGATGATGTGGGTGGAGGGTGGGGTTGGGGACGCCTGGAAGTTACAGAATGTTATTGCTGCCAGGGCATGTTTGGGACCTGGGTTTTAGATTGGTTTAATTTCAGTTCCAGGCTGGTTGAAATCAGGTCTGGCGGGTGCACAATGCGGCCACAGCAGGTAAACACAAGACATGGTGGAAGCAATGGCACGGCATGGATTCTATGTATGGGGAAATGGGTGACGGGGTGAAGATATCTTTATTGTCTTGGAATGTCCGAGGGCTAAACAACCCGATGAAAGCCAGAAAGGTAGGGAATTATGTCACCAGACACAGTCCTCAAATCCTAATGCTCCAGGAGACACACGCTCAGGGAGTGGTTAACCAAAACATAATGGCTAAATCGGGCAAGCTAAGTTATTGTACAGAATATTCTTCACAATCCAGGGGGGTCATAACACTCATACATCCTGCACTGGGATTCCGTACTGAGGGGCACGAGGCCGATCCAATGGGAAGATATGTGTTGGTGTGGGGGGAAATGGCCGGCAGACAAGTAACCCTGGTTAACACCTATGGCCCTAACATAGATGACCCGGATTTCTATCTGAAAATATTCAACACTCTTAACAAACACGACACAACAATCATTATATGGGGCGGCGATTTTAATGTTGCACTCGACCCCATGTTGGATAGGTCAACCAGCGTAGTGAGGGCTCCCACGAAAACGGCGGTAACTCTGAACCAACTCCTCCCACAGTTGTCACTGACAGACGCTTGGCGGGTACTGCACCCGGATAATAGACAATATACATATTACTCAACAGTGAATCGCGTATAGACTACTGGTTCATATCCTCTGACATCTCGAATACGCTGCGACACTGCACGATCCTCCCCCGCACGCTGTCCGATCACTCTCCGGTCTTACTGAGCCTCGTTTTCCAGGATTTTCCCAGACAGGCCAGAAGGTGGAGAATGCCGGGGGGACTGTTGGGAGATGCAAACGTGGCCGAGTCACTACATGAAGAGATAACCAACTTATTTGTAGACAATCTGGGGATGGTAGATCAGATATCCACGGTCTGGGAAACCTTCAAGGTTTGGGTTAGAGGGATCCTTATGTCCAAATCAATGGGACTCTTGAAGGGGTGAGACGGGACCTCGAAGTGGTGGAACGGGAACTGAAAGAGCTGGAGGAGGTATACAGCCGCACTCATGATAGGGACACCCTTGCTGGAATTCATAGACTTCTTAGGACCTTTGACAATTTAGCCACGAGGGAGGTACGATACATTGCGGCCCCCATGCGGGCACGTCGCTATGGAGAGGGGAATAAGGCGGGGAAAATGCTGGCCAACCTGATTAGAAATTAAACAAATAACGCCCCCGATAGCCACTATTCAAACAGCTCCAACTGTAATGGTCACAAGCGATAAAGGTATTAACGATGAATTTGTTGAATACTACAAAACACTTTATACGAATAGAGACCAGAAAACCCCCACTGAGACAAAAGAATACCTGGCCTCACTGGGTCTCCCGACGCTCCCAGATGAAAATAGATTGGCTTTGGAGCTACCTGTCAAAATAGAAGAGATCATTGAAGCTATCAAGGATCTCACTTCCGGTAAAGCTCTGGGTTCTGACGGACTGGGGGCCGAATTTTATAAGGAGTTCCATGAGGAGCTGGCCCCTATTCTACTCAGAACTTGGGAGGAGGCCCTCGAACAGCACAAATTGCCCCTACAATGAGGGAAGCTATTGTTACGGTGCTTCTCAAGCCCAGACGCCCACGCCAGGATATGTCCTCTTACAGGCCCCTCTCGCTCATAAATACCGACGCAAACATTTTCGCGAAGGTCATGGCCAATCGTATGTTACCCATGGTTCCAGCACTATCCACCCGGACCAAAATGGGTTTATTCCCAAGAGGTCTACTGCGTTGAACCTCCGCAGGCTGTTTGGGATCATGGCACAAATTGACCCGGGCAGGCAGGCGGTCGCGGTGTCCCTCAACGCCGAGAAAGCATTTGATTCGGTCTCATGGGAGTACCTCTTCTCGGTGTTGGAAGCGTTCGGGGTGGGACCCTATTTTATCAGATATGTCCGTCTGCTCTACACAAAGCCGGGGGCTAGAGTATATACTAACAGAACCATGTCTGACATGTTCGAACTGGGGAGGGGCACAAGACAGGGGTGCCCGTTCTCGCCAATCCTATTTGCTCTTATAATAGAGCCCATGGCTGCTGCAGTCAGATTGCACCATAAAGATAAAGGCATAGTCATGAAGGGTTCCAATCAGCTGATTTCGCTTTATGCGGATGACACGCTGTTATATATCCGTGAACCCGACAAAAACCTTGCGCCTATAATGGCAGATATACACGAATTTGCTGATTACTCTGGTTACACTGTAAACAGTTCTAAATCAGAAATTTTCCCACTCACCCCTTGTACTAAATGCCCGGAAATGACAGAGGGCCTTAAATGGTCGGAGGGATATATTAGATATCTAGGCGTTCTGGTCTCCAGGAGCAGACAATCTTTATTTTCCCGATAACTACGAAGGGGCGCTACAGTCAATTAATGCGAAGCTTGCGATATGGAGGCACCTCCCTATCTCACTACATGGCAGGATAGCAGTGCTAAAAATGACCGTCCTTCCTAAACTACTGTACCTGTTTGTGAATATCCCAATATGGCCAGGCAGGGAATTCTTCTCCAGGCTGCGATCAATGGTGACCACATTTCTCTGGAACGGGAAGACTGCTAGAATGGGATGGGAGAAAATGGTGGAACCATACAGTTCCGGAGGCATAGCGGCCCCCGACTTTGAACTTTATTACTTAGTTGCTCAGGCGCAATTCGCGAGATATTGGTATGAGACGGCAGAAGAAGCACCTCACGCATGGGTGGAGACACACACAGTTGCACCCTCAGATGTGAGATCAATTATCTCTGCCCCACGACATAGAGATGTGTGTGAATACGATCCGGCGAGCTGCACTGTCCGGGCTTGGGGGGCAATATGTCGGAGACTTAAAATTGAAAAGCCCTATAACCCACAGATTCCCTTGTGGAACTTTCCCCGCATTCCTCCCACGTTTGACAAGGACATGCAGGAAGCATGGGACCCCAATGGGGAAATGGTGGTGGGGGACATGTTCATAGAGGGGAAAGTTGTTAACTTAACAGATATTTTAAGGGCACTGGAGAGAGGACTGCTTCGAACACTCCAATATTACCGAATGAGATCAGCATTCCAGGCTAGATGGCCCCTATTTCCTGATGAGCCACTCTCACACCCATGTTTACAATTGATCACAACTCAGGGGGGTCTGGGAGTCTCCAAATTATATGCATCGGTGCAGGCCCACACCCCCACGACCAACAATGTGAAAATAAAATGGGAAACAGATTTGCAGATAGCCATTCCTGATGAGAAATGGGTAAAGTATTGTTCACTCACTAAAAGGGTTTAGCTCAATGCAGGACTGCGCCAGATACAATTTAAAATTCTTAATAGACTGCACTATACACCGGCCACAGTGGCGAGGTTTGTACCAGACTCCTCAAGCGAATGCCCTAAGTGCTGCGCCCCACAAGCAGGGTCTTTTCACATGTATTGGGACTGCCCTGAACTGCAGCGGTTCTGGGAGGGGGTGGCTGAGTGGCTGGCGGAACTCACACAAATATCCCCGTTCCTGTCTCCACAAAAATACCTGTTTGGTGATATTGGGAAGTGCTCTGAGAGAACTAGAAGACTCTTTAATGTTTCTTGCGCAGTTGCTAAAAAATGCATCCTCCAGGCTTGGAAAAGCCCTACACCTCCGAGCATGAACACCTTTTTACGAGAATTGACATATGTGAATGAGAATGAGGAACAATATGTACTGACTCAGCCGAGAATGAGCCGACCGAAAGACATCTGGGGCCCGTTCAGGACATACTTATGTGAACTGCCGTCGGACAATGAAGACCCCATGTGAATATGTATCACCTGTGAAAATGCAAAGTGCCACTGTATATTTTTTTTTTTCTTCTTGTTATGTTGTTGGAGCGAGTTGTGTACCTGCCACTACCTCAATAAAAAGATGTAAAAAAAAAAAATTCTCATTGCTATGGAGACTACTTCAGATAGTCACAGTCCTATTTGTCCAAGGAGCCCTATTTCCTACCCAAACCATTTTCGTGTATGTTCTCCATTTGTTGTACTTTGTTAGTTTTATATACGTTTTCATTTTTTTATTCCCCTTGTAAGGATTTTTGAATCCTTTTTTAAAAACTTTTCTTTCCTTTTGATTTTTGATTTTTTTCTGGAGCTCCAGACACAACGTCCTGAGGTACTCTTCAGTGATGAAGAGATCGACCTTGTCACTATCCCTGACGATCCAGAAGACGTGGAGGAAGAGGATATCAAATGGGTGCCAGATACACTCAAGAAGTACAACTGAAGGAATTTTACACCTTTCCTCTGCTGGCAGTACTTCAAGGTCCCCAAATACACTCCCCTTTTTGACACCCAAATAGAGACAGTGCACATTTTGTGGTGAGGTGCACAAGAGAGGACTCTCTCCGGTTCAAGCAAAGAGCTTGAGCGCTAAAATATTCGACAACCAACTGATTCAATACCACTGGTGGCACAAGACCAGGTTCTGGCAAAAGGCAACCCTAGCTTGGTTGCAATGACCCTCAAACCACTGCTGGGCCTACGACACCACAGGGTGCAGAGAAATCAGGACCACCACCACCAATTGCATCATCCTCTAGACCTCTCCTGACAAGTTCATCTGCTGCCAATGATGGGAGTATATCCTCTGCCACCCTTCATTGGACCCTCCACACCACTGCAGGTTTCCAGAAGGTGGTGTTTTTACTGGCAGGAAGTGCTATCTGCCGATTGCACTGAATGCAACCAGTTTCGCAGCAATTTAGGATACCTGGGTGGAGCATGAGCGAAATTGACAAAATAATCTTTTTTTTCATTTTTTGACTCCCTTTTTCAGGTCTGTTTTCAGCTGACTGTTGATGAAAAAAGAAATATATGTATAAAGGTCGTCATAAAATAAGTTTTCTTTCCACCTATCTTTCATACATATACTCTATTCCGCCCCAAGCCCTGCTTAACCCCACAACAGTTATTTTCAAACCTTTCACAAAAGTTTTAAAAAAGATCTAAACTGTGGGGATGAGGGATAAACATTAAGCACCATGGCAACAGGCTAACCCTGCCAGTAACCGCCCACCTCCCAAGTTAAAGACCCAAATGAAACAAGGGTCCCTTAACACAGTCGGGGGTACCATTACCGGCAGTCTCAGCCCACTACCACGGTTTATATTGCTATTAGAATCCATGTGGTTTTCTACGCAGGTGCTAGGGGTGTTTTATTTATTTTTTAAAAGACACTTGCCTTGTGGCGCACTTCAGCACCACATCCCCTAGTTCCTGAAATCTGTTTTCTCTGTTGATGACGACCGCAATGTCATCAATAGGCAAACGGAGTTCAGAAGGTACGGCAGGGTGCAACATCGCAAAGTCATAAGAGGTGAGGGTGAGGGTAAAGATGTGCAGGGAACGGGGCGCTGGCCAGAAGCACTCAGGCTACTCGGAAAATAGGCTTATACCGGAGAATCAACATGAATTCCAAGAATGCTGATTGGCTAGCGCCCCTTCCTGGGAGCTAATGAAAAGAAAAATGTATCTTTAGCTTATGGTGCACCACTGTCCAATCGTCCTGAACTCATTTTCGTATAACTATGTGAGAAACCTGGGGTATTTCTCCCAGGCTATTCCCGGGGATCCTTTGTTCTGGTGGCCATGTGAGAGCCATCGCTCTTGGATACCAACCCTGGGGGCGGATGAGCGAGGGAGAATCACCTGGGCAGGAGGTCCTCAGGGACTATGGAAGACATGCCCTTGGGCAAGACATGGTATGCCTCCTTTTCCGATACACCCCTAGCCGACATACCCTCAGTTGTCATGGGATATTGTCATCATCATACCTCAGTACCTTTTCGTAAGAAAAAGGAAATTAAAATCCAATAGAAAATCCATCTACCCATCACAATACATTTACCCCCTTCATCCTGACAAAAACCTACATGGATCTCCAGGAAAACCTACAACTCCCACAATCCCTACTTCCATTCTAGAAGTCCAACTACTGGGACGAAGAAGAGGCAGATGGGAGTCGTGAGGATTGCCCATAGGAATCCATGGGCAATGGATTCCTATGAGGAGTCCCCATGCTGTCCCGATAATGAGGTCATGCAGAGTCAGGCAGGGAGGGACAACTACTCACACCTGACTCCAATCAACTCTTTCAAAGAGTATAAAAGGTAAGCCACCCAGGCATACTCTGAGTGAGCTGGGGATGCTGAAGGAACCGTGAAGATCAGAAGGAGAAGTCAGCAGCTGGGAGCACCTTAAGAAGCCAGAAGGGGGGACGGACTGCCAAGACACTGAAGCCTGTGAGTACAAAGGGGGCTACAGTGGGGCAGGGGAGCCGTGCCCCAGAGAACCAAAACCCCAGCTACACTTTTCTGGTAGTGTTTAAATCAGTGCTGGCTCCCTGGGTGAGTTCCAGAAACCCAGGTAGTTGAGGGGCATGTGGTGGGAACCTGACCTCAAGAGAATCCCCATTAAGGACCCGTTAAAACATCTCATCACTGAGGGTAAAAGATGGAGACCCTGTGACTAGAGGGAAGCTAAGGCGGAATAACCTGTTGTGTCAAGAACTTTGTGTAAATCCCAAAAGTGCCTGTAAATGGCAAAGTGGGAACAAAGCCTTGAATGTGCATTCTGGGACTTTTAGTCCAAAAGAGCAAAGCTGTGAGTCAGAGTGGTCCTGCACGGTGTGTGTGCCCAATCAAAGGTCTCTGTAAGGTATCCAGCTGAGAAGTGGCAGAAGTGAAAGTTAAAGCGTTGTAAAGAATAGTAAATCAAAGTGGTCCTGCGACGGGTCAAGCAAAATCCTGTGCACAGTCGAAAGTCTTCGATTCTCATGTCAAAAGGAATCTGAGCCCGGCAGAGGGGGATGCATGGTCTGAGCCCAGATGATGGAGACCAAATTGGGAACATTGTGTGAAAAGAGATCTGAGTCTGGGCGAGGGGGATCCATGGTCCGAGCCCGGATGAGGGAGACCAAGTTGTGAATTATAAACATAGTGGAAAAGGGGTCTGAGCCTGGACAAGGGGACCCGTGGTCTGAGCCCGAAGGAGGGAGACCAATCATGAATTTATGAATGTGAGAATCTTGACAAAGGAAAGGAATTTTTGTTTTTGTTTGCTACATCACACCATCTTCAGTAGGAGACTTTGAATGGCAAATAAACTATGGCAGTGAAGGTCCTGGTACTGAGATATTGAACTGTATGAGTAACAAAAGTATCTACAAGTACCAGCAGTCACTGGGAAAGAAGGTAATACTGTGTTTTTTTTTTTTTTAACCTCTTTATTCACTTTTACAATGAAATATACATTGTTACATGTAAACCAAGAGAAAAACAAACTGTTTGTAAGTATGAAACTAATCGGGATGTAAAAAAGTCATGTAGGACAGTGATCCCCCAACAGTAGTTTGCGATTGCCGCGAAGATCATTGGCCTATTCTCCCGAGATTGGGCCAGTGTTCGGGGGGGGTCACAGGAGCTGCTCCAGGATTTCTTCAAAGCGAGGACCTCTGGAAGGGTTGGCAATAGTTTGTCTTTTGCAGGCTGCACATTCCAGACGACAAAGTTTGGCGAGTGACCATGACCATTCAGTCTCTGACGGCGGTTGAGTTGCTTTCCAATGGGTGAGCAGCAGTTTCCTAGCCGCGAACATGATGAGGGAAATTAGTTTGTTTGTCTGTGAGTCTTGGTGCCAATCTGTGCCATCGTCCCCCAGTACCATTGTTAGTGGGGAGAAGGGAACATCTGCTCCATCTATTGGTTTAAGTATCCGGCTCACCCGTTGCCAGTATGAAGTGATCTTTGGGCATGACCATATCAAGTGGCCCAGTGTCCCTATGCCCTCACAGTTCCTCCAGCATTTGTTGGTAGTGTGGATTCCCATCTTGTGCATTTTGTCAGAGGTGTAGTAAATGCGTTGTAGTATTTTTAATTGAATTTACCTATTTTTGAGGTTAAAGAGATCATAGGGATTGCTGCGAAGCTGGGATCACTGGTGTGTTTAAGTCCTCCGTCCAGGCTGCTGCTAGGGTGTTAAGTCTGTGGAGGTTGTTGGGAGTGGCCATCCAATAGAAGGTGTGGATGCGTGGGAAGGCCTCTGGATTTTGATCCATTGCTATTTCACAAGGAAGGGGGGGTTGAAGTCTGGACTCCTGAATTGTGTGTTGGAGAATAGTTTTCTGGATCGAGTGGTAGAGGAGCCAATCCCCTGGTCCCAGGCCCAATGTTGCCTGAGCCTCCGGGAAGCTCACCAGAGTTCCATCCTCACATATGTCCATTATGCGGATCGTGGCCCATGGGCCCGCCCGTCGCTGCTGTTGCGACTGCGTCAATGCTCCTGTCAAAACCGATCGTATACTGGCTCAGGCTGGTGAGTATCTAGTTTGCGCCCCCTGTTCCGCTCTGGGTCTGTGCCATTGTTGGAGGGTCGGTCTTATAATGGGGTGCGATTTAATATGGGCCGGCAATTTGTGTAGCGGGGTCGCCATGATTTAGATGGGGTTGTATCAGAGCCATGATGGAGGTTCAATGCTATGCCAGCTTGTGTCTTCGTTCCGGTTGAGCCAATGTTTCACCCATATTTACTGGGCCGCTTGGCAGTATGCCCTGAGGGAGTGGACTGCCAGACCCCCCATTGGTTTATGTGCTTGTAAAATGTTCAGACGGACCCGAGCTTTCTTGCCCCTTCAGATAAATTTGCTGATGGCTTTGTTGAGGTCTTTGAACATGCGTGTGGTCGGGGCAGTGGGAATCATTGTTGCAATATATATGAGTTCATTTTCATGACGTTTATTCTTCCTGTTCGTGAGAGCGTTAGCTTGTCCCATCGTTCTAGGTCTTTGCGGGTGTTGTCCAGCGCCTAGGGTTAGTTGAGATCTCTGAGTTCTGAAATGGAGGTGCTAATTTGTATCCCCAGGTATTTCAGGGAGTGTGGTTGGAGTGTGAAGGGCGCACCCCGCCAGGGTACCATGGAATGTCACTTCGAAGGGGCATAACTTCTGTCTTGCTCCAGTTCACCTTATACCCTACCATTGGGCCGATCTCGGTAAGTAGGGATCGGACGTGGGGCAGTGATTCCGGGCAATTGCTGATGTAAAGTAGGAGGTCGTCCGCGTATAAAGAGACTTTGTGCTCTTCTGGACCTTGATGAATTCCTGCCCATGTTGTATCTGTGTGCATTTTTATGGCCATTGGTTCAATAGACAGAGCATAGAGGAGCGGTGATAGTGAGCAGCCTTAGCGCGTGAACGACTGTAGTGTGAATTCTTCAGATGCAATTCCATTTGTGACCACAGATGCTGTAGGCTCGGTGTAGAGGAGTTTAATGAGTTGAATCAGTCTTGGGGGGAAGCCGTTTTTATGAAGGGCTTTGAACATGAAATCCCACTGCACCTTGTTGAATGCTTTCTCGGCATTCACTGCTATTATAGCATCCTGTGGGTCCCTGTTCCCAGCGATTATATGAAGTAGGCGACGGATGTTGTCCCCTGAGTGGCGTCCTTTGATGAAGTCTGTTTGGTCTTTATGGACCAGTAGTGGCATGAGGTTTTCTAGTCTTTGGGCCAGTCACTTTGCTAAGATTTTAGCATCAGCGTTTATCAGCGAGATCGGTCTGTACGACCCGCATAGTTCTGGGTCTTTCCCTTTTTTGTGGAATACGATTATATTGGCACCTAGCATGGATTTGGGGAGGCGTTTGTGGATAAGTGCTTCCTTGAAGACCTCGGCCAGGTAAGGGGCGATATTGTCTGCTAGGAGCTTGTATAAATCGATTGGGATGCCATCGGGGCCTGAGGCCTTCCCCCCGTTTAGAGATTGTATGGCCCGGGAGATTTCTTCGGGCGATATGGGTTCGTTTAGGGTATTTGGCTGTTCTGCTTTAATACAGGGCAGTGGTATTGATTCCAGAAACGCCTCAGCTTGATGGGGTGTGCAGGCTGCAGTGTCCGTATAAAGTTTGTGGTAGAACTTGGCAAACCTGGCGTTGATACGATCATCTCCTTGAAGCAGGGTGTTGGTGTCGTCTTTAATAGCTGTGATTAGTTGGGTGGCCTGGCGCTGTTTGAGGGCTAGTGCCATTCTCCGCAGGGGTCTGTCACATTCCAAGTAATAGTTCTGTGCCCAACTAGTATATGCCTTCTGTGCTCTTTCTGTTGTTATTCGTTTTATTTCACCCCTGATCTTCGCTATTTGGGGCCTAAGAAGGGAGTTCCGTATCGATTTGTGCTTTTTTCAGTTTCTTCAGCTCTTTCAGTAGGGATGCCTCCCTTTCCTCCCAGCCTTTCATTTTGTGGGCCCATCGTGAGATGCACTGTCCCCTGATGAATTATTTATATGCGTCCCAACATCTATATGGGGTAAAATCTGGGGTTATGTTATCTGCCCAAAACCTGCCTGTGTCTTCAGCTAGGTGACCCACTATATCCGGGTACTGCAGCATTCTAAGATTGAGTCGCCAGTAGGGGGGTTTCCGGGGCGCTTCTGGGAGTTTGAGGCAGAGCAGTACGGGGGCATGATCTGAGAGGGTAATCGGCTGTATTTCACAGCTGGTGGCCATATAGGTGGTATTGGCAGGCATTAGCCAGTAGTCTAATCGGGAGTAGCTATCATGACGTTGGAGTAATGAGTGAAGTCATGGCCATCTGGATGTGTGGGTCTCCAGACATCCACTAAGTGGAGATCGGCCATTAACAAGCTTAGGGCCTGCCTTTACTTGGCGTTGGTCTTACTCGTTACTGCAGTCCCCTGTGGTCCCTGTCCGGGTCCAGGATCAGGTTTAGGTCCCCCCTATAATCGTGAGGTTGCCCATGAATGAGGCGCATTCTGCAAATGAATTGACGAAGAAATCCGGGGAGTCTGAGGTAGGGGCATAGACGTTTAGGAGTGTGATTGGGTGGGTGAAGAGTAGGCCTTGGATGAGTGTGTATCGCCCTGCCTTATCACATACGGTATGTTGGATCTGTAATGGGACCCGTTTGTGAACCAGTATTGAGACTCTACATGTGCCATGGTGTGGTGAGTGTATGGCAGTCCCCACCCAGCCCCTTGCTAGTTTTCCTGCTTCATGCCCATTTAGGTGTGTCTCTTGAAAAAAGATGATGTCGCCCTGCATATCCCTCATCAGATTCAGCATGCGTCTGCACTTTATAGGGTGGCCTAGACCCTGGATATTAACAGGGTAATTCATAAATTTCAGCGAGAGGCAGCGCACGCGAGCAGCGCAGAGAGAGGGAGCTTGCGCCAGCGTGCGCCAGCCGTGTGCGCCAAACAGCATTCTGGCGCACTGCGTATTCATGGAATTACCAAGCCATTTTGAGTGCTGGCGCAGAGAACATCCCGCAGCGCCAGTTACGCCCCCAAGAACGCCCCATGCGCAAGGAAAAGCCATTGAAATCCCCAATGCAGCGCAAAGGGCTGCGCTAACCCTGCACCAGCTAACAGGGCCGCTACACTGCAATCGCGCGAGCGGGGAACGTGTAATCCTGGGGTGCGCAGGAAGTTTCACACGCATAGGCCTTGGTCAAGCGGGGTACGTGTATTTCTGGGGTGTATGGGAAGTTTCACACGCGATAGGCCTTGGGCGAGCGGGGTATGTGTATTTCTGGGGTGCGCTGGAAGTTTCACACGCGATAGGCCTTGGGCGAGCGGGGTATGTGTATTTCTGGGGTACGCGGGAAGTTTCACACGCGATAGGCCTTGGTCGAGCGGGGTACGTGTATTTCTAGGGTGCGCGGGAAGTGTCACACGCGATAGGCCTTGGTTGAGCGGGGTACGTGTATTCCTGGGCTGCGAAGGGGGGAAGTTATACACGCGATAGGCCCTGGGCGAGCGGGGTACATGTATTCCTGGGGTGCACGGGAAGTTTCACACGCGACAGGCCTTGGGCGAGCGGGGTACGTGTATTTCTGGGGTGCGCGGGAAGTTACACATGCGATAGGACTTGGGCAAGCAGGGTAAGTGTATTTCTGGGGTGCGCTGTAAGTTTCACACGCGACAGGCCTTGGGCGAGCAGGGTACATGTATTGCTGGGGTGCGCGGGAAGTTTCACACACGGCAGGCCTTGGGCGAGCGGCGTACGTGTATTTCTGGGGGGTGCACGAAGTGTCACACGCGATAGGCCTTGGTCGAGCGGAGTACGTGTATTCATGGGGTGCCCCAACGCAAATTGGCAGTGTGTGTCCTCCCAGGTGAGCCCCTACCACCCTCCCCAGGGCCTGCAGGCGGACCACACCCCAGGGGACTACCCTGCACCCCTGGCCATGCCCCGCAGGCAGCCCATCCTCCCTGGCTGTCAGATCCTCACTCCTCTTGACAGGCGCAGAGGCAGCACAAACTCCTCCCTCCCCATTGGGTCTTGGCACCTGGGAAATGGAAACCGCAGGCCACCGCAACCCTCTGGGGAAAGAGGGTTAGGGTTCGTTGAGTGGATGGGTAGAGGGAGTTCAGGATAACCAGAAAGAGGTTTAGGGAATCACAATGGATGGGCAAGGGGGTTTTAGGGAAACATGCTCCTCGACTTTAGTGCTCTTCTTGCTGATGGTTGTTGGCAGTGGCTATGCTCACACACACTCTCTCACAACCATCACTCTCTCAGAATTTCTCCTTTGGAGGCCTTTGTATTGGAGCCTCTAACCAACTTACACCTTAGATTTGGTATTCTCTAGTGCTGCTTTGGTTTTCAAACTGCCTTCTCAAACATGAACTTCTCCCTCATTTCCTCATGAAGGCAAACCCTCCCAACATCACATCATATCGTGGTAACTCCCCACCAATATGCAGATTACTAGTTCCCCACCTCACCCTGTACAAGAGTAGCAAACAATAACATGCACACGAGGTGCTAAAACACTTAGCTCTGTGTTCTGTGGAGTTCTAGGTCCTTCGGCCTTTTCGTGTTGATGGGCGTGATATGTCTCACCAATCCGATCAAACAACAAGCTGAAAATAGCAAAACAAAGTCAGTGCACGTGCGAGCGAAATTGTCGTTCCTAAGGAACGTTCCCTAAAGGGTTAAAGATTGTTAAAGGTGCGGTTGCTTCACCGCCAAGCTAACTCCAACTCTGGGTTAGTATTCATGCTCTGCATGCAAAATAGTTTAACTCGTCTTTTCGTGCTTCCGAAAATGTCAACACATTAATTCCACAGCGCGTAGCGCGTTTCCCTCCGACGGGATAAATCAGCTGTTCTAGGAAAAAGACGTGTACTTAGCTTTTCATGTACACGGGGCCGGGGGTTGAGCTGGTGGGCGGTGCCCCGCGTAGGCGTGCCTGCAGGAGCTCGAGATATACACGTCCTCTCTTGCCGATGGTCAGGATTGCGAGCGTTGCTTTCTGGGCGCAGCTCGTGCATGCGCAGTAGCGCACGTGCGTGTGGTCCTTTTCCTCCCAGCAGGCCCATGATGCGCACGGCCTGCTGGGCAATGTAGTTTCTGGGCGGTTCTCCTTCCTTGGGCCTTTGTCCTGCAAAATGGAAGGAGAACACGCCTGGACAAGGTGGTTGGACTCCCCAGGGCCCTCTTAACTCCCCCCAGAACCCGCAAAACACTGCCAATTGCCCCAGCACTGACACTGGCCATGCCCCCCAGCAAGCCCACATGTCACCATACACAAGTGAGCACCGACACATGTCCCCCTGCACACCCCCAGCAGTGACGGGCACCTGTCAGCAGGCCCTGACTCATGTCCCCCTGCACCCCCACCCACCCAGCAGTGACGGGCACCTGCCAGCAGGCCCCAACTCATGTCCCCCTGCACCCCCACCCACGCAGCAGTGACGGGCACCTGCCAGCAGGCCCCGACTCATGTCCACCTGCATCCCCACCCACCCAGCAGTGACGGGCACCTGCCAGCAGGCCCCGACTCATGTCCCCCTGTACCCCCACCCACCCAGCAGTGACGGCAAGGCCCCGACTCATGTCCCCCCAACACGTCAGAAAGATGCACAATCATGGGCCTCATGTCCACCAAAATCCCACAGCATGCCACCCCAGTCTTGAGATGCAATGAATTTTCCAATCTACCCCACACTGACATGCCTATCCCATGACACAAACCAATAGTCAACTATGTACATCAACACATGTCCGTCACACACACACACACTGGGTGCCAGTGATTGTGTAAACCCACATTTTGACATGCATTAACCCAATGAGCGAATCTCACACATGGAAGTAAAATATCAAAATGTATTATGAACAAAAATAATGTAATGAAATGAAAGCATAAAAAAAGTCATACATGATATGAAATGCATGTCCAAAACATAATAAAATGAAATGTAGAACCAATCCAAAGAATTCCAAAAAAATAATCGTCCAAACCCTCTGTCCACCAAACAAAATCCAAAGGAAACGTAAAATGTAAAATCCATTGATCCATGGTGAATTTCCAAAAATAAGTTCTCATAAATCCAATGTTCAACTATGTACAACAAATTTTCAAAGGGTGCATGAGCTCAACGAAAGAAATGAAACCTATCAAAGAAACTACCTAAGAAATAACTATATACAAAAGTGTGGGGCATAATCCAATCACCCCAAAATAAAGTAAAACGAAAATGAAACCTAACACTAAAAACTATATACAATGGCAGCGGGCTAGTCCGATGGCTCACTTTCTGATTTCCCAGGCCAGGGCATCATCGAACTCCTGCTCTATGACCTGGAGGCGGTCCTCTTCCATGGCCCTGAGGGTTCGCAGGGACGATGCCATGTTCAACTCCAACTCCCTGCAAATTGCCTCGAGGTACTCGGCCTGCCTCAGCGCCCTCCGCATGGAGCTCTCCGCCCTGACCATTGTGAGCCGTGCCTCTTCCGCCCGCTGCCGATCAGCACCTATAGCCTGGCCCAACCGCTGCCACACAGAAGACACTCCCAATCCTGGGTCCTCCTGCTCTCTGGCCGATGCCTGCCCCTCGGATGTTGATTGCCCCGAGCCATCATCGCTCCCACCTTGTGCCTGCTGCTGCTGTGCCTGTGCCCTGGCTCTTGCTGCCTGCACATCCTCCTCCAGCTGGGGTGCAGTTGTTGTGGTGGCCACCCCTGCTGGACGTCTGACTCCCGACTGTGGCAGGGATGTGTCCTCCACCAGCCTGGCCGCTGGGTCAGAGGCAGCTCCACAGGGTACCCAGATGATACATGGGTGGGAAGATGGCATGGAGGATGACTGGCGCATAGGGGGTTCAGGTGAGGAGGGGGTCGGAAGAAGGTCCAGCACACGGAGGAATTCAGCACTGGTGACCAGTCCCAGTAGGTTTACGCGGTCAAAGAGGCATCTGAGATGACGTGCAGTGTCTTCACGAAAACACTGCAGGTCACCTCGCATGCCCCGTTGACGCAACGCTATCCCAGCCAGGACAGGCTCAACCCGGTCCCGGATTGCCACGTCCGCAGGGAGAGGAAGGCCAGTTGTTGTGCGCTCATCCCCTCCCTGAAAACGGGTCTGGACATAGGCATCCCTGCTGGTGCGGGATGATGCAGTCACAGGATCGGGGACAGGATTACACACAGGCACCTCCGCGGCGGCCTGTGCTGCCTCCTGTCCCTGCCCTGCACCACTAGCACCAGTGGAATCCCCACCTCCACACCCTGTGTGTGTCCCTTCCACGGCCTCCTCCTCCACCAAACCCCCCACCAACCTGGATGACTCCGTGCCATCTTCCTCCGTCGGACCCTGTGGGGTCTCAGCTGCCCCTTCTGCTGCCGAGGAGTCCACCTCCGACCTCCGCCTCTTGGACCTACCCTCGGCAGCTGCGGCCTGGGACGTGGCACCAGACTCCTCACTCCCCGACGAGATGACAACATGGGAGGGGAGCTGGGCCTTGCTTCTCCGGCTGGCGGTGCGATCCCTGTCACTTTGCTCCACAGCACCCTCTCCGCCCTCTTCATCAGTTGATGCTGCAGACAGGGAGAGATAGAACACAGGCATCAGGGCACTGTAAAATGGATTCATACACACATGACAGTTGTACATGAGTGGCAGTGTCAAACCTCAGACATGGTATCACACTCCCCAACACACATGTAATTTTAACTCACATACATGAGCAAATCAACAGGAATGTTGCACCAGGCAGCACCATCCATACACAAACAACAGTACGAGCAGCCGAAGGTGAGCCTGACGTCACATGCAACACGGGGAGTACAGAACACATGCACACACGCCACCAGACTTACATGCATCTGTACATCTCCACCACCTGTCGCAGTGATAACATCGCCATCCATGTCACATCTGGCATTCAGCCTCCTACATGTCAGTGTCACATGCATCCATGTTGCATCACAGTTACACACTTGTCAAATACACACACATGCACATGTACATAGTGCAGATACATGCAGCAGGAACCAGCATCCATGTGTGACACCACAACCATGCCACAATACATACACATAATTTCTACACGTGTGCACCCACACATGCATTTGCCCATCATGCTTGCCAACACATACACCATCGATGTGGCTCACGCATGGAGAGGAATCACATGTGGCTGGTTCACGTCCCTGTACATACGCATCCATACATGGCCCTACAAAGACATATGTGCAACCTGCACACTCCTGGCACACCACAACACGCACAGCTTCCAATCAGTACCCATGTACACTTACCACTCGACTCCAGATGAGTCTGCCTCTCAAGGACCTGGACGTGGAGCGCTGGGCATTCCAGGACCCTCATTTGGTTGTTTTTTAGGCGGACCCGGCACCCCTTGGCATCCGCTGCCTTCAAGAGGCGCCGTGCCTTGTTGAGGGTCCTGGACCTGAAGTCCTCCCAGCGCTTCCGGACGTGTTGAATGTCGCGGACTGCCACCCCCTCCTCGTAGATGGCAGTCACGATGTCCATCCAGATCCTCTTCCGTCCTTCATTGTCGGTGCGCAAACTTCCAAAGAGGGCATCATATTGCCCCAGGACTTGCTCCACCAGGATACCAACTTCACTGGCACTGAAGCTGGTAGCCCTCTGCCTCTCTGGCTGGGGTTGCCAGTGGTGCCAGATGGTGTTGTGTCCGACATGGCAACCCCAGAGACAGGTGTGGGTGGGCAACTGGGTCCTGGGGCTGGGCTGTGGAGCGATGGTATCCCAGTCGTGAGTCTTCTGTTCCAGCAGGGGGTGGTCACAGCAACTGCACCCCTGCAGATGGCTGACGTGCAGGCACCAAATAGCAGGGCACGTGGGTAGCAGGCAGCGGCAGAAGGCAGGTGGGAGCATGCTCGGGGCACTGGGGGGGCAGGACAATCGCCTTTTGGGCAGGAGCATGGTCTTCCGTGTGTTGTCGCGTGGCCAGATTGATACGGAGTGATTTGGCACGTGAAAAAAGTGCATGTCAGCGTGTAAATCGAGGAAAGGACCTTTGCACGTAAGCGCGTCTGTGACGTTACACTCGCGGGCGTTCCCCTCATGACGGGTGCATAGTGAATCAGCACGTGAAAAAACTGCACATCTGCGTGTTAATGCGTGTAATCCGAGGAAAGGGCCTACACGCGTAAGTGACGTGACGCGTGCGGGCGTTTCCCTCAGCACGGGTTAAAGGTGAGCGGCTCCCGGCAGTTCGCTGTATGTGCCTTTCGTGGAGACCGACATGTGTGTTGCTACTTCGTGTTGTTTCGCGCACCATCACTACTTCACAGCGCATCAAGGACGTATCTCTTCTTTTGGCGGGGGTATTGGCTACACGTGTTTTTCATTATCACGCTAGTCTGACGGTGAGTCGCGCACGCTATTTTTCCCACTGCAGGTGCCCCTGTGTATCGCGTACCCATTTTCAAGGTCATAGTAGCCTGCGTGTCCCACGCGTACGTGTTTTTTGTGTCCCTGGGTGCCACCGCGTACTGCGGGAGGTTAATTCCACACACACAGGCTACTGGGGTGCGTGCACGGTTTTACTGCAGTTTTGGGGTGCCTGAGCATTGCATGACCCGTCACTTCATCACCAGAGTCATATACAGCCTTGCAGGTTCCTATAACATCTTGTATCCCACCTCCTTCACCTCAATTGCCCAGGACAATTGTCGTGTACACCTCCCATTGGCACTTCTCCATCTGTGCCAGCACTACTCCATCTGTGCCATGGTTGGGAGGCCACCAAAGGTGAGGGGCGCCTCAGCTGGGCGTACTCCTCGTGGCGGGCGTGGTCAGGAACGTGGCTGGGGTGACCAGGGAGTAGGGGGACTCCAGGGTGTTCAGGCTGGCTGCAGACGGGGAAGGGGCAGGGGTGCGCCAGCTCCGGACGATGTTGTGCCACATGTTGGTGCAGTCATGCCACCACCCCCTGCGGCTCCAGGAGATGCAGTACTTGCATCTGGCACTGGCGCCCGTGTGACCCGGCAGTCCCTTTCATCGACTGCCATGGACCCAAGGGTAGTGGTAGCTGCAGGTGCAGCTGTGGACACCACCACCCAGGCTCAGGGTCTGCCAGCGCATGCTGCGTTGGCACTTGAAGAGTCCATGGAATATTTACAGGTGGTCAGGAGGCACACCGTAGGTGCACGCAGGGCTGCCCAGACCGAGGCACGTGTCCCTGGGGCAGTAATCCCATCTGCTGCCCTGACCAGCCAGGTGTTGGCAACTGCAGGGGCAGATGCAGCCAACACGACCCCGGTTGTGAATCTACCAACCAGGACAGTCCCGGTCAATGACCCTGGCCCAGCGGATGTTGCTGTGCAGGGTCCATTCCAGGGCACCCAGCAGCCACTGATGCAAGTCAGGGCCTCACTCCATGTTCCACCTGCCACTCCCTCTGCTCATTTCACCAGTGCCACTACCCATACTGATCAGGGCGGCATTTGCCAGCCAGGGCCCGGACCAGCGTCCAAGAGGAGGAAGGTTGCACCTGCAGTACAGGCTGGGACCCCAGACACAGCTACGGCCTCCTGCACGTCGAGGAAGAAGCCTTTCTGCAAGCAGGAACTGGACTACCTCATGGACTACGTACGGGACCACAACCGTGACATGCTAGTGGGGCCGAATTGTCAAACCACGGCTGCCCATCGTTATACCCATTGGAAGAAAGTTGCGGAAGATGTGAGTGCATTCGGCTATGAGGTGCGCACAGCCCAAGAGTGCAAAAAGCGTTGGAATGACCTCAAACACAGTGCTAACGTGAAGCGTGCCTCAAATTACAACATGACTCTGGTGACTGGCAGTGGGCCGGCACCTGAGGAGGTAGACCTCACTCCGCACGAGTTACTCGTTGCGGAGTTCACACCACCAGAATTGGTCAAAGGAGTGGGAGAGATGCAGGACTTTGATGCCCAGTCTAGTGAGTGTTGCTGCGTGTTTGTCGAGGCCATGGTTGTTTTACTCGTGTCATGTGTTGGGCATGACTGCCACTACATGTCATGTGTACATGATTCTCATGGGTGTCCTGTCAAAGATTCAACACCAAAAGAATTGAATGATGAAAGGGCCGAGGTAATTGGACCTAAGACAAAAGGGGGTTAATGGTTTTCGTGTAATTAAAAAATAAAAGTGGTTTATGCAACAGTAACTGGGGTTGGGGGGAACCCCCAAACTATTGGCCCCAGAAAATTGACCTTTTGGTTTTTTGGTCCTTTTGTTTCGACCCTTTGGTCATTCGATCGTTTGCATTCGAACATTTGACCTAGAACCGTTTTCATGTGCAAGTCATGTAATGCTTCACTTATGCATGCCTGCTGTGCAGGATGGTGGACATGTTGAGCAGACAGGGACTGTCCTCATCACCACACTTGCACCATACACACATGCTAGTCACCCGGATGCCCCTCCGGTCCATGTTCCAGCTCACTGGCCCTTCTGCATGTAGCCTGGGGTGTCCTTCCTCTCAGCACTGGGACTATGTCATTGCATGACTGACGTGCATGTGTCCCCTGCCTGCATGCGGGTACTTGCCCCGCCACCCCCCCTGCACCCCAATTTCACCATTGCACTGGTGTACATCATTTTGCGGTACTGCAATGGCCTGTTCAAGCCTCCTGTGTACATGCTAACTTCCACCAGACACATGCAGTGGGGTACATCCTCTGTCCTTCATGCAGGGTGTCTCACTTGGACTGTGCAGATGGCAGATGCTCTGCAAGGACCTGATTGCCCATTCATGCTCCATGTGCATTCCACGCGTCCCCCTATGTGTCCTTGACTGGATGCTCATTGTGTCAAACTGGATATTAAATTATGCCTCCTGTTGTAACGATTGTATGTATATTGTATGTATATTGGCCTACGCCAAGTATTCTGCAGCAAATTTAGCCGCCCGGCACCACAGGAGGGGTCGCCGGCGTTTACTATGTATTGTAAACATGGCATTGGAAGTGTAGTATTTAATGATATTTGGCACAGACAAACCAGACATGCCTCCGAACTTCAGTGGCCAATCAGTGGTAGTTTTGAGATCCTTCGTATTGAATACTTAGAGTCGGTCTTGTTAAAGAAAAAGGCCACACCTGCAGCATTTGATGTTCTGCAGAATTGGAAAAAAGAAGCATTGCAGCAGCTTAAGAGTAGGGAAAAAAATGCGCACCGTCATAAAACGAACGCTGAAAAGGCGTTGTTATATGATCAGGACAAACAGTTTGAGTCAGTTAGGAATATGGATAGGGCTTTCTCACTCGTTATTCAGAAAATCAATCCTTCTAAAGACCTTCATGTTTCTGACGAGTTTCTCGACAAATTGTTAAACGAGCGAAGGCCTGGTGCCTCTGCACCACCTCCGTATGATCCTCTTCCTGCTGCTTTGCCTCTTCCTGCTGTTATTCCTGCTCTCCCTGCTCAACCTGTTGTTCCTATTCTTGCGGCTGTTGTTCCTCCGCCTGCTCTACCACCTCTTCCCATTGCACCAGTAATAACACCTCCATTGAATCTGCCTGTACCGCCACTCCCGAGTGGTTCCGTACCGACTATAGTTGATCAGGGTGCGGGGTCGAAGGTTGTTACTCGTAATACTGTCCCTATAGATCAGAAGCGGGATTTGTTTGCATGGGCTAAGCATTGTATGGACAGAGATGATCGAGCTAATGTTTTTGCCACACTGTCTAATATGGATAATTTTCCTGAGAAAAATGTTTTCATTGAAGGTTTAGGGATTCATTTAGGCGTAATGTGGGGTAAATTAAATGGATCTCCCACAAGGGCTGAGGGATCTGAATACTTTAGCACTTTCAAGAGACACTGTGGAGAAAGTACATGAGCATGTCGAGAGGTTATTTGAGTATAGGAGAGATTTGGAAAAGTTACGGAATGAGGATGACGAAGAAGAGAGTATGTATGTACAGAAACGATTTCTTCTGTGTCGTAAATGGGCATCTGAGGAAGCGTGAATTTGTACAAAAGATGCGATTAGATGGATTTCGGATTTATTGATAACTCCAGTTGAGGTATATGACACATACAGTCAATATACGCTAGAAATGCAGAGGAAGGTGATTCAGGTAATGGTAGAGTACCTGCAGGATGAATGTGTGAGGAAGAAGGTTAGTTGTCCCACAGAGTTACTGGGTATTTATAAGAGACCTTTTTCACTTGACACTTCTTCGACTGCTTTAGCGCTCGACTTGTTTAGTAAGCGTTCAGAGTTGCCTATATCTCAGTTGCCTATGAGAGAGGTACCTCCGACATTTGTCCCAAAAGTTGAGATTCCCGCTAATGTTGCAGCGGGTACAGCTGCTGTGGACATTCCCGCACATTATGTATCACAGTTTATTCACGTCTCGTTTTCGCGACAGGAAGTGAACACTATTAGGCAACCTATTCCCGACATTAGGAAAAATCTGACAGGATTCTATAAAGAGATAGAGTCTGTCTTGCAGTCCTCAGTGTTCACCCTAGGCGATATTGACTTGTTATTCCCTGTACTCCTGCCCGTAGATTTGTGGAAGCAGGTTAGAACAATAGATGATGCACCTGGGTTGGGAGATACGTGGGCTAATATAATTAGGCTTGACGGGGAAAGGCCAGCTGGTGAGAGACCACCTCAGGTGATACTCACTTTGCCTGACAGAATCATTGCAAAATTAAAAACTATAATTCCCGAAAAAAGAATTATTTGGGACAAGCTTACAGCCTGTGTCCAAGGAAAATCTGAGGGTGCCACCGAGTTCTTTAATCGATACGAACAAGTATTCTCGTACTTCAGTGGACAGGATTTAGGCACAGAGTCTGGGAAAAGGTTATTTGTGGACATATTTGCGCGTGGATTGCTGCCTGACATCCAGTCACAGATTATGTCTTCCGAGAGCGCTTGGCAGGCGAAATCCCAATCAGAAGTACTGCACATGGCTCAGTACTACGAGAACCGTGTCAATAATGAAAAAGATAGAGTCGAGAAGAGAAAAGGAGACTTAAAGACTAAAGTATTGTTACAACAAATTGTTAGAGGCCCCAGAGGGGGTAGTTCGCAGATTAGAGGTCAGTATGTTACACAAGGGAACGTGCCCTTGGGTCCTGTGAACATTAACCAGTGTGCCTATTGTCGCCAGGAGGGTCATTGGCATGCACAATGCCCCGTCCTTCGACAGAGGTCGAATAACACCTTTGGGAGTATGGGTAGACGACCCAGAGGTCGCCCCGTGGTGGGGGGCCCTGGTAGAGGTCAGTTTTCGCAGGATCCGCAGCAACCTTTTTCACAGGACAATCAGACTTTGAGTGTGGATACTAGAAACATATTCGATCACCCCTCTGCTGCTTACCTCTCTGAGGAGCTTCCTCTTGACGATATTCTGTTTCGTTAGGATTGCCTGAAGCAGAGTTTGGAACCTACAACTATTCCCGTTAGTCAGAAAGGTCCCTACGTTGAAATGGTAGTGGGAAATAGGAAACATCAGTTCTTGATAGAAAGAAGGGCTCCATTGATCATTCTCGGGTTCCAAACATTCCACTGTCAGGGTAAACCAATGTCTCTGTAGGGTTTTCTGGCACACCAGTCGTTTGTCCGGTTTCTTCGCGGGTACCTATTTCTTTGGGTCCCTTTACGGACCACTGTCCATTTCTTTTGACTTCGAATTGTGGAGAAAATGTGTTGGGGTTGAATCTGTTGAAGGAATTAAATGCGGTAATTCATTGTTCGTCTGATGGAGTGCGTTTGACGATTTCACCACAGCAGTTTTCTGTTTCACAATTTTTGACTAGACCTTTGCCACCAGAATTCAGTAATGTCCCGGAGTGTTTGTGGGTTGCTGACGACAATGATGTCGGTGTTCTACAGATTGAGCCTATTAAAATAGTCTTGAAACATGGTATTAAGCTGCCACGCATCCCGCAGTATAAGATCTCGATTGAAGGTGAGCGAGCTTTGAAGAGCATTGTTTCCGATTTTGTGCATCGTGGGGTGATTGAGGAGATTACAGGAAGTTTGTGCAATAGTCCGATTTTACCCGTGTACAAAAAAGGCGATAATGCCATTCCGTTTAGTTTTATAATTGATTTACGTGCCATCAATAGAGTTGTCGCTCCGCAATTTCCAATTGTGCCTGATGTAACGACGATATTAACTATGATTCCAGCTACGGCTACTTACTTTAGTGTTGTGGACCTGAAGAATGCTTTCTTCAGTATTCCTATACACAAGGACAGTAGATATTTGTTCGCGTTCACCTTAGGGGGACGCTCGTTCACATTTACTCGTGCACCTCAAGGTTACACCGAGAGTCCTAGCATTTATAGTAGGGCCTTGAAAGAACAGCTTGATACTCTTGAATTACCCCCTACTTGTACGCTGCTTCAGTACGTTGACGACTTGCTAGAGGGCACTGTATTGTTGCTCATCCATCTAGCTAAGCATGGTCACAAAGCTTTGCTTAAAAAGTTTCAATATTGTTGCCAGGAGGTCGCCTATTTAGGCTACCTCCTGTCAAAGGAGGGAAGAAAATTGACACCTGAAAGAATAAAACACATTTCTGGCATGTCTGTCACAAAATACACAGAAGGAAGTCAGAGCCTTAATAGGTATGGCTTCTTACTGCAGGTTATGGATCCCAAACTTTTCACTAGTGATAAAACCGATGTTGGCCTTGACAAAGAAGGGCATTTCTTCGCCACTGCCATGGAAATCGGAACATCAACAATCATTTGAGCTTCTCAAGACTGCATTATGCTCTGCACCGGTTTTGGGTACACCAAATTACAACAAGGCCTTTGTGTTGTTTGTGCATGAATGTGATGGATGTGCTTTGGCTGTATTAACGCAGGAACATGGAGGGAAGAATAGGCCATGCGGTTACTACTCTTCCGCCCTTGATCCTGTCGCATGCGCTTTGCCAAGATGTTTGCGAGCTGTCGCTGCTGCTGCCGCGTCTGTAAAGCAGAGTGAGGGAATGTCCTAGGCCATGATCTAACCCTGATGGTGCCTCACTCTGTAGATGTTCTATTGAACAAAACCCAAACGTAACACCTCACTTCCGCGCGATTGACAAGATATGAATTGATTTTGTTTGCTCCCCACATCCAAATTAGGAGGTGTTGTGTTCTTAATCCGGCTGAACTCCTACCTTTCACGCAAAATACTGTTTGCGGTGATGATGAGTCACATGACTGCCTGTATACTACTGAACAAGAAATAAAGGGCGGAATTGATCTTAAAGACACTCCTTTGGATAATGCGCAAGGGGAGCTATTTTGGGATGGCTCCTGCTTCAAACTTCCAGATGGTACATCCACAGCTGCTTATGCAGTCACTACATTAAGTACGGTTATAGAGACCAAGAGAATTACGCATAACTGTCATGATCACTGCTTCCAAGGAGCCAGGACCAGCCCAACGTCCTTGGAAGCAGGCCCCTAACCCTAATCCTAGGCACCAGCCGGTCCCCACTGGGACCTTTTGGACCTTGTCCTGGCGCCGGTGGCACCAGGCTCATCAAAACCATTGGTCCCGGCACTGGAAGCGCCGGGCTCATAATAGGTGTGAAGATGCTTGGGTGGACTTACCTGCAGCAGACCATGCTGCTTACTTACCAGCCACTTAAAAGCCATCTGAGATCAGGAACTACTTTCTTACCTGGGTGGGGCAGCTCCACTCCCTGAATACAGCACTGGAACTCTTCTGGAAACTGGAACTCTTTTCTTACCTAGGCGGGGCCGTGGAAGAAGACGCCTCATCACTCCAAGGCTATTTAAACCACACCCGATAGATGAAGCGTGCTTCGCGTTATTCTGCATCTGCAGCAGAACGCTCACCGAGTCTGCTCCGGCCTTTCTTCTTCCGATCCTGGACCTGCAAGAATCCTACTTACCATTTCAGTATCCAGACATCATCAGCACCTGCAAAGAACAGAAACAACAGGTTAGCAAGGCGAACTTTACACGCAGTGCTCACTTACCTGATCCATCGGCTGCGGCCGTTTCTTCACGCCGAATCTCCACCTGCAAAAACAAAAGCATTGCCATACTTACCGGCACGCTGTGAATTCCGGATTTCTTCGTTCTGCATCGCCGCCTGTGAAGACAAAGTATTAACAACTTACTGGAATTCCGCGGACTCCGGCGCTGCAACCCAACATCTGAAAGGCAAAAGAAAAGACATTAAGCAGGTATTTACTTACGTCCATCACGCTCGTCGCAATAAAACGCCTGCGAATACTCCGGCGTCTCTTTAACACGAACTAAGCTGCAAGGAAAGAGACAGTTAGAGCGCTTGCCATACTTACGAACTTCCAGGCGCTTCACTTCATCTTTCATCTCAAGAGCCCTGCAATACATAAGGGAAAAGCATTATACAGAGTCTGCATATAAACGTGCCACGCATGTAAAGACTATAAAGACAAATGGTGTACAGAAACTCACCGCTCGTGCAGATAACGACGGTAACCATCCTCTGAATTCAAGAGGCCTGTGTTTCACCAGTGAAGGAACTGGCAACGGCACCCTGCACCAGACGCAGATGGAGAGCCCAGCATTCACCTATATAAGGTGAGCACGTTGACCAGGGAGCTCTACGAAAAAGCTGGGAAGAGAGAGAGAGAGAGAGGGACATTCAACAACCCAGACCATTAACCCCCATATTCTTTCACCTGCAGAAACCTCACTCTTCGAGTTCGACACACAGTGCGAAGAGGTTCGACCCCAGAAGCCAATCGAGTCCTGCACATCACTTTTCGAGTCACAGACAGCTTCCTGCCAAGACCCGCGCCTCCGTGGGAATCAGGTGAGCGTTACAGAACGCGAAGCCCACCACAAAACTCCTACCCAGGCGCAATGGAAACCTCAGACACTGATCAACTAGCCCAGTTGCTCGGGGAATTAAGAGCAGAAGTACATGCAGCTCGTCAGGAAACGAACTCTCTAAGAAGAGAACTGATAATTTCCAAGGAGCGAACAGAGGACCTTGCTAGGCAGTTGTTACAAACGCAGGCAGGACAGACACCTTTGCCTGTTCCAGGAGGAAGTTATCCTTCTGCATCATCTTCGAATCCAGTGCAAATCAATCTGCCCGGTAATGTTCCCTTGGCTCCGCCCGAACGCTTTTCTGGTGATCCAAAGAAATTCGCAGTGTTCATCAATCAGTGCCGCCTACACTTCTTATGTCGACCAGCTGCATTCCCAACAGACCAGACCAAGGTGGCTTTCGTGCTTTCTTATCTCAGTGGCAGCGCCGCAGATTGGTCGATCCCTTTAGTCACCCAGGATGATCCGGTTTTACATGATTTTCAGGCCTTCCAGTCCAGCATGGAGAAACTGTTCGCAAGACATGCACAAGGGCAGGCCTTGGACAATGAACTTCTCTCATTACGACAGGGTAATCAAGACCTCTTGACTTATATAGCCTCCTTCAATAGACTCATAGTGGAAACACAATGGCCCGAGGACAAGAGAATAACGCTTTTCTACAGAGGCCTGCGTGGAGAGCTCAAAGATGTGTTAGCGCAAGTTGTGAATCCTCCACAAGAATGTTCTGACTATATTGACTTAGTTGTCCAGTTGGACCATAGACTACAGAACAGGAAGGCAGATCGTTCCAGATTTGATACCCGAGTGTTTTCTAAACCACAGACCTCGAATAAGGGAGCTGACACTGTGGAACCCATGCAAATAGGGGGCATGAAAGGACCTTTAACCCAGAAAGAGCGGGAAAGAAGAAGGCAGCTGCAATTATGCCTCTATTGCGGAAACTCAGGACACTTTCTTCGGGACTGTCCAGTGAAACCAGCTAAGAAGACTGTAGGAGCCGCGGATACCTGTACCACAAATTCTGAGCAGGGAAACGACCTCGCCCGACAAGAGTAGAGGTCCTCTTGCCGAGCGTTAAGATCTGTCCCGTGACCTCGCATTTCGTGATACCCATGGTCCTCATTAGTCCTGAACGTCCGGATCGTTTGCATGCAAATGAAGCTTACATTGACAGCGGAGCAATCGGTAACTATGTGGACCGTGAAATGGTATCAAGGATGAATCTACCCCTTGTCCCTAAGGCAGTGAAAGACGTCATCACTACTGTGGATGGCACGGAGATAGCCTCCGGACCAGTAACGCATGCCACCCAAGAAGTGACGCTAGTGAGTCAAGATGGACACCGGGAGAGAATCGTGTTCGATGTAATCAAGGCCCCTCAGTTCCAGATCATTCTGGAAATCCCTTAGTTAGAGAAGCACAATCCTCAGATCGATTGGCGAGCAAAGACGGTTCAGTTTCCAGAGTGTTTTACCACTTGTTATCCTCGGCCTGATGTTTCACTGGCGGCAATCTCTTCTGAGGAGGTTCCCAAATTACCTCCCGAATACCAGGAATTCCAAGACGTCTTCCGGAAGGATCAAGCCAACACCCTGCCTCCTCATAGGTCTTACGACTGTCAAATAGATCTGATACCTGGAACAACTCCTCCTTGCAGCAGGATTTATGCCCTCACCGAGCCAGAGAACCTTCACCTCAGACAATACCTAGACCAATACCTAGCTAACGGGTTTATCCGTCCTTCAAAATCTCCAGCTTCATCGGCTTTGTTCTTCGTTCCGAAAAAGGAAGGAGACCTTAGGACTTGCATAGATTACCGCGCCCTGAATCAGATCACCGTTAAAAACAGATACCCGTTACCTTTGATCCCTGAACTCCTGGATCAAGTCAAAGATGCATGTATATACACAAAGCTGGATCTCAGAGGAGCCTACCACTTGGTACGGATAAAAGAGGGCGATGAATGGAAAACGGCCTTCCGCACCAAGTACGGGCTATTCGAATATCAAGTGATGCCCTTTGGACTGTGTAATGCTCCTGCTGCTTTCCAGTATTTTATGAACGATGTCCTTAGAGAACTCATAGACGTGTGTGTTGTTGTCTACATTGATGACATCCTCATCTATTCATCATCTGAAGAGGAACATCAGAGACACGTTAAAAAGGTTCTCGAGAGATTGCGTCAACATAATCTTTTTGCTAAGCTTGAGAAATGCGTTTTCAACGTAACGGAAGTCGAGTTCCTGGGATTCATATTGTCACCTAACGGAGTCCATATGGATTCAAAGAAAGTTGATGCAATCATCAAGTGGCCATCACCAACCTCTGTAAAAGGAGTTCAAAGCATGTTAGGGTTCGCTAACTTTTACCGCAGATTCATTCCTGAATTTTCTCGGATAGTCCAGCCCATCACCGCTCTGTTGAAAAAGAACAAACGTTTTGAGTGGTCTTCTGAAGCAGAACAAGCTTTTCAGGACTTAAAAGCTAAATTCATTTCTGCACCTGTTTTAAAACATCCTCGCCCAGAACTCCCCTACATCGTGGAAACGGATGCTTCTAGTCTTGCTATGGGGGCAGTTTTATCACAAAGAGATCCGGTCACACACCAACTACATCCTGTTGCCTTTTGGTCCCGCAAGTTTTCGCCTCCCGAGATCAACTATTCAATTACAGACAAGGAACTTTTGGCCATCAGATCGGCCTTTAAAGCCTGGCGGTATTATCTTCTAGGAGCCAGACACACAGTCACCGTAATGACTGATCACCGCAATTTACAATATCTAAAGACAGCCAAACCTCAGTCTTCCAGACAGCTTCGCTGGGCTCTGTTTTTAGCAGAATTTGACTTTATAATTACTTATCGACCAGGCAGTAAGAATGGAAAAGCAGATGCTCTCTCCCGGATGGGAGTAGATGAACATTTGACCAATCCAGCACCAATACCCATAATCCCAGAACAAAGAATTTTGGGTTTGGTCAGCGCTCAATCTTTTGAAGACATCAAGACCATGGTTAAATCACTCCTAACTCCGGGCGATTTGCAAGATTGGCAATTAAAGGGGAAAGAATTCTCAGTGAATCAAGACCTACCATATTTCCGAGGACGATTGCATTTACCCTGTGAGAAAATACAAAGACAAGTAATCTCCTGTTATCACGACTCTCTAATGGAGGGTCACCTTGGCATTACCAAAACCATGGAAAAGATTAAAAGACATTTCTGGTGGCCGTCATGGAAAAAGGATATTAGAGACTTTGTAATCTCATGTGGTGTGTGTGCCCAGAATAAAAGTCAGAAGGAGAAACCAGCCGGCCTATTACAGCCACTAGACATCCCTCCCTGTCCATGGCATACCCTGTCCATGGATTTCATCACGGACTTACCTCCATGCTCGGGGTATACTACCATTTTAGTAGTCGTGGATCTATTCTCCAAGATGGCTCACTTCATTCCCCTGAAGGGTCTACCATCAGCCTCAGTATTGGCCCGAGAATTCTTAGAAAACATCGTTCGGCTACACGGTTTTCCCTCGGTTTTAGTCTCCGATAGGGGAAGTCAATTCATCTCTCACTTCTGGCGCAGTTGCTGTCGTCTAGCCCAAATTGATGTAAGACTTTCAACTAGTCACCATCCCCAAACTGACGGACAAACCGAAAGGACAAATCAAACTCTAGAGCAATATCTACGTTGCATGCTCCAACAAACTGAAAACCCCTGGAAGGATATTCTTTGGATCGCTGAATACGCTTACAATAATTCGATTCATTCTGGAACAGGGAAGACTCCCTTCTTCCTACTATACGGACACCATCCTAGAACCTCTAACCTGGCTCCTCCCCAAGAATTCGAAGCACCTGCTGTGGATCACTTGCACTCGGAGATCACCCGTGCTTTTAAGGAAGCCTCGGCCCATCTGCAAAGAGCTAAAGCTCAATTCAAAAAAGGAGCAGATCGACACCGTAAAGAAGCTCCTCACTACGCTGTAGGAGATCAGGTCTGGCTATCCACTAAGCACCTGCCTCTAAAGGGACCCCGCACCTTCATCCCGAGATACCTTGGACCCTATCTCATATCTGCCATAATTAATCCGGTGGCTGTCAAATTGGAGTTACCTACGCATATGAAAATACACCCAGTATTCCATGTCTCCTTATTAAAACCAGTACAACCAGAAACCCGATTGACTGAATTCCCAGAACCGGTTTTAGTAGATGGAGAACTTGAATTCGAAGTTAAGAACATCCTAGACTCCAAGATCTCCAAATCTAAGTTATATTATCTGGTTGATTGGAAAGGTTACGGCCCCCAGGAAATGTCTTGGGAACCTTCAGAATATGTCCACGCACCTCGTCTGGTCAAGAAATTCCATCTGAATCACCCCGACAAGCCGAAACCCCCGGAGAAGACACGCTTAGGAGGGGCCTTGAGGGGGGGTACTGCCATGATCACTGCTTCCAAGGAGCCAGGACCAGCCCAACGTCCTTGGAAGCAGGCCCCTAACCCTAATCCTAGGCACCAGCCGGTCCCCACTGGGACCTTTTGGACCTTGTCCTGGCGCCGGTGGCACCAGGCTCATCAAAACCATTGGTCCCGGCACTGGAAGCGCCGGGCTCATAATAGGTGTGAAGATGCTTGGGTGGACTTACCTGCAGCAGACCATGCTGCTTACTTACCAGCCACTTAAAAGCCATCTGAGATCAGGAACTACTTTCTTACCTGGGTGGGGCAGCTCCACTCCCTGAATACAGCACTGGAACTCTTCTGGAAACTGGAACTCTTTTCTTACCTAGGTGGGGCCGTGGAAGAAGACGCCTCATCACTCCAAGGCTATTTAAACCACACCCGATAGATGAAGCGTGCTTCGCGTTATTCTGCATCTGCAGCAGAACGCTCACCGAGTCTGCTCCGGCCTTTCTTCTTCCGATCCTGGACCTGCAAGAATCCTACTTACCATTTCAGTATCCAGACATCATCAGCACCTGCAAAGAACAGAAACAACAGGTTAGCAAGGCGAACTTTACACGCAGTGCTCACCTGATCCATCGGCTGCGGCCGTTTCTTCACGCCGCATCTCCACCTGCAAAAACAAAAGCATTGCCATACTTACCGGCACGCTGTGAATTCCGGATTTCTTCGTTCTGCATCGCCGCCTGTGAAGACAAAGTATTAACAACTTACTGGCATTCCGCGGACTCCGGCGCTGCAACCCAACATCTGAAAGGCAAAAGAAAAGACATTAAGCAGGTATTTACTTACGTCCATCACGCTCGTCGCAATAAAACGCCTGCGAATACTCCGGCGTCTCTTTAACACGAACTAAGCTGCAAGGAAAGAGACAGTTAGAGCGCTTGCCATACTTACGAACTTCCAGGCGCTTCACTTCATCTTTCATCTCAAGAGCCCTGCAATACATAAGGGAAAAGCATTATACAGAGTCTGCATGTAAACGTGCCACGCATGTAAAGACTATAAAGACAAAAGGTGTACAGAAACTCACCGCTCGTGCAGATAACGACGGTAACCATCCTCTGAATTAAAGAGGCCTGTGTTTCACCAGTGAAGGAACTGGCAACGGCACCCTGCACCAGACGCAGATGGAGAGCCCAGCATTCACCTATATAAGGTGAGCACGTTGACCAGGGGGCTCTACGAAAAAGCTGGGAAGAGAGAGAGAGAGGGACATTCAACAACCCAGACCATTAACCCCCATATTCTTTCACCTGCAGAAACCTCACTCTTCGAGTTCGACACACAGTGCGAAGAGGTTCGACCCCAGAAGCCAATCGAGTCCTGCACATCACTTTTCGAGTCACAGACAGCTTCCTGCCAAGACCCGCGCCTCCGTGGGAATCAGGTGAGCGTTACAATAACTCCGCGCAGGCTGCAGAGATTATAGCATTAACCCGAGCTTGTGAGCTTTCCGAAAGGGCTAACGGTGAATATATATACTGACAGTCAGTATGCTTTTGGGGTGGCTCACAACTTTGGGAGACTTTGGTCAGAGAGAGGGTTTCTAACTTCACATGGGACCAAGATTCAGCATGGCCCCATGATAGTACAATTGCTCTTGGCGCTCGCGCTCCCTAGTCAATTAGCGATCATGAAATGCGCAGCGCACCGCAAGATCACAGATGATGTAGGAAAAGGGAATGCTTTCGCTGATCAGATAGCTAGACAAACTGCCACAGATCTTCGCACAGAAATGTATGCTCTAAGAGAAACTAGGGATGTCTATGTAATGGACGAGGATATTGGGTCTGTGCGGGATATCCAAGCTGATGCCACAATGGAAGAATCTATGAAATGGGCTGAAGGCTTGGGGAAATTAGATGATGATGGGTGTTGGGTGGACACAGTTGAAGGGAAATGGTTACTTCCTAATGCCTACATAGTCATAATGGTTACTATGGCACACGGTTCCACACATGTGTGTGCTCAACAGATCACGAAAATGTTAGAGAAAGTCTGGGTAAATGATAAGATTTCGAAAATTGCTCAGCATTATGTCCAAAATTTTATGATTTGCCTACAGCACAATGTGGGGAAGGGGACAGTAACTCCAAGGGGTAGCTTTGGGCCTCCTTCTGTCCCATTTGAAGTGATTCATTTTGATTTTATTGATATGGAGTGGTGCAATAGCTTAAAATATGTCCTTGTGGTCATTTGTGCCTTCAGTAAATGGGTTGAGGCTTTCCCTGTCAAAAATGCTACAGCCATGACCACTGCGAAAATATGATAAAGGAGTATTTTCCACGGTTTGGGTTGCCAAGAGTCATTTGGTCGGACAATGGTCCACATTTTGTTGCTGCTGTAATTTTGCAGATATGTACGGCACTACATATTGATAAGCGATTTCATTCGGCTAGACATCCTCAAAGTGCCGGGTTGGTAGATAGACATAACGGTATCCTAAAGAACAAGCTTGCTAAGACGTGTGCCGGTACCAAACTAAAATGGCCGGACGCCTTACCGATCGTGTTACTAGCAATGCGCACTACCCCTCAAACTAAGACTGGGGTCTCTCCATTTGAGGTGGTGATGGGGAGGCCTGCCAATATTTGGGGTCTTCCGAAACCTAAAGCACTGAGAAGTGTTGAGAATGTATTGCTTTCATACTACTGTAACCAGTTGACTAAAAATCTGTATTTCATTTATCATCAGGTACGATCAGCTTTACCTGTACGCTACGAGGGCCCAGGTCACAACATCCGGCCTGGAAGCTGGGTCCTGGTGAGAGCATACGAGTGGTGCTCTTGCCTCGCGCCTCACTGGCGGGGACCATTCCAGGTTTTGTTGGTCACCCAAACGGCAGTGCGGGTGGCTGGAAAGAAGAATTGGATACACGCGACGCATGTCAAGAAACTTCCTCACCCAACGCTGCACGTTACAGAAGAAGCAGAACCCCTCGCTAACGCTGCAATCGATGATCCTGAAGCAGCAAATAGCACTGTGAGTGAGTCGGAGAATCTCTCTGAGCCCGTGGGGCTTGGGGAACCGTCCATTTTGTCTCCACACTCTTTGGAAAAGTCATTTCCGGAAACCATTGCTCCGAATTCTGCAACTTCCGTTGCCCCTCAGGAGGTGACGTTACCTTATTTCCGGATCAAACAGTACCGGGAACCACCAGATATAATCTTCGGCGGAGAAAATAGACCTACGGCGCAGTTCGACTGTGCATGCAAAGAAGGAAAGGATCATCGAGGGCTTGCTTTTGCCCAAATTTGAGAAAGGGGATTCTGTTGGCTAGGGTTGGGGAAGGACTAAGAAGCTGCGCGACCGGGGGTCGCCAGCAACGAACATTGGGGTTTCCATCCGAAGACTACGATGCCTGCCACCGCTACTGCTCGTGTTGGACTTGTAAATAAGGGGGTGACCAACTTGGACAATGAACAATGTGCCTGGGCCCCGAAAACGTATTGCTGTGTTTTGATGATAATAATTGGGGTTTTTATAGTAACTGCTTTAGGATTTTGGTACGTCGAGGAGATTTATCCTCTAGAGCTTCTTTTGCCAACTAAAATTGTAGCTACTGTTTTTACTCCTTTTTTACATTTGCATACTCTGTCACTTGGGGACTCTTAGCATAGACAGAAGTATCACAACAATACTTTGATGTTGATTATGAATTCGACACATGCCATTTTTAACTAAACCAATTGTTAGATCTGCTCGCATTTACCGCAACATGGGGATAAGGGGCTAGGTTGGTATATTCATCCCTTACCTTTGATGACTGCTTGTTATGCCTCTCTTAGAGCACTGTTCTTTGGCCGATGGAATGATAGCATCTCGGGGAATTTTCATGGAACTAATTTGAATAGTTTTGAAAAACGTGTTCTGACTCCCCTGGGATGCTCGCTTTTCGCAAATACGAGTAAACTCAAAGTTGCTTCAATTAGGCCTTCTGATAGACTATCTCGTAATTTCCAATCTTTGGTTTCCTTTAAAATGGCTCTGATAGGCAATAAGGATGCCGTGCCTCCTTCTTACTCTGTAAACCATAGCCCCGATTCAGTTTCTTTCTGCATACAGAGGAATGGCACCCGGTCAATGGGAGATTTTAAAAGCTGTGCAAACGTTGCAAATTTGATTGGGGAAAACAGACCTTTGTATGTAGGTGAACCTGTCTATTTCGTTTGCGGTAATGTAGCATTTCCATGGTTGCCCAGAGATTGGCAGGGAACCTGTTATTTAGGGATCCTGTTACCTGGGGTATTGATAGCAAGCACTTTGGAAGTTTCAAAGGCTCGTCCATGGCGGGACGAGATTGGTGATACCCCCGCACAAGTCCTGGGAGATATAGCAAAATCAGTTGTGCCATTTTGGGGGCAGATAACAAATTCCGAAGACATCAGGAGACTAGCGAGAGTACTGGAGAGAACCATCAACCGGACCACAGATATACTCTATAACATGACATTAGAGCAGAAAGCGATAAGATTAGTAGCACTCCAGAACCGGATTGGCATTAGATGTCATTCTGGCTGAACGTGGTGGAGTATGTAAATTAGTGGGGTCCGCTTGCTGTGTTTTCGTACCAGACTCCTCCCCAACCATTTTCAAAGCAATTCAGAATCTGCACGTCCTTAGCTCAGAAGTGCATGTTCCCGAGGGGAACTGGAATGTTAGTGCTTGGTTTTGGGATTTCTTGCGATCTTGGGGTTGGAAGGTGCTTTCAGTCTTGCTGATCATTTTGGGAATTATGCTATTCCTTTGTTGTTGTATCCAATGTCTGCCTAGTATATGTTCGATGCTAGGGGGATGTTGTGCTCAGGCGATAGGTACGATAGGACATAAAGTATATGCCCCGGATAAAACTTCCAAGGAGTATGTGTTAAAAGAGGTCTTAGTGAATGACCTGATGGCCATAGATATCTCTGACAGCGATTCAGGGTGTATGGACGATGACGTATGGAGTTACTTGCAAAAAGATCAGAAGTAGTCTTAGCACTTGGCATAGGCCAAAAGGAGGGTTTGTCAAACTGGATATTAAATTATGCCTCCTATTGTAACAATTCTATGTATATTGGCCTACGCCAAGTTGCTTAAAACTGTACGCGAATAACTCTCTACGGCAAGGTCTTGACCTTAGAAATTGATGTAAGCCACCATCTTGAATCAAGCCGCCATTTTAGGTTCCTTTGCTGTGTAAAAGTCCCCCTGTACATCAAAATGGCGGACGATGCCATTCCGAACAGAATCTGGTCGTTATGACCTCCGTACAGCTAATGTATAACTTGCCTACAGGCCACTTGTTAGGGTCGTGAACTGAGATCTTGTCCTTCTGTTGACCTGTGTGTAAATGGATTACCTGTATCAACGAAACTGATCTATGCACATACTGATGAATATATTAAAGTTGACCTGGCAGAGACCCTAGACCAGTAATACATTCATGGAATGGTTAACCCACAAAGGGGTTGGACAAAAGGCTGGAGAAATGTATATAAGCCTGATTGTCCCAATGTATAGTCTCTCACTGAATACATCGAACCCCGTTGAAGTTCGTTGTGTTGTACTGAGGGCCGATAGCTATCCGATCTGTCATTGACTTTGTCACTGCTTGACCTTAAAATAAAGTACTTTGTATGTTCCTTTGTAACCAGTGTTTGGTGTGTTTCCTTTGGGTTTCCCGGCCTCATATTATTTTTCTCTTTTCACAATTGTAGTACGTGTCCAGGGTGACCGACATTTCATGCCATTCCACCATCCATCCCATGGCCACTCTGGCCCAGTCCTGCATCACACACATGTTTATGGTGTCACAGTCTGTGTGGGGCACAGTCCTCCCCCAGGTTCAGGCCCACTGACTCTGTCCAACTGGTGTAGTGGGTTTTGCACACCTGGGTGTACTACTGAGGGTTTGTCATGTGTCCTGCTTACTGTCCCATCATCATCTGCTGTGTTGTCAGTTGACTCAGATGATGCCATTGATGCTAGTCAGCACTGGCTGCCAATACACAGTTCTCTGGTCACCCTTTTGCCACCATGCAAGGCATCCCTGCATTTTCACTCGGGGGTGGGGGGTTTGCTTGTAGCCATGCAACGCATTGCATGTACATTGCACGTGATGCCTGAACTTGCCCATGCATTGCCTTGACGTGTTTGGATGCACATCATGAAGTACTTGTTCATGTAGATAGTGAGTAGCGTGCACATGTTCTGCACTGCATCAACCCACTTCGGAGCCATGTAACACCGTTCTACATGCACACTCACTGATGCCATGTCAAATTGACCAGGCATGCATGGCGGGTTCTCTTTTATGTGTGACATGTCTGCTTCATGTGTTGGCTGTCTGTGTGATGTCCATGTGTGACTGTGTTAAGTGCTTCTAACATGTGTACTAATGTTTTTTTCTCTCCACTTTTCAGATGATGACGCAATGGAGGCAGAGGATGGTGTTGTCATGCCAGGCACAGGGGTGTTATCACAACCGCAACCCGCCACAAGTGGGGGTCGTGGGGTGGTAGACCACGAGAACCCACGTGTGCTACAGTCCATCTTGTCTTTGGCTGGCAATGAGTCCAGCCCAGATGACCACTCTGACGACCATGTCGAGTTGTATGTGCATCAGGCCCATACGTCAGGGGTGAGTAATTCTGATGTGGACACTCCTCTTACCTCGACACTTGCACAGAGGGGCCAGACAGTGGTGGGACCTCTGTCTGTGGTGGATCGGGACACAGGGTCACCCTCCACACCAGTCGCTGATGTGCCTGGGGCATCACGTAGATGGGGGCATGTAGGTGTGCAGCCGCGGGTGGTGCCAACCCAACGAGGACACCTGGTCCTTGGGTCCCACAGGTGTCAAGCCCAGCAACGCAGTGGCCGCGCGCCACCGAGGTCTACAGAGCGGGAGCAAGACATGACTGCCAATTCAGAATGTCAGGGGGCAGCACTTGATAACATCGCTGTGAGCATGGAACGTGTGGCCCAATACATGCTCCCCCCTGCTAGGCAGGTGCTTCTCCAGCGGCAGGCGGCGCAGTCCACGGCTCGCTCGCTCAGGCTGGCCATGGCGGCCTCTGACAGGGCACGCCAGGCTGAAATGTTGTCTCTGCGTCAAGCAATTACTGCTCACGCAGAGGCACACATGGAGGCCCTGAGGGCTGACTATCAGTCTCTCAGATCCACTCTGGGTGCCCTCTTGACGTCCCAGAGGGTGCGGTCAGAGGAGAGGTTTGAGCAGCTTGAGCGTGCCATCTCGGCTGAGCTACGTGCTTGCCGGGAGGTGCATCAGTTGTCCAGCCAGACCACGCAGGAAGAACTCTGTGTTACACTTGTTACCTTGCAAGAGGAAGCATGTGTATCACGGGAGGTTCTGCATGCAGACCTGCATGTCATTGCTGCACAGAACCAGGCTCACCCGTCCATCAGACTTGCTGCCGATGAGGGGCAAGCTGCGCCTAGGCGTGGTCAGGGTCCTGGTCCACGTCCTCCGATTCAGGATGAGGCAGACTCGGACAACGAGATATCTCCCACACAGGTCACGCTGTGCAGGCGTTGAGCCCATGGAGGTTTTTTTCTTTGTCTCAACATCATCGCATGTGGGTGTTGAGGTGCACCCTGTACCTCCCCCCTCCTGGGTGCCTCCCCCCGGGTCGTATGTGGCCATTTTTGATTTTGCTTTTAGTTTAGTTAGTTAATATTAACTATTTGATAGTTATTTTAATTAGGTTATGTAGGTTGTTCATTGTTAGTTTAATTAGTTAACATAGTTTAATATTGTTTGTCTATTGTGCTTTCATGTGATGGTGTGGTGCTTTGTGGCTTTTGAAAGCATCCACTGTCTGTTCCAGCTGGGCCCTTCAAGCTTGTCTTGTGTATGTGTTTGCAGCTTGGGGTCCTGACTCACATAGGCCGCTCCTGCTTCCCTTATCCATGGGCTCGCAAGGATGGTTCGGTGTAACAAAATATTGCACAAGGGCTTTGGACTTACCTCATAACTGTGGCCTGTCTGCTGCTGTACTACTTGTGTTAACACCCCTAGTGGGGATTGGTTGCGTTTCACCCACCCCATGTCTGTGATGAATTTGGGTGAGTATGTGATTGATTTCTCCATTAATTGATGTGGATTGTGATGTATCTTATTTTCTTGCCTGTATATGTGCTTGATGCACTTCATGCTGTAGACAGTAGCCTGCACCCTTGGCCTGTCAAAGTGACACTGATGATAGGAGGAGTTTGGATGTAGCTCTGTAACCTGGCCCAGTGACAACCAGCATGTAGACACACACACAGGGAACTTTCCAGCCTTATTGCTTTGTTTAATGCCCTTTCTGCAGGAAGATGAGCCTCCAGACTACCTTTGCCAGCAGACACAGGGACGAATAATCCAGGAAACTGGCCACGTTCGGTGGTGCAGACGTGTGGATGTGTGCGCAAGCAGATGCACAGGGCTTGTGCTCAGACGTCCGACAGAAGCAGACGTGTTTCCAGGAGCTCCTGCCAATGTGAGCAACACAAGGGCCCACACCGCAGACTACCTTCCACCAGTCCACTTGCAAAAGGATGCTAAGTAGCACCAGTGCTGGGGAGGTTTGCCAGGCATTGTTGGGGAAGCACAAAGTACAGCTGACGTGCGTTGAGGGCCAAATGCCAATTGCCTTTTCAAGTTGTCAAGGGCACACGCAGGGGCCATCAAACTTATCCTCCAGTACCCCCTGCTCCATTGAAGCTTAGTAATTAGGGTAGTACCGTTCCTAGCCAGAAACTGATACAGCTCACAGGGACGACCAGCGAGGCTCAGACTTGTGGTGAGTGCATGTCATTTGCATGTGCAAATTGCCACGTGCACTGCCTATTTAAATCTGGGCGGCCAAAACACAACTTGTACCGAAGTTGCACCTTGCTATATGCATCTTGCAGCTCACCCAGGGACCATTCTATCATGTCTGATTCTTGACCCATTGGTCTTCCATTTCCCGCGCAGCCACATGCGCCGGCCTTACTGCATTGACAGTGTATGTACCATCGGTGGGCCAAGCTAACGTATGGGTACATGGCAGCAGACAGGGGTGTTTGTTTGTGGAGAAGTCACTTTATTTGGGGCATGGATGGGGTTGTGTGTGTGTTGTAAACACACATTCAGATCAGTAACTCACCCTCTCTTTGCAGCATTGAAGTGCTCCTGTTACCAGACCTGAGAGTGAGTATGTGTTTTTGTGATTAGTTGTATTTTGCCTACTTTCCCTTGCAAATCCATATCCACTGTCCTGCCCCTCTTTCTGGTTATCCTAAATAACAATGGCTGTCCATGCAACATATCCCTGACCCTCCCTCCCCGCCGGGGTCTCAGAGGCCTGTGTTAGTTTGACCTTGCAGGCGCCCAGACCACGGAGGGGGTGGTTGGTTCGTGTTACTCCGGCACCTGGACACCGGTGCTGTGACACTACCCATCAGTTGTTGCATCATCATTGTATGTTATGTACCGTAAATGGTACCCATCCTTTTGACCATTGTTCAACTGTGCTACCTTGGTTGTTCTATCATTGTGCTTGTACATGTGCTTTGACATTTCCTGCTACTTCAAGTCATCTACCGGAGACTCTTCCAGTGTTTTTTGGTGCTTACAGCCTTTTTCCCTGGTTTGTGGGTTTGCCTACTTGGAGTTCTATGCGATTTGGTATTTTTAGCAGTCAAGGTGGACTCTGAGGGGGCTGGACCATATTTACACGCAAGCTGGAACATGGAGACCAAGGGGTAGGGTGATCCTGTAGCCAGGTAGACTTGGAGGAAGAAGGCTACATACCCCAGAGACAGTTGTTCAGAAGGTCACGGTGATGTGTAAGGGAGGGCATTTTGTTGTTGGACAGTTGACTTGGCCTACAGTGTTTTGGGCACTCTGACATTGTAATTGTGGGGTACTATGTACATGATGTGTTGTGCTGCTCAATGCCTGTTCCTGTGTTGTCTTTACTTTTCAGGTGTCAGGGGATTGGTGTGGTTTGACATGCTGGGGTGTTCACATGGCCAATGTTCACATGTGATGTGTACAGGACACTGAGGGCCACTTGATTTCACATGCATATATTGAGTGCATGTCCCTAATGACACACACAGTTGCACAATGATCCACCACACGTACATCCACACTTCCATGGCCGCAGGTGCACACAGTTTGCATTCTCATGCCCGTGGTGTCCATGCAGCACATGATCTATTACCATTTGGGTACCCTGTACATGCGTCGTTTGGTTCTAGATTTCATTAGTCTTTTTCATGTGATGATCAAGGTGTATCTGCAACACTATGGCTGTTCAAAGTGCTGTTTGCTGAGCAGTGTGTTGCAGAAGACACACACCGCACACAGGTTCGGGAGTCAGAATTTTGCCATTCCCAGTGTGCATGTGAAGGGGCATTCAGTGTTGTGTTCATGCTACGACTGTTGGAAAGCATTTGTGTCTGACTTTGTATGTGTGGGAGGTTGTTGGTCAGTCATTTCATCTGATTCCATGTCAGACCTCATTGTCTCATGCCAGTTTTCCTTTATGACATATCACTTTGTATATCATTGGTCATGTGTTGGCCTTTTACTATTGCATGCCATGTGATCGTGTAGCAGACAAGGGTGATGTGGTTTGGGAGGGATTGGGTGACATACCAGGGATTGTGATGGACTGTTTTGCAGGGGTGTGTGATACACACCTTGCATGTGTTCCTTTTGGTCACACGGGATTGGTTATGTTTAAGTAGCTAGGGATGCACACAGTGTAGCACTTCTGTGGCAACATTCTCAGGGTGGTAAGGTTGTGACAGTTGACTGTCTCTTTGTCATCATCGATTGTCACCTGGTATGTGCCAGGACTGTGTGCACTCCGCAGGGGTGGGAGTTTAGGTGAAGAATGTGGCCACAAGCTGGGTCCGGGCTGCCTCGCCACGTGCCCTGACCCCACCCATGGGCAGCGCCTGTGCCTGTGGTTGGGGATGTGGGGGCACCACCATGTCCACCGGTACCTCCCCGCCGTGTTGCAACATTGTGCAGGACACATGCTGCCACAATGATCCTGCACACTACTGGGGGTGCATATAGTAGCTGCCCACGAGAGCGGTCAAGGGAGCAGAAGCGTGACTTGAGCACTCCGAATGTGCGCTCCACTATGCCCCTGGTTGCAATTTGGGCATCGTTGTATCTTACCTGGGGTGGTGTGGTGGGGTTCCAGATTGGCACCATCATGTGGTTGCTCAGAGGGTAGGCACTGTCCCCTGGGGAGGTGATAATAGTTGAGATTATTAGGGTTTTGGTATTTGTCTGTGTGTGACTTGCATGCATGTGCACAGGCATTTGTACTCACCTAGGAGCCATGTGTCGCCATGCTGCCCAGCTTCCAGGGCCCGCCTCAGGGCGGACATTCTGTCATGGGTGGAGCCAGGGTAGTTTGCATAGACAGAGGGGATGATTCCTTTAGCATCGCATACAACCTGCACGTTGATGGAATGCCAGTGCTTGCGGTTTCGATAGATGTGCTCAGTGGCCCTAGGTGGACGTAGGGCCACATGGGTGCAATCTATGGCACCAAGCACTTTGGGGAAGTGTGCCACCCTGTAAAAGTCCTGGACCACGGCCTGCCTTTCTGCGGGTGTTCTGGGCATGTATATGTGCCTGCGGACTGAGGGGCGTGCAGTGATGATTGCCAATACCTGGTGTAGGCAGCGTGACTGCGTGGCCTGTGAGACCCCACCCACTATGGCCGTAGTCTGCTGAAATGACCCAGTGGCCAAATAATGCAGGACATTGAGAACCTTCTCCAAGGGGCTCAATGCTTGGGAGCACAGGGTGGGGGATGCAAGGTCATCTTCCCACTCCCTGACGAGGTCTAGGATGATACGAGGTGGAAACCTATACCTCCCATAGACGTGGTCGTCAGGCATCCCAAAAACACTTGTCCGGGGTAAAAAGATGCGGGCCCTGGCTATTCTCCTCCTCCTGCGGTGTCCCACGATCAGTGCTGCAACAAATTGGGCATTCATCGTAGCTGTACATACGTGTTTGTTGTTTGCGCGCACTTTTATACTGTGCGCGGGGACGCTTCTGCCTGCCTTTGTGTGGTGGACGCGTTGACGCCTATGCACGTCTTTTGCCGTGCGCGGGTTTCCCGTATTCGAATCCATGAATATGGGTTGTGTGCGTGCGTGTGGGCGTTCTGTGTATTTCCCTGCAGTACTTCCCCAGTTACGCCTTGTTTTTCACGCGTTGTTCCCCATTCCGTTGTGTGCGTTGCGCACGGCATTCGGGATGTTGCAATGGCGTGTGGGCCCGTGTGCACCACGCACGGGTTTGGCTCACATCCGAGAAAGACACGCACAGGGACTTCCATGAATCACACGCTTGTGCGTGCGCTTCCTTTTTCACGCTTGCGTCTGCTTGCGCCAGCTTGCGCCACTTTTTTCGGCGCACGTTTGTTCCATGAATCGGACCCTAAGAGTCACACATGTAATCTCAGCCATTGTGGCGAAAGGGAGGTTGCTGTGATAGGGGTCCCTTCTTTGCTCTCCTTCCAATGCCATTGTCCTGGGTGAGATACAACCAATCTTTCCGAGGGGGCAATCTTGGGGGCAGGGGTTGTGCATCCCGAAACCGAGGGGTCTAAACTGTGACCTCTGTTTAACCTATAACATAAACTTGAACATCGGGTGTGCCCGTCTTTGGGTGCCCACCCAATACTGGGTTGTGGAACCCATATATGAGCTTGGCGTACGAGGGTTGATGTCTCGTCCACGTTGCTCATATTTCACAACTTTATGGTCTCTATGGGGTGGGGGAAGCTGGCGGGGAAGTGCGAGCAAGGTAGGCTTAGGAGTTTGTGACCTACCTGCGAGTATTTCACTCCCTAACCTGAGTAATGTTTTAGGGGGAATGGTGAGGTTGAGTTGGGGTCAGGGTCCTCATGTGTGGAGTTTGCGATTCTTGCTTCTAGCATATCGACCCCGTGGTCCCCTGCCTGCCCATTGCCATCAGCTGACCTGTTCTTGGCGGTCAGCTTGAAGCGGTGAAGCGCAAGGCCGTGTGGTAGTTTCAGAAATTGCTGGGCTGAATTCCGTTGTCACAATGTCGCGTTGTTGGAGAAATCGCCACGCAAGTTCTGGGTCTGTGAATGAGTGTCATTGTCTTTCCAATTGTAAAAATTGTGAATAGCTTGATGTCTGAATTGTGCTTACGTATCGGGGGTGCTGATTTGTATGCCTTTAGTATGAGAACTTTATGCTGGAAGTTCAGCAGCCTCAAAGTAATGACTCTAGAGCGTTTGGTTGGCGCTGGCTTCGGGATCGACGCCCGGTGGACCCTTTCGATGATGAAATCTTTGGCATTGGTGATGTGAAGGTCGTTTTATAGGGGGTCCAGTATGTACCCTTCCAGGTCCGTACCTTTGGCGTTTTCGGGAATTCCAACCACCCGAAGGTTATTTCTGCGGGAGCGATTTTCCTGATCTTCTAGTTTCCCCCCGAGCCGTTGCACTTCTCTGATGACCCCATCGAGGTAGGTTTCTGCTGTAGTCAGGTTGTCTTCCAGCGCACTTATACACTGGTCATTGTCAGTAGTTCTTTCTGCCTGGGTGGCGAGTTGGGCTTGCACGTCCTGGAGGTCCTTCCTGATCCCCTGGACCGTACAGTTCGTCTCATGGGTCCTTTGGCCGATTAGTTTCATTTCGGCCAGGATGGCCTGTAGTTGTGCCTGCACTTCCATGTCCGATCTGTTGCGTGTGTAGTGCCTGGGTGTGAAGTCTGCTTTGTCCTGGTCAGCGGAACTTTTTGCCTTTATGGTGTTCGCGGGTTGTTGCATGCCCTTTTGCGCTATCCTGACCGGGGGTGCCAGCTCGTGCGGAGGGGCTGTCACGGGAGTGCTGTTGCTCCCTTAGTTTGGGTGGTTTCCAGGGGGGAGAGTCGTCCCCAACGGGCCTTCGGGTTATCGCGCAGAGGGTCCCCCTGGCTCCTCTGAGTGTCCCGGCCTGCTCCGCACCCTGCGTGATGTGGTCAACAGTATTAGGCGTCACCAAGGTTGTGTTGGTCCCAACTGGAAGTTATGTACTGTAACTGAATAAATGACAATAAAAAAACGTTAAAATAAACTGAGGTTTCCTCATACAATCGCTTGCAATAGTCATAAAACATTTATTTACCCCTTCTTGCGTCTCACACAACACTCCATCAGTTCCCACAATTGCTCTTACTGTCTCACGTTTATTCTGGCTTTTATAGAGCCAAGCTAACAATTGTCCCGGCTTGTCCCCTTCTGCATGTTGTCTCTCAAAATATTTCCTGTAGCTTAAGTTGCCCAACCTATGCCAGTGTTTCTGACATTGTTGTTGTAGGTGGGTCACCTCCTATGCCTCCTCTGGGCACCTATCCCCTGCCTGCGCTAAGGCCTACCTTCTGCGTCCTGTAAATCCTGTAAAATAACATCCCACATTCCTTTTAACTTCGCTTCAGCAGCTTCTCTCATCACTACCTTAAAGGCCTCCCACAGTGTACCTGCTGATTTCACGCTGCCTGTGTTATGTTCAAAATATTCCTTCACCTCCCCTCTCAGATGTTCTCGGAACCCTGTGTTTCTGAGTGCCTCGACCCTAAGTCTCCATGTTGGAATCCTAGCTCGAAGAGGAAGGGCCTGCCACGTGACCACTAGCGGAGCATGGTCCGAGAGGACTCATGCTTTGTATTCAGCCTTTAGGAACTCTCCCAGAATTTCTCCCCCACAAACGCGTAATCTAGCCTCGTGTAGAGTTTCCTAGGGACAGTGTAGTGAGAGTACACCGGGCCTCATTACGACCTTGGCGGTAAGTATCGAACATTACCGCCATTGCGTAAATAGCGTTTACGGCTTGGCCCGATGGCGTAAAGTGCGGCTCATTCCGACCCATCGGGCACGAGCTTTACGCCATGGCGGTAATGTAAAGTACGCGATGGCGGAAATGACCCCAAAACGGCACTCACCGGCGTCGTCCGCCGCGCTAGGTACACTTCCGCCATCCATCTTAGCGGTCACCGTACTTAGCGGTGACCGTAATTAGCGGTCAGCGTACTTTACGGTCACCGTAAATAAGCGGAACCGGAAGTAGCGCCATCGCGCCGGAACGGGAAAGAGCACGGCGGCCATCTTGAAAAACACAATCCATCGGCATCCTCCGCAACCACTGGACATCTGACCCTGAGACCCTGCAAAAACCAATACCTACCCATTTCCCTGCTCGAAAATGCCCAAATCTGTCCGAAAAGCCTGTGACCGGCAGCGGCAAGACCGGTTCACAAGGGAGGAGCTCAATATACTTGCTGAGACCCTACAGGAGAATTCCGCTGTGGTCTTTTCCACACAGATGACCCGGCCGGCTATTGTGAAGAAGAAGGCCATATGGGCCTTAGTTGCCCAGCGGGTTAGTGCGGTAGGGACCGTCCCCCGCAACGCAAGGCAGTGCCGGAAGCGCTGGGACGATCTCCGGCTCCGCGTCAGGAGCATCCTCTCGGCGAACCGCAACATGGGCATGGCGACCGGGGGAGGATCTGAGTCCCCAATCAAACTACAGCCCTGGGAAGAAATATGCGCCTCAACAATCGGGATGGAGTCCATTGAAGGGGTAGGAGGGATGGAGCGAGGAGCACCGTCATCAGGCGATGCAGGTAGGTGCCTCAAATGAAGCCATGCTAGAGTCACTGAAGTCCATTCATGTGAAGCCCAATGTTACCCTATAGTGTAAATGCAACACATCAGCAGGGCACTGCCTAGAGCCACATCTGACCTCCACCCAGTACGCATGCAGTATGCACACCCTAACTGCAGGCACCCACATACCTCCATGCTACTTCCACGCAAAAGTGAGACAACCTGTATGCCCCTGCCTCAAATGTGCGCATCTAGTAACCCAAATGATGTCATCCATCACGATGCACGCGCAATGTACGCAGACCCATCAATAACACTCTTCCTCCTTTGCTCCACCACAGGCTCAAACTCAGAACCCGATGATGAGGACACACCTGACACCACACCTGTCAAGAGGGCCAGGACCACAGGGCCAACACTACAACCCTCCACCTCTGCTGCAGCTAAAAAAACACCACAGCAGCCAAAAGCCGGTGCCAGACAACAGGCAGGCCACTGACCGGCACCCCAGCAGGTAGCAAGGTAGCTGCAGCAGAAGCAGTAAACATCCCCCAAATGGTTCCCGCAGAGGGGACAGGTTCAGCAGGAAGCAGCACTATGGGGGAAACTGCTGCCATACCAGCTTGCTCAGACAGTGATGCAGGGGATGCAGAGGATACTGATGTGGGACCCCCCACTGCCCACCTCCAATCCCCCACCCTGTCCCAAAGCAGCCCACATGAGGATGCCACACAGGTGCAAATCGATGATGACGATTGGCCATCCCCCCCAAGCCCTGTTGTAAGTCTGCAGGAGGGGAGCAGCCCCATGGACACACCACAGGCAATAGGCATGGCACAGAGGGAACAACAGAGCCTGGAGGAGCTCATAACTCGCCAGCAGCAACTCTCCTCGCTCCTTAATGAGCATGTCACGGAATGTGGGGGTGCAAGGGCATCAATGGAACACTGCACCGAGACCCTGAGGGCAGCGATGGTGCAAAGCACCGAGACCCTGAGGGCAGCGATGGTGCAAACCTCCGAGACCCTGAGGGCTGACATGCAGTCCTCCACAATGGACATTTGTGCCGAACTTGCTGCCATGCGGCGCGTGCTGTCTGAGCTTGCACGCTCAATTCGGGACATGCATCCAACTGAGCAGCCAAGCACATCCTCCGCTGCCAGTTCCACCCCGAGCAGCCCCGTCCGCCGATCAGGCAGGACCCTGCGGAGCACAGGCAGGGGTGCCCCGGGGTCTGGGAGAGGGGGCTGCCAATAGTGCCTGCCCGGTGCAATAATACATCAGCCACTTGATCACAGGGGGTGTTGGGGCATTCAGGGGGGAGGGGGGAGTGGGTGTGTTGGGGTATTCAGGGGGGAGGGGGAGTGGGTGTGTTGGGGTATTCAGGGGGGAGGGGGGAGGGGGGAGTGGGTGTGTTGGGGTATTCAGGGGGGAGGGGGGAGTGGGTGTGTTGGGGTATTCAGGGGGGAGGGGGGAGGGGGTGTGTTGGGGTATTCAGGGGGGAGGGGGGAGTGGGTGTGTTGGGGTATTCAGGGGGGAGGGGGGAGGGGGTGTGCCACGACATGTTATCTCCGAAATACACTTTTTGCTTCTCCAAAATGAATTGTGTCGACATTTTCATTGCATATGTGTGCTTTATTGGTGTACAGTCCACAGTGTGCATGTCCCAGGAACACACAGTGGCCCAAGTGCAGTCTCCATGTGGTACACACCAGCCGTGTGTGTTATAAGCAGTGGTCGATGATAGTTTGGCGCATTGCACGCCCCTCCTGGGCATCGCCTCCTCCATAGGGTGCCGCCCCATCTGCACCCTCCTCATCGTCAGGTGGTTGCAGTTCTGCGTCAGGGGGCAGGGGCACATTCCGTCTGACGCACATATTGTGTAGCATGACACATGACATGACGATCTTTGCCACCTTCTCATGGCGGTACAGGAGTGCACCACCAGACCTGCTGAGGCATCGGAACCGTGCCTTCAATAGGCCAAATGTTTGCTCTATGACCACACGGGTACGTGTATGTGTACGGTTGAAGTCCTCCTCGTGCTGGTTCTGCGGGTTCCGGACTGGTGTAAGGAGCCACCTCTTCAGGGGATAGCCTGCATCACCTGTATTTGGGCGTGATTGTATGTGTCATGACGTATGACAAAAAACATGATGTGCCACCATGGCTTGTATCCAACTGTTACTTTGGATCACTCCTACATGCACTGATCAATTCACACAATGCAACAAGTATATGCTCATGTCTCCCATGGCCTGTCTTGCATGCCATCACCCAATGTATGCAGTGGGGTGGAGTGCATTGTGAGTGCCCATCCACTGTGTCCGTTCATGCCGTTTGGTTAGTTGGCCTGGCACATGTCCTGTAATGGCAATGCGCACATCATTGCAACATTTCTGTGTGCCTCATCATGGCCCCAGTGAGCGATGGTGATGTGGACAGGGCCATTTTGGGGGCCCTGCTGTCTGTGTAATGGTGTGTTGATGTTTCTGTCCATCATGTGCCTCCTTCGTGGTCAGTTGTGGGGGACAGGCCTGTCAGTTGATGGTGTTTGGTGCATTTAGGTGTTCTTCATTGTTGGCAATGGGGTCTGATTTGGTAAAATGCACATGCAGATGGTTGTGTCATGGTTGGGGCACGACCTCATTCACAGGGGAGGGCTGCATACATTGGGTATTGGCTTTACTGGCGTTGGGTGGAGTCTGGGTTGCTCTAGGGTATCATCTATCTCCGGTCTCTCTGCTACTCACAGCCAGGTGGAGTATGCATCATTCCCCCCCCCCCTTTCAGCCAGGTGGAGTATGCATCGGTACGTCATTCACCTACCCACTTCACATTTCCATGGTCATGACATTGGACTCACCGAGTAGCCAGGATCTTGGGCCTGCATGTCGCTCCATGTAGCGTGGTATTGTGAAGTTCCTCAGGACCATTGCGTCATGGGTTGATCCGGGGAATCGGGCACAACAATGTGTGATGATCTTGTTGGAGTCACAGACCATTTGCACGTTAATTGAGTGGTACTGTTTCCGGTTGCGGTACGGTACCTCCATGGCACGTGGAACAACCAATTCCACATGGGTGCAGTCGATGGCACCAATGCAACCAGGTATGCCTGCTAGTGCATGGAATCACACTTTGGTGTTTGCAATCTCCTGGGCAGTCCGTGGTAATGAGATGTGGTCATCTGTGTGCTAGAGGAGGGCATCGAGCACTTGGATGAGCGTACGTGAGAATAATGGTTGTGAGATTCCCTGCAAGTGCCCCACTGTGTGCTGATAGGTGCCTGTGGCCAGGAAGTGGAGTGCAGACACTACCGTCAGTAGGGGTGGGATGGCGGTTGGACTTTCTATCATGCTGATGATGTTGTTGTGTGTCATGTCTACGATGGCGGTAATGGTGTCCCGGTCCAAACGGTACAGGGTATGGATCTGCTCTGCAGTGAGGTTGAATGGACTGGCTCTGATGCGTGGGATTGGGGGCTGCCTGCGTGGTGCCACTGGCTGTGCTGGTGGGGCTAGCTGGCCCTGCCTTGCCCTCCTACTCCTCCTGCGTCTCCTCTGTGCTGCCTGTTGTTGTTGTTGCTGTTGTAGCACATGCATTGCTATCAGGTCCTCCAGCCCCAACATTGCTAGTCGTATTGGTATCATTGTGGAGTGTGACTGGGTGTGGGAAGGGGTGGGGTGTGCACTTTTTGTACTTCCTGAGTCTGTATTGCCTTCACCTGTGCTGTTTCTGTGCACCTGTGGCAGCTGCATTCACTTTACGTGTCCCTTTACGGTTGGTTCGCGATGGCGTAATTAGCACCATGACGTTAAGGTACTTAACGGCCTGGGTGATGGCGTTAGGTGCATGTCCGCTCGGGTCGGCATTCGCGTACCTTACCGCCATGGCGCTAAGTACGGTGTGGGAGGTCGCGTGCGCGCTCCCTTGGTGCAGTTAGCGGCAGCGTTGACTACGATGGCGCTAATGGCTTCGTAGTTAACGGTCACGGGTCATAATCGTCCCTGGCGGAAAACGATGGCGGTAACCATTTACCGCCATCGTTTTTCACTTAGCGCCAAGGTCGTAATGAGGCCCACCCTGTCTTGCGGATACATTGTTCTCCATACATCCGCCAACTTGAATGCGTGTAAGAACGTGTTTAAGGTCTTCGCTGAGGGGGCTGGATGAGCGAATTTACCATCCTATCTATCTATCACCGGGTCCAGCGTACAATTAAAATCTCCTCCCCATAGCAACACACAATCCCTATATGGGGCTAATTTGGAACGTAGGGATCTAAAATAGGCTGCTGTATCATGATTTGGGGCATATGTATTGATAACACATATTTGCCTATTTTCCACCATCCCCTGTAGTATTACCGTCCTACCATCTGTGTCTAGGGAGGTCTGGAGGACCTTGAATGGGACTGTCGGTGCTATCCATATTAGTACCTCTCTGGCATATGCTGAGTATGTTGAACCTAAGGTCACCCCTCCCCATTTTCGTGCCAATGTGTCTTGTCTATCTTTGGTCAGATGGGTTTCCTGCAGGAGGGCTATATCTATTTTTTGAAGCCTTAAATATGCCATTACCCGATTCCTCTTAATGTAGCTATTCAGACCGCTAACGTTCCAAGTTGCTATTTTGAGTTCTCTGATCTTCTCTAGTAATTTCTGCTTCCTTTCCCCTCTCATCACCTTCGCCCTCCTTGCACTGTGCGTATCTGTAGGCCACCTTCCCTCTAACTACCCCAACTCCCTCCCCTGTCCCTTCCCCATCCGTTCCCAACATCTTCCCAGCTCCAAATCTGGAGCTCAGCCATTCCCGCATCTCGCTCCTATCCTGGCACTGATGCCGGTGTTCGGAGTGCAGCAGGAGGATACTGAACTACTAGTATCCTAACCTATCTAAACTACTGTGGGTGATAGTGTGATTCTTAGCACCGGTTAGATGAAGGCGGCACCAGTGGTTCCTTCATTTAGCTGACTGTAAAATTAGCATTTGATAGTCAAACTTAAATGTCAGTGACAGATCACTCGTAATGGCCACTGTGCGGCTCAAATGTATATTACTTAAACAACGCAGATTCACGTATCACTTCTGCTTCTCGCCTGGTCTTCTGTCTCCGTCGGCATGTTCATCATGTCCATCCACTTCTTCACTTCTTCTGGAGTCTCAAAAGACAGCTAGGTCTTTTTGTAGGACCTTCATTTTCACTGGATACAACAACATGTATTTAAGATTAGCAGCGCATAACCTCCTCTTGAGCGCCACATAGTTCATCCTCTGCTTTTGCACTAGCAAAGTATAATCCGTGTATGCCGTGATAGTCACTGAGGCTCGGGAGATCGTTCCTCCTTTTCAAAAATGTTCTAGGATCCTTTCTCTGTCTTTGTAATTTAGTATCTTGGCTATTGTCGGCAGAGGCAGGGCTCCAGATGGCGGTTTTCATGTCAGAGCGCTGTGTGCTCTTTCTACTGTGAACCCTTAGGTCAGTGATCCAGCTCTTATTTCCTGCAGCAGCATGTTTTCTATGAAGTTTGTCGGGTTTGGGCCTTTCTCGCCTTCCGGGAGCCCAACAATTAGTACATTGTTCCTTTTTTTTTCTTTCTTTTTTTGTTTGTTTACGGTTTATACAAAAACTTTTACAAATTTGATACAAAATTAAAAGAAAAAGAAAGAGAAAAGAAAGAAAAGAAAGAAGCTAAGAAAAATAAAAAGATAAAGCAACATTAAAAAACATTTTTTACATTTTTAGAAAACTTCTTAGTTAGATGCTTCCATCAATAAAACAAGAAAAACCAACATTGCCCAATATTGGATTTACAGCCACATTCCGTTGTTGATATGTCATTAAGCTTGAAGCAGGGTAGATGTTATCCTTTGATGTTTAATGTCCGACTCAGATAATAGATCTTCTATAGAGGCTGCCTAATATCGGGCAATGAGATTACAACTCTCCAGAACTTTCACCACTGAGGATACCAATGCTACTTCCTGTCCCAAGGTTATTCTGTCCCAGAAACAGTCCGCAATAATCCCTTCTTCTTTAATCACAAATCTTCTGAAGAGAACCAATTGCATTTTCAAAGTTTCCTCACACTCGATTAGGAGGTGTTTTAGTGATTGGTTCGAGGGAGTATCACAGACTTTATAAAGCTTAATGGCTTTGCTCCATTGATTCCATTTAGCTAACACCTCCCCAGTTTGTATTACGTTTAATCTTATTCTCAAAAAGTTCTTTCTCGCACCAGGATGGGGTACTTGCTGGAAGGATGAGAGCCTTCTTCCATAACTGTCCTTCCAGCATGCTCCAATTTATTTGCCAGAGCAGAGAACCAAATCTTTTTCTGGGGATGCCTGGATACCACTACCCTCGATTTGAGGGGGTTTATAGATAGCCTATTTATCCTTGCATATTCACCCAACTTATTCAGTAGGTGCTGAAGACCTATCGCCGTTTTGTCTAATAGTACAATATCGTCCGCATCGGTCAACCAGTGGATCTTTACACCGTTTAACTCTGGGCGGACCAATGCAGATGATTCTAAAAAGCCACCCATATCTGCCCAGAAACAGATTGAAGAAAAGGGGGGCACCCAGGCACCCCTGCCTGACTCCTCTCTTCACCCTAACTAGCTCAGAAATGACCCTGGTTATCAAGACGCACCCTTAAGGATGTGTCCTTATGGAGTTCCACCAACATTGATAGCAATGTTTCTGGAAACCCCCATCCCCTCAGTTTACTCCAGAACTAATCCATTCACAGCAGTGGAAAGGCCTTGTCTAAACTAAAGCCAGTTTGAAGGCGAGATAGAATTTGTGCTTTTTCCACCCATAATGAAAGTTCATTTTAGCAGGAGTTTCATGAATACCTTGCTGTCTATAACAAGGAGGGCGATCAGACGATTATTTGCTGGATTTAAATGATCGCACCCCCAGGAAGAATGGTATTACCAGCGCAATCTTCCAAGACGGTGGACAAAATCTTCTTTTGAAGATCTCCCTGAAGAGATGATGTAAAATGCTGGACCACAGCTTAATGTCGTTCTTAAGGACTTGATAGATCAGGCCATTCAGGCCAGCAGCTCTCGATGTTGATGATTTAAAAATGATATCACCGATATCCTCTTCGTTGAATGATAGATACCAGGGAATATCTCAATCTGGGCTATAATGGGATCCCCTACGGTTCTCAAAAACCTTAGACAGATATGCCACCCAGCTTGATTCAGGTACTAAGTTGCATGATGTACTGTTAACTTGGGGCTCCAGCTGTCCTATAACCGACCAGAAATTTCTAGAATTCCCTTCATTTATAAGTTGCAGAATCAATTCCCCATCTTTTTGTAATCTTAATACTCTATGATTACATGACCAGTGCCTATAATTGGCTTTCACTGTCCTGCCTTCCACTTTGTAATCTTCTAAATCACTGTGTAACAGTTTTAGATCTCTTAGACTTTTCCTATACTCTCTTTTTTTGTGTTGGAATTGCTTGTCAAAACTGTGTAGATGTTTTTGTTTTTTCCCTGTCGTAGATTCACTGGGGGGTAGAGTGGACCAAATAAACTTTATAAATTTGTCCAGATGGCATTCAGTCTGCTAAACGTGGTTAGAGATCCTCTTTAGATGGTTGTTCAAGTTTTTCCCCATCTTGTCTATATTTGACTAGCCTAATTTTCCCTTTTCCCCATTAAGAGCCTGGTTATGTACGACTGAGGGAGCAGTTGATAAATCTGGAAATTTCAATTCCATCTGCCAGGACAGATGGACGGGAAAAAATGCCTGAGGAAACAAATATATAATCTGAGACGGAAGAGGATTTATCTCTGTGCCAGGTTGCAGTGATGCCATTGTCCCCTCCAGTACACCCATTCAGCATTTTCAGATCCCATGAGTCCATGAAATTTATCCAAGTCCGCGCCCTTTTTGAGATTTTTCTAACAGCTGGTCTATCTGAACACCTTAGTGCATGAACACACTATGTGTTCAGATTGCCTGCTAGGATAATATTAGCACCTCCAGTGTCTGATTTAATCTTTCCCATTCTTCCTCCATGCTTGACCTTCCGCCTCTTCTGCTCTGTTTTCGAGATTCTGCACTTGCTGCTGCAGTATGGAGACCTCCTGGGAGTTTTCCTTACAGCTGCTTGTGTTGGCTTTCACCTCCTTCTGTGCGTTCTGTCAATGCTCTAACATCCTGTCTCAAGAGGTTCACATCAATGCTGATTGCATCAATTGTGAATTCTAGTGCTGACTTCAGTTCAGCTATGGCCTCTAGTATATAGTGTTTTTTTTGCCCGGGAGCCTCTTCTCTTCGTGTTTCTTGCCCTGTTGGCTTCGCGCTGTCTGCCATTTGTGCAGGTTTGGCAAATGCATCGATCAATGACTGCTTCCCTTTGCTCTTGTTTGATTTGGACGCTATTGCTGCGCCCGCTTGCCCTATACCGCTCCCTTCCACTTAGATCAACATGGTGCCGTTTTTTGTCAGTTGTGGTACTGTGTTGAGCGATTTTCCTGCTATTGTTTTGTACCACACTTTGTTACCTATGTCTTTCTGCGGCCTGTACCTATTACTTAAGCCCACTACTGTCTCTGGCATCCTCTCAAAGTTCCACTCATTGTGGGGTCCTCTCTGTTGCTTTGTTCCTTTGGCGCCCCCCTCTTCACCCTTGTGTCTGTAGCTGCTTCGATGAGAGCCTCCGGTGTCTGATGGTAGCGTACCGGTCTGCTTAGTCGTCCACCATGCACTCTTACCGGCACCTCTCTTGGGTCCCCTTCAGTTCTGTCCCAGTGCTTTATGTTAATTGCAAGCTGCCCCCTCAGTTACCACCATTTCGTGCTTGGTGTTGTCTCCTGGGAGCACCCCGTGCCTTGGCTCTGACTGATGTGTGCTCCTTCTGGATCTGGGCTATCCTGTTTAGGGGGGCCAGTGTTCCGCAGACTGTACTTGATCCCTACGCCTCCGTCCGGGGCCTGCTGCTCATCATAGGGGCCTCTATGCTGTCAAGCACCCCCAGAGGGCACTGTCCCTCCTGTGTTACAGCACACCTGAATGACTGGTTGCTGCAGGTCTCTGTCAAAAGCCGGGAGCGCTCTGAGTATTGTTGTGGCCCGTGTTGCTGCGCCCTTCAGGGACTGTGTACCGTCATAACATTTGGTGGGGAACCTGTAACTGTGGTTGATCTAGTTGCAGCCTCATCGCTGCCTCAGGCGCCTCGTCTCTTCCCCTCACTGCCCCGAACCTTCTGGAATCACCGGCGCCCATTCGCTGTTGGCCATCTCTTTTTCCACTCTCTGTCTTGACTTCTTCCAACGAGGCCATGTTGGCCGGTTTCAGAGCATCACTCCGCTCCTCTGCTTGCGTTGTCATGACCTTATATTCTGTACGGGCTGGGCCATCCTCCTTCTCCTGGGCACTGCTGCAGCATTCGTCTGTGTAGTTTTTGCCCTCACTCTGTGCATGAGGGTTACAGTAGTCACGTAGCTATTATCCGAATTTGCATGCAGTGCTTCCCAACCGTGCATGGCCATCTCTTTCATGGAGCTGTCTCACCCCATGGTGTGGACTTTCCGTGCCTCTGATGTGTGTGTGAATCCAGTGCGCTCAAATTAATAGTCCGTTTTTTACAGTTTCGACATGCCCGGTCTGCGCCTTCCCTTTTTCTGCTACTGTAGCTGCCCGCGAAATGTTCAATGTAACTATGTTGGCCTTTCTCATTGGGTGCTACTAGCTATATGCGATTGTAACGCTCACCTGATTCTCGCAGAGGCGCCGGTCTTGACTGGGCGACTACCGTATCTTCAAAGGTGATGTGTAGCACCCGGTTGGCTCTTTGGGCTGGACCTCTGTGCACTGTATGCCTGACTTCAAGAGTAAGATGTCTGCAGATAGAAAATATGGGATTAACGAACTGGGGTTATTGGGGTGTCCCTATCTCTTTCCTTTCTTGCTCTCCTGTAGACCCCCAAAGGTTAACGCTCTCACCTTAGGTAAGTGAATGCCGAGCTCTCCATCTGCCTCGGGGCAGGGTGCTGTAACCAGTTTCTTCACTGGATCGGTAGCGCAGGCCTCTTGACTTCAGAGGACTGCTGTCCGTCGTTTACTGCACGAACGGTAAGTTTCGAGTAATTCTATTGTCTTTAAAGTCTTTAGTAATGATGTCTCTTGTTTTGCAGGTTCCGGCGATGGCGGATGACGTGCTGAAGTGAGTTGAAGATGGAGTCCGTGTGATGAATAGAAGCGCCTGGAAGCACGTAAGTAAGCGCTTGTTGCCTGCTTCACGATGCGCTCTAACTGTCTTTTATTTTGCAGGTACGAGTTCGGAGCGGCTGCAGGGTGCCGGAATACCCACTGGGGTTGATGTGGAAAGGAGTAATGGCACGTGAGTATTAAAGTTCCCCAATGTCTTTAAACGCACCTTGTTTTGTCTTTCAGATGCAGGGTGCAGCGCCGAAGGCCTCCGGAGCGTGCGAAGAGTTGGTAAGCTTTTGTCTTTCAGATGCCGGAATGCAGTGTGAAGACCTCCGGAGCGCACGAAGAGTAGGTAAGCCTTTGTCTTTCAGATGCCGGAATGCTAACCTGTTCTTTCTTGTCTTTATAGGTGTTGCTGAAGACTGGATTCAGGATGGTAAGCCTTTTTCCTTAGGCCCAGGATCAGATGCAGAAGACACGATGAGCGTTCTGCTGCAGAGGATGCAGAATAACGCAAAGCAAGATTCATCCACCGGGTGTGGTTTAAATAGCCTCCTGTAGTGCTTAGGTGTCTCCTTCCACAGCCACGCCTAGGTAAGAAAAGAGTTCCTGCTTTCCAGAAGAGTTCCAGTGTTCTGAATCTAGGAGTGGCTCCTGCCCCACCCAACAGGAAAAGTAGTTCCAAACAGAAGAGGATCAGAGGCTCAGCTGGCAGGCAAGTAAGCAGCATGGTCTGCTGCAGGTAAGTCCACCCAAGCATTATGAGCCCGGCGCTTCCAGCGCTGGGACTGGGCATATTTATGAGCCTGGTGCCACTGGCGCCAGGACTGGGTCCAAAAGGTCCCAATTGGGACTGGTTGGCCATCGGAACCTGGGTTATGGATCTGCTTCCAAGGGAGTTGGGAAAACCCTGACCTTTTGGAAGCAGAGATCATGACAGTACCCCCCTCAAGGCCCCTCCCAAACCGGGCTTCTCCGGGGGTTTTGGCTTGTCAGGAAATGTTCGGTGAAATCTTTTGATTATGCGAGGAGCGTGGACATATTCAGCAGGTTCCCAGGATCTCTCTTGGGGGCCGTAGCCTTTCCAGTCAATTAGGTAAAATAGTTTAGATTTGGAGATCTTGGAGTCCAGAATGCTTTTGACTTCAAACTCGAGTTCTCCATCAACTAGGATGGGTTTTGGAGATTTAGTTAGTCGGGTTTAAGGTTGCACGGGTTTTAATAGAGAGACGTGGAAGACCGGATGTATCTTCATGTGAGGGGGCAAGTCCAACTTGACCGCTACTGGGTTTACTATGGTAGTGATGGAATAGGGACCAAGGTATCTTGGGTTGAATGTGCGTGGCCCTTTTAGAGGTAGATATTTGGTGGATAACCAGACTTGGTCCCCTACTTGATATTGAGGGGCTTCCTTCCGATGTTGATCTGCTCCTTTCTTGTATTGTTCTTTAGCCCTTTGAAGGTGAGAAACAGCTTCCTTAAAGGCTTGGGTGATTGTAGAATGCAGGTAGTCTACTGCTGGTGTTTCAAGATCTTGGAGGGGATCCAACTCCGAGGTTCGAGGGTGACTGCCGTACAAAAGAAAAAACGGTGTTTTCCCAGTTCCCGAATGGACAGAGTTATTGTAGGCATATTCGGCTATCCAAAGGATGTCTTTCCAAGTTTTTTCAGTTTGTTGCAGCATGCAGCGTAAATACTGTTCCAGAGTTTGATTGGTCCTCTCGGTTTGTCCGTCGGTCTGAGGGTGGTGACTGGTCGATAGTCTCACATCAATTTGAGCCGACCGACAGCAACTTCGCCAAAAATGAGAAATAAATTGACTACCTCGATCCGAAATTAGAACCGAAGGAAAACCGTGTAGTCGGACGATGTTTTCGAGAAATTCTCGGGCCAGAGTTGCTGCTGTTGGCAAGCCTTTGAGCGGAATGAAATGCGCCATCTTGGAGAATAAGTCCACGATTACTAGAATCGTATTGTATCCGGAGCATGGAGGTAGATCGGTGATGAAGTCCATAGAAAGCGTATGCCAAGGGCGAGGTGGGATGTCAATAGGGCGTAAGAGGCCTGCTGGTCTTTCCTTTTGACTCTTGTTTTGGGCGCATACTCCACAGGACATTATAAAGTCTCTGATATCTTTTTTCCAAGACGGCCACCAGAAGTAGCGCTTGATCTTTTCTGAGGTCTTGGCCATACCGGGATGACCTTCCATTAAAGAATCGTGATAACAGGAGATTACTTTTTTCTGTAAATCTGTGCTGGGTAGGTATAATCGTTCTTGGAAATACAATAAGTTGTCCTTTACTGCAAAGTCCTTTCCCTGCAGATGCCAATTCTGTATGTCTGCTGGAGTTACAAGTTGCCTGGCTTTATCCTTAACTTCCTCTATGGATTCTGTGGCGATTACACCCAGAATTCTTTGTTCGGGAATGATTGGTACAGGTTTAGGGTTGATCAAGTGTTCTTCCACTCCCATCCGAGAAAGGGCATCAGCTTTACCGTTCTTTGTACCAGGTCGATAGGTAATTATGAAGTCAAACTCGGCAAAGAATAATGCCCAACGGAGTTGTCTAGAGGATTGGGCTTTTGCGGTTTTCAAATATTGCAGGTTTCGGTGATCCGTAATCACAGTAACGGTGTGTCGGGCCCCCAGCAGATAATGCCGCCAAGCCTTAAAGGCAGACTTGATAGCCAGAAGTTCCTTGTCAGTAATCGTGTAATTGATTTCAGGAGGCGAGAATTTGCGGGACCAAAATGCCACGGGATGCAACTGATTGGTTACCGGGTCCTTTTGTGATAGAACTGCCCCCATGGCAAGGCTTGAAGCATCAGTTTCCACGATGTAGGGGAGTTCGGGGCGAGGGTGTTTTAAGATTGGTGCAGAGATAAATTTAGTCTTCAAATCCTGGAAAGCTTGTTCCGCCTCGGTAGAGCATTCAAAACGTTTGTTTTTCTTTAACAAGGCAGTGATGGGCTGGACTATTCGACAGAATTCGGGGATAAACTTGCGGTAAAAGTTAGCGAAGCCTAACATGCTTTGCACACCTTTTACGGAGGATGGTGATGGCCATTTGAGAACTGCATCGACCTTCTTTGAATCCATACGTACTCCGCCAGGTGATAATATGAATCCCAAGAATTCAACTTCAGTCACGTTGAAAACACATTTTTCCAACTTAGCGAAAAGTTTGTGTTGACGCAATCTTTCGAGGACCATTTTCACGTGTTTCCGATGTTCAGATTCCGATGAAGAATAAACGAGGATGTCGTCAATGTAAACAACAACACACACATCTATGAGCTCTCTGAGGACATCGTTCATAAAATATTGAAAGGCGGCCGGGGCATTGCAAAGTCCGAAGGGCATGACCTGATATTCAAATAGCCCATACTTGGTGCGGAAGGCAGTCTTCCATTCATCGCCCTCTTTTACTCGTACCAAGTGGTAAGCTCCTCTAAGATCCAGCTTTGTATATATGCATGCTTTTCTGACTTGGTCCAGGAGTTCAGGGATCAAAGGTAACGGATATCTATTCTTAACGGTGATCTGGTTCAGGGAGCGATAATCGATACAAGTTCTAAGGTCTCCTTCCTTTTTTGGAACGAAGAACAAAGCTGAAGAAGCAGGGGACTTGGAAGGACGAATAAACCCATTCGCCAGGTATTGATCCAGGTATTGTCGAAGGTGAAGGTTCTCAGGCTCGGTGAGGGCATAAATTCTACTACAAGGAGGAGTAGATCCAGGTATCAGGTCTATCTGGCAGTCATAAGACCTATGAGGAGGTAGAGTGTTAGCCTGATCCTTCTGGAAAACATCTTGGTATTCAAGGTATTCGGGAGGTAACTGGGGAGTCTCTGAAGAAATTGCTGCCAGTGCAACACCAGGTGGAGGGTGACAAGTAGAGACACATTCTGGAAACTGGACCGTTCTTGCTCGCCAATCGATCAGAGGATTGTGTTTCTCTAACCAAGGTATTCCTAGAATAATCTGAAACTGAGGGGCCTTGATCACATCGAACACGATCTTCTCATGGTGTCCATCTTGACTTACTAGCATCACCTCTTGAGTGGTATGCGTTACTGGCCCGGAGGCTATCTCCGTACCATCCACTGTAGTAATGACGTCCTTTACAGCCTTGGGACAAAGAGTTAGATTCATCCTCAAAACCATTTCATGACCCACATAATTGCCGATGGCACCGCTGTCGACGTAAGCTTCAATTGCATGTAATCGACCCGGATTATCAGGGCTAATGAGGACCATAGGTATCACGAAATGCGAGGTCACGGAACTGGTTTTCACGCTCGGCAAGAGGACCTCTATTCTTGTCGGGCGAGGTCGTTTCCCTGCTCAGAGTTTGTAACTTTGGTAACTGCAGCTCCTACTGCCTTCTTGGCAGGTTTCACCGGACAGTCTCGAAGAAAGTGCCCTGAGTTTCCGCAATATAGGCATAATTGCAACTGTTTTCTCCTTTCCCGCTCCTTTTGTGTTAGAGGACCTTTCAGACCCCCTATTTGCATGGGTTCCCCGGAGTCTACTCCTTTGGAAGGAGTTGGCGGTTTGGAAAATACTCGAGCATCAAACTTGGAACGGTCGGCCTTCCTGTTCTGCAGTCTATGATCTATTTGAACGACCAAGTCTATATAATCCGAACAGTCTTGTGGGGGATTCACTACTTGGGCTAAAACGTCTTTGAGCTCTCCACGTAGACCTCTGTAAAACAGCGTAATCCTTTTGTCCTCAGGCCATTGAGTTTCCACTATTAGTCTATTGAAAGATGCAATATAAGCCAAAAGGTCTTGATTACCCTGTCGCAACGAAAGAAGCTCATTGTCCAAGGCCTGCCCCTGTGAATGTCTTGCGAACAGTTTTTCCATACTAAGCTGAAAGGCTTGAAAATCATGGAGAACCGGATCATCTTGATTAACTAGAGGGATCGACCAGTCTGCCGCATTGCCACTAAGGTACGAAAGTACAAAAGCTACTTTAGCTTGATCAGTTGGAAAGGCTGCTGGCCGGCATAAGAAGTGCAACCGGCACTGATTGATAAATACTGCAAACCTCTTTGGGTCACCAGAAAATCGTTCGGGCGGAGCCAGAGGTACATTCCCAGGTAGGTTGATCTGCACTGGATTCATAGAGGATGTTGAAGGAAGATTTGCCCCTGATGCGGGTAACGGGGTTTGTCCGGCTTGTGACTGTAGCAATTGTCTAGCAAGACCGTCTGTTCTCTCCTTGGAAATAATTAGTTCCCTTCTTAGAGCATTTGTTTCCTGACGAGCTGCATGCACTTCTGCCCTTAGTTCCCCAAGTAACCGGGCTAGGTGGTCAGTATCCGAGGTTTCCATAGCGCCTGGGCGAGAGTTTTGCGGTAGGCTTTGCGTTCTGTAACGGTCACCTGATTCTCGCAGAGGCGCCGGTCTTGACTGGGCGACTACCGTATCTTCAAAGGTGATGTGTAGCACCCGGTTGGCTCTTTGGGCTGGACCTCTGTGCACTGTATGCCTGACTTCAAGAGTAAGATGTCTGCAGATAGAAAATATGGGATTAACGAACTAGGGTTATTGGGGTGTCCCTATCTCTTTCCTTTCTTGCTCTCCTGTAGACCCCCAAAGGTTAACGCTCTCACCTTAGGTAAGTGAATGCCGAGCTCTCCATCTGCCTCGGGGCAGGGTGCTGTAACCAGTTTCTTCACTGGATCGGTAGCGCAGGCCTCTTGACTTCAGAGGACTGCTGTCCGTCGTTTACTGCACGAACGGTAAGTTTCGAGTAATTCTATTGTCCTTAAAGTCTTTAGTAATGATGTCTCTTGTTTTGCAGGTTCCGGCGATGGCGGATGACGTGCTGAAGTGAGTTGAAGATGGAGTCCGTGTGATGAATAGAAGCGCCTGGAAGCACGTAAGTAAGCGCTTGTTGCCTGCTTCACGATGCGCTCTAACTGTCTTTTATTTTGCAGGTACGAGTTCGGAGCGGCTGCAGGGTGCCGGAATACCCACTGGGGTTGATGTGGAAAGGAGTAATGGCACGTGAGTATTAACGTTCCCCAATGTCTTTAAACGCACCTTGTTTTGTCTTTCAGATGCAGGGTGCAGCACCGAAGGCCTCCGGAGCGTGCGAAGAGTTGGTAAGCTTTTGTCTTTCAGATGCCGGAATGCAGTGTGAAGACCTCCGGAGCGCACGAAGAGTAGGTAAGCCTTTGTCTTTCAGATGCCGGAATGCTAACCTGTTCTTTCTTGTCTTTATAGGTGTTGCTGAAGACTGGATTCAGGATGGTAAGCCTTTTTCCTTAGGCCCAGGATCCGATGCAGAAGACACGATGAGCGTTCTGCTGCAGAGGATGCAGAATAACGCAAAGCAAGATTCATCCACCGGGTGTGGTTTAAATAGCCTCCTGTAGTGCTTAGGTGTCTCCTTCCACAGCCACGCCTAGGTAAGAAAAGAGTTCCTGCTTTCCAGAAGAGTTCCAGTGTTCTGAATCTAGGGAGTGGCTCCTGCCCCACCCAACAGGAAAAGTAGTTCCAAACAGAAGAGGATCAGAGGCTCAGCTGGCAGGCAAGTAAGCAGCATGGTCTGCTGCAGGTAAGTCCACCCAAGCATTATGAGCCCGGCGCTTCCAGCGCTGGGACTGGGCATATTTATGAGCCTGGTGCCACTGGCGCCAGGACTGGGTCCAAAAGGTCCCAATTGGGACTGGTTGGCCCTCGGAACCTGGGTTATGGATCTGCTTCCAAGGGAGTTGGGAAAACCCTGACCTTTTGGAAGAAGAGATCATGACAGCGATCTCTGCTTTCGGGCTCCTTACGATGGAATGCCTCTCATTTCTTCTGTTTTTCCACTGGCGTCAACATTCGCAACCTGTGGCGATGCGTCGGCTACCTTGTATATAATTCTTCATTTGTGCCTTCGAGTAGCCCGACGAGGTTTCCGGGCTACTTATCATGTTTAATGTTCTTACGTAATGTTGCAATCAACATCTCTCAGTGCCGGGAGCTCTGGTGCAAGAGTCGTGTCACCTCAGACTTTCTGCTTGCGGCCTTCTATTTCGTTTTGATCCGCCAACCCTTTCTTCGGTTCCTACCGGGGCTTTTGTGCACTTCAGCGCTGTGCAGAACTGCAAGTCTGCTTCCCGCACCCTTTCAGTCTTATAGTTCCAGCCGACCGGAGCCTACTCCCATCACGTCCGTGTTTCGGCCACTCTTCTTTCGTTACTGTGGTCAGTCGGCTGATTCCTTTGTTCTCCCCCGATCACCATTTTGTTTTATCACAGGATGCCGCAACACTTCTCCAGCTCCCAAATCACCGACCATGTTGCGATTCACTGTGAAATTCTGATCATGTTGTTCCTTGCATATTCATGCATCAGGGGTATCACCCTAATAACCCTAATATCATCCCCACCAAAAATATCACCGTATATATGGTCGTCAGGAACGGCCATAGGCAATATTTGTAGTGGGGATAATATTAGGGTTTTTTGGGAGCGGGGGTTGCAGGAGTGCCCCCGCTCCTTTTAAAATAATACAGGGGTTGCAGGGGTGTCCCCCGCAGGTTCCATGCCTTAATATTGCCACAAAAATATGGCGATATTTTTGTATGGTGATATTTTTGCGGGGGTATTAACACATGGAACCCATGCATCCGCAGTACCAAAACTTCACGTCGGAGCCATTTCAGTGCATAACTTTTCATCAGGATCATTAGGAATCGGCAGAAGCACCTCTGGATCACGTCCTATATCATGTCCCTGTAGCAACGCCCACCTTAGGGTATATTGTTAATAGGTTCCAACGTAAATTGATCAAAGAAAAGATGAGGGCCAAAGTGGCGGTCATCATCTCGCTCATGAAGGCTATTAGGGTGAAGATGTGTGCATTCTCAATATGTTCTTGAATCGGGTTTTATAGGGTGAAAGTTGCCCCCTAAGTGATGTATGGATTGGAGCCCATATCTTTTAGGAGCAAAAAGCAGTTTAATGTGTTTGAAGGAAAGATTAGGAGGGTGGTGTTGGGATTCCCCTGCTCTGTTCCGATTAGTGCTATTAGGTTAGAACTGTGTTTACAGTCAAGGTTGTCAGAGTATAGGCGCAACAAACTTGGTCTTTGCTTTAAGATAACAGAGGGGTCCGGGAACTCACTGTTTATGAAACTGGAGGATATGTTTCGGCTCGAGTCTGATACATTTGTAATGGATTTCATGAGGTCATGTGGAGGTTATTTGTCTGAAGCAAGCATTTTAGTCGACTCATCCAAGTCAGTAATTAAATCAAGGATGAGAGTCTGGGACAGAATAGAGAATAAGCTTGACCTCGCCAGACTAAAACTTTATAAGGATTTGTTGACCTTGTATACTAATCGGAGGGCCTTAAGGCCTTACCTAATGAAATTTCCATCATAGAATATTCATATGTGGTAGATGAAGCTCAGACTAAATTGTCTTTGGAAGTGATTGGTACCAGAATTGGTCTATAAAGTCTACCAACAGGCGAGACTCTATAAACCTATCCCTTGGTATACAGGCCCCAACTCTTAGTATAAGTATGTACTACCCGAAGGTTTGGTAGAATGGCAGAGCAGCCAGGCTTATTTTAGGAGGAGGATATGAGCTGTAGGTAAGTACAATGAACTCAGTACATAGGCCCAATGAAACTCTCAAACACTTGTAGTTCTAGTAAAATAGACATTTATTTTATATACACAAGGCACAGTTATATTTAGGTTAGCAAGTACTATTGAAGCTAATCAACACAATAGAAAATATCAGCAATACTTCAGGTGAGTAAACCAATAGTAATGAAATGTACAGTTCATGAACACAGTACAATGGTAAGTAAAATCACTTGCTATAGTCACTCAGAAAATGTTTTGTTGTAGGAATAAAAAGGGTTATTCAGCACCTGCAATAGCAGTTCAATTCTTTCATAGGCTTATAATACCTTTCAATGGTCACAGGGCTTTAGCAGTCCATCCCTGACTAGTTGTGAGTCCTTAAGAGTCAGTTTGGAGGGAATGCAGGTAAAACACAGCAGCAGACAAGGCAAAGTTCCAAAGGATACTTTAATTATAAGTAGAATGCTTTTGTTAGTCAGAATGTTATCAGGGACCTTGGAACATTAGCACCCAAACACTGGAATCAACGCTCCAGTAACACAGGAGCGCCAAAATGGCTTGAGAGAAGTACGACCCCGAGTCCCACAGTACCTGAGGAGTGGTGAAGAAGATGCAGCTTGATTATTTCATGGTGCAACAGCGGTGGACCCGGTCTCTTGTTCCTTGGTCGTGGTGATGAAGGGAGGGACTCTGGAATGGATGTCGCAGCAGCAGTCGACAGAAAGGACTCTGAGCACAGAATTCTTCATACTCCCATGTCGGTCTGCAGTTTTGGCACCTTTTTACAGGCTCCAAGGATGAACGTTTACTGCCCGGTCAATCTGCCTCGATTCTTCAGTCCTGGACTCTGGTGATTGGACTTTGAGGTGGAGGATCTTGTCTCTGGAGGTCCAACTGGAGCTCACCAAAGTTCTGGGAGGATTTGGTCACGGGAAGATGATGCAATGCAATTGGGTCAGAGGTCCCCTGGTATTGGAGGTTTGCAGCCCAGGCAGGTCACAGCATGTCGGGGGATGGCTCGTTCTGCAGGTCGTCTTATGTCTAGATTGTCCCACCAGCCAAAGGGAAGTAGTCATTGTGTTCGAAGCTCCTCTGTTGATTCGAAAACAGGGTCAGGACAGCAGTGGAGTGTTTGCAGGGGATACGTGAAATCCGAATAAAAGGGGAGGTTCCTGAGGCAGAAGACAAGTCGACCACTGGAAAAGAAGATCCAAAGAAGAAGATGACCAGAGACGCCTGCAGCCCCTTCCAGTAACCGCGAAGAGACCACTGCTGTCCTGACCCTGTTTTCGACTCGACAGAAGAGCTTCGAACGGGATGACTAGTTCCCTTTGGCTGGTGGACAAACTAGCCATACGACGACCTGCAGAACGTAAACAATAAACGATTGAGTTAATTAAAGAATTTCCAAGGAAGAGACGTCCGCAGGGCCTGAAAGTAGTAAAGAAAACATGGGAGGGTCACCATTTTAATCGAGGCCTTACACCCCATCCACAAAATATGTCGGTTTTGAGTGTGCTGAGTAACCGTGTGTAATTCACCTCATATAGTGTTGCCATAGACTTTGTAATGTGAATACCTATATATTTGATTTTATCTTCCACCCATTGGAAATGGGTGCACCCCCTTATCTCCCTTTCCTTTTCCCTTGACAGTGAAAGATCTCTGATTTATGTGTAATGATTTTCAAACCCGAGACCTCCCCAAAGAGAGCCAACTCTGAAACTACCGCCTTTAAGGACTCCACCGGGTCCGACAACGCCAACAGCATGTCATCCGCTAGTGCCATTATTTTATGTTCCCGTCTTCCAAATTGAATACCTTTTACTCCAAATGTTTCTCGCAAACGCTGCAGAAGGGGTTCCAGATAGATTGCATAAAGCAAAGGAGACAACGGATGTCTCTGTTTGGTCCCCCTCTCCAATCGGATAGAGCCAGAAAGATGTCCATTAATAGACAGATGCAGGGTAGGGGTTTGATAGTTGGCTTGTATCCTCCGGAGGTAGAGTTCCCCGAACTCCATTCTCATCATTGTTCGAGAAAGAAACGACCATTCCACACGGTCAAATGTGTTTTCAGCATCTAACGCAAGAAAAGCAGCTGGAATCTCAAACCTCTCTATCTTTTCTATTAAATGACAGACCCTTCTAATGTTGTCAAACGTTTGATGTTGCCTTATGAAACCCGCCTGATCGGGTCCTATTAAAATGTGAAGTCTATCCTCTAAACGTAAAGCTAAAATCTTAGTATATATTTTAGCGTCAATATTAATTAATGCTATTGGACGGTAAAACCCAGACTGTGTCGGGTCTTTACCCGGTTTCGGGAATATCACCAATTTAGCCTGCTCCATAGAAGCTGTGATGTGACCCGTTCTTTCAAAGGAATTATATAATCCTGTTAAATAGGGGACAAGGACTGTCTGGTACTTCTTGCAGAAAATGGCAGTAAAGCCATCAGGAACCAGTGCCTTATTCAAGGGGTGTTTGCCAATAGCTACACTAACTTCCTCCTCAGTGATATCCTTCTCTAAGTCTTCCCTGTCTTCTCTCTGCAACATCGGGAGAGTAACATCAGCCAGATAGGAAGTTTGCGATTCATCTCAAGGCCTTTCAAAGGAATACAATGCCCCATAGAAGCGTTCAAAACACCCTATAATTCCCTTCGTATCGACCACATCCTCCCCTTCCCTAATTTTCAGGATTGTTTGGGATGCCCCGCTCTGTCTCAGTTGTCATGCTAATAACCTCCTCGCTCTATTCCCCTTGACGTAATAGTATTGTTTGGCTCCAAGAAGGGTCCTCTCTGCCTTTTTAGCCCTTAATATAGCGAGCTGGCCGCATACTACTCTATACGTTTTCAGCGTGTCCCTCATTGGATAGTTACAATTTTTTGGCATAATGTCTTTAAGTTGAGCCTCTAAATCCTACTCTAACTGCTGACTCAATTTTTCCCTCTTGGCTTTAGATGCAATCAATTCCCCCCTCATTACCACTTTGAAGGCGTCCCACCATATAATCAGGGAGGGATCCTCATCGCATTCTCACTGAAATAGCTCTAAATCTTCTCCCCTATCTTAGCTGAGGATACTGCATCAGCCAAGATCCACTCCGGTAATACCCACTTTCATAACCCCCTTTGCCGAAATGTCATCTTTAACGTCGCTTCCAACGGCACGTGATCGATAACGCAATCGCCTCCAGTGATACTTCGCAAACTCGTCCCACCAGTCGGGAGGAAACCCAAATATAATCTATATATGATTGGGATCTATGAACATGCGAGTAGAATGTGAATCCAGCTTCCTTACCCCTACAAGCATGCCACACATCTACCAACCCCAGATGGTTGAATTTTTCTTGAAGTTGTTGGGACGGTGTGCCCCGAGGCGCATACCCTGTACCACTTCTATGCGAAAACCATCCTGTCCGGAATTAGGTGCATACACAGTTGCTATGGTAAATATCTCTGTCCTAATACGTAACTTAAAAAATAGATATCTTCCTAGCTTATCCTCAATGGAACCCAAAATCACCATATCAGGATTGTTTCTAAACGCTATTAACACCCCAGCTTTTTTGTCCTTCGCATTAGCCAGGAACCTCTGTGGATACCCCTGAATCCGAATTGGCAGTTTATCTTTCCTACATATGTAGGTTTCTTGGAGCGTGAGAAAGTCTGGTTTCTCACGCCTCAAAAAGTGTTCCAACTTACTTCTCTTTGCCAGTGAACTCAGCCCTCTAATATTGTAGGAGGTGATTTTAAAACCCATGAAGAAACTCTGTCTGTTGAAATTCTCCTCCCATTCCTTTGGCTCCTTATCACTAACTCCCATTGGGATGCCCCCCTGGTTGCTTGACTTTTACCTCTAACAGCATGAAAATCCCATGTTTGGGACATTGTATCTTCTGCTCTCTTACACGCCGCCACAGCCAGCCTCTCTTCACATGCCCAGCAGCTCACTCTCCCTTTCCCACCCCAACCGCCCCCTAAGCCTTGCAATGACCCAGAAAGGTTCATGGGTCCTAGTGACAACAAACGGGAGAAAACCCTCACCATGTACCGGTAAACTACCTGGATCATCATCCTACCAACTGCGGAGAGATAAACTAACCCTCTCCCTTGGATCCCATTCAGGCCCCTGACACCAACCTCCCTCCTCGCCTCGCCTCCAAACAGCTACCCTAGCACACCCCTACAAGTCTGAGTCTTTAACATTGCAGCCCACACTCACCAATGTACCTGGTCCCCGCTCCATCCCCGCTCCGTACCTGGCATGTCCTTCGACTTCTCCCAACCTCTTGGGGCATGTGCTTTTCCATTGTCTCGTTTCACCATGGACCATTCCTATAGTCGCCTTCTTTCTGTGTCCTGGTCTGCTCACTTCTCTCCGGTGCTGTCACATCAAGGCCTTCCTTGCATGTTGTCACTCTAATCTGCCTGCCTTTCTAAGAAAATAGCAAACCAAACGGGAAAGTCCATTGATATCAAACCTTTTCCTGATTAAGAATTCTGGTGACTAGTCCCAGCAGCCTCCTTTTTAGTAAAGCCGAATATGCCAAGTCCTGGAAGAGCAGTACTTCTGAGCCATTGATGGTCAAAGGCGTGCCTGCTTGTGCTGCCCTCAGAATCTCTTCTTTCTGCCAATAAGAAATGAAGGCTGCAAAACATCCCTCGCTCAGGCCCCCAGCTCTTTTCTGATTGGTCCCACTCTGTGGATCCTATCTAAATGGATCTCGTCCGTAGGGATCTCCAGGAGCAATTCAGCGCAAAAGGTGTGTGTTGATTGCTTGAGATATTGCCCGCTATTTCTTCCGGAACATTCTTAAAACGAATGTTCAAGCGCCTTGACCTGTTTGTGAGATCTTCACACTGGAGCTCTAAATTGTGCAACATCCGTGCCAATCTTTCTATTGCTTCATCATTTTTCCGAGAATCCTTGGCCAGCTCCTGCAAGGCTTGTGCAATCGTATCTACTTGTTCCCCTAACTTCGAGATGTCACCTTTTATTTCCTGTACATCAGATTTTGTACGTTTTTAGAGAGGAAATCTGCTCCTGAACAGATTCCTTAAGAGAATCCTTGAGGCGCTGCTGATGATCTGCTAAACATTGCATCCATTTTCTTTGGTAATCGCCATTGTATCCCAATGTTCAGGAGTTTCCTAGTTTGGTGATGGCGGTTGTGAACAATGAGCTGCACCCGGAGTTCCCTGCACCTCTGTCTGCCAACACCTTGTTATAGTACCCTCAGCCCCCTGAACATTCGATATGGGATGTGCTGGGGTAGCCTTATCTGTCCTCTTCATTTGGCTTTCGACATGTGCCTCTCTTAGACTTTTCCCCTTGATGACCACGCACAAACTGTCCAATATGGACTGTGTACCAAGGTGTACTGGTTCTGCTCTACAAGGCCTAGCGTGGAGTCATCACTTAGATCAGTAGCTCTGCGCCTCGAGCATTCTTCTTCACCCGGCCGTGGAGAGGGGAGGAGCCCTCCTCCATTCTACATCTGAGCTCTGACCCCCATTGCCACGTGGGCCCCTCAGCGCACCTCGCTCGGCGTCACCAGAACAGTGCCCTTACCAAGGTGAGCAATACCTTGCTGCAGATGCCCCAACCCATCTGGATCAATGCCTGTGTTAATCCATTGAATCATCACTAATTTTACTTCTGCTCGTCTGCATTTACTGGAGCTGCCTTCCTTTAAAACGGCGTCTGACATGTTGCCAAGCAATCTAAACGCTCTTTATTGTAGAACATCCGCCGGTAGGCAGAAGCCGGCCCGTTCCTCGAGAAGGCCCTGGAACAAAAAGGCCCTGTTCTGCACCTGTTCACACAATGGTTGCGCTGGTGCACTATGATATTCTGGCCAAGATCATATTATTCCGAGGTAAGACTCAAAACACTGCCTGTATAGGTTGCTCTCTGCCTACAAGCCACTCAATCGTCTACCAGTGGACATCCCCAATTCGCCAAACTGACCTGGTGCTTGCCCAGTCAACGACTTTGTTACCAATCTACTGCCACTTTCAGCCGATCGACTACTAGTACATCTAGCATACCATTGTTTTTTTGCAGCTATGGGACTACTAAGTGCATTGAACAATTTATCTGGGTTTAACCAAATACTGTCGCGAGTGTGTGCCTGCAGTGTGTATTAAGCATACACACACCCAATGACTCATAGCAGCGCAACTCGACCGGTGTCACCTGTATGTGTTGCATTGTACTGTACTGCTTTTTATTTTACCAATACAGTGATTATGTCGCATTTCATGGTCTAGGCTACGCCTACGGTAGCCACTGTTAGCAAGTTAGCGCATTCTTTGCTTGCAGCTACATGCATTTTCTGCCCTCATTCATTGGGGATTATACTAACCTTCTAGTGACGATCAGTCTACGGATTTATTTTGTTTGCCGTACCTGCAGTCCCCGCCCTCTTTTGTTGTTACCCTCTTAGCCACCGTATAGTGGCCACTAACATACCGAACTACTGAGTAACTATTCCCATACACAGTAAATGTGCATTTACTTACCTTCGCTCAGTGTTCACCTAGACTAACCAAACTTTAATGGTTACTAGCCGACTGTACCACTCGGCTTGCCGTTAATTGTATCTATCTGCACTTACATGACCCACACGGCGTACACGCCGCACCTCATGTCAGTAGTACAGGAAGATATTACCACAATTAATTACTGCTAACCTTATAATTGTATAATTGCAGAACTGTTCAAGTGATTAATTCCATTCATAATCCTCTGACTGGCTGCCAGCTGTACTAGTGTTTCTAGGACCTGTGCCTAACCCCTAACATTTTTACTTAGTGCTAGCGTCTTGCATTTAGCCTAGTCCATCTGTCACATAGAACAGGTGCGCCTAGCACACCCTGTCATTTTGAATTAGCGCCAACTTCGGGCATTTAGCCTGCCATGCCACCCGTAACATTGAGACATATTCCAGTTAATGTATAGCACCAGTGGCATCCGGCAACTTGCCTACTGTGTTTTCTCACTTTATTAAGAGCATGCTGCGTTCAGCACACCTGATTTACTACTAGCACCTTGCACTCACTGTACTGTACTACTACTGTACTTCTGTACTATTTATAGCACCTTGCTTACAGCACCATTTACCAATTTGTCGTTGACTGTGCTATGCCCACCCTAATGAGCACTCCAATGTATAGCAAGGCCATGACTTCCAACTCTAATAGCATACACACTGCTATCCAGTCTCATCCTACGCTAATTTGGGTTATGCTAGGTTCTGTACTTGTCACCATGCTCCCTTACAGTATTGTACCAGTCAGCACTCCTTGCACAGGCAACCACCTTTTGGTATTCAGAGATGGCCTCACAAGATTGGCATGCCCGAGACACCACCCTATACCCTGTCTGACGCCCTTCCTTCCACATACTTCACCTTTTCCTACCAGCCCAGACTATGCACACAATCCTACATTGACCACCAGGATCCCCACGACAGAGCCTGCCGCCCTGACCAATACAACAGACCAACCGTTAACCTTCGAGATACCAGTAGATATCAAAACCAATCCCTTGGTTGGCATTAACAGGACACTACACCTATGATCACGTACTAAAATTCTTCACTTGCATCACTCCACTTCCACCAAGACACTTAACTTATCCAATCCTAATGACCCAGGGCAAAATGAAAAACACAGACCATCCATCACCTTGAACACTAACAGAACCCTAAATGTTCATCAACCTCTGACTCCCAAGACGTCCACTACAACTAAACCGAAGCCACCCTCCAGCTTCAAAAGTGCCCTCATCAATGCACGGTATCTATGAGTGCAAGCTATTGACATTCATGACCTAATCACAGAACAAAATTTGGACCTTCTGATAATCACAGAATCCTAGCTTCACCAAGCCTCAGGACCCTTACTAGCCCTGGCCATTCCACCTGACTACAGCATTTTCAGAACGGATAGAACTCACACCACTGCTGGTGGTTTAGCCATTATTGTGAGGAGCAATCTACAAACTCAGATCAAGCCCCATTGAAGACATCTCAGGTTTATAGTGATGGCATTGAATGCCAAAGCATCGAATGCCTTAGCATCTAAGAAAAAGCAATGAAAAAAAAACCATTGAATGTATTTTTTTTTTCATTTTCTTTTTTATGGGGGGGGGGGTCCCCCAACCCCTGTTTTTTTACCCCTTATAGCCCATTACAATTAAAATAAAACCTTTACCTTTGAAAAAAATGCATTCAGTGCTTCTTTTTCCGATGCATTTTTTTCAATGCTTTTGTCATTCAATGCTTTGTATTCGAGGCATTGACTGGATACCGACATCTCAGGCTACGAACTTCTACTAGTCAAACTCTCCATGAATGAGAAAACTATGATTAATATTGTAGTGATATATAGAACTCCTAGTGCTAATAGTCACCCCGAAACAGATATCCCACTTCTTCTTGTACCCCTTATCAAAACCAACATGAAATGCATCATCCTTGGAGACTTGAATCTAGGGTTCAACGATGACCAAGACCACAAAGCTGCTATCCTACATTCGGCACTCAGGGACATGAACTTAACCCAGCTAGTGAATACACCAACTCACGTTAAGGGCAGAATTCTGGACTGCATACTGTCGCTTAACACCAACCTCACCATAGACACTATAACCCACCCTTGGCTGGACGGATCATTACTGTATAAAATTCACCCTCATGAGCGATGAACCTCAGCCCCCTAAGACTAAAACCACGGACACCTTCGAAGCCAGAAATTCCCGCAAGCTTACGGTAGAGAAATTCACTCCTACCCTCAACAAATTTCTTGAAACCAACTTAGTCATCAGCAATGACCCCAGCATCATTGCCGAATACTACCACAAATGCCTCACACTTACTATTGACGAAGTAGCACCTATTGCAACCAAAACACGTTGCACTGACAAAAAGAATCACTTTGGGTTTGTCGAAGAACTAGTGTCCCTGAGAAGAATTAAACCCTCTCTTGAACATACCCACACCAAACATCCCACCCCTGACTCTGCCAAAGCCTTCAAGGGCGCCAACAAAATTTATAATACAGCCATCAACACCCACAAAGCCAGTGCTTACAACACACGTATCAGCAATGCCTCATCAGATTCTAAAGAACTCTTCACTATTCTTAGAGAATTAGAAAATCCCATGCCAACCATGACCCCTACTAACTCTAGCAAAGAATGGTGCACCACCATTCAAGACACACTCTCCTCTAAAATTGATCTGCTACAAAATAAAATTGCTACCAAAAAACAACTACTTGCAGACAAAAATGCTGCCATCACCAACCCCCCTCAGACCTCCTTTAAAAAGCCTAATTCCAATTCACCCCAGTCACCCATGAACTGGTGCTCGACACCATGTCCAAATTAAAAGCTTCCAACTGTAAAGGAGATAGCGTCCCAGCTAAACTAGTGAAAGATTGTGCATCCATCCTTGCCCGCACCATTACTAATTTTGTCAATTCTTCTTTCAGCACTAATTCAGTCCCAGCCAGTATCAATGAAGCTTGGGTCACCCCACTGCTAAAAAAAAACCAACACTGGACCCCACAGTACCTACCAATTACTGACCAATAACAACGGTCCCGTTCCTACTTAAACTCATAGACAAAATAGCATATACACAAATTCAAGCACATCTAGAACAGAACCAACTGCTAGGAACTAGAGAATCAGGCTTCAGGCCCAACCATAGTATAGAAACGGCCCTCCTGGATCTCAAAATACAGATGGACACTATCAGAGACTCAGGGAAGCTCTGCATTCTCTTGCTGTAAGACCTATCTGCAGCATTTGAACTCGTGGATCACAATAAACTTTGCACATCACTAGCTAATGATTTCAACTTTTCTAACGATGCCACTATGTGGGTGAAATCTTTTCTCGCTGAAAGCACCTCTAGAGTTGCTATGGGCAAGGAAGCTGCTGATCCCATACCAATACCAATAGGAGTACCTCAAGGCTCATGTCTATCCCCAACACTCTATGATGCCTACACAAAACTCCACTTCTCGGCTCTAGACGATATGGGTATCATCTACACCAACTTTGCAGATGACATCCAGATCCTCATACCCATCTCAGGTGACTACGACCGGGAAACATTAACCATCAACAAAATATATTACATCGTCCAAAATTGGATGGCGCTAAACAGCCTCTGTCTCAAAGATGAGAAAACAGAAGTTGTTCTCATTGTGGGATCACCCTCTAAAATAGTGGCCCTTCATACCGATTACACCTCCATCAACATCGATGGCACACTGATCCCTGTTCTCAAGCAAGTTGAAACACTAGGCGTATACCTAGATGCTAACCTCACGATGACTAAACATATCAGTGCGCTCTCTTCTTCCACGGCCTACACTTCCAAACTTATAGCACTAAGTCAACAATTCCTGACCCCGACCAGCTGCCTCACCTTGGCTAGAGCTTTGGTACTATCCAAGTTAGACTATTGCAACATGTTGCTACTAGGGATTTCCAACAACAATCTCAGCAAACTTCAACTGATGCAAAATAAAGCCTTAAGGGCAGCATTAGGGATACAAAAATGTGATCATATCCCCAAGATCAGAAAGGACGTCCACTGCCTACCTGTCAAAACCAGAATTATCTTTAAAACTCTGCATCACACACAAGTGTCTTGCCAAAAAATCCCCAATTGATCTTAATGACGCCCTACAGAAAAAAGAACATGTTAGAACACTGAGATCCAATGACAGTCAATACCTAGTGACACCCTGCTACAACAACACCAGAGCAGGTGGTAGTAGCTTTCATGTATTAGCACCCAAACATTGGAACTCCTCCCAATCAACATCAAAAAAGAAACCTCCTTCCCCTGCTATACAAACAGCTGAAAACTTGGTTGTTCAACCAATACTAGTACATCCCTGAACACCGATTAGTGCAATCCTTATCTGCTTAACCTGTAATTGCTGCATTACTAGATGTATGATCCTGTAATCTACCGACTGCAAATAATGTCTGTACGCTCCTCTGCTGAAATGTAAACAATCTCAATTCAATTTTCGTATTGTTTATACCCAATGTATTACTATTATCCAAGCTGTCTGTTACCACGCCGTGATACCCCAGGGTCTGGGCGTGTAATAAATAAAATAAGCAAATAAATAAATAAATGGTGGTGTCCTTGCATTGATCTAGCAGGAAACTCGTATAGCCAAAGCCAACACTCTAGTACTATCTTACACCTTTCAAAGATGTCTCAGTAGGGTGAATCACCACTTTATACAGCAATGCCAATTGACATTTGGTTGTTTATCTGTAGGGGCATTAATGCTCACCATGCCCACTGCCTGGACAAGCGTGGATCCCTCCCCTGCGTTCTGCTCCTCTTAGTGTAATACCAAGGCAGACTGGGGTCCCCACGCTCCTCCTCACCTGCAGTCTGCGATTTATGGTATTTCCAGGTTGGCGCCCTCCTGGATTGCAGCAGAACCCCACACCATCCACCTTCCGCCTTACTCTTTGTTGTCTTTGGGAACCAATTGCTATATTAGGTCAGGAGGAGGAGGGGGTAGGCGTCGCCCCTGATCCAATCCATGAATGTTGATGTATAAGCCCCCATGGAGCCACCGTACAGAATTCCTGAGGGATGACTCAGCCCCACCCCACTTCACAATTCGCTAGAGGGATCCCAGCTGTTCCATAATGTCACACAGCCTACCACCTGTTTCACCAGCCTATGGTCAGGCCTCAGATGTTGCTCCTGCTCACAGACACCAAACATAAGGGGCTTCTCCTCCACATGCTCTTGCTCCGCTCCCTGGCAGGCACTCGCCTTCAGCCTCTGCGAGATCCACCGAAGCACACAAGACACTCTAACGCCCGTGGAGCAGGCTCTGCAGATTCAGCCACTCGGGTCGCAACCATGCTGTACTCCTTTGCCGGTCCCCCGGCCACCTTCTATACCACTGCGAGTTGCTTCCTCACTGTCAGGGCCATGCTCACCACATTGGCACATTGGGGGGGCTCCTACTGCTTCCGATGTCTGAAGTGGGGGAGCAGGAACCGCTGCGTTATACTCCTTCAGATGGGGGAGAGGGACAAGCTGTGCTTAACACGTCTTCCCCCTGCCGGTGGCCATTTTGGAATCCAACTCTCCCTATTCTAAAACTCGGGTGCTCGTCATCAGGGTGGTTGTCCAAATGAAAAACAAGGCCTGTCCTCTGTTTTAAACTACCTAAATATAGCCCTACAACTATATATTCAAATAACATAAAGAACACCAGGAAAATGCCTCCATTCTCCTGGTTCACTGGTATCCACCTTAGGGTTTGTGTTTAAAAGTCTTACCTGAAAATGTGTGTTCCACCAGGAGGTAGAATTGCAGGAGGATGGCTCCCTCCTCCTGGTCCAACAGTTAAATGTCTTTGACAATATCTTTTCACAAGTATCTGAATTAACTTATTAAGTCTTGTACTTTAAATAACTTCTGCTTGCTTATTAAGTCTCGTACTTCTTAACAGGATTCTGTTCTGGTTTCTTCATTAACAAACTTTGTCATATAACCAAGGGAATGCTTCCTCTCACTTGGTAAACTTGGATGTTTGGCAACCGTTCTTATTAAGCCTTGAGCTTCTCTCCAAGCTTCTCTCACATTTATTTAGTTTAAGTGTTCAAGATCCTTCTAGTTTTTGTGTTTCAACAAAACTTTGACAAACCTTGTAAGAGGTACTGTGACAAGGGAGATTACTCCAGAGGTTTACTTCACTTTGGTTGACTTTGCCATATTCCATGTGATGAGGGAGATTACTGCAGAGGCTTTGGTTATCTTCACAACAGTTATTAAGACTAGGGAGATTACTCAATAGGCCTTGATTATCTTCATACCAGTTACTGAGACGAGGGAGTTTACTCCTGAGACTTTGATTAGCTTTACCGCAATTACTGATACGAGGGAGATCACTCCCAATGCTTTGATCAACTTTATCACAATTACTGAGACGAGGGAGATCACTCCTAATGCTTAGATCAGCTTTATCACAATTACTGAGTCAAGGGCGATGACTCCTGATACTCTTCTCCTTTACAATGTGACTTTTGGTACTTCTCCGCCAACCACTATAACAAAGGAGATCCCTCCTGATGCTCTGATCAGCTTTACATCAATTGCTGGGATGAGGGAGATTACTCCTGATGCCTTTAGTATTGTCCCCCAAGCCATTACCCGGTCTACCATGGTTTTTGTTACCTCTTTCTTCCTTGGACCGTGTTACAAGTTCTTCCTGGAACGTTGGGACCGCTCGTTGGTGTTCGTCGACGCTTCTTCCTCACTTCTCTCTACCCTTCTTCATTTCTGCAGGAGATCCGGTTCCACGGTATCAGCGTTCAGGGACCAACCGGTCCATCTCACTGAGGTCACGGCACCATTAGCTGGATCCGCTCTTATGCATTTGTCGGGCCTCCTCTTGGTTTCAGAGGCTTTCTTCCACCTTCCAGCCACATCCTCTCGACCGAGAACTTGCTTCTTCGTCTCGCGTCTTAGTTGCTGGGTTTCAACTTCCCGATCAGGTGCATCTTTGCACTGGCTTCTCTCTGGTTTCCCTGGTTCCCTTTCAGGCAGTCCCTTGTTTGTGTCAAAGATGCACTCTTCAGGCCTCCTCAGAGCTACCTCTTCTAGTACTTTAGAAGTCACATGAACAAGTAATTTGTGTAGCTCCTGTAATCTTCTTCAAAGTATTTCCACAAGGCAATGAATTAGGTTTTATAGAAATAAAAAGGATGAGTGTCACAATAACATATAGTGGTGCTGTTAGAGGTTTTCTTACAGTTATTAGGGATTTCAGAAGACTCAAAGGTAAGAGGGTTAGGGAGTTCCACCATGGAACAGGAGCCACCATCTCATCTCCCTCTGAGGTCCTTCTGCTTTTTACAAACCCTAGGGGGAATATCGGGTAGCGGCCTCACCTCCTTAGCCACACAGGGAAGGGCTCCCCCATGGGGAGAAGTGACGTGATCCCACGATTTGTCACAATACCCACTCAGACAACTCCTGGGAAGGGGTGACACCCTAGTCAAAGTACATGCCACATTGGGCACCACTGATTTATTTAACATGGTACAGAGATTCCCCAAGATACAAGAAGACCCTGTCAAATTCCAGGAGGAGCTCCAAGTTATAATAGACTGCTATTGCCCCACTTGTGTTGATTTAAATCAGTTGTTGCAAGCAGTGTTGCCCCTGGACACATTTGCTTTATTTGAGGTGCACACATATTGGGCAACCAAAGAACCAGCCACGGCTAGAGATTTCAAAATATTTACTGATAGATTGGTACAAACTGCTCTCGAAATGTGTCCTCGAAAAAGACTGATGGGGCTCAAATAAATTTGTGCAAACAAGCAAAGTACCTTGAACATCTAAAACGATGTTTCGAACAACATTCTGGGATTGTGGATGCTGCGCTTAAAGCACTGCAGGCTGTAGTGGCACAGTTTGTTATGGGGATGCAACCCAAAGTAGAAGAAGGGATAAAACCATAATGATAGGATGGGAAGGATAGGGGTTGGTTGAGGTTTTGCTGGCAGCACAACATATCCATGAAAAAGTTCAGAGACAAAAAGAGCCAACGGAGGTCTAGCTTATGGTCCGACAAATACATGATATGATATGGTAGGTTATTTATAACGTGCTTAATACCCAGAGGTTTCTAAGCGCGGACCGTGGATCGAACCTGTGGTGCTCTATGATGTCTTGCTTCCAAGGCGAGCACCTTGCCCCTGAGCCACAGCTTGCAACCCTCTCAGGGAAGGGGACTGTTCCGCCTTCCAGCAGGGGGGCGAAGGTGAGGTCAGGAAAGGGGAAGAGGAGCGCTGCAAGTGTTCCATACGGGGCACCCGCCGAAAGGCATTATTCAAACACGAACAGTGATCAATGCAACTATTACAAGGAGTTTGGAAGCTGGAAAGCTGAGTGCCAAATCGACCTCAGTTTGATGGTCGAGGCAGACAGAAGACAACCCCAGGTGGAAAGGCACATGGTCTGCCTCCACAGTCGTTACTTATGACCGATGTATAGGATTGCCAAGGGGTTCCCAAGCTTGTTACCAACCTTATATCGATTGATACTGCCGCTCCTTATGTTGAATGCATTGTTGCGGGTCAAAAGGCTTCATGTTTAATGGCATCACACTCCACTTTAAGAGCATTAGAGTTTTCACTGGCACCACACACAGACGACGTAGTAAATTCCATTGGCATTGGAAGTACGCTGGTACCTCACCTAGTGTCCACCCCTCTGATGGTCACGATAGGCCCTTGTTCCCGAACAGCATGTATTCTTGTTAAGCATCTGCTCTCCTGTGAACTTGTATGGATAGATTTGTTGTGTAAACTGAGTTGCACAATTCATTGTTCCCCTGATGGGGTGTATTTGGATATGCCCGCTGATAGAGAGCACGAGGTGCTGACAGTGTTACAAGAAGTCTCCCACTGGGATCCGGAAGACCAGACCGACACCTCCGGTCCACGACAGGGACTGTTGGACCATGTTACAGCCTGTTTATGGTCAACCCATGTAACTGATACAGGGTATATGGTAAACACTGAACCAGTTAAGATCAATGGGAATCCTGCCAATCCTTTGCCATGTGTACCCCAGTATCCTATTTCCCGAAGGGCAGAAGAATGCATCCGTCCTGTGATATAATCCCTCCTCCAACAGTGCATCATTGTGTCTACCAGAAGCCCAGGTAATGTTCAGAAACTGCCTACGAAGAAGCCAGCTAAAGAGGTGTATCATTTTATTCAGGACCTATGCCCAGTGAATTCTGTTGTGTTACCATCCTTCCCGGTGGTACCCAATGCAGCTACTACTATTGCCTATACTGCCAAATATTTCACTGTTGTTTTTTTATGGTCAGCATTCTTCTCTATACACCTTGCAAGTCAGTATCTCTTTGCGTTCACTCATAAAATGATGCAGTATGGGGTACGTAGAGAGACCCGTACTGTTTTCCCAAATTATGACAATAGATCTGGATTCGGTACAGTTTCCAGGAGAGTCGGCGCTGGTGTAGTTCAAAGAAAATCTGCTTATAGCCTGCCCTCATTGCAAGCATGTGAGGAAGACACAGTGGTACACTTGGGAACACTTGCTGAAAAGGGTCATAAGGCATCTAAAGACAAGTTACAGTTATGTCTGTCCGAGTGTGGTACCTGGGCCATGAAATACCTGCTGGGGAAAGATACCTGTACCAGGATCGAATTTCCAGGGTCCACAAAGTCCCTAATCCCCAGACCATGGAGCAGATGGGAGGGTTCGTAGGGATGGCTGGTTACTTTAGGCAAGTTGGTCCCCAGGTTTGCAGTCCTCATTAAACCCCTTCAGAACCTCAGACATAATTCAACCCCCAAACCTGTGCCATGGTCCCAGGAAGCAGAAGATACCTTTGTCACCATTAAGCAGTCGTTCGCAACGGCTCTGGCTTTAGGTTTACCACATTATAGCAAGGCCTTTGTCTTATTTTATATTGAGCGCAATGGGCTTGCTCAAGGTGTGTTAACACAGTTACATAATGATAAACATTGACCCGTATGGCTGTATCCTACCAAAGCGTACCTTTGGACATGGACACAGTGGCAGCTGGGCTCCAAGCATGCCTGCAGGCTGTTGACACTGCTGCCCTATAGATTGAAAAAAATGACTCCCTGGACCAAGGATATCCTGTCACTATTTCTGTCCCCCATGCATGGTTTGCATCTAGAGGGGAGCTGGGAGCTCCTGCTTGTATCCTAGAAGAGCCTAGTTAGCTTGACACCAACAGCTACCAGGCGCTACTTTTGGCAATTAACTCTGTGGTTATGTGTCAATCTAGTAATACATATTAGGACGCATCTATACTAATTAAAGCATAAGGAGACATATATAATGGACAAAATGATAAGCTTGCAACTTATGTGGGACTTATATTTGTGGAACGCTATTTCCTAGCTACTCGTTCGCCAGTGGTAACTCCTGGTCAGTGGATAATGCTGGATACACAGAGTTACTTTTAGCTCTTGCTTATACAAACTTAATTTCAACCCCTGCCATGCCGTATTGTCCTTATTGCTGAAAGGAAAAACTCAACACGTGTCCAACTCCCGCCTCATAAGGTATGAAAAACTGCTTATTTCCGGTGTCAAAGTGACCCTAAGCCACTGGCCAGTCCTTAACCCTGCATCCTTGTAACCAACCTCTGAAGAGGGAGAGCTGTATGACTGTCAGGTGGTTGTGGAAACACTGTTGTTCCCTCACATTGATTTGGTTGATGTACCCCTGTTGAACCCAGATTTCATTCTCTTCACGGATGGTTCTTGCATCTGTGTCCCGTAGACAGGAGTACCAGTGGTTTCGGTTTATACTGTGTGTACCCCCACTCAGTTCTATAAGCATACAGATTGCCCACAGCTAAATCAGCACAAGTTACCAAGTGCCCTGGCTCAGAGTAGATCAGCTACGATGTACACCGATTCTAGGTACGCCCATGGCAGTTCCACTGTCACCCATTCCGTCCCTTACCAGTCTGGCGATTCTTCAAAATCAAGCTCCGGAGTCTGAGAAGGTGACCTGGACGCAGCGTAGGTATAGTGAAGGCAAGTCCTTTTACGCTCACACCAGAAAGTATACAACCCTCTAGGGAAAAGGGCCAAGAGATGGCTTGCAAGGATAACAAGGTTTAATTGTACAAAAAGTAAAGGTGTCAGCAGAGGACTCTGCTGCTCGAGAACATTGTGTCTGAATGATCATGAACAGTACATTATAAGAGTCCACAGTGTCACTAAATGACATCATCACATAGGGTCTACACCCACACAACTGATTGGTGAGACTGTATATATGGTCCTGCTCCATAGAAGATACCAGGTTATGATTGGTTCCAGTCTCAGTCCTCTGTCTTTTTCCATGTGGGTCAGCTGGGCTCATCTCTCCAGGGATTGAAGGTCAGGCTCTTCACATGTTTGTTTGTTTGTTTATTAATTTGTAATGCGCACCAGACCCGAGGGTATCAGGGCACAGTAGATACAGGAAATCTTTCAGCCTAGGTTACACATGATAAGAAACAGCGATGTACATACAGTAACATATATACATAGGAATATACACACAGGAATATACAAATATACAAAATCAGGTATTCAATCATAACGGTACAGTTAGAAGAGACTGCCAAAATGTTGTGGAACAGCAATGAGGGCAAAATTTCAGTAGCACCTATTTACAGTGCAGGTATGCCTGTACATTAGTAGTCATTGGGCATCATTACGAGGTTGGCGCTAAAAATCTGCCCTTAACTCCATGCCGGTAATAACATGTCCATCTTGGCTCGATTCCGCAAACAGCGGGTGATTAAGAGTGCGCGAGCACGCGCACCCCTGCATGCCGGTAACGGGCGTACCGGCATGCCAGTAACGACCCTCAAACCCCCAGATAACGGCATCAATAAATGCGCACATAACACCTCTGCCCTCGGCAACCCCTAAATAATGGTACCGGTATTAACATAGTGCTAAGAATGGGCCCGTTAATACCGGACCCGGAAGTAACGTCATCGTGCCGGAACGGGAAATGCTTTGGCGGCCATCTTTAAAAACACAATCCATTGCCATCCTCCACATACAGAACCTTCACCACCAGAACTCCTAGTACACCACGGACAAAATGTCAAAGGCTACTCAGAAAGGCACTGCCCGCCTGCATAAACGACGATTTAAGGATGAGGAGCTGAACATGTTAGCCAACACCCTAGTGGAGAATGCTGATGTGGTGTTCTGCAGCGACCTCAGGCGTCCAGCCCAGCTGAGGAAGAAGGCCATCTTTGAAGAGGTTGCCCGGAAAGTAAGTGCAGTCGGCACCACCGCACGCACAGTGCGCGATTGTAAAAAGCGCTGGGACGACCTCAGGCTGAGAATGCGGAACATCCTGTCGGCCAATCCGAGCCAGGGGCTGGCAACAGGTGGAGGACCTCACTCACCAATCAAATTGGCCATATGGGAGGAGACTTGCAGCTCAGTGATAGATGTGGAGTCCATTGAAGGAGTCGGTGGAGCTGAGTACGGCGTGCCAACATCGGCAGATGAAGGTGAGTGTCTCTACAAACATACGACAACCAATCATCACTGTTGACCTCCAAATGTGACAGCAATGACATCCAATACATGGCGCATCATACACACCTACACATATCCATATACACATGGTGGGCCCACCACTATCACATCCCAATGCATGCTGCATGCCGTGCCCATACACGAATACACACCTGACACACAGATGACCTGCACGTGTCACACAGCACACAAATCACAACACACATCAAGGCCACACAGCAGCCACCATGGTGTACATATGAACACCTGCATGAGTGCAAAAAGCACCCCCCAACCTTGCATGTACCCAATCAGCTGCAAAGCCAGGCATGCAACTGATCACATGGCGCCAACTGCACAAAGACAAACGCATGCATGATGCAAGCACCGCCATCACTGATGCCCTGCCACTCTCTGTCACCCACAGGTACAGATGCAGACACCGAAGAAGCAGAGGGAAGTGGACAATGCACAACACCAGCCAAAAGGGCAAGGGGCCAAGCTGATGGCAGTGGGCCATCTACTTCGAGGGGACCAAGGATGGGCCAAGTGGCACGCAAGACACCAACCAGTGCCCAACCAGCCACACTGCCACCCACACAGGACCAGCAGACACCTGCCCCTGCACCCCTGGACACACAATCTACACAGGCCGAGGACGCATCTGGCATGGACAATGATGGCACACAGTCCGCTGCCGCAAGCACAATTGGGGAGATGGCTGCATCGGCACAGCATAGTGGCGATGAGGAAGCTGGCCCTGACAATTACGCCAATACAGGAGTCCTCCACTCAGAGCCTGTAGGTCAAACCCCAAGCCTGCAGATCACCCCACAGGACACCCCTCGCCAGGATTCATCAGAACAGGGCAGCCATGGAGAGTGGTCTCCGACATTGCACAGCCCCATATTGCCTGCACTATCACCACGTAACCCACCAACCACCACCCACACTGCTATACAGGACTTGAGGGACGTCCGTCCAGGATGGAGGGCCGGCAGGAGATGCAAGGCTATGTCAAACAGTACCTTGCTGAAGGCGAGTCAACACGCTGTGTCATCCGTGATAGCACTGCGGCCGTAATCCAGGCCATCAACTCAAGCGCTCAGCAAGTGCGGGATGGATTCAATGCCTTGGGCCAGATCCTCACCAGGATTGCAGACAGCATGGAACAGCGGCAAACTGCGGCTTTGGGGTCACAACAATCTGCCTCATTCACATCGAGCACGCCAGCAAGTTCCAGGCAGACCAGCCTCGTGCGCATGTCCCTGCGAAGTGTGCGGCGCTCAGAGATCCAACCCCCACCTCCGAAGGGGGCTCCACAGTAGCAGGGCCACCCTGCACAATCTGTTTCCGCATCCAGACACATGTTGTGCCATTGTTGACTTTGGGTGTTAGGGGGAGGGTGGAGGGTGGTGGTGGGTGTAGTACTGAGGTTGTGGGGGTGCGTGGGGGTGTTTGGGGGGAGGAGGAGGGGTGTTTAGGGGCGTGGAGTGTTAAATCATGTTATACAAACCATCACTTGAATACACCCGTTGTGTATAAAACATCACATGAGTGGACATTGCTTCTTTGGTGTTTGTCAATTTATTGCTTCATAGTGCACTGTGCCCATATACCCAAACACCCAGTGCCCACAGTTCCCAATACATGGAACCCTGTGCATCCCAGTACATCAGAATGATTGGTCTATGACTGATTGGAGCACTGCGCGACCCTGAAGTGTATCGCGTCCTGGCCTATGTCCAACATCTACTCCTTCCTCTCCTTCTACTTCACCAGGTGGTGGCAGCTCCATGTCAGGGGGCAGGGTAACGTTCCACCGGATGCACATGTTATGCAGCATTGCACATACCATGATGATCTTGCCCACCTTCTCAGGCCGTATATGAGTACGCCACCTGACCTGCTGAGTCAGCGAAACCTTACCTTCAACAGGCCAAAGGTCTGCTCAATGACCACACGTGTGCGTGTATGTGCACGATTGAAGTCCTCTTCGTGCCTGTTCTGCAGATTCCTGACAGGGGTGAGTAGCCACGCCTTCAGAGGATAGCCAGCATCACTTGCATGGGAGCAGAAGGAGGTATGTGTAAGGATACTGCTCAGTTGCCATATGTGCTCAGCCTGTACATCTTTTAAGTTCACATGCAGTATCCCGTCAATGGCAGCCACATCCACATGACTATCAGCCGTGTGCAGTACTTGCCAATCCATGGTAGGAGCCCTGGGTGATATACATGACTTAGGGGCCTAGACATTTAAACCACCAGGCACCCCGATCCATTGTCTAGGTCCATTATGTATGCACATTTGAGGGCTGTGTGGCAGGCGATAACTCAAGATGCTTTTAGCCCCCCCATCCCTCTCCTCCCATGTCCCAGAGTGCATTCCCCTTGTATATGCATCTAGCCCCCCCATCCCTCTCCTCCCTAGGCCCAGAGGGCAGACTCACCCAACAGCCAGCCACTTCGTACGACGTCTCCTTCCATGTAGCGGGGTAGTGAGGAGTTCCGCAGCACCATGGCATCATGCGTGGATCCTAGGTATCGGGCACAGCAATGTGTAATTATCTGGCTGGCATCACACACCATCTGCACATTGATGGAGTGGTATAGTTTCCGATTGCGGTACACCACCTCTACGGCATGTGGGACTACCAACTCTACGTGGGTGCAGTCAAGGGCACCAATTACATTGGGCATGCCTGCCAGTGCATGGAAATGCTATTTTGGTGGCATTTGCTTCCTGTGGTGTCCGTGGTAGGGATATGTAGGCACTTGCATGCTTTAGTAGTGCATCCAGCACTTGGTTTAGCACAACAGAGAAGCATGATTGCGACATGCCATGCATTTGGCCCACTGTGTGTTGGTAAGTGCCTGTGGCCAGGAAGTGGAGCACAGATGCCACCTTCAGCAGAGGGGGGATGGCTGTGCGGATGTTGATCAGGCTGACCAAGTCTTCCTGTATCAATTCCACTATGGTGGTGATGGTGTCCCTGTTCAGGCGGTACAGGGGGTGGATCTGTGCTAGGGTTAAGTCAAATAGTTTGGCCCTTATACGTGGAATTGATGGCTGTCTGCATGGAACAACTGCCTGCACTGGTGGGATTTGCTGGGCCGGTCCCACCCTCCTTCTCCTCCTGTGTCTCCTCTGTGTTGCCTGTTGTACTGCCTGCTCAAGGAGTAGCTTTATTCAAAACATGATCAAATGCTGATCATGAGTACATACAAAGGATAGGTACCTTTGTCCACAAGAAAGTTTGATTCAGTTTTTCAAACATTGATTTTAATCGTGCATTTTGTTTGCTTTAATATGAAAGTATTTTTTTTTTTCCTTTGTTTCTTTACCCTTTACTGCATTTATACCTTGAATTATCCTGTTTGTAAACATTAACCATTCAAGTGGTCACTCTTTTGTTTTCACTTTGTTTAAGTTTTTGTCTGAATATTTTATGTGTACATTTTCATGGCACTGTTCAGAACTATTACTCTTTACTTAAATTCAATGTATAATAAAAACATTTTAAATTTCCCTTTTTTTGTTTACATTAATAAACAATATGTATGACTAAATATATACATGTAGTTTGCCCTAATTGTTCACTCTGGAAGTTTCATATTTTTTTTTTCTGACTTCTCAAGAAGCAGAACATTCATTGTTTGGGAAAATTAATATATTAACCTAGACCAAAAATTGTTTGGTCTGATGATAGTGAGAGTTACAACCCCGTGTTTATTTTTTGTGTTGCCCCGAACTCTCACTGAACACGCAGGGGGCTCCCCCTTTTTTGTAAAATAAGGAGTAGCAGTGCAGGCATATCCTCCAGCCCCAGTATGGCAAGTGCAAGTTGTATCATTTTGGTTTGGGAAGGGATGTGGTGTGTGGGTGTGCTCCTTTTGTGCTGGGCCTGACTCCATTGCTTCCACCTGTGCTGATTGTGTGCACCTGTGGCAGTTAGTTACACAGCATATTGTTGTTAACGGGTGATCCGCGATGCCGGTATTGCCGGCATCATGGTGGCCCTTCTTACCGGCATCTCGATGCCTTTATGTACATGTCCGTACGACTCGTGATGCCCTCTTCCTTGCAGGATGCCAGTATTACGGGAACGGCATCCGCGCGCGCGCCCGCATGCCGGTACGGTGGTGCACGGCCACGGCGGATCCTTGTCAATGCCGGTAGGACCGGCGTCTAGGGTTGTAATACTACAGACCGATAATGGATGCCGGTATTGCCTTACCGGCTCCGTTATTACTGATCCGCCAACCTCGTAATGAGGCCCATTGTCTTTTAGCCATTTTAGCAGATTCTGTCTTAAGTTCAGGTTTGCTTGGTCAGCTCTTAGGTGTGGGGGGGAGGAAATTCCACAGCTGTGAAGCTTTGACTGGGAAGCTGTTGCCCCCAATTGTAGACAGTTTGAATCTGGGGAATGAACAGACAGTTAGTGTTGACTGTTCTAGTGGGCCTATTGGTGGATTTTCTCTTGAGTCTCTCCATGAGATAGTGGGGTGCAGCATTATTCAGACATTTATAGGTAAAAGAGGCAGTTTTTAGTTGAATTTTGTTGTGGGTAGAGAGCCAGTTATTTTGTTCTTTCCTAGGAATGCCCAAGGCAGCTCTGAGGCCATTATTTTGGAGCGTCTGTTTTCTTTTGATGATGTACTTATTTGCACCACTGTAACGGGCATTACAGTAGTCCAGTTTGGACAGGATTAGGGCTCTAGCTAGGATGAGGCAACTGTTCTTAAATAAGAAAGGTTTGCCAACTCTGATTAATTTACATGTATATTCTGCAGCCGAGGCCATAGCATTTACTTGTTTAGTGAAGGTGAGGGTAGAGTCAAGGTAGAGACTTAGGGTTTTCACCTCGCTGGCCACCTTGATGAGATTACCATCAATGTTAAATGATGTGTATTTGGGGCCCAGTTTATTAAGGTTTGATTTGGTGCCCAGGATGATGACCTCAGTTTTGTCATCATTCTGGCATAGACCGTGGGCGGCCATCCATGCCTGGATGATGAGGTAGACTTTGTTTACCAAGGCCAAACCCTTGTCATAATCCCCAGTAAGTGGTAGGAGAATCTGGGTATCATCTGCATAGTTAGTGTAGGTGATACCGAGACTATCCAGATCATCAAAAAGGTGCTTGGTAAAGATATTGTATAAAGCCGGTGAGACGCAAGAGCCCTCAGGCACTCCACAAGTGATGGGGATAGAGTTTGCTGCTGCTGAAGGTGTGAAGACCCTCATGGTCCTGTTGCTCAGGAACGATTTTATCCAGATTATGGCTTCCTGGGAGAAGTGTGCTGCAGAGTCTAAGTGGCTGCACAGGATTTGGTGGTCCACCAAGTCGAATGTAGCAGAGAGGTCAAGGAGGAGAAATAATTCCAGTTTCCCTTTGTCTCTGAGCTCGTCTATTTGGGTTTTGAGGTCGATTAATGCTGTTTCGGTGCCATGTTAGGGTCTAAACCCTGATTGGCGGACACCTAGGAGGTGGTTATGTTCCAGGAACTTCTGAATCTGGAGGTAGGCCACCTTGTCTAGAATTTTGAGAAGGAATGGCACTGTAGTAATGGTCCCATAATTTGTTGGTATAGATGCATCTAGAGTTTGCAAGCAACTATCTCATCCACTTACGCTGCATGCCAAAAACACTAACCATTTTTCTGAATGCACACTAAATTCTCTGTAAAGCGATAACATGATTGCCTACAATCGCATATTTCCCTATCTCTCTAGGACAAGAATGCCAGCTCCAGGCAGCCTTTTTTCCTCTGCTGCTACTGACGATGGCCTAAATGCTGGATGTTACCTTGATGCCACAACAATTTACAGGCTACCTTGCCCTCATTTGTCTCCTGCATGTCAGGTACCTTGCCTTTTTAAAGTTCTATATTGTGCTCTCACATCTATTTTACTGAGTAGATAGTGAACTCTCCTATGACCATTTTAGGTCGTTGTGTATTTCCACACCTGCACGTGACTGCCTCAACAATCGCACATTCTTCAGCGGACCAATCTGCAAGTCTTTAATGACAGGTACAATGCTGATCCTAATAATAATGATATCTAATTTCTTGATTCATTGATCTGAATTCTAAGTTGAATCCAACCTGATTATTACAGGTCCCGTGTGTAGTTACACACTTGCGCTTTCCAATTCGGATTGTCGCCCACAGTCCGAAAGCACACCCAATCCGACTACCGGTATGTTGACAAGTTCTTCCCTTTCTGCACTATTTAACTAGAGCACAGTCATTTTTTGGCGGCACACCCATTGATATTTTTTGTTTATAATGTTTTTGTTTTTAGATGAAGCTTAGACAAGCGATCTATCAACCAAATATTCTATCCACTTTCAAGCCTCTCAAAGATGCAAGTCCTGATGAAAGTTCAGAACTATTTTGTGAACTATGTAATTCAATGACCACCTTATAGTCTTCCAACAGCCTGAACTTGAAACACTTAACACAGTGTCGACACGCCCTGACAAACCCTGATATGAGCCACACATTCAATCATAGCTCATCATGAAACACTATAACAACCTGATGTTTTGAGCACTGTAAAAACAAATGTTAACATCTAATCCCTTGTCATGTTGCAAATCCATTGTGTACCTGACCTTTGTCTACTATATATTGTGGTCGAGTTTTTCAACATAATTGTAATTGTCTAAATGTTCTTAATTTGTCTATTTTCCTAGAATACATTTGTTTTTACTCTATTCTTGTGCACTACTGGTGTAATCTTATTTTGTTACTCTAGGCACCAGAATCTTGTCTACAACTGCTCTAGCGCTATCAGGGAGAGATGCCCAGCTGCCTGCCATACTGGATGAATAACCGGGTTCTGTTGTTTAGCTTAGATTAGATATATTTGCCCTGTTGTTTAGCTTAGATTAGATATATTTGCACGTTTGCCCTGACCTTCACTGCAAGGATGAGCCCAGCTGACCCACGTGAGCCAGAATCGACGGAGAAGAGCCAACCAATTAGTGCTTGGCATCCCCTATGGCGCAACCCCATGGATAGGGTGACGTTTTTTGCAGTTATAAACCACTGGTTGCTAATGTAAGACCAGAGCACTCTGAGGCAGCAGAGTTATTTGCTGACACTTGTATTTTGTATGAATAAAACCTTGTTATCCTTGCAGAACTATCTCTTGGCTTTATTCCCTAGTGGGTTGTATTTACTCTGGAGAGTGCGCGCAGGGGTATATGCCTTCATTTTGCGACGCCTGTGACGTGATTCCTTAGGCCCCGTACTTGCAGTGATATCTTGGGTCCTCTCTGGAAAGGCTGTGCCCACCTGCAGCTGAGCAGTCCCCTAAAGCCCATACGCAGCAGAAGTGGTCCTTGTGGGTGCCGGCTATGCGAAAATCCCGCCTTCTCGTACGGCCCCAGGGATAGGCTCAGACGTGTTGTGGATTAACCGCGAAAGGCGGCTTTCGGAAGAACACGGACACGTGAGTATAGATTGCAAGGGTTAACAATGTCTTGGTTTGGGTATGGAGCAGTATGATTGAGGGGAACACACAGTGATTGGATGTGAATGGGTAGACTGATTATTTGATTTTGGAAGTTTTTATGGCCGTTTTTTAATTCTTTTTTCCTTTAAAGTTTAAGTTATGTGTAGAATATAAAAGAGGAAGGAAAGGGAGCCTATCCCCAAGAGGGGATAGAAGGTGGCAGCCACAGTGCACTGTCCCGACCAGTGCCGGAAAATACGAATACAGAGAACAATTAGGAGCCCCCTATAATTAGAGGGCTCGGGAGCAAGTAGTGATTGTTGTTTTAGCTGGTTATTTTAGCTTATTATTTTCAGTGTCTTTTTTCATATGTATGGGGGAGGCCCAGGAGGGGCAGGTATGGTGTGAATAAGAAGTGAGTATGTGAGGAATGGGGATGCTCCAAGGGGGAGAAGAGTGTTTATTAGGTATATGTTTGTTTTATGGTCTAAAGAAGTGATTGTGTCCACCTTGTTTGACAGCATAACAATAGTTCTAACATGTATTTGACGATTATAAACTGACTGACTGACACTGGGGGCCCTAACGGTATAGAGGGATGGGAAGAATACCACACGAAAACATTTTGTGACACATACTTGAGACAGATGTCAACCCTGGGGACAGACACCCCACTATCCCATATATGTAAAAGCATGTCCCTGTACAGCGACAAGATTACTAAATACCACAGACAATGGGTGACAGAAAAAAAGGGGGAAGGAATGCCCTACACCTGCCTAGAGGAAGGATCCTTCGACAAGGGTGCCTTGGACCACATTTCCACATATCTGACTGCCAAATACAAGGAGAAGCCACTACAAAACCAAAGATTTGTGGTGGATGTTTGAAGAAACACCCTTCCTAGAGCAAAGAGAAATAGCATTGGAAAATTTGACAACGGGTAAAATGGGAGAAAGTGAGAAAGGGGAAGGGCAGCCAAAGAAATGTACCCATTACTAACACGACCAGCGGAGGGGTACTCAAATCAGACCTATCTGTCCAGGGGAAGTGCTCTAGCAAATCCGAGTACAGCACCGTCCCCACCAAAAAGACCCACCCACACAGGAGTGAGTTTTGGGGACATCGAAGTAGCATTGAATTCTACCTGTACAGAGTTAGCTAGATTACGAGCAGCATGCAATCAAGCGAGGGGATCAGAGAGTGGAGCACTATCCCCGATCACCCCTCCTCCCCCACAGGAAGACTAGTGGAAATCAGGAGATTTTCTGTTCAGGATTGATAGTGCCCCCATACGGGCCATGTGCGTAGAACTAGAAGGGGAGACAGATAGTTTAGGATATGAAAATGTGGGGTCAATGAGGGATGAGGAGTACTGTAATTACGTTGATGATGGAGAAGAGGGAACAGTGGAAGGAGTGCAACAAGTACACCTGACAACATCAAGGGTGGAAGGGACATGGGAAGGGAGGTCCCGAGGAAGATTCGGGAGAATGGCCCTGGTGAAAAAGAGAGAGAGTGGAGTAAAAAGTGGGAAAATAAAATCAAAACTGCAAATGCCCCTGATCTATAAGGGAGCAGGTCAGCTCCATTATGTTCCATGGGCACAAATGGATTAAAACAACCTCCTCAAATCCCTTCTCCCACTCAAGGCGGGCGCGGGAGAAATGATCTAAGCCTTTGAGAAACACGCTGTAGAGGTGCCCCGAGCCATAGGAGACATCAAGAGCTGGCTAGTATCTGCAGTAGGGGATCAGGCAGAATCAGTGTGGGTGAAAGCAGGGTATCCGGAAGTAACATTAAGTAATGACACCCATGATGGGGCTTCATTTAACAATATTAGAGCGCATGTGTGGGATTCACTGCGGAGAGCCTTCCCAGATAATCCTGATTTACACACAATAATGCAATGCACGAAATGCGCATACGCGCCCGACGCATGCGGACCTAACTATCTCGGCTCCCGGCGGCCGCTACAATTATCCTGCAAGAACTCCCGTTAAAGAGTACTATTCCCACCCCAGCTGTGCCCCGGGGGTAGTGGATGCAGCAGAGAACCAGTGCCCGCAACCCCGAAGAAAATCTGAGTAGGAGAAGCGAGATCCTCCCCGAAGTCTGCAGACGGACGAGGCGCGGCCGCTGAGGCATGGGGAACCCTCCTTGAGAAGGCACGCATAGCCAACCCGCCTCCAAGAACCGGTGTCGCCCTACTGGCAGTGGGCGAAACGCGAGGCAGCTGCGAGGGGCCCAATCATCAAGGCGCCTCTCCCGGCCCCGTCGACGACGTGAGCGGGTGAAGCTCTGCGCCTCGAACGCCTGCACAACTGACTGCCCGTGGCTTGGACCCACGCTGCCTGTCTTTTCCCCCCAATCGGCGAGACAGCAGCATCCGGGGTCGAGCTGCAGCAGGACAAGGAGAACCGTGTGCTGCGCTCCCCCGTGGACCGGAGATACGCTACCAATTAACTGTGTTAAGGCGCAGCCAGCACCCGGACATACGTTGCTTGGACACACCCGCCTGGCACACACCAGCCCTTTTCCAAACCCTACATCCACCCTTGGGTGACTACGTGACACAGCCGGACCCCACTGCACGGGGCCAATCAACCGCGACATGGGGAAGGAAAAGACCAAGCGGCAAACACTGCAAAGCAAAATTGACCTCTACACCGTGGAGGCCCCTCCACGCCGCAGACCTCGGCCCCCAGAAGACGATGGGGCCGGCGACAAGTCTCAGGACTCCCCAATCTCCTTGACGGACCTCATGAAAGTGATTGGGGACTCGAGGACATCACTGGAACTTAAAATAGGTGGCATATCCACCGAGATGTCCCTTATACGCCAAGACCTTCGGCCAGGGTTGGTGAGGCGGAACAGAGAGTGTCGGACACAGAAGACACAGTGCACCGCTTGGAACAACAACTTGCCGCAATCACCCAAAAAATTGCCCAACTGTAATACCGAGCTTTGGACAGCGAGGGGAGAGCGCGGCGCAATAACCTCAGCATCCTCAGAATACCGGAGAAGGAGGAAGGCCCCAGCGCTGAACTTTTCCTGGAGGATTGGCTAACTCATGTCTTTGCCCCCAAAAAAATATCCAAATTCTTCTCCATAGAAAGGGCGCACAGAGTCCCCACCGGCCCACCTACCCCGGGCGCCCCGCCTAGAACGATGATCGCACGCCTGCTGAACTACCGCGATCGAGATGCGATCCTACAAATGGCGAGGGCCTCCGGCCCAATTACCTACAACGGCTATAGGGTCAGGTTCTACCCTGACTACACCAACGAAGTCCAAAAAGCCCACCAATCTTTTGACTCGGTCAAGAAGAAACTTCAGTCGCTTTCTATCAAATATGCTTTATTTTTCCCGGCATCGCTCAAAGTCCACTATGAGGGCACCACTCATCTATTCTACCCTCCCAAAGAAGCATGGGACTGGCTGGAAACCCAAGTTCTCACAGATTCCAGAGCGAGGCGCACACCACCGGGCCCACCCGCACAGAGGCCCCGGCCCGAGCGGCCCTCGCCCCCTCGATCTCCAGCCAATGCAGACAACGACGTGATGGGGGTCCCCACAGATAAGGGGTAAGGCCCACGCAATGGGGGGACTAATCTGCAATGTAATAACATGGAAGCGCTCACCTAGCGGCCGCCGCTCTTAATGCGGCGCGGGCGGTATCGCAGCCAGAGTTATCCTGAGGAAGTTTACCAAGTTATAAGTTTAATGTTTGGGCGACTGGTGCTCCCAGTTGGGGGGGAAGTACAGGGTGGGTGGAGTTTTGGGGACTTGAGGAAATGGAATCATGGGACAAGAAGGCTTGAAGCCGACAAACGCAGGCAAGGAAACCAAGCACTGTCTTTGGCCAGGACCGTGGACGCAATTATCAACCAGTCAGCAGGCATTTCAAGGCGAGGCAACCCTCGGATGTCTCCCCTGAAAGGAAACCGCCATATGTCCCCGGAAAAAGCGCGACTGCCACTAATCCTCCCAGGCGTCCCAACAAGAAGACTCACGCAGATAGAATGAACTCCAATAAGGTAACCATACTGTCCTGGAACGTCAACGGCCTCGGCTCCAGCATAAAGCGAAGATTGGTGCTCCAGTACCTAAACCGACACTCGCCAGACATTGCCCTTCTAAATGAAACGCACTTGATAGGCACAAACACCAACTTTTTCAAAAAGATCCAATTATTCGCATACCTACCATGCCAGATTCACGAAAGGTGCCAGGGGCACGATGATACTCGACCACAAGCGAGTTCCCCTCCAGGTTAGGAAGATCAAGACTGACCCCCTGGGCCGCTATGTACTGTTGCTAGCTGACATCTGGGGCGAGAAATGGGGCTTGGCAGCAATCTATGCCCCCCCCCACGCTGGCGAAAGAACTACTCTCCGAACTACAGAGCTTGCTCCTGGAAGAAGAGGCTGATGCGTGGGTGATTGGGGGGGACTTTAATGAAGTAATGGACACCGCAACCGATAGATCCATAGGAGATCTGGAACCCGCCCTACCTCCACACCGCTCGCTGCGTTCGCCAAGGCCTTGGGACTGATGGACACTTGGCGATCGCTTCACAACGCTGAGGCTGGTTTTTCCTTCTATTCAGGCGTTCACAAATCGTTCTCCAGGATCGATTATGCCTTTATCCCTCGCAACATAAATCACAGGCTTCTCGACGCTGAATTCCTCGCAAGAGGAATTTCGGACCACGCTCCGCTCCTCCTAACCATGAAAAACTCCTGCCGCCGCCCGGACCGTAACTGGCGCCTAAACGCATACCATCTTCGTCTCCCCGAAATCGCTGAGGAGCTAGAAAAAAAGACAGCGGAATATTTCGAACTCAATGAAGGCTCCGTGGACTGCCCGATCTCGATCTGGGAGGCGTACAAGACAGTCCTCTGGGGGGAAGCTATCTCAGCAGTCTCCGCCTACCAACAACGTCAAGTCCAGAAGGTCAGAGAAGCAGAAACACGAGTCCTGGAGTGTGAACGGCAAGTCCTAGTACATGGCACCCAAGAGGCAAAAGAGGCGATGCTCACGGCGCAGGACGCCCTTAGCAACCTATCTCTAGATAACGCACAAACTGCCCACCAATTAGTCCGGAGCCAAATATACGAGCGGGGCGACAAAGCCAACAAGACTCTGGCCTGGTTAGAGAGACGCGAACAAAGCAGGGGACATGTACGGGCCATTATGTCTCCAGATGGAACACTGCTGACAGAAGACTCTGACATTGTCGAGGCATTTGCCGCCTACTACAAAAATCTCTATACCCCACCCACTGAGAACCCGCCAGTTGAACCCTCACGCTACCTCGACCGAATCGAGATTCCGATACTCCCACAGCACCAATCAGATCTCCTGAATGCTGACATCACCGACACCGAGGTGCAAGAGGCGCTGGCACAGCTCCAACCCGGGAAAACTCCGGGCCCCAACGGGTTCCCAACGGAAACATGGAAATACCTTGGTGGCACACTATCTACCCACATGCACCGCATGTTCTTACGCTGCAGAGAACTAGGAGCACTCCCCCCAGACCTCAGGAAAGCATGCATAGTAGTCATACACAAGCCTGGGAAACCCCCAGAAGAATGTGGCTCCTATCGTCCGATATCCCTGATCAACGGCGAAGCCAAGGTCCTCGCCAGAACACTTGCCAACAGACTACTGCAGGTGATTGAGACCCTCGTCCACTCGGACCAATGTGGATTCATGCCCAATAAATCAACTCGAATGAACTTACGCAGAGTCCAATTGGCGCTGAGCAGAGCAAAGGAAATAACAGCCCCACTCGCTCTCTTGGCGGTGGACTTCGAAAAGGCGTTTGACTCTGTGGGGTGGGATGCTCTGTGGGCGATCATGGCGAGGATGAACCTGGGGCAGACATTTATATTATGGGTAAAACTTCTCTATGCATCCCCGGAGGCCACGGTGAGGGTGAATGGCAGGTCCTCCAAATCATTTCCCTTGGGTCGGGGCACGAGGCAGAGATGCCTGCTATCCCCACTCCTCTTCCTCCTGGCCATTGAACCGCTAGCAATTGAGCTTAGAGCTAATACCAACTGGACTGGTTTCGTATGGCCGCAAGGGTGAGAAGACCGCCTTTCGCTCTATGCGGATGACCTTCTCATATACCTCAGTAAATCGTGCATCTCATGCCCGGCTGTCTCCCTCATTCTCAGGGAATACCAGAACTTTGCGGGCCTAAAGGTTAATGATGCCAAAACCATCTTTTTCCCGATTCAGGGTGGCGAGTCTGCGATCCCGGAGACCTGCCCATACCATGTCTCTATTAAGGAATTTAAATACCTGGGTATACGGCTTGACCCGACACTTGATGAGTTCCTCCGACTTAATCTACAACCAGTAATTGAGCGGTTCAACAGAGACATCCCCCATTGGCAATCACTTCCCCTATCGCTAATGGGTAGAGCCGCGCTATTCAAAATGATGACCCTCCCCAGACTGTTGTATGTCCTCCATAATGCCCCATTCCTCATCCCCCGAGAAACCTTTGCACTCATTGCAAGAACCTACGCACACTGCTATAGGGTGGGAAACAATCCAGGATCGCCCTTGACATGCTCCAGAGATCAGTATGGGAGGGAGGCATCGGTTTACCCTGCATACACACCTACTACCTAGCGACACAGATAGGAGTGGTAAATGACTGGATGCATGCAGATCCCACACTGCCACACACCCATATCGAACTGGAGACCATGGCCCCGCTAACACTGCTGCAAATCCTGTATGCCCCCCACAACCAACTCCCGGTGCTGCCCAAAATGACCCACCATATCTGTCGCGCCTGGCGAGACACACACAAACTGGTTGGCTGGAAAGGACAGCCAACACTATCACAACCCATATGGCACAATGCGCTCCTCCCGGAAATAGTGAAAATGGGCTCCTTTGGTCACTGGCACGCAAAAGGAATACACACACTAGCACATGTGATACAAGGGGGTCACCACCTGGGCTTTGAGACCATCCGAGAACAATTCGTCCTGGCACCCATGGACCAGTTTCGTCATGCGCAGCTGACCCACGCCATCCGTACCCAATTCCCTGACACGACAATCATACCCCCTGCTCCCCCATGGAGACCAATATCCTCCCGCAACTCATCTCCTCTAAGGTCATCTCCACTCTCTACCAGGCCCTTAACTCCTTCGGGGCTACACAGCTAGACGGGCTCAAAGCAAAGTGGGAAAGGGATGTAGGTCACCTGGAACCTGAAGATTGGGTTGATGCATTAATGTCTCCCAGAGAAATTGGTATAGAATCCAAGCTTAGGCTAATACAGTTGAGAATCCTTCATCGCTCATACGACTCACGTGCTGTAATGGCCAGATGAGGCGGACTAGAAGACGGGACATGCGTTTGATGCAAAAATGCACCTGCCACCTTCTACCATATGATATGGGACTGTCGGGTGTTACGGGCCTTCTGGGAGGACTGTATTAGTACAATCTCTGCCGCCCTGGCGACACCAATCCCCAGGGATCCCGAAATGGTACTTTTAGGCACCTGGGGTGAAGTAGACCTGTCAAAATATGAGAAAATGTTTCTGGCAATTGCGTTGGGGGCAGGCAAAAGACTTATTGCAGCTAACTGGGGATCTGCCGACCCACTGTGCCTGAACCGTTGGAGTAACGAGCTGGACAGGTGCGCAGCTTCAGAGATCCGGATTTATAATGCACGGGGCTGCCCCCGTAAATTCGAAAAAATATGGGGTAAATGGCTAGATGCCCACTGAGATCCGCTGGTGGGGGTGGATCAATATTACTGTTTGCATTGGTTGCCTGTTTTGTCTTATTACTGTCTTACGGTCCTTGGCGCTGTGGGCCCCTTCTAGCTGTGATTAATGCTATGCTACCTTCATCCTATGTATGCCGATGATCCATGTTTGTTTCTCTATGTTGTGTTGTTCAAACTCAATAAACAGAGTTATAAAAAAAATAATGAAATACACCAAGATGCTGCACAGTTCATTCTTCGGGGTCAAGAGATGTGGAGGGCTGAAACGGGTACCACCTGGGACCAATCAACATCCTTCTTCTATTTTATTATAAAGCAGGGACTGCCAAAGGAAGCACAGAAGACCCTACAAGAAATCGCAGCGATAGAAGCGAAAGGTTGCCCCGAGATTCAAAGCATCATAGTTCATCATTGTAGGAGGATCAAAGAGAGAAAAAAGGAAACTATTCAAAGAGGGCAGGCCGAGGAAGCGAAACTAGTGCAGACCAAACTAGTGAAAGGGGCCGCATATCAGCAGTACCGCCCCCAGAACAGGTGGGAGAAGAGGGATGTGCGTTTGTTGCCACATGGCCGAGAATGGCTGATGTGTGTGCAGACAAAGGGCAAGAAAAGTGGGGAGGAAATCAACAGTATGTGGGACCCCAATGGTAAGGAAGGCCACCAAGAGGACGAGGTGGGTCCCGAGGGCAAAGAGGAGGGGTTTCGGAGGACGGGGACTGAGAGGAGGTGGACAACGGCAGTGTTGGTCATGCGGGAGGTGGGGGCACTTTACCTGGGAATGCCACAACAGACCGGGAGGGAACTACCCATACAATCAACCATAATACATTCAACAACAGTACGGGAACCCCCACCCCGGTAGTCCACAGGGGCCAGCCCAAGGATCAATGATGAGCCCATACGATATACACCAAGCGTACACCCAGCTACCTCCCCTGATGCCTGGCCCCACCACCTATCGCCACCCACCGCATACAATGCAAACACAACAGAACCGCCCCACTTCTCAGGTCAGGGGAAACAGACACCCTTTCGCCACTGGTCCAAATGGTGCAGTAGCACCTTACCAGGGCGCCTGTGAGGTGGGATGGGACCCTTTTGCTTTCCTGGGGACAGACACCTATCCCGACTAGGACAGCCCACAGAGAGCACTTGCATGTCCAGTACTATCAACAACCTTGCATCCGGAAGGGGAACCACTGGTGGGGGAAGAGATCGGAAACAAACAGCTCATCTTCATGGTGGACTCAGGGGTGGAAAAGTCATTAATTTGCGAAGGTCACTTCCCATTATCAGGACAAACTCTGACATGCACGGGTTCTCTGGGGCTGTGATAATGGTTTCATATACAGAAGATTTATATGTAAAAATAGGGGGAAAGGTAGTACGAGCCCCTCTCCTATAAAATCTCACCCGTCAACCTACTGGGGAGGGACCTGCTCAGCAAATTGTACATGACCATATCTTTCACAGACAGAGGGGTTGTTTGCTCCACATCCGGCATGTGCTCACTTAGAGCAATGCTGGTGATCCACGCAGTGGCCAATGAAATAGTGGTGAGAGGATACCAGTGAACCCAGACATGTTTATATATGGAATTCGAGTGTAAGCAAGAGCAGTACCTCAGTTTACCAGGAAAGAATGGAGATTACAGGCGGATTTTGTATTCCGCCTTGTAGCGAGATCTGAGTTGGTAGTTGGCACTATTCTGTCCCTAGATTTGGAGGGGTTGCAAGTGTCTGCAAAGATAATTGTAGTACTGGGAACTGATATCGATGGGTGCGAGTGGCGCACAGTGTTATGTACCGACCCCAATATACCATTGAGAGAATTGACAGATGAAGAGTTGTTTGAGGATGATAACAGTGATGGGGAGATAGTGTTAGAGATTTGTATTCCTTGTGACATCATGGTGCAGCATAGGAAAGTACCAAGCCCTCTCATGGCAATTTTCAGTGGGCCCCCATCTTTCTGTGAAACAGATATGCAGCAGGTCCCGTCCCACCTATGGACCACCAACCTGCAAGGGAATGCTAAATGAAGTGTCCCCCATAAACATAACCCTCAAGCCAGGAGCTATACTACCAAGAGTAAAACAATACTCCCTGTCCAGGGAAGCAGATGAGCGGATACAGGAGACACTACGTGCCCTATTATAGCAGGGCATAATGGACCCCTCAACGTTACCATGCAATACCGCTATCTATCCAATCAAAAAGGCGGCAGGGGGGAGTTGGCGGATGATCCAGGACCTTCTCCCCCTTAATGATATTGTACAAAAAGAATGTCCTCTTGTTCCTAACCCTGCCTCTATCCTGTGCAGTATTCCGAAACAGCCCACCCACTTCACCATGGTGGATCTGAAGAAAGCATTTTTCTCAGTGCCCCTTGACCCAGAATCACAGTAATTTACAGCATTTACCTTGGGAGGGAAATGATACGAACACTGTTGTTTAACCCAGGGGTATTGTGAAAGCCCCAGCATCTTTAATAGAATATTACACAAAGATCTTGGTAATATTCATGCCCCAGCACGATCATTCAGTACGTAGACGACCTACTGGTCTCTAACGACAGCGAGCAGAGCTGTCGAAGGAACTCCATCACTTTGCTCCAACTGGTAGCGCAAAAAGGCTACAAGGTAGACACGAAAAAACTCCAATACTGTTTGGCAGAGGTCCTGTACTTGGGCCAGCTCATCTCCAAAGATGGTAAAAGAATAATACCAGATATAGCGGCAACAGTGCGGGCCACTGCCAAAACCGAACAGTTAAAGAAATAAAGAAGTTCTTGGGACTATGCAACTATTATAGGGTATGGATTTTAGACTATGTGTTACGCTCACCTGGTATCCACAGGGACGCCACCCAGCCGGGTTCCTCGCTGGTATGCTTCTCAGCTTTACCCTGATGTGGTCTGCGGGGAAGGTTCTGCCTTGTGATAGAATTAGGCATGCTCTCCGTCCTGTCTTCTTTGCAGGGGTGCGTTGTCTTTCATGGGTGAGTGCGGTCAAGTTACTTCACTGACGCTGGCCCGTTTGATATTGTTTGGGTAGGTCTTATTGCTGTTCTTTAGTTTTGTTGCAATCCTGCATGCCTTTCTTTGTTTAAAATGTCTCTTTTTTCTCCCTCAGGAGCTTCAGCGCGGCGAACTGGCTTGGTTGAGCCCCGCTGGTAAATGATGGCGCATTAAGAGCGATATGATGCGGTAAGTAAGCGCTATGCGCAGTGCTGCGAAGTCTTGCCTTTGCTAACCTGTGTTTTCCTTCCTTGTAAGTCGCAGTGTTCTTCAGCGCAAGTGGAATGTCCGGAGTGGTGCCAGCTGAGAGGCGACCAGCCAGGTAAGCCTTTTGAGCAGTTCGTAATTTGTAAATATCTCTACTGCTTTCTTTAATGTTGCCTCTATCTTACTCTTTCAGGTCGTTCTGTCCGGGAGGCGTGCAGTTTCGAGGAAGCTGTTCTCAGTTGCTGAGAGTATTTAAAGATGAAGACTGCAGGTAAGATGCTGCTGCTAATGATGTTCCCTTTGTCTCCTTGCAGGTTCTGCTTCTCCGAGGTTCGAGGGAATAGGTGGACACGGTGAGCGTCATGTTGCAAGCTTCAAAGTAACGCAAAGTGTGTTGTCTTGCTCGGGTGTGGTTTAAATAGCCCCAACAAAATAGTCCAAGAAAAGTAGTCCCTAGGCTACCATACCCAAAACACTAGACTGCATAGCTTGGTTCTTAGGTACCAAGCTATGTGGATGCCTCCATGTTGGCTGACAATACAATAAAGTAATTCCCAAGCACATCGTTTTTCATGGTGTATGAGCCTGGCGCCTTAGGCGCCAGGACTGGCCCCATGAGGGCTTTTGAAGAGGATGCCGGGCTCTAGAGGCCCGAGTCCTGACTCCACCTGGCCAATGGGTTTGCCAGAGGGGGTTTTGGGCGAGGGTCGTGACAGCACTCCCCCCTAAGGCTCCTCCCATGGTGTTCCTTCTGTCTGGTCCAGGTTTGGTTGGGAAGTTCCGATGGAATTTCCTGATTAGACGTAGTGCATGGGTATTCTCACTGGGCTCCCAGGATCTATCTTGTGCTCCAAATCCTTTCCAATCGATGAGATAATATAGCTTGGTCCTAGAGTATTTAGAGTCCAAGATATCTTTGACTTCAAATTCTGGTTCTCCGTCAACAAGTATGGGTTTAGGTGGTGTCCCAATCCGTGTGCCGGGTTGCATTGGTTTCAGGAGGGACACATGGAATACCGGGTAGATGTGTAGATTAGGTGGTAAATCCAGTTTCCTGGCTGCTGGGTTGATAATTGCCGTAATGGTATAGGGTCCTAAGCATCTGGGATGAAAGGTCCGGGTCCCTTGATGTGTACGAATTTAGCGGCTAACCAAACTTTGTCTCTTACTTGATAATCAGGGGCCTTTTTCCAGTGTTGGTCGGCAAATCTCTTTTGTTTTTCTTTGGCATGAATAAGGTGTTCCTTTGCCCTTTTGAAAGCCTGAGTAATGGTTGTTCGAGGTGGATATTCTCACTGGGCTCCCAGGATCTATCTTGTGGTCCAAATCCTTTCCAATCGATGAGATAATATAGTTTGGTCCCAGAGTATTTAGAGTCCAAGATATCTTTGACTTTGAATTCTGGTTCTCCGTCAACAAGTATGGGTTTAGGTGGTGTCCCAATCCGTGTGCCGGGTTGCATTGCTTTCAGGAGGGACACATGGAATACTGGGTGGATGTGTAGATTAGGTGGTAAATCCAGTTTCACGGCTGCTGGGTTGATAATTGCCTTAATGGATAGGGTCCTAAGAATCTGGGATGAAAGGTCCGGGTTCCCTTGATGGGTACGAATTTAGCGGCTAACCAAACTTTGTCTCCTACTTGATAATCAGGGGCCTTTTTCCAGTGTTGGTCGGCGAACCTCTTTTGGTTTTCTTTGGCATGAATAAGGTGTTCCTTTGCCCTTTTGAAAGCCTGAGTAATGGCTGTGTGTAGAGTCTTTACCGCTGGCATTTCAAGGCTGGCTGGAAGGTCTAGTTCAGAGGTACGTGGATGTCTGCCATAAAGGGTATAGAAGGGCGATTGTCCCGTGCTTGAATGCAAAGAATTGTTATATGCATGTTCGGCTATCCATAGTAGGTCTTTCCAATTCCTTTGTTCGTGGTGCAGCATGCACCGTAAATATTGCTCGAGTGTCTGATTGATTCTCTCGGCGTCCGTTTGGGGATGGTGACTGATAGAGAGCCGAATATCGATCTGCGCCATTGCACAACATTTTTTCAAGAAGTTTGAAACAAACTGGCTGCCTCGATCAGAGACCAGAACCGAAGGGAAGCCATGTAGCTTAACCACGCCCTCCAGGAACACTTTTGCTAAAGTGGCTGCGTCTGGGAGGCCTTTGAGAGGAATAAAATGGGCCATCTTTGAGAATAAGTCCACAACTACAAGGATGGTGTTGAACCCTTGGCTTGGAGGTAGGTTAGTGATGAAGCCAAGGGAAAGTGTGCCATGGAACTGGAGCAATGTCCAATGGTTGTAGGAGACCAGATGGTTTTTGTTTCTGTGATTTATTTTGTGCGCAGACACTGCAGGACTGAATATACTGAATGATGTCCTTATGCCAGGAAGGCCACCAAAAGTTCTCTTTCACCTTAGCTAGGGTTTTGACGATCCCAGGATGCCCTTCGATCAGTGAATCGTGATAGTTTGAAATAATATGTTGTTGTAATTCCTTCCTGGGTGCATAGAGGCGATCCCTAAAAAAGGGTAGATGGACCTTGATGGTATATTGTTCTGCTTGAGTTTGTCATGCGAGGTAGGCATCAGGATTCATTGTCCGTTGGATTTCTTTTCGTAGTTCTGCTTTTGGTAAGGCTGTCGTGATACCCAAGAGTTTGTCTTCAGGTATAATAGGTACTGGGTCTGGAGTTATATATACTATTTCATCTATGCCCATGCGAGATAAGGCATCCGCCTTTGCGTTTCAGACTCCTGGTCGAAATGTGATTACATAATCATATTCGGTGAAGAAAAGGGCCCACCGTAATTGGTGCGAGGACTGGGCTTTGGCTGTTTTGAGATATTGCAGGTTTCGGTGGTTTGTGATGACTGTAATGGTGTGTCTGGCCCCCACAAGGTAGTGCCTCCAGGCTTTAAAGGCGGATTTGATAGCCAGGAGTTCCTTGTCAGTGATGGCATAATTAATCTCTGGAGGTGAGAACCTTTTCGACCAGGAGGCCACAGGATGTAGCTGGCCGGTTTCCGGGTCTCTCTGTGAAAGGACAGCCCCCATTGCGAGACTGGACGCGTCTGTTTCAATGACATAAGGGAGGTCTGGACGAGGATGTTGCAGGATTGGAGCGGAGGTAAACCTTTGTTTAAGTTCCTGAAAGGCTTCTTCTGCTTCTCCGGTCCAAGCAAACTTTTTGTTGTTTTTTCGTAATAGTACTGTGATTGGGTGCACAACCTGAGAGAAGGCTGGGATGAACCGGCAGTAGAAGTTCGCAAAGCCCAGCATGCTTTGTACCCCTTTCAGAGACGTCGGTGAAGGCCATTTCAGAATGGCATCTACCTTGTGCACGTCCATTCTGATGCCTCCTGGAGTAAGGATAAAACCAAGAAATTCTACTTCGGTGACGTGAAAAAAGCATTTTTCAAGCGTTGCAAACAAGTGATGTTGACGGAGCTTGGTGAGGACTGAACGAACGTGCCTGACATGATCTTGTTCCGAGGCTGAGTATACTAAGATGTCGTCTATGTACAGTAAGGCACACACATCAATTAACTCCCTTAAGACATCATTCATGAACTATTGGAATGCCGCAGGAGCGTTGCATAACCCGAAGGGCATGACTTGATATTCAAACAAGCCGTACTTAGTACGGAAGGCGGTTTTCCATTCATCTCCTTTTCTGACTCGGACCAGGTGGTACGCTCCTGGAAGGTCCAATTTGGTATAAATCTGGGCATCTTTAACTTGGTCTAGCATCTCAGGGATAAGTGGCAAGGGGTAGCGGTTCTTCACGGTGATCTGGTTCAATGCGTGGTAGTCAATACAGGTTCTCAAGTCTCCTTCCTTTTTCGGTACAATGAACAAAGGACTGGCTTCGGGGGACTTCGAAGGACGGATAAATCCGTTTACAAGGTACTGGTTTAAATAGGATTTCAAATGAAGGTTTTCTGGTTCTGTGAGAGCATAGATCCTGCCGCAAGGGATTTGTGCACCAGGAACCAGGTCAATTTGACAGTCATAGGGCCTGTGCCGAGGCAATGTATTGGCTTGGTCCTTTCGGAAAACATCCTGGAAATCATGGTATTCACTTGGCAAGGTATTAGTTGCTCCCAGGGTTGATACTGTCGCTCTGGGAATCATGGGGATACAGACATCGGGCTTCTCCTCTTGGTAATAAAAGGCAGGGGAGCAGTCAACGGGGAAGGTTAATTTTCGTGCCTGCCACTCTATCAAAGGGTTGTGAGCAACCAACCATGGCATCCCTAGCATTAGCCTGAACTGAGGTGCCTTGATGAGATCGAATGAAATAGACTCCCGATGTCCGTCCTGGCACAGCAAGGTTACCCTGGCTGTGCACTGGGTTACTGGTCCGGAAGAGATTTCTGTCCTATCCACGGTGGTTACCTTGTCCATATTTGTCTTAGAACACAAAGGAAGCCGCATCTCTGCTGCCAGTTCTTGATCAATATAATTTCCAGCTGCTCCGCTATCGATGTATGCTTCAACGGCATGCATTCTTGACGACTGTTGGTGGTTAATTAAGATCACTGGTATTGCAAACTGCGAGGTCAGCAACTCTTTCTTCTCACTCGACAAACTGACCTCTATGTTTGTCGAGCTTGGTAGTTTTCCGATTCCTTAGCTTCATCCTTCTCTGTGGCCCGACTGTTCTTCTTGGGGGTTTTACTGGACAGTCCTTCAGGAAATGTCCTGGTTTCCCACAATACAAACAAAGCTGTTGTTGTCTTCTTTTGTCCCGCTCTTCTTTTGTTAATGGAGGCCGTATTCCTCCAATCTGCATGCGTTATACAGCATTTTCAGGTACACAGGGTGTGTTTTCCCCTGGTGGAACATACACGGTCCGACGGTCCGTCTTAGACCGGTCTGCCTTTCGGTCCTGCAACCGGTCGTCTAGCTGCACGACCAGATTTATGAATTCTGTTCAGTCTCTGGGTGGATCAACCACCTGGGCTTAGACGTCCTTTAATTTGCCTCGTAAGCCTCGATGGAATAACGTGGTTCTTTTGATTTCTAGCCACCTCGCTTCAGCAACCAGTCTGTTGAAGGTAGCAATGTACGTTAACAAGTCCTGATTCCCCTGTCGGAGGGACAAGAGTTCATTGTCTACTGCTTGTTCCTGGGTATGGCGAGCAAAACGTTTTTCCATTTCTCTCTGGAACCCCCCAAAGTCATGTAATAAAGGATCGTCATGGGTTACCAACGGCACCGACCAATCTGCTGAACTACCACTCAGGTATGATAAGACAAAAGCTACCCGAGCTTGCTCGTTTGGAAATGCTCCAGGCCTACAATGAAAATGAAGGCGGCACTGATTGATGAATGCTGCATACTTCCGTGGGTCGCCTGAGAACCTTTCTGGTGGTGCCAGGGGCACTGTTCCAGGTAACGTGATCTGTACTAGAGTGGGTGGTATGGCAGGGTTTTGCATCGTTGGATTGCTTCCAGGTAGAGGCGTCTGTCCTGCCTCTGATTGCAAGTATTGCCTGCTAATCTCTTCAGTGCGTTCTTTGGTCACTATTAGGTCTCTCCGGAGGGTATTAGTCTCTTGTCGGGCAGAATGAACCTCAGCACGAAGCTCTCCTAGTAATTGGGCCAATTGGTCCATTTCTGATGTCTCCATGGCACCCAGGTGGATTTGTTCTGGTAGGGTTTGCGTTCTGTTACGCTCACCTGGTATCCACAGCAACGACACCCAGCCGGGTTACTCGCTGGTATGCTTCTCAGCTTTGCCCTGATGTGGTCTACGGGGAAGGTTCTGCCTTGTGATAGAATTAGGCATGCTCTCCGTCCTGCCTTCTTTGCAGGGGCGCGTTGTCTTTCATGGGCGAGTGCGGTCCAGTTACTTCACTGACGCCAGCCCGTTTGATATTGTTCAAGTAGGTCTTATTGCTGTTCTTTAGTTTTGTTGCAATCCTGCATGCCTTTCTTTGTTTAAAATGAACTCCAAGGTTCGAGGGAATAGCTGGACACGGTGAGCGTCACGTTGTAAGCTGCAAAGTAACGCGAAGCGTGTTGTCTTGCTCGGGTGTGGTTTAAATAGCCCCAACAAAATAGTCCAGGTAAAGTAGTCCCTAGGCTACCACACCCAAAACACTAGACCGCATAGCTTGGTTATTAAGAACCAAGCTATGTGGATGCCTCCATGTTGGCTGACAATACAATGAAGTAGTTCCCAAGCACACTGATTTTCATGGTGTATGAGACTGGCGCCATAGGCGCCAGGACTGGCCCCATGAGGGCTTTTGAAGAGGATGCCAGGCTCTAGAGGCCCGAGTCCTGACTCCACCTGGCCAATGTGTTTGCCAGAGGGAGTTTTGGGCAAGGGTCGTGACAGCATGCGGCATACACCAGGCCCCTCCTACAAGGGCTCAAGGAAGCCCAAAAAGAAAAAAGTCCATTAAATGGACAGCAGAAATAATACAGGGGAGGAGCCACCAGGGGGCGTTGAGATGTGCTGAAGCATCTCTGTCGAGCTCTTCCCCAGGGCACCGAAAAAGGAGTCTGAGCCCCTCTTATTCCCCCTGGAGAGGAGTTTTGACCCCCCCAGGCTTTGTGCGGACCCCCCAGGCACTCCGTGAGTGCAATCCTGGTCACTTGTGGAGCCGGGACAGCAGAGAACGAAGCTTTCCTCACTGGCCGGGGACGCGGGGTGTGGCCCGTTTCCCGCCGGCAGTTCCGTGGTGACGGAGGAGTCGTCCCGGTGGGGGAGGGGTCACGGGCCTTCCCGCGTGCAGGCTCTCCCGCGGTCGGCCGCCCCCCCCTCGGAGAAAGGTGTTGAGCGCTGGTGGTACAGGCCCCTCCGTTCCTCTGGGACTGTTTTGGTCCTCTAGATATGGCGCTCCGAGGGGTCCAGCCCTCGTGGACTGTTGGAAGCGATGGCTGTGTTTGAGGTGAGAGGAGCCGTTACTTGGGCACTCGTCGGTTCGGCTGCGTGAGTGATCCGCTTCTGTCTTCGTGCTCCCGCCCTGTGGCCACGACCGCCTTGTCTGTGTCTGGAGGGGGTGGCTGCTGTGGGCAGACTTCGGCAGATGGTGTTGTGCTGGTGATCACCGGCCAACGCTGGATCCCGGCTGGAGGGTGTTTGGCGGTCCTGCTGGCGAGAAGGTTTGGCGGCGCTTCCTTTGGCAGTGTTCCTTTTCGTCCGGAGGGCGGCCCTTTTCCCCATCATTTTGAAGGTTGGCTAAGGTGGAGGAAGAGGGGGCCTAGTCCTTGTGAGGGGGCCCTGCGGCAGGGCATGGAGGGGCTTGGAAGACTATGGGCTCCCCGCGCCTCTGGGGAGTGAGTGCTGTGTGCGAGGGAGTGGGCTACTGAGCCCTGTAAAGAGTTTCACCGTTTTACCCCCCTTGGAACAGTCACCTGGTGGAGGGGCTGGTGCGGTGCCTTGGCCCTATCGTCCGTGGCGTGGCTTGAGGATCGACTCGGGGAGTGAGCAGGGGGCTTGTGGGGCCTGTCACGCCCTTCTGCTGCACTGTGGGGGAGCGGTGCCGTGCTGCCGGAGGGCTCATCCCCGGCCGCGGCGGTGAATGGAGTAGTGGCTAGCCTGGTCCACGTATCTTGGAGCCGGTTCGGGGAGCGGGGTGGCCACTCTGTGTGGAGGACTGAGGGGAGTGACCGGTCCTCCCTCCAAGAACTTGGTTGGGCTGGTGCTGTAGGGACGCTCTGAACCATAGGAGCTTCTGTTTCAGGACCCTGGACGGCTTTTGTGGAGCTGCTGAGTGTGAGAAGTGGTGAGGCCAGTGCGGCCGGACTGCGGGCCTCAGCCTAGTGTCTCTCAGGGGATTGCTGTTCTCTGGCTGGGGGTGCCTTCTTGATCCCTCCTGCATGGACTGGGTGTTGGCCTTGCAAAGATTCCGGAGAGTCGAGGTGGAGGAGGGGAAGGAGGCTATCATGGAGGCAGGGGCTCAGGCGGAGGCGTCGCAGGCCTTGTCGATGAGCCGCAACATGGAGGTCCAGTTGGAGGAGATAAGAGGGTTTCGAGCGGATGTCAACAGGCGCCTGGACTCCTTGGATAAGAAGGTGGACGATGTGGAAGATCGGGTTCAGGCGCTGGAGGCCAATCAGTCCTCGGCGGATCTTTTTGAGACACAATTTGACATGAGGTTGGCGGAGCTCGAGAGGCGGGAGGAGAGGGTCACTCTCAAGTTGGACAACTTAGAAAATAGAGAGCGTCGCTTCAACCTACGATTTTTTGGTATGCCTGAACTGGAGGGGGAGTCCCAGGCAGACATTGTGAAGGGAGTGAAGGCGATTGTGAGCAGTCTTTTTGACGGCGAGAATACCAGCAAGGCCACCATTGATAGAGCCCATAGGGCTGGGGTCGTGTGGGTGAACCCCGTACGGTCCTTGTGAAATTCCATTACTATGTTGAAAAAGTCAAGATCCTGGATTTAGGGCCCAAGAAGGGTTCTATAGACTGGAATGGGCCCAAATCAAGGTGTGTCAAGACCTCTCGGCGCTAACCCTGGATCGACGGCGCCTCTGCGACCCACTGACGAAGTGCTTGCAGGCTAAGGGGGTTCGTTACAGATGGGGTCATCCCTTCTCCCTTGCCTTTGAGCTGGATGGTGATAAGTACTCCCTTTCTTCAGAGGCAGACATTCAACGTGTCACCCGTGAGCTGTTGTTGGACCCCCCTTCGAGGGTTGAGGGAGGGGGGGGATAAATTGGGTGGGAACCGCCCTGGCCCGTCGGGATTTGCAGGTCGGCGGTGAGTGCGGGGGCACAGGAAATTCAGAAAAGTGGCGCCCCCCTCTCCGGAGCAGCCTCCTCCATGACCTAGTTATGTCTTTTTGGTTTGGCTCTCGGAGGTGGTCCTGGGGGGCAATGTGGGCGGCTTCACCAGGGGTGTGTCTGTTCCAGCGTTGCGATCTAAAACTATTCAGTCGTTGTTCCAGTCTTCCTACAGGGCTAAGAAAAGGGGTGTTGCAGTCTTGATCTCCTCCATGGCTCTCTTTCTCCCTAAGGCCCATCAATCTGATCCAGAGGGTCGCTACATAATGGTTAAGGGATCGGTGAAGGGTTGGTTGTTGACCCTGGTGGGGGTTTATGCTCCGAATGAGGCGCAAGATCTTTTTTGGGAGAGAGTGGGGGAGAAAATTCGGGGCTTTGCGGAGGGGGCGTTGATAGTCGGGGGGGACTTTAACAAGGTTCTCTATCCGGATAAGGATAGGAAATCCTTCTCCCCATGCCCTGACCAGAGGGTTCAGAGAAAGTTGGCGGCTTCGTTTAGGCGAACTAATGACATGTTGGGTTTGGCAGACGTGCATGCTGTAAAGGAAGGCTGCGACCCTCTGTTCACTTTTTATTTGGTGGTTCACAAGGCGTTCTCGAGGATTGATCTTGTCCTGGTGGACTCTACATTGCGGGATAGTTTCTTGGGATTTGTTGTGGAGGCAGTTCCGTGGTCGGATCACGACTTGGTTTGGGCCACGGTGGGGGTTCCCGGGGCGATTCCAGCTAGGGCACGGTGGGTGTGCAACGATAGTCTTTTGCTGGATAAGGAACTTAAAGAAGCCTTACTTGGTTCTATTGGGGAATACTTCCTTCTTAACAACACAGGGGAGGTGAATGTCCAGGGAGTGTGGGACGCGTTTAAGGCCACTGTCAGGGGAGTGCTCATAGAGATGGGCCCGAGAAGAAAGCGGGAGAGGGGGAGGGAGAAGGCGAAGTTGAGGAAGCAAATTGCTGGCATCCAGCCAGGAGGAAAGTTAAGATCGCAGATGGCTCCGGGCAAATGGGAAGATCTTCAGAATCTTAAAGCTCAATTGTCAGCCTTACTCGTGGGGCAAACGGAGAGAAAGCTGGCTTTTTTGAAACAGCGGTATATGGAGCGGGGGGAGAAGGTTGACCGGATTCTAGCGTGGCATTTGAGGGAGCTTCGGAATAGTAGGAGGGTGAATCGGATTAGGGGTCGTACGGGGGAAGGAGTTGTGCAAGAGGATAAGATTGCAGCAGAGTTTGGGCGGTATTATGAGGACCTGTATGCATCGGAATACTCTGGGGATGGGAGCGACGTAGACTTATTTTTGGAGTCGTTGCAGATCCCTCGCCTTTGTGCGGAGGGGCTTACCAAGTTGGAATTGCCTATCTCCTCCCAGGAGGTGATGGATACCATTGCCTCCCTGAAGAGCGGTACGGCTCCGGGGGATGATGGCTTTACGGTCCGTTTTTACAAGATCTTTTGCTCTGCAGTGGCCCCCTTTCTGGCTAAAGTATTCAATGCTGCCCTGGACTCAGGCTCTCTGCCCGCCTCTATGATGTCAGCTCTCATAGTGGTGTTGCCGAAGGAGGGGAAGGATCCCGAGCACTGTCAATCCTATAGGCCCATCTCGCTGCTTAATGTTGATGTTGAGATTTTGGCTAAACTCTTGGCGAACAGGCTCTCTAGTTATCTTCCCTCCCTGGTTCATGGTGATCAGGTTGGCTTCGTCCCTGGGCTGCAGGGGTCGGACAATGTGAGGAAAACCCTGGGGTTAATGTATGAGTCGTCGAAGCAAGATCTGGAGGCCTATCTTTTGTCGGTGGACTCTGAAAAGGCCTTCGATCGGGTCGAGTGGCTATACATGGGGAGAGTGTTGAGGAAAATGGGCTTTGGGGACAATTTTTGTAAGTGGGTGGCTGCACTATACAATGGTCCATCCGCAAGGGTGTTGGTCAATGGTTGTACGTCGCAGGTTTTCTCGCTTTCTCGGGGTACGCGTCAGGGGTGTCCCCTTTCTTCTCTGTTGTATGCACTGGCGATGGAGCCTTTCGCCTTCGTCGTCAGGGCTGATGAGGGTCTTTCGGGGTTGCGATGTGGTGACTATGGGCCTCATTACGACCCAGGCGGTAAGTTACCGCCTGGGTTGTACCTTTACCACCATGGCGTAAACTACGTTTACGCCATGGTGGTTGGCGGACTTACAGCCCCATTCCGAGGTTGGCGGGGTGGTAAGTCCCCAATCCCCATTTACCCTTCCCCATTCCCATTTTTGCCCCATAGAGCATAATGGGAGTGGGGAAGGCGTTAATTACGCCACCGTAAATTATGGTGGCGTAATTAACATCAAGGTCCCTTAGCGCCATGGATTTTAACACCTGCTAAAAGCAGGTGTTAAAACCTCCATTGCGCTAAGGGACCTCGGAATCAGGCGGTAAGGGTCGGCGCTGTTTACGCCGCCGTAAACCCCTTACCGCCTGAGTCGTAATGAGGCCCCATGAATTTAAATTGTCCTTGTTTGCGGACGATATTCTGGTGTATCTGACAAACCTTCGCTCGGCCATACCACGTTTGTTAGGACTGATTCGCCGGTTCGGTTCCTTCTCCTGGCTTAAAGTGAATTTGTCTAAGTCATGTATAATGCCCATGGGGGGGCTGGATCTGGAGCTTGAGGGAAGAAAGGAAGTGTATGGGGTGCAGGTGGAGCGGGATTCCATCAAATACTTGGGCGTCACCATCCCCAGAGACCTTGGTAAGGTGTTTGAGCTTAACTTCCCTCCCATCCTTGCCAAGATCCAGAGTGACCTACTGAGATGGGCCCCCTGACTCTTTCCTGGTTTGGTCGGATGGTAGTGATTAAAATGAATGTTCTCCCGCGGCTTCTCTACCTCTTTCTGTCGCTCTCCTGCATAGTGCCGGACTCGTTCTTTGCCTCACTGCAATCCCGCGTTCTTCGTTTCATATGGAATGGGAGGAGGCCTAGGGTTGGGTTTCCTACCCTGACGCTCCCCAAGTCCCTTGGTGGTTTCGGCATGCCGGACTTTAGAGGGTATTATAAGGCAGCTCAATTACGGGTTCTGCTGGAACACTTGAGGAATGATCTGCGTACATATTGGACGTATGTGGAAGATGTTCAGGTCCATCCTAGAAAGGTTAGGGACTTCCTGTGGGCTCCCCAGAATTCTATTCCAGGGCCTGTTAAGTCCCATCCTACTCTCGCAGTACTGTGGACGGTTTGGAAGCCCTCTAAGGACAATAGGCTTCTCTCCTCCTGGCCCTCTCCTTTGTCGTCTTTGTGGGATCCTCCGGTTGATCTGGACAGGAAGGGGTTCCGAGAAACACAGTCCTGGTCAGACCAGGGGTTGGAAAGGGCGGCGCAATTGTTCAGGGATGGGTCCTTCCTGGAGTATGATCATTTGGTGAACCTGTTCGAGGCTAAGCCCCCAATGGTTTTTGAATATTTGAGGCTGAAGGGAATCCTAACTGAGGCGCGTTGGTGCGCCGACTTGTCGCACCCCCTTACTCCGTGTGAGAGGCTTTTTGTGGAAGCCACAACTAGGAAGGGATCCCTTTCTCAGATATATAAAGTGCTTATCTCTTCCGATCTGGTGGGTCGGCAGCCTTTCAAACGTATTTGGGAGGAGTGGTTGGGCTTCTCCTTAGACGATCAATTGTGGCAGTCAGTATTCAAGGCAGTGTCTTCGGGAGAGCTATATACAGCGACGGCGGAGCATAATTTTAAGGTGTTACACTCCTGGCATTCTTCTCCAGTGGCCCTCTCTAAGATGTTTAGGGAAGTTTCCCCTTGGTGCCCCAGGCAGTGTGCCAAGAAAGGTACCTGGTTTCACATGTGGCGGGAATGCCCGGTTATCTGCCGCTATTGGACAAAGGTCCTTAGTTGGATAAAAGACATTCTGGGGACTTGCCCTTCCATGCATCCATTGGAGGTTCTTCTGGGCACTCCTTTGGCCGATAAAGAGGTGGGTTCCTTCTCGAAGGCGATGGGGGCCATGCTGAGGGCGGGACGATTGGCTCTGGCTCAGAAGTGGAAAAGCCCTATAGCGCCTTTTAAGTTGGAGTGGTTCACCAAGCTTATTTCCATCTTTACATACGAGAAACTTGCTGCCATGGTCAATGATTCTATGCCCTCCTTTCTGCAGGAATGGACTGTGGTTATTCTGAATGCAGACTTTGAAGCCTTGAAACTGTGCTTTGCCCTGTGATTACTTGTATGGCCACTGGGGAGGGAAAATTGTGACACTTACTGAGAACCCCGGGTCTTAGAAGATGTGGGGCCCCTGTTACCAGCTGGACCTTCTGTACTATTGTGTTTTGTGTTTCAACCATGCTCATTGCTCTTTGCACTGTTGATTTTTGGAGGCCTGGACATCCTGGGATTTGGGGGGAGGGGTGTGGGTGGGAGACGTGGGGGGGAATAGTTGTTAGGTGGAATTTGTTTTGTTCTTGTTTTTGCTCTCCATGGGAGAATTTGTTTATCTCTTGTTGAAAATGTTCAATAAAAATAAAGTGTAAAAAAAAGAATAGGGCTGCAACCAAGACCGAAAGATCCTAAAACCAATGGAGAAAATAATTAAATGGGGAGTAAACAGCAAGATAAAAACAGGCGATGTTCTTATCGCCAAGATGATTAAAAGGAGACACATAGCATGCTGGACCGTGAATGGAATGTTTCAACAGCCACATATTAAGAGAGAATGTTTAAATGCTGCATGCTTTATGTTGAGGGCAAAGTTCCTAGAACTGCAAGAAACAGGCTGAAAGGAAAAATGCTGCAATTTATTGGTGATGTTCCCAGATCTAGATAAAGGGATTGCTTGCAATGCCATTGCTTGTTGGAACTTAAAGGCAGGTTTTCTTGAGGCAAATGAGGAAGTTGTTATGAACATACTGTATGCTGGAACTTGTAAGCACCATTAGGGAAATGACTGAAAGAACTGTGTGCAAACAAGAGACAAACTTTAGAGCTCCAGATCACTGGTGAAGCCCAACTTTTTTAATAGAATTTTTGAACTTCAAAAAAAAAAAAAAAAAGAAATGATACAGGGGTTTAATGACCTAAATAATTTGATCTCAACACCCCCAGTACTAGTGACCCCAGACTATTCCTAAGAATTAATTCTATCTGTTCTCGAATTCAAATGGTACCCTCAGGGCCGCAGTATTAACCCAGAAGAGCTCTATGGGACACAAACTACTGGCCTATTACAGGGGCACACTCAACTTTGTGATGCGATGTCAGTTCGCGTGTGAACAGGCGCTCGCTGCTGCTGCCACATTCGCCATTGAAAAAAGCTCCACTACTGCCATGGGGTGCTCTGTATCTCTATATGTCGAACACTCACTGTTTGCAATATTAGAACGATCGAACTCCACCCTGACTACACAAAGAGCATCAGCCTATGAAATCATCCCGTCTAGCCCGAATATCCATGTAGTGAACCGCAAGACAGTAAAACTGCCACATTCCTTACAGAGCCATGCACTGTTGAGGACATGCAAGAGCATGACTGTGCTAGATACGAGGGAGAAGGAGATGACATACCAAAGGCAAAGGAGTATTCCCTAGAGAAAAGGGAAGTGTTTTTCATCGATGGATCAGCATCCATCGATCCAGAGATGGGAAAAACATGTAGGGGCAGCTGTAGTGAGAATGGAAGATGGGGAATATGAAACATTGATTATGAAGCAATTACCAATGCATTATGCTGCACAGGCGGCAGAACTTGTAAGTCTAATTGAAGCTCTTCGAGCATCCAAAGGATGCTCTATGACAATTTACTCTGATTCTCTGTACGTCACTACAACGGTGCATGCAGGACTATCCAGATGGAGAAGGAGAGGGTTTCGGAGAGCAGACAGCTCCCCGGTGCAACATGCAGAGCTATTAAACAAATTAAGTTTGGCTCTTGCAGAACATTCTGTAGTGGCCATTGTCAAATGCCTGGCACACAAAAAACACAGACGTAATTTCTTTGGGGAACGGAGCTGCGGATGTGGCAGCCAAACAAGCAGTGTATCTCCCAGTACATATGGGTGTAGAATGTATTTTAGCAACCAAGGATGCAACACAGAAAGCTGACTCATACACAGCACTCCCCATAGCACAAATAATAGAACTACAGAGCAGAGCACCAGCTGAAGAGCAAAATCTGTGGCTTAAACACGGATGTACCCAATCACCAACCGATCTGCTATGGAGACAACAAGCAAGAGGAAAGGTTGTCATGCCCATTGAGCTACTATACATAGCGTTCGAACAGCTACATTTTCCATCACACAGTTCAAAGCAACATATAGCTGCTGATCTCCAGGAAGATTGGTTCATTCTAATCCTACAGGAGCGCCTGCCCAAAATGGTGATCCAATGTACCACCTGTCAGGTGTTCAGCAGAGGGATAACTTTGAGAACATTACGAGGAACATTACTGGGAACGTTACCCCGCCCTGTGGGCCTCTTCTGTGAAATACACATTGACTACGCAGACATGAGAGAAAGGTGCAATGGGGCCCGATATTTGATTGTGGTAGTGTGTCCGTTTTCCCGATGGGTGGAAGCAGAGCCCTGTGCCCACCTGGATGCAAAGTGTGCAGCGAAAATCCTCATCAGAGAAGTATTCCCCCGATGGGGAGTGTGTGAGGTCATATGGTCAGATAATGGAACACACTTCTTTAATGAATTGTTCAAAGAGGTAACTGTCACGCTCTCCTGGTCTCTGCGGGGGCGTTGGGTGCTATTTGGCGATAGACAATCTTCCCCTGGTTCACTGGTCCGGATAGCTTGGGACAAACTCTTTGGAATTTGGTCCTATGGAAAATAGTGAAGGGGTGATGAGTTGTGGGCAACCCTAGGATTGTGGCAGCCCTCTTCCCCCCTCTCCAGTTTGTACCCCCGTATGTGTGGTTAGGCCAGATGGCTCACCTGATATTTTGTAATGATGGACTCTCCGTCCTGCCATTCTTGCAGCGGTGCTATTCTTCTTAGACAAGTTACTTCACTGATTCCCGATGAGAACTGACCCAGGCCTGCTGTGGTAGTCCTGTCTGTTGCTGCTTATCTTTTCTCCGGCAGTTCGTTATCTATCTTTGCCCCTTTATGTCCTGTTCGTCTTCCTCTGTGTTGTTCGTTGTCAGTTCTTACTGTCCGTGTGTTGACGTGGTCCCTTTTCCTTCTTTTAGGTGTTGTGGTGGCTCTTGTGTTATTCGTTTAAATGTGTAATGCTCACCTGGTATCCACGGGAATGTCACTCAGCCTGTTCTGACCTCTTACGACCTCGAACCCTTCCCTGGAGGTTATTCGACTGGAGACTGGGCCTGAAACACAGGATTGTTAGAGTTTAACTCCCTATTGTCTCTGTGTGCTTGAACCCCTTCTTCCCCGGGATCCAACCCTTCCCTTTGATCCACAGCTCACCTTATTTTCTTGGATAGTGTGCTCTCCGTCCTGCTTTCAGCGCAGGGGCGCGTTGATTGATGCGGGCTCATTGCTGCCTAGTTACTTCACTGGTAAGAGTCCAACAGGTAGGTATAATGAGTCTTTTGAACAGTTCTCTAACTTCATTCCTTTCCTTCCTTAGATGATGGCCGGCGTCCGGGGATGGCGGCATGCTGCTGAGATGAGTAGCGCTGAAGGTGAGTGAGAGCGCAATGCGCGATGCACCCCTTTTGTATTTGCATTGAACTGAGTTCTTTTTCTGTCTCTTTTAGGTGCTGCGAAGTTTTCAGCATGGATGCCTGTTATGAAGAACAAATGCGGTGGGTAAGCGCGGTATGCAGCGCCTCTAGATGTTTCCACGCTAACCTGGAGTGTCTTTTTCCTCTTGCAGGTGGATGAGAAGTTCCGGAGACAGAGTTCCCCAGAGCGGCTGGGATTCAGGTAAGCGTTTGAAGCTCGTACAGTGTTTAAAAATAAGGGAAGATTTGCAGAATGCTTACTAATGCCTTTTTTTCTGTTCTTTTCCCTTTTCTCTAGGAAGCGGCGTACCGGGATGGGAATGACACCGCCGAAGATGCCCGCAGAACAGAAGGAGCGATGAATGATGGGCAGAAGCGCCGCAAGGTAAGGCTGTTCCTAACGGTGTTCTTGTTCTTGCAGGAGCTGAGCGCAGAAGAAAGATGCAGGCCTACTGGCGTGATCCAAACACGGTGAGTGTCACGCTGCAGGTGCAGAAAACGCAAAGCATGTTTCTCAGCCTGGGTGTGGCTTAAATAGTCTCTGGGTATCCCAGGTGTCTCTGCGCTGAACCATACCCAAAAGACTAGACCGCACATGCAGTTCTGGGAACCGAAATATGTGGGGGCATCCATCTTGTTCCCATCAATGCACTACAAGTCCAATCCCCAATGTTATCCTATGGGAGTGAGTGAGTCTGGTGCCACAAGCGCCAAGTCTGATTCCAAGTGGGTCTTTGGAGGGATGGAGAGGCCCTTGAGGGCCATGTAGGTGGTTGTGGCCTGGCTCCAGCCTGACATCTTGGAGGGCTGTGGACATGAGGGGCAGGAATCATGACAGCACTCCCCCCCAAGGCCCCTCTCAAGGTGGCTCTTCTGTCTGGTCCTGGTTTGCTTGGATGGTTTTGATGAAATCATCTAAGCAAGCGAGGTGCATGCATGTACTCACAAGGCTCCCATGTCCTGTCTTGTGGACCATACCCCTTCCAGTCTACTAAGTAGTATAATTTGGATCTAACGTACTTTGAATCTAGGATGTCCTTGACTTCGAATTCTGGCTCCCCGACGACTACTACTGGCTGTGGTGGCGTTGCTACCCGGGTCCCAGGTTGAACAGGTTTAAGAAGAGACACGTGGAACACAGGATGAATCTGCATGTTTGACGGCAAAGCTAGTCTGACCGCCACAGGATTTATCACGGAGGTGACGGTGAATGGACACAGGTATCTTGGACGGAAAGTTTGGGCTCCTTTAATGGACACGTGTTTAGACGCCAGCCAGACTTTGCCTCCCACTTGATAGTTTGTGGCCTTTGCTCTGTGTTGATCAGCAAACTTCTTTTGGCGATTCTTAGCTTGAAGTAGGTGTTCAGCTGCCCTTTTAAAGGTTTGAGAAATGGTCGTGTGCAAGGTTTTGACTGCTGGCATTTCCAGGGTTGTAGGAACGTCCAACTCAGAAGTACGTGGGTGCCTGCCATACATGGTATAAAAAGGTGTCTGCCCAGTACTAGTGTGTAGGGAATTATTATAAGCATATTCAGCTAACCATAATAGGTCGAACCAGCTTCCTTCAGCTTGGTGTAACATGCAACGCAGATACTGCTCGAGCGTCTGATTTGTCCTCTCAGTTTGACCATCTGTTTGGGGATGGTGACTGGTGGATAGCCGGATGTCGATCTGGGCCATAGAGCAGCATTTTCTCCAGAAGTTAGATACGAATTGAGTACCTCGGTCTGAGACCAAAACTGAAGGAAACCCATGGAGCCGTACGATGCCTTCAAGAAATACCTTTGCCAGAGTGGAAGCATTTGGGAGCCCCTTAGGAGGAATGAAATGTGACATTTTTGAAGATAGGTCCACGACCACAAGAATAGTGTTAAACTCTTGACTGGGTGGTAAGTCAGTAATAAAATCGAGGGACAACGTGTACCAGGGTGCTGGTGGGATTTCCAATGGTTGTAATAGCCCAGTCGGTTTCTGCTTGGATGACTTGTTTTGAGCACACACTCCACAAGATAGGATGAATTGGATAATGGGCCTCATTATGACCCAGGCGGTAAGTTACCGCCTGGGCCGTGACTTTACCACCATGGCGTAAACTACGTTTACGCCATGGTGGTTGGCGGATTTACCGCCCCATTCCAACCTTGGCGGGGCGGTAAATCCCCATTTTCCCATTTACCCTTCCCCATTCCCATTTTGCCCCATAGGGCATAATGGGAGTGGGGAAGGCGTTAATTACGCCACCGTAAATTACGGTGGCGTAATTAACTCCATGGTCCCTTAGCGCCATGGATTTTAACACCTGGTGTTAAAACCTCCATGGCGCTAAGGGACCTCGTACTCAGGCGGTAAGGGTCGGCGCTGTTTACGCCGCCGTAAACCCCTTACCGCCTGAGTCGTAATGAGGCCCAATGTCTTTACGCCACGTGGGCCACCAATAATTTCGTTTTACTTTGGCTAGGGTTTTAGCGATTCCGGGGTGGCCCTCGATCAAGGAATCATGATAACCGGACATGACTTGTTCTCGTAGTTCTTGGTTTGGTAAGAATAAACGATTCCTGAAGTAGGGCAACTTATCTTTTATCATGTAATGTTCTCCTTGTGCACTCCACGCTAGTAATTGCTCCGGACTCATCACGTTTTGGATTTCTTCATGTAATTCTTTCTGAGTTATCGTTGCTGTGATTCCCAGGAGCTTGTCACTTGGGATGATTGCTATTGGGTCAGGGGTCTGATACCCTTGCTCTTCCACCCCCATACGGGAAAGGGCATCGGCCTTCCTGTTTTTCCCTCTTGGTCGAAATGTAATCACGTAGTCATATTCACCAAAAAAAAGAGCCCAACGTAGTTTTCGTGAGGATTGGGCCTTTGCCATTTTTAGGTACTGAGGTTCCGGTGGTCAGTTATTACGGTGATTGTGTGTCTGGCGCCCAAGAGGTAGTGCTGCCATGCCTTAAGGGCTGACTTAATGGCCAGGAGTTGTTTGTCTGTGATAGGGTAATTGAGTTCAGGGGGTATGAATTTACGTGTCCAGAAGGCAACAGGGTGTAAATGGCCCGTTTTGGGGTCCTTTTGTGAGAGGACGGCTCCCATAGCCATGCTTGAGGCATCCGTTTCCACCAGGTATGGGAGATCAGGGCGAGGGTGGTGTAAGATTGGGGCAGATGTGAATCTTGCTTTGAGTTCCTGGAAAGCCTCCTCGCTTCTGTTGTCCACTGGAATGTTTTGTTGCTTTTCCTTAGTAATGGCTTGATGGGATGCACGATTTGCGAAAATCCTGGGATGAACCAGCGGTAGAAGTTTGCAAACCCCGACATACTTTGAACCCCCTTGAATGAATTTGGGGATGGCCAGTTCAGGATAGCATCTACCTTGTGTACATCCATTCGGATTCTATTCGGGCTGAGAATAAAGCCCAGGAATTTCACCTCGGAGACGTGGAATGAGCACTGTTCGAGCTTGGCGTAGAGCTGGTGTTGACAGAGTTTCTCCATTACGGATCGGACGTGTTTAACGTGGTCCTGCTTTGATGCGGAATATACTAGGATATCGTCGATGTACACTAAAGCACAGACATCAATCAATTCCCGTAAGACATCGTTCATGAAGTATTGAAATGCAGCAGACGCGTTGCAAAGGCCAAAGGGCATTACTTGATATTCGTACAAGCCGTATTGGGTGCGAAAAGTGGTTTTCCATTCGTCCCCCTGTTTTACGTGAACAAGGTGATATGTCCCTCTCAGGTCTAGTTTTGTGTAGATTTGGGCATCTTTGACTTGATCAAGCAATTCAGGGATCAGTCGCAGGGGGTAGCGATTTTTTACGGTAATCTGGTTCAGTGTGCGATAGTCGATGCACGTTCTCAAGTCCCCCTCCTTTTTTGGTACGAAGAATAGAGGACTGGCTGCTGGAGACTTCGAGGGACGGATGAACCCGTTAGCCAGGTATTGGTCAAGATAGGCCTTCGGGTGCTAGTTTTCTGGTTCCGTGAGTGTGTAAATTCGCCCACAAGGGATTTGTGCGATTTGGCATTTGCATGGTCTATGCAGTGGTAGGGTATTAGCCTGTTCTTTCTGAAAGACATCTTGAAAGTCCTGGTATTCACTTGGTAGGGTGCCGATTGCCACAGTCGCAAGCATGGAGGTTCTGGTGTCTATTGGTTGTTTCTCTTGGCAATAACATGTGTGGGCGCAAGTCTCGGGAAAGGCCAATTCTTTTGCTCGCCAATCGATTCGAGGATTGTGAGCTACCAACCATGGCATACCCAAAATCAACCTGAACAGTGGTGCCTTAATGAGGTCAAAAACGATAGATTCTTGGTGTCCGTCCTGGCACAGAAGGGTTAAAGCTGCAGTGCATTGGGATAATGGACCAGAAGCTATTTCCATGCAGTCGACAGTGGTAACAGTGTTGGTGGTTGATTTAGAGCATAACGGAAGCCCCATCTTTGCCGCAAGATCCTGGTCGATGTAATTCCCAACGGCTCCACTGTCTATGTACGCTCTTACTGTGTGCATACGAGATGGTTGTTGGTGATTGATCAAGACTACAGATAGTACAAAATGGGAGGTCTGTAGTTCACTTTCTTCGCTCGAAAAGTGGACCCCTACACTTGCCAGGCTGGAGAGTTTTCTGATTCCTTGATGGTATATTCCTTGTCCGTGGCCCCTACCGTCCTCCTCGGTGGCTTCACAGGGCACTCTTTAAGGAAATGACCTGACCTTCCACAGTACAGACATAACTGCTGCTGTCTCCTTTTATCCCTTTCCGCTTTAGTCAAGGGGGCTCTGACCCCCCCGATTTGCATTGGTTCGCCTGAACATTCCGTTGTTCGGGCAGTATTGTCCTTTGAACGCACATACATAGGGCGAGGGTCCGGTCTGGTTCGATCTGTTCTTCGGTCCTGCAACCTATGATCCAGTTGAACAACAAGGTCAATGAATTCTGAGCAGTCTTTCGGGGGGTTCACTACTTGTGCGTGAACATCCTTGAGCTCCCCCCGCAACCCCAATGAAATAACGTGGTTCTCTTCTCCACTGGCCATTCTGCTTCAACTACGAGTCTATTGAACGTTGCTATGTATGTTAATAGGTCTTGATTCCCTTAGCGTAGGGACAGAAGTTCGTTGTCTAATGCCTGCCCATGAGTACGACGGGCGAACAGCTTTTCCATCTCATGCTGAAAGCCCATGAAGTCATGCAGCAAAGGATCGTCTTGGGCCACAAAGGGTACAGACCAGTCCGCGGCGCTACCACTCAGGTAGGATAGCACAAAAGCGATTGGTCATTCGGAAAGGCCCCTGGCCTACAAAGGAAGTGCAGGCAGCACTAGTTCATGAACGTTGCAAACCTCTTGGGATCCCCCGTAAATCGTTCGGGTGGGGCCAAGGCAACTGCCCCAGGAAGGGTTATCTGAACGGGATTGGCTGATCGCGCTGGCATCGAGGGCACACATCCTTGCATTGGTGCATGCCCTGCTTGTGACTGGAGAAGTTGCCGGCTTAAATCATCAGTGCGTTCTTTGGCTGCTATCAGCTCTCTCCTCAGGGTGTTGGTCTCCTGCCTGGCTGCATGTACTTCGGAACGTAGCTACCCCAACATGTGGGCTAACTGGTCAGTTTCTGACGTTTCCATGATGCCCAGGTGGATTTTGATGTGAGGCTTTGCGTTCTGTAACGCTCACCTGGTATCCACAGGGATGTCACTCAGCCTGTTCTCTTACGACCTCGAACCCTTCCCTGCAGGCTATTCAACTGGAGACTGGGCCTGAAACACAGGATTGGTAGAGTTTAACTCCCTATTGTCTCTGTGTGCTTGAACCCCTTCTTCCCCGGGGTCCAACCCTTCCCTTTGATCCACAGCTCACCTTGTTTTCTTGGATAGTGTGCTCTCCGTCCTGCTTTCAGTGCAGGGGCGCGTTGATTGATGCGGGCTTGTTGCTGCCTAGTTACTTCACTGGCAAGAGTCCGACAGGTAAGTATAATGAGTCTTTTGAACAGTTCTCTAACTTCGTTCCTTTCCTTCCTTAGATGATGGCCGGCCACCGGGGATGGCGGCGTCCGGAGATGAGTAACGCTGAAGGTGAGTGAGAGCGCGATGCGCGATGCCCCCCTTTCGTATTTGCATTGAACTGGATAGTGTGCTCTCCGTCCTGCTTTCAGTGCAGGGGCGCGTTGATTGATGCGGGCTTGTTGCTGCCTAGTTGCTGCCTAGTTGCTGCCTAGTTGCTGCCTAGTTACTTCACTGGCAAGAGTCCGACAGGTAAGTATAATGAGTCTTTTGAACAGTTCTCTAACTTCGTTCCTTTCCTTCCTTAGATGATGGCCGGCCACCGGGGATGGCGGCGTCCGGGGATGGCGGCCTGCTGCTGGGATGAGTAACGCTGAAGGTGAGTGAGAGCGCGATGCGCGATGCGCCCCTTTCGTATTTGCATTGAACTGAGTTCTTTTTCTGTGTCTTTTAGGTGCTGCAACGTTTTCAGCATGGATGCCGGTTATGAAGAACAAATGCGGTGGGTAAACGCGGTATGCGGCACCTCTAGATGCTAACCTGGAGTGTCTTTTCCCTCTTGCAGATGGATGAGAAGTTCTGGAGACAGATTTCCCCCAGAGCGGCTGGGATTCAGGTAAGCGTTTGAAGCTCATACAGTATTTAAAAATAAGCAAAGATTTGCAGAATGCTTACTAATGCCTTTTTTCTATTCTTTTCCCTTTTCCTTAGGAAGCGGCGTGCCGGGATGGGAATGACACTGCCGAAGATGCCCGCAGAACAGAAGGAGCGATGAATGATGGGCCGAAGTGCCGCAAGGTAAGGCTGTTCCTAACGGTGTTCTTGTTCTTGCAGGAGCTGAGCACAGAAGAAAGATGCAGGCCTACTGGAGACCGATCCGATCACGGTGAGTGTCACGCTGCAGGTGCAGAAAATGCAAAGCATGTTTCTCAGCCTGGGTGTGGCTTAAATAGTCTATGGGTATCCCAGGTGTCTCTGGGCTGAACTACACCCAAAAGACTAGACCGCACATGCAGTTCTGGGAACCGAAATATCTGGGGGCATCCATCTTGTTCCCATCAATGCACTACAAGTCCAATCCCCAATGTTATCCTATGGGAGTGAGTGAGTCTGGTGCCACAAGCGCCAAGTCTGACTCCAAGTGGGTCTTTGGAGGGATGGAGAGGCCCTTGAGGGCCATGTAGGTGGTCGTGGCCTGGCTCCAGCCTGACATCTTGGAGGGCTGGGGACATGAGGGGCAGGAACCATGACAAAATGCTTGTTGTCCTTGCATTAACGCTGTTTTGTCTTTATCTCCCCAGGTGTTGATGCGGCTCCAAGATTGTAGCACGGTAAGCGGGAGTGGCCTGAAGGAGATGGAACCGCTGTATGCAGATGTGCCCGCCGCGGGATGCAGCAGCCACGAGCAAAAGGTATGTAAACTCAAGCGCGAGCGCGAGTGACTTGGGCGATGCACGTGTTTTCAGCGTGCTAACCTCTCTCCTCTTCTTCTCTTTACAGCGCTGCGGTCATGGTGAGGCGTCAGGTCCAACGGTAAGTATTTGCAGGTTTCAGGATTATTCTCGGCTCCTACAGGTAAGGTTGACTCTGCATCCAAGGGTAAGTTGCTGTTTGCCAGGTTCTTGCGTGGATGAGGATGTTTCTTCTGCAGACTGGATCACGGCGAGAGTTACTGGATGAGGATGTTTCTTCTGCAGACGAATCACGGTGAGCGTTACGTTGCAAGCATAGTAATGCGAAGCATGGACCAATGTTAGGGCAGGGTTTAAATAGCCTTGAGCTGCTTACCCCCGCCCTTAGGTAGCCTGGCTGTACAGGCCCAGCCACACCCGATGGAAGATGCTGGACACACTCAGCCCCACCCTATGCATGATGCACGTGCAGCACGAGCCTGGCAGTTAAACAGGCTCAGAACTCCAGATGGTTTAGTCTATCTCATGAGCCTGGTGCCCCAGAGGCACCAGGCCACCACCCACCTTGCTCCATGATGCATTCCATGGGGAATTCTAGATTCCCCCAAGGAGTCCCCTGAAAAGGGGCGGATGGGCATTGCTGCCCCAGACTGGGTGGCCATGACAGCACCACGCCTCAAGTCCCCTCTCAAGTATGGAGCGAACAGCAGCATTTTGCAGCAGTTGAAGCCTTTGGATCAGATAGCGAGGCTGGGCCAGGTAGAGAGAGTTGCAGTAGTTGAGAGTGCTGAGAACCAAGGTTGCCACTACCGGAGTCTGGCATTCAGCCCGAATAAAGGGCAGAACCTTCCGCAAAATGCTGAGCTTAAAGTGCCGGCACTATATACTCTAGCCACCTGATTATCAAGTGACAAAGAAACAGAAATGTTAACACCCAGATTACGAACCGATTGGACCGGAAGAGGGCCAAGGATCGATGGCCAAAATTGCAAGGTCCAAAAAAAATGGGGAGATGAAGTACCCACAACCAGGACCTCGGTCTTACTGCCATTCAGTTTTAACCAGTTAGTCATCATCCAGTGCCCCAGATCCTCCAGCAGTTCCTGAGCCGTGCAGCGGTCTCAGCTTGAGTAAGGTCGAGGTGGATGAGGATCTATATGTCGTCTGTATAAGAATAGTAGCGGAAACCATGTGACTGGATAAGAAGCAGAAGAGATCTAATATAGATATTAAAGCGGATAGGTGAGAGTGCAGAACCCTGAGGAACGCCACAAAGGAGCGTAACCAAATTAGATCGGAATGGGGGCAGAGAGATACCAGGACTGATGTGAGGGCATGACCTGGTACTCAAAGAGGCCATACTTCAGCAGTTTTCCACTCGTCCCCTTTTTTAACTCTTACTAGGTGATAAGCCCCCGTTAGGTTCAATTTTGTATAGATCTGTGCATCCTTAACTTGGTCTAGAAGTTCCTGGATGAGTGGTAAAGTATATCGGTTTTTTACTGTTATCTAGTTAAGTGAGCAATAGTCGATGCAAGTCCTTAGATCCCCCTCCTTCTGGGCACGAAGAAGAGGGGTGAGGCTGCGGGTGATTTGGATGGACAAATATACCCATTTGCCAGATACTGATCGAGGTATGTTCGTAAATGTAGATTCTCTTGCTCGGTCAAGGCGTAGATTCGACTTCAGGGGATTTGGGCTCCGAGTACTAGGTCGATTTGGCAGTCATATACGGCCTGTGTGGGGGCAGCGTATTAGACTGTTCCTTCTGGAAAACGTCCAGGTAGTCCATGTATTCCGGTGGCAGTGAGCCAGTTAAACCGAACATATTCCTTTCTTTCTGAATTGTCTTTCCTGATTCACCAAAAAGAGATTCCACGCTGTAGCAAGTGTCAGCACAGTCCTTACAGAAGGTCAGAACTCTTGTTCGCCAGTCGATTCTAAGGTTGTGGGTCTCCAACCAGGGCATTCTCAAGATCATCTGGAATTGAGGAGTCCCGATGAGGTCGAAGGCAATGTCTTCCCGGTGGCCATCTTGACACAGAAGTGTGACCTTCTCGGTGTGGTGCGTTACCGGTCCTGAGTATAACTGAGAGCCATCCACTGCAGTGACTTGTTCCGAGGACTTTTTCTGGCGAAGGGGAAGACCTATCCTTTTTGCCAGATCTTGATCAATATAATTGCCAACTGCCCCACTGTCTATGTATGCCTCTAGGGCATGCAGTTTAGACGGCTGTTTGTGATTGATCAGGATCACTAACTAACTAGGTACAAGGTCTATAGTAGTTCCTTCTCTCTGATCGACAAACGGACCCATACACCTGCTGGGCGTTGGAGTTTTCAGACTCTGGTTCTGCCTCTTCCCTGTCTGTGACTCCCTCAGTTTTTCTGGGTGGCTTCACTGGACATTCGTGAAGAAAATTGCCCGCCTTGCCACAATAGAGACAGAGTTGTTGCTGTCTCCCCTTTTCTCTCTCTGCTATGGTGAGTGGACTCTGTACCCCCCTAACTGCATGGGTTCGGGGTGGTCAGACTGTTTAGTTGGTGTTTCCTGGGATTGGACGTAGACTGGTCCCCCATCAGACCGTGCTCGGTCAGTCTTTCTGTCTTGCAGTCAGTGGTCTAGCTGTACGGCCAGATTGGTGTACTCTGCACATCCTTCTGGTGGATTTACTACCTGTTCCAGCACATCCTTTAACTCTCCTCGTAGACCCCAGTAAAACAATGTTGTCCTTTTTTTCTCGGGCCAATTGCTCTCGGCCACCAGCCTGGTGAAGGTTGCTATATACGTTAGGAGGTCCTGGTTACGCTGTCGGAGGCATAGCAGTTTGTTGTCAAGGGCCTGTGTGATGCTGGAAATGCATCAGAGGGACAGGGCCTCTGAATCCTTGTCCTTTTCTGCCTTTTATCGTGTGTTCTGTTATGTTTTCTGCCCAGGAGTCCATTTGGGACTCCTGGCAGTGCAGCTCTCTCTTTTGGTTTGGTGAACAGACCCATGGGATACCCTTATGGCACCCATGGGTAGGGGTACAACCCTGTGCCCCTAGTGTATGTTTTTTGGCACCTGTGGGTGGCCCACAGAGCAGGGTATGGGCTGGTGGCAGCTCCATGCTGAATTAGACAGGTGCTCTGGGCGTCCTCCATTTTGGGATACCCAGGCCCTGCCATTGGGATCAGTTGATTCCTGATAGAAAACAAGATGGCCCCTGTGGCCTCTTGCTTTCTATTGCCTGTTGTCTTGTTTTTCCCAAAGTCCTGGGAAGCCCTGACTCTGTCCCTTCCCCCTGACTGGCTGTTGGGTGGAAGTTCCATATATGGTGTTGTTGTGAAGGCCCAGCTAGACTGACTGGAGCCTTCCCTTTGACTGTATGTTGTGGGTACCTCCTGTGGGTGGGACCTGGGTGAATGGAGTGTGTGACCAATATACACTTCTTGTTGTGGTTGTCTGGTTTCTGGCATGTGAGACAAAGACTGAGACAGCCCTGCCCGAAACTGGCCTGAATGCAGTGTGTAGTGTTGAATGGCTGGGTACTTGTCCCAATCCACATTCCTTGTTGTGAGTGTCTGAAAGGGAGGAGTGTGGCCTGAATGCACTGTGTGCCTGATTGGCTGACTGACTGCATGAATGCCCTTCTGTGTGATTGGCTGCTGTGTGTGTGCCAGCAGTGTGGATGAGAGACAGGATAGTATATCTGGGGACCTCTCACCACTGGAAATTGTTCAGAAGCATTCAGAAGCTGAGTCTCCACTCAAGAGTAACTGGATTTGCTGATCCTCGACGTCCAGCTGGAAGAAGAAGACTTGCTGTGGCATTTGCTTCGACGGAACTGAAGGTTGTCGAAATCGTCGAGGACTGACCCGAGAGAGGACCTGGCTAGGCGCCCTCTTCCCGTGCTCCGAGGGACCATCGAGCACCGCTGAATCTTCGCCGAAGCGCCCTGGAAGTCAGACCCTCGAAAGGCTGCCGACCCGAGACGGGACCGCCGAGGAGATCGAAGTGAAGCACCCGGACATCGACGCTGTCGAAGTCCATTGCCGTCGACCAGGGTTCGCAGGTCTGTGTAACCGCTGGAGGCCCGTCGAAGTTGTGTTGCCCCGCCGTGGGAACCACTTGACGCCGTGCCGCCGACGACCGGAGCCGTCCGCTCCTTGCCTAAGAACATTTGCCTTGAAGGACTCCCTCGTCCGCATCGTCGGCCGCTTTGTCCCACCGGAGAAAGTCGAGGACGACCAACGCGCCGAGGAGAATCCGCCGGTGGGTTTCCCGCCACCTCACGACCCCAAAGACTCGAGCGACTCGACGCCCTTGCTGGGCCACCGTCACCCACAATCTTTGCGGTCCAGAACTAGTGTCGCCGAGGTGCCCCGCACGCCTCTTCCTCGCAGGACGCCGACATCTCGACGCCGACGAGCACCGCTCGGATCGAAGACTGCCGCCTCATCGACGCCGTTCTACCTTGTTTGTTGTCGGACGTTCGACGCCCCGTGTCTCCCGCTTGAAAGGGAAGGCATTCAAGAAGGGCCGTCGATTCCCCGACACCGAACACCGAGTTCCTCGACGCTTCTCGACGCCTCTCGACGATCCGTGACTCCTGCTTTAAAGGGGGTCATTCAAGAAGGATCTGTCGACGCCTCTTCGAAGAACTCGACTCCACCAGGTACATTGGGGGGGTAAAAACATTATAGGAGAGAAATAGACTATTGAACAATATATGGACTGGGCTGGTGTTATATCTCTTTATTTTACAGGTTGCCCAGGTGGGGGGATCTCCACCCAGAACTGTGTCCAGTGGTAGGGGCCAGTATTCTGCCTATTGTTTCAACCCTCTGTTATCTCTCCTCTCTCTATTGCTGGTTTCCTTCTTATTGATCTGTGTGCCATTTTAACAGTATTGTGAATGCACTTTAATGAGGTCTAATATTAGTGGTACCACTTTAGAATTGTAGATATTTACCATTGCTGATTTTCCTGAGCACAAAGTGCGTTATTGTGATAAGTGTACATAACCCTTGAATATTAATTATATAAAGACTGTGTTTTCAGTAATACAGTGTGTGGACATTCCTTTGTGGGGGCTTGGGGATACACTGTACTTAAGAACCAGCCTGCATCACCTCCTGAGAAGCTAAGCCTTGATTGCTCGTCCATCGTTACCATATTAGAGAATCTTGGCTGGGGTCCTCTGTGCCTCCCCTCTACCATATAGAGAGCGGAAGTACAGACCCCCCTACCAGTCTTTACAGCTGGTGGCAGCGGTGGGATGCTTATGGTTTTAAGACTCAGTGTATAACCGTGCCACTTACAAAATATCCGCACTTTTGTTAGATTAAGGTTCGGGTGTGTTCCAAATAACTGCATTACAAGCAATGGAGTCCATTGCAAATGGTAAATTGACTCGGATGAGCTTAGAGGCTCTCCAGAGTGCTTGTGAAGCCAGGGAGTTAGACTTTGTGGATAAGTCTAGGGCTGAGCTGATAGCTGCCCTGGTGGATTACCAGACTGATGGTGAAACTCTTGAGGAAGGGGGGGATGCAACCAGTGAGGACTCTGCCCCTGGGGTTGTCGCTGGATCTGTTTCTGGGAATGCCACCATTCCTGCTGCCTCTGTTCCAAACCCCAGCAATTCCATGGAACTTGAGTTATTAAGGATGAAGTTAGCCTTTGAATATCGCAAGTTGGAAATAGAAGCTGAGCTTAAGAAAGAGGAGCTGGCACAACAAGTGGAACTCAAGAATAGGGATCTTGCGCTCAAAGAAAAGGACACTGAATGTCAGAGAATCCAGTTAGAGAAAGCTCGAGTGGAGACTTCAGCTAGACCAATTGAGAGTGGTAGGTCCCCAGCCACCAAGTTTATGAAAGATTTGGTTGGTGTGTTTGTGGAGGGTTCAGATATCCTCCAATGGATTGAAGCGTTTGAAATGGCTTGTGCAATTCATGATGTAGATACAAGAGATTGGGCTAAGTGTTTGTTAAGCAGAGTGCCTCAAACTGGATATGACTGTATTCTGAAGCTGAGTGTGGAAGAAAGGGGTCAGTATGAGTGTATGAAGTCTGCTTTGATTGCCAAATTTGGCAAGACACCTGCCCAATACCTTAAAAGGTTCAGGGAATTTAAGAAAAGAGAGAATGTGTCTTGGGTTGACTGGGTGAGTACTGCGCACATGAACATGATGGGGTGGATTGATGGATACAAGGTGAAAACTTTTGTTGAGTTGTCCCACCTCTTGTTTTTTGAGCATTTTTCTGAAGCCTGTTCACCAGAGCTGCGTCAGTATGTGGCTGACCAGAACATTTTGGACCCCTTTAAGCTGGCTAGGTTGGCTGACAAGTGGGTCTCCCATCGGGTGTCCCCTAAGGACCCCAGTGGGAAGGACAAGGACAAAGAAAAGGGGGCCTCTCAGAAAGCTGAGGAGTCCCAAAAGCAGTCACAGTCGGGTAAACCAAAACCTTCCTCTCCTAAGACCCAAAAATCTAGTGGGGATAAGTCCTCTGTGGGTGGGAATAAGAGTAGTGGTCCACCTGCTGCAAAGCAGGTTCCCAGTGGTTCCAGTACCGTACCCCGCACTCCTGGCACTTGTTGGGACTGTGGGGCTCTGGATCACAAAAGGGGTGACCCCAAGTGTAAAGGTAAGGCACTTGGAGTACAGGCTGTCAGCCTGACCTACCCTTACCCCGTGTCTGAGGTGGAGGCCACTGTCCTCCCCTCCTCTACCGGAATCACCTTTGGTGCTCCGGTAGAGATTTCCTTAGTGTCCCTTGGGGCCTGGGACCAGTACGCAGAAGTACTGGCGACTATCCCACAGAACACCCGTAGGTTTTTGAGAAGTGTCCTCTTGAATGGCCAGCCTTCTACTGGTTTGAGAGACACTGGGGCAAGCATGACAGTGGTGGACAGGACCCTGCTCAAGCCAGAGGACTATGAAGGTGCTCCTCTGCAAACCACCAGATTAGCTGGTGGGCCTCCCAAATTATCACCTGTAGCCTTAGTCACACTCATGATTGGAGACAAGACAGCAAAGCTTCCTGTCCTGGTTCAGGACAATGTCCCTGCTAACATTCTGTTAGGTAATGATCTAGTGGAGTTGGGGTTGATCTCGGATGGTCTTCCCCTGACTGCTGCTGCGGTCACTAGGTCACAGGTGACACCGGGTCTGGCTGTGAGTCAGGTACCCGAGCCAAAGGCGAGGCCTAAGGCAAGAAGAAGGAAGACCAAGAAGGCCACCTCTGTGGAGGGAACACCTTCTCTTCCTGCTGTTCCGACAGCACCCATTGGGATCCATACTCCGGACGGGCTGGGTCCAGTGGAAAACCCAAACTCAACTCCTGTGGGAGAAGAGACAGAAGACTCTCCTGTGGGAGAGGTTCTCAACCCAGAGGAGCACCCCGACCTTCAATGCTTGTTAGCTGAAGGGGGACCCTCCCGGGCAGACTTCTGTAAAGGACAGAGAGAGTGCCACTCTCTCGAGGGTCTGAGGAAACAGGCCCTGTCCCAGGCACAAGGTGAAGTGCCTAGGACATTCAAGGTTTATTGGGAGGGTGAGCTCCTTGTTAGTGAGCCCACTAAGCCTGAACCTGGTGCCCGCAAGAGGTTGGTGGTACCCCAGGTTTACAGGCCCTTCCTACTGCAGTTGGCGCATGAGGTGCCCTTGGCTGGTCATCTTGGGACTAAGAAGACTAAGCAGAGGCTCTCTGCCCATTTCTACTGGCCAAGGATGGGGGTAGAAGTGGAGTCCCACTGCAGGACCTGCCCCACTTGTCAGTTGTCTGGCAAGACTGGAGGCAGGTTCATTGCCCCACTGCAGCCATTACCAGTGGTTGGCACACCATTTGAGAGGGTGGGCATCGACATCGTCGGTCCCCTTGACCCTCCCACTTCAGGTGGACATCGGTTCATCCTGGTCTTGGTAGATCATGCCACCAGGTACCCTGAGGCAATACCCCTTCGGACTGTTACTGCCAAGGTGGTTGCCAGGGCTCTCCTGGGCATTTTCACCCGTGTTGGATTCCCCAAGGAGGTTGTCTCTGACAGAGGATCCAACTTCATGTCTAGTTACATGAAAACCATGTGGAAAGAGTGCGGGGTAACCTACAAGTTCTCCACCTCTTACCACCCCCAGACCAATGGTCTGGTTGAGAGATTTAACAAAACTCTCAAGGGCATGCTAGGTGCTTTGGAAGAGCCCCTAAGGAGGAAATGGGATCTCCTCCTGCCATGCCTGCTGTTTGCTTACAGGGAGGTACCTCAAGAGGGTGTTGGTTTCAGCCCCTTTGAGTTACTCTTTGGACATCCCGTGAGGGGGCCCCTCGCCTTGATCCGAGAAGGCTTGGAAGCCACCCCTCCAGGTCCCGCCAAGCAAGTGGGGGACTATGTGTTAGGCCTCAGGCGGAGGATGACACAAATGATGGGTCAGGCAACAGCAAATCTCAAGGCCAGCCAGGAATTGAACAAGTACTGGCATGACCTTAAAGCTTCGCAAGTGGATTGGACTCCGGGACAGGAAATCCTTGTGATGGAGCCTACCAAGCCTAGAGCTTTGGCAGACAAGTGGACTGGACCCTTCAGGATCATCTCCAAGATGGGCGAAGTCAATTATCTGGTTGACATGGGAGCCTCTGGGGTAGCCCCCCAGGTATTCCATGTCAACAGGCTCAAGCCTTTCCACAGACGAGCGGAGGTCTCATGTCTCTTGCTAGCTTCAGGGCAAGAAGAGGATGAGAGTGAGCCCCTTCCTGATTTGCTGCATAGCAACCCTCAGGATGGCTCAGTGGAGGGAGTACAACTCTCTCCCGATTTGACAACGGAGCAGCAGAGGGCCTGCAGGGCTTTGCTCCAGCAGTATGCCTCTCTGTTTTCACTGACACCGGGCCTTACACCGTGGTGTAAGCACGAAATTGACACTGGTGACAGCGTGCCTGTCAAGAGCAGGAGCTATCGTATGTCAGATACCGTCAAAAACCACATCCAGGCTGAGGTCGCCAAGATGTTGGATCTGGGTGTTATTGAACCCTCAACCAGTCCCTGGTCCAGTCCAGTGGTCCTTGTCCCCAAGGCAAGTTCCCAGGCGGGTACCAAGGATTGGAGGTTCTGTGTGGACTACCGAGGAGTCAATGCCGTCACCAAAACTGACGCGCACCCATTGCCCAGGGCTGATGAGCTCGTGGACACCATAGAGCACAGACCAGGGAAGAGTCACGATAATGCGGATGGCCTTTCCAGAAGGTATGTTGACCGTCTGGATGAGGGTGTCTATCCCGTGGGAGATTAGACACCCTCCACCTCAGTCTGGGGGGGGCGACTGTGATGCTGGAAATGCATCAGAGGGACAGGGCCTCTGAATCCTTGTCCTTTTCTGCCTTTTATCGTGTGTTCTGTTATGTTTTCTGCCCAGGAGTCCATTTGGGACTCCTGGCAGTGCAGCTCTCTCTTTTGGTTTGGTGAACAGACCCATGGGATACCCTTATGGCACCCATGGGTAGGGGTACAACCCTGTGCCCCTAGTGTATGTTTTTTGGCACCTGTGGGTGGCCCACAGAGCAGGGTATGGGCTGGTGGCAGCTCCATGCTGAATTAGACAGGTGCTCTGGGCGTCCTCCATTTTGGGATACCCAGGCCCTGCCATTGGGATCAGTTGATTCCTGATAGAAAACAAGATGGCCCCTGTGGCCTCTTGCTTTCTATTGCCTGTTGTCTTGTTTTTCCCAAAGTCCTGGGAAGCCCTGACTCTGTCCCTTCCCCCTGACTGGCTGTTGGGTGGAAGTTCCATATATGGTGTTGTTGTGAAGGCCCAGCTAGACTGACTGGAGCCTTCCCTTTGACTGTATGTTGTGGGTACCTCCTGTGGGTGGGACCTGGGTGAATGGAGTGTGTGACCAATATACACTTCTTGTTGTGGTTGTCTGGTTTCTGGCATGTGAGACAAAGACTGAGACAGCCCTGCCCGAAACTGGCCTGAATGCAGTGTGTAGTGTTGAATGGCTGGGTACTTGTCCCAATCCACATTCCTTGTTGTGAGTGTCTGAAAGGGAGGAGTGTGGCCTGAATGCACTGTGTGCCTGATTGGCTGACTGACTGCATGAATGCCCTTCTGTGTGATTGGCTGCTGTGTGTGTGCCAGCAGTGTGGATGAGAGACAGGATAGTATATCTGGGGACCTCTCACCACTGGAAATTGTTCAGAAGCATTCAGAAGCTGAGTCTCCACTCAAGAGTAACTGGATTTGCTGATCCTCGACGTCCAGCTGGAAGAAGAAGACTTGCTGTGGCATTTGCTTCGACGGAACTGAAGGTTGTCGAAATCGTCGAGGACTGACCCGAGAGAGGACCTGGCTAGGCGCCCTCTTCCCGTGCTCCGAGGGACCATCGAGCACCGCTGAATCTTCGCCGAAGCGCCCTGGAAGTCAGACCCTCGAAAGGCTGCCGACCCGAGACGGGACCGCCGAGGAGATCGAAGTGAAGCACCCGGACATCGACGCTGTCGAAGTCCATTGCCGTCGACCAGGGTTCGCAGGTCTGTGTAACCGCTGGAGGCCCGTCGAAGTTGTGTTGCCCCGCCGTGGGAACCACTTGACGCCGTGCCGCCGACGACCGGAGCCGTCCGCTCCTTGCCTAAGAACATTTGCCTTGAAGGACTCCCTCGTCCGCATCGTCGGCCGCTTTGTCCCACCGGAGAAAGTCGAGGACGACCAACGCGCCGAGGAGAATCCGCCGGTGGGTTTCCCGCCACCTCACGACCCCAAAGACTCGAGCGACTCGACGCCCTTGCTGGGCCACCGTCACCCACAATCTTTGCGGTCCAGAACTAGTGTCGCCGAGGTGCCCCGCACGCCTCTTCCTCGCAGGACGCCGACATCTCGACGCCGACGAGCACCGCTCGGATCGAAGACTGCCGCCTCATCGACGCCGTTCTACCTTGTTTGTTGTCGGACGTTCGACGCCCCGTGTCTCCCGCTTGAAAGGGAAGGCATTCAAGAAGGGCCGTCGATTCCCCGACACCGAACACCGAGTTCCTCGACGCTTCTCGACGCCTCTCGACGATCCGTGACTCCTGCTTTAAAGGGGGTCATTCAAGAAGGATCTGTCGACGCCTCTTCGAAGAACTCGACTCCACCAGGTACATTGGGGGGGTAAAAACATTATAGGAGAGAAATAGACTATTGAACAATATATGGACTGGGCTGGTGTTATATCTCTTTATTTTACAGGTTGCCCAGGTGGGGGGATCTCCACCCAGAACTGTGTCCAGTGGTAGGGGCCAGTATTCTGCCTATTGTTTCAACCCTCTGTTATCTCTCCTCTCTCTATTGCTGGTTTCCTTCTTATTGATCTGTGTGCCATTTTAACAGTATTGTGAATGCACTTTAATGAGGTCTAATATTAGTGGTACCACTTTAGAATTGTAGATATTTACCATTGCTGATTTTCCTGAGCACAAAGTGCGTTATTGTGATAAGTGTACATAACCCTTGAATATTAATTATATAAAGACTGTGTTTTCAGTAATACAGTGTGTGGACATTCCTTTGTGGGGGCTTGGGGATACACTGTACTTAAGAACCAGCCTGCATCACCTCCTGAGAAGCTAAGCCTTGATTGCTCGTCCATCGTTACCATATTAGAGAATCTTGGCTGGGGTCCTCTGTGCCTCCCCTCTACCATATAGAGAGCGGAAGTACAGACCCCCCTACCAGTCTTTACAGCCTGCCCTCGCGTGTGACAAGCAAATAACTTCTCCAGCTCACGTTGAAATCCCCCAAAGTCCCGGAGCAGTGGATCGTCCTGATTCACCAACTGTATAGACCAATCAGCTGCACTGCCACCCAGGTAGGAGAGCACAAATGCTACCCTGGACTAGTCATTGGGGAAGGCTCCTGGTCTTCACAAAAAATGCAAGCAGCGTTGGTTCATAAAAATGGCGTATTTGTTTGGATCACCTGTGTAGCGTTCGGGTGGTGCCAATGGAACGGCTGTCACGATCCATGCCCCTGACCCCCTCAGGTATAACAGCCCCCTGGCAGCAGTGGCCTGGAACTACTTTACCTGGGCTACTTAAACCACACCTTTACCTGGGCTATTTAAACCACACCCAAACAGCAGAACACGCTTTGAGTTATTCGGCACACCTGCAGCGTAGCGCTCACCGTGTCCAGCTCCTGCTCATCTGCTTCTCCGGCGGCACGATCCTGAAGCCCTAGATCCGGATTTCATTAATAACCTGGAAGAACAAGAACAGCATTAGCTGGGAACCATCATGGCTTGGAACAACTGTAAAGATGCTGATCCCTATCATCGTGTTCATCTTGGTGATATATAAAGGCTCAGTAGCGCATAGAAGTAGGCGAATGGCACTAGCCCTGTCCCTACCCCGCGACTTCATTTTGTATTAGGCCAAGAAAAGACACGCTGATGGCCTGCGATGCACGTGTCCCTAGTTCACACAGAGGTGCCACGCTATTGGCACACAAGGCCTGCTCTGCACAAACCTTATTCCAGCAGAAGTCCATGTCCCTCCTGTCCCTTCAGTGTTGCAAATATCTAGTATCGCTTCCAGGAATGCACCCTGCAAAGAGCGTGAGACAGTACCAGGCTCCAGCGCTGCGTCCATCCATCACCACTAAACTGCCATTGGGCCTCTGACCCCCACCCAGCCAGGCCAGAGCTGGCCACACTTCACCGACCTGGCCCCCAGGCCCTAATCCCCTAAAAAGTGCCCACCACAGATCTAAAGCCTGCATGACCGTATATCTCTCCAATAGCAACACATGGCTCTTGTAACATGAGGTACCGGGAAGGGTAAATCATAGATCAACCCCCAGACTGGAGACCTTGGGTGCGGAAACTGCAGTATTAATGAAACCCTGAATGTAGGGGTCAGTGTGACTGTATTTTATCCTTCCCTATCCCTGGCACCCCGCTCCTGTGATGTCCGTGTGCCAGCCATAATGGAAGAATAAACAGGTTCTGTTGTTTAGCTTAGATTAGATATATTGTATTACATGTTTTCCCTGACCTTCACTGCAAGGATGAGCCCAGCTGACGCACATGCACCAGGATCGACGGCGAAGAGCCATCCAATTAGTGCTTGGCATCCCCTATGGAGCGAGCATCCCTAGTGGGTTGTATTTACTCTGGAGTGTGCGCACAGAGATATATGCCTTCACCACCATGAGTTCCTTACAAGACCAAATGGAGTTTGGTCGAAAAATGACCAAATCATCAGTGTAGGCAAGATCATGAATTTGTAAAGATTCAAGGCGCGAGGGAAAGGTATCACCACGTTGAATATAGATTAAATTATTGGATTTATATTTCACATATGGTGTATATGTATGGTTTGTTTTTGTGTGTGATTATATGTATTTTACATTTATTTATAATATTGACTTGTAAATAAATCTTTAACAATTTATTTTGGGGTTATGTGTGAGAACATAAATAGTAAGTGTTAGGTGACTAACAAAAGGAATTCTTTATTGAGTTAAATATTTGCATATGCTCAGTATATTCTTTGCGTTTTCTCTCTATAAATTTAGCAGATCTGGGTCTTTGCCAGTTTGTAGTAGTCGGTTGCATCATTAAACCATTTGATCACTTGTCAGTAATTATTCACTCCCCATGCCTGACGTGGCAAAATACTGTTGGGGGAGAGGTGGTCTCAGGCCGCCCCCTTCACCATTCCTGCATGATCGGATCCCACCTATGGTGGAGGGGGGAGACGTCCCTCTCCCCGCATATGTGTGAACTGCCTTATTACCCTCTCATTATTAACAAAGGAATATGCAACCAAGTCTTATTGAAACTCAGAGACTCCATTTTGTGACCCACCAAACACCATCTTTGTATGAGGCCCGAAAATGATCTCTAAAAGCCTGTCTCTCCCTCTGCCCAGCGCCTCACACCACCAGCCCAGGCCCCCACCACCTCCTGCCAGCTCCGCACAAGTTCTGTTCTCACGGAAGTCCAGCCATCCATTGTTGCAAGCATTAGTATCATCCCCTGACAAGTGATCTCACTGTGCTGTGTGAACCGGAGCAGGCCCCCACCTTTGGGAACATCCATCTCCACTAACCTGCCTGTGCTATCTCGACCCACACCTCGCTCAGCCATAACCCTCTAGGCCCAGACCCTTCGGCTCTTTGATATAGATACACATCTGACCCCTCCAATGACCAAGAGAAAAACACCCATCATAGCCCTAAATTCCAAACATAAATATATTATTGCTAAAACTAACACATGTCTGTCCATATCATGAGGCATCAGGTAGATCATAACCTCCAAGTTCGGTACCAGGGTCAGGACACTGAGTTTATGAATACTGAGGTGCAAAGGGTAAACTGTAGATATATAAACTGTTAGTGAACTCTGAAAGTACCCCTATTTGAGTCCGCGTTTATGATGGTCATTTAACTCATGCCCTCAAAGCCTGTTGTTCTAGCTTAGATAGTGAGGGAAGAAGCATCTCTCTGCTAGCATGACCTTCACCCAGCGGAGATGAGCCCAGCTGAACCACGTGCTGAGGAAGTGACGCCCAAGCAACTGCCAATCCAATGTGGCAAGCCTGTACACATGTATATAGTGCCAATGTAACTCTCCATTTGTATTGTAGAATTATGTACCTATAGCTAGGCGTCATCAGTGACGCGGTTGTATCTTATAATGTGCTGCCCTTGTAATGTTTGGCAGAGCGCTCTCCGAGCAGCAGAGTTCTCTGCGTGCACAATTTATCCTAAATAAAACTTTGTTCTACTTGCAATCTATCTCCTGGTCTCATTCCCATCTGCGGTGTGTCCATTATTTATTTTTTTGGGATATTGTGTTCATTTGGTGACCGTCTGACGTGATATTCCTTGATGTCCCCCGTACTGCGGCGGGATCCAGGGCTTCCCTGGAATGGCTGACCCCACCTACGGCTGACTAGTCCAAAACAAAAAACGCATACGTAGTCAGGAAGGTTTTGTGGGTCCCGGCTTTCTGAATACTCAACTGCTTGCCAGAGCCGGGCACGGCCATGACAGGGAGGCCTCCACTGTGGATAGACCACGAACGGAGGGTCTCGGAATATCACAGGCACGTGAGTATTGATTGGAAAGGGGTACGTATGGAGCAGATTAATTAAGGGGAACACGCAAGGAGTTGGTTAAAAGTGACTGCAGGAGTGATTGTTGAAAACAAAGCACTTTTTCTTTTTCATGGCCATTAGGTTTTTATAAAAGAGGATGGTGAAAAAATAAGAGGAGATACAGGAACCTAGCTCTGAAAGGGGTGGAAGGCGGTGCCGCGTAGCACTGTCCCGACCAGTGCTGGAAATAAGTGAGGAAAAGGAAAACAATAGGAGTCTTATATTTAGTAGGCTCAGTAAATAGTAGTGGTTTCTATTTCTTAGCATTCTATAACTTTCGTGGAGTGAGGCTAAGGTGGGGCAGAGGTGATGTGAGTGTTGAGTGAGAGAAAAGGGACCTCAAGGTTGAATAACAAAGGGGATTGGTGACATAAAGGTTTAGTGTAGAGTGTTTTATGTTCTCTGTTTAGTGTTATCGATATGTTAGTGGGTTGGTCCTGTTAAAATGTTTAATGGAAGGATGTTTTCAATCGAGTCGATTTGGTGTTGAATAATTCATTCCCTCGAACTTTTAAATCAGTAATATTTCTCTCGGTTGATAATAGAAGTGGTGATATATGTGATTCCCTGGATTGGATTGATAGGGCATTGTTGATGGCTATCAAGCATAAAATGAAGGTGTGAAAATCTAGAAAAAAAACACACTATGAAAATTGGATATCGGATATGCAAACACTTTCATGGTATGAAAAGACACACGCTTTGAAGCGTGATCGGGAGGTTGAATATGATGAAATGTGGGGAAAGTTTAATAGTTTATTTTATTAAGGTGTAGGACTTGCTCTATAGGTGTGGCAATGATATTGGGGGTTGGGTGGTGGGAGGCTGTTTCTCTTGTCTACTGTGTTATCTCTGCTATGTCTCGTAGTTGAAATGGGACGTGGGGGTGGGTAACTTATGGGAATGTGATATGGCAATTGGTAGTGGCATGTGTTATGTACAAATTGACTCTATGGAACTACCTTCAAATCTATTCTCACATGTATGTTATTTTTATAATGTTGTGAAATTATGTTAAATAAAGTTGGAAAAAAAGAAATATTTAATGTTTCATGTTTTATGTATTTGATGTGACAATGTATAAAGTAATGTTTTAAAGCAAAAGTGAAAAACTGTGATTGATAGGTTAGAGGTTAGAGTGTCACGATAGAAAGGAAGTAACACAGAAAGAAAAGGCCACTTTCACACATTTGTAAGCACCTCCCCTTGTACAGTGATTGAATAAAGAAATATAATGGGCAGTGGGTGACAGAGGTAAAGGGGGAGGGGTCACCTCATATTTGGCCAGAAGAAGGTTCTTTCGATAAAGGGATATTGGACCATGTAGCAACTTAGTTAATGGCAAAGTCCAAGGGGAAGCAACTCCAAAATAGACGAGAAGTGTTGGATTTGTGGAGGATGTTCGAGGAAACACCCCTACAAATAAACAAGAAAAGGAAGTAGAGCCCACAGCCATGCCAAATGACGAAGAAGTAGGTAAGGGGAAACAAAGGGGGGAACCCAATAAAATGTGCCCATTACTTACAAGACCCACATAATGGGTATGCAGATCCGATGTATGTACTAGGGGCAAGTGTGCCCGTAACCCCGGTCACTGAACCACCTCCCCGATACGTTCCATTAAACACAACTCTTGCCCCTGCAGGGCCGACGACTCGAGATTTAGAAATAGCACTGACATCACCCAAGCAGGGCTAGCTCGATTGTGCACATTGTGCGAAACAACACCAACACTATCGGGGGGGAAACGCCATTACCACCCAATTAAAAAGCTCCTCTGTATTGCCAGAAGATGAATGGAAATCAGTGGACTTCCTGTTTCGAATAGACAATGCCCCAATTAAAACAGATATGATACAGTAGATTTCGAGAGGGAGGAGGAATGTTGGAGTGATTTTGATGAGTCTGACAAAGGTGTGGTAGGTGGAATACAGCAGATCCAGTGGGCAACTACACAAGTAACAAAAACTGAGGAAGGATGGGAGGGATGGCTCAGAAAAAGGTTAGGAAGAATAGCACTAGCAAAAAAGAAAGCAGTGAAGGTAAGTAAAGGAAATGTGAGATCGAAATTAAAAATGCCCCTCATCCACAAAGGTGCAGGACGACCCCATTATGTGCCTTGGGCACTGATGGACAAGAATAATCTCCTCAAAGCACTCCCACCACTTTCGAGGGGTGCAGGAAAATGTATATATGCATTTGAAAAGAACACAACAGGAGTACCACTAGCAATAGGAGATATTAAAAGCCTTTAGATATCAGCAGTAGGCGATCAAGCAGACTCAGTGTGGGCGAAGGCGGGGTTCCCAGGAGTGACCATGGGAAATGACATGCATGACGGGGCGTCTTTCAACAATGTAAGGGTGCTAGTATGGGATGCACTGAGGAGAACCTTCCTTCACACCCCAGATTTACATTCTGTGATGCAATGCACTATGGGGTACAAGGAAGATGCTGCGCAGTTCATTCTTCGGGTGCGGGCAATGTGGCGGGCGGAGACGGGCACGGCCTGGGACCAGTCCACCTACCTGTTCTATTTTATAATCAAAAGAGGTCTCCCAAAGGAGGTACAGAAGGCCCTTGATACAATTGCTGGGATAGAAGCCAAGGGGTGGCCAGAAATACAAAGCATCATAATACACCACTGCAGAAGGATCAAAGAAAGGGAAAAAGAAATAGTACAGATGAGATTAGCAGATGAAGCAAAGCTTGTGCAGAGTAAGTTAGTGAAGGTTGCAGCGGTAACTGCAGCGCTGCCCTCAGAATGGCAAGGAGAAGAAGGGGAGGGGCAGGTTGCGCTACAAGCTAGGATGGCAGCCACATGGGTAGACAATGGCCAGGAGCAATGAGGTGGAGAGGAACAGTACACGGGACCCCAAGGGCAAGGAAGACCAGCAAGAGGAAGAGGTGGGTATCGAGGGCAGCGAGGAGGAGGGGCTTGATATGGATATGGATATGGAGGACAGGGACCCAGGTGGGGCGGACCGGGACCATGCTGGTCATGCGAGATGTGGGGTCATTTTTGAAGGGAATGTCGTACCCGACCTATGGCGAACTACCAAAACAATCAGAGATACGGTAATGAATAACAGTACAGCCACCCGCGCCCGGGTAGCCCAATAGCCCAATGCTACTATCAGGTGGGCACAAGCTCGAGGAATCAGTCTTCCTTTAGAGGTAGTGAAAACGATCATTTTGCAATGTCCAGTATGCCAACACCAACAGCATAGACCTATCCCACAGATTGTTCGGGGTACATTGCGTAGAGGAAAACTACCAGGTCAAATTTGGCAGATTGATAATATGGGTCCCATGCCAATCAGTAAAGGTTGTCAGTATGCATGCACTATTGTGGATACCTACTCAGGATATCTGATGGTTTTGCCGTACAAGCGTGCAACACAACTGAACACCATCAGGTTGTTAGATCGGATCATATTACATTATGGAGTGCCTTTGCAATTTCAAAGTGACAATGGGTCACATTTCAAAGGCAAACTAATACATGAGTACTGCCAGGAAAAGAGCATTGAGTGGCTGTACCACGTGCCTTATTACCCTGCTGCTTCAGGGTTAATTTGTCAGAAAGATCCGTTATGTCCTCTTCCTCCTGAGAAGAGTCTGTTTCCCTTTCCTCCCCTTCCACCTCACCTCTGAGTTTCCGGCGTTGTGTCAGCTTCGTGTTGTCCTTGGTTCGAGTCTTCTTTTTTTTGTGAAGATAGGGGCGACTGTGGAAGGACGCCACAGTGACACCCAATGGGTGAGTTGTGGCTATCCTCTGCAGCCGCCGGACAGTGGGGAAAAAGCCTGTGGCACAAAAAAACCCAGTATAGTTCTTCTCTGCTGAAGCGTGGTCTACTTCTGCAAGATTCGGTAAACTCCAGGGGCAGCAGCAATGGAGGAGTGGCTGGTAACAACAAAGTCCAGGAAGAGAACAATAAGTGCTCAAAGTTGAAGAGTAGTACCAGGGTCACGCAGGATAGAGTACCAGATGAACCAATTTAGATAAAGGATGAGGCAAGGCAATCCGCTGGACAGGCCGAGGTCGGTACACAGGAAGACAAGGGCTGCAATGAGAGACAGAGTAGAAAAGAGGAAAGGCACAAGAGCAGAAGGGAAACAACACTAGGCAGGAGGGAAGGAAGGGAGTACGCCGGGAATGGAACAGCAGAGGGAGGAGGAGCGAAGGCAAGCTGCAGCGAGGGCAGGCTGCTGAAAACGGAAAGTAAAAGAATTTGAGAACCGGGAATGGAATATTTGCCAAAGGCTAGAGGAACAAAACTCAAAGAGTACAGGCAGCGCAGGCGAACAGGGATACTGTGCGTTGCAACGCATCCGACACCGGAAGTGGGAGGGATTAAGTGCCGGCGTCGGAACACGTTGCACAGAAAGGCTAGACCCGTACTCTGCGCTTCGCTGTACCTGATGGAACCAGCAATGGAGGGCGCAGCTTCCATCTAGTCCAAAGCCGCCGGAGGTGTGACATAATTGAATGAATGAATGGGTTGTTGAATGAACAGCTGCGCAAATCTGGAGATGGGAATTTGGCAGGCTGGCGTGATCGCGTGTTTGATGCGGTGCAAGTATTAAACAATAGGCCTGTGAATGAGCATGAAACTCCTTTGATGCGACTAGTGACTCCTACTTTACAGGTTCAACCCAATTCAGTCAGAGAAACCCAATTGTACTGGGAAATTACCCCGGGTTCTTTAGCTCCCTATCGAGCGACTCCAGAGTCAGCAGGAGTAGACTTGCATTCCCATGAAGAAATCAGATTAGACCCAAGAGGGATTGTTGTAATTGTAACAGGGATTGGAGTACAAATTCCCCCAGAGCATATGGGACGGATTGCCCCCAGATCTGGCCTAGCATTGAAGGGAGTTCAAGTGTTGGGAGGGGTAATTGATGCTGATTACCAAGGCGAGATCAAAGTCATCCTGATGAATAGTGGGGACCAATTGTTATCGATCCGCAAGGGTGATCGGGTGGCCCAATTGATTATCATTCCCGTTAAGTTGTCCATGATTAAGAAGGGGGAGCCTCCTACAGTGTTAACTACCTGTGGGGATTGTGGTTTTGGCTCTTCAGACAGTATGGTACCGGGTGCGAAGGTGTGGGTGGAAAGGCCAAGTGGCCCACCAGTGCCCGCAGATGTCATTGCATCAGGCAAGGACCAAGTAGTTTTAGTCATGGAGCCCGGTAGAAAGAAATGGCAATATGTGCCCGCAGACAAATGTTACCTGAGAGAGTGATGTACCACACTGATATCTCTTTTCTGGGTTTGCCTTGTAGATCCAGTGTCTGGCTGGTGTAATTGTGGTACTAAATGGACGAGTTAAACAGCATGCTGCTACCAACGAACAATGTCACATCTGAGCCAGTGATCAAGGGGATACTGATAGTGATGAGTAATGTTGTCCAAAAGCAGCCTTATGCCGATGCCGACAAGCCAGCCAGACCAAAGACATGGATTCGTGAAATGCGGCAAACACATCAGGAGAAAGTGAAAACAACCTTGATGCCAGTCATGCAAGAGGCATCTTCAGGACGGCGAAGACATTCTCCCATGATTACACAAACGGAGAATATGTGGATATACATGGCACAGTAGGTGCTCAACATAACGCACTTTTGCCTTACTGATGTGCCCAATGCTGAAGCCTTACTGACTACGTGCTTAGTAGCAGTGCTGATGCCTGTTCCAGTTCTAAAGCATATTTTCGGCGTCACACACAATGATTCTTTGGTTCAAGATTCTGATATTAGGCAATCTTTTTCCGTTTATGAGTACTGCAGATCTTGCCAAGAAACCGATCACAAATGGAGAAATTTGACACGTGTTATTACCTATAATATAACCCAAGGTGATGTGTGCTACTTTATGACATGCAATGCACAGGAAATTGGCAAATGCCAACAGCTCGATTTAACCAAACAGCAAAATCATACAATGTTTGAGCAACGATTATGTTCGCAAGTGCCACGCACATGTACCAGTGTAAATAATACTATGTCTTGTAATCATACAGTGAAAGCTGCCAGTCATTTGAATCATGTGAAACTTCCAACAGGATGGCTCTTTTCATGTGGCAACATCACATACACTTATATTCCAGCTAACATTTCCGGAGGTCCATGTGCCTTAACTCGATTAGGACTAATGATGTTTCCTTTACACCCGCGATAGCTCGAGGCAAAAGGTCAACTCTCGAGTCCGTGGGTCTATCTCCCGATTGTGATTCACATGCACATTTGATATCAGAAGCTGAGGTTCTAGCATTAACCCTTTCATTAGTGGGAGTTTGGGGTTTAGCTGCTGGGGGTTACAAATCTTTGATGAAATTAGCATGTTTAGTAGTCAAAGGCCTTAATCATACTTCTCAGGCATTAGAAGAATTACTCCTTGATAGTCAAGTTATGAGAAAAGCAACTTTGCAAAACAGAGCTGCTGTTGATTATCTATTGCTCAAGCATAATCTAGGGTGTAACGCATTGAAGGTATGTGTTGTTACAATCTAAGTGACCATTCACGATCCATTGAAAGTCATATTCGAGGTTTGAGAGATCTCATTTCTCAAGTGTCCCAAGATCATACTGGGAATTGGTGGGATTGGTTATTTTCATGGATTCCTGATATTGGGGATACACTACGTTACGCTTTTGCTTGCATTTGCATTATATAAGCTATCATAACAGCTTGTTGTTGTTGTATTCAATGCATTCCTAATTTAGTTTTAATGTTTCGTCGGTTTCAGAGACTGGCTCCTCTGCCACTGGGCTATGGAAGGTAAATATCCAAGGGTGGAATTGTTATGCTTGAACTAAAATGGCGCTGGTGCGCAGTGCATTCTGGGAGCGCTCGGAGCCATGATGGATATTTACTTCATGCCGCAGTGAAAAGCTGCACGCATTTTGCTGAGAGTTAGATTCACGGTGCTGAAGAAAACATGCTTTCCAAACCTGGTATGCAGGCAAGGACATTTCTGCTGGGAAAGCTAACTTTGTTATGTCTTGTTATGAGCTATGGGACTGTTTTTCATGGTGCTTGTTTTTAGAGGAGGGAGGCACTCTGCTCCATGAGGGTACTGTCAGTTGACCCAGCTGGCAACCAACGGCTGCTCATCAATGCGCATGTGCGTTGCCAGAAGGTTCGAGAAATCGCCACCCCTTTTCGGAGTGTGCATATATGCGGAACCCCGGGGGTGGTCAGGTGGGACTTCACCCGGAGGAGGACGCTTTCGTCCGGCATAACTGTGAGCTGTTGTGCTCTCGGCCTGGCTGTTATCAGGGTCTCCCAGCCGCTTCTGGCAAGATGAGGAATCCAGTTATGCTCACAGTGATGTATTGCCTTTTGAATTCTTTGCTTTTTCTGTGATCTATGTCCATGATTCTTCTGTGATTTATTTCTATGTTATCACTGGTTGCTTCTAAGCTTTGAATAAATAGCCGTATAAGTGCTCATTATTCTCTAAGAGTGTGTGGTTGCAAGTTATTGTGTCTTTCTGCGTTCAAAGTATTGGCTCTGTAATTGCATTGGTGATTTATGATTTTCCGTGCACTCTGGAAGAGCAATACACATGCGAAAAGGAACGGCAGCATTGATGGACCATTACTGGATGTGTGGCAAACAGGCATACTTGCACCTCCCGTCCTCATGGAGGGGCTATTGTGCTCTAGCAACGCTGCACTCGGACCTTCATTGATCCCTAGTATACAAGCACAAGCAAATGCCAAGTGGTTGCAGATTTTCCGCTGGGAGCTGATCCAACTAGCCTACGACATAGAAGAAGGGTTCAATGTCATCAAAGTGGAACTAAGAGCACTGAGATTGATGACGATGCAAAATCGTTATGTGCTCGACCTGCTCACAGCCATGGAAGGTGGTGTGTGCAAAAAAATCGGGAGTGCATGTTGCATGTCATGCCTTCTTCAGATACTGAAAATGGGACACTTTCACATGTAATTACTGCAGTGCATGAACTTGGAGAGAGAATGAAAAAGGAAGGCGATATCCAGAACAGTGACTGGTTCAGTATGGCATTTCGACTGGGTGCCCTCATGGCTCGGGACTGCAATGAAGCTACTGATCCCCATCATCGTCTTCCTGCTGCTAATCTTCTGTGTGTGCCAGTTAGGAGTATGATGCTGTGCTAAAGCAATTCCTAATAGTGTGATGATGATGGTGACTATGGGCAACCAAAATAGGAATGGGAAGGTTCCTCGTGATACTAGGGAAGCCCAAGTACAAACTGGTGAGAGTGATGAACCCAAATATCGCATGGTGGCAATATATGACACAGCGGATGTAGTGGATAACCTCTATCACACCACAATTAAGGAGCCCCTAAGATTTAGAAAACTATAAGGAGGTATGGGTTGACCTAGCCAGGGAGGGGGGGTGTATTTACATGACCTGTACTCTTGAAGAGTATGCACGATGAGGAGAGAGTTTAAGAAGTGTATGTCGTGCCTGGATGCCAATAAAGGGTACCCCCCATTGGATGAAGCTCTAAGAAGGGCAGAGGAATGTAGAACTAATGGAGGAGGGTATTTCTTACTTTAGAAGTAACGAAACGGGGGAATGTTGGGGAGAGGTGGTCTCCGACCACCCACCTCACCATTCCCGCATGATCGGATCCCACCTATGCTAGAGTGGGAGACGTCCCCCTCCCTGCATACGTGCGAACTGCCTTATTACCCTCTCATTGTTAACAAAGGAATATGCAACCAAGTCTTATTGAAACTCAGAGACTCCATTTTGTGACACACCAAACACCATCTTTGTACGAGGCCCGAAAATGATCTCTAAAAGCCTATCCCTCCCTCTGCCCAGCGCCTCACACCACCAGCCGAGGCCCCCACCACCTCCTGCCAGCTCCACACAAGTTCTGTTCTCACGGAAGTCCAGCCATGCATTGTTGCAAGCATTAGTATCATCCCTGGACAAGTGATCTCACTGCGCTGTGTGAGACCGGAGCAGGCCCCCACCCTTGGGAACATCCATCTCCACTAACCTGCCTGTGCTCTCTCGACCGCCGCCCTGCTCAGCCATAACCCTCTAGGCCCAGACCCTTCTGCTTTTTGATGTAGATACACATCTGACCCCTCCAATGACCAAGAGAAGAACACCCATCATAGCCCTAAATTCCAAACATCAATATATTCTTGCTAAAACGAACACATGTCTGTCCGTATCATAAGGCATCAGGTAGATAAAGGACCTCCAAGTTGGGCGCCAGGGTCAGGGCACTGAGTTTATGAATACTGATGTGCAAAGGGTAAACTGTAGATATATAACCTGTTAGTGAACTCTGAAAGTACCCCTATTTGAGTCCGCGTTTATGATGGTCATTTGTCTCATGCCCTCAAAGCCTGTTGGTCTAGCTTAGATATTGAGGGAAGAAGTGTCTCTCTGCTGGCATGACCTTCACCCCGCAGAGTTGAGCCCAGCTGACCCATGTGCTGAGGGAGTGACACCCAAGCAACCGCCAATCAAACGTGGCCAGCCCGTTGTAAAGAAGACCGGTGGGGGGGTCTGTACTTCCGCTCTCTATATGGTAGAGGGGAGGCACAGAGGACCCCAGCCAAGATTCTCTAATACGGTAGCGATGGGCGAGCAATCAAGGCCTAGCTTCTCAGGAGGTGATGCAGGCTGGTTCTTAAGTACAGTGTATCCCCAAGCCCCCACAAAGGAATGTCCACACACTGTATTACTGAAAACACAGTCTTTATATAATTAATATTCAAGGGTTATGTACACTTATCACAATAACGCACTTTGTGCTCAGGAAAATCAGCAATGGTAAATATCTACAATTCTAAAGTGGTACCACTAATATTAGACCTCATTAAAGTGCATTCACAATACTGTAGAAATGGCACACAGATCAATAAGAAGGAAACCAGCAATAGAGAGAGGAGAGATAACAGAGGGTTGAAACAATAGGCAGAATACTGGCCCTTGCTACTGGACACAGTTCTGTGTGGAGATCCCCCCACCTGGGCAACCTGCAAAATAAAGAGATATAACACCAGCCCAGTCCAGATATTGTTCAATAGTCTATTTCTCTCCTATAATGTTTTTACCCCCCCAATGTACCTGGTGGAGTCGAGTTCCTCGAAAAGGCGTCGACAGATCCTTCTTGAATGACCCCCTTTTAAGCAGGAGTCACGGATCGTCGAGAGGCGTAGAGAAACGTCGAAGACCTCGGGGTTCGGCGACGGGGAATCGACGGCCCTTCTTGAATGCCTTCCCTTTCAAGCGGGAGGCACGGGGCGTCGAACGTCCGTCGACGAACGAGGTAGAACGATGTCGAAGAGGCGGCAGCTTCGTCCGAGCGGTGCTCGTCGGCGTCGGGGCGTCGGCGTCCTGCACGGCGGAGGTGTGCGGGGCACCTCGATGACAATAGTTCTGGACCGCAAAGATTGTAGAGACGGGAGCCCAGCAAGGGCGTCGAGTCGCTCGAGTCTTTGGGATCGTGAGGTGGCGGGAAACCCACCGGCAGGTTTCTCCTCGGCGCGTTGGTCGTCCTCGACTTTCTCCGGCAGGATAAGCGGTCGACGATGCGGTCGAGGGAGTCCTTCGATTGAAAGTTCTTAGGCAAGGAGCGGACGGCTCCGGTCGTCGGCGGCACGGCGTCAAGTGGTTCCCACGGCTGGGCAACACAACTTCGACGGGCCTCCAGCGGTTACACAGACCTGCGAACCCTGGTCGACGGCAATGGACTTCGACAGCGTCGATGTCCGGGTGCTTCACTTCGATCTCCTCGGCGGTCCCGTCTCGGGTCGGCAGCCTTTCGAGGGTCTGACTTCCAGGGCGCTTCGGCGAAGATTCAGCGGTGCTCGATGGTCCCTCGGAGCACGGGAAGAGGGCGCCTTACCAGGTCCTCTCTCGGGTCAGTCCTCGACGATTTCGACAACCTTCCGTTCCGTCGAAGCAAATGCCACAGCAAGTCTTCTTCTTCCAGCTGGACGTCGAGGATCAGCAAATCCAGTTACTCTTGAGTGGAGACTCAGCTTCTGAATGCTTCTGAACAATTTCCAGTGGTGAGAGGTCCCCAGATATACTATTCTGTCTCTCATCCACACTGCTGGCACACACACAGCAGCCAATCACACAGAAGGGCATTCATGCAGTCAGTCAGCCAATCAGGCACACAGTGCATTCAGGCCACACTCCTCCCTTTCAGACACTCACAACAAGGAATGTGGATTGGGACAAGTACCCAGCCATTCAACACTACACACTGCATTCAGGCCAGTTTCGGGCAGGGCTGTCTCAGTCTTTGTCTCTCATGCCAGAAACCAGACAACCACAACAAGGAGTGTATATTGGTCACACACTCCATTCACCCAGGTCCCACCCACAGGAGGTACCCACAACATACAGTCACTGGGAAGGCTCCAGTCAGTCTAGCTGGGCCTTCACAACAACACCATATATGGAACTTCCACCCAACAGCCAGTCAGGGGGAAGGGACAGAGTCAGGGCATCCCAGGACTTTGGGAAAACAAGACAACAGGCAATAGAAAGCAAGAGGCCACAGGGGCCATCTTGTTTCTATCAGGAATCAACTGATCCCAATGGCAGGGCCTGGGTATCCCAAAATGGAGGACACCCAGAGCACCTGTCCAATTCAGCATGGAGCTGCCACCAGCCCATACCCTGCTCTGTGGGCCACCCACAGGTGCCCAAAAACATACACTAGGGGCACAGGGTTGTACCCCCCCACCCATGGGTGCCATAAGGGTATCCCAGGGGTCTGTTCACCAAACCAAAAGAGAGAGCTGCACTGCCAGGAGTCCCAAATGGATTCCTGGGCAGAAAACATAACAGAACACACGATAAAAGGCAGAAAAGGACAAGGATTCAGAGGCCCTGTCCCTCTGATACATTTCCAGCATCACAGTCGCCCCCCCCAGACTGAGGTGGAGGGTGTCTAATCTCCCACGGGATAGACACCCTCATCCAGACGGTCAACATACCTTCTGGAAAGGCCATCTGCATTATCGTGACTTTTCCCTGGTCTGTGCTCTATGGTGAAGTCTAGCCCTTGCAGGCTAATGGACCACCTGAGCAATTTCGGGTTCTCACCCTTCATCTGCATAAGCCACTTCAGGGGCTTATGATCTGTTTGGACCTTGAAGGTGGACCCCGTAAGGTAGGGCCTAAAACGCCTAAGGCTCCAAACTATACTAAAACATTCCTTTTCAACAGTAGCCCACCTAAGTTCTCTACCCTTGAGTTGTCTACTGATGAATATGATAGGATGTTCTCTCCCTTTGTCATCTAACTGGGACAAGACAGCTCCAATTCCGGTGTCGCAGGCATCCGTCTGGACGATAAAGGGTCGGCTGTAGTCAGGCGCACTCAACACAGGTGCCCTACACAGACTTTCTTTCAAGCCATCAAAGGCCCTCTGACAGTCTTCAGTCCAATTAACCTTCCTAGGCTGTTTGGGTGAAGTTAGAGCTGTCAGGGGTGCAGCTATGGTTCCATAGTCTGCCATGAAATTGCGATAGTACCCAGTGAGGCCCAAAAAGGCTCTCACCTGGGTTTGAGTAGTGGGAGTCTCCCAGTTCTGTACGTCCTGTACTTTACTGGAGAGAGGTTGGATTTGACCCCCTCCTACCTCATGACCAAGATAGGTAACTTTCCCCTGAGCTATCTGGCACTTGGTGGCCTTGATAGTGAGGTTAGCCCTTTTCAAGGCCTGCAACACCTTATCCAGATGTGTCAAATGCTCTTCCCAGGTGGAACTGTAGACGGCAATGTCGTCTAAGTAAGCCACACAAAAGGCTTCCAGCCCACTGAGCGCATGGTTGACCAATCTCTGGAAGGTGGCAGGGGCATTCTTCAACCCAAAGGGCATGACCCTAAACTGGTAGAGTCCCTCAGGTGTGGAGAATGCCGTCTTTTCCTTGGCATGGTCCGTCAGAGCTATTTGCCAATAGCCTGAGGTAAGGTCAAAGGTGCTCACAAATTTGGCAGCACCTATAGTGTCCACGAGCTCATCAGCCCTGGGCAATGGGTGCGCGTCAGTTTTGGTGACGGCATTGACTCCTCGGTAGTCCACACAGAACCTCCAATCCTTGGTACCCGCCGGGGAACTTGCCTTGGGGACAAGGACCACTGGACTGGACCAGGGACTGGTGGAGGGTTCAATAACACCCAGATCCAACATCTTGGCGACCTCAGCCTGGATGTGGTTTTTGACGGTATCTGACATACGATAGCTCCTGCTTTTGACAGGCACACTGTCACCAGTGTCAATTTCGTGCTTACACCACGGTGTAAGGCCCGGTGTCAGTGAAAACAGAGGGGCATACTGCTGGAGCAAAGCCCGGCAGGCCCTCTGCTGCTCTGTTGTCAAATCGGGAGAGAGTTGTACTCCCTCCACTGAGCCATCCTGAGGGTTGCTATGCAGCAAATCAGGAAGGGGCTCACTCTCATCCTCTTCTTGCCCTGAAGCTAGCAAGAGACATGAGACCTCTGCTCGCCTGTGGAAAGGCTTGAGCCTGTTGACATGGAATACCTGGGGGGCTACCCCAGAGGCTCCCATGTCCACCAGATAATTGACTTCGCCCATCTTGGAGATGATCCTGAAGGGTCCAGTCCACTTGTCTGCCAAAGCTCTAGGCTTGGTAGGCTCCATCACAAGGATTTCCTGTCCCGGAGTCCAATCCACTTGCGAAGCTTTCAGGTCATGCCAGTACTTATTCAATTCCTGGCTGGCCTTGAGATTTGCTGTTGCCTGACCCATCATTTGTGTCATCCTCCGCCTGAGGCCTAACACATAGTCCCCCACTTGCTTGGCGGGACCTGGAGGGGTGGCTTCCAAGCCTTCTCGGATCAAGGCGAGGGGCCCCCTCACGGGATGTCCAAAGAGTAACTCAAAGGGGCTGAAACCAACACCCTCTTGAGGTACCTCTCTGTAAGCAAACAGCAGGCATGGCAGGAGGAGATCCCATTTCCTCCTTAGGGGCTCTTCCAAAGCACCTAGCATGCCCTTGAGAGTTTTGTTAAATCTCTCAACCAGACCATTGGTCTGGGGGTGGTAAGAGGTGGAGAACTTGTAGGTTACCCCGCACTCTTTCCACATGGTTTTCATGTAACTAGACATGAAGTTGGATCCTCGGTCAGAGACAACCTCCTTGGGGAATCCAACACGGGTGAAAATGCCCAGGAGAGCCCTGGCAACCACCTTGGCAGTAACAGTCCGAAGGGGTATTGCCTCAGGGTACCTGGTGGCATGATCTACCAAGACCAGGATGAACCGATGTCCACCTGAAGTGGGAGGGTCAAGGGGACCGACGATGTCGATGCCCACCCTCTCAAATGGGGTGCCAACCACTGGTAATGGCTGCAGTGGGGCAATGACCCTGCCTCCAGTCTTGCCAGACAACTGACAAGTGGGGCAGGTCCTGCAGTGGGACTCCACCTCTACTCCCATCCGTGGCCAGTAGAAATGGGCAGAGAGCCTCTGCTTAGTCTTCTTGGTCCCAAGATGACCAGCCAAGGGCACCTCATGCGCCAACTGCAGTAGGAAGGGCCTGTAAACCTGGGGTACCACCAACCTCTTGCGGGTACCAGGTTCGGGCTTAGTGGGCTCACTAACAAGGAGCTCACCCTCCCAATAAATCTTGAATGTCCTAGGCACTTCACCTTGTGCCTGGGACAGGGCCTGTTTCCTCAGGCCCTCGAGAGAGTGGCACTCTCTCTGTCCCTTACAGAAGTCTGCCCGGGAGGGTCCCCCTTCAGCTAACAAGCATTGAAGGTCGGGATGATCCTCCGGGTTGAGAACCTCTCCCACAGGAGAGTCTTCTGTCTCTTCTCCCACAGGAGTTGAGTTTGGGTTTTCCGCTGGACCCAGCCCGTCCGGAGCATGGATCCCATTGGGTGCTGTCGGAACAGCAGGAAGAGAAGGTGTTCCCTCCACAGAGGTGGCCTTCTTGGTCTTCCTTCTTCTTGCCTTAGGCCTCGCCTTTGGCTCGGATACCTGACTCACAGCCAGACCCGGTGTCACCTGTGACCTAGTGACTGCAGCAGCAGTCATGGGAAGACCATCCGAGATCAACCCCAACTCTACTAGATCATTTCCTAACAGAATGTTAGCAGGGACATTGTCCTGAACCAGGACAGGAAGCTTTGCTGTCTTGTCTCCAATCATGAGTGTGACTAGGGCTACAGGCGATAATTTGGGAGGCCCACCAGCTAACCTGGTGGTTTGCAGAGGAGCACCTTCATAGTCCTCTGGCTTGAGCAGGGTCCTGTCCACCACTGTCATGCTTGCCCCAGTGTCTCTCAAACCAGTAGAAGGCTGGCCATTCAAGAGGACACTTCTCAAAAATCTACGGGTGTTCTGTGGGATAGTCGCCAGTACTTCTGCGTACTGGTCCCAGGCCCCAAGGGACACTAAGGAAATCTCTACTGGAGCACCAAATGTGATTCCTGTAGAGGAGGGGAGGACAGTGGCCTCCACCTCAGACACGGGGTAAGGGTAGGTCAGGCTGACAGCCTGTACTCCAAGTGCCTTACCTTTACACTTGGGGTCACCCCTTTTGTGATCCAGAGCCCCACAATCCCAACAAGTGCCAGGAGTGCGGGGTACGGTACTGGAACCACTGGGAGCCTGCTTTGCAGCAGGTGGACCACTACTCTTATTCCCACCCACAGAGGACTTATCCCCACTAGATTTTTGGGTCTTAGGAGAGGAAGGTTTTGGTTTACCCGACTGTGACTGCTTTTGGGACTCCTCAGCTTTCTGAGAGGCCCCCTTTTCTTTGTCCTTGTCCTTCCCACTGGAGTCCTTAGGGGACACCCGGTGGGAGACCCACTTGTCAGCCAACCTAGCCAGCTTAAAGGGGTCCAAAATGTTCTGGTCAGCCACATACTGACGCAGCTCTGGTGAACAGGCTTCAGAAAAATGCTCAAAAAACAAGAGGTGGGACAACTCAACAAAAGTTTTCACCTTGTATCCATCAATCCACCCCATCATGTTCATGTGCGCAGTACTCACCCAGTCAACCCAAGACACATTCTCTCTTTTCTTAAATTCCCTGAACCTTTTAAGGTATTGGGCAGGTGTCTTGCCAAACTTGGCAATCAAAGCAGACTTCATACACTCATACTGACCCCTTTCTTCCACACTCAGCTTCAGAATACAGTCATATCCAGTTTGAGGCACTCTGCTTAACAAACACTTAGCCCAATCTCTTTTATCTACATCATGAATTGCACAAGCCATTTCAAACGCTTCAATCCATTGGAGGATATCTGAACCCTCCACAAACACACCAACCAAATCTTTCATAAACTTGGTGGCTGGGGACCTGACACTCTCACTGGATCTAGCTGAAGTCTCCACTCTAGCTTTCTCTAGCTGGATTCTCTGACATTCAGTGTCCTGGCTTTTGAGTTCAAGGTCCTTATTTCTGAGTTCAAGATCCCTATTCTTGAGTTCCACTTGCTGTGCCAGCTCCTCTTTCTTAAGCTCAGCTTCTATTTCCAACTTGCGATATTCAAAGGCTAACTTCATCCTCAATAACTCAAGTTCCATGGAATTGCTGGGGTTTGGAACAGAGGCAGCAGGAATGGTGGCATTCCCAGAAACAGATTCAGCGACAACCCCAGGGGCAGAGTCCTCACTGGTTGCATCCCCCCCTTCCTCAAGAGTTTCACCATCAGTCTGGTAATCCACCAGGGCAGCTATCAGCTCAGCCCTAGACTTATCCACAAAGTCTAACTCCCTGGCTTCACAAGCACTCTGGAGAGCCTCTAAGCTCATCCGAGTCAATTTACCATTTGCAATGGACTCCATTGCTTGTAATGCAGTTATTTGGTACACACCCAAACCTTAATCTAATAAAAGTGCGGATATTTTGTAAGTGGCACGGTTATACACTGAGTCTTAAAACCATAAGCATCCCACCGCTGCCACCAGCTTTGTAAAGAAGACCGGTGGGGGGGTCTGTACTTCCGCTCTCTATATGGTAGAGGGGAGGCACAGAGGACCCCAGCCAAGATTCTCTAATACGGTAGCGATGGGCGAGCAATCAAGGCCTAGCTTCTCAGGAGGTGATGCAGGCTGGTTCTTAAGTACAGTGTATCCCCAAGCCCCCACAAAGGAATGTCCACACACTGTATTACTGAAAACACAGTCTTTATATAATTAATATTCAAGGGTTATGTACACTTATCACAATAACGCACTTTGTGCTCAGGAAAATCAGCAATGGTAAATATCTACAATTCTAAAGTGGTACCACTAATATTAGACCTCATTAAAGTGCATTCACAATACTGTAGAAATGGCACACAGATCAATAAGAAGGAAACCAGCAATAGAGAGAGGAGAGATAACAGAGGGTTGAAACAATAGGCAGAATACTGGCCCTTGCTACTGGACACAGTTCTGTGTGGAGATCCCCCCACCTGGGCAACCTGCAAAATAAAGAGATATAACACCAGCCCAGTCCAGATATTGTTCAATAGTCTATTTCTCTCCTATAATGTTTTTACCCCCCCAATGTACCTGGTGGAGTCGAGTTCCTCGAAAAGGCGTCGACAGATCCTTCTTGAATGACCCCCTTTTAAGCAGGAGTCACGGATCGTCGAGAGGCGTAGAGAAACGTCGAAGACCTCGGGGTTCGGCGACGGGGAATCGACGGCCCTTCTTGAATGCCTTCCCTTTCAAGCGGGAGGCACGGGGCGTCGAACGTCCGTCGACGAACGAGGTAGAACGATGTCGAAGAGGCGGCAGCTTCGTCCGAGCGGTGCTCGTCGGCGTCGGGGCGTCGGCGTCCTGCACGGCGGAGGTGTGCGGGGCACCTCGATGACAATAGTTCTGGACCGCAAAGATTGTAGAGACGGGAGCCCAGCAAGGGCGTCGAGTCGCTCGAGTCTTTGGGATCGTGAGGTGGCGGGAAACCCACCGGCAGGTTTCTCCTCGGCGCGTTGGTCGTCCTCGACTTTCTCCGGCAGGATAAGCGGTCGACGATGCGGTCGAGGGAGTCCTTCGATTGAAAGTTCTTAGGCAAGGAGCGGACGGCTCCGGTCGTCGGCGGCACGGCGTCAAGTGGTTCCCACGGCTGGGCAACACAACTTCGACGGGCCTCCAGCGGTTACACAGACCTGCGAACCCTGGTCGACGGCAATGGACTTCGACAGCGTCGATGTCCGGGTGCTTCACTTCGATCTCCTCGGCGGTCCCGTCTCGGGTCGGCAGCCTTTCGAGGGTCTGACTTCCAGGGCGCTTCGGCGAAGATTCAGCGGTGCTCGATGGTCCCTCGGAGCACGGGAAGAGGGCGCCTTACCAGGTCCTCTCTCGGGTCAGTCCTCGACGATTTCGACAACCTTCCGTTCCGTCGAAGCAAATGCCACAGCAAGTCTTCTTCTTCCAGCTGGACGTCGAGGATCAGCAAATCCAGTTACTCTTGAGTGGAGACTCAGCTTCTGAATGCTTCTGAACAATTTCCAGTGGTGAGAGGTCCCCAGATATACTATTCTGTCTCTCATCCACACTGCTGGCACACACACAGCAGCCAATCACACAGAAGGGCATTCATGCAGTCAGTCAGCCAATCAGGCACACAGTGCATTCAGGCCACACTCCTCCCTTTCAGACACTCACAACAAGGAATGTGGATTGGGACAAGTACCCAGCCATTCAACACTACACACTGCATTCAGGCCAGTTTCGGGCAGGGCTGTCTCAGTCTTTGTCTCTCATGCCAGAAACCAGACAACCACAACAAGGAGTGTATATTGGTCACACACTCCATTCACCCAGGTCCCACCCACAGGAGGTACCCACAACATACAGTCACTGGGAAGGCTCCAGTCAGTCTAGCTGGGCCTTCACAACAACACCATATATGGAACTTCCACCCAACAGCCAGTCAGGGGGAAGGGACAGAGTCAGGGCATCCCAGGACTTTGGGAAAACAAGACAACAGGCAATAGAAAGCAAGAGGCCACAGGGGCCATCTTGTTTCTATCAGGAATCAACTGATCCCAATGGCAGGGCCTGGGTATCCCAAAATGGAGGACACCCAGAGCACCTGTCCAATTCAGCATGGAGCTGCCACCAGCCCATACCCTGCTCTGTGGGCCACCCACAGGTGCCCAAAAACATACACTAGGGGCACAGGGTTGTACCCCCCCACCCATGGGTGCCATAAGGGTATCCCAGGGGTCTGTTCACCAAACCAAAAGAGAGAGCTGCACTGCCAGGAGTCCCAAATGGATTCCTGGGCAGAAAACATAACAGAACACACGATAAAAGGCAGAAAAGGACAAGGATTCAGAGGCCCTGTCCCTCTGATACATTTCCAGCATCACACCCGTACACATGTATATCGTGCCAATGTAACTCTCGAATTGTATTGTAGAATTATGTACCTATAGCTAGGCGTCATCAGTGACGCGGTTGTATCTTATAATGTGCTGCCCTTGTAATGTTTGGCAGAGCGCTCTCCGAGCAGCAGAGTTCTCTGCGTGCACAATTTATCCTAAATAAAACTTTGTTCTACTTGCAATCTATCTCCTGGTCTCATTCCCATCTGCGGTGTGTCCATTATTTATTTTTTTGGGATATTGTGTCAGGAAATAGGCACCTTTAATACCCACAGATTTCAAAAGCACTAGAGGATGCATTCCAGAATCCTAACTTCTAATTAAGTACCACCAAACTCTAACTCCAGGCCACGTGGCATCCAAACTGTCTAAGATTTTCAGGGCCACAACTTTACAGCCCCACACCTAAAATATAACAATTGGATAGAACTATTGAACATCATGAAGCATATCCTCACTCTACAGGACACTATCTCCTTCAATCTGATAGCCCTTAAATCAGTGCCCACTAATATTACTTCATACCAAATAACAAACACATAGGGCCTCATTACGAGCTTGGCGGTAGCCGTGCCTGCTTGATAGGCACGGCTACCGGCAAACTCGCGACCGGCACTGCCACCCGCGATTGGGCAATAACCGGCCCATTACGAGTTGAATGGGCCGGTAATTGCCCATTCACGGGTGGTGGTATTGCCGGGCTCCCGATCCCCATTCTGCCCTATGGGGCAGAATGGGGGTGGGGAGCATGGTTGCACTGGCACCATCGATAACAGTGCCGGTGCCTTACCGGCACCGTTAATACCGTATCGCCAACATTATAATGAGGCCCATAATGTTATTAGCAGGCACTAAAAAAGCAACTACACACTGGGAAGATTCCAAATTAATTATAGTCCATTCATGGTGGGTCTGGAACATTTTTAAACGTAGAGGATAACAACTAACAATTGGAAGGGATGGGAAATCAAGAACAGACAAAGATGTAATATGGGATACTAACTGGGATATTTAATTGAGAACATTTCCTAAAAAGATCATTTTTCAATATTCTCCCGATATCAAACTAGCCCTATCAAGCACCCATATGTATACAAGAAAAGACATATGATCCTACCCTTACACTAACAGATTTATATTCTCACTGAGCTACCGAGACTCTATTTCTATGGCAACATTAACCACCCCTTGTGGTCCCTCCCACCATCCATGGATGCAGAAGAGACTGCCACGACATATCATCTATCCATGAACTGCATCATTTATACCTCATCACCCCTAATCTTTGCTTTACCTTCTGGTGTTGCATCTCTCTTTTTCTTAGCTACCCCAACCCTGTTATTACGGTGTAATACATGGCAGTCTGCAATATCGGTATGGAAGCTTAAAAATAATTGGGCCTCATTACACGGTAGGCGGTAACAGATTACCGGCACCTGTAAGAGCACCCGTGCCGGTAATCCCTTACCGCCCTACTACGAGGTCCCTTAGCGGGTCCCTTCCCTAACGCCTGGTTTTTACCTTACCCCTAATAGCGGGCCCGTTATTAGCTCCATCCCCATTCCCATTGAGCCCTATGGGGGCTCAATGGGAATGGGGAATGGTTCCCGGAATGGGGCCTTACCGGGTCCTCCAAGGTCGGAATGACCCGGTAAGTCCCTATTCCGGGAACACGGACCCGGAATGCGGTAAGTGGGTAGCCATGGCGCTAATAGCGCCTTGGCTACCGCCTACTGCGTAATGAGGCCCATTGGCTTATTACAGGCTAGTTGTGACATCCCAACTGACCTGTACTAAAATCATGACATCACAACCACTCTGTAATCAGTTATTATGCTTCAGTGGTGACATTACATTGCCTGCTGCTTGAGCAGAACTCCAGCTGTCACTGCAGCACTTAATTAAAGACGTGACAGGCTTTTCAAATTCCTTGCATGTAAAATAGTTTTCTGTGACACTTTACTGCCATGAATTGACAAGGAATCATTTGTGGTAGTAGAATGTTTAATTTGTGCACTGCTGGAGTTTAACAGGTGGGCAAGAATCTGCATGTGGTTAACGTTTTTTACGAAAGCATTTTATCAATATGCTTAAGCTATTTACCGGTGACACAGAATATGCATATTCGTTTCTTTTTTAATCCAAACAAATTCTACCTTGGTTATATGGCTCAACAACTGGAAGATCTCTTACATTAGATTAAGCAAGAGGTCCGGTATTAAAGGAGATAATAGTGGTTGGCCATGTATTCTGAGGAATACAAATATCCCCTATTGCACATAACAAGGTTATTGCAAGTCAACTTAGATTATAATGTATTGTAGGGTGGTACTTTATACAATATATAATTTCTCCTTATGACTAATCTCTTGATTTGACATATCCCATCCTGATTGTATACATATGATTTTAATGTAATACATTATCACCTGACATGAGAATGTACCTATTTGTATAGGTATGGATGGTATCCGTATAAAAGAACGGGAAAAAAACGAAGGGTAGAATTGATTGAATTTCGGCTGTACCAAAATTTCTTACAGCTGAAAATGTCAAACAATTCCACCGTTCGTGAACAATATAGCGAACATGGGAAGCGGGGGTGTCCCCCGTTCCCTTATTCGCTATAATGGCATCAGGGATTGCGGGGGTGTCCCCGCTTGCAAAACAACAATGTTTCGCTAAACAATTTGGTACAAATAAAAAAAAAGGACCCTGCAGCGCCAGTTCCCATGCACGTACGTGGAGGGAACCGGCGTCGCAGAGGGATGGAGGAGTCGGCGGCACAGAGCGAAATGTACCGCCAAAAGGTATGTAAAGGGGTGGGTTACCAGAAATGTCCGGGGGAGTGAAAATCAAAAGTCATTTTCTCATTTTCTTTCAAATGACTTACATTTTTTCTGCCTCTGACATTTTGGATTCGATTAAATCATGGACCATCGGTATTGATATGTTTATTACTATATTTTATGTTAAAACCAAAAAAACATGTGAACAAAAAATAATGACTAACAGATGGGCAGGATAAGGGGCCTCATCACGAGTTGGGCGGCATCCCTTAAATCCGGCGGAAACGGTATTAGCGCTGCCAATACCGCTCCGCCGGATCACGACTGTAAATCCTGCCGGCGCTATTACAGCTGGCGCAAAAAACAGGCGGCTGTAATAGCGGCAGCAACCAAACGTGCTAATAGAGACCTATCACAAGTACAGCGTTGGCGCTCATAGCGCCAGAAAACCTGCGCTAATACCGCTGAAAATAACCCGGCCAAATGCTGGAAGTAAAATAACACATGAGACAGAAATAAGGGCCCAGTGCGACCAATGCACACAAGAGGCCTACACAAGACCCACCCATGGCCCACATACCCTACCCAACACCATGTAGCCATTAGGAGCAGGGAGGAGACAGCAATAAGGGCCCAGGTGGAACCAATGCGCACAAGAGGTCTACACAAGACCCACCTATGGCCCACACACCCTACCCAACACCATATAGCCATTAGTAGCAAGGAGGAGACAGCAATTAGGGCCGAGGTGGAACCAATGCACACAAGAGGCCTACAAAAGACCCACCCATGCACCACACACCCTTCCCAACACCATGGGCCTCATTACACGGTAGGAGGTAACCATGGCTCTATTAGCGCCATGGCTACCGCCTACCACCTTCTGGGTCCGGGTAGGCGGTATGGGGACTTACCGGTCATTCTGACCCCGGAGGACCCGGTAAGTCCCCATGCCAATTACCATTCCCCATTCCCATTTGAGCCCCCATAGGGCTCAATGGGAATGGGGAAGGAGCAAATAAAGGTACCGCTATTAGCGGTACGGTTATTTGCTCTGAAGTCCCTCAGCGGGTCCCGTGCTTAACGTGTGGTCTGACCACACATTGCAACCACATACATTCACACTGGGTATGAAGGGACGGCCTGACAAAATAATGCATTTTCAAAGGGAGAGGGGTTTCTCACCTGCAGCCTCGTGGGTGCCAATGCCTGCCTTCGCTCCTCCAACTCCCTCATTTGTACCTATGTCTATTAGGGTGGTCATCTGCTCCTCCCACGGTGTGAACTCCGGTGGTGGTGGCCCTCCAGCAGTCCCCATGCTCTCCCTCCTGTGCTGGGCCAGGAGCCCATGGACGCAGACCCGTACATCGTTGACCCGCTTCCGGCAGTCCTCCCCATCCCTGGACACACGGCCCACCGCTGTCACCTTTTGGCTCACTTCTCTCCAGATCTGTGTGCGCCGCTGTTCACTGGTCTTATGCTGCTCTGGCCCATACAGGTCATCTTGATGGCTCGTGACCTCCACCACGAGTACAGTAAGTTCTTGGTCAGAGAACTTGTGTTGTGTGACCCTGTACTTGGCTGACTTGCCCCTGGTACGCTCCTGGGACATTTTTCAGGATTTTCAAGAGTGGATGGCTTACAGGGGTGCGATTTTCGCAGGGGTTGTGATTTCCAAAATGGCTGCTGCTCTAGTTTCCGTTCCGGCGGTGACGCATTTGCCGTGGTGCTATTAGCGCACACTAATAGCATGGTAGCCCAACGGTAGCGCAATGCACTTTCGATTTTTGGGTTTGCAGCCACTTTTTCCACTGGGCGCTATTTGCGTTAAAGGATAGTTCCGGGACTTTTTTTTTATTGTCCCTACGGTTCGGCCATGTGTTTTTAAGCATAACTCGGTAGATCGTAGAAAACTTTCCTATGGACCTTACCCGACTTTTCGTCCATTAACGCACTCGAAATCAGCCGCCATTTTCTGATAATCCTATCATTTCCCCCCATCGCCCTGGCTCATCTGCTTTTGCGGCACTAAATCAAATCCCCCGCCCCTGAAACAGACTTTATCAAAACATTCATATTCCCCGCCTCTATCCATGACGTGACTGAGCTGCGTAGGCAAACGCGCCCAGGCGTCTTCTACGCGACTCCACACAGAACCCGGAAATCAACACAGATGAGCTCACACAACACAGCGCGCCACAATTGGGAATATGAAACTGTACTTTTAAATTAAACCGCAAGATTGTAAATTTGGTAAAGTACATTTATTTGACATCAAATGTTTTGAGAATATTCAGCGATTTGCATTTTTATTTGCTCTCGATCCAAAATAGTTCGTCTTGAGGCAAGCGATGTTCGTGTGCAGTACACAGGGTGTTGGTTTACGATAAAATAAGCTCTTCGGTCGCACTGATAATCGCATGGCTGTTCCAACAACGAGGCACTAGGCCACCACAACGGTCTGTATGTTGCATCTAGCCGTTAGTACCGCGTAAGGGCATACTTGTACTTGGCGATCGTCCCATAAAATGGTCAGGGTGGTAACGTTGTTCACGCGGACAAGCAACTTGCGGTTAAAAAAACCATCCGCCGGTGTCTGGTACTCGTGACACATGCAATAATGAATGATGTACCTGTTTGAAAAACATAAAAAATGAAATTAGTCTCACCATCAGATCTTTATTAAAATTATTCATTTTATATATCAGGTCGGGAAATTATTTCATAGCTAGGACAGTGCAACTGGGTATTATACGTCAAGGGGGGGCTGTAGGATACTGAGACAGTCCCCCAGTGCAGGGGTTGACAGGGAGGCAGTGCAGGTGGAGAGTGGAAGGGCCCAGGACCGAGGTCGCAGACAGTGGACCAGTTGTAGCAGGGGAGAGGGAGAGAGAAAGCAGAAGCAAAGAGGAAGGTTTTGAGGTGCTTCCGTAAAAGGAGATGGTTCTCCTCAAGATAGTGCGCGGTACAAAACAATATGCCACATAGAACGAACAAGTACAACTTAACCCGTCTTTAAAGCTACTGTATAGTAATTAAATTGCGGTATAAACTCATCTAAAGAGTTACTTACATTATATTTGCATTTTCCATTGTGTCTGTGCGTAGGGCAGCCCCGAAATACCGCTCCTTCTATGCCGACGTTATTTCTTCTAATGAACGAACATTAAATGGCTTTCGTTTCTGAAATTTTATTCATTATCGTTTCTTACGTTATTGCACCACACCCCCAAAAAGAAGTCTTTCGGGATGGTCCCGGCCTGTCAAGGTCAAATAACAATAGAACCTTATACTGAGTCGTGGGCCATTCCGGCACCCGAGCAAAAAATCAAAGCAGCTGACCTTCACTTTGAACGAGCACACATTCCTAGTTAGCTACATTCAGTGTAAGGCCATCTCACAGGACTTGAAATTTACACTCCATCTTTGCATTTTGTCTGCGTGCTTTGCAGCCCCAGAGAACCATAAATACGGAGACATTCTATATTTTTTGAAAAATGATTTATATTACTGTTTGGTTTAATTTAATGCGCAAATGAACAAGGTTGGATAGACACATTGCATGTACACTGAGCAATCACTTTTATTTACACATTACATAGATACACATATTCAATGGGCCTGCGACATGAGGAGACTCGAGAGAACAGACAATCAAATTACAATCATTTAAAGCGTGATGTGTATTTCTCAATGAGCTCTTCTTTAGGTGGACATGGAACACAGGCAATGTTGGGTGGCAATGCAGTTGTCCCCTGCACAGGTTTGTTCACAACTCCATTTATGTGCCTATCTAGGACGTCAACAATAAGTCTTTCAATAAACTCATATTGCATATCCTCAAACACTGGTTTGATCACCCATTGTTTACTTCTTTTAGTGAAGGCCTTATTGTAGCGAAGCGTCCCTAAAGTTCCGGTCGTCCTACTTTGTTGACGGCCAACATTATGGTTATGTGCCAAGACCGCTAGAAGAGTCCGATTTATCATGCCCTCCATGCCAAAATGCAATCGTTTTGGCCTGTACTTTAGGCACACATTGTGGAATCAACCACTTCTTCTTCTGTGCCTCCTCTGTGGACAAATGGCCATGTTCACAATTGTGGAAATGTTGGTTTGTGTTCCAACGGTGAACGTTGGTACAGTGTAGCATTACTGACCGCCATTTTTCAAGTAGAATTTCCAACGACCCTCCACATGTTTTTGAGCTCCACCAAAGATGGTTGCTGATTGACTTGGACCACTGTGAAATACCTTGCATATCTTTTTTTTTACCTGCAGCCGACATTTTTTTATTGATTGTTTTTGCAAGATGCCAAACGTCAAATTGGTGATTTATATTTTTGAACTCTTCTCTCATTGTCTTGGCAATTGAAACGTGTCTGTCCGTGGCTATCAGGTCGATCACCATTCCCCGCGATTGTAGTTCTTGCAATGATGCTACAAAGCCAACTTTCTCCATGGCCACTGAGGATGTACTTTGTGACACCTGCACGACCACCGAACTCACAATTTTCTTACTTTCCATGTCCTGAAAGTGGTAGGTGCAGTACTTGGCTGAAAATCCTGGGCTGTCGCACTGTCCATCACCGGCTAGCCTGAACCGTTTGCCCGCGAATGTACTATCAATAGACATTTTTTCCATTCTCCAAGCTTCGCTAATGGCTGGAAATAGATAATCGGTTTGGTATTTGTAGAACTGAGTTTTCGCAATGAAATGGATTCCCACAAACTGAAAGAAAGACTCTAACTTTTTAAAACTTGAACCACTAAAAAGTGCAGCCGCTGCACAAAGTAGATTGCCTGCTGGCAGTTGCCCCAGCATGGGTTGTGCAGACCATGAGAAAGGATGATATTTTGTACAGGTGGCATGTATTTTAACCCTTTAAGTGCCAAGGACGAGGTATCTCGTCCTTGGAAGTGCACACGCAGCGCAGGTCCCCCCTCACTGCCCGGGGGTTGGATTTCCTTCAGTTTCACGCCGACGTGCGTGACGCACGTCGGCGTGAAACGGAAAGTAATTCCACCGCAGCAGCCATTTTCGGCTGCTGCATTGGAGAGAGAAGGTGAGTGCCCTTCTTGTTCCGCCTCGATCTCCGGCTGTATTTCAAGCCGGAGATCGAGGCGGGTATCGTTGGAAAGGGGAGATCTTCCCCTTTCCAACGATACCCATTGTGTGGCTTTGCTGCCCGCGGATCGGGCGCAGGGCGCCTCGATCCGCGGGCAGCAACGTCACGGATCAAACGAAGATCCTTTTGTGACGCGTGGGGGGGGGGGGCTGCTTACTAGGTAAGCGGCCCCCTTCCCCCGTGGCCCCACAGCATGGGGCCACAGCGCCAGGGACCCCTGGGGGCAGATGATCACTGCCCCCAGGGGTGGGGGAAAAAAAATAAATGTCGAGGAAAGGAGGGAGGTGGGAGGGGGTTTTGGGCCCTGGGGCCCACTGGGCCACCAGGGATTGACCTAAAAGTGGTGTCCCTGGAAAGGGGACTTTCTCCCCTTTCCAGGGACACCACTCATATGCCGCATTGCTGGTCTGATCCGTGACCAGCAACCCACTGAACCGCCATGGATCTGTTTGTGAGTTGGGGGGAGGGGGCTGCTTCAGGTAAGCAGCCCTCTCCCCTCCCCCCGCCCCCAAAGCATGGGGACACATGAAAATGAACCCTGGGGGCAGTTGGCTGACCATCTGCCCCCAGGGAAATATATAAAAGAAAACATAATAATAATCCGAGGGATGGGGGGAGGTGGGAGGGGGTTTGGGGTCCTGGGGCCCACTAGGCCACCAGGGATTGAGCAGAAAGTGGTGTCCCTGGAAAGGGGACTTTCTCCCCTTTCCAAGGACACCACATATGAGGCATTGCTGGTCACGGATCGGCGCAGAGCGCTCGATCCGTGACCAGCAACCCACTAGACCACCATGGATCTCTTTGTGAGGTGGGGGGGAAGGGGGCTGCTTCAAGTAAGCAGCCCTCTCCCCCCTCCCGACCCCAAAGCATGGGGGCACGTGCATGTGAACCCTGGGGCAGATGGCTGACCATCTGCCCCAAGGGAATGTAAAATAAAAAATAAAAATGAAATGATGGGAAACAGGGTTGGGGGAAGGGGTGGGGGCCACTAGCCTCCATGGATTTTTACTGAATGAAAGGGGGGGTGTCCCCCCATGGGGGGGTGCCCCCCCAACCGAAGTAGAAAGGGGGCACCCCTGGTAACCCTCCCTGGGGGCAGATATCTGTTCCTAGGAAGGGGCATCTGACCCCAGGGAGGGATGCATGAGGTGGGGCCCCCCCTATCTGCCCCCAGGGAGGGTTGCATGAGGTGGGGCCCTCCATTTGGGGTGGGGGGGGGTTGAGGGCCACCCCCCGTTGCGGTACATCATGCGCTGCCAATTTAGGGTGGCCCTCAGCCCCCCCTAAAAAGCAGCCTGTGATTTTGTATATTTTCTTTTGTTTACCCAACTTGGCTTGGTGCAGATGGGCCCATTAGTGTGGCTATCTGCCCCCAGGGTGCCCAAACCCTACTGCCCCATCTATTGGGGGTCCTGCCCCACCTTTTGGGGTGGCCCTCTCCCCCCTCACCCCAAATGGAGGTGGGGTGTACCTCACGCAGCCGTTTGGAGGAGGCCCAGGGAGGCCTGCATGAGGTGTGTCCCCCAGCCATTGGGGGTGGGGTGGGGGGGCACCCCAAAAGGTGGGGCAGGACCCCCAATAGATGGGGCAGTAAGGATTGGGCACCCTGGGGGCAGATAGCCACACTAATGGGCCCATCTGCACCAAGCCAAGTTGGGTAAACAAAAAAAAATATACAAAACCACAGGCTGCTTTTTAGGGGGGGCTGAGGGCCACCCTAAATTGGCAGCGCATGATGTACCGCAACGGGGGGTGGCCCTCAACCCCCCCCCACCCCAAATGGAGGGCCCCACCTCATGCAACCCTCCCTGGGCGCAGATAGGGGGGCCTCACCTCATTCATCCCTCCCTGGGGTCAGATGCCCCTTCCTAGGAGCAGATATCTGCCCCCAGGGAGGGTTGCATGAGGTGGGGCCCTCCATTTGGGGTGGGGGGGGTTGAGGGCCACCCCCCGTTGCGGTACATCATGCGCTGCCAATTTAGGGTGGCCCTCAGCCCCCCCTAAAAAGCAGCCTGTGGTTTTGTATATTTTTTTTTGTTTACCCAACTTTGCTTGGTGCAGATGGCCACATTAGTGTGGCTATCTGCCCCCAGGGTGCCCAAACCCTACTGCCCCATCTATTGGGGGTCCTGCCCCACCTTTTGGGGTGGCCCTCTCCCCCTCAACCCAAATGGAGGCGGGGTGTACCTCACGCAGCCGTTTGGAGGAGGCCCAGGGAGGCCTGCATGAGGTGTGTCCCCCAGCCATTGGGGGTGGGGTGGGGGGGCACCCCAAAAGGTGGGGCAGGACCCCCAATAGATGGGGCAGTAGGGTTTGGGCACCCTGGGGGCAGATAGCCACACTAATGGGCCCATCTGCACCAAGCCAAGTTGGGTAAACAAAAAAAAATATACAAAACCACAGGCTGCTTTTTAGGGGGGGCTGAGGGCCACCCTAAATTGGCAGCGCATGATGTACCGCAACGGGGGGTGGCCCTCAACCCCTCCCCCACCCCAAATGGAGGGCCCCACCTCATGCAACCCTCCCTGGGCGCAGATAGGGGGGCCTCACCTCATGCATCCCTCCCTGGGGTCAGATGCCCCTTCCTAGGAGCAGATATCTGCCCCCAGGGAGGGTTGCATGAGGTGGGGCCCTCCATTTGGGGTGGGGGGGGGGGGTTGAGGGCCACCCCCCGTTGCGGTACATCATGCGCTGCCAATTTAGGATGGCCCTCAGCCCCCCCTAAAAAGCAGCCTGTGGTTTTGTATATTTTTTTTTGTTTACCCAACTGTGCTTGGTGCAGATGGCCACATTAGTGTGGCTATCTGCCCCCAGGGTGCCCAAACCCTACTGCCCCATCTATTGGGGGTCCCGCCCCACCTTTTGGGGTGGCCCTCTCCCCCCTTACCCCAAATGGAGGTGGGGTGTACCTCACGCAGCCGTTTGGAGGAGGCCCAGGGAGGCCTGCATGAGGTGTGTCCCCCAGCCATTGGGGGTGGGGTGGGGGGGAACCCCAAAAGGTGGGGCAGGACCCCCAATAGATGGGGCAGTAGGGTTTGGGCACCCTGGGGGCAGATAGCCACACTAATGGGCCCATCTGCACCAAGCCAAGTTGGGTAAACAAAAAAAAATATACAAAACCACAGGCTGCTTTTTAGGGGGGGCTGAGGGCCACCCTAAATTGGCAGCGCATGATGTACCGCAACGGGGGTGGCCCTCAACCCCCCCCACCCCAAATGGAGGGCCCCACCTCATGCAACCCTCCCTGGGCGCAGATAGGGGGGGCCTCACCTCATGCATCCCTCCCTGGGGTCAGATGCCCCTTCCTAGGAGCAGATATCTGCCCCCAGGGAGGGTTGCATGAGGTGGGGCCCTCCATTTGGGGTGGGGGGGGGGTTGAGGTCCACCCCCCGTTGCGGTACATCATGCGCTGCCAATTTCGGGTGGCCCTCAGCCCCCCCTAAAAAGCAGCCTGTGGTTTTGTATTTTTTTTTTGTTTACCCAAATTTGCTTGGTGCAGATGGCCACATTAGTGTGGCTATCTGCCCCCAGAGTGCCCAAACCCTACTGCCCCATCTATTGGGGGTCCCGCCCCACCTTTTGGGGTGGCCCTCTCCCCCCTCACCCCAAATGGAGGTGGGGTGTACCTCACGCAGCCGTTTGGAGGAGGCCCAGGGAGGCCTGCATGAGGTGTGTCCCCCAGCCATTGGGGTTGGGGTGGGGGGGGGCACCCCAAAAGGTGGGGCAGGACCCCCAATAGATGGGGCAGTAGGGTTTGGGCACCCTGGGGGCAGATAGCCACACTAATGGGCCCATCTGCACCAAGCCAAGTTGGGTAAACAAAAAAAAATATACAAAACCACAGGCTGCTTTTTAGGGGGGGCTGAGGGCCACCCTAAATTGGCAGCGCATGATGTACCGCAACGGGGGTGGCCCTCAACCCCCCCACCCCAAATGGAGGGCCCCACCTCATGCAACCCTCCCTGGGGGCAGATATCTGCTCCTAGGAAGGGGCATCTGACCCCAGGGAGGGATGCATGAGGTGAGGCCCCCCTATCTGCGCCCAGGGAGGGTTGCATGAGGTGGGGCCCTCCATTTGGGGTGGGGGGGGTTGAGGGCCACCCCCCGTTGCGGTACATCATGCGCTGCCAATTTAGGGTGGCCCTCAGCCCCCCATAAAAAGCAGCCTGTGGTTTTGTATATTTTTTTTTGTTTACCCAACTTTGCTTGGTGCAGATGGCCACATTAGTGTGGCTATCTGCCCCCAGGGTGCCCAAACCCTACTGCCCCATCTATTGGGGGTCCCGCCCCACCTTTTGGGGTGGCCCTCTCCCCCCTCACCCCAAATGGATGTGGGGTGTACCTCACGCAGCCGTTTGGAGGAGGCCCAGGGAGGCCTGCATGAGGTGTGTCCCCCAGCCATTGGGGGTGGGCTGGGGGGGGCACCCCCAAAAGCTGGGGCAGGACCCCCAATAGATGGGGCAGTAGGGTTTGGGCACCCTGGGGGCAGATAGCCACACTAATGGGCCCATCTGCACCAAGCCAAGTTGGGTAAACAAAAAAAAATATACAAAACCACAGGCTGCTTTTTAGGGGGGGCTGAGGGCCACCCTAAATTGGCAGCGCATGATGTACCGCAACGGGGGGTGGCCCTCAACCCCCCCCACCCCAAATGGAGGGCCCCACCTCATGCAACCCTCCCTGGGTGCAGATAGGGGGGGCCTCACCTCATGCATCCCTCCCTGGGGTCAGATGCCCCTTCCTAGGAGCAGATATCTGCCCCCAGGGAGGGTTGCATGAGGTGGGGCCCTCCATTTGGGGTGGTGGGGGTTGAGGGCCACCCCCCGTTGCGGTACATCATGCGCTGCCAATTTAGGGTGGCCCTCAGCCCCCCCTAAAAAGCAGCCTGTGGTTTTGTATATTTTTTTTTGTTTACCCAACTTTGCTTGGTGCAGATGGCCACATTAGTGTGGCTATCTGCCCACAGGGTGCCCAAACCCTACTGCCCCATCTATTGGGGGTCCTGCCCCACCTTTTGGGGTGGCCCTCTCCCCCCTCACCCCAAATGGAGGTGGGGTGTACCTCACGCAGCCGTTTGGAGGAGGCCCAGGGAGGCCTGCATGAGGTGTGTCCCCCAGGTGTCCCGACGAAAAAGGTACCTCGCATGTGTGGGTGCACCTACCGGGGGCGCAAAAGGAAAAGGGTAACCCACTGGTAACCCCAACCCCTTTCGCCACAGCACAATTTGTTCATGTGGGCAACCTACAGATTTGGGCCTAGGGTGTCCAAGCCAGCAAGGAAAACGGGGAACCCCATGCATTTCCCAAAAGAGGACACCCGTGGGAAAGCACAGAGGTCTGATTTGCGCGAAGCGGGCCAGAATTTATTACCCAGAACCCCAGACAAAGTGAACATTGTGTTTTTCCCCACCAAATATCACACTTTGTCGGGGATTGTGGCTAATAAAAACTGGGGCAATTTGCGCAAGGCAGACCTCTGTGGATTCCCATGGGTGTCCTCTTTTGGGAAATGCATGGGGTTCCCTGTTTCCCTTGCTGGCTGCGACACCCTAGGCCCAAATCTGTAGGTTGCCCACATGAACAAAATGGGCAGTGGCGAATGGCTTGGGGTTCCCAGTCTGTTACCTTTTTCCTTTTGCGCCCCCGGTAGGTGCACCCACACATGTGAGGTACCGTTTTCATCGGGACACGTGTGGGGACACGGGAAGGTAGGCCACGTGTTGTTGGCGGTGTGTTTCGGTGGGTGGCCAGAGCGAAATGTCTGAGAATTGTCTTCATTTCCGGCCAATTTCAGAGACATTTCCCTGTGTCCACTCACCGAAACACATCCCCAGTTTTTATTAGCCACAATCCCCGACAAAGCGTTTTTTCCCCCACATTTCGGACTTTGCAGGGGTGTCTGGGTAAAAAAATCGGGGGCGATGTGCGCAAATCACACCTCTGCGGATTCCCACAGGTGTCCTCTTTTCGGAAATGCATGGGGCTCCCTGTTTTCCTTGGTGGCTTGGACACCCGATGCCCATATCTGTATGTTGTGCCGGTCGGCAGAATGGCTGAGATTCCCCTCTGCAAACAGACTGGGGGTTGCTTGCGTTTTCGGCTTGCCCCTTGCCGGCCAGGTAGGTGCACCCACGCATGTGAGGTACCGTTTTCATCGGGACACCTGTGGGAACGCGGGACGGTAGGCCATGTGTTGTTGGGGGCGTGTTTCGATGGGTGCGTCGAGCGAAATGTGCGGAAAAAGCGTTTTTTCCCCCACATTTCGGACTTTGCAGGGGTGTCTGGGTAAAAAAATCTGGGGCGATGTGCGCAAATCACACCTCTGCGGATTCCCACGGGTGTCCTCTTTTCGGAAATGCATGGGGCTCCCTGTTTTCCTTGGTGGCTTGGACACCCGAGGCCCATATCTGTATGTTGTGCCGGTCGGCAGAATGGCTGAGATTCCCCTCTGCAAACAGACTGGGGGTTGCTTGCGTTTTCGGCTTGCCCCTTGCCGGCCAGGTAGGTGCACCCACGCATGTGAGGTACCGTTTTCATCGGGACACCTGTGGGAACGCGGGACGGTAGGCCATGTGTTGTTGGGGGCATGTTTCGATGGGTGCGTCGAGCGAAATGTGCAGAAAAAGCGTTTTTTCCCCCACATTTCGGACTTTGCAGGGGTGTCTGGGTAAAAAAATCTGGGGCGATGTGCGCAAATCACACCTCTGCGGATTCCCACGGGTGTCCTCTTTTCGGAAATGCATGGGGCTCCCTGTTTTCCTTGGTGGCTTGGACACCCGAGGCCCATATCTGTATGTTGTGCCGGTCGGCAGAATGGCTGAGATTCCCCTCTGCAAACAGACTGGGGGTTGCTTGCGTTTTCGGCTTGCCCCTTGCCGGCCAGGTAGGTGCACCCACGCATGTGAGGTACCGTTTTCATCGGGACACCTGTGGGAACGTTGGACGGTAGGCCATGTGTTGTTGGGGGCGTGTTTCGATGGGTGGGTCGAGCGAAATGTGCGGAAAAAGCGATTTTTCCCCCACATTTCGGACTTTGCAGGGGTGTCTGGGTAAAAAAATCTGGGGCGATGTGCGCAAATCACACCTCTGCGGATTCCCACGGGTGTCCTCTTTTTGGAAATGCATGGGGCTCCCTGTTTTCCTTGGTGGCTTGGACACCCGAGGCCCATATCTGTATGTTGTGCCGGTCGGCAGAATGGCTGAGATTCCCCTCTGCAAACAGACTGGGGGTTGCTTGCGTTTTCGGCTTGCCCCTTGCCGGCCAGGTAGGTGCACCCACGCATGTGAGGTACCGTTTTCATCGGGACACCTGTGGGAACGCGGGACGATAAGCTATGTGTTGTTGGTGGCGTGTTTCGATGGGTGCGTCGAGCGAAATGTGCGGAAAAAGCGATTTTTCCCCCACATTTCGGACTTTGCAGGGGTGTCTGGGTAAAAAAATCTGGGGCGATGTGCGCAAATCACACCTCTGCGGATTCCCACGGGTGTCCTCTTTTTGGAAATGCATGGGGCTCCCTGTTTTCCTTGGTGGCTTGGACACCCGAGGCCCATATCTGTATGTTGTGCCGGTCGGCAGAATGGCTGAGATTCCCCTCTGCAAACAGACTGGGGGTTGCTTGCGTTTTCGGCTTGCCCCTTGCCGGCCAGGTAGGTGCACCCACGCATGTGAGGTACCGTTTTCATCGGGACACCTGTGGGAACGCGGGAGGTTGGCCATGTGTTGTTGGGGGCGTGTTTCGATGGGTGCGTCGAGCGAAATGTGCGGAAAAAGCGTTTTTTCCCCCACATTTCGGACTTTGCAGGGGTGTCTGGGTAAAAATATCTGGGGCGATGTGCGCAAATCACACCTCTGCGGATTCCCACGTGTGTCCTCTTTTCGGAAATGCATGGGGCGCCCTGTTTTCCTTGGTGGCTTGGACACCCGAGGCCCATATCTGTATGTTGTGCCGGTCGGCAGAATGGCTGAGATTCCCCTCTGCAAACAGACTGGGGGTTGCTTGCGTTTTCGGCTTGCCCCTTGCCGGCCAGGTAGGTGCACCCACGCATGTGAGGTACCGTTTTCATCAGGACACCTGTGGGAACGTTGGACGGTAGGCCATGTGTTGTTGGGGGCGTGTTTCGATGGGTGCGTCGAGCGAAATGTGCGGAAAAAGCGTTTTTTCCCCCACATTTCGGACTTTGCAGGGGTGTCTGGGTAAAAAAATCTGGGGCGATGTGCGCAAATCACACCTCTGCGGATTCCCACGGGTGTCCTCTTTTCGGAAATGCATGGGGCTCCCTGTTTTCCTTGGTGGCTTGGACACCCGAGGCCCATATCTGTATGTTGTGCCGGTCGGCAGAATGGCTGAGATTCCCCTCTGCAAACAGACTGGGGGTTGCTTGCGTTTTCGGCTTGCCCCTTGCCAGCCAGGTAGGTGCACCCACGCATGTGAGGTACCGTTTTCATCGAGACACCTGTGGGAACGCGGGACAATAAGCTATGTGTTGTTGGTGGCGTGTTTCGATGGGTGCGTCGAGCGAAATGTGCGGAAAAAGCGATTTTTCCCCCACATTTCGGACTTTGCAGGGGTGTCTGGGTAAAAAAATCTGGGGCGATGTGCGCAAATCACACCTCTGCGGATTCCCACGGGTGTCCTCTTTTCGGAAATGCATGGGGCTCCCTGTTTTCCTTGGTGGCTTGGACACCCGAGGCCCATATCTGTATGTTGTGCCGGTCGGCAGAATGGCTGAGATTCCCCTCTGCAAACAGACTGGGGGTTGCTTGTGTTTTCGGCTTGCCCCTTGCCGGCCAGGTAGGTGCACCCACGCATGTGAGGTACCGTTTTCATCGGGACACCTGTGGGAACGCGGGACGGTAGGCCATGTGTTGTTGGGGGCGTGTTTCGATGGGTGCGTCGAGCGAAATGTGCGGAAAAAGCGTTTTTTCCCCCACATTTCGGACTTTGCAGGGGTGTCTGGGTAAAAAAATCTGGGGCGATGTGCGCAAATCACACCTCTGCGGATTCCCACGGGTGTCCTCTTTTCGGAAATGCATGGGGCTCCCTGTTTTCCTTGGTGGCTTGGACACCCGAGGCCCATATCTGTATGTTGTGCCGGTCGGCAGAATGGCTGAGATTCCCCTCTGCAAACAGACTGGGGGTTGCTTGCGTTTTCGGCTTGCCCCTTGCCGGCCAGGTAGGTGCACCCACGCATGTGAGGTACCGTTTTCATCGGGACACCTGTGGGAACGCGGGACGATAAGCTATGTGTTGTTGGTGGCGTGTTTCGATGGGTGGGTCGAGCGAAATGTGCGGAAAAAGCGATTTTTCCCCCACATTTCGGACTTTGCAGGGGTGTCTGGGTAAAAAAATCTGGGGCGATGTGCGCAAATCACACCTCTGCGGATTCCCACGGGTGTCCTCTTTTTGGAAATGCATGGGGCTCCCTGTTTTCCTTGGTGGCTTGGACACCCGAGGCCCATATCTGTATGTTGTGCCGGTCGGCAGAATGGCTGAGATTCCCCTCTGCAAACAGACTGGGGGTTGCTTGCGTTTTCGGCTTGCCCCTTGCCGGCCAGGTAGGTGCACCCACGCATGTGAGGTACCGTTTTCATCGGGACACCTGTGGGAACGCGGGACGATAAGCTATGTGTTGTTGGTGGCGTGTTTCGATGGGTGCGTCGAGCGAAATGTGCGGAAAAAGCGATTTTTCCCCCACATTTCGGACTTTGCAGGGGTGTCTGGGTAAAAAAATCTGGGGCGATGTGCGCAAATCACACCTCTGCGGATTCCCACGGGTGTCCTCTTTTTGGAAATGCATGGGGCTCCCTGTTTTCCTTGGTGGCTTGGACACCCGAGGCCCATATCTGTATGTTGTGCCGGTCGGCAGAATGGCTGAGATTCCCCTCTGCAAACAGACTGGGGGTTGCTTGCGTTTTCGGCTTGCCCCTTGCCGGCCAGGTAGGTGCACCCACGCATGTGAGGTACCGTTTTCATCGGGACACCTGTGGGAACGCGGGAGGTTGGCCATGTGTTGTTGGGGGCGTGTTTCGATGGGTGCGTCGAGCGAAATGTGCGGAAAAAGCGTTTTTTCCCCCACATTTCGGACTTTGCAGGGGTGTCTGGGTAAAAATATCTGGGGCGATGTGCGCAAATCACACCTCTGCGGATTCCCACGGGTGTCCTCTTTTCGGAAATGCATGGGGCTCCCTGTTTTCCTTGGTGGCTTGGACACCCGAGGCCCATATCTGTATGTTGTGCCGGTCGGCAGAATGGCTGAGATTCCCCTCTGCAAACAGACTGGGGGTTGCTTGCGTTTTCGGCTTGCCCCTTGCCGGCCAGGTAGGTGCACCCACGCATGTGAGGTACCGTTTTCATCGGGACACCTGTGGGAACGCGGGACGGTAGGCCATGTGTTGTTGGGGGCGTGTTTCGATGGGTGCGTCGAGCGAAATGTGCGGAAAAAGCGTTTTTTCCCCCACATTTCGGACTTTGCAGGGGTGTCTGGGTAAAAAAATCTGGGGCGATGTGCGCAAATCACACCTCTGCGGATTCCCATGGGTGTCCTCTTTTCGGAAATGCATGGGGCTCCCTGTTTTCCTTGGTGGCTTGGACACCCGAGGCCCATATCTGTATGTTGTGCCGGTCGGCAGAATGGCTGAGATTCCCCTCTGCAAACAGACTGGGGGTTGCTTGCGTTTTCGGCTTGCCCCTTGCCGGCCAGGTAGGTGCACCCACGCATGTGAGGTACCGTTTTCATCGGGACACCTGTGGGAACGCGGGACGGTAGGCCATGTGTTGTTGGGGGCGTGTTTCGATGGGTGCGTCGAGCGAAATGTGCGGAAAAAGCGTTTTTTCCCCCACATTTCGGACTTTGCAGGGGTGTCTGGGTAAAAGAATCTGGGGCGATGTGCGCAAATCACACCTCTGCGGATTCCCACGGGTGTCCTCTTTTCGGAAATGCATGGGGCTCCCTGTTTTCCTTGGTGGCTTGGACACCCGAGGCCCATACCTGTATGTTGTGCCGGTCGGCAGAATGGCTGAGATTCCCCTCTGCAAACAGACTGGGGGTTGCTTGCGTTTTCGACTTGCCCCTTGCCGGCCAGGTAGGTGCACCCACGCATGTGAGGTACCGTTTTCATCGGGACACCTGTGGGAACGCGGGACGGTAGGCCATGTGTTGTTGGGGGCGTGTTTCGATGGGTGCGTCGAGCGAAATGTGCGGAAAAAGCGTTTTTTCCCCCACATTTCGGACTTTGCAGGGTGCAGGGGTGTCTGGGTAAAAAAATCTGGGGCGATGTGCGCAAATCACACCTCTGCGGATTCCCACGGGTGTCCTCTTTTCGGAAATGCATGGGGCTCCCTGTTTTCCTTGGTGGCTTGGACACCCGAGGCCCATATCTGTATGTTGTGCCGGTCGGCAGAATGGCTGAGATTCCCCTCTGCAAACAGACTGGGGGTTGCTTGCGTTTTCGGCTTGCCCCTTGCCGGCCAGGTAGGTGCACCCACGCATGTGAGGTACCGTTTTCATCGGGACACCTGTGGGAACGCGGGACGGTAGGCCATGTGTTGTTGGGGGCGTGTTTCGATGGGTGCGTCGAGCGAAATGTGCGGAAAAAGCGTTTTTTCCCCCACAATTCGGACTTTGCAGGGGTGTCTGGGTAAAAAAATCTGGGGCGATGTGCGCAAATCACACCTCTGCGGATTCCCACGGGTGTCCTCTTTTCGGAAATGCATGGGGCTCCCTGTTTTCCTTGGTGGCTTGGACACCCGAGGCCCATATCTGTATGTTGTGCCGGTCGGCAGAATGGCTGAGATTCCCCTCTGCAAACAGACTGGGGGTTGCTTGCGTTTTCGACTTGCCCCTTGCCGGCCAGGTAGGTGCACCCACGCATGTGAGGTACCGTTTTCATCGGGACACCTGTGGGAACGCGGGACGGTAGGCCATGTGTTGTTGGGGGCGTGTTTCGATGGGTGCGTCGAGCGAAATGTGCGGAAAAAGCGTTTTTTCCCCCACATTTCGGACTTTGCAGGGGTGTCTGGGTAAAAAAATCTGGGGCGATGTGCGCAAATCACACCTCTGGGATTCCCACGGGTGTCCTCTTTTCGGAAATGCATGGGGCTCCCTGTTTTCCTTGGTGGCTTGGACACCCGAGGCCCATATCTGTATGTTGTGCCGGTCGGCAGAATGGCTGAGATTCCCCTCTGCAAACAGACTGGGGGTTGCTTGCGTTTTCGGCTTGCCCCTTGCCGGCCAGGTAGGTGAACCCACGCATGTGAGGTACCGTTTTCATCGGGACACCTGTGGGAACGCGGGACGGTAGGCCATGTGTTGTTGGGGGCGTGTTTCGATGGGTGCGTCGAGCGAAATGTGCGGAAAAAGCGTTTTTTCCCCCACAATTCGGACTTTGCAGGGGTGTCTGGGTAAAAAAATCTGGGGCGATGTGCACAAATCACACCTCTGCGGATTCCCACGGGTGTCCTCTTTTCGGAAATGCATGGGGCTCCCTGTTTTCCTTGGTGGCTTGGACACCCGAGGCCCATATCTGTATGTTGTGCCGGTCGGCAGAATGGCTGAGATTCCCCTCTGCAAACAGACTGGGGGTTGCTTGCGTTTTCGGCTTGCCCCTTGCCGGCCAGGTAGGTGCACCCACGCATGTGAGGTACCGTTTTCATCGGGACACCTGTGGGAACGCGGGACGGTAGGCCATGTGTTGTTGGGGGCGTGTTTCGATGGGTGCGTCGAGCGAAATGTGCGGAAAAAGCATTTTTTCCCCCACTTTTCGGACTTTGCAGGGGTGTCTGGGTAAAAAAATCTGGGGCGATGTGCGCAAATCACACCTCTGCGGATTCCCACGGGTGTCCTCTTTTCGGAAATGCATGGGGCTCCCTGTTTTCCTTGGTGGCTTGGACACCCGAGGCCCATATCTGTATGTTGTGCCGGTCGGCAGAATGGGTGAGATTCCCCTCTGCAAACAGACTGGGGGTTGCTTGCGTTTTCGGCTTGCCCCTTGCCGGCCAGGTAGGTGCACCCACGCATGTGAGGTACCGTTTTCATCGGGACACCTGTGGGAACGCGGGACGGTAGGCCATGTGTTGTTGGGGGCGTGTTTCGATGGGTGCGTCGAGCGAAATGTGCGGAAAAAGCGTTTTTTCCCCCACAATTCGGACTTTGCAGCGGTGTCTGGGTAAAAAAATCTGGGGCGATGTGCGCAAATCACACCTCTGCGGATTCCCACGGGTGTCCTCTTTTCGGAAATGCATGGGGCTCCCTGTTTTCCTTGGTGGCTTGGACACCCGAGGCCCATATCTGAATGTTGTGCCGGTCGGCAGAATGGCTGAGATTCCCCTCTGCAAACAGACTGGGGGTTGCTTGCGTTTTCGACTTGCCCCTTGCCGGCCAGGTAGGTGCACCCACGCATGTGAGGTACCGTTTTCATCGGGACACCTGTGGGAACGCGGGACGGTAGGCCATGTGTTGTTGGGGGCGTGTTTCGATGGGTGCGTCGAGCGAAATGTGCGGAAAAAGCGTTTTTTCCCCCACAATTCGGACTTTGCAGGGGTGTCTGGGTAAAAAAATCTGGGGCGATGTGCGCAAATCACACCTCTGCGGATTCCCACGGGTGTCCTCTTTTCGGAAATGCATGGGGCTCCCTGTTTTCCTTGGTGGCTTGGACACCAGAGGCCCATATCTGTATGTTGTGCCGGTCGGCAGAATGGCTGAGATTCCCCTCTGCAAACAGACTGGGGGTTGCTTGCGTTTTCGGCTTGCCCCTTGCCGGCCAGGTAAGTGCACCCACGCATGTGAGGTACCGTTTTCATCGGGACACCTGTGGGAACGCGGGACGGTAGGCCATGTGTTGTTTGGGGCGTGTTTCGATGGGTGCGTCGAGCGAAATGTGCGGAAAAAGCGTTTTTTCCCCCACATTTCGGACTTTGCAGGGGTGTCTGGCAGGGGCGTTGCTAGGGGGGGGCTAAGGGGGCTATAGCCCCTGATCTTTTGGTTGTAGCCCCGGATAGAATCTCAGGAGCTACAGCCAAAAGACTAGCTAGCCCCCAGTCCCAACAGTTCCGACATCAGAGTAGCCCTGGGTCTTTTCCAGACCTAGCAACTCCCCTGGTGTCTGGGTAAAAAAATCTGGGGCGATGTGCGCAAATCACACCTCTGCGGATTCCCACGGGTGTCCTCTTTTCGGAAATGCATGGGGCTCCCTGTTTTCCTTGGTGGCTTGGACACCCGAAGCCCATATCTGTATGTTGTGCCGGTCGGCAGAATGGCTGAGATTCCCCTCTGCAAACACACTGGGGGTTGCTTGCGTTTTCGGCTTGCCCCTTGCCGGCCAGGTAGGTGCACCCACGCATGTGAGGTACCGTTTTCATCGGGACACCTGTGGGAACGCGGGACGGTAGGCCATGTGTTGTTGGGGGCGTGTTTCGATGGGCGCGTCGAGCGAAATGTGCGGAAAAAGCGTTTTTCCCCCCACAATTCGGACTTTGCAGGGGTGTCTGGGTAAAAAAATCTGGGGCGATGTGCGCAAATCACACCTCTGCGGATTCCCACGGGTGTCCTCTTTTCGGAAATGCATGGGGCTCCCTGTTTTCCTTGGTGGCTTGGACACCCGAGGCCCATATCTGTATGTTGTGCCGGTCGGCAGAATGGCTGAGATTCCCCTCTGCAAACAGACTGGGGGTTGCTTGCGTTTTCGGCTTGCCCCTTGCCGGCCACGTAGGTGCACCCACGCATGTGAGGTACCGTTTTCATCGGGACACCTGTGGGAACGCGGGACGGTAGGCCATGTGTTGTTGGGGGCGTGTTTCGATGGGTGCGTCGAGCGAAATGTGCGGAAAAAGCGTTTTTTCCCCCACATTTCGGACTTTGCAGGGGTGTCTGGGTAAAAAAATCTGAGGCGATGTGCGCAAATCACACCTCTGCGGATTCCCACGGGTGTCCTCTTTTCGGAAATGCATGGGGCTCCCTGTTTTCCTTGGTGGCTTGGACACCCGAGGCCCATATCTGTATGTTGTGCCGGTCGGCAGAATGGCTGAGATTCCCCTCTGCAAACAGACTGGGGGTTGCTTGCGTTTTCGGCTTGCCCCTTGCCGGCCAGGTAGGTGCACCCACGCATGTGAGGTACCGTTTTCATCAGGACACCTGTGGGAACGTTGGACGGTAGGCCATGTGTTGTTGGGGGCGTGTTTCGATGGGTGCGTCGAGCGAAATGTGCGGAAAAAGCGTTTTTTCCCCCACATTTCGGACTTTGCAGGGGTGTCTGGGTAAAAAAATCTGGGGCGATGTGCGCAAATCACACCTCTGCGGATTCCCACGGGTGTCCTCTTTTCGGAAATGCATGGGGCTCCCTGTTTTCCTTGGTGGCTTGGACACCCGAGGCCCATATCTGTATGTTGTGCCGGTCGGCAGAATGGCTGAGATTCCCCTCTGCAAACAGACTGGGGGTTGTTTGCGTTTTCGGCTTGCCCCTTGCCGGCCAGGTAGGTGCACCCACGCATGTGAGGTACCGTTTTCATCGGGACACCTGTGGGAACGCGGGACGATAAGCTATGTGTTGTTGGTGGCGTGTTTCGATGGGTGCGTCGAGCGAAATGTGCGGAAAAAGCGATTTTTCCCCCACATTTCGGACTTTGCAGGGGTGTCTGGGTAAAAAAATCTGGGGCAATGTGCGCAAATCAAACCTCTGCGGATTCCCACGGGTGTCCTCTTTTCGGAAATGCATGGGGCTCCCTGTTTTCCTTGGTGGCTTGGACACCCGAGGCCCATATCTGTATGTTGTGCCGGTCGGCAGAATGGCTGAGATTCCCCTCTGCAAACAGACTGGGGGTTGCTTGCGTTTTCGGCTTGCCCCTTGCCGGCCAGGTAGGTGCACCCACGCATGTGAGGTACCGTTTTCATCGGGACACCTGTGGGAACGCGGGACGGTAGGCCATGTGTTGTTGGGGGCGTGTTTCGATGGGTGCGTCGAGCGAAATGTGCGGAAAAAGCGTTTTTTCCCCCACATTTCGGACTTTGCAGGGGTGTCTGGGTAAAAAAATCTGGGGCGATGTGCGCAAATCACACCTCTGCGGATTCCCACGGGTGTCCTCTTTTCGGAAATGCATGGGGCTCCCTGTTTTCCTTGGTGGCTTGGACACCCGAGGCCCATATCTGTATGTTGTGCCGGTCGGCAGAATGGCTGAGATTCCCCTCTGCAAACACACTGGGGGTTGCTTGCGTTTTCAGCTTGTCCCTTGCCGGCCAGGTACGTGCACCCACGCATGTGAGGTACCGTTTTCATCGGGACACCTGTGGGAACGCGGGAGGTTGGCCATGTGTTGTTGGGGGCGTGTTTCGATGGGTGCGTCGAGCGAAATGTGCGGAAAAAGCGTTTTTTCCCCCACATTTCGGACTTTGCAGGGGTGTCTGGGTAAAAAAATCTGGGGCGATGTGCGCAAATCACACCTCTGCGGATTCCCACGGGTGTCCTCTTTTCGGAAATGCATGGGGCTCCCTGTTTTCCTTGGTGGCTTGGACACCCGAGGCCCATATCTGTATGTTGTGCCGGTCGGCAGAATGGCTGAGATTCCCCTCTGCAAACAGACTGGGGGTTGCTTGCGTTTTCGGCTTGCCCCTTGCCGGCCAGGTAGGTGCACCCACGCATGTGAGGTACCATTTTCATCGGGACACCTGTGGGAACGCGGGACGGTAGGCCATGTGTTGTTGGGGGCGTGTTTCGATGGGTGCGTCGAGCGAAATGTGCGGAAAAAGCGTTTTTTCCCCCACAATTCGGACTTTGCAGGGGTGTCTGGGTAAATAAATCTGGGGCGATGTGCGCAAATCACACCTCTGCGGATTCCCACGGGTGTCCTCTTTTCGGAAATGCATGGGGCTCCCTGTTTTCCTTGGTGGCTTGGACACCCGAGGCCCATATCTGTATGTTGTGCCGGTCGGCAGAATGGCTGAGATTCCCCTCTGCAAACAGACTGGGGGTTGCTTGCGTTTTCGGCTTGCCCCTTGCCGGCCAGGTAGGTGCACCCACGCATGTGAGGTACCGTTTTCATCTGGACACCTGTGGGAACGCGGGACGGTAGGCCATGTGTTGTTGGGGGCGTGTTTCCATGGGTGCGTCGAGCGAAATGTGCGGAAAAAGCATTTTTTCCCCCACAATTCGGACTTTGCAGGGGTGTCTGGGTAAAAAAATCTGGGGCGATGTGCGCAAATCACACCTCTGCGGATTCCCACGGGTGTCCTCTTTTCGGAAATGCATGGGGCTCCCTGTTTTCCTTGGTGGCTTGGACACCCGAGGCCCATATCTGTATGTTGTGCCGGTCGGCAGAATGGCTGAGATTCCCCTCTGCAAACAGACTGGGGGTTGCTTGCGTTTTCGGCTTGCCCCTTGCCGGCCAGGTAGGTGCACCCACGCATGTGAGGTACCGTTTTCATCGGGACACCTGTGGGAACGCGGGACGGTAGGCCATGTGTTGTTGGGGGCGTGTTTCGATGGGTGCGTCGAGCGAAATGTGCGGAAAAAGCATTTTTTCCCCCACAATTCGGACTTTGCAGGGGTGTCTGGGTAAAAAAATCTGGGGCGATGTGCACAAATCACACCTCTGCGGATTCCCACGGGTGTCCTCTTTTCGGAAATGCATGGGGCTCCCTGTTTTCCTTGGTGGCTTGGACACCCGAGGCCCATATCTGTATGTTGTGCCGGTCGGCAGAATGGCTGAGATTCCCCTCTGCAAACAGACTGGGGGTTGCTTGCGTTTTCGGCTTGCCCCTTGCCGGCCAGGTAGGTGCACCCACGCATGTGAGGTACCGTTTTCATCGGGACACCTGTGGGAACACGGGACGGTAGGCCATGTGTTGTTGGGGGCGTGTTTCGATGGGTGCGTCGAGCGAAATGTGCGGAAAAAGCGTTTTTTCCCCCACATTTCGGACTTTGCAGGGGTGTCTGGGTAAAAAAATCTGGGGCGATGTGCGCAAATCACACCTCTGCGGATTCCCACGGGTGTCCTCTTTTCGGAAATGCATGGGGCTCCCTGTTTTCCTTGGTGGCTTGGACACCCGAGGCCCATATCTGTATGTTGTGCCGGTCGGCAGAATGGCTGAGATTCCCCTCTGCAAACAGACTGGGGGTTGCTTGCGTTTTCGGCTTGCCCCTTGCCGGCCAGGTAGGTGCACCCACGCATGTGAGGTACCGTTTTCATCGGGACACCTGTGGGAACGCGGGACGGTAGGCCATGTGTTGTTGGGGGCGTGTTTCGATGGGTGCGTCGAGCGAAATGTGCGGAAAAAGCGTTTTTCCCCACATTTCGGATTTTGCAGGGGTGTCTGGGTAAAAAAATCTGGGGCGATGTGCGCAAATCACACCTCTGCGGATTCCCACGGGTGTCCTCTTTTCGGAAATGCATGGGGCTCCCTGTTTTCCTTGGTGGCTTGGACACCCGAGGCCCATATCTGTATGTTGTGCCGGTCGGCAGAATGGCTGAGATTCCCCTCTGCAAACAGACTGGGGTTTGCTTGCGTTTTGGGCTTGCCCCTTGCCGGCCAGGTAGGTGCACCCCCGCATGTGAGGTACCGTTTTCATCGGGACACCTGTGGGAACGCGGGACGGTAGGCCATGTGTTGTTGGGGGCGTGTTTCGATGGGTGCGTCGAGCGAAATGTGCGGAAAAAGCGTTTTTTCCCCCACAATTCGGACTTTGCAGGGGTGTCTGGGTAAAAAAATCTGGGGCGATGTGCGCAAATCACACCTCTGCGGATTCCCACGGGTGTCCTCTTTTCGGAAATGCATGGGGCTCCCTGTTTTCCTTGGTGGCTTGGACACCCGAGGCCCATATCTGTATGTTGTGCCGGTCGGCAGAATGGCTGAGATTCCCCTCTGCAAACAGACTGGGGGTTGCTTGCGTTTTCGGCTTGCCCCTTGCCGGCCAGGTAGGTGCACCCACGCATGTGAGGTACCGTTTTCATCGGGACACCTGTGGTAACGCGGGACGGTAGGCCATGTGTCGTTGGGGGCGTGTTTCGATGGGTGCGTCGAGCGAAATGTGCGGAAAAAGCGTTTTTTCCCCCACAATTCGGACTTTGCAGGGGTGTCTGGGTAAAAAAATCTGGGGTGATGTGCGCAAATCACACCTCTGCGGATTCCCACGGGTGTCCTCTTTTCGGAAATGCATGGGGCTCCCTGTTTTCCTTGGTGGCTTGGACACCCGAGGCCTATATCTGTATGTTGTGCCGGTCGGCAGAATGGCTGAGATTCCCCTCTGCAAACAGACTGGGGGTTGCTTGCGTTTTCGGCTTGCCCCTTGCCGGCCAGGTAAGTGCACCCACGCATGTGAGGTACCGTTTTCATCGGGACACCTGTGGGAACGCGGGACGGTAGGCCATGTGTTGTTGGGGGCGTGTTTCGATGGGTGCGTCGAGCGAAATGTGCGGAAAAAGCGTTTTTTCCCCCACATTTCGGACTTTGCAGGGGTGTCTGGCAGGGGCGTTGCTAGGGGGGGCTAAGGGGGCTATAGCCCCTGATCTTTTGGTTGTAGCCCCGGATAGAATCTCAGGAGCTACAGCCAAAAGACTAGCTAGCCCCCAGTCCCAACAGTTCCGACATCAGAGTAGCCCTGGGTCTTTTCCAGACCTAGCAACTCCCCTGGTGTCTGGGTAAAAAAATCTGGGGCGATGTGCGCAAATCACACCTCTGCGGATTCCCACGGGTGTCCTCTTTTCGGAAATGCATGGGGCTCCCTGTTTTCCTTGGTGGCTTGGACACCCGAGGCCCATATCTGTATGTTGTGCCGGTCGGCAGAATGGCTGAGATTCCCCTCTGCAAACAGACTGGGGGTTGCTTGCGTTTTCGGCTTGCCCCTTGCCGGCCAGGTAGGTGCACCCACGCATGTGAGGTACCGTTTTCATCGGGACACCTGTGGGAACGCGGGACGGTAGGCCATGTGTTGTTGGGGGCGTGTTTCGATGGGTGCGTCGAGCGAAATGTGCGGAAAAAGCGTTTTTTCCCCCACAATTCGGACTTTGCAGGGGTGTCTGGGTAAAAAAATCTGGGGCGATGTGCGCAAATCACACCTCTGCGGATTCCCACGGGTGTCCTCTTTTCGGAAATGCATGGGGCTCCCTGTTTTCCTTGGTGGCTTGGACACCCGAGGCCCATATCTGTGGGTTGTGCCGGTCGGCAGAATGGCTGAGATTCCCCTCTGCAAACAGACTGGGGGTTGCTTGCGTTTTCGGCTTGCCCCTTGCCGGCCAGGTAGGTGCACCCACGCATGTGAGGTACCGTTTTCATCTGGACACCTGTGGGAACGCGGGACGGTAGGCCATGTGTTGTTGGGGGCGTGTTTCGATGGGTGCGTCGAGCGAAATGTGCGGAAAAAGCATTTTTTCCCCCACAATTCGGACTTTGCAGGGGTGTCTGGGTAAAAAAATCTGGGGCGATGTGCGCAAATCACACCTCTGCGGATTCCCACGGGTGTCCTCTTTTCGGAAATGCATGGGGCTCCCTGTTTTCCTTGGTGGCTTGGACACCCGAGGCCCATATCTGTATGTTGTGCCGGTCGGCAGAATGGCTGAGATTCCCCTCTGCAAACAGACTGGGGGTTGCTTGCGTTTTCGGCTTGCCCCTTGCCGGCCAGGTAGGTGCACCCACGCATGTGAGGTACCGTTTTCATCGGGACACCTGTGGGAACGCGGGACGGTAGGCCATGTGTTGTTGGGGGCGTGTTTCGATGGGTGCGTCGAGCGAAATGTGCGGAAAAAGCATTTTTTCCCCCACAATTCGGACTTTGCAGGGGTGTCTGGGTAAAAAAATCTGGGGCGATGTGCACAAATCACACCTCTGCGGATTCCCACGGGTGTCCTCTTTTCGGAAATGCATGGGGCTCCCTGTTTTCCTTGGTGGCTTGGACACCCGAGGCCCATATCTGTATGTTGTGCCGGTCGGCAGAATGGCTGAGATTCCCCTCTGCAAACAGACTGGGGGTTGCTTGCGTTTTCGGCTTGCCCCTTGCCGGCCAGGTAGGTGCACCCACGCATGTGAGGTACCGTTTTCATCGGGACACCTGTGGGAACACGGGACGGTAGGCCATGTGTTGTTGGGGGCGTGTTTCGATGGGTGCGTCGAGCGAAATGTGCGGAAAAAGCGTTTTTTCCCCCACATTTCGGACTTTGCAGGGGTGTCTGGGTAAAAAAATCTGGGGCGATGTGCGCAAATCACACCTCTGCGGATTCCCACGGGTGTCCTCTTTTCGGAAATGCATGGGGCTCCCTGTTTTCCTTGGTGGCTTGGACACCCGAGGCCCATATCTGTATGTTGTGCCGGTCGGCAGAATGGCTGAGATTCCCCTCTGCAAACAGACTGGGGGTTGCTTGCGTTTTCGGCTTGCCCCTTGCCGGCCAGGTAGGTGCACCCACGCATGTGAGGTACCGTTTTCATCGGGACACCTGTGGGAACGCGGGACGGTAGGCCATGTGTTGTTGGGGGCGTGTTTCGATGGGTGCGTCGAGCGAAATGTGCGGAAAAAGCGTTTTTCCCCACATTTCGGATTTTGCAGGGGTGTCTGGGTAAAAAAATCTGGGGCGATGTGCGCAAATCACACCTCTGCGGATTCCCACGGGTGTCCTCTTTTCGGAAATGCATGGGGCTCCCTGTTTTCCTTGGTGGCTTGGACACCCGAGGCCCATATCTGTATGTTGTGCCGGTCGGCAGAATGGCTGAGATTCCCCTCTGCAAACAGACTGGGGTTTGCTTGCGTTTTGGGCTTGCCCCTTGCCGGCCAGGTAGGTGCACCCCCGCATGTGAGGTACCGTTTTCATCGGGACACCTGTGGGAACGCGGGACGGTAGGCCATGTGTTGTTGGGGGCGTGTTTCGATGGGTGCGTCGAGCGAAATGTGCGGAAAAAGCGTTTTTTCCCCCACAATTCGGACTTTGCAGGGGTGTCTGGGTAAAAAAATCTGGGGCGATGTGCGCAAATCACACCTCTGCGGATTCCCACGGGTGTCCTCTTTTCGGAAATGCATGGGGCTCCCTGTTTTCCTTGGTGGCTTGGACACCCGAGGCCCATATCTGTATGTTGTGCCGGTCGGCAGAATGGCTGAGATTCCCCTCTGCAAACAGACTGGGGGTTGCTTGCGTTTTCGGCTTGCCCCTTGCCGGCCAGGTAGGTGCACCCACGCATGTGAGGTACCGTTTTCATCGGGACACCTGTGGTAACGCGGGACGGTAGGCCATGTGTCGTTGGGGGCGTGTTTCGATGGGTGCGTCGAGCGAAATGTGCGGAAAAAGCGTTTTTTCCCCCACAATTCGGACTTTGCAGGGGTGTCTGGGTAAAAAAATCTGGGGTGATGTGCGCAAATCACACCTCTGCGGATTCCCACGGGTGTCCTCTTTTCGGAAATGCATGGGGCTCCCTGTTTTCCTTGGTGGCTTGGACACCCGAGGCCTATATCTGTATGTTGTGCCGGTCGGCAGAATGGCTGAGATTCCCCTCTGCAAACAGACTGGGGGTTGCTTGCGTTTTCGGCTTGCCCCTTGCCGGCCAGGTAAGTGCACCCACGCATGTGAGGTACCGTTTTCATCGGGACACCTGTGGGAACGCGGGACGGTAGGCCATGTGTTGTTGGGGGCGTGTTTCGATGGGTGCGTCGAGCGAAATGTGCGGAAAAAGCGTTTTTTCCCCCACATTTCGGACTTTGCAGGGGTGTCTGGCAGGGGCGTTGCTAGGGGGGGGCTAAGGGGGCTATAGCCCCTGATCTTTTGGTTGTAGCCCCGGATAGAATCTCAGGAGCTACAGCCAAAAGACTAGCTAGCCCCCAGTCCCAACAGTTCCGACATCAGAGTAGCCCTGGGTCTTTTCCAGACCTAGCAACTCCCCTGGTGTCTGGGTAAAAAAATCTGGGGCGATGTGCGCAAATCACACCTCTGCGGATTCCCACGGGTGTCCTCTTTTCGGAAATGCATGGGGCTCCCTGTTTTCCTTGGTGGCTTGGACACCCGAGGCCCATATCTGTATGTTGTGCCGGTCGGCAGAATGGCTGAGATTCCCCTCTGCAAACAGACTGGGGGTTGCTTGCGTTTTCGGCTTGCCCCTTGCCGGCCAGGTAGGTGCACCCACGCATGTGAGGTACCGTTTTCATCGGGACACCTGTGGGAACGCGGGACGGTAGGCCATGTGTTGTTGGGGGCGTGTTTCGATGGGTGCGTCGAGCGAAATGTGCGGAAAAAGCGTTTTTTCCCCCACAATTCGGACTTTGCAGGGGTGTCTGGGTAAAAAAATCTGGGGCGATGTGCGCAAATCACACCTCTGCGGATTCCCACGGGTGTCCTCTTTTCGGAAATGCATGGGGCTCCCTGTTTTCCTTGGTGGCTTGGACACCCGAGGCCCATATCTGTGGGTTGTGCCGGTCGGCAGAATGGCTGAGATTCCCCTCTGCAAACAGACTGGGGGTTGCTTGCGTTTTCGGCTTGCCCCTTGCCGGCCAGGTAGGTGCACCCACGCATGTGAGGTACCGTTTTCATCGGGACACCTGTGGGAACGCGGGACGGTAGGCCATGTGTTGTTGGGGGCGTGTTTCGATGGGTGCGTCGAGCGAAATGTGCGGAAAAAGCGTTTTTTCCCCCACATTTCGGACTCTGCAGGGGTGTCTGGGTAAAAAAATCTGGGGCGATGTGCGCAAATCACACCTCTGCGGATTCCCACGGGTGTCCTCTTTTCGGAAATGCATGGGGCTCCCTGTTTTCCTTGGTGGCTTGGACACCCGAGGCCCATATCTGTATGTTGTGCCGGTCGGCAGAATGGCTGAGATTCCCCTCTGCAAACAGAATGGGGGTTGCTTGCGTTTTCGGCTTGCCCCTTGCCGGCCAGGTAGGTGCACCCACGCATGTGAGGTACCGTTTTCATTTGGACACCTGTGGGAACGTTGGACGGTAGGCCATGTGTTGTTGGGGGCGTGTTTCGATGGGTGCGTCGAGCGAAATGTGCGGAAAAAGCGTTTTTCCCCCCACATTTCGGACTTTGCAGGGGTGTCTGGGTAAAAAAATCTGGGGCGATGTGCGCAAATCACACCTCTGCGGATTCCCACGGGTGTCCTCTTTTCGGAAATGCATGGGGCTCCCTGTTTTCCTTGGTGGCTTGGACACCCGAGGCCCATATCTGTATGTTGTGCCGGTCGGCAGAATGGCTGAGATTCCCCTCTGCAAAGAGACTGGGGGTTGCTTGCGTTTTCGGCTTGCCCCTTGCCGGCCAGGTAAGTGCACCCACGCATGTGAGGTACCGTTTTCATTTGGACACCTGTGGGAACGTTGGACGGTAGGCCATGTGTTGTTGGGGGCGTGTTTCGATGGGTGCGTCGAGCGAAATGTGCGGAAAAAGTGTTTTTTCCCCCACATTTCGGAATTTGCAGGGGTGTCTGGGTAAAAAAATCTGGGGCGATGTGCGCAAATCACACCTCTGCGGATTCCCACGGGTGTCCTCTTTTCGGAAATGCATGGGGCTCCCTGTTTTCCTTGGTGGCTTGGACACCCGAGGCCCATATCTGTATGTTGTGCCGGTCGGCAGAATGGCAAGATTCCCCTCTGCAAACAGACTGGGGGTTGCTTGCGTTTTCGGCTTGCCCCTTGCCGGCCAGGTAGGTGCACCCACGCATGTGAGGTACCGTTTTCATCGGGACACCTGTGGGAACGCGGGACGATAAGCTATGTGTTGTTGGTGGCGTGTTTCGATGGGTGCGTCGTTCGAAATGTGCGGAAAAAGCAATTTTTCCCCCACATTTCGGACTTTGCAGGGGTGTCTGGGTAAAAAAATCTGGGGCGATGTGCGCAAATCACACCTCTGCGGATTCCCACGGGTGTCCTCTTTTCGGAAATGCATGGGGCTCCCTGTTTTCCTTGGTGGCTTGGACACCCGAGGCCCATATCTGTATGTTGTGCTGGTCGGCAGAATGGCTGAGATTCCCCTCTGCAAACAGACTGGGGGTTGCTTGCGTTTTCGGCTTGCCCCTTGCCGGCCAGGTAGGTGCACCCACGCATGTGAGGTACCGTTTTCATCGGGACACCTGTGGGAACGCGGGACGGTAGGCCATGTGTTGTTGGGGGCGTGTTTCGATGGGTGCGTCGAGCGAAATGTGCGGAAAAAGCGTTTTTTCCCCCACATTTCGGACTTTGCAGGGGTGTCTGGGTAAAAAAATCTGGGGCGATGTGCGCAAATCACACCTCTGTGGATTCCCACGGGTGTCCTCTTTTCGGAAATGCATGGGGCTCCCTGTTTTCCTTGGTGGCTTGGACACCCGAGGCCCATATCTGTATGTTGTGCCGGTCGGCAGAATGGCTGAGATTCCCCTCTGCAAACAGACTGGGGGTTGCTTGCGTTTTCGGCTTGCCCCTTGCCGGCCAGGTAGGTGCACACACGCATGTGAGGTACCGTTTTCATCGGGACACCTGTGGGAACGCGGGACGATAAGCTATGTGTTGTTGGAGGCGTGTTTCGATGGGTGCGTCGAGCGAAATGTGCGGAAAAAGCGATTTTTCGCCCACATTTCGGACTTTGCAGGGGTGTCTGGGTAAAAAAATCTGGGGCGATGTGCGCAAATCACACCTCTGCGGATTCCCACGGGTGTCCTCTTTTCGGAAATGCATGGGGATCCCTGTTTTCCTTGGTGGCTTGGACACCCGAGGCCCATATCTGTATGTTGTGCCGGTCGGCAGAATGGCTGAGATTCCCCTCTGCAAACAGACTGGGGGTTGCTTGCGTTTTCGGCTTGCCCCTTGCCGGCCAGGTAGGTGCACCCACGCATGTGAGGTACCGTTTTCATCGGGACACCTGTGGGAACGCGGGACGGTAGGCCATGTGTTGTTGGGGGCGTGTTTCGATGGGTGCGTCGAGCGAAATGTGCGGAAAAAACGTTTTTCCCCCCACATTTCGGACTTTGCAGGGGTGTCTGGGTAAAAAAATCTGGGGCGATGTGCGCAAATCACACCTCTGCGGATTCCCACGGGTGTCCTCTTTTCGGAAATGCATGGGGCTCCCTGTTTTCCTTGGTGGCTTGGACACCCGAGGCCCATATCTGTATGTTGTGCCGGTCGGCAGAATGGCTGAGATTCCCCTCTGCAAACAGACTGGGGGTTGCTTGCGTTTTCGGCTTGCCCCTTGCCGGCCAGGTAGGTGCACCCACGCATGTGAGGTACCGTTTTCATCGGGACACCTGTGGGAACGCGGGAGGTTGGCCATGTGTTGTTGGGGGCGTGTTTCGATGGGTGCGTCGAGCGAAATGTGCGGAAAAAGCGTTTTTTCCCCCACATTTCGGACTTTGCAGGGGTGTCTGGGTAAAAAAATCTGGGGCGATGTGCGCAAATCACACCTCTGCAGATTCCCACGGGTGTCCTCTTTTCGGAAATGCATGGGGCTCCCTGTTTTCCTTGGTGGCTTGGACACCCGAGGCCCATATCTGTATGTTGTGCCGGTCGGCAGAATGGCTGAGATTCCCCTCTGCAAACAGACTGGGGGTTGCTTGCGTTTTCGGCTTGCCCCTTGCCGGCCAGGTAGGTGCACCCACGCATGTGAGGTACCGTTTTCATCGGGACACCTGTGGGAACGCGGGACGGTAGGCCATGTGTTGTTGGGGGCGTGTTTCGATGGGTGCGTCGAGCGAAATGTGCGGAAAAAGCGTTTTTTCCCCCACAATTCGGACTTTGCAGGGGTGTCTGGGTAAAAAAATCTGGGGCGATGTGCGCAAATCACACCTCTGCGGATTCCCACGGGTGTCCTCTTTTCGGAAATGCATGGGGCTCCCTGTTTTCCTTGGTGGCTTGGACACCCAAGGCCCATATCTGTATGTTGTGCCGGTCGGCAGAATGGCTGAGATTCCCCTCTGCAAACAGATTGGGGGTTGCTTGCGTTTTCGGCTTGCCCCTTGCCGGCCAGGTAGGTGCACCCATACATGTGAGGTACCGTTTTCATCGGGACACCTGTGGGAACGCGGGACGGTAGGCCATGTGTTGTTGGGGGCGTGTTTCGATGGGTGCGTCGAGCGAAATGTGCGGAAAAAGCGTTTTTCCCCCCACATTTCGGACTTTGCAGGGGTGTCTGGGTAAAAAAATCTGGGGCGATGTGCGCAAATCACACCTCTGCGGATTCCCACGGGTGTCCTCTTTTCGGAAATGCATGGGGCTCCCTGTTTTCCTTGGTGGCTTGGACACCCGAGGCCCATATCTGTATGTTGTGCCGGTCGGCAGAATGGCTGAGATTCCCCTCTGCAAACAGACTGGGGGTTGCTTGCGTTTTCGGCTTGCCCCTTGCCGGCCAGGTAGGTGCACCCACGCATGTGAGGTACCGTTTTCATCGGGACACCTGTGGGAACGCGGGACGGTAGGCCATGTGTTGTTGGGGGCGTGTTTCGATGGGTGCGTCGAGCGAAATGTGCGGAAAAAGCGTTTTTTCCCCCACAATTCGGACTTTGCAGGGGTGTCTGGGTAAAAAAATCTGGGGCGATGTGCGCAAATCACACCTCTGCGGATTCCCACGGGTGTCCTCTTTTCGGAAATGCATGGGGCTCCCTGTTTTCCTTGGTGGCTTGGACACCCGAGGCCCATATCTGTATGTTGTGCCGGTCGGCAGAATGGCTGAGATTCCCCTCTGCAAACAGACTGGGGGTTGCTTGCGTTTTCGGCTTGCCCCTTGCCGGCCAGGTAGGTGCACCCACGCATGTGAGGTACCGTTTTCATCGGGACACCTGTGGGAACGCGGGACGGTAGGCCATGTGTTGTTGGGGGCGTGTTTCGATGGGTGCGTCGAGCGAAATGTGCGGAAAAAGCGTTTTTTCCCCCACATTTCGGACTTTACAGGGGTGTCTGGGTAAAAAAATCTGAGGCGATGTGCGCAAATCACACCTCTGCGGATTCCCACGGGTGTCCTCTTTTCGGAAATGCATGGGGCTCCCTGTTTTCCTTGGTGGCTTGGACACCCGAGGCCCATATCTGTATGTTGTGCCGGTCGGCAGAATGGCTGAGATTCCCCTCTGCAAACAGACTGGGGGTTGCTTGCGTTTTCGGCTTGCCCCTTGCCGGCCAGGTAGGTGCACCCACGCATGTGAGGTACCGTTTTCATCAGGACACCTGTGGGAACGTTGGACGGTAGGCCATGTGTTGTTGGGGGCGTGTTTCGATGGGTGCGTCGAGCGAAATGTGCGGAAAAAGCGTTTTTTCCCCCACATTTCGGACTTTGCAGGGGTGTCTGGGTAAAAAAATCTGGGGCGATGTGCGCAAATCACACCTCTGCGGATTCCCACGGGTGTCCTCTTTTCGGAAATGCATGGGGCTCCCTGTTTTCCTTGGTGGCTTGGACACCCGAGGCCCATATCTGTATGTTGTGCCAGTCGGCAGAATGGCTGAGATTCCCCTCTGCAAACAGACTGGGGGTTGTTTGCGTTTTCGGCTTGCCCCTTGCCGGCCAGGTAGGTGCACCCACGCATGTGAGGTACCGTTTTCATCGGGACACCTGTGGGAACGCGGGACGATAAGCTATGTGTTGTTGGTGGCGTGTTTCGATGGGTGCGTCGAGCGAAATGTGCGGAAAAAGCGATTTTTCCCCCACATTTCGGACTTTGCAGGGGTGTCTGGGTAAAAAAATCTGGGGCAATGTGCGCAAATCAAACCTCTGCGGATTCCCACGGGTGTCCTCTTTTCGGAAATGCATGGGGCTCCCTGTTTTCCTTGGTGGCTTGGACACCCGAGGCCCATATCTGTATGTTGTGCCGGTCGGCAGAATGGCTGAGATTCCCCTCTGCAAACAGACTGGGGGTTGCTTGCGTTTTCGGCTTGCCCCTTGCCGGCCAGGTAGGTGCACCCACGCATGTGAGGTACCGTTTTCATCGGGACACCTGTGGGAACGCGGGACGGTAGGCCATGTGTTGTTGGGGGCGTGTTTCGATGGGTGCGTCGAGCGAAATGTGCGGAAAAAGCGTTTTTTCCCCCACATTTCGGACTTTACAGGGGTGTCTGGGTAAAAAAATCTGAGGCGATGTGCGCAAATCACACCTCTGCGGATTCCCACGGGTGTCCTCTTTTCGGAAATGCATGGGGCTCCCTGTTTTCCTTGGTGGCTTGGACACCCGAGGCCCATATCTGTATGTTGTGCCGGTCGGCAGAATGGCTGAGATTCCCCTCTGCAAACAGACTGGGGGTTGCTTGCGTTTTCGGCTTGCCCCTTGCCGGCCAGGTAGGTGCACCCACGCATGTGAGGTACCGTTTTCATCAGGACACCTGTGGGAACGTTGGACGGTAGGCCATGTGTTGTTGGGGGCGTGTTTCGATGGGTGCGTCGAGCGAAATGTGCGGAAAAAGCGATTTTTCCCCCACATTTCGGACTTTGCAGGGGTGTCTGGGTAAAAAAATCTGGGGCAATGTGCGCAAATCAAACCTCTGCGGATTCCCACGGGTGTCCTCTTTTCGGAAATGCATGGGGCTCCCTGTTTTCCTTGGTGGCTTGGACACCCGAGGCCCATATCTGTATGTTGTGCCAGTCGGCAGAATGGCTGAGATTCCCCTCTGCAAACAGACTGGGGGTTGTTTGCGTTTTCGGCTTGCCCCTTGCCGGCCAGGTAGGTGCACCCACGCATGTGAGGTACCGTTTTCATCAGGACACCTGTGGGAACGTTGGACGGTAGGCCATGTGTTGTTGGGGGCGTGTTTCGATGGGTGCGTCGAGCGAAATGTGCGGAAAAAGCGTTTTTTCCCCCACATTTCGGACTTTGCAGGGGTGTCTGGGTAAAAAAATCTGGGGCGATGTGCGCAAATCACACCTCTGCGGATTCCCACGGGTGTCCTCTTTTCGGAAATGCATGGGGCTCCCTGTTTTCCTTGGTGGCTTGGACACCCGAGGCCCATATCTGTATGTTGTGCCAGTCGGCAGAATGGCTGAGATTCCCCTCTGCAAACAGACTGGGGGTTGTTTGCGTTTTCGGCTTGCCCCTTGCCGGCCAGGTAGGTGCACCCACGCATGTGAGGTACCGTTTTCATCGGGACACCTGTGGGAACGCGGGACGATAAGCTATGTGTTGTTGGTGGCGTGTTTCGATGGGTGCGTCGAGCGAAATGTGCGGAAAAAGCGATTTTTCCCCCACATTTCGGACTTTGCAGGGGTGTCTGGGTAAAAAAATCTGGGGCAATGTGCGCAAATCAAACCTCTGCGGATTCCCACGGGTGTCCTCTTTTCGGAAATGCATGGGGCTCCCTGTTTTCCTTGGTGGCTTGGACACCCGAGGCCCATATCTGTATGTTGTGCCGGTCGGCAGAATGGCTGAGATTCCCCTCTGCAAACAGACTGGGGGTTGCTTGCGTTTTCGGCTTGCCCCTTGCCGGCCAGGTAGGTGCACCCACGCATGTGAGGTACCGTTTTCATCGGGACACCTGTGGGAACGCGGGACGGTAGGCCATGTGTTGTTGGGGGCGTGTTTCGATGGGTGCGTCGAGCGAAATGTGCGGAAAAAGCGTTTTTTCCCCCACATTTCGGACTTTGCAGGGGTGTCTGGGTAAAAAAATCTGGGGCGATGTGCGCAAATCACACCTCTGCGGATTCCCACGGGTGTCCTCTTTTCGGAAATGCATGGGGCTCCCTGTTTTCCTTGGTGGCTTGGACACCCGAGGCCCATATCTGTATGTTGTGCCGGTCGGCAGAATGGCTGAGATTCCCCTCTGCAAACACACTGGGGGTTGCTTGCGTTTTCGGCTTGTCCCTTGCCGGCCAGGTACGTGCACCCACGCATGTGAGGTACCGTTTTCATCGGGACACCTGTGGGAACGCGGGAGGTTGGCCATGTGTTGTTGGGGGCGTGTTTCGATGGGTGCGTCGAGCGAAATGTGCGGAAAAAGCGGTTTTTCCCCCACATTTCGGACTTTGCAGGGGTGTCTGGGTAAAAAAATCTGGGGCGATGTGCGCAAATCACACCTCTGCGGATTCCCACGGGTGTCCTCTTTTCGGAAATGCATGGGGCTCCCTGTTTTCCTTGGTGGCTTGGACACCCGAGGCCCATATCTGTATGTTGTGCCGGTCGGCAGAATGGCTGAGATTCCCCTCTGCAAACAGACTGGGGGTTGCTTGCGTTTTCGGCTTGCCCCTTGCCGGCCAGGTAGGTGCACCCACGCATGTGAGGTACCATTTTCATCGGGACACCTGTGGGAACGCGGGACGGTAGGCCATGTGTTGTTGGGGGCGTGTTTCGATGGGTGCGTCGAGCGAAATGTGCGGAAAAAGCGTTTTTTCCCCCACAATTCGGACTTTGCAGGGGTGTCTGGGTAAATAAATCTGGGGCGATGTGCGCAAATCACACCTCTGCGGATTCCCACCGGTGTCCTCTTTTCGGAAATGCATGGGGCTCCCTGTTTTCCTTGGTGGCTTGGACACCCGAGGCCCATATCTGTATGTTGTGCCGGTCGGCAGAATGGCTGAGATTCCCCTCTGCAAACAGACTGGGGGTTGCTTGCGTTTTCGGCTTGCCCCTTGCCGGCCAGGTAGGTGCACCCACGCATGTGAGGTACCGTTTTCATCGGGACACCTGTGGGAACGCGGGACGGTAGGCCATGTGTTGTTGGGGGCGTGTTTCGATGGGTGCGTCGAGCGAAATGTGCGGAAAAAGCGTTTTTTCCCCCACAATTCGGACTTTGCAGGGGTGTCTGGGTAAAAAAATCTGAGGCGATGTGCACAAATCACACCTCTGCGGATTCCCACGGGTGTCCTCTTTTCGGAAATGCATGGGGCTCCCTGTTTTCCTTGGTGGCTTGGACACCCGAGGCCCATATCTGTATGTTGTGCCGGTCGGCAGAATGGCTGAGATTCCCCTCTGCAAACAGACTGGGGGTTGCTTGCGTTTTCGGCTTGCCCCTTGCCGGCCAGGTAGGTGCACCCACGCATGTGAGGTACCGTTTTCATCGGGACACCTGTGGGAACACGGGACGGTAGGCCATGTGTTGTTGGGGGCGTGTTTCGATGGGTGCGTCGAGCGAAATGTGCGGAAAAAGCGTTTTTTCCCCCACATTTCGGATTTTGCAGGGGTGTCTGGGTAAAAAAATCTGGGGCGATGTGCGCAAATCACACCTCTGCGGATTCCCACGGGTGTCCTCTTTTCGGAAATGCATGGGGCTCCCTGTTTTCCTTGGTGGCTTGGACACCCGAGGCCCATATCTGTATGTTGTGCCGGTCGGCAGAATGGCTGAGATTCCCCTCTGCAAACAGACTGGGGGTTGCTTGCGTTTTCGGCTTGCCCCTTGCCGGCCAGGTAGGTGCACCCACGCATGTGAGGTACCGTTTTCATCGGGACACCTGTGGGAACGCGGGACGGTAGGCCATGTGTTGTTGGGGGCGTGTTTCGATGGGTGCGTCGAGCGAAATGTGCGGAAAAAGCATTTTTTCCCCCACATTTCGGATTTTGCAGGGGTGTCTGGGTAAAAAAATCTGGGGCGATGTGCGCAAATCACACCTCTGCGGATTCCCACGGGTGTCCTCTTTTCGGAAATGCATGGGGCTCCCTGTTTTCCTTGGTGGCTTGGACACCCGAGGCCCATATCTGTATGTTGTGCCGGTCGGCAGAATGGCTGAGATTCCCCTCTGCAAACAGACTGGGGGTTGCTTGCGTTTTCGGCTTGCCCCTTGCCGGCCAGGTAGGTGCACCCCCGCATGTGAGGTACCGTTTTCATCGGGACACCTGTGGGAACGCGGGACGGTAGGCCATGTGTTGTTGGGGGCGTGTTTCGATGGGTGCGTCGAGCGAAATGTGCGGAAAAAGCGTTTTTTCCCCCACAATTCGGACTTTGCAGGGGTGTCTGGGTAAAAAAATCTGGGACGATGTGCGCAAATCACACCTCTGCGGATTCCCACGGGTGTCCTCTTTTCGGAAATGCATGGGGCTCCCTGTTTTCCTTGGTGGCTTGGACACCCGAGGCCCATATCTGTATGTTGTGCCGGTCGGCAGAATGGCTGAGATTCCCCTCTGCAAACAGACTGGGGGTTGCTTGCGTTTTCGGCTTGCCCGTTGCCGGCCAGGTAGGTGCACCCACGCATGTGAGGTACCGTTTTCATCGGGACACCTGTGGTAACGCGGGACGGTAGGCCATGTGTTGTTGGGGGCGTGTTTCGATGGGTGCGTCGAGCGAAATGTGCGGGAAAAGCGTTTTTTCCCCCACAATTCGGACTTTGCAGGGCTGTCTGGGTAAAAAAATCTGGGGTGATGTGCGCAAATCACACCTCTGCGGATTCCCACGGGTGTCCTCTTTTCGGAAATGCATGGGGCTCCCTGTTTTCCTTGGTGGCTTGGACACCCGAGGCCCATATCTGTATGTTGTGCCGGTCGGCAGAATGGCTGAGATTCCCCTCTGCAAACAGACTGGGGGTTGCTTGCGTTTTCGGCTTGCCCCTTGCCGGCCAGGTAGGTGCACCCACGCATGTGAGGTACCGTTTTCATCGGGACACCTGTGGGAACGCGGGACGGTAGGCCATGTGTTGTTGGGGGCGTGTTTCGATGGGTGCGTCGAGCGAAATGTGCGGAAAAAGCATTTTTTCCCCCACAATTCGGACTTTGCAGGGGTGTCTGGGTAAAAAAATCTGGGGCGATGTGCGCAAATCACACCTCTGCGGATTCCCACGGGTGTCCTCTTTTCGGAAATGCATGGGGCTCCCTGTTTTCCTTGGTGGCTTGGACACCCGAGGCCCATATCTGTGTGTTGTGCCGGTCGGCAGAATGGCTGAGATTCCCCTCTGCAAACAGACTGGGGGTTGCTTGCGTTTTCGGCTTGCCCCTTGCCGGCCAGGTAGGTGCACCCACGCATGTGAGGTACCGTTTTCATCGGGACACCTGTGGGAACGCGGGACGGTAGGCCATGTGTTGTTGGGGGCGTGTTTCGATGGGTGCGTCGAGCGAAATGTGCGGAAAAAGCGTTTTTTCCCCCACATTTCGGACTCTGCAGGGGTGTCTGGGTAAAAAAATCTGGGGCGATGTGCGCAAATCACACCTCTGCGGATTCCCACGGGTGTCCTCTTTTCGGAAATGCATGGGGCTCCCTGTTTTCCTTGGTGGCTTGGACACCCGAGGCCCATATCTGTATGTTGTGCCGGTCGGCAGAATGGCTGAGATTCCCCTCTGCAAACAGACTGGGGGTTGCTTGCGTTTTCGGCTTGCCCCTTGCCGGCCAGGTAGGTGCACCCACGCATGTGAGGTACCGTTTTCATTTGGACACCTGTGGGAACGTTGGACGGTAGGCCATGTGTTGTTGGGGGCGTGTTTCGATGGGTGCGTCGAGCGAAATGTGCGGAAAAAGCGTTTTTTCCCCCACATTTCGGACTTTGCAGGGGTGTCTGGGTAAAAAAATCTGGGGCGATGTGCGCAAATCACACCTCTGCGGATTCCCACGGGTGTCCTCTTTTCGGAAATGCATGGGGCTCCCTGTTTTCCTTGGTGGCTTGGACACCCGAGGCCCATATCTGTATGTTGTGCCGGTCGGCAGAATGGCAAGATTCCCCTCTGCAAACAGACTGGGGGTTGCTTGCGTTTTCGGCTTGCCCCTTGCCGGCCAGGTAGGTGCACCCACGCATGTGAGGTACCGTTTTCATCGGGACACCTGTGGGAACGCGGGACGGTAGGCCATGTGTTGTTGGGGGCGTGTTTCGATGGGTGCGTCGAGCGAAATGTGTGGAAAAAACGTTTTTCCCCCCACATTTCGGACTTTGCAGGGGTGTCTGGGTAAAAAAATCTGGGGCGATGTGCGCAAATCACACCTCTGCGGATTCCCACGGGTGTCCTCTTTTCGGAAATGCATGGGGCTCCCTGTTTTCCTTGGTGGCTTGGACACCCGAGGCCCATATCTGTATGTTGTGCCGGTCGGCAGAATGGCTGAGATTCCCCTCTGCAAACAGACTGGGGGTTGCTTGCGTTTTCGGCTTGCCCCTTGCCGGCCAGGTAGGTGCACCCACGCATGTGAGGTACCGTTTTCATCGGGACACCTGTGGGAACGCGGGAGGTTGGCCATGTGTTGTTGGGGGCGTGTTTCGATGGGTGCGTCGAGCGAAATGTGCGGAAAAAGCGTTTTTTCCCCCACATTTCGGACTTTGCAGGGGTGTCTGGGTAAAAAAATCTGGGGCGATGTGCGCAAATCACACCTCTGCAGATTCCCACGGGTGTCCTCTTTTCGGAAATGCATGGGGCTCCCTGTTTTCCTTGGTGGCTTGGACACCCGAGGCCCATATCTGTATGTTGTGCCGGTCGGCAGAATGGCTGAGATTCCCCTCTGCAAACAGACTGGGGGTTGCTTGCGTTTTCGGCTTGCCCCTTGCCGGCCAGGTAGGTGCACCCACGCATGTGAGGTACCGTTTTCATCGGGACACCTGTGGGAACGCGGGACGGTAGGCCATGTGTTGTTGGGGGCGTGTTTCGATGGGTGCGTCGAGCGAAATGTGCGGAAAAAGCGTTTTTTCCCCCACAATTCGGACTTTGCAGGGGTGTCTGGGTAAAAAAATCTGGGGCGATGTGCGCAAATCACACCTCTGCGGATTCCCACGGGTGTCCTCTTTTCGGAAATGCATGGGGCTCCCTGTTTTCCTTGGTGGCTTGGACACCCAAGGCCCATATCTGTATGTTGTGCCGGTCGGCAGAATGGCTGAGATTCCCCTCTGCAAACAGATTGGGGGTTGCTTGCGTTTTCGGCTTGCCCCTTGCCGGCCAGGTAGGTGCACCCATACATGTGAGGTACCGTTTTCATCGGGACACCTGTGGGAACGCGGGACGGTAGGCCATGTGTTGTTGGGGGCGTGTTTCGATGGGTGCGTCGAGCGAAATGTGCGGAAAAAGCGTTTTTTCCCCCACATTTCGGACTTTGCAGGGGTGTCTGGGTAAAAAAATCTGGGGCGATGTGCGCAAATCACACCTCTGCGGATTCCCACGGGTGTCCTCTTTTCGGAAATGCATGGGGCTCCCTGTTTTCCTTGGTGGCTTGGACACCCGAGGCCCATATCTGTATGTTGTGCCGGTCGGCAGAATGGCTGAGATTCCCCTCTGCAAACAGACTGGGGGTTGCTTGCGTTTTCGGCTTGCCCCTTGCCGGCCAGGTAGGTGCACCCACGCATGTGAGGTACCGTTTTCATCGGGACACCTGTGGGAACGCGGGACGGTAGGCCATGTGTTGTTGGGGGCGTGTTTCGATGGGTGCGTCGAGCGAAATGTGCGGAAAAAGCGTTTTTTCCCCCACAATTCGGACTTTGCAGGGGTGTCTGGGTAAAAAAATCTGGGGCGATGTGCGCAAATCACACCTCTGCGGATTCCCACGGGTGTCCTCTTTTCGGAAATGCATGGGGCTCCCTGTTTTCCTTGGTGGCTTGGACACCCGAGGCCCATATCTGTATGTTGTGCCGGTCGGCAGAATGGCTGAGATTCCCCTCTGCAAACAGACTGGGGGTTGCTTGCGTTTTCGGCTTGCCCCTTGCCGGCCAGGTAGGTGCACCCACGCATGTGAGGTACCGTTTTCATCGGGACACCTGTGGGAACGCGGGACGGTAGGCCATGTGTTGTTGGGGGCGTGTTTCGATGGGTGCGTCGAGCGAAATGTGCGGAAAAAGCGTTTTTTCCCCCACAATTCGGACTTTGCAGGGGTGTCTGGGTAAAAAAATCTGGGGCGATGTGCGCAAATCACACCTCTGCGGATTCCCACGGGTGTCCTCTTTTCGGAAATGCATGGGGCTCCCTGTTTTCCTTGGTGGCTTGGACACCCGAGGCCCATATCTGTATGTTGTGCCGGTCGGCAGAATGGCTGAGATTCCCCTCTGCAAACAGACTGGGGGTTGCTTGCGTTTTCGACTTGCCCCTTGCCGGCCAGGTAGGTGCACCCACGCATGTGAGGTACCGTTTTCATCGGGACACCTGTGGGAACGCGGGTCGGTAGGCCATGTGTTGTTGGGGGCGTGTTTCGATGGGTGCGTCGAGCGAAATGTGCGGAAAAAGCGTTTTTTCCCCCACATTTCGGACTTTGCAGGGGTGTCTGGGTAAAAAAATCTGGGGCGATGTGCGCAAATCACACCTCTGCGGGTTCCCACGGGTGTCCTCTTTTCGGAAATGCATGGGGCTCCCTGTTTTCCTTGGTGGCTTGGACACCCGAGGCCCATATCTGTATGTTGTGCCGGTCGGCAGAATGGCTGAGATTCCCCTCTGCAAACAGACTGGGGGTTGCTTGCGTTTTCGACTTGCCCCTTGCCGGCCAGGTAGGTGCACCCACGCATGTGAGGTACCGTTTTCATCGGGACACCTGTGGGAACGCGGGACGGTAGGCCATGTGTTGTTGGGGGCGTGTTTCGATGGGTGCGTCGAGCGAAATGTGCGGAAAAAGCGTTTTTTCCCCCACATTTCGGACTTTGCAGGGGTGTCTGGGTAAAAAAATCTGGGGCGATGTGCGCAAATCACACCTCTGCGGATTCCCACGGGTGTCCTCTTTTCGGAAATGCATGGGGCTCCCTGTTTTCCTTGGTGGCTTGGACACCCGAGGCCCATATCTGTATGTTGTGCCGGTCGGCAGAATGGCTGAGATTCCCCTCTGCAAACAGACTGGGGGTTGCTTGCGTTTTCGGCTTGCCCCTTGCCGGCCAGGTAAGTGCACCCACGCATGTGAGGTACCGTTTTCATCGGGACACCTGTGGGAACGCGGGACGGTAGGCCATGTGTTGTTGGGGGCGTGTTTCGATGGGTGCGTCAAGCGAAATGTGCGGAAAAAGCGTTTTTTCCCCCACATTTCGGACTTTGCAGGGGTGTCTGGCAGGGGCGTTGCTAGGGGGGGGGTAAGGGGGCTATAGCCCCTGATCTTTTGGTTGTAGCCCCGGATAGAATCTCAGGAGCTACAGCCAAAAGACTAGCTAGCCCCCAGTCCCAACAGTTCCGACATCAGAGTAGCCCTGGGTCTTTTCCAGACCTAGCAACTCCCCTGGTGTCTGGGTAAAAAAATCTGGGGCGATGTGCGCAAATCACACCTCTGCGGATTCCCACGGGTGTCCTCTTTTCGGAAATGCATGGGGCTCCCTGTTTTCCTTGGTGGCTTGGACACCCAAGGCCCATATCTGTATGTTGTGCCGGTCGGCAGAATGGCTGAGATTCCCCTCTGCAAACAGACTGGGGGTTGCTTGCGTTTTCGGCTTGCCCCTTGCCGGCCAGGTAGGTGCACCCACGCATGTGAGGTACCGTTTTCATCGGGACACCTGTGGGAACGCGGGACGGTAGGCCATGTGTTGTTGGGGGCGTGTTTCGATGGGTGCGTCGAGCGAAATGTGCGGAAAAAGCGTTTTTTCCCCCACAATTCGGACTTTGCAGGGGTGTCTGGGTAAAAAAATCTGGGGCGATGTGCGCAAATCACACCTCTGCGGATTCCCACGGGTGTCCTCTTTTCGGAAATGCATGGGGCTCCCTGTTTTCCTTGGTGGCTTGAACACCCGAGGCCCATATCTGTATGTTGTGCCGGTCGGCAGAATGGCTGAGATTCCCCTCTGCAAACAGACTGGGGGTTGCTTGCGTTTTCGGCTTGCCCCTTGCCGGCCAGGTAAGTGCACCCACGCATGTGAGGTACCGTTTTCATCGGGACACCTGTGGGAACGCGGGACGGTAGGCCATGTGTTGTTGGGGGCGTGTTTCGATGGGTGCGTCAAGCGAAATGTGCGGCAAAAGCGTTTTTTCCCCCACATTTCGGACTTTGCAGGGGTGTCTGGCAGGGGCGTTGCTAGGGGGGGGCTAAGGGGGCTATAGCCCCTGATCTTTTGGTTGTAGCCCCGGATAGAATCTCAGGAGCTACAGCCAAAAGACTAGCTAGCCCCCAGTCCCAACAGTTCCGACATCAGAGTAGCCCTGGGTCTTTTCCAGACCTAGCAACTCCCCTGGTGTCTGGGTAAAAAAATCTGGGGCGATGTGCGCAAATCACACCTCTGCGGATTCCCACGGGTGTCCTCTTTTCGGAAATGCATGGGGCTCCCTGTTTTCCTTGGTGGCTTGGACACCCGAGGCCCATATCTGTATGTTGTGCCGGTCGGCAGAATGGCTGAGATTCCCCTCTGCAAACAGACTGGGGGTTGCTTGCGTTTTCGGCTTGCCCCTTGCCGGCCAGGTAGGTGCACCCACGCATGTGAGGTACCGTTTTCATCGGGACACCTGTGGGAACGCGGGACGGTAGGCCATGTGTTGTTGGGGGCGTGTTTCGATGGGTGCGTCGAGCGAAATGTGCGGAAAAAGCGTTTTTTCCCCCACAATTCGGACTTTGCAGGGGTGTCTGGGTAAAAAAATCTGGGGCGATGTGCGCAAATCACACCTCTGCGGATTCCCACGGGTGTCCTCTTTTCGGAAATGCATGGGGCTCCCTGTTTTCCTTGGTGGCTTGGACACCCGAGGCCCATATCTGTATGTTGTGCCGGTCGGCAGAATGGCTGAGATTCCCCTCTGCAAACAGACTGGGGGTTGCTTGCGTTTTCGGCTTGCCCCTTGCCGGCCAGGTAGGTGCACCCACGCATGTGAGGTACCATTTTCATCGGGACACCTGTGGGAACGCGGGACGGTAGGCCATGTGTTGTTCGGGGCGTGTTTCGATGGGTGCGTCGAGCGAAATGTGTGGAAAAAGCGTTTTTTCCCCCACATTTCGGACTTTGCAGGGGTGTCTGGGTAAAAAAATCTGGGGCGATGTGCGCAAATCACACCTCTGCGGATTCCCACGGGTGTCCTCTTTTCGGAAATGCATGGGGCTCCCTGTTTTCCTTGGTGGCTTGGACACCCGAGGCCCATATCTGTATGTTGTGCCGGTCGGCAGAATGGCTGAGATTCCCCTCTGCAAACAGACTGGGGGTTGCTTGCGTTTTCGGCTTGCCCCTTGCCGGCCAGGTAGGTGCACCCACGCATGTGAGGTACCGTTTTCATCGGGACACCTGTGGGAACGCGGGACGGTAGGCCATGTGTTGTTGGGGGCGTGTTTCGATGGGTGCGTCGAGCGAAATGTGCGGAAAAAGCGTTTTTTCCCCCACAATTCGGACTTTGCAGGGGTGTCTGGGTAAAAAAATCTGGGGCGATGTGCGCAAATCACACCTCTGCGGATTCCCACGGGTGTCCTCTTTTCGGAAATGCATGGGGCTCCCTGTTTTCCTTGGTGGCTTGGACACCCGAGGCCCATATCTGTATGTTGTGCCGGACGGCAGAATGGCTGAGATTCCCCTCTGCAAACAGACTGGGGGTTGCTTGCGTTTTCGGCTTGCCCCTTGCCGGCCAGGTAGGTGCACCCACGCATGTGAGGTACCATTTTCATCGGGACACCTGTGGGAACGCGGGACGGTAGGCCATGTGTTGTTGGGGGCGTGTTTCGATGGGTGCGTCGAGCGAAATGTGCGGAAAAAGCGTTTTTTCCCCCACATTTCGGACTTTGCAGGGGTGTCTGGGTAAAAAAATCTGGGGCGATGTGCGCAAATCACACCTCTGCGGATTCCCACGGGTGTCCTCTTTTCGGAAATGCATGGGGCTCCCTGTTTTCCTTGGTGGCTTGGACACCCGAGGCCCATATCTGTATGTTGTGCCGGTCGGCAGAATGGCTGAGATTCCCCTCTGCAAACAGACTGGGGGTTGCTTGCGTTTTCGGCTTGCCCCTTGCCGGCCAGGTAGGTGCACCCACGCATGTGAGGTACCGTTTTCATCGGGACACCTGTGGGAACGCGGGACGATAAGCTATGTGTTGTTGGTGGCGTGTTTCGATGGGTGCGTCGAGCGAAATGTGCGGAAAAAGCGATTTTTCCCCCACATTTCGGACTTTGCAGGGGTGTCTGGGTAAAAAAATCTGGGGCGATGTGCGCAAATCACACCTCTGTGGATTCCCACGGGTGTCCTCTTTTCGGAAATGCATGGGGATCCCTGTTTTCCTTGGTGGCTTGGACACCCGAGGCCCATATCTGTATGTTGTGCCGGTCGGCAGAATGGCTGAGATTCCCCTCTGCAAACAGACTGGGGGTTGCTTGCGTTTTCGGCTTGCCCCTTGCCGGCCAGGTAGGTGCACCCACGCATGTGAGGTACCGTTTTCATCGGGACACCTGTGGGAATGCGGGACGATAAGCTATGTGTTGTTGGTGGCGTGTTTCGATGGGTGCGTCGAGCGAAATGTGCGGAAAAAGCGATTTGTCCCCCACATTTCGGACTTTGCAGGGGTGTCTGGGTAAAAAAATCTGGGGCGATGTGCGCAAATCACACCTCTGCGGATTCCCACGGGTGTCCTCTTTTCGGAAATGCATGGGGCTCCCTGTTTTCCTTGGTGGCTTGGACACCCGAGGCCCATATCTGTATGTTGTGCCGGTCGGCAGAATGGCTGAGATTCCCCTCTGCAAACAGACTGGGGGTTGCTTGTGTTTTCGGCTTGCCCCTTGCCAGCCAGGTAGGTGCACCCACGCATGTGAGTTACCCTTTTCATCGGGACACCTGTGGGAACGCGGGACGGTAGGCCATGTGTTGTTGGGGGCGTGTTTCGATGGGTGCGTCGAGCGAAATGTGCGGAAAAAGCGTTTTTCCCCCACATTTCGGACTTTGCAGGGGTGTCTGGGTAAAAAAATCTGGGGCGATGTGCGCAAATCACACCTCTGCGGATTCCCACGGGTGTCCTCTTTTCGGAAATGCATGGGGCTCCCTGTTTTCCTTGGTGGCTTGGACACCCGAGGCCCATATCTGTATGTTATGCCGGTCGGCAGAATGGCTGAGATTCCCCTCTGCAAACAGACTGGGGGTTGCTTGCGTTTTCGGCTTGCCCCTTGCCGGCCAGGTAGGTGCACCCATGCATGTGAGGTACCGTTTTCATCGGGACACCTGTGGGAACGCGGGACGGTAGGCCATGTGTTGTTGGGGGCGTGTTTCGATGGGTGTGTCTAGCGAAATGTGCGGAAAAAGCGTTTTTTCCCCCACATTTCGGACTTTGCAGGGGTGTCTGGGTAAAAAAATCTGGGGCGATGTGCGCAAATCACACCTCTGCGGATTCCCACGGGTGTCCTCTTTTCGGAAATGCATGGGGCTCCCTGTTTTCCTTGGTGGCTTGGACACCCGAGGCCCATATCTGTATGTTGTGCCGGTCGGCAGAATGGCTGAGATTCCCCTCTGCAAACAGACTGGGGGTTGCTTGCGTTTTCGGCTTGCCCCTTGCCGGCCAGGTAGGTAGGTGCACCCACGCATGTGAGGTACCGTTTTCATCGGGACACCTGTGGGAACGCGGGACGATAAGCTATGTGTTGTTGGTGGCGTGTTTCGATGGGTGCGTCGAGCGAAATGTGCGGAAAAAGCGATTTTTCCCCCGCATTTCGGACTTTGCAGGGGTGTCTGGGTAAAAAAATCTGGGGCGATGTGCGCAAATCACACCTCTGCGGATTCCCACGGGTGTCCTCTTTTCGGAAATGCATGGGGCTCCCTGTTTTCCTTGGTGGCTTGGACACCCGAGGCCCATATCTGTATGTTGTGCCGGTCGGCAGAATGGCTGAGATTCCCCTCTGCAAACAGACTGGGGGTTGCTTGCGTTTTCGGCTTGCCCCTTGCCGGCCAGGTAGGTGCACCCACGCATGTGAGGTACCGTTTTCATCGGGACACCTGTGGGAACGCGGGAGGTTGGCCATGTGTTGTTGGGGGCGTGTTTCGATGGGTGCGTCGAGCGAAATGTGCGGAAAAATCGTTTTTTCCCCCACATTTCGGACTTTGCAGGGGTGTCTGGGTAAAAAAATCTGGGGCGATGTGCGCAAATCACACCTCTGCGGATTCCCACGGGTGTCCTCTTTTCGGAAATGCATGGGGCTCCCTGTTTTCCTTGGTGGCTTGGACACCCGAGGCCCATATCTGTATGTTGTGCCGGTCGGCAGAATGGCTGAGATTCCCCTCTGCAAACAGACTGGGGGTTGCTTGCGTTTTCGGCTTGCCCCTTGCCGGCCAGGTAGGTGCACCCACGCATGTGAGGTACCGTTTTCATCGAGACACCTGTGGGAACGCGGGACGGTAGGCCATGTGTTGTTGGGGGCGTGTTTCGATGGGTGCGTCGAGCGAAATGTGCGGAAAAAGCGTTTTTTCCCCCACAATTCGACCTTTGCTGGGGTGTCTGGGTAAAAAAATCTGGGGCGATGTGCGCAAATCACACCTCTGTGGATTCCCACGGGTGTCCTCTTTTCGGAAATGCATGGGGCTCCCTGTTTTCCTTGGTGGCTTGGACACCCGAGGCCCATATCTGTATGTTGTGCCGGTCGGCAGAATGGCTGAGATTCCCCTCTGCAAACAGACTGGGGGTTGCTTGCGTTTTCGACTTGCCCCTTGCCGGGCAGGTAGGTGCACCCACGCATGTGAGGTACCGTTTTCATCGGGACACCTGTGGGAACGCGGGACGGTAGGCCATGTGTTGTTGGTGGCGTGTTTCGATGGGTGCGTCGAGCGAAATGTGCGGAAAAAGCGTTTTTCCCCCACATTTCGGACTTTGCAGGGGTGTCTGGGTAAGAAAATCTGGGGCGATGTGCGCAAATCACACCTCTGCGGATTCCCACGGGTGTCCTCTTTTCGGAAATGCATGGGGCTCCCTGTTTTCCTTGGTGGCTTGGACACCCGAGGCCCATATCTGTATGTTGTGCCGGTCGGCAGAATGGCTGAGATTCCCCTCTGCAAACAGACTGGGGGTTGCTTGCGTTTTCGGCTTGCCCCTTGCCGGCCAGGTAGGTGCACCCACGCATGTGAGGTACCGTTTTCATCGGGACACCTGTGGGAACGCGGGACGGTAGGCCATGTGTTGGTGGGGGCGTGTTTCGATGGGTGCGTCGAGCGAAATGTGCGGAAAAAGCGTTTTTCCCCCACATTTCGGACTTTGCAGGGGTGTCTGGGTAAAAAAATCTGGGGCGATGTGCGCAAATCACACCTCTGCGGATTCCCACGGGTGTCCTCTTTTCGGAAATGCATGGGGCTCCCTGTTTTCCTTGGTGGCTTGGACACCCGAGGCCCATATCTGTATGTTGTGCCGGTCGGCAGAATGGCTGAGATTCCCCTCTGCAAACAGACTGGGGGTTGCTTGCGTTTTCGGCTTGCCCCTTGCCGGCCAGGTAGGTGCACCCACGCATGTGAGGTACCGTTTTCATCGGGACACCTGTGGGAACGCGGGACGGTAGGCCATGTGTTGTTGGGGGCGTGTTTCGATGGGTGTGTCGAGCGAAATGTGCGGAAAAAGCTTTTTTCCCCCACAATTCGGACTTTGCAGGGGTGTCTGGGTAAAAAAATCTGGGGCGATGTGCGCAAATCACACCTCTGCGGATTCCCACGGGTGTCCTCTTTTCGGAAATGCATGGGGCTCCCTGTTTTCCTTGGTGGCTTGGACACCCGAGGCCCATATCTGTATGTTGTGCCGGTCGGCAGAATGGCTGAGATTCCCCTCTGCAAACAGACTGGGGGTTGCTTGCGTTTTCGACTTGCCCCTTGCCGGCCAGGTAGGTGCACCCACGCATGTGAGGTACCGTTTTATCGGGACACCTGTGGGAACGCGGGACGGTAGGCCATGTGTTGTTGGGGGCGTGTTTCGATGGGTGCGTCGAGCGAAATGTGCGGAAAAAGCATTTTTTCCCCCACATTTCGGACTTTGCAGGGGTGTCTGGGTAAAAAAATCTGGGGCGATGTGCGCAAATCACACCTCTGCGGATTCCCACGGGTGTCCTCTTTTCGGAAATGCATGGGGCTCCCTGTTTTCCTTGGTGGCTTGGACACCCGAGGCCCATATCTGTATGTTGTGCCGGTCGGCAGAATGGCTGAGATTCCCCTCTGCAAACAGACTGGGGGTTGCTTGCGTTTTCGGCTTGCCCCTTGCCGGCCAGGTAGGTGCACCCACGCATGTGAGGTACCGTTTTCATCGGGACACCTGTGGGAACGCGGGACGGTAGGCCATGTGTTGTTGGGGGCGTGTTTCGATGGGTGCGTCGAGCGAAATGTGCGGAAAAAGCGTTTTTTCCCCCACAATTCGGACTTTCCAGGGGTGTCTGGGTAAAAAAATCTGGGGCGATGTGCACAAATCACACCTCTGCGGATTCCCACGGGTGTCCTCTTTTCGGAAATGCATGGGGCTCCCTGTTTTCCTTGGTGGCTTGGACACCCGAGGCCCATATCTGTATGTTGTGCCGGTCGGCAGAATGGCTGAGATTCCCCTCTGCAAACAGACTGGGGGTTGCTTGCGTTTTCGGCTTGCCCCTTGCCGGCCAGGTAAGTGCACCCACGCATGTGAGGTACCGTTTTCATCGGGACACCTGTGGGAACGCGGGACAGTAGGCCATGTGTTGTTGGGGGCGTGTTTCGATGGGTGCGTCGAGCGAAATGTGCGGAAAAAGCGTTTTTCCCCCACATTTCGGACTTTGCAGGGGTGTCTGGCAGGGGCGTTGCTAGGGGGGGGCTAAGGGGGCTATAGCCCCTGATCTTTTGGTTGTAGCCCCGGATAGAATCTCAGGAGCTACAGCCAAAAGACTAGCTAGCCCCCAGTCCCAACAGTTCCGACATCAGAGTAGCCCTGGGTCTTTTCCAGACCTAGCAACTCCCCTGGTGTCTGGGTAAAAAAATCTGGGGCGATGTGCGCAAATCACACCTCTGCGGATTCCCATGGGTGTCCTCTTTTCGGAAATGCATGGGGCTCCCTGTTTTCCTTGGTGGCTTGGACACCCGAGGCCCATATCTGTATGTTGTGCCGGTCGGCAGAATGGCTGAGATTCCCCTCTGCAAACAGACTGGGGGTTGCTTGCGTTTTCGGCTTGCCCCTTGCCGGCCAGGTAGGTGCACCCACGCATGTGAGGTACCGTTTTCATCGGGACACCTGTGGGAACGCGGGAGGTTGGCCATGTGTTGTTGGGGGCGTGTTTCGATGGGTGCGTCGAGCGAAATGTGCGGAAAAATCATTTTTCCCCCACATTTCGGACTTTGCAGGGGTGTCTGGGTAAAAAAATCTGGGGCGATGTGCGCAAATCACACCTCTGCGGATTCCCACGGGTATCCTCTTTTCGGAAATGCATGGGGCTCCCTGTTTTCCTTGGTGGCTTGGACACCCGAGGCCCATATCTGTATGTTGTGCCGTTCGGCAGAATGGCTGAGATTCCCCTCTGCAAACAGACTGGGGGTTGCTTGCGTTTTCGGCTTGCCCCTTGCCGGCCAGGTAGGTGCACCCACGCATGTGAGGTACCGTTTTCATCGGGACACCTGTGGGAACGCGGGACGGTAGGCCATGTGTTGTTGGGGGCGTGTTTCGATGGGTGCGTCGAGCGAAATGTGCGGAAAAAGCGTTTTTTCCCCCACATTTCGGACTTTGCAGGGGTGTCTGGGTAAAAAAATCTGGGGCGATGTGCGCAAATCACACCTCTGCGGATTCCCACGGGTGTCCTCTTTTCGGAAATGCATGGGGCTCCCTGTTTTCCTTGGTGGCTTGGACACCCGAGGCCCATATCTGTATGTTGTGCCGGTCGGCAGAATGGCTGAGATTCCCCTCTGCAAACAGACTGGGGGTTGCTTGCGTTTTCGGCTTGCCCCTTGCCGGCCAGGTAGGTGCACCCACGCATGTGAGGTACCGTTTTCATCGGGACACCTGTGGGAACGCGGGACGGTAGGCCATGTGTTGTTGGGGGCGTGTTTCGATGGGTGCGTCGAGCGAAATGTGCGGAAAAAGCGTTTTTTCCCCCACATTTCGGACTTTGCAGGGGTGTCTGGGTAAAAAAATCTGGGGCGATGTGCGCAAATCACACCTCTGCGGATTCCCACGGGTGTCCTCTTTTCGGAAATTCATGGGGCTCCCTGTTTTCCTTGGTGGCTTGGACACCCGAGGCCCATATCTGTATGTTGTGCCGGTCGGCAGAATGGCTGAGATTCCCCTCTGCAAACAGACTGGGGGTTGCTTGCGTTTTCGGCTTGCCCCTTGCCGGCCAGGTAGGTGCACCCACGCATGTGAGGTACCGTTTTCATCAGGACACCTGTGGGAACGTTGGACGGTAGGCCATGTGGTGTTGGGGGCGTGTTTCGATGGGTGCGTCGAGCAAAATGTGCGGAAAAAGCGTTTTTTCCCCCACATTTCGGACTTTGCAGGGGTGTCTGGGTAAAAAAATCTGGGGCGATGTGCGCAAATCACACCTCTGCGGATTCCCACGGGTGTCCTCTTTTCGGAAATGCATGGGGCTCCCTGTTTTCCTTGGTGGCTTGGACACCCGAGGCCCATATCTGTATGTTGTGCCGGTCGGCAGAATGGCTGAGATTCCCCTCTGCAAACAGACTGGGGGTTGCTTGCGTTTTCGGCTTGCCCCTTGCCGGCCAGGTAGGTGCACCCACGCATGTGAGGTACCGTTTTTATCGGGACACCTGTGGGAACGCGGGACGGTAGGCCATGTGTTGTTGGGGGCGTGTTTCGATGGGTGCGTCGAGCGAAATGTGCGGAAAAAGCGTTTTTTCCCCCACATTTCGGACTTTGCAGGGGTGTCTGGGTAAAATAATCTGGGGCGATGTGCGCAAATCACACCTCTGCGGATTCCCACGGGTGTCCTCTTTTCGGAAATGCATGGAGCTCCCTGTTTTCCTTGGTGGCTTGGACACCCGAGGCCCATATCTGTATGTTGTGCCGGTCGGCAGAATGGCTGAGATTCCCCTCTGCAAACAGACTGGGGGTTGCTTGCGTTTTCGGCTTGCCCCTTGCCGGCCAGGTAAGTGCACCCACGCATGTGAGGTACCGTTTTCATCGGGACACCTGTGGGAACGCGGGACGGTAGGCCATGTGTTGTTGGTGGCGTGTTTCGATGGGTGCGTCGAGCGAAATGTGCGGAAAAAGCGATTTTTCCCCCACATTTCGGACTTTGCAGGGGTGTCTGGGTAAAAAAATCTGGGGCGATGTGCGCAAATCACACCTCTGCGGATTCCCACGGGTGTCCTCTTTTCGGAAATGCATGGGGCTCCCTGTTTTCCTTGGTGGCTTGGACACCCGAGGCCCATATCTGTATGTTGTGCCGGTCGGCAGAATGGCTGAGATTCCCCTCTGCAAACAGACTGGGGGTTGCTTGCGTTTTCGGCTTGCCCCTTGCCGGCCAGGTAGGTGCACCCACGCATGTGAGGTACCGTTTTCATCGGGACACCTGTGGGAACGCGGGACGGTAGGCCATGTGTTGTTGGGGGCGTGTTTCGATGGGTGCGTCGAGTGAAATGTGCGGAAAAAGCGTTTTTTCCCCCACATTTCGGACTTTGCAGGGGTGTCTGGGTAAAAAAATCTGGGGCGATGTGCGCAAATCACACCTCTGCGGATTCCCACGGGTGTCCTCTTTTCGGAAATGCATGGGGCTCCCTGTTTTCCTTGGTGGCTTGGACACCCGAGGCCCATATCTGTATGTTGTGCCGGTCGGCAGAATGGCTGAGATTCCCCTCTGCAAACAGACTGGGGGTTGCTTGCGTTTTCGGCTTGCCCCTTGCTGGCCAGGTAGGTGCACCCACGCATGTGAGGTACCGTTTTCATCGGGACACCTGTGGGAACGCGGGACGGTAGGCCATGTGTTGTTGGGGGCGTGTTTCGATGGGTGCGTCGAGCGAAATGTGCGGAAAAAGCATTTTTCCCCCACATTTCGGACTTTGCAGGGGTGTCTGGGTAAAAAAATCTGGGGCGATGTGCGCAAATCACACCTCTGCGGATTCCCACGGGTGTCCTCTTTTCGGAAATGCATGGGGCTCCCTGTTTTCCTTGGTGGCTTGGACACCCGAGGCCCATATCTGTATGTTGTGCCGGTCGGCAGAATGGCTGAGATTCCCCTCTGCAAACAGACTGGGGGTTGCTTGCGTTTTTGGCTTGCCCCTTGCCGGCCAGGTAGGTGCACCCACGCATGTGAGGTACCGTTTTCATCGGGACACCTGTGGGAACGTGGGACGGTAGGCCATGTGTTGTTGGGGGCGTGTTTCGATGGGTGCGTCGAGCGAAATGTGTGGAAAAAGCGTTTTTTTCCCCACATTTCGGACTTTGCAGGGGTGTCTGGGTAAAAAAATCTGGGGCGATGTGCGCAAATCACACCTCTGCGGATTCCCACGGGTGTCCTCTTTTCGGAAATGCATGGGGCTCCCTGTTTTCCTTGGTGGCTTGGACACCCGAGGCCCATATCTGTATGTTGTGCCGGTCGGCAGAATGGCTGAGATTCCCCTCTGCAAACAGACTGGGGGTTGCTTGCGTTTTCGGCTTGCCCCTTGCCGGCCAGGTAGGTGCACCCACGCATGTGAGGTACCGTTTTTATCGGGACACCTGTGGGAACGCGGGACGGTAGGCCATGTGTTGTTGGGGGCGTGTTTCGATGGGTGCGTCGAGCGAAATGTGCGGAAAAAGCGTTTTTTCCCCCACATTTCGGACTTTGCAGGGGTGTCTGGGTAAAAAAATCTGGGGCGATGTGCGCAAATCACACCTCTGTGGATTCCCACGGGTGTCCTCTTTTCGGAAATGCATGGGGCTCCCTGTTTTCCTTGGTGGCTTGGACACCCGAGGCCCATATCTGTATGTTGTGCCGGTCGGCAGAATGGCTGAGATTCCCCTCTGCAAACAGACTGGGGGTTGCTTGCGTTTTCGGCTTGCCCCTTGCCGGCCAGGTAAGTGCACCCACGCATGTGAGGTACCGTTTTCATCGGGACACCTGTGGGAACGCGGGACGGTAGGCCATGTGTTGTTGGTGGCGTGTTTCGATGGGTGCGTCGAGCGAAATGTGCGGAAAAAGCGATTTTTCCCCCACATTTCGGACTTTGCAGGGGTGTCTGGGTAAAAAAATCTGGGGCGATGTGCGCAAATCACACCTCTGCGGATTCCCACGGGTGTCCTCTTTTCGGAAATGCATGGGGCTCCCTGTTTTCCTTGGTGGCTTGGACACCCGAGGCCCATATCTGTATGTTGTGCCGGTCGGCAGAATGGCTGAGATTCCCCTCTGCAAACAGACTGGGGGTTGCTTGCGTTTTCGGCTTGCCCCTTGCCGGCCAGGTAGGTGCACCCACGCATGTGAGGTACCGTTTTCATCGGGACACCTGTGGGAACGCGGGACGGTAGGCCATGTGTTGTTGGGGGCGTGTTTCGATGGGTGCGTCGAGTGAAATGTGCGGAAAAAGCGTTTTTTCCCCCACATTTCGGACTTTGCAGGGGTGTCTGGGTAAAAAAATCTGGGGCGATGTGCGCAAATCACACCTCTGCGGATTCCCACGGGTGTCCTCTTTTCGGAAATGCATGGGGCTCCCTGTTTTCCTTGGTGGCTTGGACACCCGAGGCCCATATCTGTATGTTGTGCCGGTCGGCAGAATGGCTGAGATTCCCCTCTGCAAACAGACTGGGGGTTGCTTGCGTTTTCGGCTTGCCCCTTGCCGGCCAGGTAGGTGCACCCACGCATGTGAGGTACCGTTTTCATCGGGACACCTGTGGGAACGCGGGACGATAAGCTATGTGTTGTTGGTGGCGTGTTTCGATGGGTGCGTCGAGCGAAATGTGCGGAAAAAGCGATTTTTTCCCCCACATTTCGGACTTTGCAGGGGTGTCTGGGTAAAAAAATCTGGGGCGATGTGCGCAAATCACACCTCTGCGGATTCCCACGGGTGTCCTCTTTTCGGAAATGCATGGGACTCCCTGTTTTCCTTGGTGGTTTGGACACCCGAGGCCCATATCTGTATGTTGTGCCGGTCGGCAGAATGGCTGAGATTCCCCTCTGCAAACAGACTGGGGGTTGCTTGCGTTTTCGGCTTGCCCCTTGCCGGCCAGGTAGGTGCACCCACGCATGTGAGGTACCGTTTTCATCGGGACACCTGTGGGAACGCGGGACGGTAGGCCATGTGTTGTTGGGGGCGTGTTTCGATGGGTGCGTCGAGCGAAATGTGCGGAAAAAGCATTTTTCCCCCACATTTCGGACTTTGCAGGGGTGTCTGGGTAAAAAAATCTGGGGCGATGTGCGCAAATCACACCTCTGCGGATTCCCACGGGTGTCCTCTTTTCGGAAATGCATGGGGCTCCCTGTTTTCCTTGGTGGCTTGGACACCCGAGGCCCATATCTCTATGTTGTGCCGGTCGGCAGAATGGCTGAGATTCCCCTCTGCAAACAGACTGGGGGTTGCTTGCGTTTTCGGCTTGCCCCTTGCCGGCCAGGTAGGTGCACCCACGCATGTGAGGTACCGTTTTCATCGGGACACCTGTGGGAACGCGGGACGGTAGGCCATGTGTTGTTGGGGGCGTGTTTCGATGGGTGCGTCGAGCGAAATGTGCGGAAAAAGCGTTTTTTCCCCCACATTTCGGACTTTGCAGGGGTGTCTGGGTAAAAAAATCTGGGGCGATGTGCGCAAATCACACCTCTGCGGATTCCCACGGGTGTCCTCTTTTCGGAAATGCATGGGGCTCCCTGTTTTCCTTGGTGGCTTGGACACCCGAGGCCCATATCTGTATGTTGTGCCGGTCGGCAGAATGGCTGAGATTCCCCTCTGCAAACAGACTGGGGGTTGCTTGCGTTTTCGGCTTGCCCCTTGCCGGCCAGGTAGGTGCACCCACGCATGTGAGGTACCGTTTTCATCGGGACACCTGTGGGAACGCGGGACGGTAGGCCATGTGTTGTTGGGGGGCGTGTTTCAATGGGTGCGTCGAGCGAAATGTGCGGAAAAAGCGTTTTTTCCCCCACATTTCGGACTTTGCAGGGGTGACTGGGTAAAAAAATCTGGGGCGATGTGCGCAAATCACACCTCTGCGTATTCCCACGGGTGTCCTCTTTTCGGAAATGCATGGGGCTCCCTGTTTTCCTTGGTGGCTTGGACACCCGAGGCCCATATCTGTATTTTGTGCCGGTCGGCAGAATGGCTGAGATTCCCCTCTGCAAACAGACTGGGGGTTGCTTGCGTTTTCGGCTTGCCCCTTGCCGGCCAGGTAGGTGCACCCACGCATGTGAGGTACCGTTTTCATCGGGACACCTGTGGGAACGCGGGACGGTAGGCCATGTGTTGTTGGGGGCGTGTTTCGATGGGTGCGTCGAGCGAAATGTGCGGAAAAAGCTTTTTTTCCCCCACATTTCGGACTTTGCAGGGGTGTCTGGGTAAAAAAATCTGGGGCGATGTGCGCAAATCACACCTCTGCGGATTCCCACGGGTGTCCTCTTTTCGGAAATGCATGGGGCTCCCTGTTTTCCTTGGTGGCTTGGACACCCGAGGCCCATATCTGTATGTTGTGCCGGTCGGCAGAATGGCTGAGATTCCCCTCTGCAAACAGACTGGGGGTTGCTTGCGTTTTCGGCTTGCCCCTTGCCGGCCAGGTAGGTGCACCCACGCATGTGAGGTACCGTTTTCATCGGGACACCTGTGGGAACGCGGGACGGTAGGCCATGTGTTGTTGGGGGCGTGTTTCGATGGGTGCGTCGAGCGAAATGTGCGGAAAAAGCGTTTTTTCCCCCACATTTCGGACTTTGCAGGGGTGTCTGGGTAAAAAAATCTGGGGCGATGTGCGCAAATCACACCTCTGCGGATTCCCACGGGTGTCCTCTTTTCGGAAATGCATGGGGCTCCCTGTTTTCCTTGGTGGCTTGGACACCCGAGGCCCATATCTGTATGTTGTGCCGGTCGGCAGAATGGCTGAGATTCCCCTCTGCAAACAGACTGGGGGTTGCTTGCGTTTTCGGCTTGCCCCTTGCCGGCCAGGTAGGTGCACCCACGCATGTGAGGTACCGTTTTCATCGGGACACCTGTGGGAACGCGGGACGGTAGGCCATGTGTTGTTGGGGGCGTGTTTCGATGGGTGCGTTGAGTGAAATGTGCAGAAAAAGTGATTTTTCCCCCACATTTCGGACTTTGCAGGGGTGTCTGTGTAAAAAAATCTGGGGCGATGTGCGCAAATCACACCTCTGCGGATTCCCACGGGTGTCCTCTTTTCGGAAATGCATGGGGCTCCCTGTTTTCCTTGGTGGCTTGGACACCCGAGGACCATATCTGTATGTTGTGCCGGTCGGCAGAATGGCTGAGATTCCCCTCTGCAAACAGACTGGGGGTTGCTTGCGTTTTCGGCTTCCCCCTTGCCGGCCAGGTAGGTGCACCCACGCATGTGAGGTACCGTTTTCATCGGGACACCTGTGGGAACGCGGGACGGTAGGCCATGTGTTGTTGGGGGGTGTTTCGATGGGTGCGTCGAGCGAAATGTGCGGAAAAAGCGTTTTTTCCCCCACATTTCGGACTTTGCAGGGGTGTCTGGGTAAAAAAATCTGGGGCGATGTGCGCAAATCACACCTCTGCGGATTCCCACGGGTGTCCTCTTTTCGGAAATGCATGGGGCTCCCTGTTTTCCTTGGTGGCTTGGACACCCGAGGCCCATATCTGTATGTTGTGCCGGTCGGCAGAATGGCTGAGATTCCCCTCTGCAAACAGACTGGGGGTTGCTTGCGTTTTCGGCTTGCCTCTTGCCGGCCAGGTAGGTGCACCCACGCATGTGAGGTACCGTTTTCATCGGGACACCTGTGGGAACGCGGGACGGTAGGCCATGTGTTGTTGGGGGCGTGTTTCGATGGGTGCGTCGAGCGAAATGGGCGGAAAAAGCGTTTTTTCCCCCACATTTCGGACTTTGCAGGGGTGTCAGGGTAAAATAAAAAAATCTGGGGCGATGTGCGCAAATCACACCTCTGCGGATTCCCACGGGTGTCCTCTTTTCGGAAATGCATGGGGCTCCCTGTTTTCCTTGGTGGCTTGGACACCCGAGGCCCATATCTGTATGTTGTGCCGGTCGGCAGAATGGCTGAGATTCCCCTCTGCAAACAGACTGGGGGTTGCTTGCATTTTCGGCTTGCCCCTTGCCGGCCAGGTAGGTGCACCCACGCATTTGAGGTACCGTTTTCATCGGGACACCTGTGGGAACGCGGGACGGTAAGCCATGTGTTGTTGGGGGCGTGTTTCGATGGGTGCGTCGAGCGAAATGTGCGGAAAAAGCGTTTTTTCCCCCACATTTCGGACTTTGCAGGGGTGTCTGGGTAAAAAAATCTGGGGCGATGTGCGCAAATCACACCTCTGCGGATTCCCACGGGTGTCCTCTTTTCGGAAATGCATGGGGCTCCCTGTTTTCCTTGGTAGCTTGGACACCCGAGGCCCATATCTGTATGTTGTGCCGGTCGGCAGAATGGCTGAGATTCCCCTCTGCAAACAGACTGGGGGTTGCTTGCGTTTTCGGCTTGCCCCTTGCCGGCCAGGTAGGTGCACCCACGCATGTGAGGTACCGTTTTCATCGGGACACCTGTGGGAACGCGGGACGGTAGGCCATGTGTTGTTGGGGGCGTGTTTCGATGGGTGCGTCGAGCGAAATGTGCGGAAAAAGCGTTTTTTCCCCCACATTTCGGACTTTGCAGGGGTCTCTGGGTAAAAAAATCTGGGGCGATGTGCGCAAATCACACCTCTGCGGATTCCCACGGGTGTCCTCTTTTCGGAAATGCATGGGGCTCCCTGTTTTCCTTGGTGGCTTGGACACCCGAGGCCCATATCTGTATGTTGTGCCGGTCGGCAGAATGGCTGAGATTCCCCTCTGCAAACAGACTGGGGGTTGCTTGCGTTTTCGGCTTGCCCCTTGCCGGCCAGGTAGGTGCACCCACGCATGTGAGGTACCGTTTTCATCGGGACACCTGTGGGAATGCGGGACGGTAGGCCATGTGTTGTTGGGGGCGTGTTTCGATGGGTGCGTCGAGCGAAATGTGCGGAAAAAGCATTTTTTCCCCCACATTTCGGACTTTGCAGGGGTGTCTGGGTAAAAAAATCTGGGGCGATGTGCGCAAATCACACCTCTGCGGATTCCCACGGGTGTCCTCTTTTCGGAAATGCATGGGGCTCCCTGTTTTCCTTGGTGGCTTGGACACCCTAGGCCCATATCTGTATGTTGTGCCGGTCGGCAGAATGGCTGAGATTCCCCTCTGCAAACAGACTGGGGGTTGCTTGCGTTTTCGGCTTGCCCCTTGCCGGCCAGGTAGGTGCACCCACGCATGTGAGGTACCGTTTTCATCGGGACACCTGTGGGAACGCGGGACGGTAGGCCATGTGTTGTTGGGGGCGTGTTTCGATGGGTGCGTCGAGCGAAATGTGCGGAAAAAGCGTTTTTTCCCCCACATTTCGGACTTTGCAGGGGTGTCTGGGTAAAAATATCTGGGGCGATGTGCGCAAATCACACCTCTGCGGATTCCCACGGGTGTCCTCTTTTCGGAAATGCATGGGGCTCCCTGTTTTCCTTGGTGGCTTGGACACCCGAGGCCCATATCTGTATGTTGTGCCGGTCGGCAGAATGGCTGAGATTCCCCTCTGCAAACAGACTGGGGGTTGCTTGCGTTTTCGGCTTGCCCCTTGCCGGCCAGGTAGGTGCACCCACGCATGTGAGGTACCGTTTTCATCGGGACACCTGTGGGAACGCGGGACGGTAGGCCATGTGTTGTTGGGGGCCTGTTTCGATGGGTGCGTTGAGTGAAATGTGCAGAAAAAGCGATTTTTCCCCCACATTTCGGACTTTGCAGGGGTGTCTGGGTAAAAAAATCTGGGGCGATGTGCGCAAATCACACCTCTGCGGATTCCCACGGGTGTCCTCTTTTCGGAAATGCATGGGGCTCCCTGTTTTCCTTGGTGGCTTGGACACCCGAGGCCCATATCTGTATGTTGTGCCGGTCGGCAGAATGGCTGAGATTCCCCTCTGCAAACAGACTGGGGGTTGCTTGCATTTTCGGCTTGCCCCTTGCCGGCCAGGTAGGTGCACCCACGCATTTGAGGTACCGTTTTCATCGGGACACCTGTGGGAACGCGGGACGGTAGGCCATGTGTTGTTGGGGGCGTGTTTCGATGGGTGCGTCGAGCGAAATGTGCGGAAAAAGCGTTTTTTCCCCCACATTTCGGACTTTGCAGGGGTGTCTGGGTAAAAAAATCTGGGGCGATGTGCGCAAATCACACCTCTGCGGATTCCCACGGGTGTCCTCTTTTCGGAAATGCATGGGGCTCCCTGTTTTCCTTGGTGGCTTGGACACCCGAGGCCCATATCTGTATGTTGTGCCGGTCGGCAGAATGGCTGAGATTCCCCTCTGCAAACAGACTGGGGGTTGCTTGCGTTTTCGGCTTGCCCCTTGCCGGCCAGGTAGGTGCACCCACGCATGTGAGGTATCGTTTTCATCGGGACACCTGTGGGAACGCGGGACGGTAGGCCATGTGTTGTTGGGGGCCTGTTTCGATGGGTGCGTCGAGGGAAATGTGCGGAAAAAGCGTTTATTCCCCCACATTTCGGACTTTGCAGGGGTGTCTGGGTAAGAAATTCTGGGGCGATTTGGGCATATCATACCTCTGCGGATTCCCACGGGTGTCCTCTTTTCGGAAATGCATGGGGTTCCCTGTTTTCCTTGGTGGCTTGGACACCCGAGGCCCATATCTGTATGATGTGAGAGTGTGACATTTCCGGTGTGAAAACAGACTTGGGGTTACTTGTGTTTTAGGCTTTCCCCTTGGCGGCCAGGTAGGTGCACCCACACATGTGAGGTACCGTTTTCATCGGGACACCTGTGGGAACGTGTGACAGTAGGCCATGTGTTGTTGGGGGCGTGTTTCGATGGGTGCGTCGAGCGAAATGTGCGGAAAAAGCGTTTTTTTCCCCACATTTCGGACTTTGCAGGGGTGTCTGGGTAATAAATTCTGGGGCAATTTGGACATATCATACCTCTGCGGATTCCCACGGGTGTCCTCTTTTCGGAAATGCATGGGGTTCCCTGTTTTCCTCGGTGGCTTGGACACCCGAGGCCCATATCTGTACATTGTGCCGGTCGGCAGAATGTCTGAGATTTCCCTCTGAAAACAGACTTGGGGTTACTTGTGTTTTAGGCTTTCCCCTAGGCGGCCAGGTAGGTGCACCCACCCATGTGAGGTACCGTTTTCATCGGGACACCTGTGGGAACGCGGGACGGTAGGCCATGTGTTGTTGGGGGCGTGTTTCGATGGGTGAGTCGAGCGAAATGTGAGGAAAATGCGTATTTTTTCCCACATTTCGGACTCTGCGCGGGTGTCTGGGTAATAAATTCTGGGGCGATTTGGGCATATCATACCTCTGCGGATTCCCACGGGTGTCCTCTTTCCGGAAATGCATGGGGTTCCCTGTTTTCCTCGGTGGCTTGGACACCCGAGGCCCATATCTGTACATTGTGCCGGTCGGCAGAATGTCTGAGATTTCCCTCTGAAAACAGACTTGGGGTTACTTGTGTTTTAGGCTTTCCCCTTGGCGGCCAGGTAGGTGCACCCACACATGTGAGGTACCGTTTTCATCGGGACACCTGTGGGAACGCGGGACAGTAGGCCATGTGTTGTTGTGGGCGTGTTTCGATGGGTGAGTCGAGCGAAATGTGAGGAAAATGCGTATTTTTTCCCACATTTCGGACTTTGCTGGGGTGTCTGGGTAATAAATTCTGGGGCGATTTCGGCATATCATACCTCTGCAGATTCCCACGGGTGTCCTGTTTTCGGAAATGCATGGGGTTCCCTGTTTTCCTCGGTGGCTTGGACACCCGAGGCCCATATCTGTACATTGTGCCGGTCGGCAGAATGTCTGAGATTTCCCTCTGAAAACAGACTTGGGGGTACTTGTGTTTTATGCTTTCCCCTTGGCGGCCAGGTAGGTGCACCCACACATGTGAGGTACCGTTTTCATCGGGACCCCTGTGGGAACGCGGGACAGTAGGCCATGTGTTGTTGGGGGCGTGTTTCGAAGGGTGAATCGAGCGAAATGTGAGGAAAATGCGTATTTTTTCCCACATTTCGGACTTTGCGGGGGTGTCTGGGTAATAAATTCTGGGGCGATTTTGGCATATCATACCTCTGCGGATTCCCACGGGTGTCCTCTTTTCGGAAATGCATGGGGTTCCCTGTTTTCCTTGGTGGCTTGGACACCCGAGGCCCATATCTGTATGATGTGAGAGTGTGACATTTCCGGTGTGAAAACAGACTTGGGGTTACTTGTGTTTTAGGCTTTCCCCTTGGCGGCCAGGTAGGTGCACCCACACATGTGAGGTACCGTTTTCATCGGGACTCCTGTGGGAACGCGTGACGGTAGGCCATGTGTTTTTGGGGGCGTGTTTCGATGGGTGCGTCGAGCGAAATGTGCGGAAAAAGCATTTTTTTCCCCACATTTCGGACTTTGCAGGGGTGTCTGGGTAATAAATTCTGGGGAAATTTGGGCATATCATACCTCTGCGGATTCCCACGGGTGTCCTCTTTTTGGAAATGCATGGGGTTCCCTGTTTTCCTCGGTGGCTTGGACACCCGAGGCCCATATCTGTACATTGTGCCGGCCGGCAGAATGTCTGAGATTTCCCTCTGAAAACAGACTTGGGGTTACTTGGGTTTTAGGCTTTCCCCTTGGCGGCTAGGTAGGTGCACCCACACATGTGAGGTACCGTTTTTATCGGGACACCTGTGGGAACGCGGGACGGTAGGCCATGTGTTGTTGGGGGCGTGTTTCGATGGGTGAGTCGAGCGAAATGTGAGGAAAATGCTTATTTTTTCCCACATTTCGGATTTTGAGGGGGTGTCTGGGTAATAAATTCTGGGGCAATTTGGGCATATCATACCTCTGCGGATTCCCACGGGTGTCCTCTTTCCAGAAATGCATGGGGTTCCCTGTTTTCCTTGGTGGCTTGGACACCCGAGGCCCATATCTGTATGATGTGAGAGTGTGACATTTCCGGTGTGAAAACAGACTTGGGGTTACTTGTGTTTTAGGCTTTCCCCTTGGCGGCCAGGTAGGTGCACCCACACATGTGAGGTACCGTTTTCATCGGGACACCTGTGGGAACGCGTGACGGTAGGCCATGTGTTGTTGGGGGCGTGTTTCGATGGGTGAGCCGAACGAAATGTGCGGAAATTGCGTATTTTTTCCCACATTTCGGACTTTGCGGGGGTGTCTGGGTAATAAAATCTGGGGCAATTCGGGCATATCATACCTTTGCGGATTCCCACGGGTGTCCTCTTCGGAAATGCATGGGGTTCCCTGTTTTCCTCGGTGGCTTGGACACCCGAGGCCCATATCTGTATGATGTGAGAGTGTGACATTTCCGGTGTGAAAACAGACTTGGGGTTACTTGTGTTTTGGGCTTTCCCCTTGGCGGCCAGGTAGGTGCACCCACACATGTGAGGTACCGTTTTCATCGGGACACCTGTGGGAACGCGGGACGGTAGGCCGTGTGTTGTTTTTGTGTGGTTTTCATAACGTTTTGACCCATTTGCTGGAGCCCTTTGTCTCACAACCCTTTCTTTTCCCAAATGTGACCTACATTTAGTCGCTGCTTTTGCCACCATACACTTTTGTAACCTGCACAAGTCACCTACCCTTGAAAAGGTCTGCCTGAGCTCTTTCAAAAAATGTATGGCTGCCGTTCCTCACCACATTGGTTTTCCCAATTTACACATGCTAAATGCGTCTGGTCAGGCCGTGAGCGTAAAACTCCTGTGTACCATGGCTCAGTGTTTGGCTTGTGGTATTGCTTGTTTTGTACAAACACTACAAAAATGGTATGCTCTCCTAACTGCAAGAGTCGGGGGAATGTAGCGGAGCATTGCTTTTCTCAAAATTCATAGAAGCCATTGCCGTACCAAGCCAACCATGTCCAACACATACCTTTTTTTTCAGTCATTTTCCCGCTTTTCCCCCATTCGATGGCAGTTTCCCCTACCTAGTTGTTGGCTGACCTATGCAAATCACCCCTTCCTAAACTTGGAATTTTGTCTACTTTTCAGAAATATATGCCTTTCTGTCCTCCAATTTGGCTTTCCTGCCCTTTTCTTCCATTCCGTCCATGCATGTCCAATTGGCAAAAATGGCAAAAATCGCCTACCTCTCACCAAACGGTTGATAACCCCATCAAAATAATTTTTTCCCATTTCCACTCAACCTGTTCCTGAAAGCCAACACATTGGGGAACTCAGCACAGCAAACCATTTGTTCCTAGCTCTTACAAGGAAAAAACCACAGGCTTCTTTGTACATCATTTTATTGGCATTTTTTGAAAAAACCCAAAATTTTCGCACATTTTCCTTATTTTCTCTCACCCCCCTACAGCAACCTGGGATTCCTGGGTGGCGTTACGACCGCCTACATGTGGGAAAAAAAGGAGCCAAATTTGGCCGAGATATCTCATGTAACGAAAAAGTTACAACCCATTGAATGGCCACATACCAAAATCACCAAAAAAGGCTCTGGCACTGTGGAGAAATACCCATGGCACTTAAAGGGTTAAGGTTAGTGCCTCGAATTGCACGAGTCACATTAATCAATGGCTCCCCACATACTTCCCCACCAACCGAATGCCCACATTTCATCCGAATAATAATATCAATCAAACAACTATCGAATACAATGAATTTGGCCTCTTTCCTTATACTGTCACTCTGCATCCCAGCTGGTTCGGCCTGTAACGTTGAGGACATGTCACTCACATGAAAGGTAGAATCTCTGATATCGTCTTCCGCTATGTTCAGTGATATTGATGGTGTTTCATTGTCGTCCACTTCATTCTCTTCCATTGCAACATCTGTTCCTTCTCCGGCGATGGGTGAATAAGACAATTTCTTCAACTTTCTCGCGGTCTTAGTTTTTGCGGGTGTGGATTCTGTGAATTGATCTCCGACTGCATCCGAACTACCAGGAGGACATTCACTATCAATGGCTGGATGTGGTATAGCTCCGTTGTCAATCACTTCATATTCTTCCCATTGGCACGATGCATCTCCAGTCTCAAGTCCCAGCCAAAAGGTTTGACAAGCAACATCTCTCGTTCGCTTCACTGTCTGTGTAGATCTAGTTCGTACACCCACTCGCAACTAGAGGACAGATTGGAAAAGGGATGTTCAGTTTAAACACAACTTACAGTATTGAACTATTAACAGTGAAAAACAACATAATATAGTGACCAGGACACTAACCTTCTTTTGCTTTCTTTTCTTTGAAACTTTCTTGCCTCGAACTTCAACATCAGGACGCTGTTGCTCCGACTCGTGTGTGCATGTTTCCACTTCCTCTTGCGCTGCAACGACTATATTTTCATGATAAGCACATCCATCACGCACTGACGCTCCATCGACTCCCTGAAACATAGAACTTTCATTAGTATGTATAATAATATCGAAAACACAAAATGTACTTGGGGACCAATACCCACGTACATCTCAATAGCAAAACACGAATGAACGCTTTGTGTAGAACATTCAAACGACAATTATTCACGCATAGTTGATCTAGTTAGATGGAACTGTCAAGATCCATACCTCGGGCTCCTCATAGACTTCCATTGATGATATTATTGAAGATGGTGCTTCAGTAACTCCCTGAAACACAGTAATTGCATTAGTATGGTTTTCTATTTTGATAAAATGAACAGAAACTTTGTGCAGGCGTCAACGGCTCATCTAAATAGACCTGCACAAATGATCAGTTGTCTAAAATAAATAATGGATATGTAAATATGATTCGATTTGCTCGATCGTTGGAAGTGTCACCACCCAGAGATCTGCATCAACTACTAGGGGTGATGTTCTTGTAGAAGAAGCTCCGTCATCTCCCTGAAACATAGTACTTGCGTTAATAAAGAAGGAAGTATAGCGGATGTAATCACGTCATATGATTTCGCTTGATCGAACTGTCAGTATCCATATCTCGAAATGCATAAGAACATCAAGGGACGATGTAACTGCGGTGCACACTTCTGCAAGCTGTTGCGCCGACCCGTAACTGCATGCTCCCCCTTCTTCTTGGACTAATGCTCCATCGACTCCCTGAAACATAGGACTTTCATTAGTAATGAACACAATATTGAAAAAAGAAGACACATAGGAGGGCGACGACAGAAGGACATATCAATGGCTAAAAACGAAAGAAACATTGTGTGTAACAATCACGCTACAAGAATGCAAGATCTGATGATCTCCATCGATGGAACTGTCCGGAAACGTACCTCGAGCATCTGAGTGACATCAACGGTAGTCGTCAATACGTTGGACTCCTCAGCATCTCCCTGAAAGACAGTACTTGCATTATTTTGGATAACAATAATTATAACTGAAAACAAAGACTAGAGGACGAGTACAAGGGTGTACCATTAGGTAAAATAATTACACGATAAATTAAAACTATTGATTTACATGCCTAAAACAAGTCAGTGGCAGAATAGCCAAGTAAGATTACCCGATAGGCGCTTGAAGTGGCTGATGACTGCAATAACGACACGGATGGAGAATCTTCCGCCTTCATATTGAGTGGATACATAAATGGGGAAATTATTGTTAGCTAATGCTACACACTACCGCAAGGCCGAGAGATAAATACGTAAACTTGACTCACCAGTGGAGGGATGTGGACGAATAGAGTGGGAATAGCGGTTGAGAGCAATTTTCGCCTCGCTCGCGGTGTGTTCTTCTTTATTAGCAATGATGTGGAGTACATGTCAGAGGTAAAGTGCCTGCTGCAGATGCGGTATCGATCACCCCTCTTGTCCGCAAAGACTTCTAGGACTCTACTTTCAAGCTCAGACGGTGGATATCCGCAATATCGGACCCATTCTCTTATCTGATCTATTGTCTTAGGGAAAACATGCATTATAGTACCTTCAGATTTATTATGGGTCTTCGAAGGGCAACCGCCAATGGAACAGGCAGGCATTGTGGAAAGTTCTGAAAAGTAAAGATCAACAATTCTCTATGAATACCAATGTAAACTCAGAACATGTGACTAGTTCCTTGCATGTACTGTCTTGAACGAAAAGAAATTGGACGCAAAATGATTATGGTACATGGCCTTACCTTGACGAACAAACAGCTAGATGCAGGGATCAGAGTAGTTTCTTGTCGTAGAACAGGGAGCAGTTCACAGGTTGCAAACTGAGGAGTTTCCTCGAAGTGGTCACGGAAGTTCACAGAGACGAAGAGCAGATAACCAGCACCTTCACGGGTTGACTAGCAAAGCGCAAAGAAGTGCTCATTAGAAATATGAAGTGGGTTATAAAGAATTCGAAACAGGGGTGTGTTTGTGAATGAATGACGTGTATATGTCGTGGCATTATGCGGTTTGCAGGGGGCCGTCCCGCGTGAGGGGGGATGCTTGGCAGGGGACACGGGGTCTGGAGGTAGACATGGGAACAACAACCCATGCTCTATAGACCACTTTGAAGTGTACATGGTCTTTGGCACCTCTTGGCCTTTATCGCTCCCTGACAGCTCCAGTTGCCAGCACAAGTACCCCGGTGCGAACTGCCTTTGATAGGGCGGGGGGTGGATTGGGGCGGTGGTCGTGCAGACAAGACACAGGAAGACTCGTGAATGGAGACACACTTATGTGGATTGCAGGGGGCCGTCCAGCGTGAGGGGGGATGCTTGGCAGGAGACACGGGGTCTGGAGGTAGACATGGGAACAACAACCCATGCTCTATAGACCACTTTGAAGTGTACATGGTCTTTGGCACCTCTTGGCCTTTATCGCTCCCTGACAGCTCCAGTTGCCAGCACAAGTACCCCGGTGCAAACTGCCTTTGATAGGGCGGGGGGTGGATTGGGGCAGTGGTCGTGCAGACAAGACACAGGAAGACTCGTGAATGGAGACACACTTATGTGGATTGCAGGGGGCCGTCCAGCGTGAGGGGGGATGCTTGGCAGGAGACATGGGGTCTGGAGGTAGACATGGGAACAACAACCCATGCTCTATAGACCACTTTGAAGTGTACATGGTCTTTGGCACCTCTTCGCCTTTATCGCTCCCTGACAGCTCCAGTTGCCAGCACAAGTACCCCGGTGCGAACTGCCTTTGATAGGGCGGGGGGTGGATTGGGGCGGTGGTCGTGCAGACAATACACAGGAAGACTCGTGAATGGAGACACACTTATGTGGATTGCAGGGGGCCGTCCAGCGTGAGGGGGGATGCTTGGCAGGAGACACGGGGTCTGGAGGTAGACATGGGAACAACAACCCATGCTCTATAGTCCACTTTGAAGTGTACATGGTCTTTGGCACCTAGGCAGTTAGTCAGCAGCAGGCTGGCCTGTGGTGGCAAGGCGGCAGGGGCCAGAGGGGGTCATCTCTGTACCCGGTGCCCAAAAGGATGATTTATTATGATCAACCATATTGATTATTTACCTATAACCATGTTTTGTATCAATAAAATCCAACGGCCTTCCTTTTATTGCCAACGCTTGAACAAAGTGGTGTGGTAAGTATTTTTGGGGGAGGAGGCAAGGCCGGGAGGCTTGATGCCAACCCGCAAAATAACATATGTATGTCTGCTGCATATGGGTTCAACGGTTATGTGGATTGAAGGTGGGCGGCCAGCGTGAGGGAGGATGCTGGCCGGAGACATGTGGTGTGACAAGACAAGGCACAGGAAGACTATTCAATGGAGACACACTAGATTCATTTAAAAAATCAAAACAACCATTGTTAAAATATATGTTGGGTTTTATTTTAGATCTTAATTTCAATTGAACATAAATAATAAACATTACACATTGTAAAGTTCCGGTTGCAGCACATCCAGGGAAAATCCGCGGTATTGTCCACTGTCGCTGGGGAAATGTTGTCTAATGGCAAGTACCGCACAGGCAGGTATTACTCTCCGAACGCGGTGTCCGAGCCTCCCGTGAAGCCACCAAGTGATGCAACGATAGGCCACCAGCCTGTACCACCTGTGAAAACGAAAGATGCAAACTGTATTAAAATGACAAAACTTTCTTATCACTGTCGATTCAGGTAAAAAATGTCATTCTGCTTTGAAAAAAATTCTATCTAGAAAATGCACAATATGGAACCAATTTACATGCATTCAAATGATATGTAGATGTAATTTTATATGTGGGAGACGACCATGACATAGTAGTGGCATCACTGACATCAAAACCAGAGTATACTTACTCGTTACTCGGATTACGCGGACGAACAGTGCCGCGAAGTTTGTGCATAAGCACCATCATCATCCTCAACACGGTCCGTGAGAGGCAGGCTTCCCTGAACTCTGGCAGCTCGGTGATGCATTGCGGACTTGGCTCGCCTTCCGAAATGTAGGCCAAGCACCCGGAATTTTCACGGCAGCAGCAGTTCTCCTCCTCCGTTGGCATTAGCTCGCACCGATTGCACGTGCACCAGGTGGAGACGCCGTCCATGCGACATGGTCCAGGCTCTTCATCCGTTGACTGGTCCTCCCAACTGCCGTCCGAATCCCCATCGTTTTCGCGTGCTTGCCTTTCCAGTAGTTCTTCCTCGGTGTACTCGGGCTCGTACATATACGGCATTATTGTAGCCATTGTGTGGTAAAGAAAGTAAAATAATTTACAGAGATGGTACAGGTGTTCACAAGGCCTAGAAGTGGCGAAGGTAGCTGACCAGAGCACAGAAACGAGTCACAGAATACTCAAAGTAACACAGAGAGAGTAATGGAATCGAAAATCTGCTGCTGTGTGTTGTGAAACGGTGTGTTTATACTTATAGAGGAAAGAGGCGTCCTGCCATTTCCATGGCGACACTTCATTAGCTGAGGCGCAGCGATTGTTGACACGAAACGTGCTTTGGCGTTGGGAAATGGGCGGTACGCGTCTGCTGATGTCAGGCTCAGGGGCGGGGGATTTGATTTAGTGCCGCAAAAGCAGGTGAGCCAGGGCGATGGGGGGAAATGATAGGATTATCAGAAAATGGCGGCTGATTTCGAGTGCGTTAATGGACGAAAAGTCGGGTAAGGTCCATAGGAAAGTTTTCTACGATCTACCGAGTTATGCTTAAAAACACATGGCCGAACCGTAGGGACAATAAAAAAAAAGTCCCGGAACTAACCTTTAACGCCAAGGCCGTGTGCACGTGCACACCAACTCTTGATCTGGCGTTGTTTACACCACACATTGTGGTGTTAACGCTTGGCAGATATTACGCCGGGAATACCGCCCAACTCGTGATGACCCGAAAAGACTGATATGTAGTGGACATTTCTCTTCTGTGAAAAGGATGGTGAGCTAAAGAATCTGGTTGAGTCTCAAACTTGGGATATAGGCTGGTAAATAGAGAAACTCACAGAACCCTCTAGTTTGTGCTTACATGTCTACCATTGTGCAGTTTTATTTCTAGTTTCAAATTGTATTTCTTGGCAGGCTGTTAATTAATAGCAAAATAGATTACTCTGGGCCTGGCTTTAAAATGCAGTGCTATCCATACCTCTTTAGTAGTGCAGGTTCAGCAGTAAAATGTACTGAAATATAGTATCATAGCAATGAAAAAACAAAAACAAATATTTCCAAAATGTGTAACTATATACTTGGTTCAATATAAATTATAGGGGACACCAGGGTCAACAACACTGGTTATATACACAACAAATACATACTATATAGTACCTCTTTCTCTATTGTCTACAGCATAGGATTTCTCCTGTGTACTAAATTGTATTTAATATAAGGTTCCACAGGGTTATATCACAAAGAACGAGTAGAGAAGTCAACACACATAAATCAGTACTATACTTCCAATTCTGTATCAAAAATACATGCAATTTTTCTTCAAATTTTCATCTATATTTAAAATCTTTAAAGTGACAAGTGCACCACATAACGTGACTTAGGGCCTCATTACACGGTAGGCGGTGAGCCATGGCGCTATTAGCGCCATGGCTCATGCCGGTAAAATACCGGCACCGCCTTGGCGGAAGGGGGATTTACCGCCCCATTCCAAGGTTGGAGGGGCGGTAAATCCCCCTTCCACCATTGCCCTTCCCCATTCCCATTTCTGCCCCATAGGGCTCTATGGGAATGGGGAAGGCGCTAATTACGGCACCGCAATTTTGCGGTGCCGTAATTAGCTCTGAGGTCCCTTAGCGGGTTGGATTTTAACGCCTGCAAAAAGCAGGCGTTAAATCCCCCAACCCGCAAAGGGACCTCGTAGTAAGGCGGTAAGGATTTACCGGTACCGGTATTTTACCGGTACCGGTAAATCCCTACCGCCATCCGTGTAATGAGGCCCTTAGTGCTGCAAATACAGTTGTTAATTCTGTTTCTCTTGGTATCAATTATTATTTCAATAGTTTCGTCAAATGACATTGTGGTCATATATCTCAGTTCACAAGTTAGTATACCATATGTTGTATTTGTTTTTAGTAGTAATTGAAATATTTACTCCATTTCACGACCCAACATGTTTTGTTCCTCGTAGTCAAAAATGTATATGAACTTCTTCAGGGGATTTATGTCGCCTCTGTCTTAAATCCAGAGCATTTTATCTCAGTTGTGTCAACAATTTCTTAACACATGTGGACAATTCAGATTTTCCATACATACGTTACAGAAAGTCATAATTCTATTAAAGACATGGAGGCGAAGGATTATGCTTCTCTTCCTTTACTATAAAATCAAGCAGCATTCAAATTTAACATTTCAACCATAAAAGAATAACATCATCAAAACTACATTTCCCAATAAAGTCTTTGAGTGTAGTTCATTCTTTTGTGTTCATGGAAACAGAAACCACGTGATTATTTCCACCAATCACAACATACACAGTCCATTATCCTTCTTCACAATCTCGTGTCCTTCCTCTTCCTTTGTCTGTGTCTCATAAACTTCAACTTTGCGTCCCAACCAGTGAGCGCTGTCCAACAAATTAGACCTTATGATCCAGTAGATTTATTCTCCACCGTAGAACCTGAAACACAAACCATATTTCAGACTACTGTCCCAAGGGTGGGTAATCGATATGAAAATCACTTTTCCATATACTTTATAGAGCAATATTATTTTATTTAACATTATTATCATCACAGAATGCAATACATTCACTTTCATAACATTGATTATTGGGTGGGATAATCCTTCGCCACTGTGTCTTTAATAGAATTATGACTTTCTGTAACGTATGTATGAAAAATCAGAATTTATGTTAAGACACAGAGGCTCATATTATGCTTGTTTAAAGCCTACTTACCACCAACTTAGCTATTTTTTCCACTGGCTGAAAATAAAAGGTCTTAAACGTTGATTCTTTCGACCAGTCTGCTGCCTTCATGATGTCCTCTAGTCTGGCCCCGGCAAGGAAAGCTTTAGAGGCCATCGCTCCTCTCAATGAGTGAGCCCCATAGAGCCCCTCCACGCAACTGAAGACCACTTCACTTTTTGCCGACTGCTTAAAACTACTCTGTTCTAAGCCATTTCTCTCCTTGGTGTTGTCACTGTACTGTTTCTGATTCCTCCTCAGTAGCCAGCGCCAAGATGCCTTTGGGTGTACGTGCGCTTTACCAAGTTCACTTAACATAACATAACATAACATCTGTGTTTTCTCCACTCCCTTAGTCATGGACTCATATGCTGTAATGAATCTCACTGGACATAATTTTGGTTGTTCTGGGAATGACTGATATGATAATGATCTCAACCACGTGTTGGTCCTCTTCACTATATCAAATGTTATACCCTGAGGCGTTTGTGACTTCCTATTTACCCCTAACCCCCTTACGTCTGATACCCTCTTGCATGACAGTAAGCATAATAACATAGCTAGCTTGTCAGATAATGCCTTACTAGTCAGTTCGTCATTGTCTGCCCATGATAGAAACATTATCAAGACTTTATCTATGTCCCATCCCTGTTCATATTTATGTTTTGGGGTTTCATTATCCTAACCCCTTTCAACAGTTTGGAAACTAAAGGGTGTTAACCCACGGTTAACCCCTCAATTCTCGGGTGTCCCACCGAAATAGCTGAGCGGGCTGTATTAATTGTTTTATACGCTTTGCCCACGGCTGCTAACTGTGCTAAATAATTAACTACATGTACAACATCTGTTCTAGAGGGATGTATGTCCCTTTCCACACACCAATTGTGCCAACCTGACCAGGCTGTTCTATATGCCTTCTTGGTTCCAGGTGCCCAAGCCTCGTCGATAATCTGTTCAGCCTCTTCCAATAATTCTGGCCTAGCCCAGGCTCCCCTGAAATTGCCCATGCAATGTAGTTGAGGCTGCCTGTCCTCAGTAACGGGTGACCTTCTCATGTGGGGTCCCTCACTATGAGATCTAATCTCGGCAGAGCTATCGGATTGTCGTAGGTCATCTCTAGCAGGTCCGGGAACCATGCTTGGTCCTTCCAATCGGCATAATTATTACCATGGATACTCGCCGTCTCCTCACCTGTGCTAGAGTCCTCGCGATCATCTCGAATGGAGGGGAAGCGTATTCTTTGCTCGGACCCCACTGTTGCAGGAATGCGTCTATCGCTTCCGCCTCCGGGTCCGGTCTCCAGCTGAAAAATCGAGGAAGTTACTTGTTCAACCTCGACGCAAAGAGGTCTGTCCTACATGGACAACATCTCTCCATCAGTGTTTGAAAGAAATTCTCGTCCAGCTTCCAATTGCTGGCATCCTTGAAAAATCTGGAGTTCCAATCTGCTACCTCTGACGGCCTGGCAGGTATTCTGCCATCACGGATATCCCTCTCTGTAGGCACAGATGCCAAAATTCTTTCGCTAGCACTGCTAGCATTCTTGACCTCGTGCTTCCCAGTCTGTTTGTATAGCGAACTGCTGACACGTTGTGCATCTTGAGGAGTATGCAACATCGTGCCCTCTCCTGTGTCCAGCATTTCACCGCAAAGGATCCTGCTAGCAGCTCTAGGCAATTTATGTGGAGATTTAATTCTTCTCCTGACCATTTGCCCCCTGTGGACAGATCCCTGCATCTGGCTCCCCATCCCCACGTGCTGGCATCAGATTCTATCACTAGGTCCGGGGATGAGCCAAATATTGCCCTTCCATTCCAGGCATCCATGTGCTGCAGCAACCATTGCAGTTACTCTTTCGCCTCTATAGTCAGGGGTATCCTTTGTTCGTAGGATGCTCCCCTCATGAGGTGTTGTATTTTCAGTCTCTGAAACGTCCTGTAATGTAGAGGTCCCAGGAATAACGCCTTTATTGACGAAGCTAGACGTCCCATTATTCTCGCAAATTCTCTCAGGGATATCGTCTCTGATGTTAACCTGTTCCGTATCTCTTTCTTTATGTCGTTCACCTTGCTCAGAGGGAGGTTTAACGTTCCCTGCACTGTGTCTAATCTGAAACCCAGAAATTCCATGTTCTGTTCTGCCTGTAGGTCTGACTTCTCCCAGTTTATGAGGAAACCCAGTTGTTGTAACAGATCTATAGTAATTTCTATTTGTTCCTTGATCAGCGTTTCGTCCAGGCATATTATACAAATGTCGTCCAGATAAATGATTAGTCTGATTCCTCTCTCTCTGAGGAAAGTCACTACCGGTTTCATCACCTTCGTGAAGCACCAAGGGGCCGATGCTAGACCGAAAGGTAGGCAGGTGAATTCCCAAACTTGCCCCTGCCATCGAAACCTCAGAAATCTCTGTTGTTCTGCTGCCATAGGAATGGTCAGAAAGGCGTTTTTGAGATTGATCTTGCCAGCCAATCCCCTTGTTGCAGAATGTCTATCAGCTAGTGTATGCCCTCCATTTTGAAATGTCTGTAGACTACGAACGTGTTTAGTTCTCTTAAGTTTATTATCAGCCTTGTCTTGTGACGGCCTCTCACTATAAACATGTTGCTTATGAAGATGTCTCCTATGTTACCTGCTTTATAGCACCTTTCTGTGCTAGCTCTCTTATTTCTGTATCTAATAACTCTTCGTCTGTTGTGCTGAGCCTTAATAATTTCGGCCACCTCTCTTGTTTTGGTAAGGTTATCCAATCTATGTGGAAGCCCTGTACGGTGTCTCTGCTATCCCTTCTGGCAGGTGTGGCCTTGTGCATTCGGCCCTCAATTTGTTTCTGGCTTCTTTTGCCAGCGGTGTTCGTAGCCTCTTTTTTATATACGCCGCAATCTTGTCCGGCAGTTCCCTTTCAGAGGACCTAGGGTGAATGAGTGCATCTGGATCAAATTCATCTCCGGGCTCCTCCTGGTACTCTGTTCTGTTTTTCTTAGGAGCTCTATCTTCTTCTTCCGAAGATATCACTTCTACCTCTTCCTCAGATGATGGGCTCCCCCAATCATCTCCATCATAACTCTCTGAGCTATCAGAGGTTCATTACGCCATTTATGTTCTTTTCTTTTCCGGCTCACACCTTTGCTTTTCCGCTTGCTTTTCCGTGGCAAGCCCGGGGAATCTTGCCTTTCTCGGCCTTGCAGGCCTTTTTCCTTCCCCCTTTATCCAGTCCTGTACCCCTCGACCCCTTCCACTCTTCCATTCCTTTGAGAACTTAATCCAGTCCTCCATGACTGCCATTTGTTGAGAACTGTGCCCCATGGAGTGACTCAGGGCCTGTTGCAGTATCTCTCCCATGCCAGGTTGCAGTCTTTTCTGGCTCACGTGAGCCCTGCTTTCCTCACGTGAGCTGGACATGATGGGTTTAACTGGGGACTGTAGTGCCACTTAATTAACTAAAAAAAACAGGTGTCTTGGGTCTGTATCAGTCGTATTATTCTTAGGGCAAACTGTGATTTTTCTGGCATGTTCAATGCTGGCAATTCGTTTTCTATGTGGCTGTTATCCCTTTTGGCCACTAGATGGCGATGCCGTAGCATTTATACGCTCCTTCCCAAGCGTTCTGTGTAATGACTTTGAACACTTTGATGTGTTCGCTCCTTCCAAACGTTTGACATTGACCAGTCTCTTGCAGAAGCTCTGCGTTGACTGCCTGTTGTCAATTACGGGCGTTTTATGCAAATCAAATGTCACAGAAGTAACTGACGAGGAGCACGGGAACTCTAAAGAGTCACTGTTGTGCTCCTCGGACTTCCGTGACAACAGTGCCCTCTAAAGTTTGCGCGATCGCTGGAATGTTCGTCCCGTCGCGTTTGCTGTTTACACAACGTTAGTGTACCAAAAAATCCTTGCGGAAATTCTCTGCCAAGTCAATAGAATGCTGCTCGTTTACTCGCTGTGCTTCTATAATCCTTACAGTTATATAAACATCACCATTAACATTCTCATATACAAGTAACGTAGTGCTAAGTACTTAACTGGCTGCCCAAGCAGCAAAGAAAGAGGAAGGACACGAGAGTGTACCTTATCACCTCTTCTATTGTAATAGCAATACACAAAACAAATGTTTAAAACTTCTTAAAATCCTTATCACGATACAATTTCATGATGGCTTATTCATGGCTTCATTTCAACTAGATGTTGTGCAACTTCTTGTGGATTTCTCTTTTTTTTACCACGTCATTAGGGTTGTCTAGCAGCATCCGTGAAGAAATGTATACCTCAGGTGTTCCCTCTATCAGTAAATCACTCATTCTATGTCCAGACCGGAGGCTCGGATTATGCTTTCTCTTCAACTTTACCGTTCAGCAGCAAAGAAAACAAATAACATTGAACATGAATACAAAATTAATAAAAACTACAATAACCAAGTTTTTCTGAGTTTTTGTAGTCCATTTCAATTGGTCTTCGAACTGACCATGTGATAAGTCTGTAACCAATAAAGAAAGTCCTCAGTGTATAAAACCTCCTGTCCTCTTTCCATTCCTCCTTTTTCTTTGCTGCTCGGCAGCGAGTTAAGTACTTTTTCATTCTATTATATGTGTGAGTGAGAGTGTTTATACAAGCTTAAGATAATATTTTGGGAACACGACACGTGTGTGCTTGATCAGGCGGAGCATATCCGCGTCGAGTTAGTCGGCTCTCGGGAGTTGTGGCCGCGACGGGGCTGGTGCACCGGCGGCCGCAGCTCCTCAGATCCGATGCAGAGGGCACTGCGACACGGAAGAGAGAGCGCGACAGGACCGCGTAGATCCGGCGCTCTCTCTCCCATTTAGGCATTCAGGTTTCTCGAGTACGGAGCGAGTGATACGAACGTTGTGCAGACGGATTCTTACGATCGAAAGATCCATTTTTACAAGAACTTTACATTCCTCCTCAGCACGCATCGTTCTTTTGGAGCGTAGCGTCCTGTCAGGAACTCGACAGCGCCCCTGCAGGCCATCTCAGGTACCGCACGATAATACGGGCACAGTCCCAAGTAAAACCTGTCAATTAAAATTTTATATATATATAAATAATCACAAACCAGGTGATCTATACTACAGAGATACAGCTTTCATATATATATATATATTAAATCCCTTTACAGAGAGGTTATAAAGTACAAAAACCCTGGTATATATATATATTATATACAGACACTTGTATTCCCCAGAGGCCGCGAACCATGAGCTCCTCCAGTGATGAGGTGAAGGATAGTATTAGCCAAAAGAGGAGCCACTCGGATCTGACTGATGTCCTCCATAAAGCCCTGGGGGCTTCACTGGGACATGGACCTCAGCAAATAGCGCTGATAGAGGACTGGCTCAGATTCTCGCAGGGCCTGGAGGAAATCAAGGGCCTTAAGGCACAGAAAAAGTCAAAAGGGGGCAGTAAAGCAGCCCGCAGGGCGGAAGAAGCCCACACCCCCCCGGGCACACCACCGAAGAAGAAGGGTGGTAAAAGGAAGAGAAAAGGAAAAGCTGGGCCTAGCAGGGGACGAGAAGGGTCCTCAAACACCTCAGATGAGAGGGAGGACGACTGGGAGGAGGAATACTCTGAAGAGGAGGAAGTCCTATCTATATCCTCTTCCGAAGGTGAAGGCCACAAAGCGCCGAAGAAAAGCTAGAATGAGGAAACAGAAGAGGATGGTGCAGAGGACGATGATTTCGATCCAGAAGCACTGATTCATCCCAGATCATCTGAATGGGAACCGCCCAAAAGAATAGCGGCATATTTAAAGAAAAGTCTGAGAGCACCACTAGCCAAAGAAGCTAAGAGCAAGATGAGGCCAGAATGCCCCAGACCTAACCTCCCAGATGGTGCTGCGGATACACCCACCATAGACAAGAAGATGATAACCTTCATGGGTAAATACACAAAAGATGTGAGGAAGGGGCTGGACAGATCCTGGCGATCATGCCAGGATAAGATGCTAGATATGACGGGACCCCTCACAAAGATTCTCCAGATGGGAGAGGAAGCCAAAGTCAGAGGAGAGCCAATAGACCCGTCATTTCTAATCGGGTGGGCGGAGAGGGCGATATGCATGTTGGGGAATGCCAATCATGCTATTACCACGGAAAGGAGGAGATCTTTGTTGGTGAAGATCGACCCCAAATTAAGTGAGCTGGCCTCCTCGGAATCTGCCTCATCGGCAAAAGGAAAACTGTTTGGGGACTCCTTTATCAAGGAGCTAACCAAATTTGTCAACTCCTACGCAGCCTTGGACAAGGCTCAAGCCTCGCTCAAGAGAGTGTTCGGGAGGCAAATTTTTGGACGGGACAGCAGAGGCAGGGGACGTTCGGCTGGCCGGTTCCAATACAATCGATCCTATCAGGACAGAGCTCATTGGAGAGAACAAGAGGAACGCAGACAGACACCTTTCTTTCCCTCGAGAGGTAGAGGAAGAGGGAGAAACTGGTGAGGGGAACGTCAGCAGAATAACCCAGGTGAGAATAACATCCCCACGTCTAAATACCCCAGTAGTAGGTGGGAGGACGGCTCAATTTTTAAGAAATTGGTTGAACATATCGGGGGATTCCTGGGTGATACAAACCGCTCAAGGCTTTTATATAGATTTTCTAGATACACCACATCAGGAGAAACCACCAAGAGGGATGGTAATGAACAGGGAAGACAAGATCTTACTGGAAAGAGAATTGATAGGGCTGGAAAGCAAAAGAGCTATACAACCTGCATCAGGTCAGACAGGAGGTTACATAAGCAATATGTTCCTAGTAAAAGGGAAACACAAGACAAGACCAATCATAAATCTGAGAGGCCTAAACGGTTACGTGATGTACAGACACTTCAAAGTGGAAGGGATACACCTATTAAGAGATACACTAATTCAGGGAGACTGGCTAGCCAGGATAGATCTGAAAGATGCATACCTGACTATTCCCATAGCAGAGGAACACTGCAGATTTCTGAGATTCATCTGGGGGGAAGCGACATGGGAGTTTCGATGCCTACCCTTTGGCCTGGCATCGGCACCATGGTGTTTCACCAAGATGATGAAGCCAGTTGTATCACACCTCAGAGCTCAAGGGATAAGACTTATAATATATCTAGACGATATATGTCTGATGTGCCAAGAGAAGGAGACATTGATAGAACAAGTACAGATAACAATAGATTTGCTAGAAAGTCTGGGTTTTATAATAAATTGGGAGAAATCCAGTTTAGTACCAATGCAGACAATGGAATTCCTTGGTTTCATAGTGGATTCAATTCAGGGAACACTCAGTCTACCCATTCACAAGGTGAACGATATCAGGAAACAGCTGAGACACACACTAGCGAAGGGAGAACTCTCGTTGAGGGACATTGCGAGATTAGTGGGGCGCCTAGCGGCATCAATCCAAGCAATTTTCCCAGGACCGCTACATTACAGGGCACTCCAGAGGTTGAAGATCTATCACCTCAGGAACGGCGCTTCATACGAATCAAAGGTGACTATTTCACAAGAAGTGAGGGAAGAGTCAGAATGGTGGCTCATTCATTTGGATGCATGGAACGGGCGAGCGATATTTGGTTCATCCCCGGACCTGATCATCGAATCCGATGCCAGCAGATGGGGCTGGGGAGCCCGATGCGGAAATCTGTCGACAGGGGACAGGTGGTCGGATCAAGAGACGTGTCTCCACATCAACTGCCTGGAATTACTGGCAGGGTCCTTTGCAGTGAAATGCTGGACCCAGGAGAGGGTTCAATGTTGCGTTCTGCTAAAAATGGACAATGTCTCGGCAGTCAGGTACATCAACAGACTGGGAGGGACAAGATCCAGGTTACTAGCAGAACGGGCAAAGGACTTCTGGGAACTCTGTCTGGAGAGAAGAGTCTCAATGACGGCGGAATATCTGCCGGGCCAGCAGAACGAAGTGGCCGATTGGAACTCCAGATACCTCAGAGACGCCAGCGATTGGAAGCTGGACGAGGTGGTGTTTCAGAAACTGATGTCTCGATGGGGTCCATGCCAGATCGACCTATTTGCATCGAGACTAAACAGGCAATTACCCCGGTTTTTCAGCTGGAGACCGGACCAAGAAGCAGAGGCGGCAGATGCATTCCTGCAATCCTGGGGTCAACAGAAGAACTATGCGTTTCCTCTGTTCTCCATGATAACGAGGACGCTAGCTCAGGTGAGACGACAGGGAGCATCCCTAATCCTAGTTACGCCGGACTGGAAAGGGCAGGTGTGGTTTCCCAGCCTGCTGGAATTGACTCATCAGAACCCAGTGGCTTTACCCAACACAGAATTCATCATTCGAGATCCCAGAGGCCTCAGTCATCCACTGGTGAGGTCAGGAGGACTCAATCTCTTACTGTGGGCGATTTCAGTAGATCTTGGGTTAGGCCAGGACTATTGGATGAAGCTGAAAACATCATTAGCGAATCATGGGCCCCAGGGACACACAAAGCTTATAGATCAGCATGGGTCAGATGGAGTAGCTGGTGTTTGGAAAGGAATATCCATCCCGATGGAACGGATGTAGTACATGTAGCTAATTTTTTAGCCCAGATGACAGCTCAAGGAAAGGCGTACAGAACTATCAACACAGCCATATCTGCAGGGCACCCTAGAGTTGAAGGCTTAGCGATTGGGGAACATCCATTAATCTGTAGACTTCTGAGAGGGGTAACGATGCTCAGATCCCCTAGCAAGAAATATAATCAGTTATGGGATGGAGACAAGGTTTTGAGACTATTTTTATCATGGCCAGATAATCAGGATTTGACACGTAAAGCAATTTCAGGCAAGTTAGCCATGCTCTTGTGTCTTTTAGCATATAAGAGATCTTCTGATGTTAGAGCACTGGAGATTAACAGGAAAAGTATATCTCTGAACGGAGTGACTTTTCTCATAACTAGGAGGACCAAAATGGGGTTGAGATCTATTTCCTATGAGGCTTTTCCAAACCAACCAAAATTATGCCCAGTCAGATGCTTAACAGCATATGAAAATATGACGAGGGAAGTAAGGCCCCCGGGGGTGTCACAATTATTAATAGCAATTTGTAAACCATTTAAAGCGGTTAGACCGGCCACCATAGCCAGATGGCTTAGATGGGTGATGGTACAAGCGGGTATCGATATCGAGAGATATGGCACTCATTCAACTAGAGGAGCGATGGCTACTAAAGCATATAATATAGGAGCCAGAGTAGAGGACATTATGAGATCTGAAGATTGGTCGAATGAATCGACTTTTAAAACGTTCTATTTTAAACCTATGGAAAGTGCGACATTGTTAGTGGTGAGTAAGCTTTGAACAAGCATAATCCGAGCCTCCGGTCTTGACATAGAATTCAGATTTTCAACACATTAGTTACAGAAAGTCATAATTCTATTAAAGACACGGAGGCAAAGGATTATCCCACCCGATGAATCGTAAAATGTAATGTATTGTAATTCATGTATGGTTGACATTGATTATGTTTATTGAGACATAAAGGATATATACTATATGCAATTTTGTTGTTAATGCTTAATTGGGCATATTATAGACTGTATAACTGATATACGATTGTCCCACCCTTGTTTTCGGTTTATAGTCACCTCTCTGATTGTTTTTCTTTAAGGACAGCAACAGACAACAAGCAATCTGGAATTTGATCTAGGATGAGACTGGAATGGACGGAATTTCAAAGTAGTACTGGACACAACCTCTCAAGGACAAAGAAAGAGGAGGAGTGGAAAGAGGGCAGGAGGTTTTATACACTGAGGACTTTGTTTATTGGTTACAGACTTATCACATGGTCAGTTCGAAGACCAATTGAAATGGACTACAAAAACTCAGAAAAACTTGGTTATTGTAGTTTTTATTAGTTTTGTATTCATGTTCAATGGTATTTGTTTTCTTTGCTGCTGAACAGTAAAGTTGAAGAGAAAGCATAATCCTTCGCCTCCGTGTCTTTAATAGAATTATGACTTTCTGTAACGAATGTGTTGAAAATCTGAATTTCACTTCCTTTCAAAGTGTATGGCTTATTGAATATTATTTCCAACGTATAGTTCATATGACAAACTAGCAACTTGCTGGTGTGGTTTGTTCACAGGCACATCTGAGAATTTATCGCGTTCTGTATTGAGATGTCACTCAATTCCAGCTAACAGTAAGAGACACCAGAGTATTGAATCCAAATAGTATCTGGTATGGTCTGTGTCTATAATTCAATCTTGCTATATGTACGGTCCTAATACTTAGTATAAACACTCATTGGCATATCTGTGTAGCATAAACTGTGAAGTTCCTACACATTTCTGACTACGAGGGAAGGAACAAAACATGTTGGGTCATGAAATTGAGTAAAGGTTTCAATTACTAAAAATAAATACAACATATGCTCTATATCTATATTAACGTGTGGACTGAGATATATGACCACATGGTCATTTGTAGAAACAATTGAAATACTAATTGATACCTAGAGAAACAGAATTCCCTCCACGTCCACTCTTCTTCGCCCCAGGACTTACCTCATGAGGCCCCTGCCCCGACACAGGACCTTCTTTTGTTTCTTTTATCCCTATAACCCCTCCCCCATCACCATGTCACTCAGTTTAATTTTTTATGCCTCTGGTGGGTTGGGCTTGTTTTTCCCAGCGCGGGGCGCCGGGGAGCGACATTTGCTGGTCCCCTGGTGGGGCTGTGGGGTGGGGCCTTCGGCTCCCTCAGGTGCGGCAATACTCCTAGGTTTCCTGCGGGGCTCTGGACCCGGTGGAGTTGGTTGCTTTGCCTGGCTTCGGCAGGGCTATGGCCAGTGCAGGGCTTTCCGTCCCGGGTCCTGGAGAAACGGGCCCGGGTGCAGGTAAGGAGTTTTTGGAGTGGGGGGCTCTGCTGAAGCGGGAGTCTGCCGGCTCCTCTTTCGGGTATTAATCATTGTGATGTCATTTCCTCCTAACGCCGTTCTGCTCGTGTGGTTTTACAGCTCGGGTTGGTCTCTCTCTCCACGTTGCTCCGGAGGCGTGTGGGCTCCACGACTGGTGCTATAAGTGAGGTTGCTATAGGGATTGATGTGGTCCTATTGGTTGTTTTTGTTTTCTGGCCTGTATTTAGGGAATGGAGGCTAACGGCTGGTTGGCGTTTCTGTTTTGCATCAGTTTTGAGAGGTCTTGGAATCCTTTGGTAACCTGCATTCTGTGAATACACGATAAGCAAACATTCCTCGAAGAGCAGGCATCTGGTCCTGTCTTCTTCCTCGTCGTCTTCCTCTTCTCCTGTGGTCTGCAGAAAGAGAAAGAAGAAGGTTAAGCATTTTTCCCTGTAAAGCAAGGAGTTGAAAAAGCTGCTTAAACATCATGAGAGGAGGCGGGCATGTGCACACGGACACAAGCACAGGCCTCTGTCTTCCCCTTCATCTTCTGGTAAGGAGTCTTCGGACTCTTCTTGTTCCTCTTCTGGTTCCTCTTCGGCTGATGCAAAAGGGAAGTACCTGGACAGAGCGGGAGTGGAGGGGGTGCTTGCTCAAGTGAGGGATTGCATGGGATTTTCGGAGCCCCTGGTACCGGTGGAGGGGGCCTACTCTTCTATTCACCAGTATAGGCATACCCCTAGTTTGGGGTTGCCGTTGGTTTCTGATATCCGGGTTAAAATCCTTCGGGAATGGCATGACCCAGACAAGATTGCAATGCCCCACTTCATGTCTAAACTTTACCCACTGAGGGGAGAAACTTTGCTGTCTGATCCAGTTGAAGTCGACGATATCCTCGCCAGTGTCATGCCTGCGCCACGGGCGCATCCATTTACGCTCAATATGGACTATTTGTTTATCATTTATTTACAACAGACTCTTGGATCCATCTATATTTACTTTGGGAACTTTATTTCCCATTTGCAAGACTTTGGTGCTTTATTATTTTTTCCAACAAACTACGTATACCACAATGCACCTGGCTACAAGCATCGATTCCTCGCTGTTCCTATTGGTTATCAAAGGAACTACACCCCCCAGAAGCCCTAGGGACTTGCCCTGCTTCCACCAGCCCAGGAACAGAAAGGGAGGTGGCTGATTGCCTGCAGGTGTGCTTAGCCAGGTGCAACCAATTAGCCTGCCTCTGTGCTGGGCTAGGCAGTATAAAGGCTGCTGCCTGTAGTGGCTCAGCCTCTTGCATCTGAGAGTCCTTCCTCCACCTTTTGCGTCTTCCTACGGATCTTGTATGCTGTTTACCTTCACTCCTGCTGGGACCCTGCCTTGTTGCTTGCTCCACCCTGCTGCCTCCAGCCATAGCCTTCCAGGCTCCCTGCCTCACAGCCCTGCTCCTCTGGGCTCTCCACACTGCAGCCGATCACGCTCTGCTGCCTTCCAGCCTCCGCCCTTGCCCTGCCGGGCTCCCCACATTGCAGCCGATCACGCTCTGCTGCCTTCCAGCCTCCGCCCTTGCCCTGCCGGGCTCTCCACATTGCAGCCGATCACGCTCTGCTGCCTTCCAGCCTCCGCCCTTGCCCTGCCGGGCTCTCCACATTGCAGCCGATCACGCTCTGCTGCCTTCCAGCCCCCGCCCTTGCCCTGCGGGCTCTCTACATTGCAGCTGATCACGCTCTGCTGCTTTCCAGCCTCAGCCCTTGTCCTCTGGGCTCCCTGCTCTGCAGCCTGCCTCACTCCGGCTGCCTTCAGCCCTTGTCCTCTGGGCTCCCTGCTCTGCAGCCTACCTCACTCTGGCTACCTACAGCCCTTGTCCTCTGGGCCTTCCTACTTTGCAGCTTATCACGCTCTGCTGCCTACTACCTACCTTTTCCGCTGGGTTCTCGGCCTAGCAGCCCTCTACAGTCCTCTGCTACCTTCTACGTTCAGCGGCCCTGTCCCTCAGGGTTCACTCCTTACTGCCCGGCCCTTATGGGATCCTTGCCGTGCAGTCTGCTTTACTCTGCTGCCCTAAGCCCTTTTTCTCTGGGCTTTCTACCTTACAGTCCTACTCCTGTGGGCTTACTCATTGCTTTCCTGCTCCTCTGAGCGCCCAACCTTGTTCCTTACTGTCCTCTGCTATCCTATCCTGTTACACGAATTTCCCTTCATTTCCTTCTGCTAGTTTGCTATCACCTCCTTTCCTGGATTTGTCTGTAGTATCTTCTCCTGTACTGTTTGTAGACCCTTTTGTACAGAGCTTGTCTGTTGGTTCCCATCAGTCAACCTCTGCCCCTTCCCTTGTCTCGTTTCTACATTACAGACACCCATAGCTGTTGTTCCAAGTCATGAGCAAACAGCGTGGGCCTCTGTTATAGCAAACTGTGCAGAAGGCTAGAGTATTTCCAAGGTTCGTGGAATACTCTTTTCCTATATCTGCATACACCCCAAGAGGGTATTCAATCTGTATCTTTTCCCTTGCTACTCTTCCCTACTCTTCGTTCTCTTTCCTTTCCGCTGTGTGTGTTCTTATCTGTCCACTTTATTTGGCACAACCACCCAAACCCTTTCTGGGTGTCCTGTACCACTCTTAATAGAGTGCCATCCCTGATAGAATGCAAGAGCAAAAAATGTCTTGTTCCATAGGCCGGAAAGGCACACACAGAACAAAGATGCTTTCCTTTCGGGTTAAGAAACCCTTGCATAAACCTATGGTTTCCCTAAAGACAGCAAACAAGAACCTTAGTCTAAAGGACAGTCTCGCCTTAGTAAACAAAGATTTACAAGCAGGGTACTATACTCACTGGCTTGCTGACCCTTCTTCCATGTACAATTATTATGACATTTGCGACTATGACCCGCAGTCCTTATCTGTTGCAGAGTTACAGCAAGATAATGAATTCTTACAGATCTTGTTAAACCAAACAGTGAAAAACACTCCTGTGTCTTCTGACAAGCCTTCTAACACAGCAACAGACAAGGATATAGCACTCATTGTGGGAGACTCTATACCAGAATACGCTGTTGCCAGAGTGATATGCGCAAGATCAGCTTGGCAAGCTCCCCAGAATGCTGGAAACCCTTATTTGACAGGACAAGGCAGTCATTATCCTGAGGTTTGTGCATCTGGTCCTGGGTACAAAAGACCTATACTAACCATCGGTTGTCTTAATGCTTCCACAGTATCTACTAACCACAATAACCCTAAGGTCAGTCTTCCCATTGCTACAACCGAATTTTCTGCCACACCAGCTTCTGAAGCTTTAGATCAAACTAATGATACTTACCTGCTACATGAACAACTCCTATGCCTTAAAAGAAAGACCGAAGACCTCTATGATGACTTTGTTTATTTGCATTATAAGAATCTTATGAAGGGACACAAGTCACCAGACCATCTGACACTATGTCCAACACCTGACATCTTATCTTTAGAGATCGACATGATAAGGCCTGGAATTGCCACGCAGAAAGGTATACAGACTTATACCAAGCAGATGGAAGACCTAAATATAGCATAGGTATCCCTTCTAAAGACTGACACAGCTCTTTCACCTTCCAGACACAGAAACTCAGGTTGTTGTGCTGACAGAAAAGAACTCCGCCGGTGGGTCAAATCACTCACACAGCCATTACACCACAAAACAAGGGTGGTCTTCTGATTGGCAATCCCTCTGAGTCAAAGGATGGTTCCGCCCTCACCCTTGCCTATTGTCCAGTACTCACACTTACAACCTCTTCTGAAATGACAACGTCAGCTGAGGAGACTGGCGCAGTTCACACCGAGCATGCTGAGTTGGCAAGCGGGGCTTGCCAAAGTGTGGCTGTGCTATCAGACAACACTCTTGAGCAATCAACATCTTCAGTTTCTTCGATACCCCCTGAATCGCCAGTGGTTGTGGTACCCGATCTACCAGTAGTTGCAACACCTGAACTGTCTGTAGCTGCTACAGCACCCGAACTTCCAACTGCAATTCATGATCTTCCTGCTGCTGTGGTTCCTAAACTCTCTGCCACATTTGAGACTCCTCAAGTCCCTGCTGCAAATCTTGAGGTTGCGATAGCTACTGTGATTCCTGAAGCTACTGCTAATTCTAATGCTCCCGATGCCCAGATTTGTACTTCCTTCGCAGCTGTGCTCGCTGCAGCAGAATCCTCTGCTACAAAACCTGATCCCTCAGCACCTTCTCTTCCGGATCCTACATCCGCCATGCTAACTGTTGCAAAGTCAGCGAAGGGTTTCCCTGTTAAGACTACTGCTCCAGTTGTTCCTGCTGGTGTATCTATAGCACTAAGACTGCCAGACTCTACTCTACCAGTCTCAGGTGCGTTCCAGCCCGCTGGTTCTCTCATGACACCCACACACCCAGTTGCTACAGCCTTGATACTCTCTACAGCCATTCAAGATCTCACTGCTGCTGTAACCTCTGAACTGTCTACTAATCATGGGAAAACTGCCGCTGTGACTCCTGAACTCTCTGCGGCTAACCCTAACGTTGTCATTGCTGCTCCGGATGTCTTGGAAAACCTTCCTAAAGCTACCAACTCTGCTGTACCTATGGCTCCACTTTCCAGCACCATACTGTTGTCCGTCAAAGCAAAATCTATCATGGAGCCTGCAGCAGTTTTTCGCAGTTCCTCTCTTCATGCACACACAGTTGGGGTCTGTGTCCAAAGACTTCGTCTATTCTGATTTCTACATCAAAAGTTCAGAACATTGGTACTGTCTCCGTCATTCAAGACTCTCACCTTGCAACCCGTTTCTGGTGCTTCATGATGTGCCTTTTTGGATTAAGACTCTTGTACGGTGTGACAGACATTCTTCCTGTAGGTCGGTCTTCGGGGAGCCTGGAGAGGGGCCTGGAGAGGGGCCTGGAGAGGGGCATACTGTCATGCCTGCGCCACGGACACATCCATTTACGCTCAATATGGACTATTTGTTTATCATTTATTTACAACAGACTCTTGGATCCATCTATATTTACTTTGGGAACTTTATTTCCCATTTGCGAGACTTTGGTGCTTTATTATTTTTTCCAACAAACTACGTATACCACAATGCACCTGGCTACAAGCATCGATTCCTGGCTGTTCCTATTGGTTATCAAAGGAACTACACCCCCTAGAAGCCCTAGGGACTTGCCCTGCTTCCACCAGCCCAGGAACAGAAAGGGAGGTGGCCGATTACCTGCAGGTGTGCTTAGCCAGGTGCAACCAATTAGCCTGCCTCTGTGCTGGGCTAGGCAGTATAAAGGCTGCTGCCTGTAGTGGCTCAGCCTCTTGCATCTGAGAGTCCTTCCTCCACCTTTTATGTCTTCCTACGGATCTTGTATGCTGTTTACCTTCACTCCTGCTGGGACCCTGCCTTGTTGCTTGCTCCACCCTGCTGCCTCCAGCCATAGCCTTCCAGGCTCCCTGCCTCACAGCCCTGCTCCTCTGGGCACTCCACACTGCAGCTGATCACGCTCTGCTGCCTTCCAGCCTCCGCCCTTGCCCTGCCGGGCTCTCCACATTGCAGCCGATCACGCTCTGCTGCCTTCCAGCCTCCGCCCTTGCCCTGCAGGGCTCTCCACATTGCAGCCGATCACGCTCTGCTGCCTTCCAGCCTCCGCCCTTGCCCTGCCGGGCTCTCCACATTGCAGCCGATCACGCTCTGCTGCCTTCCAGCCTCCGCCCTTGCCCTGCCGGGCTCTCCACATTGCAGCCGATCACGCTCTGCTGCCTTCCAGCCTCTGCCCTTGCCCTGCGGGCTCTCTACATTGCAGCTGATCACGCTCTGCTGCTTTCCAGCCTCAGCCCTTGTCCTCTGGGCTCCCTGCTCTGCAGCCTGCCTCACTCCGGCTGCCTTCAGCCCTTGTCCTCTGGGCTCCCTGCTCTGCAGCCTACCTCACTCTGGCTACCTACAGCCATTGTCCTCTGGGCCTTCCTACTTTGCAGCTTATCACGCTCCGCTGCCTACTACCTACCTTTTCGGCTGGGTTCTCGGCCTAGCAGCCCTCTACAGTCCTCTGCTACCTTCTACGTTCAGCGGCCCTGTCCCTCAGGGTCCACTCCTTACTGCCCGGCCCTTATGGGATCCTTGCCGTGCAGTCTGCTTTACTCTGCTGCCCTAAGCCCTTTTTCTCTGGGCTTTCTACCTTACAGTCCTACTCCTGTGGGCTTACTCATTGCTTTCCTGCTCCTCTGAGCTCTCAACCTTGTTCCTTACTGTCCTCTGCTATCCTATCCTGTTACACGACTTTCCCTTCATTTCCTTCTGCTAGTTTGCTATCACCTCCTTTCCTGGATTTGTCTGTAGTATCTTCTCTTGTACTGTTTGTAGACCCTTTTGTACAGAGCTTGTCTGTTGGTTCCCATCAGTCAACCTCTGCCCCTTCCCTTGTCTCGTTTCTACATTACAGACACCCATAGCTGTTCTTCCAAGTCATGAGCAAACAGCGTGGGCCTCTGTTATAGCAAACTGTGCAGAAGGCTAGAGTATTTCCAAGGTTTGTGGAATACTCTTTTCCTATATCTGCATACACCCCAAGAGGGTATTCAATCTGTATCTTTTCCCTTTCTACTCTTGCCTACTCTTCGTTCTCTTTCCTTTCCGCTGTGTGTGTTCTTATCTGTCCACTTTATTTGGCACAACCACCCAAACCCTTTCTGGGTGTCCTGTGCCACTCTTAATAGAGTGCCATCCCTGACAGCCAGCCTGGTGGGTCGCTCCTCTATGTCGGCCGAGGAGGCGGCCGTCTGGGATCCAGTGAACCGCAGGGTTCATTCCAGCCTTCAGAAGGTTCATGCAGGGGCGCATATGGCCCTTAGGGCGAATGTTTTTGGTTCCTACACGGCTGAAACAGTGCTAAATGGTTTCAGGAAATTGAAGAAGGCTGTCAATGAAGGCTCTGATTGTGCCCCTTTGCTATCGGACATGCAGAGACAGGTTGAAATTTTGGCCGATCTGGCTTTTGATGGGGTGCGTGTTTCGGCCATGGCCATGGGGGCTGGTGTGTCTGCCCAAAGGCATGTGCACTTGAGGGACTGGAAAACTGATGGGTTTCAGAAGCAGCTGCCCTGAAACTTCCTTTCACTGGGTCCAGGCTTTTGGGGGATTGCCTTGAGGATAAGGTGCACAAAGTTTTTAGGGCAGACGAACATGCTGCCAAACTTCGATGCAAGCCTCCTTCAACGGCCAAGAAATCTTCCTCTGATACTGTTGCAGTGACCAGCAGGTCTTTCCCTAGCTCCTCATCACATTCTTTTTGGAGAGCTAGGGGGAGGTCGGGGTCCTCCACGCTCTTTGTGTCGTGGGCCGGCACCTAAGTCCTGACGGTTTGGACTTGCCGGTTGGTGGGCAGCTCTGGCAGTTTTTTCCAGTATGGAAAAGGTGGTGTTCCGACTCCTGGGTTCTGGACACACTGCAAAGGGATTATCAAGTGCATTTCCTGTCTCCTCCTATCCAGCATTGCATGGTTTGGACTGTGGTTCCCAGGTCTCGGATCAAGAGGTTGGCCATGGACGCGCATGAAAGCCCTGAACTGCTTCGTCCAGAAGGAAAACTTCAAAATGGAAACTTTACAGAACATTCTTCCAATGTTATTCAAGGGGGATTGGATGAAATCTCTGGATCTCCAGGATGCTTATTACCACGTGGCTCTCCGTCCCTGGCACATGAAGTTCTTCCGCTTTGCGGTGGGATCTCAACATTTTCAGTTCAGAGTGCTCCCGTTCGGACTGCGATCAGCGCCCAGAGTGTTCACCAAGCTGGTGGCTCCCCTGGTGGCACATTTACAAATCTACGGGCTGCGGTGTCCATGATCCTTCCTCCTGCGACCACTCTTACTACTGACGCCAGCGGAAGGGGTTGGGTGGCTTCTTTGGAGGTATTCTCTGCTCAGGTGTTGTGGGATCCAGAGGAGCGCCGTCGATCATCAAATTGGCGAGAGTTGTGTGCCATTCTCCGGGCTCTGGTGTACTTCAAGAGGTTGCTTGTAGGTCGGCCGGTTTTGGGCCGGACGGACAATACGACGGCCTTGGCATACGTCAACCACCAAGGGGGTTCCGAGCGCTCCTTGAATGCCCTGGCAGCTCAGATAGGCTCATGGGGGGGAAATCACATCAGGTGTCCCTGGTGGCCTCACTTATCAGTGGGGTGGACAATGTTCGAGCGGATCTTCTTAGCCGCCGGTTTCCCTCCTCTGTGGAACTGGTCCTGCCGACCCAGGTCTTTGCAGAGATCTGTGTCAGGTTTGGGACCCCTGTTCTGGACCTGTTTGCATCTCCGGCCTCGCCGATTGTTCCCCTCTTCTGCTCTCGTTTTCAGGCCGAGTGAGCTAGGGGGGTGGATGCCCTCTCTGTGCAGTGGCCTCAGGGTCTCCTTTATGTGTTTCCGCCTATTCCCCTTCTGCCCCGGGTGGTTCAGCTCATCAGAGTGTCCAGGGTGACTGTATTATTGTTGGCTTCATTCTGGCCCCGCCGGAGTTGGTTCCCCTCTCTGTTGGAGCTTCGGTCCAGGAGCCTTGGCTGGTTCCGAAGTGGCCTTGTCCCCTTTTAGAGGATCTGCGGTTGGGAGTCTGCCAGATGCAATGGGCAGTGTGGCTATTGCGCGGGCTAGGCTGATATCTCAGGGGTTCTCTGGTCCTGTGGTAGAGTCCATAATGAATGCTCTAATGCCCTCAACTCTGAAGGCTTACGGCAGGCATTGGAGCCATTTCCGGGACTGGTGTGGGATCCCTCCCCTACGTTCTGGCCTCCACGCTATCCTTAAATTCCTCCGGCATGGGTTTGACAAGGGCCTGGAAGGTTCCACGCTTCACTCTCAGTGGGCCTCCATCAAACTCCTTTTGGGGGACTCTGATGGTCACTTGGATGGGGAGGTGTTGGTGGGGAAGTTGCTCCGGGGTTTTTCTTCTACCTGTCCTTGTACTTATAAGGGGCTTCCGCCTTGGGATCTCCCTCTTGTGTTAAGGTTCCTTCAAGGACCTCCTTTTGAGCCAATTTACGAGATTGATATAAAACATCTGACGCTGAAGACTGCCTTTCTTATTGCCATCACTTCTGCCCGTAGGCTTGGGGAGATTGGGGCTCTGTTATGTCACCCTCCTTTCCTGAGGGTGCTGCCGGACTCGGTGGGGCTGAGGTGTGATCTGAAGTTTCTCGCTAAAGTTGTTTCTCGGTTTCACACCTCTCAGGATCTGGTTCTCCCTGCCTTTTTTCAGAATCCGCAAACGCCAGAGGAAGTGGCTTGGCATAACATTGATGTGCGGCGGGCGGTGTTGGAGTATTTGGTTAGGACTGCCCCTTTCCGCCACTCTGATAGGCTTCTGATTACTTTTAGCCCAGCTGGTGCTGGGCGTAAGGCATCTGTGGTGTCCATTAGCTGGTGGATCCCTGTTGTGGTCTCCATGGCCTATGTGGCTTCTGGCCTGCCTACGTTCAGTGGGGGTGCAAGGGGGGTTTCTCAAAAGGAGATTTGTAGGGCTGCCACTTGGGCTGATCAAAGCACTTTCATCAACCACTATAGGTTGAATGTCTCCCACTCAGGGGTTGGTTCCTTTGGGGTTGGAGTTTTATCTGTGGGGATGTGAATTTGGAGTTATTAAAGGTGTGTTTTTTCTGCACTGTTTTTGGCTCTGTGTCTCATTGGGAGCTTTTCCCTGTTTCTGCTTTGGTATACCTCATGAGGTAAGTACTTAGAAGAGGAAGAGTGGACGTGGAGGTAATGCTCTGATTACTTACTGGTAATCTTCATTACTCCTAGTCCTACTCTTGCTCGTCACAGTACTGACGACCCTCCTCACCCTCCCTGCGGGGAAGGTCCCATGCTCCGGCTTCCTGATATGAAACTGAGTGACATGGTGATGGGGGAGGAGTTATAGGGATAAAATAAATAAAAGAAGGTCCTGTGTCGTAGGCAGGGGCCTCATGAGGTAAGTACTGTGACGAGGAGGAGTCGGACTAGGAATAATGAGGATTATCGGTAAGTAATCAGAGCATTAACGACTGTATTTGCTACACTAAATCACTTTATTGGGGCGGGCGGGTGCACGTCTCTTTATAGATTTTAAATGAAGATATTTAAATACAAATTGTATATATTGCTCATACGTAATTGGAAGTATAGCACTGATGTACGTGTGTTGACTTCTCTACTCGTGCTTTGCGATAGAATCCTGTGGAATTTTAGATTAAAGTAGAATTTAGAATACACGAGGAATCCTATGCTGGAGACAATAGAGAAACAGGTACTATACAGTATGTATTTACTATATGCTTGGTAAAAACATGCAACAAGTGCTGCATTTTGTGTTTATCTACCAAGTACTGAAATAGGTCAAGTAACACTTGTCGGTGTATACAGCACCGGGAAGTGTGTGGTGATTTGACACGAAACTTTCTGTAAAGGGAAGAATAACAAGCAATAAAATACATAGAAACTTCATGCGAGAGCCTCATCCCAACAAACAGCACTTTCATGCGAAACAAGACAGTTTGTAATCGTGTACAGATGCACCACAGAAACAGATCTCGAAGCTTCCCATTAGAAAATTACTGTAGACACCGTTTCAGCGGGTGGCGTCCTTCTTGCATATCAAGAAAGGAATGGTCAAAACCTAGAGACCATAAAGCAACAAACCAATAAAAGATTTACATCAATCAAAATGTTAATTGATTTAACAGAGCAGAGCGGGCCCACAACATGAAAACATTCAGTAATCGGCCATTATGTTTATCGTGGAGAAAGCCCGCTTGCCATTGCAAGATGGCTGCCGCAATGATCCTTTCAAGTTTTTGACAGCGCTGTGCTTGTTCTCTTCCGCGGCCAATGTCAATACAAGAAAACATAGCTTGTGGTGTTAGTCATAAGAGGGCGGGGGCTTAACTACACTGTGGGCGGGGCCTTTCGGTGAAGGGGCGGATTCAGCCATGCCGATTGGCGTACGGAGGATGGTGAATGGCTAACCAAAAAATCCGTAGTTGTCCGGGTAAAGGTAGCATCGGTTGTTGCGAGGTCTCTGAACTACCATGGCGCACTGGACTCACTTCGAGAAGGAACAGGAGAAAGACGTCCAGGCACTGGTAGAGCGCCTGTGCGGTTCCAGAGAGGAGGTGGAGGGAGAGGAGAACTATCAGCGCGCCCTGCTCTATGCTTGGTCCCACTTCAGGTCTGTTATGTTAAATCACCAACTGTCACCTGCGGGGAATTTGGTTTATATGAAAGGTACTAGAACCGTGGTCCTGTTTCTCTTTGTGGCAATTTTATACAAATGTACTCGCGCTCGTTGTATATCGGACCTTGTCTGTCTTTTTGTGGTGCAGTCCTTTTGAGTATGTTGATGACACTACTGACATGAAACACCAGTTGAGACTTTCCCTATGTTATCAAATGTAGTGAAAAGCTCGGTGTGCCTTTTGGGGTTTCTTGCCTAAGTGGCAGTGAAATGATAATTTTATCCTTGGGTTCCATCTTAAAAAAAAAATGAATTTTGGCTCACAAATCAGGTGCTCCTTTTTTATTTTTGTGTTAAAGCGCCACCCATAAGCGAAACTATTGTATTGGGAGTACAGCTAAGAGGGAGATGGGATGTGCTGAGGTGGACACAGCGATATGATATGATGTGGCATTTATAACGCACCTGTATACAAGTGTTTCTAGGCGCGACAAGACAAGGAGGGGAAATGAAGGCAGGACAAACTAACGATCTTACTAGGCCTTGTGTCATTCAGATTGCGCAAGTGCGGGGAAGGGAAGGGGAGGAGGGCAAGGGGGAAGTGCAGTTAACTCACAAGTGCAGCCATTGGGTGGCTCATAAGTGCAGAGTTAAGGGACTGTAGAGCGGCAGATACAGACCATTGAGTGCTGGGGAGCCGGGAGGCAGTGCAAGGACAACTGGACGTGCAGGAGCCTGGGCCTGAGTTCAGAGGGTGACCAGGGCGCAGAGCAGTGAGGTGCATCAACAGGGGGGAGGAAGAGAGAAAACAGAAGTGAAAAGGAAGGTCTTGAGTTGCTTCCAGAACCAGAGGTGGTTCTGCTCCAGTTTGAGAGAGGCAGGGAGGCTGTTCCGGAGGGAGGCCCCAGCCGAGGAGATAGATCTGCCCCCAACACTCTGCTTGGAGAAGCGTCTGACCCTCCGAAGGTTGGGTGTAGATCGGCAGAGAAGTCGAGAAGAAAGATGTTTTAGAAGAGAAAGTTGGAGGTAGAGCGGCCCCAGAAAGCCTTGTGGATGATTCAGAGGGTCTTGAAGTTGATCCTTGCAGCCACAGCAAGCCAGTGAAGAGATTTCAGAGCTGAGAGATACGATCCCTGGGCTTGAGGCTAAGGACAAGTCTCGCAGTCCTGTTCTGGATAAGTTGTAAAGGTCGAAGAGTAGAGACAGGAAGATTTAAAACTGCTGCAATAGTCCAGCCTAGAGAGGACCAGAGCTCTAGAGACGGTGAGCTTCTGGGGGAAAGTGAGAAAAGGAAGAATACCTCTGAGGTGGTACAGCTGATAGTTTGACTTCTTAGAGTTGTGGGAAGGAGAGGGTGGAGTCGTAGATGACACCAATGTTCTTAGCATCACAGGAAGAGGGCTCGGAGTGGGCGGCTAGAGAGAGAGAGAGAGGAAAAGAGGGAGTGGGTGTTCCAAAAGAGGATCTCGGTTACACCTGCGCCACATCCACTCACTTTATTAAATGCCCCTCCCCATCTATTCTTTGGGGGACATTTTTTGTTTTCCCTGCAACGTTTTCTACATCGCAGTAATGGGATTCAGGAATTTTGTTCTTGCTCAGTACTTTAGCCTGCTTCAAAAAATGCCAACACTTGTTCGTGCTTTGTCATTACAGCAGCTCTTTTTTTAAGAAATGCAGGTATTGTCCCAAAACATAGCAGTCCTGCTAAGAAATGTGGGCATGATGCAATCAGCCCTGCTGTGAATAATTGCCACTGTGCCATGACATGTATATAGCAGCTCTGTTGATAAATTAGGCTACTTTGCCTGAATATATATATATATATATATATATATATATATATATATATATATATATATATATATATATATATATATTACAGTCCTGTTCAGAGGTACCTGTACAATCTGTGCCACTGAAAATATATACAGTTCAGACTACATGCCCAGCTATTTCTTGCTCTCGAAGACAACACACTATGTCCAGTGCCCTTTCATGCATGGACATGGACACATACATTCTTAAGACTAAATAAAATCCAACTTCATATAGAACACCAAAAGCTTTTCCTTCTCACAAATGCCAAACAACTGCTTGCTGGGCAGCTTCTAAAACTTTGAGACATCAAACGCACTTGATGTGCTTCTGTGATGAAAAGAAAACAAAGTATGAAATGCCCATGATGCTGCAACTGCGCTGCCTCTACTACAACCGATCAAAACAGAGGAAAATGAAGCAGAAATGCAGTGCTAGTTTAAGACCATTTTCATTTTACACAATACTACCTGTGTCCTAAAGCAATGTGAAAAGCATGATCACGATTCAAAATGCTTCACGAACGCTGTAACGTACAAAATGCAGGCAGTTGCACAAAAACACACATTCCCTTCTACATTACTCAGAAAGTATTATCTTGTTAGAATTATTAACAGAGAGTGTTAAAAAAAAATAGACCAGGGCTCATCCCAGTTGCTTCTTTCAGGGAACTGTGTCGATTGCTAAAGTAAAGAGTGGGTTTGCAAGCTGCTGCTGGCCAGCATGTCTCCAGTGATCTCCAAGATTTATGGGGATGCTGCTATAAATAGCCTGTGTAAGCTCTACACAACGAAGAATTAAAACAGCCTTATTGACAAGATTTCTGTGTGTAAAAAGGCCTCACACGCACCTTACCTAGAGGGCTGGATAGGCTAGTCGATAGAAAAGCAGTTAGAAACATAGCGCACCATAGGGGATACAGGGTGGAAAGGGGGGTAGGGAGAGGGGAGCCCAGGCAGGTGAGGGGGTGGGGGAGGTCACGCAAGGGTGGTCAGACAGGAGGGAGGCACAGGGGGACATGAAAGGGAGGGGGGCACAACAAAGAATAAGAACAAAGGACCTACAAATCAGATGCAGTACAGAACCATCAGAAAGAAAAGAGCCCAACCGGAAACCTAGAAGTAGAGAAAGCAGATGTAGTACCGAACCAAGGCAAAGCACAACAGGGAACCTGGAAGTAAAGAAAGCAGATGCAAAACACAGAGGTCAACAGGGAACCCAGAAGTGAAGAATGCAGGCAATTGCAATCTGGTGGCCAGGTAATGCCATTATGGTAGTGCCTGGCAAATGACTACACAAAAGTCAAAACGTTAGGTTTTGCCAATGCTTGTTTAGCATAATGCTATAACGAGAAGATGCTGGAACAGGCAGGGGAAACAAATGCTTGAAACTTGGCTAGTTATACATCCAGACAATGTAGTTGCCCGTAAATTGATGGGTTTTGGCATGAATTATTTGAAAGAATAAATATGACACAAAGACTGTAATATCAGACATCCAGCCCAGGCTATTCTTTATGTAAATGTGAACCGGTCTTGTCTGGGCAAAGCAAAACAAGAGAGATGATGGCTGGAAGGTTTGGAATTAATCCTAACCTCTTGAATTGCTCTGGGACATCCTCCAGACCATTGTTCTTCAGCCTGCCAAGCCATTACAGAATGGGAAAGAGCATTTGCAAAGCAGGCGTGGTCCCACCCCAAAAGAGGCAATCCAGCTACGTCACATACCTTTTCCATGAAACCACAAGGCATAAATTAGTTTTCAAAAATTGATTAGCAGAATTTGCAAATGAAAAATGTTTTTATTAGCAAACAAACCCGTTTGATTAGCAATGTTGTACTAAAATAATGTCATCAGAAGTTATTTGTACCCAACATAAAATGAGCAATAATACAACCGTTTTGTGTACTGCTGAAGTAAGACATTAGTGAGAGGAGTCAGGCCTTGCAAATTATGTAAAATTCCACTAGACCAGCAGGTTGAGTAACTTAGTTCACCTACTCCATCTAAAATAAATGCACTCAACCCATGACAACAAATGTAAACGTGCATTCTTTAAAACGGTGCATGTCACACAACGACAAAACATTTTGACATTTACTGCAAGCAAAGTGAATGTTAATTAAACGTTTAAAACCTCCCTTGCAAATGGTACTTGCCCTTCATTAAATCTACTTGACAAGGCAAGTGGGCAAAAAGACTGTGAGCCCTGGATGAGTGTCTGTAAAATGTTAGCTGCATGAATGGACGACACAAATAAACATATATGATAAAAAGGCTGTGGAAACAGTTTTGCCAGCTCTCTCTGCATGTGCTAATATATAATGCAATCAAAGAGCAAAGTGAGCTCTGGAGGCTAGCTAAAGCGAATGGTAGCACAGTAGATCAGTTAAGTAAAGACTGGATGGAACTTTTGATCACTTCTTTGAATAAACATCTAGTTAGAGGTGTGAATTAATTATGTAAGAGGAAAGAAAGTAAGACACTAAGTAGAGTGGCTGGCGTAGCAGGCAGAGAACTGGGCAAACTAGGGGGAATATTATAGTTTGCTGGTCACCTCTCTTTCAGGGTAGCTGCTATAAAGCAGCCGGGGCATAAGAGAGAATGTCAAGGAGCATGGGTTGAGCACCAGTTGCACAGATATATGTAACCAGCAAGTTACAGAACTAGGTTTACCATCAAGGGGATTTGGCCGTTTGATAATGTACATTTTCAAAAGTTTTCACTCGTCAACATGTTGCATCTTCCCCAACAAAATGAAATATATTTGGCACTATGTGATTTGGCTACACTAGCCTAAACTTTACGGTAAAGCGTGGAGATGATGCAGTGTTTCACGGTATCAATACTGTAATTATGCATTATGTAACAACTTATATTTTTGGGAAAGAAATTGCATGACTCAAGTTAAAACATACTGGTCTTTGCAAGACAGCATATAGTTAGCTTAATAAAATCATCATCCTGATTATTTCTGGTTTGCAAATATTTGAAAGAGAATGTCTTGCCTAGTGGCCCCGCACAGGCATTCTCCACTTAAGAGTGGAGAAGATGATTACTTGTGCGTTCTCTCTCCATTAGCCCCTTCGAACTTGCAGTGAACGGAGAAAAGAGGGTGAAGCGAGCCTCAAGGGCAAGGGCGGAATGCATGACAAGCTGTGCTACCATTTAACAGTGTAACTTAAATAGCTAGCTTTGCTACACAAGTGTCCATTTGATTATCAAACCTACAGAATGGCATAGCAAATTGCTATGCAACGGTGCTTATTTCATGCCTTGAACCACAAGCATCCCCAGAAGTGTTTCGGTCTGAGCAAAGGTCATAATAGTTGGATCGTTAAAGCTCTGTAGCAAAGAAACAAATACTGAAGTTTGGAACACGAGAAAGAAACCAGAAGTGAAAGACTGTATCACAGATCTTCAAATATTATGTGAACAAGTGAGGTATAGAAGATGGATATGGAGGGTTACTATTGGATATGTGGGAATCATTTAATGAATTATATGGATGATGTTTACATGTCAGAACAGAGGGAATGCATATGTGGACTATTTGCGCATGTGTGATCATTCCCTATTTGTTATTGTGTTATATGTTGTGTGTGCTTTGTTTTTATGTTTAAAGTTTGGAACTGCGGCTGATTTTAATGAAATTGGTATTTTCTTTATTTGGGACAAGGTGAGACTTTAAGACTCACATGGTTATGTGATTATTTACTGCAATATATTGTATGAGTTGTATTTCTTTATTTTCATGTAACTAGAATGAATTGTTTTGTTTTATCGTAATTTCTCATCTGTAATATGGTTTGATGTGGGATAATACGTTTCTAAAGTTTATTTCATAATATACTTTTAGCCTTATGGTTTTGTATACACAACATATATTACATACATGAAAAATACACAAATCCAAGTGAAAAATTGTCTGAAAATGCACATATCAAACCGAAGTTAAAACCCATTATAATAAAAACAATCACAGTCACTATAAGAATTTCATTAATATATGGTTCAGATATGGCCATCTTAAGTTGAATAAAAAATGTCAATCACTTTCTGATAAAATGTAACCAAAATGTGCATCACCTTGTATACATTTTGACCATAAAAGTGATACATCGCTAGGATCAAACAAATTATTAAAAGATTTGGAAACTTGTTCTAATCGAAGTTAAACTATCACAATCTGCAAGAAGGTGCTCAAGAGATTCCAACTCGGAGCCCCCACATAAGCGACACATTCTTTCTGGACGACTCATGCCCAGTCTTGCTCCTTTAATCTCTAGTACATCACAATTGCTACATTTTAACATTAAGTAGAATCTTAAGATCTGTGGGTTAGGATATGCAGTGATATAAAGAGGTAACAACATGCGTTCCATCCTACATTGGCAATAACGTCCGCTATGGCTCTTTGTAGCCAGTTCAACAAGATGGCACTCCTGGCTATACACTTCCAGTTTCTTTTTCAACTAGCCCTTAAACCGTTGGAGATGGCTAGATAAAGAATTACACTCAAAACCTTCAGACCACTTATTGTGTAAGGACTTATATTTACATATCGTTCTCATGGTGTTGCGATGGTCAGTCCTTAAAAATGCTTGCAAATATGGTACAATAATTGTGGTATTATCAATCGTTCTTAAATTTTCATAGCATATTACTATTTTTCGTATATACACAACCACAATCCCTTTCAGGTAGAATTCTAATTATAGAAATTCTACTCTTACATTCTGTGGCATCCTAAATAATTTGCGAAGGATCAGGGCTTCAAACTTTTTTAATACCGCAAGATAGTTATGGCCCCATATCTCAATGCCATAGAGTAGGACTGGGATGATGTTTGCTGTATACAACAGGAAGATAGCATTTGCTGAGAAGCCAACATTTTTGGCAATAAACACATTAATTGCATTCCCAGATTTCATACACTTGGTTTTGATTGCTGCCCAATGCTTATCCCATTTTAATTTCTCATCAACAAGCACACCCAAATATTTGTATTCTTTGACCTGCTCAAGTCTGGTGTTTTCAAAGGACCAAATAATTGGTAGATTGTTTTACTTTAAAGACGATTATCTTACTTTTGTCACTGTTTACTTTCAGGTCATTTTCTTTTGGTGTACTCGCCCAACGCATTTAGCATGTTCTGCAAACCCCTTGGCGGTGTGATCTAGTAGCAACAAATCGTCGGCATATGCAAGCCAACCAACAGTTGCCGACCCAACTTTAACTGGGCTGGTAGCCAGATTAATAAAGAGCAAGTGCATATCTGTTAAGTATAAATTGAACAAGGTCGCTGCAACAGTGCATCCCTTTTTCACCCCACGACAAGTAGAGACAGGTGTGGAAAGTTTGCCCATACCATCCAATCAGATACATACCGTGTCTGGATATAACAGTATTCACATCTTTAGTAATCCTGACGGGATGTTACAAGAGCTACATTTCTTCCATAGCCTATTCCGAAGGACGGAGTCAAAAGCAGCGCAAATATCTATGTATGCGCAGTACACATTAGACTTGCACATCTTCCATGCATATTCGACAGAAGACGTTAAAATCAGTAGATTATGTAGCGTGTTGGATTTGGACCTAAATCCAGTTTGGTTGGTGGAAGAATATTATTAGAGGCAATCCATGTATTCAGCTCTGCCAACAAGACCCTTGCAAAAAATGTTGACGGTATGTCTAGCATAGCTAGCACACAGTAATTGACTTGTTCCTTGCACCCTTCTTGTACGCATTAATGAGATGACTCATTTACCACGTGTCCGACATCTTCCCTGTTTTTCCAATTTCCTGGAATAGGATATGGAGGGCGTGAGCCCATACATTTGGTGAAGTTTTAACAAATTGTTACAGACGCCATCAGGCCCAGCTGCCCGTGAGTTATTCAGGTGCTCAATAATAACAATATCAAGTCTTGAAGCCTTGCATGTCCATCTATTTGGCGGTGGGAGTACCAGACATTGTCCTCTTTTGACCCCAAAGACGATTTTATGATTCGTCCACTGTTCTTAAGATACAAAATTTGTGGTGACTTCTCTTTGTTTTGTCCCACGGATTACCTCCCATATTGTCGTGTTATTAGACTGAGAAGCAACATTTAGCTATCTTCTTCAATCTTTCTATTTCTCGGCTCATTTTGTAATCCCTCAGCCACCTACGGTACGTATTTTTTATGGATTTTATTTGTGCAATGATCACAATAGTGTCTCTGCTCCCAAAGGAAGGATAGATCACTGTGGCTATTTCTTTACGAACTTCTTTTGTTCATCCGTGATTTTCTTATCTCAGTGGTGTCTTTTATTGATTACTTTATTAGATCTATTAAGGGTTGTTGTATATGCTCTTGTGGACCTAGTATGATCACCTATACTACACATCAGATTAACAAACATGGGAATTATCCCAACTTCATTGTTAGCCCTATCATTCTCACATTGGTTTATGAAAGTTGGCACGATGCTAGCAACCACCTGGTTGGCTGCATTTAAATTCTTGCCATGCCAATGTATCTGATTTTTGCACTTTGTTACGATAGTTGTCCATTTTGATCATATTCAATGGGTACGCTAAGAGCCACAAAGGGTTTGAGGAGTACACATAGAGGGAAGTGATCGCTCTTGTCACGGGGAACAATTGCCATATATCCAAAGTTTATGTATTGTAAAAAGATATAAATACATTAAAAAAAGACAATACAGTTGCATTACTAGTAAACTGGAAGTTTAATATGCCAATTAAAGCCTCACTTTTTACCAGAAATATCTGTTATTCCTAGTCCTAATCTTCCCCATTGCAGTACTTAAACAAGCCAGCATTTTGGGTTTTTGTATATGCATGGAATAGGCATTTTCTATGCTCTGGCATAATGGCCATAAAATCGAGGCTTCTAGAAAATTGAGTGATTACCTGGGCATATGACGGCAGTACCTCACAAATGCCGATCTAATACATCAAGCCAAAACTGTTGGTGTTGCTTGTTTTTAACAGGACTTCAGTGCATGAAAGAGATATAAATGAAGTGGCTGAAGGTACACACAGTTAAGACATTTTCTATGACCCAGTAGCCATTTGCAGCTATAATGAAACCATTAACTCCCAGCAGACTGCATAGAAATATAAGTGGAAGGCAAAGTTTGATGGTATCTCTTCATAGAATTACCACCAAAGAGATCCGAGTGGATGTGTTTTGGCTGGGGAGGGGCAGGTAGTGGGTATGGATGGCCATTGTGTTTAGCATTTCCAGGGACAGTCGGTGGGTGGGTAAATGTCCAAACACCTGCAATCTGTGTGTCCCTCCTCACATGCCCACCCCCGTCTTACATGTACTCCAACGCAGTCGTTTTGGTTTATAAGCTCCACCTAATAGCTCAAACTAAAAATGACGTGGTTTTCACCTTGCAGCAGTCTTAATCCCATAATGCAAGATTTTTCACTTAATGTCCTGCCATTTATTCGTACCACATAAGAGGATGCATTACCCAATAATTGCCCAGCCACATTTCCAAGATCTGAAGTATTGAGTTCAATTCCTTGGATGGGAGGACAATTGGGGACAAGTAGGATTAGGAGTACTGGAGGTTAATTGAGGCAGCACTCCAAGTCCCTTTCGTCATCCCAGCCTTTCCTAAATGAGAAGTACCCAAACTGATGATTTTGGCAAAATGAAAACTGTATTAGAATCAATACACCAGTAGTATTATGACACCTGTGATTTATTGATACAGCACATGACATCAGGCCTTACTTTGCCACTGCTTTACAAACACTGGCACCAAAACTTTTTTTGAGATCATCCAGGGGATGCTAGTGGTCGAGCAAGATAAATCTATGGGCAGTAATCCACAAAGTCCCCCTGCAGCTGTTTGTTCGTGAAACCTAATCGAGCCTTTGCCGAAGAGGCTGGCATTCCCATAGAGGACCTCGACAACTACCAAGTGAAAGGGGAGCCTGAAACAAGGACTGAGCCATTGAGATTGTTGACCTGATACACCTGTTAAGTGTGACAGAGGAAGCATACTTGCCCTTTCCTACTATACTCTTAATGAGGTTCTATTTTCTATAAACCCTGTCTTGCCAAGATGCCCCTTGATGACTCTTCATGCTAACTTCACCCCATTGTTAGTGACAAATAATCTGTCGATACTCTTCTCTGCTTAATACCTTAGACATAAACTTTGACGTGGTTCTTTTAGTTCATCCATCAACGTAATCTATACCTACTTTGAAGTACAGTCATCTACATTCACTGCAAGATTAGTGTCCCTGCTCGCTATTTCCAATAAGACCACTACAGTGGTGTGAAATTCAGAAAAAAGGTATCTTAACATTATATAACTTCCATTGGACCAATAATATCCAGTGCTATTAGGGGTGTTTTCCTTTTTGCAGATTTCTCTCCATTGATTTCAATAGAGCCTGCAGCATAGCTGTCTATGTTTGCGAGGGATTCTTAGCAACTTGCGATCAGACGCTTGTAATGGAAACAGCAGGGATTTAACCTGTTCAATATATGGAGGTCTTATTTTCACATTATGTGACGGGGGCATTTAGATGACTTCACGCCCATTAGCCCGGATTTGAAAAGGGTCCTTGGAGGACCGAAACACGTGTCATCTTTTTTAAGGGCATTTTTGAGTAATAAACGTTTTCTGTAAATATCTGGCGCAGTCTCTTTCCGGGTTATTCATACCTCACATTGTTTCTCAAGGGGTCTTTTACTTGGCTAAACCCTGCACCTGGTGAGACGCGACTTAATGGACTCAATGCACTGAATGAAGCGATTCTGACTTTCTTTCATTACTATCAGATGTCGCCAAGTTAGACCAAACCATTCAAACCAAGACTTTTTGATGATGATATTTGGATGTGTTAACCATTTTAGCGTCACTCACCTGCTCAGCTCATGTGTTTTGGGCACACTGGTGTGTCCCCAAGCCTGCCAGTGCAGGCAGAGTTCTTCCATTTGTATTTTACAGGGTTTTCCCTTTGTAACACACACCACCTTAAGTGTAGTGTTACAGGGATACTTTAAGCGCCCCTTTCTTTTTGGTTGTTTTATGCCTTATTAGCAGAGTTGTGGGAGCCCATCTATCGAGAATGAACACAGACAAAATAACTTGGTCTGTGGGTAGGTTCTCACTTTGGAGTGTCTACAGCTATGTTTTAGCTAACTGTACCCTTCACAGAGAAAAAAATCTCAATTTTCACATCGGTCTGCTCTGACCCACCGGAGCAGTCCACCACCTAAATGCTATGCAATTCTCCTCTGAACAAGAGGACCAACATCAACCTCAGACATGCATTTAGTCTTGTTGGGCCTCATCAGTGAGGCAAAGCTATGCCTCTATGAGCATATTTAGCAAGGGGTCCGTCCACTCTGGCGTAACCTGGGGGTCATTTATGGTTAAACACGAAGTATTAAAAATGTGGTATTGGATGTGACCAGACTGGTAAGAAAATTGAATATCTTCCCTGTGAAGGGTACAGTGAACTAAACCGTGTTTTTAGACCTTCCTTAGTTGGATATGCCCCATAGAACAGGTTACTTGAACCATGTTCATTCTCAGTAGATGGGCTTCCAACCTTTTTTGTACATTCTTTTTGTATGCCTTATTGACGTACCTAGGACAAGCTGGTTGCAGTGATGCACGTTATAACTTTTCTGGTGCATTACTGTGTACCATATTTTTTTTGGTTTAAAAAAAAAAAAATGTTCAACGTGTTTGTGTTTTTTTTTTTTTTTATTTGTCCTTCAATAATGCAATTTTCGGGACCATATACTCACAATGGCTGCTCGTTGTGTTTTAAGGTCTGTCTTTTGGCCATCTCACTTTTTGTCAGTCATCTTGCCCTCTCAGGAATGCACTTCCGTGGGATCCAGCCTTGGATTTCCTACTGGTATTTTGTGCAACTGGAACTGTTTGAAACTGGGTTTAGGACTGTCTGGTTCCAATCCACATTTCTCTCAGTGGGGGTCTGTTTCTCTACAGATGTGGGCTGCTGGTTGTTGATGATTGGATACCGATTGCCAGTTTGAATGGTGCCGATCTTTCTCATTGGAGCGCTTGGGTTACCCGTAGAATGGATTATGAATAAAAGTAAAGGATCAGGAGCCACTCTAGAGGTTGACCACTAGAGCAGAGAAGCTGAAGAGAAAAACAGCACTTAGAAGACCAGGAGGACTGCATCAGAAGCATCGCCAAAATCAATCACAGGGGATCCTTTGCTTTATCTCAAGCTATCGCAGAAGAACTTAATCAGTGGGTTTCACCCTCTAGACTGGTGGGCCTAATCAGTGTTGTTTACTGCAATGCAGTGCTGCCTTCAGTGGACTTTGGAAGGGTCCCTGAATCCTCCTGGGGGCTGACCATCTGATGGAAAGGCACTTAGGCTACCAGAGACACAGTTTTAAGTTGGAGTTTGAGACTTTGCAGACCTTCTGCTTGCAGCCCAGAAACCTTGTTGCCTACAGCAGACGATTTCTACATTGAAGAGAGGCTGGCCTTGAGCAAGTTTTCCACCACTGTCAAGCCCTGAACCTGTTGATCCCTTATTAGGGTTTCTTTGCCATCTCACCTCTCCTGCCATGTCCTAGGGATCCTCTTCCATTGTTGGAAAAGCAATGGTTGTTGCTCAAGGTCAGGTGTCCAGTACATCTGTGAGTCTCCTGGAAGTACATCTGCATCAGAAACCTGAAATAGTGCCTAGCCAGACCCAACTCCTACTGTACCGGTGAACCCTGGGCTACTTGCAATTAGGGAAATGGTCAAACCCAACTCCTACTGTACCAGTGACCCCTGGACTACTTGCAATTCGAGAAATGGCGTGTGTGAGTGGCACTACTCATTTTCTTACTTGGGCATGATGATTCTTTAGCCAAAAACGGTTACAGATTTGCATGGGTGCAAAGTCCACTCCCTAAACAAACACTACCCTCATCTGGACGTTGACTGTGGAGTTCTGGTCTAGGATTTCTCCCAAGGAAACCACTAGATTCTATGTCCAGACCGGAGGTGAGCATTATGCTTTAACGTCCCTTATTTCTACTCTTCCAGCAGATTTAAATATTTATATTTCTTTTAAAACTTTTTTTTTTCAAACCAAAAATATAACCAACCGACCGAAACGTACAGCGGAGCGCAGCCGAACCCGCGAGTACCAAACTCATACCAGGGCCCCCAGTTGAATTCTGCGTGGCCGCGCCACTTTCCCCAGTCTCCCAGAACTGAGTGAAGTCCTTTTCCTGCTCTGTTTCGGCTGTGCAGGCGTCTGGGCATCAGTGACTGATCCTGGGCACGTCAGGGCTCGCGCACGTCCGTGTTTACGGCAGCGCGCTCTTCGGTGCCTTTCTTCTTATTGAGGAGCATTTCATGTGCGAACAAGAAGCATTGTTTGCGCTGCAACTGGGGATACTTACCGCAGCGGTCAAGCTTCAGCATGATGAATGCTGATAGGAAAAGACTCAGCAGTTGCTTCTAAGAATAAGCCCTGAGATTGAACGGGCAGCCCTTCAAAAGTGTGGTCATAAAGAATATTTTCGGAGGACATTTCGTCAACTTTCTGTGCACAAAGGGCAGAATTCCGAAGTACCTCCAGAGGGGAGCTTTAGACTGCTGTGGACATTTCATTATTTTTCTGATTTCCCCCAAACCCCCCACCCCCCTCTCCCAGGCAACGTGCCATTCAGCCTGCCCTGTCCAGGCACTCGGGAACCTGTACATTGAGCTCATATATGATGGAATCGGTTGAAGGGAGTGTGGGGAGCCAGATAGTAACACCAGCATGTCCTCTGAACAGCCTACCACAAAGGCCATTGACCAGGGTAGAGAACAGACCCTAAAAGAACGTGCCCTACGACTCCCCTAGGTCCTACCAAGGAGGGAAACAGAAGGCCTCCTGAGGCTGCTGATGCATTTCAGAAGCTGCAAGTTGCTTTCAGGATGCGTTTGACTGTGCCGAGCCTCCTTCCCCAGGGGAGCAAAATATAGGGGATAATGGCTCCTCATCAGAGTCTGGGGTGTCGGTTTCATAATCTTCCCAAAAGCAGAAGAGGGGTTTTCCGGAGGCTCGTTTGGATAGTTTGCCCATCTGCTAGCCGCGGCAGCTCGTAATCTGTAGAATTGGAGCAGTTCCCCTCCCGTTCCCCGGTGCCCGGGTTTCAAAGTGTCTGGGGTAATGATTTTGCCACTCGGGGGAAATGGTCAGCAGTGTTTTTATACCCTAGGTGTTCCCACTTAGTCTGTAGTGGTTTGTCCCATGTCGGTTTGAGTCTCGGGAACTTCCATAATGGGAGCCATCTATAGTAAGGTTTCTTTGCGCCTGTGAGAGAAAATATAATTCTCCATGCCTGTACTGTGTAGGTGACCGGGTCAAGTGGGCTGATGTCCCTGTACTGTGTGTGTAATATCGGGTTCTGGGATATGCCCCACCTGCCGCTAAGGTCTCAACTTTAGTATGTGCGGGGTGGAGGGCCCTGGGATACCAGTAGGTTGCATATTGGGCTTGGGATGCTATCCAATATAGTTCGAAATTTGGTGCAGCAATTCCTTAGTTTTCATATGTGGGTGGCATGTCAAACCATTTTTTGCAGACCGCTCCAGCATGCCAGAGGAATTGGGCCATCTGTACATGTAATTGTGAAAAGAAACCTTTTCCAGGGCAGATTGACAATGTACCAAACACATATAACATTTTGGGGTGCAGTATCATTTTAGTTAGCAATAATTTAGCCGCGGGGGACAATGGGAGAGCCCTCCATTTGTTCATTTCAATGTGTCGTAATTGTCCTCCTGTAGTGATGCATGAGATCTCAAGAGTGTTACCCCTAAAGTATTTGATGGAGTCGGGAGCCCATCGGAGGGAGAGCCGCCCTTGACAGTTGTACTATTGGTGAGGGGAAATATCCCTGACTTCGAGGCATTGATCGTGAATCCAGACAGTTCACCAATGTCGATAATATCCTGTATGATTGGTGAGGGGGTTTCTAATAAAGAGCATGACATAGGTGTATAAGGAGATGATTTTGGGGGCCCCGTTAAGTGGATCCCACGGTGTGCGTGGTGTTCTCTGATGCACTCCGCCATGGGCTCAATGGCTAGGGCAAAGGGGAGAGGGGAGAAAACCCTTTAAAGGGGTAGCAGCGCCGACTATTGCCTGTTGGGTGGAGCAAAAGATTTAAATCTGCTGGAACAGTAGAAGTAAAGGAAGTTGAAGCATAATGCTCGCCTCTTTGTCTTTAATAGAGTCAAGACTCCCTGCACTACAGCAGGGGTAATCTTCATTGTAGAAATTATGAGTGTACCTCTATGCTTACCTAAAACCTATTTTTCTTAAAGCTGTGCTTTCAACTTATATCTTATCTGTTGGCTCAGGCCATGTCTTGTGCAGGGCGATTTTAAGACTTCGTAGACCCCTTCTCAGCTACTTATCTGTGGACTGATCACATTGGAACTACTTACTTGGTTTGGGAAGACTGCTTATGCCATTGTGTCTCTCCCTCGCTCTCTTTCCTTATCCCTCAGGCTTTTTCCTTCTCTCTCGCTGTTTCCCTCTCTCGCTCTTTTCTTCCTTCTCTCGGTTTCCTTCTTTCGTGCTTTCTCTCTTTTGCCCTCATACAATTTTCTCCTTTCGCTCTGTTTCTCCTTTCTTTTTCCTTCTCTCTCCTTTCTCCCCTCTCTCCTTTTCTCGCTTGTGTTCTCATTCCCGCTTTCTTTTTCCCTCTTTCTCTCTCCTCGCTTTTCTCCTGTCTCTTTTTTGTATTTCTGAAACGACCCAGAGCGAGCTAGCGTGCACTGTCTCCCTCTTGCTCTTTTTTCCTCTCCTTCCTTCCTTTTCTCATTCCTTTGCTCTTTTGTCTTCTCTTTCATTCTTTCTCCTCTCCCCTCTCCCTCCTCTCTGTCCTCCTTCCTTCTCTCTCTCCTTCCTTCCTCTTCTCTCTTCTTCCTTCTCTCTTTATTTCTCAAACAACCCGGAGAGCTGGCGTACACTCTCTTTGGGATTAAAAACAATAATGGTCCTACTAGGCCATATGACGTTCAGATCGTGCAAGTGCAGCAGCCAGCACTGCAGGGGGGAGGGTTGAGGGGGGGACAGGGCTTGGAGGGCACCGCGTTAGGCAAGTGTTATGGCAAGCCCAAGAGTGCGTAGGGTGCAAGGGGGGCTTTGGGCGAACGTAGGGAAAGGGAGAATGCCTCTGAGGAGGTGGAGCTAAAAGTTGGCCTTCTTGGCAAGGGCCGTGATGTGAGGGGAGAAGGATAGAGAAGAGTCAAAGAGGACCCCAAGGTTTTTAGCCTCACAAGAGGGTGAGGGGAGGGGACCCAAGGAGGGCGGCCAGAGAGTGGGAGGGATCTAGGTCTTACTTGCATTGAGGCAGAGATTGTTAGCCGTGCTCTTTCTCTTTCCCACTCTCACTCTTTCCATCTGTTTCCTTCTTGCTCTCTCTCTCTCTCTCTGTCCTTCTTTTTCTTTTCCTTCTATTTTGCTCTCTCCTTCTCATTCCCTCTTCTGCTCTAGCCCTCTCTCTCTCCTCCCTTCTTCCCTGACATTTGTCTCTTTCTCCCCTCTTTTTCCTCTCTCTCTCTCTCTCTCTCTCTCTCTCTTCTCTCTCTTCTCTCTCTTCTCTCTCTTCTCTCTCTTCTCTCTCTCTCTCTCTCTCTCTCTCTCTCTCTCTCTCTCTCTCTCTCTCTCTCTCTCTCTCTCTTCTCTCGTGTTCACTCACATATATGGTCTGTCCCGATTACCATGCAACCCTCAGCTGCAGGGTATTGTGTCCAAGCAACAACTCTGATGTAAAATTGCATTCTTATTTACTGGCTGACCACCTTGTTATACTTACTGCGCATGGTCATCCCAGACTCGTTTTGTTGCTGTTTTTGTTGTGGACAGTTGCTATGGGGGCTTTTGATCCCTTCTGCACACTAAGAGCATATGTTATGAAATATTTAGAGGCCTAGTAACAGGCTTATGTCTACCCTTCAATTACGGTGTGCCACCTCTCATTGTTATTTAAAGGATTGGATGCGAAAGTGACGGAAATCTCCCACTTACTTTGTGTTGCGCATTATACAACACCCATTACATACATACATACATTTGTAACCTGACTGGACTGTCTTTGATCTGATGTTTGGTTTAGTTATGACCATTAAGAATGTATGTCAATCTATTCAACACTACATACTGCAACCACCATGTTTTTTTTTATCTATACGCAGCAGGGTCTTGGAAACATTACATCCCTTTTCCCCCTGACAACAAACTCTCATAATGTGTTGCAAAATGATTGAGGATGATAATACTCAAAATAGCATTTGTATCGGTTAACCTTAATCGGTATATGAACGAGATTAGCAGCCTGGATTTGCTGTTGGGAGTTATTGGATGATAGACGAGAAATCAAGTCTGTACAGAAAAATCTCACTTTTTCAATGGTGAGAATCATTTATCTTATATTGGGTGCAGGGTGGGGGGGGTCTACCCACATTTTCTTATTTAAATCAATCAAATTCACACATGGACATATCCACACATGCATTCTTCCATTGCCTTCTGATTGCAGATCACCCACTTGCTGAATTCAGTGTTAAATTACCAATTCCTTCCATAATTGATCAAATTCTTGTTTGAGTTTTTCCCTTACCGATGTCAGGACTTTGCCTCATCGTGAGCACCTTTTCTTGACTCCGATCTTGTGGCTGAACGCTTCAGTTTTCCTGTGCAACCACTAAATACTCTGGAGTACTTGTCTGTAATGTTCACAGTTCTGACCCCATCACCCACAGTTTAAACATGCTCATTTTTTTTAACACCAAGACCAGAGGCTCCATGTAGATTAGAAAGTAGGACTTATTGAAAGCAACGGCCCTGTGCAACCTCCTTACTCCAGCACTAGTCACTAATTGACACAACCTCCACTCAGAGAATCCTGGTTCCCCTTACAATCTAGAGCCATAAGGTGCCCACCTTTCCACTCTTCTGCCAGCAGGACAAGTAAGGAAATGGGTCTATATGTGCAATGTCAATAACATGGACGGTACAATTGAAACGCTTCTTCCCCCTTTATTATGACAAATCAAGGGCTGCACTTCTAATCCTACTACACCATCAACTCCTCACCCTACGTAAGACTGGGTGATCTGCTCCCACAGTTTCCTGGTTCCATGTGTTAATATCGCCATACAAGAATATCGCCATATTTTTGCGGCGATATTAAGCCATGGAACTTGCGGAGGGGCACCCCTGCAACCTCCATTATTTTTTTTAATGGAGCGGGGTTCACCCTCTGTCCCATTTAACCCCATATATTTTCCCCACTAATAATATCGCCTATGGCTTTACCCCACGACCATATATATGGCAATATTATTGGTGTGGATAATATTACCTGATACCTGTTTCCTCCCCTGATTGCTTGTAGATCCCATTCTGCCAATAGCTGTCCTCCTCCCACCCCCCTCCCCTGTTAGCTCCCCGCTTCCTATTTCTCTGCTTTCTCCACTTTGTTCTTCCACCTATGATTGCAAATCGCCCTGTTGCTTCCCAAAGCTATGTTTGCGCTCAATAAATACCCTATTAATAATACTTGATGCCATAAACCTCACAATCATGCATCCTGAATGGCATTCTCAGGCCTGATGGATCGGCTGCACCGAAGGGGAGGGTTGATACTAAAGGGATGAGTAGTTTTACTGGCCTCTGTGTGCACTGGTGAATGCCCCAGTTCAAGGATATTCCTTGTGTTTCTCCTCACATTATGAGCCTGTGATCCTCAACTCACGCAAATGTAGTCCTTATCTAGGTTACCATTTCTACCAGTATTTCAGTAGCTAGTGGTCCTTCCCTTCCACCTTGTCACTCTGTTGAGTTCCATATAGACCATGTAGAGAGTTCTCCCAACTCTTCTTCCTTCTGTGTAGGGTAAGCAAGCTGCCAGGGAGTGGGCTGGTATGAAATGTGCTTCCAGGAAAGTGGCTGAGGAGGGATCCCTCTTGCTATTTCATACAAAACATAGTATACCTGTTCCCACATAGGGCAGTCAAGCTAAGAAGTACACAAAACAAAGTAGTCTGAACCTTGGGGTAGAAATAGAAAGGCCCCAGGATTAGACTTGCTGAATTATGAGCAAGTAGGAAAGGTTGAAATTGCAAGGATCAAAATAAGGATTTGCTGAGTAGGAGTGAAAAGCAGCTTCTGGGTCTAGAGCACCACCTAATGAGCAGGAGCCATTTCTGGGCAACCAAGAGCTAATACATAACGAGTTGCAAATCCAACTTCCGCACGGGCTGCAAACTATAATGGTATGTCCATTATATATGATGCATTATGGTTTAAATGTCTTTTAGATGTGGTCTAATATTCATTTCGACACTTTCCAAAACACTGATAGTTAATGTCACATCAGTATGTATCTGTAGGATGAGTTTGCTTGAGGAGTCAAAAGTAGCTCCTGGTAGCTGTTGGTGTCAAGCTAACCAGGCTCTCCTAGGCTATACGCAGGAGCTAAATCGACTCCAGCTCTTGCCAATTTTGAACCATGGTGATTTGGTGAAATATAGCTAGTCCACACCAAAGTGCTGCGACTCAGGATTTTATAAGGCCTGGTGTAGCGCACAAGCAATTCCATCAGTGGGAAAGCTACATCAAGGAGAAGCAAGGGACTTTGAAAACAAATGCCCCACAGAATCTGACACAACCGCGGAAGAAACATCTATCGCTCTTTCGACCAAAGCAGTCCGCTAAGCAGTGATTTTGTGGAAAATCGCAAACCTGCTTCCTGTGAGAGAGCTGAATTCAAGTTGGCCCCACGCACTGAGCCCATTTCAAGCCTTGAAATACCGACTTTTAGCTCAGTAGGTAATTAATAAATGTGGGTTATTATTAATCCATCAAGTGTAATCAAACTGCCCCATCTCTTAATCATTAACAAGAGGAGAGCCAACCTTGTAGGGGAGTTATCAGGAAATTCTTAGGAAATAAATGTATGTAAATATGTTCTCTGTAAAGCGCTTTGGCTTAAGACGTTATATAAATAGCTTATCATTAGGAGGGACCTGTCCAGACTGTGAGTAACCTCCAGAAATAGCCTTCCCATTAATCACTCTTTGTTTATTCCCTTTTTTCATTAACATAGGGATGGACTCTTAAGAATAGGTTATGAACTCCTGTGTTGGCCACAGGTGGAACATTTATGCAGTTCATGTAACATTGCCTGGAGGCTAAGGAGTTAAAGTATCTTGACAATCATTCTGTTGTCTACTTCTTCTGGACATTTAATTTATAGTCTCAGGTGTTTGTGGAGGGGCAAGGACTCTTAAACTGTCATAAAGTAAGTATTGACTGAAAAGGATACGGTACTCAAAAGGATACAGATGGTAGGGTCTTCCGGATCCCTGTTCACACGATTTGATAGTTGTGAAGTCAAGTTTAGACCTTCCAAATGATACAACTCTCTGACTGATAAAACAGGCAGAGAGATGGATCACTGGAAAGGGCGTGGGTAAGGTATAGGAAGTCAGCCTAGAACAAAATAAAGTATCATAAGAAACTGCCCCAAATTGACTATGATAGAACAGTATTTGACATTAATGCACACACTGACCTTAAGTCTAGGGCAGAAGAATCCAGCAGAAGTCTCTTGAGGAAAATCCAGAAGTAGAACAAACGACAAGGAAGGGAAGATTAGTAAGGGAGACTTATCCCGAACGGAACGAGGCTCACGCTAGATACCGGGTTGATGCACCACAGGATAGCGTCCAAAGTACTGTTCACTGTCACCTTCCAATAATCCTTGAAAAGCTTCCTTCCCACGTAGAGAAAAGTATAGAAATGAATCAATCCCCCTGTTAATATCACAGGTGCAGGAGTTGGAAATAGCGCCCTTTTTATAGTATAAACAAAGTACACGCGGTTCTGAACAGCCGCGAAGAAAATAGCGTGCGCGTGTGAAAATACACGCGACTAGGATTCACGCAGTCTTGAAGCTGCGCTTGAAGATAACGTGTGCGTGTGGAATTACACGCGAACAGGATTCACGCAGTCCAGGCCAGCTGCGTTTGAAGATAGCGTGCGCTTGTGGATATGCACGCGAACAGGATTCACGCAGCCCAGGCCAGCAGCGCTTGAAGACAACGTGTGCGTGTGGATTTACACGCGCAGGATTCATGCAGTCCAGGCCAGCCGCGCTTGAAGATAGCGTGCGCGTGTGGATTTACACGCGAACAGGATTCATGCAGTCCAGGCCAGCCGCGCTTGAAGATAGCGTGCACTTGTGGATTTGCACGCGAACAGGATTCACGCGGCCCAGGCCAGCCGCATTTGAAGACAACGTGCGCGTGTGGATTTGCACGCGAACAGGATTCACGCAGTCCAGGCCAGCCACGCTTGAAGATAGCGTGCGCTTGTGGATTTGCACGCGAACAGGATTCACGCAGCCCAGGACAGCCGCGTTTGACGACAACGTGCGCGTGTGGAAGTACACGCGAACAAACAGCTCCAGGAATCAGCGTGTGGCGGAAAACACGCTATAGAAGGCCCAAGAAGCAGCTGAGGAAACCTGCAGGGACGCAGATCGGAGGTTCAGCTACACAACGCCAAATGATTCGATCAGAAGCAGCGAGTGAAGTTTCCACGCTGCTTATATACGTAATGCCGTAGTTCACGTGACGAAGCAGAATACACATGAAGTTAGCGACGTGAAAAGTGCAAACGTCGTTTACCCGGCAACGTATCGAACAACCGCCATTTGGAATAGAACGGTCTAGCTGTTCTATGAGCGTAAGAGGTAGAACCACGTCCAGCATGCATGACATAAACTTTGACCTTTTTGTAAACTTTATTACATCTGAAACAGCAAGTAGAGCACTCTAAGAAAACCTCACATTGTTTTAGCCCATCCTTGACACTGTTTCCTTAGAAGAGAAGAGCCCTTTGTAAGTGATAGGAAACATTATTTTTAGTACCATTGAGCTTTAGTACATCCCATTTGAGGTGGCAAGTGCCTTTTTTATTTTTTTTTAATTTTTTTTTTATGGAAGACTAGTCGTTTTTGCCTTGAAAATGTTACCCCTGTCACTAAGCATGTCACTGCTCTGCCTACCACAACATTTTCCACCCTTATGGCATTGGAAAATACTTTATATGGGGTTGGAACACTTTGATATGCCTTTACTATCTCTCGCTCCCTTTTTTTTTTTTTTCTTCCGTCTCCACTTTTGTACCCTCGTTACCCTGTTTGGGTATTTGTCTGTCGTAATTATGTTTGTATCTCACTTGCGACCTTAGCATCCACTCTCTTGCTTCCACTGGGTTCACCTCTTCTCTTAAGAAAGCTGCATTTTTCCATGCCAGGTTTAACATGGAGTGAGTTTGTTTCCCGTCATTGCATCAAATGGAAAGGCGACACCAGGTTGTTATTTATGGCTTACTCTACTGTGCCTATGACCACCCCATTAAATCTTTTGACAAGCCCATTGCTTTCTGGATGGAACACTGCTGCATACTTTCATTCATTGCCCTTCTTTTCAGCATACTTGGATACTTCTCCCGAATTGTGTATCATTGTTACACACTATCTCAGGATAGCCTTTTCTCTTTAATATATTTTCCAAGGCACTCGCAACATGGGGCCCATTGACACACTCCACCTACTTTACCTCTGGTCACTTCGAGTAATGGTCAGTCATTACAATCATATATTTCTTCCTTGATCCCAATGTCTGTCGTGTTCCCACCATGTGCGTTTCCATGCCCCATCAGGAATGGGTAAAGGAAACAATGACTGGATAGCTTTCTACTTTGTCTTAGTTTAAACATGACTGCACTCTCTCACCTTGTGTTCTATTGGATCTCCACCACACCATGTCACCAAAGCTTATTAAGAACCTTCTGTTCGGGCGCCCATCATACCTGGGTGGCCTTCTTGTGTTGTGTTGAGTCTATTGCAGACTGTAGTGGGACCAGTTTATTCCCTTTCCACAGTATCGATGCTTTGTTTGTTTGGGCATTTATATAGCGCTACAAACCCTCAGGTATCTGAGCGCGTGTTTTTATTTCCCACGGTGTGTGGTGCTCATTTATCGACCTCGGAAGGATGAAAGGCTGAGTTTGGCCCTGCCGGGATTCGGACCTGCGTCAGCAGGCTCTGCACGGATGTCAAAGTGAGCGCTCTACTCGCTGTGTTATCTGACCGGCTTGTTGACTAGCCATCTCTCACCTTTCAGAATGTAAACAGACTTTCCTCCACTGTATTCTTCGCTGGCCTTTCGTCGAAGCAACCTTAACCCCCAGAGGCTCTTTACAGGCAAAAACCTTGGGGAACTCTGGGGAGGGACCCCCGACGTCCCCAAGGGTACTATCAAGCTCCTTGCTTGCACTGTGCTTGTCACAGGACATTGCCGTTCCAAGCATCCCTCAATAATGAGGCAAGTTGGAAAATGAACAATCACCCAGCATATGTGTCAGATCTTCTAAAAGAACTTGCTTCCCCCATTACACAGGGGAGATTAAACCAAATTAATAACTCGCCCTTGTTCCCCAAGGAGGCGCGGGCTCGGAAAGGGGATATAGCTGCTAATGATATTGTTGGTGAAAGGGTGACGGGGGAGCATTGCATGGCTGACTCATCCCCTCTGGAGATGGAAATACCTGTAGCAGCTTATCTTAGATGATCTCTCCCCCCCCCACTGTCTACAATCCCGCTGAACTTTAGGAGTCTGATGCTTCGCCCCTCAACGGCTCAGTTTTTTCTCCAGATATTCACCCTCATAGACCACAAGTAGGTAGTCCAACGATGTCGCAAATTCAATCACTGATTATGTCGGCATTATCAATTTCTCTGGCACCTTCCATCAAGTTGTATGAATCTATAAATGAGGATTTCAAGTTCCAAGCAACTCTCCTTGCTGTGGTCCCTTCTAAACTGATCTTCCTAGAAGCATTCTCTATGAAAATTCAAGCCAGGCTTGATTACGAAGCCGAACAATCCAATAAATGGCAAAACAGATTATGCAATATGGAGAGTGTAGACCAGTCTGATAAAATGGCAATGATGGAAGTGATCATGGACTCTCAAGAATGGGTCAGAAGATCTGCTGACCTGAGAGAGAAGCAGGTCTCAAGTTGTGAGGTCCACCGGGGCAGAGGTTTGTTGAGAAGATTGTCGGAGGAGGGAGACCAGCAGTGGCAGGAATCTCTAGCGACTGAAACGAGAAAAAAAAATGGAGACTTTAGGCAAGAATTTGAAGTCCTCCCCTCCAAAAGACCCACCAGCCCAGGCAGTAAGGTCTGATGTTGGGAGACTGCATCATAAACAAGGCCCTACAAGGATCCACAGGAGCTCCTTCAGTGAAGGAACCTGTATTGCTGTTTGACAATTCAGACATGCCAGAACCCAATTATTCCATCTTTAATAAAAAGCGGGACGTTAAACTATCAAGTGCATTAATTCAGTGTAAAAAATCCAATAATCTGCTTCCGAGAAAGAAGGCAAAGCCCAACTCCTCTAGAGCCTTCATACGGAACTTGAAAACATCCAAAACTCTTTTCTAATTCAACCAATATTCAGAGGAGTGAAGATGTGAATAAAGGAACTGAGCCTATTTCACTGATGAAAGAACCATATACTAATTTCAACTACCCAAATTTGAAAGATTCAAGAGCTAGAAGCCCTGAAATTGACTGAGGAGACCCTTCACAGGAATAACTCTATTCCTCTGAAGGGTCTCCTCAGTCAATGAAAAAAATTCCAGATTAATATGGGAATGGATTAACAAGGCAGGCACCCCTCGGGAAGCCTTACAAACCCAAATGGTAGAGGAAAAAAAATTATTGACCACTTTGAAACACAGTAAATTGACCAACTCTCCTGTCTTTCTGCCTGCAAAGCCCACCGAGTGGACTTGGCAACTTGACAAACAGAAAATCCTGGAGACCATTCTAAAACGTAGTACCTCTAGGGCTCGTGGGCCTGACGGCTTATCGAACTATGTCCTAAAACAGGCTCACGAGGAGTGCGTGGAATTTGCTCATCCCCTATTTTGCCCGTTCTTAAGAAAAAAACAAATTCCACCGAGTTGGAAAAAGGCAGTAATTATACCCGTTTTTAAAAGGGGTTAAGAACAGAACCGAGTAACTATCGACCGATGGCTCTACTCGATAGTCTGGGAAAAATCTTTGCTTCAATCATTCTAAAACGGCTGGCTAAATGGGCTAGCGACTCAGGGCATCAAGATCCCTGACGAACGGATTTTGTTAAGGGCTTAGGTACTAGTGTAGACCGGGAGCGCCTGTGGTCCAAGCTGAGGGATTGGAAGTGCCCTAAGGACCTATTGGAGCCAATAGAAGCACTTCACACTGATACAGCGATGCAGGTCCGTTCTGAACTGCCATGGGCTTTTATCAGAGGTAATTAAGGTTAACAGGGGTTTAAAGCAGCCCATGTGGGTGGGACAAGAGTGAAATGCAAATAGATATTTCCCATCTGTGAAAGGTACATTGAGCTAAAGTGTGCTGCCCATCCTCTTTAATCTCTTTATCTCTGATATTGAAACAACTCAAAACATGGTACGCGTTTTTCCACCCAAGAACCACGGAAGCCCGATACCATGGATCGTTTATGCGGATGATCTGCTTCTAATACATGAAACGCCAATAGGACAACAAAGGCGCTTAGACGACCTGCAGTCCTATATGATCTCAAATGAATGACCAGTCTATGTAAAGAAATCAAAGATCTTGGTGTTTAACTGGGGGGGAATAAATCCAGTATTCCAATGGCAACATAATCGTGAACCACTAGAATGCATTGACTCAAATCGTTTACTTGGGAGTTTGTGTCAATCCAAGCATTGCAGAAACACCCTGGGCCAAACTATTAAGCTCTAAAGTAAAACGTTTAACTGCCAGGGTATTATCCTGCATCGAAGATTTGGCAAGTTCTCTTTGGCTCAGTTGATTACTTTTTATAACCAAAAGGTAATTCCTATCCTCTCATATGAGGCTGAATCTTGTCTAAATCTAACATGGAAATATGGGAAATGCTGGAAGGTGCTTTTTGGAAGAAGATTTTGTGACTTCCGAAGAGCCTACACGTTTTGAACTAGGCCTATTGTCTCTTTACTTAGTATTTCTGTGGAAATCTTTATCCCTCTTTCGTAAAACTCTGCTGGCCCATACAGCGTCCCAACTGAGCATCTTGGGGGACAACGGCTCACTGACAAATATCGACCACCTCCGTGCTTGTAAGATGAAATGTATGAACTGCCTGAAAGACGTGGATTCCTCAGCGTTGATTCTAATTTCTAATCCTAACTTTGTCAACAGGATTGGATATTGACTCGGGACAAAAGGAACAACTCTGCATTAATGAAAAACTATGCGCTTGAGTGTAGATCTATAATGCAGATGCCTAAATATTTAATGGTGTCCCTATTCGGTCACTAGAGGGAGCTTCCTGAGAATACGCTTACATTTGTACCGTAGATGTTAGCTGTTCAGAAACAACTGATTGAGAAGCAGTCGACCTGTAGTTTCTGTCTGAAAGACACAGAATCGTTAAAGAATCTACTAACCACCTGTGTTGGCCTGACTGATCGTCATACCCTGTTCTTGGGTTCTACAATCGCAGCAGCCCCAACAGTTTCAGTAGATGAATGGTAGTTAACATTTTTAATGGGGGAACATCATTTGTTAGTTTTTGCGCTTGTCACGTTCCTGAATGGAATTTCTTTGAGAGATAGCAATGAATGTATGTATCAAAGGGGGGAGCCAGCCACAGAGGATTGGGACGTTTTTATGAGCATTGTCATTGGCTGGCTTTGGGCATTCATGTTTTTTCTATTTTTTTCCTGGTTATTTTTTATTCTTTTTTGCTCTTTTCTTCTATGCTTTTTATTTTTCTTTTTTTTCGTTAGTACATGACTGTATGGAAAGTTTCTTGTTTTTTGTTAAAGGTTTGAAATGAACAAATAAAAAAAACAATTAGAAAAACCCCACTGTTGGTTTATTTTGTATATTACTTGTTACTCCATGAGCAGTTTAAATGTAGACAGTCTATTCATGTCTGCTCTGTGCAGGCTATTATAAAAATGTAAAATTGCCAAATGGACACCATTGTGTTTGGACAGAATTCCACCTCCCAGACTGCCCTCGACCCATGATTGGGCCTGGTGCCCTTGGTTTCAACCACCGAGCAAGTGTACCGGCTTTGTTGAGGACTGGCGTGCATTTCCACCTGCGGCCTCCTCTTGGACAGAAGGTGTGCTTTGTCCATCTGAGCTCCTGCTGTTGTGTCTGGTATAGTGTTATTTTGTTAATTTCACTGGCAATTTCTCTGGGTGCGGGGTGTGTAAACCTGCTCCCTGCCCCAAGCCCTCTTCCTTTTTCCCCCTCTCCCGGCCCGCCTCCGATTTGCGATTGGGCCTTGTGCCTCTTTTAAGTTGACATCGTAGGGCATCCCCTACCTGTGCAGCCCCGCCGGCTAAGGGCTCCATGGCAAAGGGCAGCTAAAAAAATAAGCATCTCCACCTGTGTCTGCTTGCCGTCAACGGACAAGGTAATTGTGGTCTGAGTGGGCATACAACAAAGCCCTACCGCCCCTCTCACCTTCATAACATAGCTTACCAAGGTCTGCTAGCTAGAAAGTAATAGTTCTATCATGGCTGTACTCCAACCGTTAAGTACCATTTCATTAACTCTTGGGTCCCCATCTTAGGTGCTTTTCTCAAATCTAGTTGTTATTGCATTTACTGTTGTGCCCATATTTTAGGCGTTTCTCTCTCTATCCAGGCATACTACATTTACTATTGTGCCCCCATATTGGGAGTTTCTCCCTCTATCCATGTATCCCAAATCTAGGTGCTACTGCGCTTACTTTTGTGCCCTGTAAGGAACTCATGGTGGCAACAGTAAAGACAGACACAAGTGATCACAGTTGAAGGGTGTTTCTTAAACTGTATGCAGGTTGGAAAAATGCCTAATCTAAACCTAAATCTAAGATGGGAGCAAGCTTCGATCATCAAATGAAAATAAGGCAATCCTTGTGCCGTCTTGTCAAAATAAATGGCCTATACTAAAAAGAACTATTGCCAAATCCTTACAACTAAATATAGAAAGAGTGTGGAATAGGGTTTTCAAGAAAGAAACAAGTGTTCTTAAAGGAATGGGTTGGTCAGAAATATTATTGTCCCTATGGGTCGGCCATGTGCTTTTAATCTTAATTCGATCGATCGTACAAACATTTCCTATGCACCTTACCCGAGTTTTCGTCTCTTGAACACAAGCAAAATCAGGCAGCAGGGCGCAGCCATTTTGTGATAATCCTATCACTTGCTGCATCGCCCTGGGTGACCTGCGTTTGCGGCACTAAATCATATCCCCCGCCCCTGAGCCTGACCTCACCAAATAATTTATATTCTACACCTCTCTCCGTGACGTTGCTGGGCAGTGTTGCTGGGCAGCGTGGCCAAACGCGCCCAGTCGTCACCTACACGACTAGACGCGGAACCCGGAAAACAGCCATCATCTCGCAGCGTGCCGCGTCACAATTAGGAATATGAAACTGTACTTTAAGAGGAAACAAGACTGTACAATTGGGAAAGTACATTTATTTCACATTAAATGTTTCGATAACAATCGGCGTGTGACCTAATTGATTAAAATAGAACTTTTTTTCTTTGCTCTCGTTTAATAAATCCGCAAATGTTTATCGTGAGTCATGCGCTGTTCCTTTTGGGTACACAGGGTGTTCGTTTTGGGTAATCGAAGCACTTCGGTCGCATGGTGAATTGCAAGGCTGGTGCTTCAATTTGGCACTAGAGCACCGTAAAGGTTATGTTGCTCCTAACCGCTGGTAATGCGTACGGACAGATTGGACCTTGTCTGTCGTCCCAAAATACGGTCAAGTAGATCCAGCGATGACATGTAGCTGCAGCTGGCGGTTGAAGAAGCCATCGGTCGGGGTCTGGAATAGATGACAATCGCAGAACGGCACGATGTACCTGTTTGCAAAAGATAAAAATCGATAAGTGTCTCAGTAGCCGATCTTTATTACAATTATTCATTTCCTTTATTAGCGCAGAGGTGACTCAATGTGAACTGAGAGAATACAACGTGGAATATTTGCTTCTGCGGATAGTGCGAATGAGAATGTTGAGCTCTAAACGTAATGCGTAAACTGGGGAAAGAATTCGAGGTGCAAAAACAATGTAATGATTTATTATCGTAGAGCCAGGGAGAAACGAGTGGTGGTCTAAATGCGTCTCAATGCTGGCCTGCCCCTGTTGCCAGAGGCGTGGCCAGGATTGTCTAACAAGTGGGGCCTGAAGCTAATGTAGTTGGGCCCACCACAGTGACATTAACATCTGTAAATTCCTAAACAGTGCTGCTGAGTGAACGTCTGCAAATTTTGGGTGGGCCTTGCCCCTCAGGCCCTACCCTGTCTACGCCTCTGCCTGTTGCCCGGTAGATAGAAGTACTAGCACTTCATTGCAATATGCCAAACAGAACGAACAAGTACAATGTCACCCATCAGTAAAGGTCAGCTATTCGTATTTCGATTAGTTCTTGTATGAAATCGTTTAAAGAGAAACTTACACTATATACGCAATTTCCATTCTCTAGGCGTGATGCAGACCGTGATGCAGAATCCTCTGTTTGTGTCGACGTTTTCTCAAGAACTGAATTTATATGTAACTAGGTGCAGTTTCGGAATGGGCAACGTTATCATATCTTACGTTATTGCACCCCCCTTCAATTCAATCCCTTTCGGAGTGGTCTCTGCCTCTCAAGGTAAAAAAAATAATAGAACCTTATACTGTGCGAGGGACGCGTGGGGCCTCACAGCTCCCAAGCCGAAATTCAAAGCTGGTGACCTTCACTCAAAATGAACGTACATTCTTACTTTGCAACATCCCGAGTCAACGCATCCATGAGAAAATGAATTTTGAAACACGGGCTCAGGAAATAGGGGGCAGTTCATTGTTAGTGGCGCTGCTCAGCTGTAGGTGAAATTTCCCAATAGGGCCACCTCTGCTTATCTCATGGCCTCCTACCCCATGGCATGTTTTCACAGTCAGTACTACTTGCGTGCCTTGAATGTTTTGTGGCCTAGGTCTAATCCCTTTTGTAGGTCCAGCAGTTATTCAGCTTTTTGCTGAACTTTATTGCAAGTCAACTGCCAAAACCCAAATATTCTTACACACTGTTACCCATTGGTCATTAACACGAAAAATGAAGGTCCCACAGTATCTCAACTAAACTGTGAAATGTGAAAGCAATCGTAATAATAAGCCCTCCAGATAAGGGGCGTATCTCCCCTTTTTACGCATGGAAATGCTGTAAAAACGCCACATGTTTTTTCTTTCTGTGTATTCTTTACGCAGGCAGGCCTAATTTGATTTGAAACCCGTACTTCTTTCGGCCTCTGGGGGCAGCACTACAGGACTAGGAACTTGAGTTTTATTCCAAGCCTTTTGCCGACTATTGCACGACTGCCCAAGTTAAGGGTAGGTGTAGAAGACCTGAACCTTCGTAGTACTGTCATCATGACACAAAACCCCAAGATATGCAGTTTCAGGCAGTACTGAACACACACAGCCATGTAGCATATGCATACCAAATGCAGATGTGTGCGTGTGAAACACTATTCTTCTCCTGCACGCTAGTTCTGGTTATGGTATAAAGAGATGGCATGTATTCTTCACTGTTCAGGCCTCCTCTCCACCCCATAAAACCCCCCCTGCACCGCCCCCAGAGCTGCTCAAGGCTAATGGCATCTGGCACATTTAGTATAAATTAAAACAAACCATGAACATCTGCATTTCAGCACCCACATAAAGACTGTTGTCCAACACAAAATCCTCCCGCACTGACAGTGAGTCTCAGTTGCATAAGCACAGTGCAAGTCATATGGTTTGTTAGCTTTAAAATCACAAGCACAAAAAAGACATCAGCGTCCTTTATCTTGAAATCTGCGTGGTTTATTCATTTAAAGTGCCTGCCTGCTTCAACTTTGGGTCCAGAGTGTTAAACTGCTTGCATTGCTCATTGTAAAGTTTAATAAAATGGAATGCCTGCTCCTGGGTAAGGTTACTGAATGTTTTCTCCTGGGTTTTATTTGGGACTACGTGCTTTCATTTTGGGTGCATTCAAAAGGGGCGGTGGGATGGTAATTAAATGTGTTCCTTTGGAAATTCGATCTTGCTGATTTTCATGCGCGATTATGTACGATTTCTGAAATAGGCCCCAATGGTGTAATAGCTAAATCAGAGGATGAATGATCATCAGATAACAGTGCTACCTCCATAGCTGTGTGCCTAGGATGAAACTGTGCTCCCACCTCATGTAGAAGCACGAGTGCAATAGATCCCTGCCTTTTTGACAGTCTATAAAAACAATAATAATTTGGTCAATTACAAAGCGCTTCAGGTAAATTTACTGCATGCAAGCACTGTAATTATTTGTAATGGTACCTATTCATGGTGTTTGATTTATCTACCTTGGATTAGGGCTGAATTGGCCTGACTGGGGATTGGGACCCTTAATGGGACACGCATGTTGCTCTTGAGCCAACCATATCCTTTCAAGCACAGCATTCCTCCCAATCTGTTGCAGGAAGCAAGAGCAGTTACGCACATGGAGCAAGAAGGCATCACTGCAATGGGTGGCACCCCAAAGAATTCTAGCCTGGTGAATGTGATTTCCCAGATGCACTGTGACCATGTAACTAGGCTCTCCCTACCTATGGGCAGCCCAATGTTTTTCATCCAGCTTTGGGCATATCTCAGACAGCTGTGCATGGGATCTGTTGGTAGAATGGCTCTCCACAATGCATTCAATGCAAACCACTAGCTGAATGTCATCAGCGTGAATCTGGATTTCTAAATTGAAACGTTGTGTCAAGGGTGGCTAACATTACTTTACATTCTGGTACTTGCGGTTTTCTTTTCCAGATGGAGAAAACAAAGCAATACAATCATTATTTTTTGCTAAATAATAATAATTGGCATTTATATACTGCTACAAACCCTCAGGCATTTGGGCTTATTAATACCCACGGTGTGTGGTGCTCATTTATCGACCTCGGAAGGATGAAAGGCTGAGTTTGGCCCTCCTGGGATTCAAACCTGCATCAGCAGGCTCTGCACGGATGTCAAAGCACACACTCTACCCACTGTGCTATCTGACTGGCTAAATGTGTATTAATAGATTGGTCTACAGTGTAATTTGTCCACTATTCAAGTCTTCCCTATGGAACAGCGTGTTATTTTAGCAATTTAAAGTCAAACAGTAACATACATGTGTACCAACTAGAGATCAGGAGATATGAGGTCGTGTCTATGGTCCAAAACGGGCTGGTTTCCTGGCTTCACCTCTTAACTAAAGTTTTTCATCCTTTAAAATCATTTTATTTCCAAGTACCAGGTCTTCTACTTGGAACATCTTGTGGGGTTTGTAATATAGGAGTTGGGGAGGCAGTATACCAGGCATGCAAACCACCCTTGCTACACACAAGAAAAGCATCCTACAGCCTAAAATGTGGTTGGCACCCAAAGACGCCTTAGGGTATTGGTTGTGCTTGGTTAGTGTTGCTAATCATTCAGGCATGGGTATTCTGCTGGCACTTCCCTGGTTTGACCTCTGGAGTTAAGTCAGATGCTGTTGAATAGCTCTGCCAATTACTTCTCTGGCTGCTTCACTGCTAACAGACACACATGAAGATGTGGGAAAAGAACTGCATCATAGTGTGATCTAAGCATTTGTTTAAGAAATGAATGGACTGTGTGGATGAAGACCATCACCCATCTTGGTACCCTCTATTTTCGTGAGCTAGGTTTCCAGATTTAGTAATGGTCTCATGTTAGTAACTATGCTGATGTTACGTACGTTTAGCTCCATGAGCAATTGGATTGAGGGGATGCTAGGTGGTAACCCCAATATATATTTTTTAAAGCCATTTTCCATGGTTATTTGTCATTTGATGTTCACGTGGCACCATATTTCGGCACCTTGGAGTGCAGCCTGACTTGCTTGAAGCTTGTACGCTTCTATCATTACACATGGAGCCCCATCCCCCTTATTTGTTGTGAATCTCGCTATAGCGCAACTGTATTTAGTCAAGACCATCCCAGCATTTTCCACCTGTTTTGCCCTGTGCCACGTGTGGTCACCCTCAAGCCCAAATAGCCGTCCACTTGTTCTATGTGTTCGCCTTCTACGCTAAATGCAAGATTAACAGGCTTGCGCCTCTTTCTACTGAATACCATGGGTTTGGATTTGGTATAGTTTATTGAAAGGCCATTTTCATCAACAAACTGTTTAAAAAAATGCAAACTGTTCGTGGAGACCCGCAGGTGCAAGGGAAATCAATGCTGCCTCATCCGGAAACATTAAAATGGAAAATGTTGCACTGCCTCAGATGGGTGCATCTGTCTCTTTGGCCACCAGCTTTTTTTATTAACCGATTTATTAATTTACATAAAAGCTTGGGCGCAACCACACAACCCTGCCGCACATCTTGTTGGATTGGAAAGGGTCGTGTTTGTTCCCCCAAAATTCCCCATCTGACTACAGGCGTGTTGCCGCTGTATAAAATCCATGGTGTTGATAAAAGTGAAAAAAGATAACAAAAATCAATTTATGAAAATAAAGTACAGTAAGGACGTGAAAACCACTAAAAAGTATCCAGCTGTCACTGCTTCCCCTCCTAGGGTACACCTAGAATTCTCTTTTCTTAAAGAAAGAAAATGTACCTAGAAAATACCCAGACATAACAGCCTTTTATTAGAAGAACACAGCAGGGGGTCATTTTCAAACCAGCTGGATAACACCATGAGAGTATAACAGCAAGGTTTTGTGCTTTTACACCTTCATTTTGAGCTCCAACACCTTTTCATTTTCTTACAATGAGTAGAAGCAGCCCTAAAGTTAAGGCGTGTATCAGCCACTTTCACTTCCTAAAAATAGGCAAATACTCTCAAAAAATAAAAATAGGCAGTAACAAATACTTCCAAAAAAAATGGGAAATAGACACAAATGAACTTGTGCTCCATGGATATGTTTGGACCAGCAGTGCAACATAGTACCATAGAGAGAAATTGCTATTATTACTGCCTGATTGGAAGATGTAAACATGTATCTTTTAATGAATATGAATAATTAGGTGCAAATAAATAATTATTACTAAAACATTTCAATTTCCCACTTAATACATATTTTTTTTCTCGCTTATAAAATACTCCCATTGTGAAATGGACTTCCATTTTTACTCCTTTAAAAAATCATTTTACTCCCCACTTTAAAAAATAGGGAGTAAAATACTCACACTTAAAAATCTTATCTGGAGCACTGACTACAGCCCTCTCTTGGATCGATTGTTTCAGGTTTGTATGGAACTTAAGCTCTCATTATTAAGTCTAAAATATGAAGGCAACAGCAAAGTAGAGCATGAATGCAGCTCAAATGTTTCTTAGCCAGAAATGTGCATTTGGCCGTCGGGCTATCGGATATTCCCTACATCTGTTATAACAAGCATGTTTATATGAATGTTGATGCCCTCTTTAAATGGGCAGGTAGGGACTAACAAGGAGCAGCCGGCCTGGGGACAAGCATCGAGCTGCAAATACGGGGCGACCTGGGTGAAGTACTGGCTTGATGAATAGTCATGCCATCCTTCGGCTAGTCACAGTGGGCCCAAAAGAGGGACCTTTCCCAGGCGGTGTTAGCGGGTTGACCCAGGAAGTCTGCAGTGGCCTGAGGAGTCATGCAGCCCCGCAGGGTCCAGAATGGGTGCGTCCCTTCGGGTCTGATTGTATGTATGCATTGGGTGTATGTGTTGGATACGTTTTACACTCTTGCAGAGGAGAAAACTCATTTTTACTCCCTTGAAATTGCATTTACTCGGGGGCGTGGCCAGCTACGAGACGATGCAGACGTGAATCTGCACCGCTCCACGAGCCACCACATAATCCTGAAACATCCTGCCTGATTTCGACAAGATGGACCAAGAATAAGCAAATGTACGGAATGCGGAGGATCTGCTCTACATCCTGGTGAATTTTGGGGACAAAACGCACACATGAGGAGGAGAAACATCGACTCTGGTCTGAGGCCACATTTTGAAACGCTGCTGCAATCAAAATGGCCGCCGCGTATCTCCTGGGCGCTGGCCGGGCCATACAGTGAGCTGCAACCACCCCTTGCGGGGTACGAGAGGACGGCGCTGAAACCGGTGACTCGCACCTGACTGCAATTTGACTCTCTGCCCCTCCGCACGCATTGTCAAGCGTGGGGTGACGCGTATTGACAGCCAGTGTCTGCCGCCAGAGACCGCGAGCCAGCACAGCCCGCTGCGCGGACGAGGGAGACTCGCCACAGCATACTGCTGGAGACGCCGCTGGAAGACGAGGAACCTGAGAGAACACAGTACGTACCTGGGGTGGAAGCAGTGTAGCAAGGGAGCGGACTGCGGCTCCAGCCATAATACGTTCACAGCGGCACTATCTACAGGATCGTACTTCCCCCGAGCCCAGAGGACGGCGCGCCCGTAACGCGGAGCGGGTGCCTACTAACTATAAATTACTGTTTCATCCGCCGCTTGTCAGTGCTGCAGGCGGTAGAATCAGTCTCTCAACCAACGAAACTGAGCAGGCGCGGGGACATACCCCAGTCCGAACATTGCCCACACCAACAGCCCGTCAATAGAAGCAAAGAGGAGAGAAGAGATCAGCATAAAACTGCCCCGGTTAGCCAGGCAAAACAACCCTGGGTAGCCCGCAAAGCGTGCTACCCTAGCCTTCGGAAAATGTAAGCAGCCCCGCAGCCCACATAACAAAGAACGTGCCTGCCCTCCACGGGGTCACAAATTGCAATACATGGAACACTGACACCGAGTGACCGCCCTGTGAAGCTGCCAAACACCGCCTGAGATCATCTGTACCCTGACGCAACTGTGCGATCTAATCAAGCGTGTGCGGCCACAACGCACCTCACTAAACTACTGCAGTGGCCTTGGGACGCTTCGGAGAGAATGGGGAAAGATAAAGCTAAGAAACTCCCGACACAGAGCAGAATGGAGCAATATACAATCCCTTCGACACAGGTCCCCGACTACCATCCGGTCACCCTGGAAGAAGGGCAACCGGACAACGCAATCTCTCTGAGGGACATCATGGCCGCCATTGCGGATTCCCGCACGTCAATGGAGCAGAAAATGGACGGGATAAGCCTGGACGTGTCCCTCCTCAGACACGATCTCCAAAAGCTGACGGCGCGTACTGGCGAAGTCGAACAGCGCATTTCGACTACAGAAGATGGAGTACGTGACATGCAACACCAGCTCAGAAGCGTCACTTCGAAACTCAAACTGCTGGAAAGCCGAGTTGAAGACGGTGAGGGCCGCTCAAGACGCAATAACGTGCGCATAATTGGCATACCTGAGAAAGCTGAAGGCGCCTGCATGGAGCTCTTCCTTGAACAATGGCTAACAGACCTATATGACCTGAGCTCCTTCTCCAAGTTTTTCTCTATAGAACGAGCACATAGAGTACCCACAGGTAGACCGACACCAGGGGCGCCACCACGCACAGTAATTGCGAGATTCTTAAATTACAGGGACCAAGACGCCCTACTGCAACTGGCACGGACCAAAGGCCCAATCACCTTTAACGGCTCAAGGATCGCCTTCTTTCCGGACTACACGAGAGAGGTGCAGAAAGCGAGGCAGTCTTTTCACCAACTTAAAAAGCACCTGCAAACTATGGGGGTCAAATATGGCCTACTTTTCCCAGCACAGCTTAAGATTTACCACAAAGGCACATCAATCCATTTCAGTGATCCGAAGGAAGCATGGCACTGGGCGGAACAACATATAGAGGGGGACTGGTCAACGCCCCGAGCCAGCAGGGGAAGAAACAACAGACCGCCCCGACCAACAACATGCACCCCGATTGCCCCCGGAACAAGACCTACCAGAGGACAGCGATGGATGACCCCTCACACCACGCCTGGTGACGCCCAGCAGTACACCAGTGAGTACACAATGCACTACCCTAACACAACCCACAAACCGTACCTGCTGACACGAATCAATACACTTCCTAAAATTGCGGCCGCGGGGACGACTCGCAGCCACACGTTAGAGGCCCCCCCCCCCAAGAGACACATCAGAGAGTAGTCCCAGCGGTGCTAACCCCTGATCGCACACCGCCAGGGACTAGCATACGTACACAAGTTGAGTTTATTGCATGTAAGGTGTCCAGTTGATGCCCGTGGTTTTCTAGGTTCGGGCAACCGATGCTTCTAGTTGGGAGGAGTATGGGGTGGGGGGGTAACGGGGTTGTTAAGTTTAATTACGCAAGGGACACGTCAGACACGAAACATATCAGGGCCAATCAGTACGATCACAATTTATGGGCACAAGCTCGTGAGACGCGATGCGTCGTCATCAGCAGCATACATATCCACTTCCATAAGCAGACATGGCATCACATAACAACGCTGCTAACGCCCTCGGAACACTCCGGCTCATGACGTGGAATGTCAATGGCCTCGGCAACGCAATCAAGCGGCGCCTGGTTAGGCAATTCCTTAATAGACGGGCACCAGACTTAGTGCTTCTGACTGAGACCCATCTTGCGGGCACAGAATGCACCCTGTTCAAATGCACAAACTACAAGCTGACACTCCACTCGGGCTTTACAATGGGATCAAGGGGAGTCATGGTCCTGATACACAAAAACCTCCCTTTCCAACTTACCACAGTGTGCCTGGACACTGGCGGCAGATACGTGTATGTGACGGGCACGCTATGGGATCAATCCATCGCGCTGCTAGCCATCTACGCACCACCAACCCAACTAGACCAACTGCTCACAGATATTGCCCCGCTGATCACAAACGACACTTCCAACCTGTTGGTTCTGGGTGGAGACTTCAACGAAGTCATGAACGTAACTTTAGACCGCTCACACTTACGCAACAGGAACCCCAACGCAACTACCCGACTCGCCACATTCACCAATGCACTGGGTCTATGCGATACATGGAGAGAACCCCACCCAGACACTAGGGAATACTCTTTCCATTCAGGGGCACATGCCTCCCTATCTAGGCTGGACTATTTTTTCGTCCCGGCCTCTGATTTACACAAGGTACAGGAAATAGACCTGCTTCCTAGGGGCATATCTGACCACTCCCCGCTTGAACTGAAAATCACAACATCCAGGCCGATTCCCCCGCCGAGCTGGCGACTAAATCACTATTACTTGGGGGACCCCGAGCTAGTGGATAAACTCCAGGAGAGCACAAACACATACTTTGAGCTTAATACACAGTCTGCTTCAAACCCTGAGACACTGTGTGAGGCCTTCAAGTCAGTGCTAAGGGGCGAGCTAATATCATGGACGACTGCCAAAAAAAGAAAGCATCTTAGCAAAATATTTGAAGCAGAACAGCAAGTGAAGCAGGCAGAGGAAAAGCACATAAGCGAAGACACACCGGACACAAATCGCACCCTGCTTCGAGCACAAAAGAAGCTCCAAAATACAGCAATGGATAATGCAAGGCACGCACATACTGCGATGCGAGCGAGAATCTATGAAACGGGAGACAAAGCTGGGAAGATGCTGGCATGGCTGGAAAGGAAAGCGCAGGGGCGTAGCCATGTCTGGCGGCTGGAGACAGGAGAGCAAAACACTCGCGTAACAGACCATGACATAACACAAGGCTTTGCAGAGTATTACGCAGAACTCTATGGGGCACCCAGGACCCGAATGGATGCCTCGATCATGGAGGAAATGGTCATCCCTACCTTAAATGCGGCGCAGCAGGAACTACTGGAGAGAGACATCACGGAGGACGAGATTTTAAGTGCCATATCCAGCCTCCAAACCGGCAAATCCCCAGGACCCAATGGCTTCCCGATCGAGCTATGGCGGAAGGTGGGGACCAATGTGATCGCTCCACACCTGTTACGGATGTACCAATATGCACGTGAAAAGGGCATTCTCTCACCTGACCTACGTGAAGCAACGATAATAGCGATACCCAAACCGGACAAACCCCCCGAAACCTGCAGTTCATACAAGCCTATCTCACTTATCAACGGCGAAACAAAGATACTGGCCAAAATACTAGTAGACCGCCTCCAACAGGTCATCCCCTCTCTGATACACCCGGACCAGTGTGGCTTCATGCCACAAAGATCAACACGCATGAACCTTTACAGACTATATTCAGCCCTGGAAAGAGCCGACAGCATACAAGGCCCCCTAGCCTTACTCGCAATTGACTTTGAAAAGGCCTTCGACTCAGTGAGATGGGAGGCTATCTGGGTCATAATGCACCGTATGGGTTTCAGCGAGAACCTTATGAGCTGGGTACGCCTACTATACAACTGTCCAACCGCCAGAGCCACGATCAATGGATGGCAATCAGATCCCTTTGGGCTGGGGAGAGGAACGAGGCAGGGCTGCCCACTGTCAGCCATGATCTTTGCGATCGCAATAGAACCCCTGGCAATTCTCCTGAGAAACGCACCTACCTGGGAAGGCTTTCGCTGGTCAGCAACCTGGGAGGACAGAGTACCGCTCTATGCTGATGACCTGCTCATCTACCTGAAGGACCCAGCCAATTCCTGCTCCAGAGTTACGAGCATACTGGAGCAATATGGGGCATTCAGCGGCCTACGAGTGAACTGGGCCAAATCCATCCTCTTCCCCATAGGGGGTGTGCCTGCAACCAGTCTAATGAATGGCCCCTACCAGATCGAAATGGAGCAGTTCAAATATCTTGGGATACGCATCACGCAGCAACTTGCAGACTATACATCCCTGAACCTTGCCCCACTCGTAACAAGATTCGCAGAAGATAACTGCAACTGGATCTCTTTGCCATTGACATTGTTGGGTAGAGCTGCACTATTCAAAATGATTGCCCTCCCCAAATTCTTGTACATCCTGCAAAACGCCCCCCTATATATCCCGCAGCAAGAATTCCATAAGCTCGACTGCATCCTCAGAAAGCTGCTATGCTCCAAAGGTCCGTATGGGAAGGAGGGATTGGACTACCCAGGCTGCAATGGGCTGGCCAGCTGACGGTGGTCAATGACATGTTGCATGGGGATGGGACACTTCCGCACATCAAAGCAATTAACCCCCACAACACAACAGCACCATTAGAACATCTCTACGGAAGCCTGGGTCGCCCACCGAAACCAGATATGGCGACACACATTGTGAGAATATGGAAAGACACCTAGGATGGGATGGGAAACTGACACTGGCCCAACCCCTGTGGAACAATTGCCATCTTCCTGAAATACAAAAGTTACCTAGATGGCCCGAATGGGTCCAACGAGGAATCACCACCGTTGGGGCTGTGCTGCGGGAGGACAAACTTGTACCATTTGAAACATTGCAAGAGGAATTCTCCCTCCCAGCCACAGAAAGGTACCACTACACGCAATTGCAACATGCGTGGAGCACCCACCAACAGAATATACGAAACATACCGGAAAGCTCCCCCCTTGAGCGCAATATGGTATCGGACCAGGTGGAACGGAAAGTCACCTCCACCATGTACAATGTGATTACATCCTTTGCGACACCAGAACTGACCAGCCTGAAGACCAAATGGGAACGGGACGTGGGATCGCTCCAGCCGGAAGACTGGGTGGAGGCCCTAATGTACCCGCGCGAGTTAACCATTTCTTCAAGACTCAGACTGGTTCAACTAAAGATCCTGCACCGCGTCTACTACCCAAGAGTCGCCCTTTTCCGCTGGGGGAAGACGACAGACGCACGCTGCAAGCGTGAGGAAGGCACATTCTTCCATATCCTATGGGAATGCAATAATATCCAACAACTCTGGCAGAAATGCTGTGACAAACTATCCAGCATTATAGGCAAGACAATAGAAAGATGCCCAAAACATCTCCTTCTGGGGATCTCCAACGAAACCGACCTGTCCCGGTATGAAAAGATACTCTGCTCTACTGCAACGGCCGTGCTCAGGCGGAATATAGCACAACTGTGGGGCGCAGAACACACTCCGGACTACGACCAATGGGTTGTGGACGTAGACATCTGCGCTGAAATGGAACATCGGGTGTATACTGCGAGGGGCTGCCCGCAAAAGGCGAACAAAATATGGAGCCGCTGGGAAGATGCCAGCTAGAAGTCAGATGTGACACGGCAGACGCTAAGAATGGACAGGGTCGCATGATGCCGAATGAAGCGAGTCAGGAACGTACTGATCGTGCCACGAGTAACTCCTGTTTTGGCAAAGTCTGACGAACCACTAGACGGCAGTCCCAGTTACCAAGGGTTTTTTCTCTTTTCTTTCCTCTCTTTTGTTGTTCCTATTTTTACCTGCTTCTCTCTCCTTTCCTTACCCCCTCCTGAAAATGTCGATTGTATGATTGCTCCCTTGCTCCCAGCCCTGATACACAGAGAGATGCACGTACTGTTAAGTTGTTTTCCTATGTTTCAAATCAATAAAGTCTTTGATCAAAAAAAGAAATTGCATTTACTCTTTAATTTGAAAAATCATGCGTAAAATACTCCCACCTCAAAATCTTATCTGGAGCACTGGTAATAATTGTAATATATTTTTAAGACAAGGACTGAGAGGATAGATTTCAAAAGACAAAATGCATACTTTATTTATACAGATTATAGAAACATTTTTTGCAAAAATAAAAACAGACGGTCATCATTTCAACCGGGATTTGAACAATTTAAAAAGCTCTGCTTTGGGTGGACATGGCACGCTGGCAATGTTTTGTGGCAATGTATGTGTGCTCTGAACAGATTTGTGCGCGATTCCATGACTATGCATCTCGACGACATAAACGATGAGATCTTTCACAAAATCGAATTCCATTTTATCATATACTGGCTTGACCACCCATTTTTCTGCTTCTTTTTGTAAAGGCCATATTGTAGCGAAGCATCCCTAAGTTTCCAGCTGTCCTAGATTGTTCACGGCCCACATTCTCGTTATGAGCTAATACGGCTAGTAAAGTCCTACATTTCATCCCCTGGATGCCAAAATGCAATCTCTTTGGCCTGTACTTTAGGCACATATTGTGGAACACCTCCAAATCTCCTGTGTGACAGAATTCTGTGAGTCCCTTCAGATCTCTTGATAGAGTTTTATCAAACACAATCTTCTCAAGGGCTTTGTGTGGAGGTGAAGATGGTATCAACCACTTCTTCTTCTGTGCCTGCTCTGGGGACAAAAGGCCATGTTCACATTGGTGGAAATGTTGGTTTTCTGTCCAGTGGTGAACTTTGGAACAGTGGTGCATCAGTGAGCGCCATTTTTCCAGTAGAATTTCCACAGACCCATCACATGTTTTGGAGCTCCACCAAAGAGTTGCGGAAAGACTGGGACCATTGCGAAATACTTTCTAAACCTTTTTTTCCCTGCAGCTGAAATTTTCTTATTAATTGATTTGGCAGCATGCCATACATCAAACTGATGTTTAATATTTGGATACTGCTCTCTCATTGTCTTGGCTATTGAAACGTGTATGTCCGTGGCTATGAGTTCGATTTGCATTCCCCTCGATTGTAAATCTTCCAGTGATTTTATAAAACCAAGTTTCTCCATGGACACCGAGGATTTACATTGGGACACCTGCACGACCACCGAACTCACAATTTTCTTACTTTCCATGTCCTGAAGAAGGTAGGTGCAGTACTTAGCAGAAAATCTGTGGCTGTCACACTGTCCATCGCCTTCTAGCCTGAACCGTTTGTCGGGGAATGTACTTTCAATAGTCAATTGTTCAATTTTCCAAGCATCACTGATGGCAGGGAATAGATAATCACGTTGGTATTTGTAGTATTGCGTTTTGGAAATGAAATGGAGTCCCACAAACTGAAAGAAACTGGATAACTTTGTGAAACTAGAGCCACTGAAAAGTAAAGCTGCTGCACAGAGTAGATTGCCAGCTGGCAGTTTCCCCAGCATCGGTTGAGCGGACCATGAAAATGCTTTGTGACTTTTCACAGGTGGCATGTATTTTCAGTTTACTGCCTTGTGTTAGACGAATCACGCTCACCAGTGGCTTTCCACATACTTCCCCTCCCACTGAATGCACACATTTCAGCATCTTTATAATCTCCATCAAGCTGCTGTTGAATACTATGTATTTTGCCTCTTTTATAATACTGTTATCAGGCAACATTGTTGTTTCGGACTGACCCGTGGTGGACATATCAGCAAAACAGGACATACTATAGTCGATATCTTTATCTGTTTCGTCAGTCAATCGTGTTGATGCTTCAGTTTCTGTCATTTCAACATCTGTTACTTGACGATAGATAGGAGAAAACATCAATGTGGATTGTTTTTTGGGGGCATTTTATTGGCGGGTGTCGATTGTGTCAAGTGCTCATCGAGTAATGTAAAACTATCTTCTATAAATTCAATTGCACCTTCCTCTGGCGGAGCGGGCGCATTGTAGCAATGGTCCAAGAACACTTTGCTGGAATCGCCGGTCTTATTAAATTCATTTTCTGGCCATTGGACATAGGCATCTCGAATGTGAACTCGATGCGCCTCAATGAATAGTTCCTCCATGGTGAAAACAGTTTGGCAAGCAGCATCTGTCATTTGTATCGCTGTCTGTGTCTGCATAGGCCGTACTCGATTGGGCAACTACAGGACAGATTGGAAAAGGGATGTTCAGTGTAAATCCAACATACAGTGTTGTACAAATGATATTAAAAAAAGCATATAGTGAAGGCATTGACACAAAACTTTTGCCAACAATAGAAAGTGTTTATACCTAACCTTATTTTTATTTCTTTTCTTTGAAACCTTCTTTACTCTAACATCTGCAAACTGGCGTACCGACTCTGATACACGTTCCTCCAGTTCAATATACGGATCTTGTATACATCCCTACAAAAAAGTATCCATTTAAAATAAGTAATTGGCATTCCACATCTAATTATACCGACTTTCTTTTTTTCGATGGTACTGTCAGTGCGCATACCTCTGGCACCGGAACAACTGTATGGTCTGGTTCCGGAACACCCACAATGGATAATGTAATTGTAGAGGACGCTGCGGCATCTCCCTGAAACACAGTACTTTCATTAGTGATGTCGAAAAGATTGGAATGGGACACACAATTTTGAAAGACCACATAGGTACTTATCAACAATAAAGTGGTAAAGAAACATTGTGTAATGCAATTATACGTTGCAAAAATATGATCACATTATCTAGAATTCCTTACATAAAACCAGTCTGGAACAGAATAGCTAGGTAAGATTACCTGATATGCTCTCAAATTGGTTGACGACTCCAGGCAAGACATGGATGTTGAATCTTGTTCCTTCATATTCGGTGGATAGTCATGGAGTGGTAAAGGGAAAGTATTATTCGATTCAGAAATTCCAACATTACAAAATGGCATGTAAGGAGACTGAATAAGAGATAATGACACTTATTGAAACGCATAATATAGCATAGTTATCCATCCCCATAAATCATTTTTCTAAGTGGGTTCTACAAAACAGGACAGATGTTTAGCAAAAAAGTCATTATTTCATCAGCTATTCAATCACATAAATATTGAAAGTACTATAAGTGGCATTTACACTGAAAATACAGGCATAAAGCTAAATCCGGAAGCGTGACTCATCTGTGGTGGCATTTTCACAAGTAAAGTCGGAATAGCGTTTGGAAGCAATTTCCGAGTTGTTCTCGGTTGATTCCTCTTTGTGTACAAGGATGTGTCGTACATATCCGTTGAGAAGTGCAGGCTACAGATGCGGTATCGATGACCCCTATTGTCCTCCAAGACTTGGTTGACTCTACTTTCAAGGTCTTCCAGTGGATATCCGCAACGTCTGACCCATTCTCTTATTCGATCAACAGTCTTAGGGAATACATGCATTGTAATGCCTTCGGATTTGTCATGGGTCTTCGAAGGGCAACCGAAAAAAGAACATGCAGGCATTGTTGTAAATTCTGCAAAATAAAGGTCAACATTATTAGAAAATTATTTTGCATAAGCATGTGCGAAAGAATGAATTGGACCATACATTGTTCGATGCACGCTTTCTTTTGGGCACCACAGCAAAACCAGTGCAGCGTGTGCGACTGTATTATAGGATAAATTTCACAAACGATTCATTGATGTGTTGAAAATCAGAACATGTTACTCGTCCCTTGAATGTTCTATCATGCACAAAAATGAAACATGCTTATACTATAGGCGCAGTCCGCGAAGGATGCAATACGATGCCAATTGACAATGATAAAAATTGATATACCGATAACATAACAAAAGAAACTCAAGTCAATAGCAATGATACAAAGTAACATAGCACTACAGAGTTAGATACTTCGGAATAGATGTAAATTTACAAATGAAGGAGATATGATTGGGATACATGTCCTTACCTTGACCAACAAACATTTGGATTCAGCAAGCAGAGTAATTGGTGGCAGGAGAACAGGGACATGGTCACAGGTAGCACACTGACGAGTTCACTTGAAGCGGTCACAGAGTAGCACGTTCACGAGTTGACTTGCAGTGCTCAAGGATGTTCTCATGGTAAATATCCAGTGGTTTATAAAGAATAACAAAAATGGGTGTGTTTGTGAATGAATGATGTGTATATGTTGTGGCATTATGTATATTGCAGGGGCGCGGTCTGCTTCAGGGGAGGCCTGCCTGGAGACACGGGGTCTGAGGAGACCATGTGAGCAATGGCCCATGGGCGTGGGATACCTTTTGAAGTGTACATGTTGTTTGGCACCTTGGCCGTTTGCGCCCCTGACAGCCCCCCATGGCAGCGCACATCCACTGGTGCGAAATGCCTTTGATAGTGGGGGTGTGGGATGGATGGGCCGGGAGGCGTGCAGACAAGGCACCAGAACACTGCTGAATGGAAACACACTTGATTCACTTAAAAACTGAAACAACCATTGATAAAAAATAAGTTGTGTTTTATTTGGTTTCTTATTTTGATGCCACAAAAATACTACACATTGCAAAGGTCTGGTTGCAGCTCGGCGAGTGAAAATCCCCTGTACTGACCACTGTCGCTGGGGAAAGTTTGTTTAATGGCGCCAACGACACAGGCGGGTATTACTCGTCGAACGCGGTGTCCAAGCCTCCCAAGTAGCCACCATGTGTACGAACGATAGGCTACCAGCCGGTACCACCTATGAAAGAGAAAGATACAATCTGTTTTTAAATGACCAAGATAAGTGTATTAAACCTTGGTTGTCAATGACGATTCTTGTATGCAATGGCATTTTTGGCAGGACAAATGCTAACTAGACACTGCACAATATTGAACGACTTTTATGCGACTATTACTAGAGAATTGCAAGACTAAACAGATATGACAATGATAGCTTGAAGTTACGAGAATATAGGGGACAACCGTGAAATAGTAGTGGCCTAACTGACATCACAACCAAACTACACTTACTCGTTACTTGGATTACGAGGGCAAACTGTTGCGCGAAGTTTGTGCATAAGCACCATCAAAATCCTCAACACAGACCGTGTGAGACAGACTGCTGTGAAGTCTTGCAGCTCGGTAACGCATTGCGGCTGTGGATCGCCTTGCGATATGTAGGACAAGCATCCAGAGTTTTCTCGGCAGCAGCAGTTCTCCACCTCGGTTGGCATTGGCGCGCACCGATTGCAGGTACACCAGGTGGAAACGCCGTCCATGCGACTAGGCCCAGGCTCTTCATCTGTTGAAACGTCCGCCCAACTGTTGTCCAAATCCCCATAGTCTACAGAGCTTGCTCTTTCCAGTAATTCATCCTCGAAATACTCGGGCTCGTACAGGTAAGGCATTATTATTGCCATTGTGTGGTAAAGAAACAAAAATAATTTATAGCGGTCGTACTGGTATCTGTTCACATGGACTACAAGCAACAAAGGTAGCTGACCAGAGCACAGAAACGAGTCACAGAATACTCAAAAGAAATACAGCGAGAGGATTGGAAAAGAAAATCTGCTGTTGTGTGTTGTGAAACGCTCTGCTTATACTTGTCGAGGAAAGGGGTTTCCTGCCATTTCCATGGCGACACGTCATTAGCTGAGGCACAGAGAATGTTGACACGAGACGTGCTTTGGCGTTGTGAAATGGGTGGTACACGTTCAGTGATGTCAGGCTCAGGGACGGGGAATATGATTTAGTACCGCAAACGCAGGTCACCCAGGGCGATGCGGCAAGTGATAGGATTATCACAAAATGGGCGCGCCCTGCTGCCTGATTTTGCTTGTGTTCAAGAGACGAAAACTCGGGTAAGGTGCATAGGAAATGTTTGTTTGATCGATCGAATTATGATTAAAAGCACATGGCCGACCCATAGGGACAATAATATTTTTTGACCGAACAGTTAGAGAGTCCCTGGGAGAAAACACCAAGAGAGTCAGAGAAAAATAGATACACGGCAGACGCTGCTTTTGATGCATTCAGCACGTTAACACCGCGGCCATTGAGATCAACCGACAGGCACCATTTCTTTTGCGCCTGAAGTTTTACTAACTGCGAGAACCCACAGTTACAACAATCGAATTTGGTCTATATGCTCGTCCATTTCGATACCACACACGGCTACAAAGCAATTGGAAGATCAACCATTGTGTATCTGACATCCAATGCTTGGTGTTACTATTCATCGTCCTGAAGACGGGTTCAGCGCACATCCCATAGCAGTTTAAGTCAGCTATAGAGTGTTGTTTTGTATAAATAACTACTGTAACCCAGAAACACATTTCTCTGTGTCGACAGTCAAGGACAAGCCAATTTAAAATTTGATGATATATGAAATAACAATATGTCTATATCACACTTTCTACTAACCTCACAACACTGTCTAAACATGGCGATTGTGGTTCTCTGGTTAGGCAAAAACACACTGTTTTCTATAAAATGTTTTGTCTTTTGTAAACAAAATGCATTATTGTTCTTTTAAAGTTTCGAGTTTTTCATTTACTAATTAAAATATGTTTATCTCTATTCTTTTCGTGTCTGGATCCATTGACCGACATGATTGATAACACTTGTTGCAACTAGTATGTGTGTAGGCGGGTAGCTGTTTACAGTGGCATCTCTTTACAGATACGATTTATCATCTCCCTATGAGGCTGCCCGTGGTTTCTGCATCACCCGTCCTAGCCCCCGAGTGCTGCCTCTCTGGGTCATACCTCTCTAGGAAGGCTGCCCACTCCATTTCCTTTGATGGGGTCAAATCATGTATCTGTCTAGTCAGCTGTTCCATTCTGTACAAATCCTAGGCTTTCCAGGCCAACTGTCCTTCACTCGGAAGTTCCTCCCTCTTCCATCCCCCTGCCAGGCATGCCCTGGCAGCTAACGGGTAGTGGGGCATGTGCGGGAGCTTCGCCCAGTCCTCCTCTACAACCTCCATTCGGAACAATACAAGACTGGGTGGACAGGGACCCAAACCCCCCCTACCAGAACTTTTATCCACCCCAAAATGTCCTTCCAGTATTTCTGGACCTTCTCACATGCCCACCACATATGCCAGTAGTCTGCTGTCTGCCCGCGTTTCTTCCAACAGTGGGGGTCGGCCCCTGGGTACATCTTGGATGTACTTGCCGGGTCTCATTGCCATCTATACAGGAGTTTGAGCCCATGCAACATATACTGGCAGGCTACAGAGGTGCGGTGCGCATTCACGCATAATCCTCTCCACTGGTCTACTTCCATTTCCATTGTCATGTCCCTCTCCCATCTCCTCTTAAATATTCAGATTTCCCCTCCCTGTGCCTTTCGCAAAGATTGGTACAATTTAGATATTAGGCTCTTCATCCCGCTCTCTGCGCTCAGTATCCTCTCCGTTCCTGTCTGTTCCCTTTGCAAGTCCCCCCTCCATTCCTCTTGACATCAGCACCCCTTTGAGCTGCAGGTATTTGAATACAGATGTTTTACCTATTACCAAACTCACTTAAAGCACTTCCAGACCTACAAATTCATCTTTCTTCAGGACTTGTCCTCTTCTTTCTAACACTGCCTCAAACGAGTCTTGGATTCTCTGATGGTCTGGGATCTGATCCCTTATCGCTGGGGGGGGCATATGTGGCTCAGTGGTGAAGGCCATGTCCTAACTCCTACCATTTCCCTTTTGGCCCTCCACAGGCTCCATAGTGGTCCCAGTATCTTGTGTGTCTCCACCCTTTTCGGGATTGCTTTCCACGGCGCCCATAGCCACTCCCCCATTGTGACCAGCCTAAACGGATAGTTCTCAATGCCCACCCAGTGTTTCTGCTCGTCCACCCACAGGTGGAGAACCAGGGCTCTGAATTGGGCTGCTCTGTAGTAGGTACGCATTTCTGGTAGACCCACTCCACCCCTTTCTTTGGGCTCCACCAGAAGCCTGTGGGCCACTCTCTGCTTCTTCCCTTGCCATAGAAACTTCACTATCCTTCTCTTCAGCTCTGTGAAGTGCATGTCCGGCAACTCTATCAGCAGTGCCTGATATACCAGCACCCGAGGGAGTAGCATCATCTTAATTGCATTCAGTCTTCCTAACCAGGAGATAATGAGCTTTGACTAGTGTCCAGCTATCCAGTTATCCTAAACACCAGTTATTTTATTCTGTCTTCTTCCACCGGTATCCCTAGCGCGTCCCGTTCTTCTCTTTGTTCCCCCATTATCTCTTTCAGGGGAAAGAGAACTGATTATTCATATTTACCTTGAAGCCTGATGTTCCTGTACTCTTCCAATAACTGAAGCACCCTCGGGACTGACACCATTATCTCTGAGAGATACAACAGTATATCATCTGCATACATTCTTATTTTGTGGCTTTCTGCCCCCACCCCTACACCTCTTATCTGGACATCCTTGCGTATATTCCCCCGAATGGTTCCATTGTCAAGGCGACTAGGAGGGCGACAGGGGACATCCCTGCCTCGTACCTCTGCCGAGACCAAACTCCCTAGACTTCTTCCCCTTTACAACCACCCTCGCTGTGGGTCCTGAATAGGTCGCCGCGATCGCTCGGCACATTCTTCCTCCTACCCCTATTTTCTGCAGTGCAGCAAATAGAAGGCTCCATTCGACCCTGGCAAAGGCTTTTTCTGCATCCAAGCTCAATAGTGCGTATCCTGTTGGGTCTCCCTTAATATGCTCCGTATGATCTAGGGTCTTCCCGATCGCGTCTGGGCCCTGTCTACCTGCTATAAACCCATCTGGTCTGGGTGGACGGTTTTCCTTCAAAGCGTGTTGCAAGGATCCGTGTGAATATTTTCTCATCCACATTTGGAAGTGAGATGGGGGCGTTATGACGAGCAGTGGACTGGATCCCTTCCCTCTTTTGGAATTATCGATATTCATGCCCTACTGAACGTTGCCGGTGCCTTCCCCGTGTCTAGGATGTGGTTGTACAGCTTCACCATGTGATGTGGCAGGACCCCAGCAAATATTTTATAGAACCCTATATTTCATCTGTCCTCTCCTGCTGCCTTACCATTCGGGAGGCGCAATATCACCTGCTCGGCTGTTATTGGGCTCTCTAGATGTTCCACCTCTGGGCATGTAAGCTTGGTCATTTCCACTTCCCTGAGGTAATCTCCTACTATGTCTTACCCGCTGGGGGATTCTGACTTGTAAAGCTTCTCATAATACTGGGCGTAGCCTTCTGCTATGTCTTTCGGGGAGTCCCAGCTATCCCCTCCGGAGCCCCTCAAGGTGGACACCCATCTTTGTGCTCTGTGCCCGCAACCTTGCCGCTAATAGTCAATCCGCCTTGTCCCCTTTCTCGTAGTATTTCTGTTTAAGGTATCTCAATTTCCAGAAGGTTTCCTCCAGCCCTAGTGCTTTGAACTCCACCCTCTTTGATAGCTCTTCTCTAATCTGGTTCGTGTTCCCTCCTGTGGCATGCATCCTTCCCTCCCCCTACTATTTCTTTCCTCAGTCTCGTCTCTTCCACCAGACCATCCTTTTCTACCTTCCACCCTCCCTGATCAAAAGCCCCCTCCAGGTCTTTCCCGCATCCCACACCACCTCTGTGCACACTTCTCCTGTGTCATTTAACTCAAAATAGTCGGTGATCGCCTTGGCCAGTTGGTCTGCGAAGAGAGGATCTCTCCAGAGTGATTCGTTAGCCAGCTACTATCTGGCCTGTGCAGTCCTCCTACATCCATTGTCATTAACACCCACCGGCCTGATGTTGGAGCTTATCAATCTCGTTCCCTGGTCTTTGTTTAAGTGAAGATAGTCGATCCCAGTATATGTTTTGTGGGGGGCTGAGGAAAAAGGTGTAGCCTTCCTCTTGCGGGTGCTGCTGTATCCACACATCTACTAGGCCCTGTGTCACTATCGCCTGCCCCAAATTTCCCAGTCTGTCTTCTCCTCTTTCGGGTCCCTCGTCACCCCCTCGCATTTCTATCCAAGGTTTCATTTGCCCAGTTAAAATCTCCTCCTCTGATATACAGATCAGCCTCCAGCCCTTCGATTGCATTGAGCGCACTTGGTATAAATTGTGCTTGTCCCTGATTGGGCGCATATACCGCTGCCAGTAGTACCCTTGCCTCCTCTATGGTCCCTTGCAGTATCAGCAACCTTCCCTCTAGCAGATAAGTAGCCACACACTCCCGTAATCTACATTGTTTATGTAAAATAATTCTGACACCACCCCTCTTGGTTTTTCCAGACGCCCAGTGAACATGTCCAAATCCCGCCCTCTTAGCGCCCGCTCCTATCCTTGAAGCAGACTTGTTTCCTGCAGAAAAAGTACATCCAGGAAGGCCCTACGGAACTCCCTCACAACTGAAGACCTCTTCATTGGGGAATTTAGGCCTTTCACATTTAACGTTCCCAAAACCAGACCCATTTTTAACTTCTTTCCCCATTATAACTGCTCCATCCTGCCTTCCTGGCCCTCCTTTGCATGGTTGGTGACTCTTCTCTTCCCTCTTCTGCCTTATCGTGGAATCTACTTTTCCCAACTTTATAACTGCGTATAATTTTAACTTGTTGCAGTTAGTAAAAGCTGTTGCAACGCCCTCTCTCCCACCGAGGGTCACTTTGGAGCAGAGGTTGTCACCCCCCCTCCGGCAATCCACGGTTGTACCTTTACCTTCAACCTGATATTGTGATTATCTCTCCAGCAGTCACTTAGTCTTTCCTCTGAAATTGTTCTCCGGTGTTGTGGGCATCTTTAGGGGCGACGGTCCGTTCAGCTGCATATATTTTCTGCGTGTTTGTCCACTTCTCCTTCTCTGCAGACCTGGTGCAGAACTTGATCGTCCCTTGCTTGTGGTCAGTCCTTCGGGTTCCCTCTGTTCAGTTTCCATATCCGCTGTGGGGTGACATAGGGCTTACTACGCGTCTTCCGCCGAGGTTATGCAGTAATCTACTGCGTCCACCTCAAATTGCAGTGAGAATGGGTATCCCCACCTGTACCTGATGCCCTTCTCTTGCAGCCACTTTGTGAGGGCCCTGCAGTCTCTGCTCCTGGAGAGCATGAGGTTGGACAGGTCTTGGTAGATCGTAACTTTGGAGCCCTCGAATTCCAACTCCCTCCTTTGCTTTGCTCTGTTCAGTATTTCAGTTTTGTCCTTGTAGCTCTGGAATTTTGCCACTATGGAGCGGGGGCCTCTCCCGTATGGCTTCCCTCCTCTATGCGCACTCTCAAGTTGCACCGGTTTTCCAGCATATGCTTCAAAAAGATGGTGCACCAAGGCCTGTACTTTCTCCTCCACTTGCCTCGGGGTCTCTTTCCGTCTCCTTCAAGCCCAGTGTCCTTATGTTGTTTCGTCTCTCTCTATTTTCTAAATCATCCATTTTCCACATCACTTCCTCTTCTTGAAGCACCAGCTCGGTCAGCCTGGCATCAAGCCTCATTTCCACCATGTCCGCATTGAGCTGCTTGTGTTCTAGGCCCTCCACTTTGCTCTCTACCGTGGTCATTCTGCTGGATAGGTCAGCAAGGGAGGCCTGTATGTCTCCTCCGAGGGCCTTAATTTCCGCCAGAATATGTCCTGAGTCCTCTTTCGCCGAGAACAGGGACATGTCCATTTGGTCATCTTTTCACCTGTGGGGCCTTCCTCGTTGACCCTGCCTGCTTCCCCGATTGTGACGTCATGCCGTCCATCTGCCACCGGCCCAGATGCCCCCTATTCTCTCTTCCGGTCTTTTTCTTCCTTTCTTCCTCTCTTTCCTCCTGTCTGAGTCTTCTCCTCTTTCTCTTGTGACCCCTGCTTCCACCATTATTTTATGCTTGTTCTTTTCTCTCCTCAGTCCCGCAGTGTCCCCCCCGCCCCCCAGCACCAGTTTCATTGCGTCCCCCGCTCCCTTTTGGCGCTTGTGCTCCTCCTTTCACTGTTGTCTCAGCAGTGTGTTGTCTCCGCTTCGTGTTGTTACTTCGGAAGGTGCACTCGTGTCCAAGTCTCTTTTCCGTGGCAGTCTTTGAACCTCTTGCTCTTGGCTTGTCCTTTTTAGCTAAGCTCCTGCACCTCTTGCGATTGTAACGTAGTTGCAGTGCCCGATGTGCCGCTTCTCCTCGCCGTAGTATTAGCCCCGTTTGTTCTGTGGGTTTTGGCACCTCTGGGGTTGCTACAGCCACTATTCCTTATCTTAATATCCTTCACCACTCTGCGCACCAGCTACCAACTGGACCGCGGGCTCCTCTCACCCTGTTCCTCGGGGGTCGACCCCCAGTTGCATCTTCTGGCCACTCTGCCTGGCGCCTTTGGCTCCTTGCCACGTGCACTGTTGCCAGGTGCTCACCCCAGGGCTAGGGGGTGCCAGCGGGGGATCCGCTTTCGCACACAGGCTCACTAACAATTTCTCCCTGTCCCCCTGGTCGCTCTGGTATGCCGCTGCTTCTCACCCCCTCATCTCCTCGTTGTTATGCCTGAGGATGCTCTCTCGCGTGTGGATTCCTGTGTTTTCCATCATGGCCTGTTCCTCCTGCCTGGGCTTTACCGCTGGCCACAACTTGCCGTGGTGTATATGCTCCACTCTGTGCGAAGTGCTGCCCACGGGTTTTCGGTTGTGCTCTGCTGTTGATGTATGTGCTCCCCTTTATTCGGGGGCAGTATCCGATGCTCCTGTGTGCTTATTGGCCCCCCCTGTTGGTCCCTTCCGGGCGATCGGGATGCCTCGTTTCCTCTGAGTTCCCCTGCTCCACCTCCGCCCTCTCGTTGCCTCTGGTGTTTACTTTGCGGCTGGGGGTGGGGGGGAGCGTGGGAGGGGGGCTGGCTGCTCTGCTAGTTCAGCTCTGTGTCTTCCCCCTTCTCTGTCTGGCTTTTCCTCGCGGGCCTCCTCCTCTCCGATAGTTCTCCGCACTGCGCCAGGACCCCCCCCCCTGCTCCTGCAGGAGTCACGCCTACCTCCAATGCAGTCGTCCTGCTTGCCTTACTTCTCTCTGGGGCGCCTCACTGCGCGGCCTCTTCTCCAAGCCTCGATGTGCCGCACCTGCCTGGGTCTCGTCGCCAGGACCCTGCTTGCGTTTCAGCATGCAAAGCACACCCCCGCGTCTCTTCACTCTCCCGCTGGGGCACCTTTCTCCTCTCTTCGCCGATACTGCTCCCGTGTGGCACTTAGGGTGGCTCACTGCACCTCTACCCCCTTCTGTCCGATCCCCTATTTAGGCCGCCACTCTTTTCCTCACGTCGGGGGTCCTCTTGCAGCCATCGTTCTCTATTTACTTCTCGCGTTCCTTCCTCTGCTTGTTATTTTCCAAGCTCTTGTCATTGTCGCTTGCTTCTACACACCTTATTCGTTATATGTGCAGGGTGGAAGTGCTCAATCTTATTGCAGTCTTGCCGGAGGGAGAGTGGGCGGTATGCTTATCCGGCCGTTTTCTCCTGCACCCCTTAGTGGCCCCTTGATGTCTTTTTTTAAACAGTTCTCCGTGGACATCCCTCGGCCTGGTTCACTCTTGCCACTTTACAATTCCTTTTGCTGTCAATGATTGCAGGATTCACTTACCTTGCTTTCTCTTGATGCGGGATTCACGTCCCTTGCTTTCTCTTGATGCAGGATTCTCTTCCATTGCTTTCTTAACAGTGTGTCGGTCAAACACTTTCGACTGTAAAGGGATTTTGCTAGACCTCCTGTATGACCAATGTGACCTGTGTTGACCTGTTTTGGCGGTTCTGCTACGGTATCAGTAGTTTCAACAAACATGGAATAGACCAGAGTCTCTCGAGTGAGCACCCAAGTGGTGCCGAATCCTGCTGCAGCTGGTCTCCCCTTTATTCTTAACAGTTCTTTGAATATCCCTAAGTTGCTACTTTGCGGCTTTCGTTCAACACAGTTCGGTTTCTTATTGATTCTCCCCTCAACTCACCGGCTGTGATGAACTGCTTGGATTTCCTTCGGAGTCAAGGTTGGTACCATGGAGACAAACGTCTCGCCCCGGCTTGATAATCAGCGGAGGAGGGTCTTGTGTACTGCTGACATCTGCTGCAACACACGCTGGCTATTGTTCTCGGCCTTCGGCAGAGGGTTCACGGGTCTTGGTCGGAAAGGGCAGGTGATCCTCCCTTACTGGTCCACTCCCAGGAACTGGATCCAATAGTGATGGCCGTGTCCTTGACAGCTGGATGATAGATCCCCGGGGACTAGTTAGGGAGACGCCTTCAGGTTTATCACGGTCCCCATTCTAGGCATTTCTCCCTCTATCCAGGTGTCTTGTTGTGTCGGCATTTACTGCTGTGTCCCCATTCTAAGCGTTTCTCCTTCCAGTCCTATCTCCATTAAAACCGCCACTCTTGTGACCGTACTTTTGTCACAATCATTGAGCGCTCTCTCCCAATAGCCAACTATCCCAGTTTTGGCAGTTTATGTGCCTGCTGCTGTTATCTCAATTCGGTACACTGTTCGTCTCAGATTTGTATATTCTCTCCCAATAGCCGGGTATCCCAAATGCAGCAAATGAAAGATGTTGCTGCAGTCTCAACTTTGACTGTTTATACTTGCTGCTGCTGTCTCAAGTTTGGCATCTCCACACACTGGTCAGACTCTCTCGATTCTAGCCATTCCGATCTGCGGTAGTATCCTGACCTCGGACTCTCCCAGTCCAGACAATGGCGATCAGCACACATTTAAGCCTGACACACCGACAACCCAGATCTCTACCCCCGTCCATCAGTACTGCACTTACCCAGACTCACTCACGCACACACTGCCACTCACCTCCCCACTCACATAGAAGAGCAGTTCTCTGACATTCCGAAAATCACCACGCCCGCCCTACTCCCCTCACCCATGCACCCTCATTCTTGAACTCAGTACCACACTCACCCAGAATCCCTCACACACACAGCGCCTCTCACCACACACATCCCTACTTGCATACAAGAGGAGCTCACAGACATTCCGGAAAACTCCCATCCACCCTACATCCTTCACCCTCATGCCTCAACCCGCCTTACACCCCACAAAACCTTTTCACCTCGATCCCTCCACTCGAACCCCACACACGTACCGACCCAACACCACCACCACCACGTACCACACACCCACCAACTCTCAGAGCAGAGGAGCTCTCTGGCTGACCAGGACTCGCCCACTGCCTGTCCCCTTCCTAACTACCTACGCTGACCCTCCTCTCATTTCCAAACCCTCTTTCTTGCCCACCTTCCCAGAGAACCGCAGCCTCCCTCTCCCTCCCAGCGCCCACCCTCCAACTCTCGGAAGAAAGGGGCACTCTGGCGCACCCTGAAACAACTGATCCCTGCACCGCTCTCAGCAATCCCTTCTCTCACCTCCCCACTGCACTTCCCCAGACAGGAGGCCTTCTCCCACCCAAACCTTCCCACCACCCAGCATCCAACTCTCAGACCAGAGGAGCCCTCTGGCGCTCCAAAAACAAGCCCCATCGCCATTTCAACCCTTGTACCCACCTTCGGAAACACACCCTGCACCCCTTTCGCCCGCCCCTGTCTATCGCCCCCACAGCTACAACCCCAGGGACCATCACACGTCCCTCTCAGTCGATCTCTCATACGAAGGGAACCCCCCCTCAGCCCAAATGCCCCACCCCTCCTCCCCCAACCACACACCCTCCCTCACATACACCTATGACATTTCCCACACTCTCCAAATCCAGCCCACAGGAATCCAGGGGGTGCTGCAATAGCCTACCTCCCCCCCGATGCCACCTCTGGCGCTACCTCCAGCTCCCTCACCCTGACCACACCTCCCTCGTCAAGCATTGCCCACCGACCTCTCACCCCCTCTATCACGCCAACCTTTATCAGAAGACCACCCCTGGCCACCCCCTTCCCTTCTCTGTTTGGCACATCTTGCCCTTTCCCGAACCATCGCCTCAACCCCCTTCCCTACAGACCCCCGACCCTCTTGCACACTCCTTTAGCACCCAAATACAAAGAGGTCTGAGGTAGACGGCACCCATTGCCTTCAACTCTGCATGCCTAATGTGAGAAACCTGAAGGTGTCTCGATTTACTAGTCCCTGGGGATCTGTCGCCCAGGTCATTGCCATCGCTATTGGATCCAGTTTCTGGGGGTGGACCAGTGAGGTAGGATCACCTGGAAGAGGGGTCCTCAGGGAGTGAAAGTGGGATACCGAATGGTGAGATGCGGTATCCCCATTTTCTTATGAAACTTTTTCCCCATCCTACCCCGTATGATATACAGAAACTCTACCTCCACCCCCTTTTCTAACACAAACACTTTTCTACACTGTGGCAAACAACAGACTAACACCAGAGCCGTTTGCCTGACCCTTGTGTTGGGACATGTCAGGTAGAGTTGGGCAATTGCCAATAATTACACACACCCGATGGCCTTTTCTCTTCCCCACAGGGATAAAAGGCAGAGCCCAATAGCACACTTCGAGCAAGGTCGAACGCACAAGGAACCAGCTATTCCGGACCAGCAGTTAAAACGGAGGAGAAAGGCGGCGAGACCTGAAAGAACGACGAGGAGGGAATTGCACTTGCCCTTTTCAACTCAGACCTGCAAAGCCTCTGAAAGGGAAATCCTAAGACCGGGAAGTCCAGCTGGTGTGTGGTGTGTGGTGTGACGGGTGTCCAACGGTACTCGGGCCCTCCCGTGCTGATAGCCAAAGCGGGGAGAAGCGCTTGCTGCCGTAGTGACTTTCCTTGACTCCCGAGACAAACTCCAACAGTTCAGCACAACCCAGTGAGTCGGAGAAGACTGATAATAAACCAAACTGTTCTGGTGCCAAGGTTGCAGGTGGCAACATTGTTGAACAAAGACTTTGTGTATTTGAACTTTTAAAAGAAACCCCAGTGAAGGTCCAGATGCAGAGTGGTCCGGCGTCGTGTGGGTGCTCATTTAAAGGACCCTGACTGGTCCCCTTTGTTGAAACTACAAGTACCAGGAGGACCTAGGAGAGGCTGGCTTGAGGAGTCGGAGGTGTCATACAAGGGTCGAGTCTAATCCCTTGTACAATCGAAAGTCTCTCATGCATTAACAAGAAGGAAAGTAAAGGGAAGCCTGACTGGGGGCTGAGATCCGGACTTAGCAAAACGGAAGAACCTAAGGGGTCTAAAGGAACTGTCATGTGAATTGTGGCAAGTGTGAACCTGATGGAGGGATGCCAAGAGAAAGCTAGGGGAAGGGAACCCCCGCTTTCTAATAAGGTTGTGAAAATGTGGACAAAGGCAAGTGTGAACCCGATGATGCCAAGAGAAAGCTGGGGGAAGAGAACCCCGCTTTCTGATGAGATGAGCAAATCATTAACTGTATTAGAAAATCATGAACTGTGTTAGAATGGCTATGTGAACCCGACAGAGGGGTGCAAAGTGGAAAGCTAACGAGAGTGAATCCTGCATTGTGAGAAAGCAAAGTGAACTGTATTTGGCAAACGTGAACCTGGCTGAGGGATGGCTATGAATTGGGGTGAAGCATAATACACCTGTGAACATTGTGTCAACAAGAGTGAACCCGGGTGAGGGTTTTCAACAGTGAATGGTTTAAAAAGACATTCAGACTCTTGAATATTACAAGCTGCTGAGAATTTGAACGAAAGGCTGTAGTGAACCCGACGGAGGGAGGCCCACGTTGTAGGAAGGATTGGAGCTCGGCAGAGGGGGATCCTAAGGTGAAGAGTAATCGCCCCATGAAGATTTATTGAAGGAACTTTTGTTTTTGTTGATTGTAACACATCAGGTCCTCTGAGGCAAGAGACTTTGTGTGAAAGAGACTTGGCCACAGAAGGCCCTGATATTTTGGAAACAAACTCGATCCTCGTGATGGTGAGGCCCAGGAGTGTGCCGAGTCTCGCCTTCTCCCGTGCTAAAAACGTGGGGAAGGGAGAATCCAGTTATACCATCCTGATTTATCATTTTTGAGAACACTTCTTTCTTTTCTTGTGAACACTATCCCACACTATTTTTTTTTTTGGCATAGCGGTAAGGATTGGCAAAAGGGTTTTTTTTTTTTTTTTTTTTTTTTTTTTTTTTTTTTTGTGTATAGTCCCTTTTTATTTGACTAGATTCCACTTGGACTGTATTATTAGTATTTGATGGTCGTAGCTCGCTCCCAAGTTAGATTTAGATTAAGTATTTTTCTCACCCATTTATACAGTTTAATAAACACCCTACAACTGTGATCACTTGTCTGTCTTTACTGTTGCCACCTTGAGTTCCCTTCTAGTCAAACTCTTTCCCATCTACTCTCACAGAGCTTCCTATTCATCTACAGGCTCCCCGGATACAACAGCTACTTCAGCCTATGCGACTCACTAGTGGCCACTTTAGTGAACCACCCTGCCCTCGCCCTACTGAGGACATCAATATCTGGTTTGACGTGCCCAACACCTCCATGACTCTACCGCTGGTCGACAGCTTAGAGGCACCCAGTAAATCAGAGGACCCATGCACACTGCTGGCCACACCTTCAGCGCCATTTTAAGCTCTTCCGACCTCAACTCCCAATTCTTGGCAAAGCTCATCCACCGCACTGCATACTCAGCTAAATGGTTTAGTGGAATCAAGCAATCTCATAGCCCCCTTACAATGAGGGTTCCATCCACACCACGGAACAGAAACCACCCTGATCTCTATCTGGGATGACTTCAAAGTCACAGCAGACTCAGAAAAATGCACAGCACTTGTTCTTCTTGACCTCTCGGCAGGGTTTGACACCATTAACCACATGATCCTCCTTAACAGACTGGAATATGAGCTTCATCGCTCACCTGGTTTGGCTTGTTCCTCACTAAAAGACAGCAAATCACTCTTCTCCCCCTTTTCACTCCACTGCATGCCCAGTGAACACTTGAGTAACCCTTCTCTTGAACCTTTACATGACCCCACATGCTAGAACTATGCAGATGACGCACAAATAATCTTGAGAATTCCTAAATCGACCTCCGACCCAGCAGAGTGTCTCATTGACCGCTGGATGACGACTAACCATCTCTTTCTAAACCCAGGGAAAACTGAGATCATGGTATGCAGAAAAAACTGCTTTATTCCCCCAAACGACACCCTGGCCACCCTCACTCGGTCCTCCCGCACCGACCACCACCACTGTTAAAAACCTTGGCTGCACAATGGACTTTGACCTAACTCTGTCTCACCACATCAGCAATGCATCCAAATCTTGTCATTTCCACTTTAGGCTTCTGAAACGCATCTTCCCTTACCTCACCTACCCGAATAGGCTGGCTGCAATTATGTCCATCGTCATGTCCAGACTTCTTATGCAAACTCCCTCTACCTGGGTGCACCGGCCTACCAACTAAACAAACTCCAAAGAGTCCAAGACTCTGCTGCCAGACTGCTTCTAGCATTGGGATGATGGGACTGCATCTCCGCACCCTTATGTCCAATTGGACGCAGAGCACCTTTTTAAATTTCTGTGTATTAATCACAGAGCAGTGCACAAAGCAGGCCCCAAAAACATACAAGAACAAATTACACCTTACCACCCAACTCGCACCCTTGGATCAAGCACAGCCCTCCGCCTTATGGGCACCGCCTCTAATTTGGCAGGATCGGAGGGTCCGCCTACTCAACCCTGGCACCAACTTTGTGGAACTTGCTGCCTCCATGCATTAGAGATAGCCAAGATTACATGGCTTTCCATAAGGCACTCAAAACCTGGCTCTTTCCCTAAAAAACTCAAGGACAGCCCTGACCACCGGACTTACCACCACGTCCAAGAAATGGATTGGTAACCCTTCAATACGGGCCTTCATTAGGCTTTCAGGCCAGGAGAGATCGACCTCCAACTATCTGAAGCCAGTGCGCTAGACATGAAACCCGATTCATAGTGGCACTTAGGTAACCATGACATGAAGGATTTGAATCATTGTCTCCCTCCACCAGGCATACACTACACTCTGAGGCCAAGAGATATCCATCTCCAATTATCTGGATCGACTGTGCTAGACTCGTAACGCAAGCACTAATAAGCACTTATTTACCTACGCCATGACTGACCTTGATCATTGCCCCCTCCAGATATGCACTACACTATCAATGATGCCCACCCTCGCTAATCTTACCCATCTGGAAATCGTAGCAGCACTTACGTACCTTTGCCATGACGGAGTTGATTCTTTGCCTTCTTCCACCAGGTATACACTACGCTATGAGGCCAAGAGATATTGGTCCCCAATTATCTGGACCGACTGTGCTGGACTGGTAACCCAAGCTTTAATAGCACTTATGTACCAATGCGATGGCTGAGCTTGATCATTACTCCATTCAGCTATGCACTACTCTATCAGACCAGGAGATACCCATCCTTGCAGATCTTGCTCATCCAAAAATCTTTGAGCGAAAACTTCATACCTAGGGTCTACTAGCACTTATATCTTCGCTAATCCTACCTATCTCGGAAAGTATCTAGCAGAACTACCGACCGAGGGCCTCTCCAGCACCTATATTGAAACAACATGGTTCGGGCCAGATCTGGCTGTCAACATCCAACAGACAACACTAATCAGCAATTGCAAACCCAATAAGACACAGGGTGGTGGACCTACCAGGAACATGGCCGCCTCAAATCCACACAAACACTTTAACACAAAAATATGCTAACTCTTCCCTGTGCACCAATAAACAATAGAACACAGCTATACCCCTCGATTAATTCGGCGTAGCTGCACACATACTTATACACTCACATGATGACCTCAAATGTCTTTAGAGCACAGCTATACCCCACGTGAATCAGCTTAGCTGTACACCCAATCCCATTTACAATCTCCACCGCCACCAGAATGCAGCTACCCATGTCCAACTGGCCTTGCTGAACACATTCTACTGATCTCGCACAACCACTGCACCAAGCCTCGCACTAGAATGCAGCTACATACCACTTAATTCCATGTAATCCGCCCTAGCTGCACACATACAGAGTGCACCCAAGCACTTTACTACACTCTGCACTGATCTGGACTACAGTCCCTAGGGCGTTCAGCCCACAGAGCTTTGGAATCCTACCAATGGTAAAAGATGCTATGCAAATGCCCAGTAACATGACATTTGCAAATAATTCAAATTGGTGTCAAGAACTTCCACCCTTCCGTCAAGGGAGGCCCTTCTCAACATGGCTAAACCCCCATAACATCTTCCTCTTATTCTTACTTGCAGGAATGGCATAAGACACAAAACCATTGAGTAGAGGGGCCTCCCTGGACCACTTTTCCTGGAGAAGCATCACCTCGTTTTGTTTTAAAAAGCTCAGATGGTCTGAATTTGAAAATGTAGCCTCAGCCCCAGCTATATTCCATGAGAGGAAGAAGGTTGAGTCTGGACTTTGTATCATCTTACGATCTATTCCCTGCCCAAAACCAGCACAAACCGACTCCAGGCCTGGAGGGCCACGGGAAGGCTGAGGGATCATCCAGTCAGCCAATCTCGCTGGTAGACAAGATTTCAAAGGGGTTAGAGACCGGAACTGCCACCTTCCCAACCTGATTTATAAAACTTCCTTCAACCGAGGATCCACTCCTGGGATTCAAGATGGGTAAGACCAAACCGAACAATTATACACTGAACCTTATCTGCCCACCTACAGATGGAGGGAGGTAAGATGCCCGGCCTATTATATCCCCTAACTGGGGGATAAAAATAGGAAACGGTACAAGTTTGCTACGAAGTAAGTGACCATTAGGTTTGAGGCCTCTGGACAAATTAGAGTTTATCAAACAGTCATGTAAAGAATGATTAGCAATGGTGACTGCAATACAATCACTGTCTACCACCTTTTCTGTCAAACCAACCCATTGGCAATCAAAATGTCTTGGAGATTTATATTGGGTCCTATCAAGTTCGTATTCACCCAGTGACTAGCTTTTATTAATCAGGAAACAGATTCCACAATCCCTTTAGGTAAAATAGGAAAATCTAAAATCGTCCCAACAAAGGGAGCAGCTGCGGGTGGCCGATTTTAGAACCTCTGCATCCACCCGACTAACAGGAGAGGTGTGGGGATCCAGATTCTTGGGCTCTTACAGAACATTTACTTTCCTCTGGTGGCAAATAACAGCCACTACACTAACTGGCTGTTTGACACATGTTAACCACTGCCAGCTCTAAACGCAGTAGCAGCATTACTCTGGGTCTCCCTACAATCTGTCACTGACACTTTAGTGTTTCCCTGGGCTTTGGAGGTTAACACCAAAAGTCCCTTCCTGAGCTCTCTGGTGGAATCGTCCATTATCGCCAGGCTATGCATCCCCCCCTTGTTTCAAAGTTTGTGAAACACTCAGGACGAGGCTTAGCTTCTTAGCCAACACTTCCTCTCCCCACTTGGACAAAAATTAGCCCTGTTGAGAAAGAATGTCATGGATCGAGCCCAACTTCTCGTCCATGACGGCTTCTAAAAATATCTACATCATTATCATATTCCCCAGTATTCACTTTGGGGGGAGGAATCCTGGTTCAAAAGACTCTGACTAATGTCCTATTGGCCCATAGCTAAAGGTCCCTCCTGACAATCTTGCAGGAAAACCTCAGGCTCTAGGAAAACCCTCCCTTGTATGCTGTGGGCTAACTCCGGGACATCTTTAAGTTCTACCGCGGGAGAACATGTTTCCCCCAAATCAGGGTCCAGCCCCGCCAACCCCTCCATCTCTTGGGTAACATCCACTATGGCCCTCTCTGTAACCTGTATACGCTTTTCAATTTTTCCTGCCATATCCTTTAAATACAGGTCCAAGAGAGATTGAGAGCTTGCTTTTAAATTCACTGCACCTTTTTTTAAGCTTTCTGGTCTGTTTGTTATATTATCATCCCTGACCTTTCGATACCCATAGTAAAGATAAAATTAGGCAAGCTGAATAGACACAGCAATAATTCTATTGCAAACAACAAATACAATTACTGCAGTGTTTAATATATAAAAACTAAACGCACTATAAAATGGGAGGTAAGGCTACCTGAGGCCAAGGCACCAATTACTAAAATACTGTGTGCAAAATATGGCTTGTCCAGTGTTGGGAGTATACCGTGGCAACTGTTACCTTTTTACTTTTGCAATTTTCCCCGTTATCAGAAGAGCACGTCCTCCCACACCTGACCATGTTTTATTTACCTCAAAGTTAATTCCGCACTTGAGCAGGATTCAGACACCTCCCTTCCTGAATGGCCCAGAGCCCCAGAATTCTAGTGCACCCCGCTTCCCCAGAATGCTTAGTTCTTCACCCTTTGCAAACTTTGTCTCTTGCAAGAGAAGGATGTTAATTTTGGATCTCCGGAATTCTCTAGATACCAGTGACCTCTTGGTTGGTGAGTTCAATCCCTTCACATTGATTGTCCCTACTCTGAGAGAGTCTCTCCCCTTCAGCTCTTCAGGTGATGCCATTGTTATTCTTTATTGGGGAGTTGTTTATATTCCATAACCACAAAATTATTTGCTCACCAAGTCCCACAACATCTTCAATGTTTCTGATGAACTCGGATGTTGCTACAACCTTTTCCAAATGTCTGTCCTCCCCCCCCCCCCCCACCCCCTGAGTTGATGGCTTTCGATCGAACCTAGATAGTTACTCTAGTCCTGCATCGAACCACCTATGGGGACCGTTACTTCACGTCCCCCTTGCTTAATATAACATCTCGAATTCACTTGAGCCCCCTATGTCCCCCCCCCTTAATGTTCGTATCTTGACCTTGTTGTCGACCAAAAAAGAGAGATTTTGTCCAATCAGGTCTCTATTTTTACATTGAAACATATGCCATTTTACAGATACTTGTGGATGATCAATTGGTTGCCTCTGGGGAGGTATTACCTCTTCGGTATTTCCTCGAGGCCTTCACACGCACACGCCTTCTCCTGAGAACCTGTAGACGCCATCCTCTGTCCTCCCGTCGTGGCTCTTCTCGGTTATCTCCTTCTGAGCGCGGGCCAAGTAGGTCAGAAATGTATGTTTTGATTTCCTTTTCTGAGCTCAGCTTTATTTTGTTGCCTTCGTATTCAAAGGAGAGGGAGAAGGGGTAGCCCCATCTGTAGTTTGTTTTTTTCTTTCAGGTGCTTTGTAAGGGGTCTGCACATCCGCCTGAGTGCCAGTGTCATGGATGACAAGTCTTGATATATTGAGATCTGAGCACCTCCGAGCTTGATCGAAGTGCTGTTGCTTGCCTTCTCAAGGACTCTGGCCTTGTCCTGATAGCGATGGAACCGGGCGAGTACTGATCTTGGTCCGTCTGGGGGGCCTCCGGCTCTATGTATTCTTTCGGTTTTGGGTTCGTCAATTGCGGAGTCGGCGACTAGGAGTTTAATGATGTCATGTAAAATATTTCTCAGGTCGCTCTCCGTTTCCCCATCTCGTTCTGGGATACCGAAAATACGTATGTTCCGTCTTTCCCGGTTTTCCAAGTCATCAAGCTTTAGCTTGAAGTCATCTTCCCGCTGTTCTAGCTCCGTCATCCTCTGGTCGAACTGTGCCTCTAGTGTGTCAATGGAGGCTTGGTTGTTTTCCACTCCTTTTAGCCTTTCTTCCATGCTGTCTAGGCGATTCGTAATTTTGTCTATTTTACATCCAATGTTGGTCCCCAAGTTCTTTATTTCTCCTAATAGGGCAGCAATGCCGCCTTTGGTGGCTGCTAATTCACTTGCCATCGTGTCTGTGTTTGCCATGTTAAGTTTGTTGGTTCCAGAGGACAAAGAGGCGTAGGCGAATGGGGCTAATTTCTCTTTTATGCTCATGGGGTCCGGGAGATCTCAGAGGTGATGTTCGTTTGGAGTTGAGCCAATGTTGCAGCACTTGTATGGGGGGGCGGTTTACCAGATTGGTTCTTTGATTCGACTTTCTATGTGCCCCACAGTGTTTGTTTGGGGGGTACACTGTTGTATGCCCAGGCCTGGGGTTGTGGTTTGTCCTATTGTGCTCTCCGCAAGGCGGGGCCCGGAGACTTCCCGAGATGTGGGCTATGGTGAGTCAGGTTTTCTTCTTTGTTGGTTGTTGGGTCAGGCAGGAGGGCGTAATGTATGAATGTTTAATTTATTTTGGGCCCAATCTTTGTGAGGTGAGGGGAGAGGACTCGAGCACCTCGTGACGTTCGCCCTTGTCTTGTGCGGTGCAGAGCTGGAGACCCTGCGGCTGTCATCTCCTCTCTTTTTGGCAATTTGCCTCGGGGAGCACCTTGTGATGTAATATGCTGTTCTGGATCTTATAGCAATGCACTGAGTATTCGGGGTCTGGCGGGTCCGTGGTCCACCGCCCATTCTTCTCGGGACTGTACCCCTCACTCAGTGTTATCCCCCTGGGTTGAGTGCCAGTGGGTGAGTGTTGCTGTACCCTATGGGGCCAGTCCACACTCTGTTAAGGGGGTTACGTTTATCTCTTTGCCTTATGTCTTGGTCCTTGTGCAGCGCGTGTGTTATGCAGGATACTGCTGGTCTATGTGGTCACAGCAGGTCCGGGGCCTCTTGTGGCTATCCAGTGCACCAACGGGTGCTTTTCACACGTTTTATGGTGGCGTTGGGGCTTGATGATAGAGAGGGTGCATGGGCCCGCTCCCCAGGGGCTGTGACGCCCCCTCCGTATTCTGCCGGGGCCAGTCTCAATTGTCCAATGCTGCAGTGGGGGGCCCGGGGTGCCTGAGGGCACAACCGGCGTCACCCAGGCCAAGTTGGAGGGCCTTTTGGAGTGAGGGGCCCTGGGCCGCTGCTTTTACCGCGCTCCAGTCCGGGCCTCAGAGCGCGTTTTTCAGGGGGGTGAGAGCACGCGTCCGCTCCCTCGAGTGGAGCGAGCGGTGCGTGGCTAAAGGTACCCACCTCTTCGCCTCGTCAGGGTGCCGGAGTCTCCGCTGTGGATCCCTCTTTCGCTGTAATTACAGGCAGCGTGCCGCCATGCTTGGGCAGCTCCTGGAGGTATATTTTCAGGTGTGTGGCCCGCTTCAGTGGCTGTGTGTCTCGTTGGATTCACTTTCGCTTTGGCCAGCTTGCTGAGGCCATTCCTGTCGTGTTGATTTACTGGCGACTCCTTTGCCGATTTTCTCCAAATTTTTGCCCACTCAATGAGGGGGTATTCCGACGGTTGGCGTTTCGTTTGCAACTGTGGGGGGGTCCTGTAAGTGGGAGCTCAGTCCACTTTTTGGGTGCCTGGGAATGGAGCTCACGCAGAGAGCATTGTTGTCTCTGCGCCCCATGGTGGCCAATTCGTGCCTCACTTTTAAATGCCTCCATGATTTGGCACCTCCTTACCTTCAGATAATGTTTTCGTTATTCCCCATAAGGAGTCTTACGATGCAGAGGACGTTTGTTGACCATTCCTTTAGCTAATTTCTTTTAAGTGCGGTGGTGGGGGGGGGGGGCACTGGCGTTTTGGTTGTGTCTACTAGAATGTGGAACTCTTAACCACAATTTATCTGAGATCGGAATGACTTTCTTAAGCTCTGCAACTCCATTAAAACCTGGATATTCTGTTAATACCTTTCCATTAATTCCCTTTTTCTTTTGCTGCTTATCTGTCCAAGTGACTACTCGGGCAGATTTCAGTTCAGCAGGAGCTCATTTCGGAATGAAACATGGAGCGATAAGTAAATGAGCAGTGCAAGATGTAAATGAAACCTTTTGTAGGTCTTCATGTTCAGCTCAGTGTGCACAGAAAACATTTATTTTCAACGTAAGCAAGATTTTCTAGTTGGGTGAACACTTTCAATGTGTTGTTTTCAACGGATGAATGTTTACTCCATCAGCTTCAAATATAATTGAAAAGGTTTCAGAACAATTTGTATGTGTTGCCCATGTTTGCAAGTAACCTACACACACAACACAAACACCTTTCTTATGGGTTGCTACATTAAAATTACAATGTTGAACATTTTACTTATTGGTTTTAGATACCACCAGTACCTTGATGTGAACAGTCACAGTATACAGAGAACAATTGAAGGGTAAGTTTGCCCCTCCCATTCTATTCAGTAGAATGCCTTGCATCAAAATTATTTGAGTTGCTTTAAAGCATCAGTAGAAGTTCACATTTTTTTAAAAATTTTTCTCAATCAGAATACATGAGAAGCTACTCATTCATTCAGAGCTCAGTAAAGCAGACAGCTGGAAGAGACTGACTGAAGAATTTCTCTGCTTACCACTTCCCAACGTCCAAGGAACAAAGGTAAAACATACCTACATTTTCATTCTTAATTCACTTTTTTATTGCCTTTCATTTCTTGCGATGTTGGTGTGACAAAAGGACTTCTGCTCTGGAGGAGTACACAGATTAGTAGTGACTTAAATGCGTAATCTACCCTCCTACTTCTACAAACCAATAGTGATCCCAATTATAATGGTAACATGGCCACAGCCAACCCAAAAGATATACACCCTGTGCCTTGTGGTAACGTGCTCCGAAGGAAGGCTATACTCTTGGAGGGGGTGTGAATGTGAGACTGTAGTAACCCAAACAGCTATAGTATACCAGTTCCAAATTCTAGATATGTCCAATCAAGTTTTTATAAACGTATACATAATCAAACAACTCAGTCACAGCGAGTCCCTCCCCCTCAAGCCCCAGCAGTAGCACCTTGGGGTCGCCTGTTAAGACAAGGGCTCTTAATAGTTCTAGTTCCTGGTTTTAGGCGGTTGGTTGAACAGTGTCAAACCAGTCTTCAAGATGCTGTTGATGTGGGTCGAACTGGCTTAGCGTGCAGTGAGTCGCGTTGATCCCGGGTGGCGAGTTGTTGGTGAGTCGGTTCAAGTGGTGCTTAGTGTCGTTTGAAGGAAAGTGACCTCTCCCCCGGCTGCCCTAGGTCCGGCTTTGAAAACGCTGGTTACATCCACATGATCTGGTCCTGCCCCCACCTCACCCAATTCTGGAGTGCAGTATGCTCCACTATGTCAGCTATTCTCGAACACTCTATCACTCCGTCCCCAATGAGATGTCTCCTCCATGACTTTCCTGAACTCCGCGGAGACTCCAAAAAGCTAGCGGGCCTATGCATGCTACTTGCAGTAAGCTCTATATTGCTCTGCTGGCTTCGGCCTACCACACTTACCCACGCACAATGGCTCAGAGCTCAAAGGTCACTTGGGCCTCAGATACTGAAGAATCCTGGGCCGTACAACAGCCAGCTCACTCAAGACCCAGAGATGTTTGGTCAAAGTTTCGGTCATACATGTCTCCCACCGACACTGCCTCAGACACTGCATCTCCAGCCCTTTCCCCCTACCACTCCCCTTCCGCCTCCTGAACTGTTCCCCCTCTGCCTCATACCCACCTCTGCTGTAACCCCCATGTGCACAAACTGGCTTTGAGTTTAATTCACATGTCTGTATTATCTGTACTGCTCTGAATGTACTTGCCTTGTATGTTCTCACCTGTTCTTGTGTTGCCAAGCAATATAAATAAAAGTTAAAAAAATGTTTTTAAAAAGTGTGGTTTGAAGGAGGCAGTAAAAGATGCAGGTGGGTGGTTCGCCAGGAGTAGTTTGATGATCGAGCATGGTTTGAAACAATAAGTACCGCTAGTTTGGGTCGATGAGTGACGTGTTGATCCAACGGTTCCAGTCAACCTGCGATGATGCAGCAACAACGGTTTGCAGTTCCTCATGGTTTTTTAGTAGCAAGAACGCTTCAAATACGGCTTCAAGTGGTTCAGCAACAAGGGAATTGAATAAAAACTATCTTGCTTTAAGATGTCCAATCCAGGTCCTTGAGACGAGCAATCCTTGCCTCCTGATGTCCTACCCAGAGTGCCTTGTTCTGCAGGAAGTGAAGGGAACAGGAAGGAGAGAAAAGCCCACAGAGAATCAATATGGAGAAATCCTTCGGCAGCCCACTGTTCTCCCAGACTGTCCTATGTGAAGGCATCATGAAGCAAGATATTCATTAACTTAAATGTCAGGATGGTAGAAGGCCTAACTTGCCCTGTGCTAAGGTGGGATTTCCCTAATTGAACAATACTAAGGAAAGTCTGAGTCAGAGTTCAACTTAAGCCTGTCTGTGTGCAAAACCTAGTCTTGCCCTCACAACTAAAGCTAACCAATGTGTAGGGATGCCAAAAAGTTCTGAGCTTCCAGCTACCAGCTCTTTCAGCTCCCCTTCCGCAAGTGCAAGAAAGTTCCAAAAAAGTCTCATGATTACCTTTCTCACGTTCAAGGCAATACAGTTCCAAACAATACTCTGGGTTCCCTTCCCCAAGTTCGAAGAAAAACAGTTCAAAAGCAAGAAGGTACTGAGGCTCCGGTCTCAAGACGACACATCCAATTCCTCAAATCTCAGGGTTCCCTTCCCCAAGAGTTTTAACTCTGCCACTTTTACATGTTTCAGTCTTTTCAAAAGTGTAACACAACTCGAGATCAACCTGACCCGCCTTCTGGTTTGCCCCACCAGTTCATTTGCAATGCTTCTCCTTGGTTTGGTTTCACAATGTCTTTGGTTTTCCTCATTCAGAGCTCACTGGTCTAGGCGTGGTTGTCGGAACACAAGGTCCACCCATCGCAGGTCGCGCAACCAAGATCCCTAGGCTCTACAGCCCACACAGGTTCTTCAGCACTTGCCCCTGTGCACCAAGTCACCTTCACTTAATTGCTCTTTGTTGACGTCTTGGCAATTTTACACTCCTCTGTCTTCTCTTTGTCAACCTCTTGGTTCTGCCATCTTGCGACACATGCTTCTTGCCAGCCTTTGGCCTTGCCATACTGCATTCACTCTTCTAAAAGTTCACTTAGGGGGAGAGTTTGTACCCCACATTTCAATGGCAATCTTTTACACTTGCACAGTTTTTCTGTAATTTGCTTTCATATGGGCATTTTGGCTGTCCTTTGCCCACAAAGTTTTATTGCATTCTGTATTTAATAAGTCTAACTTGAAGGCTCCATCCAGTTCAGTATTCAATATGCATCTGTTATGTTCAATTTCATATTTTCCTTCTGTTCGGTGTTTAAGATGCATTCGTTACACGTAATTTCATATTTCTGTTCATTTCGGTATTCAATATGCATTTGCTGTATTAACTTCCTAAGACCATTTCTTATTTATGGTCCGCTAGGAGCGCCCAAGTGCTTTCTCTAACACTCACTGGCTCTCTGTGTCTCCTTTCCACACGCCCTGTTGCTTCCTCTCGGCTTGCAAAGTCGTCGGGCCAACCTTAGCAAGCCCTGCTCGCCTGCCAGGCTTTTTCCTCTGCTCGCCGGCACTTGTAAAGGCTTCTCTCTGGACACGGATCTCTCTCTCTCTTGCTCTTCTCTTGCTCTTCTCTTGCTCGCGCCCCCTCTCCCCCCCCCTCTCCCCCACAGCAACAACACGGCCCACAAGTCCTCTCGGATACTTGCCGGCGTCCTGGCTTCTTCTCCTGTCCCACCAAAGCTGCCTCCATATCAAAAGGGTCCCTTGCTGGTCTCTGCCATGGAAGCCTCTGTGACTCTCATTATGCTGTTCGCTGACACTCACTGACACTCATTTTATACACCTGTAACCACTTAACAGTTTGCATTTGTGGATCCTTACTTAGGTTTGCTTGGCCATGATTAAGGGTACATGCCTGACTCCCACCATACTTTGCAGGCATCTTCCTCGTCCTAGTACCAGAATGGTAAAATGAAGGTGTAGTTTTCATTACTCTGTCTCCTCTTCCACGTCCCAGTACTTTCAAATGTTAAATGAGGGCGAGGTCTTGCAGTAACCCATAAAGGTCGGGGGAGGATTCGGTTGGTCATCAATAGGGAAAGGGGGATACCATGTCTCTCCTGCAGACACCCCACGCACAATCTGTGTGGACTCTCCACCCAGGTGATCCTCGATTCGCCACCCCCAGGGTCGGAATCCAAAAGCGATGGCCTTTCCCTGGCCACATGAGAAGAGGATCCAGGGGGGGTTTAGGAGTGAGAATACCCTCTAGTTTCTCAAGCCTAGCACCGCCCCTTTCCCAGTCTGCAGCTTCAAAGGGTCTCTGGTATGCAGCCTACTATTGTAAGACAGGCCCATGTTATGGAATTGCCTCTATTGAATCCAGGACATTCCCAGATAGGAGATTCCAGGTCTAGCAAGGGAGGAGTTACTCTTCCTCCCAAAGAGTCAATAGTGTCATGCATTCTGCCTGTTGTCTCATTCAATGGAATGCAGACAATCGGGTGCCAGGAATCCACAAATCCTCACATTGCAGGTTTGAGCTCACAGGGATGACACTGTTATGCTACAAATCAGAAGTGGGTTTAATAATGATGTGAACTACCAGCTCCCATACCAAAACCTGGGTGTGGCTTATATTTCTTTTTTTCATGGTAAATCCTTTTTATTAAGATTTTGGAGTATAACAAATTAGTAATTATACAGGTTAGTTTCACTGGTGATTCAAACATATATAATGTTGTACATCCCGTCAGTGCTCCAGATAAGATTTTGAGGTGGGAGTATTTTACGCATGATTTTTCAAATTAAAGAGTAAATGCAATTTCAAGAGTAAAAATGAGTTTTCTCCTCTGCAAGAGAGTAAAACGTATCCAACACATACACCCAATGCATACGTACAATCGGACCCGAAGAGTCGCACCCATTCTGGGCCCTGGGGGCTGCATGACTCCTCAGGCCACTGCAGACTTCCTGGGTCAACAAAGGTCCCTCTTTTGGGCCCACCGTGACTAGCCGAAGGATGGCATGACTATTCATCAAGCCAGTACTTCACCCAGGTCGCCCCGTATTTGCTCCTCGTCAGTCCCTACCTGCCCATTTAAAGAGGGCATCAACATTCATATAAACATGCTTGTTATAACTGATGTAGGGCATATCCGATAGCCCGACGGCCAAATGCACATTCCTGGCTAAGAAACATTAGAGCTGCATTCTTGCTCTACTTTGCTGTTGCCTTCATGTTTTAGACTTAATAATGAGAGCTTAAGTTCCATGCAAACCTGAAACAATCGATCCAAGAGAGGGCTGTAGTCGGTGCTCCAGATAAGATTTTTAAGTGTGAGTATTTTACTCCCTATTTTTTAAAGTGGAGAGTAAAATGATTTTTTAAGGAGTAAAATGGAAGTCCATTTCACAATGGGAGTATTTTGTAAGCGAGAAAAAATATGTATTAACTGTGAAATTGAAATGTTTTAGTAATAATTTATTTGCACCTAATTATTCATACACATTAAAAGATAAATGTTTACATCTTCCAATCAGCCAGTAATAATAGCAATTTCTCTCTGTGGTACTACGTTGCACTGCTGGTCCAAACATATCCATGGAGCACAAGTTCATTTGTGTCTGTTTCCCATTATTTGTTGGAAGTATTTTTTACTGCCGATTTTTATTTTTTGAGAGTATTTGCCTATTTTTAGGAAGTGAAAGTGGCTGATACACACCTTAACTTTAGGGCTGCTTCTACTCATTGTAAGAAGATAAAAAGGTGTTGGAGCTCAAAATGAAGGTGTAAAAGCTTAAAACCTTGCTGTTATACTCTCATGGTGTTATCCAGCTGGTTTGAAAATGACCCCCTGCTGTGTTCCTCTAATAAAAGGCTGTTATGTCTGGGTATTTTCTAGGTACATTTTCTTTCTTTAAGAAAAGAGAATTCTAGGTGTACACTAGGAGGGGAAGCAGTGACAGCTGGATACTTTTTAGTGGCTTTCACGTCCTTACTTTATTTTATTTTCATAAACTGACTTTTGTTATCTTTTTTCACTTTTATCAGCACCCTGGATTGTATATACCGGCAACCCACCTGTGGTCAGATGGGGAATTTTGGGGGAACAAACACGACCCTTCCCAATCCAACAAGATGTGCGCCAGGTTTGTGTGGTTGCGCCCAAGCTTTTCTGTAAATTAATAAATCGGGTAAGAAAAAAAGCTTGTGGCCAAAGACAAGATGCACCTATCTGAGGCAGTGCAACATTTTCCATTTTAATGTTTCTGGATGAGGCAGTATTGATTTCCCTTGCACCTGCGGGGTCTCCACGAACAGTTTGCATTTTTTAAACAGTTTGTTGATGAAAATGGCCTTTCAATAAACTATACCAAATCCAAACCCATGGTATTCAGTAGAAAGAGGCGCAAGCCTGTTAATCTTGCATTTAGCGTATAAGGCGAACACATAGAACAACTGGACGTCTATTTGGGCTTGAGGGTGACCACACGTGGCACAGGGCAAAACAGGTGGAAAATGCTGGGATGGTCTTGACTAAATACAGTTGCGCTATAGCTAGATTCACAACAAATAGGGGGGGATGGGGCTCCATGTGTAATGATAGAAGCGTACAAGCTTCAAGCAAGTCAGGCTGCACTCCAAGGTGCCGAAATATGGGGCCACGTGAACATTTAATGAAAAATAACCATGGAAAATGGCTTTAAAAAATATATATTGGGGTTCCCACCTAGCATCCCCTCAATCTAATTGCGCTTGGAGCTAAACGTACGTAACATCAGCATAGTTACTAACATGAGACCATTACTAAATCTGGAAACCTAGCTCACGAAAATAGAGGGTACCAAGATGTGTGATGGCCTTCATCCACACAGTCCATTCATTTCTTAAACAAATGCTTAGATCACACTATTGCTCTTTGCCTTATGCAGTTCTTTTCCCACATCTTCATGTGTGTCCGTTAGCGGTGAAGCAGCCAGAGAAGTAATTGGCAGAGCTATTCAACAGCATCTGACTTAACTCCAGAGGTCAAACCAGGGAAGTGCCAGCAGAATACCCATGCCTGAATGATTAGCAACACTAACCAAGCACAACCAGTACCCTAAGGCGTTTTTGTGTGCTAACCACATTTTAGGCTGTAGGATGCTTTTCTTGTGTGTAGGAAGGGTGGTTTGCATGCCTTGTATACTGCCTCCCCAACTCCTATAGTACAAACCCCACAAGATGTTCCAAGTAGAAGACATGGTACAGTGAAATAATAATGATTTTAAAGGATCAAAAACTTAAGTTAAGAGGTGAAGCCGGGAAATCAGCCCGTTTTGGACCATAGACACTTGACCTCATATCTCCTGATCTCTAGTTGGTACAAATGTATGTTACTGTTTGACTTTAAATTGCTAAAATAACACTCTGTTCCATAGGGAAGACTTGAATAGTGGACAAATTACACTGTAGACCAATCTATTAATACACATTTAGCCAGTCAGATAGCACAGTGAGTAGAGTGTGTGCTTTGACATCCGTGCAGAGCCTGCTGATGCAGGTTTGAATCCCAGGAGGGCCAAACTCAGCCTTTCATCCTTCCGAGGTCGATAAATGAGCACTACACACCGTGGGTATTGATGAGCCCAAATGCCTGAGGGTTTGTAGCAGTATATAAATGGCAATTATTATTATTATTATTATTATTATTATTATTATTATTATTTAGCAAAAAATGATTGTATGATTGAGGTCACTGACAGTACCAACAGTTTGTCTAAATGGTGAAAATTAGATGTTGACAGAGGTCAGATATAGAAGTTGATGCACTCTAAGACTAAGCAATCCACAATTTGGAATTCAAGAACTTTTGAGAATCAAATTGATTTGCAATCACCCTTAAGATTGAAAGTGTCTTTTTTCACTCAACTGAAAGCTGGCACTTATTGGATGACCCTCCTAAGTGATATAATGTTGAATTGCTATTGGGCAGCCACAATATTGGGACATCCCTCTGCTGACAACTGCAAAAATGTACAGATATTTTATTTGGATTCGCCAAACCAGTTGACCATTGTCTGCAATCTCACTTGTATAACTCGGTCAGATTCAGTTCTCCTTCTTTCATTCACACACTCTTCTCTCCCACTCCTACTGTTCTCTCTCTCTCTCTCACCCACTTCGTCTCCCTCCTCCCTCCAGACGCCTGTCCCACTGATGTCTCCCACTCTTTCTAAGCCTCGCCTCCACCCTTTGATGTTACTCTTCCCTCCTCCACACTATTATTCCTTCCTCTGTACCACTACTCCCCTTGCAACACTACTACTCCCTCCTCCACGTTACTACTCTCGCCACCATACTAGTACTCCCTTCTCCACACTAATTTTTTCTACTGCTCCCTCCAGCTACTACTCATCCACTTTTATTTCACACCGTACCACACACTTCACTTTCACTCACCCTGGATATCCCACACGTCCTTCTGCCTCCTTTATAAACCCCCCCACCCACTTTCTCTGCTGCTGGTATTGGCCTTCTATCCATTGCCTGTCTTTCCCACCCTGGTGTGTTAAAAAATGAAGTAATTAGTAGTAAACTAAGCATCACCCACTTTTTACGTGCGTGTCCTCTGTGGAACAACAATGGTACCCTGGGAAGGCGATTGTTCGTGTTCATGTATCGAGGACCGATTCCCAGTGTTCCTGAAATAAGTGCAATGGGGAAGGACCGCTGGTGTTCTCCCTTTTTGTCTAGGGATTGCCAGAGTCGTTAACCGTGCTCACCGCTATCCCCTGGCAGCACTGTGTGGTCTTAGTGCTGCCTGCACATGGAAGCAGCTTCTCTCTGTGACTCTCTCCTTGCTGGGGCTCGCCTGTAGCGGAGGACCGGATAGTTGCTAAAATGATGACCTAAGCTATTGTGCAAAGTAACGGAAGGGTGCCTGGGTGGGTAGATCTGAAGCAACCTCCTGCTGAATAGCACCCCAATGAACTCCAAGATCTGATAGGAGGTTTCCTTGATATTGAGCCGCCAACTGAACCTAGTGAAAGGACTGTAGTCCATAGTGGGGACTAAAATAGCATGATTAAAAAGAGGGAGCTTGTATCTCAGTCATGCATGTACTGATTAAGTGGGTTATTAAAGCAGCACATTGTACCCACCGACGTCAGCCTCAAGTAGAGGATCCTGTACTGGTATTGAACCTTCTGGATGGCAAATCTAGTGTAATCGGTAGATATTTGATCTGATATTTATTATATGGCGCCCATTCACAAGTTTTTCAGAGCGCGAAAGGGGACCTAGAGTCAATCCCAATGATGAAAGGACATCTGGAAACTACAATCTCCTCTGTTACATAGAATAACTGGCGATCAGTGACACCCTTTCCCTCTTGACTACCAGAGGAACTCTGGTATGATTGACTGGAGTATCTACATCCTGAAATGTATAGTGTGGATTAACACTTTTAAAATCAATGAGAAGGGTATGTGCCCCACAGGGTTTGGTCACCAGGAAGAGGCTATAGAACACCCCCTCTTTTCTACAACGGACTCTATCTGCTTACAATAACTGCTTGTTTAATAGATTCTTTTGGGAATCTAATTGTAATGAACTTAATTTTGATGGAATGCATGTACATTCCACTGGGTATCCTCCTCTTACAATGTCCTGCACAATAGAGTCTCAGACTGCCTCAAACAGGCCCTGGAAAAGTGCAAGGGGTGCCCCCTTATGGGCAGCTCTGGTTATCAGCCGAAGCCTGATGTCCAATAGTTGGGAAGGCTGACTCACCTGGAGTGTAGAAGCCCTTCTTTTTTGAAGATTACCTTGTATTTTGTCCCCAAAATGTACCCCTTTCACCACCTCTTGGGGCAAAAGGGGTGTACATAAACCCTGTACTCTATAGGCACACATGCTTGGGCACTGTATTTGGAACTATGGTCTTTGGTTTTATGGGAAGGGCCAACCTGCACTCGTCTGCTGCAAATTTCACCATTTTGCCCATATGGGAGCCAAACCGTTTTTGATCTAGGAGGAGCTAGATGTAGGAAGATGGATTCCTGCGATACACCCCCTGTCAATACCCTTAAACAAAAGTGTTATCTTCAGGCCATGTGTTAGGGAGAATTCTCTCTTTAGGCTGAATTTCCTAACCTAGTGAGTCCCCCAGCAGCTTTGCTGGATTTCTGGAGTTTGTTTTTTTCTCCTGCCAAGAGTGAGACTCTTTTTCTCCCACTCTTGGACTTGATTTATGGTGTTCCTTTGACTGGTAATGTGTTATGGGCTATGGGGTCCTTTACTCCATAGGGTCTCATGTGTTGTTACTATGTGTGTTACACAGCACCCTCCGTGCCGTAACACAGGGGTGTCATAGTGACACCCCACCATAGACTCCATACCCTGGGACTGACTACTGTCTCCCAGGGCATGTAAAGTCACCATTGGCTTTACTAGTCCCAAATTATTAACAGAAACCAGTACAAACCATCATATTGTGGACGTACTGGTCGGGGCAATTCGATTGCCCCGGGGTCTGTTAGTCGAGGGGGCACGTCTCCGTCCCCCCTGATCGAGTTTTGGCTGGTGGCAGTGGATACTACTTTTTATATTCGACCGCAAATATTTCCCTATGGGATTTTCCCATCGTTCGAGGCTACCAACTTTAATTATTTTATTTAATATTAATTCGCCGGTTGGTATTTTTTGCCAGGACTCGATTCTAAAATGGCGTTTGTGTTCTCTTCTGTGACTCCAACCCAAGTCGAGCCCTTTGTTCCACTTTTTGGCAGGCTTCTCCACAGAAGCCTCCAAAAGTGGTGCCACTCTGTCTGGGTACCACAGGCGGTGTGGGAGGGGGTTTAGGCACCCTGGACTGAGTTACCTTGGTAACGCAAGTCGCACTCTTGTATGATTGGCGCTCACCACTTAGCATGTTTGATTGACAGCTAGGCTGAGTGAATGGGGGTATGCTGCATAAAAGCAGGGCTTTTGGGACTGGAACTTCAGAAGTCGCCACAGGACCTGAGAATCCGACGAGGGAGAAGCTGAGCCGACCTACCACGACGACACCACCGGTGGAGCCCTGCAGAACCGACTCACCACTTCCCGACGACAGAGAAGATCGCCCGGCTGGAGAGGCTTCTTCCCCTGACTGGTGGGCACAACCAGTTTACCTTCTTTCTTCGCACCCCAGACCGGTTTGTGGTCGAACTGCCCGTGCCAAGCACCCCGGCGGCTGGATAGCCACTCACCACTGAACCGCGAATCAACGGACCGCTCCTTGTACCTGAGAAACTCTGCGGCTGGTTTCTTCCCTGGCAGTGCAACAGACTCCTGCCTTCCTCCTCGACGAGATCCTCTCTTCCCCCGGACGAAGCACCGACTTGCATCCGCTGCCAGGAACAACTGCCCCCGCGTGAGTGTTCTCACCACTTTAAGGTACCGTGTCCGCCAGGCCTCCCTTTCTAAAGATTTCTATAAGGTAATAATAATCCCTTAACCTTCTGGACTGGGCTGGCCGCCTTGACCATCTAACTGGTCCCTTTCTTTTGGTCCAACTCCTTCTGAACCTTTTCAAGACTTTTGTGCACTTTAACCATGTGACCTTGGACACATTTCGTTCTGATCCTCTTAAAGTGGAACCCGCCTTCTGAACTCTAACTTCACGGTTTTACTTTGTCTTCCTCTCTTGTTGTGTTCTTGTGAAAGTGTTGGGACTTGTTTCAAATTATTCTCTGCTTTTCTCTCCCTTTTAAAACGAATTATTAGATTGCCATCTGCGTTAAGCGCTCACCGCTGTCTGAAAATAAGTGGGGCTTTACTTAAGACTTATCTAATATTCTTTTAAGGGAGTGTATATCTTTTAGTGACCGTGTTTTTGAATTGCTTACTATTAGTGCCTGTGTGTTTTTCTAGATGTGGTTTTAAATAAATAATTCTATCTCTTTTACACCAAGCCCTGGTCAGTGTTTACTTGTTCTATTGTGTTCTCTTGACCTATTGTGAATACCCTGTATACTGCCTAACTCTTCTTGAGGGAAGTCTGACTGCTCAGCCACAGCTACCAAGTGAATCTGTGTGGTGCAGACTGCTACCAAGTGGGTTTACTGCCAAACACCTGTAGTCCTAAATCTTTTGCAGTGGTCCCAGAGTGAACTGCACAGGTTTCTGCCTAACACCATGGCTGTCACTTCCTTGTAGCACCTGGTCCTCAATTTGTCACATGTGATATCAGTGCCTTGTTTATCTGATTGTACATGCGCTTTTCCAAAGAAATGTGAACTCAAAGTTTGAGATTCATCCTTTTATACAATTTTTGAACGCTGATACCCCAAATAGTATCTTTACTGTTGAGGAAACATTGTGAAGGCCAGGTGCTCTGCTTTGGAGAGTGTGTTTCTGCCGTCGTATTTTTGCAAAATGTTTTTGGGCGTTCCCGAGTTTCCTCAAAAGTAAAGATATATTAATACTGAAAGTAAATCTGCAATCTGTCAACAAATAAATCCAATTTATCAGTATTCAGGATTTAAGTATTCAAAAACAAGTTTGAATTAAAGGATAAATATCAAACCTAGAGTTTGTTTCTTTGGAAAAGCTCATGTGCAATCATATGTGAACAAAGCAATGTTCAAATCAACACAGCTGTGCAGAAAAGCTGTAATATGAGGCATGTTGATGTAAGTCCTATCCTCATCGTATCGAACAAATTCCAGCGCTAAGAATATTTTATCTGCTATATATGTACAGTTTAAATGTAATTTCAGATGTGCTCATTAGTTGTATTTCTTGTATGTCAATAAGGGAAGCACAATCTGCACCCACTGAAAGCAGTCCAGAGAGCCTGAAAATCATGACAGCTCTTACAGCAAAGTAGGAGCGTTGTTAAGGTTAGCTTCCACCCTTTTCTCAATATGGTCAGTAGAAGGGTCCTCAGAAGAAACAGCTGGAAAGTGCGAGAAACATAGTAAAAAGGAATCTTTACTTCAAATAGTCACTTGTCCTCAAACCCCTGCAGCAAATCATCTTTGAGAACAGCCTCTGGATTGCAAGTTATTTGGGATTCCACCATTCTTTGCAAATTTGAGTAGTCACACTTTGTGTAATTGGAATTCCAAATGTGGTAGGTGGCACACACCAACTGCATGCTTCTGCCGCCACCACCTACTGGGAACTATTAGAGGAAGAGTGTACTTTGACAAATCTAGGGTATTCGTCTCTTCTTCCCAGGGGGAGCCACTCCCTTTGAGGCTAGTCAGGTGAGCCTGCTAAGCAAGACCCTCCCTAGGAGTCGGAGAAAGTGTGCCGTCACTGGGAGTGACTCCCCTCTTTGGGACAAGGACTCCCATTCCTTTAAGGAACTCCCTTCATAGAATACAATGTCTGCCTATATGGGAATAGAAAAAACGGTTACATCTATGTGGCCTGCAACCAATACTGACAGTACTTTTCTTTCCATTATTGGCTCAAGGTAATGCTGTAGACCAGTTGAACTCAGCTGTGGTTGTATCGTAACACACCCCTTTCATGCACGAGAACGTGAAAAAAGAGACAAACAAACTTGAATGGATGATAAAGAATCCTACGCAGGGGCGGGCCTCTGGCATACAGAGTTCCTGGAGGGTCTAGCCGTGCTACACCCTGGAGCCAGCGGTAGCATGGAGAGAAGCGAGGAAGCAGAGATGCTGGAAGGCCAGCACCGAGAGAGGCAACAGAGCTGAACTAGAGACGGGAGAACCGTCTCACCGCTGTCGTGGTCATGAAGTCAGGGGCACAAGCATGCAGGGGTCGCATGCACAGGAGACCTGGGTGGACGCTGTCCTGGCGCCAGGCTCATGAACAAAAGTAAACCAGAACATCAATTTAACACCAAAAGGCTTTTATTGTGGACATAGCACTTCAGATGCATTAACCTTGAACATTCCATCCATTAAGCAGCCCCAAGTGTATTATTGGGTGTGGCTGCTAATGGATTGCCTTTGCACGTGCTCACTCTCTAGGAGTGGCAGGTAAACCGGCCCTAATGCGCGTGCCCACGATCTCAGCTATATAAGCTGCCACGATCCTCAAGACAGATGCTTCGCGTTATTCTGCACTTGCAAGCAGTGTAACACTCACCGTCGCCTGAGGTCAGACTTACCTTTGAAAATCCTGCTTCCTGCCAGCATACTTAACTGGGGGAAGCTGTTCTTACCTGTACATCTCTTCGGCAAACCAAGTATTCATCTCTACACTTTCCGGAACGCCGAAATCTTCATCTTGGCACCGCAGCACGGCACGCTCCATCGTCGCCAGCAGCGCCTGCAAGGAAAAAACAGAAGACGAGGTTAGACATCGAAAAAACAGTTCACGGTTGCGCTTCGCCATACTTCGCGCTTTTCCTTAAACCCACACTTACCTGCTGTCAAACATTGCGGTAGCATCCATCTTCCATCTTCCATTCAGCCGCGTCTCGTGTTTCACGGCTGCATTGAGGCCGCATTTCCATCTAAGGGAAGAAAACAGAAGAGAGACATTATTGCGGGCATAAATAGGAGCAACATATAAAGACATTAAACAGAACGAACAGCATCACAAGAGCTCAAGAAAGACTTAAAATCATAAGGAGAAGCATAGTCGCAGCTGGACTGGACTAATACTTATCAGGGAACAGTGAAGGAACTAGATCCCATTTGACGCGCCCCTGCCAGAAGTAACAGGACGGAGAGCTTATCTTCCATAATTCACAGGTGAGCTTTGTGGGCCGTTGTATGCTCACAGAAACCGTACTTTAGGGTGAAGGGTTCGAGAGGTACAATAATCACAGATTGGCGCACTCACACACTGTTATCTCCATGCAGGAGCAGTATCACCATGTACCACCGCACACACCTCATCTACTGAGGGAGAGGCCTCAAGGGGGTGATTGAAGTTTAGGGAGGGCTGCAACCATGCCCCAACGCCTCCGCAGAGACCAAGTGAGCGTAACAACCTGGTTACTTGGACACACTGCAGCCGTGGTGGGTCAGGGACTCGCAAACCTGCACCAAGGACAGAGGAGTGAATCCTCAGCTCTGGATACGAGGACCGAGGAGTCTGCCATGCCGGATAGCATCCTAGAAGCTGCCGCTTACCGGCCGACAATGCAGAGAAGATAGAACGTCCACAACCCCACGGGACGCCACCGCGCTGGAGCATACCCAGAGATAAAGAAGGTAATAGGGTTGCACAGGGCGGCAGAAGCGAGTGGAACCCCACGTACAGAAGGAAAGAAAGAAATGGGGTTTTGGGAGTCCTATAAGCCCGAGAGATTAATATGTTCGAAATACTGAAACCAGTTTTGGTGAGTCGGGACTATTTGTCCCTTGTCTCCAGAGGGGAGCCACTCCCTTTGGGGCTAGGGGGGGGTGAGCCCACTCAGCCCTTATTAGGGGTATGGGCAAGTTGGATCTCACTCTGAGTGACTCCCTCTTGGTGATATGTGCAAAACTCCTGGTCCAGAACACATTATCTGCCTACATAGAAATCCGAAAGACTGTTGTTAACTCTTTTTTTTTGGGATTCACCGAATAGCGACATTTCTTCAATCTCTTTGGCTTCAGGTAATGCTGGATCTCGCCTGAACTCCACCGTCAAACAGGAAAAACACCCCCCTTTTGTTTCTAATGACATACATAAAACCACACAGAACCTTGAATCAGAGGAAAAGAATCCTACACAGAGGCGAGCCTCTGATGGTGAGACGTCCCGGAGGAGTGGAGCACGCTAGACCACAGAGCCACCAGAGGTAGTGTGGAGAGCCATTGAAATGCTCGCAAGATGCCGGAAGGCAGACGTCCTGACCGGCGAAGAGGCCTGGGTCAGGAAGGAGACTGGGATGGTAAAGCCCCCATACCCCCTGGTAGGGTGACTACACGGAAGCTGAGGTGAGCCGATGCCGAGACCAGACTGCAGCGGAGAGCCCAGAAGCCTGAGCGCCACATGAGAAGTGTATTAACTGCCGAGCAGCAGAAAGGAACCAAATGCTCCCAAAGGGGGAACACTGTTGAGAGGGGCAAATAGAGACAGCCAGGGCTGGGAAAGCCACCAAGGTTACAGGAGCCTGATGATCCCAAGCAGACAGAGGCCCTACTTAACCTGAGTTGAAGCGAGCCTTTTGGAGGATCAGAGGGCTTCAGAGAGCCCTGAGAAACTGAGAGACTTTAACATTTGAGGCTGGGAAAGCCAAAAGGGTTAGCTGACACAACTCGAACAGGCACATGCCCCACCGAGAACATAAGGTAAGCCTGCTAGAGGACTTTGGGAAGTACAAGAGCCACATAATATAACAAACATAACTGGAGAGAGCAATAACCTGGAGGGTTAACAAGAACTTTGTCCATGACCAAGTTGAAATTAGTGGCATTGAATTAGGAAAACCTTTTGTTCCTGCAGAGCGAGAATGGTAAAGAATAGACATTTGACATACAGAACCTGCAGAGAGTTTGTGAACTCTGTTTTGGAAAAGAGATCCAAGTGATTGGGCCAGGTAGAAGCCACAGACTGTCAGGTCCCCAGGTAACAAGAAGAGAAGACTGAAATCCTCTTTGTGGGCTCCCCACCTAAAATAGCCAACCTTCACCCTGACTACTCGACCATCATTGTTAACGGTACGCCAATTCCAGTACTAAAGCAAGTGAAGACATTAGGTGTTCACCTTGACGCCAACCTCACTATGACCAAACAAATTAATACACCATCCTCATCCACAGCATATACTTCCAAATTGATTGCCCTAAGTCGACAATTCCTAAACCCCACTGATTGCCTGACCTTGGCCAGAGCCCTGGTATTGTCTAAGTTGGATTATTGCAATGTACTATTGCTAGAGACCTCCAACTCCAACATCTCCAAAATACAACTTGTGCAAATTAAAGTCCTTAAGGCAGCGCTAGGGATAAAAAAGTACGACCACATCTCTAAGATCAGGACGGATGCCCACTGGCTACCTATTAAAGCCAGAGTCCTGTTTAAAACGCTCTGCATCGCCGATAAATGTCTTACTAATAAAGCCCCAATCTACCTCAACAATACCTAAAAATCCACGAGATTACTTGGATCCAACGATAATCCTATATTGGTACCCCCTCGAATCAAATCCATGAGAGCGGGGGGCAGCAGTTTCCTTGTTCTAGCGCCTAAACACTGGAACCCCCTCCCCGTCAATATCAAAAATGACTCCTCTAACCCTGGTTCAAAAAAACAACTCAAAATGTGGTTATTCAACCAATACTAATATATGGAGCTGATTCTTACTTGCTAGATCTAGCACCCTAGCGAAACCTGTATATAATGAATGCATATGATGTACAATATTCCGCTGTTAATAATTTGTGTACTGTAATCTTGTATGACTATTTCCAAAACTGTCTGTAACCTCGCCGTGATACCCAAGGGTCTGGGCGTGTAACAAATAAAATAAATAAATAAAATAACAGGAGATAATAGAATAGGGACCACCTAGTGGCGACACTAGGTGGTAATAGTTGCCAGAGGGGGTGGATTGGTTTTTAAATGCACATTTCCTTAACAACCCTATCAGCCAGCTACAATTCTCCCAGTGCAAGATGGAGAGTTTCCTGCACAAGAGTGATTGGCCAAAAGACTATTATGATGCAGTTTGGAACTTCAGGAGAGGTTCTAAACTGCCTTTCATTCCAGTCCAGCACAAGAGGGGTCACAGCTTAGATGAGTTCCAGTTTTACATGGGGGGGAAAAAAACCGAGAGAAACCCAAAGCCAAGACAACTATAGAAAAAGCCAGAGAATCGCAGCTCAGATAAGTGCTAAAAGATTTTACAAAAAGTGATGATCAAAGAAATCATCTCCAAAGAAATTACAGCAAGAGAAGATAGTATGTACAGTGTTTTAAAGTTCAGGTTATGTCCATATTGAAGAACGTTAATTCGTCTTGTAATTAGTACCTGCCCCAACTTCAGCTGTGTAAGCAAATTTGTCAAGAGGCCTTGCGTGTGGAGTTATGAAACGTAAGTGTTTCGTTTGTAGCAAGCTTACCGGCTTGCAACGTGAACCAGCGTGACTAATGTTTATAGGAAGCCGTGTCGCGTTCCTTCCAGAGCCGCCGCCTTACGCAGAAGGGATATTTTACAGTGATGGTCAGCCTGGTGTTAATTCGTTTCTGTGAACAGTGGAACAGTCTGGTGAATAACCTACACATTCTGAGAGAGAGCACGTTTCCTCACACGCGTTCATCTTCTGAAACCAGCGCTGCCAGCGTATAGGAAATGCAGTGAAAGACTCAAGTCTTCAGTTCCCTGACAGAGGAGATGGGGGGGGCCTTTGAGTTGAAGATGAGAAAAACTAGTCCCTGGACAAAAGCATAAGGCATATTTAAAAAACCTCCTTCTCAATTTGGCTACAGACTTTAGTAGTTCAACATGTGTTATTTAATTTCCACAAGGAGGCAAGCAAATTCTTTAAAGCAACTGTTATAACAGGTTATTATTGAATAAGACAAACCAAGGTTAGAGCAAACAATATAGTGATTTTAAGCAACAGTTGGAAAGGGGCAACTCTAATAATTTTCTGAAAACATTTCAAGTTTCTGCAAAGCACAACTGAGAGTCAGCAGAGAGTTGCAGCATCAGTGAGAGCAGAGCAGCAGTTTCAAGAGCTATCTTCAATTCTTCTATTGCCTTCTGGCTAGGGGCGAAGGCAGTCGGGTAATTCAAAGGGGCTGAGTGTGCAGTTTACATTAGAGGTTGAGGCAAGGTATCTTTAGAGGTTTTGACTAACAAATGATGTATTAATTTGCAGATTTTTGACACGCACACGTACACACGTACACGTACACACACACGTACACACGTACACACACACACGTACACAAACACACACACACGTTAGCTGAATAGGATTTGGACTATTTCTTTCGACTTTGACGTGCACCCTTATTTTTTGTTGGTTAGGCAGGGTACTTCCCTCCTAGCAGTAGGGCTAGATGTTTTCTTTTTTGTTCCAATACGTTTTTATTTGCATGTTCTAACTTTACATAAACAACTGGGTGTTTAGTGCATGTGTTGGGGAACCCTGTTGAGTCTTCCTTCTTGGGGGGGTTGCTGATGTAGGTCTTTCGAAGTTCATCTTCCCCCAGAGGGTCAATAATGCCCAATACTGGCATGGACCTGGGGCACCATGCGCGCCGAGCACCCTCTGTCAAGAATCGCAATAACCCTGACCAGTCTTTGCTGAATCTGCTGTGTTCCCCTTGCAGTGAGTAGGTGAGCCATTCTATGGGTACCAGTGACCAGATCTTAGCTACCTACTCATGGTCCTGTGGTGGGTCCTTAGCCTTCCACTTACGCGCCAGGACTAGTGCGGCCGCCATCATCATAACGTAGAGTTTGCGTTTGGGCTTTGAGGCAATGGCGTCCAGCGCCCCGTTTAGACCTATCAATGCTAGACCCCTATTGCCGCCCGCCTTCACCCCCAGGACTTGTTCAATTGCCTTGTGGATCCCTTTCCAGTATGGGTCTAGCTTTGGGCAGTCCCACCAGATGTGACTCCAAGTGCCCGCCCCTCTGCATTCCCTCCAGCATATTTGTGAGGTCCCCGGGTAGATTCTGTGAAGCCTGACCGGGGTTAAGTGGCACTGAAGTATCAATTTCAGCCATATCTCTCTGATTTGTAGGGATCTCGCTAGTTTTGGGGCACGCTCCCATAGCTTTTCCCACTCAGATTCTGCTATTGTATGCCCTGTGGCCTCTTCCCACCCGTTCAAATGTCTTCCTATCAGTGGATCTTCACCATCCTTAATATGTTTGTGCGTTAGTGCCACCACTCTCCTGTCCCCGGTGTCAGTGTTTAAGTACTTCTCGAAAGGGGTTAGTCGTCGGGTCCCAGCTACCTTCATGGAGGAATCTAGGAGCCAATGCCGCATCTGGGTGGATCTATACCTCTGGCTTTCCCCCAAGTCAAAGTCTGCCTTGCTTTGTTCGAAGGATTTAATCTGGTCCCCCCTCGAGCAGCCCCCTAGTTGCCAGGCATCAAATGCGCGTGTGTTGAGCCCCGTGGTCGATTGTAGATTATCGAACAGCAGGGTATACGGTGAGGGGAAGGTGGTGGTGTTGGATGTTTTAACTGCGTGATCCCATGCCTCGCCTATCGTTGTCAGTATTGCGCTAGCGTACCTTTGGCGTGGTCTTTCACCCTTGGGTTTCCATAAGATGTCTTCTAGCGGGGCCCCTGCTACTGCCTTCTCCGTAGGTCTCCATATTTTCCCCCGGTCGTCCTTTTGCCAGTCTCTCTAACAACCCTTATTTGTGCTGCCGTGTAGTATGCCCTGAAATCCAGTCCCCCTCTGGATATTGGAGTTCTCATTACTTTGGCGGCAACTCTCGGGGTTTGTTATTCCATATGAATTTATTTATGATTCTGTGGAGGGCTCTAAAAAAGGCCAGAGGGATGAGGATCGGGAGGGCCGTGAACAAGTAGAGCAGCTGAGGGAGAACGACCATTTTTATTACATTGATGCGCCCCAACCAGGATATTGTTGGCGGTCCCCAGTCGACCATTTTGTTTTTAAGTTTCCCTAGTAGAGGCAGATAGTTTGCCTGGTAAAGTTCCCCCACCACTTTGGGCAGTTTTACCCCTAGGTATGTTATGGACCCACCCATCTAAACTGGAAGGTCTGTTTAAGTGTTTGTTCTGCGCTGGCCGAAAGGGTGTGGCTGAGGATTTCTGACATACTTGTGTTCACTTTCAAGCCTGCCACTGCTCCGAACTGGAGGAGTTCCGTTTCTAGTGCCCTCAGGGAGGCCTCTGGCTGGGAGATAGTCATAAGCATGTCATCTGCAAAGGCGGCAACTTTGTGCTCTCGCCCTCCGAAGAGTATCCCTGCAATGTCTTTGTTGGCTCTTATGGCTTGAAGGAAGGGTTCTAGGTTCAGGGCTTAGAGAATGGGGGACAGCGGGCAGCCCTGCTTCGTGCCCCTCCTGACCTCCACTGGGTCTGAGATCTGCCCATTAACCGAGGAGTCTGAGGAACGGTTGTTGGTAGTTAGCACTAAAAGTAGAGTGAAAGCCTTTTTGTTTTGAAATGTGTGAGAAGAAAACCATCTCCAGAGCGGGGTCCCCAAAACATTGGCCTCAGTGGTGAACTCTCTGTTGCTGCTTGTCTCTGCAGCTAATGTCCCTGGGGCGTAGTTGGTCTCGACGTCGGTTACCGCGTTCCGGTGTCCGTGGCCGCGCCACTAAAGGAAACTGGTGCTTCTCTATCTGCCTCTTCTCCCAATCTGGACTTCACAGTCAGAGAAAATGCCAGCCTTCAGGTGTCCGGCTAGCGATGGCCTCGCTCTCCACGCTCCGGTGGGCTCTGCGACCCAGCGTGGTTAAGCCCCTTCAGGACATCTCTTCCTGAGGGCTCGCCTCTGCGTAGGGATTGCACACACCCCTATGTAGGAGTTTCCTTCTCTCCATTTACAGTTCCTCTCCTATTTATGTACGTCATTGCGAACAGGAAAGGTGTGTCCTCCTTCCTCGCCTTTGGCGCTCGGATGAAATCCTGCATTGCCTGAAGCCAACAGGAAGGAAGGGATGTCACAGGTTGATGGAGTCAAAACAGGAATAAAATTAGGTTTTCCATCCCATGTAGGCAGACAATGTCTTCCCTCTCTGGGAGGTCCTTATCGAACTGGGAGTCCTTGTCCGTGAGAGGGGGAGTCCCTCTCAGTGAGGTCCTACTTGCCCAGACCCCAGGGTCTCGTGGAGCTGGTTCACCTACCTAACCTCACAGGGGGTGGTTCCCCCCCTGGGGAGAAGGGACGAATTGACCAGATTTGTCACAGGGGAATCCCTCATAGCAACATGGACAGTGAGGCATTTTTCTTTTAGTTTAAAAGAAACCCATTCAAACTGTCATCCCCGAGTCCGTTTCCTTCTTCCGGTACGCTACAGTAACCATGCCAAATATTCCCTCAATTGAACTGTCAACTCGTAGATAATTTCATGCTGGAGGTTTTTTCACTTGCATCTGTCCCCCTCCTGATCCTAATGTACAGGGTCTGATTAAGTGGACACACCAGGGTCTTCCTGAATGCTTATAAACCCTCTGGACCCAAGGGATTTGGAGGTCCAGGGCACAGGATGGGCTTTCTTTTCCATCAATTCATCAAGTTACATTCTCTTCAATGCTGATCTTTAGATCTGTCACCGAGATAGTTGTTGTCGGAGCTGGATGAGCAGGAATGGGGAACCAAGTGAGCATTGGTAGATTGATCCCTGCTTGGGGAGGGATCATGCTATTTTGCATTCTTGTGGTGGCTCCCTTGTCATCCTTCCGGTGAACTTGATCAGGACCTAATCCATGACCTCCTAGTCTGACTTGCATGCTCCATAATGCACTCGCTGCTTGTTCACACAACAGATCTCAGATGAGTAGAGAGACTGACTTGAAAAGGTGGTGTTCTTTCGCTCTGACAAAGTTGTTAATGCTGTGTGGCAATGGCAGTGTCTCCCCCTTGCTTGCCTGATGTCCGGGTTGCTCCTTCTGGTTCCGATGTAGGGGAAAAAGCAGTCTTTCCTTATTTTAACATGCAACCTCTAGAACATGGCCTCTCGCAAATTCATAGTATTTTAGGGGCTTAGGAGGGTGTCTGGTTATTTGTTGCAACATGAAGAAGACTACGACTGATGCTGGACCTAACACTATGGGAAACAAAAGCAGACCATCATTAATAGTTATACTTGCCTGAATGTGGAGCATCTATCTACATCTACATCAATCTACATGTTAGGGCATCTATCACTCCAGGTAACAGGAAAACAGGAGAATGTCCCAAGGGAGAACCGTATTGTATCTTCCCTAAAAGGGGATGAGCCAAATATTTCTTTTTAAAAAACATTTTTATTGCTGAGCATCTGGGTGCTGGTCACTGTCTCTTCTTAAGACTGTGACAAAGGGATAGTGGCAGCGCATTAATAAATGACAGAGATATACATGTGCAGGAAAGAATACATTGATGACATTAGCAACAAAATAACACTGTGTGAAGATATGGCATAATACATCAACAACATAGTGGTCTCTGCCTGGCACCTGCAGCATAGTAATGCTGTGGGTGGCAAGTGCATGGTTGCAGTGTGGTGTGTGGGTAGCTATGTCATTTGATAATGCTGATGCATGTCTGGCTGAATTGTGTCATGACTAGTGTGCAGTTGAATTGCACTTTGGTTAGTCGTGTCCGTGAGGCTTCAGTGGAAAATCCACTGGGGAGCCCCCCTGTTCAATTGAAGGAAAATTGTGGGCACTGCTTTAGTGGTCACAGATGCATTTACATCATTCAGTGAAATAGCAAGCATTATTACAAGATTGAAAGCAAGGAAAATCAACATCAAGGACGAGGTTGGGCATTTTACATTTGCAGTTGCCCCAGGGAATGCTTGTACCATTGAGTGGTATAGCAAACAAGTAATACAACTAAGAGCAAGATGCAACCGTTTTAAGGGAGTGCATGCTCAAGTATAAAGCATACATAGCTTCATATGATTGATCCATTCATCATTAAGTAGAATAATTGCATGGTGAAGAGTGTTTCCAAGTCAATAACACATCCTAAAGAATCTACAGTAAGGCACGTGTTGCGTTTTGTGAGTAGATTAGGGGTCCATTTACAAGGATACAGCCAGATAGCCCATAGCAGTAAGATGATATTCCAGCATTTGACTTTTAAGGTTTGACTGTGGACAGAGCAGGGTGGGTGGTGAAAGGTGTGGGCGGATATTTTGAAGGAGGTGATAATGGAACATGAGGGAGGCGCAGAGCACCCATGTGAAGGATAGACGATAATGGGTTGGGGTCAAGGAGAGGTACAGGCAGAGAAAATGTTCATGGATGGGTTCAGTAAGTGGTGGAATGATAGCTAGAGGAACAGTATGGAGGAGAAGAGTGTTTACAAAGTAAATTAGGGTAGGACCACATCCAAGAGCACATTCAATGGATTGTGCTGATTTAAGCAATAGTTGTCCAACTTGATGATACTTGTTATCAATCATGGATTTAAGAGAGTAAAGTTGAGGCCTGTCGATGGGATTCAAACTTATGGCCTGTATCTCTGCCAAAATCACATTAACTTTATCTTAACGGATTCTGTTGCTTTTTCCTTGCTTTGTCCTTCCATGAAAATACTTTTCTTTTAATCTCATGTGGTTATCTATCTGAAAATGTAATGGAAATGCTTTTGAGAGTCACGGCTTGTTGCTTGTAACACTATTTATACACTACATACATTAGTATCTTGTTAAAATGTGCTGATTTCTTTTGAGTTAAATAACTTCATTTCACGATAAAGACAAATCCAATGCAAACTGTCAAGTTGGTTCAAAACTGACATATTAAGATATTATTGGTAAAATGAACATCAGTATTAATGCTGATAAACAACTAGTGCATTGAAAGTAATTAGGAGACCATATATGATAACGCATAAGAGTATGTCATTGTTAGAATTGGTTTACTTAACAAAGAGTGTGTTATATTGAAGAGCACATTCAGACAGAGATGAGAAGCGGCAGGGACTGAAACAAGAGAAGAATTGATAACGTCTTAATAAAATACATGCAAGGGGTGGAAACCGGTAACTATAGCAGTTTTGGGGCATAAACAGTTTTGTCAACTTGATTGCATGTAAATTAAAAATTAATATTAAGAACATGAATACAGACGTTCCACATATTAGTACATTGTTTACATTGAACAAAATATGATACATAATTTCCTAATTCTATGCACTGAGAAAGCTAATGCCACCAAATAACTGCCTATTTTATCAGATTTCCAGTTGGATGGTATAATTTTAAAAGCTATGTTAATAATATAATAGTTTGGAAGATTGAATCTTCTACATTTCAGGATCACCCATAAACCCCAAAATTAGATTGACAAGTGACAAGGGCAGTAACAATAAATTTGTGTCTGCAGAATATCCCAAATAAAGTATATATTAACAGTCAAAATTCCTATCACTAAATTTAGCATTGGGTAAGCAGCAAGACCAATATAAGTCAGAACCTTCTATAGTAAAACTTGAAACTCTACTTTTGGCCCGGTGTGCCCGATCCAAACAAATAATAACGTAGTTTGCATGAAGTTGGTATCAATAGAGAAAATAAAATATTTCAAACAGATTTTTTCCCCTGGTATCTGAAGTAACACTGAGTCCCCAATCCCGTTCACCTGTAAAGATGAATAATTGGTAAGAGCATACACATTTTCAGCTTTACAGAAAGGCTTAAATAACAAGAAGGGAAGACCTTTTCAGGGTTTTTTGTGTAAAGCAGATGGCACAGTGATTAAAATTGCTTGAGTGATATTAAGGTAACATTCATATTCAGTCATCAAGTGTATATAAGAAATTCAGCTATGAAAAGGGGAAAGGTGGGATTCCATAAAAAAAGACCTAAAAATACCTTTACTAAAACAAGTATTATGAAAAATAAGATAGGTGCTACTGCAAATATGTATTTAATATGTATATAAGGCCAAATAAAAATATCCCTAAGTGAAATAGGTTTGTAGGAATGATCAACACTTTAATCCCAGGCAATTTAAAAAAACCGAAAGGACTGGCCACCAGGGGGCGCACAGGCAACCATGCTCTCTGTGTGAGCTCCGCTACTACAGGCCAAAAAGTGAATTAAGCCCCCACTTTTGGGCCCCCATCCCCGTGGACAAAAAGCAAGTGGCCGCAGTGTGAACACCCACCCCCTCTCACCAGAAGAAATCCCGGGGAGAATTGGGGTGAAACTCTCCTTGACATCATCGTCCGAAAATCACGGCCTGCCTGACCCGGACTGGAGTAACGAAATCGGTCAGGCTCACGTGAGCTGATGGATCCTGCAACGCTGAAAGGTCGTCCCGCGGTGCCGCGGACGGCTCGCCAGCGTGTGACACCCCACTCCAGCTCCGAGGGATACGCGGGCTGAAGAGAATGGTACGACAGACAGGGGGACAGAAAAGGTGGAGGAACCCAACCATCGAGGCAAGCCACCTTCCGGGGCTCCTGACCCGCTCCTCCCCATATTCGCACTGAGCGAGCATCACGGATCCACTTCCAACTGGGAACTGCGCAGCCCTCTGTCCCGGGGTGAGGGCACGAAATCGGGCTGCACTGCAGGAGCCGATAGAGACCCCCAACGTGAGGAAGTTCAAAAGAGGAGGCACATGAGACAAGCCCAGCGCCTCCAAGTACTCTCCTGACTGTACCGCGGCTACAGAGCTCCGGGGCTCTACATCCTGAGGTGCCCTGGAAACCCAGCGGATGTGTGGATCTCCTAGACCTCGGGCAGCTGTGGGACGAACCTCGAAGGCATAACAGACACTCGTGCAGTGAGTCGCAATTATCAGAACTTGCTCACCCTCACGCCCCCACAGCCCCAAGGCATGCGGAGCGGAATAGTCCTCCCTCGCCCCCTCCTGTGAACTACTGAAGCGCTTTGAATATTAAACGGGAACCCCTACCGGTAGCGACAACACACAAAGGCACCCACCCCTGACCCCCTTCACGATCCCACTTATGCGGACATGGGACAAAGCACAGAGCGCAGCAAAGGAGCAAGCGCATAACCATACTAACTTGGTCGAAAACGAGAACCGGACGCCTCACCGTCTGCACAGTGACAGCTCACACCGCTATAAATAATTGCAGATCCTGATCCTGCAGCGCCAGGAGAGGACAAACCTGTGAACTTCAGTAACGCTTGCTCCCGGGGCCCTATCAGACCCTCGCCATCCTGATGACTGCAACTCAATGCATTATATACGTCCTAACAATTGGATGAAGGGAGGTGGTGCACAGCGACCCCCACCCGGTGCAGTCCTGAAGGGAGAATAAAGAGGGGACCCAGCCCAAAGGGTGAAAATCACAACCACCCCCCCTTCCTCCTCAAGGTGAATAACAAGCAGAATGTAACCACACCCTGGCCTAAACGCACCTAAGGTGAACTTGGCAAAAGCCCCAACACCGTTGCCCAATCAATCTGAAGGCATCCTCTCATATTCCAGCAGTTATACAATCCCCTTTCTGACATCCCTTTTAAGAAAGTGGTATGGGGGATAAACACAACTCAACACACCAAATAAACAAAGAGGAAAGAGGGGTGCAGAGAAGCTGGGCACTATACCACAGGGTCATTATTTAACCACTGCCATCCTAGTGCACCGACGCACGCAACAGACACCTCATCAATAGCAACACTGGTGAGTTTCTGAAAGAGGCAATTCCTAACTACTTGGTGAGGCTGACCAATTTTACCTCAAAACTTCCATCAGACCTTTTGACCGCGTCGTCCTAATCGGAATCCTCAACCATCGCCAATACGCCTATTTAAGCCTATATGAGCGTGAAACAGAAATTGGCCTCCTTTGCCTACACTCCGACACCCCCTCGCTTTGGCAACCCCAATAAGGCAGCGTTGGACACCACAGGAAATGAAGCGGCAGCCACGAAAGGAGACATTGCAGCCCTGCTGGGCGAAATTAAGAACATGGGGGCCGGTATAGGAGGCAAAATAGACAAAATTACACAACGTCTAGACACCATAGAAGAAAGACTTGACGGGGTGGAGAACAACCAAGCGTCAATAGACACCCTTGAAGCACAGCTCAAGCATAGGATAATAGACTTGGAGCAACGAGAAGAGGACTTTAAGCTCAAAATGGACGACTTGGAAAACTGGGAAAGACGGTACAACCTGCGCATTTTTGGGATTCCAGAACGGGAAGTAGAAACTGAAAGCGATCTCAGGAAAACACTTCACAACATCATCAAGCTCCTGGTCGCTGACGATGCGATAGACAAACCCAAAACAGAGCAGATCCATAGAGCTGGGGATCCCCAGGGGGACCAAGATCAGTCCTCACCCGATTCCATCGCTACCAAGACAAGGCCAGGGTGTTCGAGAAAGCAAGAAGTAGCGAGGCGATTACTCTGACACACACACATATCAATCTATCAGAACCTATCTTCCCTGACATTGGCCCTCAGGCGGATGTGCGGACACCTCACAAAATGGCTGAAGGAATGGATCATCCGGTATAGATTGGGCTACCCCTTCTCCCCCTCCTTTGAATATGAAGGAACAAAGATACGAGAAAGATCGGAAAAAGAAATTAGGGCATGCACCTCAGAGCTAATTGGACCACAGGAGGAAGGAGGAAATCGGGAAGAGCCGAGACGGGAGGAGTGAGGATGGCGCATCCAAGTACCCAGGAGAAAGCGGGTGAAAGGCTCGAGAAGGTATCGGAGAGGCAATGTCTCCCCTAAAGGGGATAACGAAGTATGGTTGAAGTCTGTAAGATAGAGACACTTTACTGCAGAGAATGTGGCCTGATTAAGCGGCCAACTTAATGATTCCAGTATGGCCAGGATTCTGCCTTGCGTATCGGGGTGGGGGGACAGGTGGGGGACAAGACATGGGGCTCAATTAACATTAAGGTTTTTCATTATGTCGGGGGCTGTGAAGTAACGGCCTCCACTTGTGGTTCGATGCAGAGCCGGTGCTATCAACCTGGCTCGATCGGACGCCACCAACCGGGAAATGGGAGGGCAGCAGGAGGGAGTGGGTTATGGAAGGGGAGCAGACACAGGGTCAGGGTCAAAGCAGCATCTCCATTGGTTCAAAAGGTGAGATACTGTGTGATGATTAACGGGCAGACAAATTACTGGTCGTGGAAAGCAAGTAATTTTCCCCCCAAGATTACTCAATGGCAATGATATCTGAAGCAAGGGGTAGGGACTCCCTAAGGGTGGGAACACTTAATGTAAAAGGCCTCAACTCACCAACTAAGAGATCACTGGTGTCCAGAGAATTCCATAGGGCCAAGATAGATGTTCTCCCACTACAGGAGACTAAATATGGTAAGGGGGAAGAGCGACGGATCCTCGGGAGGCGTGCGGGTATAGAGTTGTGGGGATCTAGACCGCTAAGAAAAGGGGGAGTGGGGATTCTCATTAGGAGGGGAATCGAGTTTGAGGTAGCCAAGACCTGGTCCGATGTAGAAGGGCGTGCCCTATTGGTGATGGGACAAGCCAGATTCCTGGCAAAAATGATCCCTAAAATAATGTTAGAAGCCGCAGGCCATATCATCCTGGGTGGTGACTTCAACCAATGGGCAGACCCAACTATGCATCGGGAGTCTGGTAACCCTGAGGCGAGAATTCGGACTAGGGGAGACCGCACAGAGTTTGGTGCTGTGATGGATGTATATGGAATGAGAGATGTGTGGAGAGGAATGCACCCAGACGAACAGGGTTACACTTTTTACTCCACCCCACACAACACCTTTACCCGGATCGACTATACCTCTCCAAAGGGGTCTCCATATGACATGACTACAGTCAGAGATAGTCCCAGTCACATGGTCAGATCATGACATGGTCGTAGCTGACACTCGGTGGGAGAACCTGCCAGCCGCGGGAGGGAAATGGAGATGTAATGAGTCTCTTTGGAAGGACCCTGTCTTCAAGACAGAAATGGAGACAGAGATTAGTGAATACTTTAATCTGAATAATACCGGGGAAGTATCCAAACAGGTAGTCTGGGAAGCGGGGAAAGCTACCTGGAAAGGTATTATTGAGCGGGGTCCCGCAAGAAGAGAGAAAGAAAACATATCGAAAACAGACTCGGAACCGAGATCTGTCAGTTAGAAGGGGAAGTTAGGAGAGAGGATGAGGCTGATCCCAATAAATTAATTGAAGCAAAAAAGAAGAGGGAGGAACTACGACTTTTGGAACATGAGCAGATGGTGTGCAAGCTTCGACCCCTGAAGCAGAAATTCTATGAAAAAGGAGAAAGCTGACGCACTCCTGGCCCCCAGACTTGGGGAACAAAGGGCTGAGCGAAAAGTGCTACAAATAATTGAAGATGGCCTGCCCCAGCCATGACCATTCCCACCATCCCTGAATCCTTTGCCACTTTCTATGAGACTCTATACACATCGGAAACGGACCAAGACCAACTAGATACCGAAAATTATCTATCCTCCATCAATATGCCTAAGATGTCAGGTTCGGACTCTGAGCTTTTAGAATCCCTTATAACTGAACAAGAAATCCAAAATGCAATAAAGAGGTTAACTCTGGGCAAATCCCCAGGAGAGGACGGTTACACGGCCGGATTCTATAAGTCCTTTAGCACAAAACTGATACAATTCATGGTAGAGCTTTTCAATTAAATACTAGACTCGGGGAAAGCCCCAGACTCCTTCACCCGAGCACTGATTATGGTAATTCCCAAAGAAGGGAGGGACCCAATAAATGTGGATCATATCACCCCATCTCCCTGCTTAACTTAGACGCGAAAATTTACGCTAGGGTCCTGGCCTCCAGATTAGAGACACTAATGCCTCAACTCATCCATCCCGATCAAGTGGGTTTTATACTGGGGAGACAGGGAGCTGACACAATGCGACACTTATTCATGCATCCCGGAATATGACCAGTGAGCCTGTCCTTTTCTCGATCGAGTGGGGATTTATGAGGGGGGGGGGGGTCCTCCGCAAGGTGGGGATAGGCACAAGGTTCAGAAAGGGAATACAGGCGGTGTACACATCTCCCTAAGCATCCATATTTGTGAATGGAGAATACTCAAGATGGTTTGAACTAGAAAGAGGCACTCGGCAGAGATGCCATCTCTCTGCAATTCTCTTCGCTCTCTCCCTGGAACCTTTGGCACAAAAGATGAAGGCCGACCCCCAGGTAGAGGGAATGCCACTGGGGGGGGGGGGTTGAATATAAGGTGGCCCTTTATGCCGATGACATATTTTTACATATGACTAACCCCATAAAATCAATCCCCTGGGCTCTTCACCTATTAGAAGAATATGGTCAACTCTCTGGGTTTAAAGTGAACAAAGCCAAATCTACTCTCTTCCCCCTACAGGGTTCAATGGAGACAAATGAAGTCAAATTCTCCTTATTGGGTCTCAATATCGAACACTCTAAGCTGAAATATTTAGGCATACAAATCACTAGAGATCTAGTCGGTCTATACAAAGCCAAGCTCCCTCCCCTTTTCCAAAAGTTCCACGCAGATCTTAGTAAATGGAGCAAGCTGCCGATCTCATGGTTAGGGCGACTCAACGCCATTAAAATGGTCAGTCTCCCCTGGTTCTTGTACCCCTTTCAAATGCTTCCCATCGAGATGCCAAATAACTTCTTCATGGAGGTCAACAGAGCAATTGTGGGATTCCTCTGGCAGGGGGAAAAAGGCTAGAATCTCATACAACACCCTAACACTTCCTAAGGACAAAGGTGGGGTAGGTCTCCCGGATCTAAGAAAATACTATAAATGCGGCCCAATTACGAGTCCTAATCCCCCCCCCATCTACGGAACCACAAAGAGCCCCAATGGATCGCCATGGGCAATCACTACTCCTCACCGGCCACAGTTTCGGAGTGGCTATGGGCCCCCAGGAAAAAGCTTTATAATAGAATCCAAAACCAACCAATATTGAGCACCATATGGGGGATCTGGAAAAAGGGTACAAGGATGATATAATATGATATGGTATTTGTAACGCGCCTATACACAGGTGTTTCAAGGGATTGGGCATCCCCACTGAGCCACTTATGGTCCCCGGGAATTAACGAACACATTCCCAATGTGGAGAGGTTCCAAACATGGTACGAGGCTGGTCTAGAGAGGGTTGGACAACTGCTGAAAAAGGGCTCTTGTCACACCCCCGGAACTCACAGAAGCCCTGAGGATAGGCACATTGTCAATCTTTCTATATCTGCAGATAAAAAGCATTCTGACGAAAGCAGAGCGGAGAGCCAGGCTGAATAGGGACCTTACCCCCCTTTGAAATACTATTAGACACTAGAACAGAGATGAAGGGCCTGATATCTGCCATGTATAAGGAACTGGTAGAGGCGGGGAACCGGACTACGGAACCTTCGAGTGGCAGATGGGAGAGGGATTTAGGTGAACACATAAGCCCAGACATGTGGGAGAGAATGTGCAGAGCGGTCTCGCAAACATCCATATCGGGTCAATACAAACTACATGCTATCAAATTATTACACAGATGGCAATACGACCCACTCAGGCTCTCTAGGATGTTCCAAACAGCCAGTCCACGATGTTGGCGTGAATGTGGAGTGGTGGCTGACAATTGGCATATGTGCTGGGGTTGTCCCCGAATAAGGGTATACTGGGATGAGGTCCTGGGCTGGATCAGAGATATAGACGGCATTCACAGAACTGCAGACCCCATCTCATACTATTTAGTCTTGAGAAATGCGAAGACAAATGGAGAAGGATTAAAGGTCTAGTCCCTCAGTTATTGCTAGCTGCCCGGGCCATATTGGTGATGAAATGGAAGTCCAGAACAGTCCCGAGTGAGAGCGAATGGATGAATGTGGCCTCAAATATATGTATAATGGAAAAGATAACCTCATCTCTCCATGGGAGGTCCACACAATGCGAGGTCTTATGGATGGACTTCACGAGTAAACAATTGTCAGGAGTATCAAAGTGAGGGACGTAGAGACGGACGGAGGCGGTCCCCACCCCCGGCGTGGGTTTAGGCTGATTGATGCACTGGGTCGAAATGTAATGTATGAAACCTGAAAGGTTGTGAATGAAGGCACAAGAAGACTCGCCCAACAGGGTAGTCTCATCATGGACAAACTGTGACCATTCATAGACAAACACATACATGTCTCTAAAGATGCTTGCTCGGCCCATAGGGGGGAGTAGGGAAAGTCAAGTTGAAGACTTGCAGCTTGGAATTGGATGTACCTAAGAGATATACGATTAGACAATACTCTTGAAAAGCTCTGATTTGTTCTGTAATTCTGAGTTTGTATTTTTTACTGTGACTTGCATTAAACAAAACTTAGTAAAAACTTAATAAACGTGAATTTAAGAAAAAAAAGAAAAACTAAAGAAAACGAATGCAAAGCTGTTAATTTAGATCAAAGAAGTCATTTGAAGGCAACTTCTGCACTGAATGGGGGCAATAGGAATAATTTCTTTTTATGCCAGTGGGGCATTGTTGAACTAGATTTGTCATAATGTAGACATTGCACAAGCTGACGAAGGGCAATGTTTTTATGATACTTATGAAATGTAGGGAACCTAATTGCTGATTTGTTTATTCTTGCAGACCGATACACATTATGCTGTACTTTCCTTGCTGCTTTGTTTGTCCGACTCTCCTACCAACACAGATTATGTCGAGAAACCAAGGGAAAAAGAAGTGGGTATGTGCACAGATCTTGTATGTTTTGTTTATATTGGTGGTATCCTGTAGAAACATTTTCTCATCCATAATGTTCAGAAAGAAACCATTTTCTTGTTATGAAATTACTGTATACAGAACTGAGACCAAGATGCAAGTACATTTCTAAGGTATTTATTTGACAAGAACAAAAGATAACGACCAGGGTTATTGCCCTGAGTGTGGGGATTCAACGTATAATGAAAATTCAGGACTTGCAGAGTTCTCAATAAGTGGTCAAAGTGAGGGCCTTCCCCCTCAGCCACCAAAGGAATCCTCAAAATATTGTTAAACTGTGGGACACTGCGAAAAAGTCCCAAGTATCCAGTGTAAATCGGTGTCTCTTAAATGCCCAAATTCAGAGCAGAAATAAAATGTTTCTTCTTTGATAAGGGTGTCTTCTCTACGGCCAGTAGCAAAGACAGTCTTTTCCACCGTCCCACTTACCTGGCACAGTTTTTCTGGGGCTCCTGTACCCTCAAGACTGACTAGCATGCAAATATCCAGAGCACCTCCTGACCTCTGCATCCTATGCATTCTCTTTGGCGTCGTCTTCTTATGGACCAGTAGGGAGTTTTGGCCTGGCTGTGTGTTAAGATGGATTTCTGAACTCTGACCTGGTGGGCAGAGGTTCAGGAGGCCAACCTAGTTTCTTGGAACAGGGTAACCTTCTGGACAAGCCAGACCAATCAAGGTAGCTTGGCGACGGTCAAGACTAAGTCTCTGGAGGGGTGAGAGTGACTGAAAGACCTCAATGAGCACACAGAGTAAAGGACACTTACAAATCACTGCGTCAGGTATAGATCTATTAAAAATACAAATACATTTATTTCAAGGCCTTTGAGTATCAACACACAAATCAAATCACAGTAATACTATTAAGCCAACACAATCCTATCTAAGTACATATATACAAGACCAATGGGGTCTAAGGGGTTCATGCATAAAATGGGTCCACAACCTAAAAGGGGGAGGGAACGGGCAATGCAAATAGTCGTTAGCCCCTTCTACATCCAACACACTCCGAAGAGTGGAGCCTAATGCTGAAATGTACATGCAATGCTAGTGTACGCGGTAGTTCAAATGGGCAAAACGGGGTCCTTTCAAGGGTCTGTAGCAGCTCAGGAAGGTGGGTGAGGCGATGAAGAATAGGTTCCTACTATTCGAGGAGGGCCTCCACTTGAAGGGCAGAGTTGATTTGACGAGTTGGAAACAGTTCGCTAGCTCGCACTAGCAGTGGAAAGGAGAGGAGCCCCCAGGGGCCACTCGTGCTTAAAAATGGTTGGAGGCGCTAGGGGCCACTGGTTAGGGTTGCGATTACTCACGACCCCCGGCGCACTCCAGACCAAACTTCGGCAGTCGAGTCCACTTAGGTTGCAGGTCCAAGTGCAGCAATTTGACGGCTCTGCGGCTTTCAGTGCAAAGATACAGTGATGATTCCCAAACGGGACAGGGACGAATTCTACGCCCCTGGTGGATGTATCAGGCCAGTTTCACTTCAGCAGGCTGCAGGGGCAAGAGGGGCACAAATGCAGCGCACCAGCAAAGTTCGTCACCATGGCTGGGCGACATGGTAACCGCGTATACTCTGGTTTTGGTGCACTCGTCTCACTTCAGACCTGGGAACGCCAAGTGAATGAAATTCGGTGTGAGGGTGCCGTGAACACAGAGCTAGCGATGTACCAAGCGTTTAGGGCCTCCTCGAAACGGCGGCGGTATCAGGGCAAAGAGTCTGCATGAGCTGGTTGGCCCAGGGACACTTCCGAGAAGGCTTGCTTGCAGGTTTTGATGAAGGTGCCGAGAATAGTTGGTCCCACTATTCTAATGGGTCGAAGCGTCTTCGCAGATCTGATGTAGAGGGGTCCCACGGGACGACAGTGGGCTCAGGGTGCCAAACCTTCCAGCGGGTCACCAGCTGTTCCTCGACTCGGCTTTAGTTTCAGGATACTTGGATCCTATCTTCTGTTTAGTGAGAACTCCAGAGATCGACATGGTATGGGTGTTTGGGGCCTTCTCTTATCCAGAATCTCCTTTACGCCAAAATGAAGAGGACCCAATGGGAGATCTGCTCACATACAGGCATACCATACGTGGACCAATCACGGACCACAGTGGTCCCAGGCATTCACAACGCTCCAGACTCTCAGGCACCCTGGATGTGTATTGGGAACAGACATCCCAGCCCACATCCTGGAGGCACACACACAAGGCATGCAGAAGCCAGCAAAAGCTTGGCATTTCGCGGGAGAATGCATGCCCAAATAAGGACTGACCCGGGTCGTTTGACCTGGGGAAGGGGCAAGATGGCCAAAGGATAGGACATAGAACCCTGTGGCGTGGCCATTTTGAAGCCAGGCCACCTATTTGTGCCAAACGCTGTAAATGCGGTTTACCTGGCAGGAAAGGGTTAAAAATATCTGAAACGATGATCTGCCACCAGCCATGTCCAAGGCACATCTGCACTTCGCCTAAAAAAACTGTCAAGGGCCTTTGGAAATGACTAGTAGACCCAAGTGCACTGTACTGGAGGGTACATTATACACTTGTTGCAGAAAAGTTGCAACATTGGAAAGGACTAAGGAAACAAAGTCTCCCAGTACTGACTGTCTTAAGGGCATATCAGTTTCCCCATAAAAAGTGAGCGAAAAGCCCAGAGGAGTGCAGCAGAAGGCTGGGCTCCTCTGGTTAAGTCAGACAATGGTGTTTAACATCAGCAAAAAGTTGGGGTGTACACAACTGGAGGGAAAATTACACATGAAATGGAAATCTTTCCTAACACTGTGCTTTGGGTTTCTGCATGGCACTGTTGCACCATGCTAGGGTTCGACGAAGCAGCATGGCCCTAATCTCTGGTTCTACCTGCCTATCCAATGTAGGGTGTGGTTGTCTGCACTCTTCTCTGGCCTTGTCTCCCTGTCCCCTGATGTTATTCCTCATCTTGTATTTCCCACTGCCTCTAGATCCTGTCTTGGAGCAGCCTTGTCTGCTGGAACCTTTGTTGGCTCGGCGGTGTCAGGATTCCATGGTACATTTCTAGAGTTTCAAAGGCCCACAACCTTAAAAGACATACAGTTACAATTCCAAGGTAAATTTCATAGACTTCATTTACTTACACATTAAGTTAAGAAATACTCATTTAGCACAAAAACCCTTTGGATGTAGTTTTACTTAGAAGTGTGATGTTTGGGTTATGTTTGGATTAGAAATAGAACTTGTATAAATATTCCTTAATGTTAAATTCAGGAATCGCTTATTTCCCCAAAGCAAGATGGAGAGTCTTTTCTGTAGCAGTGATTGGTGTAAATAGTTTGAGGTCGTTTGGAATGTTGCTCAGAGTTCTAAACTGCCTTTCATTTTAGCTGTCTTAGTGGCAGGTCGCAGTCTACTTAGCTCTAAGACTATGTTGTTAAATATTTATAGTTAGCTTATACTAAGAAGAGTTACTAAGGTTTCCAGAACTTCAGAAGAATAGACATTGAATTCAAGACTTTCAAAGAAGCAGTGAAGATACAGATGAAGCAAGCTAAGTGATTCACTCTTTCAAGACGTATGAAATTAAGTGAAGTTCATTTGCCTTTTACTTTAATAACACTTTTATTTAAGAGACTGTATTTTCTATTATCAGATTTGATTCCGTTTTTATTATCTGATATCTGCATATTGCGTATATATATTTTTGTGTTCAATACGTTTATTTTGTGAAGTTTTTCTACTAACTCACGTGCGGTTTTATTTAAATATATTTTTTACAAATACAGTTAAGATTGGGCTGTACTTGTTGTTCCGTTATTTGTAGTTACGTGCGCGAGCGTATTTTGGTCTCGCTTTGTCGTTATTAGTAAGGTTAGAATAAAGTACCTTACTTTCATCACGTGCAGTCGCGTATACGTCATTTTTATTGCGGAAGCAGTGCGCGGTTCGTTGGATCAAGAATTAAAGCGTTGGATGATGCGCGGTTCGTGTGTCAAGAAACAAAGTGACGGTTGAAAGCGCGGTTTGTTCGACTATGAAGCAAGAATCGGATTAATGCGCGGTAGGAAGCGCGGTACGTTTATTAAGAAAAACATAAGACTCTTGCGCGGATCCAACTAAGTACAACGGTCATCATTATGTGCATGCAAGGCTAAAGACATCAGCAGAGTATTTTTAGAGGAGTGAACAGACTTTTTAATTGATTTTTACGCAATATAAGTTTTGTTAAGTCAAAAGCAATTCAGTTAAGGTATTTACAATTCCTTCCATTTAAAGAGACGTTTGTAACTATTGCAGCATAGAAAGACATTTTCAGAGGAAGTTAATTAGAATTCTGGAAACAAGTATTTTATTAAAGTTCGAGAGAAGATCCTGGTTAAGAAGTTTAGGAAACCTATATTAAGAAACAGTTATTGAAGATCTACAGAAGCATCTACTCAACATCATCTGAAAAGAAAGCCTATAAGCATTATAGCATAGGCTACAGGTATTTAAGAGAAAGAAAGCAAATTATAGTAAAAGAAAAGGTAAACATATTTATCAGTTATACATCAACATATATATGTTATTGTTTTCCCTAGATTTCATAGACACTGAGGACACTGAGAAGAGTAATCCAGTACCAGAGGGCATCAGTGCAGTCCAGTGAAGATCTGTCTTTGTTTTGTTCTCCAATTCCCCCTTTCCCCTTGGGTTTGCCGGCTTGGTAGTTTTATCTACTGAGAGACTGTTAGGCAGGCAGACTTGGGGGGGGGGGGGGGGGGGGGGTCTGGTGGGCCAGCATCACTCCTGCAGGAAGATTCAAGATTGGACCTGACAAGCGGCTAACAAATTCTCTAGCTGTTCCTGTATTTCACCCTTTTGACCCAGGTAGCCAGTCTGCACCACCTCCTTCCACTTTCGGTTTTCACCATCCAACCACCAATAATTCTGTACACAACTGCTGACATCCGTCTTCCCCTCTGCTTTTAGTGAGTTTTCCTTCTAATTGTCTTGTGGTTTAAAACACTTCTCACTTAATCTTTATCTCACTCCTTTTGGCACCACCCTCTTCATTAACCCACTCTTTATGTTAACACACTTGGTTACTTTGCCACTTTGAGCACCACTCTGTTCCTTAACAGTCTATTTCTACAAACCCTTTAGGAACTACCTTACCTCTCAACCCACTGTGTTTTTGTCCCTTTAGGCACCAATGTATTTCTTACTCCTCTGCTTATCTTTCCCTTTGAGCACCACTCTCTTCCTTAAAGGAATGGTGCGCTCAGAAATAATAATAGATAAAATGATTGGCAAAAGTCTAAAACATAGTTTAGACATATTTTGAATGGCAGTTCCTATGTACACACTTTGAGAAAACGAGGCTCAAAGTGTTAACATGTGAGCATCCATTTTGTGATTTCAGGCAGCCTCCTCAGCTCTGCCCTTGCGGCACTAAACAAGCAGCAAAAGCCCCCTACTAGGAGACTCCCAGCGAAAGCTGCCGCTGTCAGAATAACAACATTTTTGGATTTGTAAATACTGCAGCGTTTACAAATCCAAAAACGTATTTGTCACTGCAGCAGCTTTCGCTGGGAGTCTCCTGGACTCCCTCCGGATTGGGGAATCTCAGGAGACTCCACGCGAAAGCTGCCGCAGTGAGAAGCACTGCAGAATTTCTAAATACCTGCGTTGTTTCTGCCTACAGCAGCTTTCACTTTGGGGCTCTCGGGCTCCCTTCTTCCCTCAATCCCTCCAAAACAACCTCTTGGAGATCGGGAGCCGGGGATTCTGCAATACATAAAGAAAGTTGGACAGGGATATCATTTTGAACAGGGCTGCCTTGCCCATCAAACTCAGTGGGAGGGACTGCCAATGTGCAACGTCTAACTTGTCATTTTCCGTTATCGGATGCAAGTTCAGGTTAAGAAACTTTGAGAGGTGCCCACCCAGCTGTATTCCCAGATACTGGAAGCCTGCCATAGATACCTTTTTATAGGGCAACTCGTGCGTGAGCACTGAATCCCTGCCCTTTATGGGAAAGAAGACTGATCTCTGCCAGTTGACCTTAAGGCTGCTGACACCATCAAAATTACTCGGGCGACCATATCTGCCTAAGCATTTTCCGAGGCCACCTCTGCCTCCTCCAGCGCATGCTTTTTCCTCTGGGCCACAACCTGCGATATTGCCTCCCCCCTGAGAACTGTTTTGTACCCCCCCTCCCCAAATCGCAACAGAACTCTTCACCGACCCCTCGTTGAACGAAAAATATTCCTGCATAGTGCAAACGAATTCCTCGGTAAACTAAGGGAAACCCATATAGTGCAAACTCAGCCTCCAGATGGGTGTAGACTTCTCACGCCCGCTCTTAAGTGTGGTGGGTAGCGGAGAGTGGTCCTACACCATTCTGGCTAAAAGTTTTGCTGAGAGTAACCTATGTCAATCACCCAGCGGGATAAACTGGTAGTCTAACCTGGAAAAAGAACTGAACCCCTGAGAAAACAGAGTACCCAGCCTCTCCAGCATGCAGACTCCTCAAGGTATCCAACCACTCGATTGCCCCAACAAAGGAACCCAGTTTTTTAGGTGCCTCTGGGTTTCTACTGTCCTCTCGAGACCTGTACAGGCCAGTGTCCATAACATCATTGATACGTGTCATCCACCCCGAAGTACCACATATTAGGCAGATGTCCCTGTGGGTTCCCCCTCCCAAGTGGTATCCATGTGTAAACCCGGGGAAGACCCGCCACCCAAATAACCTCCCACCCATGCCAAGCAATGCAAAACTAATGACAAAGAATAGATAGAACAAAGAACATCCCCCCCTGCACTTTTCCCCCAACTGAAGCACCTGTCACCGAAGCCGGTGCGAGTACGCGCATAAACCCTTAAACACAACCATGCTCTGGGTACCCGCTAATGCAGCAATTGAGAGCCCCAACTGGGTCTGCCCCCTAGCCTCCTGCAGTCCAGACCCTGGTCCTTTTAAAGTTGCTTAATCATAAAAATGCAAACATTCCCAGCTATGCCGGAGTCCAGCGCCTCCCCTCGCCCCAAGCTCATCCTTCCTCCCCTCGGTTCGTGGTGCCATTGATGTCTTCTGGGGATCCTGGTTTCTACAAAAATGGTGGGGCCGACGACCGCACTGTCTCAGGTACAAACACTGGTTGCTGTTTCCCCTTCTGTGGCGAGCGGGTCCCTGTCTGCTGGATGTTGATGTCATACCACTCCCGGAGCTAATGGCGCCGAAGAAACTCTCCAACCTCTTCTCTGTGGAGCAGGCCCACAGGGTGCCCACGGGCAGACCAGCGCCAGGAGCTCACCCACTCCCACGCCTCTTATGGTGTGGTAAAATGGAGTGCCTTCGGCCCATAGTACACTTTCAGTTGCGATGGCACAAAGAGGGCATACTTAATACCACTGGAGAGCAGCTTTCGATTTTTGTACTCCAAGGATTGCTGCGCTCGTTGCACCTCTTTTGTGCAATCTGGGAAGAGTCCACCACGGGAGCCATTGAAAGTGATTGGGTCAGCCACCCTAGCCACCCTAGCCATCTGTAGCAGGGCGTCCCTGTCTCTAAAGTTCAACAGTCGTGCAATAACGGTCCCCTGGGTGAGCTCATGGCACTGGTCTTTCCGTGGGCACCCTCTGGGCCCGCTCCACAGAGAAGAAGTTGGAGAGATTCTTTGGTGCCATTAGGTCTGCGAGCCATTTTTCGAGGCAAGGTTCCATGCTGGGACCCTCCACCTTCTCCGGAAGCCCCAGGTTGTTCCGCCTCGATCCCCATTCGCTGTCCTCCGCCCTACTCTCCAGGACCTTAGGCATCTGTGCCACCATCGTCCATTATGCTTCCCTTTTTTCTACCGCATCTTCTGCGTCCGATATCCACTGCTCTGCCTCTCCCACTCTTGAAGACAACTTGCGGACGCCTTGCCGTAGGAAGGAGACCTCAGTAGCCAGCCCATCAATTGTTTCCTTCACCGAGGTCCGAGACTCCGCTATGGCCCCCATGATATCGCTGAGCGAAATGACCGGGTCCTGGGCCGGGTTTGCAAAGCTGGAAGTGCTCTTCGTGGTGAGTTGTGCCTCGCCAGGGCCAGATACCACAAATTGCTCGATTTTGTTTTGCTGCATGGCCTTCTTGCTCTTTTCCTTTGTCATGTTGAGGTGTGTGGGGGGGGCCTCTCCCGAATCGCAAAGTCACCGGCTGACCTTTCTACCATCTAGCAGCGGCCCCCCTGACACCTGGGCCAACATTTGCGGTTCCCCTCGTGTCTCTTAACCCCACTAGACTTTACGCCGCCTACAGGGATGATTGTCTAAGAGCCGGCACCTTACCCCCACATTGACGGGCCTCTGTCCGCAAGCCACTTTACTGTGCACACAGTCAAGTCCTGGCAGGCACTCCCTGTATATGCCTCACCCCTAACCCCCTGCCGACTTCCAGCAGATCCCAACGAATACTGCCACTGATATCTGCCCCATGGCCCGCTGCCCCTCACCTCCTCACCCCTGGCCCCCAAAGAACTTGCATGGGGTCCTTGGTTGCAGAGACCACAGCGTCTATGCTGATAGTAGGCACTCCAGATTATGCCACCAAAGCTCCACGTGGGGGGCCCAGCCCACCCAATAGACCGTGGGTCTCCCCCACGCTACAAAATATATGGAGGCAAAGGGTAAGGTTGACAGGGAATGCCCTTATTGAAGCAATTTATAACACGAAAGGTATGGACAATTACCAACTGTATTCCAATTTAAGTGAAAAACCAGAGTCTAGTCTATTTTCCAAAGTCAGGTAAACAACCTGTTCATCGGAATAAAACCACCGTGGTTGAGGGCACAATTAGTTGCTACTGATGGAGGGAACTACTGTGGGTTTTAACACCCACAGGGGCAAGGCTGTGTGGGAAGACAGAAAAGGGCAGAATGAGATTCTAAGTATCCCTTCCTAGTCAGCTATTCTGTCCCTGTGTAGCGCTGCTGGACCGCCTACAAAAAGCAGGGGATAGAATAAGAGGAAAAACTAGCTTCTTCTAAATGTAATACACCATTCAGCCTTGCAGCAAATGTGCCCTACAACCACTCTCTCCCCTATGTGTTTGCATGGGGAGAGACAAATACCAGATCTAAAAACAGTGTTATTGTGATGGGGAGCAACAACATCCTATGGGTTGTATACAAATTTATTTACCCAAGGATTGTTAGTCACAACTCATCCACTGTGATTTTTAAAACAAGGAATATCACAAGGTCAGGTTGAAATCACTCTGAGCTAGTGTTTAGACCAACAACAAAAAAGACAACAATTACAACATTCTCCACTCCGCCTTCTTCTAGAACCTCCTATTAATCTAGCGAGTGGAGGATGGTAAAAAATTGCTCATAAATAGAAAGTGAATGTGGTATCTATCTTGTGTAGCAATTACTGTCTACCGGTTTCAGCGGCTCATGTTTATTAAGGTCGCTTTCTTCAGGACAGTCTTTTTCTATGTGTTTTACAACACCGGGAAAGAGAGATGAATGCTATGCCCCATGTGTAATTTCTGGTATGGAAAGTGGATAGTAAATACTTTACCACCTCCTTGCTATGGCACGGCTGGACCAGACAGGTGACCTGTGTAAGAAAACAAGAACATATTCACTACACTTGTCTCCATAGGTTGTTCACTGCCAATCAATGGCTTTAAGGATTAGCAATTTTTTAATGCCAATCATGATCTAAAACATACTACGCAGGGCGCGATATGGGTTACCTCTTTAGCAAAGTTATGAGTCAAAGGGTAAACAGAAACCAGTTGTGACAACCAGGGGACCCCCGACTACCACAGGCTAGGTAGAGTATTAAGTAGCCTGTTGCACGGCCCAAACCACTCTTTCAAGAGTATGCTACTGAGCTGTGCTGTCTATTGTTAGCCTGGTCCTATACATTGATACTGACCTAGTTATGGGTCTCTTCATGTGCCTCGGATGTGTTCACAAGTAGCGAACGCTTGGTCTCGCCCTGGATCAACTGTGTTGTCGTATTCCTGGATCAAAACAAACAATACAAGCTGTGTTTAGATTCAGCTGTTCACATTGGAGGGCCGTAGCTATAGGGCACTTCAAGGTGCATTTGGTGCTGACAAATGTCCATTTAAGCTCGGACCACGTAGCCGGCAGCGCTACTAGCTATTTGGCCCACTAAGCGCTTGTGAAGTCTCTTACCGTACTCCGATATCAGCTCCAGTCCTTAAGTGCCCTCTCTCTATCGCGTACACCGGACAAACTATTGGAGGACCAATAGAAAGCCCATCCAAAATCACGTGCCGTGCGTCTAACGCGTCGCGTATGCGGCGCGTGTTGCCCACAGCACCGTCTGCCTGAAAGTCAGGCATCTGACAGGACTCAATTCGCGGACACGGGTGGCCATTACTACCATCCATTGTTGAGCTTATTGCTATGGCGACGCGGCCCAACTGGTTTGTAATAAAGGGACGCAAGTGAACCGCGTGGCTGATGTGAGTTAGCAATCGATGATACGGTGTCATCGAGCGCTGTCTCCGAACGGCCTCGATAGTCAAAATGGCCAAGATCTATGCTCCCGTTGTTCATAGCCAAAGTTTGCCATACAATACTCTCATTGAGTCCCATGTTTCCAAAACCGCTCGAGACAGGAACAACAAGCACTACAAGGCCTAAAAAACAACTCGGCATTGACCATCAAACAATCCGATAAAGTAGGTGCTACAGTCATTATGAACTCAGGAGTTTATGATGCGATGGTAGTTAAACTATTGGATAACCCCAAACACTACAAAATCCTGAGAGGGGATCCTACACAGACCCTGCGACACACAATCGCTAATATAGTGGAAGAAGCGGCGTGCGAGGAATACATCAGTACAAAAGAGGCAGCCTTTCTCACCCCAAGATTTCCGAAACTACAGTTTTTTACGCCTTACCTAAGGTGCACAAGGGCATATCACCTCCCCCGGGCAGGCCCATTGTAGCTGGAATTGAATCCATCTTGGAACCCCTCTCGCAGTTCGTTGACTTCTTTCTCAAACCTGAAATTCCAAAAATGCGGTCCTATCTGAAAGACACCATGAGTGTCCTGAACATGCTACAAGAAGTCTCCTTTGATCCTACTACTCAATTTTTGGTGACACTAGACATTGAGGCACTCTACACAAACATACCACAGACAGCAACACTAGAAATAGTGGAGAAAGTACTTTGAGAACTTGAGATCCCACCGGCTGTGCCAATAGACCTCATCATGCAATTGGCCGAGTTGGCCCTAACACAGAATTTCTTCTTATACAACAAAACGTTCTATCAACAGTGCTCGGGGACTGCGATGGGTGCTACATTTGCCCCATCCCTGGCCAACCTTTATGTGGCAGAATTCGAAGAACAACACATTTACACAGCAACAAACCCCTTTCGATCACAGATATCTCTATGGACAAGATACATAGATGATATCTTGGCTATTTATACAGGGTCAGAAACTTCATTTTTACTGTTCTTGGACTGGCTCAATTCCCGTAACCCCTTTCTAAAATTCACCCACAGCATTTCCAAACGAGAGATCCATTTCTTGGATGTAGAAATCAAATCTGACAGAGGGTATCTTTCGACCACGGTTTTCAGGAAACCTACAGACCGAAATGCCCTATTGGACTACAGAAGCTTCCACCCACGAAGCCTACGGGAAAATCTCCCATTCGGACAGTTTTTGCATTACAGGCGTAACTGTTCAACTGTCCAAGAATGATTCCTAAGCCAAGATTCTGGCAGAAAAACTGGTCGAGAAGGGTTACCCTAAAAAGACAATCAAAATGGCCCGCAAAAGAGCGAGAAATATTCCACGGGCCATCACTTTACAACAACAAACACGCCCATCAGGTGAAAACACCATCACAGCAGTGTTCAGTTATTCCAACAAAGTGAACCAAATTAAAAGAGAAATTATTAAACTCTGGCCACTACTAAACATGGGGCCCGTTACTTTGCCCATACCACGGTTTGCCATCAAAAAGAGGAAGAACATACGAGACACTCTAATTCACTCATACACACCACCTCAGGATCCCACGAGACAGACGACACTCTGGGGTACTACACCACCTTGTGGACACACACTGTGCGGACAATGCAATGTGTGCCCCCTGATGAAAAAATCCCAAACATTGGAATTGGGCCTAGCTACTCCATGGCAGCAACAATCCCTAACCAATTGTAACACCTCCAACGTGATCTATATGATTACCTGTCCGTCCAACAAAAAATACATAGGGATGACCACGAGATCAGTCAAAAAAGCGCATACAAGAGCATATGTCATGTATACGAACTGAGAGGGACAATGCCCATCTAGTCGAGCACTTCAAAGCACAAAGACATAAAGTGAATTAAATGACATGGACCATCATAGAGAAAGTCACGTGCCCAAGAAGAGGCGGCGATATGACCAACTTGCTCCTTAAGAGAGAGCAAAGATGGATATTCTGTCTAAAATTAGACAAGGTGGGACTCAATGAGAGTATTGTATGGCAAACTTTGGCTATGAACAACTGAGCATCCATGGACGTTTCCCCCCCCCCCCGACCCCCTCTCCCCCACTTTTCTAATTTCTTTCACAGAGCATACTTTGCGCTGGCACTGCGAGAGAATGTTCGATATGAGCCTTCACAACAACAGCGCTCATAGATGGGAACGGGAGCATAGATCTTGGCCATTTTGACTATCGAGGCCGTTCGAAGACAGCGCTCGATGACACCGTATCATCGATTGCTAACTCACATCAGCCACGCGGTTCACTTGCGTCCCTTTATTACAAACCAGTTGGGCCGCGTCGCCATAGCAATAAGCTCAACAATGGATGATAGTAATGGCCGCCCGTGTCCTGCGAATTGAGTCCTGTCAGATGCCTGACTTCCGGGCAGACGGTGCCGTGGGCAACCTGCGCTGCATATGCGACGCGTTAGACGCACGGCACGTGATTTTGGATGGGCTTTCTATTGGTCCTCCAATAGTTCGGCCGGTGTACGCAGTAGAGAGAGGGCACTTACGGACTGGAGCTGATATCGGAGTATGGTAAGAGACTTCACAAGTGCTTAGTGGGCCAAATGGCTAGTAGCGCTGCCGGCTATGTGGTCCGAGCTTAAATGGACATTTGTCAGCACCAAATGCACCTTGAAGTGCCCTATAGCTACGGCCCTCCAATGTGAACAGCTGAATCTAAACACAGCTTGTGTTTGTTTTGATCCAGGAATACGACAACACAGGGTGAGACCAAGCGTTCGCTACTTGTGAACACATCCGAGGCACATGAAGAGACCCATAACTAGGTTAGTATCAATGTATAGGACCAGGCTAACAATAGATAGCACCGCTCAGTAGTATACTCATGAAAGAGTGGTTTGGGCCGTGCAACATGCTACTTAATACTCTAGCTAGCCTGTGGTTATCCGGGGGGGCCGAGGGGGGACCCCTGGGTGTCGCAACTGGTTTCTGTTTATCCTTTGACTCATAACATTGCTAAAGAGGTAACCCATATCACGCCCTGCTTAGTGTGTTTTAGATCAGGATTGGCACAAAAAAATTGCAAATCCTTAAAGCCATTGATTGGCAGTGAACAACCTATGGAGACACGTGTAGTGAATATGTTCACGTTTTTTTACACAGGTCACCTGTCTGGTCCAGCCGTGCCATAGCAAGGAGGTGGTAAAGTATTTACTATCCACTTTCCATACCAGAAATTACACATGGGGCATAGCGTTCATCTCTCTTCCCCGGTTGTGTTAAACACGTAGAAAAAGACTGTCCTGAAGAAAGCGACCTTAATAAACATGAGCCGCTGAAACCGGTAGACAGTAATTGCTACATAAGATAGATACCGCATTCACTTTCTATTTATGAGCAATTTTTTAGCATCCTCCACTCGCTAGATTACTAGGAGGTTCTAGAAGAAGGCGGAGCGGAGAATGTTGTAACTGTTATCTTTTTTGTTGTTGGTCTAAACACTAGCTCAGAGTGATTTCAACCTGACCTTGTGATATTCCTTGTTTTAAAAATCACAGTGGATGAGTTGTGACTAACAATCCTTGGGTAAATAAATTTGTTTATAACCCATAGGATGTTGTTGCTCCCCATCACAATAACACTGTTTTTAGATCTGGTATTTGTCTCTCCCCATGCAAACACATAGGGGGAGAGAGTGGTTGTAGGGCACATTTGCTGCAGGGCTGAATGGTGTATTACATTTAGAAGAAGCTAGTTTTTCCTCTTATTCTATCCCCTGTTTTTTGTAGGCGGTCCAGCAGCGCTACACAGGGACAGAATAGCTGACTAGGAAGGGATACTTAGAATCTCATTCTATCCTTTTCTGTCTTCCCACACAGCCTTGCCCCTGTGGGTGTTAAAACCCACAGTAGTTCCCTCCATCAGTAGCAACTAATTGTGCCCTCAACCACGGTGGTTTTATTCCGATGAACAGGTTGTTTACCTGACTTTGGAAAATAGACTAGACTCTGGTTTTTCACTTAAATTGGAATACAGTTGGTAATTGTCCATACCTTTTGTGTTATAAAAAGGTCTCCCCCACGCACCAGCCTCACCAGTCCACAATATCTGGGCAGGCTTCCTCCCGTCGCCTGCTGGATGTGCCGTTGAAGTCTAGGCGCCTCATTCTGAGGTTAGTGGTAAGGGGTTAATGGCGCCGGTAAAGGTGCCGGAGCCGTCAACCCCTTACCGCCGCATTACGAGCTCCTTTAGCGGGTCCCGCTAAAGGATCAGCATGCTAACAACGGGCCTGTCATTAACGGGGCCATTGTTACCATGGTCCCCATTCCCATTGAGCCCTATGGGGGCTCGAATGGGGATGTGTTCCCTGAATGGGGAAATACCGGGTCCTCCAAGGTTGGAATGGCCCGGTATTTCCCCATTCAGGGAACCTGGACCCGGTATGCGGTATGGGGGTAGCCATGCCGCAAATGGCGGCATGGCTACCTCCAACCTTGTAATGACCCCCTAGGTGGTCCCACAGCCTGTGCGCACTTTGTGATCCGTGCTCCCCGAGCCTGGAGGCCCGGTCTTGTCTGCGGGGGGGGGGGGGGAGGAGTCACAAGAGTCTCACTGTACGCGGCTGAGTTTTATTTATTTTATTGTTAATTTATAACGCACTTAATACCAGCGAATGGTTTCTAAGCGCGGGTACGGGATTCAAACCTGTGTTGTGCTGCGTTGTCTTTCTTCCGAGACAAACGCGTTGCCCCAGAGCTATCCTCGGCAGTGCCCACCCTCTTTGGGTTGTGCTTGGGGATATGGTTTGCACCTTTGTTGTACGGGCTGGTCTGTGATTGCACCATGTACCTGTGGTCCATTGGCTGAAAGGCTATTAGCCTGACCTTGTATCCATGCCTCCCACCATATTGTATTTTAAACCTTGCCAAGACGTGAGGGGGGCACATTACCTCCCCTCAGGAGTCCTGCTGTGATTGCCTGATTTGAACTGGGGCTCTCTGTGTTCCAAGGGTGTAAATCAAATGACAGAAAAGTCGTTGGTAAACATGGGAAGCTGTTTGGTGTTGTTATAACGTCTTTGTCACAGAAACACTATAACTGTATAATGTCTCTGACGAGAATGAGAGAACAGTGTTTATTTTGTCCTTCGTGTGGACAACATGCCTAGGTTTCCTTTCAGTCTGTTCATGTGTCAAGCGAAACTCTGTGGAAGTACTAATATTTGGCTTGGAGGTGTACTACAGGGGATTTGATCTGACCACCTTGACCAAGTGGTCTTTGGTGTTAAGAGTGCTCTGTGACTGTTTTATGCCTTAATGCAGGAACCAAGTTGGGTTGTTGTGGCGATCCCTATACACCTGCTCCGGGTCCACAATCCACAAGGTCAGAGTGGCCTATGGCCTAGTTTACCATCCCACTGTTGACCCCCAAAGTTAGGTAGGGCACTTTGTCACACTCACAAACCTCAGCCAGATATTGAAATTATTCGAATTCCTCCCTCTTTTGTATGTTTGGGAGGTTACGTTTTTAGGCATTCAATATTGCGTGCAGCTCTTGCTCAGAGGAGCAGCTGAGCACTGTACAGCGAACATTTATTGCAGAGTTTCGGACGTACAGTTGAAAACAGAGAAGGACTTGGTGTGTGGGGTCTATTTCAGAACATGTGCTGGTGAGTAAAGTGGTTGCAACATCTTATTTGACCAGAACTACATGGCACAGATGATACTGCAAAGTTGGCTTTAACATATTTTATCTCCAAGCGCCTAAAAGTGTAAATCTGTATGAGGTGATTTGTCCCGAATCGCACAGTTGTATGTGTGCTCAATTGTTGAAGCTAGGATTAAAATCTGCATCTTTTAATTTCGGTGGTCAGCAATTTCGAATTTTGGAAAGATCTTATGACTATTTTGATCATATTTCTGATTTTACATGATCGCATATAATTCTTCTTTTGTCATTTGAAGTTTAAACAAAGGAAGACTCAATCAAAAAAAAAATAAGAATGTTATTAGTGGATGTAAAGTTATTAACCTGTTGTTTCCACTGATGCCTCTCATTTGGGCCTTCAAGATATTGCTTTTTGACAAATGTTGCATGGTGGCATGAGCAAGTTAAGAGATGATCATGCATTGCACATTGTCTCCCTAGCAGCCATGCATCTGTAGTGCCCCATTTGTCAGAAAAGTTATACCAAAGTCTGAAAGGCATAGATGGAATTTGGCTTAGGGTACAGAAAAATTGAAGGCTCACCCAGACTCTTCTGATTGGGGTTCTATACCATCAAACTGATTAGAGGGTTCAAAGCCCTCTGGCTACAAGGGAGCAGGCTTGGACAACCCAGTTGGTCGCGCGGAGCACAACTGGCACTATAGGCATTCATGGATAGTATGTCAAAGGCCACGTCAGCAACCTGCTTATAGCCAGCAGGAATCTGGACGTGAGCCCATCATCAAAGTGCTTCCATACCAACTTAGACGACGGGACACATGACGTTGAGATCCAACACAGAATGGAAGACCTGATGTGCCCTGAGACAGAAGACATCCGTTTTATTTGAATCTCTACATCCAAAAGAACCTGACTGGCTTCCGATTCCTCCAGTACCAGGAGTACTGGAGCCATTGATGTAGAACTTATTGGCCCCCACAGACTTGGTCCAGAAAAGAAAGAGAGGACAAAAGGTTCAGGTCTCCAGATTCTGATCCCAGATTCCTCACAATGATCCACTACCAGACTCTTTCATTATCTGGGCTGCCAGGAAAAGATGTCTCTCATAACAATTTTCCACTCCGTCATCAGCACTTCTTGATAAAGGAGAGCACAAGGATGGACTCCATGGTTAAGAAGGTGTATTGCACTCCAGCTGCAACCATTTGTACTGGAAGTTGTGTTGTCTTCTTAGGAAGATTTGTTAAATCTCTGTGGCATTCAGTGGAAAGGATGGTCGAGTTTCTTCCAGCAGATGAGCAGCAGACACGGCTGGAGATGTGAGGTGCATGGAACAATGGCTAACCTTCTATTACGACTCTGCCCCTCCATCTGGCACTGGGAGCACAGCCAAACTGGCGAGCAGGGCAGCTCTGCCCAATTCCACAGCAGCAGTTATTCATCCTGGTGGATCCTCTTGCTTCATTGTTGACTTCTCCCACGGGACATCAGGGCTAAACCACTGCCACCAGACCCTCACCGGAAGGGTCCGGATACAGATGGATACAGATTCTGAGACCTGATAAGCCACTTCTGGGAGCTATCTCCATACTCCAGCCTATGCTGGAGCCTGGATAATAATCAGAGCACTAGTAGTGCAGGCAGAATTTTACTACAGGGTTTACTTGCACTGTATACACTTGGGCCTAGGTCGGGTATCCCCATAAATTAAGTGAGATCATTTTTAATTGGAGGGCTTATTTTCATGCTGCCTTGCCTGGGCTAAAATGTGAGCTTTTAAAGACTTTTCTTTGCCTTGTTAATAATGCCTGTTGCTATACTATTGCCTGACTTAATGGTATCTTGTGGGTAAGGATGAAAGGCAGCAAGGACCCTTTCAGAATCTGAACATGTACATGCAAGTTCCACAAAGATCTCTAGATTTCTACATACATGTTAACCTATCCACATGCGATGCACAATCTTAATTATCCCCTCCCCTCTCCCCGCCCTTCTCGCTGTGTATTCTCCCCCTTTTTTAACAATGCCCTATTGCTTGGTAGCTATGTTTGTGCTATATAATATATACGTATCCCATATATAACTATATTCTTTTCGCTTCCGAAGCACAATATGCAAAATAGCTGAACATAAAAATGATAAAACTAGTGTTGGGGAGAATTTTCAGAAATGTGCTAATTCCCTCCACCTTAGAGACCCCCAGCAACTTTGCTGGATTTTGAGGACTTGATTGTTTTACCTGGAGAGAGTGAGACCCTTTTTCCCCACTCTCTCATGTATTTTAATATGATTTCTGAATTTTGTGTTTCTTTTGGTTATGGAGCCTGACAAATTCCATAGGCGGCATCTTTTACATTGTGTCACACAGCACCTTCAATGCAATGGCACAGGGAAGTCTTTCAGATTTTCCAAGGTTTAAATACATTCTCTGGGATAAACTACTGTTTCCCAGAGCAGTAAAGTGAAATAGATTTTACTTGCATTTGTAACTTTTTAGACCCAGCACACACTATTTTACGGAGGGGTTACGTAGTATCCCCTTTGTCTAGCTGCTCATGTAACATTTTTTATGTTGCCCTTTCCTCTCTGAATGGCTGGTGGCAGTGGTTTACTTTTAACTACCGTGGTGTGCATTTACTGCGGGCTGCGTTCGCAGGTGCAGTAAAGCACCCAAGGGTGCAATTTTTTATCAAAATGGCCCTGGTCGTCTTTTTTCGCCATTTCTTTGTGGAAAGGTGCTTCTTGAGATTTACTCTGCGCGCCAAACCAGGTTTGGTCCCTTTGTTCGCTTTGCCTTTGGCGGGATTCACGAGTGAAACTTGCCTCTGGCTCCAGAGTGTCTGGGGTGGGCACAATGTGAGGGAGGTGCCCGAAACTCCCTGTGCTTAGTCTCCTACGAGACCCAAATGCACTCTGTAGTGATTGACCGGCTGACTGTCTGGCACAGACAGCCACTCTGCTGGGTGACTGACAGCTAGGCTGGAATGAATGCCAGAGAACTGAATAAAAGGCGAGGCATTTGGCTTGGAAGGCAGTCGACCACTGGACGAAGGAACCGAAGAAGAATTTGAAGAGGACCCTTGCTGCAACTCCTGGACGGTTGGTTTGCCCGGTGAAGCCCTGCTGCTGTGCTGAAACTCCTAATTCGTTTCGACAGAGAAGCACCTGCAAGGACGACTTCTCCCCTTGAGTTGGTGGGACCAATCAACTCCAAAGTAAGCCACCTGTACATTCTCTCGGAGCTGGATGACTTTCCACAGAGTTGCTGCTGGAAACTGAAATACCAGGGAGAGGAACACCAGATTGTGTGCGTTGCTTTTAAGCTGGCCAAGAACTCCAGGAATTCCTCCGGACTCCCAGGAAGCAGGACTGATCGAGCCTGAGCCCCCTCAATGTAGTGCGGGACTCCAGAAGCAAGGAAAGCCCATCTCGACAGTCAGGAACCACAGTGTTGCTATTTGCGGTAGACACGAGGAGCTGAAACACTGAACAGCCACTTGTTTGAAGATTGCGGGTTGCGAGCGGTGACCATCCCATTGCAGTGCAGGAGTCCCAAGAAGTCCTCCCTCTTGTCCTCATGACTGAGGCCCAGTGAGATCTGCAGAGCTGCTCAGGAATAGAAGTCATCTGCTGCAATTATTTTTCTTCAATACAAAGGTACTGTAAAAGTCTGAAAGAACTTACCTCTTGCTGTAGAGTTGCTTGCATCTTCTACAACTCGCGTGTAGCAGCTTTTGGCCCTACATTGATTGTTCTTTTTCTTCAAAGACTTCTAAAACATTGTGCAAAGACTTTCCTTACTTACCTGCAAAGAAGTGCTTCAGCTCATCTAGATTTTTGGCCATTGACTTTGGCTTAGCCTGTGCTGCTGAATGACTCTTATTGGGGGATCTGCAAGTGTTTGCCTGCTTAAGAATATTTGTGGTCTCTTGTATGTTCTAATAACCTTTTGCTTTGACCTACTCTTAGATGACTCTAAATACAACCGTGATATATTAATGCCCCCGGCACCCTAGCTATTGAAGTCACCTGAGGGTGTAGGTTGTGTCTTTGGGCCATCCCAAAAGGGTACTTACTGATTTGGAAATATTAAGAGTGTGTATTTTGTGAAGTATATTTGAGTGTTACTATTATATTGCTCCCTTCTGAAAAAGGCTTACTCTAACCGACTGATAAATAAATTAATAATTATTTATTCAAGAAACCTTGTGTGTAAGAGTTTATTTGAATACTTGTCACTGTGAATCTCTGTGTAACTCCCCTACAGCTCACATTGACCCCTCTTGAGGTAAGTCTGGCTGCTCAATACGCTATTAAAACTGTAGTACAAGCTTATACCAAAGGTTGGGTTTCCTACTACCTGTAGTTGGGGTTGTTGTAGTGTTCCCAAAGGGTACGGCATACAATCGTGCCTAACAACTATTATTGCAGACCAATTACTGCCAACTTTTCGCACCTGCCTACTTTATGTACACTTTATAATCCTAAACATATGCTGGAACTGAGCACTCAAATCGTGTTTTGTACATCCTGGTATTGTCAGCACATGTCATTTTTCATTCCTGTACAGTTTATAAATACAGGCGTCGAGGACCAGAATGTAATACGGTATGGGCCTAAAACCCAAGATTGGTTAATTATTTCACATCTGGCATGGAACAGCTTGCAATCCTTTTCAATGAGGTGTATTACTGTCCCCAAACGCCATGAGGCGTGGCTGATTGCCCACCAAGATGGGAGATTTTCTCTCTGCTCTGTAGTACGGAGTGAGGGATGCATCCCCAGACTCGCACTGGACCCGCTGAACCTACACAGAAAGCCAGCCGCATAAGGGAAGCAGTGCAGCACAAGAAGAGGTTCGTACCGGGAAGTTTTGCGTGCATAAGGTCCTGGATGGCAGCGGGATAATGACAACTCGCCCACCACCGCTCCTTCCATGTGCAAGGTTGAAAAAGAGTAAATCAAGAACAGGGTTCAACAATGAGGAGAACTGGGAGCTATTTAGCTCCTGCTTTGTAGTCCAGAAGAGGCTGGTTAGCTTGACACCAATAGCTACCAGGGAGCTACTTTCTGCTCCCACAGGCCAACTGACGCAGAACAAACACACCTATTCGAATGGATTGTGTCCTCCTATGTATTCCTCATCTTTGATATACAAGTCTGCTTGCAGCTTGCTTCAGATTTCTTTTTTATAGGGTCGAGCGTGGTGCAGCGTCAAGTCTTGGTCTTCAACGACCTCCGTAGTGTCCCTTGTGACGTCAACGCTGGTATATGAAGCATGCACGCTGGCCCTTATCTCAGTTCTTAGTTTTTTCCCTCCTTTAATTTGCTGTGTTGGAGGAGACAATCTTGACATTGCAAGAAAGGAAGATGTAAGACAAATTCTAGGCCGGCAAGAGGGGATGGATGGAGAGGGCGATGAGGAATACTTTTTAAAATTATTTTTTATTCTTTTTGATTCAATGTATTGGTTTATTACCAACTTTATCTCTCATGTTTTTATAGAAACAATTATATAACATGAATTGATTCATTTAATTTAAAATATTTACATTTCTTTTTCATTTTCTCTGTTTCATCGCTTTGGCTGAGATTCCAAAATCTTTGAGTCCATTATCGAATTCCAGAATTGAATAACTCTAAAAATTAACAATTTGTCATTTCCTCCTAATATTAAAGCCCAGCGTTGGTTCGGTTCATGTTGGGTTCCCGATTGGGGCAACATATATTTGAAGAGGTTTCTTTTATCATCTAAGGCAGTACATTGCATGATGATGTGATGTAAAGACTCTACCTGATTCTCAACTTTGCAGAATCTACAAAAGGCAAGAGATTCAAGCACCTGTTTTGTCTTTGTCAAAACTCTCTGGTTGGTAGTATATTAAGATGCAATCTCAGAAAGGTATCCGTCATGGCTCGTTCTGGAAATTACTGTAGATACCTTGGAAGATGGTTCAAAGCTCGTACGTCAATGTCATGCGTTATTGACAGTTTGTATTGGGCGTTCTGTTATATCGTTCGGCTCCAATCATTCCTTTGCATTCTTATTGTCGCTTTCTGTGGTCGATTTATTAGCAAATCCAAGCTAATGTCCTCTCGTTCTAGTATTTTCGAACAAGCGTCCTTCCATCAGTTGAGAGTTGTAGCTTTGATTGTTATTTCCTTCTCACGTAATATGTCAATCGATGGTATCTGGTCTTTTACGAGGGTTTTTCTGTATAGCGTTAAAGATTTCCAGGTTTTTTCTGCTTCCAAAGATTGCAACGCCAATTCATGATGTATGCGTGATACAGGATATGTTGGTGGCACGGACAGGATTTTCCTCCATATTCTCGCCTCTAGCCTCATCCACATATCCTGTGGAGCGTTCAGCATGGTTTCTTAACCATATGTTAAGATCGCCATAATTTTCTGCCTATAGAATGTTATTAACGGCTTTAAAGAGTAGACGCCATATTTATGATACAATATTGTACTTTGCCAAGAAAGAGATGAGGCTTTTTCTTTCAAGTTATCAACCCATTGTTTTTCAATTTCTGACTGGTTTATCGTTACTCCTAGATATTTCATTGTAGTTACTGATTCCAGTTGTTTTCCTTCAAGGAATATTATTAAACGTTTTTGCTTCAGCTTCGGATGAGGAATACATGGGAGGAACATCCAGTCGAAAGAACATTACCACAGGTAAGTAACTAGTTCTGCGAATGGATTGTCCTCCCACGTATTCCTCATCTTTGATATACTCCCAAAGCAGTTTGATTTTGGAGGTGGAATGCCAATAATTTAACCTATTCATTTATGTTATGGAGGACAGCGTTTTCAAATTTTGTTTCCTCTCTGGAACAAGAGTCTACACAGTAAAATGTACTGAAGGTATGAAGGGACTTCCAGGTTGCGGCTCTGGAAATGTCCCTCACTTGTATACCTCTTTCTAGAGCTGAGGAAGCCGCCACCCTTCTACGGGAATGCGCCCTCAAACCTTTGGGCGAGTCTTTGCCGGACAAATAGTAACATTCTGTTATACACATGACAATCCATCTGGAGATTGTTTTGTGTTCGCCAAGCCTAATCTTTGACCAGCGTAACCAATGAAGAGCTGGTCATCCTGACAAACACTTGCCGTTCATGTAATGTAGTAGCTTAGTTCGCTCTTGGGGTCTAGACCATGCAGTCTCGCCTCCTCTGATGGATGAGGAGGTGGGTAAAAAGTTGGTAACACAATGAGTTGTACAAGGTGAAACTCTGACACAACTTTCGGAAGAAAAGATGACGTACTCTTAAAACCACCCTGTCCTTCGAAAAGGTTGTGAATGGTGGTTTGGAAGACAGTGCTTGTAGCTCATTTACCCTGCAGGCAGGAGAGATGGCTACCAAAAAGGCAGTTTTCGTTTTCAGCATCCTTAAAGGACATGAATGTAATGGCTGAAATGGAGCTCCCATAAGACATCTTCGTACTAGATTTCAATCCCATGATGGCACGATGAAGGGTGCAGGGGGAACAAATGTGTTAGGCCCTTAAGAAATTGTACCACTAGCGGCACCTTGAAGCAATGATAATCATGGTTTTCCTGAATTTCCTCAAAACTCCTGCTGACATGAGGAATGACTGGGACCGGCGAAAACACGTACAGACGTGTAAACTCCCAGTCCACCACAAAGGCGTCCCCTAGACCTCCTCTATGGGGAAATTCCCTGGAGCAGAACAGCTCGCTCTTACGGTTGACCCTGGCAGCAACCAGATCTACTTGAGGGGTTCCCCAAAGGGTGAAGATCTCCACAAGGATTTCCTGAGCTAGTACCCACTCTTGGGAGATCATGCTCTGCCTGCTCAGAGCGTATGCTGCAGTGTTCTTTTCTCCGACCAGATGAACTGCCAGAAGAGTTATTCCTTTTCTCGGTGCCCAGAGCTGTATTGCCTCTCTGCACTGGGGCAGTGACCCTACTCCCCCCCCCCCCCACCCTCCTCTTGTTGAGGTAGTGCATGGCCACTGTGTTGTCCATCAGGACACTTCTCCCCCGTATTGAGGGCAGGAAGGCCATCAGCGCTAGTCTGATTGCCCTTTGCTCTAACAGGTTGATATTGAGTCTGGACTCCGACTGAGACCAGTGTCTGCTTATTAAAAGGTCTCATGTGTGCTCCCCATGTGTGAGGGAGGCGTCTGTCACGACTGTCATCTACGTCCATGGTTGCCAAAAGGGTTCTCCTCTCATCACATTCTCTAGGCTGGCCCACCACAGAAGATCCTGGGCGACCTGTATCGGGACATGAAGAAGGACCGAAAGAAGGTCCGTCATTCTGCTGGAGAATTGAGACCACTGGGATCTCAGAACCCACTGAAGAGATCTCATTCTCAGATGGGCTTCAGGAACCAGACAAATGCAGGATGCAATGTGGCCGAGCAACCTTAGGAAGTCGTAGGCCGGGAGATGATGGGCTCTATGAACATTTTGGACCATCTGCAAGAGATGTTGAGCCCTTAACTCGGGTGGCGAAGCTTTTCCAGAGGCTGAATCCAGGACTGCTCCAATAAATTGAAGCTTTTGTGAAGGTGTCAAGTTTGGGACTTCTTGAAGTTCAGGAAGAAGCCCAGCTCGTGGACCAAAATTACGTACAGCTGAAAATGACAAACATTTCAACCATTTGGTTTATTATAGCGAACAAGGGAAGCAGGAGTTTGCAGGGGTGTCCCCCGCACCCTTGTTTGCTATAATGGAATCAGGGATAGCGGGGGTGTCCCCCCAGATCCAAAACAAAAAAGTGTTGGAATAAAAACAAAAGAAAAAATCCCCTTTAGCGCCGGTTCCCATCCACGGAAGTGAAGGGAACAGGCGCTGCAGGGACTCAGCGGCACACAGCGAGTGGTGGCGCCAAAAGGTAAATAAGGAGGCGCGGAGGAGCAGGGTGTTGAAAGCCCATTTAGTAGTGGGGTGATTATTTCGAATACGAACATTTAGAATGCAAGATTTTCGTCTTCGAAATAATCCCATACATCCGATGAGAAGGAAATGCAGACTGTGCACTCTGAAAGACTCTAGCTATTTCTACTGCATCCTGAATATATAGTTGGTATTCTTGTCAACTCCATCATTTCATGCGTTTTTGGAGAGACTCAATAAATTGCTCTAAACAGCGCTAGTATTTCCTCCATTGTGCATTCTTTGGAGCTTAACTACCTATCCGTTGGATATTGTAAATTAGACATTGTTGGGGTAGATTGCTCTTGTAGTTTTATCTTAGTTTTTGTGTTGTAGGACTCCACATGCAACACACCATTCTATCAAGTAGTAGTACTTGGTCACATCTTTTTATGAGGCACGGCCACCAATGTTAGGCCTTCTACAAGCACGGAATGCACCCATTGTTCTTCAGGCCAACCTGTATTGCTTGGCTACCCTTTCAATTTGGGGAACCTAAACTCTGCATCTTCCACGCTCTGAAATCTGTGTAACTGATAAGTAACCCTGTCTGGTTTATTTCTGGCAAATGAGTTTCCGGAGTGCTTAATTTTGCTGTTCATGGGCTGCCTCCTATGTTTTTTTTAAACAAATGCAGATCTGTGATGACTAGTACTTTAATTGTTTTTGACTTTCAGTGAGAGTAAGCATAAGTTGTTTCGGGATACATTTTTATAATTTCGGCAGAATGGTTTGGATAGTTACTGTTCTTCGAGTCCATCCCTTTTGATTATTTTCTGGTAATTTGGGTCAGGATCTTCTACTGTGTTCTCCAACCAACCCCCTACCCCCTTCTCACAAATGTTATATGGTTAGGTTTTGCTTGTAAAAGTATTTAGGGATCTGAGAAAGATACCAGTGCTTAGAGAGCCACTGCTATAGGTAAAAATAACTTTTCTCTTCGTTTGTGTTAATTTATTGGAGAGTAGCTCACCCAGATATCTTACTACTGATCATATATTTATTTAATTCTAATTTCTGATCTATTTTGTGTTTTAGAGAAAGAGGCAGTGTTTGATTGGGGAAAATACTTGATGGAAGGGGAAGACCTGAACTATATTCTTGACATAGAAACACCGGTGAGTATTGATGAAAATGAAATCTGTAATAGTGTACAACTCGTATAGTCTTGAGCTGTTTTTGTACATTTCAATATCCTTTCTTGTGAACAGTGCGTCTGTCAATGGGAGTTGGTTGCATCGGTGTGAAAAAAGCATGCTTTAGCAATGCTTTTTTCTTTGCTTCACAGAATATTCCTTCTAATCCATTTTGATTCCCTGGTTACACAGCAGTTGTTATAAAATGCAGTGGCAAAACAACATTGCAACCACAATTCATCCACATCTGTTGGCCCGTCGCTGTGACAACCGATGAGTTGATTAACTATGCCTGAGAGGCCACTCCACGTGTATTCCCGGTTTGTCCTCTGACAAGCATTCTCATAGAGCACTGCTCTACTATACACTCCTGTTCTCGTTTGAGACAGTTCATTAATTTGGGAGAAAGAAAACTGAACGTTTTTTCTATCATTAAGCAGCACTATTTGCTAGTAAACTTCATGCTTATTTTCTTGTAGCTGTCATAGATGGCACAATAATCACTCCAAGCCTCAGAGGCAATTAAAGGGTTTTTATTGAAATATCAATGGGCCCCATTTCTGCCCTCCCCCCTCTCTCATCTCAATGCACCTTCTCCCTAACCCAGATGCCCTTCACCCCAGGTTAGTAAATGGCAATTGTTTCTTGTTTGCCCTCGGTATGCTAAAAAAACTGAAATATTAACCTAAAGGCCCTTGGCCTTCACTAAACTCCCTCTGCCTTCCTAGATTTCCATGTGCTAGCCAGTAGTTCGTATTCTCATAGGCACCCGGCTTGATTGGGTGTTTTCCTCAAACACTCACTTTCTCCTCTCCCGCTCTTCGCCTCTATTCTACACTCCTTCTCCAAGTCCACCTACCTCTACTCTGCCCCTCCTCTATCCCACTGATGTCTCTTGTATCTTCTAAGCATCGCCACAATCCTTCGATGTTACTCCTCCCTCCTTCTCACTACATTACCATTCCCGCCTACTCACTTCTAATCTCTCCTTCACACCACCACTACTACTCCTCCTTCCACACCACCACTACTCCTCCTTCCACACCACTACTCCTCCTTCCACACCACTACTCCTCCTTCCACAACACTACTCCTCCTTCCACAACACTACTCCTCCTTCCACATTACTACTCCGCCTTCCACAGTACTACTCCCTCCTCCACTCCACTGCTACTACTCTACCCACCTCTAACTCGGACACCTCTCTTTCACACACACACTCACTTTGCATTCACCCTACTCTCCTTCCTCTAACCACGCTTTCATGTACACTCACAACGCAGTACCATTTACACTCATTAACTAGTAACTCACTGTATCCAGAAATTGCCTCTACAGTCCTCTGCTTCTTCTTCTGGTGGGGCTGTTTTCTATGGGTCGGGTTCCGTACTTGCTGCGGCTGGTCTGCAGCACTGGATAACAACCCACTCTGATTCTTCTCACTCTTTTCCCATTCTGATGCTTTGTCACTAGGAGAAACACGAAGACACTGGCAAGTATCTTGTCTAGAAGGTATGGCATGAGACAAAGATGGACTGCTCAGAAACAAACTGACACTGGGGTGGGGGCAGGAGTTGGGGCCCTCTCAGCTGCCACCGCACATCTCGGGGGTTGGACAGGCTCTGGATTTCTCCCTTGTAGGCTTCCCATCCCCGGGTGAGAGGGGTTCCTGCCCCCTCTTGACAAGGCCACGCTACTACCTTGTTACAAAGGACACTGACAGTTTTCCTCCTTTGTCCCTGGGAGGCCTCTACTCTTCATCAGACTGTGGTCTGCTGTCAGGATGTCATCTCCACCTCCAAATGTTTAAAAAAAAAAAGAATTGTCAAGTGCGGACCGAGGAAGACTGTATTGACATTGGTCGGACACTCTGTCAAGGCATCTCAGTCAGAGTGCATATGGAAGAGTTTGCCACAGCAAGTGATCATATTGTTCAACTGGTGATGAAACCACTCCAGTGATTGTTCACTTTCTACCTTTACCAGTAGAGCGCTAAAATCTAAAGGAAGTCTGTAACACTAGCTCTACTAGTGTCCCCCCTAAAAGACAGAAGCAAGCAAAGAGAAAGTGATTAAAGCATGCAGGTGAAATGTCCATGTCCAGGCTTCAACATTCTCTAAGCCTGCCTCCCCATGAATTTGGAAAAGCCATCTTAGTGTAAAATCTGGTCTCTGATGTTGACACAGTCAACCACACATACAATGGCTCTGAATCATCATCTGCTACTTTTTCAGTGGCCCACCATGGTTCACTGACAACAATTGATCCCCTGAAGCTAAGACGTCTTTGACGGCCACTACATTCACCAAGGAAATCTCTCCAGTAAAGACCAGCATAGGTTAAAAGAAAGCAACCGGGGCTCATCTCTTGAACATCATGAAAAATGGAGATAAAATGGGATCTGTCCTGGAAAGTGCACTATTAGTCAATGGCCAGGCTATTCAAAAAATCAAGAAATTACACGGGAGCTGGACCTTGGGATGTTCTACTCGCACCCTCTTCTTTCTCTACTGCACCTCTCTTACGGACATCATTGCACCCAAATAATGTTCTCCTTTCCTGTACTCACTACATCTCTAACAATAGGTGATCAGTGTGACAAAATCCTATTTTACGGACCTCCTTTTGAGGCTTTAAGGACCCTGGAGACTTGAAATACCCACACGTGTGCAAAGTGTCACTTGGAGGCACCTAAGCGGATATTCCTTAGAGCCCCTTCTGTTTTCCAAGGCATTTAGGTGATGTAATGTTAAAGCCAATGTAAATGTTGTGCATTGCTTCCTGCAGGGACTTTATCCATCTGGCAAAAGGGAGCCTTTTTTCTATTTCCTCGTACCTTTCCAGATGAATTGTTAGGCATACTTTTCCCCTTATAATCACAATGAGTCCATCAGACATTCCACCCATTTCTGCAATAAACGCTATGGGAGATACACTCAGTCCTTTGTGGAACAGCATCTGACATAATCCATAGAAATATGCAGCACATGTTAGTTTCCCTCTATCTAACTATGCACTCATTTCTCTTGCATAGCTCCTGTACACAAATGTTTTCAAGTATAGTTGACATGGGGTACCTTGCAAACCAGCATGGAAAGGAGTGGGAGGCATAATGCCCCACTGCAGAGCACCAAAGGTACAGATCCCACTTCCACCTAACTTCAGAATGGTCAATGGGCTTTTTAAACTCTTTGCCACCACCATGCAGGTAGCAATTGCCAAATGGGAAATAGTAAGCATTAACAGCTGATAGTAACAAAGTAGTGTTCCGCTTCAATCCTACTCCCAACAAAGTAGTATTCCAGGAATGTCGGCCTTCAGCAGAGCCAACATCCTCCCTCTGGAACCTAAGTCATCAAACTAATGCTCCTGAGGTGTACTACACAAACATCAGAAATATTCAGTGATATCTTAGAATATCTGTGGCCTAGGCAATACAACCCAGGACCAAGATTGTCACAAATTGATTGATTGAGAGCTGCAACATAATTTGTATGTATACAAGAGAGCTGGTTAGTTAACCCGGTACATAAGGTGGGCTATCATACATTCCATCAACCTGCTTTGAAAGCAGGCAAAGGCTGAGCAAAGGGAAGCCTTGAAATCTGGATTTATGCAAATATTGAGAGCGCCCCTGTATGCTTCGTGAGTGAAAGAGCGTGAAGGTTGTCTGTAATTGGTACTATAACCCTTTGAAGATCTTCCTGGCTTTCCTCTGGAGGAGCCAAAGGTCGAGGATCGTTGCTGTTGCAAAATTCTGAGGGAGCGTGCCGTCTCTGCGTCTGTCTTTATCACATACAAAGACTCATCGACTGCCTTTACAAAGAGGTTTTCTCCATCGAAAAGCCATATCCAGCACCTTGGTCTGAACGTCCTGGCGGAAGTGTGTAGTCTTCAACTAACCTTGACGGCGCAGACACTCCGTTCCCCATCTGTCGAAAACCTGTTTCCATGTCTACTGCCGCTGTGATGGTGTGATCTGAGGCAACTTTCCCTTCCTAAAAGAGTTCCAGTGCCTCAACCTTCTTGTCTTCGGGCAGGACGTCCAAGATGGAGCCCAGCTTGTACCAGAGTTCCCAGTCATAACGGGACAAAATGGCTATGGCGTTCGCTGCCTTGATGGTAGAGGCTGCCATGTAAATGATCCTGTTGCCCATCGCATCCAGCTTCTTCCCCTCCTGGTCCAGAGGCACCATGGCTGCCGATGACGGGTTCGCCGAGCGTTTCCTAGGTGTGGTTGTGTCCTCGACCTGCGTCGCTGGTACAGGAAACCCTCCTTCGTGTCCTCGGGAAACCAACTGAAACAGTACTGAGGCCCTTGAGATGACCGAATGAAAAGATCGAACTTCGTCCAGAGCGGAGGCCCTATGGGGCTTGTACACGTGCAGAGTCTCCTGTCAGCCGCAATGAAATCGTAGTTCTTGTCGATACCAGTAGCCGTGGTAGCTGTGTCTGTGCCTGTGTCCATGTGTGGATCCAGACCTACGGTAGGAGTCTTGCCGTTACGAGATGGCAGCGTGGACAGGTTCTGGAGGTGCAGGCCCCGATGGCGGCATCCTTTGCTGGATTTCAGTGACAAGTGTGTTTGTGTAGGGTTGATAGAATGCCCAGAGACACGTCCATAGGTTTAGAGGTAAATGGTGCCAGCACAGTACAATCTGGGCTAATGCGTCTTCTCTTTCGCACAGGGGACTGAGGTCCTGCCCCTGCGTGGTCTGAGCAGCACCCAACATGCGGATCATTGTACTTGTCGGTACTCTAGTTGATCTGCTCCTGTCTATCCTCAGTAGTCTGCCTGTCCACATACCTGGGAGGCTCCACAGGTGGGACTGCATCCCTCTCGCTCTAAGTCAGAGGAGAATTTGTTGTCTAGACACAGACTTTCATGAAGAATGTAAGTTACTAAGTAACAGATTTAGTGAAAGAGGATATACTAATGATTGTAAAACCAGAGCATGTAACCAGATTAAGGGTTTAAGAAGACATACTTTGGTGAAACCAACTGTGGGAGGGAAAAGGGAACACTCACAACAAGTGAGCCTTCTTACCAAGCACACTAAGGACAGCAATGTTTTATATAAAATGGTGAACAAACCTTGAGATATCTTACAAATGGATAAAGATCTGATCAAGTATATTAGAGAGAAACCTACTTTCGAAGGGATTGTGTCCTCCAACGTATTCCTTATCTTTGATAGATCTCCCAGCTTGCTGGCCTCTAAAATTCTTTTTCAGTAGAGGGCGCTGCGCGTCAACGTCCCTCGAGCCGATGTCCCTCGACGGCCTCCGTATCGGCGCCGACGTCACCACGCGTATAAATAGACTCGCGCAGCGTCTGTTGCTCAGTTCCGTTTTTCCGCGCTTCGTGGAGCCTCGGAATATCGTTGCTCAGTTGTTCAGTCAAATATATCGATATATTCCTCGTGAATACCGACTCGTGCTCGATGGCTTCCTCACCCGAACCGATGACTCCACGGTCCGGCTTCAAAAAATGTCGAGACTGTGGAAAGAAAATGTTGTTGACGGATACTCACAGGACCTGTTTGTGGTGCCTGGGAATCGAGCACCATTGTTCGGAGTGCTAGGACTGCATGTCCATGACCGCGAAAGCCTTGAAGGAGCGTAAGGGGAAGCTCGAGAGAGGTAAGGCAGTTAAAACGTCTTTGAAAGTTTCCTCGGCGGAGTCGAGACATTAGTCTCCTCGCCATCATAAAATACATTCTCGTTCTAGGTCTCGAAGCAGTTGCCAGCACTCTTCGAGATCTAAGCATTCAAAAAAGGGACGTCGAAAAACCCCTTCCTCGTCTTCGTCTTCCGTTTCCCCAAAAAGGGTCTCCTGCCCCACAAAACATAGCTCTCAGGCTGAGTGGGAGGAATTCAGGAAAAAGATGCTAAGCGTCTTCTAGAAAGCGGCCTCGACCCCCTCGAAGACTGCTGAGAATGATACCCTGGGTGAAAGACCCGAAAAATCAAAAAGCTGTGAGTCCCAGTACCCGGCGAAAGAAGCCACTCGAGAGCATCACAAACCTTTGAGTAAAGGCAAAGTTGCGTCTTCGCCGCCGTCGTCTAGGATCCCTTCGACACATAGATCGGCGTTGTCAACGCCTTTGTCGAAAGGTTCTTCGACTCACAGGTCAGTCGAGTCGACGCCGAGAAAGAATAAACCCACGGCCACCTCGCAGCCAGTGGCCATACCCAGAGCCTCGAGCACGAGAATGTCGTCGACAACCTCGAGTAGAATCCCAATACTCTCGAGTTCATCGAGGCCTCTGCCACCTTTCTCGACGCCTTTTTTGATGGCTTCGAAGCCTTTAACGTCTGCGTCGACTATGTCAACGTTTTCTCAGCCAATCATGACAAATTTGGCTCCTTCTGCTCTGGAAATAGGATTTATACCATTTTCAAGACCTGACCACTCCAAGGTCTTATCTTCTATTTATGAAGAAGGGGAGGATTCATATCAGGAAAGACCTTTTGAGTTGCAGGGATCTGCAACTCCTGCACCAGAGGAATTTACCTCTGAGGAAGGTAGGTTGAAAGACCTTCATGAAACCCTACAGGAAGCAAGTGGGTTGGACACTTCCCCAGAAGTGGAATTTGCCACATCAGACCCAGGGGAACATGCTGAAACCCTTATAGAACCTTGATGGCAAGGATAATAGAGTTTATGGGATGGTCCACACACTCACCTGCTTTTCAGCAAGACGACCTCACAGACATCTTGGTCAAAGGTCCACAGGAGGATCCTGTGGTGCCATTTCATGCAGCATTACAAAGGAGAATATTGGCAAACTGGAAAACACCGGAGGTAATCCCAGCAGTTAACAAAAAACTATCAGCTAAATATCGGGTGTCTTCTGCTGACCCTGAATATGTATCCAAACACCCAACTCTGGAGAGTCTGGTTGTTCAGGCATCTACTTCAGCAGGTAGTAAATCGGCTTACCCTACTGTTCTACAGGACAGGGATGATAAGAGATATGACTCCATGGCCAAAAAAGTATTTTCCGCATTTAGCATGGCGTTGAAATCCATCAATGCTACTTGTACGCTCGCAAGGTTCAGCCACACACTTTGGGAGTGTGCTTCATCAGCGGCTGACTGCCTCCCGGAGGGAGAAGAAAGGGAAGCGTTTCTCAACATCATTAAGGATGGTAACGACGCAATGTGCGAATCCCTTCAGACTGGCATCGATTCTGCTGACAGTATCAGCAGGGCCATGGCGGCAAGTACAACCAGGAGATTTGCTTGGTTGCGAAAGTCTAGTTTTGCTCGAGATGTGCAAAGCAGACTCTTGAATATGCCCTTTGACGGCTGTTCTTTGTTTGGTAAGAAGGCGGATGACAGTTTGGAAAAACTACAAACATCAAAGGCAGCAGCAAAATCCTTAGGAGCTGCAATCTGTCAAACACCATATCGCCCCTCAGGAACCTCTTGGAGAGGTAAGTCCTTTCGCTTCTATTCCGCATTTGGAAAGGGCAGAGGACAGCCGGTTCAAAGGGGTCAGAAGAAATTCACCCGAGGTGGACGGGGTAAAAACACAAAAGACACAGCAGCAACAGGTGCCTCTTTACCCTCGGCATCTGCATCAGCCACCTCCAAACCACTCTGAGGACTCTCTTCACAAAACACCAGTAGGGGGCAGGTTAACTCAACATCTGACGGAATGGCAGGCTATTACGTCAGATGCTTGGGCATTGGAGACAGTTGCCCAAGGTTACTGCCCGCCTTTTCTACGCATCCCTCAGTCATCCACCGGGGAACAGCTCTCTGGGAGTTCCAGATCCGCTCCTCTTGCAGGAAATTGTAGACCTGCTAGAGAGAGGTGCCATAGAACCGGTGACTGTAGCGGAGAGGAACAAGGGCTGGTACTCCCCCCCCCCTACTTTCTCATACCGAAGAAAGACGGAGGACTGAGACCTATCTTGGACTAACGAGAATTGAACAAGTTCCTCAGGAAGGACAAGTTCAAGATGGTAACACTCTCTCAGATCCTTCAGGCCCTCCAGCTTCAGGACTGGCTGGACCTACAGGATGCTCATTTCCATGTGCCAATCCATCTCAAACACAGGAAATACCTGAGGTTCGCAATTGGCGGCTCTCATTATCAATTTCGAGTTCTGCCATTTGGGCTGACCTCCGACCCGAGGGTCTTCACCAAGCTAATGTCGGTAGTGATTGCAAGTCTAAGGAGGGAAGGGATCCACGTCTACCCCTACCTGGACGATTGGCTGATCAGAGCTGTATCTTCGGAACATGCTCAGATCCAGCTAGATTATGCCTGCCACTTCCTTCACAAACTGGGCTTCTCCCTCAATTTAAAGAAGGCACAGCTGATACTATCAGAGACTCCAGTTCATTGGAGAGGTCCTGGACACTTCCCTGGGAAAAGCCTCGCCACCAGAGGTGAGGGCTCAAGATATTCTGCAGATGGTCACCAAGTTTCAAAATGCCCAACGTCTCCCAGCCTTCGACTTTGAGGTTGCTAGGCCTCATGGCATCCTGCATCTTCCTTGTGCGAGAGGCTCGCCTGAGAATGAGATCTCTTCAGTGGGCACTGAGGACTCGGTGGTCACAATTCTCAGGGAGAATGACAGACCTCCTTCAGATTCCGGACAAGGTGGTTCGAGACCTTCAGTGGTGGGCCTGCCCGAAAAACATCTTGAAGGGGAACTGTTTTGGCAACCAGGGCCGGAGATAACAGTAGTCACAGATGCCTCAGTCATGGGTTGGGGAGCCCATACCAACGACTTGACCATCAGCGGTCGTTGGTCTCCATCGGAGTCCAGACTACATATCAACCTGTTAGAGCTGAGAGCAATCAGACTAGCGCTGAAAGCTTTTCTGCCATCTGTACAGGGGAAAAATGTCCTGATAATGACGGACAACACAGTGGCCATGCACTACCTCAACAAAAGAGGAGGCGTGGGATCACTACCACTGTGCAGAGAGGCAATGCAGCTCTGGTTTTGGGCAATTCAAGTAGGAATCTCTATCGGCAGTCCATCTAGCCGGAGAGAACTTGACGGCGGATGCTCTGAGCAGGCAGGGCACAGTCTCCCACGAGTGGGAACTAGCTCAGGAAGTCCTTCAGGAGATCTTCGCCCTTTGGGGAACCCCTCAAGTAGATCTGTTTGCCACCAGTACCAACAGAAAGTGTGATCTTTTTTGTTCAAGGGAATTTTCCCCCGAGAGGAGCTCTAGGGGACGTGTTTGTAGTGGACTGGGAGTTTCCACTCCTGTACGCGTTTCCACCAGTCCCTGTCATTCCTCAAATGATCAGGAGGTTGAGAAGATTCCGGAGAACCATGATCCTAATTGCCCCAGACTGGGCCAGGAGAACGTGGTACCCGGACCTTCTGGACATGTCCATCTGCCCTCCAATTCGTCTTCCACTCAAGGAGAATCTTCTCTCACAGAAGGGAGGTCAGGTTCTCCATCCAGACATCAGAACCCTCAACCTTCACGCCTTGCTTTGGAAAGGTTGAGATGCAAGGATTGGGACCTCCCTGATGACGTCATGGAAGTGTTGCTTTCGGCCAGAAGGCCAGCAACAAAGTCTTTATACCGTTGCCGTTGTAACAAGTTTTGCAGCTGGTGTAGAGAAGAGAATATCGACCCCTTTTCATGTGGTACACCAACGGTGTTATCCTTTCTACTCTACTTGGCAAATTCAGGCCTTCAAGTTGGCACTATCAAGGGCTATCTCGCAGCGCTATCGATCTTCAAGCGCACCGCGGAGGAACCTTTGTATTTCAAATTACCCATAGTAATACCATTTCTAAAGGGATTAACTAATGTCTACCCTCCAAAACCTTTCCAGGTTCCTTTATGGGACTTAAATTTAGTCTTAAATTTCCTGATGGGTACTCCATTCGAACCACTCCACTCTTGTTCGCTAAGATTTCTCACCCTTAAAACTATCTTATTAGTGGCTTTAACATCTGCTAGAAGGGTGAGCGAATTACAAGCTCTATCTTGTAAACCCCCTCATACAATTTTTCATAAAGACAAGGTTGTCCTATAGGTGAAGCCTAATTTCCTCCCAAAGGTGGTTTCTGAATTCCACATCACTCAGAAAATTACTTGCCTTCATTCTATTCGCCTCCCCATCCGGGGAAAGAGGAAAGCTACATAGGCTTGACCCAAGGCGGGCTTTAAGCTTTTACATCAGCAGACTTGCTAGGATTAGGCAAGCAGACCAACTGTTCGTGGGTTACTCAGGGCACAAGTTGGGACTACCCATAACAAAACAAACCATTTCCAGATGGATTATTTTGGCCATCCTGGAATGTTACAAACTGGCAGGGAAAGAGCCTCCTCAAAATCTTAGGGCTCATTCAACCAGGGGTATCACAGCCTCCTCGGCCCTCCAAAGAGGGGTTCCGGTTCGAGACATATGTGCGGCTGCCACATGGTCGTTTGCACATACCTTCACAAGATTTTACAACCTGGATTGCTCCTCTAGTCAAGAGACTAGGTTTGGCAAAGCCATATTACATTCGGTTCATTCCTAAAGGAAACATGGCGTTTTACTTCCACCTCCAATTGCACACCACTGCTATGGGAGTATATCAAAGATAAGGAATACGTCGGAGGACACAATCCCTTCGAAGAACAAGTTACTTCTTACCTTGTAACGTTCTTTCGATGGGATGTTCCTCCGACGTATTGCTCATCGCCCCTCCCATCCATCCCCGCAGTAATATTTCCCTTGTGGTTGCAGCTTACGCTCCTTCAAGGTCAATAACCAATTCATGTAAAACAAATATTAACGTCAAAACGGAACTGAGCAACGGATGCTGCGCAAGTCTATTTATATGCGTGGTGACGTTGGTGCCGATACGGAGGCCGTCGAGGGACATCGGCTCGAGGGATGTCGACACCCTCTACTGAAAAAAAAATTCCGACGCCAGCAAGCTGGGAGATGATCCATCAAAGATAAGGAATACGTCGGAGGAACATCCCATCGAAAGAACGTTACAAGGTAAGAAGTAAGAAGTAGCTTGTTCTTTATTTATACCCGAGCATCAACTGTTAGGGACAAGATAAATCCTTCATTTCTCAGACCTGAGGATAACCATGACAAGACTGGACAAGTTTGGATGAGACCACGTACTCGAGGTTTCTTTAAATGTGCAACCTGCAGCATGTTAAATATGCATATTCTGACTGTAAAGAATTTTAATTTTATAATGGGATGAAAGTAACTATACAAGATCCCATTAATTGTCAATCTAAACACGTAGTATATGCAATTGTATGTGTATGCAAAAAGGTCTACGTAGGGAGCACGATACTAGAATTATACATCCGTATACGTGAACACATGGCTAATCTTAATAGTCAAGACGTGACAATATCGCTAGCAGTACATTGGCAGGAATCACACGCAGATAAGAGTGATATCAGATTTATTGGTCTATAAAAAGATAAATGCATTACATGGGGTGGGGACCAGAAACTTCTGTCGAGGCAGTTCAAATAAAGAATGATTTGTAAGATACGATGTTTAACAACTGGTCTAAATTGTGAATATGAAATGTATGTTTTTTTGTAAGATCCCAATGGTACAAGGAATGGGTATCGGCAGTTAGAAATTAACCAGTACTATGATTTACCTGTTATCCGATACAATGATTATGTAAAAGAGTAGTTGCACACCAGGACCGGTAAATAGCTCAATACAGCACAACACACTCAATAAACCATTTAAATGAAGAATAGATACATATTAGGCAAATAACCTTGATAACCATTTGAAATTATCTTGAACCCCAGCTCAATAAACTATATTCAACCATTCACCCCTTTGTAGCTTAATAATGAAACTAGCAGTAGTTGATATTTGGTAGAACTTAAGATAACACATAAATGCAACTCACGTGTGCAAGTTATTACCAACTGTAACCCAACCATTAATTCCACTATTTTTTATTTGATGAACAAGTTAACTAAGGTGAGCACTAATAAGAGTAGCTCACATAACTAATATCACGTAGGCTTAACTTTGTTACGTACTGACCACACAATTACAATTTATTTTAATTATCAATAAACAAGATATTAATCACTATCATAATACATTTCATTCTGAATCCATCCCATTAGTAGATGCCATGAAGATATCTAGGGATTTAACCCAATCATCAGACTGCAATCGATATTGGCATGAGAAATAACGTACCCAGTGCGAATATTGTTTACACACATCCCTGAACGCGATGACATCACGCGCACACGGCCGCGCCATAAATATTTGAAATGGCGGCTGCGAGAAACTAACTTGCGGCACGCTGAGGGTGAATCCTGACATGACACCCACACATTACTTTGGAGAGGAGAATATCCCTACAGCTAGTAGGTTTGGTGGGGTAAATTGACAGTATACTGATTTATGGAAACAATGTTTAACTATACTTATTAACAAACTAATATGATACATGTAATTTAGCTCACTCAACACAGACTATAATTTCAAATGTATTGTGTCCTCCCACGTATTCCTCATCTTTTGATATCTCCAATATCCAGCTTCAGCTGCTTCGGAAAATCTTTTCAGCAGAGGGCACTGTGCGTTGATGCGTCGACTCGATGTCCCTTGAGGGTCTCTGTCTCGAGGATTATGTCATCGAAGGTATATATATCACACGCAGCGGCCGTTGGATTCAGTTCCGTTTTTCCAAGTAAGCTTTTGCTTCGTAAACTATGGCGCACTTCAGATATTTATCAGAAAATGTCTTCGGCTCCGACAATCCCGTAGACTGGGTTTAAAAAGTGCCAAGACTGCAACGCCAAGATGTCGCTGACTGACCTGCATCAAGTATGCTTGTGGTGTCTCGGTGTGGAGCACAAGACCTTGGCCTGTCAAGTGTCAGTCGATGACCGGAAAATCTCTGAAAGATCGTAAAGGGAAATTGTCAGTAGGTAGACTCCCTCAAAAGTCCCCTTCAACTACGCCGTCGAACATTTTCTTCTGACGAGTGAGAGACGACTCTCCTCGACGAAAGAAGACAAAAAGGTCCAGGTCACGGATTGGCTCCCACCACTAGTCGTCGTTGAGGAAGTCGAAGAAAAGGCCTCACAAATGCCTGCTTCGTCATCCTCGAACAACTCCTCCTTTTGAGAGGACTATATCTTGCCCCCCCCCCCCCCCCCAAGGCCTCTACTCCTGCTGAATGTGAATCATTCAGGCAGGAAATTCTCAAAATATTTGAGAGCCAGAAACCTTCGAAGCAAGTAGTCCATGCTCCTATTGCAACTTCTGAAGCCAGTAAGGAGCCAAATCCTGCGTGCCCTCGAGCCCGGGACGAAGGCCAGATTCCCATTGAGAGCCGCCAAGGCCTTGTCACGATGAAAAGTAATTGAGGACTCCTTGGAGCCATCGAAGTCCATCACGGACAAAGTCCAAGGACAAGTCGATGTCGAAGTCATCGGCGCCATCGAAGCAAACGGTGCAATTGACGTCTTCATCGAAGACATCAATGACTCCATGGGCATCTGGCTCAATCTTCAAAGCCACAACACCTTTACCTGAAACTCAGAAAACCATCACTCCTTTACCTAGGAAGGTTTTCTTTAAGTCGATCACTTCTATTTATGAGGACAATGAACCGTCTGATGATAATGATGCACCCTTTGGATTGCAGTATGGCACTGCAAATGTCCCTGATAGTTTCATATCAGAAGAATCCAGGTTAAAGGACCTGTATGAAAATGTGCAGACGGCCAGTGGAGTGCACACTTCACCAGAATTGGATATTGGAAAGCCTGAATCAGATGAGCACGCATATGCCTCTTGTAGGCAATTAATGACCACGGTAGTTGATTATCTGGGATGGAGCCAGCCTGCCCTCCCATTCGAACAGGATGACCTCACAGATATTCTGGACAAAGGTCCTCCAAGGGATCCTATCCTACCCTTTCATGTCGCTCTTCAGAAGAGAGTAAGTGCTAATTGGGGAAGCACCAGATTCAAGTCTGGTAGTAAAGAAAAACTTGACAAAGAAATACCGACCGTCAGGTAGTGACCCCAGCTACTTGTCAAAACACCCTACCCCAGAAAGTCTGTTGGTGCAGGCAGCAACCGCTACCTCCAAGCAGGCTGCTTATCCGACCATCCCACCAGATCATGATGATTAACGTATAGACGCCTGGTGTAGGAAAGTCTTTTCTGCTGGGAGCATGGCTCTCAAATTAGCCAACTCCACATGTGCCTCTGCGAAATTCACTTATGCTGTACGTGACTGTATATCTGTGGCGGCTGAAGACATTCCCGAAGGGGAGGAAAGATGGTTTCTTGGCCATTGTAAAAGGTGGCAAAGAAGCCATGTGCGAGTCTCTTCAGTCGGATTTGGATTCTGCTGAAAGCATTAGCAGATCCATGGCGGCAAGCACTGTGATACACAGGTTTGTGTGTTTAAGGAAGTCTGGATTTGCAGCGGACGTGCAGTCTAGACTCCTTAATATGCCTTTTGACTGGTCTCATCTTTTTGGCAGCAAGCCTGACGAAAGCCTTAAGAAGCTGCAGACCTCGAAGGCGGCAAGCAAGTGGAACGTCTTGGAGAGGTAGATCCTTTCACTACTATTCCTCAGTTGGAAGAACGAGAGGAATGCCTGGTCAAAGAAAATTCCCTCGTGGTGGACGAGTGAGAAATGCAAAGCCTGCCCAATCAGCAGCATCTTTACCAACAGCCACTGCTTCAGCAGCCTCAAAACCTCTGAGGTCTTCACACACAACACCCCAGTGGGAGGCAGACTGTCTCAGCATCTGAAAGAATGGCAGGGTATTACTTCAGATGCTTGGACATTACAAACCATAGCCGAGGGTTACTGCCTCCCCTTCATGCAGAGAATCATCCACTAGGGAGCCATTCATTAAAGGTTCCCGATCCGTTCCTTGTCAGGAAATGTTGACCCTGCTAGAGAAAGGTGCTCTAGAGCCAGTACCTGTAACGGAGAGGAAGAAAGGATGGTATTCTCCCAACAAGGACGGAGAACTGAGGCCCATCTTGGACTTAAAATACTTGAACAAATTCCTCGGGGAGGACAAGTTCAAGATAGTCACACTTTCTCAGGTCCTTCATGCCCTCCAGCTCCAGGATTGGATGAGGTCATTGGACTTCAGTAGCTTATTTTCATGTGTCAATCGATCTCAAGCACAGAAAGTACCTGATGTTCGCTGTTGGCAGTTCTCATGATCAGTTTTGACTTCTACCGTTCGGGCTGACCTCCTCCCGAGGGTTTTCACCAAACCTATGTCGGTGGTGGCAGCGAGTTTCAGGAGAGGGGGGGTATTCACATCTACCCCTACCTGGACAATTGGCTGATCAGGGCGCGTTCTTGTGAACAAGTCCTGGATCATCTGGGCCTGACCTGCCACACACACTCCATAGACTGGACTTCTCTCTCAATTACAAGAAGGCCCACATGATACCATCTCAAACGCTCCAGTTCATCGGGGCTATCCTGGATACATCCTTGGGAAAGACCTTGCCTCCCGAGGTGAGGGCTCGAGACATTCTGCAGAATGTCACCAAATTTCAGAGTGCCCAGCATCTCCCTGGCTTCGACTTTTTAAGGTTGCATGGCATCCTGCATTTTCCTTGTGCCAGAGGCTCGTCTGAGAATTAGATCCCGTCAATGGGCTTTCAGGACTCAATGGTCTCAGTTCTCGGGCAACATGTCAGACCTACTTCAGTTTCCAAATAGGGTCGCACAGGATCTCCTTTGGTGGGCCTGCGAGAACAACATTCTGAAGGGAGAACCTTTTTGGCAACCATTGCCGGCGATAACGGTAGTGACAGACGCCTCGCTCACGGGATGGGGTGCCCACGCCAACGATCTAACAATCAGCGGTCGTTGGTCTCCATCAGATTCCAAACTACACATCAATCTTTTGTACTGGGAAGAATGTCCTGATAATGACGGACAACACAGTGGCCATATACTGCCTCAACAAGAGAGGAGGTGTAGGGTCACTACCACTGTAAAAAGATGCAATGCAGCTCTGGTACAGGGCAATTCAAGAAGGAATCTCCCTATCAGCAGTTCACCTAGCTGGGGAGGAACAGACGGCAGCGGACACTCTGAGTAGGCAGAGCACAGTCTCTCACGAGTGGGAACTAGCTCAGGAAGTCCTTTAAGAGATCTTCACCCTTTGGGGAACTTTACTGCTCCAGGGAATTTCCCCCAAGAGGAGCTCTAGGAGATGCGTTCGTAGTTGCCTGGGAGTTTCCACTCCTGTATGCGTTTCCTCCGTCATTCCTCAAGTCATCAGGAGGTTGACAAGGTTCAGGAAAACCTGATCCTAATTGCCCTGGATTGGGCCAGGAGGACGTGGTACCCGGACCTTCGAGACATGTCCATCTGCCCTCTAATACGTCTTCCACAAAGAGAGGACCTTCTCTCGCGAGAGGAGGATCATGTTCTCCTTCCAGAAGTCAAGACACTCATCCTTCACGCATGGTTTCTGAGAGGCTGAGGTACAAGGATTTGGACCTCCCGGATGACATTATGAAGATTTTGATTTTGGCCGGAAGGCCAGCAACTAAGTCTTTGTACTGCTGCCGTTGGAACAAATTTTGCAGCTGGTGCAGGGACAAGGATGTGGACCCTTTGCTATGCAAAACACTATAGATGTTATCTTTTCTGCTGTACTTGGCCAATCTGGGGCTCCAGGTTGGGACCATTTAAAGGTTATTTAGCGGTGCTTTCATCTTCAAGCGCTCGTCTGAGGAAATGTCATATTTTAAACTTCCTTCGGTGATAACATTTCTGAAGGGACTCATTAATGTGTTCCCTCCATCTACTTTTCAAGTTCCCGTTTGGGATCTTAATCTTGTTTTAAAGTTTCTCATGTGTGCACTATGTCCTTTAACACTAGTAACATTAAAAACCATCTTGATGGTAGCGCTAACATCAGCCTGTAGAGTGAGTGAGTTGCAGGCACTATCTTCTAAACCACCTTCATTCCTACCTAAGGTCATATCAGATTTTCTTTTGGGACAAAAGATTGTGTTACCGATTTTCTACCCTCCACCTCATCCTGGCAAGGAAGAGGAGAGACTACACAGACTCGACCCACGAAGGGCTCTGAGTTTCTACATTTCGAGGTTGTCAAAATTGCTTCTGGATGACCAACTGTTTATTGGATACACTGTTCATAAGTTGGTACAGGCTGTAACCAATCAAACCTTGCTATAGGCTTGCTGGGAAAGATCCCCCAGAAGGCTTGAGATCCCATTCCACTAGGGGCATGGCTGCTACTTCTGCTCTGCAAAGAGGTGTTCCTATAAAAAAACAAACAATTGTGAGGCAGCCACTTGGACTACATTTCACAGTTGTACTAATTATTACTGCCTCGATTCCACCTTAAGTCGGGATGCAAGCTTTGGGATAGCAGTCCTTCATTCCATTCGTGACAATCTTTAATTGCAAAATGTGTTCTCCAGCCTACAAATCAAACACTGCTTTGGGAGTCTTTCAAAAGATGAGGAATACGTGGGAGGACACAATCCATTCAAAGAAAAAATTACTTGCCCCTGGTAACGCTCTTTCTACTGGATGTTCCTCCCATGTATTCCTCATCGCCCCTCCTAGCCTACCCCGCAGTACAATTTCCATTTTATTGCAGCTTACGCTCCTTCAGAGTCTAGAATGGCCAAATCCGCTTTAATGCGGGTAGTTCTAAACAAGAACGACACGAAAAAATAGAGCTGAAGCCAATGAGCGCTTTGCCTGCTATATATACCTCCAATACCTCATCCTCGAGACAGAGGCCATCGAGTCGACCGCACCGACGCACAGCGCCCTCTGCCGGATTTGTTTTCTGAAGCAGCTGAAGCTGGAGATTTGAGATGTCAAAAGAGGAGGAATACGTGGGAGGAACATCCACTCGAAAGAACGTTACCAGGGGTAAGTAACTTGTTCTTCTGTCCACTCATTTAGGTGCTGGACAATCTGTAGAATTAAACTACAACCAAATCAAGAAATTGGAGCACATATGTTCCAAACAGGAAATACAAGTGACTATGGGCGGTGAGCATTTCCCCTCATTTTATTTATCTATACCTAGATGGTAACCAATTAAGCACAATAACCCTTTGTAACATTGAATTATATAAATTTTCCAGGTATTCAATTGGGCTCTTCTCAGCGTAATATCTGGAACAGAATAAAGAGTGAGTTTTCATAACCATTTTAGTCCTTCAGACACTGCCAGCATGGTTACTAATATTCAGAGGGACACATAATAGAAGAGGTATTCGTGATATATCAACATTTACACGGTTGTGGGTGACCAATTACTCTTATGGTACCCTCAGAAATGGCTAATCTCACCATCTTGTTGATGGAATTCCTAACATTTGACAATGTAAGTAAGGTGTCGGGTAATATTATCCCCATAAATAATATCGCCATATATATGGTTGCCGGGAAACCACATGGGCGACATTATTTATGGTGGGGGCCGGGGGGTGTGCCCCCGCTCCCATGCAAAAAATATGGGGGTTGCAGGGGTGTCCTCCGCAGGATCCATGGGTTAATATTGCTGGAAAAAACAGTGCCATTCTTGTATGGCGATATTTTTCCGGGGGATATTATCACATGGAAGCGTAAGTAGTAACTGCATGCTTATACACTATATTGAAGTACAAACTATGGTTCTATTTTAACCTCTATATTGATCCCAATGAACATTGACTGATGCTCTATTCTTGTTTTCTCTTGTGTTATATTTTATTGTGTAATTTTATGTTTTCTTCGTATCATTATATTTATTTCTACATTTTACATTTTTTCTCTCTTTTCAAAACATCAATTTGCTGGTATCCAATTTGATATGAAATGTGCTCAAACTGATACCTGTTTCCTATGGCTGTTTTGGAACTGTATTTCAAATATGTGCAAACTGATATCTTTTTTCCGTGGTTGGTTTTGGAATTTTTTTATTTTATTTTTTGTCATCTTATCTGCTGGAACTTTGATTGAATTGATGGAATTCATTGTTTTTCACCTTACGTTTAACTCCAATACCACATCTATGGATACTTATCATAATGTATGTCTTTCTGCTTGAATTTGGATTCTGGTTCCATGATTGATATGGTCTGATCAATTGGATAATGGTATCCGAGTAAACAAATGACATTTGTCGACAACAATTTGTGTTTTCAAAAAATGGGTTATGTTTATTTATCTATGTCTGGGATTTGTTGTTTCTATCAAAAAATCCGTTCAAATTTTTTTTTACGTTCTAATGGTTTTGGACTACAGTCATTGATTTGTTTTAAATGTCATTTAACATATGGATTTTGTTTTGGTGTCAGCATGATTACTGCGGATATCTCTGATCACTATTAACTGTGTATGATTTACGTTAAATTCTCATCAATGGATGATGTGCCAGTGATTTGAACATATCTATACAAGATTCAAAGCTATGTAACCTGAATTATCAATAATTTTAGCGTAATCATTATCCTTGAAAACGACCGGTTGTCGAAACATGTGTCGGCTGATTGAGCACAACTAATGAAACATCTACTACAAGAGTCTTTGAGGCATATGTCTCTGTTAAAAACTTACTACAAGATAAGCGTACAATCCTAGTAAACAACCAGTTCATGTCTCCGTCTCAGGAGGCTGTTGGGTCGGAGCGGCACATGGTCTTTCCCTGGCCCTGGTTCCTTCGCCACTGCTTCCGCAGCCGTATCTCGCCTTGTGCGCAATGACACCCGCGGGGGTGGCTGCCACTTCTTTCCTGGACCCGCTTTCTTTCAGAGCTGCGGTGGACGTTGTTGACTTAGATGACAAAGTGCTTGTGGCTGCCTTCATTGACTGTGCCGTTGTCGGCTTCGTTGACTTGGCCTTGGTTGAAGCCTTAGCTGGCTTCCATGAGTTCTCCCTGGACTTTTCCCTCGTCGGACTGTCCGCAGACAGAGTTTGGACAGGGTTTATGACTTTCTCTTTGAAGACGCTCCTTTCGTTGGCAGGCTCACCGTGGAGGATGATGGCAAACGCCTTTTGTCTGAACCGGGTACCGCATCAGCGGCGAACCCAGCAGAGCTAGCGTCTCGGAACTGGCCTTCTCTTGGACCCCTGCATGCGGGGTCGTCCTCAAAGGATCTCGACCTCCTCCCGGAGGGAGTACGCTCCTCGGATAGTCCGGTCCTGGGTGAGGCTTACCCCTACCCCGAGGCTGCATCAGAGGCCTTGCTCGACTTGAGCCACGTCGACAGTCTGTTGCATCAGTCTTTTTTGGTTTTCTTCGAGAAACCATGACACACCTTGCTTCCCTTGTCATCGTGGTCCGGATGCAGGCAGTACAGGCACTTACGGTGTTGATCTTCCACAAAGACCTTTCTTAAACCACACTTTGCTCAGAGTTTGAAGAGGCTGCAACCTTCCTTCCTTCTCCTCAGCCATGCTGATTGGGTGCGAAATAGGCCACAAGGCCGGGCCTTCTCGAAACTTTGATGAACTGATTGTGGAGGAAGATCTTCGCCGGTAGCGGAGCCCCGCTGCCAGTCTCTATCCTTCGTCGAAGACGATAAAGCAAAAGAAATCGGTCAAATTCTAACTGTTTTACAAAGAATTTATGAAAAAACAGCAAATTAGCTCGAAGAGCAACTTGAGGATCCCCAACACTGAAGCATCCAGTAAAAATCTGAAGATGGCCACCAGGGGTGGAGCTTAGGGAGAGGGCTGTCATTGGATGGGGGCAGTATGACCCAGAGGACAGTGATTGGTTTAGAGGAGAAATACAGTTTGAAATTGAAACTGTTTTTTCTCCAGCCTGACGACAGGGAATATTCATGAGCATGTGAATCCATGCCAGACGCATGCGGGAGAGCAATAGATACAGTAAGTAACTTAAACTATGTGTCGTACCCGTTTGTGTAAAAAGTGGGATCTCTTACCATGAAACATGGCCAACAGAAAGGAGGGCGATTTGATAGAGAATGTAAGAAAGATAAGCTAGATTTGTGCAATTAATTAAAAGCTTACAAGGAAGTTGATACCAGCTCCATAACTGACAAAAGAAGAAACTATAAGGACCTTATTGCTAAGAAAAAGGCTGACATATTCCTGGCAGTATGGGAATCTCTTATTAGGACAGCTAGGGAGAAAAATACTACAGCATTGTGGCGTAATGTTAGAAGAGGTAACCACGCATCTAAGGAGTTTGTGGATAATATTACTGGCCAGATGTGGTCTGACCCTGTGGGCACTGTATTCTCGGGATAATGCAGAGGATCTATCTAGAACATGGTGATTTAAAAACCAGGTATTTTGTCCTGAATTCGTGAACTCTGCCAGTCTACCAATACAACTTTGGAGTTCTCGCTTGAGTGGGTCTGGAAAGCTTTAGGGTCACAACATAGCAAGAAGGCAGCAGGACCCCCACTACCTCCCGGTAGACCTATTAAAAAAATTATCCAGCCATCTGGGTCCCTTTCCGACTAAATATTTCAACTCACTTAATAGTACACATATTCTACCAAGTAGTTGCAGAGAAGCTAACATTATTCCTATTTCCAAGAAGGCAGATTGTAAACTGCTGTCAAACTACCATCCCATTTTGCTTTTGGACAGTCTGTGCAAGTTATACGCCAACTTTGTCCTAAAGAGACTGGACATATGGACGAGTGAGCAGAATTGAATTCATGAATCACAGGCTAAGTTTAGGAAAGGAGTCTCAACTGTGAATCAATTATTTTGGTTACACTTGATCCTACAAAAATGTGTATTATTAAAAAGACAGACGATATACTTGGCTTTTATAGACCTCCAGACAGCCTTTAACACCATTCCATATTTATAATTATGGTTCTGTCTTGTTAACCTACAGATCCCCCTCAATTTAATAGGAGCTATTTTCTCTCTTTATTCAAACATCTATGCAGTGAGACGCTGGGGCGCCAGAGGTGACTCCACTGATCCAATTCCTGTAAGTAAGGGTGTGAGGCAAGGCTGCGTCTTAGCCCCTCTCTTATTCCTCTTGTATATTGATGAGTTGGCAGAGGCAATTAACCAAATAAATGTGTATGCACCAATGCTTGGTTATAGCAAATGGTCCTTACTATTGTTTGCTAGTGTTTGCGGACAATGTCCTCCTCATTTCTTATAGTCCATCTGGCCTCCAAATCCCTTCTTTGCAGGGAAATGTAGGGAGAAACGCCTGTTCATAAATATTACCAAATCTAAAATTATGAGCTGTCGTCCAATTTGGCCAATTGCGTACTCCCTTTTCTAGGTTCTTTTTAAATAGCGAGACAATACAAAACGTGGAGACTTAAAAATATTTAGGACTGTGCCTGCAAAATAGATTAAAATGGTCTTCCCAAGTTGAAAAGAGTGAAATTGCCCTGCAAAAAAATGGTGGGGCAGTTGCTAGCTTCGCCGCACGGTTTGGAGGCAAAATGGTATCCCATGCATTCAAAATATGTAAGATGCAAGCTTTACCAGTTGCAACATATGGTAGAAATATGGGATAATTGCAATTCTCAAGCTTACAAATAAGAGTGAATCAGATTATGAAACGTCTCGTGTGCCTTCCCTATAGTGCCCCCTCCATCCCTCTAACTTTGGAAATGGGCATTCTAGGTATTAAGTTAAATGTTAGGATCAATCCCTTCCTGTACTGGGTAAGGTTGTGGAACAGCCATGATCTACATTCCTTCTGCACGGGTCTCAGTGACATTCTCGAAACCCAACGTGGCAAGTCCTTTAATATGATTCACGTATGTCAAAAAAATGTTCATGATCGTAGGCATTCCGTCCCTCTGGGAACTTCCTTGCAAATATGGTAACACATTCAAAGCTATGTGAATTGCTTCTTGTAAAGTTTGGGCACTGAAGGATTAAATGGACAATGTGTTCATTATTACTTGGCTTCAAATTACCTGGCAATTGAGCACACTTTGGGTTCCGAAAAGTACATTGACTACCCAGGTGAGACATTTTGGAAAGTGCTTTTTGTGAAGCTATCCCTGGGCATATTCCCAGTTGCAAAGTTCAGTAGTCACTGGGAACGTGAACAAACCTAAAATTGTCCTTATTGTAAAAATCAGGGTTGAGGAGGAATGCCATTTGTTGTTCTCTTGTCTATTGTATTCTGATATTAGGTCTAATTGGATCAAACCAATAGGCAACTCAGTTGACATCAGGTTTAGGCAGAATGCCTGTAAGTTCAAGACTGCTGATTTGATTTGTGTACTTGATGCAGTTACATCTTTCTTAATGATTGCATTTGCCTCTAAAATGAAAAATGTTTTGTACTTTTAACTTATCCCCAAATTGATTGTATGTATATAAGCAGAAGAGGTTATATTAAAATCCTCATGGTTGTGTGTCGCTTATCAGGTGATTTTTTCCATTCAAAGTTTTATTACATTTTGTCAAGAAGAACGAAATCGGAGGTGGCATAATATAAGCAGTTGCGTAACAGCATGCTAATCCTACAATTGTTGCGTCCGATGGTACTTAGCTCCAATAAACTTTCAATACTTTTGAAACCACAAGAAAAGAAATTGGATGGAGTCTGAGGTGTCAGAAGCGGCTGTCTGTTTCTGTGGTCCCGTGAGTAGAGAGACGGTGCGGCTTGACGCTCGTGAACACGTAGTGAGGTGCTTTCCGCTAGCAACCCTTGTCGGAGACGTGTGTTGGAGATGCGCAGATGGGGTGGAGGAGGGTGTGCAGACGGAGACGCGGAGCGGTTTCAGCCATCCCCACGGATGTCCCACGGCCATCCCCACGCCGGGCATAAACTGCACAACTCGGCAGTCTTTGCAGTTAACGGTAATACCTTCTGCCCACACCTACCGCACTCAACCTCCAGAGGAGGGGAAATCCGAGTAACACGAAGCCGACCAGAGTTCCAAAACATCGGCATTCTGGTAACGCTGGTAAGGCTAAGGTGCTCTGTTGTTTCCCTGGTGTCTCCATTCTGCTGCCCTACTGATATACGGAGCGAGTTGGAGGGAGTTTCCTCCTGCTCCATCCCACAATATAGTATCATATTGGCACGGAAGTGTTGCACGGGGCATTTAACCCTCATGTGTGACCGCATATGTTTAGATCTGGAGTCCCAATATCTGGAATCCTCAAGAAGTGTTCCCCCAAGAATCATTATTTTAAAAAATGTTGACCTACGTTGTTGGAGGGTCTGTTGGAGTGACTGTTGGCATTATTGCCTTGGAGCACCAACTTTATTCTGTCTCCTCTGGATATCCGTAGATAAAGAGCTTTGACCCTAAGGATTGGTGGTCCCACTCCCGTCTGCTTTCGGGCCTTACGTGCTGGATCGCTCAGCAAGTGCTCTAGGACCACCCAGTAGCACCAGGGTATTACAACCCTGGGTGCCGGTAATTCCGGAGGTGGTAACTGTGTTGTTCCCCATTCCCATAATAGAGCCACATAGGATTCTATGGGAATGAGGAACATGGTAACACCGGTTCCATCTATGACGGAGCCGTTGTTTCCATTTCCGCCTGCAGGCGGGTGGCGTTACTCCCGCCAGGTCAGACCTGGCGGGAGTGACACCACCCGCCTGCAGAACTCGTAATCTGCCAGCCCGGAAACAACGGTGGCGGCGGTTTTATCGCCACCGTTGTTTCCGGACCGGCAGGCTTGTAATGAGGTCCAATGGCATGCGGATTTGGAATATCATCTGTGCAGCTCCTGTGTGTGGAGACGTTATGTACAACCTGAGGAGCGGGGTCTATAAGGACGATTGACTGGCTATAGAGGTGGACTATGAGGAATCCAGTGCTAACTCGTGGGTAGCCGAGTCGTCTTGTTCGCCTGGAGCAGTGCAGGTGAACTTCACTGCTCCTACTATGGTGTTCCCTGTGTCTTCTCCCCGAATACATATCGGGGCTCTGAACATGTTTATAAATTGCAAGGAGTATAACCTTTCTGCATCCTCAATAAAAAGAAAGATAAATGATTGTCTCCCGTCGGGTCAAAACTGTACTTCGACTGACAAGGTGGTCCAGGAAGGGGTTAGGAGTAAATACTTTACCGGGCCTGTCTCACTGGGTCCCGCTTTTTCTACCTCTACAGTGTGCAAGCCTCAGGAAACCCCGTTTTCCAACCAAGTTGAAAGTAAAAAAGTAGGACACATTTCTTTTGCCATGATTGAATCTCCTCAAATGAGTCCAATCTCTTCAATTGACAACCCAGCAGACGGGGTCTCTAATGCAGTGCAGGAGAGGCCCATTTTGCCAGATGTGGACTGGTTGGAAAATTTGGAAGATTCTTTTCTACCTTTTGGCTCCAACTAACCCTCCCCAGTCAATGCTGGTGGCGATTAACTTTGTTCTAACCTCCATGGTAAAGGTTTTTGAACTATTGAAGGGAGAGGTTCATGTACAAGCAGCCACTTTACTGGAACTTACGCGGGATCTGGCGGGCTGTGACCTCACTATGGTGGGGTGAAAATCTGCAGTGAAGACAGTTTTCACAGAAAATCTTTCCTCTATCAAGAAGGAGGTAGGTTCTCAATTTGTGGCTCTTAATATTTTTCAAGGGGATGTAGTATCCTTAAACTAGCAAATTTCAGGAATGGCCAATAAAATCGATAGTCTGATTGCTATGATTTCCTCTATCAAACCTGCAGAGACTTGTACCCCCACCCCTTCCCCCAGCTGGTTCCTTTTGATATTCTGGATGACGCTCCTCTCTCGTTGTCAACAATGGAGGAATTTATTAGGCTGGCCCAAATTCCTCCTGAATTAGAATCCGTTAATGATGGAGCATTATTGGGGGCCGCTGCGAGATGGCTGCAATCCAAGGGCAAAAGGTCCCCACAGCGTCCAAACAGAGACCCTTCAAAAAAGAAAAATGCTACTATCAAAACTGATAAGGAGAAAGATTCTAATGTTATCTCTCCAAAAAAAACGTTAAAACCAAAAGTCAAAAAGATCCAAGAGATCTGGTAACCAGCAATTCTTTAATGTTCTGGCTGACTTGGGTGAATCGTCTGATGCAATTGAGGACCTTTTGTGTACCAACACCAGCAAATGAGCCGAAACTAAAGGGGATATCTAAACGGAGGAAGGTGATGAGTCAACTCTAGGCATTAATTTACATCAGGACCAAACTGCCACAAGAGTGACTGACTCTGCATCGCAAACAGAATGTTCAGGTACTAGCCAATGCTTTTGTTGACTTGATTTCAGAACCCCCCAAGAAAGCAATGAAATTGGCGCCGATATTCTGAAAATGTAAAAAAAATAGTCTCTTTACCTCCTGTGATGGGCCCCGTTCCCTCAGTGTCCTCGGTGCTGCCAGTTCCTTTTAATTCTGAATTGGGAGTGAAAGAAGTCACCATTGTGGTGAATATGGTTTTCTCCCACGGTGCAGCCAAGAGCAGTGTCTGATGGTGGGGCTGACTCTAGAGTAACTAATCGAAAATGTACCCTGCTCCCGTTTGCAATCCCCATTATTTGGCTGAAATGTAAATCCCTAAAATTAGATCTGGAGGTACTAAATAGAAGTTTGAATATGGCCATTACAAAAGGATTCCTTCATTGTGCCTTTTCTCAACATATGATTTGGATTTTGTTTGCTTCCCTTATGAATCCAGATTAGATTTGGTGGAACTGGGACTGAAATCCCGTTTGGGAGTGGAAGTTTTCTGGGCTGCGGCCACATAGGTGGAGAATTTAGGTCTTGTAATCTCCAACTCTCTTCCTGCAAACATTGGGGGCATTGAGCAAAGCTTTGTACATAATCAAAGGTGGACAGGTGCCACTGATGTTGTTTTGAATGGTCCTAGGAAGAATAATATACTGCAGCTTCTTACAAATATGTTGTTCGTGCTCTTTCAGCGATTCGGATTGTCAGAGGAGACGCTCTTGTAAATAATCAGGTTAAGCTGATGAGCTGGAATAGGCGTGGTTCCAGTAATTTTAAGAATCTCAATATGCATCAATGGATTTTCTGCGGCTTCGATCTGGTCTTAATGCAAGAGCCCTGGTTATTAGGTTCTCTGGTGGTGGATGGTTTTCCTACTGTGGAACAGCTTGCCACCCATGTGAACACAGGCCTCCCCCGTCTGGTGGTCTCCCAATAGCAGCTAGAAACTCTATCTTTTTGAGTTTGGTTAAAGTACTGATTGAAAACCGGGGAATATGTGCCGCTAGGGCAACATTTTGGGAGAATGGGCGGATTAGAACTATATTCCTGATTTAACATGTACTCGAACCCCGCCTCTTCCGGATTAACAGTGTGCTTTGAAGATCTATCCTCTCTCCTCAGTACAGTACTGAATGATTTTGAGAATGCAGACATAGTTCTAGGGGTAACTTGAGTTCGGTTTGCATTTCACTCACAGATAGGATCACCATAAATAGTCCCTCGGTGAGGAATGGTGAGAAATTGAAGGAATTCTTGACTGATTGGAATCTACATATGGTAAATCGGTCTATCGGAGGTTCGCGAGTAGTGAACTCAACTTGGACGAATGACGTGCACAGCTCTATGATAGATTACTTGTTTCTGTCAGAGTCCTTAATTCCATATTGTGACAGGTTTGATATCCTTGAGACAGAGAGAATTGATTACAGTAGCTTGACAGCAATGTTAGATGTGGGCATACCACCCCTCTGGAGGTTAACCAGGGTGGAAATAGGGTGGTGAAAATTCTTAGAGATGGCCAATCTCTAAATTTAAAACTTGAGTGATGCCTTGACCAGGTCGAACAAGTAGATCGCTCATGGGATTGTAAACTACATTAAACTCATCTGGGGCCTTGAAAAACCGGACTCAATAAGTAAGAAGGGTGTGATTTTATCATCAACATGAATTTGACGAGCCGTCCCAGTTTAGGAAGAAAGACCTGAGAAGAGCTATTGGAGCCCTTAAGAATGAGCATGGAGGGGTGACATATTAGCAAATAAGTGTAAATCATTGCTTAGTTGTTATAGGAATTGGTCGAAGTCCCATCGGGCTCAGACTCCAACGTGATGGGGAGACCATGTTGAAGAGCCTATGTAGGAATAATTTGAGGAATTTCTGGGATTGTATCAACCAAAGTAACAGAGCTCAAGGTGGGTTGCAGTGGAACTCTTTTTCAGAGGTGTGGTGATCCCACTTCTTGAAGTTGTAAGGTTCTCTGGCCACTGCCAGTAACATCTGTCCTCCCAGATCCTGTTGGACCTTGACCATTGCGAGGGAGCTGGTGGGGAGGGCTTCTCCCTCCAGAGCGGCGGGTCCAAATGGCCTGTCAAACTCAATTTTGAAATCTAATGCATCCATCTGGTCAATGATCCTCTATATCCTGCAATTGGAGGAAACTCCCCCCTGGTGGAGCTCTGCGATCATTGTTCCAATCTTCAAGGGGGATGATCGAGCAGGGATGGTCAATTACCGCCAGATCACTCTCCTTGATGCAAATAGTAAGACCTTTGCAGAAGTAATCCTGGGTGAATTGGAAGTTTGGGCAGAGGGAGGTGGAATCCTGCAGACATTTCCAACTGGGTTTAGGAGAGGCCTGTCGATGTTATTGAACAGAGTTGTTTTGCGGACTCTAATGGCTAAATCCTGGTCAAAGGAAGGTTCGTTCTTGTATGCTGCCTGGATTGATTTGTTTTTGGCATTCAATACAATTTATAGAAATAGGCTGTGCTTTAAATTACCGCAATGGGGCATCCCTCCAGGGCTACTGGACATCATACATCTGTACACAGACACTAAGATCTGTGTCAGATTAGATGGGATGGGTTCCCTGTCTGTTTCTATCTCAACCAATAGAGGAGTTAGGCTGGGGTGCCTCTTGGCTCCCTGCGTTTTCAACCTCTGCCTGGCTGATATGACCAAGGTTTTATTGCTCTGTGTCCTTGCCGCTCCAAAGATTGGGGCCCAACCTTTGTCATAGCTCGCATATGCGGATGATGCAGTCCTGATGTGTTTTTCACCAGTTGGCCTCCAGCGTCTCATAATGGGGTTTGAGGAATATGCAGTTACAAACGATCTAACAATTAATACTGCTAAAACAAACATAGTTTGCTTCTCGACCCCGGGTAGGCGCATTCCACATTTCAATTGGCACCTGAATGGTGTTCCTATCCCGGTGAAGCGGGAGGTGAGGTATTTAGGCCTGATTCTGTATGCAAACCCCTCAGTCATGAAGGAAACAGGCCATCTGGAAGGTATGCTGGATCAGCTAATCTGCGAGATGAAAAAGATCTCTGTGAAGTACTATAAATTCTCGCTGGTCCCCCTGATTGGTTTTTATAAAGGTTAGGTGATCCCGAATGTGTCATATGGCCTGGACTCAAATGTCTAGGCTTGGTCAGTTAACTGGTCGAGATTGGAAGGGAGACTCTGGAAAAGGGTACTAAATCTCCCTCACTCCCTGCCAGTCTCTAGCATAAGGTATGAACTGGGCTTGAGTTCTTTGGAAGCAGTGCTGGAACAAAAAATGGTCTCCCTGTATCGGTCCATTATGGCTTCGAAGGTGGGCTGCCTGTATGAAGATGTGTCCTTCCATATGAATCGGGGGAAATCTCTGTATTCGTCGAGATTATAATATATATAAAACTTTATTGTGATACAATCCTAAATTAGGATTTTACACAAGTTCATAGTCATGTCACAATAGCACTCTGTACAAAAATAAAAATCAAACGAATACAAATGCAAATATGCATAAAACAATAATCCGTCTAGCAAAAATAAACAAACAAGGAATTAGACAATAAATTAGCAAATCAGATCAATATAAGTAAAATCAATCAAATCCAAAATAGGAGTAATAATAATAATGATGCAAACATCAATTTGAAACACAAGCCAACATGTCACTTTATATAGACTATCCAATTTGGGTCCACGGGGCAGATGTCATCGACAGCATTTTATTGAGAAGTGCCAAGGGCAGACCTCAAATCGGACCCCATTGCGGGGCACATATTTGCCAAGTATAATAGAAGGCCTTAAGGTTGGTCGGTGAATCAAGTGTGTAGGGGAGTGAGAAGCTGGTTCCACTTTGAGTATCCAATTTGGTACCCTCTCCATAATCTCAAGTCAGGTACCAGGCAATAGCCAATTTCCATACTTTTTTAGTCCGGAAGCAACGTTTTAACATGGGACCACACTTTAAAGAGTGCAAGTTGGAGACCCAAAGATTTCGGAATTTAAACATAGATCCCAAAAGGCTACTTCAGTTATTGAGTCGTAGTTCTGGACCCTTTTCCCGAATGTACACATATATAACGATCCTAATTTGGGGCAAATAGACATGTCTAGTTGATTACAACACCCCTACGGATTGACCTATTCGGCAACACCTGGACTCACGCGGCATATTCAAGCGAGGGCTAGTGATTGCCAGGACCGAGAGTTGATTTGTCCGTAGCCTTAAGATGAACTGTCTCTCCTCTGGTGCCGGGCATAGCAACAGATAAGGCTGGGGCTTTCGATATCTGTGGATAACATGAGACACAGCCTCGTATCCACTTAGCTTGGCCAGGTGACTAGAGTTCATGCTCCAATCCCATCTGTTCAGTTTTTGTTCAAAAGATTTTTTTTAAGTGGATAAATGTCATGTGTTTCCTGTCTTCATAAAACCAGATTGAGATTAAAAGATCTAGCCACAGATATTCCAACCCGTATAGATAGACCCATTGAAGTGTTGGTGGGGAACCCAGACGGTATTAAAAAAGCCATTCTAATCCAGGATTGGATCCTAACAATAGACTTGTTTGTAAATTGAAATGAGCAAAACCTCTCTCCATCCTGGACAAACCCACAGGTCTTCGTCTGAGATACCTGAATAAATTCCCAGATCAGTATGTAAGGCATGAATTTCTCAGGTTTATTTTTAATCTAGTCTTAACAGGAGATATAAAGGCGGCTCGGGACAGTCTGCGTTTGGAAATGGGTCTTTGTACTCTCTGTGGGAATGGGGAATCGCAAACACTTAAACATATTGTGATTGATTGTGTAGCTCTACAAGATAGGAGAATTAGATTTCTCTCCCAAACTGTCCACCGGGAAGCAACGCTGCGGACGGCAGAGTTTTGGGAGAGACCAGCCTCAGGCTATGAAACCAAATTAACCCTTGGGGGTACTAAAACTGTGAGTGCTGGTTTTATTAAATGTCTTGGGAATGTTTTTTTCTCTAGATTTGTTTTTGTTACTCAAAGGAAAACAATTTTTAGTTGTAAATTGTACGAATGATGATCCAATTTAAACACATTAAAAACATACTTAAAATGCATCATGTAACATTGTTTTCTGCCATTTTGTAAAAAGCTGATTTTCGGCTGAATGCATAAAAAAAAAAAATCTATATCGAACAAAACACATCCATCTATAAAACCACAAAAAAACAATGTTGCTCAGGTCCAAGTCCATCTATTTCCCTAGATTAGCGCAAAGGCTCTCAAATCCATAGGCTTATGGTGTATGGCCGGGTAATCGTGCTGGTGAATGAATTGAATAAAGGGCCCCCAAGTGTCAAAGTATTTGGGCATCTTGTTCTTTGCGGATGTAATTTTGTCCATTGCTGCAGTATGTCAGATACTCGCCCACCATTTTCAGAACTCTGGGGCCTCCTGTGCCTTTCAATTGTGAGCTATTGTTAAACGGGCGGCTTCTAGGAAATGTGTAATTAGCTTATAACTTTTAGCCATGACCTTGTACTGACCCTCTTGCGTTTCATTTACCAGCAAGAGGGCCAGTGGATTCTTTGTCAACTCTTTATCTTGATAATTTTGATAAGAGAGGGAATTTCCTTCCAAAAAGATTGAATTAGAGTGCAGCTCCACCAGAAATGGACACAAAACACTCCCTATCGTCGCCCTCATCATGTCAAGTATCGACTATGCAAACAGCCTCTACCTCGGAATACCTCCTGAAGAAGCTACAACAGATCCAAAACACAGCAGCCAGACTACTCCTCAAACACTACACTGGCTCCCAGTAATACATCGTATCACCTTCAAAACAATGTGCATAACGCACAGGGCGATCTGCGGAGAAGGAGCAGAATTCCTACAAAAGAAAATAACCATCTACAAGCCAACGAGACCCCTCAGGTCAACCAACGAAATCCCCCTGGAAATAAAACCATACATTAAGAAAACATTCGGAGGAACCGCCTTCTACCACTTGGCCGCAAAAACCTGCAACAACATGCCAAAAGAAATAAGAAACACCAAAGATCACCTAAAGGTCTGAAAATTACTAAAAACCTGGCTCTTCAATACCAGAGACTAAAACTGAAACAACGTAAAATAAAAATGACTAAACAGGAAAGGACGTTGACAAGCTCCCAGAACCGACTGAGAAGCACCCACGGCACCTGGATGGGTGACGCCTGACAGAGTGGTACACAGGCGACATCCATGGAGACGGAGGCAACAACCCCTGCCAATCCTAACCAACATCCCCCAACTGCCCCTTTAGCTGCTACTAGGTACCACTGGGTTGTGGAACTGTCGAGATACTTCCAATCCCCACACTAACTGAGGTGCGGACACTGGCAGGTGCACTAGCCATATAAGTAGGAGTGGGGAACATGCAGGGTTGTGGGTGGAGCAGGTGGAGGAGGCAGCAAGATGTTAAAGGGGCCTCGAATGCAGAACGGGCACAGACCTTCCAGAAGCACAGGGTGCCCACACACTCAATCTGGTGAGATTAAGCAAGCTCCACTCCTCAATTCAGGATAGAGATGCCAACTAACCAATACCACTAACAATGTCCTCCTCTACATAGACCTCTCAAACCAAACACAACCACAAACCTACAGCACAAAAAACAGCACAAACTTCACTACACTGCAACAACAAAACAAAAAAAACACATAGACTCACAAAACAGTACACGATGACTCCCGGCCGCAAACACCCCAGGCCCAGCCAATAGACCCACTGGGCTGAGGCCGCCAACAGCACATCACTGCACTCTTGCACTTTTCCAGCCTCCTCCCACCAACTCACCCTCCCGCCCTCTTTTTCAGAGCAGCCAGGGGACCACTCAGGTGGTGATAGTGCGTGGTACAAATGTCCTTTAACATTAACATTGTGCCCTGGGCTAGTCCGCACCTCCAACACAAATGTCATGTGAAACATCTTACTCAGTCTTGTGGGAGCAAGATACCACCTCATTATTTGATAACCATTTTCTTTCACCTGTACACATGTTGAGGCCTGCAAAGCCCTCGTCCATATATCATATCATGCTGTCTCATTTATTTGAGCTCCCAAATCTTCCTCCCATCTGGTCATATATGTGTGGGGTGAGTTGTTCCGGTACGAGTTAACTCAGAAATTTGCCAGCTCTGGGTATATAGATCCAAGAATGTTGTGGTGGCTCTATTGCCTCCCTGTCTATTTTTGTGGTTACTGGCCAATGCTTTAATTAAACGTATGTAAACTGGGCTGAATTTGACAGTAAACATGCCTGCCTGCTTACTTTCATCGAATGAAAAGGATGTTTCATCTTTCAAGAGTTGTCCTAATCGCTCCATACTCGCATCTAATGATCTAATGAACGCATCTAATGATTGCAAAAAACTATTTATGTGGCGACCCGGGGGAAATCCGGGTTCCCTAGGATTTACATAGGCAGAGATGGTAATGAGGAGGTATTGTATAATCGCCAAATCCCAATACTGTAATGTTACTTTAGTGGCTGGTAGGCGATTAGACAGCCCACTCCTCTCTTTGGAAGGAAGCCAACAGATCCCACCCAGCCCACCTGACTGCATGTTTTGTTCTAGCTCAAACAATGTTTTAATATATAGAGATCCTCCCCAGTCTAACATAGCCGCCAGCTGTGCAGCGTAGTAGTAACGCTCTGTCTGGAACTGACATTTCCCTGTGTATTTTAGATGCAAACATAGTCTTCCTAGGAATCCTGGGTGTCCCCTTGACCCAAATAAAATGAAATATGTGAGTCTAGATCATGTATGTCCTTTTTTGGATGTTTATAGGGAGGGCCTGACATATATGCAACAGTCTGGGAAGAAGGGTCATCTTAACTACCATGATCACACCGATCCACGAGATTTCTTGGTTTGCCCATAGTTTTTTTTTTTGCATTACGGATCTGTTCTGGGATATTCTTGCGATAAAGCTGGTTATGGGATGTGGCCAGATTAATCCCTAATTGCTGCATTTTGTCTGTCAACCAGGAAAAATCTTATCTGCTTAATATTCCCACCATCTCTCAAGATTCCGATATCTTCAAGGTATGGGATTTAGCACAATTAATCTTAAATCGTGAGACTCAGCAAAAGACTTGTAACTGTAGGTCAATTTTGGGTAAAGTCTCTACGGAATTATGCATTTAGAAGAGGAGGTCATCGGCATTGAGAGACAATTTATGTTGTTACCCTCCCCCTCTAAGCCCGTCCCCCGCCCCTGATTCAATCGAAGAAACCAACAACCTTTTAGGCCTCCGCCAATCAGGTTTCCGCCCAGGACGTGGCACTGAGTCAACCTTGCTGGATCTAAAAATACAAATAGATGAGATCAAAGACAACGGCAACTCCTTCTCCTGCTAGACCTCTCAGCAGCCTTTGACTTAGTCAACCACAATATACTTTGCAAACACCTCGCTTCAGCGGCCCACTTCTCAACTAAAGCCAAACATTGGATACAGTCCTTATTAACCAGTAGAACCATGAGGGTATTCTCACCTTCCGCAGCAGCTTTGCCAGCCCCTGTCCTTTGCAGAGTTGCTCAAGGATCCTGTGTCTCCCTACACTCTATAATATTTTCACAAAACCACTATTTGACCTCCTTGATGACTTGGGCGTCGCCTACACCGACTACGCAGACAACACCCAAATCCTCATACCCATAACGGGCACATACTACCTAGACTCAAGATCACTAAACAAAATCTACCAAACCATTCAGGCTTGGATGGCCCAACATGGCCTCTGCTTAAACGATGAAAAAACAGAATTACTCCTCATTGGCTCACAAACCGCCTAAACAAACTCAGTGACACCTTCAAATCCTTTGATATTGATGGCATTACCATCAATGTCTCTAAGGAAGTAAAAACCTTGGCCATTTACCATGATTCTGCTCTCAGCTTAACCAGACAAGTCAATGCCATGGCATCCACAGCAGCTCACATATATAAGCTTATCAATGCATGTAAACCTTTCTTGTCAGTCGGTTGCATTAAGTTGGCTAGAGCTCTTATCTTATCCAGATTAGACTACTGTAACGCCATCTATACTGGTACTAATATCCGAACATAAAAAAAAATCAGGTGATTCGAAATAATGATCTAAGAGCAGCGCTAAACATCCCAAACAATAATCACATTACTACGGCAAGACGGAGTGTCTACTGGCTGCTGTTCCATGATCAAATCTGGTTTAAAACCCTCTCCTTGACACATAAATGCATCTCTAACTCAGCCCAAAGGTACTTATCCAACAAATTCTCTAAAAACCAATTCAATAGACCCACGCACTCAGACTACGCACATTTACTCACAATACCTAGATACAAACTACAAAAAGCAGGGGGTAGCAGCTTCGCAGTGGTGGTTGCCAAACATTGTAATGGACTACCATCTTCATTAAGATCTGAATCTTGCTTCTGGTCTTCCGAAAAAGCCTTAAAACGGCTCTTCACACAAGAGCAGCTAAATGAATCCTCTCTCATTCCACTCTATAATTACGCATGTATGTATTACTATGTGATGTACTCTCTAACTGAACTGTTAAGTGACACATTATTACGTATGTATTTATTCTCAAAAACCAGCGCCCAGATGCCTCAGGCGCGCTCTACAAATGCCAAATTAAATACCGTGTATGCCTTGGAAGTCGCAGATCCATTGAGCAAGAGGTTCCATAGTAAGAGAAAATAAAAGCAGAGAATGAGGGCACCCCTGGTGAGTCCTTCTGCTCAATTGGATACAATCAGACAGCAAACCGCTTACTTTTATTTGGGTCGACAAATAATAATTTGTAAGTACACATTTCCTAAATTTAGGACCAAACCCGAAATGAATCTGTGCTTTTTCAAAATATTTCCAGTCGATGAGATCGAATGCCTTCTCTGCATGTACCGAAAGTAGCACCAATGATTTTTTGGTGAGGTTTGCATAGTTGATCACATTCACTGTCCTGCGCAGTTTGAATTATTGTTGGGAGAATTGCTGAGAACTGATTTTCTAAAATCTTGGAATATATTCTGGCGTTGTCGTTCAGTATCGCGATGGGTCTATAGGATTCACACCTATTACTGTCTTTTCTGTGTTTTGCGAGAAATGTAAAGGTGGATTCCTCCATTGATGGTGTCATTGCCCCTTCCTCCAAAAAACTATTCTACAACTCAGCTAAGCGTGGGACGAGGATGGTTTTAAATTGTTTATAGAATAGGGCTGACAGCCAATCTAGGCCAGGCAATGTATTCATGGGAAGATTGCATATAACCTGATCGACCACCTCTGATGTTATAGGGTCCTCCAATCTTGCCCTTTCACCCTGGGAGACAGATGGCAACTGAGAGCTAATCAGGTATGATTCTTGATCTCCTTCCACCAATCGGTCGACGACATATAGCTCAGATTAGTAAATCGAGAGAATTCCCAAATTGACTTGCTCTGCCTCGTGTAACTGACATTCTGGGTACTGAAGCTGTACAGTAGCGTTCCGCAGATGTTGCGTATTAAGTTTATATGCTCTGACGAATCCCGAGATGTCGTCACTTCTCCCCACGGGGGAGCCTGTCGCATGATGCCAGGCTGCTACCCGATAGTTCTCTTGGGGTGGTCCTCAGCGGGAGTATCTCACGGGAAGAGACCTACTCTCTGGGGACAAGGAGAACTTCTTGGGAGAACGCTGTAGAACATTCCCCACCCAACACCCTACACACCTCCATATCCCGTAGACCCTAATGCTTTACCCAATACCCCAATGTACCTTTTGTAAGTCTGCGACTTAAGAAATACTGAGACAAAGAAGAATAGGGACTAACCGTAGGAAGTATACCAGACAAGTGCTGGGACGAGGAGAAGGTGCAGAGCCATAAAGAACGCTCCATGTAACCTGGGTGAGCAGTCTAGTCATCAACTGCAATGTAAGATAAAAAGCAACAAAGCACTTAACAATGTTGATCAGCCATCCTAGGTGGAACTGAGGACCAGGAAACTGCTTTGAACGGGAAAATTTAAGTGACTGCAGTCAGGGATGCCGAAAAGGAGCAGTCGGCATTCCAGCGGACCCGACGCAGGAGGACCAGTGCCAAAACAGTAACCCAACTTCGCTGGGGGGGGGAGGGAGGGTGGACCAGGTGATCCATAACGGGTACGCGTACTGCAGAATGAAAGAAGCTTCGGAGCCGCTGCAGTGCAGGAGAACGCAGCGAGCGACGCAAGATGCAAACAAATGGAAGACAGGCCCCGAGGCAGACTGGAGCTGGCCAGAGAAGTCACGGATGGAACGGGAGTAAACAGGTAGAGCAGTGAGGGTATTAGAAGGTCTGGGTTACCGCATGATTGCACAAGGAGAACAAATGCAGATCTCGGGGGATGGGATGTAACTCCTGGGATAGAGAGAAGTGGGGAGAGCCATAAGAAGTGATTCCCCAATAGGCATATAAATCAGGCCCCCCAACGTAACATATCAAGAAAAGAACATGAGTCCTCTTCCTCGTGGCAGTACTTGGCAGGAGAGTAATCCAAGTCTGCGAGACCAAAGAAGCATAGAAGTAAGGGTCTGGGAAACTCACCCAAAACAGAAGGATATTACAAGTGATCTTTCCCGTGGCAGTACTTGGCTGGATAGTGAACCGAGTGGGCCACGGGGGCGGCGAGGGAGCCTGTATCGAGGACCCTACCAGTGTATGAACTGTATTGCTGAGAAGACTAAAAGCAAAAGACAGGCCATTGGAAGGGACTCATTACCCCTGGTGGTGTTGAACTGTGTTACCCAGAAAGGGGAGACCAGGAGAAGGGAGTCGTTCCTTCCTGATGTTGTTGAACTGTTACCCAAGTGAAGGGGGGGTCCAGGGTTAGGGGGTCTTTCCCCCCTGGTTGTGTGGAATGGTTAAACCAAGATACCAGGAGAAGGAGTAATTCTCCTTGTAACCAAAGTTATAAAGATGTTTAAAAAATATATATATTTTGTGTTATAGTAAAATGAAATTCGACAAAATCGTAAGTTACATAAAAACAAGTCTGCTACTAGAAATAGAGAATTTAACATACAGAGTCAAGGAAAGGTTACAAAAAAATATATATATATATATAAAAAGAAATCTACATAACACAAAATCAACACAAGCAAACAACTAAAAATCTGTCTCTTTAACCGTTAATATTTAGCGATGATAGAATGCACAAAAAATACATCTTCTCAAACTTAATATTTCAGAGCAAGCAATAAAGAACATAAAACGTCTAACTTTCTAGATTAATTCTCCGTAGAAAAAGTGCATAACTTTGAACACTATGTTGTTACTAGCCTTAAGAGGGGTTCATATCTTTAAACAGTGTATTATTATTTCATTCTTGTAACTATCCAGTCAAATTAAATTCTTTCAATATCTTTACTACTTAAGCCGTTAAGAAAACTTAATTCCCTAAGGCTAATCTTAACCAAAAACTATTTGTTTCCAAGAACCATACATTATGTACCAATCTTTTTAATATAGATTGTCACGAGATGGGCAGTGTGTCTGCCAAGGAGAGGTGTTTTGAACTTTACCTTTTTGTGTTGGAGAACAGTTTGAACCAGGAAAGGTAGCCAATCCCCTAAGAAGAAAACAAAATCTGAAAGTGAACTTTTATCACCAGTCCAGAAGGCGTCATTCTTCTGGACCAAGAAGATCTACTTACGTCTAGTTTAGTTTTAAGTGTAAGGGACAGAAGTAAGATTTTTGACACAGGACGGTGGACTATTAATTTACGCAGACATTGTGACAGAACCCTTAGTATTTTAGTTGAGGCAGGGAAACCCTCTTAGAGATAGGGAAAGTTAGATTTTCTCTTCACTATTTTAAATAAATAAGTCTATAGCAATCACTGTCACCTGTGTGTCAATGTCCTCCTTCTGCACTCTTACATAGCCAATAATCTTGTGACTTTATTAGATGTGCTGTAGTAAAACTGCTTAGTTTGAAGTAATTTGTATGAGTTATCTGATGTCTAAAGTGCCTTAAACGCTGACCTTGCCGCCTGGAGTTGCCTGTATTTTTCTCTCACGCCACTGGTTTTATATTTAAATTCCAGGACTTTTGATACCATTTTCCAGCTCTACATGCTTAGCGGACACAACCTTACAAATGGATGCAAGACAAATTAGTTCCCCCTTATAGTGGTTTTCAGTGCCTCTCTTCTGGTTTCCACTGATGTATCAATTAACATATTTTCTTCAAAATATAGGGTTAACCTGGATGCAATCAAGGTTTGCACCGCTTGGTCCCTCAGTGTGGCGTCATTCACCCTCCATTGCAGGGTTTTATATAGGTGGCGCTCAAGTTCTAAAACTAGGGATACATGTGCATGATCTGAGACAGCGGCCAATTCAATCTAAGTGGAGGAAATTAGGGGAACTAAAGGATGTGAGTCCAGGAAGTAATCAAGTCTCGAATAACTTTTGTGCACATGGGAATAGAATGTGTAATCCCCGGTGGTTGGGTGGGAATGTCTCGATACATCTATTAAGTGTACATCTGTCATTGACCTAAGTAGGGATGGCGGGGGGCGAGATCCTGCAGGACTGGGGACTTGCGATTTGTCAACCTGTGGTTGCAATACAGAGTTAAAGTCCCTGGCTATAATTAACTCCCCTCTCTGAAATTGAGGTATATGTGTAAATATGTTTGCATAAAAGCCCTCTTGCTGTGTGGTTGGGCCATAAATCTAAAACATTGTATAGGTTGTCCCCCCATTGTACATTCAAACACAGAAATCTGCCGAGCTCATCTTTGACTGCCTCTAATTTCCTGAAGAGTAGGTTCGAGGGGATTGGGTCCTCCGACGTATTCCATATCTATGACAGGTAATATCCACAGCTGTGCTGCTTCGGAAAATCTTTGGCATCTGCGTCGATGCACCGTCCCCGAGGACTTCCTCCGACGGCCGACGTCACCCGATGTGATAAGTAGGACGCACAACGCCCAGAGCCTCAGTTGCGATTTTTCCACGAACGTGTTCGCTTCGTGAATCTCGGTACGCCTCGACTCGTTGGAGTTTGCTGTTTTCAATTCTCGGTTCGTTGAACCTGTTCGGTTTGTGTGAAGACCTGTTCGTGGTGATGTCTTTCTCATCTTCAACCCCCCCGTCCGGGCTTCAAGAACTGCGGGGACTGTGGGTCCAAGATGTCGGTCACGGACTCGCACGACGCCTGCCTCTGATGCCTCGGGGAGGCCCACGATACGGACGACTGTGTCGACTGCCAGTCGCTCACGGCAAAGGCCTTGCGGGAACGCAAGAAGAATCTGTCGGTAGGCCGGGTGTTTAAGCCCCGGAAGTCGAGGTCTGCGGGGCTTTCGACGGATGACTCAAGGGGCGACTCTCCGCGTCATCGTCGGAAGTCCAGTAGGTCTCCTTCCAGGAGTCGGTCTCGCCACTCCTCTGCCTCTTCGAGGCATTCCAGGAAGCGCTGGCATAGGTCGCCTTCCCCGTCCTCTTCCGAGGTCTCCGCCCGTAGGCGGGTCGCTTATCCCTCCATCCAAGCGACACCGGAGGAATGGGCTTCGTTCGGGAAGCAGATGCTAGCGATTCTGGAATCGCAGGGCACTGGTCCGTCCGCGCCTCCGAGTGGGGTCGGTCGGCACCGGTCGAGAGACATCACTCGTACGCCTTTGGGCTCGAGTGGTCGGCACGGCTCGCGGGAGAGGTCCCGCTCGGACAAGGGTAGCCGTTCTCGCCATGCCTGTGCCAGGTCCCGGTCCTCGACGTGCTCGAGACCGCGTGATCCTGTGCCGTCTTCGAAGAAGACGTCGACGCCTGTGGCACCGAGGTCGTCAACGATTTCTCTCGAGGCTCCGCCTCCGAGGGGGTCGTTGGCGCCTAGGTTGTCGAGAGACACGCTCGGAGCTCCGGCTTCGAGGACTGTGTCGCCGCCGCCGATACTGGCGGCGCTGCAGCTGACGTCGACGCTGACTCGTTCAGCGCCCTCAACGCCTTTCGAGGCGGTGGTGTCGGAGGGGCCCCGTGGCACGGGGTTTGCCCCTAGAAAGGCTATGGCCCGGCACTGCTTTGGTCCACAGAGATCTTCCTCTCCCCGCCTGGAGTACATTTCAGAGGTTGATGATGTAACGCTCACCTGATTCTCGCAGCGGCGCCGGTCTTGACTGGGCGACTACCGTATCTTCAAAAGTGATGTGTAGCACCCGGTTGGCTCTTTGGGCTGGACCTCTGTGCACTGTATGCCTGACTCGAAGAGTAAGATGTCTGCAGATAGAAAATATGGGATTAATGAACTGGGGTTATTGGGGTGTCCCTATCTCTTTCCTTTTCTCCTCTCCTGTAGAACCCCAAAGGTTAACGCTCTCACCTTAGGTAAGTGAACACCGACCTCTCCATCTGCCTCGGGGCAGGGTGCTGTAACCAGTTTCTTCACTGGATAGGTAGCGCAGGCCTCTTGACTTCAGAGGACTGATGTCCGTCGTTTACTTCACGAACGGTGAGTTCCGAATATTTCAAATGTCTTTAAAAGTCTTTTGTAATGCTGTCTCTTATTTTGCAGGGTTCCGGCGATGGCGGTTGACTGGCTGAAGTGAGTTGAGGATGGACCCGTATGCGGAATAGAAGCGCCTGGAAGCGCGTAAGTAAGCGATTGTTGCTTGCTTCACGATGCGCACTAACTGTCCTTTTATTTTGCAGGTACCAGTTCGGAGCTGCTGAAGGATGCCGGAATGCCCACTGAGTTCGGCGTGGATGGAGTAATGGCACGTGAGTAGTTAACGTTACCCAATGTCTTTAAACGCACCTTCTTTTGTCTTACAGATGCGGGATGCAGCGCCGAAGGCCTCCGGAGCGTGCGAAGAGTTGGTAAGCTTTTGTCTTTCAGATGCCGGAATGCAGTGCGATGACCTCCGGAGCGCGTGAAGAGTAGGTAAGCCTTTGTCTTTCAGATGCAGGAATGCTGCGCGAGGAGTTGATGACAGCCGATGGACCAGGTAAGAGATGCGCTGTCACTGAAGACCGTAGTGCTAACCTGTTCTTTCTTGTCTTTATAGATGTTGCTGAAGACTGGATTCAGGATGGAAAGCCTTTTTCCTTTAGGCCCAGGATCAGATGCAGAAGACACGATGAGCGTTCTGCTGCAGAGGATGCAGAATAACGCAAAGCAAGATTCATCCATCGGGTGTGGTTTAAATAGCCTCCTGTAGTGCTTAGGTGTCTCCTTCCACAGCCACGCCTAGGTAAGAAAAGAGTTCCTGCTTTCCAGAAGAGTTCCAATGTTCTGAACCTAGGGAGTGGCTCCTGCCCCACCCAACAGGAAAAGTAGTCCCAAACAGAAGAGGATCAGGGGTTCAACTGGCAGGTAAGTAAGCAGCATGGTCTGCTGCAGGTAAGTCCACCCAAGCATTATGAGCCCGGCGCTTGCAGCGCTGGGACTGGGCATATTTATGAGCCTGGCGCCACTGGCGCCAGGACAGGGTCCAAAAGGTCCCAATTGGGACTGGCTGGCACTCGGAACCTGGGTTATGGGTCTGCTTCCAAGGGAGTTGGGTAAGTCCTGGCCTTTTGGAAGCAGAGATCATGACAGATGAAGGCTCTTGAGGGTGGCCTGGTTCCGGTTCCAGATGACCTTATTTTGGGCCATAGCCAGTTTGATGACCTGAGGCAGTCGCTGCATGATGCCAGTGGACTGGACACCTCTCCGGAGGTGGAGTTTTGTCGGCCGGAGCCTGGCACTCATGCCGATTCTTCATATCGGCGCCTTATGTCTCGGGTTACCGAGTACTTGGGTTGGTCAGCTCCCCCAGGGGAGTTCGTTCAGGATGATCTCACGGGCATCGTTGATCTCGGTCCACCCACTGACCCGGTTTTGCCTTTTCATATGGCTCTGCAGAGAAGGGTGGCAGCGGCTTGGACTGCTCCGGAGAGTCTCCCGGCAGTGGGCAAGTCTTTGTCGCGAAAATACCGGCCAGCCAGTAGCGACCCCTGCTACTTGTTTAGGCACCCCACCCCAGAGAGTTTGGTGGTGCAGGCGGCTACGGCCTCGGCAAAGCAGGCGTCGTATCCTACCATCCCTCCGGATACGGACGACAAACGTTTTGATGGCTGGGCGAAGAAAGTATTTTCTTCGGGGGGTATGGCGCTTCAGGCGGCCAACTCCATATGTGCCTTGTCTCGTTTCACACACACTCTGTAGAACTGTGTTGCATTAGCGGCTGATCATGTTCCCGAAGGGGACTAAAGGGATGGTTTCCTTGCTATGGTTCAGGATGGCAAGGATGCTATGTGTGAGGCCGTTCAGTCGGGTTTGGACTTGGCGGATTGTGTCAGCCGGTCCATGGCGGCGAGCGCCGTAATGCGCAGGTTTGCGTGGTTGCGGAAGTCTGGGTTCGCTCCTGATGTGTAGTCCCGGCTCCTCAACATGCCTTTTGACGGTGAACACCTTTTTGGCAGCAAGGCTGACGAGAGCCTTCAGAGGTTGCAGACCTCCAAAGCTGCAGCGAAGTCGTTGGGCGCTGCAGTTCGCCAACCTCCGCCTTTTCGGCCTAGGGGACAGCAATGGAGGGGAGGTTCCTTTCGCTATAACTCGTCCTTCAGTAAAGCGAGGGGAGCTAGCAGTCAAAGAGGCCATCGTAAGAGTGCCAGAGGTGGAAACAAAGGTACTCGAGGTGCCAAGGCCGCTCGGGCAGTTGTCTCTTTGCCCTCAGGCAACGCCGCAGCCGCTACCACTCAGTCATGAGGCCAGGTCCCATTGTTCGCCGGTTGGGGGAAGGCTGGCGCAGCATCTTGTAGAGTGGGACTCCATTACTTCGGATGTGTGGGTTCTGGAGATCATAACCCACGGCTACTGTCTTCCTTTTCGGCAGTGGCCTCGCGACAATCCACAAGGGAACCTCTCTTTGAAAAGTCCGGATCTGCTCTTTGTGCAGGAAATTCAAGCCCTGCTGGATAAAGGTGCCAAAGAACTGGTGCCTGTAGCGGAGAAGAACAAGGGATGGTATTCCCCTTATTTTTTGATTTCGAAAAAAGACGGGGGATTGAGACCCATCATGGACTTGCACGGTTTGAACAAGCTCCTCAGGAAGGACAAGTTCAAGATGGTAACTCTTTCTCAAGTCGATCCATCCCAAGCACAAGAAGTACCTGAGGTTCGCGGTTGGCGACTCGCACTTTCAGTTTCGGGTCCTGCCGTTCGGATTGACCTCCGCCCCGAGGGTTTTCACCAAGCTCATGGTGGTGGTGGCAGCGCATCTCAGGAAAGGGGGGATTCACGTCTACCCCTACCTGGACGATTGGTTGATCAGGGGGAGCTCTCCCGAGCAAGTCCTGGATCATCTGCCCGTCACCTGCCACTCCCTTCACAGGCTGGGCTTCTCCCTCAATTTAAAGAAGTCCAATTTGACACCAACGCAGAGGCTCCGGTACATTGGAGCAGTGCTCGACACGTCCCTGGCGTAGTGTTTTCCTCCCCAGGTGAGGGCTCTTCACATTCAGCAGATGGTGCACAAGTTTCAGCTTGCCCAGAATCTCCCAGCGTCCGAATTCTTGAGACTGCTCGGCCTCATGGCATCCTGCTTTCTTCTGGTGCCAGAGGCTCGTCTGCGGATGAGATCTTTGCAGTGGGCACTCAAGCTCCAGTGGTCTCAGTCCTCCGGCAGGCTGTCAGACCCTGTTCAGGTGCCGCCCTCTGTAACCCGGGACCTTCTGTGGTGGGCCGTCGAGGGCAATCTGATGAAGGGGGCCCCATTTTGGCTGCCCTGGCCGGAGGTGACGATCATGACGGACGCATCCCTCACGGGATGGGGAGCTCATGCCAACGAGCTGACAGCGGTCGTTGGTCTCCGTCGGAGTCCAGACTCGATATCAATCTGTTGGAGCTGAGGGCCGTCAGGCTAGCCCTGAAGGCTTTTCTGCCTACTGTGCGTGGAAAGAGTGTCCTGATTCTAACGGACAACACAGTGGCCATGCACTACCTCAACAAAAAAGGGGGGGCAGGGTCACTTCCGCTGTGCAGGGAGGCGATGCAGCTCGAGTTCTGGGCTATCCAGCAGGAAGTTTCGATATCGGCGGTTCATCTGGACGGAGACGACAACGAGACGGCGGACGCTCTGAGCAGGCAGAGCACGATCTCTCACGAGTGGGAGCTGGCTCAAGAGATTCTCCTGGAGATCTTCGCCCTTTGGGGGACCCCTCAAGTGGATCTCTTCGCCTCCAGTGTCAACCGGAAGTGCGAAAGGTTTTGCTTGCAGGAATTTCCTCCAAAAGGAGCCTTAGGAGACGCATTCGTGGTGGAGTGGTCATTCCCACTGCTGTACGCGTTTCCTCCAGTCCCGTCATCCCGCAAGTGCTGCGGAGGTTACGGTGGTTCGGTTCCCAGATGATCCTCATTGCTCCAGCTTGGGCCCGGAGGACGTGGTACCCGGACCTTCTAGACTTGTCCATCTGCCCTCCATGTCGTCTTCCCTACCGAGACGATCTGCTCTCACGGGGGGGGGGGTCAGGTTCTCCATCCAGATGTCAGATTCCTCAATCTTCACGCTTGGCTTCTGAAAGGTTGAGGTATAAGGATTGGGACCTCCCTGAAGACGTGATGGAGGTGTTGCTCTCGGCCAGGCGGCCGGCAACTAAGTCTCTGTACCGTTGCCGTTGGAGAAAGTTCTGCGACTGGTGCAGAGTTCAGAATGTGGATCCTTTTGAATGTGACATTCCCATGGTTCTGTCTTTTTTGCTTTCTTTGGCCCACAGGGGCTTGCAAGTGGGGACTATTAAAGGTTACCTGGCGGCGCTGTCCATATTTAAGCGCTCGTCTGAAGAGTGTTCCTATTTCAAAATTCCTTTAGTTTCGCAGTTTCTGAAAGGGCTCACTAATGTGTTCCCTCCGTCACCTTTTCTGGAGCCAGGCTGGGATTTGAACCTTGTTCTTAAGTTTCTTATGGGTGCTCCGTTTGAGCATTTACATTCTTGCCCCTTGAGGCTGTTAACTCTGAAAACTGTTTTTGGTTGCGGTTACTTCCGCTCGCAGAGTGAGTGAGTTACAGGCACTTTCAGTTAAGCCACCCTTCACTGTGTTTCACAAGGACAGGGCTGTCCTTAGAGTTTGTCCTTCTTTTCTTCCGAAGGTGGTTTCGGAATTTCATTTGAGCCAGAAGGTTGTTCTTCCGGCGTTCTATCCTCCTCCACATCCTGGTAAGGAAGAGGAGAGGCTCCATAGGCTTGATCCTAGGAGAGCGTTGAGCTTTTATATTTCGCGCATGTCCCGGGTCAGAGTGGACAATCAACTTTTCATTGGTTACGCTGGAAAGCGTTTGGGACAAGCTGTGATGAAACAGACTTTGTCTCGTTGGATTATTTTAGCTATCTCCGAGTGTTACCGCTTTCCGGGTAAGGACCCTCCGGCTGGCTTGCGGGCCCATTCTACCAGAGGAGTGGCTGCGTCTACTGCCCTGGAGTTCCTATTCGTCACATCTGTGATGCAGCCACCTGGGCTTCAGTACATACTTTTGTACGTCACTATTCCCTTGATTCCATCAGAGGGCAAGATCTGGCCTTTGGCAAGGCAGTTCTCTATTCCGCAATTTGTTTGGGCATGCTACATTTGTATTCTAAATTCTTTCCTACCCCCTTGCTTGGTACTGCTTTGGGAGTCTGTCATAGATATGGAATACGTCGGAGGACCCAATCCCCTCGAAGAACAAGTTACTTTCTTACCTGGTAACGTTCTTTTGATGGGATGGTCTGACGACGTATTCCATATCGCTCCCTCCCTGCCTTCCCCGCTGCAGAATTTCTTTTGCGATTGCAGCTTGCGTTCCGCAAGGCCTTGTGTGTCTGACTGGCAGAAAACTGGTGGCACACGTTCTGGGGAAAAAACTATAACTGAGGCTATGGGCGTCGTGCGTCCTACTTATCACATCGGGTGACGTCGGCCGTCGGAGGAGGTCCTCTGGGACGGCGCATCGACGTCATCGACGCAGGACGCAGACGCCAAAGATTTTCCGAAGCAGCACAGCTTCGGACATTACCTGTCATAGATATGGAATACGTCGTCGGACCATCCCATCGAAAGAACGTTACCAGATAAGAAAGTAACTTGTTCTTTTTCCTTAAAAGGATAGCAACCCCGTTTTTCTTGTCCGCCGAAGAGGCAAAAAACTGGTGGCGGAACCACCAGCACCAAAGTCGTCAGCAGTCCTTCCTAAGAAGGTGGGTCTCCTGCAGGAAGGTGGCATCAGACTCCATATCCTGAATCTTACACAGAATGCTCTTCCTCGTCATGGGGGATTAAGCCCCTGAACATTTAAAGACACACACTTAAGCTGTACCGTTTTATCGGAAAGTTGTTAGGCTTTGTTTACTGTTCACTATACCACAATATACATGGAATTCCCATTAGTTCTATGTCTTTCAACCAACTGTATCACCTATCCTTATACCTGGATGATCTGAGCCCAGCACCAAGTGAGATACCTCTCCCGCCGCCCCCCATGCCTGGATAGAGAACATTGAACCTTGAAAGAAACATAAACGCAGGATTTATAAGCGATGTTTTTGGGTCCCAATTGGGGAACCTAACAGGTAATTACCTTTTTGTTGTGTGCCGTGCCGGTCAGCTTTCCCATCCTACTGTAAATGAACTTGTCAGACACAAGTGCACCATGGGCAAAATGGTGGCGCCATTCGCTCAGGCTACAATGCATCGTCTGAGTTAAACCAGACCCCTCCTGCTGTCATGGAACCCCAGACTTAGTCAGTGCCTGGTCAATGGAACCTCACGACTGACCCCGAGAGTTGTTGCTGCATTCTCGCCTGCCCATGAAGGGCGGTTCTGAACTTGTACCTTTTCTCTCTGCGTGAGGTTTGGCGAGACCATTCAGCTTGAGCTAGATACGTTTCTGGGTTCTCCAGGAGCCGCAGTTCTTCAGTCAGGATATTAAACCTGTCCCTGGGCAATTTGATCATAGTGAATTTATGCTGGGATCCCTTATACGTGAACTTTATCTTAAAGCGGTATCCCCACCTTTAGGGAACTTCTTTGTGTTGTAGACATGGTGTTAGCGGCTTCATCAGCCTGTGCCGCATTGTAGTGCTCACAGCCAAATTCTGAAAGAGCCTGATGGATGCGTTTATGAAAGCGACAGCATCCTGAGATCTCGTTCTCTGTAGGATTGCTTCCTTAGTCTTAAAGAAGCTCAACCTCACCAGAATGTCTGAGGTCTAACCTTTCAACTGCTAAAGATTCCTGAACTCTGTACACCCGGTCCATATGGAATCAATAGCAAAGAAGTCGTCCAGAATGGAGGCGAATAAGACCAGTAAACATTTTTCCAGCTCTCCTTTCCGGACCTCCTTGGGGATTCCCTGCAGCCGTGTTTCTGTGTGAACGATTTCCCCCATCTCCCAGCTTTCCGTCTCCAGAGTCGATTTTCCTCCACTTCCTGGCCTCTCCTCTCCAAGGCCTCTTGACTCTGTGAGTGACCGCAGAAGGTTGTTTCCAGCTCTTCCACTCTTTCCTCTGTCCCTTGGGCGTTCTGAATAAGCTTTCTGCTCAAATCCCTTAGCTTGCTCATAGGAGTAGTTATGTCATACTTTACTGACTTAACGTAGGTGGGTCAGGGTGGTTCAGTAGTCTCTTGCAAACTCTGGGCTCCTCTCGATGACCGTAGCACGTCCTTGATGGAATATGGTTGTTTCCAATCTTTAGATTTGTTGGAACCATCTTGGCTGCTTCGAAAGTTAGAGGGCTGCTACATGACTCCTACCAGGCAACTTGACTTTCCCCACTCAGCAGCTTCTAAAACGTGTTCCCCTCTGCAGTTGGGCTCCTCCCTGATTTAAGGGGGTCTCGGGCAGGATCCTCCTGAGCTCCGGCTCACTCCAATCTCCTCACTGGTATTCAGTAGCGACATCTCCATTGAAGGCTCGGTGCAGAGTGGGATGCACGGGACCCCAGTCTCCTTCCCCTCTCTCTGCCACTAACCTTCCAATCTCCCCTCCACTGGCCTGGCAGTTCCGGACCACCGGCCTCCACCTCGATCCACTCACGGAGGGAAGGCGTGGGGGAGGGCCCGCTCAGAGCTCACCGTTTCCTTCACGGCCTTCCGGAAGACTCTGAGAGCTCGATGTTCAACAGACGAGCGGATAACTGTTTTCTCCCCCTCCGCCGGAGGCTCGGATCGCACTCTGAGCGGCTTGCGTACCCCGGGCTCTCGCTCCATACCGCTGCAGGGTGTTGCGCCATCTTCAGGTCGGGGTGGAAGGCCGAACTCGCACTGATGGTTGCAGCAAGTACAAAAACCTTGGTTTTTAGGGTTTGGGGGTAGGGTGTTGTACCGTAGGCTCACCAGCTTCCCCTCCACCTTGCCATCCCAGTTACGCCCCGTCCATCAGTCATCCCGGGGCTTTCTGCTGTTATTCTCTGGCTGGCAGCAGATCTTTGAAGAGTCAAGTCTCCATCTCGCTGTGCTCTGGCCATGCCCCTTATCAAGTGATTTTAAATGTAACTTGATTATGTATTTTAACCACTAGTTTTACATATTAATGCTGATTCATGTTCCTTTTATCAGAATGTTTTTTATATGCTTTGATGGCTTGTTGCCGAAATAACGCTGATTGGTTGATTCAGCAGAAGGTAGCCTTTTTTCAATTGCCCTGTATCTTTCTCTACGATTTATTAGGGATACTTTCCCCTTGTAAACAGAATGAATCCACCTGATATCAAGCTCGTTTCCACAATAGTAATTTGTGGTCGTTTGTGGAACAGTGCACGGGATAACCCATGGAGGTATGCACCATCCGTTACTTTCCCGCTATCTAGCTCCTCAATCACTCTAAGGGTTGCACTAATTTCTCTTGCTTAGCTCCTGTACACAAAGGTAGAGAAACATACCTGACATGAGGGCCCTTGCAAACCAGTATGGAAAGGAGAGGGTGGCTGTGAGAAACCCAAGGGTGTTCTCACAAATAGACCTTGGGGATCTTTTGTTCAGGTGGTCAGGGTACGGCCATCGCCTTTGAAACCAGACCCTGGGGGTGGACCAGTGCGGGAGGATCCCCTGAACAAGGGGTCCTTGGGGACTGGGGGGGAATGCCCTTGAGAGAGACGCAGTATTCCCCCGCCTTCCGGTAAACCACTAGCCGACATCCCCACAGGCTTTTTGGGATATTCTAAACAGGAGCCCACTTATCCACAACCATAACCCCGATGTTACAAAATTGCACCCAATTTGCACGTAATTACCAGAGAACACTACAACTCCCATAATCCCCCATCACATCTCTTTTTCCAAAATCACTGAGATGTAGAAGAGAGGGACTGAGAGGATGAAGATTTCTCAATACTACACTGAGAGACAGAAGACAGACTGCCCCATGCTAGCAAAGTGGGAGCAAAATCAGAATTAATAATTATGGGGATTGGCGTCCAAAAAGACATTTTACTGAGAATAACTGAGAAAGGCGGAACACTGGAGCAGAGCGACGGGCCAAGGGACAAGAGGCTTGGGTCGAAAACCCCAAGAGTTCCCTACTGGAGGTCGTTGCCTCAGTCAGGCCGCGAAAGACACTTGGAGAAGGCTAGATCCTGCATCAGAAGGCTGAATTGTGTTTCAAGGACGCCAGTGACCCTCCTGGGTTAATGGCAGAGATAGGGAGGACTCCTGAATTGGAAATCGTAAAACAAAGAAAAACGCACACAGCCGGTGAGTTGGCAAGCGACCTGAGAGACCGGTGTTTGTTAAAGAAAGTTTGAAGTGGCAACATTATATCGCAAGTGAAGGCCACACGCGTGTGGATGAGACGTGAAGAAAGGCAGACCTGTGAATGAACTTTGAAGTAAGGACAGCTGTGAAATCGGTGATACTGAGAAACGGAGTGATCCCGCGAAAGGAAGTAGCACACTCGAAAGTCTCAGTAAAATGTGCATTGTTTGTAACGATATAGCGGATGAACAGCAAAAGCGAAGATAACAAAATTAACTCCTAGAGAAGGGGAGAGTGAAAGTTAACCTTTTAACTTTTAGTCAAAGTGGTCCTGCAGAGGTCTGTAAAGAAAGCCACGCACATTCAAAAGTCTTCGACATCCGAAAGCGGTCTGAGCCTGACTGAGGGGGACCCGAAGTGTAATGAGCTTGGGGAAGGGACCTCCATTGCAGGTTTTGTTGAACTTTGTTCTGAAGTGGTCTGAGCCCAACAGAGGGCGTCCCATGTGAACTGTGTTTTTGAAGAGGTCTGAGCCCGACAGAGGGGGGCCTACATGAACTTTTATTGAAACATTATTTCGAGGTCTGGAAGGAAGGCCAGGTGGGCCCGATCCACGTTTTGGAACTGTGTATTGTGTTGAAAACCCGAGCCAGAGCGTGTCATCCTACCTACAGGGACCGCCTTACTCCCTGTGGTCTAACGTGGGGAGGAGAGCTGATTCAGCCACATTTATTCTTTTGAACACCGATTGTTCCTTTACATACATTTCTCCTTTATACACTTTTTGCACATTAGAGTAAGGGCTGGCATTTATTTATTATTTGATGGTCAAGCGTACTCCCATCCTAGACGTAGGGTAAGAGTGCCCAGAGAAAGTAGATGTCTTACCAAGAATTTGGTTAGATTGTCACCCTGGCCCAGCCACTGTGAATACCAAAATAAAATGGGTTTAAGCAGCAAAATATCTGAGATTTGGTCTTGTCCACTCCACACAGTTCACTGCCATAGGTTCCCACTGGCATGCCCTTTCTTCTGTAGGCTAGCACACCAGTAGCAGAACATTGTTGCAGCGCTTTTGCAATTCTATAAAAGGCTACCAGTGATTCCCAAATGCTCAAAGCTCCAACAAGTGGTTAGTCTTTGGCCACCCATAAAAATCTTCCGGTCACACTGTGGTTTGGTTATAAAACATAGCGCATAACGCTTTTGAATGTTTACCTTTAGTCCCAGTTAGTCATACATTTTGCATAACCCTCAACTAGAGTTTGTATGCTAATACATAACTCTTTCCTTGATTTATTCCCATTTCGATCTTCAATTTATCTTATCTTCTTTTTTATACGTTTGTCTCGAGTCACACTTTTCTACAAGAAACAAATTACACATTTATGTTTATATATGTAATGCTTTGGATTCGCCTATATTTAGTGAAGAGGAATTTATTATCTCCCATTCTACCCCTTCATAATTAATGTGGCTCAAAACGTACTACATAACTTACAAATTATACCAAAATGTTATAAGAAATAACAGATATATCATGTCTTAAGAGTAACTGTATCTACTGTGAAGGTTCTAACACAAAGCTGATCTGAGGTATTTCAAATATTAGAGTACTTTCCTCTTTTCTCCTCTTATTGTGGATATCAGAAGATCAGTTTTGGTTCCCTAAATTAATTTGAGAACCACTTCAATATTTTATACATATGCAGTGACGAAAAATTAAGATTGGATGAGCATTAGCTAAAAGCAGCTCCTGGGTATCGAGCATTAACCTGTGACCCGGAGCTACCACTGGGTGACGAGGGGTTAGTGCATAGCATTCCACAGATCTAACTTCCACATCAGATGCAAAATTATCATTTCATGCATTATTTATGATCTCTTATGCATAACATTTTGTATAGACGTGTCCTAATATTTATCAAAGGCCCCAAATACAGAGAGTTAAACTCATATAGGAATGTTAGTTCTCCATCAGTTAACCTGGCTAGCCAGAAGTAGCTGTTGGTGTCGCGCTAACCAGGCTCCTCTTGGCTATAAGCAGGAGCTAAATAGCTCACAGCTCAGCTCAATTTCAAACCAAATTTGTAACGTATGTTGCTGCTCACTGCCATTTCTTTTTGATTGACAATTTTACATCTCTCGCTGGAGTGACTTATTTGTAATAATTCTAATTGGCGCCTGCACACATGCACTACAACTCCAACATTGCCTATGCTGGCTAGAACTGGTGGGATTTGTAGTCCAAAACATCTTGAGCAAGGTTGCAGACCCTTGGACTAGGGTCATTCTTTTGGTCCCTCTTTGTTGTGGGTTGCTTGTTGGAGATTGTCCATTGTCATGGATCTTGAAGTGATTTCTCTGTCAGCTCTGAAAACTCTGAATCCACTACTGGAGAAAGTAACTTGTGCATGGCCAGACCCAATCCAGACAGCATTCCTTGAGCGAGTAGTCTTCCTCTGGTTTTTTGACCTATTAAGTTGGGTTTGTTCCACATATGGCATTCTGAGCCTTGCTTACATACTCCTTTTTAAAGGCCCTATCGACTAAACATTTTCTTCATGGGACTTGTGTCCCTTCTGTGCAGCAATCCATCTTTCTCACTTTTGGGGATGGAATCTGAGTTTGCGACTCTTCTGTGGGGCCCTGCCGACTTACTAGGAGGGTGTCTGCCTTTTTGTCTGCATTCTAGAGATCTGTAAGAACACAATACCTGTTGTGTCACATTAACTGGTGCAAGACTATTGGGTTTGTCTTGTTGATTTCTATGGTGAGCTTAGCTGTGAACTCAGAATGAACACTTGTGTAGGCACATGAGTTGGACCTTTTAAGACACTGATGTAAATTTTAACCCCTTATCTTTTTATGAGGTTGTACTTTGTTTTAATAAATATTATTTTCCACTTTAAAACTGTAACATATGGTTGATACTTTAAAAATGATAGCAACGGGATTCCAAGATGGCCGCCGGCACCGAGCAGACGTGCCGATGGCTGCTCCAGGACCCCAAGGCTTTGTTCTGGCGGCCCAACCACCCCCCAGAGCTACGGCACTGTTTCGGGTGTAAGAAAACTCTTGGGGAACTTTGTGGAGGTGTTACACCGACACCGAAGCCCCGACAGTATCAGCGTACCAGCAGGACGCGGGCCGGCGAAACGAGGAGGCCCCCCCATCCATGGGGAGCACGAGTCGGTGACAAAGGAAGTGTTTCGGGAGGAGCCTGCAGTGGCGGCGGGCACCCGGAGGGGCCCCAGAGAAGCAGCTCTGATAGCCGGGAGAGGCAAGAGGCGGTAGCGCTGGAGGCCAGCGTGCCAGAGGGAGCGGGCAGAGGACTGGCGCGATAAGCGGCTTCGCCGGCGCAGCTGCAGGGACCTGCGACCAGGCCTGAGGCGCAGACCGGCAGCTGAGTGGAGGAGGTCGGTAGAGAGCGGCGGGGTGGCGCCTTACATTGGGATGCAACAGCGAGGTGAGGAGTGCATAGAAGCAGTCAAGGGGAGCTTAAAAGGACAGAGTGGGGCGGGCGCCGTGCGCAGACTCTGGTCCAAGGAAGGAGAGTGAGGGCGCACCTGGAGGAGCGGCTTTGAACTCAGAGGCACCAGTACCCGCTGGGGAGGCGTGTGAAGGGCGGCGACGGGCCTGGGGCCCCCCGGTGAGCGGCGGGTCCTGGTGCAGTGGCAAGGAGCAGAGGCCTGGGAGTCAGTGAGGACCCCGACGAGGGAGGGGCCCCAGCAGAGCAAAGCACAGGGAAGAGGCCACATAAGTCCCTCCTCCGGCACAGGAGGGCAAGGGGCTCAGTGTTGGACCTGCTCCCGAGCCTAAGGGCTGGTGTTGGAGCATGCCCCCCGTGCCCTCATAGATTGGGGGTTCTGGGAGTCAGGAGGGGGCAGAGCCCAGACAGTGGACACGCAGGGGCGCCCTGACTCAGGTGTGGCACACACTTGGGGACAAAAAAGGAGAGGCTAGCGCGCCCGGAGGGCCGGAGTGAGCGGAAGTCCACCGGTGGAAGGGGAAGGAGTGTTGCTCGGTCCAGTGGCTGGGAACCCCACCCACTGAGAGGAGGACGCAGCAGCTGCAGATTGAGGGGCCCTCAAGCCACCGATGAGACAGCTTTGGGCCTGGACATTTGCGTGCGGCATGGCTGAGACGCGGAGCGCCCCCCGCATAGATGTCTGCAAACTATCAGAATCCTGCATCATGGTGAATGGAAGCATGTCACATCCAATTAATCTGAGACTGGGCACAAAGCAGGGGTGTCCTCTCTCCCCGTTGCTTTACGCAATATTTTTGGAACCCCTTCTGTTGGCCATAAGGGAGGCAGACACCATCCAGGGTATACCATTCGGGGGGTATCAGCACAAAGTGGCGGCGTTCGCTAATGACATGCTGCTTACGCTGCGAACCCGATGGAGTCAATCAGGGCGTGCATGGAACTGCTGTCCACATTTGGGGAGATATCGGGTCTGCGGGTCAATTTACAGAAGTCGGAATTAATGAACCTATCCCTGGGGGAGAATGAGGTGGGAGCGCTGAAGGCAATCCCCCTGTTCAAGTGGAGTCTTAGTGGGGTACGATACTTGGGGATCAGGATAACCCCCTCTCTGGCGGGCTGGTATGGAGCGAATTATACCTCCATGTTAACTGTGATCAAAAAAGACCTCAGGAAGTGGAGCGCTCTAAGGACTTCCTGGCTGGGGAGGGGGGCGGTCCTCAAAATGGTGGTTCTACCCCGTTTGCTTATTCAATTTCAAGCTATCCCGCTATCAGTCCCGGCGAGCTTCTTTAAGGAGTTGGATCGGGTGGCCAAGGAGTTTATCTGGGAGGGCAAGAGGCCGCGGTTGGCCAGACGTCTATTGACGGCGTCGAAGGGGGAAGGAGGTCTGGCTCTAGCAGACTTCTGCCGATATTACGAGGCTGCACATCTTAGGGTAATTGGGGATAGTTTTCGGAGGAATACAATAAGCACTGGGTAAAAATGGATAGAGTTTTAGCCCGACATCACCTGGGGGAGGTACTGTGGCTCCCACGCAGAGTGAGACCACCCCACCTCTATTTAAGCGCTATAACAAAGGCAGTGGTTAATATTTGGGATGGAGCAGTGGAGAGGCGGGGGATTACGACCTTTCAGTCGCCGTTCACCACCATCTTCAACAACGGGGACTCCACGCCGGGGTTGGAGAGGGGGGCGTTCCTGCAATGGGAGAGGGGGGGTGATGTAGGACGGTGAGGGACATGTTCCACGACCATAACGTGAAAACGTTCGAGGAATGCAAGTGGGAGCTTGTGGTGGGCGAGGGAGAAAGGCACAGATACTTCCAGATTAGACATTGGGTAATGTCAGAGGCGGTACGGAAGGCTGCCACACGTGGCTTGACGCAGTTTGAATGGTTCCAGAGGACTAATCTCAGACCTTTATAGGCTCCTGGAAAGTGCCGGCCCGAAAGCAAACTGGGCTTAGATGAGGGAGTGGGAGCAGCACTCGGGAGTCAGAATGGAAAGGAAGGACTGGGAAAGATTGTGGAAAATGATTCCGAGGGTGGCAAAAGCGGTCCAGCTGCAGGAGGCCTGGTATAAGTATATTTACGGTTGGCACTATACCCCGGCCCGGCTGCATATGATGTACTCGACAACGTCGGGGAAATGCTGGAGAGGCTGTGGGGATGAGGGGACAGCAGCTCATATTTGGTGGGATTGTCCCATTATTCGACCCTTTTGGTGCAACATCACACGGGCCCAAACTCAGGCCCTCCGGAAAGGGGCCAGCCAAGACCCCCGTGAGATTTTGTTGGGGAGGCGGGTTCTTGGGGGTGGAGAGGAGAGGAGAGGGAGCACTAAGGCGAAAGTTATCTTCACCCTGGCCGCAATGTCTCTTATCGCACAGAAGTGGAAGAGCCCTGTGGTTCCGACGGAACAAGACTGGTTAAGGAAGATGTGGGAAATAGTATTGATGGAATGGGCAACGTGTGCGATCAACAACCACCTGGGGAACTTCTCAGCGGACTGGGGACAGACGTTGGCCTATTTAAAAGGGGAGTTCAGGGCGCAGTGGTGCCCCCAGACTCAAGCTGTTGGACATCTATGGTTGATCTCATGGGAGGGAGAGAACAAGATGAGAGGGTTTGCTGGCGCTATGGCTGTAGTTTGGGGGGGAAAGTGGGGGGTCAGTTGGATGCTGTTTTGTTCTGTTTATGTGATGAAAATAATAAAAAGGTTTTAAAAAAAATGATTGCAACTATGTTACTGTTTAAAAACAGGGGTCGGCAACCTTTGGCACGACAGATGTTGTGGACTACAATTATCATCAGATCTAGTCTGCACAATCAATGGCAAGCGACATGCGAATCCTAGTCGAAAACATCAGAAGAGCCACAGGTCGCAGACCCTTGTTTTAAGTGGCTTTAGTGTCCCATTTTGACATCATTGTTCCTAAAATCAATATTTAGTGATTCATTACTTACCTGTTGTAGAGTTTACTTTTATCAACTGTTTTCTGAATAAATGGAGTGTTTTTTTTCATTTTATTGTGCTAGCACAACCTTTTACTTGGTGTGTCTGTGAATGTGAGCTGTACTCTAAACCAGTGGCCTCCCCTCCTATGAGTGAAGCCAGACTGCCCTGTCATGTTTACCAGTAAAAATGTGGACTTACTTAGTGGAACCCCTGCACACTCGCCGAAGGGTGGGCTCTCTGAACACACTGAGGAATTCAGAAAAACCTTGCAGAAAATGTGTGGAAATTTAAATTAAACAAGTCTAATCATGGCATTGCCTGTTTCAAAAGCTTCCTAATGCTACAGCTAGCTACCAATGCATGAATCCGAGTGGAATCCTAATTGCCTAATGGAAGACTGGTATGGCAGCACTGATAAGTAACATGACTGTAACAGAGTTTAGTGGCCTGAGGTAATTTTTACATATTCTGTGAGTGGTATTGTAAGGGCCACTGTCGGCTTTTCTGTGTATGGAGAGAGAGAGAGAGCGAGAGGGAGAGCGGGGGAGGGAGGGGAGATTGATTCCATGGGAGTTTGGGGAGCTCATTTGCTGTCATTTTTGCTTCACCTAATGTTTTCCAGAACCCATTCCCTACCTTTACAATTAGGTGAGACGTTGTGCCTACACACCTTAGCATTTTAGCAGTGTTGGACCATTGATCTTACTGACCTTCCTTGTTGCTCGAACGGATGAGCCATTCTCTTCCTGACCTGATAGATGTGTGGGCTCCATTTAAAAGTTGAAACAAATCTGACTGCAACATAATTGAATTGTTATTTTTACTCTCAATGTGCTCGGTGTAGTCTTACAGGGCCTGCTTGTTCCGAAGTCAGTTTTCACTATCCAACTTGATTTTAAGTTTTCTGACAGTACACAATTGCTTGGAACCACGTAGCAGTGCTTTACTCAGTTCTTCCCGTTAAAATGTAATGGCCAGTGAAGAGGAGAGCTGGCATCCCCCCCTCCTTCGATGCAGTGGGGACAATCGGGGTGCCTGCTGATAGTGTGTTGCAAAGCCTGTTTATGTATAGGTTGAAAAGGATGTGCTATTGGACTCTGCCCTCGTGCAACCCTCTTTTCAGCGGCTCAGTTCTTTTGCTGTTTTTTTCATAGCCTACTCTAAGGGGGAAAATCCTATTATAGCTATGTTTATACCTATGTTCCTGTGTCACCTGAACTTTTTGCTCATTTTTGTGAAGACTTTTCTTCTTCAGTGAGTTCATCCAGATCCCACTGAGGATGAGACTCTTAAATGTTTTTACTCATTGAGGATCTCTCTGGCACCTAGAGGTCTGGACTACTGCTGAGTTGCCCCAAGACTTCTTCGGTGAGATCAATTTCTTTTTATTGGTTTAGTTAGTGGAAATGTACTTTATGACAGTGGCTACACAAGTTGTAGCTGTTTTGGCCACAGGATTCCTTCTTCCTAAAGATCTCAACCTAGAATCTCTAGTTGTTTTGACTTTCAGTAGCCAGGCATCCTTGCTTTGTTGCCCTTGTGTGATTAGATGAAGACAAGGAAGGACTGTATATGGTCCTTTCCTGACATGAGCTGGTCCAGCCAAGGTATGTGGGTGTGCCTATGGATGCCTGAAGTGAGGGGCCTTCTGAGATTCCTCTAGATTAAACATCCCTTGAGCTTGCCCGAACAATGCATGGGAACGTTAGTGAGTGGTGACCAGCACTGATTGGCTGGCCACTGTAAGGAACTCATGGTGGCAACTGTAAAGACAGACACAAGTGATCACAGTTCAAGGGTGTTTATTAAACTGTACAAATGGGTAAGAAAAATGCCTAATCTAAACCTAAATCTTAGATCATCGACCATCAAATAATAATCAGACAGTCCTAGTGGCGTCTTGTCAAATAAAAGGGCCTATTCTTCGATTTCCCGTCCTTACAGCTAACTTACAAAAATAGTGTGGGATAGTGTTCACAAGAAAAGAAAAGTGTTGACAAAAATAAAAAGTCAGGATGGTATAGTGAGATCTCCCTTCCCCACGTTTTTAGCACAGAACGAGGTGGGCCTCTTGAGCACAGCACACAACTGGGCTTTTCCAGCACAAGGCTATTCTTCTCAGCGATATCAGGATCTGCAGTGGTCAAGTCTCTTTACCGAAAGTGTCTTGCATGTGAGAGCTTGAAGTATTAAAGACCAAAATAAAAGTTCATTTCCGTATGTACGTTGGGTGATGACTTTTCACCCCTTGATCCCCCTCTTCCGGGCTCAGTCCCTTCTCGAATGTTAGCCTCCCTCCGTTGGGTTGACTATGGCTTTTTACTCAAAAGATTTCACCTGTTGTATTCACGAGTCTAAATATCCTTTTAAACAATCTTTCACTGTGGACATCCCTCCGCTGGTTTTACTCTTTGTCAACACAATGCTCCCTGGGTTATCATGCGTCAACCCATTTTGTAGGCATCCCTCAGCCGGGTTCACACTTGCCAGGTATAGAGTTCACTCAATTTTGTCAAAATGCAGGATTGACTTCCCTTAGCTTTCCTCTTGGTTACAATGGCCTCCCTCGATCGGGCTCAGACCATCAATTCATTGCAAACATCCCTCGGTCGGGTTCGTGTGTCATTCTAACACAGTTCCTGATCTTCTGATCTCATTAGAAAACCGGGGTTCCCTTCCCCTAGCTTTCTTTCAGCATCCCTCTGTCGGGTTCACAATTGCCTTTATTCGCTAGACCCCTTTTCGGTTCTTTTTCTGCTAAAGTCTGGGTCTCAGCCCCCCCGTCAAACTTCACGTACTTCAATGTTCTTGGGATGTTTCCAACTACCCTATTTCGCAGGCATCACTGAGTCGAGTAAAGTGAATAAAAGCTAAGGCAAATGTGAACCAAAGTCCAGATTTTAAAGCCCGCAGTCAGGCTTCCCTTTGTGGGTGAAAGACTTTTGACTGTACAAGGGGTTTCACTCATCCCTTGTATGACCACTTTGACCTCTTATGACGGGTCCTCCTATGGCCCTCTGGTATTTGTAGTTTTAACAAAAGAGAACCAAGCAGAGCCTTTCGATTGAGCCCCACACGTGGTGCCGGACCACTCTGCAGCTGGTCTTTCTTTGCGGTTTTAACAGTTATGCAAAACACGTTCTTTGTTCTTCAATTCATCTTATGTTGCCATTTGCAACCTTCGCTCAACATAGTTCGCTTAACTATCGGTTCTCTCTCCAACTCATCGGCTGTGTTGAACCGCTTGGCATTTCTTGTCTCTGCAGTCAAGGACGATACCACGGTAGCGAGTGTCTCTCCCTGCCTTGGTTATCAGTGTGGGAGGGCGTTGTGCACCATTGACATCTGCTACACCACACACTGACTGTTATTCCCGGTCTTACGATTCCTTTCACAGAGGCTTTGCGGGTCTGGGTTGGAAAGGCCAAGGGCACTTCTCTCCTTGTCATCCTTTCGGTTTTAGCTGCCTTTCTCCTCCTCTTGAACTGCCGTCCTGGAATAGCTGACTTGTCATGCGGTCTGCCTTGCTTGTAGTGTGCTCTTGTGCTCCACCTTTTATCCTTGTGGGGAAGGGAAAGGGCCGTCTGGTGTGTGTGATTATTAATTGCCCGACTCTGCCTGACCCTTGTGTTGGGACATGTCAGGTAAACGGCTCTAGTGTTAGTCCGTTGTTTTTCATGGTGTAAGAAAGTGTTTGTGTTGGGAAAGGGGGGCGGGTGTAGAGATTCTGAATATCCTACGTGGTAAGATGGAGGAAGAGTTATAAGGAAGGGTGTACCGCGTCTCAACCGTCGGTGTCCCATGAGTTCATGAGTTCTGATTGGTGGTTAGGGTCACCCTAATAACTCAATTTTGGGTATAAAACCAGCAATCCGCACATAATTGTCAACTGCTGAGCATTGATGTCATGATGCCTACCCTCGGGGACCCAGACCAAGTCCAGCAACCCCGGAAGCAGGCATCAAGTTACCCCAAGCAAGCCCAACAACCCCTGCTAGGGGCTATTTGGGTGCAGTCCTGGCGCCATAGGCGCCAGGCTCATAGATTAAAACTTACCTGATACAGACCATGCTGCAAGAGCTCCAAGCCAAAAGAGGCTTGGAAGGGACTATTTTACCTAGGGACTATTTCTTACTCGGGTGGGGCTGGGGAGGAATACTTACCTGGGACTACTTTGGAGGCTATTTAAACCACGCCCGAAGAGCAGCACACACTTCGCGTTATTCTGCATCCAGCAGCGTAACGCTCACCGTGCTTGCAAGTCTGCATCCAGTCTTCTGCCACGCCCGCCTCGAGTTTGGAGCTCCTAGAAAAAGGGAGAAAGAAGGGGAAAAGGTTAGAACAAGAGCAATACCTTTGATCCTTACCTGAATTCCTGATCCATCGCGCCTTTGAGCTGGAAGAAAGAAGTTATTTTATGTGCGTCGCCTTGTCTGCTGCAGCGCCGCGCTGAACTCACCGGCCTTCGCAGCATCTTCACATTTCACCGCATCTCCTGCATGTTCCCGCCGCACTCCAGCACCTAAGGAGAAGACAAGAACAGCAAGGTGAGCCAAGGGAATACCCCCCATAGACTTATCTGATTTTACCACCGGGGGTACTATTCCTCTTGACGGGTCGGCGCAGCTTTCACTGCATCCTAGCTGAACCCTGGCCCCTAAGGGGAAACAAATGGACAGCAAGGTGAAACAAAGGGACTAACAAGGGGAACCCTCCTCTCCACAAAAGACTTACCTGATCTTACCGCCGGAGGCATTATTCCCCAAGACTTCATACTTTCTCTCAGCGCCTGAATAAGGGAGAAAGCAACAGGTTACATATGGACATTATTTTATCAAGACTGTGTCGGATAATACAAATCCTTACCAGAATATTACCGGTTGCCACGAGGAACTCTTCAGTAGAGTCAAGCTTCAACCGGCAAGGAATCGGTCAAGAGGAGGGGTTTACGCTCAACTCCACGGGTGGTTAATTCCCTTTCTTCATTTGCAGAAGAATATTCCTACGGGCCAAGCAAACAAAGCTAGGTGGGCCAGTCCAGTCTGTCATCTCGGCCCTACGCGTCACATTGGTGGAGACCACAGCAGTCCAGTCCAGATCAACGCCTCTGTGGGAGCAAGGTGAGCGTAACAATTGGCGCAAAACATCCGGAGAAGTGGAGGACCTGGGCATGATACTGAATCCTACACCAGCATCTGTTGGGTACAAAGAAACTCCAATGTAAACCTCTGTCTTGCTAACCATGCCAAGAAGGAACCTTGTATGGTGCTATTTCCTTTATCTGGCAGGACAGCTGGATATGTTATCCCGAAGTTGTTTTCATGTCTCCCCACCTTCTAGAGTACACGTGTGCTGCTTGACCATGGAATATAAGCACTATATCCTTCTTTGTGCTGCATATGCTAAACCTTTTGTTCATCACTCGGACTGTGTAGCAGCACCCTGGTACAGTCTCGGCATGAATTCTTACAATGGTGCTCCCTGCTGCACTTTCTTCAAACCATGACCGGTGACAGCTTGCTACTGTCACTATTGCTCCTTCTCCGATCAGAAGTCGCAGTGTTGCCATTTCTTCACATGCTTCATCAGGGTCCCTCTCATCTCAATTTAGCTGGGTTTATGTGTCTGTTCCTCCATGGTCCAGGTCTTCATTTGCTGGCCTTGCACATCTGTCTCACAATCGTGACCTTTTCTGTTGATGCTCCAAAGATCCCTCTCTGCGGGTTCTGCAGTGATGCTTTTTAGACTGCATCGCTTTGTTGGATCCCCCTTTAGAAGTCTTCAGAATCTGCTTGAAGTGGCGGTTCTGTTCCCTCTGACCCGGCTCCTGTGCTGTCCTTTGACAATCTGCCTGACAATCCCTACCACTCCTGCCGCTGGTCATGAGGTTGGCTCTGCATGCTCTGAACCCATGCTGCTCTGAGCTGACTTCTTGCTGCCAATCTTCTGTTGGGGTCCCCTTACTTACCTTTGGGCTTCGGTTCTGTTCTTCTGTGACTGCAGGTCTCTTGTGCAGATCCTGCACACTCAAAACAGAACTGCAGTAGGCCCTGCTGGTAACGTCGCTACTCACCTGTGAGGGTAGACTAGCCTGCATTTTTTGAATTTTGTTCCCCAAAATGACACTGGCAATTCTGCCTCTGAAAGTGAGCTCTGCTAATCAGACTCACTTTCATAATGCTCCATGTTGAAAAGCACAGTGCAAACATGTCTCTCTGCTTCGCCTATCGACTGACACTTCTCAGCAGCTGCTTTGTAGTTTGGCACCATGGCAGTTAAAGAGTAATATGTGCATTCCTGCAAATAGCTGCTGGAACCCAAAGTTTTAACGGCCAGTGACTGCCTTTACCATGGATCGCCCTGATCCACCTTCTAGAATTGTGTGATGTCAGGATACAGTGGTTGATTATTGAATAAACATATCTCTGTCTAGTTTTTACTGGTGAACTCTGAAAATCTACAATTACACTTGCAAAACACTATGTTGTCATTTCACTGTAAGCTTTGTTCCTACTGACTGATTCGGTCAGGGCCTTCACTGTATTCACTGTCTGGCACTGCATTTCCCCCGAAACGGACCAGTTGGGTTCAGCCAGAGCAAAAGCTTTGTTCTGTATGGGAAGACTTGTCACCTTCCAGGAGAACAGGATCTCCCCCAAGGGCTTGGAGAAGGACTTGTGCTTTAAAAACACTGACTCTACCAGCAAGCTGGAAGTAACACCAATCTGGTAATTGCCTAAGACTCTTTGGTGCAGGTGTGATGAATCTGAGGATGTTGTCCGTTCTCCCCTAGGGAGAGACCTTTTCCGATGGGGCCAGGGCGGCACGTCCACAGTACAATAGTCCCCTGGATGTGGTGTACTGGAGGAGGATCGCATGGGAGAGGAAGCCCCTTATGGGATTAGGGACGACCATCCCCTGAGAATGTGGTATGCCCCCGCTTTAGTACACCCTCCCTCTTTGCCAAAGCCAAAACCACCTTCCCTAAACCCATCCAGTGCCGATATCTTTTGTTGTAAAGTCAGGCAACCTAATATGTTAGATCTGACTAAGGCACCAGGGAACACAATAGGCTTGCCATATAGCTCCAATGCAAGTACTGTGAAGAAGAATATGACCAGGAGTATGGGGATCACTCCAGAGAACCACAGTGAACGGTCCAGTCTCTCACAGCACTTAATTTGTCAAAGGCAATACAAAATAGCAGAGGGAAACTAACACGGAGAGAGCCATCCCACCGAGGGGGAAACCCAGGAGACGTACCACTAGACTCTGTCGACCGAGGCAAATGGGAACACCAAGGTAGTCTCGGAGGAATGCATGATGCTGACTGCTGCCCAAGAAACCCTCTGGGCGTACCAAAGTCTGGGGAGCTGGCGGAGACCAAAATCGCAGCTCAAGAAGGAAGCAGTGACCGGTGGAGCAACTGCCGATGAGGGGGACTACCCGAACGTGGCTGGAAAGTAAACCTGCAGTCCGAGATGGAGGCAGTAACCAGCAGATCGGGTGCTCTGAGAGAGCACCCGAACGGTGCCCGAGTCTTGCAGCAGAGCACCACCGCTGGGAAGACAGAAACCACACAAACAGGTAGGTTGGCAGACCGAGAGGTGCTAGAGGTATGCTATAAATCTGGGAACAACTACAGAGCACAGGATAGAGGGTCTGGGACCCTGAGAGTAACCAAGAGGGAAGGAAACAGTTGTATATTTAGCAGGAGAGTAAACCAATCCAGAGATAGAGGGTCTGGGACTCTGAGAGAAACGGAGGCATTACAGAGAGCAACATAATGCTTGACAGGAGAGTAAACCAAGCTATTGTAAAACCACACTTCAAGTCTGGGACCCACACCTATACGAAAGCCAGGAAACAAGGGGGTCTGGGTCCCTGAGAGAAATGGAGACAAACAAGACACCTATGCTTGTCATGGTAGTACACCAAGCTGGTATAATACATCGGTGCGGGTCTGGGACCCATACCCATTTGAAAGTCTAAGAATAAGTTGATGTTCAATCAAGAAAGCCTTAAAATGAAGAAACTATCCTTTATAATTCCCTGAGGTGTGTTTGGCAGGCAAGTGAACCAGACATTAACCCTCTGTGAACAAAGAAGAGGTTTTTACGGGAAAAGCTGGGAACTCTGGCTGAGTGAACACTGTATTTACTTTTTAGGGTTATTCTGTAAAGTACAGGAAACCACATAAGGAGGAGACGAGCTCCTAACTTGTGAAATGGAACAAGAAGGGATCCAGGGGAAATGAGCTAATCCCTGGTCATTCAAATACTACTTGGTGGAAAAGGAACATTTACTTTGTTGACAACCTGAGACCCTGGGATCTTTCTCTTGGCAAGAACTGTCACTATCACTTTAGTTGTGAATATAACAGACTTGCACATAAGATTTAAGTGTTAAGGTCAGAAGCAGGGTTTTTGGACACAACAGTGACTGACTATTTTTTGACATACTGACAATTTCCTTGGATTTCCTGGTGGAAGTGAAACCCCTCTTAGCTTTAGGGACTCGGAGGTCTTTTTCCCAACCCTTTGTACTGGTTAATAACAGTTTATAACCAAAACTATGTCACCTTTGCGTCTGAGCCTTTTTTCTGCACCCTTACAAGGGCAGACCGGGTAGATGGAAGAGTTAGGGTGACCAGGAGAGGTGTTTCAGTCCAGAGAAGGCCCCTAACCATCTTGGAATCTTCCAGGGCTCCCACGTTGCCTGTGCCCCTTCTCCACATCCTGCAGACAAAGCACTCTGGGACTGAGATCACCAGGAAAATACACTGATCACATAAGCCAGGTTTGGACCCTCACAGAAGGCTTGGCAGTACATTCTGGCAGATTGACTATATAATGGGGTGAGAATACCCCTTTAATTCATCTTTAAAACTCAAAAGAAGGATTATGCCTGGATCGCTATCTCGGTTTTGTCTCCCCAAAGTCATCTGCCATACAGGTGAAGATAAAGTGCAAAGAAGGGAGAATGATCTCATCTGTGGCCATAACTCAAACAAGGATCCTGTTCATTCGAGGTGACAGGGCCTGCAAGTGCACTCTGGCACCCTTTCTGGCTCAGAAGTTCGGAACAAGGTCTCTTGTTATCCCAGGAGACTGTGGAAGGGGACCACCAGCAACCCAGAAGTTAAGGAACAGCTATGGGCTTTATTTCTTGCTATAATCTGCTTTCAAACCAAATCTACCGCTTTTGAGCTGCTGCAGGCCCCAAGTGCTGCCTTTGACACCCCATGCTTTTTGATCTGATTGGAGCTGCTGACTCTACGTTCACCTGCCTGTGCTTCAGCTGTTTTTGAGCCAAGTGCCATTAAAGAACCGCTTTGCATCGTTGGATCTCGTTGAACCGACTCAACCGCTTCCAAACCCTGACTCGACCATTGCCAACCTGTACTTCACCTGATTCGAGTTGATCACTGCTGCAGTACTGCATTCTTGGACTGTATCAAGGCGACTCGCCCATCTTTACCTACTTGATCCAGTGAGAGCAATCAACTAAACTGTTAGGGAGAATTCTCTGTTTAGAGTGAGACTCTTTTGCCCTCACTCTTGGGCATGATTTGAGTGTGTTTCTTTGACTCTAGATGTGTTTAATGGGCTATGGGGTCTTTACTCCATAGGGCTTCATGTGTTTTTGTGATGTGTGTTACACAGCACCCTCAGTGCAGTAACACAGGGGTGTCATAGTGACCCCCCCCAGTATAGACTCCATACCCTGGGACTGACTACTGTCTCCCAGGGCATGTAAAGTCACCATTGACTTTACTAGTCTTAAATTCTGAACAGAACCAGTACAAACCATCATATTGTGGATGTACTGGTCAGGGAAATTCGATTGCCCCGGGGTCTGTTAGTCGAGGGGGCACATCTCCGTCCCCCCTGATCGGGTTTTGGCTGGTGGCAGTGGATACTACTTTTTATATTCAACCGCGAATATTTCTCTATGGGATTTTCCCATTGTTCGAGGATACTATCTTTATTTAATTACGATAGCCTCGAACATACCGCCGGTTTCTTTAATATTAATTCTCCGCTTTTTTTTGCCAAAACTCGGTTCTAAAATGGCGTTTGTGTTCTCTTCTGTAACTCCAACCCAAGTCGAGCCCTTTGTTCCACTTTTTGGCGGGCTTCTCCATAGAAGCCCTCCAAAGTGGTGCCACTCTGTCTGGGGTACTTAAGAGGGGTGGAGGGGGATTTAGGCACCCTGGACTGAGTTGCCTAGGCAACTCAAGTCGCACTCCATCCTGATTGGCCCAAGTGGTGAGCCGGCTGGCTCACCACTTAGCATGTTTGAGTGACAGCTAGGCTGAGTGAATGGGGGTTTTCTGCATAAAAGCAGGGCTTTGGGGACTGGAACTTCAGAAGTTGCCACTGGACCTAAGAATCCGACGAGGGAGAAGCTGAGCCGACCTGCCACGCCTACACCACCGGTGGAGCCCTGCAGAACCGACTCACCACTTCCCGACGACAGAGAAGATCTCCCGGCTGGAGAGGCTTCTTCCCCTGACTGGTGGGCACAACCAGTTTACCTTCTTTTCTTCGCACCCCAGACCGGTTTGTGGTCGAACTGCCCGTGCCAAGCACTCCGGCGGCCGGATATACCACTCACCACTGAACCGTGAATCAACGGACCACTCCTTATACCTGAGAAACTCCGCGGTTGGTTTCTTCCCTGGCAGACGTGATCCTCTATTCCCCCGGACGAAGCACCGACTTGCATCCGCTGCCAGGAACAACTGCCCCTACTGGAGTGTTCTCACCACTTTAAGGTACCGTGTCCGCCAGGCCTCCCTTTCTAAAGATTGCTACAAGGTAATAATAACTCCTTAACCTTCTGGACTGGGCTGGCCGCCTTGACCCTCTAACTGGTCCCTTTCTTTGGTCCAACTCCTTTTTGAACCATTACAAGACTTTTGTGCACTGCAACCGTGTGACCTTGGACACATTTAATTTCGATCCTCTTAAAGCGGATCCGGCCTACTGACTCTGAATTCACGGTTTTACTTTGCCTTCCTCTTTTGTTAAGTTCTTGTAAAAGTGTTGGGATCTGTTTCAAATTGTTCTCTGCTTTTCTCTCCCTTTTTAAAACGAACTATTAGAGTGCCAGCTACGTTAAGCGCTCACTGCTGTCTGAAAATAAGTGGGGCTTTACTTAAAACTTGTCTAATATCCGTTTAAGGGAGTGTATATCTTTTAGTGATCGTGTTTTTGAATTGCTTACTATTAGTGCCTGTGTGTTTTTCTAGATGTGGTTTTAAATAAATAATTATATCTCTTTTACACCAAGCCCTGGTCAGTGTTTACTTGTTCTATTGCGTTCTCTTGACCTATTGTGAATACTCTGTATACTGCCTAACTCTTCTTGAGGGAAGTCTGACTGCTCAGCCACAGCTACCAAGTGAATCTGTGTGGTACAGACTGCTACCAAGTGGGTTTACTGCCAAACACCTGTAGTCTTAAATCTTTTGCAGTGGTCCCAGAGGGAACTGCACAGGTTTCTGCCTAACAGGCCAGACCCCTTATTTGCCTCCAATGGGGAACATTGAGCCATTGATTAACGTGTGTCCATAGAACAGCATTGGGACCCGTGGGTAATTGTTCTGTAGAGGCCTCACTAAAAGTCCGGTTGTACTTGTCAAGTGTTCTTTCATGATCCCGTGAACTCGCTATTCAGGGTGCTTTCTGTATTCTGAGAGAGAAATTTGAATTTACTTAACGCTAAATATTTTGTAGCTGTTATTTTGGCACAACATTATTAGAAATTATATGTATTTGCAGATGTACATTATGTGGACGTTCCATTACAGAGAATGTATCAAGAGTGTTTACCGTGATTTTACACAAGCCTTCTCCTACTGAATAGTTGTAGTACTGCTCAGTCATATTATCACGTGCACGTACCCTTGCACTGTTCCCGATTATGTAGGCTAATTGTCACAGATGGCACAGAAATAACTCTGTGTCTTTGAGACGGTTCTTTGGTTTTTGTTATTTTCTTTATTTGTATTTCTTTGTAGGGCCTGAAGCTAGCTAGCTGGCTGGCTGGCTGGCTGGCTGGCTGACTGGCTGGCTGGTTGTCTCTCTCCCTCTTCCCTCCCTCTTTCCTCTCTTCCTCCCTCTCTCTTCCTCCTTCTTCCTCTCTTTTCCTCACCCATCCTCCTACTCAGCCTGACAGTCGTTTGTCCCTCTTCTTAACTGTTCCTAGTTCTGGCCTCCACCCTTTGTCAATTCTCTTCCTACTCTGCTTCATTATTCTTCCTCTACCTCCCCCTACTACTCTTCTCCCATTACTCTTCTCCTCCCCCCACTACTCTCCTTCCATTACTCTTCTCCTCCCACTACTACTGTCCTCCCACCACCTACTCAAACACCCTTCTTTCACTCTATAACATTTACTTCACATTCATTCCTTATCCTAACCTCTCTACTAATTCACCATACAAACACCTACACTCACACTGCAGAATGACCTCCGTTCCTAAGTCAATACCTCGGCTGCTCCACAAATCTCCACAAGCCACCGCTCCCTCCTTCCTCCAGCTAGTCTCTTGGTAGTCCGCCACCTTTGACTGTACCCAAAAAAAAAACACATTTCCTACTTCCTGTCCTGGGTTCAAATTCCCCTCCCTAGCTTTGGGTAACTCTCCCTGGCCAATAGCGTCCTGTCTTCCCCACCCGGAGCGTGAATCTGCAATGGAAATTCATGAGGGCTAAGCCCCACCCACTCTGCATGGCTTGCCGTATATGACTAATGGCAGCCTGGCAGTGCTAATGTTTGTTTGTGTTTTTGGAGTCTTGCTTTGTAAGACCTCTTGGTATGTCCTTTGAGGGGGAATGGGTCCTGCTCCACTCTTGGTTCCTGATGCTCTCTGGGGCCTCTTGGTTGAGGTGCAGGCTTTACCGTTTCCCTCGACAACTCTGTGCAATTTCCTTCTTTGTCATGTAGAATTGCGACTTTTCTATCTCTCTCCTGTTCTCTCTCCCAGTGCCGGAGCCTCCAGCGTGGGATGGTGGTTGTGCTGCACCTTGGTTTCGTTTTGGCGGCTCTCTGTTCTGCTATGGATGGTCTCTGTCTTGGGTTTGCGATGCTGGTGTTTTCTCCCTTGTTCGGGCCAATGTTTGACCTTCTGTTCTTGATGCAGCAGTCCGGAAAACACAAGAAAGCCCTGGGCAGGTTTCTACTGTCAAAGGCAAGGCTTGAGTAAATGTAATGCAGACAAACATTTAGGTAAAAGGGGAGAGTGGAACCTTTTCTCTTGCCACCGTCTACCTCAAGGTGGGCTCTGAATGCCTCCCTATTAAAGCTCTGCCCCCTCAATGGAGAGGGGTTCTAATCCCCTCTTCATAAGGCCAGGTTACTGTCTTGTCACATTATGGATTCCATAAGACCTGGTTCAACTTCCACGGAAAGCAATGGGTGCTCCAAGGCAGCGTCCTACCCACCATCTCAAAAGCAGTTTTTAAATCCATATATGCCACATACAAGGGCTGTTTCTTGCTGTGGCAAGGCTGACCTTTTAACTTGTCAGGGAAGGAACAGAGCTTCGAATCACAAACAGTGAGCAGTAGGACAGGGAGCGGCTTATTCCAGTATGCCGGTATGCTAGTGTGCAGGCATCCGGGGGCCAAACCAGATGTCCCTGTTCAAACCCAAGACCCCGCCCTTACCGACCAAAGCTAAGCCGAGTATGCTCCAAAGGCTGGATGCCAGCATCTCGATGCATCCGCTACGAGGCAGACATATGGGAAGCGGCCCAAATGCTGCATTTGGAAGATCCATTGATGCCAAATCGAGAGGATTGGTGGGGCTTTACTTCTTATCAATTCCTAGACACATATACACAGCCACAATTTGGAAAAGACAGAAGAAGACTGGACGGGGAAGCTGACCAAACCAGCAAGGGGAGGGGGATAAACGATACTCACAGGAAGTAAGTAGTGTGGGTTATCCGGGTGGGGTCAGTTGAGTGGTGGAGGAGGACCAAAGGTCTGGCAGGAGAGGGGCATCAGCGACAGAGGGTGGGAGAAGAGCAGTACGGCTGGTAAAGGAGTGGTTTTGGTGTCAATGAGGACCTGTAGTATGAATGTGGGCGTATGTGATGCAAGTGAGTAGAAAGACTAGTGTAAAGAGTGGGTCTGAGAAGAGTAGTATAGATCTAGAGGAAGCCGTTTGTGTAGTAGGAGAGTAGTGGTAGTGGGAGGAGGGGAATAGTGGTAGTGGGAGGAGGGGAATAGTGGTAGTGGTAGTGGGAGGAGGAGGAGGAGGAGGAGGAGAGTAGCAGCGGGAGGAAGAGTGGAGTAGTGGAAGGAGTAGAGGAAAAAGATAGAGGAAATTGATGATAGTGAGGAAATAGTGGTTGAACAAGGAGTAATCGTGGGGAGGCCGAGAAGTTTATAGTAGAGGGAGTAGTGAAATTATCAAACGGTGGAGGTAGGAGAAAGGCAGAGTTAAACATTGGACAAACAGAAAGATAGAGGGGAGGAGTGGAGGGAAGTATATGGCATAGAACAGTAAGGTACCTGTGATTGTGACTAGAACGAGGTAAATCATCCTGAGCAAGTGGAAGGCACAGGACCAGAGATCCCTCCACTCTCTCCCCCCCCCCCCTATTAGAGCACAAACAGCTGGCGAGAGTAGGGACCGTTACGAAGTCTCTGCGGGAGTCAGATAGCCAGCATTTATGAAAGCCACCCATAGTCCTACAATAGAGTTTAGAAAGGGAATATTGATTTATTGAACTAACCGGGACTAAGGACGCCTAGGTTAGGGAGGGACTGCCAGTGGAGAAGAGAGTGATAGAGAGATGACCCCAGAGCCCTCCTCCAATAAGGACACTTGAACCATATTTCTGCCTTAATGTTTCTGTGCCACCGGTGACTTTGCACTGAACAGGATTGGCAGGTTGAAATTTGTGCCCTTTCCACCTTTTAAACCACACTTGGCCTAGGACAAAAATCCCATTCTCATCTGCCCAGTCCTGGAGACTCCTTAACACCATCCTCATCTAGCAAGGTTGTGGCTTTGTATCTTTATAAAGCTTGCATTTATCACCCTTTTTTGCAGAGAGGAATTATGTCTTCTCCCCTCCCAGAGCTGGGCTCCATGCCTGTACGTGTTCTGAAGCGTACAATGTCACCAAAACATCAGAGCAAATCTATGCAAATTTGACGGTGGCTTTCCTGGGTCAGGGTTTTTTGGGGTTTCTGAAGTTCAAGGCCAATGTCACATCTTTCAGTGAGTAAGCATATGGATTCCTTAGTTTTTGTGGACTATCCATCCTACTTGAGCTCAACCTCTGATTCGTCACAATGACAGGTTTTTACGGTGCCCTCCAGCAAAGAGTTTTCAGTATTTTGGGTAGAAAATCGCTCACAAAGTTGCATTGTAATTTTGGTATGGCATTATTAGTAAATGCTAAATGTCAGTTGATAGTCTTCCTTGTATGCTTCTCTCCACAGCATTTTCTCAAACTGTACTGTTCTATGGGGGCAAATTATGTTTTTAAATTATCTTTTGCCATTTGTCTGCTACATTTATTTTGAAATGCTGTCCCTCTTTCCTAGGAGTGGTCTGATGCCAGTGAAGAAGAGGATGCTAATGATTCCCTGAGCAGAGAAGACTCTGGCATACAAGTGGATGGAACGCCACAGGAAGACCACGATCAAAACAAGAAAACTGCCCCACCGGTTTCATGGAAAGGTTGATTTTTAATTAACTTTGATCCCTCCCTCAAAATTCACCCTTATGTTAAGACTTGCTTTATATAGCTCATACGCATTTTCTGATTTATATGTTTGCGGGAACCTGTTGAGGAAAATACAGTTGTTTGAAATGTTCTTCCACAGCCCTCTGGCTCGGTGTGCGAATATCTGTATTCTGAGCAAGAGCAGCCAAGCTTCGCTCTTAGGAGGGGATGGGCTACTACCAAATTACAATTAGTCCAACATAAATACACAAAGAAATAATCGACACATAATGTACTGTAAAATAAATATGCATTTATTTAGCATATGTTAGTATTTGTTTAGTATTGTTATGTACGACACTGTATGGCACTGTTAAATACACAGACAAAGCAAGTATACATCAAAAACCTCCATATTACTCCAAGGAATACAGGAACTCCATAGCTATCAATCTGCGTCCACGGCCTGTTTATGCTCTCGCCCTCATACCCCGAGATCCAAGGTTTACAAACTGAATTAAAATCTTCCATTGAAGTGATTAAGTGTGATTGGGCAGTGAGAAGACAACAGAACACATTTGCATATGCAAGCATGCATATAAAAACCCCATAAAACTATTACGCGTCAGATCAATGCAGCGCAATCGCAAAATCATGTTGAGTTGCGTGTTAAGATTCAGCTCCAAATACTGGAAGTCTGTTAACTCATTGGTTTGTCTCAACTAACTTCTGAGGAAAACCCTATCTTGGAGTCAGCATACTATTCAACCTTATATGCCCAACCAGTGAGCTCCATTCCAGTAATTGACCTTAATGTGGCATGGTGCCCGAAATTTGATATAGAAGACATAGGCTAGTTCATTAATAAGAGCTGTAACTCCTATGCACCAGGCCCTAACGGTTTATGCAATAGGCACTTCAAACAAGATCCAATCATGTGGGCTAACATTTTAAAAATTCTCTTTTTTTCCCATTCTTATTCCTGCCACATGGAAATCCTCAAATGTTGTGCCAATCTTCAAGAGAGGCAATGACGCCAATCCCTTGAATTTTCGGCCCATTTCCCTCTCAGGAGCGGACTCTAAAATCTTTGCATCTTTTATTGAGGGAATTAAATTAGTGGGCAGGTTTGAATAACTTCTTTAAAAAAAGTCACACCTATTGTCACCAGGATCAGGCACCAATCTTTCTGGACTTATTGTTGATACCATTCAAAGATGCAAAGGGTCTGGAGCGATCCCTAAAGTAAATATGGCCAGCACCAACCTGTCATTGGCCTTGATAAGGTTAATAGGAAGCTTTTATGGGCCAACTTGGATTTGTGTGCTACCCTTGCCATCTGCTTAGTCGCCTCAGCAATTACAACTCATAGAGGATTGCATCAGGGGTGTATTTCGTCCCCTTTTCTTTTTAATTTTTACCTCCCTGACATAGGAAGTGTACTCTCTGCGGCTTCTTTCGTATCTCCAAAGATTTTTAATACGAGATTAGCCTGGATCACCTATGCCGATGATGTTATCCTTTGGGATTGCACACAAATAGGTTTGCAGCAACTCCTTTCTGCTTTCGACAATACATAATGGCAAAAGACATTGTCATTAATGTTAAGCCGACGCAGGTCTTACACTTCTCTGCTGGTCGAAAACAAAACAGACATAATTGGTGGCTATCGGGCCATAGATCGGAGGTAGTTAATGGTTTAAAATACTTGGGATTCCTTTTCTCAGCACATCCTAACAAAACAGTCCTTATCAATCATTTGAAATGTAAAGCTTCTCATCTTCTGACTCAAATTAAACACTTTCATACAATATTTGGCAAATTCTACACTGTTGCCGTTACCTACATTTTATGAGATGAAAGTATTGCCCGCTCTTGAATGGTCGCTCAATCCGCTCAATCCACCATGTGCTATTTGACCTTAACTTGATGATGCTGGAGGGCTTCTTATGGAATAATGTTCTAATATTGCTTAATGCAACGCCAATACCACTCATTCTCTATGAGTTGGGGATTATTTCCATGAACGTGTCTTGCATGGCAATGACTGCTAATGTGTAGGAAATTCCTTGAAATCTCCTTGTTCCTCAGTGTTTGAGGACTTCACCTGCACTAATGCTTGTTCCACAAATCCTTATGACTAGATGTTATGGTTTGATGTTGTCCTGTGGGTTAAATCTGGCTGACGCTAATGGTAATCCTTGTATGTATAAAAATAAAGCTCCAGTGGCAGCACTGGTGTTCAACATGTGAGATATGGGATTTACAAGCCTTGCGGCCAGCCCACAGGTTGGGAAAACTACCTGGATATTTGATACCCTACCCCTCTCCAATGTTTGGTGATACAATCTTGAGATTTAGACTAAACCTTTTGCATACCAACGAGAATTTGAGCTTGGGGGATTGTTCGAATAGTTTGAGCCAGTTATGTCGATATTGTTCACAGCACATTGAAAATCTGAAACACCTAGTACTGTTGTGTGAAACGCTGATGAATGTAAGCCTCTTGTGCATTGAATAATGTATTACCAACTTTTGGTGCGAGTACTGTGTGAGGGGTCATAAATGTGAGGCGGACAACTTTTATGAAGGTTTTTCAAACGATGACATTTTATTCAAATGAAAGGTTGGATAAATGCCTCACTATCCCTACCCTGACGAGGATTTACCTGCTTAAAATAAACTAAAGGAAACACTCTAACAAATGATATCTGTCCCTCACACTTATAGATGCAATACCTCAATGAAAGAATGCATGGCAGATAATAGTCTTAAAAGAAAATATGACAATTGAATGCGTAATATGACAACAATCTCTCCTTCCCCAGATTCAAGCAGGATTCTGCTACACAGTTCCAAAAAGAAACCAGGAAATCCTGGTTTGTAACAAAGTTCCAACACAGTTCTTTGTGACTCCAACTTTACACCAAAAAGTTCCAACACTCCAGTGATTCAACAAAGAAAACAGGAGGTTCTTTCTCTTCCTTGAGCAAGAGTAGCATTCAGAATTATCCTCTTCACATAAAGAATAATCAATAGCAACGATTGTCTTTTTAGGATGTTTTGCCACAACTGATTATTTCTGAAGAATTAGAACTCCTCTACAGCAGCTTTACTGTTTTTTCTTAAGCAACATACATTGGGCCTCATTACGAGGCTGCCGCCGGTATTGATTTTTTTCCGGCGCCCAGAAAAGGGCAATTACTGGGTCATTGCGACCTTGCTGGACTGGTAATTGCCCTTTTGTGGGCGCCGGTAAAAATTATTCCCTATTCCCATTTGAGCCTCATAGGGCTCAATGGGAATGGGGAGGGTGGTAGCAACGGTACCGTTATAAACGGTACCGTTGCTACCATCAAGTTCTGCTCGCGGGTGCCGGTACGGCCACCAGGTCAAACCTGGTGGCTGCAAGGGCACCAGCGAGCAGAACTCCTAGTATGGCGGTACGGTAGCGATACCGGCGCCGTTGTTGCCTTACCGTCATACTCGTAATGAGGCCCATTGTCTTTGTCAGCACCACTTTATAGCACTTCCTGAACTTCTACCTAGTTTACTTCCATCCAGACCTACTACTTCAAAGATTTGCCATTAGGGTATACTCCCCTGTCTGAACAGCGATTCACAAACAGCAAGTACTTCTGTGGTTAAGATCAACTTATAATAGCTTTACTACAGCTCCACAATGTTTATTATTTTGCAGCATCACACTTTTAGCAACTCTTGAGTGAAAGCAAGGTTCACATTGGTGCTCTTTATACTCCTCTGCAAATGATGCTCCTCTCCTTCTGAATAATCTTCTCCAGAAGGGCAGCCTACTTGCCACTCTTGTTTCCCCACTGCATAAGCAACCAAATACTGACAAGCATAAGGTCTTATTTTGTTTCTTCTTTGGCTTTGGCAATGTCGGCTGATACCAGCTTTTATTATATGCTTCTCAAAATATGGGCAACAAGCTTCACAACCTTTGGACATTTCATTAATCCCCTTCTGCTTTTGGCAATATCTGTTTGATTTGAATTGCCTTGTTTTTTGGTTTCTCTTGGCTTGGGTAGTGGTTGTATGTATTAGCTTTTAATAATATTGCCCCATCAGGTTGCTGGGTTCTCAACAAATGCACACGCTTAAAGTCAGTCATTTGGGTTTGACAAATATTGCTTTTGCTGCTTTCTGATACTTCGGTATTCAAAATTACTTTTAGTATCACTTCGACTCATACGCAAGTGTTTGCTACTTAATAAATGCCTGCCTTGAGTACGCAAGCGTTCTCAGAGCAGTCCGGGGTCACTATTAGGCTAGTGAACTCACTGGGTAAGGTGTGCACGTCTGACTGCCCCCCCTCTCTCTCACCCCCCCTCTGCTGCTTGTAGGTGTTCTGCCTTCATGGTTCCTTGCGACCCAGCAAACTGCTACTCCGGTCTGCTGTCTCCCACGCCATTTGTAACTGGAGCCTCCTTTTGCTCTGGAGGTTCTCTGATGCTCGCCAGCCACCGGAGACAGCCTCTTGGGGAGGAAAGCTTCCCTCGCTTTCACTTCCCGCTGCGCAGCCTCTGCAAAACAGGTCTTCAGAGGTCAAGCTTCCCTCTTTCCTGCTGCGCAACCTCTGCACTTAAGGCTTCTGGACGCACAAACTCTCTCAGGACCGGCTACTGTTTTCTGCTTAACAGTGGTCCTGGCGTCTTCTCCCTCCTCCAGTTTCTGTGTTGGCTGCATATACGGATCACACTGGTCGTTTTGCTTGACAATGGCCTGCACCGGAGGGGGCCTTTTAAGTCTCCCTCAGGTGTGGGTCCTTTCTATTGACAATTTGACTCCTGCAGCATTGTTCCTCTTTAGCCCTCGTCCTAGTCCCAGTACTTCGAGAATTACGAGACTTGAAGTCCCTAATGGCGAAGTTTAGTTTTTCTGGCTTCATTTTCATTCTTAAACTCATTTCTGTTCCCCATAATATTCTTTAAAGAAATATCATAAGGATCAGGCAACAGATTTGATTGTAAAGAGAAATAAGTTCTTTAGAGTGTAAATCGTTATCATTCACAGAATTCCTTTCACTGTACCTTTGGGAGTCAGGGGAGTCTTTAGCTTTAGACGTCTCCAAGGTTTTGGAAGGGTTTTTATTTCTGCAAATGCCTAGGGATTTGTAATTGTTTTTAACGCATATTTTGATGTTTAATTTGCCGAACAAAAGGATTGTTATGACAGCGAGCCATTGCAGACTTTGGCATGTCTACCTTAGAGGAAGATAAATACTGCGTCTCACCCCACAGTCTTCGCATTCCCCTGTTCCCCTTCTTCTCCAGGACGATCCTCCCACAGAACAGAACACCACCCCCAAGGTCGAGATCAGAAAGTGCCTGCCTTTCCCTGGCCTCCTGTGAGGAGACTTTAGGCAGGGTTTTAGTGAGGAGTCAGAAGGATTCATCACACCTGGGGAAAGTTTGTGGGGGAGGATACTGGGTGGCCAATCCATTGCATTGTTGATTTCATTAACACAATTTCTATACATCATTAACTTGAGTAGCCCATAAAAGATTGGTTATACTTTGAAATTGGGAAGAATCAAATTTTAATGTCATTCCATATTTTAATCTCAATTTTGTATGTGTTATACGATTCCTTTTGCATTATATATATGTATTTTAAAGTTCTATTATTGCCATTTGTGTAAGGTTTTTATTTTAACCAGGAAAACAATAAAAAACTAATATAGAATACTAACCTAACAAGGAAGTGCTCGGCTTATATGGGCAATAAAATGGTTATATTATTATAGGTTGGACAGGGTTAGCGATCTGACCCTGTCATTAAAGGATGAGGAGCCCTCTCAGCCTTGGGCTGGAGGCCTACTGCATAGATCCCCAGATCCAGTCCTGCTCACAGGCAGGGTGTGGGAGTTGCGAGGGTCCCCATCCCTTCTTTTTGTGCCTGTATGCATGACACAAGCATAACTTTGTCTTGCGTTATGCCTGTACTGCCCGATGCTCGCCAGTCTGTTTTCCCTAGGAACCTACAGTTCCCAGAAGACCTGGAGATGGAAGTACGAGCGACCGGTTTGACCGGTAAAGATACAGCAAGAGAGCTCCAGGCTGTTGAAAGACCCATCTACCAAACAGGCAATCTCAACGGCCCACAAGACCTGAACACCAACAGTGTCTGCACTCAATACTAGACCACTGAGCGCTCCATTCAACTATGCAACGTGCCCACCCACAAGGACAGTTACATGTTACAGGGTCTCAGAGTGGCACTCTTGTCAGTCCAGCATTCCATACACACTGATAAGTCCTCAATTGAACTGGGACTTTGAGGCTGATTGTTGCTGTAGTAAGGGGTGGGGGCGTAAGACCCCTTTTATACTTTCACTCACCTTTTGCATCTCCCAAGGGGGAAACGGAAGCCAGTGATTGGCCTAGGGAACCAGGTAGGGAGGTAGCCAATGGAAAGGAAAAGGGGAGGATAAGAAGTGTTACAGGAAACGGGAAGGTCTGGATTACTTGGGTGGGGTCAAGGAAGGAGACAGACTTCCAAGAAGAGAGGTAGAGCATGGATGGGTATTGCAGAAGGAGTGTGTAATGTAATGTAAGGTATTGGGTGGTAAGAGCTAGTGGTACTTGGTTGTACGTGGGAGCGGAAGCTGTGAGTGAAGCTGATGGAGTAGTGTGTGCATGTTAGGTTGAGTGGGAGAGTGAAAGAAGGGTGGTGCTGAGAAGGTTTGGGAGTAGTACTGTGAAGGGGGAGTAGTAGTATGGAGTGGGGGAGTAGTGGGGTGGAAATAGTACTAGTAGGGTGGAGATGGGGTAGTAGTGGTGTGGGAAGGAGAGAGTACTAGTGGTGTGGGAAGGAGAGAGTACTAGTGGTGTGATGTGGGAGAGAGTAAGATGGAACGGTCGATGTAGATAATGGAAAGGAAGAGTAACATCGGAGGTAGGGACTAGAAAGTGCTCAGAAGAGAAAGGAGAGACGTTAGATGGAGATGTATGGACGAAAGCAGAAGGAGAAAAGGGTCAGAGACAGAATTAGGTAGAGGGTACAGAGACCTTGAAGTAAGGGACCAAGTGGGGTTTCCATGTCTAAAAGGCACCTATCATTGCAAATTACTGCCGTTGAGAAGTTTAGGTCAGGAACCACCTAGATTGTTCCCAGGGGGAGCTAAGAGAGATAAGGTGTTTGCCTTTGGGCCATCATGTTTAGTCATGCATTCAATAAAAAAGTAGGGGTTACCGATCCTGAGTGACAAGCCTGGGGTTGATGGATGCATCAGCGACAGAGGGAACAGCCTGCACTAGACAGTTAAAGGGATGGCCACTAGTGAGCCCCTTGATAAAGCAAATAAGAAAAACCCTTGAACTGTCTTAGAGAGTTGGTGTGTTCATGAGGCCATCTGTGACATATTTTGCTGATTCATTTCCACCCTGCTGTTCGTTCCCCCGAGCTCTGCACACTGGAACACTTGACATTCAAGCATCCTCTTTTTTCCATTCTCATGGTTGATGCAGCACAAAGTGGTGATGGCATGTTAACACTGTTGACGGTTGCATGTCTTTCTCAGCAGTTGGTTCAGTAAACATTGGTGATGGTTTTTCAGACTTCTACAAGGTAGTGGAGTTGCCAAGTGTGTTTTCACTTGAGATGTTCGTAAAGTTGACCATCATTAGACACTCCTAGTACCACAGTGAGGCCTTGGTAAGGTTTGGCTCGATTGCCAGCATTTTTAGCACTGGCTGGTGGGGGCCCTAACATTGGTGATCCCTATAGTTGATGACCTTTTTGTTCCCTTTTCATAGGCGTCCAAATTCTCCATTGGTGCCTTTTGCTTCATTTGGTCATACATGAAATAGATGACCCAGACTGTGAGTAAATTTAGTTTTTTCTCTAGATTTTAGGTGTTTGGATGCAACTTTAGGCAGTTTTGTTGTATATTGAATTGAACATATATATTTGTTTGTTTTTAGATACATTTATTCCCCTGATGAAGACCTTCGGAATCATTTTTGTCGATGCATCCTCTGAGCCTCTGACCAGTCACACCCAGTCTCCCCAGCATCGGTCTTCCTCAGCACTTGCCTCGGCACACCCTCCGCACTGGAGATTTGCACTTTCGACCCAACACGGCACCTGGCCGCATAGCACTGACCATTCCTTGCACTTTATCTGTATCTCACCTCGAGCACGGAAACCACAGCACCTACCCCATTGCCCTCTTCCTTCCTGCACTTGCACGTTCTGAATATTCACAAGGCATAGTAGGTTCGGCCATCCCTTTCCCTCTGTATTTCTTGTATTTAATTGTACTACTATCCCATGTTCCCTCCCTGCTGCCTGTGGGCGCTTTGAAACAGAATTTATTTCCTGTATAAGCGCCTGACAAGCAAACAATATATATAAATAAACGTTCAAACAGGTTGGTGTTCTTTTATTTGTAGCAGAAAGCCAACATTGGAATATTGAGCCGTACAGTCCTTTTCTGTCTGCATTTCAAATCGTGTATTGATTCTTAAGTTTCTCCAGCATTGGATCTTTCATGGATTCACATGCTTAGAATATTCCCGTCGTCAGACTGGGAACCCTCGGTACACATATATATATAGTCATTTCCAATAGGAAAAACTTCTGCCCTATCCCCGTCTGCGTCCTCTACGGGGCCGCCCACGTACGCCCCGTTGGACGTGATGGTATATAAGCCCCGCCCCCGCGGGTCCCTTCAGATTTCAACCGTCTTCAAAGATAGTGGGATCTCCTCGTGTATTTTCTTCAAATACTTATCGATTGTTTCTAACTCCCGCGAGTTGGTCTGTCTGGTCCGCTTCCAACTCCTACGAGTTTTGTTAGTTAATCTGGCAATAATGTCGGGTAAGCCTCTTTTCCGCCCGTGTGCCACGTGCGGTCTAAAGAAGGTTTATGAAGGGGATGGCCACCTTGACTGCATCTACTGCCTTCACCCCCACCACTCGGCGGACCAATGTGATATCTGCAAGGGGTTTTCCCAAAAAACCCTGAAGGACCGGAATCGGCGACTGGTCTCGTGGCTGAACGACGGCGCTGGAGCGTACCCTCAATCGGAGGTAGGATCGGTGCGCAGTATCGCCTCAGCGAAAACATCAGAAGCCTCCCGACGCTCACATCCGTCGGAACCTCCGGCCAAAAAATCACGGCCTACGGGGAAGGACGTGCCTCGAAGTCATTCCTCTAAGGCCTCATCGAAAGAATCGACGAAGAAATCATCTTCCTCTTCTTCTTCGTCGAAGAAAGACAAGGACAGGCCAAAATCCTCCTTGAGCGATCAGAAAAGATCAGCTACGAGTAGAGAGGCGGATAAACACAGGGAGAGCTCCGCGAAGGCGGGACCGCCTAAGCCACCTGCAGGCCTTCCGTCGACGACGACGATGGCGACGATCCAAGTGCCCAGTCCGTCACAGTCCCCCGCCTTTCAAACGGGCTCATCGTCGACGACGATTCCCTCGTCGACGGAGTTCCAGGCCTGGAGGCCAGAAACGTTCGACATGGGGCTACCCGACACACTGCTACAAGAACAGCCAGTTTCGATCGCCTCCAAAGAGGACGACGGCTTCAGAATAGTGAGCCCGGAAGACCTGGGGCTACGGCCCAGATTTCCTTCTGGTGCAACCTGCTCTCAAGTTTTCACCCAGCCTCCAAACGCCCAGGCTACTCTCTCCATGGAGGTACTTTCCTCCTTGCACTCGCTCTTGAAGTCCCTGGACGAAAGGCTCCCGCCTGCTCCGACGACTCCCCTCGTCGACGAGCCCGGACCTTCACACCGCCCGACTAGATCGGTCGTGGGCCCAACTGCTCCAACAGTCCAGGAAGAAGGTGAGCTCTCGGACTCCCTCTCTGAACAGGGGTCAGCTTCTAATATCTCCCTCTCGCCGTCGAGAGACCCGTCATGGGTTTCGGATGTGGAGGTGGATCCTCCGAAAAGTCCCATTCACCCATCTCCACCGGACGACATAGGGGCCTTCCATTCCATGATGGAAAAAGCCTGCAAGGAGTTCGGTTTGACCCAACAAGAAGAAAAGAAGGACTGCTTCCTCTTTGACCACATGGGCAAGAATAGGCGTTCCGTTTTTTCGATACCGATACTGGACCACGTATGGAAAGAGGGCGTCCAAACCATGCGGCATCCATTCTCGGAACCTGCGGTCAAAGGCCGCGTAGAGAAGAAATTTAAAGTTCCAGATTCGACGCCAAAATGCCTCTCTGCGCAACCCACGCCTGACTCGGTGGTATCGGCGGCGGCGACGAGAAAGGCAAAGGCCCAGCATAAGTGCTCTACCCCGCCGGACTCCGAAGCTAGACGCCAAGACGCTTTCGGTAAGAAGATCCTGTCAGTGGGAGCGTCAACAGTGAAAGCAGCGAACTCCCTGGCAATCATGGCCAGGTATGACAGGGAGATGTGGCACAGACTGGCACCCATTTTGGACCACCTCCCCGAAGAACACAGAAAATCAGCTATGTCCCTGGTTCGTGAAGGAGAAGAAGCCTCGAACCATGCTATCAATATAGCGGTGGACCTGGCAGACTCGGGGTTCAAACAAATTAACAATGGAGTGGTTCTACGACGCCAGGCCTGGCTCAAATGCACCAACTTTAGACCCGAGGTGCAATATAAGGTCGTCGACATGCCTTTCGAAGGTGACCACCTGTTTGGCGAAAAGGTGGATGAGGCCTTGAAAGGAATGAAAGAGGACTCTGAGACTGCGCGCTCGCTGGGCTCCCTCCAAAGCGGTAAGCCCTTTCGTTCCTTTCGCCCCTTTAGAGGAGCTACGGGAAACGCACGATTTGCGGGATCCAGGGATAGAGCATTCGGGAGGTCTTCATATCCGTCCCAAGGTTATAGACGCGCCTCACAGTCCTCGACCCGACGCAGAAATTTCCAGGCCTCTAAGAGACGTCCCACTTACTCGTCGTCGACGGGAAAACAAAAAGATCAACAATGACGTTCTAGGAGGGAGAGTGTCAAGTTGCGTCGAGGAATGGGAGTCTATTACGACAGATCGGTGGGTTCTGGACACGGTGAGACTGGGACATTCCCTAAGATTCAAATCCAGACCTCCAAAACGTCCACCGATATGCCTGTCTCAACCACACCTAAGCGTCTTGCGTCGAGAGGTTGCGCTCATGCTAAAAAAAGGCGCCATCGAATTAGTACCTGCCTCACAGAGAGGCTTAGGGGTTTACTCACGCTGCTTCGTAGTAAAGAAACCAAACGGGAAGTGGCGCCCCATCCTCGACCTACGGGACCTCAACAAAACCCTGCTGAGTCAAAAGTTCAAGATGCTTACTCTACAGGAGGTAATCAGATCGGTCCAAAAGAACGATTTCCTAGCGTCTCTGGACCTCCAAGATGCGTATTTTCACATTCCGGTGCGCACTCACCACAGGAGGTTCCTGAGGTTCCTAGTCGGCCAAACACACTACCAATTTACTGTGCTCCCTTTCGGCCTGAAGTCCTCCCCAAGAACCTTTACAAAGTGCCTAGCACCCGTAGCAGCCTGGCTGCGGAAGGAAGGGCATCACGTTTACCCGTACCTCGACGACTGGCTCGTGAGGGGATCCTCCCCAGCGTCGACCAACGACAGCCTATTGACCACCTTGCGACTGCTACAGCGTCTGGGATTTGCAGTGAACTACGAAAAGTCTTCACTAAAGCCCTCGAAGAGCTTGAAGTTCCTAGGTGCTCAATTCGACACCCACACGGGACTAGTGAAACCATCCCGGGAAAGGTTGTTGAAAATCAAACACCTGACAAGCCAACTTCGTTTACAGAGAAGGTTGTCAGCAAGAAAATATGCGGCTCTCCTCGGCTCCATGGCATCGTGCATCCACCTAGTCGCGAACTGCCGGTTGTTCATGAGACCTCTACAGGAGTTCCTATCAGACAGATGGAAGCAGGCCACAGGCCGCTGGTCGGACAAGATAATAGTCGACGACGAACGAGTTATCAAAGCCATCCGATGGTGGAAGGTGGCACGCAACCTGGACAGAGGGGTCCCCTTGCAGGAGCCGGAATTTCAGAACACCATCATTACAGATGCCTCTCTGTCGGGCTGGGGAGCACACATGTCACGTCACCAAACCCAAGGCAGGTGGTCGTCGACCGAATCTCGCCTACATATCAACGTCCTGGAGCTAAGAGCGGTGAGATGGGCCCTGAAATCTTTCCTCCCACACATCAAGGGGTCAAAAGTAAGAGTGCTCACGGACAATACGACAGCTATGTTCTACCTGATAAAACAGGGTGGCACCAGATCCAGGACCCTCTCGAAGGAAGCTCAAAAGATCTGGCACTGGGCTTTAAAACACCACATCTCCCTAGTAGCATACCACCTACCGGGAGCGAAGAACTTACAGGCGGATTCCCTGAGCAGGACGATGTCACAAATACACGAGTGGGAGTTGGACTCCACTCAACTCGGGGAAATTTTCGAAAGATGGGGGACCCCGTCGATCGATCTCTTCGCCACGGAAAGAAACCGAAAATGTGCTCAGTTCGCGAGCAGATGGCCCCAAACAGACTCCCTGGGGGAAGCGTTCTCGTTTCCGTGGACAGGCAAGTTCCTCTACGCCTTCCCTCCATTTCCCCTCATACGGAGGACGATCCAGGGGATCCACAGGTACAATTGCCGGGTCATCCTAGTGGCCCCGCGCTGGCCGAGGCAACCATGGTTCTCAGACCTCCTTCATCTGTCGCTGGATCAGCCGATACCATTCAGAAAAGTACCGAACCTCCTGTCCAGGGACGAGGGGACCGTGTGGCACCACAATCCGGACAGCCTGAACTTAACTGCATGGCTCCTGACTTCTCGGAGTTCGGGAACCTAAAAGTCTCGGCTGATTGCCGAAGGATTCTGCAGGCGGCCAGAGCCCCGTCCACTAACAAATCATATGCAAGCAAATGGAAAAGGTTTTGTATATGGTGTCAAACACAACAAAATATACAACCTTTGGAAGTAACTCCGGAGCAAATCCTCCCGTATCTTCTTCATCTTGCGGAAAGCGGACTGTCATCATCGTCAATCAAAGTACACCTGGCGGCTGTTTCAAGATTTACCAGAAGAAGACAGTCCCCTCCACTATTCAGTGACAGGCTAGTGAAGCATTTCATGAAGGGTCTGTTTAGAACCTTCCCTCCGGAAAAACGGTTCCCACCGTCGTGGAGTCTGAACACGGTTCTAGCTGCCTTAATGAAGCCTCCCTTTGAGCCAATGTCCTCTTCATCTCTACAATTTCTATCTTGGAAACTCGCGTTCCTAGTTGCCATCACTTCGGCTAGAAGAATGTCGGAACTACAGGCACTGGTCATAGACCCTCCATATCTGAGGTTCTTTAAGGACAAAGTTATTTTATCAACTAACCCTTCATTCATCCCAAAAGTACCGTCGGTCTATCATAAGCACTCGACCCTGGTACTCCCTACTTTCTTTGCATCTCCTTCGTCGACGGCGGAGAAGGCTCTTCACACTCTGGACGTCAAAAGGGCACTAAAATTTTACCTACAAAAAACGCAAGATATCAGAACCACCAGACAGCTATTCGTCGCCTACGGCCCCTCGGCTAGGGGTAAGGCTATCTCCAAACAAGGTCTGGCTCGCTGGGTCTCCTCGGCGATTACCCTGTGTCATTCCAAGGCCGGGAGACCTCTACTACATCGTCCCAGAGCCCATTCCACGAGATCGACATCTTCCTCCGTGGCTCTATGGGCAGGAATTCCGCTGACGGACATCTGCCAAGCGGCGGCATGGTCTGTTCCGCACACGTTTACTCGCCACTACTGCCTGGAAAAGCAGCACGCGGATGAGGTACAAATGGGAAGGGCAGTGCTTCGCCACCTTTTTCAATGAGGTAAGCCAAAGTTTCAAGTAAAATGCTGCCTATTATTATTATTATTTGGCCTCAACTGGTTTTTCTGAGTGTATACATGGAGGTGCATAGTTTATTGACCTAAACATAAGTGGTTGGATAGATATGTGCGCAAGGGGTGCATACTGAGTCATATGACATAGCATTGTATGGCGAAAATCCGTTTCGTATCAGTATATTAAGTTGTTGCTTACATACATGGTGTAAACGGTAGTGTTTGGGGGTGTCTCTACGACTGTAAGTTACATTGCACTCTCACCTCCTTCTTGATGTTACTGCTTTACAATCTATTCTAAGCATGTGAATCCATGAAAGATCCAATGCTGGAGAAGGGAGTAGTTTCTTACCTGTAACTCCATTTCTCCAGCATTGGTATCTTTCATGGATTCACATGCGCCCTCCGGCCTCCCCGGACTGCAATGTGGAAGATTGGTATGCAAGCAAGTTTTTCCCCCGTTATCTTGGAGGGGTCGAAATCTGAAGGGACCCGCGGGGGCGGGGCTTATATACCATCACGTCCAACGGGGCGTACGTGGGCGGCCCCGTAGAGGACGCAGACGGGGATAGGGCAGAAGTTTTTCCTATTGGAAATGACTATATATATGTGTACCGAGGGTTCCCAGTCTGACGACGGGGAATATTCTAAGCATGTGAATCCATGAAAGATACCAATGCTGGAGAAATGGAGTTACAGGTAAGAAACTACTCCCTTCCATTTGGCTTTGTTGTTTTATGTACAACTTTTCTTGATGTTGTAATGTTTTTATATACAGCCATATTGAATGTATAGTTTATCTGTGTGCATGGATGGTTTAAATGTGGTGTATGGGTTGAATGAATTGAATTCTTGAATGAGTAGTTGCAATCTAATGTTATTATTTGTATTTCCTATGAAAATATTTTTTTTTACAAAAACCCCATTAAATGTGATTGATTCTCATCTATGAGATGACCATCTATTGTTCCAGATCTCAATTTTTCAGACTTCACAATAATTTTTCCCAGAGTCTGGAAGACGGGGACTCCTGCCTTTCTGTTTAACCCATCTGTGACATAGGCAACAGCCCCAGAAGGACCAACCAGCAAACCGTATAATAGTCAAACGGCAAAGGGTCCAATTTCACCCCTAGAAACAAATAGAAAACCTGTGTTCACTGTAACATCCTTACTTCCTATGGCACAGCGTGAACTGCAGTGATTTTATTATCTTACAATCTATAATGAATCGCTTGTACAACCTCAAATTACCTCCCCATTTCTGGAAGCTCCAGGTGCCCAAGGGGGGCAGGGAGAATGATCAAAGATCTGATCAGTATGTCTTTAAGTTACTTTTCAAGAGTTTGAAACGTTTCAGAAGTTTCTCCTGTAGGAATTAATGAGACCAGTACATAGGCCTGATGCAGTTATGGGCAAAGGTTTGGTAAGATTTCCTTTCACCACACAGGTGCAGCAACAGAGGCAAACTGCCAGCAGAGGAGCCCAAGAGACTCCAAAAGAAGAGTTGCAGCCCAAGTTCCGAGAATCAGCAGGCCACAAAGAGCTAGCTGCAGAGGGCGCATAGGGCGCATAGGGCTCTCATATAATGAAGATCAACGGATATAGAGGGGTGTTAAAACCCCATTACCGCCAGATCCAGAGGATCCATTACATATGAACCAACTACAGCATTGCGACCACAGAACACGGGGACAGGTGCTCAAGGCATTGGTTGCTGAGAAATTGGCCCAGGAACTGTGCAAGTTTGTGGGTTGAGTTTAGTTTCAACAAGGGGAGTTAAGGGGCTCTGAGGTCTGATTTGAATCCATGACCCAGCAAGGTTCCAGCGAAGGAAAAAAAACAAAGAATAGGCCTGGAGAAACTACCCAGGAGGCAAAAGACTCTGCAGCATTGAAGACTACGACAGTAGCACGGAAGAGCCCTGCAAGGGTTACATGCCATCCCAGGGGAGAAGGAGGGTACTATGAGTAAACAAGAAAACCCTCCCACAAAGAAAGTAGTGGCGGGAGGTGACCCAAGATGTTGAAGGCACTCTGGCTTCCAAGCTAAAAATAAACACCAAAAGGGCACCAACTGTCCAGCAATGAGGTGCACGCCAGTCAGCTAGTAGGATGGCAAGAGGATGGCAGGAAGAAAATCCTTTATTGATTTCCACTATCAAGGAACGGACCGGATACAAGGATAAAGGAGCCAGGGTCCAGCTAGTAAAACTAAAACAGGAGCTTCAGGAAAAGCCTATTTTCCGACAGTCTCCAGGTAAGAATCGGGAACGGATCTGAGGAATGCAGAGGGCCTTCCAATGATAAAAAAAATTATTTCAATTTGTTTTTAATTTTTGTTAGGTTAAAACAATAACCTGAAACAGTTTTACAATAATTATCAATTAAATAAAATTAAATTCATAAACGGAAAACGATCCAAATTCTCGTACAAATTTAACATTAAAACAAAAAGAAAAATAGAGCAGCATTTAACTTTTCATATGATGTATCGTCAATTTACGGTCCAAATTCAATTCTCTAAAAAATCTCACCACTGCAACAATTGATGTGGTTGAGCCAGATAAACATGTGTCCTACAGGCGGTACACCCCTTTTTGGCGTTGCCGATTCGGCGCAGAAGCCTTTCTGGCGCCGACTATTTAGCACGAGGGACATTTGGACATGGCTGACATTGCAGCCACGTCTAAACGCCCTCACGCCAAATGGAAATGGGTTACTTGCAGAGCTATGTGAGGGGGGCCGGTTTTGATGACAGGTCAGGGACACTTAGGTAAATGATGGAGCAATTTGCTTCCGGAACAAACATGGTAAAACCCACCAACCGAAGTGGCCCACTAAGGTCGAAATATGTGGGAGTCCCCTGTGCTTCTCAGACTGGTTGTTCGACTTGCAGCGCCCCCCGATGATGGCAGGACAAAGGCTGATTTGCATATGCTCATCACTTTTAAAATGTCACGGACAGGATACAAATGCTGCCATTCCAAGCTGCACACTGCCATGCCAGTGGTTATGGTTAATTCAAAAACTCAGTTTCATTTCAAAATCTATTTAAGGACAGTTTTGCTGCTGCTTGATCAGAAATAAAGCATGGCTTGAACGCTGTGGAATGAGCCACTGACGTGGGCAGGTGAGATTTAGTTGTGGGGAGGTACAGCCACTGAGAATCGGTGGGTACCTTGAATTATTTGCTCGTCAGCAAACAATAGAACTACTGCATCACATCAGTGATCAAACAAAGCATTCACCCTTTACATTCGGAATGACACAAAATTGGCACACGCGTGTCTGCTCATTTTCTAGCACAGGGGGTGAGGGGGCTGGGAGGGTCACATGCCACACTCCCCAGGTATTGTCCCTCCCCTTCGAACAGCTGGCATTGATTTTCGTTTCGTGCTCTTAGGATTCAGCCGCGACTACACGCTACATGTATAGTGCTTCTAATCCACAGCGGCACCACATGATATGCCTTAGTATGTGCAGGGCGTGATTGCGTGGTGGAGGGTAAATCGCCTGTATGTTCTGATGGCGTGAGTGTCTCAGGAGGGCTCACACATATTCACAAGGGCAAAGAAAACACTGAACGCAAGCACCAGTATTATAAGAATTCTAGAGTCCAACAGTGGCAACTGAATCGCATCTAGGCACTTTGGCCAGTTCTCCGACAGTGGGCATTACCAATACAGGTTACTGGTTCACATGTGGGATAGTTTAAATGCTTCAAGCCAATTAAATTACGTTTTTTATAAACAAAATACTTGGCTGCAGATAAAGTAATTTACGCAGAGCCTGAAGGATAGCACCATTAGATGCTTCCAAAGAGCAAAGGGCCAATTTACACTATAGTGTGCGTTATATAAATGGTTCCACTCACTCCGGCAATCTCGCTGTATTTAAAAGAAAAAAAAATTGACAGTGTAAAATGTGACATCCCTTGCGCCAAAAGATCCCTGCGGTGAAACGTCCCATCGCTGAACTGGGCGTGCCAAAATGGGTGCGCCCAAATGTCTCCTGTGCCAAATCGGCCCGCGCCAAACTGTCCGCGCCAAATCGGCCTGCTCTGTCCACAGGCTTTCTGAACTAGAGTTTACAAATTTAAAAGTGTGCTTTCTAAATACATTCCCACGTAAGCCCCTTAACCCTAAGCAGTCTAACAGCAGATGGTCCAATTATTCAGTTTGCTTTCTGTCTTGGACAGAATCTACAAAATAACTCATCTATAAGGCCATATCGCATTAGGATCTCATTTGGGTGGATTAGATTCCAGCGGAATCGCAAGAAGAGCTAACGTGTGTTTTTGTCAGGATAAATTGCTAAGAATGGAGCCAATATTCCTCGCCTTTGTGGTCTCCCCTCAAATGACTCATTGAGGCGTATTGATGGAATTTTTCCACTGTATTAGCCCAGTCCCAGTTATACAGCCCTTTTTTTATTCTGCCTTGATTACCAATTAAGTCGTCCACAGTAACCCCACATTATTAAATTCACTCATGGGCTGATATAAGCCAAGCCACCAATCGTGCTTAGGGCAGGCCCTCAAAGGTTTTGGCAGACAGACAATTGTGTACTCCCTAAAAACCACCAAACACAAAGGCACTCCCACACTGGATATAGATTGGGAAACCTGGTGTTTTTTAAACCAGGCTACACCAGTTTAAACCAAAACTGAGGGGGACTTTTTGGGCTCTGGTTTAACCCATGTCATCAAAATTGCCATTTAGGCCACACCTCATGGTCCACACAGACAGATGTCCAAAAACAAAATGGCCAGGTACGTCGCTTAAAAATATATTCCTACTGCAATGGCTGCATTTGTATATTGAGCGACTAGTGCTAGAACCATGGTGTAGCCAAAACTAACTTGCTTCTGTCACCACCCTACTCCACAGCACACTTTCCGGTTGATAGAATGACCCTCAAACCAAAATTAGGATGCTTATAAAGGACCCCTGCGGGCGGCAAGGCCAAGATGAGGGGCTAAGGACACAAAAGCTGTGTGAGCTACATCGCCATAAAAGTGAGCGAACTGTGATTACCCGAATCCCCTGCGATCTGGATAATACCTGGTCTGAGGGGAAGCTGTGCCAGAGATCGTGCTCCATGAGAGTGAAGGCGACTCCTGGGGTTAGGTGCTCCTGGCGAAGAATGCCGAGTGCTCACAAGACAGATGTATGGTCAGAGACGCAATGGAGGGCGACCCTGACATGGTGGGCCGTTGCAGAAAAGCCACATCGTTTCCGAGAGCGAAGCTGAGGAGGCGGGCCGGACCGGCAATCACTGCATTAATCAGGAGCACTTTTTGGGCTCTGGGGGAAAGCCTGGTAGGAAAAACGATTGCAGCAACAAGGAAAAATGATTGTAGCAGCGAGGGACTGCCGGCCCCTGTCTCTGCTGCCCGGAAGCGAGAGCCCAGAGGCAGTGGTGTGGCGGCGGAGTGGATGGGACTGCCTGCTGCCACGGGTGCAGAGCGGGTGCGAGGCACCCACAGAGGAGCCCCCTGCCCCGGCATGTGCTTGAAGGCAGTGGCAGCCCACCAGCGTGTGAGCACAGCGGGAGGGGCCCGCTGGGGAAAAGGACAGTGAGTGAGCTGGAGCCCCCTGGGCAGCTGAGACGGCCTGGGTGATGCACGGCAACAATAGGAACAGTAGCTCATAGCTCCAGCTGAGGAGGCGCACTGGCCAGCAGATCGAGCAGGAATAGTTTACAGTGGAATACCCAGGAAATAAAAGCAAAGCAATGGATGGCAGCAGGAGGAGGCCCTGCAGGTCTGCAGGATTGCCGAGAGGAGCACAGGTACCTGGAGAGGAAGGCAGCTGAAATGACAGTGGAGGCGGCGGTGTGCTGACATTTAGGGGGGGGCAGTAAAGTACAAGAGAGGGGTGCAGCCCTCGTTAACAGTGAACGTGGAGGAGCCCCAGTCGTGAGTGGATTGAGCCAGAAGCAAAGAGGGAGTCCCTTGTCTGTCCAGGTGGGAGGAAACCGTGACGGTTGAAGCGGGAGAGCAGGCGAATGACCCTCTGGTTTTGTTGATGGAACTGGCCACCAGAAGCAAACAGAGGGGCACAAAGAAAGAGGGTGAAATCCTACCGGCTGAGAAGGGTTCTAAGGAGGAGTCTGCCCCCCTGTGTGCAGTGAGGGCCCTGAAGGACAATTGTGGAAGGCCCAGAAGAGGCTCTAGAAGTGGCTGCGGGAGTGGAAGGTTGTTGGGAGGAGTGGTGGAACCTTCTACTGGAGGCATCCTGAAAGATGTAGATGGGACTGAAGAAGGTCCCTGCACCAGGAGTCCGGGAACACGAGCAGCATCACCAGTGGCACACCCAGATCACGCTGCACTTCGGGAACCAGGAGGAGCGGGGCGGGGAGGAGATGGCGGGGCGGGGAGGAGATGGCATTCACTAAAGAGGATTTCCATGCGGTCTTGGCTAAATTTAAAGGGGAGATAACAGACGGTTAAGGCAGAGGGGGCAAGTATCAGGGTGGAGCTCACAGGCAATTGCAGCGAATTGCTGGGACATTGATGCGCTAGGTGAGCGAATGATGGAAGTGAAAGGTCAAGTCACAGAGGTGGCTGGGAAAGTACCAGAGTAGGCACAGCAGGCGCAGGGTGCAGATGAATGGATTCAGACCCTGTAGGTGAAATCTGAAGACCTGGAAAACAGGTCACGGAGGGACAATATGCAGATAAAGGACCTAAAAGAAGGGGTGGAAGGCTCGGACTTGGAGACCTGCATTCGGGAGATGCTTGTAGACCTTGCTGGTGGTGTGCAAGATTGTGGCATGGAGATCTTAAGAGTGCATAGAGTGGGCCGACACAGGGTGGAACCAGGGGCCATACCGTGGGACATTTTGGTGAAGATTCACAGCTTCAAGGACAAATCGAGGGGGATGAGCACGGCCAGAGGGAGAGGAAAAATTAAATTGAGGGGGTGTGACATATAACTGTATGATAACCTGTCACAAGTGACATTGCCGAGGAGAAGGTAATTTAAGCCACTCAGTGGAGCTCAATGGGAGGAGGATGAGATACCGGTGGCTCTTCCCAAAGAGGCTTCAGTTCTGCATGGGGCATGAAGAAAAAAATGGTGTCTCAGGTTGCAGATGGCCTGAGAGTTTTGGGTGTCTGCCCACAGGACTCCCATGAGGAGGGGCGGATGAGCGGCGGGAGTGTGCCTCGAAGGCAGATCAAGGTAACCTCCAATGGTGGAAATCAAAAAAAGGGAAGAAGTTGTGAAGTGGACAGTGGACCTGGGCAGGGTCTGCATAAGGCATGAATACTAGCCTCATTACTGGGGATCGAGGAGGTTTGGGCAGGGGATGGGCAGGGGACAAGCACGCCTCAGTGTTCGAGCATGGGGTTTCATGTTGCAAACCTGGATGGTGGTTCCAGGGATTGTTGCGGGCGGGATACACAATGCTAGTCTGTGGGGGAGACAGGAGCTGAGTTGGAGAAGGGGCTTGGCTTGGGAAGAGAAGGTATCTGGGGGCATGGGAGCATATGTAATTGCTAAGCGATGTACAGTCTAGAATCATGGAATGTAAGGGGCCTGAACAGCCCAAGCAAAAGGTTAACAGTGCTGCAGGATATTAAGAAAATGGAAGCAAAGATAGTCTGCCTTAAGGAAACACACTTGGTAAAAGGGGATTTGAGACGTCTACACAATAGGTAATACACATTTCAGTATTGTGCAGTGGCGGGGTGCAAAAAAGTGGGGGTGGCCATTTTTCTCCATAAGTCAGTGACCATAGAAGGGACCAAGGTGAAGCGTGACCCAGAGGGGCAGTGTGTGATGGTGAAGGGGAGTTGGGAGGTCTAATGTACACATGTGCATTGGTTTACGTGCTCAATCAGGGGCATGAAATGTTCCTGGAGAGGTGCCTAATGGAATTAGAATGGTTTGGGGAGGGAGAACCGATACTCGCAGGTGACTATAACCTATCTATGGATCCGGACATGGGCAGATTGGAAGAGGTGCGGGGGGATTGCGATGGGAACAATGTCCAAACAATTTAGAGAGAGGATTGAGGAAGTGGGCATCGGGGATACGTGCCGAATGCATCATCCACAGGATAGAGATTATTTGTTTTATTCGCATGTCCACAAAACCTACTCCCGGATCAACTATATTATGGCAACACAGAGGATAGTGCAGGCCGCCGCGAGTGTGCACATGGGGAGCATGACGGTATCGGATCACGCACCAATTACTCTGGAGTGGGGAGAAGAAGGCATAAGAGTGGGGGACAGGGGGTGGAGGCTTGAGGAGAACCTCCTTAGAGATAAGGGGTTATGCATGCAGGTGGAAGGTGAAATTAAGAGATTTGTAGAGGGGGATAGAGGGAATAAAGGAACTATAGGTGATAATTGGGATGCTCTCAAGATCAGGAACTAAAAGGCATCAAAAAAGCTAAGGGAAGATAGGAGAGTGGTGGAGCTGGACCTGGAAAAGGAAATAGACGCTGGAATCACCCCACTAAGTGAGGGGATCCAACAAGGTCGCTAGGGAGATAGCCCATGCAAGGTGCCAATTTAAGCAACTTGTTGGCAGGGCGGTGGAGAGCACCCTACTGAGAAGTAGGTAGATGTTCTGTGAGCATGGGAACAAGGTCGGGACCGTGCTGGCGAGGCAGTTGAGGGCAAAGGGACAGAAAGGGTTTATAGCAAATTTTGAAAATAATGGGGGAGCCTGGTGGGGACAAACGGGGGTCAGCGAAACCTAAGAAGGGTCATGTATATAATTGATTAGACCATGAGGAGGGGAGGCGCTGTACCTGCCTTCTTATTAATGCTTGATGCAGAAAAAAGATGTTAGATCAGGTTAGCTGGAGCTTTATGATCCAAACTTTGAGCAAGGTGGTAGTGGGGCCAAACTTCTTGAGAATGGTCCAGGCAAACTACCAGACTCCTCTAGCCAGGGTTAAAGTGAATGGGGGGGTTGACGGAGTCGTTCTCCCAATTGGGTGGGAAACGAAGCAGGGATGTCCACTCTATTCCCTGTTCTTTGCGCTAGTGATGGAGCCATTCATGCAACGGATAAGGGACAATAGGTAGGTGCAGGGGGTTAACTGGATGAACTCGCAGCACGAAATCTGTTTATTCGCCAACAATCAAACCGGAAACATCACTCCCAAGAGATAATGGGCGAGAGACAGTCCTTCTCAGAGGTATCTGGGTTTAAGGTGAACTTTTCGAAGTCTGAGATATTGAATTTATCAGTGGGGAAGGAAGAGGAGTGATTGGAGGTTAGCACACCATTCAGATGGGTGGGGGATCTGGTTAGATATCTCAGAGTGAACTTGAAGGCAACCATAAGCAAGATAGTCAGAACCTTATTCAGAGGCAATGGGGAGTGGGGGGGTATGGAGGGGAGAGGGAAGCAGGGGAGCGGGCTGCCCGAATGTGGCAAAGTATTCCCAGGCAGTTCAATTGAGGGCTTTGGTAGAGTGGGGGAGGGAGGGAAACAAGAAACACTAGGTGGTCATGGAGCAAGCAGTGGCAGGAGAATATCTCTGGAAAATACACTGGATGAGGAAGGAGGATAGGCCGGGTGGGCTAATGGAGAATCCAATCAAGAGAAACACACTGGGAATGTGGGAGCGGCTGATCAAGAGATTACAATTGGAATCATGGCCATCACCTCGGACCTCCATTTTTAGGAATCCTGCGTTTCCGCCGGGTATGGACTGCAATAGGTTTAAAAAGTGGATTGCAGGAAGGTTGAGGGAGATTGGGCTTCTCTATGTGGCGGGTTTGTCTCAAATCCTTTGTAGAATGTTGCGGGAGTATAGCCTGGGAAGGGAGGAAGCCTATGCTTATCAGCAGGTGAATCACTAGGTGGGAACGCCAATGATGATTGAAGGGGCCTTGAGGAGCTTGACCGAGTGGGGAAAAGAGTTATCCTTTATTGAAATTAACGGGGGCATTAATTCCGGCCATCTACAGGGTCCTATCCGATAAGGAGCAGCAAGGGCATCTGGAAGTGAGGAGCGGATGGGAGGCGGACATCGGGAGGGCATTCACGGATAGAGAATGGAAGCAGGCTCTCAGAGGGTGGTACGGCCCATAACCATCGGTACAGCACTGCGAACAACAGTACAAGCTATTAGATAGATGGCGATATACACCGGAGAAACGCCACACAATGTACTTGCAATCAGCAGTGCGTTTGCAGGGATGTGGGGGCGGGGAGCAGTGGAACACCTCTGGTGGGGTTGTCCGTAGCTTAAACATTTCTGGCAAGAGGTGAAATCAACGGTGGGTAGGATTGTAGGCTTGGCCCTGGAGTTGAGTGGCGCCCTGGCGCCCCACAACATTTCAAAAGAAGGGGACAGGCGACCGGGAGGGCGGGCAGGAATATTATGTGGAAACCTGTCGATGAGTGCTCAGCACTGCATAGTGAAATAATGGAAGCAAAAAGACCCACCATCTACTGTACAATGGTACTATGGAATTCGGTACACTGTCAGTGTGGATGAAATGACGGCAATTGTAAGGGGCACGATGGGGAGGTTTGGTAAGGTTTGGGCACCCTTTTTCAACTTTGTGCTTGAAGACTAGACGCACTTATATATCATGAAGAGACTGCAGATACTTTGAATTTTACCAGAGGATGAAGATTAAGCTTGGGGGGGATGACACGCGGTTTGTGAGTCCCTAGATTAGATGGGAGAGGGACAGGGGTAGATAGGAGGGGGAGTTGCTACAGTTGTTGCCACTTGATGCCTGCCAACGAGAAAGATCAAGAAAACCCAGAAATATGCAATTTATCTCGGTTGTCTGCATATTCAGCGCCAACCTAGGACCCATGAACTGCATTGGTAAAGCCCTTGGAAAAGGAAGAAGGGCATTGGCTTAATGTCCCCTGTTTTCCCCATTCAGAACACTTGAGGCCAAAAGAGCAAGTCTGGCTAACTGTACTCAACGGAAGGGCTCTTTCCCTCTATGCTCTCAACAATTGAATTCCTCAAGTAGTGTGGCCCGTGTGACGTCTGCGGCTGTAGAGAAGGAAAGGCATACCTCAAAACTTTCTATCTCGCCCCAACCTCGAACAGTGGAAAGAAGAGAAGTAGGGCTGAATAACAGTTCCCACTGGCCAATTCACTCACAAGCAGATTACCAGTACAGGGGCGCTTGCCAAGTAGTCACCCTAACCCTGTGTGTGTTGAGCACATTTTACGGGGAAGAATATAGGTCTACACTGAATAGACAGAATCTCCTGAGTTTATTCTCAGAGATTCCGCATCTCAGAACGTTAACGGTGAGGGACCTTCTACAAGTAGAATTTAACTCTGACTTTAGAAATGATGGTCATCATTCTTTTTGCATCAAATTTGATAGCGGTTAACTTCTTGGAGGAAGCCACTTCGCTGTTGTTCCTAGTGTAAGATACTTATGGTGGCAACAGTAAAGACAGAAATAGTGATCACAGTTCAAGGGTGTTTATTAAACTGCAAAAGTGGGTCAGATAAACGCCTAATCTAAATCTAAAATGGGAGCAAGCTTCGACCATCAAATGAAAAATAAGGCTGTCCTTGTCAATTGAAAAGGGCCTATACACAAAAAAAGATTGCCAAACCTTACAACTACATAGAGAAGAGTGTGGGATAGGATTCATAAGAAAGAAAGAAGTGTTCACAAATATTATATCAGGATGCAGTAGTTGGAGTCTCCCTTCTCCATGTTTTGAGCCCAGGATTTGTATTTGTATTTTATTGAATTTATATAGCGCTCTAATCCAAAGTGCTGTACATAGGAACTAGAAGAAATACAACAAGCATAAGATGGTAATTGAATTACAACTTGAAAACAGTATAAGGAATAATTAACTTTATTGCTGGTGTGAGGAGGGAGTGGGGAGAGACAATAAACAGGTAATAATTGAAACACAAAATGAAACGGTGAAAGGAATAATTAACATTATTGGTGAGGAGGGAGGGGAGAGGGACAAAGGAATAAGAGGGAGTGGGAGGTACAGCAATATAAGATGTGATTGAATCACAACTCAATGGACGAGGAACAGTTTACATTATTGCTGGGGTGAGGAGGGAGTGTAGAGGGAAAAAGGAATGGGAGGGAATAGGGGGGATAAGAGGAAATGTAAGGCAGTTAGATGGGAGGCAGGAGGGTGAGAGGAAGAGGAAAGGGAAGAATAAGATTAGGTAAGAGCAGGAGGTAGTATAAAAGGGAAGTAGAGGGGAGGAAAGGGTGTAGAGGTGGAGAAGTAGGAAGAGGGGCAAGGGCGTAGAGAAGTAGAACAGGGGGTGAGAGGTGTTAGGGGGGATGGAAGAGATAAGATTTTAGAGAAGAGCGAAAGGTAGGGTAGGAGGGAGAAGAGCGGATGGGTAGGGGGAGGCGGTTCCAGTGGAACGGAACGGAGCGAGTAGTTGGAAAGAGCGGAAACAGGAGGAGGCGCAGGGAGGCAGAGGAGGGGAGAGTAGGAAGTGATCAGCAGAGCGAAGAGAGCGAGAGGGGGGGGAGTAGAGCGTAAAAAGGGAGGTAAGGTAGGGGGGGGCAAGACCATGGAGGGATTTGAAGACAAGACAGAGGAACTTGAATTTAAGTTGGGAGTGAAAAGAAAGCCAACCTAGAGAGATGAGAGAAGAGGAGATGGCATCAAGAGGTGAGAGAAGACAGAGGGAGCGGATGGCAGTGGTATATAGATTTGAGTGGGGAGAGGTGAGAGGAGGGGAGACCGAAGAAAAGGGAGGAACAGTAGAAAAGTCTGGAGAAGATGAGGGAGGTAATCAAGAGTTTAGTAGCATGAAAGGTAAGGAGGGTTCGTATTTTGCGAATGTTGTAGAGGTGAAAGTGACAAGATTTGGCAGTAACAAATGTGGTGTGATAGGGAGAGATGAGGGTCAATTTGAAGTCCAAAGTTACGAGCGTGGGGAAAGAAGGAGAGTTGGGAGGGGGGGAAAGAGAATGAAAGGGGGAGGGGAGGTAGGAGGAAGAGTGTTAGGATAAGGTGGGACCTTTGAGCACAGAACACTTCTCGAGCTTCCCCAGCACGAGACAACATTTCTCTTCTCAACTTCTCAAGAACCTTGATGGCCAAGTCTCTTTTCATGCAAAAGTCTCTTGCCTGCGAGGGTCGGAAAATAACAAACCAAAAAGTTCCTTTCATATGGTAGTTATGGTGATTATGGCTCACCCCTGGGTCCCCCTCTTCCGGGCGCAGACCCTTCTCGATTCTCAGCCCCCATCCGCCGGGTTCACTATGGCTCTTGTTCGCTTGTTTACTCCTTTTTCATTCATCAGTCTTTGGATGACGACTTTTCATCCCAGGATTCCACTCTGCCGGGCTCAGCCCCCTTTTTGACTGTTTGCTTCTATTCAGTATACTTGTACCTTTTCCCATTCACAAATATTGTCTTTTTAAACAGTGAATGTTGACTCCCCTTCGTCGGGTTCACTCTTGCCACACGTAAAGTTATTTCCCCTTTTCTATCGAACGGGATTAGACTCCTGTAGCTTTCAATGGTTTACCGGTCAGTCTTTTGATTGTACAGAGGCTTTTGCTAAACCCGTGTATGACCACTTTAACCGTTCCCTTGTGGCCCTTCTAAGGCCTTCTTGCATTCACATGTAGTTGGGATGATGGCGGCTTCTCACCCCTGGATCCCCTTCTGCCAAGCTCAGACCACTCTCGTGCGGTTGCCTCCCTCCGCCGGGTTCACTACGGCCTTCTCACTCAATTTCGCTTACAAAAATCTTAATGTCTTTTACCCAGTTCAACGTGGTTCCTCTAAAGGGTACACCTTTTACTGGTTCCTGGGATGTTCGACTTCGTCCTTCTTTATTGGCATCTCTCCGCTGGGTTCAAACTTGACATTTTCTCTCTCTCGATGTGGGATTCACTTCCTTTGTTTTCAATGGTTTTGTCGGTCAAAGACTTTCGACTATACAGGGATTTAGCTTCAACCCCTGTATGACCACCTTGACCGTTCCTTTGCGGCCTTCCCAAGGCCTTCTGTATTAGCAGTTTCAACAAATGCGTATTGACCAGAGTCTCTCGAGGAAGCACCCATGTGGTGCTGGATCCCTCTGCAGCTGGTCTTTCCTTTATTCTTACAGTTCTTTGAATTTCCCTTAAGTTGCTACTTTGCGGTTTTCGTTCAACACAGTTCGGTTCTTATCGGTTCTCTCCTCTTGACTCGCCGGCTGTGATGAACCGCTTGGCTTTTCAGAATATCTGACGGCCAGTACCACGGTAGCAGGTGCCTCCCTCGGTCCTGCTCATCACCGTAGCCACGCTCTGTGTACCGTTGACATTTGCTGCAACACACTTCAGCTATTGTCTGCGGTCTTACGATTCCTTCTGAGGAGGTTTCACAGGTCTCGGTCGGAAAGGGCAAAGTCGCTTCTCTCCTTGCCAGCCTTTAACTGCCTGGATAGCTGGATAAGGTCACATAACATTTTAACCTTGCTTTCATCTTCTATGCATGGTAGGTTTCGTTTTTGTGAAAGAATGCCACAATAAAAAAAATACCGGACAAAACGCATCAGTGTGAACTGATTAACTTCTTCTATTCCCAGAAGCATCATCACACTAAGTGACCTTCATTCCATGGAGCGATGAGCAGAGCTGACCCACGTGGCATTCGAAATAGGCCTGAAAAACAAACGACTTGTTGGCTGGCATCCACCAATGCCGTGCAATCATGAATACTGTCTTACCCATCACTAGTGCGTGTTATGTACCTATATGTGATGTCATTCATGACGCTGTAGCCTTTCGATAGGCAAATTCATTCATTCAGGAGTCTCAACGTTCTCGAAGAGCAGACACCTCTGATGAATTATTTTAAATTTCTGAAAAAGTTGACCTATTTAAATCCTGCAGGCTATCTCTTGGATTCTTTCCCGAGAGGCTTGTATTCATTATGTTGTGAGCTTAACAGGAGGTATACTTCAATTGCACGCCCTCTTCTGTACTTTATGCATGTCCGTTCAGACTATCTGTCCCACCTGAGGCAGCCCTGTCTACGTTCAAGCGAGACGGGTTACATTGCTTGTCCATACCAAGTTTGCTTTAATTCATGATCCGACTAGGCCTTGTGTCGATCAGCTGTGCGAGTGCACAGGGTAAGCGAGGATGAGCGTTAGACAATTTTTCTCAGTCGTTCCATAACTTTCGCATGAGGACCTGAGAGGTTGGGAGCCTTCGGCTCAACGTTTCAGTTGTGCGCAAAACCGCACAATCGTGACAGTCAAGCAAACCGCGTTTCTTCCTGGGAAGCCATAGCAAGTCAGGAAGGGGCCTGGGGCAATGAAGAATTGGTTGCCACTATTCTAGTAGGATGTTCCATTGGCAGTAGATCAGTTTTCAAAAGGTGAAAATAGCTGGTGATTGTAGGCTAACCCAACATCGAATTCCTTTAGTAGACTGTATAGGTTCTACCGTGACTCTCAGCAAGAAATCATAGTGTAATAAACTGGACAATACCTTTTTCTGATCTTCTGAAACTCCTAATAGGCACGGTGTAAACCTATGAATTGTATTCTGGATAACTGTCATTCTCTGGGAGTTGGACCTTGTGCTGTAATAGTCAATTACAGTTGCTTTTTGGCTCACAGAGTAGGGGAGACAATGACTTCAACTTAGCCTCACAGGTGGGAGCAGGAAGAGGGCCAAGAGAGGCCAGCCAGAGAGTGTCAGAGAAGGAGGGAGCAGGTGTGCCGATGAGGAGAATCTCCTCTTACTGGCATTAAGGCAGAGATCATTGGCTGTACACCACTCCTGGATAGCAGACAGACAGTGAGAGAGAGATGAGAGAAGGAGAAGAGGTGGCGGAAGGGAGCCTGAAAATGATTTGATTGTCATCGGCATAGCACTGAAAGTTTGGGCAAAGAGCAGCAATGCGGTGGACAAGAAGTGCCAGATATTGGTTGAACAGCCAGGGAGAGAGGTTGGACCCCTGGGGAACACCACAGGTAGAGAGATAGATGGAGGACGGAAAGGACCCAAGTTGGACTTGGGAGGATCAGTCGGAGCGGAATGAGGTCAGCCAAGCCAGGGCATGATCGATGACACCCAGGTTATCACGAAGACGGTTGAGCAGGATAGCATGGTTGACCGTGTCAAAATCAGAAGAGAGATCAAGTAAGACAGCCAAGGAGGAAACAGCAGGGGGAGGAGAGGAAACCGTGGAGGGGAGAGAGAGGACATCGGGAGAAGAAAGCATGAGGTTCGGGAAGCGTTTGTCAAAGAGGAGAAGGTTGGCTTGAGTGCCTTTCACCAAGACGGTACCATTCAAGTAGACCTTAATGATGACCTTAGAGTAGTGGAAGGTGTCCAAGAAGGCCTTGCACCGGGTGCTCATGCAAAGCAAAACCCAGAGTTACACTGTATGATTGATCCGAAATTATGTTTGCAAAACCTAGGGCAGACTTTATCTGCACAGGCTAACCGCTTGTCGGGGGAAGCAAAACCCAGTTATACAATTATTCTTACTGTAATAATAAAATCAAAACATTACTTTTGTGGAGGAGGCACAACCAATTCTTAAGCAAGCAAAATAACCTTATATGTACTTTCGAGAATAGCATAACATTTCAAAGGTAACTAAAATGTCACCAAAAGGGATCAAAGGATACTTTTACCCTTTATGAACTGTAGTTCTGTCAAGGTTAGCCATGGAACATCAAAAGTGGTGCACCTATGGCAATTTAGCAACAACTGGCACGTATTGCCTTTTGAAAAGACAATTTTGAATGCTATTTTGAGCAATGTAGAGCTATGGAGAACCCAAAAAAATCACACACATCAAAAGACTAAAATACTCTGTGTATGTAAAAAGGTGCCAACTCGCCGAGGTGTTTAAAAAAAATAATACACTGCCAAAGCAAAACGTTCTGTAACTTATGGGGTTGACACAGGTCAGGCGATTGATCATTGCTATGAAAATCTTACCCCACCATAGGCCATCAACGCCAGTTCCATGCACTGCATGTGTGGATGTGGTTTGGGTCTAGCCGAGGGTTTGACAGACATGAAGCCTCAATGTACTTTGAACTGATGGCGAATATCCATTTGCCTATCAGTACTTCAGCAACCCAAATGGGTAGTGCAGCATTGATGTGCTAGGGCAATTCTATTCTGAACTATACCACCAATAGCAACCACAGACATGTGCCTCATCGATCGAGGACCAGTAATATAAATGAAGGGAAGATGAAAGATTTACATTAATAAATCGTACACTCGATTAAATCTACATAAATACTTTTTATTACTTTTTATAGCATTGCAATTGAGTGTAATGCATTAGATTGTTGACGTACATTGTCCAAACGTTGGTGAACATATCGAAAATTATATTGTGAGCAGATTATGAAGACAGCTGCAAATCATTTAAATAGTTAAGTCCACTTTTCAACAAGTTCCTCTTTAGGTGGACAGGGCTCATTTGCAATGTTTTGTGGCATTATATGTGTCCTAGGAACAAAATCAGGATTGATTCCATTAGTTTGCATGCCCAACACATTCAATGTCAAACCTTTCCCAAATTCGAATTCCATTTCCTCGTATATTGGCTTGGCCACCCATTGTTTCCCTCATTTTTGTAAAGGCCATGAGGTAATGAAGCATCCTGAAGTTTCCTGCAGTTTTTTCTTGTTCCCTCTAAACATTCTTGTTGTGCGCAAGTACAGCTAGTCTTGTTCTGGCCTCCATACCGTCTAAGCCGAAAAGCAACCTTTTGGGCCTGTACTTTAGGCATATATTGTGGAACACCTCCAAATCTCCGGTATAACAGAATTCTGAGAGTCCCTTCAGGTCTCTTCATATCGTTTTATCGTACACAATCTTCTCAAGAGCTTTGTGTGGAGGTGAACATGGCAACAACCACTTCTTGTGTTCCTGCTCGTTCGATAAAGGTCCATGTGTACATTTGTGAAAATGTTGGTTTACTGTCCAAAAGTGTACGTTGGAACAATGGTGCATTAATGAACGCCATTTTTCAAGTAGAATTTCTACAGACCCATCACAAGTTTTGGAGCTCCACCAAAGATGGTTGCTGATAGACTGATACCACTTTAAAATATTTTCGGAACCCTTTTTTTACCAGCAGCAGTAACTTTTTTTATCGACTGATTTGGCAACGTGCCATACATCAAATTGATGACGAATGTGTGGCAACTGCTCTTGCATGGCTTTGGCTATTGAAACATGCCTGTCGGTGGCTATCTGGTGTATTTGCATTCCTCTCGATTGAAGTTGTTCGACAGATTTGATGAAACCATGTTTCTCCATGGTCACAGAGGATGCACATTGGGACACCTGCACGATCTCCGAACTCACAATTTTTTTACATTTCCATGTATTGAACGTGGTATGTGCAGAGAATGAACTTGCTATTGACATCTGTTCAATTATCCAGGCTTGACTAATAGCGGGGAATAAGAATTCCCTTTGATATTTGTAGTACTGGGTTTTAGCAAGGAACTAAAGTCCCACAAAAGTACAGAAACTGGAAATCTTACCGTAAATCGACCCGCTTAAAAGTAAAGCTGCTGTACATAGTACATTTCCACCTGCCACTTTGCCCAGCAACGGTTGAGCGGACCATGAAAATGCATTATGACGGTGCACACAGCTGGCTTGTATTTTCAGGTGCTAACCAGGTACTAGCCTTGTAATACACGAGACCCATTCATTCCCCGCATATGTTCCCCCTCAGTGTATGGACACATTTCAGCATCTGTACAATCTCTAGCAGTGAGCTGTTGAGTACAATGTGTTTTTGCTCCTTTCTCTAGTATGGGGTCTGGCATGGATTCACATGCTCATGAATATTCCCCGTCGTCAGGCTGGGAATCCTTGGTAAAGAAAAAATCAGTATCAGTTTAGTTTCTGATCTCTTTCTTAGTAGTAACCAATCACTGGTCTCTGGGTCATACTGCCCCCAGCCAATGACTTCCCTCTCCCTAAGCCCCGCCCTCGGCAGCCATCCTCAGATTTTTACTGCACGCTCAAGGGTTGGGAGTCCTCGTGCTATAGCTCTCAAGCTTTTACTGCGTTTTGCGCTTTTTCAAAGAGATTTATCTCATTTTTCGGTTTAATCGAGCCTCAAGCACCACCGTTTCTACTTCCGATCAACGGGGACCCATTTCGGATTTATCTACGCCCCTCAAGGGTGAAGTTTTCGTTGAGTTACGCTTCTTGGAGGATTCCAGAAGTTTCTGAGGCCTACCTCGTGGACGAGAAGAACATGGCCCAAGAGAAGGGAAGTTCGACTCCCGGCAAACTGTTCAGGATCTGCCCTGGATGCAACCTACAAAATGTGTTCAAGGAGGACGAGCATTCGAAATGCCTTTATTGCCTCCACGAGGACAAAACGCACTTGGAGAAGGACTGTGCGTTTTGCATGAACATGTCGGATCGGACTATGAGGGATCGCCGGACCCGCCTCTCCAACTGGCTGGAAGGCAAGAGCCCAGCAGGTGAGAAGAAGTCCGAGCGGTCTTCTAAGTCCTGTGAGGGTGCCCCGGCGACAGGGGCCCAATAAAAGCCAAAGCACCGCGAGACCGGGAGCACCGAATGGACGGTCACTGACGCCATCAACCGCAAGCCAACGCTCTGGCTCGGGGAAGAGAAAATCCAAGAACCCGGCTAAGCTTCTGGAGAGGCCCCGGTTGATCTCAAAGGAACCGGCCGAGGGGGAGCGAGGCGGTGACCCTCCCCCTAAGGTGAAGGCCTAAAGCGCACCCAAGGCGGCGAAGGCCTTGATCCACCCGGCTAAGGCCTTCATTGAGGGAGTCGCTGCGGCCCTGGCGAAGCCTGTGGAGGCGACCTCGGGGCCCAGAGTTTCCCTGCATCTGTGGAGGGAATCCTCTTTTAAGCCCCTCGAAGACCCCGGTGGAAAAAGAGGGGCGGGGGGCCGGTGTCCGTTACGGACACGGACACAACCTCCGAGGAGGAGCTGGCCGAGAATTTGGAAGAGGCCCAGTCCCACGGGAGTAATCCCGAGGAGGGGGACGACGAGATTGAGGGTGGCAACGACGACGAGGTTCACGTGGAGGAACAACCGTCGGTCCCGGCACGCCCGTCGCAACCCGATCCTCAGGACAACTCGGCGGCCATTTTGATGGCAATCCAAGCCTTATGCACAGAGATAAGGACGAGACTGCCCCTACCCCCGACAGACAACCCAGCTGTACCAGGTCCATCGGGAAGCCCTCTGAACAAGAGGAGGAGAATTCATCAAGTACCCCTTCAGCCCTCACGGCCTTCTCAGCCTCCCGTCTCGGATACCTCGGGTGTCCCCGCCCGACGAGATTGGCTCCTTCCACGCCTGATTGCCAGGGCATCCAAGCTTTTTCAGCTCTGCCCTGAGGAGAAGGAAGGCTTCCTCTACCAGCGGCGCAAGGCCAAGAGGAAGACGGTTCTCGTGCTGCCGTTGCTGGGTGACATTTGGGACGAGGGACTTGCCCTCCTCAAGAACCCGTCCATGACACCTGCCAAGAGGGATGGGTACGAGAAGAAGTACTGTGTCCCCGACGCCGCCCCGTTGTGCCTCAGTCCGCAGCCGACCCCGAATTTGGTCGTCTCAGCAGCGGCCAAGAAGAAAGCGGGGGGGTCATTGGCTTCATCCTCAACTTCCCCACCGGACGGTGAGGGAAAGAAGCTGGACGCCATAGGACGAGTGATCTCGTCAGCAGCGGCGACGACGATTAAGGCGGCCAACGCCCTAGCGATTGTGGCCCGCTACGGCAGGGAATTGTGGTACAAGATCGCCCCCCTGTTGGACTTCCTCCCAGCTAATGATCAGATATCTTGTATCAAAAGACCCTGCATTACTCATGGACCTCTTTAAGAAAGGGCTCTCAACCAAACGTTTTTCCAGCACCAAATATGGGAACTTATGATGCACTTAAATAATTAGTAAAACTACACATGCATCCATAACCTTTTCCTTTTTTGCGGACAAACATTGAAGCACGATTCATTTAGAGATATTGGACTTAAATTATCTCATACCTTGTTGATTGCACATGTCATTTGTTTTCAATTTGTCTTCACATGTTAATTATTCTCAATTTGCCCTCACAATGTGCTGAATGTTTCTCTCTTGAATGTAAATAGCCATTCAGAAGAGTTTTATGTTACTGTTTTTTCTTCACTGACTTTTTCTAGCTACTCACTTTACAAAGCAGTAAAATACCTTTTATGTATTGCTTGCATCTCTTATTTCTTTACAAATTGTAAAAAAAGTTGTGTTTTGAGATTGTGTTAATATATACCCAGCGGTAGATTCATTCCGTGATTGCTAAAACTAGGCAACACATGTTTTGTCCTCCTAAATAACTCAAGAAAACAGTCCAAACACTTTGCTTGGCCTGTTTACCTTAAATACTCTGTGGTTACTACAAAATAGTAAAGGTACACACCCTGTTTCACGGACTTCCTCCCGGACGACAAGAGGGCAGAGGCCCTGGCGATCCTACAGGAGGGTGAGGTGGCGTCGGACCACGCCATAACTGTGGCCATGGACATTGCCGACACCGGTTTCTGCCAGTTGGGCAACAGCCTTTGCCTTCGACGGTGAGGGTGGCTCAAGGCGACGGATTTCCGCCAGGACGTGCAAGCCAAGGTTTTGGACATGCCCTTCGACGGGAACAATCTGTTTGGAAAGACTGTGGATGAGTCGCTGCAGGCCATCGAGACCGACACGGAGACGGCTCGGGCCTTGGGAGTTCTGCAGCAACGGCAGCCACCCTTTTGGAACTCCGGAGCAAAGAAAGGTGCCTCCAAAGGATTCGGCGGCGGCTCCTCGACCTACCGTCAGGCGGCCCGCTCCTCGTCGCAAGAAGCCTAGAGAAGACGAGGCAAGTCAGGTGGATCTCGCCGTTGTCGCCAGGGAGGCAAAGGCGGCAAGGCTGCTTCCAAGCAAGACTGAAATGGCCGCCACGTCGGGCCCCCACCGAAGCACCCCGGTGGGAGGCCGGCTGACAAAGTTCATCAGCGTGTGGGTGGCCATCTCCACCGACCGTTGGGTGCTGGATGCCCTGGCCCACGGGCACACTCTGGAATTTCTAAAGAAGTGCCCCCAAATTCCGCCCGTGGCCAGGAAGGAAAACCACATCCCTCAACTGCTGTTAGAGGTAAGGGCGATGCTCAAGAAAGGAGCCATCCAGCTCTTCCCAAAGAGGCTCCGGGGCTCCGGAGTATACTGAAGATACTTCCTCATCAGAAAGAAGACAGGAGGCTGGCGTCCCATCCTGGACTTGCATCGGCTAAACAAAACATCAAGGCACAGAAGTTCTGCATGGTCACCCGCTAGGCACGTGTTGGGACAGCTGGAGGAAGGCGACTTCCTATCGTCGTTGGATCTGGAGGATGCGTACTTTCACATCCCCATCTTAAAAGGACACCGAAAGTTTCTCAGGTTCGTAGTCCAAGGGCGGCACTATCAGTTCAAGGCCCTCCCATTTGGATTGAAGTCGGCGCCCAGGGTGTTCACCAAGTGCCTAGCACCAGTGGCAGCACGGCTGCGCCTGAAGGGGATCCACGTCTACCACTACCTGGACGACTGGCTCATCCGAGCAGGGACAACGAAACTCGCCGTCGAACACACAGCAAAGACCGTCCGGCTGCTCACGGACCTGGGATTCTCCATCTTCCCCAAATCCCACCTGGTTCTGTCACAGGGCACGCTGTTTCTGGGAGCCCGGCTCGATGCAGTAGCGCAGTTGGCCTCGCCGTCGGAGGAAAGAAGGCAGGCCATCCTGGGCAAGGTTCAGCGTCTGCTGGCCACGGACGTGGCCAGAGTGAGGTCCATCAAGTCCCTTCTCGGGATGATGTCCTCTTGCCTCTATCTGGTGTGCCTTTGCAGGCTTCGGATGCGTCCTCTGCAGGAGTCCGACACCCGTTGGACACAAGCGACGGACAGCTTCGAGGACAAGATCTCGCTCAACGAAGTATTCTGCCAGGCAATTCGATGGTGGGGCACCCGCGCGTATCTCACCGCGGGCACGGACTTTCGGACCCCAGCATACCAGGTGACAGTGACGACGGATGCCTCCATGGAGTGGTGGGGAGCGCACTCCAGAGATCTTCACGCGAGAGGCCTGTGGCTCCCAGAGGAGAGGAGAGGCTGCTCCACATCAACATACTGGAGCTCCGAGCAGTGTTCTGGGCCCTCAAGCCATTCCTCCCGTCCCTCAAGGGCAAGGTGGTGAGGATCTTCACCGACAACACCACCACGATGTTCTACATCCGGAAGCAGGGGGGAACCAGATCCCCAGCCCTGTCCAAGGAAGCCCAGGAACTGTGGCACTGGGCCGTTGCCCAGTGGATGTTTCTGGTGCCTTTTCATCTAGCAAGGGTAAAAAACACCATCGCCGACTCACTCAGCAGGGAGCTGTGCTCTTGCCACGAGTGAGCACTATGCCAGGATCAAGTGGATCAACTCTTACGGCGATGGGGCAAACCCCAAATCGACCTGTTCGCGACGGCGACGAACTCCAAGTGCCAGAGGTTCGCCAGCAGGTTCCCCCAGCCGAGGAGCATTGGCAATGCTTTCTCGTTCCCCTGGGACGACCTGTTCCTGTATGCGTTGTTGCCGTTGCTGCTCAGGCTCATCAACCAGCTCAAGAGGTCCCGGTGCAGGATGATCATCGTCGCACCGAGGTGGCCGAGACCGATATGGTTCCTGGACCTTCTGGACTTGTCAGCGTCCCCACCAGTCAAACTGTCGACGGACGCAGATCTTCTCTCCAGAGAAGGAGGCGCCATTCTTCATCACGACCCGGAGTCGCTGAACTTGCAGGCCTGGCTCCTGCAGCACTAGAGTTTGGAAGGTACGATATCCCGGCTGACAGCAGAGAGGTTCTTCCCGGCTGACTGCAGAGAGTTTCTTGCAAAGGCCACGGCGTGCTCAACTCTCAAGTGCTATGGACACAAGTGGAAGAGGTTCTCTGCCTGGTGCTGTGCACAGAAGATTAACCTTCTATGGATTACAGCCCCTCAAGTGCTACCGTACTTACTGTCGCTGGCCAAAGCTGGACTAGCTCACGCTTCCATCAACATACATCTGGCAGCGATTTCACGATACCATAGAACTGCTGGACGGTCGTTCCTGTGGTCTCATCGCCTGGTGAAGGAGTTTATGAAAGGACTGTTACGATCGTTCCCGCCGGTGAAGGCTCCAGCCCCGGCGTGGCAACTCAAAGTGGTGCTGACCAGGCTCATGGGCCCGCCATTCAAGCCCTTGCATTCGGCTCCATTGAAGTTTGTCGTGGAAGAAAGCGTTCCTTGTGGCCATCACCTCTGCACGACGCGTGGGAGAGATTCAGGCCCTTTCCTGCAAGCCTCCATACTTGACTTTCCACGAGACGACGGTGGTACTGAGGACGCACCCCCTCCTTCATGCCCAAGGTGCCGTCGGACTTCCATTTCAACAAGCCCTTGGTGTTACCAGTCTTTTTCCCGTCGCCTTCGTCGCCGGCCAAGAGGACTTTGCACTCGGTGGATGTAGCTAGAATGCTGAAGTTCTACGTGGACCGAACGTAGAGTTTTCGGAAGACATCACAGCTGTTTGTGAACTTTGGACCTGTGAACCAAGGAAAGGCTCTCTCGATGGCTTCCATTTCCAGATGGCTCTCCGGCTGCATCATGCACCGTCATCGGTTGGCAAACCGACCGTTGCCCGGCCGTCCAAGAGCCCATTTGACCAGAGCGATGGCTGCTACCACGGCGTTCTTGTCTGGTGTGCCCCTGCTGGACATCTGCAGGTCTGCTACGTGGAGGTCGACGCACACCTTCACGAGATTCTACTGCATCGACCGGGATTCCAGGGAGGAGTCCAGAGTCGGCCAGGCAGTGCTGCGCAACCTGTTCGCTTAAGGTGAGCCTGGTGAGGTAAGAGATGCTTAATGTTGAGTTTTATGTATTGCTTAATGTTGAGCCTTGCCACCTCCCGTGGTTGTGCACGTGTGAACTGCTATGTATTCTTATATTCATGAGCATGTGCATCCATGCCAGACCCCATGCTGGAGAAGGAACAAGTTACTTAACTGTAACTGTTGTTCTCCAGCATGGGTCTGGCATGGATTCACATGCAAACCCTCCCTCCGTCCCCTCTGCGGCTCTTCACTTGGTCATACTGCCACTTTACGTGCTACCAAATCGGAGGATGGCTGCTGAGGGCGGGGCTTAGGGAGAGGGCAGTCATTGGCTGGGGGCAGTATGACCCAGAGACCAGTGATTGGTTACTACTAAGAAAGACAGATCAGAAACAAAACTGATAGTGATTTTTTCTTTACCGAGGATTTCCAGCCTGACGGGGAATATTCATGAGCATGTGAATCCATGCCAGACCCATGCTGGAGAACAATAGTTACAGGTAAGTAACTTGTTCCTTATTAGCCAATGGTACTGCATGAATATGGTTTGTGACTCAACTGTGCTGGACAAATCGGCAAACTGTAGATGAGATCTTTAGCAAGTTCCTCGGTCAATTGCGTTGAAGCTTCAGTCTCTGTTAGTTCAGGTTGTGATATTTGCACATGAATTGGAGTAAAAGGTAACGTGGAATGTTTCTTGGCTGGAACATTTTTAGCGGGTGTAGATTGTGTCAAGCGGCTAGATTGTGTCAATGGGTCTGCGAGGAATTGCAATGCATCTTCATTGTATTCGGTTTAATCTTGTTGAGTTGTCACATGGTAGCAATGTTGCATGGACACTTTGCACAGTTTGGCGGTCACATTCCATTCAGTCTCCGGCCATTGGGCACAAGCATCACGAGTCTGCTTATTGACTGGACCACGCTGCACCCCAAATAGTAGTTGCTCCATTGTCGAATCTGTTTGGCAAGCAACATCTTTGGTTTCATTTGTTGTCTGTGTCTTTATACTTCTCTTCCTTCTGGGCCTCTAAGAGATGTGTTGAAAAACATGCTCAATATATAGCGCACATACAGCAGATACCACTTTAAAAACAAAAACATTATATGAATAAAACAGCAGCCCTTAAAACTTCTACAAAACAAACTTGTTTGTTTGTTACCCTTGTTTTCTTTATTTTCTTTGAAACCGTGGGCGGCTCTTTTCCCACCGCACAGGCAAGCTGAAAAAAAGAGATTTTTTTAATATGGTTTACATCAAGCACCTTTCGTTTCCAAGCAAACAAACATATGCACTTGCCAACAAACAGAACCAACTTGATTGAATAGAAAATATTACAACATAAAAATGTGATGTACAATTTTTATTCAATGTTAGGTTATGATGTTCACCTCTGGTTCATGTGCCTCCTCTTCTAATTCCACACCTTGTGTACATTCCTTGAATAGAATAATCATAAAAATAAATAAAAGGTCAATCATACTGGAGATGAAAATCTTTCATCGCACAGAGCTCTTACACACATATCCTCGTAAATAGTATACGTCATTTAGTCATAATATACATTTCAGATTTCAAACCTTCCGAGTTGACACATGAACAATCATGACAATGTTGCCCTAAAACTATTTATAATGTATTCTGCATTCGGGAGGAAGTATAACGTTGGACCCGAAATCAGAAAAGTTTGAAACAGTGCCCGGTTACATGCATTTCTCTCTCTATTAATATCCTTTGTAGGATTTACTTTCGTTCTTGCAAGGGAACTGTAAATTGGCATACCTCAAACTCTGGACCTGTTGCAAATGTATTTATTTATTTATTACATTTTTATAGCGCACATGCAGCCCACAGGCATTGAGGCGCTGTTACTTGCAAGAGCTTAGTTACAGAGTTACAGAGGTGGTAACAGTTGTAGGACGCATTTACGAATCAGTACATTAATACATCAGTACAGTTCTATGCAATGGGTTGGGGGTTAGTCATTCATAGGAGGAATTGATTGTATTTGAAGTTCCAGCATCCCCCTGTTACCCAGTACTTGTTTTAGTAGGGACGAAAATAGCGAAATGGAACTGAGACAATGAGAGTCAGACAATGGTACATATAGAGAGACACCCATAAATGCCACTTAGTGTAAATAACCAATAGCATACATAAACATTTTCATTTCATTTGAAATTTCAAGCATAAAACATTCTCGTAAAGGACAAGCATGATAAAAATTACTTGATAGGCAAGTGAACTTGATGTTGACTCAGGCAAAGAAATTAATGCAGAATCTTTCTCCTTCATTTTCAGTGCATTGTCATAAAGGGGTTGAAGGGAAAGGTAAAGTTGTATTCAGATCCAACGCTCGAGAATATCACTTTGTGAATGTCGGTAGGGCTCACCATTGGGATACTGGACGTGTTGGTGGTTTCTTCACTTGTGAGGGTCTGTGCTTCCATCAGTGTGCTCTACGAAAAAGATATGTCAAGCAACTGATTACGAAAACATTATGTGACTTTTAAACAGGGAACTATGGCATTGTTTTCAAATGATCATAATTCCTTGATTTATTAGAGGCTACAGAAAGCGGGGACAGATGAAGTATAGTAAAATGTAGTATAGTAAAAATTCAGTACAATCTGGTAACTGTGGAAATTTTAGTAAGACACATTTCAAGTAAATATACACCGAAGGATCTTATACGTTCATGAAGTTACCTTTTCAATACCCTACCCTAATTAGATCGAGAGATCATAGAAAATACTTATTTATGCAGACCATCGTCCTACATAACAACAAACACAGCTAATTCATCATCCATTACTCACCTGGGGCAGCGTGTGCATACATTTAGTAGGTATTGCTTTTGGAAGCAATTTACAAAGAATTCTGGGCCGACCTTTTTTTTGTGTACTTCAATTGTTCGTACATATTGTCGGTAAAGTGCAGGCTGCAGATGCAGAATCAATTGGCCCTCACGTCCTTGAAGACATTCTGTGTTCTACTTTCAATCTCGTCCATCGCAAAACCACAATATTTAACCCATCTTATTACTAAATCAATATCCTTCGGGAATGTATGCAGTACTCTGCTGGGACTTTTGGCATGGGTCTTGGAAGGGCGACCAAAAACCATACAAGCAGGCATTGTTGAAAAGTCTGTAAGATCTATATAAAAAAAAATAATAATAAAAAAAATACTGTATGCATTTGATGGAATTACATCACAGCTTTCTAGGCAATATTTGTTTTAGCCAAAGAAAATAAACATGTGTAACCTAGTCGAATGAACACAGCGATAACTTCCTTACAGAATTGATTGGTATAGCGCAAATCATACCGTTTTACTCGTCCGTTGAATGTACTGTCATGCATCAAAAGGAAACATGCTAACAAACATGGACCACAAAAGATTCCATTCCATTACAATGGACATTGATGCAATGTGCTATTTATCGAGATCAAAATACTTGAAACATTAGGCAATGGTGAAGTCATTGAGATAAATGAAAACTACAATGCTGGGTACATTAGGTGTAAATAGATATAAAACTTGAGATCATCAATCCATGAATATAGAGAAGTACATTGGTGATCTACCCTTACCTGGACTAACAAACAAGCCGATTCAGCACGCCGGGGAACAGGTAGCACGATAAAGAGATACCTTTCATAGCTCAGAGATGTTCTCCTGTAAAATGTCAAGGTGTCTATAAAGGAATAGAAAAGTGTATGTGAATGTGTGACGTGTTTTTTGTGGGGTCTGGAGAGGGGAGCCTGGAGACACTGGGTCTGGGGAGGCCATGAGAAAAATGGTGACTGTGCAGAAGTACCCTAGTGTGCATGGTGTTTTGGCACCTAGGCCGTTCAAACCCACCCAGCCCACTTGTGAGCACATAGCCACAAGTGCAAAAGGCCATTGATACTGGAGGGGGGATGGAAGGGCATGAGGTGAGCGCAGAATACCCAGAACAACGCAGAAGGGAGACACACTTATGTGGATTGCCGGGGCGGGGTCTTGAAGAGGGGAGCCTGGAGACACTGGAGCTTGGGAGGCCATGAGAATAATGGTCACCGTTGTTGGTAAGGAGACGATCCTTGCCCCCCACCCTTGCACCACTCTAGAAACATACCATATGTAATAACCAAGGGGGGAGGCGTAGCCACCCCCCGCAGCATTCTGTTGCATCACAGCCCATGGAAAATAACCCATACTTTATAGCCCCCAGCTCAGCCATAAGAAACCATTTTGAACTAGTTTCAACGCCATCTTTTCTACCAGGCCCAGAAATCCATCTCTATGTAGAAATGCAGCTCTCGTCCATCCCCAGCGCCTCGCACAGCCAGCCCACACCATCGCCTCCCCCCGCCAGCTCTGCGCGAGCCCTGTTCTTACGGAAGCTAGCCATGCCTTGTTACGATCCTGTAGTATGATTTTCCGAAAGATGTGCTCTGCGAAAAGCGTGAGACAGTGAGAAGTCATAAGCCAAGTGCCCATTCATCTCCACTAAACTCCCCGTGCCCTCTCAACCACCAGCCCGCCAATCCAGAGCCCACCAGCTCTGACCCCCCAGTTCCTTTCATGCTGTCCCGTGCCCCAATCACTCCAGGACCCCCAACTCTGCCCTAATCCTGTGTGGCAATATATTTTCCCCAAAAACTACAAACCGCTACCTATTTTATGAGGATCCAAGCGGGCCAGATGGCAGATCAAACCTTTGGGGCGGGCGCCTGGGTGCAGAGTTTGTGGTATTAAAGAGAATCCAAAAGGGTAAAGGTTAGAATGCCAATATATCAGCTCATGCGACCCAATTACCCCTATTCATGCAAGAGTTTGTGTGCCATTATTTCTGCATGATCAGATCCTGTTTAGTTAGAAAGATGTGTGCTCCCTTGCCCTGACCTTCACACCGCAGAGATGAGCCCAGCTGACCCACGTGTGCCAAGAGCAATGGAGAGACAGCGGACAAGATTCATCTTGTTCCCGTATAGTATAAACTGTTCCATAGGCCCTTCACCTATCCAGTGCTAGAATATGCACTCTATTCATAATGTCATCAGTGAGGCTGGTAAATTGATACTGTAGGGGGACAGATGGGCATGAGGCGAGTGCAAAAGGTTCTGCTGAAGCGAGACACATTTATTTGGATTGCCGGGGCGGGGTCTTGAAGAGGGGAGCCTGCAGACACTGGGTCTGGGGAGGCCATGAGAACAATGGTGACCGTTCAGAAGTGTACATGGTGTTTGGCACCTTGGCCATTCCCATCCTCCCAGTACCCGAGCTGGGTATAATGGTGTGGGGATGGATTTATGCGGGCGAGGTGACCGTAAAAGGGCACCAACCATTCTTTTATGTCCCTCATAAACGAGTGAGCGTGTTCTTGATGCACTGAAAAAATGAAACAACTATTCGTATGTGATAGTTTGGATTTTATTTAGTTTGGTGATGTTGATGGCTCAAAAAAACTACAAATTGTATACTTGAGGGTGCAGCACAGTGTGTGAAAATCCACTGTACTGTCCGCTGTCACTAGGGAATTTGGTGCGAATGGCTCCAACAACACAGGATGGTATTACTCGGCGAACGCTGACTCCAACCTCCCGTAAAGCCACCATGTAAATGAACAGTAGGCCACCAGCATGTGCCCCCTGTGGAAGAGAAACATACATACTGTAATTAAATGAACCTGATAAGTGTACAACCCTTACTTGAAAATACAGCCTCTATTCTATGGCATATTTGCTTGTGCAAAAGTTAATTCATGGATAAATGGCATTCATTTGTCAGTGATCGATCAAAGTTACGACAATGTAGGAGAAAAATATGAAATGTTAGTCGTATCAGTGTTCAATTTGACATACGATCCAGAGTACACTTACTCGTTACTTGGATTGCGAGGGCGAACTGTTGCGCGAAGTTTGCGCATAAGCACCATCATAATCCTCAACACATACCTTGTGAGGCAGGCTGTCTTGAAGTCCTGCAGCTTGGTAACTCATAACGGTGGTGTGTCTTCTTCTGATATGTAGGCCGAGCATCCAGAGTTTCTTTGCAGCAGCAGTTCTCCACTTCAGTTGGCATGACCTTGCAGCGATTGCAGGTACACCAGGTGGAAACGTCTTCCCTGCGACTAGGCTCAGACTCGTGCGCTAGTGATTCATCTTTCCAACTATCGTTCGATTTTCCCCATCGTTTCTCCATATTTCTCTTTCAATTACTTCCTCCTCGGAATACTCAGGCTCGTACTGGTAGGGCTGTATTGTTGCCATTATACGAAAAATGTTTAAATAAAACGCAAGTAATGCTTGAAATCAATAGTAATGCTAGTATAAGTATTTGTTTGCAGGGGCTTTGTGCAATGAAGATAGCTGAACAGAGCACAAACGAGTCACAGGCGATCCCAAAAAGGACAGTGAAACGATTGAAAAAGCACCTCTGATGGTGTCTGATGAGAAGGGGTTTGTTTATACTTATTGAGGAAAGTGGCTTCCGGCCATTGCCATGGAGACACGTCAATAGCTTGCGCGCAGAGTACCTTGACACGAGACATGCATTGCCGTTTTTTGGAAGGTGCGTAAGCGTCTAGATGGCCGCGCTCAACCAGTTGTTTTTGCGTGTGTAAAAGTGAGGAAAACTAAGGTAAGATGCATAGGAATTCTTTTTACATCGATCACACTATGCTTAAAAACACAGGCCCGATCGCTCGGGACGATACATTTTTTGAGCGCACTTTCCCTTTTAAGATGGCCTTCAATTTATATATATTCCGCAATGTGGAAGGTTATTATACACAATGGGCCTGATTCATGGAACGTTTTCCTATGGGATTGCGCCATTATAAAACACTTTCATGAATCAGCCCCAATATCTGGTCGACACAGGGTGTTTCGGCCCTTTATTGGAGATCCGGCCCCTCCCGGCTTTCTTCTTTAGACGGTTTATACACAGGCCTTCATCAGGACATGCAGTGAATTAAAAAGCACTGTACCAATCGTACAGCTACCCCTTCATCTTGTCTTTCAAAACTGTGGAAATATCAATATGAAAAACAGATTACTGAATATAGTAGAGTTGAGTTGATCACTCAAATTATTTTCTCAGATAAAGCTACTAACCTGAATTTAGTTTTCACGTGGGGATGGTTATTATTCACTTTGATGGGGAACTAATTGGAGCTGCATGGTCACTCCCGATTTCTTCAACATGAGGTGCTACTGTCACACCTGCAAGGAAAACACAGTGATCTCATTAATACCACAGGTGTATGTGTATGTCTGCCATATTTGGAGCACACTACTTATACTGACCTTAAAGTTAGAATGGTCGGCAGATTGCCCTTGAATGTCCTGCTGCTCTGCACCTGGGTCTCATTTGTGTCCTGCGTGTATATACCACCTAATCACAAGTAGTGACACCAAAAAAAAAATGAATAGAAAAATTCAATTAATCAATTGGACCATGCCCTTTTGGCATGTGTCACATGATTGTTACTGAGAATTCAGATTGTCATTGTGCTACAAAGTCTTCAGAATAAAGCTAGGGCATTTTTACATACAAATGTCCCAGAGCACCTGGTGGGGCAAAGGGCTGTTGTACTGCAGTGTCCCTGCCTCATCACTCGTGCCCTTGTGCTGTGACCAATACTTAGCTTTCAAGTCTAATGCGCACATTTATTCACGTGATGGGACACAATTCTGAAATTTCTTCTCTCTTTACCACTTCCGCTGTTCATCTGCTCTATGGCAGCGAGGATGGAACAATGTTCTATCCAAAAATAAGATGCAAAAACGGTCAGACGTGACTTACTTAGTCTCAAAATGTGTTCTTGTCTCAAAGCTTCACACTGTCCACGCTCAATAACTATTCCAACAGTCGCGCTCAGCGATTTGCTCTATGATACAATGCCGGTGTTAGTTCCTTATTACTTTTCACGCCAAGGCTACCCGAAGGGCGAAATGCGGGTGGCCATCACATGCAAGCCATGGCTATGTTGCTGCAATTCATGCTCTTAAAAAAGGCAACTAGTTATGCGGGCTGTGTAACTCAGTATGCATGTTTGTGATTCAAAAATGAATTGTTTTACATATTTACCCAAAGTATTTCTAGATGCGCATTGTGATGTTGGAAGGGGCGTATACAAACCAATTCTGTTGTCTAATGCATAGATACTTCTTGGCCATCCGAAGTTGCTATTGCATAGCTGCATAGTATTTATTTATATATCCCACTAATTACGTTGAAAAGAAATCCGCTGTTGGCTGATTTTAGTTGCAAAATGTAATCTTCTCTGACATCAATTTGCCGCCACAGTGTAACTTGCTTTCATGCTCATCTTATGCTTTTGTCCAAGTTTCATATGGATATTTTCTAATGTGTGCACTACGGCACCCATAACTAATTTGTGTGCACTTTGGCACCTGTTACTAATTAGGTTGTTTTACCTGAGGCAGCCGGATGTTCAATTTAGTTAATCAAAGGTGCCATAATTGACTGAAACAGAGACGGCATGGTCCTGTAAATTCACACAAGCACACTATTTGTCACGCAACCTGACATAAGTTCTAATGGAAGGATGGATAGATGATAATGAAAAACTATTCCTGAAACAACTCCATCCAGTCATGGCGGGTTTCTATATTCTGCTGCAAGTCCATAAAAATGCGACTCAACCACCGGGCAGGCCTATTGTGTCAGCAGTTGGTTCCGTATTGGAACCACTATCCCATTTACGCAGACTGTTCCCTACGGCCATATGTTACAAAAATGTAAGTCCTGCGCACGTGACTACTGAAGTGATAAACCTCACACCTGAAATCCAGATGGACCATAACAACATCCATTGTGACATTTGACATGGAAGCGCTTTAAACCAGCATAACTGAAAATGCAGGTATAGAGGTGATGCGTCAATATTTGGACCAGCGCACTACTACCAAAGAAAAGGTTCCCACTGAGTTCATACTGGAATACATTAGATCAGCACTTCGAGAATTTCTTCTTGTTTGAGAATTTCTTTTTCAAACAAATAGATGGAAACCAGTATGGTGGCCACTTTTGCACCAGATATAGCGAATTCATATGTGGACAATTTTGAGAACAAATTAATATATAATGCCAACCCAATAAAGGGTAACACATGAATCCAGAACTCTTATACCCTGTACTCCTTTTTGATATATATGGTGAAAGAGTAAAATAAATATTTGTAAGATGTGACAAAAAAATAATCTTGTTTTAGGTGCAGAGGAGAAAACGTCAACCCAGGCAAAATCTTTAGGAATACAGTTTTGATCATGATATATAGCCAATTTAGCAAATGTGTAGCCTCATAACCGCATCGAAAGATGAATGTTTTCCTAATGGTGAAAGTTACTATAGGTCTCTTAAAGGACTCATTTATTTATTCACAGACCCTGTATAATTTATTTGCAAAATCATGTTGACATTTCTTTGATAACCTTTTGCTCACGAGAAAGAGCACACTTAATATCTTTAAAAAAAAAATGTTCAGTGAGTGTTTCGAATATATTGCAAATTGTACCTTTTAAAATGGACGAATTACACATTTTTGAACAACCACCTACAAACTGTTAATCAGTATTTACGGTTGATAATTATCTGTAAATGTTACCATTGAGTGTTGATATTTGAGAAATTGTTGTACATTATGTAATTTTAGTGATGTGCTTCTAATCTGATGTTTTCTTGTAGAAATGATTTGAAATTACGCCCCTGATGAAGAGAATGAATATCTCAAACTCGTTGGGCCATAAGAATAAAACGCTTTTATACTAGATACCATATTGTTGCCAGGAATATATTGTGCAAAACTGTTTTCGCATGAAGTAATGTCATAAACTGATATTAAGAAATACAACTATTGCCCATAAGATTGGTATACCTTTTCTAAAAAGCTGGGCTTATTATTGAGCTATAGATAGTGTGCAGTGGATGGGAGTTCCCTAATTAGGGAACTTAATTTTCTTGTATCAGTTGTGCAACCCATATGCCAGGGTTTATGTTTTTTCCTCTGCACCTAAAACAAGATTACTCTTTCACCATATATATCAAAAAGGAGTGCAGGGTATAAGATTTCTGGTTAAGTCGTATTCCAGACATTGATGAGAAAGACCCAGAGCTACACAGATCCATAAACCCTTCATTGTCGTACAATGTTGCCAACCTTTGCGTCCTGGGAAGAATGTACCCTAAAAAGGGCATTGGAGGAGGGTCGAGTGTCTGTGAACAGCGCAATGAGAAGGAGGGGACGGGCCTCCAACCCGACCAGTCCCAAACCGGAGTTATAGCACCCAAATGCCCTGGCTGTAGGACCCCTGAATTCCAATGTACCAGATAACCCTGACCACTGACCATAAACCTGTTCCTCTCCTGATCGATCAAGAAAGATCAGAAAGCAGGACCTTCACTTCTAGGTCACATGGTTTGTGCTGTGAGGTGCAGGGAGGGATGAAATTATAGCCTAAAATGAGGGTGGGAGACCTTGGAATGGTGCCGGCCTGCATGGGAACGAGTGAAGTGTGTGAGTTAGTGTGACCTCGGCTTTCCCCCTTATGCCCCTGTCTGCTTGCACCAGGTGCACTGTTACATAGACATAAATGTGTTTTTCTTAGTTTGTAATATAATTGTTATTTGGCTATCTGCTGACCGATGATGACTGCAAAATCGCCCACGTGGAAGAAGATGGACGGACGGGGCTGAGACCAATGGCCTTGCATCCCCCACAGAGCAGCTGACCTATGTGTAGGGTCTCACCAACCAGCAGCAAAGGTTCTCACTGTATGTTATGATGTTACTGACGCTATGTACCTTCTTAATGTACGGCTCATGCAGATCTCCGCAGAACGTTCCGTGGCAGAGTACTTTGTTAGCGCATTTTCCTTTTGTTTGGAAATAAACCTTGTTATCCTTGCAAGAGGTGTATTGTGCCTTTTTCCCTAGTAGGTTGTATTTTTTCTGGTGTGAGCGTCTAGGGGCTTTCCTACATTTGGCGAATAAATAAATAAAGGCGATAAGCAGTGGTAGTGCAGCCGGCAAGTGCTAGGTTAGTCAGCTAGGGTAAATCTCATAAGTGCAGAAAAAAGTGGATGGGGGGACTGTATGGGTATAGATACAGACCCCAGTGCAAGTGGTAGCCTGGAGGCAGTGCCGGAGGGTTCAAAAGAAATGTCAGTATGGCTGAGTAAACTCCCTTCCCTACGTTTTGTAGCATGGGGTAAGGTGGCACACTGGACCTTGCGACACACTCTGACCACAGATGCAGTTTGTTTCATGGGCCAGGGCCAACTTGGCCTTCCACAAAAAGTCTCTAGTTTACAGTTCAACAAAAGTTTTCCTTCTGGAGTGGAGCATTGCCAACATAGTCGAATGGTCCTTTAAATTCTCATTCAATGACTCATATAGCTTAATAAAGGGGGCCAGCGAGATGCGTAAAGCTGACATAGTCCCCAAGTCAGCTCCAATGTTTATTGACGGGGTAGAGGAGGTATCGCTGAAGCAATTGAGTATGCCGCTGACTCATATAATCCATGACCTTCCTCTATGTGAAAGGGGATTAGTGCCCCCTGGATCTAAAAGCAACGTTCTCCTACTCCTGGAGGGCTAACCGATGAAACTGGTCCTACAATCGCAATTCTTCAAGTCATGCGTTGATTGCCAAAGACACAAATATTTGGATGAGGAAAAAGCTAAAGAAGCAACAAGGACTGAAGCAACCTCAGCAACAACTTACAAAAACCAAAATATGGGCAACAGGAAAAAAGAATCTAATTATTCGAGAAAATGGTTAAGGAATTTGCAAATCCCAGTGAGCCCAAGGTCACGGTAACCAACAGAAGGAAGGACCCCATCTTATCAGGTCCCCATGGTAGGAAAGCTTAGTCGAACGTGAGAGGTGCTTCAAATTTTATTCCTGATGATAAGCTACAGGGGGAAGACTCCCCATCAGTGTCAATAAAGTACTTGCTGAACCTATCGATCCACTCAGCCGATGAAGATCTAGTGACTGCTCCGAGTAGCGGGGATAAGCATTGGAAATTGGTCACACAGGACTGTAATGCGTGTGCAAAAATGAGCCAAAACATGGCGCTGGTGCGCAGCCATTTTGGACATTCACTTCCAAACCACAGTGAAAGTCTACGTTTCTGTGAGCTCCGTTAGAAGGCAGACATGAATTCTGCAATGATTGCAATATTCTATTATGAAACAGAGGAGCTCACTATGAAGGGTAGTTATATTGTTCGCTCAAGGACGAGCCAAGAAGGGAGTCGGAGATGTGCAGGTGGATTGATAAGGGGTGCTGGGAATGACCGCGTGGGAGAAAGCTGGGTTTTTCCACTACTGTCTGGCAATGTTCCCTCTAAGCTGTGCGCATGTGCATTTGCCCAGCTTCCTTCTGGGTGCCGCTCAGAAGAATTTTAGCAGTGCACACAGACAATTCCCACCAATACAAAAAGATTTAATAAGGCACAAGCCACAGCAGGCACCTGATATTTGCTTTCTCACAAAATAAAGCTACATTGTACTAACTAGTCTTAATTTTCTGGTCTAGCCTATTTTCATCGCCCTACTATGCAAGCTTGACCGTAAAAACCTAAACATTCTAAAAACAAAATACACCCACAAGAGGTTAAAAACGAATATGAAAAAGTGGCTCCACAAACAGAAGATATAGCAAAAATATGCCTGCACACATTAACCAAATAAGCTACCCTCCCCACCCATGACGCCTCACCTGTAATTGACTCTATCACACTTCCACCTTAGTATGGGCTATGCCTAGTGTTGGGGAGAATTCTCAAAAATGTGCTTATTCCTCTCTACCTTAGAGACCTCCAGCTCTTTTGCTGAACTTTGGGACTTTGTACTTTTAATTCTCATTATCTGTGTTTATTCCTTTTGGTTATGGAGTCTGACAAACTCCATAGGCATCATCTTTTACATTGTCACACAGCACCTTCAGTGCAGTGGCACAGAGAGGTATTTTAGGTTTCCCAAGGTTTAAATACCTTCTCTGGGGTAAACTACTGTTTTCCAGAGCAGTAAAGTGAAATTGACTTTACTTAGCATTGTACTTGCTAGACCCAGCACACCCTATCTTACAATAGAGTGCTAGAGGGGTTACTTAGCATCCCCTGTGTCTAAATGCTCATTTAACATTTTTATGTTACCCTTTCCTCACAGAATGGCTGGTGGCAGAGGTTTTGTTCCGAACTACCAGGGTTTGCATTTACTACGGCTGTTCGCAGTGCCGGTAACGCTAACCGCGGGAGCCATCTTTTTCAAAATGGCGCTGAGCCATCTTTGACAAAATGGTCCCCGGTCTTTGTTTTTCGCCATGTCTTTGTGGAAAGGTCCTTCTAGAGATTTTCTCTGTGTGCCAAACCAGGTTTGGTCTCTTTGTTAATTTCGCCTTTGGTGGGCTTCAGGAGTGTCTGGGGCAGGCAGGAAGTGAGGGAGGTGCCCAAAACTCTCTGTGCTTAGTCTCCTAGGAGACCCAAATGCACTCTGTGGTGATTGGCTGGCTGACTGTCCAGCAAGGACAGCCACCCTGCTGGCTGAGTGACAGCTAGGCTGGAATGAATGGGAGAGAACTGAATAAAAGGCAAGTCTTTTGGCTTGGAAGGCAGAGTCAACCACTGGACGAAGGAAATGAAGAAGAGCTTGAAGAGGACGCCTGCTGCACCTCCTGGACCGTTGGTTTGCCCGGTGAAGCCCTGCTGCAGTGACTACTTGCCAAGTTTGCATCGACAGAGAAGCCCCTGCAAGAACGACTTCTCCCTTTGAGTTGGTGGGATCAGTCCACTCCAAAGAAAGCCACCTGGACACCCATCTGAGAGCTGGTTGAATTTCCTCAGCGTTGCTGCAGGAAACCGAATAGCCAGGGAGAGGGACACAGATTGTGTGCGTTACTTTTAAGCTGACCTAATGCTTTTGAAAGATCCTCCGGACTCCCACGAAGCAGGCCTGACCAAGCCTGAGCCCCTTCCCCCCCCAGCAGAGTGCAGGACCCCAGAAGCAAGGACAGTCCACCTTCACAGCCAGGAACTGCACTTGATGCACCGCAAGAAGCTGAAACACGAAACAGCCACTGATAGTGAAGTTTGCCAGTTGCAGGTTTTGACCGTCCCAGTGCATTGCATGAGTCCCCTGACGTCCTCCCTCTTGTCCTCACGACTGAGGCCTAGGAGCAGTGAGATCTGCAGAGATGTACAGGAACAGAAGTCATCACCTGCATCTTTTCTTCTTTACCAAGGTACTGTAAAACAAGTCTAATAGAACTTACCTCTTGCTGTAGAAGTGCTTGTAACTTCCACAACTCACAAGTCTAATCAGCTTGTGGCCCTACATTTGATTCTTTTTTTCATCAAATACTCCTAAGAACTTGTGCAAAGACTTTTCCATTACTTACCAGAAGTGCTTTATCCTATCTAAGACGTTTGCCCATTGACTTTGGCTTAGCCTTTTGAATTGAATGACTCTTCTAGTGAATTCAAAAAGTATCTGCACTGCTTTGGAATATTTGTGGTCTCTTGTGTTCTAATAACCTTTGCCTTTTACCAACTTTTAAAGAGTATTCTGAATGCCAACCGTAAGGTATTAATGTTCCCAGCACCCTTGTTACTGAAGTCACTTGTAGGTGTAGGTTGTGTCTGTGGGCCATCCCAAAAGGGCCTTGTCTGATTCAGAAACTCAGTGTACAGTATTGAAGTATATTTGTGTGTTACTATTCTATTGCTCCCTTCTGAAGAAGGCTTTATAACTGACTGATAAATACATTATTAATTGTTTATGCAAGAAACCTTGAGTGTAAGAGTTTATTTGAATACCTGTAACTGTGAATCTTTGTAACTCCACTACTGCTCACATTTCCCCTCGTGAGATAAGCCTGGCTGCTCAACACACTACCAAAACTGTATAGTACACGCTTATACCAAAGGTTGGGTTACCTATACCTGTAGTCATAGTTGTTAGTGTTTCCAGAGGGTACTTCATTCAAACTTTGCCTTACATCTGGCATTATTTGTATATATTATTAGGGAAACCGATATTCAAATAACTAGATGTGTTTTACTCAATCTGCATCCTTTCCAATTTTTCAGAGTTCCATGGGGCAAAGACCTTGACATATTATATGTTAATTTGCTGCTATACAAAAATGGTTTCACTGAGCACATATGCTACCCAAAATTTAAAGGTGGGGTATGTTGCAAACAATCTTGTTTTCACTTCATAGTAATTTTGCACATTCAGATACATTAAATCTTCTTAAACTGCACATAATGTCATGGTGAGGCTTTAAAAAGATGTTGCTTGCAATGTATTGTGGGTATGCAAATATCCCAGTTAGTGTTTAGGATCCGTGTGATTAATGCAAATTCAAAATGCCAAATTTGAAAATGTCAAACGTCTTTTTTTCTTTTTGTGCAATTATATGCAGGGGGAGACCCCCTTTGGCCCCCTTATACTCTCCTCACATAATTTAATACCCTAACCAACGTAATACCCTAACCCAACCCCACATATAATTGCTGTGAAATTCACAGCAAAATCTTTGACATTTTCGCATTCTGTTTTTTCAAATGCACAGTAACGTGGTGGCACATTTTCCAATTTTTAGCGAGTACAAATTGATGGTTATATGCCTTTTAGCCAGAAGGCTTGTTTTGAGTAAATGTCACAACTCACAGGACAACGTAATGTGAATAGTAAGCAGAGACCCAGGAATTCTGATCATTGTTAAGACGGATTTCTGAACTCTGTCCTGGAGGCGCAGAGGTTCAGAAGGCCAACCTAATTATTTGGAACAGGGTAACCTCTGGACAAGCCAGACCAATCAGGGTAGCGATCGCGGCGGTCAAGACTAGGTCTCAAGAGGGGTGAGGGTGACTGAAAGCCCGCAATGAGCACACAAAGCCAGGACACTTACAAATTACTCCAAACAGGTGTTACATTAAAAATATATACACATTTATTCCAAGGCCTTTGCAACAATGACCGTAGCGAGAAATCACGATAAAACTCTAGTAAACCAACACATACCAAACCAATACAATATATATACAAATACAAACGAGTCTAAAGCGTTAGATGCACGAAATGTGTAGTCCACCTAGAAGGGGAGGAAAACAGGCAGTGCGAAATAATGATTAGACCCAGTCCGCCTTCAGTGGCACCTAACTAAAAGGAAGTCCAAGCCCTACGAAGAGTGGAGCCTTGTGCTCAAAAGTACCTGCACACGCTGGTGCCAACGGGCAAAAAGGAGAGTCTCTTCGAGGGAATCAGGCAGTTCAGTTTGGTGCACAAATGAAGAAGAACAGAGTTCCGTGACTCAAGCGCAGCCTCCACTGGGGGCAGAAGCAGAGCGCGAGTACGGAAAGGCGTGCTGTTTGACACAGCGGGGAAAAGCTATGGGTTCCTGCAGGAGGGCGACCAGTTCCTAGCTATGCTACTCACTGGCCCCCGATGCAAGCAGACCCAGGCTTCTCCGCGTCAGTTTCAGTGCTGGCAGGTTCAGGAGAGCAGGGGACGTCTCGTCGTCGTGTAGATTCTGCAGCAGCAGAGTTGAGTTAAAGATTTCCCAAACGAAGTGAACCCGCACAGTTTGTTACCACAGCAGGGCAACGGAGCGGCCGTGTGTATCTCAGCCAAATGTACACTACTCACTTCGGACCTGGGAATGCCAAGTGTACGAATCGTGTGAGAGTGACAAGGACTCGAAATACAACACAACCTGGCGGCGGTTACAGAGCAAGACTCCTGGGTAGGCTGGTCAGTTTGCTGGATGGCCCAGAAACACTTCCGAAGGCTTACGTGCAGGAGATGGTGAAGATGCCGAGAATAGCTGTCCCCGCTATTCCAAGGGTCGAAGTACCAGTACAGGCCTTCTGGTTCGATCAGTGGTAGAAAGGGTTTCACAAAGCGACAGCAGTGCAGGGGAGCAGTCCTTCAGCGGGTCACCAGCGATTCCTCGGTTCAGCCTCATGGTTGCAGGATACTTGGCTCCTGTATTCCTTTGTTCGTGAGAACTCAGGAGATCGACATGGTAGTAGCGTTTCCAGCCCCCTCTTATCCACGGTTCCCTTCGCGCCAAAACGGAGGGGACCCAATGGGAGATCCGCTCATAAAAACCCACACCATACGTGGACCTATCACGGACCACGGTGGTCCCAGGCATTCACACCACACTAGACTCTCTGGCACCCAGGATGTGTATTGGGACCAGACATCCCGGCACACACAAGGCCTGTAGAAGCCCGCAAAAGCATCTGTGTTTCACGGGAAAGTACATGCCCAAATAAGGAAGGCCCCGGGTCGGCTCGACCTGGAGAAGGTGAAGGGGGCAAGACGGTCAGCGGACAGGACAAAGGAGCCTCGTGGTCTGGCCATTTTGGGAGCCATGCCACCATTTTGGGCTAAGCGCGAGAAACGCGCTTAAAATGCCAAAAGGAGCTCAAAAACACAAACGATCGCTGCCACCATTCCCGTCCATGATTCCCTTGCACCGATCAGTTACAATCCAAAAAGAGTATCTAGGGCCTGTAGAAGGCTATAGACCCAAGGGAGCAGTAACTTAGCTTACAGTGCCCTCTTGTGTCATGTTGCACGAAAGCTGCAACATGATAAAGAAACTACGGAAAAAAGCGTTTCTTGGTACTGACTGTCTTAAGGGCATGTCAGTTTCCCCGTAAGAATGGAGCGAAAGCCCAGAGGAGTGCGGCAGAAGGCTGCACTTCTCTGGCAAAGTGTAGATCATGGTGAAAACAACAGGAACAAGTTTAGGGGTTGCCACATGGAAGGAAAACTACCCACAATTAAGAAATCTTTCCTAACAATCATCATATTCTGTGGTGCAGTTATTCTGATGCAATTATGTTCCTTACACAAATGGAGGCATGTTCCCCTGGCCCTTGAATTACTTCATTAAAGTGGCACATGAACTCCTATGGGCATATATCTTACACACTCCGTTTAGCTGCCATTATTCCATTTTCAAAAATTGCATCCTATCAGAATTGTTTGACAACCACGTCTGTTATATGCAATATTTGTTTTTTGTAATAAACTAGTGTTTTATTTCAATGGCATTAAACACTTTCTGCATTGTCTCTAGGCGGTGTCGAAAAATGAATAGCCACAACTAAACCTATTGTTTATCCTGAGCATACAAAACTTTTTTTGTGAATAGATGTTTTCTCTGCACTGTTGTACTTTTGGTAGGTACTATGGCATATCCTGAAGTCTTGGGGAGCATTATGAGTTCCCTGGTATCCCTCTGGTAATTCCAACGGGATACCCGGGAACTACCGTACCATCTCCATTGCTCGATATCCCGGTACTACCGGGATATTACAGGTGACGGAGACACCAGTAACTTCCCATTCCATGGAGTCCAATAGAACTCCATGGGATGGGGTGGCCCGACTCCACCATCCACCGTTAGTAACGGTGCCAGTGATTCAGGCATTTATCTGCCGGTAGAGGCCTGATCTACCAGAAGATCAGGCCTGTTGGTAGCTCAGAGTCCCTGCCAGCAGATTCTGGAAAGGTGCTGATATACGTTGTTACCAGCACTTTATTTCTGGACCGGCCAACTCAATGAGGCGGTTGGACTCGCATAGATTTTTTCTTTTAGCCTATATATGTTTGGACATTTTTTTGTAAGATGCACCTTTTTACACTGCTTTGTAAAGAATTGCAGTGGTTGGGAAGGGGAAATACCCTTCCAAACTCTTCAGCGAGGGAAGCTCACAAAGTATGCATGCTCACAAAGTCTCTTAACTTGTTATTAATTTGCACTCATGGAAAGTAATGTGCACACAAAAGCTAACCATTCCCGCACTTAGGGAAAAATAATTAGAGGGGACCTTGCTGTTTGGATGTTTCCGCTCTTTGCCTCCCATGCTTGCTGTTTGTCGTTTGGCTGGGGACAGTTTGCAACCTAGAAGGGGCAGGGATTTGTCCCCATAAGAAGAGAGGTATCCTGATGGTAGAGAGGAATTGGTACCCCCAAGTGATGAAGTCTTGCTGAGAGGGAGGACGCTCCGCTTCAGACCCCGTTAGTATGTGTGATCTCTCTGCCTACCTGCTTCGGGACTGGGTAGTGTTGTGGCTGAGATGAGGTTTTCTCCTACAACTGCACTAACAGTGATGTAGACCCTTTAGTAACTATTCTTATTGGTGTGCCTATGTATAACTAATTGCATTTATTCCGATAGTTATCTCTATGCTTATTATGTGTGTGAATAAAGGGCCTGTAAAGAGCCAATTGTATTCCAATCATTGGTCTAGGTGTGTATTATTGCCTTCCTCAGTCAAAGAACTTTTGGGCCGTGTAATAGGGTGAGTAGTTCTGAGGTCATTACACATGTTCGAAAACCAAAACAAGTACTTACCCAGGTGATGATTGACTGGGACAAATTCAACTGCTCAAAATTGCTGGGATGCTAGAAGTTTTTTGCACACTGATAAAATAAGGGCGGATTGTAAATGCAAACCAAGTTTACCTTTCCTAACATTGGAACAAAGAAGATTAGCAGTGATTAAAGCTACACGACCTTTGAGTGAAACCACCTCAAACGCCAGTGCTATAGAAAAGGCTTTGCCTGTTCAACAAAGGCAGAACTAAGCCTGATGAAACTAGTAACTGTTGTGTACGCTTAGAAAGATTGTTTAATATTTCCGATGGTCTAGTTTTGAACGGAGTAATGTGCTGCAGCTTTTACATAATATCCTGAAACTGAGACCAATCCATACATGGGATATTGAACTTGTGCAGTTTCCAAATGACACCTATTTGCATAGAGTGATTTATCTTGTAACCTAGTGAGTGATTCTTCTGGAGGAAGCAGCGAGCCTCTTTCCATTGGGTCGAAACATGAATCGGGCTTCTATGGATAATAAAAGTTTATCCTATAAAATACCTGTAGGGGGGCCATGAGGGTGTGCAGAGACACGTAGAGTACAAGGAAGGAGAACGGTGCATGCCAGAGGAAAAGGATGATGGGCTTGGTTGTCCGAGGCTTTGGTCTGGGATAGAAGCGAGGATTAACTGAAGGGGTCACCCGAGCAAGAGTGCGTCATGTTGGCATCGTGGAACTGTTGAGGTTCACAACTTCTCTTATCTAAGGGCGAACTTCAGTTTGAGTCCTTTGTGATCATTTGTCTACAAGAGACCTGGTTACTGGCTGCCCGAACACTTGATGGTTACTCTATCTTCTTGATGTTGGCTATTAAAGGGTTGAGGGGCAGACCGTCTACTCTAGCCTTTTAATCGCTTTGAGGAGTTGCCTAGAGATGGAGGTAGAGTACCCTAACCCCTTTATTCAAATATTGGTAATTTGTAGATGCTCGGAAGTACTTAGAGAGCCTGAATGGTATGTCCTATGTAACTTATATTGGAACACAAAGGGCATTAACGATCGAGAATTTTTTGGATTCCTTTATTGATACACTAGATGAGTGCTATGAGACACTGCCTTTTTTTTACATTATGATGTGTGATGATTTAAACATGTCTGGGCTAAATGGCACAAATAAGTTAAAGGATAGGGGGAATGTCAGACAAAATGGTCTGGAGAAGAGGAAAATGCTCTGGTTGGAAGAGGTTTCCAGTATGAATTTGCATATGCTAAATGGGCAAATAGATGGAGATATCCCAGGCAGACATGAACATTGAGAAACAAGAGTGCATTCGTAGACTACATCTTTGTTAGCAGCAATATTTTGCCTCTAATGGATAGATTTGAGATTTTGTATTCAACCACTAGCGATCATGACGTCTTGCAAATGACTTGGTCTATGAACAATGGGTTTTCAAAAATGGGTTATGGAACAGAGCTTGATCTCTCACAAGGGAGACCTCATGTGAGAATGACTGCACAAAACATAGTGAAGTTGTGCCAAAAGCTAATGGGAAAGTATCAAAGCCAGTTGAACAGTAATAACCTTTCGTGTATCGGCTATCCATTATTTTGAACGGATTTTGTATGCCGAGCAGGAAGGGGGAATTGTAAAGAGTTCTCTTATAAACATGTTTATAATGCTGAGGTCGTTAATGGAAAAAAAGGCGGCTTTGAGCGGACTTAAATAAAATCAAGCAAACGGGGAGCTACGATGTGTTGCTACTCCTGAAAAGTATGCGACAAACATATTGAAACTGGGTTAGAGCTCAAAAGCAAGCAGTTTTGCTAAAAGATGCTGAAACTATGTTGGCGAGAATTCACAGTAAGAATCTTTGCGACATCTGGCAATTAATAAACTCTGCGGGTATGCCAAAACAAGCTTTGCTCCTACAAGCCGTTTCTGATAAATGTGGGTGAGCCATTTCTCAAGTCTGTTTGCTATTTCAGACGAAGGTAGCAACTTGTATGACAACGCTGGGCCTGTGGACTGGCATCTTTCGTTTGACAGACACGCCTTGTTTATTTAATAAGGAGAGCTAGCAACTCGAGGGCTCCTGGGCCCGATGGGATAACCAACGTAATCTTAAAAACGGAGGCAAAGGAAATGGGTAAAGCTGCTTATGGTGTTGTTCGCAGAGATTGTCAGAGTGAGGTGGAAAACCTCGATTGTGGTTACAATCTTCAAGAAGGACGTTGGAGAGGAACCAAAAAACTATCGCCCCATCGCACTTCTTAATGTAATTGGCAAGATATTCGGTAACTCGCTTTTGGAGAGATTAATGGATTGGGCCACAAGTGTTAGATGCTATAACATTTTCCAATTGGGCTTTGTCAGGGGCATGGTTATTAGTCTGAATACGTTCTTTTTAAACATTTTGAAGACGCGTTCTATTTCGGGCAAAGGCAAAACGTATTTTGTGTTTGTGGACCTTGAGCAGGCCTGTAGACAGGGACCTTCTATGGATCAAATTAGCGAAATGGGGCTGTCCTTTGGGCTTATTCCCAGATGATCCAGGCTGTTTATACGTATACCACATGAGGGTAAGGTTCGATAGCTCGGGCGGCTATCGAAACCGATAACTACCAAGAGAGGATTAAAATAAGGGTGTGCCCTGGCTCCAGCCCTTTTTAATGTATTCATATCCGATATGGTTGACACCTTTTAGCGAACATCAAACATTTCCTCCAAGGCTAAAGGGGAGACCTGTGGGACCTCTGCTTTTTGCAGACAATTTAGTCCTTGTGGATCAGACGCCCATAGGTCTTCAGCGACAATTGAAAGCTCTACAGCTGTATGCGGACCACAACAGATTGAAGATCAATGTGGCCAAAACAAACATTCTGATCGCATGCCGGGCTGTTGGAAGGAGGGTGAAATCGATGATTTGGTCTATTAGTGGTGGCCAAACTGCCACTTTTCAATCACTCACCTATTTAGGTATGTTGATGAACATTGGTGTGAATGATGCACATACAATCGCACAATTGAGGGTTAAAACAAAATATGTGGCTGCTCAAGGCTCGATTATATCGAAAAGGTACTGTCACTTCTCGTTGGAGCCGGTAGTGACTTTCTATAAGATGAAAGTAGGGGCTATTTTGACCTATGGGGTGTTAGGCAGAATTCCGTGCAGTGCCCTTAGGGACCACTACACACAATTAAGACTACAGGTGGCAATACAAGTTTTACCTTTGGTACAAGCCTGTACTACTAGGTTATAGTGGTAGCAGTAGCGGAGCAGCCAGGCTTATCTCAAGAGTATATGAGCAGTAGCAGAGATTACACAAAGGGACCACAATTACTGTGACTCAAGCAAACACTTATCAAGGTTTCAGGTAAAAAATATAAGTACATTTATTTTTAAACCATTTGTTATTAACACAACACTTCTATTAATTCAAAAACCACACGTAAAATATACTACAACTAACCAATTCACTTTGTACAGTATTATTCGAGTTAAGTACCCTGTGTTTGAATGGACCGGTGTTATGAAACGGAACACGTTACCGTGAATACAATTGCGATCACATTTTGACAGTTCGGTCTACTAGATAAACACGTATCCGCGGCAAGAAATGCTACCGGGGTAAAAACACACTTAGCACCCGAAATACCCAGAGAGAGTTGGGGGCAAAAATCACAGGCAATATGTTGGTTAGGCAGACAGAATCGAAGAACACACATAGACAGGAATTCAAGGGGCTGGAGCCAAAGTCAAGTGACACTGGGTGCCTGTTGTCGAGGATCACACAGTCGGACAGTTCGAGATTCAACGTTGCCAAGAATAGTTTGATATTGTCAAGGTTCGGAAGCAAAAGCTATAAGAAGGAGGGAAAAGGACAAGCCTTAAAGTAGAGAAATGGGGATTTCACCCAAAATTCCTCTAACAGGACACAGTACCTTTCTCAAAGAACGAAACTGGTGCCCCGGCAGTTGTTCCTGTTGGTTTCCCGCAGACCCACGCTTTCATGCAGCTTCAGCACGAAGGAGGACGATGAGGGGGTCCGCACCACACAGGGATGAGGCCGGCAACAGCGACAATGAATAAAAGGTGTGCTCCTTAAAAACAGGAGTGGTTCTTCAGGTGGCTTTCCGGACCACTACAGCAGTGTGCACCGATTTCGACCACGAAGGCGACCTCTGGCTGAAGATGATGAGCTGGTTATCCCCACCAGGCTCAAGGGAAGAAGACTCCAGACTGGACCTCCTCTTAGTTGTTGAAGGGTAGATAGCTCAGGACTGCAGCAGGGCTTCACCGGTACGGGGTAGTTGCAGCAGTCGACATCTCCTCCACTTCTCGTCGGTTCCTTGTAGTTCCAGTGGCGACTCTTTGACTTCCAGCCCAAGAGACCTGCCTTTTATGCGCAAAACCCCCATTCACACAGCCTGGCTGTCAATCACCCAGCAAGGGGGTTGTCCAGCCCGGACAACCACCTTGTCCAATCATGTCAAAGTGCGACTTGGGTTTCCTAGGATACCCTGTGCAGAGGGTGACTACACCCCTCCCTCACATTCAGCCCACCTAGACACCCAGGCGCCCTGAGGAGGGCTTCTAGGTAGAAGCCCGCCAAAAGACAGTGAACAAAGAAGGCAAACCTGGTTTGCTGCATAAAGTAAAACACAAGAAGGAATTTAACAAAAAGAAATGGCGAATAAACTGCACCGGAGCCAAACGGAAAAGGATTTGGTCAAGCAGGTTTAAGTCTGAGGCTAACCCAATAGCCTACAATCTTACCATAGTTATATAAGATAACCGCGGCAGAAATTTAGGGTAGATACCACTGCCACTAGCCATGTCTAAATGTTAAAAGAGCAAAACAATGCTCTAGGAGGTACAGATAAAGAGTTAAGAGTTAACCCTTCCAGCACTCCATGTAAGATGGTGTGTACTGGATCTGTGGTTAAATTTGACTAAGTAAAGTTAATGGTAACTTCCCCCTTTTCTGTAGGACGGTAGTTGCCTCAGAAATGGAGTCGGGGGGAGTCTGAACGACAACCCTGTGCCACTGCACAGAAGGTGCTGTGTGACACACACAAAGAGGGGGGCTACTGAAGCGGTGTACTCCAGAGCCCACAATCACAAAAACAGGTCAAAACACATAGCAAAATACAAGTAAGAGTGGGGGAAAAGCTCACATTCTTACCAGGTGGAAAGAAACAACTCCAGAGATCCAGCAAAGCTGCTGAGAGACTTACTAGGTAAGGGAAATTAGCCATGAAATGAGAATTCTCCCTAACATGGGGCAGAGTTTTTCTTTTTCTCAACAGCTCATTTGGTGTGGATCAAGCTAGGTTTGTTCTGCAGGAGTCTTTTGCATCTTCTGCGAGAGACTTCTATGCATGCTATAAGATATGAACTAGGTCTCATATCGTTATATGCTATAGTTGTATGGCAGTCCCTTTCACTATAGAGGAAATGTGCAGCCAAGTCCCTGTTGAGGGCCTTTTGAAATGTTAAGAGACCCTGGCGAATCACAGTGAGCCGATATTAGAGAAATGGCGAATAGCCTGTCAAATAATATTGGCAGACCTCAGGACTTCAGAGGATCTGTTGTGATATGATAGTTTATTTAAATAGTGCCTATACACAATGTGTTTCAAAGCGCTTCAAGGCAAGGAAGGGACCAAGGGAACATACAATGACATTCTTACAGGCCATGAACAGTAAGGATGTGAAATTAACTATTGTACTCTGCCTGATGACTTTTCAGATAGTGCAAGAGCTAAGAAATAGATAAGGAAGGGAGGAGGCGAGTGGGAAGGAAATGGAAACAGGCAGGCGACTACCGTACTTGGCCTGACGACATTTATGGTAGAGCCGGGGAAAACAAAAGATGAGGGAGAGGGGTGCAGAAAGGGAGGGGAGGACCAAAACAAGCGACTATCGTACTCGGCCTGATGACATTTCAGATAGTGCTGGTCGGGGGATGACAGACGAGGTTTCTATCATACTAGGTCCAGGGACAATTCTGATAGAGTAAGTGCATAGAAGAAAGTGAGGGGAGGAGATAGGAAAAGGGAGAAAGGGAGAGGAGGAGAGAACAGAGAGTAAGCAGTCAAAAAGAGTGGAGAAGCAAGAGGGGAGAGCGAATGCAATTGCAGAAGTCAGTAGTAACACATAATTTTGCAAGCCTGGATACAAGATCAAGATGGGAACAGCATGATTCAGGGCCACCATGAGAAAGGGCGATGCACCGTGAATCGATGAAGTCCATAAAAGTCAAATCCAGCATTAGCTACAAGACGGTGATGGTGAAACCAAAATGTATCGGGACAAACTCCTGCAGAAGTAGGCTGGAGAGGGGTAGGGGGAGCAGGGTAGAAGAATCAAGCAAAACAGGCAACACCTGTGTGCGAGAAGGGGGGGGGCACAAGGGCACATCACGGGGGGACCAGAGGGTTTTAGATGGCCTGTGGGGACAGAGGGAATGACACATGTTGGTGCATGCATACCTGCTGTCTGAGCAGGGGTGCAGGCCCTGGATCCTCCTGGTCCGAACATGTCCAAACAGAAATTGCCCTTTCCTTTGACTGCCCTTCACTTCGGACACCCAGACGAAAGACGCCCTTGATCTAAGAGGAAGGAAAAAGCAAGGCAGGGCTTAGGTCAGGTGACCAAGATCTACTTGCACCTGCTACCCATCTGCAAAGGAAAAGAGGCTTGAGGGCTCCTTAAGTAGGGAAAAAGAGCGGCAACCAGGAAGGCACCAGGTGGGCGGGGCTTAGGCGAGGTGACCAACATCCACTTGCACCTGCTCCCCATCTGAAAAGGAAAAGAGGGTGGAGGGCTCCTTAAGTAGGGAAAAAGAGCCGCAACCAGGAAGGCATCAGGTGGGCGGGGCTTGTCAAGTGGGGAAAAATCAATTGAATCCAACTGCAGTTAAAATCAAATTATGGAGGAGAGATTGGGAAGAAACAATGAACCGGAGATCACAGCTCAAGTGCTATCAAGATTGTCTGGTGGAAAATAGAGCTTAAAATACTTTGCCGAAATGCCTCTGTTTCCATGTGGTTTTTATGGATTTTTTTTTTGCATATGAACTTGTATCAGGTAAAAGAGATTTTAATAATCAGGAAACAATGGAAGGGAGGGGATCTAAATTATAGATAATGTAACATGGAAGCTTCTAGGGAAACGCTGCATCACCTATTATCTTGCACACGTTGACTGGAAAGAGCACTTTACACTTGGGCAAGATTTTTGATAAAATGAAAACCAAGGGTTTAGATGATTGGAGGTCCATGTTTTTATAGTGGGAAAATGTGAAAATGGTCATAGCTTTTATTCAATTCTTTGCTGATGTATTCAGAGGATTGAATTAGGCCTTGCTATCTCTGAATGGTAGCTACATGGGACTTTTAATCCTATAGGGGTATAACCAAGCTAATGAGTTATCTTTTAGAGAAAGCATTTATAATTGGAATTGAATAAGGTATGAAATATGTATTGTATACTAATTTGAGGCTATGTATATGTGATTTTTTTTAAATATTAGTTTTATTACAGGGTATCATGATGATGTTTAACCAGAGTTTTGACAAAATTGTTATCCATTTTGTCATTGTTTTTTTCTGTATAGTGACAGGCTTTTGATTAGGCCAAACACTGTAACAATAAATACAAATAAAATAATTGACTTTTTCTCTTGGATTCCAACCTTCATGCATATAAGTCACTGGTTTTAAGGTTGTTTTAACAATTTCTACTGAGACGAGTAAACTGCGATGTGTATTGATTACCTTGATGCTTCCCGTCTGCCGGTTACCTTCTTTCTGCAGGGAGAATGGATTCGGAATCCTTCCTTCTCAGGGACTTGGTTACCTCTCTTGGAACTCTGATTGCATCCCCTCTATAGCGTTCGTCTCCTCGCTCTCTCGTATCTCCTGACAGTGTCCCGCCCCCCTGTGATATCTTGCGACCTTCGGTTGCTGATGGTATCTGCGACATTCTGAGGACTACGCTTCCATCCCGGTCTCTCCTTCCAGAGGTCTCACCACCACCCCCTTAGGTTGAGCGCAAGCTTTGCTGTTTCTCTGCTTTACAGGTTCGCTGCCCCTCTGGTGTCCCGTGGAACAATTCCAAGCAAGTTCGTATCTCGCAGGTTTCTTGGTTCTCGTCACCAGTTGCGTTGGTGACTCGCTCTCTCGCTTTGTGTCCCACTTTCGTCCTGGGCATCTCTAGCCTCTTAGGCTTCTCACACCACCCGGGCTTTATGTATGCCATTTAAGTTACTTGTCCGAATAAGGATAATGTGCTGATTTGAAGGGACAAGAATGTCTCGTCGCAGATAATCTCCTTTAGGAGTTTCTTTGTCCCTTCATCCCTATTATGACAATTCAAGTTTTCAGATATTCTAATACTTCCGATGTATGTCATGATGTGTTCAGCTGGAGAGAGTCCCTCGAGGGAACTGGAGTCCTTGTACCCAAAGGGGGAGTCTCTCCCAGTGAGGTCTCTTACTCTACCCCCTAGGAAGGGTATTGCAGAGCAGGCTCACCTGCCTAGCCTCACAGGGGGGCTCCACCTTCGGGAGAAATTCCCTCGATTGGTCACAGCATCTTTCATGCAACATGATCACCAATTGTTCCATCCGATGTACCTTGTCTGCATTGTGGTGACATTGTGGAAAACATGCTTTTTTGTCCCTTCTATTTGAAATTAACAAAAAGATGGTTGAAACCACTTTTGTATAATCAAGGTATGTATTCATGTAATGATACAGATGTTGTACTACATCGTGTTTCAAACAGTCTTGAAAGCCTGGAGACTAGAAGACAAAGCCCTGAAGCTGAATAGTGAGCCATAATGAAAATGCTTCTTTGTGGACTCATCGAGTTATACTCCGCATATGTTCCTGTGCTTGATGAATTTTGTATTGGATTAAATCTAATATTCATGCCTAAATTTAAAGGGGAGGATTGGGCAACAATGACATTATTTTGTCACAAGGCCTTGGGAGTTATACCTTACATTGATTTTTATGATATTGGTAAGATTTCCTAATTCATATGTGCTGCAAATCTTGTATTGTGTTATTGTATCTGATTTCTTTTTTTTTTAAACTCTGTTTATTGATGGTTTTAGCAGATAAAACTCACTATGCAATCATAATATAATGCGTGTTGTTCGCTATATCAGTTATCTTGTAGTTTATTAACATTTACATAGGGGCGTCATCGTCTGAGGACATTTCACATAAGTACATTCAAAACAGGGCCCATATATCCTTGGGGCGATTAGTTGTAGGTACAGTCATCATGTATTGTTCTTCGCACTCATTCACATATGCCAGTTCTCGTAGAAAATGTACAATGTCTGCTGGAGAGGAACTCTTCCAGCAATGTAATATACACCTTTTTGCTATTATACATGAGACATTAAACTATCTCCTGCTGGTTTCAGCTCTCTTGCTGATGTCTCCAAACAAATATTTCGGGGAGTCATGGAGGCCGGAATCTGAGTTATCTCCTCTATTATTTCTGCAATCTTTGCCCTAAATTCAGCCACCGCCGGGCATTCCCAATACATATGAAAACAACCCTGCTTGGGGTGCTCTACATTTAGGGCAATTCCGTGTCCCATCAGTTGTGAATTTAGCTACTTTGGCTGGGGTATAATGAAGTCTGTTAAGGACCTTAAACTGTATCGGACGTAAGCCTGCATTCATCGATACTGTTTTGGTGAGCAAACAATATTTAGACCATTTCTCATCTGTGATGGTCGTATTCAAGTCACTTTCCCATTTAGCCTTAACATTGTTCAGTGTGGGGGAGTGTGTCTGCGTCAGTGCATACAGTTTAGAGATTCCCAGCCCGGTGCTGGATGTTGCCGCTTGTAAACGTGGGTGCACGGGGGGTTCATCTGGAAAGAGTGGCCACTGTGTGCTGAACGCTCATTTCATTCTGTAGTATTGGAGTGCTCTAAGCGCCCCTCCTCTCACCATATTGTAAGTCGTCCATGCTCACAAACCTCCCGTTCGGAAACATGTGCCGCATTTTAATTTCTTTGTGTGGGTCCCATAGCCGTTGTAGAGATTTTGTTGGAGGGATGTTGGGGTAGTTCCAGAGAGGGACGTCTGGGTCATGTGGAGTGTCTGTTTTTAATATTTTATATAATGCGCCCCATGCTCGAACCGTACTTCTCACAGGGACATAGGGACATGTAGCTTTGTAGTTAGAATTAAAAATAATGGACCTTAGGTCAATAGGGGATGTGGTGAATTTCTCTATCAAGATGTGGGGTGAGCGATCGGACAAGTCATACCAATGCCTGGCGAACTGCGCCTGTGCTACTTGAAAGTATAGTTCAAAATCTGGTACTGCAATTCCCCCGGAACAGTACGGTTCGACCATTTTCTTCCACTTTATTCGAGCAGTTTTACCATCCCAGAAGAACATTATCACCATCAAACGTAACTTTGCAAAAAAGGCTCTCCCCGGCATAAGGGTACATTCACGAAGAGATAAAGCAGTTTGGGGAGGACAACCATTTTCAATATGGCAACTCAGCCGTACATGGATATGGGAAGCTTGGCTCATAGTCCCACTGTATTTAATCAGCCGGATCGTGTCTCTCATCCGCAGTTCGAGGTCTGTTATTCTGGTCGGGTCTGCGCTCTCTAGTCGGTAAGAGTATGGAGGCCTCAACATAGGCCAAGGCCTCGGCTGGGGTTTCAAAATAATCTGTCCTCCCTGCGTGTTGAATTCTCATTTTGGCTGGAAATATCAGGGCATATGTTACTTGTCGTATTCTCAGGCGTTTCTTGACTGGTTCATACGACTGTCTGCTTGCCTGCACCCTTGCCGCAAAGTCCAGATATATGTGTAAGTAACCTTTTTGTAGGCTATGCTGCAATAATGGATGCACCTTCTCATTTGGACAGGAATATTGGTTGGCATCCAAACTATGACTTCGGTCCTGCAAGTCGATAGGTGATGTTGGGTGATTGTGAAGCTCAGCGGGGATTTCAGTTGTCAAGCAGTTTTCAGAGAGGCTTTCAGGAGAGCAGTCGGGTGATCACGTGGCAGCTATGTGCCCACTCGCCAATTAATGCAATTAAACCTTCTCGAAAATCTGACATCTTGGACGACCATGCATGTATGCAGAAAAGTACTCCTATTTAGAAACGTTACATCATTCATTCCACCTCCACCATTCATTTTATGTGCGCAAAATTACTCTTTCTGCATTTTTCAAACAAACCAGTTGGGCTTATACTTGTGCTTGGGTTGGAGTCAAAGCCCTTTTTTTTTTTTTTTTTTTTTTTACTTGGACAGTCTGTTCTCACCTCTTATTTAGAAGAAGCTTAAATTAAAGGCCTCCTCTCTGATTGTTCTTGCTGTTTTAGATCAAGCATGTATGCACATCTGTATAAGATACCTTGCAGAAAGACAGCGGTTCTTTACTCTGTGCATCTCCTCTAGATATGATCCTCCAAATATGCCTTTTCAGAATGACATTCTAGGGATAATCTACCAAGTATGTGAATTAATAAACGTTAGGTATGATGGTTTTCACTTTGATACACTTAAATAACATTAACATTTACCCTTTTTAAAATGTCTAAACGTGACATTATGATGCTATGGTTTGATCAATTTAAGTTTTAATATCTTGCCTAACATTAAAAAAGTGACCCTTGCATTTCTTCTGTAGTGGGAGAACCAGAGGCACGTGGCTGGCTGGAGCAGCATGTTGTTCTTCAGTATTGGACTCCCAAAGCACCTCGATTCTCTCACAGCTCGCACTTGCACTCCAATTTAACAGCTATCTGGTAAGACTGACTGTGTCACTATAATGAATCTCCGATTGGGAAACCAAACTGTGAAAGGGTATTTTATTCTATTATTTTTTTTATCACTGAGATGTATTATTGCTGGAAAGATGTTACTTTCTTCTGAAAGTGGGTGGTTGTAATATGAAATAAATTGCCTTTGATTAATGGCAGAGGTTGAGGCGTGTTGTACTAAAAAAGACAGTGTTCAGCACTAAAGGCTTCAGAAAATGCTAGACACATTTGTACTGTTTTGTCAATGCTTTGTCATGAGGAACTAATCCCAAAAAGGAGCATTCTAAAATGTAGATCAAAATGCACAGCAGAATTTACAACTCAGACCTGCTCGAAACGTTATCCATCCACCAATAATCCCTTCTTTGCAGACCTAGAGTAGCATACAATGGGACCACACACTGACAAAGCAAATACATCTGCCAGCAGTGGTCCAATCGGGACCAGTGGTTGCACAACTCATGAATACCATACAGACACACTGAACGGTTACTTCCTGGTAGCAGACACACATGGCCTTGCAGTAGCCTTTGATACACCTCTGCTTTTCTGGGTACTGGAAGTCCAAATTGGGATTTTCCTGGCCTCGCAGGCCAGGAGGAAGATGACTGGGTGGCCGGGGCACAGGCGATGGGCCTTGTGGTGTGGCCGTGTTTGGACACCTGGTCAGAGTAGGTAGCCAAATGCTGTAAACACTGTAAGGCTGAAGTAAAATACACTAAAGAATTGTAAAAAGTAACTGCTGCCACCAGCTCGTCCTCTGGGCGCACCTAGAGTAATCAGGGATCCTGTAAGTGTTAGTCTGGGGTAAAACAGAACGTGTACCGCATTGTACTGCATTGTGGGATGCATTGTTCAGAAATAGAGTTGCCAAGGGTGATAGCAAAGTGTAGAGGAGGCAATGTTTCCCGGTGCTGGTGGCCTGAGGGGCATGCCGGTTTCCCCATGACAGAGGAGCGAAAGCTGGTGAAGTGGGGCTGGAGGCTTCACTGCACTGCAAGGGGAGCGCGTCCGATTCGAAGGTAAAGGCATGATTCAAGGGGGTTTGGAGGTCCATGGAGGTGGAGGGAGGGGTGCTGTGGGGAGAAATCTTTCCTAACAATTAAGTTATTGAATGCATTTCTAAAAACCTAAAGGTGACTTTATATATGCTTATATCTGAGTGTTGTGTAATATTTGCTCGGAGTAGACCCCTCGTGAGCACTGCAGACCCACTTTCTCTGCCCCACCTCAGGTGAGTGCTTGCAGACACTGCGTTTCCCCTCCTTGCAGTAAAAGATGTATTTTATATTTGACCATATCCTGCGCTGTCCAGCGCGGCAAGGTCCCCTCCCCGCTGCCTTTGTAGCAGCTCTTGTTGGTTCTGCCTTGGCCCACCCAAACACCCGCCCAGTGGTACTTCGATTGGCCCAAGACGGGCATTTTCCATTTGCTGGAGTAGACTTGTCGTGAGCTCTGCAGTCCCTCTTTTTCTGCCCTACCTAAGATTAGTGCCTGTAGACACCGCTGGTCCACTCCTAGTTGTAAAAGATGTATTTCAAATGGATTGTGTCCTCCAACGTATTCCACATCTTTGACATGTAATGTCCACAGCTATGCTGCTTTGGACATTTTTCGGCAGAGGATGTCCTGCGTCGATGGCATCAGGCTGATGTCTTTCCAAGGCCTCAGTCGGGGGTTACACCATCAGATGTTAGAAGTAGAACGCACAGCGCCCGTAGCCTCAGTTCCGTTTTTTCTGCAAACGTGTTTGCTTCGATAACTCGGCGCGCCTCGTGTTATCTACTTCGATAATGCCTTCTTCTACACCTCCGACCCCGCTGTCAAGCTTTAAAAAGTGAAGGGACTGTAAGCCCAAGATGTCTTTCACGGACCCGCACCATATCTGCTTGTGGTGTCTGGGCGAGAGCCACGACACGGACGACTGCTCGAAGTGCCAGTCGTTGACTGCCAAGGCCTTGTGGGAGCGTAAAGAGAAGTTGCAGGTAGGTCGGGTATCCAAACCCTCTAAATCCAAAAAGACTACTGGTCTTTCCACTGACGACTCGAGGGGTGACTCTCCCCGTCGGAGGGAGTCCAGGGGATCTCGGTCCCAGAGTGGTTCTCGCCACTCATCCTCCTCGTCGAGGGACTCCAGGAAGCGGCGTCACCGGTCACCTTTGTCATGCCTGCTGGGCTGTCCAGAATGCCTGCATCTGCTTCTGCGCAACAGCCTGTTTAGAAGAGGAGGCATTATGCTATCAAATCAGCTCCCAGGTCCTTTTATACATATTACAAACTCTCTTCAAGATCTCCATGGAGACGATATTAGTTCTTTCAGTAACGCTTAGTTACGTGGCTCGTGTCACGTGAGGTTGGGGGGCGTGGCTCACCCATTTAAGCACTCCTGAGAAGTCACCCGGTGCTTCTGATTAGTGTTTAATTCACTCCGTGAGGCTAGACTGTTACTACAGTCTTTTCCCTGCTGCCTTCCTGAGCCGTTTTGCTTTCTTTGCAATTGAAGTCTTCTCGTCCCATGTCTCCCTAGACACAGCAGTTACTCCCGCCGCCGCGCGGGTTCCCGCGGCTTTCTTTCCTAACTGCCTGAAGCTTGTTTTGGGAAGCATTGTTGCCGCCTTGTTTCCCGCGACTCTTCTGTGGCTTACTTGCTGACTACCTGCGGCGTGCCAGAGCATTTCTTCGCCGCATGGATTTCCGCAGCTCCCAGTGTTTGCTCCTAGCCTGCCTGCAGCGTGTTTTGTGGATCTTTCCGCCACTCAGATTCTCGCGGCTCCTCATCCACCGACTGCTTGGGCAAACGCCTCTAGTGAACCATTCAGTACTGGAATCTTGCTGCCTGGTGAGAATCTTTCCTCTTGTTCTACCATACTACACATGCTTGAACCATTCAGTACTGGAATCTTGTTGCCTAGTGAGAGACATCATTTTGTGTGATCTTGGAACTGCTGGAACTTTCATTTTGAAACTAAATAACTACAAGTGCACAGTACTCTAGGACGCTTTGCTGCTCCAGGTGCACCTACCCGAACCCAGTGTGTCCCTCGAGCCGTCCGGGTTTAGTACCTGACTAACCTCCCTTCCTTTTCTCATTTCCTTGAAGTTCTTCTCCTTTAAGTGTCCAATCTCATTCTACTCTTCATACCAATGTAGGCGATCTCCTATAAGCACAGGTGGGGGGAGGGGTGTTTGGTACTGTGGTGAGTTAGTTTCAAATACTCAAATTAGCCATCTTCTTTTAGGCAAGAATATTCTGTCCAGCTGAGCAAGCCATCCAGTTGAATTAGCCACCCTACAACGCAGTGTTCCTCGCAATATTCACACCCTTCTCTGCACTGGCTTGAAATTATCCCGGTTAGTGGGGTGGATCATTGTGAAGGTTTATATAGATCTTCAAGGTGGTCATCAGGTCAAGACACTGCAACTTGAGCCTAGACTATCTAGTCAATCCGCTAAGGGTATTCCTTTCCAATTGAAGTTGCTATCTTTGTGTCAAGCCTAACAGCCTTGCCCGTCGTAGTCGGATGATGGCTCTGCAAGGAAAGTGGCTTGCCCCACTAAATCCTCTACGCCAGAGGAGTGAGAGGGATTCGGGGAGAAAATGCTGGAGATTGAAAAATCTCTGGGCACTGTCCCATCCGCGCCTTTGGTTGAAGCCGTCAGGGAACGGTCTCGGTCTGACGCTCGCACGCCTTCGGGCCCGGGCAGCCGGCACGATAAACATCGGGAACCGTCGAGGTCCCGTTCGGACAAGGCTATGGTAGATCACCAGAGACGTGCGAGATCCAGGTCGCGGTCTTTGTCCCCGACAAAACCGTCGAAGTCTGGGAAGGTGTCGATACCATCCGCGCCATGTCCATCGAGTGCGGCTGTCGGGGCCTTGCCCTCGGTCAGGCCCTCAGAGCCCTAGGCGCCCTTGTCGATGCCGAAGCTGTCAGCGCCCCCGTCGCCATCAGGGCCTACAGGCCTGAATTTGCCGGTGGAGGCCCCGAGCTGTGGAACCTCAGAGAAAGGCTCTGTCTAAGTCTGTGAGGCCTCCTCTTGACTCCAGGTCTGCTCCTTTACCTAGGAGTGAGTTATTTCATTCTCTACAGAATATCTGAGGATGAGGAGAGGTCTGATGTGGAGATGGAGCCTTTTGCTGCTCCTGGTGACATTCCTGAAGCTCCTGACATGGTCTTTTCTGAGGACAGTCAGCTGGAGGATCTGTGTCAATCTTTACATGCCAGTGGCCTGGACACATCTCCTGAGATGGAGTTTGGCAGGCCAGAGCCTGGGGCTCATGCTGAATCCTCCTATAGGAGGTTGATTTCGAGGGTTATGGAGTACCTGGGGTGGTCCGGCCCTCCAGTTGAATTCGATCAGGATGACCTGACTGACATTTTAGATCAGGGTCTGTCGACTGACCCAGTGTTGCCTTTTCACATGGCGTTACAGAAAATTGTGGCTGCTGCTTGGAACACCCGGAGTCTCTTACGGCGGTCAACAAGTCGTTGACTAAGAAATACCACCCATCCATTAGCGACCCCAGCTACCTATCCACACACCCCACTCCTGAGAGTTTGGTGGTTCTGGCGGCCACGGCCACCTCGAGGCAGTCGGTGTACCCTACCATCCCACTAGATAGGGACGACAAGCGTTTCTATGGATGGGCACGCAAGCTATTTTCGGATGGGAGTATGGCCCTTAAATCGGCCAAATCCACCTGTGCCATGGCCACATTTTCGCACACTCTGTGGAATTGTCTCTCTGGCGGCTGAGCACATTCCCAAGGGGAAGAAAGGGATGGGTTCCCTGCTATTGTGCAGGGTGGCAAGAATGCCATGTGTGAATCCCTTCAGTCTGGGTTGGACATGGCAGATGGTGTCAGCCGGTCCATGGCTGCGAGCACCGTGATACGCAGGTTGCGTGGTTGCGGAAGCCGGGCTGTGCACCGGATGTGCCGCCCTGTCTACTCAACATGCCCTTTGACGGCTCTCATTTGGTTGGCAGGAAGGCTGACGAGAGCCTTGAGACGTTACAGACCTCCAAAGCAGTTGCTAAATCTTTCGGCACAGCTGTGCGTCCACCTCTGCCTTTTCATCCTAGGGGACAGCAGTGGAGGGGTTCCTTTCGTTACTACTCCTCCTTTTGTAGATCGAGAGGAGTGGCCAGTCAAAGCGGCCACTGTAAGGGTCCTCGCGGTGGATTGGGACGAGGTGTCAAAGCCGCTCAAGCAGCTGCCTCTTTGCCTTCAGATGCTGCCGCAGCCGCTCCGAAACAGCTATGAGGCCAGGTCTCATTGTTCGCCTGTTGGGGGCAGACTGTCTCAGCATCTCGAAGAGTGGCAAGCTTTTTCGTCAGATGCGCAAGTTCTGCAAACCATAGCCCACCGGTACTGCCTACCCTTCCTAAATTGGCCTCACGACAATCCACCGGGGAAACTCTCTTCGAAGAGTCTGGATCCGCTCCTTGCGCAGGAAATCCTATCCCTGCCTGAGAAAGGCACCATAGAACTGGTGCCTGTAGCAGAGAGGAACAAGGGCTGGTATTCCTCATGTTTTTTGATCCCAAAAAAAGACTGGGGATTGAGACCCATCATGGACTTGCGTGGTTTGAACAAGCTCCTCAGGAAGCACAAGTTCAAAATGGTTACTCTTTCTCAAGTCCTATAGGCCCTTCAACTTCAGGACTGGTTGGTGTCTCTCGACCTCAAGGATGCTTACTTTCATGTGCCGATTCATCCCAAGCACAGGAAGTATCTGAGGTTCGCGGTTGGTGACTCGCATTTTCAGTTTCGGGTCCTGCCGTTCAGATTGACCTCCGCCCGAGGGTCTTCACCAAGCTAATGGTGGTCGTGGCAGCGTATCTCAGGAAAGGGGGGATTCATGCCTACCCTTACCTGGACGATTGGTTGATCAGGGCGCGCTCTCCCGAGCAAGTCCTGGATCATCTGTCCATCACCTGCCACTCCCTTCACAAGCCGGGCTTCTCCCTCAACTTAAAGAAGTCCCACTTGACACTTACCCAGCGGCTCCAGTACATCGGAGCAGTGCTCGACACATCCCTGGGGCAGTGTTTGCCTCCCCAGGTGAGGGCTCATCACATTCTGCAGATGGTGGACAAGTTTCAACATGCCCAGAGTCTCCCGGCATTCGAGTTCTTGAGGTTGCTCAGCCTCATGGCATCCTGCATTCTATTGTTGTCGGAGGCCAGGCTGCGGATGAGATCTCTGCAGTGGGCTCTCAAGATGCAGTGGTCGCAGTCCTCCGGCAGGATGTCGGATCCCGTTCAGGTGCCGCCTTCGGTTGCCCAGGATCTTCTGGGGTGGGCCGACAAAGGCAATCTGATGAAGGTAGCACCATTTTGGCTACCCTGGCCCCAGGTGACGAGCGTGACGGACACGTCCCTAACGGGATGGGGCGCTCATGCCAACGAGTTGACAGTCAGCCGTCGTTGGTCTCCGTCGGAGTCCAGACTCCACATCAATCTTTTAGAGCTGAGGGCCATCAGGCTAGCCCTAAAGGCTTTTCTGCCATCTGTGCGGGGGAAGAATGTCCTGATTATGACAGACAATACAGTGGCCATGCACTAAAGGGGGGGCAGGGTCACTCCCACTTGCAGAGAGGCGATGCAGCTCTGGTTCTGGGCCATCCAGCAGGAAATTTCGATCGCGGCAGTTCATCTGGCCGGCGACGAAAATGCGGCGGCGGACGCTCTGAGCAGGTAGAGCACAGTCTCTCACGAGTGGGAGCTGGCTCAGGAAGTTCTCTTGGAGATCTTCGACCTTTGGGGGACCCCACAAGTGGATCTCTTTGCCACCAGTGTCAACCGGAAGTTTGAAAGATTCTGCTCGCGGGAATTTCCTCTAAGAGGAGCCTTAAGGGATGCGTTTGTAGTGGAGTGGTCCTTCCCACTGCTGTACGCGTTTCCTCCAGTCCACGTCATTCCGCAAGTGTTGCGGAGGTTACGGAGGTTCGGTTCCCGAATTACCCTCGTTGCTCCGGCATGGGCCAGGAGAGCGTGTTACCCGGACCTTCTCGACATGTCCATCTGTCCTCCACGCCGTCTTCCCTATCGAGACGATCTACTATCACGGGAGTGGGGTCAGGTTCTCCATCCAGAGGTCAAGTCTCTCAACCTTCATGCTTGGTATCTGAAAGGTTGAGGTACAAGGATTGGGACCTCTCTGAAGATGTGATGGAGGTGTTGCTTTTGGCCAGAAGGCCAGCAACAAAATCCCTGTACCGTTGGAGAAAGTTCTGCGACTGGTGCAGGGTTCAGAATGTGGATCCTTTTCAGTGTTCAATTCCTGTGGTTCTGTCTTTTTTGCTTTCATTTGCTCACAAGGGCCTGCAAGTGGGTACCATTAAGGGTTACATGGCGGTGCTGTCAATATTTAAGCGCTGGTCTGAGGAGTGTTCTTATTTTAAGATTCCTTTAATTTCTCAGTTTCTAAAAGGGCTAACCAATGTGTTTCCGCCATCACCTTTCCAGGTGCCGGGCTGGGATTTGAACTTGATTCTAAAATTCCTAATGGGAGCTCCGTTTGAGCCCTTACATTCTTGTCCTTTGAGACTGTTGACCTTTAAGACTGTATTTCTCGTTGTGGTTACTTCCACTCGCAGAGTGAGTGAGTTGCAGGCACTTTCCGCCAAGCTAGCTTTCACGGTGTTCCATAAGGACAGGGTTGTCCTTAGGGTTCATACTTTTCTTCCGAAGGTTGTGCCGGAATTTCATTTGAGCCAGAAGGTGATTCTTCCGGCGTTCTATCCTCCTCCACATCCTGGTAATGAAGAGGAGAGGCTCCATAGGTTGGATCCGAGGAGAGCTTTGAGCTATCTCTCACGGATGTCCCGGGTCAGAGTGAACGATCAGCTATTTGTAGAATATGCTGGAAGGCGTTTAGGTCAAGCTGTTTCCAAGCAGCCCTTGTCCAGATGGATCATTTTGACGATCTCTGAATGTTACCATTTGGCGGGTAAGGACCCTCCGGTAGGCTTACGGGCTCATTCTACTAGGGGTGTGGCTGCCTCTACTGCTCTGCAGAGGGGTGTTCCGATTCATAATATTTGTGAAGCAGCCACATAGGTCTCATTCCATACTTTTGTAAAACACTATTCCCTGGACTCTATCCATGGGCAAGATTTGGTCTTTGGTAAGGCGGTCCTCTATTCTTCAATTTGATTGGGCATTTTAAAATTCTAAATTCTTTTTCCCGCCTCTTGACGTTGGTACTGATTTGGGAGTCTGTCATAGATGTGGAATACGTCGGAGGACACAATCCCTTCGAAGAACAAGTTACTTTCTTACCTGGTAATGTTCTTTCGATGGCATGTTCCTCCGACGTATTCCATATCGCACACTCCCAGCCTGCCCCTCTACAGAATTTCTTATGCGATTGCAGCCGTTCTGGGAAAAAACTGCAACTGAGGCTACGTGCGTCCTAGATATAACATCCGATGACGTCGACTCTCGACGGAGGCCCTCGAGGACAGCGTATCGACGTCATCGACGCAGGACGCCTACGCCAAAAAAATTTCCAGCACAGCACAGCTGTGGTGATTACTGTCATAGATGTGGAATACGTTGGAGGAACATCCCATCGAAAGAACGTTACCAGGTAAGAAAGTAACTTGTTCGTCTCTCGAGGCGGAGGTGGAAGGTTCTCCATCCAGAGTTCAAGACTCTCAACCTTCACGCATGGTTTCTGAAAGGTTGAGATATAAGGATTGGGACCTCCCGGATGGCACGATGGAGGTGTTGCTCTTGGCCAGGCGTCCGGCAACCAAATCCCTGTAACGTTGCCGTTGGCGTATGTTTTGCGACTGGTGTAGAGGAAACAATGTCGATCATTTTCAGTTTTCCATTCCAATGGTTCTTTTTTTCTTGCTTTCTTTGGCCCACAAGGGTCTTCAAGTGGGTACCATTAAAGGTTACATGGCAGCACTGTCTATTCTCAAGCGCTTGTCTGAAGAATGTCCTTATTTTAAGATTCCTTTGATTACCCAGTTTCTGAAAGGGCTCACAAATGTGTTCCCACCGTCCCCTTTTCAGGTGCCGGTTTGGGATCTGAATCTAGTCTTGAAATTCTTGATTGGTGCCGATTGGTGCTCCGCTTGAACCTTGGCACTCTTGTCCTTTGAGACTGTTGACGTTGGTTGCAGTTACATCTACTCGCAGAGTGAGCGAGTTGCAGGCACTTTCGTCTAAGCCACCCTTCACTGTGTTCCACAGGGATATGGATGTACTGAGGGTACGTCCTTCCTTCCTACCTAAGGTAGTGTCTGAGTTTCATTTGAGCCAGAAGGTGGTACTTCCTGCTTTCTATCCTCCTCCTCATCCCGGTAAGGAAGAGGAGAGACTCCATAGGTTGGAACCTAGGAGAGCTTTGAGCTTTTATATTCCTAGGATGTCCAGGGGTCAGAGTGGATGACCAACTTTTTATGGGATACACTGGACACCGATTGGGCCAGGCTGTTACCAAACAGACCTTGTCCAGGTGGATTATCCTCACCATTGCTGAATGTTACAGATTGGCTAGCAAGGACGCTCCTGAGTGTTTGCGAGCTCACTCCACCAGTGGCGTGGCTACACCCACAGCCCTACAACGGGGAGTTCCTTCTAAAAACATGTGTGATGCTGCAACGTGGTCTTCCATCCACACCTTTGTCTAGCATTACTCCCTGGATACTTTCCATGATCAAGATATGGCATGTGGCAAAGCAGTGCTCTATTCTGCAATCTGATTGGGTATATCCAAATTCTTCTCCCTCCTCAGTTCACTGATACTGCTTTGGGAGTCTGTCAAAGATGTGTAATACGTTGGCTGACACAATCCATTCGAAGAACAAGTTACTTACCAACTGGTCATGTTCTTTCGACTGGATGTTCCTCCAAAGTATTCCACATCGCCCTCCCAGCCTACCCCCCTTTAAGAATTTCCTATGCTATTGCAGCTTGCGTTCCCAAAAGGCTATGTGCAGTCATGGAGGCTTGGTGTGCGGTTATGGCACACATTGTGGAGGGGAAAAAACATGAACTCCGGCTACGGGCGCTGTGCGTCCTACTTATAACATCTGATGATGTCACCCTCGACTGAGGCCTTCGAGGGACATCAACCCGACGCCAACGATGCAGGATGCCCTCTGCCGAAAAATTTCCAAAGCAGCACAGCTGTGGACATTACATGTCAAAGATGTGCAATATGTCGGTTGAACATCCAGTCGAAAGAACGTTACCAGTTGGTAAGTAATTCTTTTTATTTGAAAATATCCTGCACACTCTGCCGCGGCAAGGCCCCCTCCCTGCTCCCTTTGTAGCAGCGCTTCCTGGTTCTGCCTTCACCTGCCCACCTTCCATCCAACGCTATTCTTATTGGCTTAATCTTTCATACACCGAATCTGGGCAGTCCCTGCCCAGTCATCCCTCGGCTAAGGACCCCAAGGCAAAGGGAGCACCCGAAGAAGCAGCTCCAGTCCGTGTTTGCTCATGTTTGCCTGTGAAGCCCACCGTCAACCAGCAGCGACCTATAAGGTAAGTGTGTTCTGGGTGGGCAGTACAGCAATTACTATCACAACTGTATCCCAATCTTAGGTGGTTCTCCATTTGCTGCTGTGTCTCAAATGTAGGCGTTTTCTATTTGTTGCTGTCTCAAATTTAGGCATTGTCTATTAATTGCTGTGTCTTAATTGTTGGCATTTTTCTCCCACTGCTTCGGTATCTCAAACTTGGGGTCTCACCATTGGTGTAGCCCACCTGTGGTGTTAGTGAGTCATGTCTTTCAGTTGGCCCATCTATGTCGGGGAGCCTTCTCGTGTATTTGGGCCATTTGTGTTTGTGTTCACTCAGCTTAAATGTGTTAGGGAGCAATAACTCACACAGACGGATCGCAGGTCACAGGTAACACATCAGAGGAATCCGTGGGGGTGGTAATTGCTGCACACCAGAATGTATGACAGGGGAAGGGCTATGGGCCACAGTTAGAACAGCAGGGGTAGGAAAGGGTTCTGCCACTAACCAACCCTACTAAAAACTCGCCCTTCTGCATACACATCTCAAACTCTGAATTAAACACAACCATACTTCTACAGCACAACAAACCGCATGCATTTCACCACAACAACTAAACAAACCACACATAGCGTTGCACAACAGCACATGGCAGCTACCAACCGAAAAACATATCTAGTGAATGGTGTCAACTGAACTGAAGCTGCCAACAGCACATCCCAGCTCTCTTGCTCCTTTCTCCTGCCGAGTCCTACTAACTTGCCCCCCTTGCCCTTTTTTTTTTTTTTACAGATCCCCCAGAGCACCAAGAAACCATGTAGGTGGCAACAGTGTGCGGTATAAGAACCTTTAACATAACATAACAAATGTTTCCATCATACTACGACAGGTGCAGCCTTGTTTGCCCAGGTGCAGCCCCATAAACCCATCTTCTGTCAGTTTATAGGACAATGGGGGGTAGGGGGGTGCGTGGTTAAGATGGCAGAGAGGTAGGACGTGAAATGGGTGTCCTTTTCCCGTGTATAGTGCCCACCGCCATAACCGTCCTCCCATCGGTCCCCCTCTTGGTCTTATTGTGGACAAATCCCAGGTCTTTATGTCAGGACCGCAACCCCTGCTCTCTTGCTTTCTGCTGAGGCATGAAACTGGTGTGGGTAGAGCCTCTTGCAGGTTCTAAATTTTCATGCCCCTAATGCCTCTCAGGAGTCATTTATGTTGCAAGTGATGGACTCACTGGAGGAGTTTGGGCAAGGTTAGTTTCTACTCCTGGGCGATATAAGCATGGCCATTGATGGGGGGTCTCGACAGGTCTACGCAAGCGAGATAACCGTCAACAGGCGTGACCTCGCGCAATTTGAAGGAGTGCCTCCAGCAGCTGAACGTGGTGGACGTTTGGGGCAATAGAAACCCTGCGGTTAGAGCATACACACACACACCTCACACGTTCACCCATCAGTGGCAAGAATAAACTACATCTTCTTGTCAGACAAACTGATCCAGCTGACTCTATTGGCTGAGATCGAATCAATGACTAACCATACCGCTGTGGTGGTGGGGCTTTGAGACTGGACGGGGAGGCCCCCAAAGGCTCAGTGGAGGGTCCCCCAGAGTTCATGAGGGACCCAGTGTGCCTACAGGGGCTGAAGGATACGGTTAGGAGCTACCTTAGTACTAACTCACCAGCTGACACCTCCTATGCGACCCACTGGGAATCTCTTAAAGCAGTGGCCGGGGTGGGGGGGATATTATATCTTATACAGCAGCACTGAAACGGCTACGAGGGTGAGAAAAACAGCGGTTCCTGCTGGAGGTGAGGGGGGGGGGGAGGGATACAGCGAGGTCCCTACAAGAAAGGCCTTTAGGGATGTCACCACTGTAAAAATGTAATTAAAAAAAAACTGCTTAGAACCCAGGGTGCGCCCTGCATTGTCTCCGGCACCGCTGTTTTGAGCAGGGGAACGTCCCGGGGAGGTTGTTGGCCCAGCTCCTTGCCTCCTTTATTCCAATCCTGAGGAACTCACAAACAGGGAGTGAGGGGAAGAAGCGAGGAAGAGGGACCTTTTTTAGGAATTCTACAACTCGCTACATTCCTCAGATGAGCCAGATGCCCAGGAGCAGAGTGCATACCTGGACGGAATGCAGCTGCAGCAGATTTCCCCCCAGAAAGCAGGGAAATTCTGGAGGCACAGATTGACCCAACTCCATCATAAATGCAATCCGATCCCCAAAGGCAAAGAAGTCCCCGGGCCTGATGGGTTCACTGCCCAATTCTACAAAGGGTTGGCATACATTTTGGCCAATCCCCTGGCTGATGTCTTCAACACTATAAGCAAGGGGGGGGACTTTACCGGTATCCATGATAGGCGCACAGGTGGTACTCCTACCCAAGCCGAGGAAAGACCCTAAACAGTGCTTGTCATAGAGACCGATAGCCCTTTTGAACTTAGACTCAAAAACCTTTATGAAAATCTTAACGGGGCGTTTACAGAAACTTAAGCCATCCCTAATACACCCGAACCAATCAGGATTTATCTGGGCAAGCAGTACTACAGACCACATCAGGAGAGTACTCCACCTACTTGATACGTTGAGCAGAAACCAGACACACCCTCTCCTGTTGGCACTAGATGCTGAAAAGCATTTGACAGGGCTGAGTGGGGATTCTTGGGGCAAGTGCTCAACAGGTTTAACATGGGCCCCAAAATGTGCCACATGATACTAGCTAACTACATTGACCCTTTTGCTCACTTGTCGGTTAATGGGACCCTTACCCCGAAGATTTAGACATGACAGGGATGCCCCCGGTCACCCCTTTTATTTGCCATGGAGCCCCTCACGGCGCTTATAAGAGCCGACCGACAGATTGCAGTTATCAAATTTGGTGACTGGGGGGGCTCAGCATAAAATTTATCTGTTTGGGGATGGTGTTATACTGCCACTCACAGACCCGCATAGCTCCCATGTCGAAGAGGAGCTGCAAATTTATGGGAAAGTGTCGGGCTTTCTCCAGCATGGGGTATGGCATGGATTCACATGCTCATGAATATTCCCCGTCGTCAGGCCGGGAATCCTCGGTATAGAAAAAATCAGTATCAGTTTCGTTTCTGATCTGTCTTTCTTAGTAGTAACCAATCACTGGTCTCTGGGTCATACTGCCCCCAGCCAATGACTGCCCTCTCCCTAATCCCCCGCCCCTGGCAGCCATCCTCAGATTTTTACCGCACGTTCAAGTGTTGGGAGTCCTCGTGCTGTAGCTCTCGAGCTTTTGCTGCGTTTTCGCGCTTTTTTCAGGAGACTTTCTCTTTTTCGGTCAAATAGAGCCTCAAGCTCCACCGTGTCTACATCCGATCAACGGGGATCCGTTTCAGAGTTTCTACGCCCCTCAAGGGTGAAGATTTCGTCGAGTTACGCTTTTGGAGGATTCCAGAAGTTCTGAGGCCTACCCCGGTCATGGCCCGGGAAGCTGTTCAGGACCTGCCCTGGATGCCAGCTTCAGAACGTTTTCAAGGAGGACGAGCATTCGTTATGCCTCTACTGTCTCCATGAGGACAATACGCACAAGGAGAAGGACTGAGCGTTTTGTGGGAACATGTCAGAGCGGGAAGGGAGGTAAGTGGGCACCACTTAGGTCCAAAAGTCTTTTTTGTAGTAAGGTGGATATAAAGTTAAGAATATGGTAGTAAATGCTTTAATGGAGCTGGCTGTGACAAGTCTGGAGACACCCGGACTTGAAAGTACGACAACAGCTGAAGACCAAGTATGAATACCAAGTCACACAACCGCTCTCAAAATAGGGGCCCGGACCCGGGCAACCAGTTATAAAGTTCAGCAGAAAGGTTTTATCCAAGTATCACAGAAGTGTTTCCAAGTTCAGTGAAATAATAAAATGAAGGTTGTCTGTTGATTTTCAAAAAGTATTTTATCAAAATGATAAAGCTGTCACTAATATTCTCTTAGTGAGGGAGCATTTGTCGCAACCTATGTACATCTCTGACTAAAGCCAATGCATTTCGGAGTATATCTCCTTCATCAGGGCCAGTCTTGTGGTTAAACATCGAAAATACAACAGATAAATAATGTACCAATATTACACAAAATGCATAAAGTGAAATGAAAAATAAACATACCGATCAGTAGAAAATCCGTAAGTGTTCATAAGGAGAAAAATAAAGCAAAAACAGGAATCAACAATACAATATTAGGAGGATAAATGGTTTTCATTGGGAATCAGAAAAAAGAACTGGTGTTACCTTGGCAGTATTCAATGGGAGCTAACAAACGTTCTAACTGCCCACAGTGGGGTACAGCGATACGGCATGCAATTAGTAGCCGCAATGTTAACACGCACGTGTTTACAAGTGGAATCTGTTTGAAAGAGGAGATCGAGTGATCAATGTCAGCATGTCTGATAAAATCATTGTATGCAACGAAATTATAAAAAAGCGGCGGAACCGCTGCGTACCTAAACGCATCTGGAGCTCAGCAATGCTTCCGCGTGTGGCCTCCGAGCTTGGATTCCACCAAGCAGTGTTTGGCGGTTGCCTAGGCGACCGCTCGTCTTATAGAGCACGTGACCCCTGAGCGCCATTGAGAAGCCGGCGCTTGGGGATCGTGTTGCAATACAGGTGAAAGCCTGCATTGTGATGCAGATAAATTAATTTAGAGACATGTAGGGATAATTAGCATCCTAAAAAATAAATTTAGAACAGGCTAAGAAAATGGGAAAATCCATAGAAATGGAAAAAATACTCAAGTGGAAAGAATACTAAATTAAGTTGTCAGAGCGGACCATGAAAGATCGCCACCATGGTCTCGCCAACTGGCTGGAAGGTAAGAGCCCGCCATGCGAGAAGAAGAAAAAGAAGTCTGAGCGGTCTTCTAAGTCCTCTGAGGGTGCCCCGGCGACGGAGGCCCAACAAAAGGCTAAGTACCACAAGTCCGCGGGCACCGGGAGCGCCGAACGGTCGGGCTCCTTGGCTGCCAGGCAGGGCGCATCCTCCCCGGCGCCATCAACCACGAGCCAACGCTCTGGCTCGGGTAAAAGGAAGTCCGAGAACCCCGCGACGCTTCTCGAGACGCCCCGGTCGATCTCGAAGATTCCGGCAGAGGGGGAGCGAGGTTCGGACCCTCCCCCCAAGGTGAAGGCCCCAGGCGTACAGAAGGTGACGCTGGCCTTAATTCACCCTGCTAAGACCTCGATTGAGGATGTCGCCGCAGCCCTGGCTCAGCCTGTGGAGGCTACACCAGTGAAGGCGCCCTCAGGAACCAGAGTCTTCCTGCCACCGCGGAGGGAGTTGTCTTTCAGGCCCATCGAGAAGACCCCCACGAAGTCCTCGTTGGAAAGGGTGGGGGAGGGGCTGCTGGCTGTCGTGGATACAGACACGACCTCTGAAGAGGAGCTCATCCAAGTCGTGAAAGAGGCCCAGCCCATCGGGAGGGATCCCGACGAGGGCGACGACGAGAGCGACGGTGTCGCGGACAAGGCTCCTCAAGAGCCCTCGCTCCCGTTGTTTCCGGCGCCGCAGGACACCTCGGCGGCCATTTTGTCAGCCATTCAGTCCTTATGCTTGGAGATAAGGACTAGGTTGCCCCTTCACCCAAACGCAGGTACCTGAGCCAGACCCGACGGGGGAACCGGAGCCAGGACCGTCGGAGAGTCCACCGCTTAAGAGGAGAAGGACGCATCCTAGGCCACCTCTCCCGCCTTCTATGCCCTCCCCCCGGTCTACTACCCACGGGGATGATACAGGCATGGACACGACTTCGACAGGTACGGTTGACGACGGAGGCGACGACAGGACGTGTCCCCCGCCGCCCCCTGCCTAGGGCGTCCCCGCCCGACGAGATTGGATCCTTCCATGCCATGATTTCTGCCCCGAAGAAAAGAAGGAAGGGTTCCTTTACCAACGGCGCAACGCTAAAAGGAAGACGGTCCTCGCCGTACCGCTTCTTGATGACATCTGGGATGAGGGGCTCGCCCTCCTCAAGAACCCTGCCACGGCGCCTGCAAAGAGGGACCGGTACGAGAAGAAGTACCGGGTCCCCGACGCTGCCCCCTTGTGCCTTAGGGCGCAACCTACCCCAGATTCGGTCGTTTCGGCGGCGGCCAAAAAGAAAGTGGGGGGGGGCATCAGCCTCGACTTCAACCTCCCCGCCGGACGGCGAGGGTAGGAAGCTGGATGCGATGGGACGACGGGTCATCTCATCTGCAGCGATGACCATCAAGGCGGCCAACGCCCTGGCCATCGTAGCCCGCTACGACAGGGAGTTGTGGTTCAAGATCGCCCCTCTGTTGGACTTCCTTCCGGACGCCAAGGCCCTGGAAATTTTACAGGAAGGTGAGATTGCTTTGGACCACACCATTACGTTGGCTACGGACATCGCTGACACCGGTTTCCGTCAGTTGGGCAATGACGTTTGCCTGAGACGACGAGGATGGCTCAAGGCGACGGATTTCCGCCAGGACGTACAGACCAAGGTTTTGGACATGCCCTTCGATGGGAACAACCTGTTTGGCAAGGCGGTTGATGAGTCCCTTCAGGCGATCAAGACGGACACGGAGACGGCCCGTGCACTGGGTGTGCTCCAACAGCGACGGCCGTCCTTTGGGAGCTCCGGAGGCAGACAGGGTGCCTCCAAGGGAGCCGGCAGTAGCTCCTCTATGTTCCGTCAAGCGGCAAGATCTTCGTCGCAGGAGGCCTACAGGGGAGGCGGCAAGTCAGGTGGATCCCGCCGACGTCGCCAAGGCGGTCAAGGAGGCAAGGCGGCCTCTAAGCAAGATTGAACCGACCGTCGGGTCGGGCCCCCGCCGAAGCACCCCAGTGGGAGGCCGGCTGACGAAGTTCATCGGCGTGTGGGAGTCCATCTCCACCGACCGTTGGGTGCTGCACGCCCTGGCCCTGGAGCACGCCCTCGAGTTCCAGAAGAAGTGCCCCCGCATTCCTCCGTGGCCAGGAAGGAAAATCGCGTCCCTCAACTGCTGTTGGAAGTAAGGGTGATGCTCAGAAAAGGTGCCATCGAGCTCGTTCCAAAGAGGCTTCGGGGCTCCAGAGTTTACTCAAGGTACTTCCTCGTAAAGAAGACAGGAGGATGGCGTCCCATCCTGGACCTCCGACGACTGAACAGGTACATCAAGGCACAGAAGTTCCGGATGGTCACCCTCCAGCACGTGCTGGGACAGCTGGAGGAGGGCGATTTCCTGTCGTCGTTGGACTTGGAGGATGCGTACTTTCACATCCCTATTCTAAAGAGACACCGAAAGTTCCTCAGGTTCGTGGTCCAAGGGTGGCACTACCAGTTCAAGGCCCTCCCGTTCGGATTAAAATCGGCGCCCAGGGTGTTCACCAAGTGCCTAGCACCGGTGGCGGCGCGGCTGCGCCTACAGGGATTCCACGTCTACCCCTACCTGGACGACTGGCTCATACGGGCAAGGACAAGGGGGCTCGCCGTAGAACATACTGCGAAGACCGTCCAGCTGCTCACGGACCTGGGATTCTCCATCTTTCCAAAATCCCACCTGGTCCCGTCGCAAGTCGCCCTGTTTCTGGGAGCACAGCTCGACACAGTGGCGCGACTGGCCTCTCCGTCGGAGGAAAGGATCAGGACCATCCTGGGAAAGGTGCAACGTCTGCTGGCCACGGATGTGGCCAGAGTGAGGTCTGTCAAGTCCCTCCTCGAAATGATGTCCTCCTGCATTTATCTCGTGCGCCACTGCAGACTTCGGTTGCGCCCCTTGCAAGAATTCCTCGATGCCCACTGGATCCAGTCGACGGGCAGCTTCGAGGACAGAATCCCGCTCGACGAAGCATTCCGTCAGGCGATACGATGGTGGGGTTCCCACTCTCATCTGACGGCGGGAACAGGTTTCCTAGCTCCGGCCCACCAGGTGACGGTGACGACGGATGCCTCCCTGGAAGGTTGGGGAGCGCACACCGGGGATCTCCACACGAGAGGCCTTTGGCTCCCGGAGGAGAAGACGCTCCACATCAACATCTTGGAGCTCTGTGCAGTGTTCCGGGCCCTCAGGTCTTTCCTCCCCTCCCTCAAGGGCAAGGTGGTGAGGATCTTCACCGACAACACCACCACGATGTTTTACATTCGGAAGCAGGGCGGAACCAGATCCCCTGCCCTATCCAGGGAAGCCCAGGATCTGTGGCATTGGGCCGTCGCTCAAGGGATGTTTCTGGTACCCTTTCATCTGGCAGGGATAAAAAACACCATCGCCGACTCACTCAGCAGAGAGCTGCGCTCGTGCCACGAGTGGGAACTGCGCCAGGATCAAGTGGATCGACTCTTCCAACGATGGGGCAAACCCCAGATCGATCTCTTTGCGACGGCAGCGAACTCCAAGTGCCGGAGGTTCGCCAGCAGGTTTCCCCAGCCGAGGAGCATGGGCGATGCTTTCTCGTTCCCCTGGGACGGCCTATTCCTTTATGCATTCCCGCCGTTGCTACTCCGGCTCGTCAACCAGCTCAAGAGGTCCCGGTGCAAGATGATCCTCGTCGCAACGGCGTGGCCGAGACAGATATGGTTCCCGGACCTTCTGGACTTGTCAGCGTCCACACCAGTCAAGCTGCCGACGGACGCGGATCTTCTCTCCAGAGAAGGAGGCGCCATTCTGCATCACGAACCTGGGTCGCTGAACTTGCAGGCCTGGCTCCTGCAGCACTAGAGTTTGGAGGATACGACATCCCGGCCGACTGCAGAGAGGTTCTTGCAAAGGCCAGGGCATCCTCAACTCTCAAGTGCTACGGACATAAATGGAAGAGGTTCTCTGTCTGGTGCCGTGCACAGAAGATTAACCCTCTGCGGATTACGGCCCCTCAAGTATTGCCGTACCTACTGTCCTTGGCCAAGGCTGGCCTATCTCACGCTTCCATCAAGGTGCATCTGGCTGCCGTCTCAAGTTACACCAGAACTACAGGACGGACGTCCTTGTGGTCTCATCGGCTGGTGAAGGAATTTATGAAAGGACTGTTCCGATCGTTCCCGCCGGTGAAGGCCCCTGCCCTGGCGTGGGAGCTCAACGTGGTGCTGACTAAGCTCATGGGGGGCCCCATTCGAGCCTATGCATTCAGTGCCGTTGAAATTTCTGTCGTGGAAGACAGCATTCCTCGTGGCCATCACCTCTGCACGACGAGTGGGAAAGATCCAGGCCCTGTCTTGCAAGCCTCCACTCTTGACTTTTCACGACACGAGGGTGGTGCTGAGGACGCACCCCTCCTTCATGCCCAAGGTGCCGTCGGACTTCCACCTCAACGAGCCCTTGGTGTTGCCAGTTTTCTTCCCGTCGCCTTCGTCGCCGGCTGAGAGGACTCTGCACTCGCTAGATGTAGCTAGAGCGCTGAAGTTGTACGTGGACCGCACGAAGAGTTTTCGGAAGACATCACAGCTGTTTGTGAACTTTGGACCTGTGAATCAAGGGAAGGCTCTCTCGAAGACTTCACTTCCAGATGGCTCTCCGGCTGCATCATGCACTGTCACCGGTTGGCAAACCGACCGTTGCCAGGCCGTCCGAGAGCCCATTTGACCAGAGCGATCACTACTACCACGGCGTTCCTGTCTGGTGTGCCTCTGTTCGACATCTGCAGGGCTGCTACGTGCAGGTCGACGCACACCTTCACGAGATTCTACTGCGTCGACCGGGATTCCAGGGAGGAGTCCAGAGTCGTCCAGGCAGTGCTGTGCAACCTGTTCGCCTAAGGTAAGCCTGGTGAGGAGGTAAGAGTTGCTTAATGTTGAGTTGTTGTATTGCTTGATATTGAGCCTTTTGCCACCTCCCGTGGTTGTGCATGTGTATACTGCTATGTATTCTTATATTCATGAGCATGTGAATCCTTGCCAGACCCCATGCTGAAGAAGGAACAAGTTACTTACCTGTAACTGTTGTTCTCCAGCATGGATCTGGCATGGATTCACATGCAAACCCTCCCGCCTACCCCTCTGCGGCTCTTCGCTTGGTCATACTGCCACTTTACGTGCTACCAAATCTGAGGATGGCTGCCAGGGGCGGGGCTTAGGGAGAGGGCAGTCATTGGCTGGGGGCAGTATGACCCAGAGACCAGTGATTGGTTACTACTAAGAAAGACAGATCAGAAACGAAACTGATACTGATTTTTTCTATACCAAGGATTCCCGACCTGACGGGAAATATTCATGAGCATGTGAATCCATGCCAGACCCATGCTGGAGAACAACAGTTACAGGTAAGTAACTTGTTCCTTAAAGTCAATTGCTCCAAATCTGAAATTCTAGGGTACAACACCCCCACCCCCTTTCTTTAGGTTAGAACTGGAGTAACGCTTTCCATAAACCTGGGCCAAAGGTTTGCTGAAGTATCTAGGGGTTAACATGCCAGGATATCTGGCCCATTTATATATAATCAACTACCCGACTCTTGTGCAGGGGGTTCAAAAAGACTTGGCCCGTTGATGCTCTCTGCACTTCACATGGTTTCGGAAAATGGCTGTCGTCAAATTGAATGTGCTTCCGCGTTTCCTGTATCTTTTCCCGTCAATCCCTATCCCTGACTTTCGGCGCACTCTGCAAAGCGGGGACGCCCTATTTCTGCAATTTGTATGGAATGTGGTCTCCCCAGGCACACTATATACCCCATGGGCTCAGGGAGGCCTATCCTTTCCCAAGCTTCTTAGTTATTTGGCGGCGCAGGTCAGACCCATGGTCGATTGGGTGAAAAAAGATTCCAGTAAGATCTGGGTGGCCAGGAGTAGGCAGTGGTGGGACGGCATTTATGGACGCAACGGTGGGTTCCGAAGAAAGGATGAGCTCGGGGACTACGCAAATCCCATCACCAGGGCCACCTTGGAAGCCTGGGATAATTTAAGTAGTTCACCTGGGCCTGTTTATCCACAGTGATGATTTCACCCTGGATAAATCAGATAAGGGATTTTAGGGGTTTTTGGTGTAGAGGGGTTAGCAAGGTAGGAGACTTTTTTTGCTGGGGGACAAATCAGAACGTTTGAAGAGTGCAAACATGTTATCGGCTAACTGAGGGTGACCGCTTCTGATATTTGTAAGCCAGGCCCTGGGTGCTTCACCCCTCTGTTAATAAATGGGCAACTAGAGGGCTAAACCCCCTTTGGCTTCTGCAAGATCCTGAAAGATTGTCTCAAAGGGCTGATATCTAGACTGTACAAAGCAATCTACTCGCTTTCGCTTCCTGAAAGGAGATCCTATTGTGCTGGCTGAGAGAGAGAGCTGTGTAGGGAGATATCCCTTCATACAATGGGATAGGATATATGCAGGAAACTACTCCAAGCTATGTCCGCCGTTGGTGGAAACACAAGCCAAGATACTGGCCAGATGGTATAGAACCCCCTCCCGTTTACATCAAGTGTGCCCAGCTGCTTGGACGTTGTGCTGGAGAGTGTGCGGGCAGAGGGGACTCTATTGCACATCCTATGGGACTGCCTGGCGCTGCAAGACTACTGGTTGGAAGTCGAGTCTAAGCTAAATGATATAGTTGGCACAGAGGGCACAGACAGCCCCATACTATGTATCCTGGGCCTGAATTATTTGCTTACACAAATGTGCACAGCAGCAGAACTCAAGCTGTTAGCATACCTGCTGCTGGCGGCCAAGCTTTCAATTTTGCATCTGCGGAAGAGACCTGAACTGCTATCTATTGGTATGTGGCTGTACAAAGTTTGGAACACTCTTGCCATGGAAAATCATACAGCTTATATGAGGAACTCTCTTCTAACTTTCACAGCGGTCTGGTCCCCCTTTTTGAACTACTTCCAGAGAGCCTTTAATGCCAACAAGGCTGAGCACCATCAATTTGGTTGAACTACCCTAGACTTTGTCCTTTGATCCATTACGATTTACTTGTCCTGAATGATATATTGTGGTTATGCAATGCAATATCTGAGAGTACTCCTGGGGGGGGGAAGGAGAGCAGGGGAGGGGGGGTTAAACGGTAAGGGGGGGGAGCAAAGGATGCTTTACTAAGATGTTGTTCTATAATGTTGATGTGTGCCGGCACGGTGCAGAAGTTGTCAAGAGCATCTCAGAACTTAATAAAATCATACCTTTAAAAAAAAAAAAGGACAATGAGGCCAAACATTGGAGAGAATTGCCCAAAGAATAAGCCAGTTCATAAGAAACTGTGGGAACAGTTCTGCTCAGCAAAACAGACTTATGCTTTGCCATGCCTGCAATGTACATGTATTCACCACTTGCGCGGCATACTTCTGCCCGCCTATCCATCCCTTGTATCTGTTAGCGTCACTCGCTGAGCACAAACAATGACATTATAGGATCCCCAACATCACCCACAGTGCTGAATCTAGGTGCTGCTCCATTGCATCTTAGCTAAATGTATTATCTGAATCTAGGTGTTGCCCCACTGCATTTTAGCTAAATGTATTATCTGAATCTAGGTGTTGCCCCATTGTTCTTAGCTAAATGTATTATTCCGAATCTATGTGCTGCCCTATAGGCCTGCTCCTACGCCGATGAAACTAGTTATTGGCAAGCCACAGCCTGTGTTGCTCATCCAACCAGCTCCACAATTCAGGCTACCAGCACTACGTACCCTCGTAGCCAGACCATGATCACCTGGCTCGCTTTTATCATGTTCCCCTTCTGCATCACGCTGGACAACGTTCCTTGCAGCGGTAATAGTTACATAACCTACAAGTATGGCCTAGCCAAACTTGGATGTCCAAGACGCCACCTCATCCCCTGCCCCACGCCCTTTCTACCACCTCTGCCCCCTTCCCACCCACTCACCACTTGCCCTCTACTTCCCCCATAAACATTGGCCTCCCAGGCAACGCTGCTATAACCCACAGCCACCTTAGACAGAGTGATCCAGGCAGCGCCCCACCCTCTACTAAACCTTAACTCACCAAACTAAACACTAAGCCCCCTGCCCCACCCAAGCCTCCTCGACCGATCCCCCTCTATCACTCCTAACCTCACAACCCGCAACAATAGACTAGGCACTAGGCTCCCCATCACAACTAGCAGGCCTACTGCCATATCCAACACCAAAACCAACAAGAAGCACAAGGCACCCATTAAGCCCAAACCAATCCCACTAAAAGGAGCCTTACTTAATGTCAGATCCCTTGCTGCCCACCGTACAGAAATCGCCAACATCATTCTCACCAATGATCTTGACTTCCTAGCCTTAACAGAAACCTGGCTTCATGAAGCTTCCGGACCTTAATTATCGGCTATCGCTAGCCATCCCTGACAAATACTCTATCCTCAAAGCTGATAGACCCAACGCCAGGGGAGAAGGCGTAGCTATCATCTCTAAATCTTCTTCCCTAGGCTTCAGATCAGTCTCCTCGGTATCATTCACATCCTGCAAGCTACTTACAATCAAGCTGCAAACCTCCCCCACAAGCACAATCACCTTTCATCTCATATATAGACCCCCAGACCCTCTGGGGTCTTTGAATAAGACATCACAGCTCTCATTGCCGAAAACTCCAAGCCATCAACACAAATTATTATCCTCGGGGACCGTAACCTTGGTTACCGCGACCCCAATGACGCACCTGCTGCATCCCTCGCTAATGCCATAACAGAACATGGCTTTGCACAACTCAGTGTCCTCCCCACCCACCAGAAAGGCATAATTGGGTAGCTACCTACAACTGCAACACAATCTGTAAGGACCCCCAACCTCTGGCATGGACGGATCATTACCTTATCCTTCTTGAGGTTAACATTAATCATGTAGTACGCAAAAAGTGCCCCATGGCACCAGCCTGTCCTACCAGAAACAAACGCAACATTACTGCTGAGGCCCTACTACCCCTGGTCCTACCCACCATCAACGCATTTCCAGCCAATGCTGATCTTACCCTACTGATTGACACCTTCATTGACTCCATGGCCAAGGCGATGGATACCATTGCCCCTCTGAAATTGCGTAAAGATAAACCAAGAGATCATCTGAACTCGTGGTACACTCCTGAACTCAAGTTACTCAGAAAAAAGAAAGCTAAGGCTCAACTTGCATGGAAAAGCAATCCCTCTGCAGAAAATAAATCAAATCTTACGAATATATCTTCCTTATATAAAAGTGAGATCATTCGTACCAAAAAAGATGCATACAACGTCAGGATTGATCAGGCAGGGTCCTCCACTAAAGAATTATTTAAAATTCTAAACAAACTTGAAAATCCCAACCCACCTACAGACACCTGCCTAAAAGACAAGTCTTGGTGCAACAGCATCCAAAACGCCCTCAACAACAAAATCAAAGGACTCCAAAATAAAATTGAGGACAAACCCCAACAACTCTCCAACAACAAGCTTACCAACCTTAGCTCACCAACGCCCCCCCGATACCAAATCGGGCTTCACATTCAAGAAAGTAACTACGGCAGAAGTTCAAAAAATCATCACCTCCCTAAAACCATCGAACTGCAAAGGGGACAGCTGTCCCACCCAGATCATAAAAGAATTAGCTAGAGATCTATCCCCCTTCATCACTAAACTTATTAACCTATCATTCACCAATAACTCAGTTCCCAGCAACCTAAAACAATCATGGGTTCTCCCACTCTTGAACAAACAATCACTAGATCCAGCCATACCCATTAATTACAGACCCATCAGAACAGTCCCATTCCTATTTAAAATCCTGGATAGAGCTGCCTACCTCTAAATTCAGGAATATCTGGAATCCAACCAACTGCTAGGAATAAGTCAATCTGGCATCATACCTCAACGTGGAATAGAAACTGCCCTTGTTGATCTCAAGTCAGATTGATGAAATCAAAGGTAATGCTGCAATCCTACTCCTTTTAGACCTTTCAGCGGCCTTTGACCTGGTCGACCATAATATCCTCTGTAGCCATTTAGCCACTGCAACTCACTTCTCCCCTTCGGCCGTCACATGGATACAATCCTTTCTGGCAAACGGAACCGTGCAGGTTTTCTCTACAACAGCTGCACCAGACCCCATCTCCATATCATGCGGGGTCCCTCAAGGCTCCTGTGTCTCCCCCACTTTGTATAACATATTTACAAAGCCGCTATTTGACCAACTGGACCGTCTGGGTGTCATCTACACGAATTACGTAGATGACACCCAGATACTCCTCACCATCACAGGCAACTACCATGCAGACGTCACCCGGATTAACAAAATATTCTCCATCATTCAGGCATGGATGGCCTCTCACGGCCTTTGCCTGAATGATGAGAAGACAGAGCTCCTCCTTATCGGATCCCCCAGCAACCTATCTAAACTTAATCCCAACTACAACAACATCATTATCGATGGTCACACCATCCCTATTGCCAAAAGTGTGAAAACTCTCGGTTTTTACCTTGATGCCAACTCTAACCCCACCAAACAAACTAACATGATTGCCTCAGCCTCCGCCTACACTGGCAAGCTTATTAGGGCCAGTAGACCCTTCCTATGATCTAATAGCTGCCTCACTCTTGCTAGAGCCTTCATACAGTCCAAACTGGACTATTGCAACAGCCTGTACCTAGATGCTAACCAATCTATAATTAACAAATTACAGGTACTGCAAAATAACGCACTACGTGCAGCACTTAACATCCCTAGGCGAGAGCACATCTCCACTGCAAGGAAATCGTGCAAATGGCTCTCCATACGACAAAAAATTGACTTGAAAACCATTTGCCTCACATACAAGGCATTAAACCACCTAGTCCCACTATATCTCACCAATAAATGTACCATGAAACCCGCCACCAGAACTACTAGATCCTCCAACACCTTATGCTTGACAGTGCCCAGATTCTCCTTAAAAAGAGCTGGAGGGACGAGCTTCACAGTACTTGCCTCCCAACTCTGGAACACCCTACCACTCAATATTAAAACTATTGAGTCCTTCCAGATCTTCCGGAAACATGTTATAGGTTGGCTCCTAAACAAAGAGTAGCACCACAGATATGTGGGCACACCTCCCTCTGCTTAACTACGTCTGCAAACTCTATAAACTGTTGTATTTTGAAACTGTAGTACCACCCCACTGCTTAACTATGTTTGTATACTCTGTAAACTGCTGTATATTGAATTTGCTTATGTCACACTATGTAACCATCTTCTTTAAGCGCCCTTCTACCTCTGGGTTTGGAGCGCTATACAAATAAATAAAACAAACAAACAAACATAGCAGCAGCCAAATGCATTTGATCTCTTGGCTAAGGAAATCTGGAACAAGAAACAGTCAGATCAGACTGAAAATCTTGGGCCATAACAGGCTTGTATTTGGTAGAGGAAACCATCAAGGAGGCTGTGAGTCTCTTTGATCTCAGAAGGTAAACAAAGATAGAAAAACAGGATTTTGGCAGGTGAAGTTTCAGCATGCCGTTGGATCTTGAGAATCTGAACAGTCACAGTTATGAAATGAGTAACGCATTCATTGTCTGTTGTTTTTCTCCTACAAACAGGCCATGTTTGTCTAGCCACTAGAATGCATTTTTTCCAGTTAAAATGCGTACTGTTCCTTTTAAGCGAGATTCAAATGATTCTAGACCTGATCTTTTCTTTGAACGGCTCTTGGATGAGCTGACCCCCCACAAGGCTTGTCAAAAATGAGGACCCCCTCCTTTTCTTCAATGCTTGCTTCAATCCTTGTGCATGATGATGGCACGCTGTGGCTCCTTGGCTCCTATGATGATTCAGCTGTGACAGCAGCATGTAACAATGTCCTGGACCCCTTATTGTATTTCCGATACTTTTAAAGAGAACCATCATGGAGGGGTAGGATTGCAAGTAGTTAAGTTTTCCTTGTAAGCTCATTTTCTTTCGACTTAGGTTGGAACTTGTGGTGTCACCTTTTGTAGAAATGCCCCAGCGACAAAAGTAAGCTTCTAAAACATTCATGGGGGATTTTAATTCACAGGCCACTAGACATGACACATCGTTTATCATTGAACATTTCTATCGCATCCACATGCAAATATATCTGGATACTTAGCCGTTTGTTCGGCTGTTGCTTTATTCAGACATGATGCCCACCTTATCCAAGCAGTTATTCCCAACTCTCATGCAATTCATGGTATGGTTCCCCTTTTGATGTCTCTTGTTAATAACATCTTCCACTCCAACTAATATGTTAAACTCTCTGTACTTTTATATGGCTCTTGTGACTCTTAGCCAGTAAATGCTATTTATTTCAATCTCATATCCTTTCATACTTTGCTGTCTGCTTATTAGGACTACAAAGCTCGATATAAATTTGTTCTGCTCAGTCTTTCGGGCCGCCATGCAAACATGTACTTACTTGTTTTCCTCTCAAAGACCTTTGAGAGTTAGTCAAAGTTACTCTAATACACAGTCTCCTTGTGTATTCTCGGTACTAGAATTACCATAATGCCATTATCTTCCTTATGTTTTGTTATTATTTCTGTTTGTTTTTAGACTTGTAAGTTATATGTAGTCTGGCATGTATCTTATGCTATAGACACTCCATTCTTGGTATTGATGCCCCCCTCCCACACTTCCTATAACACTTCTTTCTCTTGAGGCTTATTGCGATCTCTTGGTTCTTAAACTTCTTGTATTGTAATTCCTACCTCTTGAACAGTTAATGTATGTAAAATGGCATGTAGATTTGCAACAGTATTCTTTCTCCTGGATCGCCTTTTTCAATGAGGTTGGTAATTTAATTTAACTTTTTTCCTTGCATCAGAGTTTTACAATATTAATATTTCGAATGGATTGTGTTCTCCCACGTATTCCTCATCTTTCATATTCATATCTTGGTAGCTTCGCTGCTTCGAAAAAAAAAATTCTCGGCAGGAATACTGTGCACGATGTCATAGCGTCCATGTCCCTCGTGGGCCACCGTGGCATGTCGACGTCATCATTAGTAGAAGTAGCTCGTGCCACGCCCGTTGGCTTCAGTTCAGTTTTTCTGAAAGCTTTGCTTCAAGTAATAACGGCGCGTCGTTTTTTTCTGTTGAAAAATGTCTTCTTCTTCATCCCCTTTTACCCCAAAGGTGGGATTTAAGAAATGTTACGGCCGTGGGGTGAAAATGGCGATAACGGATCCTCATCTGGTCTGCCTTTTGGTGTTTGGGTTCCGGCCACCGGACCGATGACTGCGGATCCTGTCAGTCCATGACAGAAAAAGCTCTCCGGCAACGCAGAGGTAAACTGGCGGTGGGGAGGGAAGCTACGAAGGCTGCTTCGAAGAAGGATAAAAAGTCTGGGGAGTCTAAAGACTCCACTTGGTGTAATCGTTCGAAGAGGTCCTGGTCAAGGAGTCGATCGAGAAGTCTTTGTCTTCTTCGAAGAAGGCAAAGAGACGTCATAGGTCTCCCTCTTCGTCATCGGATACCTCTACAGAGGTAATCAGCTGCCCGACTAGGTTGGTTTCCCCTAGTAAATGGAACACCTTTAGGGTAGAGATGATGCAGATCTTTGAGAATGCGGTCCGACCCCTTCAAAAGAATCACGCAAGTGCCATGCCCCGCTGGCTCCTTTGGACGACTCAGGGAGGTCAAAGACCACTTCGGCAAAGGCAAGTAGTAAGTCGGATGTTTGCAATACTCGGCCCGACAAAAAGGCTTCGAAGGTATCGACTCGTGAATCGAGGCCTTCGATGCCATCAGTGTTGATTGCTTCGATGCAAAAATCTAGGGCGGCTTCTGATAAATCGACCCCTTTCTCGAAGCCGTCTTTGACACCGTCGACAGAATCGTCATTCCCATCGAAGCACATACCGGTTCAGGAGAAAATCTTCAAACCTGTACCGAAAAAAGACTTTTTAAGTCAATGGGCCTCATTAGGACCCCGGCGATAGCCGTGCCAGTAAAAATGGCAGGCTGCTGCCGGAGTCGTGGTTATTTTCTGACGCCTGGCAATGGGAAATCACTTGGGCATTACAGCCCTGGCGGTCCCTGAAGCCAGGAGCCAGAAAATGTTAGTCCCATAGGACTCAATGGGAATGGAGAGGACAGATGCACCGGCACTGTGTGCAACAGTGCCGGTGCATCCGTCAAAGTCTGCGGGCAGGTGCCGTTCCGCCCGCCATGTCAGACTTGGCGGGCGGGAGGGCTCCCGCCCGCAGAACTGAGTGTGCCGGTCCTGTAATAACGGTGCCAGTAGCTTACCGGCACCATTGTTACCGCGACCGGCACACTCATAATGAGGCCCAATGTCCATTTATGAAGAGGAAAGTGCTTCATATGAAGGCATATCACCATTTGGAGTGCGATTTGGCAGTAGAGAGGTACCCGAAGAGCTCATTGACCCGGAGGACCTCTGTGACTCACTTCAATATGCTAGTGGTCTCGACACTTCACCAGAGCTGGAGTTTGGTAAACCTGACCCATCAGACCATGTTGATTCAGGTTATAGAAACCTCATAAACAGTCACTGAGTACATGGGTTGCAGTAGGGCTTCACCAACATATGAGCAGGATGACATGACGGACATCCTGGACCAGGGTCCTCAGAAGGACCCAATTTTACCTTTTCATAAGGCCCTTCAGAGGAAGGTGGTAACCAATTGGGAAGTGCCAGAATATGGACCTGCTGTGAACAGGAACTTCTCTAGGAAGTATAGACCCTCTAGCAGCGATCCTGACTATCTCAGCAAACATCCTTAGCGTGAGAGTTTGGTAGTCCAGGGTGCTAATTCAACCAAACAATCTGCCTATCCCTCTATTCCCCCGGTTAGACACAATAAGAAAGTGGATGCATGGGCTCGCAAGGTCTTTACCTAGGCAACATGGCCCTAGAGTCCACAAATTTTACCTGTACCTTGGCTAGATTTACTTATACCCTCTGGGACTGTGTTGCCATGGCAGCTAATCACATCCCAGAATGCGAGCAATGGGATGGCTTTCTGAACATAGTTGAGGATGGCAAGGAGGCGATGGGAGAGTGTCTCCCATCAGGACTGGATACTGCTGACAGCATCAGCAGATCCATGGCTGCAAGCACTGTACTACGCAGGTTTGCGTGGTTGAGAAAGTCGGGATTTGCACCGGATGTGCAGGCCAGACTGCTCAACATGCCTAATATTAGTTAATTTCCCCTTTGAATATAAACTCTCAATCCGATACGGCCCCATTCTTTAATTTTCGATTTGTGCCCATAACAGAGTCAAGGAACTATCCATGTTGAAATAAGCGACAGATTTTTTTCAAAATCAATCCTTTGCAGTAATTCTCAAGGTTAGGGTATCCAAAGCCCCCTCTTGCACACTACGAACCTGTATACAGCGAGGTATACTCGCTCTCTTACCGACTCCCCACAAAAATTCTTGGAACACCCTATCAATGCGCCCTAAGTTTTTCTTTGTAAACTGAACAGGGAGCGACTGAATGATATATAGGACTTTCGGTAGTAGTACCATTTTGATCATGTGCATTTTTGCCCAGATACTTAACAAAAGTCTTCCCCATTTACAGATGTCTCTACGAAGAACCTCTGTTATTTTATCTACATTATATTCAACCAACCTCTTCAAATCTCTCACAAGATATACCCCTAAATATTTCACCATACCGTTCTCCCATTTGAAGTTCCAATTCATCAAACAATTACGAACAGGGCTGTCTGTGGCAGGAAAAACCACTGTTTTCTCCCAGTTAATTTTATAACCTGAAAGAGCCCCAACCTCCTCAACCATTTGCTTCATAAGAGAGCCCCCCTCAATTGGATTACCAAGAACATTCGTGACAACATCGCCATAAGCTAGTACCTTGACCTCTTCTTCCCCTATTTTTAACCCTTTCAAAAGCAGACCATGTGAATATAAATCAAAAAGGGTTCGAGCGCCAAATTAAAAAGGTAGGGATACAGTGGGCACCCCTGTTGCGTATCTCTAAAAAGATTAAAAGAGGCAGACAATTCCCCATTCACCCAGACTCTGGCACAAATGTCCAATTGTAAAGCCCCCACAGCATTAATAAACAAGGATCCAAAACCCATTTTCATCAATGTATAGTTCAGAAAGGTCCAGTTTACCATATCAAAGGCTTTCTCAGCATCTAGAAAAATGAATAATAGCCCCTCAACCTCTGAGCTTGTCAAATTCAAAACATCTAGGAGTGTTCTAATATTATCATACCCATAGCTTTGTTACATAAAGCCAACTTGTTTTCTATCAATCAGATCACCAATGTGTTTATCCAATCTGTTGGCCAGGCTCTTCCTTTTCTAAAGGCCTCAAGATCATCCACTGGGAACCAGCTCTGTCAAAATTCCAGATCCGCTCCTTGTGCAGGAAATAACGCTGCTAGAGAAAGGTGCAATAGAACAAGTACCTGTAGCAGAGAGGAAAAAGGGTTGGTTTTCCCCGTATTTTCTGATTCTCAAGAAGGACGGAGGACTGAGACCCAACAGGTTCCTCGGGAAGGACAAGTTCAAGATGGTTACCCTTTCTCGGATCCTTCAGGGTCTCCCAACTCCAAGATTGGTTGGTATCATTGGACCTTCAGGATGCTTACTTTCATGTACCAATCCATCTCAAGCACAGGAAGTACCTGAGGTTGGCGGTTCTCACTATCAGTTTTGAGTTCTACAATTCGGGCTGACCTCCGCCCGAGGGTTTTCACCAAGCTGATGGCGGTAGTGGCAGCAAATCACAAAGGAGAGTGGGGATTCACGTCTACCCCTAGCTGGATGACTGGTTGATCAGGGCTTGTTCACCCGAGCAAGCCCAGGAACATCTCAGTATCACCTGCCACTTCCTACACAGACTGGGCTTCTCCCTCAATTAAAGAAGTCCCATATACCATTCCAAAAATTCCAGTTCATCGGAGCGGTCTTGGATACTTTCTCGGGGAAAGCCTTGCCTCCCGAGGTGAGAGCTCAACACATTCAGCAGATAATAGCAAAATTCCAGAATGCCTAACATCCTTCGGGCTCTCAAAACTCAGTGGTCCCAATTTTTAGGGAATATGTCAGATCAACTGTAAGTTCTGAGCAGAGTTGCTCAAGATCTAATCTGGCGGGCTTGCGAGGACAACATTCTCAAGGGAGAATCATTTTGGCAACCATGGCCGGAGATGACTGTGGTGACGGACGCCTCACTCACGGGGGTGGGGAGCCCACACCAACGAACTGACCATCAGCGGTCATTGGTCTCCATCGGAGACCAAACTACACATCAACTTTTTGGAGTTGAGGGCAATCGGACTAGCACTGAAGGCCTTTCTGCGATCTGTATGGGAAAAGAATGTCCTGATAATGATGGACAACACAGTGGCCATGTACTACCTCAACAAGAGAGGTGGTGTAGGGTCACTACCCCTGTGCAGATAGGCAATGCAGCTCTGGTTCTGTGCAATACAAGAAGGAATCTCTGTCAGCAGTTCACCTAGCCGGAGAGCAGAACACGGCGGACACTCTGAGCAGGCAACTCACAGTCTACCACGAGTGGGATCTAGCTCAGGAAGTCATTCAAGAGATTTCCACCCTTTGGGGAACCCCTTAGTGGATCTCTTTACGACCAGTGTCAACCGGAAGTACCATCAGTACTGCTCAAGGGAATTTCCTCCAAGAGGAGCTCTCAGGGACGCGTTCGTAGTGGACCGGGAATTTCCACCCCTCTACACGTTTCCTCCTGTCCCTGTGATTCCTCACGTAATCAGGAGGTTGAGAAAGTTCAAGAAACCCATGATCCTAATATCCCCGGATTGGGCCCCTTCTGGACATGTCCATCTGCCCTCCAATACGTCTTCCAGAAAGAGAGGATCTTCTCTTGCAAGAGGAAGTTCGGGTTCTCCATCCAGAGGTCAAGACACTCCTCCTTCGCGCATGTTTTCTGAGAGGCTGAGATGTAAGGTTTGGGACCTTCCGGATGACGTAATGGAGATTTTGCTTTCGACCAGACGGCCAGCAACCAAATCATTGTACCAGTGTCGTTGGAATAAATTCAGTAACTGGTGCAAGGACAAGAATGTGAACCCTTTTCAATGTGGCACTCCTATGGTGCTTTCTTTTCTGTAACATCTGGTTAATCTGGTGCTCCATATTGGAACCATAAAAGGATACCTAACAACGCTTTCCATTTTTAAGCGCTCCTCTGAAGAGGTTTCCTATTTCAAAATACCTTTTAATTGTTAAATTTCTGAAGGGACTCGCTAACGTGAACCCTCCAGTCCCATTTCATGGGATTTAAACCTTGTGTTCAAGTTTCTAACTTGTATACCCTTTGAGCCTTTATATTCCTGCCCGTTAAGGCTCTTAACTCTGAAAACCGCTCTTCTTGTGGCATTAATATCAGCCCGCAGGGAAAGTGAGTTGCAGGCTCTTTCATGCAAGCCTCCTCATACTACGTTTCATAAGTCCTTAGAGTTAAACCATCATTCCTGCCGAAAGTAGTCTGACTTTCATCTGTCGCAAAAGATAACACTCCCAACTTTCTACCCTCCTCCTCCTCATTTGGGCAAAGAGGAAGAGAGGCTGCATAGGCTGGACCCAAAAAGACCTCTGAGTTTTTATATTGCAAGAATGGCAACATTTTGCCATGATGATCAGCTTTTTTAAGGTATATAACGGTCCTAAATTAGGACTAGCAGTAACTAAACAAACCATATCCCGTTGGATTATACTGGCTATTGGAGAATGCTACAGACTTGCTGGAAAGGACCTGCTGGAAAGGCTTCAAGCTCATTCCATGAGGGGTATGGCAACTTCTGCGGGTCTTCAAAGGGTGTCCCTGTAAATGATATCTGCTCAGCGGCAACTTGGGCGTCAATTCATACCTTTGTTAAGCATTACTGCTTAGACTCCTCTTCTTCTCAAGAAGGTCTTTTTGCTAAGGCAGTCCTTCGTTTCATTCACGATAAATCGAAGTAGTACTCCCTCCTCCAAATTGTCACTGCTTTGGGAGTCAAAGATTGGGAATAAGTGGGAGGACACAATCCATTCGAAGAACAAGTTACTCACCAACTGGTAACGTTCTTTCTACTGGATGTTCCTCCCACGTATTTGTATTTTGTTTATTTATATAGCGCGCCGGGCCCAGGGGCATCTGGGCGTTTAAAATAGGAAAAGTATCTAATATAGGTATTTGGTATAGTTTTTGGTTAGACTTAAACCAAGCGTTAATTGAAGCAAGTGTTTTTTTGCCTAACATAGTTAAAACATAGAGACAGTTGTAGAATAGATATTCACTTAAGTACAAAAGACAACTTGTGACTTGATCTTTAGTTCAGGATTTATTGGTCCAAACAGGATTGCCCAACGCGTTTCGAGAGTTATTCTCTTCTTCAGGGGCTATATGCAATTCAAAACTTTAAATCTATTAAAAAAAGTTAATCAATTTTCTAGATTAGTTGAATAATTGATGATGATAATTTACATTCAATTGCAATATTCATTTTTACAAGAAGATATTCATTAGATAATAGAGAACCTCGTTATTTACAATTCCAGTATAAACATTGATTATCGTGTAACAGTGATCCCACTGTCGCATATGTTCACAATTTTGGCAATTACACCATACAAAACCAAAAGAGGTATCCATAATTCTTGTGGAAAAAACTTAGTTCATTGAAACCAATTGGTTTTTTAGCTAATATTAAAGTAACAGAAAGAAAAAGCACTAGTTAATCGCCATTTTCAGAAAGAAGGACAGAGTAATTCCTAATTACATATTTTATTAATTCAGCACGAGATCTCAAGGTGGTAAGGAATAGTGGTTGGCTTACCCTGTTTTTATGTTTTAAACATTAGGATAAGAAGAATGATCCATGATTATGGGTCTGTAAAATATTTCACATCGACAGTTTCAACAGGAGTCAATACGGTGTTTAAGCCTGTGTAAAATAAAGTGATGGACCAGTCTAAGTATATTGGTATATTGATATGATTAAAGACACGAACAATCTAAACTGAGATGTTCACTAATGGGGATACATAATAGACTTACTAAATGGAGTTCAATCTCTAGAGATGTGGGAAAGATGGTCGTGCTCGAAGTCTGTAGGCATACTGCTACGTTACCGTAGTATCCACGGATTCTCCATTAGGAGGAGAGAAATGCCGGTGTGGCTTTTTCTTTAATCTGGGGAATCGAAGAATCCAGTTTAGGATCTAAAAGATTCTCTTAAGGTAAAAAAAGTTCTGGCTGAGGGCCGTTGTCAGCATACTTACAGGTTTCTGACTGTATGACTCGACTGGAAACAAGTACCGTCCGGCTCCGTACGCTGGGAAATACAGAGTGTGAGACTAGGTTTGATTCCCCAGATTAAAGAAAAAGCCACACCGGCATTTCTCTCCTCCTAATGGAGAATCCGTGGATACTACGGTAACGTAGCAGTATGCCTACAGACTTCGAGCACGACCATCTTTCCCACATCTCTAGAGATTGAACTCCATTTAGTAAGTCTATTATGTATCCCCATTAGTGAACATCTCAGTTTAGATTGTTTGTATCTTTAATCATATCAATATACCAATATACTTAGACTGGTCCATCACTTTATTTTACACAGGCTTAAACACCGTATTGACTCCTGTTGAAACTGTCGATGTGAAATATTTTACAGACCCATAATCATGGATCATTCTTCTTATCCTAATGTTTAAAACATAAAAACAGGGTAAGCCAACCACTATTCCTTACCACCTTGAGATCTTGTGCTGAATTAATAAAATATGTAATTAGGAATTACTCTATGTCCTTCTTTCTGAAAATGGCGATTAACTAGTGCTTTTTCTTTCTGTTACTTTTTTATTAGCTAAAAAACCAATTGGTTTCAATGAACTAAGTTTTTTCCACAAGAATTATGGATACCTCTTTTTGTTTTGTATGGTGTAATTGCCAAAATTGTGAACATATGCGACAGTGTGATCACTGTTACACGATAATCAATGTTTATACTGGAATTGTAAATAACGAGGTTCTCTATTATCTAATGAATATCTTCTTGTAAAAATGAATATTGCAATTGAATGTAAATTATTATTATCAATTATTCAACTAATCTAGAACATTGTTTAACTTTTTTTAATAGATTTAAAGTTTTGAATTGCATATAGCCCCTGAAGAAGAGAATAACTCTCGAAACGCGTTGGGCAATCCTGTTTGGACCAATAAATCCTGAACTAAAGATCAAGTCACAAGTTGTCTTTTGTACTTAAGTGAACATCTATTCTACAACTGTCTCTATGTTTTAACTATGTTAGGCAAAAAAACACTTGCTTCAATTAACGCTTGGTTTAAGTCTAACCAAAAACTATACCAAATACCTATATTAGATACTCTTTGAATACTTTGGCTCCATAAGCCCCAGATAGTGTGCAGGGGACGGGAGTTCCCTAATAGGGAACTTACTCTGTTCTCATATTTCCTTCAACCCATATGCCAGGGTTGCTATTTTTCTCCCCCGCACCTTGACTTTAGATAACGCTACAGAAACATAAAAAAATAACTCACACAAACGTCTAGATACATTTAGGTGTGCAAAGGTGTCCTTTTCTCCTTTGGTTCGTATAAAATAGGAAGCAAAGTTACGATTACATACATGGAATAGAAGACTCTACCAGCTTACAATAACATGCCGGTAGGGCTCAGGTGTGACACAAGATACATACAATATAAAATAGTATGCAGCATGTTCAAGCACAGAGGATATACAGACAGTTCCTCTAACCAGTGGAACACACAGAGTAAATGAGGTTCAAACCAAAAAAATGCATAGGAAGTTAAGTTATCTACATAAAAGAAATGGCTGCAAAGAGATATACGCGTAGTATAAGCGTGGACTAAACCACAGAGTGCTAAGGTGTGTGACAGAGTGGCAGGTGCCAAGGTGTGACATCAGGTGTCTCATAAGCTTTGTGCTGCGAGCCACCCTTTAGTTTTGTTCTTGAAGGCTTGGAAGGAAGGCTCGGCTCTAATATCATTAGGAAGGGTATTCCAAAGCTTAGAGGCAAGGACAGGGAAACTAACGCCGCCCGCATTTTGTAGTTTAAACCTAGGGAGGTGTAAGGTGTTTGCTTGGGCCGCTTTCATAGGCCGGGTGGAAGTGTGTGGTGCAAGTCGGTTAGCTAGGTAGATAGGTGCCTGGTTAGTAAGGCATTTGTGAGTCAAGGCAAGTGTTTTCAAGGATATTCTGTGCTTAACAGGAAGCCAATGTAAATCGCGCCTGAGGTTAGAGATATGGTGATTTCTAGGTGTGTTTAATGCTGCTCTGATTGCATTATTCTGAATGACTTGAGGATTGTTAAGGTTAGATTGACTGGTCTATCTTGGACATGGCAAGTGTTCTAGCCAAGGTGATGCAATTAGGAGTAGTCAAAAATGGTCTACATGCAGCGATAGGTTTGCATGTATATGCAGACGCTGAGCTGACAGCATTGGTTTGTTTGCATAGTGATAGTGACGAATCGAGGTAGATTCCTCGCGTTTTGGTGTCCTTAGATACCTGGATGATGTTGCCATCAATGATGAGACTTGAAGCACGGGTCAAGTTTGTTGAGACGTTTGGGTGAACCCAGAATAAGTAGTTCCGTCTTGTCGTCATTGAGGCAAAGCTCATGTTGCGCCATCCAATCCTGAATAACCAAGTATACATCATTCAAGGCTTTAGTGTCCACTGCATAATCACCCGTGATGGGGATGAGTATCTGGGTGTCGTCGGCATAGTTAGTATACAAGACACCCAGATAGTCAAGCGCATCAAACAGAGGTTTGGTAAACACATTATGAAGAGTTGGTGACACGCAAGACCCTTGTGGTACACCACAGTTGATGGGAGCAGGCTCAGCAGATGCTGACAGAGAGAAAACCCGCATAGATCTGTTGCTTAGGAAGGATCTCTGGGATATTTCGACCCATGCCAATGCACCCTACTACACCTCTTTGCCAATGGGGAAAGAAAACTGCTATAAATAGAGGCAGTAACCCTGTGCGCGCCAAATCTGCAAGCCTGCGCATGGTTCATAAACCACCAAAGAGCTGTACACCCTGCCACATAGGCAAAGTTGGTGTAAAAACAGGAGTCACCTGTCACAAGGCCACAGAAAGGCTAAAAATCCCAAAATGCCCTTAAATATACAGCTCTCTAATCAATGGCAACCTTCAAAGTGCTTTTTTGGCGCTAAATTCTGTCATCTTTCCAGTGAATTATTGGAAGGAAAAGTATGCTGAAATGTGCGCCCAGATTCCCTTGGACCAAGTGAGCGTTATAAATAAATAAATAAATACAAAATACAAATACACAGATTCTCCAGGCAGTCAGAGGAATCCAGGCATCAATGCCTGACAGCTGCTTAAGGAAATTAGCTGTCAAATTCAGTTTAAATGTGTTTTCTTTTTCCTGAAGAAGTGCAAAATCCGCCTGTTTAAAGCATTTTTCTGTGAAAGGCTTAAATCCATTAAAACTCTGTTCATTTTATATCTTTTAAATAAAAGATTGTAGGTGAATTTTACAGTAAACCAGTGGAAGTAACTGATTAATCCTGATTGGGCAGTGCATGCCTCGGAAAGTCTCAGCTTGGCACTCCCTTGAAAACAGGAAGCCTAATTGTTCCTGCATAAGGACAACAAGCAGCACAACGGGACCTCAGTAGACTTTCGTCAGGCTGAGCCAAGTACAATGACAAGCTGCCCAACTGATCTCTGCAGGGGAGCTTCCCTCCAGGGAGGGGACATACCTCACTGATCAAGGACTGGACAGCTGCTGCCTGGGAAGGGGAAGTGACAAAGGAGAACTTTGATGTTAAATCCATATTTTTGATTAAAGTTTAAACTCTTTAACTGAGCAACCTAAAGAGGCATACATCTGACAATTGGTAGACATTAACCTAATTTCAGGCTCCTGATTTGAAGACATTGATGCAACTTGTACCATTTAAGGAACCAAATTTATGAAAAAAGTCTTATTATAGCGAACGATTAATGATGCAAACCCAAGATTATATGTACTTAGTCCACTGATAAACGCCCAGATATGTACCGAGTTAGAAATGATTAATGCAAACTGTGATGTTTAAAACTGGTAAAATTCCATGGAATAAGAAAGACAGCTCGCACAAAGACGGGGATTGAATGTGAATATAGACAATCAAATATGAAATGTGGGTGTCCAATTTTATTAGGGTACATAATGTTAGAAATGTACATTTGTGCAAAAGTTATGTTTTGATAAAAATCAATGTGGGAGTTCCTAAATCGCACCATAAAGACCGCCAACCAGGACAAATCATGTGCCTGTAGCCACTCACAGCCGTGGGGGTGTGTTTTTGAAATTCTGTCCACGCAATAAACTGGGGGATGGCATTTGACAGTATAAATATAGGAGTTTCACTACACATAAGACACACTGCTTCCAGAACCCATCCAGATTTCAGTGCAGCACCTGGTTCCAGAACTTTTCATCTTGTAGCTGACGCCAGAATTCTTTGACGATCCAAATTTCTTTGCAGAATCCAGACTTCAGCATTGCTGAACTATTGCTAGCTTGACCCAATTGCAAACCTCCAAATCGTAAAAGAATAATTCTGATTAAGCTTGGCTTGCTACCATTAAGGCTTGCCCGCTGAAGCTTGCATCCTGTAATCTGCCGTGTCCAGTGACCAGAAGGGCCATCCAAATCCAGTCTGAGGCGCAGTCCAAAATTGACCAGAAGCGCGCCACGGATCCGATCCCTCCAGAGGTGCCCTGCTGCCGGTAGACCTGCCCGATCCAATGACCAGAGATGACGGTCCAATTTCATTACAAAGGCCTGTAAGTATTAACAGGAAGAACCGTGACCCATAGTATATTGTCATGACCCCTGGCCCTAATAGGCAAGCCTTTTGGGCTGCGTCACAAACTTCCAGCACAGCCTTAAAGGCCTCACCATCTCGCCCAAGGCTTTGGCGCCAGGCTCACGTATGAAGCAAGAGAACTTGAGAACTGGGCCTGGTAATAGCCTTTGGCACAACCTGGATGCCTCTGCATAGGTCAGTCCTAGAACCGAGCTATGCGGTCTAGTCTTTTAGGTGTGGTCAGACCGAGGGGTACCTGGGATACCGGGGGGCTATATAAGCCACGCCCAGCCTGAGAAACACGCTTCGTGTTACTCTGCACTGTGCAGCGTGATGCTCACCACGTTCAGCTCTTCACCAGCATTCCAGAGCGGGTTACCTGCAAGAACAAGAACACTGTTAGTCTACACTTACCTGTGAGTGAATCCTGCTCCCGTCCTCCGCTCCTGGGTCCTGAGAATCTTCCATCTCGGTGACGTTCCCGCGATCTTGAAGAAGCAGCAACCTGTGAAGAAAGGGAACGAAAAAACAGCATTAGTAAGCGTTTATTCTCCAATATTGGAAATAGACAAAATATTGCACGCTTACCTGGGTTTACTTCGCCCTCGGCCCACGTCGGACCATAAGAACTTGCAAGAGAGAAGAAACGCTGATTAAGGCGGCGCAGGCTACGCTTTACTCACCGCGCTCCATCTTCTCAGCAGCATCCTTTCGGGAACATCACAGCGGCCTGCAAGGAAGAGAGAACAAACACGTCAGCATAAGAAACGGCACATAGTGCCGCGCATCGCGCTTTCTCTCACCATCTTGTGCGCAGCCCCAAGCAGCACGGCACCACTAGCACTCTTCTTGCACCTAAGGAAGAAGGAGAGACATTAACAAGGGAAATTGCAAGTAAAGGACAAAACTGCCAAACCAGCAGTCTTACCTGGACAAAATGAAGTCGCAGCAGGTCTGGACTCAGAGGGCCCGCACCAGTGAGGCAACTAGGTGGCGACGCGCCCATCCAACAACGCACCCCTGCAATGAGAAGCAGGCCGGAGAGCGCACCATACAATAAAGCAAGGTGAGGAGAGCACTAGGGGGGGAAGTTGGGTCCACAAGGGAGGTGGGCTCCAGGCAGAAAGAGACAATAAGATAAATCCAAATTCCTGTGTTTTCAGACCCGGTCCTCGGTCGAACAAGAGTCCAAGGGAGAGGGTTCGAGGTCGGAAATGGTCCAACCAGACTGAGTGGCGTCCACATGGATATCTGGTGAGCGTTGCATATATCTGCATTGTATTATCCCATCTTTAAATTCAGAACCCTAGTATTGTTAGAATCCTTCTTGCGCTGATTTTCTCATCTGTGTTACAAAACCATAACTCCTTAGCGATTTTGAATAACTAAAGTAAATCCCAGAAATAGAGTATCCACCATGGACTTGTTGCGCTGGCCACTTAGCTGTGAAGTTTCATGTGTGGCATCCTCTTTTTCATAGTCATTAATATAGTGTAATGAAGCCCATTTGTCACTTTTAAAACTGAATTCTGTTTCAATTTCGCGTCTATTTTGCAAAAACGCCTCTCAATAAAACCTCCATAACTTCTGCAAATAAAAAGATAGAAACGAAATTTCAACTCTCACTGATACCTAAAACCCTTAGCTACCTCCACAACTAACATTGCAGAACAGTGTATTTGACCCGTTTTTCTCCAACATCTCATAGTAAAAGTTTGCCGCAAAGTTCAAAAGTTTACACATGTCTTTGTCCCATTTCAAAGTGCTTCTTCCATCCCATTCTATTCTAAAGTGTGTACTGTTGTTTATATTATAGCTCATGTGTGTTAGGACTTGTTTAGTGTTGCTTTCTTTAGAACTTTTCTCCATTTAAGCATTTTTGCACCCTTTTGCATTATTTTACAAAGCAATTTTTACCTGTCAGTTTAAAAGTGTCATTTGCCCAAAACGGTTTTCTCTCTTTTTTGGGGAGGGAAGATTGCCTATAAACTCTAGACCTTGTCTTTCATTCCTGAATACCTGCTGGTTACTCACATTTGTGTAGGTTTGCTCATTTGTACTTCAGGACTTTGCAGGGGGAACTATTAACCTAAACGCTATCTGTGCAGAACACAAAACTATTCTTTTTCCGGTGTTTTCTACTTTGCATCGTTATAAGTGAATTCAGTTGCTTTGCTTATTTATTTCCTGAACTGTATTGTCACCGTTAGGTGATTGCTGTCCCCCCCCCAAAAAAAAAAAAAAAATATATATATATATATATATATATATATATATATATATATATATATAGTGTGATTTGAATATTAAATAAATAAAATAAATATTTACCTTTATAGACTCGCCTGATTCCTGGTTCAGTAACCTGGGGGGTATTTGAGACGGGTGTGATACGAGTGGTATATCATTCAGAATATTAAACTTATAGACAAAAATAAATAAGGATTTCATTACGCGCTACATGCTAGGCGAGACCTGGGTGTGTGCCTGATTTGAAATCCCTCACAGATCTGATCGAGGCGGTGGCAGTGTCAGAAAAGTGGGCGGCTGATATGAGGTGCTGGCAAAGGATGCAGTGATTAACCAAATCAAAGGCCGCTGAAAGGTCAAGTAATAATAGCAAGGCTATTTTCCCGTTGTCTTTCAGTACCTCATTCTGTGTTTTTAGGTCTATAAGGGTGGTTTCCGTCCCATGCCAGGGTCAGAAACCAGATTGCCTTAAACCAAGAAGATTATTAGCTTCCAGGTAGTCCTGGATCTGGAGGTAAGCGGCACGGTCCAATATTTTGAGCAGGAATGGGACAGTGGTAATAGGCCTATAGTTGGTCGGTAAACTAGGATCAATGGAGTGTTTTTTGAGCAAAGGGATGACCCAGGCGTCCTTTAAGTTGTCCGTTACTAAACCTGTTTTGAATGATGAATTTATAAAGGCAGTAATGAATGGGGCTAGCTCGTGGGAGGCCTCCTTGATAATGGGGGCTGGGCATGAATCGCCTTGACAATTGGAGGGTTTGATTTTATTAATGATACATTCTACTTCAGCGATAGAGAGTGGAGAGAAACTGAAAGGTTTAATGTTAGGAGTGACCTTTGGAATTACATGCGTAGGAGTAATAGGTTGCTTATCTGTCTGTGGCCAATTTTGCTTAACTTTGATTTTAGTTTGGAGTGTTACAATTTTGTCCAGGAGTGCTGTTTTTATGTTCGAGCACCATTTGCTGCCTGTAGTGCAAGAATCAGGGGGCGTAGCAGGCGATGCAAGCTCCTTAAGAATATCAAATAATTCTTTGGTGTTAGATTCTGCTTGCGTTATGCGTTTGTTGAAGATGTCTTTTTGGGCCTGAAGGATAGCTTCTTTGTAATTAATGGAAGCTATTTAAAGTCCGTCCTTGTGGCCATCAGAAGGATGACTTTTCCAACGGGCTTCAGCATTGCATTTTTCTTTTCGTAGCACTCTCGGATGTGGTGTGAACCATGCGTTGAGATGTGCAAGAGGTTACATATTCCTCATCGCCCATCCCAGCCTACCCCGCCATACAATTTACGTGAATTACTCTGCGTTTCCTGAGAGCTTATGGTCTGGGGTACGCATGGTTAGTTCCTCGATTGATGGAACAAAAAAACAGAACTGAATCCAACCGGCCTGGCACGAGCTAGTTATACTACTGATGACGTCGACACGCCATGGCGGCCCTTGAGGGACATCAACACCACGACATTGTGCACAGCGCCCTCTGCCAAGAATTTTTGTTCCGAAGCAGCAAAGCTAATGAGATACGAATATCAAGAATGAGGAATATGTGGGAGGAACATCCAGTAGAAAGTATGTTACCAGTTGGTAAGTAACTTGTTCATCTCCTTTTGTACATAGGTAGGCACAGCCTTCTTCACCACCTCCCTTCGGCTCCTCTCACAATGTTTCCCCAAAAAATGTATTCACAGTCTTCATTCCCTGTCCTATTAGTCTCCCTACTTCTCATCAGTTTAACTGATACCCGTTTCCATGTGTTTGGATTGTTTTTCACCTTTCTTTCCTTGCCGCTCATCAAGTCAGGGACATTATCTTGTACATTGTTCCTCTCGCTTGCCTGTTTTGGCATCCCTCCACTCCCCTTGGTGTTCTCTACATGGTGGCCCTGCATTCTGAGCGCACACTTGTATTTATTTATGTAGTTTATTTATAAAGCACTGGACCTGAGGCATGGAGGCGCTGGGCCAAGACAAAACGATGCATAACAGAGAAAGGAGTCAATGCAGAGGGGAAATCGGGAGCCAATTAGAAAAATAGCAGTTTTCAGCTTGTGTTTAAAGGCAGCAAGCGAGGAAAAGGCTCTTGGATCTAGTGGGAGAGCAAATCAGATCCGGGGGGCTGCATGGAGGAATGAACTCTGGGCGATGTTGTAAAGATGAGTTTTGGGAATTTCCAAGAGGCAAGTGTTGTTCGACCTCTGTGCTCTACGGGCTGGTAGCAGCGACAGACAGTTGGTCAAATACCTGGGCACTTGTCCATATAGGCATCTATGCGTGATGCACTGTACACAAAAGGTAATCCTACTGCAAACAGGGAGCCAATGTAGGGCTCTCCTGGCTGCAGAGACATGATCTGTTCTACGCTGGCCCTCAACAACACGCACAGCATTGGTTTGAATGACCTGTAAGCGGGTACGTTTGTGTTTAGAGATGCCTAGCAGAAGACTGGAGCAGTAATCTAATTTGGCTTCTACAATCGCACGCACAATGGTGGCGCAATTAGTGGAGGTAAGAAACGGGCGTAGCTGAGCCAGCAATTTCACATAATAGCAGGTACTGGAAGCAAGGCGATTAACTTGTCCTTTAATGGACAGTTTTTGGTCCAGCGTCTTAACCTGGGCATTGTGGGAATCCTGCCGTCTGCCACCATGAACGATGAATACTCTGGGCCAATTGTACATAATTGAGAGGTGGTGCACAAAACCATGATTTCTGTTTTTCAGTTGTTAAGTGAAAGCTTGTTTTCTTGCATCCATGTTTGAAAGATCTTAAATGTAAGGTCCAGGGTGTTGGAATCAGCAATGTGATTCACCATGAAAGGGACAAGGCACTGCGTGTCGTCTGCGTAATTGGCATATAAGATACCTGCTCTGTCTAGTTGAAACAGAGGGAGCAAAAAGATGTTGAACAAGTGGGCGACACGCATGAGCCCTGTTGTGTACCCCACATGTAACCAAGAAATCCTCTGCCCAGGCTTTCCCAGAAAAGACCCTAGCCCAGCGATCCGCTAGGATTTGAGCCAATCGGTAGCTGTTGAGGAAAAGTGCTCTGTGCTAAATCTCTCTGTCAATATGGCTTGATCGACCAGATCGAAAGCGGCGTAGAGATCCAGAAGCACTAATAGTGTGGTATTCCCACCTTCCAGAGACTTTAATATATTCGATTTTAGTTCAAGAAGAGTTGACTCTGTGCTGTGAGCATGTTTAAAACCTGATTGTTTATGGCCTAATACTCAGAAAGAAATTCCTCAATCTCTAAGTATGCAACCATGTCCAGTATTTTCAATAATAAGGGACATTGGTAATGGGCCGGTAATTTCATGTCACATCAGAATCCAGGAAAGGCTTCTTCAGTAGCGGGGAAATGCAAGCTTGTTTGATATCATGAGGGACGTAGCTTTCCGCAAAGGAGGCATTCACAAACTTAGTTATAAGGGGATCAAGCAACGAGGAGCAAGATTTCACTGTGATGGCAGAACAGATGTCCCCTTTACAGTTGGTTGGCTTAAGTTTGATCAAGATGTCCGTCGGGAAATGTTCAGAAATAGGGTGAAAGTTGAATTCAGGACAGGTCGAGTTAGAGGTGTGGGCTTCTGAAGTAGGTTTTGTGTTCACACTGCCATTTTCAACAGCAATGTTGGATCGAATGTTTTGCTCATCCTTCTCCTACTACACTATAGGGTTCTAGAGGCCAGTTTTTCCCAGGCTCACAACAGACAGCTCACATGAATCTCACTGCTTGTTTATCAGTGTCTGACAGCACAGACCTAGCCCTCTGTGGCGTCTCAGGACTCTACATGCTAGAGTGCTGCTCTTCCGATCGGCATAGTAACTCGATCCATTTTTGGTTTTCCATTGACTGACTTTTAGTCCCCTAGTCTATTTGCTGGCCATTGAAGAATGCAACACATTTTTAAATGTGGTGCCTTGGTAGCCCAAAAACACTACCAGGGCTGCATTACTGTAAAATAATCCCTTTTTGTCCTCTCAGACGATGTCAGTGTGACAATCCATTCCAGCTGTATAGCTTTTATCTTGTTGCACATTGGTGCAGTGTTTCTACTGTAATAGTCCTCATGTGTTCCCTGAGAAGAAGCATGATAGCGACCTAGTGCTTTTTATGCAGTGTGACTTGGCCATTGTGTTTCAGGTCCTTCTTTGTGTTTCATGGCAGGAACAACTGTTTGCTTTTGTGAACCCCTACTCAGAGCTCAAAAAGACTTCCACATATGAATCTAGTTTGAACTCTGTGGTGGACTGCCAGATATCTTAATCGACATCCCTCTCTGTGTGCGATCTTGAAGAAGAAGCGAGGCTGGCCTTTGCCTGTTGGGAGGCCACTAATGTTTGAAAAGCACGTGGGATGTTATGGGAACCCCTGCGGTGCATCTGAGTTTTTCAGAATGTTTGTGTGTGTCTCTTTAGCAACTACTAGAACTGCTCCTGAAATACCTGAGGGGAAAAAAAAACACACTGAGAATCTTTAATGGAAGCTCTAGTGCGGACTGCTGATCCTCTTGAAGGCAAAGCTCTGCCTATTTATGACCATAGAAATCCTGTGTGGTGCACTTTGTTCCCTTAAGGTGGCGAGAAATGTCAATGTTCCTCTCCTGCAACCTTGGTGCTCGGAAGTCACGGGACTGTGTGCATACATGACACTGAAGTGGTAGAACTTGCTGTACTGCTAAAGACCTATGGCATTGTTTCTGCTTTCCTGAAGTGCTGTTCCTTCTCAGGGCTCATCAGGCTGTCCTCTGCTGATGTCTTTCATTCGATGGAACCTCCATCTGCCCATCCAGGAACCCTCACTTCTGCCTGGAGCATCAACTGACTGTCCCAAATGGTCTGTATTCATCTAACTTGCTGCTGCTTTTGTTCTTCAGTCCACCATTGAGAGGGTTGACTCCTGTGGGCCCCCTGACTTACCCTGCATTGATGGTGTCAAGTTTGTCACCAGGGCCTTTGCCTGCAGCTCTTGTGCCTTGAACCATCACCACAACATGTGGGAAACAAATGTTGGAAATCATCTGCACACTTGTCTGACCTCAAGGCTGTGGCCATACCCAGACGTTGGTGGTGGGATATACTCTATGGACTACTACCTCTTACCCCTCCTATCGCTACTCAAGCATAGTTTCCAGCTCTTCTTTCTCTTTCTGTCTCTCGCTCAACTCCCACTTTCTCTCCTTCTTAAAGCATCCTCAGTCACGCTCTCACTGACCCAAGCATACAACTTGGTACCACTCTCTCAATCTCAACACCTTAACTTTACTCTCTTCAAAAACGCCCAAGCACGTGCACAAGGCTGCTACAGCTACCGGCCTTCGGGCCGAGGGGTCCTTGGATCCTCCCAGGGGCTGTGTTGAGGGACTGGAAGGTTCTTGTACCAGATTGTCATCCGAGGAGCTCCGCCCTTGTACCAGCAATATGGCAGAGGGGCTATGCCCTAATACCGGCAATACATCCGAGGGGGTGCCTAAACGCATCTCTATCGACCCCCGGGTCGAGAGTTTGCCAGGCCTGGGCCCGAGGAGCAGGGTAGACCTTGTGATCCACACGCAAGAGTCTTGGAGAAGGCTGGGCCCAGCGATCCGAGCAACACGTCGCAGGCACTTGACAGGCAGCTCAACAAGGTGGCTGCCGCGCCAGACAGTCACCCGTCCAACGCCATTCCAGGAGTTCGGTGAAGAACGAGTGTCAAGGTGGGACTGGCCTCAACCAGGTACGTGGCCTACAGCCTATCCTTCTTATGCACAGGGCAGCTTCCCACTGCGTCCATACGGGCAGGGTATGCAGCGGCTCCAGCAGCTCCCGGCTTCCCCGTCAGTAGCCCCTACCACCTCTCCGGCCAGCAAAGAGGGGTTCTTCGAGAGGTTCCTTAGGCTCATGAAGTCACCTCGGATGGGGGTTATCCTCAAGAACGCCATCAGGGAAGTCCTGCCAACTATGCTAGCGGGCCCACAAACGCCTCCGGTGGCGCCCCAGGCCCAGGCGCAGCCGCTGGCTCTGGCTCCCCGGTGAACTCCTCAGGCGGTTCTGTACCAGCCTCCGCCTCCTGTTCAGCCTCCAGCCGCGGTCACTGTACCCCAGCCTCCGGCTCCGGCTACTCCTCCACCTCTGCAGGATCCTACTGGTAGGGCCTTCCACAAACGTCTTGCTGGGCTGGTGGGGTACCTGGGCCTACCCCAACCCGAGGTTGAGCAGCCGGCAGAGGGGGTTCTGGCTGAAGTCCTCACACGATGCCCTCTGCCAAAACAGGGATTCCTCTGCAGACCGGTGTAGTCTCCCTGGCCAAAAACAGTTGGCTCAAGCCCCACTCAGTCCAGCGGGTCAATCGACGGCTGGACACCAAGTACAGGCAGATGGAGGGGGATACACTCTTGCTCTCAGCCCATCCTCAGCCACACTCCTCAGTGATCGCTGCGCCATCACTATACTCCAAGCCTCAGTCGCCGTCAGCCTCCTCCTCTGCTGCGCTGCTAGGCAACGAGGAGAAGATCCTGCAGGCATACGGGGAGAAACTCTATTCCAACGCGTCCTTGCATCTTCATCAGGCCAACGCTGATGCCATGCTGGCTGCCGCTAACCAAAGGTTATGGTGGGAAATTGCGGACTTCCTCCTGGAACTCCCTCCGCAGAGCCATTCACGTTTTAAGGCGGGGCTGGCTGAGGCCAAGCTGGTGGCGCAGGATCTTGTGGAATCCACTATGGCCCATATTGACACCTCTGGCTGTGCCATCTGTTTCGCCACGGACATGAGAAGGACAGCCTGGCTCCGGGCGACGAAATTCGACCTGGATATCCAGGAATGCATATTAGATCTCCTGTTCGAGCAGGAGGGGCCTCTTCCACTCCACCACAGACGAAGAGCTGGACAAGAAGAAAAACAGCTCACTAACGGCCAAGTCTTTATCCATCTTGACAAAGACCACACCCAGGTTGTACACCCAGTCACAGCAGCACTCCGACAAGGGACACACGTATAGAGGGTTCCGCGGCTTCCAGCAACGGAGATCCAGGCAGCCGGACCGCTCGCCGTCCCAGAACCGGCGCAAGCAACAAATAGGGGGCAGGGGGGAGCAAAGGCTTTTTCCAGTCCCCCTCCTCCGCAACAGCCTCCGAGGGAAAGAAGGCATGACACGCCTCTTCGGGTCCACGTGTCTCCCGTGGGGAGCATGCTTGCTCTCCATGCACATTTCTGGCGCCAGAATTTCGCGGACCCCTGGATCCTCTCTGTAGTATCCACGGGGTACCGCCTACCCATCCCAGCCTCTCCTCCTTCCTCCACCCCTCTCCCTCAGATTGGGACAGCAACTCTTCTGGCGGAGATAAAGTCGCTCGTAGAGAGCCAGGCAGTGGAGGAAGTCCCAGCCTCCCAGCGAGGCTAGTGCTTTTACTCCAGGATTTTCCCCATTCAGAAGAAATACCAGGTGGGCCTGAGAGTTGTGCTGGACCTTTCCACACTCAACCTCTCCTTACCCTTAAAAAATTCAAGATGGTTACGCCAGCTTTTATAGCGGAGACATTGTGCAAGGGAGATTGGATGTGCTCCCTGGATATGAAGGACGCGTACCTACGCATCCCGATTTGGCAACCCCATCGTTCTTTCCTACGGTTCAGGATCAATGGCTACCATTTTCAATACAAGGTCCTCCATTTTGGCCTCAACTCGGCCCCCAGAGTCTTTACCAGGCTAATGAATACAGTGGCTGCCCTCCTGAGAGCACATGGCCTCCACCTCCACCTCGACGACTTGCTCGTCAGGGCTACATCTCTGGGAGCGGATTACGACTCCTCCCATGCCATTATGAACACACTGCACAATCTGGGCTTCTCGCTCAACCTCAGTGGGCCTCATCTGGGACACGTGCTCCGAGAAGGTATTTCCTTCGGAGGACAAAACCTCAGCCATCAAGAGGGCCACCTCCCACTTCCTTGGCAGAGAGTTGAACTTGGCTTGGTGGTATCAGCATCTCCTGGGTCTCTTGGGGGCGGTCCTTTTAGCCGTTCCACACACGAGATTGAGGATGGGGAGGATTCAGCTGCACTTTGTGGCATCATGGAACCAGGAGCGGGGCTCCCAATCGGAGATGGACAACGTTCCTCCATCTCTCCACACTAACATGGTGGTCCAGGGACTGCAACCTACGGACAGGCGAGTCCTTTCGGCCGCCCTCCCCGCAGGCCACTGTCACCACAGACTCCTCGCTCGACGGCTGGGGAGCCACCTTGGACGATCTCTCCGTCCACGGCACCTAGACTCGACAGGAGCAGGAATACCACATCAATTGGTTAGAGATGAACGCCATCTGGCTAGCGCTCGGAGCATTCCTACCACTTCTCAGGGGCAAGGTTGTCCTCATCCAGACAGACAACTCGACCAGCATGTACTACGTCAACAAGCAGGGAGGCACCAGATCCCCTCCTCTGTGCAGAATGGCAATCAGCATGTGGGAGTGGGCCCTGGAAACCGACATGTACCTCACAGCAGTCCACCTCCCAGGGGAAGCCAACCTGGAGGCAGACATGCTCAGCAGGTTGGGAGCAGACAATTACGAGTGGCAGCTAAACAACCTCATCATTCAGGAGATCTTCAGCAGGTGGGGTCATCCCCAGGTGGATCTCTTTGCCACCTAGCACAACAAGAGGTGCCCTCAGTTCGCCTCCTGGCAGGGACGGGGCCCCGGCTCCCTGGGCGACGCATTTTGGATTCAACGGAACGGCATGAGCGCTTTCGCCTTCCCACCCACTCCGCTGATTCACAGAGTGATTTGCAAGATCAAGGAGTCTCGCCATCAACATCATTCTAATAGCGCCATGGTGGCCGGCCAGGCCATGGTTTTCGGAGCTGCTCAGCCTCTCAGAGGTGCCTCCAATTCACCTCCTGATGGGCCCAGCACATCATCTGGCTCAGCAGGGTTGCAGGGTCATCCACCCCGCCCCACAGAAACTAGCCCTCAGAGCGTGGTACCTTAGCAGGTAATGCTGCAGCACCTCAGCCTCTCACAGGCGAATCTAGAAATCATACAGGGCGCAAGGAGCAAGGCTACCAGGGCCCAGTATAAGAACAAATGGACCAGATTCTGCCACTGGGAACACTCCAAAGAAATGGACCCCTGGCATGTTCTTTGGATGACGTGCTCTCCTTCTTGGCGCACCTCGCCTACTCTGGGGTGCAGGTGGACACCTGCTGCAAATACCTCGTAGCCATTGGGGCTTACAGGAACTCGGAGGAGGGGATCTTTTCCTTCCCCTCCTCCAATCCTATCGTAAAGAAACATCTGACGTGGCTTGCAAGGCTCTATCTGCCCGTCAAGAGGCTGCACCCAGTGTCGGACCTCAACATAGTGTTGGGTACTCTGGCGCACATGCCGTTTGAGCCAATGGCATCCATGGACATCAGGCTGGTCACCATCAAGGTGGCCCTGCTAGTTGGCCTCACTTCGGGTCGTAGAGTCAGCGAAATACAGGCGTTGGTCGCCTCAGACCTATATACCAAATTTCACAGGGACAAAGTGGTCCTGCGGACACGCCCTGCTTTCCGCTTGAACGAGGAAATAGTCCTCGGCGAGTATGAGGGAAACCATAGTGATCCCAATCCCTAAACCTGGGAAAGCCACCGATAACTGTGATTCTTCTCAGCCACCTGCCACCTGCTAAACTCCGACATAAAGATATTGACAACTATATTGGCTGGGCGTTTACTCGGGTGATCGGTGGACTAATACACTGGGACCAAAATGGTTTTATCCCGGTTTGCAGTACAGCCATCAATTTGCGCCGGCTGCAACATGTCATAGCACAAACTACTGATTTCGAAGAGCAATATGCAATAATATCGCTCGCCGCAATAAAGGCTTTCTGTGGATTGTATTTGGAGTGGCTAATTGCAGTATTAAGGGAGTTTGGGTTCGGTGAGAAAAAGGATTTTCTGAATTCTCACTGGGACTCTAGTCCTTCCTTGCTTACAATTAACAATAGGGAAGTTAGTTAAGGTAGTGAGAGAGCGCGTGTCCGATTTCCAGCGTCTGTAGCCATCTCCGTGGCAACCAGCGCTGACACTGGCATGCTGTGAACGCCATCCGCCGAATTCCGTAATTGAGGTAAGATGGGCTCCTCATAGCTCCTCATGACATAGTTCACCCCCATGGTGGGAACTATGAGCCTCAAGATGTATCCCTGAAAATCTGCACTGTATGATTGGAAAAATAGGCACCCGTCAAGTGAAAAGACAGTTTCTGTTTCTTCTGTTAAATTGGTGTCAAAGATGTGCAATTGACATGTGAGCGCAAGGCTTGGATTGCTGAAAAAGGAACATTAAAATCATGTTTTTTTCTGTATGTGTGTATAAAATACCAATAACATGTTAAATATTTAAAAAAAAATTAAATAGTTGGGGACATCTGCCTTATATGCCGTGTCGGGCCGCAAGGTTATGTAAACCCCAAAATATTTTATCTTGTCCGATACCCATTAAAGGGGCATGTCTTCAGGTGTTCCGTCCAGCTCCCCAATATTAATCCCCATGAATTTCTCGTAGTTAATTGTAAATCCAGAGCAAGTCCCAAACCGTTTAATAGCTTCAAGCGCTCGGGAGACTGACTGCGCTGGCTCAGTTAAGTATAAGATTACATCGTCGGCATATAGCCCGATTTTGTGTTGGTCAGCCCCAGACTTAATACCTGAGATATTTCAATCTTCCTGCACTAATTGAGCGAGAGGTTACATGGCTAGAGCGAAAGGTAATGGGGACAGAGTGAATCCCTGTCTGGTTCCCTGTTTTATGGCAATGGGACTAGTGTATGCCTTGTTTACCCTTACCCGTGTGGAGGGGGCCATAAACCTGGCAAACATCCACTTGCAAAACAGAGGCCCAAACCCATAGTTACTCAGGACCTCCCTCAAATAGGGCCAGGCCAGGCTGTCAAAGGCCTTATTCGTGTCTAGGGATAGCACTACCAGGTTTTGCTTAGTATGTGACCCCAGGTCGAATGCCTGTCGGACCTTGTAAAAGGTCGACTTCCCTGTTCTAAAGACTGCCTGGTCCTCATTAATCAATGTGGGCAAAATGTCTGTTAACCTATTGTGAGAAAGCTGAAGGTCTCTCCCTAGCTAGTCCCCGGGGATCTGTCATCCAGGTGGCCAGGACATTGCCATCGCTATTGGATTCAGGTCCTGGGGGTGGACCAGTGAGGGAGGATCTCACGTGGATGGGGGGGTCCTCTGGCAGTGGGACACCAATGGGTGTGACGCGGAATCCCCCTTCCTTTGACACTTTTTCCCCCTCCTCTCATGTAGGACATTTGAAATCACTGCCCCCCCCTTTCCAACACAAACTCTTTTGCACAACACAGAGGACAACGGACTAACACCAGAGCTGTTTACCTGACATTGCCCAATACAAGGGTCAGGCAAAATCAGACAATTGATCAGAATCGCACACACCCGACGGCCCTTTCCCTTCCCCACAGGGATAAAAGGTGGAGCTAGAGAGCACAGCACAAGCACGGCAGACAGCACAGCGAGACGGTCCATCCGGTGCTGCAGTTCAAGAGAAGGAAAAAGGTGTCTGGAATCGAAAGGGTGACAAGAAAAGAGGTGACCTTGCCCTTTTCATCCCAGACCCACAGAACCTTCAAGGAAGAGAGCCTAAGACCGCGAACAATAGCACAAGTGTCTTGCAACAGATGTCAACGGTACGCGGGGCAAGCTTATGCTGATGAGCAGGAGCGAGGGAAGCTCCTGCGCCGGTGGTACCGGCCTTGACGCTGATGAACAAGAAAAGCCAAGCGGTTCAAAACAGCCAGTGAGTCGAAGGGGAAATGATGAGAACCGGGCTGTGTTGATTGAGAATCGCAAAGTGGCAAATTTGAACCAAGTTTAATGAACTGGGTAAAGAACTATAAACAAGTATTAAAGGGGATACCAGCGGCAGAGGAAAACCGGCACCATGTGGGTGCTAACTCGAGTCTCTAGTCGAGCCCCATGTGAGAGAAACTACAGATACTAGAAGGCCATAGGAGAGCCAGCGGAAAAGGTCAAAATGGTCATACTGAGGGTCAAGCAAAATACCTGTACAATCGAAAGACCTTGATCTACAATCTAAGTGAAAGAAAGGGAAGTGAATCCCGCAGTGAGAAGAAACCAGGGAAGAGAATCCCAAGAGGGGCAAAGTCTAAAGTCCCAAGAAACAGTGTGTTTGGAACTGTTTAAAAAGACGTTAAGATTTGTGGAATACGATACAAGAAGGGTCAGCACCCAGAAGAGGGGAACCAGGAGGGGAACCCATCAGCCAGCAAACACTGGAAACAAACTTCATTTGTTAAAGGAACTTTTGTTCTTTTATTTGAACCTGTCAGGTCCTTGAAGGCAAGAGACTTTCAAGTGAAACGAGACTTGGCCATCCACGGCCCTGATGGCTGAAAGCTCGAGAGTGTGTACTGAGAGCTGCCATTTGAACTGTCGTCTTGTGTTGGAAAAGCCCAAGACTGTACTGTGCTCCAAGCTCCCATAATACCCTGTGTCCAAAACGTGGGGAAGGGAGACCGAAGCTACTGCATCCTGACATTCTTTCTTTTCTTGAAAACTATCCCACATACCTTTTTGTATTAGTTGTGAGGTTTGGCAATGGGTTTCTTAGTATAGGCCTTTTTATTTTGACATGACTGCCTTATTTTTCATTTGATGGTCGACGCTTGCTCCCATTATAGATTTAGGATTAGAATAGGCATTTTTCCAACCTCATACAGCATTCAGTGTTCAATAAACATCATTGAACTGTGGTCACTCATGTCTGTCTTACTTGTTGCCACCATGAGTTCCTCACGCTATAGGCCAATAATATTGTGTAGATCTTCGACGTACACTCTGCCGTGTCTTTCTTCGGTTTCAAGATTAGTGGGGTCCAAGATTCTCCCATTGTTCCCGACACCTGCCCTGTTATACCGAAAGAGTTAAATAGTTTCACCATCTGGGGGACCAGTTGGGCTCGAACATTTATAGAAGGCGTTGGGGACACATCGGGACCCATGGCTTTATCATTCGAGAGGGTTTTGATAACAGCATCCTCTTCTTGGGCGGTAATCGGACTCTCCAGCACGGTCTTGTCTGCCTTCATTAATTTGGGAAGTCAGAGTTTACTCAAAGACCCGGAAGCTTCCAACCCACGGCCCCCCACCTCCAACCCACCTCCCAGGAATTCTGAGAAAATTGATTCCATTATCTGGATCTTATCGCTTTCCTCCCAGCAGAGTCCCCTCACAATCTTGCAGGGTTCCTATTCTGCTACGCGTCTGAGCTGATTTTAGTTTAGCCACTTGAATTTTGTTCGCTTTGTCCCCTCTGATGTAATAGTATTGTTTAGCATGTAATATGGAGTCCGCTGTTGCTCCCGGTTGTAAGGCCTCTATCTTGGCTCTTACAACTCTAAGGGCTGTAAGAGAACGTATCGTGTTTCTCCGCTTGTTACTTTTCCCTATCCCGAAGCTCAGATTCTAGCGCATAACTTAAGGAGAACCTAGCTCGGATCAGTGCTGCTGTTTTCCTTATAAACTTCCCCTCGGAACACTGCCTTTCCCACATTTGTCTCGGGAGGATAGCTCAGGGGCAACGTGCTCGCTTTGGAAGCAAGACGACAGAGCAACACAGGTTCGTTCCCCGGGTCCGTGCTTAGAAACCTATGGGTATTAAGCACGTTATAAATAACCTATCATCATATCCCATATTAGGCCCATGTCCAGCTCCCCTGTGTCATTCTCCCTAAAGTAGTTGGCAATCGTCTACCCTGTTCATCTTCTTATCACAGGGTCTCTCAGGGCTGCCTTGTTTAACTGCCAAGCTGCACAATCTGAAGGGGTTGCAATGAGTTCTTGTAGGGCTAGTGTGAATGGGGTGTAATCCGTCTGCTGCGTGGACTCCATTTTCACAGCCTCACTATATCCTACAAGGACTGTAGAAGTTAGAATCATATCTATTCTCGGGAAAGACCTATGTACTGATGAAAAAAAACGTGAAGTCCCGCTCCTCCTGATGGTAAAAACGCCAGGTTTGAATCACATCTAGTTCTCGTAGCATGCTCGTGATAGCCCTAAAGTTGCAAAGATCCGCCTGGGAGGCTGGGGATGTCTTGTCAATATGCGGGTTGACCATACATTTGAAGTCCCACCCATAATCAGCACCCGCTCTTTAAACCCCAAAATAATCAGAATCAGCTCCTGGATGAATCCGTCCTGGTTGTCATTTGGGCCCGTAGATTCCCATTACTGTCAGCGGGAACACCTCTAATGAGCCCCGTATTGTTGGGTATCTCCCCTCGGGATTTCTTTGACTGCTCTCACTTTAAATGGAATACCTCTACCCAGCAGAATGGCCACCCCCTTCCTTTGAACCCTGCACTACTGAAATACCCTTGTGGGAACTGCTTACATTTATGTCTCTTCTCATCTTGGGGAAGTGAGTGAGTCTCTTGTAAGATCGCCACATCCCACCCCAGAGTTCCCAGGCGTCCCAGGATTGTTTTACGCTTCATAGGTGAATTAAGGCCCCGGCCATTCCATGTACCCACCTGCAAGGACGTTGTTACCTTATTGAGCTGGCCCAAATTAACTCTGCCACTGAAACCCCTGGGACCTTCAGTGAGCCAACCCTCCCATTCTGCTTCCCCCTGCGCACTGGTGCATATCAAACTTTGCTTTGTCAATTGAACAACTACCACAACAAAATTGAACAACCCTCTATGGGCTTTTGAAACTAGGTTGTACAATGCTCCCTCATGGAGGCACTTCCTGCTCTCCCAGGGACCATCCACCCCTCTCCCCCACCACACTCCACCTCCCCTCTCCGCTCCCCCCCAGAACTCCCCACCCAGCTATAACAATAACATTTTCCCGAAACGCATGTCATTTAACACAAGGTCTGAACTTAAGAAGCTTACCTGTGGATCTTCACCCACCGCCCCATCCCCCAAACTACCCAGCACTAGTTTTCATCCTGCTCCTCTCACCACCCACCCCCCAGCAGGGCGGTCCGAAACAGACTTCTATCCGAAGGATCAAACACCGGCATCGGGTCACGGCACTCGTCCCATCTGTTCAGTCTATTTTTGCCCTTGCCAGGTGGCCCTCGAAGCCAGGGTCCCCTCCTCCCCTGGGTCTGAGATAAGACCATATCTTTGTGACCCTCCTCTGTCTTGGTGCCATCCCCCCTGCTTCAGGGCAGCTGCCTCTTCTTCCTTAGTCACCACATATTCTGCTCTAACTAATGTTGCCAGAGGTTGGGGCTTTTGCCTTGCCACCACTAGACGCCATTCTTTCTCTGTACAATATGGCCACCTTCGCTGTACTGGTGCCCCACTGGCACCTTCAGTAAGTCACTCTCCTCACCGGCCAGCCCTAAGGCTAAGCCCCCCCCCCCTTTGATTAAGGCTGGGTGCTTCCACAAACATCTTCTTAATCCGGTCATGCCCAGTCTCTCTCTGACCCCACTATAGTTGCTGAGCAGCACTACAACCCTCCTTCGCCCTGTGGGGCTTGCTGATGCTTGTAGACAAGGTATCTCGGTGCCACTGGCTCTCGGGACCTTCAGTGGGATTATGCTAACCATTGCCAGACCGCCATCAGATGAATGCTGGTTTCCCCCCGCTCACCTCCAGGGAACCGGCGATGTAGAATAAAGTTGGTGCTCATGTGTGGTTCCACGTTCAAGGTAATGTGTCCACCATCCCTTCAGAAAGCATCAGGACGGTGGGGGCTAGGCATCCATCCGCATCCCCCAGAGCTTAGCATTTCCCTGCGCCTGGTTTCCACTGTCCCTCTCTCTCTCCAAGGCCTCTCACTCCCACGCAGCGCACCCGCACCGGAGCAGCCGGGAGAGGGGGGAGCTGGGAGTCGCTCTTCAGCTCTCACAGGCCAGTATGGGACTGCTTATTGCTGGGGGCAGGGGGGTATCACCCCAGCCTTCCAGGGTCCCCGGAGCATCTACACTATAAAGGAGCGGGCTGCTTCCCTCTGTCCCACTTGTGTGTCCGCTCCCTGTCAGCCAGCCGACTTTACCCAGGGAGCCGCGCAGCTTGATGGCACTGCTGATAGGCAGCCACTGGGCTTACTGGGTGGGAGCCCCACCGGTCCTGCTACCGGCTGGCAAGTTTGTGCTGTTTCCTTCAGAGGCTAGGACGATCACCTCGTCAGCCGAGCCTCTCATTCAGGCCACCACGCAATCCCAGGCAAGGCGCCATCTTTGCCATGCTGGTTGCCTCATAACAGGCGTGTCCTGGAGTCGGGGGTCGTTCAGTCACATATCCCCTCCATTATAACCCCAAGGAGGAGGCTCTTACTCCCAGAGGGGTTTACAGGTCCCGGTCCTCACAAACTCACGGCAGCCACATCTGCCGCTTGACCACGCCCCTCCCCCTTTCAGCAGGTTTTACTGCATAGGCTCTTGATCTGGAGAGGAGGCCAGATCTGGCTAAGCCGCCCTCCATAACATTAATAAATAGAAATCCTCAGCACCCTCCTCCTCACACGAACTGCGATGGGAGTGTATCAAAGATGAGCAATACATGGGAGGACACAATCCATTCGAAGAACAAGTTCTGCACGTTCCTTTGACTGGATGTTCCTCCCACATATTCCTCATCTCCCTCCCATCCTTCCCTTCTTGCTTGCCTAGAATTTCCGTGTTTTACACCTTACTTTCTCGCAAGGTCAATGCAAATTAAAGGGGGGAAAAACCAGAACTGAGGTAACGTTCACAGTGCATGCTTCAAATACCAGCGTCCACATCATTGTAGGAGACTCTACGCAGGCCGTTGAGGGCCATGATTCGACGCTGCACAATGTTCGACCTGATGAAAAAAAATTCTGAAGCAAGCTGTATGCAGACTTGGATGTATCAAAGATGAGGAATTTGTGGGAGGAGCATCCAGTCGAAAGAACTTTACCACGGGTAAGTAACTTGTTAGGCTAGTGAGTCTTCAATAATATTATGATTGCTAGTTTATTTTCATTATGTTAATTTGTATCTGAGGTTAATATTTTCCATAAACAAAAGGCCATCACGTTAAATGTATAGGTGCAAAGGTTTTGTAATATACACTAGTTGGTTGTATCTGTAGTGTTTTTTGTTGCAATTTTATACGTTTAGTATGCAACGTGTATTATATTAAGTATAGAGATTTTCTTTCTGCATAATTATCAAAATATTTCTGAAGGTAAATAATGTGGTTTTTAAGCAACGCAATGTATGTTTTGGGAATATTTTGTACTTCAGAATTAATAATGCGCTGTTGTATACTTATACTGAATTTCAACTTATTGTTTTTTTGACACAAATGTTTTCAATAACCATACGGCTAACAGGTTGAACGTATTGATGTAGGTTTAACATGTAATACCTATGATTCTAAAATAGGTATTTTTTTTTCCTTTTTTTGTTATATTGGATATGTTTTCAAAATGTTTTACATAAAACTTTGACATGCTGCCAAGAATGAAAATGCTTACATACACTGAACTTCTAAGTATTGTTTAATTAATACAAATGTTTTCAATAACCATACAGCCAAAAAGTTGAATATATTGATGTAAGTTTAATGTTTAATCTGTATGCTTCTAGGCATGTTTTTTCCTTTTTTTGTATCGGAAAAGTTTTAGCAATGTTTGAATTAAACTTAAACATGCTGCCAAGAATAAAAACACAATTTTATCCTGGAAACAATCCTGATAAAAATACTATTAAGTATAGGTAAACAGTTAACTTTTGTATAAATTAAAGTTGTGTCAGACCTATGTTACTTTCTCCTAAAAAAATAGTTTGGAAAAATTTGCAAAGGTACAGAAATTAGAAAATGATTTAAAGGGTAAATGAGAGTTTGCAACATACATTGTTTTATTTTAAATCAAAAATTTTAAAGTGCTAACATAAATTTAAATATTTACAGTATGCTTATTACATTTACAAAGTATGTCGTCATTTGTGGTATTGCAATTTTTGCAGACTAATAGCACTAGTTTCTCCTAGGGCAATAATAGTTCCACATTTTACACACCCTAAAAAAGAATCAAGATACTCTGCTTCAGAGGCTGGTAAAGTTGAGAGTTACACCGAATCACCAATTTGATAAGTGTTAGGAATTCCTGAAGGTAGAAGTGTATTAGATTTTGTTTTTTATTTCTTTTTCTATGCGTTTCCGTTTTCTAGTAGACATTTTAGTTTTGGGAGCTATATATGCGCTCATACCTATTACCCATATGTGACAGCGTTGTATAATTTGCAAAATGATAATTTTGCGGATTCCCTCTTCTTTTGCTTTGACATTTTCGTGAACATAACACAAACAAGGCTACACAGCCACATTGCAAATCACCACATTTCAAACATCTCAAAGGTAGCAACTTAACAAACCTACAAGATGTGTTATAACTGAAAACCCCTCCTCCCACACCTTCCTCAACTACACTCCCTCCCTCCCACATCATCCCTTTCCTGATCCGACCGATGCTCCACTCTTAGTCACATATTGTACCGCTCTCTGTTTTTCTTTGCAGATAATCATAGTTCAATTCCAGTTCTGGTATAGTTTCTTCCCGCTTTCATCACTCGGGAGTCATCCTCCCCCACCAATCCCTATTTCCCTTCTATGTTTCTGTAACCCTGTTGTATATATTTCGAACAGAAGTCCGACCATTCTGCCTCCATCGACCCATGGTCCCCATGGAGGGCCGCTGTTGTTCGTTCCATCATGTATATATTTCGGGCTACGTTCATTCATTCCCTCTTCCCTGGCAAGTGAACTCCCTTCCAACGTATTGCCAAGTATGCCCTGCCCGCCAGGAGACGGCTGTGTACCATACGCTTCACCCGAATATATTCTCCCTCTAGTTATCCCAACCCGAAGAGGACCAGCATGGGAGCTTTCACTCTATAAACCCCACCCAGATCCCTGATCCAGCTCAAAACGTCATCCCAATAGGACTGGATCTCCAGGCATCCCCACCACATATGCCAATAATCGGCTCTCGATCCACATTCATGCCAAGATAATAGGCTCCCATCCTGATACATTCTTGATAGCTTAACCGGGTCATATTGTCATCTGTGTAATAGCTTTACGGCGTGTAGTTTATATTGGGAGGAAACCGAGGTTTTGAAGGCCCCCTGACACATCTGTAGCCACGTTTGCGGGTCCACTTCCATCTCCATCTCCCTTTCCCATTTCATCCTCAACCCATCCACGGACCCCTTAACGTGTCCACCAAGGCCCTGCACAGCACCCCAATCACTCCTCTGGACTCCGTAAGTGAATCCAGTAGTTTCTCAAAGGGGGTGAGCTCCCTCTGCATCTTACTTTTCCATGCCCCCTTAGTCAAGATCCCCTTGAGCTGCAGATACGAAAAGGCGGAGAGTGTACCTATCCCCAGGGCCGCCTCCAATTCCAAAACCGTAATACATTTCCCACCCTTCCACATTTGTTAGATCCTTTCCAGGCCTGCATCATACCATGCCTGGAATCTGGAAGGATCCGGGAATTCGTCCTGAACTCCCAGCACCCAAAGATGCCCTAAAGGTGAGAGGCACGATGTTACCCGAGACATTTCTTTACCCGGGCACCCATAGCCACTCTCCCACTGTTGCAGACCTTAAGTAATGATTGTCAAATTCCACCCATTGTAGGTTCCTCTGCCCCTAAGGTGGGGAATCAATACTCTTAACTGGGTGGTCTTGTAGTATAGATGTACATCTAGGAGCCCAAAGAGACTCTGGCTTTCTTCCCTTGCCACAAGAACCGTAAAAGTGTCCCCTTGGTCACTCTGAAGTAGAGGTCGGGTATCTGAATAGGCAGCTTCGGGAGGACTACCATCTTGAGCGCATTCAGCCGTCGCATCCAAGAGATGGTCAGCTCCTTCCATTTTCCCAAGTCTTTCTCCAGGACTGTCATCGGGGGCGGGGGGAGTTGGCCTCATACAAACCCTCAAGCTCTCTTGTAACACTGATACCGCGAGACCCCACGTTGACCTCCATGCCCATTGGGAAAGCGTCCCAGATCATTGTCCTTACTTCTATCCAGGGGAAATAGTACCGACTTTCCCTTATTAATTTTAAAGCCTGCCGGTGCCCATACTCCGCTCCACCGCTGCCGGGACCAATGTCAATGGGTTTACCAGATGGAGAAGCATGTAATCTGCGCACAGCCCTACCTTATACAACTTCTCACCCACCCTAATCCCCTCAATTTGACAGTCTTCTCTCAACCTGTTGGCCAATGGTTCCGATGATAGTACAAATGGAGTCAGGGAGAGCGGGCACCCTTACCTTGTCCCTCTTTCCAAGTTAAACCAACGCGAGTATCCCCCATTCACAGCGGCGCATGCCCTGGCCAAAGAGTAGAGTGCCATGATGCTCCTTATGAGACCCTTACTTAGCAGAACTTAATTAATACTGCCTCCAAAAAGTCCCACTCCACCCTGTCAAAGGCCTTCTTGGCATCTACAGAGAGAAGGGTGGGATCGACCTCCCAGCCCTGCACCTCATTAATCAAATGTAGCGTCTTCCTCATGGTGTCGGCCCCTTGTCGTCCTTTCACAAACCCCACCTGGTCCGAATGGACCAGTCTCAGCAAGTGTCCCTCCTAGCTTTGCGGCTAGTACTCTGGCGTCTATATTTAAGAGAGAAATCAAACGGTAAGAGCCACACGCCCGGGGGTCCTTGCCCTCCTTCGGGATCACCGTGATTAGAGCTTGGCGTTTTCCCTGTAGTCAAAATGTCATTAAACAATGTCGTTAGAAAGGGGAGCAGAGCCGGGAGAAAGGACTTAAAAAATCCTGATGTGTAGTCATCATCCCCCAGAGCCTTACTTAGCTTCATCCGCCCAATAGCAGTCGTAATTTCATCCTCAGTGATTGGATCTTCCAGGCTTTCTGATTCTGGTTTTGTGAGCAGGCAGATATTGGAGTCTGCCAGATGGTTCCCAATTTCATCACTGCCCGCTCTCCCTTCACTACAGGCCCTCATAGAACACTGCAAATACCTCCTGGATCCCCTCAGCCGAACCCTCAGAGGTCCTTCCCTCAACCTCTGCAACCCACCTCCGCCCACTGACCCCTTAGCCTAGCTTCCAAGAGTGTCCGCTTTGTCCCCTTTCTCATAAAACTTCTGTTTCAAGAATTGTCAACTGCAGACTTTCTTTCCTTCTTCGAGGATTCTCAATTTTTCCCTCACTCCCCTCGCCTCTTGGATGAGGTCCCCCCTGCCATCTGTAGTCAACTGTGCCCGCTCCTCCAATACCCTTATTTTGTCCTCCAGTCCTCTCTGAGGGTGTGCTCTATCTTTCTGCGAGCCCCTTCTCTGATCAATATCCCTCTCCATGTAGCCTTTGCTGCATCCCACACAATGTCCTTACGCACCTCCCCAGTGTTATTAAGTTCGGAAAACTCTGTGATACCCGTCTCCATCTCTTCGCTAAAACATGGATCCTTCTACAGACACTCGTTGCACCTCCACTTCGAGCCCCTGGGACAAAGGCCAGCCAACCAATATCAACCGACACCATGTCATGATCAGACCAACTAATAGGATGGATGGCTGACACTCGTGCAGATTACCCATATATATATCCAGGGACCTATGGGTATCTATTCTCGTCAAAGACCCATGTTGGGCAGAATAAAAGGTGAACCCCCTGTCATGTGGATTGAAGTACTGCCATACATCCCACATCCCGTAGAGCTCCATCCTCATTCCCATTTCCCTGCCCACCTGATTCTGGGACTCCTGCTCCCCGGGGCGCCCAGACTGTCGGTCCATGCTGCAATCGCTCCAGACATTGAAGTCTCCTCCCAATATGAAGTGACCCCCACCTTCATTCATAGTTTTTTCCAGGGTTCTCTGCAGGAACCTCCATTGATGACCTTCACTGGAGGCGTACATCGTGGCAGATGTGAACTTGAGTCCTAGAATCAGACCCGAGATCAAAACCCCCCCTTTCTCCACATCAGACCACGCTTTCATGACTTCCAGTTGGAGCTCCCCTACGGACCAGAATCCCAACATCAGCCTTCCTCGTCATCCCCAGGCCCAGTTTTCTCCCCCACCAGACCACAGGGGATCCTTCTTTCTTCGCCCCTCAAGTATTTTGTCTCATGGAGAATTAGAACATCCATTCTTGATCTTCTAAATTCCCTCTCAACCAGAGACCGCTTAGCCAGGGAGTTTAGTCATTTCACATTCAGCGTGCACACCCTCAGGCTGTCGACCCTATCGCCCCCATTGAGTCAGCCATACCCTAATCTTGTTTCGCACCTCAAACGCCAGTGAGGTGACCGTCTCAGTTGTGCCTTCTGAGAACAGAGGTGTGTGTATATCCGTGTCAGATCAAGAAATTCCATAAACCCTGTAACCCTTGAGAACCCCTTTACTCTTCCCCCTCCCTCTCTCCTCTTAGGCGCCCGGCCCCCTCCAGTTACTTTCACTAGAAGAGTGATGAACCACCAAACGGGCCCGAAACCCAGGCCCCAGCTCATGCCACCTCAATTCCTAGTGCCCCCGACTTCAACTAGCGTTCCAAACTTACAGCTGCTTACAGACCCATTGATCTTGACTAGCCCAGCTGCAGTAATGAAACCCCAAAATCTAGTCCCCCCTCCCCCCCAAGACTTCAACGCCCCCCCCGTCCACCCTCGTTCAACAGGCCAAATGACCCATCAGTCCCTTCAATCAACCACGGGCGATATTCATCCCTGGCCAGTGCTGTGTTCAGGGTGTGCCAGCCGGGGGGTGGGGGGAGGGTTATTCAGCTTCTGAAACTTCCTTGATCCAGCGACCCGCTTCCTTCGAGGTTCCTTAATACGCCATTGTCTGTCCACTCCATCTTCACCTTGTGAGCCCGTGGCCGCCTCCTGCCCCTCAGCAGCTCACCAATTGTTTTTTATTTGTTTTTTTGTGTTTGTTTATAATAAACCTTTACAAAATTACAACTTTACTTAACATCAAATTTATTTCATACAACATAAAACTTTCAAATATTCTTAAGCATCTTTGCATTCTTAACAGGCTATACTTTAGCCCCATATATTCACAAGAATTTTTAAAAATAAACATAAAACACATAAACCCATTAATACAAAACCCTTTGGCAGTTCTAGTTTTAAAACAACTGTTATATTCAATGACATAAAGATATATCAATGCCATCTTAACTTTCAAATCAAGCAAGCTCTGCTTCCACAACCTTTAAAAAATCACCTAATGCTAGAATTGGAGGGTAATATGTTCCATTCATAAGTCTGTCTCATAAAAATTCAGTGCAGTCAGCAAATTCAACAGTAAAAAATTTCATCAATAAAAGTGAGCGCAAATTTTGAAAATGTGGACACTCGAGCACCAGATGTTTAAGGGTTTCATAGTGTTCCATACAACTGGGAAACCTACATTCCATAGATGGCATAGTAATTGACAGACCAGTCCATCGGTGACAACGTTCTTTAATGTGAAATTGATTCATCCTAAAACGCATGAATAAACTTCTTATAATAGGACAAGGAAATATGGCAACATAGGTAATACCTGGTACCCTTTTTTGTAAGAATTTGGCATATGAAGACAATATGAAGAATCAAGTTTCAGTTGATCTAAAGTGCATATCTAATCTTCAAAGATTTTTTTTTTTTAACAAAACCAGGACGTAAGCATAGATCATGTGATACCCCAAGTCGATCTAAAATCACTTGCATGCGGACCTTACACTTATTAATAGAGCCTACTGATTGTTCTTCCATCAATCATTGCAGATCTTTAAATACACAATTTTTAGGCGTATTCAAACATTTTGCATAAATGGACAGCAAGCGCCATGACAATCTGCATGATAACGATATCAGACTTAACTCGTGTCTAATCACGCAGTTGGGAATAGACAATGCCATGCGTAACGCTCCTTTGAGTAAACGACCTTGCAAAGAATCGAGGTAGGTGCTTAAATCAAAGAGGCATATATCCAAGATGTAAATAATGGCAGCTTGCACTTTGATAGTGAGAAAATCACTTAGGGGGATTAGTGAGAATTGGCAGTATTTGATTAAAATTAACTTCATTTGGCTTCCTAATGGACGAGCTTTCTGATTAAGCCTCTCTTTCCAAATGCAAATGGAGGAGTTACAACTTAGATGGTATCCAAGGTAACGAATCTCAGATTGAAGTTGAACTACAAGATCGCCAATTCTCCATCGATATGATTTTATTTTTCTGCCAGCATTGAAAACAAGTATGCTTGTTTTGCTAACATTAGGAATAAGGTTTAAATTATAGGCATATTTTTCAAATGTAATTAATTTAGCCTGAAGACCAGCTGGAGTAGAGTCCATTATAAGCAAATCATCTGCAAATGCTAGCCAATGCAATTTAATAGATCCAATTTTTACTGGATACATCCCCAACTCTTTCCACACCTGTCCCAAATCACAAAGATAGAGGTCAAAAAGAATCGCTGCGAAGTTTCAACCTTGTTTAAGTCCAATATAAGTTTGGATCGATTCAGTGATGGCAAAGCTTAACTTTGTAAGCAGTATTAGAATGTAACCTTATTAGCCAATATATTAATTCCGGAGGAAAGCGTTGTACATATAGTTTGGCCCAAAGTAAATCCCTTATGACAGAGTCAAATGCAGAAGATAGATCAATACTTGCAATGTATACCGGTTGTCACCCTTTCTTCTTAGTATTAGCAATGATGTGAGACATCAGAGATGCATTCAGAGAGGTGCCCATCTCTTTCCTGAATCCTATCTGTTCTTTTGCAAGGATATTATTTTTTGCAGTAAAGTTTTCAAGCTTGTGCAGTAAGAGACCCGCAAAGATCTTAGCACTGGTATCAATAAGTGATATGGGACGATAATTGCAGGGATTCATGGCATTACCATGCTTGTATATTGGGACAATCAATGAAGTACCCCATATCTCAGGTATGTTACCGGTTTTCAAAATTAAATCAAACTTGAGCTGTAGTATAGCTGCCCATAAAACAGGTTCAGATTTATACATGCATGAGGGAATACGGTCCAGACCAGGTGCATTTGAGTGAGATCATTTATTGATTGCCCAAGTAATATCCTCCTCAGACCAATTTAAAAAAAAATGTTTTTGTTTATCTCATCTTCCGTAGCAAGTCGGTACTTCAGGCCCTCCAATTCAAAGGTAATAGAGAACGGAAATCCCCATCTGTATCGTACTCCTTTCTCTTTTAGCCATTTCGTCAAGGGGATACACATTCTTCTCTTTGTGAGGGTCAGTGAAGACCGGTCTTGAAAAATTGTGATCCTGGCCTCACCCATCATTACAGGCCCCTTAGCACCTTTCCAGAATTTTGAGTTTATCCGGGTGATTATGAAAACGGTCCAGGACCGACCTCGGGCCCCTCCCCGAGCCCCCGGCTCTATGAACCCTCTCATTTTTTGTCTCATCAATGGAGTCATCTTCAAAAAGGAGCCTAGTGATGTCATGTATGTTCCTCCTAAGGGTTCTTTCTGATTCACCCTCTGCCTCCGATATCCCATTATAGAAATTGTCCATCAAGATCATTTCTGCTTCTCTTTGCTCGATTTCGCCTATACTTGTGTCCATTTGGGTCTCTAGAATGTCCAAGGAGGATTAGTTATGCTCAAGCGCCTGTAGTCTCTCCTCCATCTTATCCATTCTCACATTGATCTTGTCCACCTTGCCACCGATATCTGCCCTCGTACTCCTAATTTTGTTGAGGAGGGACACAAAATCACTCTTAGTCGCCATCCAGTCCTCTTCCCCGGTCGCCATCTTCCGTGGTTCGGTGGCCCACACCTCTACCACAGACCCCTAGTTTCTAATATGACGCTGGGTCCACTTCCTTCCCTCAATGGGTCTGCGTCGTTCCACTATTTAGGAGCTCTGCACCAAGCGCCACTCCAGGTCTCGTGTGGGGCTCGGTGCACCGATCCCACCAGTGCTCCACCCTGTTCACTGCTGCAGCGCGACCCTTGTGGGGCCCCAATTCCAGGGAGGTGGGCACACACCCCAGGATTGGGGGCCCACACCTCCTATGATAGGCCTTCTCTTATGGCCCAATTTGGGATCACCTGCATGGCCCTGTGGTTCTGTGCAGCACTTCTGCCTTCAGTGTCCGTATCCAGTCTCTACCTGCTAGTCCAGGCCGTCTGTTACCACTGGGAGATCCGCCTGCAGGCCACCCCTGATGTTCCGTCGCCGTCCTCCGTTGTTCATCCAGGCGCATCAGGACGCCTCACCACCCCTGGACTCAGCACCCCTGGAGGCGGGCACACGCCCCTTTATTTGGGGGCCCACATCTCCAGGGCGTTTGTTCTTTGCGGCCGGCCCGCTTCCTCCCTACCATGCTGTGGTAGTTGTCTGAATCCGGCCACCCACCCAGCAGGCGGGCCCAAATAGTCAATGGCACCACAGTATTCCTTGCTCATAGCCACGTCCAGCTGAAGGGAAGTCAAATGGGTCCTGGAGCCCCGGGGCCCCGGTGGGCTACGTGGTCACGCTTCCTGGCCAAGGTACTTTCCTTCCGGACCCTTTGTGTTCCTATTTGCTCTTTGTACATGCCTTGATCACTGTACAGACACGGGTCGTCACTCAATCCAGCACTGTCATCAGGCTGCTGTGGGGGGCCAGGCTGGAAGTCACTGTTTGAGGGGCTGGGGGTCTGTTGTCTCTGTAGCCCAGCAGAGACTCTAAAGAGCCCCTGCTGTATCCCTCCAGGCCCCTGGTCCGGGCCTAATCACCACAATTCTGATGGGGGGGTTGCACCACCGAAACCCCGCGTGTCAGGGTGGTAAGAGGGGGCGGGGTGCAAAACTCGACCCACCTCCTCACTTCAGTAATTGGCATGAGTGCAGGAGCGGGCGGCCCACTTCCACATTTCAGGACCACCAAATCGCTTGTGTCTCCGCGTCACGCTTGTCATCTCCCTTGTTTCTGTTTTGCGCCAGCAAGAGGGTGAGCTGGATCTCCTCTTTGCCGGGCAGGATTTCGTTTGGGTTTTCTGCCTAGGGGGTCTGCTCCTCACCTGGGGGGCTAAAGGTGGGGGGCCTGGGTGACGGAGCAGCGCGTTCATGCGACTGCCATCCGCGCGCCCCTTCTTGGCCGGATTCTCTCTTTTTAAATGCAATTTTTGCAGATCGTTCAGATGACTTCAGTCACATTTCTAACATCATTCTGGTGAGGAGTCTCAAAACAGTCCCAAACCCTAGATGTTAGTTTTCCAAATGGCATTATTCCAGAGGTTGGTATCCTTTTTTAAAAAAAAAGTTTTACTTGTAATAATGAACCCACTTAAATTGGTTCTATTGCTGTCACTGGTGTGGCTATTTATTTTGTTTTTTCTGCAGATGAACGTTCAAATGTAGAAACAGAAGAACTACTAATGGGTTATTGGTCCAATTTGCTTTTTGTGGACGACAGATGTTTTAACATTTAAAATACTTCTAGCTTGAATAGTATTACTTTTGAGTGCTTTTCTTTAAGGTAAGATACGTGGTCACACTTGGAATAGTGTGTTTTAAAAAAAAAACACAATTTCAGGAGAGGACTGGACACTCTTGAATTGGTACTACTAGTAGTATGTAAAACATGTATGTTTGTACTTTGTGAAGCGAAACATTGCACATTTGACATAGCACTGTTAACAGTCGTAGAACAGGTTTTGCTTTTATTTTGAAGAATAGTTGGACTTTCCAAAATTGGAATAGTACTAGCTTCAGTACCAGGGGATATTTGTTTTTCATTTTCTTGTGTTACTGCACTATTAACTATTGTAGCATCTGTACAGGTAGCAATAGGCAATGTAGTAACAGGCAATGTAGATTATTTTGTTATGATGATCGAGGAACTTACTCATTTTAATTCATTTAAATTTGTTTGTTTTAAGTGTTTGGGATAGAGAAACAAATTGATGAGGTGTGCTAAATGTAACTTGAGTTACAATGTTACATTGGTAGTATTAAACAGTATACCTGTATTTTGATAGTTTTTTCTTGTACTTTTTAAAGGTGTTGTGGAGACTTCACTAGCAGACTAGTGAAAACAAAAAACAATGAAAGAACATATTGGTACTTGTTTATTATGTTAATTGACTACTTTAATTGTTTACTAACAAGTATTCAGTTTAAAGAGTGTATTAATTGTGTGCATGCTTTTATTATTTATAGTTATGTTTGGAAACAAAGTTGTTTTAAATGTTACCTACTAACACAATATACTTTTATGTTTGGTACGATCTTATATACACTTACCATGTTGTACTTGTTTTTGAAGAGGACAGTGGCTGTCATCTAATTCATTTGGCTAACTTGGAATAATTCTAATGTCTCTGGTTTTCTTGTTTTTTTGTATTTTGTGTCCATTGTAGAGGAATGTTTTCGATGTTTTCAGTGGTTGTGTTTTCCTGCTGCAATTAAATAAAAAATGACAGTTTTTATTATTTTTGTTTAGAAAACATCAATCACAAAGGACAGTGTTATTCTATTTTTGTTTGGTTTGAAACGAACATTCACGAAGGACATTTTTATTGTACATTTTGTTTGAAAAGGAAATGTTTTTGAAGGACAAGGCTTTATTTTTAGAGACTATTAATTTCAATGAAAGGATCATTTATTTGTGGAGAAAAGACATTTCTTTACCTGTGTTCACTGTCTAGATTGTGGTTATATATTTGTAACTGTTAAATGTACTAAATGTAATGATGTCCATGTTTCTTTTTGACCTCAGTCTTGCTCTCCATTTGATTTCACCCTGTCTTGATGTTTTTATAATAGTTAAAACGTGAATGTTAATAACAATGTAATATGTAAAAAAAGAAATTAAATGTGTACAATTTAATGAAGTTTTTTTCTAAATAAAATGTTTTTGTGTGTTTAATGATGAATTCATATGAAAGAACGTGCATGTGTTTTCTGTTTGTGATAGTGGGGTTTTGGAATGTGTAAATGGTATGCATATGGGTATGTTTGTACTATATGTTTTAGCATTGCAATTTAACAAACAGTTTGTTATTATGGGAATATTACACACAAACCCACACACTTACATTTGTATAACCCTTATTGTTGGATGTAGAAATAGAATGCAAATCCATACATTTTTATGCTTACTTCATATCAATTGGAAGGGTTTTATGTACAAACATTGTTTGCTAATTTTAAGTTTAGTTTATATCTGCAAGAGACTTGGAGGCCGATTCATGGAATTAATGTGCGCTGAAATGTTTAGCGCAAGCGTACGAAAGCATGCGAAAGCGTGCGAATCGCAGTGCAAGTGCGAAAATCGCAGCGAAACCGACGCACAGCGATTCATGGAAGTCCGTGCGCGTGTAAATCCCTGGATGTGCGCGTGGCGCAAAATTCTGCGTGGCGCACGCTTGCGCACACGTCTCCAAACAGCGTGGGCAAAGCGCACATAGCGCAGCGCACACAACAAAAGTAGGCAGAACAGGGGCGTAACACGTGCAATCAGGAACAACGCATGAAAATGTGGGCGTCACGGGGGAAGTACAGGAGGCAAATGCGCGGAACGCCCACACGCGCATCTACAACACGTATTCATGGAATCGAACGGGGCTAATGTGTGCGCCAAAAAAAGACGCGCTAATCCGGAAACACGTATGCCAGCAGGAAGCAGGCGTACGTGGACCCAAGCAGCATAAAAGTGCGCGCAAACAACAAACAAGCTCAGACGCCAAGATGAATATGCCGTTCCTAGCAGCAGTGGTCGTGGGATACCGGAAGAGGAGGCGGATAGTCGGGCCCAGAATTTTTACACCCAGAACCAGCCTTTTTGGGATGCCTGATGACCAGGTGTATGGGAGGTACAGGTTTCCACCTCACATAATACTTGACCTGGTGAGTGAGTGGGAGGATGACCTCACATCACCCACCCTGTGCTCCCAAGCACTCAGCCCCCTGGAGAAGGTCCTCAATGTACTGCACTTCTTGGCCACTGGATCATTTCAGCGGACAAGTGCTATAGTGCGGGGGGGGGGTGTCACAGGCCACACAGTCACGCTGCCTACACCAGGTGTTGGCCATCATGACTGCACGCCCATCAGTCCGCAGGCACATATACCTGCCCAGAACACCTGCATAAAGGCAGGCTGCTGTCCAGGATTTCTATGGGGTGGCACAATTCCCCAAAGTGCTAGGTGCCATTGATTGCACCCATGTGGCTCTACGTCCCCCCCCAGGGCATCTGAGCACATCTATAGAAACCGCAAGCACTGGCATTCCATCAACATGCAGGTAGTATGTGATGCCAAGGGAATTATCACCTCAGTATATGCCAACTATCCAGGGTCCACCCACGACAGTTTCATTTACAGAATGTCAACCCTAAACCGGGACCTAGAAGCTGGGCGGCAGGGCGATACATGGCTGCTTGGTGAGTATAAATGCCACTGCACATGCATGCATGTCAGATACTGAGTAATGTCACAACGCCACTAATGATACCCATCACCACTTCCCCAGGGGACAGTGCCTACCCTCTGAGCACCCACATGATGATGCCAATTTGGAACCCCACCACGCCACCCGAGGTAAGATACAACACAGCCCATATTGCAACCCGGGGCATAGTGGAGCGCACATTCGGAGTGCTCAAGTCACGCTTTCGCTCCCTTGACAGCTCTGGTGGCCAGCTGTTATATGCTCCCCCAGTAGTGTGCAGGATCATAGTGGCAGCATGTGTCCTGCACAACATTGCAACACACGGGGGCCTGCCGGTGGACATGGTGGGGCCCCCACATCCCCAACCACATGGACTCCCGCTGCGCATGGGAGGGGAAAGGGCACGTGGTGAGGCAGCTCGTACGCAGCTGGTGGATAATTACTTCACATAAAATCACACCCCTGTGGAGTGCACACAGCCCTGGCACATACCAGCTGACAATCAATGATGATGACATAAGGGACACTCAACTGTCACAACCATACCAGCCTGAGATTGGTCACCTGGAAGTGTTACATTGTGTGCATCCCTATCTACCCAAACACCACCAATGCTGTGTCATCAAAAGACATACATCTATGCTGCTAAATTCATTACCCCTTGCTAAATACAACATGAGAACAGCGCCATGTCACCCAACCCCTCCCCAGCTCCACCACCAAACACACCATGGCATGTCATGCAATGTGAAAGCAAAAAAAGCAATGCACTAGACCTGACACAAGTGTTACAAAGTACACTGTCCCTAATGGAAACTGCCCACACACAATATGCTCCCAGTAATGTATAACTAACAGCACACATTACCAAATACTTACCACCAACACAATGCTGCAACACACCATGGAAAAATGCAAAAACATGACAGTTCTAACTTCAAGTAGTGGTAGTCTTACAACCTGAATACGCCAGCACATCGACCCCTTACAACTGTAGAGTGTTGCTGCCATGCAAATGTCTCAGTGTACTGCATATAACATGAACTGCATCTGCTAAGTAGACGGCCTTGTGAAGACATGAGGAAGGAATCTGCAGATTAGGAGGAAGACATGGATGCACAAGCACATATCAATACACCATGCAGTGTACAATACAACAACAATATCCACTAGGGATGTCTACACAGTATTCACTACAGACTGTCCACACAGCTCATGGGAGCCCAACGTCACTGTGTAATTCACTGTCACTTGGTCACACCCTTTGCATGCCCATGGAAACGGGAAGCAGGAGGGGTGTGTGTCTCACGAACCCAAGCATCTAACCCAAACTCAGGACAAGCCTGCATGTGCCCAGCCGCAATACAGTGGATGCCCACGGGAGCCACACAAGGCAACACACTGTAAAAAAAAGAAATCATCAAAAATGACCATGTGGGGGACAGGGGGGGTGGGGGAGGCCACCCAGGAGGTTCGAGGACAGGGTGCACACCAACACCCACTTGCGTGGATGTTGCGGAAAAAAAAATACCTCCTTGGGCTCATGGCCTGCACGGCTATGCCCTTGTGGGAGAACTGCTGTCGCTCTGCTCAACCTCTGCTGCTGCATCAGGAGGCGGTGGCACTATGGGAGGCAGCCCACGCAAAGCCCTGGTATGGTCCTCCATGGCAGCAAGCATGCAGGTCTGATTCTGGAGGATTAAAGTGCGGAGATCCCCATGCAGCACATCACGGTTTGCCTGCATTTCTGCACGCATGGCCTCGTGTGATGCCCGGATCGCCTCACGTGTTGCATGCAGCTCAGCTGAGAGCGAACGTGTGAGCTGCTCTAGCTGCTGTTCTGCCCTTAAATTACTGGAAGCCTCAAGTGCAACCAGAGTCTGCCTGAGGTTATGTAGTTCTACCCTCAGGGCTTCCCTGTGGCCCTGGGACTCTATTGATATGGATTCGCGTAGAGTCTCCAGTGCCGCCCGTCTGTCCATGTTGGACGCCAACATGTCTTCCCTGTGTGATTGGCAAATGGAGTCTGTTGCCTGCTGCTGTTGTTCCATCTGCCTTTCAGGGGGGATAATGGAAGTGGCCACCCTCTCCATTGCCTGAGCCATCATTTCTACTGATGCTGCCTGTTGGGTTGCCATACCGTACATGGAGTTTTCCCATACAGTATTGCCTGGTGGGGCACGGCCACCGCTCGACGGGCACCACACCTGTTTGGGGCAAGGCGATCTGCACCTTGCTGTGCTAGCACTGCCTGAGGCTGCAGGACTTCATTCCCCCTCTGATCTGCTGGCCCAGGGACAGGATCAGATGCTGTGGAGTGTGACCCTGCATCCGTAAACGCCAAAGGCGGACCTACCAACACTGACATCCCCATAGGGGGTTCTACCCCTGGTCCAGGTGGGTTGGACAGAACAGAATCCCTGCCAGAAACACTTACCTGCGACTGCACATAAGTCTCATCCGACTCAGCACCTGTATAGAGGTCTGGGGAGGTGCACCCAGAGGCACCCCTGGACAGTATGGTGGGTTTTCACCCACCACCACACCACGTCCCCCACTGGTGCCCGGTCGTGCCTGAGATTCCTCCTGGGTCTGCACCATCTCCTCAACCTCAACAGCACCAAGTGTGTCATCACCTGCAAAAATATGAAAGACAACAAATGGAAACAGGCATGAGCACCATAGCACACACATAGACCGTGACAAGCCAGAGATCCAGTACATGAATTACACATGTCCCACATGACTATAACCCTGCCATGCATGCACTGTCAAAGAGTTGGAAGTGGAGTTAAAAAGGCAGACACTGGGGAGAGCAAGATGGATATGCAACAGATTTGCAGCATGTTGGGTAGCACTGGCATCACACATCAGGCTGTGAGTGGCATGTCCCATACACATACATTACACATGCCACCACACAGATGTCATGTAGCATAGCCATGGTAAATTACAAAACTACAGCAATATGTCAGTGAATGAGTACTGTCACACATCCATATCACATCGACATGATGCAAAGATTGATGCTGAATAGTGTTGCAAAATATGCATGTGCCACACACTGAAACACATCCAGTGTCCAATAACACAGTCATTGTGGGCTGATCAATGGTTGGTCACTTTAACATTACAGGAAACATCTGCCATCTTCCACATGCAAACAGGCCCTAATAAAACATTTCTGCAGCCCAATACTCCATCGGCCTAAATGGTGTAATCATTAACATAACCAGGTAAATGTAGTGGCCCAGTGTGGGCTGTAAACAATGACCGAAGCATATCACATATGTTGCAATAGGGCAGAATAATGCGTAGCAAAAATGGGAGTGTGGAAACAATCAGCCTGATTGAACACCTACAAAATCTGAACAATATAGTTGCAAGATGACAGTTCATGGTAAAATGCACTAATGTGGGCGTAATTGGCAACTGTGGGCAGAAGGGATACAGTCATACCCAAATCCAAGGCACGTGAATGTATGGGAGGAAGCAAATGGGTGACCCATAACACTCAGGAGTACACACCCTCACCTGGCACTCAATCCGAACCCGTCACCCAAACAACATACACATGGATTACACACACACACACATGGGCACTCACCGGACAATGCGTCGTAATCGGGTAGTTCTCCCACCCCTTGGATCTGTTCCTCTGTGACGAAGGTCCCAGCAACAGACTCATGTTCAGTGAGTTTGTTGTCCTCTTGTGGAGACCCACCGCCAGTCACCAGAGTAGCGGCATGATTTGAGGCCAGCTTGTTCTTTGCTCTGCGTTTCAGGTCATTCCACCGCTTTTAGCAATCATCAGCTGTTCGCCTCACAAATCCAAAGGCACTTATGCGGTCCGCGATGGTCTGCCAGTGTGCCCTACGTTGACCAGGTGTGGTCTTGCACACATAGCTCACAAGTGCATCAAGTTCGGGGTCATTAAAGCTAGGCTTCCATGACGTGCCGGACTGTGTAGCCGTGTCTGGGGTCTCAGCCTGTAGTGCCACAGCACCCTTCTTCCTCTTCTTCAAAGGTGGAGCTGAGCCTGAGTGGCTTGCACCGCTCTGGTCAGTAGGGGAGAAGCGCAGGTGGACTGGGTACTGGGAGTGTGTGAAGGCACAATGACCATAGGTCTTGGTGCAGGCATTGGCTGAAGTGTGATGTTGGCACGTGCAACGTCAGTTTGATGGACCAGGACTCACACTGTCCTGGCTGGGAGACTCAGAGCTGGGGTGGATAGAGCTGCAGCTGCCCCTGCAGCCTCCCCACCCTGCCTACTTGGGGCAGCAGATGACATCGCTGCCCCAGATCCACGTGGCCTGGTGACACCAACTTGCACCGACACACGTGGCTTAGACTTGCTGACCTAGAAGTCAGCCATCCTGTGACGGCTCAGATGCCACAATGGGCTGGTCCAACAAGGGCTGAGCTGGGAAGGTGTCGGCCACGTTTCCCTCAACCGGGGGGGTGCATGGGTGTCCCTGGTTGGTCCTCCTCACATGGGGGTCTAGGGGCACCCTGCAAATCCTGGCCACGTCCCCTACCATGCCCACCACGCCCACCTTTTGGAGGTCGGCCACGTTTGCTTCCCTTACCGCTAGGTCGCCTCCCAACCATGGCACTGATGTTGTTGTGCGTATGGGAGTTGCAGTAAACAATTGTCCTGGGCAATTGGGGGTGAACGGGGTAGGGTACTAGATGGAATATGTACCCTAGTGCTCTAGCAAGGCTGTCTGTGACCCCTGGGGGAAGATGGCGGGTCACGCAACGCACAGGCACCCCAAAAACAAAAAGTAACGTGCACGCAACCCCTCATAGACCACTGCATGGAAAAATGAACCCGCACTACGCTGTGGCACCCAGAAACACAAAAACAAGCGTACGCGTGTTACACGCAGCCTACAATTACCTCTGAAGGGGTAAGCGACACACGGGGCAAGCACAGTTGGTAAATGCGTCTGCGACTCACCGTCTGCCTGGAAAAATAAAGTGAAAAAAATGCACGTGTGCGCGTAGGCAACACCCCCGCCAAAAGAACTGTACGCTGTCTGAGGAGACAGGACAAAAGAAGAAGTGAACGCTGTTTGAGGAAACAGGCCCAAAAAAAATAAAGAACGCTGTCAGAGGTAATAGGGAGTACAAACTTGAAACGCTGTGAAGTAATCACGTGTGAACCGACAAGAAGTTCAGAATTCACCCACTCGCTCTCCACGAAAAGCACGTACAAGGGAATGGGGTCCTACACGTACCTTTTAAAGCGGCCCACACGTACAGCGTCACTTACGCATGTATGCGCTAAGGCCCTTTCTTCCAATTACACGAGCTGACACTCGGACGTGCAGTTTTTGGACATGTACGATGAACATGCACCCGTGTTGATGGAAACGCCCGCGCGTGTCATGTCACTTACGCACGTAGGCCCTTTCCTCGGATTACACGCATCCACACGCGGACGTGCAGTTTTTCCACGCGCGCTGAACCACTATGCCCACGTCACGAGGGAAACGCCCACGCGAGTCACGTCACAGAAGCGCTTACGCGCCAAGGGCCTTTGGTCCAATGAAACTGCGTACGTGTGCTGACGCGCAAAGGGCCTTTCCTCGAATTACACGCTGAAGTGCAAGATTTTCACGTGCCAAATCACTCCGTATCAAGCTGGCCACGCAACAACACACGGAAGACCACGCTCCTGCCCAAAAGGCCGAATTACTGCCCCCCAGAGCCCCGAGCACGCTCCCACCTGCCATATGCTGCTGCCTGACTGCCTGCTGCCCACGCGCCCTGATATTTGCTGCCTGCACGCCAGCCAGGGGTGCAGTTGCTGTGACCACCCCTGCTGGAACCGAAGCCGCCCGACTGGGATACCATCGCTCCACAGCCCAGCCACTCCTGCCTCTGGGGTTGCCATGTCGGGCACAACACCATCTGGCACCACTAGCAACCCCCAGCCAGAGAGGCAGAGAGCCACCAGCTTCAGTGCCAGGGAAGTTGGTGTCCTGGTGGAGCAAGTCCTGGGGCAGTATGATGCCCTCTTTGGAAGCACCGACAATGAAGGACGGACCAGGATCTGGATGGACATCGTGACTGCCATAAACGCGGAGGGGGTGGCAGTCCGCGACTTACACCATGTCAAGAAGCGCTAGAGGACTTCAGGTCCAGGACCCTCAACAAGGCCCGGCGCCTCTTGAAGGCAGCGGATGCCAAGGGGCGCCGGGGCCACCTGTCCATCCACCAGATGAGGGTCCTGGAACACATTTGCCCAGCGCTCCACGTCCAGTTCTTTGAGAGGCAGACCCTTCTGGAGTCGAGCGGTAAGTGTACATGCATACTGATTGGACGCTGTGCGTGTGGTGGTGTACCAGTAGTGTGCAGGTTGCACATGTGTTTTCGTAGGGCCATGTTGGGATGTGTATGAACAGGGGCATGAGGCTGCCACATGTGAGTCCTCTTAGGTGTGAGACACATCGATGGTGTATGTGTTGGTAAGCATGCTGTGCAAATGCAGGTGTGGTAGCACACATGTTTGATTTTCTGTGTATGTACTTCGGCATGGTTCTGGTGTCGCACATGGATGGTGGTTCCTGCTGCATGTATCTGCAGTGTGTACGTGTGCATGTGTGTGTATTTGACAAGTGTGCAACTGTGATGCAACATGGATGCACGTGACACTGATATATAGAAGGCTGAATGTCAGATGTGACATGTATGGTGATGGCATCACTGCGACAGTTGGAGGAGATGTAGACATGCATGTAAGTGTGGTGGCGTGTGTGCGTGTCTAGTGCTCTCCCTGTGTTTCATGTGATGTCAGGCTCACCTTCGGCTGTTCATGCTGTTGTATGTGTATGGATGTTGCTGCCTGGTCCAATATTGCTGTGGAAATGCTCGTGTGTGAGTTGAAATGACGTGGAGTGTGATGCCATGTCTGAAGTTTGACACTGCCACTCATGTGCAACTGTCATGTGTGTATCAGTCCATTGTACAGTACCCTGATGTCTGTGTTTTATCTCTCCCTGTCTGCAGTGTCAACTGATGAAGAGGGCGGAGAGGGTGCCGTGGAGCACAGCGGCAGGGATCGCACCACCAGCCGGAGACGCAAGGCCCGGCTCCCCTCCCAGATTGTCATCTCGTCGGGGAGTGAGGAGTCTGGTGCCGCATCCCAGGCCGCAGCTGCCGAGGGTAGGTCCAAGAGGCAGAGGTGGACTCCTCGGCAGCAGAAGGGGCAGCTGAGACCCCACAGAGTCCAACGGAGGAAGATGGCACAGAGTCATCCAGGTTGGTGAGGGGGTTTGGTGGAGGAGGAGGCCGGGGAAGGGACACACACGGGGTCTGGAGGTGGGGATTCCACTGGTGCTAGTGGTGCAGGGGCAGGGACAGGAGGCAGCAAAGGCCGCCGCGGAGGTGCCTGTGTGTAATCCTGTCCTGATCCTGTCACTGCATCATCTGGCACCAGCAGGGATGCCTACGTCCAGACCTGTTTTCAGGGAGGGGATGAGCACGACAACTGGCCTTCCTCTCCCTGCGGACGTGGCTAGCCGGGACTGTGTTGAGCCTGTCCTGAGTGGGATAGCGTTTTGTCAACGGGGCATGCGAGGTGACCTGCAGTCTTTTCGTGGAGAGACTGCACGTCATCTCGCATGTCTCTTTGACCACGTTGACCTACTGGGACGGGTCACCGGTGCTGGATTCCATCTTGTGCTGGACCTTCTTGCGACCCCCCCTCCTCACCTGAACCCCTTACGCGCCAGTCGTCCTCCATACCATCTTCCCACCCATGTGTCACCTGTGGAGCTGCCCCTGACCCAGCGCCCAGGCTGGTGGAGGACACATCCCTGCCACAGTCGGGAGTCGGACGTCCAGCAGGGGTGGCCACCACAACAACTGCACCCCAGCCGGAGGAGGACGTGCAGGCAGCAAGAGCCAGGGCGCAGGCACAGCAGCAGCAACATGGTGGGAGCAATGATGGCTCGGGGCCTTCAACATCGAGGCGGGCAGAGTGCCTCGAGGCAATTTGCAGGGAGTTGGAGGTGAACATGTCGTCGTCCCTGCGAACCCTCAGGGCCATGGAAGAGGACCGCCTCCAGGACATTGAGCGGGAGTTCGATGATGCCCTGGCCTGGGACATCAATAAGTGAGCCGTCGGACTAGCCCGCTGCCATTGTAAATAGTTAGTGTTAGGTTTCCTTTCCTTTCTGTTTTTTTTTTTTATTTTGGGCTGCTTGGACAATGCACCACATTTTTGTATATAGTTCATTATTAGGTAGGTCTTTTTTGTAGGCTTCATTTCATTTGTTGGGCTCATGGACCCTGGATTGGTGATTTGTATATAGTTGAACAGTAGATGTTTCTCGTTTTTTATTTTAATTTCGCCATGGCGCAATGGATTTCATATATTTTTTTTCCCTTGGATTTGCTTTGTTGGACTGAGGCTTTGGACAACTTTTCATTTGGAGTTCTTTGGATTCTGATTTCATATTTTTTATTATTTTCCGGACATACTGCATTTTATTTCTTATTCCCATTATTTAATTTTTTTTTTCATTACATTCATGTTGTGTTCAATACATTTTTGTTTCATACTTCGATGTGTGGTATTCTCTCATTGGTTTCATGCATGTCATGATATGGGTTTTCACATTCACTTGCACCCATTGTGTGTGTGTGTGACAGACGTGTTCATGTACATACTTGCCATTCGGGTTGTATCATGTAATGGCCATTTCTCTGTGGGTGGATGCAATACTTGTTTGGGTCTTTGGGCTGGGGTGGGGTGTGGTGTGGGTGGCCATGAGGCCCATGATTGAGGATCGTCATGACGTGGGTGCTGGGGGACATGAGTGAGGGCCTGCTGGCAGGTGCCCCTCACTGCTGGGGGGTGGAGGTGCTGGGGGACATGTGTGGGACATGAGTGGGGGCCTGCTGGCAGGTGCCCCTGACTGCTGGGGGGGTGGGTTGCTGAGGGACATGTGTGGGACATGAGTGGAGGCCTGCTGGCAAGTGCCCCTGACTGCTGGGAGGTGGGGGTCCTGGAGGACATGTGTGGGGGCCTGCTGGCAGGTGCCCCTGACTGCTGGGGGGTGGGAGTGCTGGGGGACATGAGTGGAGGCCTGCTGGCAGATGCCCGTGACTGCTGGGGGGTGGGGGTGCTGGGGGACGTGCGGGGGCCTGCTGGCAGGTGCCCCTGACTGCTGGGGGGTGGGGTGCTGGCAGGTGCCCCTGACTGTTGGGGGACATGTGTGGGGGCCTGCTGGCAGGTGCCCCTGACTGCTGGGGGGTGGGGTGCTGGCAGGTGCCCCTGACTGTTGGGGGACATGAGTGGGGGGCCTGCTGGCAGGTGCCCCTCACTGGTGGGGGTGCTGGGGAACATGAGTTGGTGGTCACTAGTGCAAGGTGACATGTGGCTTGGCTGGGGGGCATGCCCATGGTGGATGGGCTGCCTGCGGGACATGACCAGGTGTACAGGGTAGTCCCCTGTGGTGTGGGCTGCCTGCAGGGGCCATGGAGGGTGTAGAGGGAACACCTGGGAGGACCCACACTGCCAATTCACGTGTAGGACTCCCCGCGAACCCCCGAAAATCACGTACCCCGCTCTGATGGCAAAATCACGTGTGAAACTTCCCGCGCACCCCAGGAATACACGTACCCCACTGGCACAGGGCCTATCGCGTGTGTAACTTCCCGCGCACTCCAGGAATACACGTACCCCACCACTCGCACAGGGCATTTCGCGTGTGAAACTTCCCGCAAACCCCTGTTATACACGTATCCCGCTCCAATCGCGTGTGAAACTTCCCGCGCACCCCAGGAATACACGTACCCCACTCGCACAGGGCATTTCGCGTGTGAAACTTCCTGCGAAAACCCTGTTATACACGTACCCCACTCCAATCGCGTGCGACACTCCCCGTGCAGCGGGGTACGTGTATTTGGAGGGGTGCGCGGGGAGTTTTACAGGCGTTTTCGTGGTTGGGGTCCTGTGTGCCATGTACGGGATTTGTGCGTATGCATGGCGCATGGGAAGGGGTTGGGGGCGTAACTGGCGCTGCTGCAGGGTCGCTGCACCACAGCTGGTTTTGGAAACTAAAATCCATGAACACGCTGTGCGCGGAAATGGATTTTAGCGCACGCGGCTGGCGCAGAAATTTGCATGCGCACACTTGCGTCAGCCTTGTGCGTTGAATTCTATGAATTACCCTCTCGATATATAACTTGCATACAAACAGACAATGGTATGTAAAGTTAATAAGTAGAATGTTTTAAATCAATTAAACGCGGATAAAAAAAGTGCAAGGAAGGTACTATACTGTAATACAACTTTGTATACAATTTATGTTAATGGAGACGGCTATTTGTTTTTTAATGTACATATGCATGATGACACATGCATATGCTCCTTTTATATTGATGACATTGGTTATACAACTTTATATAGTGATTTTATATTAATGGAGAAGTCTGTTTTTTAATGTTCCTATGCTACGCAGGATGACACATGCGTATGCTCCCTTTATATTGATGACAAGGGTTAGGGTTTTTTAATATGACTAGCACGTAAGCATGCACATACTTTTGTCTGTTGAGTTTATATTTTATTGTTATAGACTTCTGGAACCTACAGTCACACATTAGTATAATTAATAAATAATGTTATATTGACCGTTCTACGTCTAGGTTTTGTTTACAGGTGTTAATATCCTTTCAGTTTGCTAATAAAAGAAGTATTGATTTAATTTTAAAAAGGTAACGCGCATACATTCACTTTTGAATTTGTATTGTATAGTGGGTGTATTTGTTCAATTATTTATAATTTTTATAAAGGATACTTGGTTCGCATCCGCTATGGTCCCCCTGTTCAAAGGTAATGTTTACTATTGTTTTTAGATGTGGTTGCAAATATGGCATGTTTAGGCGTAGTTGCAAACGTTTACGGATTGTACATTTGTTGTAAAAGAAGTTTGGTGGAGTCTTTGACTTTTTTCGGAGATTCCTATAGCAACATTGCTGTAGTTGAACATAACGCATTCGCAATTACTTATTGTTAGCACATGCCTATTTATATTGAATGTTTTACGCAGTGATTTTCGTATGCAAGTACGTATGAATAGTAGTGGTGTATTGTTTCGTTTTTATTAAGCTTCTTTTTAACTTGTGATGCAGTTGGTATTTATATGCATCTGCGACATGGGTCGAATTAACATTACACATGCGCTGGGAGTTTCTAGGTACTTCTATGGTGTAGTGTAATGATGGTGATCACATGCACAATGTTTTTGTCAAGTTAGTCATGCACCTGTTGTTTTAAAGTGCATTTCACATGCGCTTGTGAAAATGTTTTTTGAAATGCGCTTTTCATGAGCTTATCTATTAAAATGTATTTAGATGTACATTTCACTAGACTATTAATAATGGGAAAGTCCTTCTCCTTTCACATCTGGAATACGTTAAAGATATTCTATTAATTGGTTCTTTTAATGTGGGGAAAGAATGCAAGATTCCTGGATTTTTTGGCTGGAGCGTTACGTTCACCAACTGCTAACAGTTTCACCATTTGCAAATTTAAGTGTGGAATGGCACGACTGTTGGGGTTGAAAATGGAAGGACATATTGGAGAAATTTGTTGTGCATCGTAGCAGTGGCAACATTCCAGATGAAATTTTGATTCATAATGGAGGCAATAATTTGGGACTCCAAAGAGGAACAGAATTACTGCTCTCAGGATTGTTTCCAGGAGCTAAAATTGTATATTCATGCTTGGCAGCACGTCATACTGGGATGCGTGTAAGGGGCAATCATCTTGTATTAATGGAAATATATGTGCAGATATACATTTGCAGTTACCAGGGCCTGCATAATATTTTTCAGCGCAACATTAAAAGTCAAAATGAAAGTACTTTAAGAGTAGGAGTAGATTTAAGTAATGAAGTGAATAGTTTATTGTTAGCAAATATTATTCAAGGGCTTACTAATATTTTCCAGCAATGGGCTGCTTTACTTTTATTAGCATAAATAGCATAGTAATTGTTTTTAAATGTGTCTTTCATTGATTTAGTGTATGTGTGAATTCAGTATTTACTTGCTTGAGTGTATGTTTGAATGTGTACGCAGTGTGGGTGGGTGCATATGTTCTCTGTGAATTCTTTGTTTCCTTGCTTGGATGTATGTTGGGATGTTTCAGCAGTGTGTGAATTCTGTATTTCTTCCTTAAGTTTCTGTTGGACTGTTTACGCAGTGTGGGTTGGTGTGTATGTTGTGTGTCTGTTTCATACGCTCAGTGTACAATCCGTATAAAATATGCACATTCATTCTGCGCCTGCAGAATATATAGATCCATTTCAAATGTTAATTTCTCAAAATACGCAAGTCGATTTTCCCAAAAGAATTTCAGTGCACCAATTGAAGCTAAAAGGTAGGTGCCTGCCAAAAGTTAGGAACATCGAAACCGCCAATTTAGAGCTATTTGGACTGGATTTAATTTTTCCTATGCGAAAACCCCATATTAAAAACTGTTCAAAACACAATCAAAGTAAAAAAATAATTGGACTATGAATGAAGCCTTTAATATAGAAATCTGAAATGTTCACAGGCGGCTGTCTCAAGATTTTACTCGGGTATATTTTCAGGTTTTTTCATGCAAGCTTTCGAAAGTTATTGGGAAAAGTTATTAGCGCAAAGGCATAATATATATAATAGCACTATTGTTATTACTATTTCCCCCATTCTACTAATGAGGACGTAAACCGTGGCCCTCCTCACTCCAAACTTCTCCTGCCACGTTTGCATAAAATCTTGATTTCTTTTCTGGAGCTCTGTCCTAAAGCCTGAATTCAAAGGTAAAGTGGCTCATTATGAGTTTGCCAGTCAGGAAATAGGCACCTTTCTGGACCGTCTAACTCCAAGTCTGCGGTAGCGGCTGTGATCTACCGGCAGCCCTGACCTGCTGGTAGTTCACTAGTTCAGGCCCCTACTGGCAGATAATTGCTGCAATCACCGGCACCAGTGTTACTGGTGCCGGTGATTGCAGCATCCCCATCCCATGGAGTCCTATCGGACTCTATGGGAATGGGGATTTACCGGCATCTCTGCCACCCATAATATCCCAGTAATACCGGGATATCTGGCAGTGGCGGAGACACCTCCAGAGTTACTGGCGGGATACCGGTGGGCTTTTAATGAGCCCCAAAGACACCAAAGCTGGCCCTTCTTTACATTAGCCTCATATTACAGACTATTGTAGTGAGCACCCTGTTAACCCCTATTTGGACTGTACTGATATCCTTCATACTGGCTCTATGGATTGCCAATTGGGCTTTGCAAGGTCCAAAATGCAGCAGACATATTGGTAGCTGGTCTAGAAAAAAAGGTTAGATGTTACTTTTTTCCAAGATGTCTGCTGTCTCTGGGGCAGAGCAGGATCACATTCAAACTCATGTACCTTAACTAAACATGCCTGTGAGGAAATGTTCTTCCTCTGATCTTCACCATAAAATGTTTACCCTGTATGCCACAACAGAATCTTCAGTCCTAGGACTGTCTCATGCTCACAGCCGCTACCTCCAGGCTTTTGAGTCCGGTGACTGGCTCTTCTGTTAGTCCCCAATGCTTTAGAACCTGCTTTTTTCACACTGCATCCTCCAACTCCAGATCTTATTATTATTCTTTGCACAACTTTGAATCCTCTTTTATTGGCCTGCGCTGTGTTACAGCCATTTCAGTTGGAATTGTGCCTATAGACAAATTAGGCTTGGAGAACACGATACATTTGTAACGGGGAGTTAGGTTTTAGTTAGTCGCGTATCACCTGCATTATACAACGTTTTACGCTTTTTCGTTGTTGAGAGATTACCTTTTTTTGTTAGTGTCCTTCCATTTTCCATTGAATTACTTTGTATTCTCTGAAGTGATTGTAAGCTTAATTGTTCTATATACATATTTACAAAAAATATATAACTGTAATTTTGATGATCGCTAATGTAGTTCCGAAATCGTTTGCCAGCAGAAATACTGACCACTACAATGCAGGTCACGTTTAAATTCACCATCTAAACAGTTTGCTAAATTCAGTGACCATATTTTTGTTCAATGGAACCATGGTGCAAATGGTGCCAGTCCGGCTGCCATGGCAGATAGAATATACACATTAGAATAACCTACTTGGAGGAAATGTTTAGAGGAAATGCATCCTCGTCCCTTGCACTAGTAGGGGAAAAGAGCTACAATTCTTTGTGTAATCACTCACTTCCCAATGACACTTCACTCCCAAGCCTAAAACTCTCCAAATGCAGTAATGATGCCCCAAACCTTTGAAGTGATGGGGTTGGGACTGTGACCATGATCCAGCGACCCTGTGTTAACTTGTTACCCATGGGCCTTCACTTCGATTCCAAGCTAGGGGGTTGCCTGTCGCTGTCACAATTTTCCAGTTTGCCCTATTTTTTCAAGGCTTCCAGTTAATATTATCTGAAAGTATTAGGAAAAAACACTCTTGTTGTCCGTGACCGAATAACAAATATTTCCAACGGGTTTGTAATATCAGTCTGTAACTTAAACGTGTGTTAAATATGAATTCAATGATCATGTTTTTCAGGAATAAGCAGTTTCCTTGTTTCAAGATATGTTGGACTGTAGTTGGGTTCAAATTATGCTTTTTTGTTTGCAAATAATATAATGTACAATATAATTTATAATAATGTAAGTAAAGAATGTAACAATGTATATGCAAACATTTTGATTAAACCATGTACCATATGCTATTTTGTCAGATCACTTAAATGATGGTTGCATACAAGCGTTTTATGTATTCATTTGTCATACATATAGCAGAATGTTTGTTTAAAATTGATCTGTTAATTGCTTGGCAGGGACCAACACTTGTACACAACTGATCCCCTGTATAATGTGGAAGACAGGACCATAGTCACTGAAACACAAGTAATTCGGGAAACACTGTGGTAAGTATAAACAGCTTAAAACACTTTCAAAGGATGTTTAACATCAAGATATATAGGGAGCTTCAATTCTTGTACTTGTGTTGGCGAAATCGGTTTTCTAACTAATGTAAAATGTTTTCTTGTGACTTATAATGGGGTGCCCTCAGTGCTTTTGATAAGATTTTGAGGTGGGAGTTTTTACTCCCTATTTTTAATCTTTCAGAGTAAATGCAATTTCAACGGAGTAAAGATGAGTTTTCTCCTTCGTAAGAAAGTAAAATGTATGTGTCATCCAGACGACGCATGCAAAAAGTTAACTCTATGGAAACATTCTGACGTGATAGCGGTCTACAAACTGACAGAAAAGCTGGTTTTTCTCACAATTAATACATGAAGCACAAAGTGCAGTAGCACAAGCACCCTCTAACCAGTGGAAAAGATGAGAACTAACACTCTGAGCTTCCCTAGCATGTAACAAATCTCATGGTCAAATTCTGGCTGGGCAATTAGTCCTGCACCTTAGTCCTGCACCCTTCAGAGGCCAGTAAATTATTCACTGAGGCAATAATAATCACAGTGCTTAGAAGTTGAAGGAAGACTGCATGAACCACTAGATACATTTCAATAATTGTCTGGATTACCTTTACTGGGACATGTCTTGCTTAGTTTTATTCCAATTACAAATGTAACCATCATCTTTGTTTGTTTTGTCACAGCGCTTGCATAGGTCGGAGAGTCACGGTTTGAATGTTTGCATTGTAGTCTTGAAGTTCTGAAAGAGGCTGTGAAACCTGTGATTGGTGTAATGGCAATCACTCAAACTTGAGTAAGGACCCTGCTGCTGTTCATTTACATTCATTTACAATGTGGTGAATGGCACATTTAGAGTGCCATCCACCACATTGGCTCCGAGTTAAGATTGGCGGATATTTAAACTAGACATTCCATACTCACCCATGCCTCAGATAAGTTTTTGAGGTGAGAGTATTTTACACACTTTTTATAATTAGAGTGTACATTAAATTGTAAGAGTAAAAGTGGTTTGCCTGCAAAAGAGTGCACAATGTATGTGACAGGCAACCAAAACATGAATAAACTTGAAAATGAATAGAACACATTAGAACGAAAACAGTTATATAGCAAAGATGTCTGGCTTCAAACAATGCATTATATTTGTGGAAAGGCTCCTCCTACACACTAATGCGTATGAACACACCGTATAGATGCAGCCTGGTGATAAATGCACACTACGCCGGAACTAAAAAAATACTTTAGTGCAGTGCAAGCATGGAGTATTAACTAAAAAAAGTAATTTTCTTTGTTAAAAATGATACTTCCCAATTGTTACTAAGTTTTCACTTTTATTTTTGACGCAACCCTAAAAAGGAAGCAATAAATATTCATGCATACTTCTCTCAATGAGCATCTACCTAAATAACACAGCAGAGCTTAAACAAAAGTAACCATTTGTTATCTCACTGTCTGCTGTGAAAAGCTTGTTGCACACACTTAAGAGAGCAAATGTCTTGTTTTCAGACCGCTTCCCGAAGGGCCTGCGATTTTTTTCCAAGCAGATAACAATCAAGATGATCAGGTTTCTGTCAAGTCACCTGCCCTCTGCACGGAAAGATCAAATTGGTCATATTTGCAAGATTTGAATGTGTAAATAGGCCTCATGCGACACTTATCTGGAGGCCTCAGCGCCCTTTTCTAACTTACTGGAAGAGTTTGCTGGACTAAAATTATTTAGTACAGTCTTCATTTGGCAACCAAAATGTGGTTGTGATGGGTGCAATGTATGAGAGACGGAGATGAAATCTAACTGCTCGCCCTTCAGTAGAGGATCTTAGTCTGTGTATTGTGCATTCCTGACTAAATCCCTTCCTTTAGTGAAACCTCAAGATCAGAATTGGGAAATGAAATTTGTATGTACTACCTGTGCCTGGGACTGCAGTATTCTAGTGACTAGGCCCTGTAACTTGCCATGTTTAAACAGTTTTGTTTGCTTATGCGAGACAGACACTGTAGGATGCACTGCACATGTCTTTGCAATGAAAGCCTTTTGTTTAGCTTGATGGAATGCTCGCTTTCTCATCTCTCGCTTCTGATGCGTTTCCCTTCTTGCATATGCAAGCAGGATCTAGGCTCTCACTTTCCTAAGAAAAGTGGCACAGGGTAGCGGAAGTTGTCACATCGCGAATGCTCTCGCTTGCCTCAAAGTGTATGGGAATCTTTAATGAGTGTAGGCATCTTGGCTGAGTTACAACAGGGTGATCTCACAGACTACACTGGCTTACATGAAAGAACGCAACTGGTGTCAAAGGCTGATATAATGAAGATTCGTTCTTTGCAAGCAGGATGAATTTACTGTGCAACCATGTTGGTACCACCGCTTACATTAGAAAGCATGTGACTTGGTGGGTATAAAGGCTGGGGTGGCCGGCAGGAAGGGGACGCTTTGTGTCTCATGTTGTCATTGGGTCTGTGCTGCCACTGCCTTCTACTAATAAAGTGTTCACCAATCCACCAGAGTCGCGAGTGATCCTTTCTTACTCTGCAATATTGGTGCCGTTAGACATCGCATTCCCACTGCTCTGAGGCCAGTCCCGGGGGCCAGTCGATGCACTTCCCAGTGATCCCTGTGGGCCCAAGAGAGATGATTTTGTTAGAGGGGTGAACTGGCCAGAGCGCCCGGAAGCCTGTGGAGGGTGGCCAGAGCAGGGGCGGAAGAAAGAGCCAACCGTAAAATCGTGGATTGGTGAACAGAGGAAATAGTGTCGGTGTACTGTCATGTCTTGTATGGTGGGATCGTAAATGGGGGTTGATTTTTTTCTCTCTGGAATCTAGAAACCGAAATTGAAAAATCTGGAATCTGGTGTGATTACCCGATGATACAAGTGCCTCTTTCAGACTTTGTCTCGCTTACGTTCTCCTCCCTTTCCTGATTTTACTCTTAATTCTTCACTTTTTCCCTCTGACTTGTCTTCCTATTTTTCTATTTAAGTGGCTACTCTTCATGCTGCTATTGTTCCTTCTGTGTCTACTTCTTCTTTCCTCCTTTAGTTAAGTCATCTTTTCTCCCGATAACTACTTCTGACACTTTGCTTTTATTAACACGTGCACACCCTACAGCTGCTCCTTCTGACCCAATCCCTTCTTCACTCATACCTAAGGTCCATCCTTCCTTTGCATCTTATCTTACCTTTTTTTAATACATCTCTTCTTTCTTCTATTTTTCCTTCTTCATTTAAGCATACTTCTATTCTTCCTATCTTGAAAAGGCCTTCTCTCTATCCTTCACTTCTTTCTAATTTCAGGCCGATTTCTCTTTTCCTTGTCTTTCTAAACTTCTAGAACGTCTTGTTTATTCCAAGGTTTCCTCCTTTATTTCTCACAATTCTATTCTTCCTTGTTATCGATCTGGTTTTTATTCTAATGCACTCTACTGAAACTGCTCTTCCCTCAGTATGTGATTCGCTGTTGTCTGCACGCTACTCAAAACATTTTTCTCTTTTAATTTAACTTGATTTCTCTGCTGCTTTTGATACAGTGGATCATGCTTTGCTTTTGTCTTCCCTTTCATCTTTTAGGTTCTCTGGATCTGTTCTATACTTTTGTTCTTATTTGTCTAATCGTACCTACCCGATATAGTTGCCTAGGAAATCTACTGACACTGTCTCTCTCCTTCACGGTGTTCCTCAAGGTTCTGTTTTGGGTCCTTTTCCCTTCTCTCTTCTCACTTCTCCTCTTGCTTCTTGGATTGTCTCATCACTTTTATGCTGATGACATTCAGCTGTTACTTTCTTTTTCATCTTTCACTCACTCCATCCACAATACTTTGACATCTTGTCTTTTGGTAATTAAATCATGGATGACTGATAATTTTCTTGTTCTGAATTCTGCTCAGACCAAAGTTCTCTTTTTTCCTGGATGTCCCAGGAGGTGAGGCTGCTACCCGATAGTCCCCCTGGGAGTGGTACTCAGCGGGAGGATCTCATGGTGCGGAGGAGGGCCTCCGCTCTGGGAGCAGGGACGACTATCCAGGGAGAATGCGGTAGACACCACTCCAACCCCCCAGCTACCCAAACCTTGCCTTGTCACCCCATATATATGTGTCATGTAACCAAAATCAAAAATATTCAGACGAGGAAGAATCTAGTCAACCCAAGGGAGGAATATAGGACAGGTACTGTGACGAGGAGGAAATGCAGAGGCATGAAGAGCACTCCTCGAACCACTAGTGAACATTCTAGTGGTTTCCGAATTCCTATTGGTCAAGTCACATTCAAAATAGAAGAGGGAAAACAGGAAGGGAAGAGCAGCCCTCCTGAGCGGAACCGCAAGTTTTGGGGAACGCTCAAGCAGCCACTGAATCGAAGAACTTGCCGACAAGTTTACCAAGCGGGCAGCAATGTCCTCGATTGGTCCAGGGCGAGAACCATGCGGGCAGGTGAAGACGTGCATATTGTTGGCCACCAAATGCTGCAGAGCCGCCCCAGCATCCGAAAAGGCAAGGGAAACTGTGAGAAGCCTGATCGGGAACACAGACCAGCCCAAGACCAAGCGGAGAGCGTCGGCAAGCCTCAGACAGGTACCAGGGTTGTTGGAATGTTTGGTGGAGCTATGAAATGGGGTAAAAACAACATTCTGCTCTGGGACCCACACCCACACGATTGGGTGTCAAGTCCACATTGGGGAGAAGTGTACAAAATCATAGAAGGCCAGGGGAAGGGAGTCATTCCCCCTGGCATTGTGAACTGTGAATTGTGAAGTAAGCCTGAGAAAAGGCCTTGGTGTTATGAACCATGAAGCAAGCCTCAGAATAGGCCAGCCAGGGGAAGGGAGACATTCCCCCTGGTGTTGTGAACTGTGAAAGTAAAAGCCAAGAGACTGTCAGAACAAAGCCAAGGAAGGTCAGGGAAAAGAAGTCATTCCCCTGGTATTGTGAAAACACTGAGAGCAAGATACCTGGAGAAGGAAGGCCTTCTCCAGGAACCCAATAGTGAAGAAACAATTATGAGCAATAAGGAATGCTGCTGGGACAAGAAGATCCATTACCTCTTTAGTTATAAGTGTAAGTGACAGAAGTAGGGTTTTGACACAGGACTGTGGACTCTTGATTTACATGGGCATCCTGACTGAATCCTTAGTATTTTAGTTGAGGTAGGGAGAAGCAGGTTTTCTCTTTATTTTGGATATAATAAATGTTTGTCAACAACCATGCCACCTGTATGTCAGTCTCCTCCTTCTGCACCCTTACACCTGCAAATACTATTCCTCCTCCTCCTCCTGCACCTGCTTCTATTTCTTTTCCTCGTTCATTTCTCTGCATCTCTTGCACTGCCCCGTAATCTGGGCCTTCATTTTGATACTGAACTTTCCTTTTCCTGAATCCTTAGTATTTTAGTTGAAGTAGTGAAACCCATGTTCGATTTAGGGAGAGGTACATTTTCTCTTTATTTCGGGTATAATGAAGGTTTCTGATGCTTGTTAATCTGCTTAGAATCACATGCTGTGCATATGGTCCGACATCCAGTGGTAACTGCAGAGGAGTATTGCATCCTGTCTTTCGGGGACCGAAAGGGGACGTCGGCATCGGCATGTCTGTAACACTATCCCTATTGTGACGTGTAGTGTACCCAAAATCCCTCACGTGCCGAGGTCCCTCAGATTGTTTTTTTCTGCCCAGATACTGGTCGCCCTTTAGCGGAGCTCTTCATAAGAGACCTTGTTAATTCCGACTTTGTCGATTATTTCCCCTGAAGTCACTTCGACAGCGATTCAACAACCTCGACGAAGACTACGGGAAGTTTCGACGGCGGTGGATTTCAGCGCCTAAGATCCAGCGGCTGAGCCATCCACGTGGCCGGGCCCTATGGCCGGCCTACAAAGTAGGGAGAGTGGAGTCGGGGTGGGCATATCTTTCGTTATGTCTTTCATCTTTCCCCTCTAGGTCTGGTCATCATTATTTATACCTTTCACTATGGAAAGGACACCATTTAAGTTCTGCCCTAAGTGTAGGGTCAGGTACCCGTGAAAAGACTAGCAAGGAACGTGTAATTCTTGTCTACCCTTGGATCACACCGAGAAGCGGTGTGCGGCTTGTAAGCTCCTTCGGCCTAAGACCCTTAAGGAGCACTGTGTAAAGCGGTGGGCCGTGTACGGTATGTCGCGGGCTGAACCCTCTTCCCCCACCGCCACACCCGCCGAAAGTGACGGGGCACTGATGATAACCAAACATCTGTATCGGATGTGATGGACCTGGTGGCGGACACTACTAGGTCCGCCACGCCCGTCCCCGACCCCTCAAGGCCCGACGTAAGTCTCGCTACAGGGACAACACCCGGCGACAGGGATGTACAAACACAACACTAAGCACACAACCCCACCGTCGAAAAAGGTGAAAGCGGCAACAGGACTGTCAAATTTCAGTGGTTTCTTCTGATCGGGTAGCCTTCCCCGCAACCGCTGCAGCGTCTTGCGACTGGGCACTCCAAAAACAAGGGCGCTACTTCTAAATCTGGTTTACACGCCGAAGCGCGGTCATTCGATGCTCCGGCACCCCTAAGGGCCTGGTAGGTCAGAAACCTACTACTAGGCCTTCTAGCCTTTCCACAGGCGAAAGATCTAACGCCAGCCCCTCTGTCACCGGAGTAGGCGGTAAATCTACCAATAGGCCTTCTGACCCATTGACTCAAGACGATTCAACGGAGATGGAAGAAAGTACTGCGAGGATCATTTAGGTGGTTGGGCTGGTACGTAAAACACTGTCGAAACGCATGGAGCGTGCCGCGGACAAGTCTAAAGACACGCCGTGGTGCCTTGATACTCGCCAAACCTACGAGGACAGTCGGGAGCCTCTGTCCAACACCCTCGGAGACAAATTTCGACGCCAAAGAGCGGAAGACAACGTTTTTCCACCTTTGGGCCCAAGGGAGAAGCTCGAAGGGTGCATGGACCGTCTTGAAAGCATTCTTGTTTTTTGAGCATCCTTCCCCAAAAAGATCTCGTGAAGACCCTCTTTTGAGATCAGCTTCACGTTTCCAGGAAAATCTGGTCTCTCAGCCCTCGGCATCTGTCCACCATGAAGATGTGAAGAAGACCCTTCCTTCCTACAGGACTACTCTGAGGACCAGGCTAATGCCATGGACAACTGGGATGAAACCCAGCAAGTGGAAACTGAGCCATGGACGCTCCCCACGCAAGATCAGGACACTGACATTCTATGCCTGGATTCTCCTCCGACTACCCCGGTTCTCCAGGCCTCGCTTGTAGATCAATGGCCTTCAACGCCATTTTAAGGAAGGCAGCAGAGCACTTTCAGATCTCCACCCAGGAGGGGGGTACCCGAACAAGACATTGTGGGGGACATTAACATGGAGAAACCCCCTTCAAGCCAAGCCATTCCCCTCCTAAACTCTAAGAGAAGATTGCCCCCCTCCCTGGTCACGCCACCTCAGACCCAGGCAGTGAACCCAAGGGTAGAAAAACTATTTCATCCAGCTCCCTCGGACCCTCAATATATTAAAGGCCACGCCACCAGGGGAGTTGCTATGTCTGGAAAAGACCCGGGGCTAAGCTGATGTCGGAACTGTTGGGACTGGGGGCTAGCTAGTCTTTTGGCTGTAACTCCTGAGATTATATCCGGGGCTACAACCAAAAGATCAGGGGCTATAGCCCCCTTAGCCCCCCCCTAGCAACGCCCCTGCACGCCACTACGACTCCTTGGTAGTCACTACCACCCGGAAACAGGCGGGGGTACCCCTTGCTACGGGGGAGGCACCTCCGGATAAGGAATTCAAAAGGTTGTCACCCCAGGTAAGTGTTACTTCGGCAGCTGCATACACCACACGCATAGCGAATAACACCACGCTGCTTGCAAGTTATGCAGACGCACAATGGAACCTTGTACAAGAAGATCTCCAGGAGGTTCCTGAACCCGCTATGTCCAGGCTTCTCACCATCATGGCCGGGGGCAGGCGGGTAAATCGGAACATAATCAAGAACACTCTGGACACTGCTGAAACAGCAGGCAGGTCTCTGGCTCAGGGCACTCTACTGAAGCGGCACGCTTGGCTTTGCAACTCAGTGTTCATGTCTGAAACACAGGCCGCTCTTATCAACAAACCCATAGAAGATACCAATCTCTTCGGGAAAGTGGTCGATGATGCCCTGTAGATGGCCAAAAAAGAGCATGAAACTCTAAGTCCTTGCAGCAAATAACTCAGAAGCCTTCCCCTAAAGGGGAGGCGGTTCTTGTCGGTCCTTTCGAGGGCAGGCCCATGCAGGTCAGAACAACTACAACACGGCAAACTGGAACTCTGGACAAACATTAGGAAGCCACGCCATCTACCCACCTAATAATAATAATTTAGCATTTATATAGCGCTAGGAACCCTCAGGTATCTGAGCGCTGCTTATTACCCATGGTGTGTGGTGCTCATTTATTAACCTCGAAAGGATGAAAGGCTGTGTTTGGCCCTGCCGTGATTCGAACCTGCGTCGGCAGGCTCTGCACGGATGTCAGTGAGCACTCTACTCGCTGTGCTATCTGAGCTAGGGGTCAACAACGCAGCAAAGACAGAGACAGAGGCCCCAACCCCAGAGGAGCCACAGCCTCTTGGCAGAAATGACCAACAGATCAAGGTCCCCTCCCATGTCACCCCGGTAGGGGGGCATTTAACATCGTTCCTCGCGGCATGGTAGTGGATAACTTCAGACCAGCGGGCTATAAAGACGGTCGCCCACGGGTACTGCGTGGAATTCTCCCGACCACCACAGTTCAGACCGCCACGCACACGATGCCTCTCGCTGGACCACCTGCAGATCCTGAATCAAGAGGTGGAAGTGCTGCTGGGAAAGGACACCATAGAAGCCGTCCCTATTCTTCAGGTAAACAAGGGTATTTATTCAGTGTACTTCCTTGTACCCAAAAAGGACCTCACCATGCGCCCTGTTCTAGTCCTGCGCCCAGCAAACAAATGTATAAAACCTCAAAAGTTTCATATGGTAACGCCACAGGAGGTGATCCCACTGCTGAAACAGGGGAACCACATGGCAACATTGGACATGAAAGATGCATACTTTCATATTTCATTGTTGCCAGCGCACAGGAAATATCTAAGGTTCACGATAGAGGACAGACATTACCAATTCAAGGTGCTCCCCTTCGGCATCGCCTCTGCGCCAAAGGTGTTTACAAAGGTCCTGGCCGTAGCGGCAGCACACCTGCGCAGACTGTCCGTCCCGGTTTACTCTTACCTCCACGACTGGCTCATAATAGGGGACTCTTACGACACATGCTTTTTGAACACCCAGAAGACTGTAGACCTTCTGTTCAGTCTGGGATTCTCTATCAACAAGAAAAAAAACAGTCTAGTCCCCAGTCAAGTAAAACAATTTCTTGGGGCTCTAATTCAGACAAAGGACAGCCTCGTCTTCCCCTCCAGCGAGAGGGTTCAGAACATGCTTTTTCAGATCCCTCAATATGTAGCCAGTCAGGAGGTGACGGTACGCAAAGCCATGCGCTTGCTATGTATGATGGTGTCATGCATTTACTTGGTTCCCCACGTGCGGCTGCGCATGTGTCCCATGCAAGAGTGGCTCAACAGCCAGTGGTGTCAGGCCAGCGGACAATGGGAAGATCTGGCTGTTGTCTCGCCAGCCCTCATTCTCTCTCTGCAGTGGTGGTCAAGGGAAAACCTCTTGAAGGGGAAAACCTTCACCACCCCCACAGTGGAAGCCACTCTGACGACAGACACATCTCTCACGGGCTGGGGGGCTCACCTGCTTCAGCAGACAGCTCATGGATTGTGGTCCCCACAAGTAGCATCCAACCATATAAATCTGTTAGAGCTATTAGTGGTGTTCAAGGCACTGAAAGCCTTTCAAACGCATCTACAAGGGAAGACTGTGCTGGTTCTGACAGACAGCACCAGGGCCATGTTTTACCTGAGCAAACAAGGGGGCACACACTCTCCCGGGCTATCCAAGCTGTCCCAAAACATTTGGATGTGGGCTCTCAGACACAAGATGTTTCTGTTGTCCCAAAATGTTCCAGGGACCTCAATCTTCTGGCAGACGTGCTCAGCAGAGATTTCCCACTGCCCATAGAATACGAATGGCGTCTGCACTATAAGGCATTGTGTCCAACGTCTTGGCAGAATGGGGCTTCCCAGAGCTTGACCTGTTCGCAACTCAGGAGAACGCCCAATGCCAAGACTACGCCTCCAGGTACCCCCAGAACCGCTCCAAGGGGAACGGACTCTGGATAACATGGTCAGGGAAATTTGTTTACGCTTTTCCCCTGACTCCCCTACTCAACAACATAGTGCACAAGATGTACCAGGAACCAGTCACCATGATATTGGTAGCCCCCATGTGGGCCCGCTCATCTAATGGAAATGTCGCTCTCCCCACCAGTAAAACGACCCTGCCTGTACAACATGTTGTCTCAGGGCAGGGGGCAAACCTACACCCATGCCCACAAACTCTGAACTTAGCGGCCTGGCTCCTGAGGTCGTAGAGTTTGGACACCTTCAGCTCCCTCAGAGGTGCATGGACATACTCAGGGAAGCTAGGAAACCTAACACATGCTATTGCTGTTCTAGCAAATGGAAACGTTTTGTCATCTGGTGTAATACCAAGGGCATCAATCCCATCGATTGCTCACCCACTCACATTGTGCTGTACCTAACTCATTTGTTAGACGCAGGTTTGGTATTCAATTCCCTAAAGGTTCATCTGGCGGCTCTCTCAGCCTACACCACGTCACAACAGAAAGTGTCATGGTGGAAAATACTGGTGATTAAAGCTTTATGGAAGGGGTTTAAGAGGATCCCTCCTCCCATTTCTCACCCAGCTCCTGGATGGGATCCAAATGTGGTTTTAACCAGGCTCATGGGGATCTCCATTTAATCCAATGCATAAAGTAGGTCTAAAATACCTTACTTGCAAGACGGCCTTCCTAGTGGCTATCACTTCTGTTAGAAAGGTTAGCGAACTACAGGCCCTTTCTGTTCTAGACCCTTTTGTTACAGTCCACAGGGATAAGGTAGTTCTGCGCACGTATCCCATTTGCACCTAAATTTATCTCGAAGTTCCATGTGAACCAATCGATCGAACTACCCACTTTCTTCCAGAATCCCACTAGCATGCCAGAAAGAAGCCTACAAACACTAGATGTGCGCAGGGCAGTCATGTTTTTCCTCCTAGAAAGAACGAAACCACTGAGGAAGACAAACCACAGTTTTTTGTTTCAGTGGCAGCTGGTAGAGAAGGGGATCCTGTCTCTAAATCGGCTATCTCTAGGTGGATTGTCAAATGCATTACACTGTGTTTCTCTCTTGCTAAGAGAGAACTGCCCTTCAAGCCTAGAGCACACTCTACTCGGGGCACTGGGGCGTCCATAGCATTCATTGCAAATGTTCCCCTTGCATCTATTTGCAAAGCAGCGACCTGGAGTTCTTTACACACCTTTACAAAACACTATTGCCTAGACAATCATTCTCGATCTGATTCTCAGGTGAGACAAGCAGTATTGAGACATCTTTTCTCTACTGTTCCTTCTCACAACCCACCTCCAACTCCGGGTACTGCCCGCTAGTCTATGCACAGCATGTGATTCTAAGCAGATTAACAAGCATCAGAAGACATGCATTACTCACCGTAATAGCATTTCTGATTATTGTATCTGCTGAGATTTACATGCGCCCTCCCTACCTCCCCGCTCGGGGTGGAAGGAACAGACGTCTTACTACTTTCTCTCTTCATGTACTCACTCACAATAGCCTTGGGCTCCCTCATGGCAGATAAAATACAATCGGCGAGACCTCGGCGCATGAGGGATTTTGGGTACAGTACACCTCACGATAGGGATAGTGTTAGACACGCCTATGCCGACGTCGCCTTTCGGTCCCTGAAAGACAAGATGCAATACTACGCGGTTACCACCGGATGTCGGACTATATGCATAGCATGTGAATCTAAGCGGATACAATCATCAGAAATGATATTAGGTGAGTAATGCATGTCTTATACCAACCACCATGCCACCTGTATGCCAGTCTCCTCCTTCTGTACCCTTACGAATGGAGTCAGAAGTGGGATCTGACCTAGCTGATACAAACTGAGGGACCGTAAGATTCACTAATTTAAGTAACCAAGCCTCTATTCCATCTATGACCACTACAGAGTCTATTGAGTTTGATCTCGCCAGTAGTCGTGACATAACCACAGAGCCTGAAGAGACACCACTCATTCCTACTGACCTAGTCTTTGCAGCAGCCAAGGGCACGTACATCCGATTTGTTTTCAAATCTGGGCTCGCTTGGAAACCTGTGTAAGGAACTCATGGTGGCAACAGTAAAGACAGAAACAAGTGATCACAGTTCAAGGGTGTTTATTGAACTGCAAAAGTGGGTGAGATAAACGCCTAATCTAAACCTAAATCCAAGATGGGAGCACGCTTCGAGCATCAAATGAAAAATAAGGCAGTCCTTGTGGCATCTTGTCAAATCAAAAGGGCCTATACTAAAAAAAAAACTATTGCCAAACCTTACAACTACATACACAAGAGTGTGGGATAGGATTCATACGAAAGAAAGAAGTGTTCACAAATAATATGTCAGGATGTAGTAGTCTGGTCTCCCTTACCCACATTTTGAGCACAAGATAAGATGGCACCTTTGAGCACAGCACACTTATTGAGATTCCCCAGCACGAGACGACAGTTCTGTTCTCAACTTCTCAAGAACCTCTGTGACTAAGTCTCTTTTCATGCAAAAGTCTCTTGCCTTCGAGGTTCGGAAAATAACAAACCAAAAAGTTACTTTCATACGGTAGTTAGGGTGATAATGGCTCACCCTTGGTTCTCCCTCTTCTGGGCACAGACCCTTCTCTATTCGCAGCCTCCCTCCGCCAGGTTCACTATGGCTCTTGTTCGCTCGTTTTCTCCTTTTCCCATTCACCAGTCTTTGGATGACGACTTTTCACCCCAGGATCCCCCTCTGCCGGGCTCAGACCCCTTCTCGACTGTTTGCTTCTATTCAGTACACTTGTACCTTTTACCTTTCACAAATCTTATTGTCTTTTTAAACAATGAACTGTTGACTTCCCGTCGTCGGGTTCACACTTGCCACATGTACAGTTCTTTCTCCTTTTCTATCGAACAGGATTCGTCTCCCGTAGCTTTCAATAGTTTGCCAGTTAGTCTTTCAATTGTACAGAAGCTTTTACTAGACCCCTTTATGACCACTTTAACCGTTCCCTTGCGGCCCTTCTAAGGCCTACTTCCATTTAAATGTAGTTGGGATGATGGCTTCTCGCCCCTGGATACCCCTCTGCTGGGCTCGGACCCCTCTCAAATGGTTGCCTTCTTCTGCCGGGTTCACTACAGCCTTTTCACTTAATTTTGCTTACAAAAATCTTAATGTCTTTTACCCAGTTCTACGTGGACATCCCTCTGCTGGGTTCACCTTTTGTCAAAACACTGTTTCCTGGGATGTTAGACTTCGCCCTTCTTTATTGGCATCCCTCGGCCGGGTTCACTCTTGCCATTTCCTCTCTTGATGTGGGATTCACTTCCCTTACGTTTTCAATGGATTTGTCGGTCAAAGTCTTTCGATTGTACAGGGATTTAGCTTCGACCCCTGTATTACCACCTTGACCGTTCCTTTGCGGCCTTTCCAAGGCCTTCTGTTATTAGCAGTTTCAACAAATGCGGGATTAACCAGAGTCTCTCAAGTAAGCACCCATGTGGTGCCGGATCCCTTTGCAGCTGGTCTTCCCTTTATTCTAACAGTTCTTTGAATTTCCCTTAAGTTGCTACTTTGCGGTTTTCGTTCAACACAGTTCGGTTCTTATCGGTTCTCTCCTCTTGACTCACCGGCTGTGATGAACCGCTTGGCTTTTCAGAATATCTGGAGTAAAGGCCGGTACCAAGGTAGTAGGCACCTCCCTCGGTCCTGCTTATCAGCGTAGGTACGCTCCGTGTACCGTTGACATCTGCTGCAACACGCTTGAGCTATAGTCCACGGTTTTACGATTCCCTCTGCACAGGTTTTGCGGGTCTGGGTCGGAAAAGGGCAAGGTCGTGTCTTTCCTTGTCAGCCTTCTGATATTCGCCGCCTTTCTCCTCCTCTTGAACTGCCGTGCCTGGATAGCCATCTCGTCGTAAGGTCTGCACTGCTCGTTTTGCGCTCTTGTGCTCCACCTTTTATCCCTGTGGGGGAAGGGAAATTGCCGTCAGGTGTGTGTGATTCTAGTTAAATGCCTGACTCTGCCTGGCCCTTTGGTTGGGACATTTCAGGTAAACAGTTTTAGCATTTGTCGATTTGTCACAATCTAAGGAAGTGTTTGGTTTGGAAGAGGAGGGTGGTAGAGTTCCTGATTATCCCACGGGGTAGGATGGAAAAAAGGTGTTATACAGGATTATAGCCCTCGTACTAGGGGGTTGGGTAAATTCAGAAGAGTGAGATTGGTAGGGGTTGTGGAATTAACAGTGACCTGAACAAGGGGGATTGTGGGAATGGTAGTGTGTTGTCAACGCAGTATATTGGGGTTCGGGGAAAGAATAATCAAAGGGATGTGAAGAAGAATGACTGGGAATTTTCATGTAGGAAACAGGGAAACAGCGATTCTGGGGAATGTGGTTTCTAAGTGCAACAAGGGGTCTAAAGGATTCACCAGATGCAGAGGGTGCCTTCTCGAAAAGGAGGTTCATTGGGTGGAATGGAGGTTGAGTTGATACAGCCCTTAAAAGCCTTGAGGACCTAGTCTTCCTCGTCCCTTTCTCCTGTATAGTACTGCGTCTCACCTGAGGCATTCCCCAGAGCATACCCAGGTGATCCTCCCTCGTCCACCACCAGGTTTGAGATCTGAGAGTGCCAGCCCTTTCCTGGCCACCTGAATAAGGGATTCTCAAAGTCTGTTGGGGAGAATACCCTGAGGTTTCTCACACATGGGTTTGATATAATGGCTGTGGTGGTGGGCCCAGACTATAGAGGAGATATTAAAATCCTGCTTCAGAACAGCAGCAAACATGCTTTTCATATAAAAACCAAGGAGAAGATTGCTCAGTGAATTCTAGGAGTTTGGGGAATAATGCACTCTCTAGAAGTGCCAGAGTTAGATTCCACAGAGAGAAGGGCTAAAGGCTTCGGGGAAGCTTACCCAGACCCAAGTCCAGAGCTACCCAAACCATGTTGCAGAGGGAGAAGCTGAGATCATCCCAGATATAGCATTCGCACAACGCAATGATCCCATGTTGGCTGAAGTTTTTTTAGTCATCCCTGAGGAAAAGGGCAGAAAAAAAGATTGTCCATTTGATTCCTTAAAACAGTGATTGTTATACAGAGGAGACACCACCAATGAGTGATTCACTCGATCCCAAATAGTAGTCCGCAGGAGCCTGCACAGGTTTTTTTTTTTTAGAAATTGCCCACACCCATCTAATTTCTGGACATTTGGGAATTGCTAAAACTCAGGGACAAGTAGCAAGTCGGTTCTATTGGCAAGGGATATGCACAGACATTAAAAAAGTTATCATGACATGCTCCTTGTGTCAAAATACAGCTTCACATAACCCTCCTCCATTACCTTTACAACATCTTCTAATCATAGACGTCCCCTTCTCCTGATTGACTATTGTGGGACCTTTAATACCTTTAAAAACTCAGGAATAAGTATATCCTAGTTATACTAGACTATGCCACACGTTATCCTGAAGGCCTTTCCTATGCAAAGTGACACCTTGCACCAAATTCTAAAACATCTCGCCCCTTTTTATCATGGGTAGGCTTCCCCCAAGCAGATACTGACAGACCAATGAACTTTCTTCATGAGCAAAATTATGGCGGAGGTCAAACAGATCCTTCAAATTTAGACTTTCAGGACCTCAGTCTACCATCCTCAGACAGATGGCCTGGTTGGGCATTTTAATAAAACGCTCAAGGGTGTTCTCAAGAAATTAGTGGAAGCTGATGGAAAGAATTGGGATATGATGGTCCCTTGGGCATTATTTGCAATCAAGAAGGTTCCCCAAGCGTCTGTCAGGTTCCATAGTAAATAGGTGGTAATTAAAGAATTATTATCCTTATGTTCTTTGTTTATTTCATTGTTAGGTTTAAAAACTAAATATAGTCCTTTCACTGTTAAAATGGTTGGGCCTTAACTTCCATATTCAGAGTACTGTAGATACCCCAAGCCAAGATGGAGGGCAGAGGCAGGAGTTCTGATTGGGTGGCAGGTTGACAATGGTGTGACTCCCAACATTCTAAACTGCCTTTCAATAGTTTAGTTTCCTGAGCTGGTCATGTTTCTGTTTATCTCCTATGTTTTGGGCCTTGGAAAACTCTTAAGAAAATATCTTCAACACTAAAAGAAAAAGAAACCACTCATTCAAGTTACATCTACTCTAAAGAAATTAATTTTCCCTGTGGAAGAAAATTCTGAGAGGTCTTCTAAAGCAAAAAAATAAGCTAAGTACTTTTTATGTAATTAATCTAAATGAACTGCCAAAGTTAGCCTTATCTTCTGTTATTTTCTCCTCTGAAGTGCAAGGATTAAAAGACGTCGTGTTGTGAAGCCAGTGTTTTTACATGGCAAACTCATTCATCAGAGATTAAGTCATGAAAACATGATATTTAAAGGCTATTAAAGTTAATGACTGTACAGGCAACCTTGTTTTTTAAAAGCAGCACCAAGAAGGATATTTATTTTTGAGCCAAGGTATTTTTAACAAATAGGAAAATATATAAGACTTGTTTACCATATTATATGAGGAATCTTCCAAATGCATCTCATTACATGCAAAGACGTTTTTGAGGAATAACTTTACTTTAAAACTGCACTCAACATTAAATGGTATTTCCTTTGGTTGTTGAACTATTTCCATAAAGAGAGGTAAATGAAATGGAATGAACTGATTAAGGAAATAGTATCATTTTAAGGAAAACAAAAGATTATTTCTGTGTTTTCAACTATTTTTTCAAGTGTGCTTCATTCAAAAGACTCATCTTCTTAAGACATTCTGGAGTTTGGGTTCACAGTTTTATTGACATTGTTTGGAAACACATTTTCTTTTCTTCAAGTTCATTTATTTCCACAAGGAACCTCCATCAGTTTAGTCACTTGTAATGACATTCAGTTCATTGGTTTTCAGCAGCACAGTTATGAAACATGACCACCAAAGTTTGCTTTTAGGGTAAAAGAGTTGGAGTTATTTCAAAACTAAAAAAAATATATAGAAATAATTATCATCCTCTGGGCTTTTTGCAGAGGGTATTCAGGTAGGATTGTTGATATTCATAAAATAATAGTTGTTTAGTTTTGTAATATTATTTAATGCTTAACAATTTTCATTCATGCAGAGACCGGATGAAGATAGAAGATCCAGTGTCTGATTTGTTATTTTATCCACTTTTCCCCCTTCCCCCCAGGGGTGTCTAGTACTCAGCTGTTCAGTTTAGTTGTGAGCTAGACATCTTAGTGGGATCGTGGGACTCAGCAGCTCCTGCGTTGGATGTGGATATTACCAGCCTGACAGCGTCCCTCAGATTTTCACACTTTGAACTGCTTTATGGGCATGATCCCAGAGATGTCATAGACGTACTAAGGGAAACCTGGGAAGAGAGGGAGGACGCTATCCTACCGTTGTCCCAAACTGCACAGCTGTTGGACAGAAGGTCCTGGTGCTGCTGCCCACCTCTGAACAGAAAATGCTGTCTCACTGGCACAGGCCTTATGAAATATTCAAAAAGACTGGCCCTTGTAACTATCGCGTCTCCCAACCCGATAGAAGGCTTAAGACTCAGATATACCACATTAATCTCTTAAGAGTGGAATGAGGACCCAGTGGAATCCTCCTCTGTGGTAATGGTCAGTCTCTTGTCAAAAGAGGCCGAAGGGTTCTATTTAGTACAAGTAGACCTTGCACCATCCCAACAACAAGACATCCAAGAACTTTTAGGGGCATCGCAGTCTACCTCTCCATGATCTTACCAAGGGTGATTGGCAGGTGCCATTGAATCTGGAGGACAAAGAACAAACCGCATTCTCCACCCCTAGAGGACTATTTAATTTTAAGGTCCCTTCATTCGGGCTCCATGGCACTCCCGCCACTTTCCAGAGGTTGGACCAGATTTTGCGGCTCTATTGCAGTTTTTGCAGCTCTTTTCTGGACAATATTGTCATTCATAGCATAGCCTGGGAAGAGCATATGTACCATCTATACGAAGTTACCAGAGCCTTAAAATGAGCTGGCCTAACCGCAAACCCTAAGAAATGCCACTTGGCCCAATCAGCAGTTAAGTACTTGGGTATAGTACAAGTACTGAGACGAGGAAGAGTCTAGTCTACCCAAGGGAGGAATATAGGACTGGTACGGAGACGAGGAGGCAATGTGAAGGCATGAAGAGCACACCTCGAACCACTTGTGAACATTCTAGTGGTTCTCGAATTCCTATTGGTGAAGTCACATTTAAAATAGAAGAGGGAAAACAGGAAGCGAAGAGCAGCCCTCCTGAAAGAAACTGCAAGCGTGGTGAACACTTGAGCCTCCACCAAATCTAAGGACTTGCGGACAGGTTTACCGAGCGGTCAGAGGCGTCCTCGAATGGTCCACCGTGGAAGGACCATCCGCTCAAGCAGAATAGCAGAGGTCCACACCGGAGAAACCCGGGAACTCTGCAGGCAGGTGAAGATGCGCATGCTGTTGGCTACCAAACTACAGAGCTGCCGCAGCATCCGAAATGGCAAGGGCAGCCGTGAGGAGCCCGAAGGGGGGCACAGACCAGCCCAAGACCAACCAGAGCGTGTTGGCAAGCCCCATACAGGTACCAGGGTTGCTGGGACGCTTGGTGGGGCTATGAAAAGTGGTGAAAGCAACAAAGTTCGGGTCTGAGACCCACAACCACAAGAAGGAAAGTTTCAGTCATCTTCATAGTCTCAGTACTTGGCAGGTTAGTGAACCAGGTCTGCCACACTATCAGCAGAGAATTCTATGGGTCTGGGACCCACACAAACAAGACTGGGAGTCAAGTCTACGTTGGGGGGGGGGAGTGTACAAAATCATAGAAAGAAGCCAGGGCAAGCGAGACATACTCCCTGGCATTGTGAACTGTGCCAAGCCTGAGAAAAGGGCACGGGAAGGGAGACATTCCTCCTGGAGTTGTGAACTGTGACATAAACCCGAGAAAAGGCGAGGGGAAAGGAGATATTCCCCCTGGTGTTGTGAACTGTGAAAGTAAAAGCCAAGAGTGTGTCAGAACAAAGCCAAGGAAAGTCAGGTGACAGTCATTCCCTGGCATTGTGAAAACACTGAGCGCAAGATACCTGGAGAAGGGAGACATTGTCCAGGAACCCAATAGTGAAGAAACAGCTATGAGCAATACAGAATGTTGTTTGAAATTGAACTTTACCTTTTGAGTTTGAACTGAGAACTTCACTGCTGTACAATCGGGAACTTTGTTTTGTGCCTTGGAAAGGGATTGAGACCTGGGGAAGAGAGTCATTCCCCCAGGTAAAGATCCCACTTTTGAATTGGGACTGTGATCCATTGTCCAGAAGAAGGGAGCCATTCCTCTGGACCAAAAAGATCCATTGCCTCTTTAATTTAATTTTAAGTGTAAGGGAGAGAATTGGGGTTTTGACACAGGACGGTGGGCGCGGTGAAGCCGGGAACACAGACCATCCCAAGACCAACCAGAGAGCGTCTGCAAGCCCCAGACAGGTACCAGCGTTGTTGGAATGTTTGGTGGAGCTATGAAATGGGCTAGAAACAACAGTCTGCTCTTCGACCTACACCCACACGATTGGCAGTCAAGCCCACATTGGGTCAAGTGTACAAAATCATAGTAGGGCAGGGAAAGGGAGTCATTCTCCCTGGCATTGTGAACTCTGAAGTAAGCCTGAGAAAAGGCCTGGGGAAGGGAGACTAAATACCCCCTCCGTTTAAACTGGAACGTTACCTTTTTGAGTTTGAACTGAGAGCTTTACTGCTTTACAATCTGGAATGTTGTTTTGTGCATTGGAAAGGGATTGAGACCTGCGAAGGGAGTCCTTCCCCCAGTTAAAGATTCCACCTGAATTGGAACTGTGATCCATTATTCAGAGGAAGGGAGCCATTCTTCTGGACCAAGAAGATCCATTACCTCTTTAGTTATAAGTGTAAGTGACAGAAGTAGGGTTTTGACACAGGACTGTGGACTCTTGATTTACATGGGCATCCTGACTGAATCCTTAGTATTTTAGTTGGGGTAGGGAGAGGTAGGCTTTCTCTTTATTTTGGATATAATACATTTTTTGTCAACAACCATGCCACATGTGTGTCAGTCTCCTCCTTCTGCACCCTTACACCTGCAAATACTATTCCTCCTCCTTCTAATGCACCTGCTTCTATTTCTTTTCCTCATTCTTTTCTCCCCATCTCGTGCAGTGCCCCGTAATCTGGGCCTTCATTTTGATACTGAAATTTCCTTTTCCTATTATATTTTTCTACTCTCACATTCTTGACGGTTTCATCTCTTTAATATCCGTAAGGCAAGGCCTTTTCTTACCTTATTGACGCTCCTTATTTCCTTTTTCATTTTGACTCGATTGTTTTATTGTTCTTGTACCCTTTTTGGACTTCCAGCATCATGCTTAGCTTCTCTTAAATCTATTTTTAATTATTCCGTACGACTGTTATGTTCCCTCCCCCTCACCATTCTATTTCTTCAGATTTGCTTTCTCTTGGCTGGCTGTCCTTTCACGCTTGTCTTAAATTAAATTTTTTCTCTATTGTTTTCAAATCTCGTTGTGGTCTTGCTCCTCCATATCGTTCTTCTCTTGTATCTTTCTATCTTCCGTTGCAAGCTCTTCGCTCCCAATCTCTTTCTTATAACTGTTCTTTTCCTCCATGTGCTCAGTCTGTTTCATTTATTTTTTCTGTACTTGCTCGCTTAGACTGGGACCTGCTCCCTCTTTCTCTTTCTCTTTGTTCTTGGTCTTCCTTTTCTGCATCCGGTCTGCTCTAAAAATCATCTTTTTCACTCTTGAAATGTTTTGTGCTTTTGATTCATGACATTGTACCGTTTTTATTGTACTGTTAAGTGATTTATTTTAGTAAAGCGCTTAATAAATGCAAAATAGAATACAAAATTCAAATACAAAAAGTACAGGAGTGAAAGTACCCTGCCTGCCGGACAATTTATCTGAATAAGGAAATAATTAAACGGTTTGCCACCACAGTTGAAAAGCAGCACATCATGCTCCCTACTGACGTAAGAGAACATGAGACTTTGATACCAGTCAGAGTAGTGCAGGACTAATTGGGCATTAGGGTGAATGTGTTCTGGATGAGTACCCCATGATAGTCTTGTCTTCACCCATAGCCCGCCACTGGAAACCCTAAATGAGCATCTCAGGTTGCAATCCTCCTGTGTTTATCTCACACTCTTCTCTTTCTAGTACGGGAACTGAATAGGCTGTATTTCTACCGAATTGTGTCTCGTCTTTACCTCTTACCCATTTATGTCTCTGAAAAGCTGTATAGTCCTCTGCATTATGGGTAGCGTAACAGGGGATATTGGCTGTGAACCAGCAGTCATCTGAATCTGACCATCACCTGTGGGTTTTTCAGAAATGTCTGTACTGGGTAGGAACAAAGGCAGTGTGGGATAACTGAGCCTCTGTATAGGTGCGGCAGAGCGGTTAAACTGATGAGCCGGACCAAAGCCGCAAGCCACAGGACTTGGTAGCCTCCCGATGCAGACAGAGTTAAGACCAGACCTAGATCTGTAGTAAGCCATGCCTTGTTTAACCCCGACAGAATGGGGTCAAGGCAGTCTAGACTGCCACTTTCTCCCAAAGGGAGTCGAGCACATTTCATGTTTACTCACTATTCGCCAAAAGCATGCAAGTACCTGGAACAATGGCAGGAATATACACAGACTGAGTCACCTAGGAACTTTCCCCAGGAAGGCACATTCGATTTAGACAGGATAACAAATTTGAAAAGGGTGCTAGAGAAGAAAGGTGCATGTGTACACCAACGTCAGTGGGACCTTTATCTCGATTGGAATACTGAAGCCGTAAAGAGGCAGACATTAAAAGACACTCAAGAGAACCTCCAGGAGCAAGTAAATGTTTTGAAAACCGAGCAGTCAAACCTGCAGGTACCAACCCATAAAACGGAGTACAAATAATTATAACTTGTACTCCAATTAGATCCCCCATTAAAGGAAAGTCCTGATAGTACGCCGGGGAAGTTCCACGACAACATCATAAAACCAAGAGGCAGAGACCTGGAGAGAGAACCTGGGAGTTTCGTATCAGCTGGCCGGGGAATGCTTAAGAAAACTTGGATGTGTGTCATCCGATGCTGGAGAGAAGCTTGGGTACAACTCCAATGCATGACATGAAAAATAAGAGAGATGCAAAAGAAACCGAGGAGAATACAAGGCGTCCTGAGTAGGAGACAAGTGGTGGTATGACCACAGATGAGCTCCGGGGGACCTGGCGGTCTGTTAACAACGCGGATACCACTCCTATGGACCTGTCACAATGCTAGTGGACTGAGGAAGGAACAGAGAGTCTGTTTGTGACACTGACGAAGAAACGAGAAGCCAACCTGACAAGTGAAGGTCCCACCCGGTTATGAGCCCCAGTGACATTATCCCTGAACAATCCAGGTAACAGTGAAACCAGGAGACCTGCGAGGGGGGAACGAGAATCATTACTGAGAATACCTGATGAGACTGAGAATCAGTACTTGAACGCTCATACTCGCCCGAGTCAAGACCGAGTACCAAGAGTATATGTGAAGAGTGAAAATAAATACTGGAGCCCTCAAGCCTGTGCTAGTCAAGATAAAGAGTGGGTATTAAATGGAAGGAAAATCTTAGTTTAAATAAAGGGAAAAGAACACATTTGTGAAATGAAAAGAGGGACAAACTTAACTAGAACAAAACAAGAGGAGAGTAAGAAGAAAAGAATGACCAGCTGAAAGAAACGGTTTTAACTTTGAAGAACCCAGTATCGGAACTGTATGATCTGATAAAAGTACTGACCAAGAACTACCTACAGATACTTTATTGGACTGAACTTGGTGGAAAATCACCTCACAGGAGAAGGGAACCATTCTCCTGTTCATTTGTTGTTCTAATAGTGGTAGGGTTAGGCTAGGTTAGTTTGAACTTCGGACAGTGGCCTGATCTTGATTTGGACTCTCACTAACAGATGAGCGCCTTAGTCGTCTTTGTTAGGTAGGGAACACCCTTAGTCTAGGGAACAATAGGCGTTCTCATAAGCTGCAGCAGTGAGATGAAAAGCCCGAGTCCCTGTTCTTCTTAGCCACCATGTATGGTGTCAGAAGTAGACTAACTGGTACAATTGGGGGGACCCTACAGTTTAAGAAACTAAGAACCGAGGCACAAGCACCTATGGCAGCCACAGTAGTGTCCATTAGCTTTGACTTGCAGAGTACCTCTGAAGTGGTAATAGCGGCTGGTGAAAGGCATCTAATCCCTACTGGGTTAGTGTTATCCACCCCCTTAAGGAACATGCATAAGATTAGCATTGAAATCAGGACTAACCTGGAGACCTGGATTGGACGTGAATGCAGGAATCATCCTGATTATCGGCGTGATGTTAGGATCCTCTTGCATAATCGCAAGAACAATCCATATGCAGTGAAGCAGGGCGAGAAGATTGCCAAAGGGATATTAGAGAAATTCCTATTTTCCATACGCCATGAAGTACAAACTCATCAAGACACCAATACAGGGTCTCTGGGATTTGGGGAAGCTGGCAAACCTAAGAAACGACCCAATATAGTACAGGCTTTCGCAAAAGTAATCTTGGATAAACAAGGAAGGAGCCAGGTTGGTGATTTCTTCTTCTTAAAAAAGTGACTATTGTATAGAGTACCATAGGGAACACCTCAGGCCCAGTTAGTACTAGTTAGTTAGTTAGTACTAGCCCGAAACCATAGAGAGTGGTACTAAAGCTAACTCACTTGACCGCAGGCCATCAAGGAGTCGGAAAGACTCAGTTAAGTGATACCGAAAAGTTATGGGCCAGGTTTTTTTTGCAGATGTCAAGAACTTTGTGCCGACATATAATCTTTGCCAGAGAACTGCAATGGATATAGTTGGGCCCCTAGAAACATCTAAGTTAGGTAATCTATTTATTCCAGTCCTTGTCGATTACACCTTGCTACCCTGAGGCTTTCCCATTGAGAAACAATACTAGCCGATAAGAAAAACGGACTAATCCCGGCACTACCTTATTTCCTGCTTCATTTGCGAGGTAAAAGAAATCCTTCATATAAACACACTAACGACCTTGCTATATCAACCTCGGACCAATGGCCTAGTGGAGCGTTTTAATCAGATACTAAAAAGGATTCTACACAAACTGGTAGAGTGGGCGGAAGAAAACTGGGATACCATGATTTTCTCTGCCCTGTTTCCCGTAAGGAAAACACTTCAGGCATCTCTAGGGTATTCCCCATTTGAATCACTTTATGGGGGAGAGCCTCGGGATGTGTTGGATATGCTTAGAGACATGGGAAGAGACCGAGGAGGCCCTTCTGCTAATTTCTCAAACCGCATAGAAATTGTGCTTACATATGACAATGGTTAGAGAAGTTGACCGAAAATATCTGGGACAGGCCCAAGAACATCAGAAGGCTAGATGCGATAAGTAGGCTGTTCCCTGCACTTTTTCTGCAAGACAGTTCGTCCTAGACTTATTGCGAACTGTTACGCTCACCTGGTAGCCACAGGGACACCACCCAGCTAGGTTACTCGCTGGTATGCTTCTCAGCTTTGCCCTGATGTGGTCTGCGGGGAAGGTTCTGCCTGAAAATACACGAGGACTGTGTTCAAGACTGACCGACTGGGGTAAGTATCCTCCCTCCACCCCTGTATGCTTTCAGTCCCTCTGGTGCCCTCTCCTCACCTTGTGGTAGAATTAGGCGTGCTCTCCGCCCTGCCTTCTTTGCAGGGGCGCGTTGTCTTTCATGGGCGAGTGCGGTCCAGTTACTTCACGGATGCCGGCCCGTTTCATATTGTTCAGGTAGGTCTTATTGCTGTTCTTTAGTTTTGTTGCTATCCTGCATGCCTTTCTTAGTTTAAAATGTCTTTTTTTTTCTCCCTTACGTATGCGGAGCTTCAGCGCGGCAAACTGGCTTGGTTGAGCCCCACTGGTAAATGATGGCGCATTAAGAGCGCTATGATGCGATAAGTAAGCGCTATGCGCAGCGCTGCGAAGTATTGCCTTTGCTAACCTGTGTTTTCCTTCCTTGTAGGTCGCAGTGTTCTTCAGCGCGAGCGGAATTTCTGGAGTGGTGCCAGCCGAGAGGCGACCAGCCAGGTAAGCCTTTTGAGCAGTTCGTAATTTGTAAATGTCTATACAGCTTTCTTTAATGTTGCCTCTATCTTCCTCTTTCAGGTCGTTCTGTCCGTGAGGCGTGCAGATTCGAGGAAGCTGTTCTCAGTAGCTGCAAGTGTTTAAAGATGAAGACTGCAGATAAGATGCTGCTGCTAATGATGTTCCTTTTGTCTCCTTGCAGGTTCTGCTTCTCCGAGGTTCGAGGGAATAGCTGGACACGGTGAGCGTCGCGTTGCAAGTAACACGAAGCATGTTCTGCAGTCAGGGTGTGGTTTATATAGCCCAGGTAAAGTAGTACCAGGGAAAGTAGGTCCAGGCCTGCCACACCCAAAACACTAGACCGCATAGCTTGGTTCTCAGGAACCAAGCTATGTGGATGCCTCCATGTTGGCTGACAATACAATAAAGTAGTTCCCAAGCACATTGTTGTTAATGGTGTATGAGCCTGGCGCCATATGCGCCAGGACTGGCCCCATGAGGGCTTTTGAAGAGGATGCCAGGCTCTAGAGGCCCGAGTCCTGACTCCACCTGGCCAATGGGTTTGCCAGAGGGGGTTTTGGGCGAGGATCGTGACACTAACATCAGAAAATAAAATCGTGTCAAAGTGGTTCGGCCCTTTAAAGTTCTTGAGAAGAAGGGCCCCTTTCATTACCTTATTTCCCAACCCGACAGGAGACAATAGACACTGTTATACCATGTCAATCTCCTTAAAGAGTGGAGAGTAGATCTCAGTGAGGATTGCAATGTAACAATAGCTACTCTTCTCACTGTTGTTGGTCAAGAAACTACGTTAATTTCCCCAGACCTGTTACAATCTCAGCAGGTAGATATTGGAGGTTTAGTGGTCCAGGTCCCTAATGTATTTGTGGATCAATCGGGGAGAGTTAAAAATATTTTTCACTCCATTAGGATACATCAGGTAAAAATGTGAACTTAAGACCTTATTGGATTCCCAAATCCAGGAGAAAAATAATAGAGAAAGAGGTGGAGGATATGATAAAAGCAGATATCATGGAACCATCAGAGAACCCTTGGTCATAGCCCATTGTTTTAGTAGCAAAACCAAACCAATCGTGGGGATTTTGCATTGATTTTAGAAAACTCAATTCGATCTCCCTATTCAGTAATTATCCAATGTTTTGGATAGATGATTTAATAGACAAATTGGGGTCTACAAAATGTATCTCCACTATTGATCTTACAAAAGGGTATTGGCAGATCCCTCTTAACCCCTCAGATCGAGAGAAAACCGCTTTCTTAACCCGTCACGGGTTGTTCCAATTTAAGATCCTACCATTTGGCCTCATTGGGCACATGCCATTTTCCAATGCCTTATGAATAGGGGTTTGAGACCATTTATACACTTTTGTGGGGTGTATCTTTATGATATAGTGATACACAGAGCGAGTTGGTCAGACCATGTTTAAAATCTTTATGAAGTGATCCGAACCGTAAGAAATTATGAATAAATAGCTAACCGCCAGAAGTAGTTCTTAGCACAGACGTCAGTAAAGTATCTGGGTTTCTTTGTGGGCAGTTGTTTGGTACAACCTCAAATCGAGAAAGTTAAGGCTGTCCAACTGACTCAAACTCCCAAAACTAAGAGGGAGCTTTGTGGGGGCTAAACAGTTATTACCGTAGATTAATCTCAAATTAATCCACCATAGCCGCTAATCTCATGAACCAGCTAAAACATGAGCAACCTCAAAAGCTAATATGAAACAGTGAAGATCAAGCAAGTACCAGTGTGCTAAAAACATTCTGTGTGGCGAACCTGTATTGAAGGTACCAGACTTTAATCGGGAGTTCATCTTACTAACAGATGCCTCCAAAACAGGTCTCGGAGCTGTTTTATTTTTGGAATACGATGGTATAGAACACCCAGTGTTGTATACCACTAGGAAGCTCTTTCCAAGTGAACAAAATTATGCTATCAATGAGTTGGAAGCCTTGCCGATCAAGTGGGTTATCAAGCACCTCTAATACTATTCAACTGGAAGAAAATTCAGGTTGGTCACTGATCATTCACTTTAACGTGGATTAGTTTAAGAATGGATACCAAGGCTCGAATCATGAGGTGGTTCTTAGACCTGCTGCCATTCTGCTTCACAGTGGAACATCGAAAAGGATGAGAACCAGGAAATGTAGACTTCCTCAGTCGATTTCCCATCAATGAAGAAGGGGAAGTCGGCAAACTAAGGGAAAAGGGGTATGTGACGAATCGTGGGATTCCGTCACTTGTCCCCAGAGGGGAGCCTTTTGAAGGGATTGTGTCTTCCGACGTATTCCTTATCTTTGATAATACGTTTCCAGCTTGCTGGCCTCGGAAATTTTTTCTGTAGAGGGCGCTGCGCGTCGATGTCCCTCGACGGCCACCGTATCGGCGCCGACGTCAACATGCCCATAAATAGCCACGCGCTGCGTCCGTTGCTCAGTTCCGTTTTTCCGCGCTTCGTGGTACCTCGGAACGTCATTGCTCAGTTCAGTCAGGTTTAATATCTATTTCGACTCGAATATTCCTTATCGTTCTCGATGGTTTCTTCATCAGAACCGACGACGCCGCGGTCCGGCTTCAAGAAATGTCGAGACTGCGATAAAAAAATGTCAATAACGGATCCACACAGGGTCTGTTTATGGTGCTTGGGGTCCGAGCACCATTGTTCGGAGTGTGAGGACTGCATGTCCATGACGGCGAAAGCCCTGAAGGAGCGAAAGGGGAAACTCAAGAGAGGTAAGTCAGCCAAATCCTCCTCGAAGGTTTCGTCGGCTGAGTCGAGGCATTCGTCTCCTCGCCATCGAAAACACTCCCATTCTAGATCTCGAAGCAGCTCCCACCATTCGTCGAGATCTAGACACTCAAAAAAGAGACGTCGAAGGTCCCATTCCTCGTCTTCTGTGTCCCCAGAAAAAGTTTCCTGTCCCGCCAAACACAGTTCTCAAACTGAGTGGGAGGAATTCAGAAAGAAAATGTTAAGCGTCTTCGAGAACGCGGCCTCGACCCCCTCGAAGACAGCTGAGGGTGATACCCCGGGTGAAAAACCCAAAAAATCAAAACGCCGTGAGTCGCAGCACCCGGCGAAACATTCCACCCGAGAGCGCCATGAGCCATTGGGTAAGAAGGAACCGTCTTCGACGTCGTCGAAGGTTCCTTCGACGCACGGATCGACGCCGTTGTCGAAGGGTTCCTCGACGCATCGGTCGATCGACTCGACGCCGATGAAAGAGAGGACCAAGGCTCCACAGCCAACGGTGATTTCAAGGGCCTCCGGCACGACGCCGAGACCGTCGTCGATGCCCTCGAGTAGGATCCCGATCCTCTCGAGTTCTTCGAGTCCCCTTCCAGTTTTTCCGACGCTGTTTTCGGCGCCTTCGAAGCCGGCTACATCGGCGTCGACGACATCGACATTTTCTCGTCCAATAACTACGAGTTTAGCTCCTTCGGCCCTAGAGATGGGCTTTACTCCATTTCAGAGATCAGAATACCCTGGTCTTTCTTCAATTTATGAAGAAGGGGAAGACTCTGACCAGGAAACATTTGGTTTACAAAGAACCACACTGCCTACTGCAGAGGATTTCACCTCTGAAGAAAGAAGGCTGAAGGAACTACAGGAGTCACTTCATGAGGCAAGTGGACTGGACACTTCCTCAGAAGTGGAATTTGTAAAGCCAGACCCAGGGGAACATGCCGAAACACCATATAGAACCCTGATGGCAAGAATAATTGAGTTGATGGGTTGGTCTGCGCCTTCACCTGTTTTCTAACAGGATGATCTGACAGATATATTGGACAAAGGCCCACAGGAGGACCCGGTGGTCCCCTTCCATGCAGCCCTACAACGAAAAATTGCATCCAATTGGGAAACTCCCGAAGTTATCCCAGCAGTCAATAAAAGATTGTCGACAAAGTATAGGGTAGCGGCTGCTGACCCTGAATACCTGTCAAAACACCTGACCCCAGAGAGCCTGGTGGTTCAAGCGGCAACTTCATCCAGCAGTAGGACTGCTTACCCTACTGTCCCAGAGGATAGGGATGACAAGAGGTACGACTCTACGGCAAAGAAGGTCTTCTCTGCCTGTAGTATGGCGTTGAAGTCCATCAACGCCACCTGTACGCTCGCCAGGTTCCGTCACACACTATGGGAGTGTGCTTCATCGGCGGCTGACTGCATACCCGAAGGAGAGGAAAAGGAAGCCTTCCTTAACATCATTAAAGATGGCAAAGATGCCATGTGCGAATCACTTCAAACGGGCATCGATTCCGCTGACAGTATCAGCAGGGCCATGGCGGCAAGTACAACAATCCGCAGGCATGCGTGGTTGCGAAAGTCGGGCTTTGCCCCTGATGTACAGGCCAGACTTTTGAATATGCCCTTTGACGGCTCTTCATTATTCGGGAAAAAGGCTGATGATTGTCTGGAAAAGTTACAGACTTCTAAAGCAGCAGCAAAATCCTTAGGAGCTGCTATCCGCCAAACTCCTTGTCGCCCCTCAGGAACCTCTGGGAGAGGAAAGTCCTTTCGCTATTATTCCGCATTTGGAAAAGGCAGAGGACAGCCGGCTCAAAGAGGCCAAAGGAGAACCACCCGAGGTGGACGGGTCAAAGGTACTAAGACCGCAGAAGCAGCAGGTGCCTCTTTACCCTCGGCATCTGCATCAGCCGCCCCCAAACCACTCTGAGGCCTTCACACACAAGACACCGGTAGGGGGCAGGTTAACTCACCATCTGACGGAATGGCAGGCTATAACGTCAGATGCTTGGGCGTTGGAGACAGTTGCCCAAGGTTACTGCCTACCCTTTCTACACATCCCTTCAGAGTCATCCACCGGGGAACAGCTCCCTAAAACTTCCAGATCCGCTCCTCTTGCAGGAAATTATGGACCTGCTAGAGAAAGGTGCCATAGAACCGGTACCTGTAGCGGACAGGAACAAGGGCTGGTACTCCCCCTACTTTCTCATACCAAAAAAGGACGGAGGACTGAGACCAATCCTGGACTTACGAGAATTGAACAAGTTCCTCAGGAAGGACAAGTTCAAGATGGTAACTCTCTCTCAGATCCTTCAAGCCCTCCAGCTCCAGGACTGGCTGGTATCTCTGGAGCTTCAGGATGCTTATTTCCATGTGCCAATCCATCTCAAGCACAGGAAATACCTGAGGTTCGCAATTGGCAACTCTCATTATCAATTTCGAGTTCTTCCATTTGGGCTGACCTCCGCCCCAAGGGTCTTCACCAAGCTGATGTCGGTAGTGGCGGCGAGTCTAAGGAGGGAAGGGATCCACGTCTATCCCTACCTGGACGATTGGTTGATCAGGGCCGTATCTTCGGAGCAGGCCCAGACCCAGCTAGATTATGTCTGCCTCTTCCTTCACAGACTGGGCTTCTCCCTCAATTTAAAGAAGTCACAGATGATACCATCTCAGAGACTCCAGTTTATTGGAGCGGTCCTGGACACTTCCCTGGGAAAAGCCTCGCCACCAGAGGTGAGGGCTCAAGATATTCTACAGATGGTCACCAAGTTTCAAAATGCCCAGCGTCTCCCAGCCTTCGACTTTTTGAGGTTGCTAGGCCTCATGGCATCCTGCATCTTCATTGTGCCAGAGGCTCGCCTGAGAATGAGATCTCTTCAGTGGGCACTGAGAAGTCAGTGATCACAATTCTCAGGGAGAATGACAGACCTCCTCTGGATTCCGGACAAGGTAGCCCACGACCTTCAATGGTGGGCCTATCCAGAGAACATCTTGAAAGGAGAACTGTTTTGGCAACCATGGTCGGAGATCACAGTAGTCAGACGCCTCGCTCACAGGGTGGGGAGCCCATGCCAACGACTTGACCATCAGCGGTTGTTGGTCTCCATCGGAGTCCAGACTACATATCAACCTATTAGAGCTGAGAGCGATCAGACTAGCGCTGAAAGCTTTCCTGCCATCAGTACAGGGGAGAAATGTCCTGATAATGACGGATAACACGGTGGCCATGCACTACCTCAACATAAGAGGAGGCGTAGGATCACTGCCACTATGCAGAGAGGCAATGCAGCTCTGGTTTTGGGCAATTCGGGAAGGAATCTCTCTATCGGCAGTCCACCTAGCCGGAGAGAAGAATTTGACAGCGGACGCTCTGAGCAGGCAGAGCACAGTCTCCCACGAGTGGGGGCTAGCTCAGGAAGTCCTTCAAGAGATCTTCGCCCTTTGGGGAACCCCTCAGGTGGATCTGTTCACCACAAGCACCAACAGGAAGTGCGATCTGTTCTGTTCAAGGGAATTTCCCCCAAGAGGAGCTCTAGGAGATGCGTTTGTAGTGGACTGGGAGTTTCCACTCCTTTACGCGTTCCCACCAGTCCCTGTTATTCCTCAAATGATCAGGAGGTTGAGAAGATTCCGGAAAACCATGATCCTAATTGCCCCGGATTGGGCCAGGAGAACGTGTTACCCGGACCTTCTAGATATGTCCATCTGCCCTCCAATCCGTCATCCACTCAAAGAGAATCTTCTCTCGCAGAAGGGAGGTCAGGTTCTCCATCCAGACACCAGAACCCTCAACCTTCACACTTGGCTTCTGAAAGGCTGAGGTACAAGGATTGGGACCTCCCTGATGACGTCATGGAGGTGTTGCTTTCGGCCAGAAGACCAGCAACAAAGTCTTTATACCGCTGCCGTTGGAACAAGTTTTGCAGCTGGTGTAGGGAAGAGAATATCGACCCTTTTTCATGTGGTACACCAACGGTGTTATCGTTTCTACTTTACTTGGCAAACTCAGGCCTTCAAGTTGGCACTGTAAAAGGCTATCTCGCAGCGCTTTCTATCTTCAAGCGCACTGCGGAGGAACCATCGTATTTCAAAATTCCTCTAGTGGTACAATTTCTCAAGGGTCTAACTAATGTTTACCCTCCAAAACCATTCCATGTTCCATTATGGGACTTAAATTTAGTCTTAAACTTCTTAATGGGCACTCCATTCGAACCTCTTCACTCTTGCGCATTGAGATTTCTCATGCTTAAAACTGTCCTACTGGTAGCACTAACATCTGCTAGGAGGGTGAGTGAGCTACAAGCTCTCTCCTGTAAACCCCCACATACAATCTTCCACAAGGACAAGGTTGTCCTACAGGTGAAGCCTAATTTCCTCCCAAAGGTGGTTTCTGAATTCCATATTACTCAGAAAATTACCTTGCCTTCATTCTACCCTCCTCCCCATCCAGGGAAAGAGGAGGAAAGGCTACACAGGCTGGACCCTAGGCGAGCTCTCAGCTTTTACATCAGCAGAATGGCTAGGATCAGGCAAGCAGACCAACTGTTTGTAGGATACTCAGGTCACAAGTTGGGACTACCCATAACAAAACAAACCATCTCCAGGTGGATTATTTTGGCCATCCTGGAATGTTATAGACTAGCAGGGAAAGAGCCACCCCAAAATCTCAGGGCTCATTCAACCAGGGGTATCGCAGCCTCTTCGGCTCTCCAGAGAGGGGTACCGGTCCGGGACATATGTGCGGCTGCCACATAGTCGTCCGCACATACATTCACAAAATTTTACAATCTGGATTCCTCCACTGCTCAAGAGACCAGATTTGGCAAGGCCGTATTACATTCGGTCCATCCCTAAAGGGATACATAACACTATCACTCCCTCCTCCAATTACATACAACTGCTATGGGAGTCTATCAAAGATAAGGAATACGTCGGAGGACACAATCCCTTCGAGGAACAAGTTACTTCTTACCTGGTAACGTTCTTTCGACGGGATGTTCCTCCGACGTATTCCTTATCGCCCCTCCCATCCATCCCCACAGTGATCACTTCCCTTGTGGTTGCAGCTTTCGCTCCTTCAAGGTTACTAACCGATTCAGGCATGTCTTTTCTTATGCTACAAAACGGAACTGAGCAACGGACGCAGCGCGTGGCTATTTATGGGCATGGTGACGTCGGTGCCGATAACGGTGGCCGTCGAGGGACATCGACTCGGCGGACGTCGACGCGCAGCGCCCTCTACAGAAAGAATTTCCGAGGCCAGCAAGCTGGAAACCTATTATCAAAGATAAGGCTTACGTCGGAGGAACATCCCGTCGAAAGAACGTTACCAGGTAAGAAGTAACTTGTTCTTCTCTGTAAGGCTAGGCAGGGGAGCCTGCTACACAATACCCACCCAGGGATAGAGACAAGTGGGACCTCCCTGGGAGAGAGTCTCCTTTTGTGGACGATGACTCCTGTTCTCATGAGGAACTCCCTAGGCAACATGTCACTAAACCTCCTTCACTAACATCCTGTGAAGAGAGAGATGGAGAACAAATTAGAATCTGTTATTGTCATCCAAATACACTATATGTACTAGTGAAGGAAAACGTGTATGGTACTGGGACGAATGAAACCACTGGAAGAATGCAGAGTTTGAGACAGAGAAGAAGGACTTTGATAGTACGCAGGGGAAATCCCACGGCACCATGATTAAAACAGGAGGCAGAGACCTGAAGAGTGAGAGAGAGCGAGAGAGAACCCGGGAATTTCGAATCAGCTGGTCGGGGAATATTGTGGATAACTTGGACCTGTGCTGTCCGATGCTGGAGAGAGACGTGTGTACAGCTGCCAATGCACAGCGTGGATAAATAAGCGACCAATGAGAATACAAGGCGTTGTGAGCCTGGCAGGAGACAAGTGGTGGCGTGACCGCAGATGGGACTTGGTGGACCTGGAGTTCCGTTAACGCCGATACCACACCTAGTGAGGTGTCACAAGGCAAATCGACTAAGGATGGAACTGAGAGTCCGTTTTTGACACAACTTAAGAAACAATAAGCCAACCTGTCACGGTAATGCCCCTGCCTGTTACGAGGCCAGGTGACGTTATCCGTGAACATTCCAGGTAACTGGGAAAGTGGGAGACCCGAGAGGGGGACTGAGAATCATTGCTGGTATGCTCCTATTCGTCCCAGTCAAGATAAAGTAATAAGAATACCTGAAGAGAGTGAGAAGGGTTATTGGAACGCTCATACTCATCCCAGTTGAGATAAAGTTTCAAGAATATCTGAAGGGAGTGTGAATAAATATTGGAGCCCTCCAACTTGTCCTAGTCCAGATAAAGAGTGGACATTACATTGAAGTAAGATCTTAAGTTTAGATAGAGACAGGAACAAATGTGTCCCATGAAAGAGAGGGACAAAACAGAACATAAGATAACAGAATAATAGGAGCGTAAGAAGGAAAGCAAGAATAACCAACTGAAAGAAATGGTTGAAATATTGAAGAAACAAGTTTCAGAACTGTATGATCTGATAAAAGTAGTTGCCAAGAACTACCTATAGATACTTAATTTAACTGAACTTGGTGGAAAATCACCTCACAGGAGGCATTCTCCTGTTCTTTTTTTATAACAGTGGTAGGGTTAGGAATTTGCTAGTTTGGACAGTGCAGTGGACTGATCTTGTTTTGGACTACTGACTACTGACGAGCCCCTTAGTTAGCTTTGTTTGGTAGGGAAAGATAGTTCTCACTTTAAGTTATTAAACTACAGTAGCGAGAGAAAGTCCTGGTTCTTCTTCTGACCCGGCACATCACCCATACTGTACTAGAAGCATACGGGTTACCTGTGGCTAAGTCATCTCAAGTTTAATGAGCTTACGGATCTCACCCGTGTGTGTACTCTGTCACATGCGGTAGATAAGCCACGATCAACACTGATTCCAGTTAAGCCCACTGTGTTGTCCGCAACTTCAGAGTTTTGTGGAAGCAGTGGTATTTAACTTACACTGGTACCCCAATCCTAAATGGAAAATGTGTCAGCATTATTAGAGGCATTGTTATTGTTACTCCCCGCAGCAGTAACTATTGTAAAGTGTATAAAGGGCACAATCCCTCACATTCATTGACGGCCCATTGGAAAAATGTGCCTGATGCTGCAGCTCGTTCAGCTGCCTTTAGAGGGCCTCTGGCTCCTACTGAATGTCTTGTTTGTGTTGTAGTTCCATAGTAAACTATATCTTCCCTGGTCAGTCTGGCAATACTCCAAGATGAAGCTCCAGAAGCTGAAAAGGTGACCTGGACGAAACATAAGTGTGTATTGGGATCCCTCACATTCATTGACGGCCCATTGGAAAAATGTGCCCGATGCTGCAGCTCGTTCAGCTGCCTTGAGAGGGCCTCTGGCTCCTACTGAATGTCTTGTTTGTGTTGTAGTTCCATGGTAAACTTTATCTTTCCTGGTCAGTCTGGCAATACTCCAAGATCAAGCTCCAGAAGCTGAAAAGGTGACCTGGACGAAACATAAGTGTGTATTGGGATAACATTCTCTGTGGTGTTCCCCAGATGGCCACCTTGTGGCACCCAATGTACTTCTCCCCTATTGAAGCTCACAGCCGGGCCCATTCACGTAAAAATGCCATGATTGTACAGTTACGAGACTGGATGGCTCCTGGGTTAGCCACTATTGTTCAGAGTCATTACGAGAATTGTATTATATGTTTAACCCACAATGTCGGCAGAGCGGTGCCTACAAAGTTGTCTGCACTGCCTGTACCAGAGGGTCAATTTTTACACGTGCAGACAGACTTCATACAGCTCTCCATATGCATGTTATATTTGTATTGCCTGGTCACAGTGGATGTGTTTTCTGGGTGGGTGGAGGCCTATCCTTGTAAGAAAGCAGACAGTCACTGTGGCCAAGAAATTGTTAGCCGAATTTAAACCTCAGTTTGGATTGCTTTTTTGTATAGACAGTGACCGAGGTACCCACTTTACGGTTCAGGTTGTTGGGGAGGTGTGTAAAGCGTTAGGAATAAGGCAACAATTCCACTGAGCTTATCCTCGTTCCAGCACACATATAGAACTCTGAAATGGCGACCTCAAGTTAAGGCTGTCTAAAGTGTATAAGGAGACTGGGTTTAAATGGCCCTGTGGTGTGTACCTGGTTTTGCTTGCTATGAGAAACAATCCCCAGCATAAACAAAGGTTGCTGGCCCATGAGATTCTTACGAGTCACCCTATGGGAATGGGAACTGCACCTCGAGCAGTCTCCCATATGCAAAGTCTATCACTCGAAGATGATACATTGATGCAATATTGTAGCACATTCATTAACACTGTTTGATCTCTTCATGCTCAGGTTCGTTAACCTCTGCCTCAACTGGCTATGGGACCCTGCCACCCTCTGCGTCCTGGGCACTGGGTCCTGGTGGAAGTCCATCAGAGAAAGTCTGCACTTCAGCCGAGGTGAAGTTGTCTCTTTGAAGTTTTGTTAACCACCAACTCCGCAGTGAAGTGTGCCAGCATCCGGCCTGGAGTCACGTGGCACATTTCTGCAAGGTTGCCACCCCTGCTGATATTACCTCACCAGCCACCGATCTTCCGCGGACTGGCTCCAGTTCCCCCATGGCCACTGATACCACCTCCAGTGACGCCGCCAAGTGTGTGTCAGTGTCAGATATTTTCAGAGTTCCTGGAACAGAGCGATCAGAATCAGAGAGTGAGGTCATGGCCCTCGGTCAGACAATATGCTTATATACTGTACCGGGATCTGTAGCTGCTTAATCTGTTTTACGGAGTAAGGTCTCAGTAGGAGCTGTTGATAAGGCTCCTCTAACAGCACCTTATTCCGCTGGACCTCACCATGCAACCGTTCAGAGGTATGCACTGCGATCCCGAGGGAGAATATCCGGGAGTCAGTTGTTCTGATCAAAGTGACAATGGACCGAGTTACTCACCTCTGTATTTGTCTACCCAATGACCAGTCCCTCTGAGGGGCAGAGAGAAGACACCACTGCTGCAAAGTCCCCAGCATCTGCAGGTTATGGACCCTGCTGCTATCATGTATTGGTCATGCTTTTCGTTATCATGATTATGATATTTGTGCTGCTCTCGTTCTATCGTTATCTCTAGTTTGGAATAACGGGTGGATCTATCGACCATAAACTGGGAGCCGTGGATTCCGCTGCTGGACACTTGAGAAGCAAGGTAGAACTTTTGAACATTGAGACATTTTGTGCTACAGAGCTGAAGGATTTTGGACAGGGGGGCTGGTCCAGGGAAGCATCTCAGCATGTCTATTGTACCTTATCTATTTCAACAAACTAAAAAAAGGAACTTTGTCTGCAGCGCACAAACTATTGTCCTGAGGACGTGGCTCAAAGCCTGAAGAAGACCATCAACGAATAGCACCAGGGGCTCAGAGGTATACTGTTTATCTGCTAGTATAAATGTTGTTAGAATGTTGATATATATATTTCAAAAAGCAGGGGAGTCGTAGCTTCCCTCTCATAGCTGCTAAACATTGGAACACCCTTCCGCTCACACTAAGATCAGAACCATCCTTCTGGCTTTTTGCAAAGGTCTTAAAATTTTTCCCCCCAAGTATTCTAATCTGGGACAACCTGGTTCCACAGTACTATGTTCCACCATGCATATGAATGAATCTTGTGTTTAATTACAATCTGCTTGCTAATCATTCTGTGCTTATTTACGGTACTTGGCTTCCATCGGTGAAATTGTATTCTCTTCACCTAGTGTCCGGATGCCTCCGGGCTTGGTGCGCTAATAAATAGTTAACCCCTGGGTACACAGTGAAAGCACATATTTGCACCTCTCCTGGCAGCATGCGTGTATCTTTAACGTAACGGACTGCTGTGTGTGTGTCCACTTGCCCCAGGATTTGTCATCACAATTCCCTATTGCACCAATCCCCTTTCAGTGGGGGAATCTGTTTGGATCTCAAATTGGTCTCCCAGTCACGAGGCCCAAAACGCTATGGTGATGTTCAGCCCCATTGGGATTCACGGGGCTTCCAGATTTCCCTGAGCCGAACCTAGTGCACTGAAAACCTGCTGCCCTCCACCTACTATCTCCAGAAGTGGGCCTCCTGTGTTTATACTAACCAATGGTCGGTGTTATGGGAACCAGCGTCTGTTTTACCTGTCGAATAACACTAGTGTGGTAATTAAATGTTACATTTGCCTTTGATCGGAATTTCAAATTTTCCCATGCTGGTTATGCTACTTATCCCAGAACGTATTTCATCTGTAGAGATAAGACATACCCGTGGTTACCCATCAATTGGGGAGGGAGTTGGTACATGGGATGTGTTCTGCCTGCAGTACCTCACACCTCTACATTCCCTCCACCGGCTCGCCCTAAGTGATGCTTTTCATGGGAAGACTTTGTTGCAGGCCAGAGTTACCGGATACCAGCACTGGGGATTATAATAAACAGATTTTGGTTAACGCACCTTTCACTGTTGGTGGAGGATATTGCCAATGCGCAACAGCCTCCTCCTGGTCTATGCTGTCTCAGGAACAGGCAGCCCTCCGAACTATGGTTCTTCAGAACTGGATGGTGCTAGACATTGTCCTGGCCTTCCATGGAGGCGTCTGTGCAGTCGTAAAGTGAGTGAGTGCTGCACTTTTATACCAGATTATGCAAGCAGTATCTCTGACATTATTACAGTCCCCTTCACCCTCTTGTCGAGCAGGAGCTCCAGGTCATGTCCCTGCAGGAGCAGTGGACCCACAGAGCATACCAGCTGCCCAGCCTTGCTGACCATCTTTAATGGTAAGCGTGGATGCCCCCGTTCAACCTTGCAAAAATCCTTCATTTTATGCCTAATGCGCATGCATTGATTCCGGAGCCTGCAATTCGAAATTTGCGCGTTTATTTATCCTGAAACGCCTTTCTGAGCATATTGCCGCCATCAAGGTACACGAGGTACCCAGCGTTCTAAGATGGCCGACAGCTTATTGCCTACAATACCTGCCATTGAACCCAGGCCCCTGCTGTGAGCTGATTGGTCAACAGGCCCATATCCCCTCCCATTGGTCACTGGCAGGCGAAGCCGGCCCACTCCCTCCAAGGTCCACGGGAGGCAAGGCCAGCACCTGTTTTGTGCCTGTTCGGTGCCGTGACTGCCGTCTGCCAGACCCCCTTGCCCTCCGCATACAAAGTACTCTTCCATCCCTTTTCAGACACTGCACTGCCACAGTAGCCCAAACGTGCCTCAGTGTACATACGTGTGACCACTCTTTTAACATGAACTGCCTATGCCTATGCAGCCTGACCATGCCCTAACCTGAATCACCTACTCCCACTGCCAAATGTGTCTTGTGGGGGATGTCTCTGCATGTCTTGTTATAATGGTTTTCTCGCCCTACTGTGTCATTTAGCGCCCACTACTCAGCAGTACTATTATACTATGTACTTTATCTAGGGTGTACTACGACATTCAATGGCTGCATCGCACCCAAATATATCTATATTTAGCATCAACTAGCCTAGAGGTGCCCTGCGCCCTGAATTGCATTTAGCCCTTTTGTATTTGCATTGACTAGCCTAGAGGTGCCCTGCGCCCTGAATTGCATTTAGCCCTTTTGTATTTGCACTGACTAGCCTAGAGGTGCCCTGCGCCCTGAATTGCATTTAGCCCTTCTGTGGTGTGCTACTGCCCCTGTATTCATACTGTTGCTTTTCATACCCAGGTGCCTCACGGCTGTATGCTAACTGCCAACAACCACCCTGCAGCTATCCTATCCTATCTATGTACACAATGTATCTCCATACGCTCTATACTGTGATACTTAGATCACTTCTTTATACTATGAATATCCAATACCCGACCATGATACCAAACTCAAACCACACACGAGCCCCCACCGAATTTCCACAGACCAACTGATATGATCTCTGCACCCTGCACTGTCCTCCAGAGGAACCTCAAACTACGTACAAGGCTTCCAAGGCTTTATGACCCCTTAACCAAATCAGCCCACAGCAAGGCTATTACTAGCCCCCACAGACCCTCCCAGCACCCTCTTCAACTAAACAGTAGACTCTATCGTGAACCTATCCACACCCAGAAAGACGCACATAAATCCTCACTACCACCTTTAAAACCAGTACAACCCGAGACCAAGGGAGCACTGATAAACGCCCGCTCCATGGTAGCTCACGCTACAGACATTGCTGACCTACTCCACAATGAAGACTTCTTAGCCGTAACCGAATCCTGGCTACATCCAACAGCAGACCCTGCAATTATGTTAGCCATATCAGATGACTATACTCTACTAAGACTTGATCGTACCGCCTCTCGAGGTCTTGCCATTATAGCTAAAACTAAACTCCCTCTGACCATTGAGTCACCAGCCAACATAGGATCTTGTGAATCCTTAACTGCAAAGTTAACCTTATCTAATACACAATCCATCTCTATTCACCTTATTTACCGTCCACCTGGCCCCTTAGGGTCATTTGAAGAAAGACCTCACAAATATCCTATCAAATAAACTTAAGAACTCCTCACAAAGTATCGTATTAGGAGACTTTAGCCTTGGTTTTAGCGACTCTGCAGATGCTAACGCCACAATAATTAATAATACCTTAGAGGAACTGGGCTTCACCCAGAGGATCACTGTGCCCACTCATACCAAAGGTAGAACCCTGGACTGGCTAGCAGTGCACAATTGCCCAGTCTTGATCTCGTCTATACTTCCACAGCCCTGGACAGACCATCACCTGATCTCGTTCACCTTAGAGCCGACACCAGCGCAAATTGACAGTATAGCTCCAGCTGTTCAGACCAGAAATAAAAAGAACATCACCCCCGAAAATTTGATCCCATTAATCGCACCAACCTTGAATGCCATTCCGGACCACTTAGATCCCTTAATGATGGTAGACATATACAACAGAGTTATGCTCTCATCTCTTGATGCCATAGCCCCACTAAAGTTATAAAAGAGCAAACCAAGAAAACACATCAACGCCTGGCTTTCTCCTCATCTTAAAGCCCTCAGACAGCAAAAGCGACGCTGTGAAAACATTTGGAGAGCACTTCCCACAGAAAAAAACAAGAAAAACTTGAGTAGACTAGCCTCTCATTATAAAAAAGAAATCATCCTGGCCAAACATACGTCCTACAGCACTCGAATCTCACAAGCCAAATCCAACACCAGAGAGAGCTCTTTACAATACTAAAAGAGGTTGAATCTCCCATCCAAGCTCCTGACTCGTGCCTCAAGGACAAAAACTGGTGCACGGATATACAAAATGCCTTAGCTAACAAAATCTCCTCTCTCAAGACAAAGATAAACATTAAAAAGGACTCCCTTCTCTCTTCCACTAAACCCAACATCCCCAGCCCTAAAAAGATAGACCCAATTCAGACACCCCCCCCCGTGCACATTCCCCATTTCAACTTCCACAGAGTATCCACCAAAGAGGTAGAAAAGGTCATTCTCACCCTGAAACCTTCGAACTGCCACGGGGACCTATGCCCTGCACAATTGATAAAGGATGCGGCTCGTGATCCCGCACCATTTATTACCAAACTAATAAATGCGTCATTCACATCAGGCAGCGTACCTAACAATCTGAAACAATCCTAGGTCCTCCCCCTGCTCAAAAAACCGAATTTAGACCCCTCTACTCCAACTAATTACCGCCCCATCACCACAGTACCGTTCCTTCTTAAAATCCTCGACAAAATAGCATACCAACAAATCCAACATTACCTTGAGCACTTCCACCTCTTAGGAGTCAGACAATTGGGTTTCAGGCCTCAACACGGCACCAAAACCGCACTCATAGATCTTAAGGCACAGATAGATGAGCTGAGAGATCAGGGTAAGGTGGCACTACTGCTACTTCTTGATCTCTCGGCTGCCTTCGATCTGGTCGACCACGAGATCCTATGTGACCACCTTCAAAAAGCCGCCCACTTCTCTCAAGAGGCAACTGACTGGATCCAATCCTTTCTAAATAACTGCACGATGAGTCTTTTCCCTACTAGCAGCAGCCGACCCTACACCCATCACCTGTGGCGTGCCTCAGGGATCTTGCGTCTCCCCGACCCTGTACAAGATCTTCACAAAGCCCCTTTTTGATGATCTAGATGGTCTGGGTATCACCTACACCAACTATGCCGATGATACCCAGATCCTCATTCCGTTGACGGGGGATTATGACAAGGATTTGGCCTTCGTCAACAAAGTATACCTCATCATCCAGGCATGGATGGCCTTACACGGTCTATGCCTGAATGACGACAAAACAGAACTCCTCATTCTAGGGTCCTCACATAACCTTAATAGACTAGACCAAAACTACTCCTCCTTCGTAATTGACAACAATAAGATCACGGTAGCCAAGGAGGTTAAAACCCTTGGTTTCTACCTAGACTCCACTCTCACCTTTAACCTCTTAAATGCCACCGACGAGCCGGCTCGTCGGTAAAAACCGCTCCAGGTTGCCACCGACGGGCCGGCTCGTCGGTGGCACTTAAGGGTTTAATGACGGGGGAAATGTTGGGCGGGTTTTGCGGTGGGTACCGCGATTTTAAAAAAAAAAACCCGTGGCACTGGGGGGGGGGGACAACAATGGCACTTAAAGGGTTAAAAAACAAGTTAATGCTATGGCATCCGCCACATCTTATACATGCAAACTTATCAGAGCAGCCAAACCTTTTCTCTCCCCGTCTAACTGTATCACCCTAGCCAGGGCTCTGATCCTGTCCAAGCTGGACTATTGCAACACACTTTATGTAGGATGCAACAAATATATTACGAACAAAATTCAGATCCTCCAAAACAACGCCCTAAGAGCGGCCCTAAGTATCCCAAAGAAAGTCCACATCTCTGATTCTAGAAGGTCTGTCAACTGGCTTTCCACCAAAGACAAAATATTCCTCAAATCAGTTTCCCTGACCCACAAATGCCTCCACCAAGCAGTCCCTCAATACCTTATCACTAGATTCACCAGAACTACCTCCTCTCGCCCCTCTAGAATGGCCAACTCCAATCTCCTCCTGGTGCCCAGGTTTAAACGTTCTATGTCAGGTGGGAACAGCTTTCCTGTTAAAGCAACACAATACTGGAACTCCCTTCCACCACCTTGCAGGGAGGACCTCCCCTACCGCCTATTCAGAACTAAGACTATCCATTGGCTCAAGACTCACGACACAACGACCTCTTGCTACCCTAATGCTCCACCACTGTGATTGTAAATATGTACATTTTGGGTGTCAACTGCTCAGTGTAGTCGAGACAATGGCTTTCATAAGACAACCGATTTATTGTATATAGTATTACTTATATTGTATATTTCTGTAACCCATGCCTCATCGGCGTGCATTGTTTCTTTTTACGCATCCATCACTGTAACCACGGCTGGACTTCATTCCTTGTATGTAACCAAGCTTTGCTTGCTTTCATGGTACGTCTACTGGAGTCCCTCACCCCACCCACCCACTGCCCCATCACTGCAACACTTTTTCTGATCTACTGCCCATATGGCTACTAAGGCAGTAGTGCTTTCAAATCACCTCTGGTTGGTTCCAGGGTGATTATATCACCCTGAACATGTGTTCTGGAATATGCTGATGGCAGTTGTGATTTGGTTTTGGCTACACCAGGTTTCTAGTCAGTTTTACTGCTTTAGTAGCCCAGTGCACTTGTATGGTAGCCCTTGGAGTATTACTGTATTTTTTTTAAGCCTTGCTGCCGGCCATTTTGTTTTGGTGGCCTCTTTGTCTGTGTTAACAATGTGGCACAACCAATATTGCCATTTTTCTGCCATGGGCTCACCCTGAAACCATAAAGGAAGTTCATGATTCAACCCGCACAAATTAGTTTCAAGTCCCCTAGACATCCTAGGTGAGAGTGTCTGTCTGTATGTTGTGCGTCTTTCAGGACCAACCTGATTGACTGGCTGCCAAATCCTGTGTGCTGCCTACAGTGTGGTTGGTGGGTTGGATTTGGCCAGCCCCTGAGTCAATGTGTGATCAGCGGAGACCCTGCCAATTCCTCAGGCTTACCTGGAACTGTTTCCAAAGGAGCTGCTGCTGAGGGTCCTCGTGTGCCGTATCGGCTGTGCCGCTGGCTCCTTTATTCTTGCATTTCTTTCCTTTTCGTTGTGCTTAGCTCATCTTGGGCTCTGCTTGGTCATGTGGGTTCGAGCAACAGCAACTAGAGCCCCCCCAACTGCAGCTGGCCAGACCTAAAGCCTACACTTAAACTTACTTGTGCATTCGCCATCCCTGGGTCAAATTCAATGCAGTGCCATGTTCTTAGACCCTGATTCTGAAGTTGATTCCATTCTCACAGGTCTCGTGGGTCTGGGAGCAGTAGGGGATTTAACCCCCTCCCCCTTATACCTCATTTGTCTTTGAAAAGAGGTGACCTTGTACTCCCTTTGAAACCCGATAAAATAAGGACATACCTACATTTCACCCTTAGAAGATGCAGACCTGTTGGGTTTGCTCTATTCATTCATATGGAATAAAACTTTGAAAACGTTGTGATCTCCTAAAAGGTTGCTTCGAATGTTTTAAAGCACTGGAAAAACCCATCAGAATTAAAAGTACAAAATTGAACATTTTAAATGTGATGTATTTGGGCATTGTGGCTGTCGATTGCTTAAATGGCTTGCCTGCCGTGTGGGACTGCATCTTTTCAAAGGCTCCTGGGCAGTCTGCAATGGTTTATAGTCATAATGTCGAAAAAAAAATGTCGACAAACAGTAATGTCGACATCCCATACATATAATAGAGAAAGTCAATTTTTCGAAAAAAAAATGTCGACAAAAAAATGATCAATTAACGTAGGCAGTAACACGAAGTAAATAAACATGACAAAACTAGCGTTTATTATTGGGGGGGTCCCCCCCCCCAACCTCACCCTACATCACAAACCATCCCAGCACCCACTCCCCTTCCCCTCGTCCGTAAATGGTTAACACACTAGATGACATTCCTGAGTAAAGCACCTTGTTTTGGTAGCAGGAAACCAGTAACGGGTGTGGAAAACCGTCATTCCCTGACAGAACATCTCGTGAGAGGGTACTTCAGGCAATAGATTACACTTCATTCATAGTCAGAACTGGAGAAAAGGTAAGACACACGACCATTATAATAAAATAAAATGTACTATAAAACACATAGTATAACATTCCACAAAAAAATAATTTTATGTATCGTTTCAGGTGATAAAATGGAAAACAAAGTGGAATTTATAAGCAGTCAAAAAGGAGGAAAGCAGTTAATTTGGAATGGTTACATATTCTATAAGGAACTTCAAAGAAAAGAGAGGATTTACTGGCGCTGCGCGCAATATGCAAAAAATAAATGTACAGCACGCGCAGTAACAGTCGGAACAGAGGTACAGGGTAAACAAGAACACAATCATATGCCTGATCAGACGAATATAATAATCAAGAAAACCTTGACGGACCTAAAAAGAAAAGCGATTGAACATGAGGGGGAAGCTAGCGGATCTGTACTCAGAGAAGTTTGTGGCCAGTTACCGACACATATAACAGCTCAGTTGCCGGCTGAAAAATTAATGCAGCCCACTATTAACCGAACCAAACATGCTAATGAAAACCTACCACCTCCACCAATATCCTTTGAAAATATAACGATTCCGGACATTTTTAAAGTTACTGCAAGAGGAGACAATTTTTACTGTGGCTCAATTGAAATGAACACTGACAAAATCTTAGTGTTCGCTACCGCAAATAACTTTCAGCATCTGAGTCGAAGCAAAAATTGGCAGAGTGACGCAACTTTTAAGTTATGCCCTCACCCGTTTTTTCAGTTTTACACCGTACATGGGACAATCAATGACAAAATAATACCGCTAATATACTTTTTGATGCCAAAAAAAACAGAGGAAACATACAAAATCATATATAATAAAAATTAAGGAAACAACACCAGATACGAAACCAGAGACCATAATCATGGATTACGAAACAGCTCAAATCAAGGGATTTTCTAGCGTGTACAGAGAAACTAAAATAAAAAAATGTTGTTTTCATTTCACACAGTGTGTTTGGAGAAAGATACAAAAATTAGGTTTGGGATCAAAATATACGGAGGACAGTTGCTTTCAAATTAACGTTAAGAAACTTTTTGCTTTGGCTTTTGTACCGGAAAATCATGTCATTACTTTTTACGAACATTTAATTGAAAGTCAATACTATAAAAATCATGAGGATGAGTGTACAAATTTACTGGACTACTTCGAGAACACCTGGATAGGCCAATTAACTAGGAGTGGAAACAGACGCAGACCGAAATACCCAATAGAATTGTGGAACTGCTACCAGCTACCATGGAAAACAAACCAAGAACAAATAACGCGTTAGAAGGCTGGCATAGCCGCATAAATAAAAATTTCAACACACAGCATCCTAATTTGTGGCATTTTTTAAAGGACTTAAAATTAGAGGAACAGCACCAGGAATTACGCATTTCACAAACAATTTAATTGGCAAATCAAGCACCAAAAAGAAAAAAGTGCAGAGATTCTGACAATAAATTAATGCAAATAGTACACGAATTCAGCATGAAGAACAAGGAAAGTTACTTAGATTCTCTGGCATTTAACTTAAAATGTTAAGAAAAACACTTAGTTCATGTTCATCGAGATTCCGTGTTGAAAAGGGTGAAAACTCCGAGAAAATCCCATAAATCCAGGTGCAAAGCGAAATTGCAGTGAACATGAAAAAGTGCCGATTCCAGGCGAAAATCCACACCATCAAAAAAAAAATGTCCGAAGTCTAAGTAAAGAATCCGTAATCCACATAAATCCACTGTCCAAATGCCTGTTCCAGGTAAACGCCATACTCCGGAAAAAAACAAATAGTGATCCGTATGCGAAATCTCCGGCTCCTAAAAAAAAAACATAATCCAAAAAAAAAAGGAAACATCCAGGTAGGCACAGTCCGAGGCATCCAAGTAGACCCAGTCCATCCGATGAAAAAAGCCAGAAAAAATAGTGAAAAACAAAAAAAAAATCAAAAAATTCCGAGGACCGAACTAACGGAGACGCGACCGCAGGAGAAACTTATCGAGAGTGAGCTTTAAAAATGGCGCTTACGTTAACGTTGAAGTACGTGCCGTGCGTACGAAACCAAAACAAAAATAGGTTATTATTGATAGACATGCATTTTTAACACGCTAGCGCCATCAACTGGTTATTTAGAGTATTACATGTTCGACTGAAATATAAACTAACATTACATTTATTTATTTATTTAATTAAAAACATGCATCCAAAAGTTATATTTAAAAATATTACTTATATTTAAAAAGTTAAATATTTTATTTACTATTTGATTATTATACAGATTTAATAAAACATGAAACTGGCTTACCTTATATGAGAGATGATTACTTTATTAATTATTGCATGTATTGAATGCATGTTATTATTTTAGTTATGTCGAAAAATTAATGTCGAAAAGAACTAATGTCGACATTTTTGTATGTCGACATTACAATTTTTCGACATTAATTTTTCGACATTTTGACTGTCGACATTATTGGTGTCGAGATGACTGCCCACCGTCTGCAATGTCTCACCGATTCTGGTGAATAGTTTTGTCCACCAGCCTCAAGTTGGCACAGGATAAGGTGCTGCGCTCGCGGGTGGGAGCCCAGTAAGAGTGTGAATCTGTTAGTCACAAACCATCATAAAAGGGTTATGCTAGGTTTTTGCGCTGGAGGCAGTTCTCCGACTGGTCTCTTTTCCAGGGAAATTGTTTGTGTAGCAAAGTGCTGAGCTGATACAGTGGACATAAGCATTGATTTTTCTGCAGTGACAATCCATGCTTGAGTCCTTGTACAATATCTTCGTTTTGGGAGCCTGGGATAAGAGCAGGTGCTCTGGGGAATATCCTAGTTATCTTATCCATGTAACACATCACTTTGGAGACAGACATTCCTGGTCTACAGAGCCTTTCTAATCTCAATAGGAGTTCAATTCAAAATGACTGTAACAGTACTGAAGGATGTAGAGATGGAAAGTAAGTATGGCTTCGAAATTAACTTCACACATTTTGGTCAGCATTTGTATATCCGTGTTTCCAAATATTAATGAAACGCACAGTAACACAACTGCTAATCTCGGAACACCTGAACAAAACACACATCGTTCTGGAAATGCCTTCTATGCTAGTGATTGCTGGCCTCCTTTCGCATGTAAAGTTTGTAAAGAATGTTGGTTACTTCTGTGTAGGCAGCGTAGTATCTTAAGGTTTACCTGGTTTGCTTCATAGTTGCTTCAATAGTATTGCATGGAATTAACACATGGGGTTTTTGACCTTAAATGCAGCTCATGATGAAACTGAGACAATTTGCATTGTTCATATAAATATAGCTTGGTCCTCTTTGTTTTCCTAAAGGTTGCATATTCTTGCTCTCTTTTTTCAGGCTGCTGTCAGGAGTGAAAAAGATGTTCATATTTCAACTGAATGATGGAAAAGTCACTGTCAGGGATAACATTACTGTGACCCACGTGACTCACGTAAGTTTAGAGGTTAACAAAATAATGTGCGTATAACACTTGGATTTGACAGTTTGTGTTCTCGGTTAGTCATAGGTGTTGCCAAGGACATGGATGGGCTCTGTCCTTGCCCCGGTCGCGATAACTGCATTTGCGGCACTGTAGCAGCAGCAATCGCATCAGCAGCAGAAAATAGTTCATTTTTATAGAAGACAGTGTCACTTAAATTAACAAGCACTGTTAAAGACTGTAGATTTGGATTTTGTACATTGAACTTGTTTTCTAGTTTGCCAGCCATTGCCATTTTATGCCCGGGTTCTGCTGTCATTTGCCAGTTATTGTCATCATATTACATTACAAACACTTGGTCAGATAGCACAGTGAGTAGAGCGCTCGCTTTGACATTTGTGCAGACCCTGCTGATGCAGGTTCGGATCCCGGCAGGGCCAAACTCAGTCTTTCATCCTTCCTAGGTCGATAAATGGGCACCACACACTGTGCGTAATAATGAGCGCTCAGATACCAGGGGGTTTGTAGCGCTATATAAATGCTAAATTATTATTATTATTATTATTACTACATGATTTACCAGCTGTTGCTATTGTTTCCAATGTGGTCCAATCATGTTCTAGATTAAACTGTCATATACAATGGTACACAGCAGCTTATGTTCGGTATTACCACCCTGTGCTTGGGTATTAACTGCATCCAAAAGGTTCTGGCATTATGCACTAGGTACTCCGCCATTATGACATGCTTTGCCTTCCTGGTCCCCGGAACCTATGCCATATGCATGGTTGTACCATCAGAGTACTGTATACTCCCCATTCAGCAGGCACGGTCATCATTCTCCTAGGTTCTGTGACAAAGTTCTGTCTAACCACGGGAGTTCAATAGCAGGGGTGCTTGAGGGTTCGGGGGCCACCACCTGCATGTGGTGGTGCCCGAAGCTGCACTGAAGCTGGGCCTCAAGGGTTAAGAACATGGAAGTGTTATGTACTGTGCAGTACTGATATATGCACAGTACAGTTCAGTTAACAAAATGCTACAGATTTGCCTATTGTCGGAATGGACCCTAGAAAATGTATTGCACATACGAGAGAACATGTTCCTCTGGTTCACCATCCTCCCTGAATACCCATTGATTCAGAAACCTGGCTTTACCAACTGTGAGAAACCGGAAGACGTTCTCACATCTACTTCCCTTGGATCCTCTACGCAGGTGGCCAGGGAAAGGCCATTGCTTTTGGATCCTGGCCCTGGGGGTGGAGAAGCGAGGGAGGATCACCTGGGTGGAGGGTTCTTGGGGGGGGGGGGGAGTGAAATAACCTTAGACGAGATGCAGTTTCCCCCCCTTTCCATTTTGTAATGCACCCCTAGTGTCAGAAGCCTTGATGGGATATTGTTACCCCATTCCCTTTGGTCAGAGTAACATCAGGAGAAAAAACAAACCTCGAAGACACAGAAGGAGTGTGAGAAAGAGTGGCATGCCTTTGGGCGAAACATGGCATCCCTTTTCCCAAATGATATCCAACTCAACCCTTCCACCGACTTTTATGGGCTTTTGTAAGCTAGCTGCCCTCATTTCTCCACAACTGGTTTTTGACAGTACTGGAACGAAGAAGAGGCAGCTAAGAGCAATGAAGTCTATGCTGTTTTATCACTCTAGTACTGGAATGAGGAAGAAGCTTGCTAAGAGCAGTGAAGTTGAGGCATGTCCCTTTAATTGTGGTCAGGAAATGTTCCACACCTGCAGCCTGGCAAGGGGCTGCAGGTATATAAATGGAGTCCTGGCCAGTGGCAAAAGGGGAACGACAGGAGAAGGACCAGGATGCCAGTGCATGCAGCAGAGAACCCGGCAGTGCAGCATGGGAGATGGGACTCTGTGGAGTAGGTGGGAAAATACAAAGGGAGCTGTGCAGGAAGGCTGGCCCTTTCCTTTCCTTTCTATTCAACGTGCTTGTTCCCCTGTAGTTGAGGACCACCCCAGGGGTGTCTGAAAGGCAGAAACATGAGCTAGACACTAAATGAAGAAAGCTGTGTGATCTGCGCTGCAGCATCAGCTCCTAAAGCGACCAGTGAGATTCTACGGATTAGCACGTTTTCAAAGGTCTCCAATCAATTCCCTTTTCAATTATCAAACAGAGGAAAGTGGTTGTGTATAGCAAGAGATACAATTCAGAACGTCTCCAAACATTGAACTATTCAATTAAAGTGAAACTAACAGCTATGGAACTAGAGAAAAAGGGAAATTTAACCGTAAGCAATAGATATAATTATTGAATACCGAACTGAAATAAAACCTTGCTATTAAATAGAATTAAAACAGTTGGAATACAAAAAGGGGAAAGGACATTTTAATCCAGGCAAATCATATATTGAAGTGTTAACATGAATAGAATTCTCAACAGACAAAAGTATGCTGAAATCTAATATGACTTTAAGAACAGGCAAACAAAGGATACTGAAGTCCGATTTACAGTGCCACTTTCAACCTGTGTGAAAGCTGCAAATTATCTGAACAAATATTTGAAAATAACATTGACTAAACTGTGGAGACAAGGATAGTTTGTGTTTCTTTATTTTTGAACTGTGTCATTTGGAACTTGAGCAAGGGAACCCTGAGTCCTGAACAGGAGCCTTTAATTTCAAGGTTGTGTGAATTGGAACTTGGGAAAGGGAACCCCTGAGTCCTGACTTGGGGAAGGAAACCCAGAGACCTGAAAAAGACAGGTGTATCCAAAATCCAAGAAAGGGTCATTCTGAGACTTTTGCTTTGCAGAATTATTTTATACTTGGGTAAGGGAGCTGAAAGAAAGCTGCAAGTTTTCTTTTTGGTTGCTGACATCCCTACACATTGTACAGTTAACGTTGTGCCCATACAGTATATAGGGTTTGAACACAGACAGATTCTTAAATTGACCTCTCTGACTCAGACTTTCCTTAGTTTTATTTAGGTAGGGAAATCGCATTTTAGCATAGGGCAAGTTAGGCCTTTTGCCATCCTGACATCTAAGTTAATAACATGGATTAATTTTGAATTTGGAATCTGTTGTCTGTCCTTCTTTGTGATGCCTTCAAACAACCTCCTAACATAGTGATGTTTGAAGGGTCAGAAGAAGGATGCGGACACTCCGAGGACATGGGTCAAGATTTTTTTATTAAATAAAGATACAGCCTAGCTTTCCGTGTCTCTATGGGTGGCCCCTACCTATTTTTCTAATTAAGGTGCTCGTCCGTTAGTCGTGAATGAACAAAAGTAAAAAGTCAGCTGTCAAAAAACGACCCTATGTGACCCTACCACAATATGAACTAGCTTATTTAGGTGCAGAATGACTCCCTTCTCCTGAGTGTACTTCTAGTACCCGTCTGTAAGACTCTTCAACAGTTGGTAATCTTTAAATACTCTCTTGAGATATTGTGCATTAGCCTTTGTAACTCTTCAACTATGGTTTCTAGTTTCCCCTTTTCGTTCAGAAATCTGTCTCTTTATGTCAAAATAACCTTTTTCTCATATCCAATTAGGACTAGGTTTGCTTTAGCCAGTTTCCCTCTTATTTAGATTCTCCTATCTGATTTATTTCAACTTGGATTCACCAGAATGTCTCCTTTTCATATTCTCTTTTATAAATGGGTTTGTGACTCTCCCCCTTTCCCAGGGTATTATTATTTGTGAATCTTTTCTCGTGGTATAATTCTTGTCTCTTGTAATATTCTTGTCTTTTTTATCTGCGTAGTTTAAGTTCCTTTCCTCAAAGGGGAAATTTATCTTATGGCTTATACTGAGACAAGTTATTTGTTTATATTCTGGTTCGTTATGCCCGTTCTCCCAGTTACCTTCTGTTCGGGGGAAGAATGTTTCCGGTAACCTCATTCATTCTGAACCTCTTTTCAGGTCTCCGGCTTTTGGAGTATGCCCTCTGGTGTTGTACTTCTCTTGCAGCTCCTTTTCTCCTCTTCGGTATCGTAGTCAGTCGACTACGAAGTGGGACACCCCATGTCCTTACTTGCACAGTGGTATCGGTGACATTGTAGGGACCAACTGTCCATCACAGGACTTCTGTGGTCTCATGACCACCTCTGTTTGGGCTCCTGACCCACAGACTTCTCAGACTCGGCTGATGCTTCGTCTGTGGCGTCTCTGCCTCGCTCTCCTGGCTCTCCCTCGTTGGCTTTCTCGTGTCTGGTGGACCCCGGGTCTCGGGTGTCCGAGTGCTTCCCTTAAGGTTTCCCTTTTCTGGCTTTCATGTGTTGGGCTGATGCTGTGACTCTGGCACTGTGACTCCTCTCTCTAATTTTCCCCTCCTCGGGTTTCTTGTGCCGGGTTAACACTGTGTCTCAGATGTCCCAGCATTTTTCTCTAGGTTTCCCTGTTCAGGGTTTCTCATGTCAGGCTGATGCCTTGGCTCTGGCGTCCCAACTTCTCTCTCTTCCCAGCTATTCTTTCTTCCACTCCAGGCGAGTAGCAAACTCGCGTTTCAGTCCGCTTGTGCTGACTGCTTCTCTCGTCGGCTTGGCATGTAGATTGTTCATTATTTAACTTCCTCGTCTCAGTGTATGAGATATTAGGATTTAAAGGTACATGTTCTTTTTCAGTAAGATTTTAGTCTCTACTCAGTTTCTTCGCCCCAGTCATTATACTTAAGTCCATAATGTTGTGGAACATCGTCTCTAGGGAGTTTCTTAGGAGAAAGTATTTCTTGTCCAAAAATGGGCAGTCTTTCCTGGTGATGTCCCGCTTGCTTCTACCCTAGGGGGAGGGTATTGCGAAGCGGGCTCACCTCCCTAGCCTCACACATGTGGCTCCCCCTTGGGGAGAAGGTGCAATTCCCTTGATTCCTCGCATACCCCACCCTTGCTTCTGTTGCTTCTGCGCCAGTTATCCTTTTCAGACATTGGGGTCCGTATATTGGTCTTTCTCTATTTGGATATTGGACATTTCCCCAATGCCATATAGTTCTATCTGAAAGCTCGACGGATCGTTATTGCTTTTTTTTGCATAGTGTGTGTCCAGGCCAATAGTGTATTTTTGTCTGACTGGTTTTATTTCAGTACTCTGTGTGTCTTATTGTATCACTTCACCACCCACACTATTTCTGAAGTATAAGCCTTACTTCTCAGCGTGCTACCTAGATAGTTTGACTAGACCTAAGTGTCTAAAATAATAGGGGGGGGGCTCCTAGAATCCTCCCTCTGGGCTCAGTTCTGTAAATCCATCTTAACAGTAGGTTTATATTTGCCTTGTGAACAATTGGCAAGCATAAAATACAGATACTTAATCTGTGCGTTTTGAATGTTAACAGGATTTATATTTATAAAGCAGTCACTTGGGTTATAAGAGGTACCATATTCCCAAGAACACTTTTGGGCCATAACCCTATCCATGTTGGTTCCTGAAATGGAGAGCATAGGTAAACCATTATGCCCTCTTATGCAACAGCCATTTCGGCGCAGGGCATTCAACGTATGTTCTTTTAGGCACACCCTGTTGGCCATAGACAGCAGGGCGCAGGAACCCATCTGCACTAGGATATTATTTGTTCCTTAAATTGTTCTCCTAAGCACTAATAAATGCAGTGCTTTGAATGTCAGATTATTTAAGGAAAACACTACATGCTCATTACATGGAACCATACTGTAACCGAACGCTGCATGCACAAACAGGTTGCTGCGCCCTGTACATATGAAATGCGAGACACAGCAAACTTGTGCATGGAGCATTTGGTTACAGTACAACTTCATGTCTGCCCTATAGTAAGTGTTTAAAACATATATGTGGGGCCTTTTTATTTCTAAGGAAGCTATCATATTAAAAGATATCCGTAGTAGACTGTCTCGATTGAAAACCAAGATTGAAAAATACAGAGGGAGTATGATGTATCTAAAGACTGTGCGTTTTGGACTCAAATTCATGAAAAAGGTACTTAATTCTCGTGTATGGCCAAATCTGAAGTTAATTACTTTGATAAACCTACTGTTGCTCGTTAGGATGGGGAAAGAGAAGGGGCGAGTAGGTAATCAGTCTGTTTAGTCATTAGATAAAGGCAAAGCATGCCATTGTAAATGGTGACGGGTTAGAAGTTACAAATTAGGCTAAGTTAAATAATGCCCTGAATAATTCTATTTGAGACATACATTTCTCAAGAGTCATCAGTTGTGATGCAGGCCTTAACGCATATTTGTGTGAGGTAGACTTAGCTTCTTAAAAAACCATTACACACCTTGGATCCTCGATAACCCTGGCGAGAGATATGGATGGATATATAATGGACCTTACTAATGGTAAGAGTTTAGGCCCTGATGTTTCTTCCAATGATTTTGAGAAGGCTTTTGTTGATGAATTTTCCCCTTCTCTCTTGCAACTTTGAAGAGGCTTTGAATATTAGGCTCCTCCACCTTACCCACTCTAAACTCGGCCAATTTAGTAGTATTACTAAATCAGATGAGTTGCCTGAGATGGTTGGCTCTTATTGTCCACTTTCTCCAGCATGGGGTCTGGCATGGATTCACATGCTCATGAATATTCCCCGTCATCAGACTGGGAATCCTCGGTAAAGAAAAAATCAGTTGCAGTTTCGTTTCTGAACTGTCTTTCTTAGTAGTAACCAATCACTGGTCTCTGGGTCATACTGCCCCCAGCCAATGACTGCCCTCTCCCTAAGCCCCTCCCCTGGCGGCCATCCTCAGATTTTTACCGCGCGTTCAAGTGTTGAGTCCTCTTGCTATAGCTCTCGAGCTTTTACTGCGTTTTGCAATTTTTCAAAGAGTTTAATCTCATTTTTTCGGTCAGTTAAGCCTCAAGCTCCACCGTTTCTACTTCCGATCAACGGGGACCCGTTTCGGATTGTTCTACGCCCCTCAAGGGCGAAGTTTTCGTCGAGTTACGCTTTTGGAGGATTCCAGAATCGACGCCCGGATCCAAGCTGTTCAGGAACTGCCCTGGATGTGGATTTCAGAATGTCTTCAAGGAGGACGAGCATTCTAGATGCCTCTACTGCCTGCACGAAGACAAAACGCACGTGGAGAAGGACTGTGCATTTTGCAAGACTTGTTGCAACGGACCATGAAGGATCGGCGTATCTGCCTCACCAACTAGCTGGAAGGAGGTGAGAAGAAGAGGAGGTCTGAGCGGTCTTCTAAGTCCTTTGAGGGCACTCCGGCGACAGGAGCCCAACAAAAGGCTAAGCACCGCGAGTCCGCGGACACCGGGAGCGCCGAACGATCGGGCTCATCGGCTGCCAGGCAGGGCGCGCTTTCACCGACGCCATCAACCACAAGCCAACGCTCTGGCTCGGGAAAGAGGAAGTCGGAGAACCCGGGTAAGCTTCTGGAGAAGCCCCGGTCGATCCCGACGGAAACAGCCGAGGGGGAGCGAGGCGGTGACCCTCCCCCCAAGGTGAAGGCCCCGAGCGCGCCTTAAGTCGTGAAGGCCCTGATTCACCCGGCTAAGGCCTCTATCGAGGGAGTCGTGGCAGCCCTGGCGAAGCCTGTGGAGGCTACCCCATTGGAGACGACCTTGGGCCCAGAGTTTCCCTGCCACCGTGGAGGGAATCCTCTTTTCAGCCCATCAATAAGACCCCCATGAGAACCCCGGTGGAAAAAGAGGGGGGGGCGGTGGCTATCACGGACATGGATTCAGCCTCTGAGGAGGAGCTGGCTGGGCTCGTGAAGGTCCTCAAGAAGTTCGAGGAGGTCCGGTCCCACGGGAGGGATCCTGACGAGGCGGACGAAGAGAGCGACGGTGGTGCCAACGAGGTTCCCGTAGAGGCGGAGGATTCCACTCCCCAACTGTTGTGCCCGTCGCAGCCAGTACCCGAGCCTCAGGACAACTCGGGAGCCATATTGATGGCGATCCAGGCCTTATGTACGGAGATAAGGACCAGGTTGCCCTTACCCCCAACGGACGATCCAGCGGAACCTGGCCCGTCGAGGAGCCCTCCAAGCAAGCGGAGAAGAGTTCATCCCCCCCGCCCTTCCAGACTGCGCGGCCCTCGCAGCCTTCATCCCCTTCCCCTGATCCTAGGGAGGACACGGGAACGGAGACGGCCATGACGGGGACAGATGACGACGGTGGTGACGACGGGATGGACCTTCCATCATCACCACAACCTTGGGCCTCCCCGCCCGACGAAATTGGCTCCTTCTACGCCATGATTGCCAGGGCATCCAAGCTCTTCTTGTTCTGCCCCGAAGAACAGAAGGAAGGTTTCCTCTATCAACGGCGTGAGGCCAAAAGGAAGACGGTCCTCTCGGTCCCGTTACTAGACGACATCTGGGACGAGGGGCTTTTGCTCCTGAAGAACCCATCCACGACTCCTGCCAAGAGAAACCGGTACGAGAAGAAGTACTGGGTCCCTGATTCCGCCCCTCTGTGCCTTAGGGCTCAGCCGACCCTGGATTCAGTCGTCTCGGCTGCGGCCAAGAAGAAGGCGGCAGGGGCTACGGCTTCGTCTTCCACCCCCCCCCCCCCCCCGACGGCGAGGGGAAGAAACTAGATGCCATGGAGCGACGGGTCATCTCGTCTGCGGCGAAGACGATTAAAGTGCCCAAGGCCTTAGCGATTGTGGCCCGTTACGACAGGGAGCTTTGGTTTAAGATGGCTCCTCTGCTGGACTTCCTCCCGGATGACAAGAGGGCGTAGGCCCTAGAGATCCTGCAGGGGGGGCGAGGTGGCGTCGGACCACGCCATAACGGTGGCCACAGACATTGCTGACACCGGCTTCCGCCAGTTGGGCACCAGTGTTTGTGTTCGACGGTGTGGTTGGCTCAAGGCGACCAATTTCCGCCAGGATGTGCAAACCAGAGTTTTGGACATGCCCTTCGACGGGAATAACCTATTTGGCAAGACAGTAGATGAATCGCTGCAGGCCATCAAGACTGACACGGAGACGGCCCGGGCCTTGGGTGTTTGGCAGCACCAATGGCCGCCCTTTCGGAACTCCGGAGGCAAGCAAGGTGACTCCAAAGGATTCGGCGGCAGCTCCTCGACGTACCGCCAGGCTGCCCGCTCCTTGTTGCAGGAGGCCTACAGAGGACGCGGCAAGTCAGGAGGATCTCGTCGTCGCCAAGGCGGCATGGCCGCTGCCACGCAGGACTGAACCAACCGTAGCGTCGGGCCCCCACCTGAGCATCCCAGTGGGAGGCCGGCTGGTGAAGTTCGTCAGCGTGTGGGAGTCCATCTCCACCGACCTATGGGTGCTGGATGCCCTGGCCCGCGGGCACACTCTACAGTTTCTGAAGAAGTGCCCCCGCATTCCACCCGTGGCCAGGAAGGAAAACCACATCCCCCAACTGCGGCTGGAAGTAAGGGCGATGCTGAATAAAGGAGCCATCAAGCTCGTCCCAAAGAAGCTCCGGGGCTCCGGAGTGTACTCGCGGTACTTCCTCGTAAGAAAGAAGACCGGCGGTTGGCGACCCATCCTGGACCTTCGTCGTTTAAACAAGTACATCACGGCCCAGAAGTTCCGGATGGTTACCCTACAGCACGTGCTGGGGCAGCTGGAGGAGGGCGACTTCCTATCGTCGCTGGACTTTGAGGATGCCTACTTTCACATCCCCATTCTAAAGGGACCTTGAAAGTTTCTCAGATTCGGAGTCCAGGGACGGCACTACCAATTCAAGGCCCTTCCCTTCAATCTGAAGTTGGCGCCCAGGGTATTCACCAAGTGCCTGGAACCGGTGGCAGCGTGGCTGTGCCTGCAGGGGATCCACGTCTACCCCTACCTGGACGATTGGCTCATCCGAGCAAAGACAAGAGAACTCGCAGTCGGGCACACAGCGAAGACCGTCAAACTGCTCACGGACCTGGGCTTCTCCATCAACTTCACCAAATCCCATCTGGTTCCGTCGCAGGTCGCACTGTTCCTGGGAGCCAAGCTCGACACAGTGGCGCGACTGACCTCCCCGTCGGAGGAAAGGACGAAGGCCATCATGGGCAAGGTGCAGCAGCTGTTGGCCATGGATGTGGCCAGGGTGAGGTCCATCAAGTCCCTTCTCGGCATTATGTCCTCATGCATCTACCTAGTGCGCCTGTGCAGGCTGCGGATGCGACCACTGCAAGAGTTCCTCGACGCCCGGTTGATTCAAGTGGCGGGCAGCTTCGAAGACAGGATCCCGCTCAACGAGGCCTTCCGCCAGGCGATCCGGTGGTGGGGCGCCCCCGCGCGCATCTGACGGCGGGTGCAGACTTCCAGACCCTGGAACATCAGGAGGCGGTGACGACGGATGCCTCCCTGGAGGGGTGGGGAGCGCACACCAGAGATCTCCACGCAAGAAGCCTTTGGCTCCCGGAGGAGAGTTCACTGCCTATCAACATCCTGGAGCTCCGAGCCGTGTTCTGGGCTCTCCGATCGTTCCTCCCGTCCCTCAAGGGCAAGGTGGTGAGGATCTTCACCCACAACACCACCACAATGTTCTACATCCGGAAGCAGGGAGGCACCAGATCCCCAGACCTATCCAAGGAGGCCCAGGATCTGTGGCACTGGGCCGTCACCCAGGGGATGTTTCTGGTACCCTTCCACCTGGCAGGAATAAAGAACACCATCGCCGACTCACTCAGCAGGGAGCTGCGCTCGTGCCACGAGTGAGAACTGCGTCAGGATCAAGTAGATCTACTCTTCCAACGATGGGGCAATCCTCAGATCGACCTATTCGCGACGGTGACAAACGCCAAGTGCCGGAGGTTCGCCAGCAGGTTTCCCAAGCCGGGGAGCATCGGCGATGCCTTATCATTCCCCTGGGATGGCCTGTTCCTGTACGCGTTCCCGCCGTTGCTGTTGCTGCTGCGACTGGTCAACCAGCTCAAGAGGTCCCGGTGCAGCATGATCCTCGTCGCACCGGCGTGGCCGAGACAGATCTGGTTCCCGGACCTTCTGGACTTGTCAGCGTCCCCCCAGTCAAGCTGTCGACGGACGCGGATCTCCTCGCCAGAGAATGAGGCGCCATTCTCCATCACGACCCAAGGTCGCTGAACTTGCAGGCCTGGCTGCTGCAATACTAGAGTTTGGAGGGTATGATATCCCGGCGGACTGCAAGGAGGTGCTTGCCAAGGCCAGGGCGTCCTCAACTCTTAAGTGCTATGGACATAAGTGGAAGAGGTTCTCTGTCTGGTGCGGCGCACAGAAGATTAACCCTCTGTGGATTACGGCCCCTCAAGTGCTGCCGTACTTATTGTCGTTGGCCAAGGTGGGGCTGGCCCATGCCCCCATCAAAATTCATCTGGCGGCTATCTCCCGCTACACCAGAACTCTGGGGCGCTCATCTCTGTGGTCCCATCGCCTGATGAAGGAGTTCACGAAGGGACTGTTCTGATCGTTCCCACCGGTGAAGGCTCTGGCCCCGTCGTGGGAGCTGAACGTGGTGCTGACCAGGCTCATGGGGCCGCCTTTCGAACCTCTGCATTGTGCACCGTTTAAGTTCCTGTCGTGGAAAACGGCGTTTCTTGTGGCCATCACCTCCGCACGACGAGTGGGAGAGATCCAGGCCCTCTTGTAAACCTCCATACCTGACTTTCCACGAGACGAGGGTGGTGCTGAGGACGCACCCCTCCTTCATGCCCAAGGTGCCGTCAGACTTCCATCTCAACGAGCCCTTGGTGTTACCTGTTTTCTTCCTGTCTCCTTTGTCGCCGGCCGAGAGGACTTTGCACTCGCTGGATGTAGCTAGAGCGCTGAAGTTCTATGTGGACAGCACGAAGAGTTTTCGGTTGACATCACCGCTGTTTGTGAACTTTGGCCCTGTGAACCAAGGGAAGGCCCTCTCGAAGGCTTCCATTTCCAGATGGCTCTCCGGCTGCATCATGCACTGCCACCGGTTGGCAAACCGACCGCTGCTCGGCCATCCGAGAGCCCTCTCGACCAGAGCGATCGCTGCTACCACGGCGTTCCTATCTGGTGTGCCCCTGCTGGACATCTGCAGGGCTGCTACGTGGAGGTCGACGCACACCTTCACAAGATTCTACTGCGTCGACCGGGATTCCAGGGAGGAGTCCAGAGTCGGCCAAGCGGTGCTGCGCAACCTGTTCGCCTGAATGTGGGCCTGGTGAGGAGGTAAGAGATGCTTAATGTTGAGTTGATAAAATGCTTGATGTTGAGCCTTGCCACCTCCCGTGGTTGTGCATGTGTGTACTGCTATGTATTCTTGTATTCATGAGCATGTGAATCCATGCCAGACCCCATGCTGGAGAAGGAACAAGTTACTTACCTGTAACTGTTGTTGGATTCACATGCAAACCCTCCCTCCTTCCCCTCTGCGGCTCTTCACTTGGACCTACTGCCACTTTACGTGTTACCAAATCTAAGGAGGCTGCCAGGGGAGGGGCTTAGGGAGAGGGCAGTCATTGGCTGGGGACAGTATGACCGAGAGACCAGTGATTGGTTACTACTAAGAAAGACAGTTCAGAAAGGAAACTGCAACTGATTTATTCTTTACCGAGGATTCCCAGCCTGACAGGGAATATTCATGAGCATGTGAATCCATGCCAGACCCATGCTGGAGAACAACAGTTACAGGTAAGTAACTTGTTCCTTCCATACTGACTCTAAAATACTGGCTAAAATAATATATTATAGACTCCTCCCTCTTGTGCCTCGAATGTCACACCTGGACTAGGCCAGGCTTGTTCCTGAATGATCCACTCAACTGTATCTACAATGTTTATTTGTTAATATATCCACTCTAGATTCTCCCCCAAAATGAGAAGACACCCTTTTGTGATGCTGAAAAGGCCTTTGATTTGATTGAGTGGAAAGCTTTTTGTAGGGAACTGGAGCGCTTTGGACTTAGACCCATTACCATCTAATCGATCAATTTACTACACGCAGTTCCAACCACTAGTGTAATTACCAATTTAAATATCTCCTGGAAATTCCATCTGATAAAACAAACTTGGGAAGGCTGCCCTTTGTACCATTTTTATCTGCGCTTTCATCTGAAATCCCAATGCAGCAGCACAGGAAGAGGCATCTAAAACTAGGTGTTATACATATTACAGTGCTTTTCCTTAATCTTGTTCAATTCGACTAATATGGCTCTTTTTATTACATTAGCCCCACATATTGGTCCAATTGTACTAGAAGTAGACCTTAACAAATATTAAGGCTGAGTTACTGCCACTGATAAATGCAGCTTTTCATTCCCTTATAAAAAGGGATTTTTGCTGGTGCCCACACACTGTAAAATGTTTGGGTGTTCGGATAAATGTAGATGCAGAGTCATACTACCTCAACTGGTCCCACGGCAGAGCCACGGTAGCTCGAGCAAGAAATAGATGTATACATTACCTTTATCAATGATGAGCAGAGCTTTGGTAGCTAAAATTATTGTATTACAAGTGTTGTTGGCATTGTTTCAGGCCACAGTGATTTCTCCCGCCAAAATCTTTTGGCCAGATGCAAACCCTGTTATTTAAGCTGGTTTGGGGTTGGAAACATCTCAAAATTTTCAGGGAATTCCTCACAAAGCTATGCTTGCAAAGCGGTTTCTTGTTATTTCCAGATTTCATAGACTCAAGTTGCAACATATTAGTTTAGATGGGTAAATGCCTTTCCACATTTGCCACTGGAATGTGCACTGAATTACCCAGTCTTTGTCCACTTCTGTTAGTATACAGAGGGTGGGACTGTGATGCTGGAAATTCATCGGAGGGACAGGGTCTCCGTATCTTTGTCCTTTACTGCTTTTTATTGTGTGTTCTGTTGTGTTTTCCGCGCAGGAGTTCATGTGGGACTCCTGGCGGTATAGCTCTCTTTTGGTTTGGTGAACAGACCCATGGGATACCCTTATGGCACCCATGGGTAGGGGTACAACCCTGTGCCCCTAGTGTATGTTTTTGGGTACCTGTGTGTGACCCACAGAGCAGGGTACGGGCTGTTGGCAGCTCCGTGCTGAAATGACGGGTGCCCTGAGCGTCCTCCATTTTGGGATGCCCAGGCCCTGTCATTGGAATCGGTATATTCCCGATGGAGACAAAATGGCCCCCATGGCCTCTTGCCTTCCATCCCCTGTTACCTTGATCTTCCCGAAGTCCCAGAAAGCCCTGCCTCTGTCCCTTCCCCCTGACTGGCTTTTGGGTGGAAGTTCCGTATATGGTAGTGTGGGGAAGTGCCGACCAGACTGGCTGGAGCCTTCTCAACGACCGTATGTTGTGGGTGGGACCTGGGTGAATGGAGTGTGTGACGAATACGCATTCTGTGTTGTGACTGTCTAGTATCTGGTGTTTGACACAATGGTTGAGACAGCCCTGCCCGAAACCGGTATGAATGCAGCTTGGAGTGTTGAATGGCTCGGTACTTGTCCCAATACACATAACTTGTTGTGAGTGTCTGGAGAGAAGTGAATGGCCTGAATACCTCGTGTGCCTGATTGGCTGCCTGCCTGAATACCCGTAGTCGTGATTGGATGCTTGAGTATGACCCCACGGAATGAATGGGAGATCAACAGTATATCTGGGGACCTCTCACTGCTAGGAATCGTGTTCGGAAGCTGAAGTCCACTAAGAGTAACTGAAGCTTAACCTTGAGCCCTGCTGGACGAGAAGAATTGCTGTTGCTCTCCTTCGCAATCTGAAAGCTGTTGTGCCTTAATAACTGACCCAGAGAGGACCTGGTAAGGCGCCCTCTTCCCAGGCTACGAGGGACCATCGTGCACAGCTGATCTTTGCCTAAAGCTCCCTGGTAGACAGACCTTCAACAGGCTGCCGACCCGATACAGGGATTGCTGCGGAACTCCAAGGAGAAGCGCCCAGATTGTTGTCCACCACTGTCGTCGCCGACTGGAGCCGCCGCGCTCCCGTTGCCTAAGAACTTCATTGATCCAAGGACGCTCTCGTCTGCATCGTCGCCGCTGTATCCTGCCGGAAAAGGCCTGACTGTCGACGCGCCGAGGATCATCCACCGGTGGGTTTCCCGCCACCCAAAGACCACAGAGATGCCGACGACTCGACGCCCTTGCTGGGCCACAGTTCTTCAACTCTTTGCAGTCCAGAACTATTGACATCGAGGTGCCCCGCACGCCTCTTCCTTGCAGGATGTTTATGCTTCCCCGTCAACGAGCACCGCTAGGAACGACGTGGCCACTTCACCGTTGTAGTTCGACCTGTTCTCTGTCGGACGTTCGACGACCCGTGACTCCTGCCTTAAAGGGTGGACACTCAAGAAGGGTTGTCGATTTCCCCGACGAGGAACGCTACAACGCCAAGGTACTTTGGGGTTGCAGAACTATTGGAAAGTCTAGTGGGAACAATACATGGACTGGGCTTGTATCTTTCTTCTACAGGTTGCCCAGGTGGGGAGGGGATCTCCACACAGAACTGTGTTTAACGGTAGTTACCAGTATTCTGCCAATTGCTCAACCATCTTGCTTTCCTTCCTCTCTCTACTGCTGGTTTCCTCTTTATTTTGATCTGTGTCCTGACCGTATGCACTTGAATAAGATCTAATAACGTTAGTCGTACCACTTTAGAATTGTACATATTTACCATTGTGGATTTTTGGAGTACAAAGTGAAGTTATCGTGATCGTGTAAATGACTTTGAATATTAATTATATAAAGACTGTGTTTTAACCGATACAGTGTGTGGACATTCCTTCGTGGGTGCTCGGGGACTACACTGTACTTAAGAACTAGCTCGCATCACCTCCCGAGAAGCTAGGCCTTGATTGCTCGTCCATTGCTACTGTAATAGAGAATCTTAGCAGCGGTCTCTGTGTCTCTCCTCTGCCAAATAGAGAGCGGAAGTACAGACCCCCCCCCGTGCCCCGCCCCCCCTCGAGTCTTTACAGGGGCACCTTAAAGTCTTGACCGCATGGTGTGCATGCCCTGGTTCTGGTTTCATTAGTAGAGTATTAAAAGATGATCATTCGTCTCACCACAATTAGATATTTCAAACCCCGGCAGATTAGATGTCATGCTTAACCCTTCTGTGTATAAAATATAGGAAGCACTGGGAATTAAAACTTGGGCACATTTGAAAATAGATGGAGAAATCTCTATACTAGTTATTTTGACATATGTTGCTACTTTCCTGCCTTACATGCAAGATTATAGGATTAGAGTGTGTTAGGCAAGATTGTATGCAGTACCCTGTGGGAGACTGCACCAGCCTTGTCCTCTTGGCAATAGTTAACCCAACCTTTGGTATAAGCATGCACTACACAAGTTGGTAGTGTAACTGAGCAGCCAGCCTCCTCTCAAAAGGGGTCAATGTGAGCTGTAAGGTTGTAACTCAGTTTCACAGTGACAGTTTCCAAATAAACTTAGACACAAGGTTTCTTGATTAAACAATTATTAGTTTATTATACAGTCAGTTATATAAGCCTTCTTCAGAAGGGAGCAAAACATATAAATCTTAAAATACATTTCAAAACACACTCTTAGTTTCTCTAAATAAGATGATACCCATTGGCGGTGGCACACACACTTCCTACACCCTCAGGTGACTTAAATAGCTAGGACACCGTGGACACTGATTTATCACTGGTACATTTAGTGCAATACTGAGTTTGGTGCAAATGAATAGGTTTGGGAATTAAACAAAATTCATAAACTGGTAAGTACTTTTTTTACCCTCCAATGCAGATTAAATTAACTCTTTCCTGGGAGTAAGGCAAAGGCACAAGAGGTAAGAAGAGTCTTTCAGGGAGCCACGACAGTCGATGTTAGTTGAACAAGAAGTCTAGGGGAGCTGGAGATCTTCTTGCAGGTAAGTAAAAGTTTTTGAAAAGTTTGTAGAAATAAAAGATCACTGAAGGGCCACAAGCTGTTTAGGCTTGTGAGGGGCAACGCTGCAAGCTATTCTACAAAAGGGCAACCAAGACAAGTCTCTACTGGGAGTTAGTAAGGCTACATGACAAGAAGTAAGCAACCTCTTAATTAACTGTACCTTTGGTTTGAAGAACTTGATTCCAGCTGCCTCCTGTTCCAGTTGTAGGTCTGCAGATCTGGTGTTCCTGGGCCTCAGTCATGGGGACAAGAGGGAGGACGTTTGGGGACTCCTGCACTACGAATTGAAGGTGAGTGGCAGCAATGGGCAAACTTCAGATCAGCTGCACTTTGGGGTTTCAGCTCATTGCGTCTCTCGCAAATAGCACCACTGCGGTTCTCGGCTGTCTAGTTGGACTTTCCTTGCATCTGTGGTCCAGCACTCTGAGTTGGCTTATGCCTGGTCAGTCCTGCTTCCTGGGAGTCCGGAGGATCTTCCTGGAGCTCGGGTCTGACTTGAAAACAAGACACTCGATTCTGGTGTTCCTCTCCCTGGCAACCGGTTCCTGCAGCAGCAATGGAAGCACAGCCAGCTCAGACAGGATATCCAGACAAGTTCACTTTGAGGTTGATTGGTCCCACGCACGCATGGGGAGAAGTCGTCATTGTAGGGCTTCTCTAGTCAAGGCGAATTCTGAGGTTAAGCACAGCAGCAGGGCTTCACCGGGCAAACCAATGGTCCAGGAGTTACAGCAGGCGTCTCTTCCAATTTCTTCTTCAAATTCCTTCGTTCCAGTGGTCGACTCTGCCTTCCAAGCAAAAGACCTTGCCTTTTATGCAGGTTTCTCCCATTCATTCACAGCCTAGCTGTCACTCACACAGCAGGGTTACTGTCCTGGAAGGACAGCCAGCCAGCCAATCACCTAAGAGTGCATTCCTGTCACCTAGGAGATTAAGTACAGGGTGTTTCTGGCACCTCCCTCATTTCCTGCCCCTGGCAGACACACTAGAGCCAGAGGCGGGCCTCATCAGTGAAACCCACCAAAGTCGAAACAAACAAAGGGACCAAACCTGGTTTGGCGCGCACAGTGAATCTCAAGAAGGACCTTTCCAAAGAAGAAATGGCGAAAAGAAAAGACCGGTCCATTTTGTCAAAATGGGCACCCATGGGTACTTTACTGGGGCTGCAATTGCTGCCCGCGGTAAAAACACACAATGGTAGTAAAAAGTAAACCAGTGCAACCAGCCATTAATTGTAGAAAGGGTAACATAATGTTACATGAGAAACTAGACAAAGGGGATCGGTACCGCTCCAGCGTCCTATTGTAAGATAGTGTGTGCTGGGTCTAGAAAGTTACAAATGTAAGTAAAGTCAATTTCACTTCACTGCTCTTGGAAACAGTAGTTTATTTTTTGAAAATCAAGTTTTATTTGCATTCAGGTCATAACAATACACAATAACAATAGTTCCATGTTTACTCCACCTGATTACATTTTCCCCTCCCCACACCCCTGTCCGTCATGGATCCTTCTAATAACATCATCCTCTAAAGTTGGGTGCATTGTAATGTCTCTTTATCAAATATCGAGATGTGTGTGCTGTGCACGCTAGAACCCCGGGCCCATGAAAAGACCACTTCCCCTCGGGTCCCCCTAACAGGTAACATGTCCCCTGGGCCTCCAGACCCCTCTAGATGCTTTCCCCACATGGTCACCCTTGCCGTCTCTTACCAGCTCTATCAGGCCAGCCGCCCATACTTTTACAAGAACGGAAGCCACTGCCCATCAATATTGGACCTGGATTCATCTATGATGGGTCAGATACTCCATATCATATATCGCATGGTCCTTGATGATCCACTCCTTCTCCCTCAGCATTCGTGGACTCTTCCACCTCTGGCCTAGGCAACACCTAGCCGCCACCATCAGAACTTGAAACATGTGGTCCTGTGCCATTTCAGACTCCTAATGCATACTCACACCAAATAAAACAAGCCACAGTGAAAGGTCTCTCTGGATCCCATCCACCTCTTTTATCCATGACTGGACCTCTCCCCAATACATCTGCAATATTGGGCATTTCCACCACGTGTGTACAAAATCACCCCTTTCAATATGGCGTTTCCAACAGTTTGGATTGTAACCCTCTCTCATCCAAGCTATCCGCACTGGGGGGTAGTGCCATCTGTGTAGCAGTTTCAGGGCCTGGTGCCGATACTGGAGTGAAGTGGTTGAGCGGTTTGCCTGTCTACACATTTTATCCCACCTTATGTCATCAGTATCACCACCTAGGTCATGTCCCCACTTCACTCTTGCAGGGGTGGGGGGGTGTTTGCTCCCTCAGGGCTGCTAAGAGGAGCAGTTTATAGAGCCTGGATATCAGTCCCTTGGACCCTTTTTGTGAAATCAAGAACTTTTCGAAATCCGTTAACTCCCTTTTGAGGTGCTCCCCCCATCTTTCCTCGATCAGGACCCCCCTTTAGTTGTAGGTAACGCAAGGGCGATAATTTGTCCAGACCCAGAGCCTCCTCCAATCCCTGTAATGATAGAAAGGGTTCCCCGTCCCACATCTGACCCGCCCTGCTGAGCCTGGCCTCATACCATTGTTTGAACGCAAGTGGGTCCTCAATCCGATCTCTGAGAGGGGGAACCCAGATGCATCTTAGGGGGGAAGGCCATGATGTAAGCCATCCGTTTTCACCACCCTTTTTCCAAATGGACCACAGAACCCCCGGCACTGAATGTCGCAAGACTCTCCCTGGGATGCAGGCTTTGGGGACCCACAGCCACTCGTCCAATGTGACCGGGGAGAGTACCTTGTTGTCCATTGCAACCCACTGTTTCCCTGTGCCTGGTGTAAAGTGGTCTACTAGGATCCGTAGCTGGGATGCTTTATAGTACAACTCCATATCGGGAAGGCCCACTTCCCCCTCCTCCTTTGGTCTTATCAATGTCTCGTATGAGATCCTATGTTTCTTCCCTGCCCAGAGATATCGCAGCAGAGTTCGTCACACGTCTAACAGAAACGGCCTGGGCACTGGCGTCGGCAACATTTGGAATAAAAACAAGAATTTGGGGAGAATTACAATTTTTATTGAATTGAGGCGTGTCCCATCCACGAGAATCACAGTCCAGCCCACCTCTCAATGTCCCTTTTAACTGCTGACCAAAGGGGGGAGGAAGTAGCTAGCGAATAGGTCTCCGGGGTTTTGTGTAACCTGAATCCCCAGGTAACGAAACACATCCCTATGTACCTTGAAAGGGAGCCCCGCAACAAATCTCCCCTCAATATCAGATAGTTTCCCTGCTATGAACGCCACAGATTTCCCCAGGTTGACCTTGACGCCTGACATTTTCCCGTAATGCTCCAGACTGCGCTGCACATGCAGTATAGATTGAGATGGCTCGGCCACATAAAGGAGTGCATCATCTGCAAACAGGCTTATCTTACAGTGTATTTCCCCTACCACAACACCTCTAATCACCCCATTGTCCCTGACGGACGCCGCCAATGGCTCCATTACTAGTGTGTATATAAGCGGGGATAGGGGGAAACCCTGTCGTGTACCCCTCCCCAATGGGAACGACCCAGACTCCCTACCGTTGACCACAACTCTTGCCGCCGGTTTAGATTATAGAGCTGCTAGCCAGCCCATCAACCTTGGACCCATCCCCAGGGACGAGAAGACTTCCCCAATGAAGGCCCAGTTTACCCTATGGAAAGCCTTCTCAGGGTCTAGAGATAGCAGGAGCACTCCTTCCTCCTGTACAGTTCTCCAGCTCCGCACCTGGAGTCTTTAGCACGCTGCTCCCCCCTTGCCTATTTAACACGAATCCCACCTGACCTGGGTGGATCAAGCGGGGGAGGTGCATCTCCAACCGTGTCGCCAGGATCCTGGCGAATATCTTGGCGTCTACGTTTAAGAGGGAGATAGGCCTGTAAGAGGCACAGTCCTCTGGGTTTTCCCCGGTTTCGGTATCACCATTATCCGGGCCTGAAGAAATGTTGGGGGTATTGTGTTCTGCCCCCGTATCTGATTGAACAATTTGGCCATAAGTTTCGCCAGTGAGGATTTGTACTGCTTATAGAAGTCGGCAGTAAATCCATCTTCCCCTCAAGCTTTTCCCGTCTTTAATCTTTTGATAGCCTCCACTACCTTCTCCCCATTATCTTCCCCTCCAGGGCCTCAAGCTCAGCTTCAGTGAGCTTAGGGAGGCTCCGCCCGGCCAGCTAAAGTGTTAGCCGACTCCTCTTTCTGCTTGTGTACAATTCCTTATAATAATTCGCAAAGCATTCTGTGATCTCGTCCTCACCCGTCCGTCTCCTCCCCGCCCCCGCGTCTCGGACTCCTTCAACCCTTCTTTCCGTCCTACAGCCCCTTGCCCTGTGTGCCAGTAGTGTCCCCACCTTGTCTTCCCTCTCGTAATATCTTTGCCTTTATGTACCTCATCTTCTTGACCACCTCCCCAATTAAAACCGTGTGCTGTGCCTTGTCCTTGTCTCTATTTTCCCTTAGGAGAGCCTCCCTATCCACTTCCTTCCGGCTGAGTTGCGATCGCATTACTCTCAATTCCTTGCAGAGGTTACTCTCAATCAATGCCCTTTAGCGTTTCTCACGGGAGCCTTCTGCAATGAGCAGGCCCCGGAAGGTGGCCTTCGCTGCCTCCCATACTATTGTCAGATCGGTCTCCCCGGTGTCATTCGTCTCAAAGTAGGCCCTTATTTTCTTCCTCAAGAAGTCCCTGTATACCTGGTCTCTCAGCAGAGTGTCATGCTGCCATCTAGAGCTCCTCCGGGCCTTAGGCAACCTCCAATCCACCACTACGAGCTTGTGGTCTGACCACGTGATGGCCTCCACAGTTGGTACCCCAACCTCCCCTTCACCCTCCTCCGATACCAGCAATAGGTAAATTCCTGTGTATGATTGATGCGGGGGGAAAAGAATATGTAGCCCCCCCGGACCCGGCCACCACCTGCGACATATATCCACCCAATAGAACTCTTGTAGAAGGTCTTGCATGGCTAGATTGTCCTTCGTCGCCCCTCTCACCCTGTCCCCTTTGCCAACCACCAATCCAGCTGGGGGTCTGTTATCAGGTTGAAGTCCCCACCCAGAACCATGGTTCCCTCTGCCCATTCATCCATTGTCTTGAACACCTGGTGGATGAACTGAATCTGACCCAAGTTGGGAGCAAAGAAGGTAGCCAGCGTGATCCGCATTCCCTCGCGTGTACCCTTTATTCCCAGGAACCTACCTCCAAAGCCTCTCTTGGTCTCAGTGTCAGTAAGCTGGAACTATTTGCCCAGTAGTATGCCCACTGCTTCCTTTTTGGAGGATTTATGAGACGCCCAGAAGTTTCTGCCTATTTTTTTCCCCTTAATCAGTGCACGACAAGAGGTAAGCAACCTCTTAATTCACAGTACCTTTGGTTGAGAACTTGATTCCAGCTGCCTTCTGTTCCAGTTGTAGGTCTGCAGATGCAGTGTTTCTGGGCCTTAGTCATGGGGACAAGAGGGAGGACGTCTGGGGACTCCTGCACTCCGAATTGAAGGTCAGTGGCAGCAATGGGAAAACTTCAGATCAGCGGCAAATAGTACCACCGTGGTTCTCGGCTGTCGACTTGGAATTTCCTCGCATCTGGGGGCCAGCACTCTGTTGCGGTGGCTCATGCTTGGCCACTCCTGCTTCCTGAGAGTCCGGAGGATCTTCCTGAGACACTCGGTTCTGGTGTTCCTCTCCCTGGCAATCGGTTCCTGCAGCAGCAATGTACAGCCAGCTCCGAGAGGGTGTCCAGATGAGTTAGCTTTGGGGTTGATTGGTCCCATCAACCGAATGGAAGAAGTCGTCCTTGCAGGGCTTCTCTAGTCAAGGTGAATTCGGAGCTTCAGCACTCTAGCAGGGCTTCACCGGGCAAATAAACGGTCCAGGAGTTGCAGCAGGCGTCTCTTCCAATTTCCTCTTCGGATTCCTTCGTTCCATTGGTCGACTCTGCCTTCCAAGCACAACAAGACCTCGCCTTTTATGCAGGTTTCTCCCATTCGTTTGCAGCCTTGCTATCACTCACAAAGCAAGGACTGGCAGCCAGCCAATTACCTAAGAGTGCATTCCTGTCACCTAGGAGATTAACGAGATTCACTTTCTGCCCCTGCCAGACACACTGGAGCCAGAGGCGGGCTTCAGCAGTGAAACCTGCCGAAGACCAAATGAACAAAGGGACCAAACCTGGTTTGACACGCAGAGTAAATCTCAAGAAGGACCTTTTCAACAAGCAATGCCAAAAAAAGACCATGGCCATCATGACAAAATGGGCACCCATGGGTGTTTTACTGAGGCTGCAATTGCAGCCTGCTGTATGAACACACAATGGTAGTAAAAAGTAAACCACTTCCACCAGCCATTAATTGTAGAAAGGGTAACATAAAAATGTTACATGAGAAACTAGACAAAGGGGATACAAAGTAACCCCTCCAGCACCCTATTGTAAGCTGGTGTGTGCTGGGTCTAGAAAGTTACAAATGTAAGTAAAGTCAATTTCACTTCACTGCTCTTGGAAACAGTAGTTTAACCAAGAGAAGGTATTTAAACCTTTGGGAAATCTGAAAGACTTCCCTTTGTCACTGCACTGAAGGTGCTGTGTGACACAATTGGGCTCATTACGAGTCCGGCGGTAGCCATGCCGGTAAAACCGGCAGGCTGCCGCCACACCAGTAGTGATTAGCAGCGCCAAACTTGCCCGATTTACTGGGGCATTACAGTCCCAGTGGTCCGGTAAATCCAGCGCTGGCAATTCTGTTAATCCCCATTCCCGTGGAGTACCATAGGACTCCACAGGAATGGTGACCACGGAAGCACCAGCACCGTGTGCAACGGTGCCGGTGCTTCCGTGAAACTCTGTGGGAGGACGGCACCCGTCCACAGAACTCGTAGTTTGCCGGTCCAGAAACAAAGGTGCTGGCAAGCTTACCGGAACCGTTGTTTCCGGACCGGCAAACTTGTAATGAGGCCCAATGTAAAAAAGATGATGCCTATGGAGTTTAAGACTCCAAAACCAAAAGAGAAACAGAGTTCAGATCAAAGAAAAATACATGAGAGAGCGGGAAAAAGGTCTTGCGCTCTCCAGGTTAGACATTAAAAGTCCTAAAGTCAAGCAAAAGTGCTGGGGTTCTCTAAGGTGGAAGGGGATTAGCACATTTCTGAGAATTCTCCCTAACAGAGTTACAATCAAAAGACAATATCTGGAGTTTCCTCGACCTCCAGCGAGCAGCAATGTAATTAAAGCTATTGCTGAAATTGACAACACTGCTGTTTTCCAAAATATATATATACACACACACATACAAGAGGACAGGATAATACTAGCACACTCTCCATAGAAAAATGGGACGTTAGATCTTTGTTAAGCAATAGAGGAAGGGCGGTGATTACAGGTTTATGCATTGACGAGAAACCTCTCCCTGAGCCCCAGGTTGTGTTTAGTACAGTATAAATCTGTAAATGGATTTGCTATATTACATCCAACCATATGCTATTCGACCCTACTAGACCCTGCCATGCCCAAAATGCAATGCAGTTTTTTCCATATTGCTTGGTCAGGCATTTGAGTAATTGAATACTGGAATCGGGTAGTAGAGCTTCTGGAGAAATTGATGGCTTAATGGTACCATAATCATCGATGGGATGGCTCTTTGGACTATTCTAGAAAAGAAAGTACTGAGCACAAATTTGATCAGTCGCATGATGGTGGTGATAAGGTGACATATTTACACATTTTTCTCCTAGATTTAATGATTAGATGAAGGATATGGTTAATATTATTAAATAGAAACATACTTTTGTAATTTTTATAACCTGTCGCCCCAAAGACGGAGGATAGCACAGGGCCAACGCTCTGGTCTTGGAAGCAAGACCACGCAGAGAAACGGCGATTTAAATCCCGAATCCGCGCTTAGAAACCGAACTCCGGTATGGTATTCGGCGCGTTATAAAAAAATCAATCCAATAAATAAAGACATCTGGGAACCATTTTGTATGCATTAGAACAACCTTTGGTCTGCAATAATTCAGTGGGAAGTGTTGACTTGGATCAGAGAGAGGTTAAGCATGATGGAACGTTTGTACCTGAAGGAAGCTTTTCTATAATGGTTGGGTAGCCAACATGGAGGCACACACATAGCTCAGTTACAAGGAACTGAGCTATGCAGTCTAGTCTTTTGGGTGTGGCAGGCCTGGGACTACTTTACCTGGACTACTTTGGGTGTTGCAGGCCTGGGACTATTTTACCTGGACTACTTTACCTGAGACTATTCAAACCGCATCCAAACAGCAGAACATGTTTTGCGTTATTCTGCTGTGGGCAGCGTAAGGCTCACCGTGTCCAGTTCTTTGATGCCAGCTTACCTGAAACCAAGGACCAGCAGAGAGAGAAAGAACACTACGAAACTCGCCTGGAACAGTATCCTGTCTTCAATCCATCGCTGACTTCAGTTCCACTCACCTGAAGGTACGAACTCCATCATCCGGCACTGCATGCATCCTGGAATACCAAAACCTGGAAAGAGGAGAAATAAAGACAGCATTAGTAAGCGTTTACTCACGTTTCCTTCCGAATGAAGAAAGCCACACAATTCTTACCTGTGTAGTCATCTCCTGGTCAGTATCATTGCTGGAACATTAGGGCGCTCGGCGAGGAACATCGCAACCTGCAAGGAGAGAAAAGACACAGGTTAGCAATATAAAAGGCGAAACAGCGCTGCGCATCGCAAATTACTCACCGGACAGCATCGTGCACACCGCGCTTTCGCCTACCGGCCCATGCTCATCTTCAAACTGCATGATAACCCCAAAATACCTTTCCATACCTAAAAGGAAAGAAGCAAGACATTATTCGAACGAAGAGGAACTTAAGAACTGCATATAAAGACTATAAAGCAGCAAACCTACGGAGTTGCAGCAGGCCTGGATTCCCACAGGGGGGCTTGCACCAGTGAAGTAACTTGGTCGCTGCTCGCCCCCCACATCTACGCTCCCCTGACACGAGGAGCAGGACGGAGAATCCACCTTTTACGATATTAAGGTGAGGAGAAGGCCCAAGGGGGGAGGAAGGAGTTGAGGCCAAGGGAGGTGGGAAAACATAAAGACAATCTGGTATTGAATCCACCTCTCTTATATTGCAGACCCATCCTTAACCAGAGGCCTTACCAAGGGACCAGGAGAGGGTTTGAGAGTGCAAATCATCCAACCAGGGCTGGGTGGCGTCCCCGTGGATACCAGGTGAGCGTAACAGAGGCTGTATAATTTTTAATAGTTGGAATAGTTGATGAGACTGTGCAGGCTACCTCTCCCACTTTTATTGCCTCAACTGTGGGATACTTTAAGGATGGAACAGGAATAGGTTGAGTACATATTTCATCATGTTTGCAGAATTTTTGTGATGCTTTTTTCATGAATACTGTTTGATACATTTATGAAAATAAATAGAACAATTTTTAAGTTGGATGTCTGTCTGCCTCCTTGAGATTCGACGGCAGTTTACCTGCCATCACGTGCAGCCCCCTCCTCAGGACTTGTCAGGAAAGATGTGTAGTACATCCTTCCTTTTAGGGAACATCCTTAGTTATTCCTGCAGTGCCAATGTCTTGACTAGAGCCTAATCCTACCTGTGCTAAAGGATCGGGAGTGTGGTTTCTACTTAATGCAACCATGACTGGCCCCACTGATCTTATGGGTTTATCTTGGGAGTCATCCAAACTGGTTTAAACTTGTTGTTCAGGCCTTCCGACTCCAGAGGGTGTGTCCAGTCCTTCACCTGAACCACTACCCAACTATCAGAACCTAAAGCCAACCTGTGCACCAGAGCCCTGTGGCTCTCTTCAACATACTCCAGCAGCCTGGCTGACGTTTTAAGGGTCTTCTTCCTCCAAATCCTTCACTGGTGGCAATCTTCCCAGGTATCACCACTGCAACTTGACTGTCTCCTTATCCATTGACTTCTACTGTCCTTTTGCTCCAAGAAGGGCTTTGTTTGGCGAACCTGGGTCAAGATGTCCTTTCTGGGTGTCCCACATTGCCACCAGCCTGAAGTTTGTCACTTCTGCAGCTTCTCCCGAGACATTGGTAAAGTTTAACTACCTTTTTGCTTATAACTGGAAGCTGCCTATGGCTTTGTCCCGAACTGCCCTATCTAATACCTTTTGACACTTCAAAACTGTAACAGGAGTAGGAAAAAATATACTTACTGTTGACACTTTATTTCTGCTTTGCAGTGCGCTGTGTATCTTCTTGAGACATCTTTTATGATATCTATGCCTGATTTTTTTTGTTCTTACGAGTTTGTCCACTTTACCTCTTAGTAACAGGTACGATCTAATTCCCTAGAATCATTGGCATCTTTTAGGTTTGTAGCGCATCTGACCACATGAAAAAGTGGTTCCAAAGTGTAAGGGTACATTCTTAGGGTTCCCAGCTTCTAGCATAACTTTCTGTTCTTAGGAAGAGCCTATTGGAATTCAATCAGCAGTAACGCTAGCGTCTCTTGGGCCCTGGAATCAGGAGCAGGTAGGTTCTCCAGCATTGGATCGTTCATGGATTCACATGCTTATTGAATATTCCCTGTCGTCAGGCTGGGAATCCTCAGTAATATTAAAGCAGTTTAGCTTTACAGCTTAAAACTGCTCGAAATGTTTGTAGTGCATCAGTGCCACTTTGGGTCATACTGCCTAAGCCAATGGCATTAGTCCTCCTTAGCTCCACCCCTGGTGACCATCTTCAAATGTTTGCCACACGTTCAAGCAAAATCAACGTAAGTTCTCATTTTGTGCTCTTACAAAATCTCAATGTTTTTTGGCGTATTTTTGAGAAATGTTCCATTGACTTCAAGTTTAGTGCCTCAACGCTTCCCGACTATGGTCATCAGTTGACAGTGAAGATCCATCTATCGAAGGTACCAGTCCCATCTGCGGTCTTCTTCATCCATCAGAGCATGGCACACACGAGGAATGCCACCTCAAAAATGTGTATATCGTAGATCACCCTAGAGGTGCTTGTACTACCTGTATCCTGACCATGACATCAACAGCTGTTCCATCTGCCAATCCTTTTCGTCAAAAACCTGCACCCGTCATTGCAGATTGGTAACATGGTTAGATGAGCGTGCCGGGACCTCTGACTTGACCTCGGTCCGCAGACATGCCTCCGTCAGAGACAGCAGACCCTTTGAATGCACTCCCTCTTCTAAGAGGTCGAGGTCCCACGAGGAACCTTCCCTAGGGAAGACACTGAAAAAGGGACACTGGTCACATACTCATGCTCTTCCACCAATGACCACCTCATCGTCGCCTGCTCCACCGCCGACCACCTCACCTACGACCTTGTTGACGACCCATAAGCGTCCAAAACCTTAATCGTCGACCACACGCCACATCCCCTTCGACCACCTCGTCAACTATCTCATTGGCAATCACGCCATCCGGTTCATCCACGACTACCATCACCGCTACCAAGACCATTCCTACTCCATCTACCAGCTCCTCTATGGCCAGGACATCCTTGCCACCCAGACAGTTGGCTGCACTATTGGAAGCACAGGGCTAGGGGCCTGTAATGTCCTCATTCCCAAGAATAGTTTGCGTCGGCAAGCAGATACCGTATGCTTTAGCCTTCCATCCAAGACCCACCACACTGGATCAGCCACTGTTCACTCTGGCTCCCTATTTTCGGCCTACAACTACCTAACAACCCTCTGCTCGGCTTGAGCAAGAACTTCAGCAGGGTGAATTTTCTGATGCTGAGCTTCTGGAGGCTTTATTCTCTGACCATGAGGAACTGCATGAAGAACCTGCCCCTCCTAAGCAAAATCCTCTGCCAGTCCAGCCGGCCCCACTGGGTACTCCTCCTGTGGCCAGATATCTTTCGCTGGATATGCTGTCCACCTTGCAAACCCTGGTGTCAGAACTCCAGCATCGTCTTCCTTCCCCTTCTCTTCAAGGCGGACCACAGGAGTTCCCCTCAAGAGAGGGTGTGGTCCCTCCTCAACCATCTAGACCACCTCCACCACAGTTTCCCCCACCGGTTACCACCCTCCCCGACAGGTCCACAGACACTTGTACCACGGATGAGTTTGACAACCTTGTCCCGGGCGATGGTGAGCCAGCAGATCTGCCACCAAGACACTCACCCCGTATGAAATTGGCTTGTTTAATGACAAGTGCAGCCAAATTATGAGAGAGCACAGGCGGAATGTGCCCAAGATCACACAGTTGAAGTACACTTTAAAAGTCTTTGCAGATAGTTCAAAAAGGAGTTGGATCAGTTCAACTCCTAGAGAGAGTCGGGATAGAGAGTCAGGATAGAGAGTCAAGGATTTACGGGACACCTTGAACAGTCTGTTGCAAGGGAGACCAGGCGGGACACAGTACCTGAAATGGTGAGAAAGCTCCAGCGGGGGCAGTTGTTCCTGGCAGTGGGTGCAAGTCGGTGCTTCGTCCAGGGGAAGAGAAGATCTCGACGTGGAGGAAAGCTGGAGGTCGTTGAACTGCCAGGGAAGAAACCAGCTGTGGAGTTTCCCGGTTAAAAGGTACTACCCTTTTATTCGTGGTAGTGGTGAAGCGTGGCTATCCGGCTACCGGGGTGCTTGGCATGGGCGATTCGACCACGAGACGATCCAGGAAGGCGAAAAGAGGGCGAACTGGTTAACCCCACCAGTTCAAAGGAAGAAGACTCTCCAGTAAGATGATCTTCTCTGTCGTTCGGAAGTGCTGAGTCGTTTCAGCAGGGCTCCACCGGTGGTGTCGTTGCAGGTCGGCTCCGCTTCCCCCCTCTTCGGATTCTTTAGAGCCTGTGGCGACTTCTCAAGTTCCAGTCCTCAAAGCCCTGCTTTTATGAAGAAAACCCCCATTCATCAGTCCTAGCTGTCACTCAAACATGCTAAGTGGTGAGCCGGGCGGCTCACCACTGGGCCAATCACGCAAGAGTGCGACTTGAGTTGCCGAGGCAACTCAGTCCAGGGTGCCTATACCCCCCTCCCACACATCCTGTAGACCCAGGCAGAGTGGTACCACTTTTGGAGTCTTCTGTGCAGAAGCCCGCCAAAAGTGGAACAAAGGGCTCGACTTGGGTTGGAGTTACAGAGGTGAACACAAACGCCATTTTAAAACCGAGTCCTGGCAAAAAGACCCAAGCGGGGAATAAATATTAAATAAATAACCCGGCGGTATCTTTAACATTGCACCAAAAAAAGTGGTTCTTTTAAAATCAATGGGAAAATCCCATAGGAAATATTCTGATGGAATATTTTGCGTGGTAACCACTGCCACCAGCCAGAAACTCGACGAGGGGGGACTGCACGGTGCCCCCACGAAAAACAGACCCAGGGGCAATCTAATTACCCCTACCAGTACTTCCACAATATGATGGTTTGTACTGGTTCTGTTCACAATTTAAGACTAGTAAAGTCAATGGTGACTTTAACTGCCCTAGGAGACAGTAGTCAGTCCCAGGGTATGGAGTCTATGTTTGGGGGTCACTATGACAGCCCTGTGTTACTGTACTGAGGGTGCTGTGTAACATATCCCAAAAACACATGAAGCACTATGGAGTAAAAGACCCCATAGCCCATAAAACACAATACAAAGTCAAAGGACATTCTCAAATCATGCCTAAGAGTGGGAGAAAAAGAGTCTCACTCTTAGCAGGAGAAAAAAATAAACCCCAAAAATCCAGCAAAGCTGCTGGGGGACTCACTTGGTTTGGGAAATTAGCCTATACAGAGAATTCTCCCTAACAGCCGGCGCTATTAGCGCCAGCGCTAATAGCCTTACCCCCAAACCCACCTGCGCTATTGGCGCCGGATCACGGGTTTGGCAGAACGGTTATTGCCCATTCCCCATTGGGCACATTCGGGAATTCCTCATTCCCCATTGGGCCCAATGGGGAAAATTTGCGCTATTACCGCCGGTGGATTTCCTGCCGGCGGTAAACGCGCCGAAAATCAGCAAATTTGATGCAGATTTCCCCCCAGCTGAGAGCTGGGGGGGAAATCTGCCAAGATCATGATCTGGTGGACCCTTAAATGTGGCAGTAATAGCGCTACCGCCGCATTTAAGGGTTACCGCCAGACTCGTGCTGAGGCCCTATGCCATCACTGTTGCTATGGAGATCGCCAATACTGGGGTTCGGCAAATTGGAAACAGTGTGGTCCTGTGGTTCCAAGGATGGTTGAAGGTCACCAACTTCGGCCGGAAGTGCGAACGAAAGTGGTTGATATGCCCTTTGATGGGGAAGACCTTTTTTTGGAAAGAAGGTGGACGAAACGCTACAAGCGATTAAGGCTGATACAGACACAGTTTGTTCCCTGGACACACTCCAACAACGCTGCTATTCCTTTCGGTCTGGGAAGCTAAGGGAGTACAGATCCTCCTATCACCCGCTCCCAGGAAGGATACAAGAGAAGATCTCTGGGGGCACAGAAGAAACCACTGTCGACTCAGTGTTTCTTCAAGGGCCGGAGCTGCTCTATAACTATGACCAACCCCAGTACCCTACCCCCCACTTCCACACCCCGGTGGGGGTGGTGGTGTCCAACTTTGTCAAGCAGTGGAAACACGTCAACATTGACGAATGGTTGTTAAACATAATTCGTCCGGGTCAAACCCTAGAATTCATAGGAACATGTTCTTTCATTCCTGCGATACGGAAAAAAGGAGCAACATCAATCCTTCCTCCTGCAGGAAGTTCAATCCCTTCTAAAAAAGGGAGCAATAGAAGTCGTCCCATCCCACCTCAGGGGCTCCGGAGTGTACTCCAGATACTTCCTGGTCAGAAAAATGTCTGGAGAATGACAACCCATACTAGACCTCAGGAAACTCAACAAGTTCCTTAAGTCCCAAATGTTTTGCATGGTCACACTACAACACATCCTCGACCAGCTACAATAAGGACACTTCCTCTCCTCTCTGGACTTGGAGGATGCGTAGTCCCCATCTTTCAACGACACAGATGCTTCCTCCAGTTCGTAGTGCAAGGCAAGCACTATCAATTCAAAGCACTGCCTTTTCGGCCTAAAATCAGCATCACGGGTGTTCACAAAATGCTTAGCTCCAGTGGTGCCCCACCTCAGACGTGCAGGCATCCGTGACTGCCCTTGCATGGAAGATTGGCTAGTGCACACTCCATCCTTACCACTAGCAACACAGCACACTGAGGAGACCATCCGGTGTCTAACATCTCTGGGATTCTCCATCAATGTTTCGAATTTCTGCATAAAACCTGCTCAAAGCTCACTGTTCCTGGTCTCACGCCTAAACACCCTGGCATGTTTCGCCACATGCTCAGAGGAGAGGGTCGACCCGATCCTACACACAGTCTAGCGACTGTCCAACTTGACGATAGCGTCGGTCTGCTCCATGAAGTCCCTACTAGGGATGATGTCCTCGTCATCTCTTTGTTCCCACACTGCAGGCTCCACATGAGGCCTCTTCAGGAATTCATCGACACGCGCTGGCAACAAGTGTTGGGGACCTGGGAAGACGGGCTTCTCCTCGCACAGTCTTTCTGTAAGATTCTCCAATGATGGAGTCATTGCAACAACCTTATATAGTGCGCTCCTTTTCGCCTTCCAATACATCATGCTAAAGTGACCACGGATGCCTCCCTAGAAGGGCAGGGAGCCCATACTGGACAGTATCATGCCAGGGGGCTATGGAAACCCAAAGAGAAAGTCCTTCAAATCAACATCCTGGAGTTAAGGGTGGTGTTCTGGGCCCTGAAGTCCTACAAGTCACAACTGCAGAACAGAGTAGTCTGTATCTTCACTGACAACACCACCACCACCATGTTCGACATCCGGAAGCAGGGAGGTTCCTGCTCTCCAGTCTTGTCTGCAGAGGCACAGGCACTATGGGACTGGGCAATAGCGCACAACATGTTTTTCATCCCCTTCCATCTACCAGGGATGTCAATACCATTGCAGACTCCCTCAGGAGGGAGCTCTGGTCCTGCCATGAATGGAAGCTTTATCAGGACTAAGTTATCTGCCTCTTCTCTCAGTGCTGACATCCCGAAATCGACTTGTTCGCTACAGCTGCCAACACCAGTGTACCCAGTTTGCCAGTCGATATCCCCAGACAGCGAGTCTCAGGGACGCATTCTCATTCCCATGGAAAGGTCTGTTCCTCTGTGCCTTTCTGCCAATTCCGCTAAAGCTTCGAGTTCTAAATACACTCCAACAAAGTTGCTGCAAAATGATCCTGGTGGCCCCAGCATGGCCACAGCAGATTTGGTACTCAGAACGGATCCACTTGTCAGTGGCACCATTCATCAAACTGCCTCCTATTCCTGACCTGCTCTCCAGAGATGGCATGTCACTCCTGCACCGCAATCCAGCGTCCCTCAGTTTGACTGCTTGGCTCATGCAGCCCTAGAATTCGGACACGTCCCATTGCCCACAGAATGCAAACAAATCCTGGCCAGAGCTAGAGCATCCTCTATGTTGTCATGTTATCGGCACAGATGGAAACAAATTTACAACTTGGTGTGCATCCCACCAGCTCAGCCCGCTCCATGTCCAGGCGACTCAGATCTTGCCATACCTCCCCTCTCTAGCTAAGGCAGGCCTAGCACACTCTTCCATCAATGTGCATTTAGCAGCCTTTTCCTTTACACGCGCACCGCAGACCAGCCCTTTCTGTGGTCGAAGGGACTCATAAAAGAGTTCCTCAAGGGACTATTTTGAGCATTCACCCCTGTACAGGCCCTCTGCTCCAGGGTGGGAACTAAATGTGGGAATTGCAAGCATTATCCTGCAAGTCGTCATACCTGACCTTTCAACAGTCCAAGGTTGTTCTCCGAAAGTTTCTTTAATCTCCTTGAACCACTACTGCAACCCGTCTTCTTTGGCTCTCCCTCTTCTGCAGGGTGAGCCTTGCACTCTCTCGATGTTGCACGTGCCCTCAAGTTTTATGTCTCCTGCACAAGAGAATTCCACCAGTCCTCACAACTGCAAAGCCCTAGCAAAGTCTTCTGTTTCCAGATGACTATCGGGATGCGTCTCACGCTGCCACCAACTGGCCAACAGGCCCCTGCCAGGAAGACCAAAAGCACACTCGACCAGAGCCGTGGCATCTACTACAGTTTTCCTGTCCAGTGTTCCCCTGCTCGTCATCTGCAGGGCAGCCACATGGAAGTCGGTCAATACCTTCACAAGGTTCTACTGCCAATGATGGGGATTCCAGTGAGGAGTCCCGAGTCAGCCAGGTAGTGCTTTGCAACCTTTTTGAATGAGGCGAGTTTATCGCCTCTCATTGGTTGTACATATGTACTGCTGTATAATCGTATTCAGTAAGCATTGAATCCATGAAAGATCCATTGCTGGAGAAGTTGCACATTTCTTACCTGTAACTCCTGTTCGAATGGATTGTCCTTCCATGTATTCCTCATCTTTGATATGACCTACAGCTTGGTAGCTTTCATGGATTCACATGCAACCCTCCCTCCTTACCGCTCTCTTGCTCTTCTTGGTTCCTACTGCCACATTACGTATGCTTCCAAATCTGAAGATGGCCACCAGGGGTGCAGCTAAGGAGGACTAGTGTCATTGGCCTTGGCAGCATGACCCAAAGTGACACTGATACACTACACAAGTGACCTGCAGTTTTAAACTTTAAAGCTAAACTGCTTCAATATTACAGAGGATTCCCACCCTGATGGGGAATAGTCAATGAGTGTGTGAATCCATGAAGGATACCAATGCTGGAGAACAAGAGTTACAGGTAAGTAACTTGTTACTTATCTTAGCCCCCTGACCCCGATGTATCCATAGACCACTGCTGAGGCTCCGGGACATAGTCTCCTGTTTGTGGTCCCGCCGAGGGATGCCCAGGAGTCACAGATGCAGAGGTTACTTTCGGCGTCAGGATTTCGTTTCGGTGGGTCGCATTGCTTTGGAATCTTTTCCAGACAACTCCCAGCTAAACGCCCAAACAAAGAAAAAATGAAGACTTCCGCGGAGCAGGTGACCTCAAGACACCTCCAGAATGTGAAGAAGATGGATTGCATCGGTAGTCACCTAGGCCAGATGGCGGACAAGTTATGCAAGAAGATCGAAGATGCAGGCATCTTGTACTGCAGGCTGAAAATCCTCCAAGTTTCAAGAATGCACTTGGAACGGCGACCGCTGCAGCGAGATAGCCCAGGACAGAGCTGGCCTGTCAGCCAGTTGATCCAGGGCTTCTGAATTATCAAAAGGCATGGATCCACCAGTTCATGTGTCGAAGCAAAGATAAAGGCCTTCTTGAGATTAGGACAGAGGAGCGGTGCTTCCCCGGGACAGCACTTAAGTCGATGATGGTCAGCTACAGGAGTCCTCTTCGGGTCATTAGTGGGATGTTTTTCATAGGGGTCTTGACTCCAACGATGAACTGTCGAATGGTTGCAGAAGCCCTCCTTTTATTCAAGATTCGAGCTGGGAGCTCGCCCAAGCCCCCCCCCCACACCCCCCACCAATGGCAAGGATCTGCACCATCCAAACTGTCAGTGGCTATCCAATCATGGATAGCTACTGGCCACAACATTTGCCCGGCACCAGGAAGTGTACTGGGACTAGACAGTTCCAGCCCCCCACATCCGGGCTCACACGTAAAACACTCTTTCCCCCCCTCCCTCCCCTCTCCAGTTCCTTCCATATTGAATCATTCAGGGTGGCTTTCACCTTTTATAAACACTACTTTACGCATAGGTATAGCGACACCTTCACTTTCCCAGCTTGTACTCCCTTAAGGACCGGCTGTAAATATACTTGTGATAACACTGAGGTGTAACACTTAGCCCACTGTCCACCATTGGACACGCGCATATTGACGTGCCACAAGTCATGCCATTTAGATCTTATCTCCACAATGAATGGGATTTCTGCTCACACCTGGACATGATTAGGGCAGAATAATGAGTGGAGGCATGTGGGACGGGCGTTCCGCGAGTCTTGCACTGCGGTCGCCGAGTCCCACACTAAGATGGAAGTCTGGAGCCGAGGCGCGCATGCGCGCCGCCTCCATGACGACCATGTAAATAGAACAGTCACGAGCAGCGCGTCTTTAGCGACGGGCTGCTCGGTTGAACTGCAAGTTGCGTATCTCTGAATGGTGAGTGTCTTTAACGAGATACCCTTAGTTGTTATAGCCCTGTGCTCAGTATGACGGGCACTACGGAATTGGACCACTAGAGAGGGCTTCTGCGTGCCAACATGCTCTTGTGTATATGTAATTTTCAACCAGTACGGATGTTGTTTCAGCACACTGACACAGGAGAGCCTGTGTTAGCCTTTAAGTTTGTTTGCTTGTAATATTTAACCCGCGTAAGGGCCGTATCCCTATTGGGGGACTGGCTTAATCACAGTCTAACAACTGGGGAGGAACGTAGTGTATATAGCCAGACATGGACTGCACCACGGTGTATGCCCGTTTTGACGCTCAGCAGTACAGTTTACATTATTAAAACACCAAGTAGCATGATTGATTTGGGTCATTTCGATAGGCTCTCCCAAGGGCAAGGGATAGAGTTATTCCTTTATTTTACTTACCTAAATGTTGTTACAAGTGCAGGGTGACAATTTCGATAACACATTAAGGGCACACATCTGATCTCTTCTTGCCTTTAGCCATTGCCCACTGGAAAACCCAGCTCATCACCATTTATTTCACCCGGGGAGAGGCACTTTTCTTCCTTTCGGGTGAGTACACTAAACTCTAACTATATTATTCGAAAAGATGAATCATGTTTGAGAATAAATCTTTACAATGCACTCTTGCACATTTTACCATACAGGTTGACTCCGGTTTTTGCTACATACACAGGAATGAGGTTAGTTTCACTTTTTCCTTGAGAGTTACTAATGAAATCTCTCGGTTGGCATAGAGGAATAATTAGGTTATCCTTTCCTTTTGTAGGAATTAATGAACAATTTTGAAACTATTACACACCCCGCCCTGAAGAAGGATTGTTGCGTAATCCGAAACGCGTCAGCACACATGGTTGTGTTTTAGGAGACTCTGAGCAGAAAGAATTATACTGCCCAGATGGACAATCGAGCCAATGTGGTTACTTTGTTGTACTTAGCCACATATGAATTCCCTGTTTAATTTAATGTGTTATTTCATGAATAATCTTCTGAGTACATTTGGGTGCTTTTGAGGACTGTGATTCAGGCCAGAATACTGTCATTGCCTCAGAATATTGTCAATGTACTACTACTTTTGTTGTTAATGACTTCCACACTATTAATTAATGGTGTGGTTGTTAATTTGAATGCATTTCTGGTTAAATTGACTAACCTATATATAAAAACACTGTATCTGTTTATACAACTGTTCTGTCTCAGCTTTGTGGTGCTTCTCTGTAGATGAGCAGATAGACAGATGTTCTGCATATCTTGTTGATCATATGAATAGTTTATGAAGACAGTGAATGCTGGTTGATTATAACTAAATTTAGATTGTGGTCTCTCATGACTCAAAACTTCTCCTGGCTGGAGTGGGATTGGGTTCACGAGACACTAAAAATAACCACGGGGACTTTTGTCCCATTAGGAGTGCAGCATAGGGTAATCAGCTGGCAACGGCAGGTGTGTGTTTGGTGCTTCTTGAGATTAGGACAGAGGAGCAGTGCTTCCCCGGGACAGCACTTAAGTCGATGCTGGTCAGCTACAGGAGTCCTCTTCGGGTCATTAGTGGGATGTTTTTCATAGGGGTCTTGACTCCAGCGATGAACTGTCGAATGGTTACAGTAGCCCTCCTTTTATTCAAGATTCAAGCTGGGAGCTCGCCCAAGCCCCCCTCACCTCCCCCCACCAATGGCAAGGATCTGCACCATCCAAACTGGCAGTGGCTATCCAATCATGGATAGCTACTGGCCACAACATTTGCCCGGCACCAGGAAGTGTACTGGGACTAGACAGTTCCAGCCCCCCACATCCGGGCTCACACATAAAATACTCTTTGCCCGCAAATGCAGCAGCTTTCCCTGGTAAAGGGCATTCAATAAATGACATTTTCTGACTGGAAAATGCAGGACAAAGGCCAAAGAACAATTTGGCCGAAGGACAAGGAAAAACCTTGTGGCACAGTCATCCTAAGGTTCTAGCCAACTTTATTAGCCCTTTGCTGTAAATGCAAAAGTGCATGAGCAAAAAGTAAATATAGAAAGATATCCACTGCCACCAGCTCATTTTAGGCACATTGTAAAAAGTAACCAAAACGCCATTACAGAAAAGGATATAAGGATATAAAGCATCCTACCCACACTTTACTTTAGGGTGATGTGTGCAATTGTAACAATACAATATGTCCACGAAGAGTCCCACAATCTCTGAGTACTGAGAGTCTTGGGGACTGATCAGGTTCCCCATATCATTGAGCAAAAAGACAAGGAAAGCAAACCAGAAGGCTTTACATGTATCCAAAAAGAATGGTTAGGAGTCAAGTCCAACAAAGCAAAAAGAAAGGGTGCCCCATAGACATCTATGGGAGGAAAGCAGCAAAAAAGAAAATCTTTCCTAACACTAGGGCATGAGTGTTTGAGATGAGAGAGGTAGGAGGGCAAGGGTGTTTATTGTAACGGAAATAAAACCGCACATAGACTTGAACATATGTGAGCACATTCATCTTTGAGTGGGTGTGAAATATTTACTATGTCATTATACACACTTGCGTATGGTGAGTGAAATGAAATGTCCTTAAAAGAAATTCTTAATCAGGTCTTGCCTAACAAGATGTCTGTCCCTGTTTTCATCACAGTCACTGTGTGGCAGCAAGCGGTCACAAGCGCGTGTCCTCGACATCCTCAGGGAGGTAGGGGGAGGCAATGTCGACATCTGCGGGCAGGGGAACATGTCTCTGAATGCACATGTTCTGCAGCATTGCACACACAATAAGGATTTTGGCCACCTTCTCTGGTTTGTAGATTAGTGCACCGCATGTCTGATGGAAACACAGGGACCGTCCCTGCAGCAGTCCAAAGGTATACTCTCTACAGAGCCTGGTCCTTTATTTGTGCCTCATTACAGGCGGCCTCCTGTTCTCTGCGTGGGTTCCGGAGAGGTAGCATCATCCACAGGAGCTGGGGATAGCCAGTCACCTGCAAAGGCAATGGGGATAGGTGTTGGCAACAGCAATATGCACTAGTGTGAGAAATGCTCATGACACAGTGGTCAACATGTCTGCTAATCTACTATGGCACATTTGAAATCCCTGTTTGTCCTGCATTATATTATGCCTCATGGAATATGAGAGGTGGCAGGGGTGGATAGTGTCTCTTGGGTAATCTCCCATTGCACATATCACTGACTCACTTGTCATACATTGTAACAATATTGTGTGTGGATGTACATACTGGGCTGTCTGCATGTGCTCTGATAATCATATTGGTAATCTTGTGGAAGAAATGATGGTGCCCTTGCTCTTGGGAAATGACATTCCTGGGTTGCAGAGTTCATGCCTTCACTGCCTATCAGTGTTGCACTGTCATCGTGCCCAGGAACTATACTTTGTCATGTGTAGGCATGGTTTCCCTATGCAATGTGGTATATGTAGTTGACCTAGTTACAATTCTTATATTATGAATCATGCATATCTGTCAAACTCTGACATTCACATGCGGGGCCTTGTCAGTGTGGTGCTGCTTATGTTTTGTGTCAGAGGGCAGGTCCATTGTTGGTACCATTTTCACTTGTGAAGCATGTATGTGTTGTGTGATGGCGATTGCACTTACCCAGAATCCAGGTCCTTTGCTATATGGGAGCCTCCATATGTGCTGGTAGTATATTTATTTAGCCAAACCATGGCAACATGGGTGGAACACAGTATGATTTGCAGCACTGGTCACCTGTACCTTAAGGGAGTGTTGTTGTTTCCTTTTCTTGTAAACCTCTTCCATTACATGGGGGGCCACCAACGTGACGTGTGCAGTCCAGAGCTGCAATGATGCAAGGGAACTGGGCAACTCCATAGAAGCATGCCTTTGTTGCATTTACCTGTGATGGTGTCGTTGGGAGGGAGATGTGCAGTGGTGCATGCTGCATGAGCAAATGGGTAAGCCCATAAGAAAACGTGGGCTCTGCCATGCCATGAAGCATGCCCACATTGTGCTGGAAAGTGCCTGTAGCGAGATAGTGCAGCACCAGCACAAGCTTTGGCAGTGGTGGGAACTCTGTCTTATGTTGATCTCACTTTGTAGATAATCTTGTATCATGGTGAGTAGCTCTGCTATGGTCCCTGTTAAGGTGGTAGAGTATAATCAGCTGCCTATCAGTAAGTTCCCATGGTGATGACCTGACCCGGGAATGGGTGTTCTCCTTGAATGGTGTCTCCTCACAATTCTGCTGCATGCACTCTTTGGTGCTGCTGTGCATGCCTGTGCAGATCAGTGTACTGCAGGATGTCTGTAGGTGGTATTTTGGCAGTTTGTACATTTGTAATGCAGTGGAATTACCATTTTTCTTTATGGTGCGAATTGCTCCGTTTTTGGTCACTAATTCCATCAGGGCTGATTCCACTTTTCACTTACTGCACAACTCATAATGGGGCACAATATAATTAATAGATAATTGCTCTCAGGAAAGCGTGATTATAAGGGCTGGATGCCTACCCCAGGATCCTGTTTTGAAAATATTTCTACAATCTCCAAGGTGCTGTGCTTTAGACTTACTCACCTCCAGTAAAGTGCAGTACCAATACAAAATGGTGCTGGTAATTGGGGTTGTCAAGTAGTCCAATTCAGATTGCATTATCACTCTTTTGATCACACCAGAGAGCAAGGGCATCTTATCCAACTTGTGCTGGTCCTCCTCCATAATATCCATTTCCACCCGTGAACTAGGGACATTGAGGGGTAATGTGCATGTCAGTTGCATCACTGAAGCATCTCTGTGGGCTCCTGCTCTGCCCCACAAATACTTTAATATCGATGAGGAAGACTCCATGGGGCAAGGTGTGGTTACAGAGAGCTCGGAAGATCGAAAACTCCTACAAGGCAGACCGCAATGGAGAAATGCATTCTGTGAGCCAGTAGTAAAAAAAGACACATGTATGCAATAAAACAATAATCTCGGCAATAAAAATGAGTGTAATCAAATAAGAACATAAAGACAGTCAATGAAGCGCAGAGTTTGTTAAATAGCATTTAGAATTACTTCTAAAAAGGTCACAAATGCCTAACATAATGAATATGCCACTTACCTGCTGAAATAGCAGCAAAGAAAAAGGACAGACCAATGGAGTCAGGATCTGAGGTCATGGGGATGGCCCTTTAGGGATTGGTGAACTGTTATGTCGAAACTCCAAAAATGTCTTTGGTTGCTGGGATTTTTGGTGTCTGCTACATATAAGGAATGTGAACGTGCCGCATAATACTCACCTTTTGGTTCTTGCCATAGAAGCTTTTGCACCCATTTCTACTAATGACCTCAGCATGGTGACTAGTTATGGTTACGGAAACAACCAATTTTTCACGAACGCTGTTTTCCGACAGGCCACTTTGCCTGAACTGAGGCCTGTCTGTAATCATGCATGTGTTTATCGCGCATTACTGGGGAGCGTCAAAAAGAGCTGGTGCCAGACCCACAATAGATAAGCAGTGTGACAGGTTGGGGTGAGGTAGGGTTTCGTTGGGGGACAGAGGCGCAGGTTCATGGGTGGGAAGGAGCAGGGCCTATTGGGCGATCAGGTTTGCAGGGGTTATCCCTTGCACAAAGAAGATGGTGTATGATGATGGGCTGACGGGAAACAAAACATTATTCCCCACAGTACCAAACCTGAACCCAGGAAAGTGGTTCTCGACAAAAGTGGCCTGTGGGGAATTTGCATGGAACCACGGTTAGCTCTACATGCAAGATTGGCAAATTACAAACTCCTTCCTCTTGTTAAGCTTGTAAACTTTTTATTTGTAATAAGGATACGGCTGTTTGTATTTTACCCAAATCATTTAAGATGTCCATATTGATTAAGAGATCTTTATGCCCTCCTCCACTGAGATGGGGAGAACTTTATGTACATTTATTGTCCACAGGTCTCTAAATTTCTACCTGGAACACACATGGTCCGACTGCTTTTTGGTACCTATAATTGTCCTTCTCGGGCTTCCATACCAAACTTGATATCTTTCTCTGTGAGTGTTTGTACATCCTACGCAGCCTTTTATCTTTTGGCTTCTTGATGCCCACTGATGGTTATGGGCACAAGGAAATTTCCACCAAAGAAGGGGTAGATTGCTGAGAATCATTACTGTTCTTTCTTGGTGTTCGCTCCTTGCTAGTTTTATGATAGATTGCAGAACTGTAGAGGCATCTGTATGTGTAAATACCCATATTCTGTGAACCACTGAGGCGCTCATGATTTTAATGTTTAATTTCTGCCTGATGCGCCATTATAGAGGGTCAGGCAGAAATCCCATCACTGAGTGTAGGAGTGACTAGGAGCTTGGGCTGCCTGTCCCACCTGTTAAGGGAGCTTCATTGTACTCGTCCCCATTGTTGGGCATGATCTTCTTCGATAACTTTACACCAAAGCCGCTTTTGAAGTCCCTCAAACAGTCACCCCTGACATCTGCCTCTTCCCCGCTACCCAGATCCACGTCAGGTAAATGTGGCAGGGGCTTGACCCTGTCATGGGGTGAATAGGAACCCCTCCGAACCTGAGGTAGGCAGACTACCAGGGTGTATGCCGGAGCTAATCCTACCTCAGAGATGGGGTGAGGGAGTTGGGGGGGGAGGGATGGGGGGGGCTGCAGGGGCAGACACTGACCCCATTGAGTGTGCCTTGCATGCTACTGTTGGAACCATTTCACATCAACTTCCCGTTCACATCTTCTACTGTACCAGGGTGACTGGGGCCTCGGGAAAAGCCTAGGATTAGATTGGCACGAACGGTCTGGTAAAGCAGAGAACCAATGGGAAGGGGAAGGAAGCAGAGAAGCAGGAGATCTCTGATAAAAAAAAAAGACCAGCATTCACAAGACAGAATGAAATGTATTCAGGTAAGGTGAGGAGGTGTGGTGGTGGATGGAGAGACCATGCAGAAGGTGGAGCTTAATGCTAAGAAGTCTGAAGCCGTTGGATACAAGTGCAGGTAAAGTAGTGGTTGTGAGAGGAAGTGGTCCCGGGTGTGAAGTTGTGATTGTATGATAGAATGGGCGATATAAGGGAAGGTTGTGAGGGATGGGAGAGAGTGAGAGTAGAGGGTGGAGACAGAGATTGGATGGTGAGATTGAGAGTGAAAGAGCATTGAAGTGAGATTGAAATGGAGAGGAGACTTCTGCCGAAGGGGTGATGTAGAGAGAGAAGACAGGAGGGACAAAGGAGGAGAGCAGTTGGGGACAGGAGGGAGTAGTAAGAGGAGGGGGAGTGACGAGAGGGCAAGGAGGAGTGTGAGAAAAGAGGAGTGACCGAGGGGTTGGAGCCACAAAAAAGTAGGAGGAGGAGGAGTTGGAGTTTAGAACGGGAAGGGAGAAGTGTGGGAATACCAGAGGTACGGAGGAGGAGGAAGAGGAGGAGGAGGAGGAGGAGTGGGAGGGGGAGGGAAAGGGAAAGAGAGCGACAGGATGGAGATTGAAAAGGAGTGTGTATAGCAGGAGAACAAGGGAGATGGCAAGGCAGGACAAGATCAGGGAAAGGGGCCAAAGAAAGAGTGAGAGAGTGTGAACATCATTCCTCACGTTATGGGGTACCAGGAAGTTTAAGGAGTTCTTAGACATTCCTGGATGGAGCAAGATGGATAAGGCTGCAACCTTTTGGCCCTCACCACCAGATCAGTATATAATTACCGATCGCTGGTGGCATTACACCAGTGGGGAATAGAAAATGGTGGGGTAGGGTGGAAGCAGGTTGAGAGATCATGCGGGGATCTCCCTTAGTTGCATGAACCACAACAGAGTTCTTGAGAAAGCAAATCAAAACCCTTGAACTGTTCACTGAGTTTGTGGAATTATTAAATCCCTCCGTAACATAGAGTATTTAAGGTTGGTCCTAAATCTGGGCCCAGTTGATAGAACTCAACCAGTACCGTATTAGCAAAGCAAATTGGTTCAAGCAGACACCTCTGCCCTGCTCCCTTGAGCCATGTGTAATGTAATGTAAAGTGGTTCATATTGCACCCTCCTGTCACTTCTGTTGGCCTCCCTGAGCGGCATGGTGGTATTCTTTTCCCGCAGTAACCATAGTTCTCGCCCGGCAGGGTCATTCATCAGGCAGTAAGTAGTTGTTTACTTTAATTTGTAAACTGTTCTTCATTAACACTGACAGTATTATTCACCAAAAATAGGTCATTATTTGCTGAATATTCACATTTGGCAAATATTGTTTTATTTACAATATTAAGACATCTTCTTTTGTAGAACTGTTTAAGATCAGTGCTTGAGCAGATTGCGGCTTATGGGCAGGTGGTCTTGCGGTTGCAGAAGTTCATCGATGAAGTCACAGGAAACGGCCCAGAGACTGTATTGCCTGGAACCCTCCCCACAATACAAAAATCAAGTGAAGCCCCATTTCGCACTTACCAAGCATTTACTTGGGCCTTATACAAATACCTGATTACTTTCAAAGAAGAGCTTACAGAAATTGAGAGATGCATTATCAACAAAGGTAGGACTAGACTAAGTATGTTAATCTGCTCCCCACTGTCTTCCCCCTGCTTGCTTGTAGATCCCTTGCTGCCAATTGCCCACCCTCCCGTTGGCTCCATGCTCATTTTTTCTCTGCTTCCCTCACTTTGTTCTTCTGCCTAAGATTGTAAAGGACTCCACTGCTTCCCAAAGCTAGGTCTGCGCCCAATAAATACTCTTATAATAATAATGTTTGCAAAATAAAACTCTGAGCTATTGATACATTGTAAAGCAATTTCACACAGTGTGTTGGACATTTTGCAATTCCAAACCATACATGCGAGTTCTGAATTTTTGCTTCTGGTTCTGTGTGCCTTTTGCAGGGAGTTTTTCTCAAGAATGTGTGCACTCCTACTAGCATAGTTGTCTTTTGTTCACAGCCATTTTGCTTTTCTTTTTTCTGTATTAGATAAAACCGTGACCCTTGCAATGGTAGTGGACCAGTTGGCACCCCGCTTTGCACAACTCAAGATACTCCACAAAGTTTTCAGCACTGGGGTTGCCGAAGTGCCGCCAGACACGCGTAATGTTGTGAAAGCATCACATCTTCTCAATACGCTGTACAAAGCAATCCTTGAATATGACAACGTGGGAGAACCCTCAGAGCACACGGTAGGTGCGAGCAGGTCTTAGTGAAACGGTAACCTTTCTCTTTTGTCCAGGTCCACAGCTCTGCTTGTCACTTGGGCACCCAGCGTGACATGAGATTTCATATTTTATTTTTGTGCATTAATCCTAAAACAATGTGCTTTTTCTTCTGCAGGTGGCGCTACTTTTTTCTCTCTGGGTTGAGACGGTGCGACCATACCTAGAGATCGTTGACGAATGGATAGTCCATGGAAACTTGCTTGATCCAGCAAAGGAATTTATCATTCAGAGGTATGTTTGTATGTATGTTTTCCAGGGTGCTTACATAACGCTTAGCACTGCTGTGGGGCTGTTTGAATCACTCCAAGTGATGGGGGGGGTGGGAGGGGGAGGACCCAGGTGTTTGAATTTCAATCAGTGTACGTTTTAACTCTTTACAAACTCAGAATTCACACATTGCCATCTCTATATATAAAAGGGAAATTTGTGGTTATGTGTGCGTGTCTGTTCGAAATGCTACTAACCTGAGTTTTGGCATGTGGGTAGGTTCCATGGTGTAGACAATGTAAAATGTAAAAAATATAATTATACGTTTGTCTAATTCTTTGTTTTTGTTGTAGGAATTACAGTGCGAAGCACAGGTACAAATGCTAGTTAGTTATAAATCACATTTGATACAGCTATTTGTATGTCCTCCAAACCAGGTTTTGTCCTGGTGTTCTTTTCTGAAACAAACCCATTATATTTTGTTTAATTAAGCAAAACTCCAATCAAAATATGTGGCATACATGTTGCTGTCACAATTCAGCATTAATATGGAAACTCTGTTACCAGTCCGGTGACGGAAATGTTTTTCTTGCTGTTACTTGGGCAAAGTTGAGATTTTCTTAATTTCCAATCTGAAAATATTGTTTCAGCTGTTTGTCTGGAATTGTGAGAGATAGAGGATAATGTTAAAACACTTTAATTAAAGAAACCATGATGCCTTATCACTTACGCCTTCTTGCTACAAGATGTTTGCTTATCATTTTGAACATTGAGCATTCCGTCAAACCTGACTCATTGGCCTTCAAATTAACTGGTGTATTCAGACTGAAAGATATCTGTAAGTAAAGATTTTTCTTTGTTCTGTTTTCCCATCTACTTCAATGGGACCCCAGCATATCCACTGATAATTTGAAACCTCACTCCCTGGCTTAACTCACTTCATTTTTGTGACACTGGTCAGTCCATAAGGCTCCCGGTGCAGGGTACTCAGTCTCCTCTAAGTTTAATAATACCCAGCTTCTTTAAGAATAGTAGAGTAGGGATTATTGGTTTTCAATTTCTTTTTTTACCTCTGGGTATGTTTCCCATTCTAGGTGAAGCCCATTTAGCCTGCTAGCACTGATGCCATTATTAGTACCTTTATTTTACCTTTTAGTATGCGCCTGTTCTTATTTTATACTGTATGGCAACCATTTGTGGACCACAGTGCCCAAACTGGGTGACCATGTTCTTTAAGCCCTGTCTTTATGCTTCACTTTTGAACATCTTTCTCTGAGGCAGAGGCAGGATGTGGCCATATGTGGGGATCCTCTTTTCAGGCTCTGGCCAGAGCCTGGGCAGTAGCCTTTTGTTTTCATAGCACTGATTTAGGCCACGCAGTGTGCTTCATACAGCCCCAATACACATCTTAGACCTTGTGTCAGGTATTGAGAACACTGGAATTGACTGTCTACCTGAAAACAGCCTGGTGATCTTTAGCATGGTTGTGTTGCTGATGAAGACCTGAACCGCAGAATCATCGGATTCAGCTGTCAACGTTGTCGGAATAACACTGCTCCCCGGAACCCTGGATTTCCGGTAGAGCCTACAGTGAGAGTGCTTGTTCCTAATAGATCTGGATTACCTGGTGTCATTGTTAGTTCTGATAAGGGTACAAACGGCTGTTTTGCATACCTGTTTTGAAGTCACGCCAATACCGTCAGGTCTCAATCCGTTAACATCAGGCTTAAAGTCCTTCCTAGTAGCTACCTTTGTCTTGCCTTTGAGGTGATAGGAATCCTGTCTGCATTGGTAACTGTAGTAGGCAGAGGTAATGCATCAGTGTTGATAAACAAGTGTATTTTTAAACTTAGCTGTGTGGATAGTCTGTTGTTTGATGATTTTTTAATGTATGCTAATTGTACTTTACACCAACCTCCCTGATCTCCTTAGTGTAAGTATTACGGCTCGGCCTCATTACCAATTTAGCTGGCCTTCAGTTATTATTTTCTGCTCATACAAAAATATCCCTAAACACGGACTTAGGCCAAAAACGTTTTTCTCACAGGAATTTGTTTCTAGATTTCGAATTTTAAATGTGCACAGAGTTTCTTCTCATTTTCCTTTTCATCTACTTCTCCTGCATTCCTAATACCAGACCTATTTTACATCAGTGCAAATCATGGTGGCAATATGGCAAAAAAGGATAATGATGTGTACTAGGCCACCTTCAAGATCAAAATGCTCAAGCTTCTTAATGCAACCTATTTGGTTGTAGATGTGGGCAAAATGTCTGCAGATGCAGCGAAATTCGCCATTCTGTGGAACAAAAGGATTTTGAGTGGCAAAACTGGAGTGCATGAAACCAGAATAACTTGTGCTTCTCATATTATTATTCCATGCATTTGTGGCAATATCATATGTAAAATTGTGCATTTTATTATAATCACTGCATGTTGCATGTTTTACTTTGTTTCACCCCACCTGTAATTCAGTAAAACAAGCAACTTTCCCACGAGTTTACATTAATTTTCTTCATGGCCGATTTTCTGGCTCTCACCCACTCCTCTTTGGGTATTGATCCCTTGGCTTAGTCCTGCTCCACCCATGCCTGACTTCACTCAGTCGTCCCTCAGACCCATCAAACACAAATCGTTGTCTTACCCCCACGCTGTACCTGAAATTTGTTGTTCCTAATGGAGGTGCTTGAAAAAAGTGTTTTCCTTGCCATGGAGTTGCTCTGTGAAGGCCTTTGACATTCAATGTGTTTCACCGCTGAATGCCCTTTTGATGATGCTGAAAAACCTATCCTTTCACTGGACCTTACCAGGCTTCTCTGCCTCAGAAGGATGTACCACGAGCTCCATCAGTTTCACCAAGGAAGAGAAGAGGAGAAAAGATTGCAAATGCACCTCTTAAAGAGAAGCAAAGACCATGCTCCGTTCAGCCCTTGCTCATCTGGCTACTCCAACCTGGCATACGGCCGTTTACATGAATTACTCCCCTTCATATGCATCTTCATCAAAATCAAGCATGCCTCTGTTGAATACATCATTTAATTTATTTTGTATTTATTTATTATGCATTTTCTAGGTGCCTGTACAACAAAATAGTGGTACAAGGCAAATGGGGAGGGAACAATGAGTAAAACATAATGGCAAAAAACTGGAAATAAACAATTGTGGTCCTATTAGACCATGCGACATTCGGACGTGTAGGGGAAGTGGGGGGAGGTGAGATAGTATGGGCAAGTGCTGGTGAGAGCCTGGGAGGGAAGAGCTGAGGGGGTACTATGGGAGGAGCTGATGGCTAAGTGCTAGGGCAGAGGAGTCCCAAGGGTGGATGCCCAGCCGCCCACTGAGGGGCCCACAAGGGCAGTGCTGGGGGGTTGGGGGATGCTGGTGTCGACTGGGCACGGGCCTCGTGCCTGTGAGATTCATGAGGGTTTAGGCTGCCAGTCTCGGCAGCAGAGGGGTGATTAACAGGGAAAGGAAAGAGGTAGAGAAAAGCTGAGTTTTGAGTAGTTTTCAGAATTTAAGGAGGTCCGGCTCAAGTCTGAGAGGGACAGGGATGCTGTTGGAGAGAGAGGCACCAGCCCAAGAGAGAGACCTGCCCCCCACTCTCTGCTTGGAGAAGCATTTGACAAGTAGGGAGTTGTTAGAGGAGCGGAGGGCTCTAGCAGCGAAGTATTTGGGGCGAGAAAGTTGGAGATAGCGTGGTCCCAGCTCCCAGAAAGTCTTGTGGATGATGCCGAGGGTCTTGAATTCGATCCTCGCGGCCACTGGAAGCCAGTGGAGAGACTTTAGGGGTGGAGTGATACGGTCCCTGGGCTTGAGGCCAAAGATGGGTTTTGCAGCCCTATTCTGGATAAGCTGAAGGGGGCATAGGGAGCAAAGGTTGAGATTGAGGAAGAGGCTGTTGCAATAGTCCAACCTACAGAGGACCAGAGCTCTGGAAACATTGAGCTTCTGGGGAAAGGTAAGGAAAGGGAGAATTCCTCTAAGGAGATGAAGCTGGAAGTCGGCCCTCTTGATAAGGTCAAAGATGTGAGGGGGGAAGGAGAGAGAGGAGTCAAAGATGACCCCAAGGTTTTTGGCCTCCAGGGATGGAGAAGATCGAGGGCCCTTTATTTCTTGTGGAGAGTTTGCGCACTTGCTACAGCTGAAGCGCACTGACAAGGAAGAGATTCAGTATCCAGGAAAGGAACTTTGATGGCGTAAAAGGTTGTGCGCGTTATCAGAGAAGGAAAACGTCGAATAGCGTAAGTTCGTCTATTCTGAAAGATTGCAACCTTCTACTGCGAAGTGCGGTTAACGACTGTGAGGAAAAACTTTGTGGAGCTTCAGGTAAGTATTCGCGTCGAAATTATCTTGACTCTAAAACTCTGTAATGTTCGTTATTTAACTAAGTACCTTTGTTTCTGCAGGTCTTCAGAATGCTGAGGAAAAATCTTCGGAAGGAATTGCGGCTGCGAACGAAGACTGCAGACTGAAGAGACACTGACGAAAAATATTCTTCTACTGGAAAACTGCGGCAAAGGAAATATTCACTCTGGTAAGTCTTGTCTGTGGTCTGTGAATATTCTGTTAACTATTCAATGAATTAATATTTATTTTCTTTAATTCAGGTTCTGTGCGCAGAAGCGCTGGTAGCATTACACCGCTATCAGCGGGGAAAACGCGAAGCGCATGTTCCAGCGGGGCGGAGCTTAATTAGCTCTCTGACAAATGACTAGTTCAATGCTGCTGCTTGTCCATGATCCACTAGGTGGCCATTTTAGGAGTACTGAAAGGCTAGAGAAGTCTATGGTTTTTCAATGCTGTGAATGGTGTAGATGCCATGTGTGCCAAGTTTACACCCACCTTTGACCCGCTGATCTATGCAATGAGTCCCACCTGGCCTAAACTTCTGAATCAAGACTATGAACCCTGGCTGTGATCATGACACATGTGCTGCACAGTTTTTCCTCATAGACTCAAAGCTGAATGATTCTGAAGTAAGCATTTACACATTTAAGTCTATTTGATTGAACAAGTATCCAAACGGCTCCTGTAGCACTGCACCCTACCGTATAAACACCAATGTCCCTCATAGTCTCTTCCAAACAGATTTCACTCTCTCCTGAAGTTCTTTTCACTTAACTAAATTGTCTTAGGCCTAAAATTAATTCCTTCAGATCAGGACCTTCCTACTTGACTTCTAAAATGAAAGGCAGTTAAGAATGCTGGATAGCATTCCTTTGTTTGGAGGGAGCAACCAATCAACCCGCAGCATCACCACTGCCATGTTGGCCTGGGACAGCTTCAGGCTTCTGGAGGCCATGGTTGAGGCTTGCACGTACAAGAGACATACATCCTTAATTATATCCTCCTGTGATTATACCCTAAGCAGCCCCCCACCATGTGCATTAACCTAGCAGACCTGACAGTGGGTCTAGGATCTGGGGACCTACACAGAAGGCAATACAGAACGGAGGAACGACTCCTCCCATTGGAACACACAGTTCATCTACACTGCTGAATCGGGCAGAAGCTGGGAAGTAAGGGACAGGGATGGAAGCACCATCTTACCTGGTGGCATGACCATGCTGATTCAGCGGTGGGTTTGGGCCCCGGGAAACTACACCGAGGCCAGGACAGACCAGAGGGATGAGTCCTCAACTTGGGATGCAAGGATCACAGAGACTATCGAATTGGGGAGAAGAAGAGAAGCTGAAGCGCATGTACTGGTGACGCTGTGGAGAAGGGCGAACAACAATATCCTTGCTAGGATGCCATCCTGCTGGAGCACCGCCAAAGACATGGAAGGTACCAGGGTTAAAGGAGAGTTACTGGAGCCCTCGAAACCCGAGTATCGAATCTTGGCAAGAAGCACATGTACAACCAGACATGTTTAGGAAACTTAAAACCAGACGGGCCTGGAGAGCCCTCGAGAAATAAGTGACATAAGGAGAAGGGAACTTGGAGGGTTCAATCACCTGTTAAAGACAACAAGGTGGTGGAAGCGGAACAAGGGAACCATTCCTCCATGTAACAAACTTGAAACATTGGATTTATATGGATACTTATAAGCATATCTGAAGAGGCTAACAGGAGAGCTGAGAACACTTTTGTATGAACTGAAATCCGTCTCCAGAGAGAGAGATCCAAAGGACAAGTGACTGGAGACAGCCTAAGCTGAGAGGCTATTGATTTGGCTTATATTTGTATGTAGTTCTTTCCACAGTGGTAGTGCCAGATGCCGATTAGATTTGGACGGACGACTACTTTTGAATTTGACGACGGTCAAGCACCCTTAGGGATAGCTAGGCGTTTTCTTTTTAGTGTAGTTAAACACCCTTGAAATGTCATCTTTGAGTCCAACTTCTTCTTATTCGCCACATGTTGCATCTTCCTTTCGGATCACTCCTTTGGCAGCTTCTTATAATCATCTGCAAATCCCTGTTTTCTTTCCACCAACGTATCTCACGTGTTCATGACCGTTTTAATTGCTCAGTGTCGCCCAGAGGTCCCCAAGAAAAACCATTGGGTCCTGACCTCTTCCCTTTTGTGGATCTGCTCTATAGACGAGGTCACAACACTCTGATATTTCTCCCTCTGGGGCTACTCTCTGCCTTCTGTCAGCTTTTTAACCTGTATTTCAACCATGAATCCCTCTGTAAAGACTGGAGGTTGGTATCTGTACTTATATCCACTATAACGTAGGGGTAGAGGCACTGAGCACCCCAGCCAAGGTTCTCTAATGTTAGCAATGGACGAGCAACCAAGGCTGAGACTCGAGGGAGTTGATGCAGGCTGGTTCTTAAGTACAGTGAATCCCCAAGCCCCCACAAAGGAATGTCCACACACTATGCTATATGCTAACACAGTTCTTTTATTATATAAAATAAGGTTTAAGTAAATATATATAGCAATAAATAACACACCTTGTACTCAGGCAACACTATCCTAATAATGGTAAATATATACACATCTATGTGGTACGACAATATACTTAGATTCAGTTAAAATGTACCAACTGATAAGTTATTAAAAAGCATATGAATTACTAAGCAGTGTGTAACTTCATAGCCATTAATGTAGAAAGGCAATAATATGTTAGAACATTGGCAGAATGCTTCCCCCAGGATATAAATGCAATACTGTGTGAGGATCCCCCCCAGCTGAGCAGCCTGTAAAAAAAAGTTATGGTCTCCTTTATCTTGTCTATTACAGCCCAGCCCATAAATATTCAATAATGGTCTCCTTTTATTTCCATACACCCCACTACCCCAAAGTATCTGAGATGCCACAGGAAAACAGGATCCAAGACGAATCTGTGATCCCTTGATGAATTCTGAGGCTGGAAGATGCTCTTCCTCGTCACAGTACCTTGAGTGCCTTGGAAGGCTAAGTCGCAGAGTTTCTTGGTTTTAATAGGCAAGACCCCTCCTTGGAAGGAGTTGCTGGGATGTCGGTGTCGAGGTAGGGAATCAATCGGTGTCGGTAAGGCAGCAATGCAGGATTGTTCACGGTGGTCTCCGATTTCGGTTGCTACGACGGCTGTGGATGTCCCACGAAGGGGAAACTTGCTGAAACAAGGCCTGGCTGAAGAAGATAAAACCCTTGGTGACCGGGGATGACTGTTGGTGGTGACGGGTGCAGTGACAGAAGTAGGTGTTGGGTTTTGGGATTTCACGGTTCACCACCTTTCAGTTCTTCAGTGCTGCAGCACGGACCACTGGACAGGACTGTGGACCCTCACCAAGTCTGGACCCTTGAGATGTCTTCTTCGGACTTTGGTTACGGGAAACCCACCAGCTGACACTCCTCTGCAGACAGTGACCGTGGACTCTCTCTGGTGTCAAAAAGTGGATAGATGTCATGGCAGCAGTGCCCCTTGAAGGATTCTTCAGTTATCTAGAACATTCGCAGCTCTGGGTGCCTGGCAGCACTATGTCAGAGTACCCCCTCTTCTGGGCGATACTCAGCAGCTTGGCTTCCAGCGGTCCCAAACATTCCCCTGCACCCTGGGCGACACAGATGGACGTCTTGGGCACAAGATGTCCAGGCACTCTTGTTCTGGACCCACAAAGATCCCTTCTCTGGGCCGTAGGCACAAAGGACTGGCTTCTGGGACCCTTCAGGTAAAGAGCAGCACTTGCAGGATGGTCCCTCGTAGCTACGGGAAGAGGTCACCACTCCAGGTCCTCTCTCGATTCCGTCATTGGATCAGCTCAGCAGTCTTCGGATTTGATGAGTTGCAACCACAGACATCTTCCTCTAACTGGACCCATGTTACAAGCTTCAGTGGACCTCAACTTCAGAACAAATTGGTGAGTGAGGGGTCCCTAGTCATACACACATGTTCCTTATTCACTCCGGCTCAGCCAGTCAATCACACACAAGTGCATTCGTGCAGGCAGGCACCCAATCAGGCTCACAAGCATTCAGGCCATTCACCCAAAACCAGACACCCATAACACAGAATGTGGATTGGAGGTAACCTCCAGCCTTTAAGAGCACTACACTGCATCCACTCCACTTTGTCAGGTCTGGCCCATGCATTGTGTCACACACCAAAACCAAACACCCACAACACAGAATGAGAGTTGACTCCATTCTCCATTCATACAGGTCCCACCCCATAGGGTGTACGCTCAATACACAGTCACTGGGAAGGCCCCAGCCATTCTGGCATGAGGCAGCCCCAGAGCGCATATGCCCCTTCCGCCCAATAGCCGTTCAGGGGAAGGGAACCGAGCCAGGGTTACTCAGGCTTTGAGAAACGAGAGGTAAAGGCAAAAGTAACCAAAAGGCTACAGTAGCCATCTTGCCTTTGTGTAGGAATTCATTGATTCCTATGGCAGGACCAGGGTGTCACAAAAATCAGGGACACTCGAAACCTCAGTCAAGTCAGCATGTAGCTGCCACCAGCCCATACCGTGCTCTGCAGGCAACACACACGTGCCCACATACTTACACTATCGGTACATGGGTGTACCCATAGGTGCCATAAGGATATTCCAGGGGTATAGTTCACCAAAAGGTAACAATGAAGAGCTGCACTGCCAAGGGTCTAACTGGACTCCTATGCAGAAAAACACACAAACCCCAACAGAGAAGGGGCAAGTCAAGGACTAGGATGCCCTATCCCTCCAAAGCATTTCCAGCATTACACCCACACATTCCTGGTCCCCACTGATTCCCTGGGAGGCATGGAGCCTCTAGTAATGTCAGGCAAATATTTCCACCATTTTAGTCATCCCTGTCTTGAAGTATCTCTGATCATCATGACATGTCGGAGGCCTTCATCGCAATAAGAAAGCCATGCTAAAAATGTGCCCACCTCATCACCCTGCTTGTGAATTGTGATTTTCTTTTTCCACATATAATGTTTGTGTCAAAAGCTTGAATATGTCATTCCTCTCTAGTATTTTCACAACACTTTTAAGGCTTTGAGTTTGTCCCCTTGAATTGCCTCTCCAGTCTCGGAATGTCTCTGTCGCAGCCCACCTCAGTTTGTGTCTGTTAAGAAAAGTTATAGCCTTAACCCAGAGAACCATCTTCTATGTCTACCTTTTGCTTGCCACTGAAGAGTTACAGTAAATATGGAGAATATTTTGTAGTGGCACGTTCTAGGGTCACCATCACAGCTTTGTCCTGTCGGTGAAACACATTCAGCCTTCAGACTCCTTGTGGTTTGGGGATATGTCCAAGAATCCAAAAAGGTATAGGGGAATGGTCAGATATTCCTCGTGCCAGAGAACGTACCTTTATCATTCTCCCCTTATACACCCCTAGCATAAGTGCAGTGTATAACCTCAAGAGTGAGGGATGCATAGAAAAGATCAATGAAAGCTCACTTTCTCCTGTATTAGTCTCTCGCCGGCCATCTTTCGCCCTTAAGGTGTCTGTAAACACTGCTGGTCACCTGGGCCCTTCTCCTGCCCTAGCATTTTCTCTCGATCTTTCTAACCTAGGTTTAATTTTGCTATTAAATAGCAATGGCAGTTAAACCGTCAACAGCAACCATATTGGGGCCTCTGGAGTGTCAGATGAGGTACACTTTAATTGTCATAATATAGTGTTGGAACTCTCCTTCGTACAAATGCGCCAGATTGGGTCATATGGTATCTCCAAACTTAAGGTTTATTAACAAAGTTAATATTAGCCCTTCATGAAGGTTTATTAACAAAGTTAATATTAGCCCTTCATGAAGGGCTAATATTAACTTTGTTAATAAACATTAAGTTTGGAGATACCATTTGACCCGATCTGGCGCATTTGTACAAAGGAGAGTTCCAACACTATATTATTTCATTGTAGAGGTGGGGGTGTGTAACTCTATCTCTCCTGCCAAATGCACCACGTTCATTAATGTTACGAGAGTTTAACATCAGGTCGCAGGATGTGAAAGTCGGCGTCAAACCACCCCAATTTCTTGTGTTCACTTTAATTGCCAGTATCGCCCCATTAATGATCCCAGAAACTGCAAATAATCTAAACCCTTGTGTTTATTTGGGATTTTTGGATCTAAGAAGGAGGAATGTTCTCACCAATATGGCTACTCCTATAGAACCCTGTGCATACCTTGTGTGAATTACCTGATTTTACTGTGTCAGTGCAAGGAAGCAACATTCAGTACCAAGCAAAATCTCCCACAGGTGAATAATCTGTTTTCTGCTTCCTAATGTATTGCAACACCACTGCCCACTTGATGTTGTGATGTTATGTTAAGGTATCTTGCATTTGTATAGCGACCCCTGCCATAGTCCATGGCATTGAAGTGCTTTGCCTGTCAGAGAGGCAAAGTAGGAGTATGATCTAACATTCAGTAGTGGCACGGAGAAGCAAAGTCAGGTAGATAGTTGGGATGAGGTCAAGGGATAGATAAGATGCACAGGAAGGCATGAGAAGGAAAGGGTGGAGGAGCTATGTGTACAATTGGACCGAATGCATTGTTGGACTCCACTGTATTCTTTGGGGCTCAGTGCCATTAGGAGAGATGACTGGATACGAGGTGTTTGCTGTGACAGGGGGTGTGTCACAAATGTATTTGCTGCATGGTGAAGCCATGCCCAAGAAAACACAGGCAGCAAAAAAGTTGTTCTTACTTACCTAGGACCACCATAACAATTGGGAGGGGTTGTATGTCAGAAATCACAATTTGCCAAGTTTGCAAAAGCTCCCCGAAAAGCAATCCATAAAACCTCACTTTCTTTGGTTTCCTCATTTATGTCATGTTTAAATAGATAGTTAATGTTCCATGGCACATGTTGAGTCAGAATATTTGTTTTTAAGGCTTGTTGAACTATTTTTAGGTCCCCTCAACTTTTTCCTTTTCTCCTTGTGTTTTATTCGATCTGTGCTTTCTTTTTAATGGTCAGGGGAACGTATGCTGAAGTACTCCTTCCATTACAACTCTCGATGCATTATTAATTGATTGGGTATTTATAATGAGCCTATACACAATGTGTTTCAAGGCACAAAGGTTCTTATCTTGAGGTACATGGTATTGGGTCGCCCTAAGGCGCATAGTACCAAAGATGGCTCTCAGTCTCCCCATATTTTGCCTAAGGTGATTGTAGCACCATTCACAGGTTGTAGGGAGCAGTTTGGTGGCAGCTATACTTACGGTTTGGATTCACCAGGGGTGCAAGCCATTTTACAGGATCGCTACCCCATTGTACCTTTTTGGTTGCCATTGGTGTACCAATGTGGATTCTTTTCCATTTTGTGTTTCGGGGGGCTTCCTTTGTTCAGTGTGACCATGAGGCAGTCTTACAATGGCCAGTCTTACCATATGGGGTCTTTGTGAGCCCATAATGGCAGTCACCATATTAGTCCTAACTGGTTTAGGTCAGTATAGTTCCATGGACTTTGCCTCTCGCTTCTTGTTGGGGCAGCTTTGGTTTAATGGCAGTTCTAGTGACCAATCAGACTGATTGATTATCTGAATATTTGTCCCCAACCCCTTTTAATGATTGGCTGGCTGGCATTTTTAGCCAGCCCTCCACTCTGAACCATTTTCTGGGCCTTTTACCACTGCATCCCGATATTTCCCACCAGGATCTTCTGATTGCTGCTGGTGTCCAGGAGGGGGTTGAGACCTCAACACCCTGCCATTTCTTCAGCTTAGGAAGTCTGAGGGTGCCTTCAGCCTTTGTTCCTGTCCTGGGATGGTTTTCTGCTGTGCTGCATCATCTTTTCTCCACAAAGCCGCCGGCAGCCCTCTTCGCATGTTTCCACTTCTTCCTGGAGTCTTCCTGGCTGAGCTTCACTGCTGGCTTGAAAGTCAACATTGTGGGAAGAGCTTTTGTTCCATTCCTGTGTTGCTGGGATTGTTGCTGGCTCAGGATGCAGTGCTCTGGGAACCGAATCTGGAAGGCGCACCTGTGGAGAGGAGATCTGTACTTACCATGTTGTTTCATGCTACTGGAGCTGTTTCTAACGAAACCACAGACTTCAGTACCTACTTTTGGGTTCTGGGGTTGGGGGGGTGATTATTTGTGATAACCCCAGGGGTCCTTCTGGTCTGCGGTAGTGATTCTTTGAAGGCTAGTCTGTACCACATTTCCCATAGACTTCTGTTGGGGGATGTAAGGGTGCAGAATTACAAGAACGACAGTTAGGTGGCATAGTTGTTGCTATAAACTTTTATTTTGTTTAAAAGAAAAGGGAAAACCTAACTATTCCTAATACTAAGAGGGGTTTCCGTGCCTCGAATAATAAACTGATGAGATTGTCAGAAAATAATAAATGTCTGCTGTTGTGTCAAATCCCATTTCCTTCCCTTACACTTATAAACAACTAAGGAAAAGTCTCTGCTGGGTCCAGAAGAATGACTCCCTTCATCTGGACAGAGGATTCAAAAGTTTCTTCAAAGTTTATCAGGTGGGATTTCTTCCTTCCCCTGTCACAATGTCCCACATGACCAGGGTAGAATGACTCCATTCCCCTGGTAAATTGCTTCTCAATACCAGGAGAAAATGACTCCCTTTCCACCGGCTACTTTCCCAGTGTCCAACAAGACCAGGGGAGAAGGACTCTCCTCCCCTGCTTACTTTGCTTCTCAATGCTAGGAGAAATAACTCCTTTTCATCTGACTTCTTTCTCCATCTTATTTAAAGCGTGGGTCCCATATCACTGGTGGCAGGCCTGATTCTCTCCCTTACCAGGTACTGTGACAAAGAAGAGAGATGCTGCTTCTCTTGTTTCTGGCGATACTTGGTTCGCTATCCTGCCAAGTCTCTGTGTGGGTTCTTCCCTTCCCCTGCTACTTGCACGCTAGACCTAGTTCACTATTCTGCCAGACACTATCACTTTACTGGCTGACTGGTAGCTTCTACTGCTTTCCGGGTCTCAGACCCTCCTTTCTCAGCTTTCCCAAGCCTCGCTGATTAACACCTTCTTCTTAGCTCCCCTTTGCCTGTTCAGCATCCCGCGTAACTTTTGCTTTGGTCTGCGTAGGTTACGGCCTCTTCCAGGCTTCTGCGGTTCAGCAGGGGCTTTTCCCTGCTTTTGGAGACTTCTTATTGTTTACTGCAGCTATGCACCTTCTCAGTCCTTCTGAGCGGCACGTCTCTCGTCCTACGCTCTTCCCAGGCTTCAGGACTGCAAGAATTCCACTCCCCCAGCTCAGTACATGGTCTTGCCACTCTGGGTCAGCCAAGGAGCGTCCTGCACCCGGCTCAGTGTCCTGATCTGCGCGTCTCCTACCCGTCTCGCTCAGCTTCTCACGGTTCCTCCAGGAATTGCTTCACAACATGGTGTGTCCTCCTTCCCTTTTTATACCACGGAGACCAATAGATTGTCCATATTACTAGTCCACTCATGGTGGCTCCGCGGGTTGTTCTTTAGCACTCTGCGCCTCTTCTTCGTCTCAGTATGCATGTTGTTGTTCCCCACAGGGTTACTGGAGTTCCTCTTCACAGTGTCGTTATAGGATTTACATGGGTAGGCCATCCTCTTCCTTGTCTCACTATTAGGGGATTAAGGTGGAATGGTCTACCTTACACATATCAATGGAGATATGTGGGACTAGGTTACCATGCCTAGGGTAAGACGGTGAGGGAGATTGTAAAGGGGTGGGCGGATACCTGGATCTCCCTTCCATGTTGGCCATTGTCTCATAAGGGGTTTCACTCCCCATATGATGCTCCCGCAATGCACCACCCCCAGGGCGACTATTGGACTGTGGCTGCACCGCCCTGGCCACAGGGAAGGGTCTCTCCCTATGGGAGAAGGGACGACATCCAAGGATTCGTCACAGGGACCTCTTGCCCTCCTGCATCTTCCTGATTGCCAGATCATCCAGGTGCAAAAAATGGACTTTGATGTGGTGCTCCTGGTTAACGAGGCATTGCAAACCGACCAGGGGAATGGATGTATACGTAGGGGAGAATAACCTTACAGTGGTCAACAATGCTATCCACTTGATCAGCAATCAACTGATAAGGACCAAGCCACCAACCCATGTGAAGAACAATCCACCAAAGAGGTCTCCTGCCAACTGGTGGTGGGAGGAGGGCAGCAAGGGATTGAAGGAAAGGACTGTGACTAATCTAGAGAATTCGACTAGGGAGGTGAGCCTGCTATAAAAGACCCTTGCTAGGGGTTTGGGCAAGCGGGATCTCTGAAATCCTGCAATCAACGGAACATGTAAAGACCTTCCGATTCTCACCTGGAGTGAGAGACCAGCTGACATAGTCAATCAGATGGGGTGGAGAAGCGCCGAGAGGACACTACTGCTATCATGTGGGACCAGCACTGTCAGGAGGCAGGACCCCAGAGTGTATGTGGTGGGAGGGAAGCCCGCAGAACTTCGCCAAGCCCAGGAACGCTGACCAAACAAAGTTTTCCACTCATGTCCTAAGAGACGCAGACAGAAGAAAAGAAAGCACTGGCGAACCCAGGAAAATGTTGCTGCCAAAGAAAGGACCAGCAAGCTTACAAGAATGCAGCTGCTGGAGGAATCCAGAGAAAGAGGTACGGGCGAGTCACTGAGAAGGCTGTCGGCAGAGCACCAGGCAGTGGCCGAAATTGAGGGATTCTGCCACCACTCACCCTCCCGGGATAGAATACCACAGAGCATCAGGTAAATGGTTTGGTCACGTGAAAGTAGAGGGTGGACGGTCATGCTTTGCAACGAACACGGGGGAGTGCAAGGACCGTTGATATGGATGGGAAGCGAAGGTTAACAAAATGCTAGTTGCCGACCCTATGTGAACAAAGGGAAACATATAAACGAGACGGATATTGAAAAAAACCTGAGCTTGGGTGTAAGCCAAGAGACTAGAGGTCCCAGTGAAAGGGTCTCAAGCGACCAAGCCAAGATGAGTATAACGCGGTAAGCAGCGGGTCCAAGAGAAAGTTGACCATAACACAAACACTGAATACAACCCTGAGAATGGGCGTATATGCCCTGGAAAGGGGGCTACTGGAAAGGCGACTAGCAGGATACACCCTGACTATTCGGAAGAGAATGAGAACAGTGAAACTTCCAGGTTTGTGGAGGATTTAAAGGGAAACCAGTTAATTTGAAAAGGCTCGAGAGAATCGTACGGTCATGAACTGCAGGAAACCGGGAGTACCTTTTGTGCAAGAGACGGTTGTCAAAGGCCAAACACTGAGAAATGTAATGACATTTTCTTTTCAAAAACTGTTATGAGGAGGGGCTCAGCTACAAGATCCTAATAAGCCAAGCCAAATACCTGCATTTACTTTAACTGTTATAATTTGTACATAGTGGTAGGGCCAGTTAATAAGGTAAGGTTTTGGACTGAGGACAGACTTTTTAGGTTGACTCAAACATTTTGATGAGCACCTTACATATTCAGTGGTACATAGGGAGTCTTCTTAGTAGGGCCAGGTAAGGCAGATTGTTCATTAAAGTTAATAGAGATATTTTGTAGAAGCCACGTCCAGTGTTCCGACTCATATTTATGCACACCACAGAGCATAGTTCTGGAAAGTACTGTCTGACATAAGGAATTGGACACAAGCTGGAATTCTGTAATAAGAAGTGGGGAGACTTAAGGAAGGTGGGGTGTGTGGGTTTACATGCAGCAGTTGGGAAAACATTTGTAACTGGAAAGTTGCTGATTTTAAAAATATATATTTAGAGGGGATTGGGTCCTGTGACGTATTCCATATCTATGACATGTAATCACCACAGCTGTGCTGCTTCGGAAACTTTTTCCTGCGTCGATGCGCCGACGTCGAGGACCTCCTCCGACGTCATCCGATGTGATAAGTAGGACGCACGACGCCCGTAGCCTCAGTTCCGTTTTTTCCGCGAACGTGTTGCTTCGTGAATCTCGGTTAATGCCTCGACTCTTTGGAGTTCTGTTCTTCTTGGTTCTTCAAACCTGTTTGTTTTGGTGAGAATCTCCTTCATGTGAAGATGTCTTCTACTTCGTCTTCGACCCTGCGTCCGGGCTTCAAGAAGTGCGGGGAGTGTGAGTCCAAGATGTCGGTGACGGACTCGCACGACGCCTGCCTCTGGTGCCTCGGGGAGGCCCACGACACGGATGACTGTATCGACTGCCAGTCGCTCACGTCCAAAGCCTTACGAGAACGTAAGAAGAAGTTGTCGGTAGGTCGGGTGTCCAAGCCCCGGAAATCGAAGTCTGCGGGGCTTTCGACGGATGATTCGAGAGGAGACTCTCCGCGTCATCGTCGGAAGTCTCGTTGGTCTCCTTCCAGGAGTCGGTCTCGCCACTCCTCGGCCTCTTCGAGGCATTCTCGGAAGCGCCGACAGAGGTCGTCTTCCAGGTCCTCTTCTGAGGACTCTGCCCGGCACGTCGCTTACCCCACCAGCCGTGCGACGCCGGAAGAATGGGCTTCCTTCGGGAAGAAAATGCTGGCGATTCTCGAGTCGCAGGGTACTAAGCCGTCCACGCCCCCGAGTGGGGTCGGTCGTGAGAGGTCGAGAGACACCGCTCGCAAGAGTGGTCGGCACGAGTCACGGGAGAGGTCCCGTTCGGACAAGGGGACTCGTTCTCGACGTACCGGTTCCAGGTCCCGGTCCTCGACGCGTTCGAGACCGTGTGCACCTGTAATGTCTTCGAGGAAGACATCGACGTCTGAGGCGTCGAGGTTGTCAACAGGCTTTCTCGAGGCTCTGAGGAAGTCGTCGAAGCTGTCGACGCTCAGGTCGTTGAAGGACACGCTCAGAGCTCCGGCTTCGAGGACTGTGTCGATGCTGGCGGCGCTGCATCTGACGTCAACGCCGATTTACTCGACGTCGATGCCAATCCTCTCGGCGCCGATGCCTGTTCTCTCGACGCCGGCGCCGATTCCCTCGACGCCTTTCGAGGCCGGGGTGTCGGAGGTACCCCGTGGCACGGGGGAACCCCCTAGGAAGGCTCTGGTTAAGAGCAAGCATTCTCGGGTGCCTTCTTTTTCGCCACCTGGAATATATTTCGGAGGTGGATGAGTATTCTGATGGCCTGGTTTCTAGTCAGGTTCCAGATGATATTGTCTCGGGCCATAGTCAGTTTGACGATTTGAGGCAGTCACTGCATGATGCCAGTGGACTGGACACCTCTCCGGAGGTGGAGTTTTGTAGGCCTGAGCCTAGCTCTCATGCCGATTCCTCGTACCGGCGCCTTATGGCTAGGGTTTCCGAGTACTTGGGATGGTCTGCTCCCCCAGGGGAGTTTGTGCAGGATGATCTCACGGACATCCTTGATGTTGGTCCCCCAACTGACCCGGTACTGCCGTTTCATATGGCTCTACAGAGAAGGGTGGCGGGGGCTTGGACTGCTCCGGAGAGTCTCCCGGCGGTGGGCAGGTCCTTGTCGCGGAAATACCGTCCAGCCAGTAACGACCCCTGCTACTTGACCAGGCACCCCACACAGAGTTCGGTGGTGCAGGCGGCCACGGCCACGGCCCCGGCGAAGCAGGCGTCGTACCCTACCATCGCTCCTGATAGGGACGACATACGTTTTGATGGCTGGGCGAAGAAAGTGTTTTCTTCTGGTGGTATGGCGCTTCAGGCGGCCAACTCCATTTGTGCCTTGTCTCGTTTCACACACACTCTGTGGAACTGTGTAGCATTAGCGGCTGAACATATTCCGGAAGGGGACGAACGGGATGGTTTCCTTGCTATGGTCCGGGATGGTAAGGATGCCATGTGTGAGTCCGTTCAGTCGGGTTTGGACATGGCTGAATGCGTCAGCAGGTCCATGGCGGCGAGCACCGTGATACGCAGGTTTGCGTGGTTGCGGAAGTCGCGGTTTGCTCCTGATGTGCAGTCCCGGCTCCTCAACATGCCCTTTGACGGTGAACACCTTTTTGGCAGCAAGGCTGACGAGAGCCTTGTGAGGTTGCAGACCTCCAAAGCTGCAGCGAAGTCGTTGGGCGCTGCAGTTCGCCAACCTCCGCCTTTTCGTCCTAGGGGACAGCAATGGAGGGGTGGTTCCTTTCGCTATTAATCGTCCTTCAGTAAAGCGAGAGGAGCTGGCCTCAGGTAACGCCGCAGCCGCTACCACTCAGTCATGAGGCCATGTCCCATGGTTTGCCGGTTGGGGGAAGGCTGGCGCAGCATCTTGTAGAGTGGCGTGCCATTACTTCAGATGTGTGGGTTCTGGAGATCATAACCCATGGCTACTGTCTTCCCTTTCGGCAGAGGCCTCACGACAATCCACCGGGGAACCTCTCTTTGCAGAGTCCGGATCCGCTCCTTGCGCAGGAAATTCAAGCCCTGCTGGAGAAAGGCACCATAGAACTGGTGCCTGTAGCGGAGAGGAACAAGGGATGGTATTCCCCTTATTTTTTGATTTCCAAGAAAGACGGGGGATTGAGACCCATCATGGACTTGCGCGGTTTGCACAAACTCCTCAGGAAGGACAAGTTCAAGATGGTTACTCTCTCTCAAGTCCTCCAGGCCCTTCAGCTTCAGGACTGGTTGGTGTCTCTCGATCTCAAGGCTGCTTACTTCCATGTGCCGATCCATCCCAAGCACAAGAAATACCTGAGGTTCGCGGTTGGCGACTCGCACTTTCAGTTTCGGGTCCTGCCGTTCGGATTGACCTCCGCCCGAGGGTTTTCACCAAGCTCATGGTGGTGGTGGCAGCGCATCTCAGGCAAGGGGGGATTCACGTCTACCCCTACCTGGACGATTGGTTGATCAGGGGGAGCTCTCCCGAGCAAGTCCTGGATCATCTGTTTCTCCCTCAATTTAAAGAAGTCCCATTTGACGCCAACACAGCGGCTCCAGTACATCGGAGCAGTGCTCGACACTTCCCTGGGGCAGTGTTTTCCTCCCCAGGTGAGGGCTCTTCACATTCAGCAGATGGTGCACGTTTCAACATGCCCAGACGCTCCCAGCGTTCGAGTTCTTGAGGTTGCTCGGTCTCATGGCATCCTGCATTCTTCTGGTGCCAGAGGCTCGCCTGCGGATGAGATCTTTGCAGTGGGCACTCGAGATGCAATGGTCGCAGTACTCCGGCAGGATGCCGGACCCGGTTCAGGTGCCGCCCTCGGTCGCCCGGGACCTTCTGTGGTGGGCCGTCGAAGGCAACTTGAAGGGGGCTCCATTTTGGCTTCCCTGGCCGGAGGTGACGATCGTGATGGATGCATCCCTCACGGGATGGAGAGCTCATGCCAACGGGCTGACAGTCCGCGGTCGTTGGTCTCCGTCAGAGTCCAGACTCCATATCAATCTGTTGGAGCTGAGGGCCGTCAGGCTAGCCCTGAAGGCTTTTCTGCCGACTGTGCGAGGAAAGAATGTCCTGATCCTGACGGATAACACAGTGGCCATGCACTGCCTCAACAAAAAGGGGGGGGGGGGGCAGGGTCACTTCCTCTGTGCAGGGAGGCGATGCAGCTCGAGTTCTGGGCCATCCAGCAGGAAGTTTCGATCTCGGCAATTCATCTGGCCGGAGACGAAAACGTGACGGCGGACGCTCTGAGCAGGCAGAGCACGATCTCTCACGAGTGGGAGTTGGCTCAGGAGATTCTCCTAGAGATCTTCGCCCTTTGGGGGACCCCTCAAGTGGATCTCTTCGCCTTCAGTGTCAACCGGAAGTGCGAGAGGTTCTGCTCGCGGGAATTTCCTCCAAAAGGAGCCTTAGGAGACACGTTCGCGGTGGAGTGGTCATTCCCGCTGCTGTACGCGTTTGCTCCAGTCCCCGTCATCCCGCAAGTGCTGCGGAGGTTACGGAAGTTCGGTTCCCGGATGATCCTCATTGCTCCGGCGTGGGCTCGGAGGACGTGGTACCCGGACCTTCTCGACTTGTCCATCTGCCCTCCATGTCGTCTTCCCTACCGAGACGATCTGCTCTCACGGGAGGGGGGTCAGGTTCTCCATCCAGAGGTCAGATCCCTCAACCTTCATGCTTGGCTTCTGAAAGGTTGAGGTATAAGGATTGGGACCTCCCTGAAGACGTGATGGAGGTGTTGCTCTCGGCCCGAAGGCCAGCAACAAAGTCTCTGTACCGTTGCCGTTGGCGTAAGTTTTGCGACTGGTGCAGAGTTCAGAATGTGGATCCTTTTGCATGTGATATCCCCATGGTTCTGTCCTTTTTACTTTCTTTGGCCCACAGGGGCTTGCAAGTGGGTACCGTTAAAGGTTACCTGGCGGCGCTGTCCATCTTTAAGCGCTCGTCTGAAGAGTGTTCCTACTTTAAAATCCCTTTAATTTCACAGTTTCTGAAAGGGCTCACTAATGTGTTCCCTCCGTCACCTTTCCTGGTGCCCGGTTGGGATTTAAACCTTGTTCTTAAGTTTCTTATGGGTGCTCCATTTGAGCCTTTACATTCTTGCCCTTTGAGGCTGTTAACTCTGAAAACTGTGTTTTTGGTTGCAGTTACTTCCGCTCGCAGAGTGAGTGAGTTACAGGCACTTTCAGTTAAGCTACCCTTCACTGTGTTTCACAAGGACAGGGTTGTCCTTAGAGTTCGTCCTTCTTTTCTTCCGAAGGTAGTGACAGAATTTCATTTGGCCCAGAAGGTTGTTCTTCCGGCATTCTATCCTCCTCCGCATCCTGGTAAGGAAGAGGAGAGGCTCCATAGGCTTGATCCTAGGAGAGCTTTAAGCTTTTATGTTTCACGCATGTCCCAGGTCAGAGTGGACGATCAACTCTTTATTGGTTACGCTGGAAAGCGTTTGGGACAAGCTGTGACGAAACGGACTTTGTCTCGCTGGATTATTTTGGCCATCTCGGAGTGTTACCGCTTGGCGGGTAAGGACCCACCGGCTGGCTTGCGGGCCCATTCTACCAGGGGTATGGCTGCATGTACTGCCCTGCAGATGGGTGTTCCTATTCGCAACATCTGTGATGCAGCCACCTGGGCTTCAGTACATACATTTGTACGTCACTATTCCCTCGATTCCATCCGAGGGCAGGATCTGGCCTTTGGCAAGGCGGTCCTTTGCTCTGCCATTTGCTTGGCAATTCTAAATGTAGATTCTAAATTCTTTCCCTCCTCCTTGCTCTGGGACTGCTTTGGGAGTCTGTCATAGATATGGAATATGTCGGAGGACCCAATCCCCTCGAAGAACAAGTTACTTTCTTACCTGGTAACGTTCTTTCGATGGGATGGTCCGACGACATATTCCATATCGCTCCCTCCCTGCCTTCCCCGCTGCAGAATTTCTTTTGCGATTGCAGCTTACGTTCCGCAAGGCTTTGTGTCTGACTGGCAGTTGACTAATGTCACACGTTCTGGGGGAAAAAACTACAACTGAGGCTACGGGCGTCGTGCGTCCTACTTATCACATCGGATGACGTCGGAGGAGGTCCTCGACGTCGGCGCATCGACGTCATTGACGCAGGACGCAGACGCCGAAAAAAGTTTCCAAAGCAGCACAGCTGTGGTGATTACATGTCATAGATATGGAATACGTCGTCGGACCATCCCATCGAAAGAATGTTACCAGGTAAGAAAGTAACTTGTTCTTCTCAGTTCATATGAGGAGTTTCTCTTTTATGGCGATGGATGCTTCATAGTTATGGTAGTGTTAGGAAGTGTTTTGCTGCTTTCCACCCATAGGCCTGCATGGGCCACCCTTTCTTTTTAAGGAGGCTTTACTTCCCTTGCCTTGTGCAAAATTTTGTTGGGAATCTCATAAGTCTATCATTAGACTATCTGTACTGAGACACTGTGGGCCTCATTACTAGTATGCCGGTCCAGGATTAATGTGGTAGTAATTCATTTTACCGGCACGTTTGCCAGTGGTGTGGCCTGGATTACTACCAGCCAAGAGCTGGAGGTAAGTCAGGCGCCCCACTAGCGAAAAATAGCCGGTATTACCGGTGCCTGTAATACCGGCAATCCGCCCTTGGAGTTCTATGGGACTCCATGGAATGGGCATTAACTACTTGCCGCCATTTGTAATGTTCCGGTAATTCTGGCAGACCAATTGGCAGTAACGGTAAAGCGTTTGGTGGTATCCGGCTGGATTAACTGGCGGGATACCACCAAATTCGTATTGAGGCCCTTTATCTCCTATCGTGAATTTCTTGCATTTTTAAAGCTGCACACATCACCTTAAAATAAAGTGCAGTTAGGATAGTTTGGATCCTCATAACCTTTTCTTTTGTAACCTTGTGATTACAAATGCAGTGTGTCCAGGATGGGTTGGTGGTAGCGGATATTTTTCTACCATGTTTTTGACTTTACTGTAAAATGGCAGTGCCACAAGATTTTCACCTGTCCTTTAGTCATGTTCTCCTTTGGACTTCTTCCTGTCCTCCCGACCCAGATATGCCATATATGGAATGCTCTTTCCCGGGAGAAAGCTTCTGCTTTCCCAAGTAAAGTGGCGGTCTGTGTCTGGCCAAATGTGGGTGCTGGGACTGTCTTGTCCCAGTTCACATTCGAACCATAGAGTGTCTGTTGCTTGGTGTTCTATGTCGTCGTGGGAGTGCACTGGGGCCAGTCCAAGAACAAGCGCACCACTTCAGGTTCGATTGTCATGATGCCTACCCCCGGAGCATCAGGCCAGGCCCAGCACCCCCGGAAGCAGGCATCATGCCCTCGGGTAAAAGCCCAGCGGCCCCTTATAGGGACTCTTTGGACTCAGTCCTGGCGCCTTTGGCGCCAGGCTCATGTTGGACATCAGTCCTGGCGCCATAGGCGCCAGGCTCATAAAGGGAGGTGTTTTGTGTACTTACCTGATGCAGACCATGCTGCACGCTTCAGGCCTCCCTGAGTCCTGAAAGGGACTATTTTTTCATAGGGACTATTTTTTCACTCGGGCGTGGCCAGGGAAGGATACATACCTAGTTGGGGAAGGATACATACCTGGGACTTCTTTGGAGGCTATTTAAGCCACGCCCAGACAGCAGCTCATGCTTCGCGTTGTTCTGCTTCCTGCAGCTTAACGCTCACCGTGTCTGCTCCTGCTCCTGGACTACAGCCACGCCCGTTTTGAACCTGGAAGACCTGCAAGGAAGGAAGAGAAGAGAAAGGTGAAAACCAAGGATTATTTCAAGCTTCTTACCTGCATCCGGAATCTTCTCGCCAGCATCCCTGAAGGAAGACTTCAATTTAAAAGCATTGCGTTGCTCGCTGCAGCGCCACGCTTCACTCACCTGTCCTGTCCTCGAGACATCTCCCGGCTCCATCGCGGCTGTCAGCATCGGATCTCATATCTCTGCACCTAGGGAAGAGAGGAAGAAACAAAAGGTGAGCAGAAGGACACACAGAAGGAAAGCCTGATTAACAGCCATAATAATTACCGGCTTTTCTTCCACATTTCGGGTCGGCGCCGCCCCGTTGGCAGGTGCCGTACCCCGGCCCCTATGGGGAAAGGACTAGAGACATTTCAGAGGAATGATAAGGACATCTAGAGGGATCGCCCTCATTACTACTCACCTCGGCAGGTTAACCCCTCGACGCATCGCCTTCATTCTGCACCTGAAATAAAGGACAGATCACAGGTGAGAAAGAAAGCATAAAGGGGGCCTCACTTGAACTTTGAACTTTCATACTTATGGCGCATCGCTCAGGAAAGTCAAGTGGATTTTGCCAGCGCCATTCTGAAAACCAGTGAAGTAACTGGGTGAACGCGCGCCCCTGCACCAGAAGCAGGATGGAGAGTTCAACCTTCCAAACCAAAGGTGAGCTTAAACCGGGTTTGGAGGAATAGAGAGGAACGGAGAGGGGAAGGGGGGAGCTAGCACACCATTCTGCAGACTGTTAATCCCCTTTCTCATCTGCAGAAGGATATTCCTACGGGCCAAGGAAGCACGATTAGGAGGTCCTGTCCAATCGGTGTTTCGGGTCCTGCGCATCACGCTAGAAGAGGCCGCAGTAATCCAGACTAGATCAGCGCCCCCGTGGGAACCAGGTGGGTGTTACATCGATTTTGCTTGAAACCATGAACTCACTCAGTACGGAAAGGAAACGCTTTACACTTTGCATTTATTTGAGCAATAAGTAGATAACATAGCCAATTATAGCACTACAAACTGAAGGACTTTGTTAGAAAAATGGGGAAAATGTAAGTAAGTTACAAATGAGCTCAGTTCTTGCGTTCCTTAGATATTTGGGCACGTCAGGGACCCCCTTGTCTGGACTGGACTTTCGAATGGATTGTGTCCTCCACATATTCCTCATCTTATGATAATTGGCCTTCCAGCATCAGCTACACTCGGAATTCTTTTTCGCCAGGGGTCGCTCTGTACCGTCTAGTTGAGTCGATGTACCTCAACGGCCTCTGTTCGACTGTCAACGTCATCATTCGTATAAGTAGCGCACATTGACGTCCATTCCGTTTTTCCGAGCTAACGCTTAGAAGAATTACGGCGCGCTTTGGTTCTTCTGTGAACGTCAATAGTTATTTTCGATCTACAAAAATGTCTTCCCCGTCGACTCCATCAACGGCTAAAACATGCTTCAAGAAGTGCCAAGACTGTGGATCCAAGATGTCGATCACCGACCCCCACCGCATATGTCTGTGGTGCCTTGGTACCGGTCACTGTACCTCTGACTGTAATTCTTGTCAGGCGATGACCGAAAAGGCTCTAAGGGAGCGTAAAAGGTAAATTGGTGGTGGGGAGGTTCCCTTCGAAGTCTCCTTAGAAGAGTTCAAAGAGAAAGACAGATGAGTCGAGAGATTTTCCCCAACGTAAAAAATCTAAAAGGTCTTGATCGAGAAGTCAATCATGCTATTCTTTGTCGCCTTCAAAGAAGACCAAGAAACGGTGTCACAGGTCACCTTCGACCTCTAGTGATTCCCCGGCTGAGGTAATCAAATGTCCATCTCAGTTGGACTCCCCAGCAAAATGGGCTGCGTTTCGTAATTAAATGCTCAACATCTTCGAGAACGCGGCCCGACCCCCTCGAAATACAAGCCGAAAGCCCATGCCCCTGTCGATCTACATAAAGATGACAAAGGGAAGCCGACAACGAAATCTTCGAAACCGAGCCATAAGCCGGTACAGCATCAAGAAAAATCTCGATCCAACGAGAAATCGTCAAGGGCTTCGTCAAGTCAGGAGTCCATTACATCAAGGGTTCCTTCGAAGAAGCATAAGAAGTCTACAACGTCGGCTCCTTCGCTGACACCGTCAGAGCCGTCAACACCAGTATCGAAGCCGACTCTGACTTCGAAGCCCTTGTTGACGATTACTTTCAAAATTGTCGAAGCCAGCGGTAACCCAAGAAAAGGTTTTCAAACCTTTGCCCAAGAAAAATTGTTTTAAGTCTTTAACATCCATCTATGAAGATAATGAACCTTCATATGATAAGACACCGCCATTTGGGTTACAATATGGCACCCCTAATGTGCCAGATGAATTTATCTCTGAAGAGTCTAGATTATAAGATTTTATATGATAACCTTGAGACGGCCTGTGGTTTAGATACCTCTCCCGAACTGGAATTTGGCGAACCAGATACTACTGACCACGATGACTCCTCATATAGGAAACTGATGTGTAAGGTGATCGTTTTTAGGTTGTAGCAGGCCTACTCCTTCTTTTGAGCAGGATGACCTGATAGATATTTTGGATCAGGGTCCCCAAAAAGATCAAATTTTTCCATTTCCCACTACACTACAAAAAAGGGGTGTCAGCAAATTGGGAGACACCGGAGACTACGGCTGCAGTGAATACAAATTTAGCTAGAAAATATAGACCTTCCAGCAGCTACCTAGAATACTTGACAAAGCATCCAACACCAGAAAGTTTGGTGGTTCAGGCTGCTACATCTCCAAAGCAGTCTGCATACTCATTCATCCCTCCTGATGGGATAAGAGAGTAGATGCCTGGGCGAGAAAGATATTTACTGCTGGCAGTATGGCATTGAAGTCAACTAATGCAACTTGTACCATGCCAAGGTTTACGTTTACCCTGTGGGATTGCGTAGCTATGGCGACTGACCACATCCCTGAAGGCGTAGAAAGAGATGGCTTGCTGGCAATCATCAAGGATGGTAAGGAATCAATGGGTGAATGAATCCAGTCAGGTCTGGATACTGCAGACAGCATCAGCAGATCCATGGCAACTAGCACAGTGTTACGCAGGTGTCATGGCCACAGGCCCCAGAACACAAAAACCACACCATCTAGTGATGGGGGCAATGGGTCACTTGACTCACTTATGTCCCTTTGGGACCCATAAACACAGGGGCCCTGGCTGGACTCAGTCTTGGGCCAGGCTCATATAGAAATGTGAACAGGAACACTTTATTTCAGTGCAGGAGTGATTTTACTTTATTTCAGTACAGGAGTGCTTTTATTTTACAAGAACTTTCCAGGAGCTGAAAGCCTTTATTCCAGAGAACATCCTCATGTGCTGACTCATCGGGTGTGGCAGGCAGGCTGGACCTGGTGGGCGTGGCTTCAGAAGCTCAGCTATATAAGCTGCTCCATCCTTAAGGCCGGTGCTTCGCGTTACTTTGCACTCGCGTGCAACGTGACGCTCACCGCCGCTTGGACCAATTTACTTACCTTTGAAACCAGATGTTCTCCTGCATACTCGCCTCCAGGAAACCGGTGCTTAATCGCTTCATCTCCAGACTCATCTCCTGACATCCAGTGATTTTGATCCCAACGCCGTAGCACCGCACTTTGCATCCACAAACTCGGACCCTGTGAAGAAGAAGAAAGACAAAGTTAGAACATCCGTCCTAAGTCTGCGCCGCATTTGAACCCCGCTCGTCCCCTAGTTAACAATTTACCAGCTACTGTACCACTGCAGCTTCGTTCTTCATTCCCTCCGGCTGCCGCCTCAAGCTCTGCAACTTCTGCCGGGCCGGCAACATCACCTGCAAGGGAAGAAAGCAAAAGAGCAAACATCAAAAGTGGAACGGACAGCAATACATGACAACGAACTTTACAATACAACAAAAACAGACGAGGAAAGACAAAGGCAAACTGGAACACTTAACTGAAGTATAGTGGCTTAGTCGCAGCAGGACTGGACTACCACGTGCAAGGGACCAGTGTAGCAACTCGGTCCAGATCATACAAGCGCCCCGGCCAGATGCAGCAGGACCGAGTGCTCGCCAAAACTAATCAACGGGTGCGCTTTCCAGGGACAGCGCATCCCACGGGTACCACGGTTTGGGAGAAGGGGGTCTGCAAGGTGATCAGGCGCACAAGCTGGCATACTCGCGCCCTCTATTCTCCACGCAGGAGCAGTCCCAAGCAGCAGGAGCAGTCCCAAGCAGCATCACCTATTACCACCAGTCACCACATAAGCGCAGAGGGTGAAGTCAGACCCAAGCGACCTCCTCCCCCCCCCCCCCCCCCCCGGGAGGGCTGCAACCGTGCCCCAACGCCTCCGCAGAGACCAGGTGAGCGTAACAGCAGGTTTGCGTGGTTGAGGAAATCTGGATTTTCACCAGATGTGCAGCCTAGACTCCTCAACATGCCCTTTGACCACTCGAGGCTGCTTGACAGCAAGGCTGATGAGAGTTTGGAAAAGCTGCAGACCCTCGAAAGCGGCGGCTAAATCCCTTAGCACCACCATTAGACAGCCTCAACACCCCTAGCCTGGTTCATCTTCTTGGAGGGGTAAGTCCTTTCGATTCTATTCGACCAGCTTGTCCTCTTACTCTTCAATTCATGAAGAGGTCAGAGAAGATTCCCTCATGGTGGACGAGGGAGAGGTGCTGAGCCAACTGAAGCAGCGGCAGTTTTACTATTAGCCGCCACTTCACCCACCTCAAAACCACTCTGAGGCCTTGACTGACAAGATTCCTTGGGAGGCAAACTCACTCAGCATCTGAAAGAACGGCGGGGAATTACTTCAGATGCTCGTGCACTGGAAACTGTAGCCCAGGGTTACTGACTTACTTTCCAAAAAAGGCCTCTGGATCATCCACCAGCAAACAACTCTTTCAAACTTCCTGATCCGCTCCTTGTGCAGAAAAGTTTGACCCTGCTAGAGAAAGGTGCTATAGAACAGGTACCTGTGGCAGAAAGGAACAAGGGTTGGTATTCCCCATACTTTCTGAGTCCCCAAAAGTACGGATGATTGAGACCCAGGACAGATGATTAAGACCCAAGAAACTTGAACAAGTTCCTCAGGAAGGACAAGTTAAAGATGGTTACCCTTTTCCAAATCCTGCAGGCTCTCCAACTCCAAGACTGGATGGTGTCATTGGACCTTCAGGATACTTATTTCATGTGCCTATCCATCTCGAGCACAGAAAGTACCTCAGGTTCGCGGTTGGCAGTTCTCATCATCAGTTTCGAGTTCTGCCTTTCGGGCTGACCTCCGCCCGAGGGTTTTCACCAAATTAATGGTGGTGGTGGCAGCGAGTCTCAGGAGAGGAGGGATTGACGTCTAACGTTATCTAGACGATTGCTGATCGGGGCTCGTTCACCCGAACAACCCCGCGAACATCTCAGCGTAATCTGCCACTCTCTTCGCAAACTGGGCTTCTCCATCAATAACGAGAAGTCCCACATGATACCATCTCAAAGACTCCCAATTTATTGGAGCAGTGCTGGATGTGTTTTCTGGGAAAGCCTTGCCAGCCGAGGTGAGAGCTCAACATAATCTGCAGATGGTAACCAAATTCCAGATTGCCTAGCATGTTCCGGCCTTCGATTTTATGAGGTTGCTCGGTCTCATAGCAATCTGTATTTTTCTGGTGCCAGAGGCTGCCCTCAGAATGAGATCCCTCCAATGGGCTCTCAGGACTCAATGGTCCCAGTTCTCAGGCAGAATGTCAGACTACCTGAAAGTTTCGAGCACAGTCTCTCAGGACCTTTTTTAGTTGGGCTTGCAGGGACAACATTCTCAAGGGAAAATCTTTTTGGCAGCAATGGCCAGAGATAACAGTAGTGACGGACGCCTCACTCATGGGGTGGGGAGCCCACGCCAATGAGCTGACAGCGGTTGTTGGTCTCCATCAGAGTCCAAACTACACATCAACCGTTTGCAGCTGAGGGCAATCAGACTAGCGCTGAAGGCCTTTCTGCCCTCTGTACGGGGAAAGAATGTCCTGATAATGGCGGACAACACAGTGTCCATGTACTACCTCAACAAGAGAGGTGGTGTAGGGTCACTACCACAGTGCAGGGAAGGAATGCAGCTCTGGTTCTGGGTAATTCAAGAAGGAATCTCTCTATCGGCAGTACATGTAGCCGGAGAGGAGAACACGGCGGCGGATGCTCTGAGCAGGCAGAGCAGTCTCCCACGAGTGGGAACAAGCTCAGGAAGTCCTTTAAGATGGATTTCTGAACTCTGATCTGGTGGGCAGAGGTTCAGAAGGCCAGCCTCGTTTCCTGGAACAGGGTAACCTTCTGGACAATCCAGACCAATCAAGGTAGCATTGGCAGCGGTCAAGACCGGGTCTCAGGAGGGGTGAGGGTGATTGAAAGTCCACAATGAGCACACACAGTAAACAACACCACATATTACTATGTCAGTTGTATATATCAAAAATGCAGATACATTTATTAAAGGACTTTTAAATCAAACACAAGATGAAACCACAGCAATATTAACAATACTAACACAACCTTATACTAGGGAGCATATATACATTAACTATTGGCCTAAAGTAATATTAAGCAAGTCAAGATCCACAACCTGTAACAGAAGAGGGTCAGACAGTGCAAATATACTTTAGGCAATCCTTCAAGAGTTTCAACCCTAACCAATAGGCAGTCCAATCCCTGCGAAGTGTGGAGCCATGTGCTCAAAAGTACGTTCAGTGCGGCAGCACTCGATCGTGCATTTAAGTACAAAAACAGGTCTCTTCAAGCGGCTGTAGTGTCTCAGGAAGGGGGGGGTGATGAAGAATAGAGTTCCACTATTCGAGGAGGGTCTCCACAAGGGTGCAGAGCTATTTCCAGGAATCAGAAATAGGATGGTAGTTCAGACTATCCTTACAAAGGTGAGTGGCCCTTGGGGGAGCAATCGTGTGTAAAAGTCTATGGATGCACCAAATGCCAACGGTAAGTGTTGCAAGTGCTCACCGGCCCTCGACGCAGTCCGGACCAAACTTTGCCAGTCAAGTCCAATTCCCTTGCAGGTTCGAGTCCAGCAGTTGCGCGTCTCTCCGGCTTTCGGGGGCTGTGTTCCGGCACCTCAGTCTGTGTGGGACAGTGGCGATTTCTCTGCTTCTGGGGAAGGGATTGGGCCAGTTCCACTGCAGCTCATCTTAGGGCACAGGGGGGGGGCATAGCAGCAAGCAACCACAAAGCTCGTCACCACAGCGGGGTGACACAGGTACCGCGTAGGCTTGGGTTCAGGCAGGCTCTAATTCCAGACCTAGGAATTCTCGGTGTACGAAACTCGGCAGGAGAGTGCCTTCTACCAAGATCCTATGGTTCCCAAAGTCTCAGGTCGAAACTCGAAACAGCAATTCCAAAGCAAAGGTCCCGTACGAGCTGGTCAGTTCACTGGGCGGTCCAGGAACACTTCCGAAGGGGCTCTTTTGCAGGTTAAGCAGGAGGTGCCGAGAATAGTTAATCACACTACTCCAGCGGGTTGAAGCGACCCTTGCAGGCCTCCTGTGATCGATGAGAAACATGGGGTCAGGGTGCCAAACCTTCCAGTGTGTCACCAGCGGTTCCACGGATCTGTTTCTTCAGTTCAGGATACTTCGCTCCTTTACTAAGTTCGGTGTGAACTCAGAAGATCGACCTGGAATAGGTCTAGAGTGCCTTCTCTTATCTGAAATCTCCTTTGCGCCAAAATGAAGAGAAACCAATTCTCGGCTGCTCACATTCAAGCATTTCACACATGGACCAATCACAGAGCACGGTGGTCCCAGTCCTCCAAGCACACCAGAGATCCTGGCACCCAAGATGTGTATTGGGACTAGACAGCTCCAGCCCACAACCTGGGCGCGCACACACAAGGCATGCAGATGCCTGCAAAAGCTTTGGTGTGAGAGGGGGTCTGCATGACCAAATAGGAAATGTCCCTGGTCTGCTCGACCTGGGGAAGGCAAAGGGACAAAATGGCCAAAGGACAGAACAAAGGACCTTGTGGCATGGCCATTTTAGGCACTGGCCACTGTCCTGGGCCAAACGTGGTAAACGCGGTTTGGACCATTGAAAGAGTCTAAAATGCTTTAAAAGTAACTGCTGCCACCAGCTCTGTTCTGGTCACAGGTTAACCGTGAAGGGTTTAGTTCCACTTAGTCTATTGCGCTGCTAGATCCGAAAGAGTTATTCGAACAGACACCAAATGTGTTCCAACACTGATATGAGTCAATTATCAAACTGAAACAATGGGTAGTAGTAGCAGGAATAATATATTTGAATCCTTCAGTTAAGAATGCCAAAGAAGTCTGCCGACACGTGTCTCGACCTTCAACGGTCTTTCTTAAGGCAAGACTCTGTTATACAGTCAAACAAATAATGCAAACCAAAATCAAATTGTGCTTAACATTTTCAAAATAACATGGATCAAGGACCCCCAAGATACATTGAGTATGGTCGTCATGCATAGAGCGGTCAAGGGCATAGATAATGGGAAAACATCCAACACATTATTGAAACCAGTTTGAGATCAATACATTACCATGGCGCAAAAGAGTAATTGTTCAGTTCATGTCACCAATAGCAAAGCATCACATGTCCAGTTATTCAATGCCCAGAAGCAGAACACAAATATACACAAAAGAAAAAATACCAGAGACATCATTAGCCTCATTTGGGATTGTCACCATCATTCGATTAGATTGTGAAAGTAATCATTTAACAGTCTGGGCCTGATTTGGATGTGCTAAAATACCCTTAAAGCCATTGGGGTGTTACTTTTATTCCCAAATTACATTGAGACTATATGTGCAGCAATGCTCGCAACCCAGTGCATACCGCCTGCCCAATGCCTTGTGCACCCGTTCGGAATCCACCACTGAATAGTGCAAAATAACATCCCTTGTGCACGGCATGTGCATTTAAACTGAAAAATTGCTAAGTAAATCCTTTAGTGTAATTCTGTGTAGCAGATGCATGGACAGTTATTTACCTAACTGTTTGTGCCATAGTTGCATATCAGGTTGTTCACTCCAAATGATTGGATCAATAGTAATCAGGGTTCCGTTGTAACTTTGGCAAATTAATGCAGAACATTATGTGAGCCCTTTGTATTAAAAAAAAGGGAGCAATTTGAAAAACTCACAACATAACGTCCTGTTTACCTGATACTGTTTCTTAGTGTTGATTGATAAAGTTGGTTTGTGACATTACTTCATATACGGACATCAATCTTTGGGTGCTGGAGTAATGTTCATGAGTTCGGGTGGTTTGAGAAATGCGAAGGGGAGAAAGAAAAATCAGGATATGGATGTTGGTGTTGACGGTTGGGGGTGGCGAAAAGTTCCACTTCTCCAATCTGTTCAGTGAAATATTAAAAAGGGAATCTGTTGTATAGCCATAATCTGAAAACGCACTAAATACCTCTTACCTGTAAGATTCTGTAGTCGGTGCTGCCACGTCTGGTAGAGCCTACATCTCGGTACGCACGAATAATACAAAGCGTACTGGGAGAGGAAAAGACCTAATATGTTCTCGGATGCGTGCTGCGTGTTAGGGAGAATTCTCTCTTTAGGCTGAATTTCCTAACCTAGTGAGTCCCCCAGCAGCTTTGCTGGATTTCTGGAGTTTGTTTTTTTCTCCTGCCAAGAGTGAGACTCTTGTTCTCCCACTCTTGGACATGATTTATGGTGTTCCTTTTATGGTGTTCCTTTGACTGTTTGTTTTTTATGGGCTATGAGGTCCTTTACTCCATAGGGTCTCGTGTTTTTACTATGTGTGTTACACAGCACCCTCCGTACAGTGACACAGGGTTGTCATAGTGACACCCCACCATAGACTCCATACCCTGGGGCTGACTACTGTCTCCCAGGGCATGTAAAGTCACCATTGGCTTTACTAGTCCCAAATTATTAACAGAAACCGGTACAAACCATCATACTGTGGACGTACTGGTCGGGGCAATTAGATTGCCCTGGGGTCTGTTAGTCGAGGGGGCACGTCTCCGTCCCCCCTGATCGAGTTTTGGCTGGTGGCAGTGGATACTACTTTTTCTATTCGACCGCGAATATATCCCTATGGGATTTTCCCATTGTTCGAGGCTACCAACTTTAATTATTTAATTCTCATAGCCTCAAAGATGCCGCTGGTTTATTTATTTAATATTAATTCGCCAGTTGGTATTTTTTGCCAGGACTCGATTCTAAAATGGCGTTTGTGTTCTCTTCTGTGACTCCAACCCAAGTCGAGCCCTTTGTTCCACTTTTTGGCGGGCTTCTCCACAGAAGCCCCCAAAAGTGGTGCCACTCTGTCTGGGTACCACAGGGGGTGTGAGAGGGGGTTTAGGCACCCTGGACTGAGTTACCCTGGTAACTCAAGTCGCACTCTTGTGTGATTGGCCCAAGTAGCTCACCACTTAGCATGTTTGATTGACAGCTAGGCTGAGTGAATGGGGGTGTGCTGCATAAAAGCAGGGCTTTGGGGACTGGAACTTCAGAAGTCGCCACAGGACCTGAGAATCCGACGAGGGAGAAGCTGAGCCGACCTACCACGACGACACCACCGGTGGAGCCCTACGGAACCGACTCACCACTTCCCGACGACAGAGAAGATCTCCCAGCTGGAGAGGCTTCTTCCCCTGACTGGTGGGCACAACCGGTTTACCTTCTTTTCCTCGCATCCCAGGACGTCTTGTGGTCGAATTGCCCGTGCCAAGCACCCCGGCATCCGGATAGCCACTTAACACTGGACCGCGAATAAAAGGACTGCTCCTTTTACCTGAACTCCGCTGCTGGTTTCTTCCCTGGCAGTGCAACGGACTCCTGTCTCCCTCCCCAACGAGATCCTCTCTTCCCCCGGACGAAGCACCGACTTGCATCCGCTGCCAGGAACAACTGCCCCCGCTGGAGTATTCTCACCACTTTAAGGTACCGTGTCCGCCTTTCTAAAGATTGCTACAAGGTAATAATAATCCCTTGAACCTTCTGGACTGGGCTGGCCGCCTTGACCATCTAACTGGTCCCTTTCTTTTGGTCCAACTCTTTCTGAACCTTTTCAAGACTTTTGTGCACTTCAACCGTGTGACCTTGGACACATTTCGTTCTGATCCTCTTAAAGTGGATCCGGCCTTCTGAACTCTAACTTCACGGTTTTATTTTGCCTTCCTCTCTTGTTGTGTTCTTGTGAAAGTGTTGGGATCTGTTTCAAATTATACTCTGCTTTTCTCTCCCTTTATAAAACAAATTATTAGAGTGCCATCTGCGTTAAGCGCTCACCGCTGTCTGAAAATAAGTGGGGCTTTACTTAAGACTTGTCTATTCTTTTAAGGGAGTGTATATCTTTTAGTGACCGTGTTTTTGAACTGCTTGATATTAGTGCCTGTGTGTTTTACTAGATGTGGTTTTAAATAAATAATTATATCTCTTTTACACCAAGCTCTGGTCAGTGTTTACTTGTTCTACTATGTTCTTTTGACCGATTGAGAATACTCTGTATACTGCTTAACTCTTCTTGAGGGAAGTCTGACTGCTCAGCCACAGCTACCAAGTGAATCTGTGTGGTACAGACTGCTACCAAGTGGGTTTACTGCCAAACACCTGTAGTCTTAAATCTTTTGCAGTGGTCCCAGAGGGAACTGCACAGGTTTCTGCCTAACACCGCGTCACGCGTTACTTAGTGGTCACATGACTATGCAATCCGGAAAAAGGTGCTAACAGCAACTGGTGTTGATTCTCTAAATAGTAAAGGGCTGCATTATGTGTTTGATACCACTCAAAGGTTAGAGGTGGGCAGTCTATAACACATCGCTCTGTATAAAATGTGCAGTCGTTTGGTCCCTTTAAATACGACTAATAGAAATTGGAACCTCCCGTATTGAGTAATCATGTGACTGGGCATTTTTACGAAATGTTCATGTCCAGCAGGCTTGTTGCTCTTATTTAGCTCTATATTGGATGATTATCTAAAGAAGAATATGTATGAGAATTGAGTGCAGCTGGATGAGCTAGGGGCAATCGTATTTGCATGTGTCACTGTGAGGTCGTAGGATGTGCAGCCACTGTATGTTATCTAGACCCCATTGTCTAGACCAACATGGTACTGATATGCGTTATTTGTCGAACAGGTGCAGGGCCAGCAATAGCGCCAGCACTGAGTTCAAGCATTGCCACATCTTGAATACAAATTAAGTCGATACCGAAACAGAATAACATTAGGGATTTAGGAAATTCCATTACCATGTCATCAGAGTACAATACCAACACACATCAACCGATTAAAGAAAGACATGCAGTTCTGTGTCCTTGTTATGGCCCATAGTTGTACATCGCAGCCGACAGATGGTGCACACTTCTAACTAGCGCAATAGTGCTTGATGGTCATCTCCCCTGGGGTGAACCCGGGCTTGTATAAGTCCAATGAAACGCATATTTTGTACATCATCCATTTAATGATGTTTCTGCCAGTGTATAGCAATCGGCAATTTAGGGTCAGGACTGTTTAAGTGAGAACAATGTTCTCTAATACGTATTCGTAGTTCCCTAATCGTGGAACCAACATATACTTGCCAAGACACAAAGATAATTGCGTAAACTACATATTTCCATTTGCAATTGATAAAGTCCCGTATTTGAATGGTAAGGCCATTGTGACATGAGAAAACATCGGTGCACAGAGTAAACTTACAGAAATTACACATACCACATTTGTAGAAGCCCTTAGGTTTAGGAGGCAGCCAGTGAATAGGATCAGTCTGGATAGATGAAAGAGGGGTACAATTGGCCTCGTAGAGTCTGATTCCGCGTGAAAATGAATTTAGGCCGTTCGGTGATATATGAGCGTAGGTCTGTGTCTAATTAAGAAAGTAATCCTCTAACAGTCAGGCCAAGACTGTTAGAGGATTACTTTCACAATCTGTATTTGATTAATGGTGACAATCCCAAATGAGGCTAATGATGTCTCTGGTATTTTTTCTTTTGTGTATTTTTTCTTTTGTGTATATTTCTGTATATTTCTGTTCTGCGTCTGGGCATTGAATACGTGGACATGTGATGCTTTGCTATTGGTGACATGAACTGAACAATTACTCTTGTGCGCCATGGTAATGTATTGATCTCTAACTGGTTTCAATAATGTGTTGGAAGTTTTCCCATTATCCATGCCCTTGACCACTCTATGCATGACGACCATACTCAGTGTATTTTGGGGGTCCTTGATCCATGTTGATCCATGTTATTTTGAAAATGTTGCGCACAATTTGATTTTGGTTTGCATTATTTGTTTGACTGTATAACACAGTTTTGCCTTGAGAAAGACCGTTGAAGGTCGAAACACGTGTCAGCAGACTTCTTTGGCATTCTTAACTGAAGGATTCAAATATAATATTCCTGCTACTACTACCCATGTTTCAGTTTGATAATTGACTCATATCAGTGTTGGAACACATTTGGTGTCTGTTCGAATAACTCTTTCGGATCTAGCAGCGCAATGCACTAAGTGGAACTAAACCCTTTACTGTTAACCTGTGCTTTCTTGCTGTAGGCCTGAGGTCCCTACTAGTTCGGCTTCTTGCAGCAGCTAGTGTTGTCTGTACCAGTAAATTTATCTTGTTTACCCTTGTTTTGCTCGAGCGCCTTTGCCCATTGGCATACCTCATTTTCACTGTTCTTCCTGTGCTGGTCACACTTGTACATTCACCAAAACTCCTTCGAGGGTGTCTAGGGCCTTAAAAATGAAAGAGAGACCCCAGCGCACTGGCGCACTGTAGTGGAAGGTGTTAGGGAAAATTCTTATACATGTGCTAATTCCCTCTACCTTAGAGCCCTCCAGCACTTTTGCTAAGCTTTGGGACTTGGAACTTTTCATTTCACTTTGTTTTCTGCGTTTGTTTTTTGGTTATGGAGTTTTAGACCACTCCATAGGCATCATCTTTTCATTTATTTATTTATTTGCATTTTTAAAGCGCTCACACAACCCGGGGGCATCGAGGCACTGTTACAGGAATATGTCTTAGTTGCGTATTTATAACGCGCTTAATAACCAAAGGTTTCTAAGCGCGGACACGCGGATCGAACCTGTGTTGCTTCATGTCATCTTGTTTCCAAGACGAGCACGTTGCTGCTCGAGCTATCCTCCCATATGTGTCACGCAGCACCCTCGGTGCAGTGACACAGGGAAGCCTTTTAGGCAGTCCCAGGGTTTAAATGGCTTCTCTGGGATAAACTAATGTTTCCCAGAGAAAGTAAAGTGAAATTGACTTTACTAGTTTTTCCAAATTCCTAGACCCAGCACACACCATCTTACCATAGAGTGCTGGAGGGGTTACCTAGTATCCCCTATGTCTAGAAACTCATGTAGCAGTCAAATGCTACCCTTTCCTCTCGAAATGGCTGGTGGCAGTGGTTTTACAATGAACTACCATGATTTTCCCGACCGTGAACACTGGTAGCGTTAAATCGCAGGAGGCATGTTTTTCAAGATGGCGTCTGAGCCCCCTTTCTTTAAACGGGTCCCGGTCTTCTTTTCTCACCATATCGTTTTGGAAAGGTCCTTCTAGAGTTTGTTTCTGTGCGCCAAACGAGGTTTGGGCCCTTTGTTCCTACGCCTTTGGCGGGCTTCAGGACTGAAGACCGCCTCTGGCGCCCGAGTGTCTGGGGTGGGCAGGAAGTGAGGGAATTGCCCGAAGCTCCCTGTGCTTAGTCTCCTAGGAGACCCAAATGCACTCTGGCGTGATTGTCTGGCTGAGTGTCGGGCAAGGACAGCCACCCTGCTGGGTGAGTGGCAGCTAGGCTGGAATGAATGGGAGGAATCTGGATAAAAGGCGAGTCTCTTGGCTTGGAAGGCAGAGTCGACCACTGGAACGAGAGAACCAAAGACGAGCTGGAAAAGAACGGCTGCTGCAACTCCTGGACCGTTGGTTTGCTCGGTGAAGCCCTGCTGTAAGTCCGAAGCGTCAAGTTCATCTTGATGGAGAAGCCCTTCAAGGACGACTTCTCCCTTTGAGTTGGTGGGACCAATCAACTCGTAAGACACCTGGATACCATTCTCAGAGATGGTTGTATTTTCCTCCGAGTGCTGCAGGAAACCGAATAGCCAGGGAGAAGGACACACGTTTGTGTGCTTGACTACAGCTACTGGAATTGAAGATTTGCCCTTGCAGGTTTTTGACCAGTCGCAGTGCAGGAGTCCCCCGACGTCCTCCCTCTTGTCCCCAGGACTGATGCCCAGGAACAGCGTGATATGCAGGAACTGCCAGGAACAGACGTCTTCAGCTGCATCTTTTACTTCATTGTAAAGTACTGTGAAATCCCGACCGAGAGAACTTACCTCTCACTGCGAAAGTGCTTGAAACTTTGGCAACTTGCAGGCCTAATCAGCTTGTGACCCAACATATGACTTTCTTTTACGAACTACTTCTGAGACCTTTGGCGAAGACTTTTCCGTTTAACTTCCAGAACTGCTTTATCCTATACAAACTGCTTTATCCTATACAAGACTTTAGCCCGTTGACTTTGGCCTAACCCATTACATTGAATCAACTCCTCTGGCAATCTCAAATTATTTGCACGAGTAACTAATATCCGTTTTATTAACTTGCGCCTTTTTGCTCCTACTTCAAATGCTCTGCATGCCATTTTGCTCCTCCTTCAAAGTAGTTTAAATGCCTCAGAACCTGATATTGTGAAGTACTAAAGTATATTTTTGTGATATAGATTGCCTCCTTCTAGTGAATGTTTTAAAATTGACTGTGAAATAAATTAATAAGTGTTTTACCAAGAAACCTTGTGAATAAGAGTCTATTTGACTACTTGTAATTATAGACCTCTGTGTAACATCCTTACAGCTTGCATTCCTTCTTGAGATAAGTCTGACTGCTCAGCAGCGCTACCACAAAACTGTGTTGTACAGACTTATACCAAAGGTTGGTTTTGCTTACACTTGTAGTCCTAGTTCTATGTAGTGATCCCAAAGGGTACTGCATAAAAACTTTGCCTAACATTGTGCACTGATAAAATGTTGCCAAGAAATGGCAACAAAGTGGAAGACCGAGGGAAACCCAGTTTCCCATTACTGACAGTCTGAAGGGCATGTCAGTTTCCCCTTAACAAGATGAGCAAAAGCCCAGCGGAGTGCAGCAGAAGGCTGGGCTCCTCTGGTTAAAGTCAGGCTAGGATGGTCCGACAATAGGAAAAGGTTTGGGGGTTGGGGGCTCACAACTGGAGGGCAAATTACACATAAATGAAAATCTTTCCTAACATCCTTCAAGAGATCACAACCTTTGGTGAACCCCTCAAGCGGATCGGTTTGCGACCAGTGTCAACCAGAAGTGCGAGCTGTTCTGCTCCAGGGGAATTTCCCCCAAGAGGAGTTCTAAGCGAAGCGTTCGTATTAGACTGAGAATTTGCACTCCTGCATGTGTTCCCTCCTGTCCCTGTCATTCCTCGCGTGATCAGAAGTTTGAGAAAGTTTGGGAAACCCATGGTCTTAATTGCCCCGGATTGATTTTTATTTATTTATTTATTTATTTACAAGTATATCCAGAAACAAAAGCAGGAACAACAATCGGAACAGTATCAGAAAGACAAGCACGGAGAAACAAAAGTTAAAAGAAATCATTGAACATATTCCAGATCTTCTCATATAAAGACAAATTACATTTCAATTTGTAAATCAATTTTTCAGTTCTAGACAGGCAGTGCATTTCCCGGGGCCATTGCTCACTACTCTTCCACCCTCAGAGAATCAACCGTTTGGCCACAATAAAAGCTCTAAAAGACCACTTTTTAAGCACAGAGCTGACCTCAGCCAACCCCGAATCATCACCCAGGATCACAGTCCTAAAATCGAGGCACACACATCACAGACACTATTCCAAAAATCTTCAACCCGCACACAGCTCCATAGCATGTGCTCCAGAGACCCCACCTCCTGGATGCAACCCCAACAATCATCATTGTCACTCATGCCTCTTTTATGAAGCGATTCTGGACACCAGTATACACGATTTAAAATCTTAATTTGTCGAGACCGTTCACTCAGATTCAGCGAACACAAGGAGACATTACCACACATTTTCAGCCAGGCACCGTCATCAATTTCAGACCCAATTCTCTCACTCCAAACTCTCTGTAAACTGTCATTTATTCCGATAATGGGACACAATGAGCTTATACAGCCTACTGGCCAGACCACCACCCTTTCCATTTGAATCAGCCAGAAAAATATTCACATCAAAAGAGTCGGACCAGTCCACCTCACCCACAGACCTCTTCAGGCGTCTATAAGCCGAGTCTGACAAACCTTCAAGACGCCATCTTACTCTCAACTCAGCAGCAGTCAACCACCGATCATCATTACCCAAGTCAGAGACCTGTTTAATACCCACCAAGAACCATTCTGGCCAAAAAAGTCCTAGAATTATCCCTAATCTTTGGATTCAGCCAGATCGAGGCACTCCTGCATTTAAAAGCATCACAACCCAGCAATGAAAAAACTTCCTTCCAAGAGGTGCGCAAGAATGACGACGTTAACAGACTACCCCCTGAAATCTTTGTATTAGTGGTCAGCAAGGCCTTGGGGCCCAGCGGCCCATAGGCATTTGATTCCGCCACTGCCCAGCTCGACAATTCATCTCTCAAAAATGGTACAAAAGAATGAGCAGGAAAGGCCAAATGGTAGGCCCTAAAATTCGGAACTCCTAAACCACCTAAATGGACCGGAAGTTGTAACTTCCAAAGACTAAGTCTCGGTGGTTTTTCGGTCCCATAAAAACTCCTGAACAAGACGGTCTAGATCCCTCCAATAACAACTCTTAATTTTCAAAGGAAGCATGCTAGGTACAAAGTTAATTCTGGGTGCCAAATTCATTTTCAGGGCATTTTTACCCCAAAGGGAAAGATTAAGCAGCGGCCATCTTTCCAAATCTATTTTACAATCCCGAATGACTACACTCATGTTTTCGTCAACCATAAGGGAGACCGGATACGTCAGCCATACCCCCAAATAGCGCAAGCGCACATCACACCATGTAAACCCCAGCCCAGTAACCTGAGTCTTATCACACCTATTGGACAGGGGCAACACCTCTGACTTCAGGCGATTAATCTTGTATCCTGAACAAACGTAATAATCAGACAAAATCCTCATCAGACAGGGCAGGGACACTTCCCAATTCTGCAGCATCAACAAGAGATCATCCGCATAAAGCCAAGCCTTTTCCACAACACCCCAACAATTAACACCATGTAAATCTGGTTCATTTTTGATGCAAACCGCGAGAGGCTCAATCGCCAGAATGAATAAGAGGAGAAAATGGACAACCTTGACACGTGCCCCGTTTCAAACAAAAAGGTTCCGATATCACCCCATTAGTCTTCACATCAGCAGTAGGATTGCCATACAGAAGAGCAACCCAAGAAATAAAATCCTCACCTAGATTCATCCTTCTCAGTACCGAATACAAGTAATCCCAGCTAACCCTGTCGAAAGCTTTCTCTGCATCAAGGGAAAGCACAGCGGCATCACAATCCATCTTATCCGCAAGTAACAATCTCCTGATATTACTAGATGTACGTCGATTTTTCATGAAACCGGATTGTTCCTCAGCGATCAAAGCAGGCATCAAATGTATCATACGCATAGCAAGAACCTTGGCAAGAATCTTATTATCTGTATTTATGAGGCTAATCGGGCGATAACTGGCCGGAAGATTACTGTCCTTCCCTTTTTTCAAAAAGACTGAGATGGAAGAATGTCTCGTACTTTTAGGTAATGACCCAACAAGTCCACTAGACACAAACCTATCTCTCAAGAGTTCGAAGGCTGAGTTAGGGAGGATCCTATAGAACTCACAAGGGAGCCCATCCGGGCCCAGGGACTTACCCACATTCAGCTCTGAAATTGCTCTCTTGATCTCATCAACCGATATCACAACACCAAGAAGATCCCGATCTGCATCCTAGGCAAATTTAAATTGCCGAAGAAGTCCTCCCCCTTACCCGTAACATCAGACTCATCGCTATACAAATTCTCGTAAAAGTCACGAAAAATTTAATTTTCTTCAGATCAAATGAGATTCTACCCTCCCTGTCAATCATAGAAGCAATTGCCGACTCAGACATCTTTTTCTTCAACCTGTAAGCCAGCCATCTATCACAACGCTCACCCTTTTCAAAATAATTGCACTTAGAGAAGAACAAACTACGCTCAGCCCTCAGAGACAAAAAGTCTTCCATTTCCTTTTTAAGTTTCTTCAGAGTAGCCAATTTGACCGAGTCAGTCGGATCAAGCATCAAATCCTGAGAAATCTCACCAATACGCAAATCAAGAGCTTGTCTCTTCCTCTCATCCCTCTTCCGTTTACCACTAGACAGCCCTAAGCAGACGCCACGCATACAGCATTTGAAGGCTTCCCACGTGTTCGCCACACTGATTTGATCTGAGCGGTTCTCCAAAACAAAATAATTCGCCTCCGAAACAATCCGATCCAATATATCATCATCCAACAATATAGAGGTGTTCAGTTTCCATGAGAAATTCCTGACACACCGATATTGAAGTCCCAAATGCATCACAATGGGGGCATGATCACTCAATAGAATATTACCAATTTCACTGGAGACAACACCCTCCGACACATTCCCACCAGTAAAAATCATGTCAAGTCTAGAGAACACACCATGAGCACTAGAAAAGAAACTGTATTGACGCTTCCCCAGGTTTCTCAGACGCCAAGTATCTCTCAAATTGCCCCGGATTGAGCGAGGAGGACGTGGTACTCGGACCTTCTGGACATGTCCATCTGCCCTCCAATACGTAATCCACAAATATAGGAGCTTCTCTCGCGAGAGGAGGGTCAGGTTTTCCATCCAGAGGTCAAGACACTCGGCCTTCACGCATGGTTTCTGAGATGCTGAAATATAAGGATTGGGACCTTTCGGATGACATAATGGAGATCTTGCTTTCGGCCAAAAGGCCAGCAAGGAAATCTTTCTACCACTGCTGTTGGAACAAGTTCAGCAGCTGGTGCAGCGATAAGAGTGATACCTTTCTATGTGACACAAATACGGTGCTTTCTTTTTTGTTACATTTGGCGAATATGGGGCTCCAGATTGGAACAATTAAAGGTTACCTGGCAGCGCCATCTATTTTCAAGTGCTCTTTGGAGGAGGATTCATATTTAAGATCCCTCTAATTGTTCAATTTCTATAGGGTCTTACTATTGTATTTTCACTAGTTCCATTCACAATTCCTGTATGGGATTTTAATCTGGTGTTAAAATTTCTAACATGCATTCCTTTTGAGTTTATACGCTCATGCCCATTAAGACTGGTAACCTTCAAAACTGTTTTGTTAATTGCAATAACGTTAGCCCGCACGGTAAGTGAGATGCAGGCTCTTTCCTGTAAACCTCCACATACGGTTTTCTCTAAAGACACGGTTGTTCTCAGGGTGAAACCTTCTTTTCTACATAAGGTAGTCTACGACTTCCAGTTGTCGCAAAAAATCATTTTGCCAACTTTCTATCCACCTACAATTACAATTACCTCTTCATCCTGGAGAAGAGGAGGAAAGATTACATAGATTGGACCCGAAAAGGGCTCTGTTTTTACATATCAAGAATGGCTACATTTCGTCAAAATGACCAATTATTCATTGGATATACTGGCCCTAAATTGGGTCTAGCTTTTCCAAAACAAACCATATCCAGATGGATCATCCTGACTATTGGTAAATGCTACAGTTTAGCGGGCAAAGACCTGCCGGAAGGCTTAAGAGCACATTCCACAAGGGGCATGGCAACCTCTACTGCTCTTCAGAGAGGTGTCCCAAATAAAGACATTTGTTCATCGACCACTTGGTCTATTCACATGTTTGTGAGACATTACTGCTTGGATTCATCTTCCAGTCAGGAAGGGCAATTTGCAAAAGCGGTCTTTCATTCAGTCCATGACAACAATTGAAACAAAATACAATTCATACTCCCACCACCAAATTATTACTGCTTTGGAAGTCTATCATAAGATGAGGAATACGTGGGAGGACACAATCCATTCAAAGAACAAGTTACTTACCCCTGGTAACGTTCTTTCGATTGTATGTTCCTCCCACATATTCCTCATCGCCCCTCCCAGCCTACCCCGCCGTAGAATTTTACGTATTCTTACACTTTACGCTTTCTTGGAGCCTATGGTCTATGGTACGCCTGGTAATTCCTTTTCAGGAGTGGCAAAAACAGAAATGAAGCCAACAGGCGCTGCATGCGTTACTTATACTAATGATGACGTTGACAGTCGAATGCATGCCCTCGAGGGACATCGACTCGATGAGACGGCACACAGAGCCCCCTGTCGAAAAGAATTTCCGAAGCAGCTGAAGCTGGAAGGATAATTATCATAAGATGAGGAATACATGGGGATTACATCCAATCGAAATAACGTTACCAGGGGTTAGTAACTTGTTCTTAACTGGACTGGGCTCTCTCTCTGCCACTCCCTCTAGACAGTACTCGACGAAATGCAGCAATCAGGAACAGCCGCAAAGAGGCCTTGTTTCCTGGGCACCCCATCGTGCACACCATGCTAGCTCGTAGGATGAATCCCCCTCCCTGTGTAGCTGCTAATCTTTTATTAAGTGTGCCTGTCAGTCAAGCGTGATGCAAACTCTTCTCAATGGTTCGTCAACTTGTTGTTATGCACCCATCTACCTCCAGGTTAAGGTGCGCTATAGAAATAAATAAAAAACAAAAACAAACAAGGGAAGAAGTACTGGTAGGAACCTACCTTCCCAATCCCTCTTCCCGCCTCCCATTTTAGAGACTGACCGTGGCTGGTAAGCACCTCAATGGAATGCGTCTTTATCAGTGCCCAACGTCGACATGAACTTCAGCTTGAATTCCCAGTGCAAACTCGTACCTGTTTACCATCGAACATGTAATATTGCTTGCAAAAGCAAAAAAGAAATAAGCTGAGAGCATTCAGTGTGCTCTTCACAAAGCCATTACCCCATCCTACCTCAGCAGGCTGTGTGCCTATGCATGATGTGTCTAACTCGGCAGGTGTGTGCCTGCACATGGTTTGGTCATTACACAACACTTGGTAGAATGCTTGGCTAGTGGCTGTACATGATTGGACAGCGCCTGTCAGTTTGAATGGTGCAAATCCTTACCATTGGTGGACCTAGTGGTGAATCCAGTCTGAATCCTGGTTAAAGAGTACTTCTGCATCCATTCAAAAGATCATTGTTAGAGCCAAGTACACTATAAAGAAGGGCAGTCCACTGATGACCCGTGGATGACCATTGCAGCTGACCAGCATCACTTGCAGTCCAGTCCCGGTGAAGCACTGCTCCGCTTTCCTGATCTCAAAAAAGCCCTTGTTGGTGCTTTGACCCTTGTACTGGTGGGAACAACCTGCACTGACTGCTGCTCAAGGATCAGCACCCGTTGAGCCTTTGGAAGTGTCCCTGGACCACCCACTGGACTGTCCAGCTCTCTCTTGGGCTACGTTGCACCCGTCACCGTTCTGAATGCTTCCTTGAAAATGTGTAGATCTTCAACTTGCACAACAAGACGTCTGTCTTAGGCAGAATCCTGTGCAGTTCCCTTGGGGACCACTGCAAGAAGATTAAGACTACAGGAGTAAGCAGTAAACCCAATTGGTAGCAGTCTGTACCACCCAGATTTACCTGGTAGCTGTGGCTGAGCAGTCAGACTTCTCTCAAGAAGAGTAGGGCAGTATATAGAGTATACACAATAGGGCTAAAAACACAGTAGAGCAAACAAACACTGACCAGAGCTTTGTATCAAAAGTATATAATTATTTATTTAAAACACACTTTAGGCAATACACTAGCACTCTAAATCAAAAGCAAGTTAAAACACAGTGAGGTAAAGTATACACACCTCCCTTGATAACTATTTAGACAAGTCAGAGTTAAAACACCACGATTTGTTAGAACAGATGTGAGCACATAACCTAGATGGCACTCCAACAGTTATGTTAAAGGGAGAGAAAAAGGCAGGGTATAGAAATAAAACAGGTCCCAACACTTTTAGGAGTTCTCAGCAAGGGATTAAAGGCAGTATGCACTGTAGAGCCAAAGTTCATAGGCCAGGCCCACTTTAAATGGAGCAAAGCGAAATGTACCCAGGATCACACGGTTTAAAATGCACTAAAAGTCTTTGTAGAATGTTCAAAAGAAGTTGGTGTGATTCAAGAAGTTAAATTTAGAAGGTCGGGGGCCAGCCCAGTTGGAAAGCCAAGGATTTAAGGGTCACCTTGGGCAAACCGAAGAAAGGGAGGCCAGGCAGGACACAGTACCTTCAAGAGAGAGGAAGCTCCAGCGGTGGCAGTTGCTCCTGGCAGTGGTTCCAGTTCATTGTTTCGACCAGGGGAAGAGAGGATCTCGTTGAGGAGGAAACGTGGAGTCGATGCACTGCGCAGGGATGAAACCAGCCGCGGAGTTCGTCGGTAAAAGGTGCTTTCCTTTTATTCGCGGTCAAAGTGGTGAAGCTTGGCTATCCGGCCCCCCGGGTGCTTGGCACGGGCGATTCGACCAAGAGACGTCTTTGGAAGGTGAAAAGGGCGAACTGGTTGATCCCACCAGCTCAAAGGAAGAAGACTCGTCCAGCAGAAGATCTTCTCTTGTCGTTGGGAAAGTGGCGAGTTCGTTGCAGCAGGGCTTCACCGGTGGTGTCGTCGTTGCAGATGGCTCAGCTTCTTCCCTCTTCGAATTCCTAGGTCCTGTGGCGACTTCTGAAGTTGCAGTCCCAAAAGCCCTGCTTTTATGCAGAAAAACCCCCATTCAACAGCCTAGCTGTCACTCATACATGCTAAGTGGTGAGCCGGGCGGTTCACCACTGGGCCAATCAGAATAGAGTGCGACTTGGGTTGCTAAGGCAACGCAGTCCAGGGTGTCAATTCCCCTCCCCACACATCCTGTGGAACCCAGACAGAGTGGCACCATTTGGAGGGCTTCTGTGGAGAAGCCCGCCAAAAAAGTGGAACAAAGGGCTCGACCTTGGTCAGAGTTACAGAGACGGACACGAACGCCATTTTAGAAAAGAGTTCTGGCAAAATGACCCAACCTTGGATTTAATATTAAATAAATAAACCGGCGGTATCTTTAACATTGCACCAAAAAGTGGTGCGTTTAAAATCAATGGGAAAATCCCATAGGAAATATTCTGGTGGAATATTTTGCGTGGTAACCACTGCCACCAGCCAGAAACTCGACAAGGGGGGACTGGACAGTGCCCCCTTGGAAACAGGCCTAGTGGCAATCGAATTAACCCCTTCCCGGACTTCCACAATATGATGGTTTGTACTGGTTCTGTTCACAATTTTGGACTAGTAAAGTCAATGGTGACTTTACATGCCCTGGGAGACAGTAGTCAGTCCCAGGGTATATAGTCTATGTTTGTGGGTCACTATGACACCCCTGTGTTACTGCACTGAGGGTGCTGTGTAACACATACACAAAAACAGATGATACCCTATGGAGTAAGAAACCCCATAGCCCATAAGCACACAAAAAGACATACCTAAATCATGCTTAAGAGTGGGAGGAAAAGAGTCTCACTCTTAGCAGGAGAAAAGAAAAATAAAAACCAAAAATCCAGCAAAGCTGCTGGGGGACACCCTAGGTTTGGGAAATTAGCCTTATAAGAGAATTCTCCCTTAACAGTAAGGCCGCTATTTTCCATCGCACCCCGCAAAGTAGACTCCTTCCCAAGGACTCTCCCGCGTGGGAGGGACCGTTCAGGTCCTTGTACCAGCACGTGCACGAGGCTGCTACAGCTACCGGCCTTCGGGCCGAGGGGTCCTTGGATCCTCCCGGGGGCTGTGTTGTGGGACTGGAAGGTTCTTGTACCGGATTGTCATCCGAGGAGCTCCGCCCTTGTACCAGCAATATGGCAGAGGGGCTATGCCCTAATACCGGCAATACGTCCGAGGGGGTGCCTAAACACATCTCTACCGACCCCCGGGTCGAGGGTGTGCCAGGCCTGGGCCCGAGGAGCAGGGTAGACCTCATGATCCACACGCAAGAGTCTTGGAGGAGGCTGGGCCCAGCGATCCGAGCAACACGTCGCAGGCACTTCACAGGCAGCTCGACAAGGTGGCTGCCGTGCCAGACAGTCACCCGTCCAACGCCATTGCAGGAGTTCGGTGAAGAACGAGTGTCAAGGTGGGACTGGCCTCAACCAGGTACGTGGCCTACAGCCTATCCTTCTTATGCACAGGGCAGCTTCCCCTTGTGTCCATACGGGCAGGGTATGCAGCGGCTCTAGCAGCTCCCGGCTTCCCCGTCAGTACCCCCTACCACCTCTCCGGACAGCAAAGAGGGGTTCTTCGAGAGGTTCCTTAGGCTCATAAAGTCACCTCGGATGGGGGTTATCCTCAACAACGCCATCCGGGAAGTCCTGCCAACTATGCTAGCGGTACCTGGGACAGTAGTCAGTCCCAGGGTATGGAGTCTATGTTTGGGGGTCACTATGACACCACTGTGTTACTGCACTGAGGGTGCTGTGTAACACATACACAAACACAGATGATACCCTAGGGAGTAAAAGAGCCCATAAGCACACAAAAAGTCAGACATACCTCAAATCATGCCTAAGAGTGGGAGGAAAAGAGCCTCACTCTTAGCAGGAGAAAATAACAAACCCCAAAAATCCAGCAAAGCTGCTGGGGGACTCACTAGGTTTGGGAAATTAGCCCTATAAGAGAATTCTCCCTAACAGTCTGCTTATGCAGTTAACTTCCTACACCAAAGAAAAGCTGTGCAGGGCCTGCTCCTATGTTGTCTTACAAAGATCGCATGTCGCCACCTAATCGTGGTGGCTCCCACTGAATCATGTGTTCTACGTGTCCGGGAGGGCTCTTGAAGTCGCCTGTCCTGTGAAGGTCTGCATCTCTTCATGCCAAGGGTGTCCAGCTGTTCAGTCTTTAGAACCCTATCACCGGGAGCCTGAACCACGTGCTAAGTAGTCCCAATGCTGAAATTGACCACTGCACCCGTGTCTCCTGGACGGCCCTCGACTTGAACCATCGCAGAAGTGGGTACAGCGAATTCAGGAACCCCTGGAGTGGTCCCTGAGAAATCAGGGTAAGGGGGGTACATTATACTTCCTATTTCTGTCTGCCTCTTACTATAGGGTTGCATGCACATAAAGTCCTTCCCCTCTTTCTGCTTGCCTAACTAAGATAAGTGGCGGTCTGGTTAATGATCCGCCTGATCCTTCTCTAGAGTGGTGGATCTGGGAGAGAAACCTTTCTGAACTTGACTTACCTTTTGAAACACTTAACTGCAGACTGTTTTCTTCAGGGTAGCTATTGTCGCAATCCATTAGTAAACCCATCTGACCAGTGCATTTTGTTGATCTGTTGACCTTTGGGTAGGACTTATTTCCTGTCGGGGTGGACTTACTAAGTGTTAGGGACCTTCTCTTAGGCTCTCCTGTAAGTGTTCTACCTCAATTACGTACTTGTTCTTACTGGCACTGAAATAGACTGTTTCTCGCTTACTTTACTACTCGGTTATTTAAAGTGTTGCTTCTAACTCTGCTGCAATTGTATAATACTGTGTATGATACTAGTTTGGCAACAATAATTATCCAAGGTTTTTATTTTCTTATAGTATATCTTAAAGGCCTAATTAATAATTGTATATGTTTTGTACTCTTTTGTCTAACTGGAATTATTGCAGTGCTTGTGTGTGTCTCATTGTTGCCCTGGGCTACTCCCACACCCATTCTGTGTGTAAGCCTTACTGCTCTGCTACTCTAACTTGACTGAGTTTGGCTAGATATCAGTGTCTTTTCCTGTTCACCATAATAGGTTGGCCTCTCAGGCGCCACCCCAAGGATTATTCTGAAAGTCCATATCAACATTCATCCTTACTCCTTAGTCTTTTTGCTTACGGGCTCTCACATCTCCATTCAATTTATCATCTCTTCACGCCACTCTCTCCCTCTCTCCCTTCTCGCCCTCTTATTTCCTCAGCTCTTTTCTCTCTTTTGGCTTTCGTTTGAAGCTGGTCTTCTTTTGAATTTTCTCTACATCGTTTTCAAGTGTCTTTATGGCCTGTCCCCACTTTTATTTTTCTTCTTCAGTATTTATAGTTAATTGTATACCTTTTATACATACTAGACGAAAAAAAAGAAAGTACATCTTTCTATCATACACAGAGAAAACAAAAAATTGGAATAACGCACGTTGGCAAAAAAAAGTACATGTTCACTCAGTTAAGAGTTGGACAATCTCCATAATCGTTCTCCACAAGAGGGTCAAGTAAATTATGCAGCCATCGCTGCAACCTTTCATAAAGGTTTCCCAGAGGAGTTCTTCCGAGGTGGAGGAATCAAGGCCAATGGCTCGTATGGATGCTGCGTGCAAATCAGCAGTTGCTGCGCACCCACAGAGCAGATGTCGATCCGTTTCAAGTGTGAACTCCCCACAAAGGTGACAAAAACAGAGATGCCTAGGGATCTTGGCCCATCTTCCGATCACCTCAAGGGTTTTGTCTGCGTTGAATTTCAGGCGCATGTAATCCCACACATGGTGGTTGCCTATACAACTTCAGAGGGAGTAAGTGATCTGTGGATAACATAGGAGATAAATTCCTCAGAATTGGATTTAGCAGCAAGATTGACAATTAACTGCTTCTGAATTACAGACTGCAATGTTGCCCTCAGCTTGTTTATATGAGTGATAAGATTTGTTGTAAACGGATCACTCAGGGATCTCCCCAACCAAATTTATCAGTTCTTTTTTTTTATTACTCCAAGGGTGCTCGATTGCATGTGGTCAATCTTGGTGTTAAAGACTTCAAACAATCCCCATCAAAGTGTCACTCGCGGCATGAACCATCCTCCAGTAGGTCATAGAGCAGTTGAGCATGATGCGCTCTCTAATTGAAAATATGTCAAGCTCCAAATACAGTGCTTCTGATGAGGCATTGCTAGGCAGTCTGAATAATCTTTTCAAAATAGATGTTTCAAGTCTGCTGATTGTATGCAGGGAGCCTGTTACCCAGGTTTCTGATGCATAGGTCAGCATTGGAAGAATTTTGGCAGTGTATAATTTAGCCAATAATCCCACGAGAGCCCTCCACCCTTTTCGGCAAATGACAAAATACAGCCCATCGTTTGAGCCGTACGTAACTCAAGGGTGTGCAGATGAGAAATGCTTGTAAGCTTTGAATTGAGAGTTATGCCAAGATATTAATACTGTGTGTTCACTTCTATGGGTGCTCCAAGCAGATTCCAGCTGAAATGCACCCCTCTTTTGCGTGAATGGTCGAAAACCATAATCTTGGTTTTGGAAATGTTCAACTTTAGTGAATTTGCCGATGAGTAGATGACAATATTGTCAAGAGTGGTTTGCAGACCTCCTGGAGTGAGGTCAAGCAAGACAAAGTCATCGGCGTAACCCATCCATTGCAGCATGACAGTCTCAGCAGCCCAAATAGGGGCCCTTTGGACTCAGTCCTGGCGCCTTTGGCGCCATTCTCATATTGGACAACAGTCCTGGCGCCATAGGCGCCAGGCTCATAAAAGATGACTTTGTGTAGAAAGGTGCTTGGTGTAAACTTACCTGATGCAGACCATGCAACATCCAGGCCATCTAGAGGCCTGAATGGGACTACTTTATCTTTGGGGACTACTTAACCACACGGGTGTGGCCGGAGGAAGAATACATAGCTGAGAGGAAGGATACATACCTGGAACTACTTTGAAGGCTATTTAAGCCACGCCCAAGCAGCAACTCACGCTTTGCGTTGTTCTGCATCTAGCAGCTGGACGCTCACCGTGTCTGCTCCTGCATCCTGACTTCTGCCACACCCGCCAGCATCCTGGAACACCTGCAAAGGGAGAAGAGAAGAGAATAGAAGAAAGAAGAGTCCTTACCTGCTAAATCCGCATCCCGGAGACATTTCGCCGACGATCCTGAAAAGGAAGACATTCATTTTAAAAGCACATTGCATCGATAGCTGCAGCGCCGCATTCCACTCACCTTTAATGGGCGCCTCCATGTTCATCAGCGACCATCTGGATCCGCAGCCACATTTCAGCGCCTAGGGAGAAAGACAAGAATAAAGGTGAGCTAGGGAAGAGAATAAGAAAACCTTAATTTTCCATCATAAGACTTATCTGTTGGGTCATTCCCACTTCATTTCGGGTCGGTGCCGCATCCTGGCATTTCCGGACCCCGGCCCCTAAGGGGAAAAAAGAGACATCAGCGTTAGTGAGCGAATGCTAAGACATTACCTGAACGCTCATTAAAGACTTACCTGATATCTACTGGAACTGCACCTCTCACTTCGGGTCGGTGCCATATCTCCGGCATTTCCGAACCCCGGCCCCTATGGGGAAAAAAGACACAAGGATTAGTGCATTAATTCAAGGACACTAAAGGAACCTCATCAAGCAACTCGCCTGAGTTTCCTTCGTCGGTTCCATTGCTCATCTCGGAATCTTTGTTCTGCACCTGAAATAGAGACAACGGACAATTATTATTTCTGGCTCATACTTAAAAACAGAATTCTCACAGTATTTTACCGGGAAGGTCAAGCAAACTTGAACTCTCTACAATCCAAGATCCAGTGAAGTAACTGGATTACAACGCGCCCCTGCATCAGAAGCAGGATGGAGAGCTGTCCTTTCAGACCCTAAGGTGAGACTTCACGGGGAATCGCAGAAGGGTTTTGTGGAGGGTGAGAAGGGAGTGGGAGGCTTACAGATTATCCCGCAGATTGTTAATACTCCCTTTTCACACACAGAAGGATAATTCTGCGAGCCAGACAAGCCAGATTTGAGGGTCCGGTCCTGTCCATCTTCCGAGTCCTGCGCTTCACCATAGAAGAGGCAACAGCACTCCAAACCAGGCCTGCGCCTCCGTGGGAGTCAGGTGAGCGTAACACTTTCTCCCTGAAGTTAGTGGGATTTTGATATGGGGTTTTTAGTGGGATTTCTGGATCAATGCCTTGCTGGATAGGATCAGCTATGGTTTGGCCTTGCAGTAGAGTCTGGAATCATACAAAGGTGGATCTGGAATGTCAGGATATGCAGGCGCTGGAAATGCAGGAGAGCGTGTGTCTAGAGTTCTGTCAGCCACCCTTATTTATAAGCCATGGTGACATCATAGGATTATATGGTGGGGCAGGCTTAGCTGGGCACGCCTTTAAACAACTGGATTGGTCAGGGGCAATTGCTACCGCCTTCCTGTCAGCTGGTTGGACTTTTAGAGACATGATATCAGCTTTATGATGTGGGTTTACTATATCCAGAACCTCCCACAGTTAATTTTGCCAAAACCCAGTTTTGACATAAATGGCACATTTTTACAGTTGTGGCATCTTAACCAATTACATAGACAGATTACATATTTCACGCAGAGCCTGACAGTCCAATTTTCACAGTCGTAGGACTTTGTTTCGCCCGTCTAATAGGTTTTGCGATTTTCTGTGATAAATATTTGACCTAAAATTCTATAACTTTATACATGGGTATAGATTATCATAAGGCATGTAAGTATTGAATTTCACTGCGGCATTATGTACACTTTCCTCAAACTGTCCAATTCTCTGCTGTTTCTGTTCCCAATATGGCAGTGAAGGCTACCACGTCTTAAATTAAAACCCACAAAATTACATTTAAACTTAACTTTTTACATTCCTGCGAAGTCCTATTGCAAAGATAAGTCTTAAAGGTGTATTAATAGTATTTAGAGCCAAAATGGTCAGCATCGTTCACCATGTAAGGGCATAGTTCCAAGGCTGCTCTTGAATTGGCTTTGAAGCTCAAGTCGCAGGGACGTATGATTTCCTTTTTCACATGTCCGTGTCCCAGAATTCCTATTGTAAAATGCCTCAGCCCAGTCAAAAGTCTGATGAGCCTGTGATATGTGGCCTTCTGGCCCATTCAAAGTTTCCCAAGGTAGCAATTGGCACTCATGGCTCCTTCTTTCGGGGGTTAGGCCACTCCTTTGGTCAGCCAAATGTCCCTTGACCCATGGCAGAAACCTGTTTGGCAAGTTTTCAGAAGGCAGCCCATGTCTTTATTTCTTATTTTATTTTGTTTTTAATCAAATTCAAGCCTGTTGAATAAAACATCCCATATTTGTTTCCCAGCAAAAAACCCTTTACATTGCTAGGCCAAAACCGGGCCTTCTTTCAACATTACACTTTTAAAACGGGCATTTTTCCTTATTTGCAAAAGCGCATTTTAACACATGGTGAAGTCTGCTGGGCTGACCATTTCAAAAGGTTTTCCCTCTGAATTCCCCACATAGTTTTGCAGCCATGGTCAGTTTCACTTATACAACAACCTGTTTAAGGAACGGGTCCAATGAAATTGACGTAGGCCCAGAGAGCCAGTCTCTTTTCCAGCATGGATAGTTGACATTTTGTAACTCAAACATCAAGCGTTTTCCCATGCGACTGAAAGGAAGCTTCTTTTGATCTCTCAGATTTGGCTGACACAGCCTGTCATACTGGGATACTGTTGTATTTTGCTGGAGCAGAAGCTGGTTATGGGTGGGCATGGCAGGGCCTCATTGATGAAAGGAGTGTGATGTTGAACAGATGGAAATGGCATCAGGGCGCCATCATTATAAATCCAAATGCCTTTTTCAAGGGGAATGTGGATAAAGCAGCAAAGCAGTGCTGCTTGTCAATTTTCTTCTTGGTGCATCTAAGCAACACACTGGCAGGCTTTCTCAGTGTTGCCCCCCTGTTCTATCCTGTCCAATAGGTGCTTGGCAAGATGGTGCAGCCATCATTTTGTAGCTGTGAGACGCAGTTTTGATGCATGGCAATGGTGCTCCAAGGAGTCCGTGCAACCATTTTGCTGTTAACTGCTGAAGTGCAGCTGGATGATGTGAGGAAGTACCGCTCCCATCACTCTGGGCAGTGGTTGGCGCAACTACTATGGGCGATGGTACAGAAAGAGGAACGGGCAGCTCTCTCTCCTTCAAAGGAGACTTTAGATTTGTTTTTCCGCCCCGTGATACGCTGCTCATGTTAAAAAGGCAGGGGAGTCTTCCACAAGATACCACACTGCAGTCATATCCTATGTTGATGAAGAACTCTGAATAAGTAGCTACATACCCGGTCAGCTCCTCAGTAGATAAATAGACCAAAGAAGTAGCATATTTTTCCTCTTCGCATTGAAAGTCTGCTCTTATGTTGTTGGTGTTGATAGTGAAAAGTTGAATGATTCAATGGAACAGTTCCAAGACATGTGAGCGATTCAGATAAACTTTGCAAAATAGACTTTTGACTTGTAGGACCCTTTCAATATTTGGAGATATGTTGACTTACTCTGAAGAACCTCCTTGATTGCCCTTCCCTAACTTGGCAGGGAGAACAGAAGCGGGCAGGGCACAGGATGAGACCATTTCTTTGTCGCGTACTTTAGTCCCCAGTGAAGGCTCAGAGATGACAGATAGCAGGTGGAACAGCTGGCTCAGATAATATACAGGGATTGATTCCCGCTGTTTTGTGTGTTCAGGCAGTGAATCCTTCGGTTTGTTTGAAGAACCATCACCTTGTATCCCCACAGTGGGATGTTTGTTATGAAGCCGAGTACTGGAGGACGGTTTCGAGGTCGAGTTCATGTTGTCCGTGGCTATACCAGCATCCGATAAGCAGCAATGTCTGCACAACGCAGTTGTTCTTGGTTTTTGGTCCCTGTCAATCCTTTTTATTTTTGCTTTCCAACAAAGATAGTAGGATCTTTTGAGTTGGGACAAAGGGTTGCTTTTCTCGTATCCACTTCCGTCCCAGCTTGTTTAGTTTCAATCGTGTGCTTGAGTGCAGCCGAGGGCTGAGATCCAAAAACTCACTTTGTGTTCATGCCTTTACATGGATCTGCTTCCTTCAAAATGACAACAGAATCTAAGTGTTCTCACTCTTGACCGGATTGACAATGGTCACAAATTTCTTGGTGGGGTAGACCATCTCCGCATACTTCTTAGCTTGACAAATGACTTTTCGCTTCTTCCGCTGTGGCCGTACCATTCTCTCAATGTTGATTGAAGACGAGGAGATAGCAGGCTTGTCAACAGAGGAGATTGGTGAAACAGTTGTAGCAGTGATTGCCATGTCCTTCTGTAGGTGGCCCAAGTGCCTTTCAATGTAGACTGCAATAAGTCAAAATGTTATAGGTCCTGCTGTTTCAGGTGTTTTAAAATATCACAAATCTGTGAAAACACTAATGACAAAGAGGTCTCCGAAACTCCAAACATGGTTGCTAAATCATCACTCTGGACGCTATGGGTACTCTGCTGCAAAATGTTTGACAGATTTGGCGAATCTGATAGTCCATCACCTACAGTTAAGTCACTAGTGTCACCATTAGTTCCCGAAGAGGCTCCTGAGCGGATAGACAAATCCAATCTGTCCACAGTGACAGCCACAGTATGTGGGTGCTGTGCCTCAGTGCAGTCAGTAGTTGACAAGGGAAAGGCTAATCCTGTGCCAGTATTACCGACCCCAGTGTGCACTTGGTTAGGCACCGTAATATCTGTGGAAGAGAGTCCTCCAACCATGCTCCCTGTCAGCTCCAGAGTGTTCGTGATGATAACAGCAGGAAGTGGTTCTCCCTCCTGCTCAGGACCCAGACTGTGGCATAGTGAAGAGGTGACAGCCTCCAGTAGTTTTGAGCCAATGCAGGGGACAGAGGCTGATAATTCAGCCATTAGTTGGCTATTGAAGCCCAGCTGAATTAGGTCATTTTCCATGGTGATGTTGGAAGGAGAAGTTGAAGTCTGTGATTTTAGTTTGTGATCTTGAATACAAAACCCCTTTGTTCTTGCCTAATTGCACTGTTTTCCGAGGGCAAGATTTTGGAGCGTTGTTGGGAGTAGCGTTTGATGTTTTCGCCCCCTCGGATATCAGATCATCACAGGCCCCCAAATTGTTGGTCATGCAGTCGCTGTTTACTGAAGGAATCTGACAATTAGGCTCCTTATCCTCATCACTTTGCGTAAGAATGTTGATACTGTTTCAGTCTTGGCTACTTCGCTAATCCGTGAAGTAGAGGAGTTGTGTTCAAATTGCTCCACTAGACTGGCATCAAAAATCAATTTGGAAAGAGCTATGGTGTTGCTTCTAGTCCCCATAGATTGTGTAGTGAGGCTCACCCCTGCTATAATCATAGACGGTGAATCCTTTATTTTAGTGTAGTGACTTAAATTTAGCAATAAAACAATTAATCTAATTCTGGTGAAGGGAGAAGAGGAGATCCTCACCACAAATTGATAGCTCGATGCTGATGGTGTAATCCGGACAATGTCCCGGCTCGCCGCAAGTCCCAGGCACCAAACACTCTGCTCACTCTGCGTGGAGTGAGTCTTAAGAGTGGTATGCTGGACAGACCTCCAGAAACAAGTGACGTGGAAAGACTCCAGGTAGAGGCAGCAACGAGGAAAGACTCCCCCGCAGTAAAGTTCACCTCTACAAAACCAATCAGGAATCCTCGGTTTGAAATGCAGTTGTTATAAAAAAGCAACGTTGCAGAGTTACAAACACTCTGCTCACTCTGTCCCTGCCTTATCTCTCATATTTTATGTTTTTACCCCCTTTTCTCTCTGTTCTCAATATTTCTCCTAGATGTGTCAAAGCCTCCCTGTGCCCCACATCCTAAGTACTGGAACTCTGCCTCTTTCGATTTGTTCTTCCTCTTCTTTGCCCATTTTGGGTGCCAAGCTCAAAACTTTCTTCTCCTTCTTAATGCTTTTTTCACTTTATCATCCATCATGTTCATGCTATTGTACCATTCATTCCTGTTCTGTGCTTAGACGTATGCCCTTTATAAATAAATAAATACAAATACCCACATACAACATTAGTAACACTGCTCAAAGCCTTTGTCAGCAATCTTTTATAAATGGATCACCAACAGCCTGCACTTGGCTGTAGCTCCAGAGGGACCTGTAAGGTTCCCTGCCTGGCTCTGGGTGCTACCCTGAGCCAGTGGATGTTGGACCTGGGGCAGCATGGGGAGGATCCCCATATCACCTTACTCTAGTCCCTGACATAGGAAAGACAACAATCACATTGCTGTATCATATGCCACTCTCAGGCGTCCCGTCCTACCCCCAAAGGCTATTGGGGAAGACCAGTGATAAGTGCTTAGTGCTTGACCTAATCTTTGTCAAAACCGCCCCTACTGAACAGAGAGCATCCATTTAAGGGGAACCCGTCCTATGTAATTGACGAAGTTAGCACAAACCATGATACTGTTGATGGCTCACTCGGCACATCAAAGGCGTTATGTTTGGAGATCTGCAGTACCTGAAATGTGCACTGCTGTCCTATGCATAATTGTTTTAAGCCCATGACTTCAAATGAAGCAAAATGTGGGAAGCATTGTTACAACAAGACTATTCCCTAGCAACAAAATCATGTGCTGGGCAAGCAAAGTGTCACGTCCCCGCTCACAAAATATTACCGATGAATATGAACATTTGAAAGCGTACCCAGCAGTTCCCAGCAGTTATTAGTCTGTAACTTTCACTCTGGAACCATCGCATCCATCATCCCAGTGCAGACAGCCTCAGAGAGGGCCATGGTAGCAAATCTTAGAACCCAAATGGCAGACAGGCCAGATAAATGCTTCGTCCAACTTCCTGAATCTCAATTAGCCTCTGATGCACTCAAGAGCCTTACAGTCACAGCCTTTACTCGGTTAACGTTCACAGGTGTCTGAAAGACCCAACACGGGGGGAGGAGAGAACAGAGTATAAATGCAACCAGTCCTATTTGCTGAGTGTACTTAGTTGCAGCATGTTGTGGCTGACGTTTGGAGTATGGTATAAGGCCTATAGGCCTGAGGAGTATTGAAGGTGTTTTAGATGAGCAGGGGTACCAAGATAAGGCAATGTGACATTGTAGGAGATGGTAAAAGATTGGAGTAGGTGGTAAATACCTGTTGGAGGCGGTAGCTATAGGAGGAGGTGTTAATGGACTGTAAGAAGTGGTAACATCAGAGGAGGTGGTGTAAGTTTGGATGAAGTTAAAAGAAGGTACAATCGTTTCAGAGAAGTGAATGGAAATGAGGTGCAGGGGTACAGTCCTGAAGGTGGAGAGGGAACATGGATTCTAAAGTGGTAGTGGAAAATCCAGGCTTCAACACCAATTAGTGTTATTGGAGGCATTACAATGGGAAGTAGAGGAGAAATGTAATAAGCGATCTCGGACTTGATCCCTAGAAGCGACACATTGCTAAACTGCCATCGGTACGAGACGCATGAAAGTCAGCATGTAGTTAGCTTACAATGATTGACCCAGCATGGGGGACAAATGGACTTGGTGTCCCGGAAGGAGAAACATTTGCTTTGATTGATCTTTCAGTTGCTCTTTGAATTTGTGTTGGATATTTAACCTTGTTAAAATAAGATCAAAAATACTGTCTTCTGGGTCCAGCTGTGTATGTTTCGCACAAGCCCTCAGTGGCTGGTTTATAAGCAGGACCCCCCATAACACCCCAGATGCATGCGATCCAAGCAACAGAAGAAGTCCCTACTTGGGAAGATGAATGCCAACTACAGGCTGAAGTGTCGTCAAAGCTTAAGGACAATAACCTTTGTGAAGCAGGACTCTGAACTAGTTAGGCCCACTTGTTCAAAGGAAGGAAGCACTATGGAGGTCACCTTTGTTGAGTACTTTGTCTTGTGGTTAATGGCTTTGTCAATGATGGTTCTAGCAGCGGTCTTCCGCCATCCCTCTGTTGCCGCCAAGTCTCCTGATAGTTGACTCCAGCGGTCCACTAAAGTGTGACCCCATATCCTCTCCTAACATCCAAAATTCTATCGGGGCACCTCCTACATTCAGACTCCTGAACCACTGCCCGAACATTGACTGCCAACTGAGGGACACCCATGACCTCGCGCAATAATATTTGATAAGAATCTTTTGTTGGTTCCTCAGGTTAATGCAGTACTGTGCAACTGTTTCTTACTTTAGACTTCTCCATAATATCTTTCATTTGTTTACCAATGACAGTACAGGGACGTCATTTGGGCGTTGCCAGGGGTCGCAATAGCGACCCTTGAGGTTTCCCTTGCTACCCATGTGGTCGCTCTTGCTACACCTAAAAACTTTTTTGCAAAAAAGTTGTTTGTTTTTTAATGTAAGCTCTTGGGCTGTTGCCAGCACCATGTGGCTTTTTGTTTCTGGAGTGGCGGGCTTTCTTGTTCAGGCCTCTTAAAAAAAACAGGGGGTTCCACAAGTGTAACACTTTCAGCAGTGACCCTAAATAAGAAAGTATTGCAATAACAAATAATTTGTCGTTCTGGAATTCCATGCAATAAATGCTAGACTCATTAAAGGTTAATTTCAGGCACACTTCATTGTGATATCGTAACCATATATTTTTTAGTGTACTTAGGAACAATGCTATGTGATGCCACTTCCAGTTTTGTTAAGGGGTGAAAGGTCGTGTTACACCGGTTCCCATGATGTCACTTCTGGGTGGGGTCAAATGACATCACTTCAAGGATAATGTGGTGTCACTTCCGCTACCCCTGGCATTTGGTGAAATGACACCCCTATGGACAGTAGTGTTCAGTATAGGCGATCACAGCTAGCATCACATCTTGGCTGGACTACTCCAACTCTATTTTAGGTGCCCTAATATTTTTATCAATCTTTTGCAAATAGTACAAAATTCGGCAGTCCGTCTCCTGGCGGGGTTAAGGAGAACTAAGCATATTGCGCCAACAGTGCACCAGCTAAATTAGCTACCTTTTCTGTCCCAAATTTAATTGAAGTCTTTCTGCAATCTAGTTCTGCTCGCCTCCTTGGGGGTTCCACATTTCTCCAAATATGGATGTGGAGGATAGTAATCCCATACCAAGCCTGAACCGGTTTCAAGCACACAAAGAGGCTACTTCCTGGGCTCCTTATGTGGGCCTGCAAAGAGGATGCCCATATATGGCCATATCTGCTCCTGCCCAGGAGGAAGTCAGCCATAATGACAATGGAGCTGTGAGCAGCTAGGAATGAAACACAGACACATGTTTACGGTTTTGGGCAAAGACTTTTATTAAAATGAAAGTGGGTTTTGGAAAACGCCTCTCTAACCCTATTCTAAAAGGTGTTTCCCTTCCTGAAACAAAAACGAAGAATCTGTCAGTGTTAGAATGTCCAAAACAAAACCGTCCTGTGTTCTATTCTGACCCTCACACTCTAATAAACTAAATTCATAGGTGGAAATGGAAAGGGGGATGTATGTTATTATTTAGAATACGAACATTTCAAATAAAAAAAATGTCGAATTCTAAATGTCCGTATTCTAAATAATAACCCCACACCTAAATTACCTTTGTTTAATCCGCACCCCAACCCCCTTATTTACCTTTTGGAGGGATTCTTCGCTGTGTGCCGCTGAGTCCCTGCAGCGCCAGTTCCCTTCACTTCCGTGGATGAGAACCGCTGCAGGGTCCTTTCCTTTTTTTAAAAAACTTTGTTTTGGATGTGGGGACACACCCTGCCACCCCTGCTTCCCTTGCTCGCTATAATGAAAACCGAATGGTAGAAAGGTTTGGAATTTTCAGCTGTATGTAATTTTGGTACAGCTGAAATCCGATCATTTCAACCATTCAGGGTTTTTTTAACTCTATTTTCGTGCAATACTGGAAAAGGGTAATGTCTTTGGCCTTGAACGTTTTTAGAAAAGTGTTCAATAAAAGAATAAATAACTCCAACATAAAAGGTCTTCAATGATAAGGATCCTTGCTCCAGGGGGTGGTTCCCTTCCCCTAGATTCTTCTTTGCTTTCTGAGTTTTTCACAAGGAGCAGCTCCTTATGCCTTTTTTGTCCAGCAACCACACTGATGCACAAAACTGTCTGGTGTTCTAGTTTTGTCTTGTCAGGATACCTGGTATACTTTCCTACCAGGTTTTCCTCCTTCCCGGTTGGTTAATACAATCCTTTTTCTAGTCCTGATATAGCCTTCTCAGGACTTCTTTAATTTCTGTACTTTCTGTGCACTGTTCAGCTTGTCCTTGCTTGGTACACTTTACACCCGGACTTTCTTCACACACACTTGCCACTGCCTGGTATTTGCTCCTGCCAGGGCTTCCTGTGATCTCACACTTGTAACTGGCTGGTATTTTCTCCTGCCAGGGCGTCTTATAATCGCACACTTGTAGTTGTCTGCTGTCCTCTCGTACCAGGACTTCTTGGAATAATACACTTGTAAACTGCCTGGTATACTCCCTCTGCCGGGACTTCATGTACTCGTACACTTCAGATTTGCATGTTTTCCTTCTTTGATAATTTATCTTCTTGATATATTATCTTGTCCAGGTTTTCTCATATATTTGTACTGTGTACACTGACAAACCTGAATGTTTTTCACTTGCAGTTTGTTTCCCTTGTCCACAAAAAATTGTCTTTCAGCTCCTTCATTCACGATTACTTGCATTCGGCAAGGCCGCTGATGCACCCCGGTCTTCCTTTGTGAACTCGCCGGTTCTTGTTGGTGTTCCTGGATTCTCTCACGGCCAGTGGTGACAGTGTTTCGGTGCTTTCCTTCCCACAACCACCTTCTCTCGCTTTCCTGTCTCTCGCAGTTTCTGATGGGCTTGTCTGCTTTGTTCCAGGCTGCGGTATGTTAAATGCTGCTTTTCAACACCTGCAAACGCCCAGGAGTATATCGTCGGCTCCTGGCATCTTCCTTCTCCTTGGCTTTCGAGCCGGTCATCTCCACCGCACTGGTCCAGCCCTTCAGTCTGTCTGCACCAAGAGGAGCATCTGTCTGCTGCCAAAAGCATACCTCCACTCTCTGCTTCTGCTCTTTAAATTTCTCAGCCATTGGTGCCTGCACCCAACAACTAGAGTGCTCCTTGTGCTTGTGACCTTCTTTGCTCTGCATTACTCTGTTTCTTTTCCTCGTCGCAGTATTTTGGTAGTTGTGGGAATGGTAGTCCCTTCCTGATAATTTGCATGAAAAACCTGGATAAGTATTCTTAATGGTTGTCAATGGCAAGTCAATCTTGAATGATTTGTATATGGAATCTGAGAAGGTGTTTTCATAGGTTTCACAAGGCAGATCAAAGTTTGAAGGTTGGCCTATGGGTCTTGGGAAAAGGTTTTCAATACCCTTCATAGGTGGATGAGGAGACTTGTAACAATATGCCGTGAGGGTATCAGGTATGGGAGAGTTATCCGCAAGAGTAAATGGGGAATACATGTGTCTTCCGATGAAGTCATATCATCTCCCCAGAGGTTATCTCCCCCAATGTGATCTTCCCTCATATAGCTGCCACCAGGGTCCATCCACTTTGTATTGTAAATAATACTGCCATGCAGTCAAAAAATAAAGAGTTGGACAGGAGTGCACCCAAAAAGGTAAAAAATAAAGGTACCACTGCCAACAGCCTACGTGGGCTTCACTTGCAATGGGCAAAATACCCATAGTACAAAAAGAATGGGAAAATGAGGTTTCCCTGCACCACTGTCATCAAAGAGGTAGTAGTGCTACAATAGACTGAAACAGGGGATAGGGTTCTGTTGTGTAAGGGAAGGTTTGCTACCTCCCCTCCATACACCTTTATGGAACCCCCAACCTTTTGCTATTGCTTGTATCCTGACCTGACTTTTGAAGGTACATTAAGCCTTTTTGCTTCACTTACCTTGCTTAGTTTATCTGTTTTGGGGGCACTGATCAGTCGCTTTGCCTATCAGTGCAGGGGTAACTCTTTACCCACTACAAAATTCCTTTTTGTGTTTAAGCTGCACACATAGCCTTACAGTAAGGTGCTGCAGGGATACTATGTATCCTTTATTATTTAAAGTAACATTTTTGTTATTTGCATGATGTGTCCGAGACTGGCTGATAACAGCGGATATGTTTCTGCCGTGGTTTTTATTTTTCTCGCATGCACTTTTACATTTTACTGCATAATGGCTGTGCTGCAAGTTTTTCTCCTGTTCTTTGGCCAGTTTATCACTTGGTCTTCTTTCTGCCCTCACAGTTCTGGAAACTCCATATAAGAAAAGCCCTTTCCTGGGCAAAGCAGTGTTATTTGGCCCGATATGGGGCCTAGACTGTCTGGTCTTAGTCCACATCTTAACAAAAGTGTGTCTGTTGCTGAGCAGATGTAAAGGCAGGAAGCTGTCCATGGTTGGACAGCCCCTGCCTGTTTCAATGGTGCAGATCTTTGCCATTGGTGGGGTGACCCCAGCTCGAATTTAGAACTCAGGACTCTTATAGTAATTCTTCAGGTCTTTGTTGATGCCAAGACCCAGTTGAACAGGAGCGTGTTGCTAAATGAACAACCGGTCCTGACCCTTGCTCGAGGATCCTGCCCTTGGTAGCCTTGGGAAGTGTCACGGGATCACTGTGTGGATTGACTAGCTCTCTATTGGGCCTATTCGCTTCACCAGTCCCTGTACCAAGTTCGAGCTTGCGGCCCACAGAGACTTAACTTTTGAGACAAAAAGCATCCCCCTGCAGTGGCTGCTAACAAGAATGAAGACCAGCTTTTTTGTCTGTGCCGCAAAGGTCACCTTCCACCGCCTGAGCACAATTATCGTTGTTGAATACCGTCTTTATCGCTACAGAGGTCTCGTGGGGACCTCAGAATCGTGGCAGTATTCATCTCGTCCTGGTCATCCATATGTCCATTCACAGGAAATGTCTCCCAGGGTGCAGAACATCTGATTTAACCAGGCCCAATCCTGACACCAAAGTGATCTCTGCTACCGCAACCACTAGACCAGCTCCAAAAAATTGGGCCCAGCGCATTCACAAACCTCAGGGGTAGATTATAAAGTAATAAGGGTAAAGGGGTGGGTTTACATACCTGCATCTATCCCCTCCTTTCATAGGGTTTAACAGGTGCGAAGTCCTTAACCTACTGCTCCCTTGCCTAGTCGTGATCGGTGGAATTCTGACCAAGGGTCCCACAGGGCTTTCCCTACATTGGTGGTATTGGAAGAGGACACCTAAAGAACTTAGTTGAGCTTTATTCTTACATTCCTGGAACACTTGCATCCACTAGCTAGCTTTGCCACAACATGTACTGCTACTTTTAAAGACTCCTTACTCCCTACAAAGGCCACACTTTGTGAGTTGTGACTCTTAGGGCACTAGACCCATCCTCATTAGTGAGAAGACTTTTTATAAAGCAGTGTAATCATGTTTTAACTGGTTCCTCAGTACTTATCTGTTTCTAACCGGTACTACAATACTTAATAGTTTTTCTTCACTTCTACTTACTTTACTGCATAAACTTAACTTATCTGAACTTTACGTAACTGCTTTAAAAGTAATGTGTTTGTGCTCTTTGGCAAGAGCACCCCATGGTTATTGTATATATCGGCAAAGTGTGGATTTGGTGATATTACTTCCCTATTATGTCCATTGCAAGGAATGTGTCAGACCTAAAAATATTGTATTGTATTTTTATAGTGTCTAACTTGAATTATTGACGTGCTCTGTGTGCATCTCATTGAACCAATGCTCCATCCCAAAGTTCGCCTGAGTCTAGACCTTACAGCGCAATCACCTACTGTGATAGTTTGGCTAAACTGTAGTGTCTTTTCTCTGTTCACTAGCCTAGCCTGGCCTCAACAACTTTGCCACAGGTTTGATTCTGAAAATCCACCTGACCTTTTCCACTGCACTGATAGCCTTAAAGACTGACCAGTGCCCCCAAAACAAAATAAGCCAGGGAGAAGATTAAAAAAAGCCCTTATGCCCACAGAAATCAGGTCAGGGCCACCAAATATTTGCAGGTATTCTGCCATTCCCATTGAAGTAGATGGGGAAGCCCCAGAAAAGGAAAATGTGTCCTAACATACTCTGAAGCATCCAGTCACTGTTGACAAGAGAAAGTAACCCACTCACTAAAGGCAAGACTGGAACGGCTCTTAAATTGGATGTAAAAAGTGGATGTAAAATTACTGAGCAGACCAAGCATGATGAGCAATATTCTAATCTAAGCATATCCATCTACTAAATAAATTAAAGCTGGAGAAGCCCATTTTCAGAAAAGTATTTCGACTGGATTGTGTCCTCCAACATATTCCTCATCTTTGATAATCACGTCCAGCTTCGGCTGCTCCGGGAAAAAATGTTCCCTCGGCACAGGGCGCCGTGCGTTGATGGCATCAATGTCCCTCGAAGGCCATTGATGTCATCGGATGTAGAAGTAGCACGCGCGGTGCTTGTTGGCCTCAGTTCCATTTTTCCGCAAACGTGTTTTCTTCAGAGACTCGGCACGCCTCGCTGGTATTTGTTTACTATGCAGTTTCTTGAGAAGAAGAAAAAATCCTATGACGACATGTCTTCGTCGTCGACCCAGACTACACCTCACTCGGGTTTCAAAAAATGCGATTCGAAAAAATTTCCATTACGGATCTGCATCGCTTTTGCCTGTGGTGTTAGGGGGAAGACCATGACACAGATTCCTGCTCGAAGTGCCAGGCAATGACAGGAAAGGCCCTGCGAGAACAGAAGGGGGGGTTGCAGATAGGCGGTGAAAGTAAAACCGATCGTTCCTCAATCGTCGAGTCTGGAGATTGTTTTCCTCGACGCAAGGTTGGCAAAAAGAGATTGAGATCCCATAGTGGCTCTCGCCACTCCTCATCCTCGACCAAACGATCGAAGAGACTGCACCATCAGTCGCCATCCTCTTCATCATCGTCGGACTAATCCCCCAGAAAATGTAAGTGCCCCACCAAACATTCATCTGCAGAGTCGGAGGAATTTCGTTTGAAAATGCTAGATATATTCGAAAAGGTATAAAAATGGAGATGAGGCGTGCATTCTGGTTCCCAGTCAGATTTACCTGCTAAAGCAACAGTCAGTCTTCTCCTCCAAACGTTTTCTTGACTCTATCAATCATCAGGGAGGCTGTTTTCCTTTTCCTTTTCAGGTGTGTCTGGTTAATTCTCATTAAAGTCTCTAAGGATTCTGGTACATGTAGTCGCACAATTTTTTCAATGCAGGTGACTAGGAACCAACTCTCCTCCAAAGCACAAATCTTACCCTTGATAGGGGGTGGGGGGGAAACCATGTTTATGGCTCTCCATAGTAAGGCATGATGACCCTGGTGCTGCTGCCTCTTGAGCCCGGGACACTTGAAACACTGTAAAAAATGGAGATGAGGCGCGCACTCTAGTTCCCTACACTGGAGAGCCATAATCCTGGTTTTCCCCCCTTTCACTGCCAAGGGTATGATGTGTGTTTTGGAGGGGAGTCTTTCACTGGTCACCTGAATTGTTTAAATGGGTTCACTAGATTGACCATAATTCCTAGAGACTGCAACTGCATTTTTATTGGTTTAACCTGAATTGAATGGCCACTCAGCCTCCCTGATGAGTATTGCAGATACGAAAGCGCTTGGAGGAGTACAACAGTGCAAGAAGGGAATTAACCCTGTGAACTTTATTGGGATTTAACCCTGTGAATATTTTGGACACTTTGGGATTCAACCCTTTAATGATTTTTGGATACTTGTTCAGGTAATATAGTGGCCAGGATTTGGAGTGCACGCCTCGCCCCTGATTTTTTTAACATTATATTCGAAAAGGGCAAGCCTCAGTATGCGCCTTCTTCAGAAGCCGGCCAAGAGCATTCCCGTTCCTACACTCGCGCGCCCTCGAGCCCGGGTGGTCGAAGGAAGGCCCATCGAGAACCATCGAGGTCTCTGATGGGGAAGAAAAAGGCGCCCGAGTCATGGCAAATGCTTGAGATCCTCGACCAAGGCCAAATCTTCGAAGGAGGCGTTAAAAATCCTCTACGCTATCGTCGCCATTGCTATTGACGCAATCAACGCTGTGCTCGACGTCGACACCAAAATCGAAGCCGATGATTCCGGTGGTTCCAGCACAGACTTCTGAACATACTAAAACTGATAAGGGTGCCAAATTAAAGCCTCCTTTGAAACAGTCTACATCTTTGGTGGTTACTGAAAAAATGTTTACCCCTTTGCCAAGAAAGGAGTATTTTAAATCCCTTTCTTCAATTTATGAGAGGGAAGAAAGATCGGAAGAAGAGGAGGTCCCCTTTGGCCTTGAATTTGGAACTCCAAATGTTCCAGAATATCTAATTTCGGAGGAGAGTAAGATGAAAGACCTTGTGGACACACTGCATAATGCCAGTGGTGTTGACACATCGCCTGAAACAGACTTCGGTAAGCCAGAGCCAGGGCAACACGCTGACTTTGTATTGGCACCTCATGTCAAAAGTAGTAGAATATCTAGGCTGTGCTAGACCACCAGTTCAGTTCTTCCAAGATGGTCTTACAGACATTCTGGACCAAGGTCCACCTACAGACCCAATCTTACCCTTTTATGTGGCCTTACAAAATAGGGTGGCCAAAAATTGGGAGTCCCCGGATTCTATCCCTGCGGTGGATAAATCCTTCATGAGAAAATACTGCCCTGCCTGTAGCGACCCGGCTATCTGTACAAGCACCCCACTCCGGAGAGTCTGGTCCAGGTAGCCACAGCTACATCTAATAAAGCGGCGTACCCTACCATCCCTCCGGACAGGGACAACAAGTGTGTGGACGGATGGGCGCGGAAGGTATTTTCATTTGGGAGTATGGCCTTGAAGTCAGCCAACTCCACATGTGCCTTATCCACAATTTCGTACACACTGTGGGAGTGCATAGCAATGGCGGCGGAGCACATCCCAGGAGGGGAAGCAAAGGGAGTGTTTGCTAGCTATCGATAAAGATGGCAAAGGAGCCCGGCGTGAATTTCTTCAATCTGGATTGGACACTGCGGACAGCGTTAGCATGTCCATGGCTACGAGCACGGTGATGCACAGATTTGTGTGGTTACGGAAGTCGGGTTTTGCACTGGACATGGCATCTCGTCTCCTTAACATGCCCTTTGACGGGTCTCACCTGTATGGCAACAAGGTTGACGAGTGTCTTGAGAGGTGGCAGACCTCAAAGGCGGCTGCCAAATCTTTAGGGGCCGCTGTTAGTCAACCTCAGCCTTTCCGTTCTTCAGGACAGACATGGAGGGGACGATCCTATCGTTACTACTCCTCATTTGGAAAGGCGAGAGGAATGGCCGGTCAGAGACCAAAGGGAAAAACCCTTGTGGTGAACGAGGTAAAAGTGCAAAGCCAGCTCCAGCTGCAGCTTCTTTGCCATCAGCTGCTGAAGCAACCACCCCAAAACCACTTTGATGTGCCAGTCCATCTCAAGCACAGAAAATACCTGAGGTTCGCCATTGGCGGCTCGTGCTATAAATTTTGAGTCCTGCCTTTTGGGTTCACCTCCGCCCGAGGGTCTTCACCAAACTGATGGTGCTGGTGGCAGCGCATCTCAGGAGAGGGAGGATTTACATCTACCCCTACCTGGACGAATGGCTGATCAGGGTGCGTTCTCCCGAACAAGCCCTGGATCATCTCAGTCACCTGCCACTCCCTTCACAGACTGGGCTTCTCCCTCAATTTCTAGAAGTCACATATCACACCTTCCCAACAGCTCCAGTATATCAGAGCTGTATTAGACACATCCTTGGGAAAGAGCTCACCACCCAAGACGAGGGTTCAAGACATTCTTCAGATGGTTACCAAATTTCAAACTGCCCAGAATCTTCCGGCCTTCGATTTCTTGCGGTTGCTCGACCTCATGGCATCCGGCATTTTTCTGGTGCCAGAAGCCCACGTGAGAATGAGATCCCTTCAATGGGCTCTAAGAACTCAATGGTCCCAGTACTCAGGAAAGATGATGGACCTACTTCAGGTTCCAAGCAAGGTCGCACAGGATCTTCTGTGGTGATCCTGCGAAGACAATATTCTGGAAAAGAACATTTTTGACAGCCATGGCCAGAGATTACAGTAGTGACGGACGCCTCACTCACGGGATGGGGAGCACATGACAACGATCTGGCAGTCAGCGGTCGTTGGTCTCCATCGGAGTCCAAACTACATATCAACCTTTTGGAGCTGAGGACAATCAGACTAGCGCTGAAGGCCTTCCTGCCCTTGGTCAGGGGAAAGAATGTCCTTATAATGACAGACAACAGTGGCCATGCATTATGTCAACAAGAGAGGTGGTGTTGGGTCACTACCATTGTGCAGAGAGGCAATGCAGCTCTGGTTCTGGGCAATTTGAGAAGGAATCTCCTTATCGACTGTTCACCTAGCCGGGGAGGAGAACATGACGGCGGACGTTCTGAGCAGGCAGAGCACAGTATCCCACAAGTGGGAAATAGCTCACGAAGTCCTTCAAGAGATCTTCACCCTTTGGGGTGAACCTGTTTGCCACTGCAATAAACCGAAAGTGCAAAAGGTACTGCTCAAGGGAATTTACTCCGAGACGAGCTCTAGGAGACACGTTCGTGGTGGCTTGGGAATTCCCACTGCTATACAAGTTTCCACCGATCCCCATCGTTCCTCAAGTAATCAGGAGGTTTAGACTATTCGGAAACAGCATGATCTTAATTGCCCCGGATTGGGCCAGGAGAACATGGTACCCAGACCTTCTGGATATGTCCATCTGTCCTCGATACATCTTCCACAAAGAGAGAATCTTCTCTCACAGAGGGAGCGTCAGGTTCTCCATCCAGAGATCAACACTCTCAACCTTCACGTTTGGTTTCTGAAAGGTTGAGGTACAAGGATTGGGACCTCCCGGATCACGTGATGGAGGTGTTGCTTTTGGCAAGAAGGCCAGCAACAAAATCTCTGTGCCGTTGAAACAAGTTCTGCGACTGGTGCAAGGAGAAGAATGTTGACCCTTTTCTATGTTCAACTCCGGAGGTGTTATCTTTTCTCCTATCATTAGCACACAAAGGTCTTAATGTTGGGACCATTAAAGGTTACCTAGCAGCGCTTTCTATTTTCAAGCGCTCTTTGGAAGAATGCTCCTACTTTAAAATTCCCTTGGTTATTCAATTTCTAAAGGGCTCACCAACGTGTTCCCACTTTCTTATTTTCAGGTTCCAATTTGGGACCTTAACCTGGCTCTAAAGTTTTTAATGTGTGTCCCATTTGAACCCTTGCACACATGTCCATCGAGATTATTGACCTTCAAAACCATATTGTTGGTTGCATTGACATTTGCACTTAGAGTGAGCAAGTTGCCGGAACTTTCTTCCAGGCCACCCTATACTGTATTCCACAAAGACAGGGTTGTTTTGATGGTAAAACCATCCTTCCTACGTAAGGTTGTATCTGATTTTCATCTAAATCAAAAGATTGTTCTGCCGGCGTTTTACCCCCGCCGCATCCCAGTAAAAAGGAAGAAAGGCTCCAAAGATTGGACCCTAGAAGAGCTTTAAGTTTCTACATTTCTAGGTTCTCCAAACTTAGAGTGGATGACCAACTCTTTATTGGATACACCGGAAAGAAATTGGGACAAGCTGTTTCGAAACAGACTTTATCAAGGTGGATTATACTTGGCATCTCAGAATGTTACAAATTGACAGGCAAGGAAACCGGCAGAGGGCTTGAGAGTTCATTCTACCAGAGGTATAGCCTCTTAGGCAGCCCTTCAAAGGGGTGTACCAATTAAATCTATTTGTGATGCTGCAACATAGTCATTGTTGCACACATTCACAAAATATTACTGTCTAGATGCTTCCCACTCTCGAGATGTGGCTTTCGGTAAGGCGGTGCTGTATTCGGCGTTATAAAATGCAGACCATTTCAAATTCTACTCCCTCCAATTCTCAATTCTGCATAATGCTGTGGGAGTCTATCAAAGATGAGGAATACGTTGGCGGACACAATCCATTTGAAGAACAAATTACTTACCAACTGCTAACGTTCTTTCGAGTGGATGTTCCTCCAACGTATTCCTCATCGCCCTCCCAGCCTACCCCTCTTTAGAATTTCCTATGCTGTTACAGCTTTCGTTATCGTAAGGCTGACTACTGCTTGCCTACGGCCAACACGAATAGGAGGGAAAAACAGAACTGAGGTCAACAGGCGTCGCACGTGCTACTTATACATCCAATGACGTCACCCTCGACTGAGGCCTTCAAGGGACATGGACTCGACGCCATCGACGCACGGCGCCCTCTGCCGAGGGAAGTTTTTTTTCCAAAGCAGCCGAAGCTGGACGGGATTATCAAAGATGAGGAATATGTTGGAGAATCATCCAGTCGAAAGAACGTTACCAGTTGGTAAGTAACATGGTCTTCTCTTATATCTATGCTTGCAAACATGATTTGTAAAAAGGATATGAAGAGAATCTCAAATATATTGTACCATTCTTTTTCAAGCTGTTTTCTTTTTTCTTTGTAGAAATAAAGATGTCCCATTTAATCATCGGGATTTTTGGTATGCTACCTACACATTGTATAGTGTTTCCGAAAAGACAGATAATGAAGATAAAATGAGTGATAATGCCAGTGGCAGTTCAGGCAGTGATCAGACACCCTCTAGCAGGCAACACACCATGGTCTCCTTCTTGAAACCTGTGCTGAAGCAGATCATAATGGCTGGAAAGTCCATGCAATTGCTGAAGAACTTGAAATGCAGAAATGGCTCCCTGCTGCAGTCAGCCTCAAGAGGTAAATGTAGACTTATTTTCAGTTGCATAATGCTTTATTATGTTTGGATATTTTTTTCTTACACTGGCTACTGACATTTTTCTGTGCAATTTATCCTTGTTATTTACGATGATGTTGATAACCATTGTCATTATCACCCCATTTATTTTATGATCGTTGTTAAATAGGAATTCAATGTGGTTTGGAATAAAAGACCTTTTACAGTTATTGTCGTCATACCCCTACGTCCTTTCCTCTTTTCCCCATACTGGTTCGGCACCCCTCCATAGGGATCGAACCGGAGTCATGTGCACTGCAAAATGTGCTGCCCTTTTCATTTTAAAGATCTGTGTCGATGAACAAGGATCTGCCCTGCTTACTCTGGTGCTGCCCATCAGTCCTCTTTCAATGGATGATATGCTTCCACAGATTCCTCATCTGGATAGATATCCTCCAGCGCAAGGAATTAGTTAAATAGGAATTCAAAATGTGCGTTGCAATCGTTTGTAATAAAAGACCCTTTACAGTTACTACCATCATACCCCTATGTCCTGTGCCCTTTTCCCCATGCTGGTCGGGCACCCGTGCGGGGGGATGGAACCAGAGACATTTGCACTGCAAAATATGCTTCCCCTTTCCACATCTGGATAGATATCCTCCAGCGCAAGGTGTTCTAGGAAAATCCCAGCGGGGGGTGCAGTGTGGCTGAAAGGTTCTGCTGCTATAAAATTGTCCCTGTTGGACCACCACGACAGATTGTTGGTCACTGTCCTCGAAACCCTGAAGACATCCAACATGTCGCTGTAAAACTGACAATTGGCCATGAAGCAGCCACTGTTAGGAGCACATCCTCAACCTGGCCTCTGGCACCAGGCAAATGGAGGAGGCTGAGAAAGGGTGAGGCTGGTAGCTTGTGTTAGTTCTAACATCCTGTTTCGGAGCCACCCAGAGAACCTACGCTGGTTGCAACTAATTCCTGAGTCCAAGCGGACCTCCTGGAGAAATTTCGGAAGAAATCCGACTGTATTTGACCGTGATATCTGTGAAACCAAGTTCGGCGTGGGAGGCGGGAAGCAGAAGCCGGGGAGAAGTACCGCGGTGCGGCCACCTTAGCCCGCTGGCTGGGATTCGTCTTCGGGCTGCACGGTGGGCAGAGCCTGCGGGGCTATCTGGCAGCAATACGGAGGCTCCTCTTTTCTGCACGCAACTACATTGCTGCAACACAGCGAGTATCCGTGAAGGCGTCCAGGCTGCGGTGCTGTCTCACTGCTCTGCTGGGCTGTGGCAGTCCTCCCCCTGCTGATACGGCGGACCGGCCCCTTGGACCATCGGACGCGTGATTATAATCTGAGAACACTTCGCCTCCGGTCTGGAGTGACACGCCCGCGACGCTGGGCTGCCCATGTATCCCTGAACCGACTTAGCAACACTGCAGCCGAAACGGGAGGGAGCTGGCATACCCAGATCGCGCCCTCAGCACCGACCCCGAACATTGGCGGACCTCTCTGGGCGTCGATCCTAGTCCTGAGGGCAGGCAAATACATCTGACGGAACTGGGCGGTGGCTGCTGGTGGGACCTGTACACTACCCTGACTCTTCAGCTGCAACCGGTCGCTGGGCTGTGTGAGTGTGCACGACCGGCGGTGCCAGTTATACGGCCCGCTACGCGTTAGTGACTGGAAACCTGCAACTCAGGGCGAGGGAACGAGCCCTGTGAGGTGTGAACGGCACTAGACTCCATGCACGTGAACACCGGGAAGTACGTGTAATCCATCTGGTGAGAGGAGCATTAAATGGGTCCTGCGCGCGAAGATGAATGCTTGTGTGACTGGTAGGGGGAAATGCTTCATTTGCCTATTTATTCAGAGTAAACAACAAAACGAAACTAACATTTTAGTCGCATGTAAAATCACTGTGCATGTAATGCTTTGATCCTGGACTGGCATCAGCGGGGTTGAGCAGTGGGGGCGAGCGCAAAGGTTAATACCAGTTGTGCAGGCGGCAGCAGGTTACATGACGGCTTGGAGCTGTGGGATGAGAGAGGTGGCACAGGATACTGGTGTATATCACGCAATAGATGTGCTGCGTCGCTGCAGCAACGCCGGGGCTCGTTTGGCGCGCTGAACCGTGCTACATCTTGCTAGACATAAGAAGCTGTGTTTGTGGCCAAATACCACCACCCCGCACGCCACGGATAATTACTCTGACAAAAACCCTCTGTGCGACACTTTGTGACAACTTCGACATTGCTGGTTGCTGCTGTGTACAGCTGTGTTGGGACCGAGTGAACCAATCCGGAATAAATGCTGCTCCCACTAACTGGACACCAGTCGTAAGCAGTTATAAACCGCCAACATAGAGGTGGTAGCCTCATGGTCTGATAACCTGATACGGGAAAACTGCCGGCACGTTTATAGACCCCTGAAAAGGATAGATCTTAGTAGCTGTGAATACACCCCGCCTCGCAGTGACCAATGCAATACTACCTGTGACCGCATAGCGACCGCCTGAACAACTGCCAAGTAGATGGCTTCAGGGATGGGTTTAGCAAACCATTAAACACATCATGCAGCTGGAATATCGGGAGGGCTAGGATCTGAAGGGCCAAAACGCGTACTGCGAATGATAACCTCCTTGCTATAAGCACGTGGGAAGACACAGCACATTCAAGCAGTGGACCGCCATACAAATAGTTTGAGAACCATCCGTCGGAAATGCAGCAATAAATACAAGAGTAACTGCATAACTGCTCCCGAGTAATATAGGAACTCCCACATTAGACGGATCTCAGCCCGCTTCCTGTCCCCTCCAGGCCCTACGAGACAGAGACTTGGTGGCTGCGTCGGAGTGTCCCACAGCTCCTGATCAGATTGCTGACTGGGTGTCTCTGGCCCAGCGCCTGGTGAGGGCCATACACAGGCACTCTGCTCCTAACACGGTCTTCCCCTGCAGATACGTCCCACCACAGAATTGAGAAGCTAAGGGGACAAATCTCCTTCTGGGTACCACACTACGTAAACACCTCTAGATTTACCAGCGACAAAGTGTGAAGATATATTGAGATCTACAGGGTAGGCACACCCAGCGTCCGTACTTGCCCGCCCCTGCCGTGTTTACTTGTGCTCGCCAGCCGCATCAGAGGCTAAGCGACATCTATACTCCATCTCTTCGGCGATGACAAAAGGAGCCGGCTCTAAGAAGACGACTGGACCTATGGTCTCCTTCACAAGCAGCCAGTCCCAGCCATCATGCCACCACTATCGGTTGATCCCCCAGTGACATCCTCCGACAACTCGAGATACGATCCACTCCTTGCCACCGTACAAAGTGGGTTTATGTCAGTCAACGTGAAATTAGACGATATTGTCGCCACCATTGGCTCACTGAACGCTTGTGTTGAAAAGGAGAGCGCACGAGTGACGGTGGCAGAGACTAGGATCAGCAATAATGAGATTCGATCGGACAAAACACTCGTGATATCACCCTATTAAAAAGCGAGATGACCAAACTGCGTGGCAAATGTGATGACCTAGAGTCCAGGTCCCGACGTAATAACATCCGTATAGTGGGGGTGGCGGAATCCTTTTGCAAGGGCCCCATGGAAACGCACGTTGAAGCACCTTTGAAATCCCTGTTCGGCAAAGATGCCTTCTCGAGCCATTTTTTGGTGGAGAGGGCCCACCGCACGCTGACACGGCGCCCAAATTTGGTGTCTCCCTTATCCCCCCCGCCCCGCACCATAGTCACTAAACTGCTGAACTATAGAGATAGGGACACGGCTCTTCTGCTTGCAAGAGAGATGGGACCCCTCCGACATGAAGGCGACCCTATTCACATTTATCCGGACTTTGCTGCGGGGTTACAAGTTCAAAGAAGGTCATACTACCAAGTCAAGAAACAACTCTGCCTGCAACAAGTTCCGTATGCCTTGATTTTCCTGGCGAAGTTGCGAATACAGCATGGGGGCCGTGCACACTTTTACGAACATCCCACTGCCGCCATGGACTACATAGAGGCTACGATCCCGCTTCCACTGCAGGGACAAAGACCGGATCAAAATAAGTCCCCCCAGGCGACTGGTTGTGTTGGCCATAATATCCTTTAATGTTTGCAGAGTGAAAATGGGATGCCTGGGTGGCACCGATTGACATTTGTTTTTATATGCCGGATGGTTGGTGCACGACTACGGCAGTTGTGAGCCACAACATATGCACCTCCGGAGGGTTCCATAAGTTGAAGGAAGGGTTTCATCATCATGTTGGGGTTGACAGTGTGGGGAGGGGGGAAATGGGGAAACGTTTTACCCTTGGCACTAGGCTGGGGCATGTTGGGGTTGTTAAAAGTTTAAAATTAGAGTGTTATGTCGCCACAGGCGCTGTCGGATGGGCTGGTACACACCATCATATAAAAGATAGTATTGTGATAAATGGCGCGGAAAACAAATTTTGACAGAGGGTTGACTTTTAAATTGCTCTCCTGCAATGTGCAGTGGCTCAATAACCCGGTTAAGGTCAGAAAGGTTGCTGCGTATATAACAAGACACAGCCCACAGATATTGTTGCTTCAGGAGACGCACGCACTTAGTAATGTGAACTTCAGTTTTCACTCCCGCTGGGGCCCCCTCCGAAACTATAAGGAATACTCTGCCCATTCCAGAGGAGTCCTTACCCTGATTCACCTGTCATTGGTGTTCCAATATTTGGACAGTAAGGTAGATGCTCAAGGCAGATTTGTGCTGGTATGGGGTGAGGTGGCTGGCCGTTCAATAGTTATAGTTAATACATATGGGCCAAACATTCATGACCCAGAGTTTTACCGGACAATACTAGGTATGCTTGACGCACCAGATGATGCACCAGTACTATGGGGGGGAGACGATTCTTGATGTAACACTTGACCGATCCTCTGTCACCCCTGTGTGTTTACAAAAGCCGCGACTACCCCACGACAGATAATGGCACAAACATCTCTGATAGACACATGTCGTACACGTCACCCGCTTGAAAGGCGGTACACATACTACTCTGCTGTCCACGACTCGGAGTCCGGTGTAGACTACTGGCTCATTAGCTCGTCCCTCTCAGATGCGGTATCGGCTTGCGAGATTCACCCCTGCACTCTTTCGGACCATTCCCCGATATCCATCTCCCTGATTTTACAAGACATCACACAGCAGGCTAGAGGCTGGAGGATGCCCTCTGCCATACTCAGAGACCCTCATGTATGCGAGTCGCTCCATACGGAAATAGACACATTCTTTGATCTGAACGAGGGGTCAGTTAGTGCACACTCCACGCTATGGGAGAGGTTTAAGGTGTGGGTGCAAGATATCATTATGGCAAAGACAACTGTGTTGTTGACAACAGTTGGGAAAGAATTGGGAGCAGCGAAGCTAAACTAGCAGTGCTTGAAGCAGATTATAGCGTTACACATAGTAAAGAAGTCCTCTTAGATATATACGTAGCATTAGGTGAATTAAATAAATTGGCAGATAGAGAGGTCCTTTATATGGCGACTCCTGCCCGAGCCCACAGAAATGGCGAAAGTAATAAAGCAGGTAAATTCCTCGCCAACATGCTTAAAGCGGAAGGCTAATGTAACCAGATTACCAGCATTCAGACCACACAGGGGGAGGTGGTGAACCGGGAAGAAGACATTAATGCCACGTTTGTTGAATTTTACAAAACCTTGTACTCTAACCAAGACGTCAAATCCATAGAAGAGATAACCGATTACCTACAGGAACTTGACCTTCCCTCCCTCACCCCGGAAACTCAGACTGCACTAGACTCGCCCATCACACTTGAAGAAATCACTACCGCTATAAAGGCACTAACATCCGGCAATGTCCCGGGTTCAGACGGCCTAGGCGCCGAACTAAACAAGGAGTTCCACGACAGGCTAGCCCCTATTTTGATGATGGTGTGGGAGGAAGCAATGGAGCACGGTACACTTCCTGAACACATGCGCGAAGCTGTGATCACTGTGCTCCTTAAACCCAGACGCCCCGCACCTGTCATGTCCTCCTATAGATCCCTTCACCTGATTTAATATGGACGCCAACATTTTTGCCAAAATCCTTGTGACCAGACTTCTGCCACACATGCCCACCTTGGTCCACCCTGACCAGGCAGGCTTTATTCGCACCCGATCCACGGCCCTGAACCTGCAATGACTTTTCGGAGTAAGGGCACAGATCAGTCCGAAAGCTAACGCAGCAATTGCAGCTTTAGACACCGAGAAGGCTTTCGATTCAGTGTCTTGGGCCTATCTATTCTCAGTGCTGGAACGTGTCGGCCTGGGACAATACTTTCTCAGGTGTGGTTGCTCTGGGAGCGAGAGTCCTCAATAACCGCACTATGTCCTCTCTCTTTTCCCTAGCCAGGGGTACTAGGCAGGGTTGTCCTTTCTCCCCCATCTTGTTTGCCCTTACGATTGAACCCATGGCAGAATTTGTCCGGAAAAACTATGCACATAGGGTCATCAGAATGACAGGGCCCCCACAGATAATATCTTTATATGCCGATGATACTCTGCTTTATGTCTGGGACTTGGAAATCAACCTGGGACCTATTATAGCAGATTTACATTTGTTTGCCGAATACTCCGGATATAGGATTAATGTCTCTAAGTCGGAACTGTTTCCGTTAACCTCAACCACGCATGACTTGTCCAACATAAGCGGGTTCAAGTGGTCCCCAGCACGGGTCCGCTATTTAGGAGTTGTTGTATCCAAAGCACACATTATGTACGGGCAATTATGAAGAACTCCTCCAGACATGAACAACTAAATTACATTTGTGGACCAAACTCCCAACCTCTCTGTATAGTCGAGGGGCTCTTCTCAAAATGATAGTCCTACCCAAACTACTGTACTCTTTTGGTCACATTCCCAGTTAGCCTGGCAAATCCTTTTTCAAGAAGCTCCAGTCACTCTCTGCTTTGTTTGTATGGGGTGGGAACACCGCCAGGATAAAATGGGCCAAGCTGGTAGAGCCGTTCTCGAGCGGTGACATTGCAGCCCCAGATTTTGAATTAAATTACCTAGTGGCTCAAGCACAATTCGCCAAGCACTGGTTTGACCCCGAGGAGACAGCCACAAATATCCCTATTGAGAAATACGCTGCCTCCCCATCTGATGTCCGATCAATCATTTTTGGCTCTAGTCACAAAGACTCTTGCTAGTTTGATCCGGTAAGCACTATTGTACATGCGTGGTCGAAAAAATATTTAAGAGGATTAGAATAGCGGTCCCATATGATCCAGAAATCCCATTAGGGGACTACTCTAGCATTACACCCATGTTTGATAAAGCCCTACAGATGACATGGGACCCGACCAAACAACTTAGAATGTGGGATATGTTCCCCGGGGGTACATATGTAGAACTGAATGACTTTGTGGACACAGTGGGAGGTGGACAGCTTAAACGATTCCAGTACCACTGCATGAAGGCTGCATTCGCTGCTAAGTGGCCAACATTCCCTTTGGAACCTCCTACTCATGAATGCACAAGGGCTATAGCGGCAACTGAGGGGCGGTGGAAAGGGGTTTCGTTGTTTTATACCCTAGTTCAGTCGCATTCAATCTCCTGCAATACCATAAAGCAGGCCTGGGAACAGGACTTGGGTACCAATTTGAGTGAGGGACAATGGATCCGATACTGCCAACTCACTAGATCTGTATCCGTTAACTCTGGTCTGTGATTAATTCAATTTAAAATACTTAACCGGTTATACTACACCTCCGCTAAGTTGGCCAAGTTTGTGGTGGGTTGCACTGGGAAATGTTTGAAATGTGACGCACCAAACGCAGATGCCTACCATATGTACTGGTCGTGCTCCTCCGTAGTGGGATTTTGGGGTGAGGTTGCTGACATCCTTAGGGAAATCATGTCCATCCCTGCATTCCTGTCCCCCTTGAAATACCTGTGTGGGGATATTGGTAAAGTGGCCGAGACCACTTGCCGACTAATGTTACTTGTGTGGGCGCAAAACGCTGTACATTAAAGTGCTGGAAATCTGCTAATGCACCCCGCAGAGAAGACTTTCTTAAGGACCTCACAATGGTTAATGAATGTGAAGAACAATTTTTATTAACTGTATCAGCAACTTGTCGTCCTAAAGACATCTGGGCTCTGTTTAGGAGCTACCTTTTATATGCTTTCGGAAAATGACTTTACACCCTCATCAACGCCTTGATCAGTCATATGCTATGTAACTTGCTAATTGAAATCAAATGTAATATTTGTTGTGGTGCTCTGTCGAGTCTGTACAGGCTCTGTTCTGATGTGACTCTATAAAATAAAGTTTTTAAAAAAAAACAATAGGCTGTTAGGGCATGGGGAATCGGAGGTGCATCATCAGAAAGGAAAGGGGAGAACCATGCCTCACCTGATGATGCCATAACCCTCTGGTATGGTCATGTTTATTTGTAAAGCGCGTATACACTAGGCAAGTGTTTCAAAGCGCTCAGGGAGGGAGGGAACAAGGGGGGAAAAAACAGTCATTCACAGTCTTTGAATTTCTGAACGATAAAAGTCTGCACAGGCAGAGTAAGTGCATATATACAATTAACAGTGTAGATAACAGCAAATAGCTCTGACGATGATTCTGCAGTTTTTCCAAGTGCATTTGGGTGACACCATACAAGGAGGGGAGATAGACGTTCTTCAAGGCATGGTACGTTCAGATCGTGCAAGTGCACAGACGATAAAGGAGAGGGGAGGGGAAGACTAGGGGGAGGACAAGTGAAGGGGGGTGGCGTGAGGGGTTGAGGGGGGGAGGGAAACAAGTGTGCCCATATAGTCAGAAACTGGGTAAGTGCTGAGATACAATTCTCATTGACCAAGTGCAGTAGCAATGCGGCAAGTGCAGGCCCAGAGCCAAGTGCGAGAGGACTGGTGAGGGTGCCAGAGACCTGTAAGACTCTGAGGTTCACCCAGTCGGCAAGCTGTGTGGAAAAGGAGGAAGAGAGGGAGAGAGAGGTTAGCAGTGTAGAGGGTGAGAGAAGGAAGAGAAGAGGAATGTCTTAAGAGGTTTCTGCAACTTAAGACGATCTGGCTCAAGACGGAGGGTGGCAGGGAGGCTGCTCCAAAAGGAGGCCCCTGCTGTGGACAAAGATCACCCTCCATATCTCTGCTTGGATAACCGGCTCACTCGCAGAAGGTTAGAGGCAGATGAGCAGAGGACGAGGGAGGTACTGTATTTAGGTAGGCATTGTTGCAGACAGGTGGGTCCCAGGCCCCAAAAAGATGGCGCTCGAAGTGGGATGTTACAGGTACTAGGGATCAAACCCGGAATATATGATCCAGTAGGTAAATTGTAGCAGTAATGTAAGGAATAGCTCCAAATACAAATCCAAGGGTGAGTAATGTTGCATTACTAAAACCCACGGATATGCACCATGTCAAGCATGCGAATCACCCCAGTGGGTAAAGGCAAACCACTGGGTGATATTAAAGAATCAGTTACAGCATGAACAGAGACCACCTTACTCACCTAGCATTAGTCAAACCACAAATAGGTGACTGTGACTATGGGTATTTGCCACTTCATTTAACACAGTAAAAGCTTACAAGCTCCAATGAAATAGTGATATTATCGGAATTCTACAATCTAAATTGTAAAAGTACATGTGTCTAAGAAGTAACTAATATTTTGTTGATGTTTTCTCTCTCTACCGATCCGACCCAATACCACTCCTTTCTTTTCTGTCTAACCACATAATATCATATGTATGTCTATTATGTGAATTTGCATTTTTGAATGTGTGATTTTGTTCTGTAAAGAGTCAATTCGACCTGTTATTACTTTAAATAGCCTGGTTTTTGAGAAAGGCCCTGGCGGCCGAAACGCATGTCAAACCTTGGGCGTAACAATTTAACTATGATTTGTGATTTGTTTGCTGAGACCATACTGAACCAAGACTTCTGCTTCAGAAATTATAAAACTACTTAACTGAAAATGATTTATCAGCTTGGAGCACCCAGTGAGTACACTCCGTTATTACCCCTAATTTTTTAGTTTTCTGCGTTCCTTTTGCTTTTCTCTTTTCCTGGGGGAGTATTTGCTTCTTGCTTTGTTTTGCGCTCCTGTGTTATCTTGTGGGTCACTCTTCTGGGCTCACCTGTAGTTTACGTCATTCAGGGCTATGGATTTTCAATACGGGGTGCACTTGCTGTCTGCTGCAGCCACTGGGTCCCTCCAGCCCTGTGTATTGCCGTGCTTCCCTGGGTCGGCAGTGGGGAGCAGACCTTGGTGGTTAAGTGTGACGCTGTTTGAACCCGCCTGGGGCAGACCTCATTGGATGTTATATGTAGGACGCACGACGCTCGTAGCCTCGGTTACGTTTTTTCTGCAAAAGTGTTTGCTTCGGAATCTCGGCGCGCCTCGGTTCTTCTACTTTGAATCGGTTCTTCTAACTTTGTATTGAGAATATGTCTTCTTCTACCCCGAAGTCGGGCTTCAAGAAATGTCTGGACTGCGGTTCCAAAATGTCCCCTACGGACCCACACAACATCTGCCTCTGGTGCCTCGCCGTGATCCACGCCACCGACGACTGCGATGAATGCCAGTCCTTGACGTTGAATGCCTTGCGGGAGAAGAAGTTGTCTGTAGGTAGGGTTTCCAAACCCCGTAAGTCGAAATCCGCTGGACTTTCGACTGACGATTCGAGGGGCGACTGTTCATGTCGGCGTAAGTCCAGGAGGGTCTTGTTCTTGGAGTGGGTCCCGCCATTCCTCTGCCTCTTCTAGGCACTCTCGGAAGTGCCGTCACCGGTCACCTTCCCCGTCCTCGTCAGAGGACTCCGCCAGACGGCGGGTAGCTTGTGGGACGCATTCCGCAAGGAGATGATGGCGATTTTCCGTTCCGTCCGCGCCTTCGAGAGAAGCTGGCAAGGAACGAGCTAGGGCCACCACTCGCACGCCTTCGGGCTCGGGCGGTCGACGCGATCATCGGGAGCCGTCGAGGTCCCGATCGGACAAGGTTGATTGCCATAGCCGTGCCAGGTCCCGGTCCTCAACGCCCTCGACGCCATCGGCGCTATGTTCGTCGAGGGACTCTCTCGAGGCTCCGGCTCCGAGAAAGTCGTCTACGCCATCGGCGCAGAGGCCGTTGAAGGACACGCTCAGGGCTCCGGCCTCAAAGCCGTTGTCGAAGTCATCGGCGCCTCGCTCGACGTCAACGCCTATTCCTTCGGCGCCCTCGACGCCTTTTGAGGAGAATTTGCCAGAGGTGCCCCGGAGGACCGTGGAAACTCAGAGGAAGGCTCTCTGTAAGTTGGTGAGGCCTGTAGCTGAGCCTTTTTCTGTACCCTCATCCAGGGATTTATTCCAGCCTTTGGATTACATTTCAGAGGTGGAAAAAGGGTTGGATGAGGAGGGGTTTGTACCTCCTGAGGTTCCTGGTGTCTGGTCACAGCCAGATTGAAGACGTACGTCAGTCCTTACATGATGCCAGTGGTCTGGACACCTCTCCGGAGGTTTAGTTTGGCAGGCCTGAGCCTAGTACACATGCCGAGTCCTCGTACAGGCGTCTCATGTCGAGGGTGACTGAGTACTTGGGCTGGTCTGCTCCACCTGTGGATTTTCTGCAGGATGACCTGACAGATATATCGGACCAAGGTCCACCCACTGACCCGGTGCTGCCATTTCATATGGCTTTACAAAGAAGGGTGGCGGCGGCTTGGACTGCTCCGGAGAGTCTCCCGGCAGTGAATAAGTCGCTATCGAAAAAATACCATCCAGCCTGTGGCGACCCCTGCTACTTGTGTACGCACCCCACTCCGGAGAGTTTGGTGGTGCAGGCAGCTACGGCCCCTGCGAAGCAGGCTGCGTACCCTACCATCCCTCCGGATAGGGACGACAAGCGCTTTGATGGTTGGGCAAAGAAAGTATTTTCATCTGGGGGTATGGCTTTGAAGGCAGCCAACTCCGTTTGTGCCTTGGCAAGATTCTCTCACACTCTGTGGAATTGTGTCTCTTTGGCGGCTGAACATATTCCCGAAGGGGAGGAACGGGATGGTTTTCTTGCCCTCGTTCAAGATGGCAAGGATGCATGTGTGAATCCGTTCAGTCGGGTCTAGTACAGTCCCGGCTTCTCAACATGCCCTTTGATGTTGTCCATCTTTTTGGCAGCAAGGCTGGCAAGAGCCTTGAGAGGTTGCAGACCTCCAAAGCTGCAGCAAAGTCGTTAAGCGCTGCAGTACATCAACCTCTGCCTTTTTGTGCTAGGGGACAGCAATGGAGGGGGAGGTTCCTTTCGATACTACTCTTCCTTTGGTAGATCGGGTGGAGCTGCCAGTCAAAGGGGCCAACGTAAGAGTACCAGAGGTGGTAAACAAGGTACTCGAGGTGCCAAAGCCGCTCTGGCAGTTGCCACTTTGCCCTCAGGCACTGCCGCTTCCGCTCAGTCATGAGGCCATGTCCCATGGTTCGCCGGTTGGAGGAGGCTGGCGCAGCATCTGTTAGAATGGCGTGCCATTACTTCAGATGTGTGGACTCTGGAGATCATAGCCCACGGCTACTGTCTTCCTTTCTGGCAGAGGCCTCACGACAATCCACCGGGGAAGCTCTCTTTGAAGAGTCTGGATCCGATCCTTGCACAGGAAATCCTATCCCTGCTGGAGAAAGGCGCCATAGAACTGGTACCTGTAGCGTAGAGGAACAAGGGATGGTATTCCCCATATTTTTTGATCCCGAAAAAAGACGTGGGATTGAGACCCATCATGGACAGCGTGGTTTGAACAAGCTGCCCAGGAAGGACAAGTTCAAGATGGTTACTCTTTCTCAAGTCCTCCAGGCCCTTCAAATTCAGGATTGGTTGGTGTCTCTCGACCTCAAGGATGCTTACTTTCATGTGCCGATTCATTCCAAGCACAGGAAGTACCTGAGGTTCGCGGTTGGCAACTTGCATTTTCAGTTTCGGGTCCTGCCGTTCGGATTGACCTCCGCCCCAAGGGTCTTCACCAAGCTAATGGTGGTGGTGGCAGCGTATCTCAGGAAAGGGGGGATTCATGTCTACCCCTACCTGGACGATTGGTTGATCAGGGCGCGCTCTCCAGAGCAAGCCCTGGATCATCTGTCCATCACCTGCCACTCCCTTCACAAGCTGGGCTTCTCCCTCAACTTAAAGAAGTCTCATTTGACACCTACCCAGCGGCTCCAGTACATCGGAGCAATGCTTGACACATCCCTGGGGCAGTGTTCACCTCCTCAGGTGAGGGCTCATCACATTCTGACTTGGTGGACGAGTTTCAACGTGCCCAGAGTCTCCCGGCGTTCGAGTTCTTGAGGTTGCTCGGCCTCATGGCATCCTGCATTCTACTGGTACCAGAGGCCAGGCTGGGGATGAGATCTCTGCAGTGGGCTCTCAAGATGCAGTGGTCACCGCAGTACTCCGGCAGGATGTTGGACCGTTCAGGTGCCGCCCTCGGTTGCCCAGGATCTTCTGTGGTGGGCCAACCAAGGCAATCTGATGAAGGGAGCACCATTTTGGCTACCCTGGCCGGAGTTGACTATCATGACGGACGCATCCATCACGGGATGGGGAGCTCATGCCAACGGGTTGACAGTCAGCGTTCGTTGGTCTCCGTCGGAGTCCAGACTCCACATCAATCTTTTAGAGCTGCGGGCTGTCAGGCTAGCCCTGAAGGCTTTTCTGCCGTCTGTGCGGGGGAAGAATGTCCTGATTATGACGGACAATACAGTGGCCATGCACTACCTCAACAAAATGGGGGAGGGAGCAGGGTCACTCCCACTGTGCAGAGAGGCGATGCAGCTCTGGTTCTGGGCCATCCAGCAGGAAATTTCGATCTCTGCAGTTCATCTGGCCGGAGACGAAAACGCGGCGGCGGACACTCTGAACAGGCAGAGCATGGTCTCTCACGAGTGGGAGCTGGCTCAGGAAGTTCTTTTAGAGAACTTCGCCCTTTGGGGGACCCCACAAGTGGATCTCTTCGCCACCAGTGTCAACCGGAAGTGCGAAAGATTCTGCTCGCGGCAATTCCCTCCAAGAGGAGCCTTAGGGGACACGTTCATAGTGGAGTGGTCCTTCCCACTGCTGTACGCATTTCCTCCAGTCACTGTCATTCGACAAGTGTTTAGGCGAGGTTACGGAGGTTCGGTTCCCGAATGATCCTCATTGCTCTGGCATGGGCCAGGAGAGCCTGGTACGGTGGTTCTCGACATGTCCATCTGCCCTCCACGCCGTCTTCCGTATTGTGACGATCTGCTCTCATGGGACGGGGGTTGAGTTCTCCATTCAGAGGTCAAGTCCCTCAGCCTTCATGCTTGGTATCTGAAAGGCTGAGGTGTAAGTATTGGGACCTCGCCGAGGACGTGATGGAGGTGTTGCTTTCTGCCAAAAGGCCAGCGACAAAATCTCTGTACCGTTGCCGTTGGAGAATGTTCTGCGACTGGTGCAGGGTACAGAATGTGGATCCTTTTCAATGTTCAATTCCTGTGGTGCTGTCTTTTTTGCTTTCATTAGCCCACAAGGGCCTGCAAGTGGGTACCATTAAGGGTTACCTGGCGGCGCTGTCAATATTTAAGCGCTCGTCTGCGGAGTGTTCTTATTTTAAGATTTGTTTGATTTCTCAGTTTCTAAAAGGGCTAACTAATGTGTTGCCACCGTCACCTTTCCAGGTGCCGGGATGGGATTTTAACTTAGTTCTAAAGTTCCTAATGGGAGCTCCGTTTGAGCCCTTACATTCTTGTCCATTGATACTGTTGACCTTTAAGACTGTATTTTTAGTTGCGGTTACTTCCACTCGCAGAGTGAGTGAGTTGCAGGCACTTTCCGCGACACCACCTTTCATGATGTTCCATAAGGACAGGGTTGTCCTTAGGGTTCGTCCTTCTTTTCTTCTGAAGGTTGTTTCGGAATTTCATTTGAGCCAGAAGGTAATTCTTCCGACGTTTTATCCTCCTCTGCATTCTGGTAAGGAAGAGGAGAGGCTCCATAGGTTGGATCCTAGGAGAGTTTTGAGTTTCTATCTCTCACGGATGTCCCGGGTCAGAGTGGACGATCAGCTCTTTGTTGGATACACTGGAAGGCATCTAGGTCAAGCTGTTTCTAAGTAGACCTTGTCCAGATGGGTCATTTTGACGATCTCTGAATGTTATCGTTTGGCGGGTAAGGACCCTCCGGTAGGCTTACGGGGCTCATTCTACTAGGGGTGTGGCTGCCTCTACTGCTCTGCAGAGGAATGTTCCCATTCGTAATATCTGTGAAGCAGCCACATGGGCCTCTGTCCATACTTTTGTGAGACACTATTCCCTGGATTCCATCCATGGGCAGGATTTGGCCTTTGGCAAGGCGGTCCTCTATTCAGCAATTTGATTGGGCATTCTAAAATTCTAAATTCTTTTCCCACCTCCATACGTTGGTACTGCTTTGGGAGTCTGTCATAGATGTGGAATACATTGAAGGAACCAATCCCTTCAAAGAACAAGTTACTTTCTTACCTGGTGTTAAGACGGATTTCTGAACTGTGTCCTGGTGGCGCAGAAGTTCAGAAGGCCAACCTAATTACTTGGAACCGGGTAACCTCTGGACGAGCCAGACCAATCAAGGTAGCGATCGCGGCGGTCAAGACTAGGTCTCAAGAGGGGTGAGGGTGACTGAAAGCCCGCAATGAGCACACAAAGCAAGAACACTTACAAACTACTCCAAACAGTTGTTATATTAAAAATATATACACATTTATTTCAAGGCCTTTAAAACAATGACCGTAGCGAGAAGATCACAACATAACGATAGTAAACCAACACATACCATATCAACACAATATATATACAAATACAAGTCTCAAGCGTTATATGCACGAAATGTGTAGTCCACCTAAAAGGGAGGGAAAACAGGCAGTGCGCAATAATGCTTGGACCCAGTTCGCCTTCAGAGGCACCTAACTAGATGGAAGTCCGAGCCCTGCGAAGAGTGGAGCCTTGTGCTCAAAAGTACCTGCACGCGCTGGTGCCAACGGGCAAAAGGAGAAGCTCTTCGAGGGAAATCAGGCAGTTCAGTTTAGTGCACAAAAGAAGAAGAACAAGTTCCGCGACTCAAGCGCAGCCTCCACAGTGGGCAGAAGCAGAGCGCGAGTACGGAAAAGGGTGCTGTTTGACACAGCGGGGAAAAGCAATGGGCTCCTGCAGGAGGGCGACCAGATCCTAGCTATGCTACTCACCGGTCCCCGATGCAAGCAGACCCAGGCTTCTCCGCGTCCGTTTCAGTAGATGGCAGGTTCAGAAGAGCAGGGGACGTCTCGTCGTTGTGTTGAGTCTGCAGCAGCAGAGTTGAGTAACAGACGTCCCAATCGAAGAAACCCGCACAGTTTGTTACCACAGCAGGGCAACGGAGCGGCCGTGTGTATCTGAGCCCAATGTACACTACTCACTTCAGACCTGGGAACGCCAAGTGTACGAAGCGTGTGAGAGTGACAAGGACTCGAAATACTACACAACCTGGCGGCGGTTACAGAGCAAGACTCCCGTGTAAGCTGGTCAGTCAGCTGGATGGCCCAGAGACGCTTCCGAAGGCTTACTGGCAGGAGATGGTGAAGATGCCGAGAATAGCTGTTCCCGCTATTCCAAGGGTCGAAGTACCAGTACAGGCCTTCTTGTTCGATCAAAGGTGAAAAGGGTTTCACAAGGCGACAGCAGTGCAGAGGAGAAGTCCTTCAGCGGGTCACCAGCGATTCCTCGGTCCAGCCTCTTGGTTGCAGGATACTTGGCTCCTGTATTCCTTTGTTCGTGAGAACTCAGGAGATCGACATGGTAGTGGTGTTTCCAGCCCCCTCTTATCCACGGTTCCCTTCGCGCCAAAACGGAGGGGACCCAATGGGAGATCCGTTCATCAACACTCACACCATTCGTGGACCAATCACGGACCACGGTGGTCCCAGGCATTCACACCACCCTAGACTCTCTGGCACCCAGGATGTGTATTGGGACCAGACATCCCAGCCCACATCCTGGAGGCACACACAAGACATGTAGAAGCCCGCAAAAGCATCCGTATTTCGCGGGAAAGTACATGCCCAAATAAGGAAGGCCCCGGGTCGGCTCGACCTGGGGAAGGTGAAGGGAGCAAGACGGTCAGCGGACAGGACAAAGGAGCCTCGTGGTCTGGCCATTTTGGGAGCCAGGCCACCATTTTGGGTTAAGCGCGAGAAACGCGCTTAGAACGCCAAAAGGAGCTCAAAACACAAGAAACGATCGCTGCCACCATTCCTGTCCCTGAATCACTTGCACCGATCAGATACAATCCTAAACGAGTATCTAGGGCCTGTAGAAGGCTAGAGACCCAAGAGAGCTGTAACTTAGCTTACAGTGCCCTCTTGTGTCATGTTGCACGAAAGCCGCAACATGATAAAAGAAACTACGGGAAACAGCGTTCCCCGGTACTGACTGTCTTAAGGGTATGTCAGTTTCCACGTAAGAAAGGAGCGAAAGCCCAGAGGAGTGCGGCAGAAGGCTGCACTTCTCTGGCAAAGTCGAGAACAAGGTGAAAAACAACAGCAAAAAGTTTAGGGGTTGCCACATGGAAGGAAAATTACCTACAATTACGAAATCTTTCCTAACACCTGGTAACGTTTTTTCGATGGGATGTTCCGACGACGTATTCCACATCGTTCCCTCCCATGTGCCCCGCTACAGAATTTCTTATGCGATTGCAGCTTACGTTTCCGCAAGGCTTTCTGTGGTTATTCTGGCAGAAGATTGGTACCACACGTTCTGGGAAAAAACTACAACTGAGGCTACGGGCGTCGTGCGTCCTACTTATAACATCTGGAGATGTCGGCTCGACGGAGGCCCTTGGGGACAGCGTATCGACGCAGGACGCAGACGCCGAAAATTTTCCAAAGCAGCACAGCTGTGGTTATTACCTGTCATAGATGTAGAATACGTCGTCAGAACATCCCATCGAAAGAACGTTACCAGGTAAGAAAGTAACTTGTTCTACTGCAGTATTAGCCCAATCTAACTTTTTGGTAGTCATTGGGATACTGATGTTGTTTTTCAGTCCTATCCTCTGCAGTTTTGTTTTATCGGCCTTTTTTTGTTCAGGGAAACCACTAGCCAGGCCTAAAATGGTCATTGTTCGCACATTGCTTTGGCAATTTACTCCTAGGGCCTTGGGCTGTATTCACATAGCAGTCTCAAAGCCCTGATGGCAAGACTGTACTTGGCAAGTCTTTGCCCCCAACTGTTTTTTTATACATGATTATGCTGGAGGCTGGGGCTTGTAGAGAGACTCCAGTACCTGTGTCCCAGGGCTACAGGCTGTAGTCACATAGGAGTCTCTCAGCCCAGAATGCATGGCTGCATGAGGCAGCCCTCTGTGTCTGTGCTCACCAGTGATTTTTCCATAAGTGATGCCGAAGCTTGCGCTTGTAGAGAGGCTCTCATATCTGGATCCTAGGGCTGCCAGCTGTATTTATATAGGTGTCTCCCATTCTAGACTGCAAGGATGAACTTGCCAACATTTCAGTCACTTTGCTTGCTAATCATTTTGTTATATGTGGTGATGGAGGCTAGGGCTTGGAGAGAGGCCCTGATATCTTGGTCCTTGGCCTGATGCCTATAGTCCTACAGCAGTCTCCCAGCCCAGAATGCAAGATTACACTTGAAAGCACTTCAGATTGAGTGTTTCAGTACCCACTTCTTGCCCCTCTTCATGTTGGGTCCATGAAGGAAAGGGTCAGTATGGCTTCTTAGAGACACCAGATCTTTGGGAGATGACATCTTGGCTGTGCCCGTTGGGTAAGGGACCAGATTGACGTTTTTCAATTCCCCCTGTTCTTCAGTAGTCTGGTGTTTGCCAAATACTGGGCAGAACTTTGCAGTCGGAACAGTTCTTGGAAGAGTTATGGGAATGACCAATCTTCTTTGCAACTACTATTTGGTTGGGCATCTTCATCAGTCCTTAGGAGCTCTTTCCAATGTTCAACAAAGTATGGATGCAGATTTTGTCATTGTATTGGGTTTTGGGGGGTTGAACAAAGAGACTTATTTCTTCCAGCACAACTATTCTACTGTACCATACCTCGCAACATTTATACAATTGTTCAACATTCAGCCTTCCTGGGTCGGAAGGTCTTTCCCATTAGTGAGCAATGGAAGAATCAAGTGCTACTGAATCTGATATATCAAGACATCCATTTGTATTCTCATTCTGGTCTGGTTCTGCCTCTTTCTGTATTGTTTTCCTCTGTTTCTGCTAGCAATTTTTTTTTTTTAACCCTAACGAAAATGAAAAATTAATCCACATAAAACATACACATTGTGCAAGTGTGAAATGAAACAACAAATAGAAACCTACATCTTTCAACTCCTTTCAGGTGAGACTAAATATGAATCTGATAAAATGTATGATTTTTTTTTTCTATTGGTTTAAAAATTTCACATTTGCTATTTCATCTTTCATCAACTTTTCAGATGCAGAAAGGAAAAGTTTGTATGCGCTATTTTTGGAGTCTGTGCAGTCACGCCTGCAACATGGAAAAGACTCTGCTCCAAACATTATTACAGAGCAGCAAGCTACAAAACTAAGTCTGATAAAGATGCAGTGCATAGTTGCAAGACACCTTGAACTTGAGGATGTTCATGACCCACTTTTGGCTATTAACTTTGCAAGGTATGTCAGTTCGGCAATATTAACCAATTGCAGTGTTGCCTTTTAATAATTGATGTTTTGTTTGGTCGTTCAGTCCCCGCCTGTAAAATATCTACCATTTGTTAAAACTATAGAGAGTTTATGGAAAAAACAATTGCAATGTAGTAAAGATTTTGCACAACAACAAGTGATGCTAGCAACTTTCTTACCGCAAATTGACTTGGTGCAATGTACATGACTTTCATTCAGAGCCTGATAGGTGTTTGTGCTCCTGATGCAATTTGGAATTCCTGAAAGTGCTGTTCAATGGATTGCCTTTCTCCCGCAGATTCCTCATCAGATAGATATCCATTGCGGTGTCGGCTGCTCAGAAAGGTTTTCGACAGGGGTTGTAGTGCACCTAGACTCATCCGTTTTGACTCGATGCCTAGATCATCATACATATTTATTTATCTTTTTGTAATGCGCCAGAGCCCACAGACATATATACAGCATCACTATGCCCCTGTACCTCAGTTCCTTTTGTCAATGCACTCAGCACACTGCTTGGAGAACACTGCGAATCCTTTACTTTTCCATTCAATGTTTTTGTTGCTGTTCTTTGACGCGAGTTCGGGCCTTGTCCATGTCCTGAGTATCCGTGTTCAAACTCTGTAGAGACTGCAGCTCCAAGATGTCCATTACGGACCTGCACAACATCTGCGTTGTGGCACCTCAGTTCCGGTCACAACACTGAGGACTGTGGTTCGAGCAATCTGAAATCCCTCAGGGAACGGGCAGCAAAACTTGCGGTGGACCGACCTCCTTCAAAATTTCCAGCACGGTCGACCATTCGATCAGCCGAGGCCGAGACACAGGGGCCGACTCTGGAGATGGAAGAGACATCAAAATAAATTCCAAGAAGAGGTCTCATTCCCATATCCCCTCATCCTCTTTCTCTTCCCACAAGAAGAAACACCACCACCAGCACCGTCACAGGTCCAATTCTTTGGACGACCCGTTTGTCATCGGCGGGGCCAACATCCAGGGCTGAGCAGGAGGAATTCAAGGAACAGATGTTAGAAATGTTCTTTTAGGCAGCTGCGGGCACAGGCAAGCCCTCGATGCAGCAGGCCCAGTGGCTCCAAAGGTGCCTCGTAGCCCTGGCCCCAAAGCGACCACCAAGACTACAGCATTGTCGTCGGCAGAGCCGTGAGGCTCAGCGTCGAACGGCCAGGCCGCTTTCGGCACTGATATTTGCAGTGCACCTTGGGCGCCAATAACTTACGATGCGCCCCCGGCACCTAGTCCTCTCGGCGCGATTACAAAGCGGTCGATGTCATCGACCCCCCATCGAGCAGCCTTTTGCGACTAAGTCCAGGGCCAAAATGTTCAACTCCATCTCTGATATTTTCGGCACTGCTGATGGCGATGACCAAGGTGGCTTTGATCCTACATGTTCAGGTGCTGGAGGGACTGATTACTTTGTCGACCAAGCAGATCTGGTGGTACTGGCTTCTGGCCTTCATGACACCAATGGACTGGACACGTCCCCAGGTGTGGAAACACAGCAGGCCCACCCCTATGGCCATGCTAACGCCAAGTATCTGGCTTTAGTCGACAGGGTGGTGGATATCCTGGGATGGGATGCTCCAGCCAAGCCTTTGTCAGGCTATGACTTGACTAATATCCTTGATGAAGGATTTTCTACAGAAAGGCCATGCCCTTCAATGCAGCTATCGCTGACTTTATCGCCACCATGTGACAGAGGCCTTGCACCACGCCCCCTGTTCACCCCGACTTCACCAAGAAGTATAGGCCGGCAAGGGGATGTTACGGAGAATTTTCATTTCTGTGCTAATTCCCTTCAACATCATAGACCCTAGCTCTTTTGCTGGATTTACGGCTTGTGATTTTTTCCTCCTGAGTGAGTGGGACCTTTTTCTCACTCCCTCACGTATTTTTCCTGACTTGGATTTTTGTGTTTTACTGTTTTATGGAGTCTGACAAACTCAATGGGTATCTGCTTTTTGCATAGTGACACACAGCACCTTAGGTGCAGTGCCACTCGGATGTCACTTGGACTTCTCTTAATGTTTAATTACATTTTCTTGGGTGAACTCCCGTTCCCAAGAATAGTAAGATGCTTACCTTTTTCTTTGTGGGACCAGCACACACCACCCTATGCGGAGTGCTGGGAGGTTACGTAGTAATTCCCTAGCCCACTTCTCATGTAACATTTTGTTGTTACTTTAACCTACATTAAATTGCTGGTGGCAGTGGTTTACTTGTACTACCAGTGTGCATTTCTACCCCAGACTGAACCCTCAGGTGCAGTACAGCACCCATGGGTGAAAACGTTTTCCAAAATGCCCCCTATCTTTTTTCTGCCATTTTCTGTTGGTTTTTTCTTTATTGGCTTTTACTCTGTTAGTTGAAACCGGTTTGAGCACCCAGGAAGTGCCAGCAAGTGGCTGTTTGGCTGGTCACACTTGTTTGGAGCAGCAGATTTGTGGATTCTGCTGTGCATCGCTGCGTCGCTAAGAGGAAGATGACCTCCCTCATTGAAGAGCGCAACACGCCGTCAACTTTACTTCATGGACTAAAGTAATTATTTTGTGCTCTCTTGATAGAGACTTGCTTTCTTGGTATGCGGTCTCGCGTTGTGCGGACTCGAGTTGTGTGTCCTTAAGCCATTTTCCGTCTGACGGTGGTTATTGTTCTTTTTTATTTCCTTAGTTACGCCCAGTTAACCACGCCCCCCGGGGGGCTTGTGACGTTCGTTTGTGTGTTTCAAAACCCGTGTTACGTGCACCAGCGCGCACCCAGGAAGTGCCAGCAAGTGGCTGTTTGGTTGTTCGGGTGGTCGGGAGAAGGGAGAAGGCACTGTGGTAAGATTGTACTGAGCTCTGGTTCTCCAGCATGAGGTCTGGCATGGATTCATATGCTGATGAATATTCCCCTTCGTCAGGCTGAGAATCTTCGGTAAAGAAAAAATCAGTATCAGTTTCGTTGCTGTTCTGTCTTTCTTAGTAGTAACCAATCACTGGTCTCTGGGTCATACTGCCCCAGGCAATGACTGCCCTCTCCCTAAGCCCCACCCCTGGCAGCCATCCTCAGATTTTTAACGAATGTTCAAGTGTTGGGAGTCCCTGTGCTATAGCTCTTGAGCTTTTACTGCGTTTTGTGCTTTTTCAAAGAGATTTATCTCATTTTTCGGTTTAATCGAGCCTCAAGCTCCACCGTTTCTACTTCCGACCAACGGGGACCCGTTTTGGATTTATCTACGCCCCTCAAGGGTGAAGTTTTCGTCGAGTTACGCTTCTTGGAGGATTCCAGAAGTTTCTGAGGCCTACCTCGTGGACGAGAAGAACATGGCCCAGGAGAAGGGAAGCTCGATTCCCGGCAAACTGTTCAGGATCTGCCCTGGATGCAACCTACAAAATGTGTTCAAGGAGGATGAGCATTCGAAATGCCTTTACTGCCTCCACAAGGACAAAACGCACGTGGAGAAGGACTGTGCGTTTTTGCTTTAATATGCTGGATCGGACGATGAGGGATCGCCAAACCCGTCTCTCAAACTGGCTGGAAGGCAAGAGCCCAGCAGTTGAGAAGAAGTCAGAGCGGTCTTCTAAGTCCTGTGAGGGCGCCCCGGCGACGGGGGCCCAACAGAAGGCAAAGCACCGCGAGTCCGCGGGCACCGGGAGCGCCAAACGGTAGGGCTCCTCGGCTGCAAGGCAGGGCGCACCTTCATCGTCGCCATCAACCGCGAGCCAACGCCTGGCTCGGGGAAGAGAAAATCTGAGAACCCGGCTAAGCTTCTGGAGGGGCCCCGGTCGTTCTTGAAGGAACCGGCTGAGGGGGAGCGAGGCGGTGAACCTCCCCCTAAGGTGAAGGACTCAAGCGCGCCCAAGGTGGTGAAGGCCTTGACTCACCCGGCTAAGGCCTCTATCAAGGGAGTCGCTGCAGCCCTGGCGAAGCCTGTGGAGGCTATCCCAGTGGAGGCGACCTCGGCCCAGAGTTTCCGTGCCTCCGCCGAGGGAATCCACTTTTAAGCCCATCGAGAAGACCCCCGTGAAGACCCCGGTGGAAAAAGAGGGGGGGGGCGGTGGCCGTTACGGACATGGACACAACCTCTGAGGGGGAACTGACCGAGAATTTGGAAGAGGCCCAGCCCCACGGGAGGAATCCCGAGGAGGGGGACGACGAGAGCGAGGGTGGCAACGACAACGAGGTTCCCATGGAGGAACAACCGTCGCTCCCGGCACACCCGTCGCAACCCGAGCCCAACCCGAGCCTCGGGACAACTCGGCAGCCATTTTGATGGCAATCCAAGCCTTATGCACGGAGATAAGGACGAGACTGCCCCTGCCCCCGACGGACGACCCAGCTGTACCGGGTGCGTCGGGAAGCCCTCCGAACAAGAGGAGGAGAATTCATCCAGTGCCCCTTCAGCCCTCACGGCCTTCTCAGCCTTTGTGTGCTTCCCCGATCCCGAGGGACGACACGGGAACGGACACGGCCACGACGGGGACGGATGACGACGGCTGTGACGGGACTGGACTCCCATCTCCGATTCCTCGGGCGTCCCCGCCCGACGAGATTGGCTCCTTCCACGCCATGATTGCCAGGGCATCCAAGCTTTTTCAGCTCTGCCCTGAGGAGAAGGAAGGCTTCCTCTACCAACGGCGCAAGGCCAAGAGGAAGACGGTCCTCACAGTGCCGTTGCTGGATGACATCTGGGACGAGGGACTTTCCCTCCTCAAGAACCCGTCCAAGATACCTGCCAAGAGGGACCGGTACGAGAAGAAGTACCGGGTCCCCGACGCCGCCCCGTTGTGCCTTAGGGCGCAGCCGACCCCTTATTCGGTCGTCTCAGCTGCGGCCAAGAAGAAAGCGGGGGGGCATCGGCTTCATCCTCAACTTCTCCACCGGATGGCGAGGGAAAGAAGCTGGACGCCGTGGGACGAGTCATCTCGTCGGCGGCAACGACAATTAAGGCGGCCAACGCCCTAGCCATTGTGGCCCGCTACGACAGGGAATTGTGGTACAAGATCGCACCCCTGTTGGACTTCCTCCCGAACGACAAGAGGGCAGAGGCCCTGGCGATCCTACAGGAGGGTGAGGTGGCGTCGGACCACGCCATAACTGTGGCCACGGACATTGCCGACACCGGTTTCTGTCAGTTGGGCAACAGCGTTTGCCTTCGACGGCCGGGGTGGCACAAAGCGACGGATTTCCGCCAGGATGTGCAAGCCAAGGTTTTGGACATGCCCTTCGACGGGAACAATCTGTTTGGAAAGACTGTGGATGAATCGCTGCAGGCCATCAAGACCGACACAGAGACGGCTCAGGCCTTGGGAGTTCTGCAGCAACGGCGGCCGCCCTTTCGGAACTCCGGAGGCAAGCAAGGTGCCTCCAAAGGATTCGGCGGCGGCTCCTCGACCTACCGTCAGGCGGCCCACTCCTCGTCGCAAGAAGCCTACAGGGGACGAGGCAAGTCAGGTGGATCTCGCTGTCGTCGCCAGGGAGGCCAAGCCGGCAAGGCTGCTTCCAAGCAAGACTGAACCGGCTGTTGCGTTGGGCCCCCACCGAAGCACCCCGGTGGGAGGCCGGCTGACAAAGTTCGTCAGCGTGTGGGAGTCCATCTCCACTGACCGTTGGGTGCTGGATGCCCTGGCCCACCGGCATACTCTGGAATTTCTAAAGAAGTGCCCCCGAATTCCGCCCGTGGCCAGGATGGAAAACCACGTCCCTCAACTGCTGTTAGAGGTAAGGGCGATGCTCAAGAAAGTAGCCACCAAGCTCGTCCCAAAGAGGCTCCGGGGCTCCAGAGTATACTCAAGATAGTTCCTCGTCAGAAAGAAGACAGGAGGTTGGCGTCCCATCCTGGACTTGCGTCCGCTAAACAAATACATCAAGGCACAGAAGTTCCGGATGGTCACCCTCCAGCATGTGCTGGGCCAGCTGGAGGAAGGCAACTTCCTATCGTTGTTGGATCGGGAGGATGCATACTTTCACATCCCCATCCTAAAAGGACACCGAAAGTTTCTCAGGTTCGTAATCCAAGAGCAGCACTACCAGTTCAAGGCCCTCCCATTCGGATTGAAGTTGGCGCCCAAGGTGTTCACCAAGTGCCTAGCACCAGTGGCGGCGTGGCTGCGCCTGTAGGGGATCCACGTCTACCCCTACCTGTACGACTGGCTCATGCGATCAGGGACAAGGGAACTTGCCCTCGAACACACAGCAAGGACCGCCCGGCTGCTCACGGAGCTGGGATTCTCCATCAACTTCCCCAGATCCCACCTGGTTCCGTCGCAGGTCGCGCTGTTTCTGGGAGCCAAGCTCGATACAGTAGCGCAGTTGGCCTCGCTGTCGGAGGAAAGAACGCAGTCCATCCTGGGCAAGGTACAGCGTCTGCTGGCCACGGACGGGGCCAGAGAGGTCCATCAAGTCCCTTCTCGGATGATGTCCTCCTGATCTATCTGGTGCGCCTGTGCAGGCTTCGGATGCGTCCTCTGCAGGAGTTCCTCGACGCCCGTTGGACGCAAGCACCGGGCAGTTTCAAGGACAAGATCTTGCTCAACGAAGTATTCCGCCAAGCAATTCGATGGCGGGGCACCCGCGCGCATCTCACCACAGGCACAGACTTTCAGACCCCAGCACACCAGGTGATGGTGACGACGGATGCCTCCCTGGAGGGGTGGGGAGCGCACACCAGAGATCTTCACGCGAGAGGCCTGTGGCTCCCGGAGGAAAGGCCGCTCCACATCAACATACTGGAGCTCCGAGCAGTGTTCTGGGCCCTCAAGTCATTCCTCCTTTCCCCCAAGGGCAAGGTGGTGAGGATCTTCCCTGACAACACCACCACGATGTTCTACATCCGGAAGCGGGGAGGAACCAGATCCCCAGCCCTGTCCAAGGAAGCCCAGGATCTGTGGCACTGGGCCGTTGCCCAGGGGATGTTTCTGGTGCCTTTTCATCTAGCAGGGGTAAAAAACACCATCACCGACTCACTCAGCAGGGAGCTGCGCTCGTGCCACGACTGGGAACTATGCCAGGATCAAGTGGATCAACTCTTCCGGCAATGGGGCAAACCCCAAATCGATCTGTTCGCGACGGCGACAAACTCCAAGTGCCAGAGGTTTGCCAGCTGGTTCCCCCAGCCGAGGAGCATGGGCGATGCTTTCTCGTTCCCCTGGGACGGCCTGTTCCTGTATGCGTTCCCGCCGTTGCTGCTCAGGCTCATCAACCAACTCAAGAGGTCCTGGTGCAGGATGATCCTTGTCGCACCGAGGTGGCCGAGACAGATATGGTTCCCGGACCTTCTGGATTTGTCAGAATCCCCACCAATCAAACTGTCGACGGACGCAGATCTTCCCTCCAGAGAAGGAGGCGCCATTCTTCATCACGACCCGGAGTCGCTGAACTTGCAGGCCTGGCTCCTGCAGCACTAGAGTTTGGAGGGTACGATATCCCGGCTGACTGCAGAGAGGTTCTTGCAAAGGCCAGGGCGTCCTCAACTCTCAAGTGCTATGGACACAAGTGGAAGAGGTTCTCTGTCTGGTGCCGTGCACAGAAGATTAACCCTCTACGGATTACAGCCCCTCAAGTGCTACTGTACTTAATGTCGCTGGCCAAAGCTGGATACTGTAGTTAATGTCGCTGGCCAAAGCTGGTCTAGCTCACGATTCCATCAAGATACATCTGGCAGCGATTTCCCGATACACCAGAACTGCAGGACGGTCGTCCCTGTGGTCTCATCGCCTGGTGAAGGAGTTTATGAAAGGACTGTTCCAATCGTTCCTGCCGGTGAAGGGTCCAGCCCCGGCGTGGGAGCTCAACGTGTTGCTGACCAGGCTCATGGGCCCGCCCTTCGAGCCCTTGCATTCAGTTCCGTTGAAGTTCCTGTCGTGGAAGACAGCGTTCCTTGTGGCCATCACCTCTGCACGACGCGTGGGAGAGATTCAGGCCCTTTCCTGCAAGCCTCCATACTTGGCTTTCCACGAGACGAGGGTGGTGCTGAGGACGCACCCCTCCTTCATGCCCAAGGTGCTGACAGACTTTCATCTCAACGAACCCTTGGCGTTACCAGTCTTTTTCCCATCGCCTTCGTCGCAGGCCGAGAGAACTTTGCACTCGCTGGATGTAGCTACAGCGCTGAAGTTCTACGTGGACCGAACGAAGAGTTTTCGGAAGACATCACAGCTGTTTGTGAACTTTGGACCTGTGAACCAAGGCTCTCTCGAAGGCTTCCATTTCCAGATGGCTCTCCGGCTGCATCATGCACTGTCATCGGTTGGCAAACCAACCGTTGCCCGGCCGTCCGAGAGCCCATTCGACCAAAGCGATCGCTGATACCATGCGTTGTCTGGTGTGCCCCTGCTGGACATCTGCAGGGCTGCTACGTGGAGGTCGACGCACGCCTTCACGAGATTCTACTGCGTCGACCGGGATTCCAGGGAAGAGTCCAGAGTCGGCCAGGAAGTGCTGCGCAACCTGTTCGCTTAAGGTGAGCCTGGTGAGGAGGTAAGAGATGCTTAATGTTGAGTTGTATGTAATGCTTATTGTTGAGCCTTGCCACCTCCCATGGTTGTGGATGTGTGTACTGCTATGTATTCTTATATTCATGAGCAGGTGAATACATGCCAGACCCCATGCTGGAGAAGGAACAAGTTACTTACCTGTAACTGTTGTTCTCCAGCATGGGTCTGGCATGGATTCACATGCAAACCCTCCCTCCTTCCCCTCTGCGGCTCTTCACTTGGTCATACTGCCACTTTACGTGCTACCAAATCTGAGGATGGCTGCCAGGGACGGGGCTTAGGGAGAGGGCAGTCATGGGCTGGGGCAGTATGACCCAGAGACCAGTGATTGGTTACTACTAAGAAAGACAGATCAGAAACAAAACTGATAGTGATTTTTTCTTTACCGAGGATTCCCAGCCTGACGACGTGGAATATTCATGAGCATGTGAATCCATGCCAGACCCATGCTGGAGAACAACAGTTACAGGTAAGTAACTTGTTCCTTTTCCACTTTAAATTGTTTTCTGCTCATAACCTTCTTTCCTGATAGCGCTGCTTTCATATTTCTGGGTTATTTATAAATAATACTGCTAAAAATGGCAGAAGGACTTCGTAGTGGTAAAATTTGTAAGACTATCGAGCCCTTAGCTACAGCTGGTATGATTTCAGATACACCTCATGCCCATTGTAAGGCTTATTATAAGGCTTCCATTAAGCCCGTGGCTGATAAATTACCATCTAATTCTAGCATAACAAAGGAAGTGACCTACTCTATTTAACATAGCTTTCTAAGCATGCGTATTCTGAATGAGGAGGCGGACATAAAGTCCCTTACACCTCCGCGTCGTAAACCCACGGATTTAGGTTTCTCTATGATGGCTCCTGTGGTCTTGGGTGAATTGGCTAAGCGAACAAGATTATCTTTGGGTCCTTCCACCCCGTCAATGGACGGGCGGGTGGCATTGATATTGTTCACCTTCATCAGGCACAATGGGATTCTAGTGGAAGCTAAGTTTCAGGCAGTGATTTGGCTAAAGCAGATGGGGAAGAGAGGATGTATCCTCTCCCTCCTTTGAATGCAATTACAGATGGTGAGGACTCTAATATTATTTTGCCTTTAAATATCTATTCAAGTCATGTAGACAAACTTCCTCCGCCTCTTGGTTCTCAAGAGGCGACCCATATTGAGAGCATTGGTCTGTCCTCTGTGGGGTATGAGGCTGAATTATCTGAACAACAATTTCCGGTCTTGTCTAGAATCCTTAATTTATTAGACAAGCGACATGAATTGACTCATGCTGAACTGAAAACTCAGCAACACTTGAATGTTGAAATTCTGACAAAAATCAGCAAATTAGAAGGACTTTTCTTTGTTGATTTAATGTTGAAAAAAAAAGGATGATATCTTCATAGCTGAATCAAAATCTCCCTCGCAAATTAATAATACCTATTCTCAAACTGTACCTCTAATATCCTTGGAGAAACCGACACAAACCCATCTATCAGGGACCATTAATGCAAAAGAGAAACGCTTATATGCGGATTCTCTACTCCCTCCTGGCTCACAAGAGCTGTCAAATAAAGACATTGAACCTCATACTCTGGATTGTAAGGAGATGACCCATGAAGTTAGGGCACTCTCAAAGATGTTGTACAAGTTGTTTGCCGACTTCTCACGCTTGCCACAACATATTGGGTTAATCAGTGATGCTGAGACAGAGAGCGTCTCAGTTGAGATGCCTCACACGCCTTCTGCCCTAACTAACATTATTGACCAACAAAAAGTAGATGTCCATATTGGTGCATCTACTTCAGAAGTGACACAAGGTGCAGATGACTGCCCGGCAGATGACTCGAAGGGAGGTTTTCTGTCACGAAAACAAAGTCATCTGTATGTTATGGCGGTGAATAGAAAGGTGAAAAGACAGCTTGCGATGAAAGCAATTGACACTAAGATTGCTCCAACAGATAGTCATCACTAAGCAGCCTTGTGATTCTATTAATATGATTGGCGAGGCTGCAAGTGATGACCATAAGCTTGACTTTGCCCAACTTGATGCAGAAAGTAAAATAGCTTTACAAGTGTCGGTTAATGAAGATATGACTCACATTGAGAAACCAATTTCACATCCCCCTCTTATCCAGCAAAAAATGGGTAAGAAAAGTAAAAATCCTGTTGTTAATATTGTAAAACATATGGGCCCTTTAGACAAGGTTGGGGCCCCATTTAATATAAATCATTCTATACCGTCTGTGCCTGACTTGAGTAAATATAAGGAGGAGGGCAAGCAAGCCCAATTGTCCTCATTCTACCCTGTGCATAATATCAAAACTGGGCAGGCAGAGACGTTTATCGTACCGACAGTCCAAGAACTTAAACCTCAGGTAGTAGGGGAGGCGGGATCTGGTTCTACCCTTCCAACTCGACAACAAGATGAAATAGTGATGGATATGGGTACGAATCCGATTGCTGATCAGGTGCTAAAATCTCCTTTATTGAATCGTAATAATGTATCTGTTCATGAGCAGCAGGATGGGATGATGGAAGACCAAGTGCAAAATGAAGATGCCCTTCCCATTTTTGGCTGGATTAGTCAACCAGTCATTAATGCTAAGTCTCGCCTTAATCGAGCATTTATATTTATGATCTTTAACCAAATTCCCATGCTGCGCATATTGACTTCTTGTGACGTGGTGTGGGTTAAATTAGCTGAGCATGATAATTTAAGAATGCTTGCACAATCAAGTTAATTATTTTAAGGCAGATTGGGACTATCGTGAGGAGGATTTGGAAATACTGGGCATACGTATGGTTAGGTTTGAAAATTCTTAGACTTCTGTCTGCCCTCTTCCCCGGTGGCCAACTGAAAATTCGCAGATTCAATCACGACAGACACCAGTCTGCCAGAAATGATTGTCCATCTTTCTGCAATAGCTTCTAATATTAAGGACTGGTCTTGGCTTGGTACTCTTTTTAAATCAATTCTTGATAGCAATGTCAACAAAGTAGCACTGTAGCTCTAGAATTCTGAGTTCATTCCTGGAATTTTCTTAGTTTTAAGAATTTTGAAATGGGAAGGAGCTCATTGTCAATCTTTGAGTCTCCTTCAATCATCTTACTACAATAAACTATGCTTTTAAAGGTACCTTTGGTTGATGGCTACACTGGCTTCTATGTTTTTGCTTCAAAAGGAGAGAGGGGCCGACATAGTGGGGGTCTGGCAGTCTTGATCAACAACAAAATCAATTTTAAAGCTACTGTTCTTCTGGAGGTTGACTCTATTTTAGCAGTTGAAATTGTTTTAAATGACTCACACACTGATGTCCTACTTGTGATTTGCTTGTATGTTAACTACTTGGCCTTTAATATGGATGAAGTAATGGATTTGTTGGATGGGGTCCTAGAAGATGCTACCCTGGCTAACCCTAATTATACCATTATTGTCGGTGGTGACTTTAATTGTAGTTGCCATACGCAGTTTAATCATAATGTTGGTTCCCAAAAACAAAGAAGGGGCCAGCAATGGGTCCAATATTTTGCTAGTTGGAATCTAGGTTTGAGCAACTTCAATGATGACTCTATTAACTATACGTGGCACAGGTCTCAAGGTGAATCAATGATTGACTTTTTCTTTGTTTCCTTAAATGCTGCAAATCCCAATTCTACTTGTATCATTAGTGACGTTGGTCTTAGTGATCACTGCATCATCTATGTTCAAGTTTCTATACTTTGCCGTATTTAATTATGTGATGCTATGCCAGAACTAGGTTTGTTGGTTGCTAAACGGAAAAATCTTTCAGTATGTTGGAATAAGACTGTCAACATTTGATTCATGCTCTTTCAGATCTAATAATGTATGAAGCGAACAAACATTACTCTAGGCCTGATTTTATTTGGTTAGAATCCTATAATAACTACATTATAAGAGAAGAACTTGCTTTACTTGTCTCCCTTACTGTTAAGAATAAACTTAGATATCCTAATATATATTCGGCTGAAATTGCGCATTTAAAGCATGAAAAGAACAGGGAGATTTGTTTATTTAATAAAACTACCAACTCAATTGAGTGTGTTGGCAGATTCCCCAAAAATATTTTGATGGCCTATAAAAACAGTATTAAGATCATTAGACATAAAGCCCATTAACCAATAATCAAGCTATGATTACTCATCTTTGTAAGAAAGATACTAAAAGCATATGGCGCTTATTTAATGAACCCATTGGTCCGGTAAAAGATGCTATGGACTCTGCTATGTCCTGGTATAATCATATATTGCAAATATACCATCTTCCTGAAAAATTCTCATGTTAAGTATGAACTTAGCAAACCTGTTCTATCCACTAAAATCTTTTGGTCTAATGAAGATATTGTGTGGGCCATTGAGCAACTCAATCACTCTTATGCTTCTGGCCCTGATGGGATCCCTGCCTGTGTGTTAAAAACTGATCCACATTTTTGGGCTGGTGTTCTCAGATTGAAATTTGCTTATATTATTAAATCCTGTAAAATTCCCAGATCTTGGCAAATTTCTCTGATAATTCCTATCTTTAAAAAAGGTAATCCATGTTATCCGGCCAATTATCGGCCTATTGCGCTGGTGGATACATCCTATAAAGTGTTTACTATTCTAGTTTTGCATATCATAGAGAAATATACACGTGACCACAAAGTGTTATCTATATTTCAAACTGGCTTTAGAAAGCACATGGGAACCTCATTAAATGCAATGATCCTTGTCCATGTTTTAGCTAAATTAAAGGCGTCACTGCATGATCCTGTATATTTAGCAACCATTGACCTTAGTTCCGCCTTTGACTCTGTAATTCGCAATTTATTGTGGATCAAAATGACTAAAATGGGTTTTCCCTCGTATTTGATTCAAATTATTGCGCTATTACATCAAAATACTTGTTAGAGAGTCGAGCTTAATAAGGAAGGCTTTCTTACTGCAGAAATTCCAACTGGTACTGGGGTTAAACAGGAGTGTATTTTGGCTGCCATTCTGTTCAATTTATATCTTGTAGATCTTGAAGCGATCTGGCAGCATATAATCTCTTTTCCGGTAAAATGTGGACATCTGCTCATTAATTGGTTGGCCTATGCTGATATCATCTTGCTCTTTGACCGTACTCCATTTGGTCTACAAGATAAGTTAAATGTTTTTGCAGACTATGCAAAGAGGAATAGTCTGTGTGCAAATACTACAAAAACTAAAATCTTCATTTTCTCTGGTAGTAAGAAAATATGTCATTATAACTGGTCACTGAATGAGAATTCCGTTACTTCAGTTCCATCTACCAAATATCTGGGTTATGAACTCTCAACGGATCTTTCGATTGGGAACTGGAAAATAATAATTAAATAGAAAATTTGCCCGCTAACTTCTCAATTGTCTATCATATATAAAAGATTTTGCAAATTCTCTCTGGAACCCGTCCTTCAATTCTATATCCTTAAGGTGGAGGCCGTCATTTTGTATGGCCTTGATCTTTGTATATATATATATGATATGAATGTTTATTCGAACTCAGTCCAAGGTGGTATTTAGAAACGGGTTTTGAGATTAGCAAAATCTATCCCAAACCCATGTATTCGAGTTGAATTGGGACTGTCTAGTTTGGCATCCAGATTTATATGGAGGCAGCTTAATTTTTATACTAAAATGGTTAATGCCCCACAGAATTCATTGCATCAAGAATTTGCTTGTATGGTCACCAATGCTAATCCTCGCTCTGTTGTACTTTATCAACAAAGAATGGAGTTGGTACTCTTGAATATTGTCATTGTGAAAGACGATCTTTGTTTACGGCCAGCGTTTTGCAAAAGAAAACTGTATGAACATGATTGGTGTCTGTCAATAGACAAATTAGCTTCTTATTCTTTATATAGGGATTTTGCGAATTTTGTACATAAAAGAATTCCTAGGGCAAGTTATCTTCCTATTTTTCCCTGTAAGAAATCGAGAGATCTATATATGCAGTTTCGAATGAACCAGCTCCACACACTAGAGCGTGTTCGAAGCTGGTCAAATATTGAGTCAAGAAGCTGCCGTTTTTGTCTAAATGAATTCCAACCAGAGGTTTTAAAACATTTGCTAATCTATTGTCCATATTTTGAACATGTTAGGGTTGCACCTTTGGGGACATTGTTGGTCAGAGACACTGTTATCCAGAAAAAATGTATGGGCAAAGTGCATGTCCTATACTAAAACCTCTTTTTTGATCAAATTATGTGGGTTTGTTGCCATAATTGAAACAGAGCTATGGAACAAACATACAAAAATTAATTTAGAAATTGTATGATGGTAGAAATGTTAAGAAAACAGCTTTTTTTTAATATCGAGCAACCTAAGCATTTTGCCAAACTGGCCCAGTGTGTGATGTATTTTGTATGTTTTAAATTATTCATCTTATCCCTTTTTTTTTTTGTTCATTGCTTACAGGATTGTTATTTTAAAGGAAAAAATGTTGTTGACATGTTAAAATGATGTTGAAAATGATGTCATTGTGATATGTAAAGATACAAATGTGTAAAAGGTTTTTTTAAACCAAAATACACAATAAATTAAAAAAAAACGGTTTGAGCCCTTTGTGTATTTTTCCCAGGCTCCAGTGTGTCTAGAAAGGCAGAAAGTGAAGCAGGGTCCCTAAACTTTCCTGTCCTTTGTCTCTAGGTGTACCTGAGTGAAACCAGTCCTGATTGGCCAGCTGGCTGTCCTGAATGACAGCCACCCTGCTGTGTGATTGACAGCCTAGGCTGTGAATGAGTGGGAAATCGCTTAACAACCAAGGTTTTTGGGACTAGAGGCAGAGTCAACCACTGAACTACTGGAGAGGAACATCTGAAGAAGACGACGTGAAGAGACACCAGCAGCACCCTCCTGGACCGCGAAGTGCCCGGTGAAGCCCTGCAGCTGTGATGACCCAGTTTTCAAATCCACTCGGAAGGCCTGCACGGGATGACTTCCTCTCTTGGGCTGTTGGGACCAACTAGCCTCAAGACCAGCTTCAATTTGGCGCAATCCCCGACTTGCTGTGCTTCACCTGAGCTGCAGAAGCCCAATGCCCGGGGTCCTGTGACCATTGCCGGGTGCATCGTCTTGCGAAGTCCGAATCCGGCCAAATCTTCGTGGGCATCCAGAGACTCTGTAAAAGCAGGTAATCTTGATCCAGAGTCTCCTCACCAGAGCCCAGGACCGAGGGAGCAAGCAACTTCCAACCAGAGCTCTTCGTTCTTCATTGGTGCCGAGGAGGAAAAGGTGCCAAATCATTGAAGTACCACTGCAACAAAGGAAATCCATTGCTGGAGAGTCCCTCTCCCGAGTACTGCCGCAGGAGCCCGCCAGACGTTCTCCCTTTCGTCACCACGACCAAGGTCCAGGAACAAGGGTCTGCCAAGCTGTAGCTAGGTTGAATCGTACCAGTAAGCCATAGTGTTTAAGACTGATAGAACTGTGCCATTCACATATGCTTTTTAAGAAACTCTCTAGACCCCGTGGGGCTGAACGTGGGGAAGGGAGTTTTACTTAGGCCATTCTGACATTTCTTTTGAGACCCTGTTTTCCTTTTGTATTCCCTTAGCACAACTGTCATTTTGAGCAGGAGGGCAAGGTTAGGCGTTATTAGTATAGGCCTTTTTATTTTGACTAGACTGACTTGGACTTGTTTGTCATTTGTTTAATGGTCGAGACTGTTGGGAAATATTTCTCTTTACTGCACCTTTCCGTCCATGTTTATGGAACCCCAAACCTTTTGCTTTTATTTTTTAATCTGACCTGTACTTTTCATAGTGCAGTGAAGCCTTATGCTTCACTGCACTAGCGTTTGCTCATATGTTATGGGGAAACTGATATGTCCTTCTGGCTGTCAGTACTGGGAAAACCTTGTTTCCCTTAGTCGTGTTACTTTGTTACTACTTTTGTATCACTTGTGGTAACTTTTCATCATTGTACAATGCAGCTTACACTACAGTGCAATGGGGTGCATTTTTGTTTTGCCCTAGACTGTCAGAGAGGATGTTTGGTTACTCTCGGTGTGCTAAAAGGATAAGCTGGTGGCAGCAGTGACTTTTTCCCACTTTTGGGAAATTTTTGTTTTAGTCTTACAGCGTTTACCACGTTTGACTATTAACTGTGGCTACTGGTCAAACATGGAATGCCACGAGATTTTCCGCTTGTCCTTTTGCCATCTTGTTCTTTATCCTTCTTCCTGGCCTGAAAGGCCAGGAAAACCCTTATATGGACTTCCAGTGCCGGGGAAAGCAAAAGCTTTTGGCAGGCTACTGGAGGGCTGTGTATGTTTACTGGCAGGATGTGGGCTGGGACTGTGTGATCCCAATCATCCAACTGGCCCCTGCAAAATGTCAGTCTCTTAGCCTCGAGGGGACCCGAGATATGAGGGAAAGTTGGATTGCGGCTGCTGAGTCCTTTTGCGTCACCGTGCTGCAGTGACCACCATCCGAAATAGCTTACCTGACCCGAGTCCAGTCCTGAGATGGGTCCTGCATCGAGTTGTGCTGCATTCTTCAATCGAGAGTCCTTGCAAAAGTGAAGGACACAAACAGAGAACAGCTCGTACCTTCAACCCCTGTGAATCTAGGTCTGCGACTTTCAGCGGGAAAAGCAACATCGGACTCTCTTCTTTTGGCCTGCCAAGTCTGGGGAAGAATCGTAGTACGGGGGCGGGGGGTAAGTTACAGAGCTTGTAACGTACACCTATACTCCCATTATAAGTCAATGGGCTTATATAATAAAGCTTAATTCTAACATTATTGGCTTTGCCATTGCTTGCTTGCTCAAGACATCTGACTGTTGGGGCTACTTCTGAGAATTAGTCTAACTTGAACCCTAACCCTAAAAACCCTTCATTGGACCCCAGAGACCCTACAAGCATTTTTTCCTGCTTCATAATTTCTGTGGAACTTTTACCTGAACAATTCGGCAAAAGGCCCCAGACAGCTTAGGGCTGGACAATTTTAGTTAGGGATCATCTTTGTGGACCATAAGTTCATAATACTATGCGGAGTGGACAGAGTGTTTCCAGTGTTTGGCAGTCTGTTTGCCATTCCCATTGTGAAGGAGGAGCCAGTTCTCAAAAACCCCTCGCTCAACGAAGCGGAGCGGACAGAGTGTTTCCAGTGGTCCCGGTGGGTCCGGGGAGGCCCGGGAGCGCCCTACTCTGTGGAAGTAAAGTGGAAGTAAAGAGTAACTCAGCAACGCAAAGAACCAACCCAGAGCCCCTGCAGATCGAAAGAACTATGCAGGGAGCTGGGGCGGGAGCGCTGGGCTACGACCAGCTGGAGGACGCCGAAAAGCAGCATCAAGAGGTGGCGGGAGCTCTGGTAGAACTGACGGAGCTGCCGGACTCACATCGAATCCTGCGGAGCAACAACAACACTCTTTCCAAAGGAGAGCGGAGGTCGCCGGTGAAAAAAGGTAAGATTCCAGTGCACCCCGCATTAGACTTGAAAACTCCTAAAGAGTTGACGCCCACCGCCACCCAACTCCAGTCCTTAGGAGTCGGCAGAAGGGGGGAGGACACACCCCGTAATATCGATACGAACAAAGAGTCCCTTGAAACTGCTACAGCGCCCTCACGGATATTTGCCGCCCCCCCCCCCCCCCCGCAAAACCCCATGGACATCAGCAAGGTGGCGAAAATAGCGCAGGAACAGAGCACTGCTTCGGCGGGCGGTTCTCTAGTCCTGACTACCGGAGGGTGGTCAGACTGGGACCCTTCTCTGGTCCTGTGCGCTAACACACGAGGGGGGAGGACTGAGCTACCTAACATCTATAAGTCCCCAGAGAAGAATGTAAGGGACGCAGTACAGACACTGCCGAGTGAAAGACCGGTCATTGTAACTAGACCCCTAATACACAGTACTAAAGACGTACAGATGGGAACAGAGACTTAAATGATAGCATCGGTGCACCTAGCCCCACACACACTGTAATCAGCTACTCAAACAACCAGCCAAAAAGGACAAAGGATGGAAATGTGAATTTGGAGACTAGAGTAGCACCGATTGACTGCATAACCAAGGAATCGAATCCTGATACAGGAGACTGTGTCGATCTTGGATCCCCAGGACTTACGAATATGATGGACCCAAAAAAGTGCAATAAATTCAATGGCAATAAGCGCTATTATATTAAGCGCCAAAAGGGGAAAAAACAGCCGCAAGTGCATCCTTAAACCAAAACCACCAAGATAATAAAATATCCACGCATCATCAGAAAAACCTCGGTACTACGGGGATAAACAAAGTTAAACGTACGCTAGTGGAAAAACCAGCAGCAGGGCCGGGAGCGCACCAAAAGCCTTGCATCCCAAATGCCCTGTTATCCTTCTTCAAGACCAAACAGAAGAAACACAAACTAGAAACAGAGGACGAAATCACTGATGCAGAAATTCTAGAAGTGATAGAGGGGTCTCTCCCTTCGACAAAAGAGAGGAAAACGGATACAGATATGACACAGTGAGAGCAAAATCGGAGACGGTGAAAGGAGATCAAGAGTAGCGCATCAGCCAGGGGTCAGCCCAAACAAAATGAAACAAAAGGAAGCAAACGCAGAGGAAGCAAGCCAGACAATTCAGCCTAGCCCAAGGGAAATAATGTGCCTAAATGAGACCGAACAAAAGAAAACAAACACAGAAGAAATAAAACAAGTAAATCAACCTATCACGAAAGATAAGGAGATGCAGACCAAAGAGATGATCGCGGGAAAAGACCTGCCGACTGAATCGACAAGCCCAAATAAAGTCGCAAGGGAAGGCTATACAGCATCAGACACTCTAAGGAAGGTGGCTGACCTTCCTAAAGCCCCCTCGGAAATTAGCGAGAGCCATCCTATCCCGCAGCTAGGGCCTGAAGCAACCAAATCGGGGCCGAGTACTAATTTAAGGAGAAAATCAATTTCCACTGAGTCACTGATCCATGGCGCAGACACACTACAAATGTCGAAAACAACGTTACAAAGCGGGCCCCAAAAATGGACTGAACAGGAAGAGACGCGGGCCCTTCTAAAAACCCGGAACCTCCATGATTTAGTACCAGGCGAAATCCCAAGAAAAGAGCAGAGGGACCTGCAAGTACCTCCTGAAAGTCCAAAAATAAACTTGAGACCCGAAATACAGGCCAGAAAGAAAATAAATAATGAGACAGGGAGATATCAAGAAGGCGCTCTATGCCCAAGAGCTCAAATGAGCGATCAGTCCTGGACAAAAATCCACCACCAGCATACAGAAAGAGGAGCAAAATTAACCAGGCAAGTCAAAGAAGGTGGAACAATAGATCCAACTGCCTCTAAAACACTATCAGACTGCTCTGAAGTATCTATTGCGACAGCTGGGACCTCGATATGGGATATTTCAACTACCCAAACCGAAACTAGCCCGGGCAGGGAACGTTTGAACACGCCTGCCAAACACAGAAGACACAGTGAAATTATGATCGATTCCCAAAAACCATCCCCAAATAAAAAACCCGATATGACCACAATTATGGCGGCGCTTACGATTGCACTTACACCATTCTGCAAATTATATGAAACAATCAGTGATACGGCAAAAGACAATACTACACTATTGTGCAAGATGCAATCTAAGCTAGAGTTTCTGGAGGGTTATATTACAGCCACAGAGATTAAAAACAGCAAGCAGGAGTCAATTTGGGAGGAGAAATGGAACAATCTAGAGATGGAAAGAAAAGAAGCACTAGCTACAAAAAGAATTGTAAAAAAATGTATGGACAGAGCCTGTCAAACAACGGCGAAGTGGGACAAGAAAGAAATGGAACCAATCTTCAATAAGCAAAAATCAAAAACGGACCGAGCCTGTCAAACAACAGCTAAGTGGGACAAGAAAGAACCAATCTTCAATAAGCAAAAATCAAAAACTGACCGAGCCTGTCAAACAACTGCTAAGTGGGATAAGAAAGAAATAGAATCAATCTTCAATAAGCAAAAATCAAAAAACGCGAATGACCTGTCAGAACTACAAACTGAGAATATGATTGGAGCCGCAAAAACAGTACCGGCAATGACAAATCAAAAGAAAAAAGTGGCTCTGTGTTTGGCAAGTGAAACTATCACAGGTCAATCAAACAAAATAAAAATAGCGTCATCCGAATCCGAAAAAAGGAAGATGAAATAATCAACTTAACCCAAAGCCCTGAAACTCCATCTCATAAAATTACGGCGACGGAAAAAAACTTGAAACCGACTGAAAAATCACCGAGAACGGTGAATGAATTCATGAGCGTAAGTGCACTGATGGACTTATCATTACATCTCGAAGCAGACGTGCAGGGTGAAGAGCACACAAGTCCAGACGGACTAGCAAAAGAAAGCAAATCTGTCCCTGAAAGAAGGAGGGAAACAAACAGCGACGAAGCTCTAGTTAGTTCAATGCCTAGCCATGGACCACCCGCCCTGAATCAAAGATTAGACCGGTGCTACGAAGGGAAAACAAGTAAAAGGGGTGAGGGGGAGAGCAGAGAAATTGAACTTAAATACTACTCGGAAAAAAAAAATAAGAACCCAGACAACACCGAAAAAGAATCTAGAGTTTTCAAACTAGAACAAATATCTTGCAAAAACAGATACATCGTGCTTAACAGGAAAACGATATTGTACTTATTAAGTAAGGTACACTGCTTACGACATCTGAAATCCGAAGACTTCCTACTAATAGAACCCTACCATCGTGATCAAAAGGCGAAGTCCTATCTACACATCAAATCCAATGCACTAAAAGGAGTGCCGGAGGAAGCCTATAAAGACTTAGAACAAGCCGGATTTATCTTGACGGAAATAGCTACGTCAAAAACAGACCCAAAAGCGCAGTCCTCAAAGGAGAAAGAGAGCCTTAAATGGCACTATACATCTAGAACAAACGAACTCTACAATAGAAAAAGATATGCCCCCTCGGACCATATGGAACAAGAAAACCGTCGGCAGTACGAGTGGGGAAAAAAAGGGGGAGGAGAAACGAAAGATATAGACGAACAGACCCCGAATATAGGGAAGATCGAAAAGAAGAACGATCCAGGTATGGGGGTCGATCCCAAGAAAGAAGGGAACGACATAGAGCTGAAACTGTGTCTCAGTTGCAAATGACCAAGACCAGGAGTGAAAGGTCGGAAGAGGAGTGTAGAATGATAAAAGATCGAGAAATGAAAATGGGAGAGAGCCAAGAACTTAGACAACCAAAGGGACCATGGAATTGGCTGAAAAAAACGTTAAACCCTCAACAGGACAAATAGCAACCACCAGGAGGTGGGTCCAGAAGCACACCGCCTCCAACCTACTACCAAGCAACGACTCCTCCGAAATGGATCTCGATGGCCTCATGGAACACGAGAGGCCACAGACACTTGACGAACCCTGAAAATCAAGATCTGGGGGTTTTCGACATCCTATGTCTTCAAGAGCACTGGCTAACAGAAAAACCATATTTAGACGGCTTTGAGATAGCCTTCTCTCCTGCCACAAAAGGCTTGCTGGGCCGTCCGTCTGCTGGACTCCTGCTAGCAATAAAGGCAGGTTCAGGAATTTCCATCATAAAAACGATATACGAGTCGTATGGCATACTGGCAGTCTCTACAACATGGACCCAAGTTGACGAAAGGAAAAAGGAATGTGAAAAAGAGAAATTAGCTTTGATAACAACATACTGGAACCCGGAAAAATCTACAACATCAGATTTTTGTAACCAAATAGCAGGAACAATTGACGACATCATTCTTGAAGATCCACAAACGCACATAATAATATGTGGAGATTTAAATGCCAACTGTAGCAATGAAAATAAGGTGAAAAAGATCAAATCTTCAGGGGAACACAGAGGACAAGTGTGGCTGAGGCTTATGAAATCGAGAAATCTCCACAATGTGGCCTCTCTGAAATCCTGGAATATAAATACTCCCACATGGGAAAGGGGCAAGTCTAGCGCAAACATTGACTACTTTTTAATTTCCAACAGTCTAGTGGCATGCATAGAAGACTACTCAGTGATAAAAACCCAAGAGTGTGACCACAATTTGTTGGCTATAAAGTGGAAAGCACTACGACCTGTAAACAGCCACTACAACACCCAGATTGAGACGAATAATCAACAAAACCGAATATGTCTGACTGCGGCTAACATCGAGTCCATTATTAAAAAATACAAAACCAGCATCCACAAGCAAGTGGAAAAGACCCAAAGGCCGGACTATCTTCCATTCCTACTCAGAAACTGAAAAGAAAAATAAAAAATGATAATTCACCTACAGCATGGAACAAATGGAAAGATGAGAATTTAAAATACAAAGCCTGGATCCGAAGCCACAGACATGCAATGTACCAAAAAGATGCAGAGGACATGCTTTGCACGTTAAGCACCAAAAAAACTGGTGACTTCTGGACACTTATCAAGAAACCAGATAAGAACATGGAAAATCAGATCGCGAACGCAGTGAGTGAAAATGCGTGGGTACATTTTTTTGAAAACTTGTTTATGGCACCGGAACATCTCCCACTGGCGGCCGAAGGACCAGTTACAACACCTTGGATCGATATCTCATCGATAGACGACATAAAAAGTGCAATCCTCAACCTAAAGAATTCTAGAGCCCCTGGTCCAGATGGGCTATGTAACATCGAGCTAAAACAAAATCCGGAAACATGGGCTATTTTCACCAGCTCTATCTTCACTCAATGTAGACAGACAAAATCTATTCCGGCGTCCTGGGTCACTGCGGTGGTTGTGCCGATCTTCAAGCGAGGGAATAGAGAAGAGCCGGGTAATTATAGACCTATTGCCCTACTAGATATAATAGGTAAAATCTTCGCAACTCTCCTCCTGCACCATTTCCAAATTTGGGCCAGAACCTCTATGGCCTATGATTCTTTCCAAATGGGATTCCTAAAGAAAGGGAGCACGTCAGTCAACATCCTAATCCTCAATCTCATAAAAGCCAAGGTAAAGCAAGGGTCTCCTACGGTGTTCCTTGCGTTTGTAGACTTATCACAGGCCTTTGATAAAGTTGACAGGCGGATGCTGTGGAGCAAACTTAAAAAATGGAACTGCCCAATGGAAATATTAGACCCTGTGATGGCCCTGCACACCAACACGACACTAAGAGTACGTTTAAACAACCAAGGCCTTCTGTCTAAAGAGATAACAGCGGAGAGAGGAGTTAAACAGGGCTGCCCTCTGGCCCCGGCACTATTTATTGCTGGGAGATATAAAAGACTCAGAAACACCTGCTAAAGCGTTCCCTCCCAAATTGGGTAAGGTAAATATATCGCGTCTTCTCTACGCAGACGATTTGATATTACTAGATCAAACCCAAATTGGCTTACAACGCCAACTTAAAAATCTGGCGCAATACATGGAGCGAAACAATCTGAAAATAAACAAAACAAAAACGAAAATAGTGATCTTGGGGAAAAGTGACCCGTCCAGGGTACAAATGGGTGCTGGACAAATCTGAAATCGAAGTGGTCCATAGTTTCAAATACCTAGGAGTTCAGATAGATCACTCGGCAAAAGAAGCATCTATGCAGACCATCCTTTGGGGAAAAGCAAAAAATCTTGCTGCTCAAATGAAAGTCATCGACAGAAAATATGGCAAATTTTCATTAAGTCCAGTGATAGCATTCTACAAAGGGAAAATTGTCCCAACACTGACTTATGGCATGGGGGCAACACTGAGCATGCCTAACGACATCTGGCGGAAGCTAGAGAGTTATGTCTGGAAGACGGTCCTAGGACTCCCAAACTCAGTGTCAATGGATCTTATCAGAAGAGAGCTGGGACTACTCTCTCTGGAAGCGACAGTGACCCAAAGCGCAATGCAACTTTTCAGGAACACTCTAATGACAGATAGTCCACCCATATACAAGATCATAGCAACAGAAATAGCAAATCGCCACTTAAGTATTCTCAACAAATGGACAGACAGGCTCAAAGAAAAGCTTTCTAAGATCGCATGCACAGAAGAAAATTTGAAAATGAACCCAGCAAGAGTGAAATCTAAACTCCAGGCTCAAGACTGGATAATGACCCTGGAGAAAGCGCATGCAAACATACTGACAAGAGATCTTCCACCTAACTTTAACAGATTGAAGGAGCCGGTGGCATACTGCACGAAATTCCCAAACAAACATCTAAGGAAAATGTACATGAGAGCGTGATTTAATCTTCTGCCGACACGTGAAATCATGGCGATCCGGATGCAATCCAACGACAAAACTTGCCGGCTCTGTAAGGAATTATCCAAATCAGAAACAATAAAGCATCTCTTACTGCAATGTTCAGAGTTGACAAATGTAAGAGCCACATACCTACACAACCTTCGTACAAACCATTTAGAACTGCTTGAAGATGAAGACTCAACTTGGTGGAAAAGGTTGATGTCAGGGGAGAAAACAAAGTGGACTATAGCGTCTGTAAAAATCTTGGAAAGCGCTTTTGAAATGATCACCCTTCGATCCACCTTGTTGATCAATTCTGAAGACCAAAATGTGAGGGAGTCACCCTAACAAGAGACTGGCAGCGATACAGCTCCCCTGGCGTTTTCTCGCCGATTACTGTGCGAAAACAACGCCTGCTGCTCCGGTATTTTCTATTATGTGGCTCTTTAGAGATGAGCAACAAGAGTTTTGTAAAAATTGCTAATGTAATTAAATACAAAGTATTAAATAAAAAAAAAAAAATACTATTCTAACCTTCCCTTTGCAGGAGTTTCTGATCTGTATTATGCCCTATAACAAAGTGAATGCATATATGTATTTAGTTTAATAATCTTGTGTGATAAGTTTACTTGGTAGTAGTCATTTTTCATAGTGTGTTTTTGCCCATAAATAAATAACTGCATTTGTATACATCCTGTCTAAATGTAATCAGTGATTCCCATTGTGTGATCTCATTGTGCAAACCCTTACAAGCTCACCACCTCTGAATAACTTAGCCTAGACCGCCTGTCACTGCTACTTAAACTGGTTTGGCTACAGCTTCCCAGAGTTGTTCCTGTCACAATATAGATTGGCCTTCTATACATCTGTCCAGTAGGCCAGAGTATAGAAAATCATTCCTAACAGAGACTACTCCCATTCTAGAGTTAGGGCCAGTTAGGAATTCTACCAACCCAACCAAAATACTAAATAAAGGTTTTTGATACCTGTATCCATTGTGTCTGCGTCTGCGTCTACTACTCGATACCATGCCTTCCTTACACATGCAACCCTGTTGCCACCTTGGTTTACATCCAACACATTACAATAAGATTTGTGCTCCAGTTTCATGAGATTTTACACTCCATTTGACCCACAAAGGGAGGTGATTGCTAACCTATGTATGACCAACCTGCAGCGATTTAACATCCAGGAAGATTTTGTCAGACACAAAGCAATAGTCCAAGATGTTTAACTGGACGCCCCTTGCCCATATAAAATGTGGAATTTCATTGCCCATGACATTAGCATTCAGTATGCATTGTGCCCATGCCTCCATCAGTAATAGCCCGTCTCTTCCACGCTGCCGTCTCCATAGAAGAAGGATTTTCCCCACCAAATATAGACACACAAACAGTGTTAAGGTCCCCACACATAATTATTGACTTCAAATTTCTTAGAGATTGCCACCTGTAAAGCTTATCTTCAAAAGAATCAAATCTACTTGGAAATCTTCACAGGTTTCCAGTATAGGTTTACTATCAAGGGGTGCCCTAAGCAGGGGTAGACATTGGGGTTCCACTCTAATTCTATCGCCTGAACAAAAACATTAGGTTAGGCAAAAAGAGCTGCTTGAACATTTAGATTATTATTTATCCCCACCAGAGAGCCCGATGCCTTGCGCCCTACATCACCTTTATAAGCCAGGGGCAGAAATAGGGTGAAACCATCCACGATGAGAGTAGTTTGCTGCCATGTGTCCTGGAGGCAGAAAATATCTGCTTCGAATGGATTGTGTCCTCCCATGTATTCCTTATCTTATGATATTTCCAATATCCAGCTTAGCTGCTTCTGGATTTTATTTTCCAGCAGAGGGCGCTGCGCGTCGATGCCTGTCGACTCGATGTCCCTCGGAGGCCTCCGTCTCGATGTCGACGTTGCTGAAGTTATATATAGTGCGTGCAGCACCGTTGGCTTCAGTTCCGTTTTTCTGCGTCAATGCTTCGGATACGGTACGCTTCGGTTCCTTTCTCAGAATCTTCGAGAGAAATCTACGATAAAAAATTGCTTCATAATCACCATCTTCTACTCAGACATCAATATTTACGAAATGCTGTGACTGCGGTTTGAAAATGTTTGTTACAGGCCTCCACAGAATATGCTTGTTGTGCCTGGGATCCGCTCATCCTTCATCTGAGTGTGAAGACTGCCTGTCCATGACATCGAAAGCCCTGAGAGAGCGCAAAGGCAAACTTGTGGCAGGTAGGATCCATAAGTCCCCATCCACGACTTTGTAGAAAAGACCGACATCGGACGAGTCAAGAACTAGTTCTCCTCGACGTAAAAGATCCCGATCACGAAGTGCCTCCAACCATTCGTCATCGTCGGGACACTCGTAGAAACGGCACCATTGGTCGCCATCTTTGTCGTCTTTGAGTTTGTCTCCAGAACGGGTTGTGTCTCCAACGAAAACAGCGCCCCCGCTGAGTGGGAAGAATTTAGGCTGAAGATGATGAAAGTATTTGAGAATGCAGCCTTGACCCCCCCCCTTGAGTACTGTCGAAACCCATGCTCAGGTCGATAGACCTGATAAGCATATGAGTAAGACGCGTGCGCCTTCGGGCCCGGCAAGCAAAACCCCTCGAGAGCCTTCTAAGGTTCCCTCGAATCGAGAAAAAGTCCCTTCAGACTGAGTCGTCGACTACATGGGCACCGAAAGCCGCATCATCGATGCCATCAGCGCTGAAAGACCATTCTTCGACACCATCGACATAAAAACATAAGAAAAAGGCATTGACTCATCGGGCTTCGAGCTCCTCGATGCTACAGACGTCGAAGTCATCGACATCGACTGTATCGACAATCTCTGCACTTTTGTCGACGAATGTCATGACACCTTTGGGTAGCATTGAAATATGATATACACCTTTTACCTAGGGCTGATTTTTTTTAAATCGCTTTCCTCGATTTATGAGGACATAGAACCATCATCTGATGAGTCAAGCCCTTTTGGCCTACAATATGGAACACCATCAATTCCGAGGCCCTCATATCTGAGGAATCCAGTATAAAGGACCTCCAAGAGTGCCTACATAATGCCAGTGGTTTGGACACCTCACCAGAGGTAGAGTTTGCCAGATCAGGCCCATCTGATCATGCAGAAGTACCGTACAGGCAGTTAATGGCGAGAGTGGTTTCGAACAGGATGACTTGACCGATATCCTGGACAGGGGACCTCCGGAAGACCCAATTGTTCCATTTCATGCAGCTTTACAAAAGCGCTTACGTACCAATTGGGAGGCGCGTGAATTGAATCACGCAGTCAACAAAAAACTGACTACTTAATACAGGGTGTCCAGCAGTAATCCCTATAACTTATCAAAGCACTCAACTCCGTAAAGTCTGGTGGTACAGCCTGCCACTTCAACCACAAGACAAAATGCCTACCCTACTATCCCTCCTGATCGGGATGTTAAGCATTACAACACTCTAGCAAAGGTGGGTTTTTTTCGGCTGGAAGTATGGCCCTGAAGTCAGCAAATGCCACGTGCACGTTGGATAGGTTCAATCATACCCTTTGGGAGTGTATATCCATGGCGGCTGACCATATCCCCGAAGTGGAAGAACGAGACAGGTTTTTTAACATAGTCATGGATGGAAAAAACGCTGTGTTAATCCCTGCAGATTGGTCTCGACTCAGCTGACAGTATCAGCAGAGCAATGGCAGCTAGTACAGTTATTCACAGGTTTGCCTGGTTAAGGAAGTCAGGATTTGCTCCACATGTACAATCCAGACTGTTTAACATGCCCTTTGATGGCACACATTTGTTCGGTAGCAAGGATGATGAAAGTCTGGAGCAACTGCAAACTTCAAAGGCAGCAAGCAAATTCCAACTTCAAAGGCAGCAGCCAAATCCCTTGGTGCTGCGATTAGATAACCTTCAAATCGCCCCACGGGTGCGCCCTTTAGGGGTAGGTCCTTTCATCACTACTCCACATTTGGAAGAGGGAGAGGACAGTCGGTTTAAAGAGGCCAAAGAGGATTTCCCAGTGGTGGACGGGAAAAAGGTACTAGGACTGCCTCAGCAGTGGCTACTTTGCCATCAGCCACTGCGTCAGCTGCCCCAAAACCTCTCTAAGGAATTGGTTCACAAGACCCCAGTGGGAGGCAGACTCTCACAGCATCTGAAAGAATGGCAGGCTATTACTTCAGATGCATGGGCATTGGAAACAATTGCCCAGGGTTACTGCCTTCCTCTTCTAAAAAAGGAGGAGGTGTAGGGTCACTACCACTGTGCAGAGAGGCAATGCAGCGGATTCTGGGCAATTCAAGAAGGAGTTTCTCTATCAGCAGTTCACCTAGCCGGAAAAGAGAATACGGCGGCAGACACTCTGAGCAGGCAGAGCACAGTCTCCCTCGAGTGGGAACTAGCTCAGGAAGTCCTTCAACAGATCGTCACCCTTTGGGGAACCCCTCAAGTGACTCTGTTCCTGATCAGTCAACGGAAAGTGCGAACTGTTCTGCTCCAGGGAATTTCCCCAAGAGGATCTCTAGGAGACACGTTTGTGGTGGACTGGGAGTTTCCATTCCTGTACGTGTTTCCTCCAATCCCCGTAATTCCTCACATGATCAGGAGGTTGAGAAAGTTTGGGAAATCCATGATCGTAATTGCTCCGGATTGGGCCAGCAGGACATGGTACCCAGACCTTCTGGACATGTCCATCTGCACTCCAATACGTCTTCCACAAAGGGAGGATCTTCTCTCGCAAGAGGAAGGTCGAGTTCTCCATCTGGAGGTCAAGACACTCGGACTTTACACATGGTTTCTGAGAGGCTAAAATACAAGGATTTGGACCTCCCGAATGAGGTAATGGAGATTTTGCTTTCGGCCAGAATGCCAGCAACTAAGTCTTTGTACTGCTGCCGTTTGGAACAAATTCTGCAGCTGGTACAGAGATAAGAATGTTGATCCATTTACATGTAATACACCTGTGGGGTTATCCTTTCTGTTACACCTAGCTAATCTGGAGCTCTGATTGGAACAATTAAAAGCTATTTTGCGGCGCCTTCCACTTTTTTCAACAAGACTCTTTACTGGCATTTTTGCAGACAGATGGGTTGCTGTGTACATTCTTTGAGTCATCGTGCGGTAAGATTACAACAAACAAGCAGAATTCAAAACACAACCTCCGAGGAGGTAACCAAAATCAGAATCGGGGAATGGGGTGGGGGGTATGTGTCTCTGGGATCAAGGGGGGGGGGTTATCTTCAGTACACGGTTGGGGAACATCAGTCTCTGTTTTTGGGGATCTCGGTGGGTCAGGCAACTGTGGTTCAGTTCTAAGTGGGGGACTACTGCTATGGGCGGTGTGTTGCTTCGGCCAATAGTGTCCTTGTGGAGGGCCACCCGGGCCTCGCTGGCGGGGGTGTAGATAATTTTTTATCAGTTTTTGCCATCCAGCCGAGGGACGGTGGCTGCCTGGCCACCCCGGGGAACTGTTGAGCATAGTCTAGGAAAGGGGCCCAGGTGACATAAAACTTACTTCTGTCCCAAATCGAATGACAGTGATCTTTTCAGCTGCTGCGATATCCCAGCACTTTGCCCACCACATTGGGGTCGCTGGGCCCTCGGGGTGTTTCCACAGTCTTGCTATTGAGATTTTTGCAGCTGTAAGCAGGTGTGTGCAGAGGTCTGCCAGTCGGACAGACATCAGGAATTGTCCCTCACCAGTGTTGCCCAACAGAACTCTGCCCGGGTCCCATGGCATCAATAGGCCGGTGATTAGTTTGATCTGCTCCAAGACCTCTTTCCAGAAACCGGCCGATTTCGGGCATGACCACAGAAGGTGGAACAGCGTCCCCATATCCCCACAGCCTCTCCAGCATTGCGGTGAGATGGCGGGGTTACACTTGTGTAAGATCTCCGGTGTCAAGTACCATCTGTTGCAGACCTTAATTGCTCCCTCCTTGTTCGTAACATATTTGGAACTCTTGTGGGCTCTCGTCCAGATGCGGTTCCAGGTTACCTCGTCCAGTGTTCTGCCTATGTCTCGCTCCCATCGTGCCATGTAGGGCTCTTTTGGAATCGGGGCCCCCCTGTCCAGCAGTTTATACAAGGTTGAGATTTTCCCCTTGGGTGGGGTCGCCGTCGGTGTGCGCTCCAGCGCAGTGAGGTCTCTGCTTCCATGTGTCTTCATTGGTTCGTGGGACAGCCATCGTCTAAGCTGGGCATATCGAAAACTTTCGCTTTCTGGCACCTGAAACTTCTCCTTGTATCCCACGAACATGAGTAGGTTGCCTTCTGTAAAGAAGTCCGCCATGTGCTTCAACCCGCCTGCCTTCCACTTGTTGAAGTCGTTCGGTTCCAGCACTGGGGTGAAGTTGGGGTTCTCCCAGATCGGGGACAACAGGCCCACCATGTTCCTGCAACTCCATTTCCGGGCTGCCCTCTTCCAGCACTCCGTGTTCCTGGTCGCAGTGAGGGGGCCGGTGTTCGTGGGGTTTCTGGGCCAAGCGATGTGCGGGAGAGAGTCTAGTGGGTAGCGGCTCCAGTCTTCCTCCAGTTTCAGCCAGCAGGATTTGTTGGTGTCTGCTTGCCATGTGAATGCTGCTGTGAGTTGCGCCGCCAGGCAGTATCTGTCCACCTCCCGGGACCCCCAGACCCCTGTTTCCAGGGCTACGGAGCATAACCCTTATCACGATGCGTGGCTTTTCCAGGGCTGGACATATTTCAGGATGTGTGCTTGCAGTTTCTGCTAGTCTTTCTCGGGGATAGACACTGAGAGGGTCTGGCAGTGGAACAGCAGTTTGGGCACTAGGTTAATTTTAAGTGCCATTATCTTCCCCGTCTGTAATTCCTTCACTAGGGCCGGGAAGTTCGTCTTGTAGGTCCACTCTGTTTCTGGTGAGCCGAATTCCCAGGTAATCGAGGTGAGTTCTGGCCCATGGGATGGGGAAGCTGGCTGCCAGGGATTCCACCATGGCCCTGGGGATGTTGACACCCAGAGCTGTCGATTTTGAGAGGTTGATGGTGAAGCCTGATGCTACCTTGAAGCTGTCCAGTTCCTCCCACAGGGCTCTAAGCAAGGTTTCTGGGTGGGTCAACGTCAGCAGCGCATCGTCAGCATGTAAGGCGGCTTTGTAGGTTTTGTCCTTGACCACAAGGCTGTGGACCCACGGGTTCCGGCGAATTCTAGAGACAAATGGTTCCATGGATAGCACAAAGATGAGGGGGGACAGGGGCAGCCCTGCCGAGCGCCCCTGGTTATCGCGATCATGGGAGAATTGCCGCCATTTATCCTGAGCGTTGTGGTGGGGTGTTGGTAATTCGCCAGGGTCCACTTCAGAAATTTCGGCCCAACCCCAAAGTGCCTCAGTGTTTCTTCCATGTAGGCCCAGTCGAGCATATCATAGGCTTTGTGCACATCGAGTGACAGGATCGCAATGCCCTCTCCTGATCTGTTTGCTGATTAATTGATGTTTAAGGTGCGTCTTGTGTTGTCTAAAGTGCGGCAGGCTGGGATGAACCCTGTTTGGACCAGGTTGATCATGTCCGGCAGGATACCAGCGAGCATGCGTGTCATGAGTTTTGAGAAGATTTTTGTGTCCATGTTCATCAACGCAATGGGTCTATATGACTAGCACAGTTCGGGGTCTTTCCCCAGCTTCAGTATCAGGATTGTGAGTGAGTCCTCCATCGACGGGGTGGTGTGGCCCGACACCAGGAAGGTGTTGTAGAGGGATGTCAGATGGGGGGTGGGGGGGCCAGGGTGTGGGCGAATTTTTGGTAAAAAGCGTCCGGGAAGCCATCGGGCCCAGGGTCGTGTATTTCATCGAGCAGATAACTTTCGGTCACTTCATCAGTGGAGATTGGGAGTTCCAGTGAGTCCAGCTGCGGGTGCGGGGAGGCCTTTGGAAGGATCGGAAATAACTGATGTGTGATTCCTTATCCATGAGATCCCCAGACATTACACTTCTGTGATGTTCAGTCATGATGGTCAGCTTCCCAACCTCTGTGCAGCAGGGCTTGCCCTCCTGGTCCCGCAGAACTAGAATGTTGTGCCTGGAGTGCAGCTTCTTAAGTTTGTGCACTAACAGACGGTTGGCCTTGTTGCTGTTGAGATAATAGTACTGCTTTGTGTACATTAAGGCTCGGACCGTTCGATCTGCCAGGTGCATCTCGAGGGCAGCTTTTGCTCTTCTGAGGTCTCTCCACCTTTTCACTGACAGTCGACTTTTATAGATTGCTTCTTTTTCCACCACCTCTGCCTCTAATTCGGAGAGTCGGAGTTGGTGTCTGCGTTTGTATGCCGCTGTGCACTCGATGGCTATGCCCCGGATCACTGGCTACATCGCATCCCACACCATGGCCTCAGAGGACTCCCTTGCTGTGTTTTCCGCAAAGTAGTTAGTGAGGGCTTCCGACAGTTCCCGGCTTGATGCCACATCCGAGAGCATGTAGTCCTGCAGCTTCTATGACCTCTGTGTGGGCGCTGGCAGGCCTGCTGTTTGTAATCGGGCTATTACTGGTGCGTGGTCGGAGATCACTCTCAGGCCGATGTGAACGTCCTCGATGCATGGGAACAGTGTGCTGAACATCAGCAGCAGATCTATCCTGGAGAACTCCCTATGGACGTGCGAGAAGGTGTAATCTCGGGCACTGTCATTCGCCAGTCTCCATGTGTCGATTTTTCCCTTAGGAACTCTGCGGGTCCCAGGGCCTGTGCGAAGTCCGATCTGGTGGGCGGTAGAGTCTTGTCAACACTGGGATCCGAAGTGAGGTTGAAATAGTCTCCGATCAAGACCTTCCCTGCGGCAAATGAGGTTATTGTCGGGATGATCTTGCGTAGAAAGTGTTGCTGGCCTTCGTTCGGACAATAGATTGCTGCAATAGTGATTGGGAGTTCTAGCCCGGAGACCTTTGAGTAGTAGGTATCTGCCCCCATGGTCTCGCTTCACTGTGACATTTGTTAGGGGTACTGCTTGACTAAGCAAGATGGCTACACCGCCTTTCTTTAGACCCGAGGAGGCACAGTACCTTTTGGGGTAGTGTTGGAAGTTGATTCGCTTTTCATCGGATGGCAGCGGGTGTGTTTCTTGCAGACACGATGTCCGCGGAGAGCTGGGATAGGCGGTGCTCTACTGATTTTCGTTTTCTGGGTGAGTTTAGGCCTTGGACATTCCATGTGATCATGGTGAGATCCTTAGAATCGTTTGTCATCCTGGTAGGCTGTGGTTATAGCTTTCCGAGGATGCCTTACGCAGCCTGGTGCCGTAGAGCCACATTGTGCGTTGGTTGGTTTGTTCCCTATGATGTGATTTGGTTCCCCTTTCGTCCCGGTCTGAAGGAAAAAAAACGTGGTCATCCGGGCCCGCATTCAACCAACGGGTCCTCAGGCTGGGCCAACGCAGCCAAAATGCGTGGAGGCAGTTAGGCTTCTTAGGTGGTGAATCTCGGTGCCCAATGGGTGGGCAGCCATTTTCTTAACGTTCATTGTTCGTAGCCGAGTCTTGGGAAGTTGGGGCCCGGCCAAGGATCACTGTGCCTGATGGCCCAGTGTTTCTACGTGCCCCTGTGCTGTCAGTCAATACCAGGCCGCTTGCCCTTGGAAGGGGGTCCTCTGATCCTACAGAGTTGTTTTTTCCACCCGGGACAAGGGCTGTGTGGGATCCTGTTGGGCTTCTTGCCTGGGTGGCGAATTTCCATCGGGAGCCTCGTCTCCCTCCCCGGGGCTTAGGAATTTCTTGGCTTTGTTTAGATTACATATGTGGCGGACGCCACCCTCCCAGGTGAAGGGCAGGGATGTGGGGTACCCCAGCAGTAGGGTATTCCCTTGTCCCTTAGCCACTCTGTGATTGGTCTTAAAGCCTTGCTTTTCGCAAGTGTGACCGCTGCCAAGTCCTGATATAGAGCAATGGAGGCATCCCTGAAGAGTATGCGTGGGGAGCTTCTCGCCTCTTTCATTATTTCTTCTTTGACTTTAAAGTAGTGCAGTCTCGCTACGACGTCCGGCGGGGTGGTTGAGTTTGGTCTTGGTCTTGTCCTTGTTCTGTGCATCAGCGGGGAGTCATCTGGTAAGGTCAAGATGAAGCGGAAGAGATTGCTGACATACCGCTCCAGTTCCGCATTCAGAATGGTTGAAGGGATCCCTCTTAGACGAATATTGTTGCATTGGGAGCGATTCTCCGCGTCCTCCTGCTTGAGTTCCAGGGCTTCGCACCTGGCCTCAAGTGCTGCTGGTCTGTTTGCGCCCCTGTCGATCGCATAGCTGTGTTCACAGAGGGCTGTTTCTGCCTCTGCTGTTCTCCCCTCCAGTTCCCCTAGGCTTCTGTCCAGGCCCGTGATTTTGCTCTTTACCTCTTCTGGTACTGCTTCGTGAGGGCAGAGAGGAGGTCCTGGAGATCGGACTTCGTTACTGTCTGTATCGTGGGTCCCGGACCCGGTTCCATGCCAGCGACCCCAGATGATGCTTCAGGCGCTCCCCTCTTCTGGGCCTTTCCGTCGCCAGGGTTAACATTAGTGACGCAATGTCTGTCTGTTTGGACATTTTCAGACTTTTTGGCCATCGTTAGCGGGGTGCTTATCTTTTGGTCCCACAAGATGAAAGTCGTCCTTGCCGCTGGGGCCAAGGGCGGTCCAGCAGGTCCGGCTACCACTAACGCAGGGGGCTGCTGACTCTGGTCCCGCTTGCTCACTGCTTTATTGATTAGGCCTAGTAGCTTGGGCTACTGTGATGGAAGCGTCACTGCTGGAGGGGGCCTGTAGTCCCACCGGGAGGACCAGGGTTGGCCTTGTGTAGCTGATGGCCTCCGGGAGCTTTTCGTTCACCTCTCGTGCTTCTGGCTCAAGATGTTTGCGAGCTCCCGAGGCCTTGAGGGCGTCGTGGAGGCCCTGTGTAGATTGGGGGGCGGGGGGTGTCAGTCAAGTGCTCTGCACTGTAGGGTTTGTGCTGAGCCGCTGTGCAGGGCCCCCGGGGATGGCCCTAGATGCTGAACCTGTTAGTACCAGGTGTTCGAGATTTGTCAGACCCCGTCTGGAAGGCTTGCTGGGTTTCCGGTCTGGGTGCGAGTGCGGGTTGGCTCGCTGTTGGGCTTTTTTAATTTTTTTTGGGGGGTAGAGTGCCCATCCCTTGCTTTGAGGGTTGGGGGCTCAGGTCAAGGCCTCGGCCCCCACGTGGCAGGCTTCGATGTTGTGGGGGTGTGTCCTCCCTTCTGGCGGAAGAGGGTCGCTCTGGATTGGCTAGGGCTATTAGGAATCTGCACCCTTGTCCTCTGCTTTGTGTCCTTGTGGGAGCCTGAATCAACTATGGGGCGGCATAGCAGGGCTGACAGTCTCCCCTCAAGGTTCAAGCTGTGCTTAGGCTCCAGGACCCTCCCGGTGAGGCTGTTGCTGGGCTTCAGGCCTGACCGAAGCCGCAGGTCAGTGGGGGGGAGGGGCAGACTACAGCGGCCCAAGATGGCTCCCTCGATGCTGTGGGGTGGCTCTGGAGGGCCCCCGGGCTGGACGCCCCCCCCCTGGTGGAGATGGCCATAGGGGTGCTGGATCCTTACCTCCTGCGATGGGAGGGTGTGGTGCCAGGGCCCGCTGAGGTGACGATAGTGGGCTGGAGGACCCAAAGAGTGGATCTGGTCGACCTCTCCCAGCAGGTGGGGGTGGCGGCTGAGTGGAGTGCCGCAGAGTGTCGCCGGACCGTGTGAACTTTCTCTCCTATCCGCAGGCATTGGGCGTCGGACAGCGTCCTCTGCTGTGCTGGGCTCCTTCATGTGGATGGTTGCGCAGCGGGCCCCCTGAGTGTGCCGCGACCGTGCGCCTGGAGCGATCAGGGGCTACCAGTCAACCGCGGCCTTTTGCAGGTCCGTTGTTGCGGATGTGTTGTCACTCCCCACGGATCATCCGGGCGTCGCTTCTGCCCTGGCCCCAGGATGAGGCCGCCCAGGCCGGGACGCTGGGGTGATGGCTGCCGGAGGATCCCGGGCACTGCCCACGGCCAGTCGGGCCCCCTGCAGGGTAGCCGTTGCTTCGCTTGCTTGTCGCCGAGTGATTGGGGGTCCCCCCTGTTGCCGCACCGAGATGAGACGACAGACCAGGGAGCCGGGCGATTTTGGCCAGTCCCCGTGCAGTGCGGGCTTGAGGACACTCGGTTAGGTCAGGACTATGTGGGGCCTCCCCGCAGTGGGGTGGCAGGTGTCCTTCAGCGTCGCTTCAGGCTCAAGCTTGAGCGAGCCACGGCGTCCGGCGACTGCAGTGGGTTCGGCGCGGGGCCTCTGGTGCCATCTTGCTGCATCATCTCACGGCCCGCGCGGCTCCCCCAGCAGCTCAAAAATCTCTGCTCTCCCGGATCGCAGGACGACCACAGTCAAGACATGTGTGCCTCGGACCTTCAGCTAATGCACAGTGCACTTTTCCTGTGCTGAAGGGCTGGTTCACCGGAGCATACTTGCTGGATGCGTGGCACCAGCCGGAAGCTCTCACGGAGCCACTCCGACCACCATGGTGTCAAAGCCTGCAAGCCTCCATACACTATTTTCTATAAGGTCAATGTGGTTCTTAAGGTGAAACACACCTTTTTACCCAAAATTGTATCTGAATTCCATCTGACTTAGAAAATAACATTGCCATCATTTTACTCTCCTCCGCACCCTGTGAAGGATGAGGAGAGGCTACACAGGCTTGATCCTGAGCGTGCACTAAGTTTCTATATCATCAGAATGGCAAGACTTAAGACAAGATGACCAACTGTTTGTTGGCTACACAGGCCACAAGTTGGGTATGACAATCACTAACCAAACGTTATCCAGATGGATAATACTGGCAATATCTGAATGCTACAGATTAGCGGGAAAAGGTCCTCCAGACGGCCTTCAGGCTCATTCGACTAGGGGCATGGCTACTTCCTCTGCATTACTACAGAGGGGAGTACCAATTAAAGAAATGTGTGCGGCTGCCACATGTTTGTCCGTACACACATTCACCAAACATTACAGTTTGGATTCTTCTTCTTCAAGCCGGGAAAGCTTATTTGGTAAGGCAGCGTTGCATTCTGTGCACACAGGCCTATGAGAACTCCTAAATTGTCATGAACAATTCTGTTTCCCTCCTCCAGGAATACTAGAACTGCTTTGGGAGTCTTTCATAAGAGAAGGAATACGTGGGAGGACACAATCCATTCGAAGAACAAGTTACTTACCCCGGGTAACTTTCTTTCAACTGGATGTTCCTCCCCTGTATTCCTTATCGCCCCTCCCAACCTACCCCGCAGTAGAATTTCCTTTGCTATGCAGTCTGCGCTCTCTCAGGAGGACTAACTGTCAGGTATGGGGTAAATCGTACATTCGTAAAAACCTGAAGTGAAGCCAACGGACGCTGCTATATATACCTTCAGTGACGTCGAGACCGAGGCCTCCGAGGGACATCAAGTCGACTGGCATCAACGCGCAGTGCCCTCTGCTGGAAAAAGAATTCCGAAGCAGCTAAGCTGGATATTGGAAATATCATAAGATAAGGAATATGTGGGAGTAACATCCAGTTGAAAGAACGTTCCCAGGGGTGAGTAACTTGTTCTTCTTGAAATAAATGTGTAAAACCCCTAGTATTCCAGGAGATTAGCTGAAGGTCCTCAATTGATTGCATTTGGTCTTGGTTGTTAAATTGGACCAGTCCTTGTATCCAAAGCTGTTGCCAGCCAGCTCCAACCTTCAGTTTCCTCTGTTTCACTGCCCCCAACGCCATGCTAGTTATTTGCCTTTTTGTGCTGACTACCCTCAAACACTTAATCTGTAAAGGCGAGGCCCTATTAAGGCAAGAATTCAGATAGTTATGGGGAGGCCGCAGTTTAAGTGCGGGACTTCTATTGAGTTTAAGGGCGAATGTGGATATGTCAAACCCCCAAGAACTAATATGGTCAGTTGCTGGAATTACTTTATCCTTGACAAGACTTGAATTAAAATGTAATATAACGTTGTCAAGTCGATAGTCATTCCAAAATCCGACACAATCAATGTCCGTAGACTCCCTAGACTCAAGTTGTACAAGTGATGGTAGAAGAAGAGGAGTTTAAAAAAAAAAACTTTAAAGGCAGCAATCAGGAAAACATGTCCAGTACATTTGTCGGATAGACGTTGTCTCGGTACAGTACATACACAATTATACGTAGTTCACTCACACCGTAGTATTCGCTTATTGTGTAGATAGTTCATTCTTTAGCTAGATAAGTTCTAAACTCTCCCCATATGTCTTTGGGGCGGTAAGTACGTGGTATCATTGATATATATAGATCTTCACATTCATTCACCAAGGTGAAGTCTTTCAGCCATTGCTGCATGGATGGAGGGCATTGAGCTTTCCATTTTCTGAGTATGCACCTTTTCACCACTATATTCCCCATGTTTAAAAAGGCTCTAATCCTTCTTTCCATCAGTTCCTGCCACAGTCCAAGTAGCGCAGACATCGGAGTAACCTCTAGATGCCTTCCAATAATTTCAGACATTGCCATGTATATCTGTTTCCAGTATTTCAATAGGCTCGGGTAGGACAAGAACATGTGCAAACATCCAGCCTCGATCACTCTGCATCTCGGACATAGACCATTGTGATCCGGGAATGCCCGCTTTAGTTTTTATGGTGTGTAGTGGTAGCATGTGTAACACTTTGTATTGAATAAGTTTCAACCGGCCATTCATGGATACTGACGTGGTAAATCTGCACATAGCTACCCATTGTTCATCATTTATCTCCTGGTTCAGCTCTGTCTCCTATTTCTCACGTGCAGGGTCCCCCCGTGTCAGCATCCCAGCTAGTATTTCCCTATGTAAGATAGTAAGTACGTGTCTACACCCACTATAATTGGAGATATAGGCCAGCAGTTTGTTTGACCGGGTAGGATTCCCATCTAGCCCGTATCGCTGCTTGTAGTCTGTAATATTGTAATAATCCCACCTGCGTGTCCCTATTTTTTGCTTTTAAATCCTCAGCTGTTAAAAACTTCCCATCAGAGAACAGGTCCTCTGTACAGTTATATCCCAAAGGTTCCCATCGCTTACGAATCGCAGCGTCTCGTGTGGGAGGGAGATGTGGGAAATCCCCCAGCGCTAGCCAATGGTAATACAGAGTTATTTCAACTGTTCTAAGAAAAATATGCTTCCAAGTTCTTAATGTGATTGACACTGGGTTGTATGGGCAATCGTTTCTATATGCATTATCCATTATGAGCGTCATCATTTCTAGCCCCTTCGTCGCTGATCCTTCTAGTTTGACATGTGTTAGTCTCCCACGTGCCATACCAAAAGGAGGCAAATTGTGTTTAGGCCACTATTCATTAAATATGTAGGTTCGGTCCATTGAACCCACCCATGGAGTATGGTAATGCCATTAATTCCCATTTACTCCTACGTCCCGTCCCCTTTCCTCCATACTTTTGGGACATTTGGTCCTGTGGGATGGGACCGCAGCACTTTTTGTAAAAAAACATCAGATTTAAAAATGGGTCCTTCTCTTTTTACGCAGGGTACTGCATGCGGCCGGAACCCCGCCCTCATTCGCTCTGCCTCGCGCATCGACCTTCAGTCCTTTTCGCCGAGCGGTCAGGGCTGGATGCACTATCATCACTGGGAAGACCTTTTTCTTCCTGTCGTCCTTCTCTCCTGCTCCGGTTCTGCGGTCGCGTAGTCCTCCGTCGATTCCGGAGCGTCTGGGATTTGCCACTTGTTCCTCTCGCGAGCCTCGCTTCGCTAGGGCGGATCCCCATTCTCTCTGCTTGGAGTGTCTGGGACCGGATCACTGTTGGGACTCGTGTTTCTTCTTTGTTTCCCTTTCAGTCCGGGCACTTCAATGTCATCTTCGTCAGTGGGTGGAGATCTTTCAGAATGTTCCTCCATCGCATTTCCAACTCTTCGACGGAAATAAGAGGCGCCCGGTAAATTCCTTACTTTTCAGGGCAACCCGGCCGGGGGACTCCTTCCTGGGGTCCTCCAGGTCCGGGAGGGGCTTCAAAAGCTCTGCTACCATGCTTCTCCCTGAGGTGCCTTGCAGGCCTAATAGGCGTACCAGAGTTTTCTCTGAGGGTTTCCGCGAGGAGCCTGCCTTTACCGGATCACGATCCGAGTTTCACTGATCAGGTGCTAATAGCCAGCATAGTCATGCTGAGGCGTTGGGTACCGGAGTTCGCTCCAAGGTCGTCTTTTCAGGAGCTTCCCACACAGATAGGCTTCTGTTGGGGTTTTCTGTACCGAACCACGGTTCGAGACCCCTCTCGAGGGAGTTTTTAAGACCGGACCATATTCCGAGGTTCCTCTTAACGAGGCGAAGGTGTGTACCAACAGAACCGAGAGGCCTGTTAAGGTCTTGTCTGTGAAGTGGATTCCTCAACTTTCCCACGCTCACGGAGTCACCGGTTCTGTTGAGGGGGCACAGAGAAAGGTCATCGACCGTAACTCCTCTGTTACCGGCATTGCCGAGGTTCCGCCTTCGGAGGCTAATTCAAGGGACAGGATGTCCAGTAAACCTCCAAGGCCACATAGTACCGGCTCAGCCGAGGATCCTTGTGTCAAGGCTAAAATCTCTGTCAAGTCCTCTGACCAATCTGTGGAGTCAACTGCCACATCTACACATGTGACGCAGTTCTCCTCAGATGTTCACAAAATGGCGGGCCTTCCCGCGTGGTCTATGGCGGCCATGTTGTATTCTTCCCTCACACCCACGCTATCGACGGCGGGTCCTGGGAACCTTCTTTTTTCGGTGGACTACCTTTTCCACATGACAGTGTGAATCTGTTCCGCCCTTCCTATGACTGGCATGCTCAGATGCCGCTACCATATTCGGTTTTGCTTCCTCCTACATCTGCCCCATTGATCTATGTAGACCCGGTTGGTGGCGGGCCCTCTTGGCAGCCCTCCTCACTGCGTTCGTGTGGTTGTGCTCCTCAGGAGAGGCCTCTGCTCACTCCAGCGCCTAAGGCCTTTTTTGGGAAATGTCATAGTCTAATGAACTCTGATCCCATGAGGGATTACTTTAAAGGCCTCTTTAGGGAAATCTGCCCTCAGACTCCGTTGCCTACCCTGATAGTTTCTGTCACTCGCCTGTCGCCCCGGCGGCAGCACCTCCTCTGCCTCCCGGCCCGCCTCCGGCTCTTCCGCCTCTGCCTCCCTTGTCGCCGGTGGACAAAACTCCAGCAGAGCGTGATGTCAATCTGACGCTGTCGCAGTCAGGGGGATCCGGATGCTCTAGACGACCCTTTGGCAGATCAGGATAGTGAGGACCAGACCTGCGCTGTACGAGCATTTCACGACCGGGTACTGGACATGTCACTCCTTGACATACCAGTGCCTCAAGCACCCGCTCGACAGGAAGGGGTGCTTTCGGGGGCACTAACCGTGTCTCCACAGGAGCGCACCGGCCTGTTCCTTCAGAGGGACGTTCTGGCCGAGGCCCGCAAGGTCTGGGATAAACCTCACACCGGGCTGCACGTAAATAAAAGGATGGGTGCCTGTTACAGGCTTCACACCTCAGAGGAAGTAGCCTTGGCGTCATGCCTGCTCCCGTCCTAGACGGTGGTAGCGGCCGCCATTCTGCAATCTAAGGCTGCGTCTTGCGCAGCTGCGGCTCAAGTTCTGTCCAAGGAGGACAAATTGCTTGATTCCTTGGGCAAGAAGATTTTTGTGAATTTGGCGCTGCAATTGCGTCAGGCTAACGCAGAGCTCATCCTGGCGGCGGTGAATTTGAAACTGTGGAGAGATTTGGCTGGCTTCCAGGAGTTCATTCCTGGTGACAGGTCAGAAGACTTTAAAGGCGGCTTGTCAGACGCCAGGCGGTTGGTGCGGGATATGCTGGAGGCTGCTGCACACCATGTTGACACCTCAGCTCGTGGCCTCATGCTGGGGGTGGACACCTCTCGTCAGGCTTGGTGTCATGCAACACATTTTTCGAAGGAGGTCCAAGATAAAGTTCTGGACCTGCCTTTTGAGGGCAAAGAGTTGTTTCATTCCTCAACGGAGGACGAGCTCACCAAGACTAAGGCAAGCATGCAAACTGCCAAGTTTGTCGCTGCTCGTGAAGGCCCCAGTCAAAGCTCAGAGATCTGGGTCCCTATCTCGATCCTCTTCAAGCTTCAGAAGGTTCCAAGACCGCAGGTCACACAGGACTGATCACCCGCCAGGTAACTCCCGCCTGAGGCAGCAACGTGGCCGGTTTTTCTCTCGGTCGTCGGCCTCCTCTTGAGGGACAGGTAGTCTCTCTGCCGAATAGTCTGCAAAATGATATTTTTTTGGCACTCGCACGAGACTCCAGTGGGAGGACGAATCTCGTCTCATCTGGAGGCGTGGCAAACCATCACCGACAACCGGTGTGTTTTGTCCATCGCTTGGGCGGGCTTCTGCTTGCCCCTATCCCACCCTGCAATCCTCCCTTTCAGCAGTCGGGGACGCCCTCCCTCAGAGCCGAGGTCCAGAAGCTTCTAGATCTCAGGTCAGTTGAACTCGTTCCCCTAAGGGAACGAGGGGAGGGCTTCTACTCTCGTCTGTTTACGGTGCCAAAACCCAACCAGGCAGGCCTGCGCACCATTCTAGACCTTTCCCAGTTCAACCTTTCTCTTCCCCAAGAGAATTTCAAGATGATTACGCCCTGCCAAATAAAGTCCTCTCTTCAGAAGGGCGACTGGCTCAGCGTTGTGACCTTCAGGATGCTTATATGCATATCCTGATTTGGAGCCCGCATCCGAAATATCTGTGGTTCTCCTTGGGAGAGGAGCACTACCAGTTTCGAGTGCTCCCTTTTGGTCTCAGCTCGGCGCTGCGTGTCTTCACGAAGATGATGTCCGTCATCGCTGCCTTTTTAAGGCTACAGGGTATTCATGTGTATCCGTATTTGGACGACTGGCTTCTGCGCAGTCCTTTTCCGGTGAAAGCCTCGAGCAATCTTCAGTCTCTCCTTCAGCTCCTGTTCAGTCTTGGGCTGTCCGTGAACTGGCGGAAATCCTCCATGACGATCTCTCAGGACCTGATGTTCCTGGGTTTTCGTTGGAATAAGATCGACTGCAGAGTGTACTTGACTGTGGACATGATGGCGGATGTGTTAACCACGTGTCAAGTCTTCATTCAGTCGGAAAGCATGTCCACCTGGTGGTTTCAGAGGCTTCTGGGCCTCATGGCCTCGTGCGTTCTTGCTCTTGCCCTTGCGCGTCTCAAGATGTGATTTATGCAGTTGGCTCTTCGCAGCTCCTGGCTTCAGGCAGTGGACCCGGAAACCAAAATGGTTCCGGTTCCACCCTGCACGATGACAGATCTCCTATGGTGGTCTTCTTCCAGCAATCTGTCGGTGGATGCCTCTTTTCAGGAGAACTCCCCTCAGGTGACCATTACGACAAACTCCTCCCTTATCGGGTGGGGTGCGAAGATGGATCATCTTCATGTTTACAACCTATGGTCCCCGCAGGACAGACAATTTCACATAAATTATGTGGAGCTTCTGGCGATTTTCCTGGCGCTCAAAGCTTTCAAGCCAGGGATTGCGAACAAAGTGGTCCGCATCCGCACGAACAATGCGGTATCCATGTTTTACGTCAACAAGCGGGGGGCGGGGGGGTGGGTACCAGGTCACTTCCCCTTGTAGATCTAGCAATTCGGATTTCGGAATGGGCCATTCAGCACATCGTTTGGCTGTTGGCAGTACACATTCCGGGCCAGATGAATGTAACGGCAGATTCTCTGTCGGCAAGCGGTGGTCAGCTACGAGTGGGAGCTGAACAAGGAGATCCTCTCCGACCTCTTTCGCCATTGGGGCACTCTAGTAGTGGACCTCTTTGCGACCTCATCAAACAGGAAACTTCCTCTTTATGCTTCCAGGAACGGGCTGGGAGCCTCTTCCCTGGGGGATGCTCTCGAGATTCCGTGGTACTATATGCGAGCCTACGCCTTCCTGCCTCTTCCTCTGATTCACCAGGCGCTATGCAAGCTCAGGAACATGTTGAATTGCACTCTCCTGTTCATAGCCCTGTGGTGTCCAGCCAGATGCCGGTTTTCGGAGCTTCAACATCTGTCGGTCTGCTCGGCCGATCGGGTGTCCGCTGATTCCCAACCTGCTTCACCAGAGCGATCAGCAGATGTGGCACCCCACCCCACAATCTTCCAGCTTGGCGGCCTGGTGCCTGAGTTCAAACCTTTGGAAAGATTCAATTTGTCCGAGGATAATGAGTATCATCCAGGTGGCTAGAAAACCTTCAACCAGGTCTCAGTATAGGAGCAAATGGCTCTGTTTCTGTCCCTGGTGTTTAGCAAAAAAGCTAGACCCCAGAAAAGCTGTCATCGACACGGTGCTGTCCTTCATTTCTCATCTGGCAGCTTCGGGCATGCATGTCTTGCAGCACTTATTTGTCGGCTATTGCCGCTTACCTGTCTTCGGACTCTTGCTCTTATTCTTTGACAAACCCTGTCATTAAAAGGCACTTTGCGGGTCTATTGCATCTGTATCTACCTGTGCATAACCCGCATCCTAAGTGGGATCTGAATGTGGTTCTTACTGCTTTATGCCATAAACCCTTTGAGCCCATCGCTATGGTGGACTTGAAATTCCTTTCATGGAAAATGGCTTTTCTGATTGCAGTAACTTCGGCAAGGTGTGTAAGTGAGCTTCAAGCCTTGTCGGTAGAACATCATTCCTCACCTTTCACAAGGATAAGGTTCTCCTTCGGACCAATCCTTCTTTCCTTCCAAAGGTGGTATGTGATTTTCATCTGAATCAGTCGTGTATTTCCTTACCAGTTTTTTTTCCCCAGAAACGGCCTCCGATGCCGAGGGTTCTGCATAATTTGGATGTAAGGCGAGCTCTCAAGTTTTATTTGGACAGAACATCTAATCTTCAGAGCTCTTGCCAGCTCTTGGTGACCTTCGGTGACCCGAAAGGAAAGCAAGCCTCGAAAGCAACTATCTCCCGATGGATTGCTTCCTGTATCTCTGAGGCGTATACCATTCAGGGCATTCAGCCTCCGAAGGGAATTCATGCCTATCTTGTGCGGGGCAAGGCAGCTGCCATTGCCTTCCAAAGATGTTCCCTGGGAAACCATTGCCAAAGCAGCTACGTGGGCTTCCCCATCAGCTTTTGTGAAACATTCCTGCTTAGACCTGAGCTCCAGGGCTGATGCTCAGTTCGGGCAAGCTGTTCTCAAAAACCTCTTTCAGTAAAGGAGTTCCATCCACCCCTCATCCTGTAAGGAGTGCTTGGTAATCTCCAAAAAGTATGGAGGAAAGGGGACAGGACGTAGGAGTATAACAAAGTTACTCACCGTAGTGACTACCTTACTCCTAGTCCCTTTTCCTCCATACGCCCGCCCGCCGTCCCCTCTAATAAGTATCCTCTATTATTGCTTAAATGCCCTCAGACCTGGCGATAGAAAAGGACTGAAGGGCGATGTTTGGGGTGGAGCAAAGGGGGGCAGGGTTACGACCGCGTGAGGGTACCCCGCGTAAAAGCAGGAGGACACATTTTTCAATTTGATGCTTTTTAAAAAAAAGTGCTGCGGTCCCGTCCCATAGGACGGAATGTCCCAAAAGTATGGAGTAAAGGGGAATATGGACTATGAATAAGGTAGCCAGTACGGTGAGTAACTTTATTTTCTGCACAGCTCCATAGTGCCACAAGAATATAGCTAAGGTTTTATTTAACTCTTTGAAAAAGTGGTTGCCTGGTCAAATAGGTACATTGACAAACGTGTATATTATTTTAGGTACTAATATCTTTTTAATTAGTGCGAGCCTGCCAGCCAATGTTAGGGGGATCTGTGACCATGCAGATGTTTTAGCGCTTGTGTACCTCGTCAGGGTAGCATAATTGTCTATTAACGCGTTCTGGGACTGGACACCAGGGGGCGCACAGACAATCATGCTCTCTGTGTGAGCTCCGCGTCGACGATCCAAAAAGAGGATTGAGCCCCCGCTTTTGGACCCCCCCCCAGCGGATATACATCGAGCAGCTTACAGTGGGAACATCCCCCCTCCCACCTCCCTCCCCACCAGCAAAAATCCTGGGGAAAATCGGCCTGCAATTCCCCCAAGAAATCACCAGCCGAAGAATACGGCCTGCCGGACCCGGGCCAGTGAATATGGAAGTAAAGCAGGCGCACGTGAATTAGCCGACTTTGCGCTGCTGAATGCTCGTCCTGCAACGCCGTGGATAGCTTGCCGGCGTGTGAACCCCCACTCCGACACTGAACTATACACAGCCTCTGGAACACAGGGCGGCGATCAAGCGCCAAACGAGGAGGACGAACCCAGTAGAAAGGAGGGCGGCCTTCTGGAGCCCGCGAACCGCTCCTACCTATAACTACACCGACGGAGCACAGTGGAACCATCTCCAGCGGTGAGCCCGCCCTTGCCCTTTGTCCCAGAGTCTGCGGCACGTAGCGAGAGATTGGGCTGCCCGGTAGGAGAGACCGGAGCCGTCCTCGCACGGAGGACCAGAAGCAAAAGCATGCACGATGCGCTCAGCGCCCCCAGGCACCTTCCTGCTCGCGCCGCAGCCCAGTAGATCCCAAATACCCTGCCCTGAAGTGTGCTGGGAGCCGTGGAGCCGATTAGACCTCCAGGACAACGGACATCTCCGAGAGGAACTCCACAAGCGCAGTGGACATTCGCAGAGTGAGTGAAAGTTTACACATCTTACTCACCCCTGCGCCCCCACGGCCCCTTAGCGTCCAGAAATACACAAACCTGAGCACTCCTACACCAACCACTGGAGCGGCACAAATACGGTTGGGCACCCCCAATGTACGGTAAGTGAACAGCAGGCCCTGACCGGCTCCACGCCTATAGGAGCGGGCGAGGTACAATACAGGGAGCATAGAGTGTACTAAGGGCTAACTGCCCAACCACATGAAGCCAGTTGAAAATTAAATGTCACAACGTAAGTGCAGAGACACTAATGCACTCAATTGAACGATTGCAACTTCTAAACTCACGGCAAGAAGAGAAAGTGACCTTGAGAACCCTAACAATGTGTTATTAGTGGGCCCCATCGGCCCCCAGCCCACCCTACACCTGAACCTCAGCGAGCCATATACCCTCCCATAACTGGATAAGAAAAGGGTAAGACCACAGCGACCTCCGTTGGATGCAATCCTAAAAGCGGTGAGAAGAGGAGGAGAGCCCACCAAAGGGAGAGTGGAGAACAACCACTCCTTGACAAAAGCCCTAACATTGCTGCCTGTCCTGGAATCAATCTGAAGGCATCCTCATATATGCTAAGAGTACCAAGTACATACGACCTGACCTCTCTCTGAGAAAGTGGAATAGGAACCGACTCCACCACATACACAACCAAAGAAGGGAAAAGTGGTACAGGGGGGAAAATGTGGCACTACCCCAACGTTAGTGAACTGCCTCCGCCATAATGACTGGTGCATACAACTGAATCCCTATTGACAGTAACATTGCCGAGATCTTGAAAGATGCATAACCAAACGCCCAACTCTTCAGCGCCTTGTGAGACTGGTTAACACTCACTCAAAACATCCATCAAGTATTTGGACCGATCTGCTCCTAGCGTATTCACTATCCAGCGCCAAAACGCCTGTACAAGTGTACACGAACGTGCGTAAAAATATTTACACCGAATAAGAGGCACTAAGGAGTGATCCTCGCCCCAGCAACCAGATAGCCTCCACTGGTGTTGCCACCCGAGACCGCCTGTTGCCTACGATAACCCATGGGCACTATCAGTCAGTGAAGTATGAACCACACATAGACTGTCCATAGAACGACGATCTGGTACGCCTGCCCTCCCTGTGAGACACAACCTTGGATGACCCCCCCCCCCCCCCCCCCTGGAAAAAAATCCTCTTCCACTCCAGATCCCTTACTGAATCCCACAGGCACTTCTCCGGCCCCGTCACGAACCACGCAAAGGCCTGAGCGCATGGCCAGTACTGCGTCCGCTAATCTACGCTTCTACTAAGAGGGTAAGGCCCCTGACTACGGGGCGTGTGCCTCCTCTGACCTATGTTCCACTCTATGAACGCAAAAAGTAAGCTCGCCAAATACACCTAAGCCCCGTCCTCCCCAACCCCTGAACAGAAAACGACAATGTCGAGACGCAGCGGAAGCTGGGGCCGCCGTCACCAAGGGCGACATTGCTGCTTTGCTATGTGAGATAGACGATGGGGGCCAGCCTAGGGGGTAAGATCGACAGGATCACGCAGAGAATGGATAATTTTGAAGAGAGATTAGAAGGTCTAGAGAACAATCAGGCCTTAATTGACACTCTCGAAGCCCAGATGGACACAAGGATCTGTAACATTGAAAAAAGGGAGGAGGAGAAACGCCTAAAAATGGATGATTTGGAAAACAGAGAAAGAAGGAATAACCTCAGATTTTTTGGCATCCCGGAGTCCGAGGGAGGAACTGAGGACTCACTCAAAACCACAATACATAACATCATATAAATCCTAATGGCAGATGAGGAGATAGACAAACCTAAAATGGAGCAGATCCACAGGGCAGGTGGGCCCCCCGGCGGGCCATGCTCTGTCCTAGCAAGGTTTCACCGATATCAGGGCAGAAATAGGATCCTGGCGAAGGCCAGATCCGGGGACACGCTCACACTGGGGGGTGCACAAATCACTATCTTCCAGCACCTATCTTCGCTCACACTGGCGTTGAGGCGCCTTTGTAGCCCCCTGACGAAGTGGCTCAAGGAACAGGGCACAAGATACAGGTGGGGATATCCCTTTTCCCTCACATTTGAACACGGTAGCACGAAGATCGTCCTTCGGTCCGAGCAAGAGATCAAGGACTGTATTGCGGATATACTTGGAACGGCCCCAAGAGGGGGCGAAAGCGATGGGCCCGAACAGGCTGGAATGCAATGGGAAACCCAAGGCCCTAGAAGGAGAAGAGTGAAAGGATCAAGGAAATACAGGCGACCAAATAACACACACGAAAATGGAAAATGAAAGAGAATTCTGAAAACCTTGCAAACCGGCTGACCGGAATCTACGTCTACAATCCCCGGAGATAATCATTCATCATCCCGGGGCGACAAAATCACCAACAGGGAGACGGCACCCGGCCACAAAACCTCCCCCTAGAAGGCATATGAGCATGCGACGGACATGCCGGAGAACACACGTATCGTTGCACTTTTGTTTCCTCTTCTCTGTTATTGTTGAAATAAAAGATGTTGGGGGGAGGGGGAGTGGGAATGGGGGCTCAATGGTATGTTACGATAGTATATTCGGATGGGACCGTGAGGTAACGGTCTCCACTGGTGGTCCGATACTTGACTGAACATTTCCACCAAGTCCGAATCGGACGCCGTCAAGGTGTCGAAAATGACACGTCTTCAGTTCTTGGGTTCACTTGAACACCATCAACTCAGGGAGGGGGGGACAGGAGAAGAGGAACTTGGAAACAGTAGCATCAACGTCTAAACGAATTCGCTATATTAATGATAGCATGGGAAGGAAGAATCGAACATTGGTCTGGCCACCTGAAGTGAGCGATCCTCCAGGAGTATCCAACAATGGCGATACCCAATGAACACATGAGGGACTCGCTCAAGGTCGGGACCATTAATGTTAAAGGCTTGAACTCGCCCACTAAAAGGTCCCCAGTCCTCGGGGAATTCCGCAGATCCAATATTGATATACTCCTCCTGCAGGAGACCAAGTATGTTAAGGGTGAGGAGCGGAGCATCCTGGGGAAGTGGGGAGGTTTGGAGTTCTGGGGCTCGGGCCCACTCAGAAGAGGTGGTGTCGGTATCCTACTTAGGAAAGGAATCAAATTCGAAGTGAACAAAATATGGTCTGACGTTGGGGGCCACACTCTGCTCGTAACGGGCAAAATAGCAAAAGTTCAGGAAACTATTGCCACCGTCTACGGACCTAACACTGGACAGGTCGCATTTCTTGAGAAAACAATCCCTAAAATAATGCTAGAAGCTACTGGGCATATCATCCTGGGAGGGGACTTCAATCAATGTGCTTACCCGTACAAAGATTGGAAACCGGGCAGATCTGCACTGAGACAACAATATAAGGGAGAGCGTACTGAACTGGCGGCAAAGATGGAACTGTATAACATGAAGGACGTGTGGAGACTCATACACCCCATCGAAAGTAGATACACCTTCTATTCCAACCCACATCACACATTTACGCGTATTGACTACATATATCTCACAAATGATCTCACAACCACTACACACCATTCGGACATTGTCCCGATAAGCTGGTCCGACCACGACATGGTACTCGCCAATATCAATTGGGCGGACCTACCGGTCAACGGAGGGAGGTGGAGGTGCAACGAGACCCTCTGGAAGGATCAGGTTTTCAAAACTACCATGGAGACTGAAATCAATGAATATTTTACAATAATTAATGATGGCGAGGTCTCCAAACAAATGATCTGGGAAGCTGGGAAGGCCACATGGAGAGGTATTCTGATACGAGAGTGGTCCTCCAAGAAAAGAGACCGTAAGATCATGGAACAAAGGCTACGGACCGAATTATCTCAACTGAAGGGAGAGATGAGGAAGGCTCCCGAGGTAGACCCAGACAAAATGAAAATAGCCCTACAAAAAAGGGAAGAGCTACGATTGTTGGAGCGCGACCAAGTAGTACGCAAACTGCAGTTTTTGAAACAGAAATTCTACGAAAAAGGAGACAAGGCCGACTCTCTACTGGTTGCCAGGCTCAGAGAACAAAGGGCAGAGCACAAGATAGACGAAATAATCGACGACTCCGTCCCCTCTGCCCAGATCCCCTGCTCTATCCCGGAATCCTTTGCCAATTTCTATGAGATTATACACTTCTGAAACAACCTTCGACCACTCGGATATAACTGCATACTTATTCCCGATCATCATGCCTACAATAACGCAAACAGAAACCGAGGTCCTTGATTTCCCAATTAGTGAACAAGAAATCCACGATGCACTTAAAAGGTTAACACTAGGCAAATCCCCAGGGGGGAAGATGGGTACACTGCTGGGTTCTATAAAACCTTTAGTAAACAACTAACACCCTTCCTGGCGGAACTATTTAACGAAATTATAGAAACTGGCGTGGCGCCAAACTCCTTTAAAAAAAGCACTTATAACAGTGATCCCCAAGGAAGGGAGAGACCCCAAGTCCTGTGGATCATACCACCCTATTTCCCGCCTTAACCTTGATGCCAAAATCTACGCTAGGGTATTGGCTGCCAGACTGGAAACATTAATGCCCCGCTTAATCCACCCAGACCAGGTCGGGGTTTATACTAGGGAGACAGGGAGCTGATTCCATGCGCAAAACATTACACCTCATCCACACGGCCCATAACCTTCTTAACGACCCTGTCCTATTGTCAATATATGCCGAGAAGGCCTTTGATAGAGTGGAGTGGGATTTTCTGGGAGCAGTGCTGCAGAAGGTGGGAATAGGCCCAAGAGCTAGAAAGGGAATACAAGCAATATACACAGCCCCCATGACAGCGATATTTGTCAATGGAGAATACTCCAGGTGGTTCGAATTGAAGCGTGGGACTAGGCAGGGATGCCCCCTCTCTGCAATTCTATTTGCACTTTCGCTAGAACCCCTGGCACAAAGGATGAGAGCGGACCCTTTGATAGAGGGGATGAGGCTGGGGCCAACAGAATACAAAGCCCTCTATGCAAACGATATTCTCCTCCACATAACTAACCCCTCGGAGTCCATCCCTCACGCCCTCAAACTAATGGACGAATATGGCCAATTCTCTGGGTTTAAGGTAAATAGGGCTAAGTCCACTTTGTTCCCCCTCCAGGGAACTGCAGAGGCGAATGATCCCAATTTTCTCCCGTTGTGCCTTAAGCTTGAACACGCCGGACTCCAATACCTGGGCATACGGATCACCAAAACTCTGAAAGACCTCTTTGAAGCCAACTTTCCCCCACTTCTCCAACGATTCGCAGCCGATCTTAAAAGATGGAAAAAGCTCACGATCTCCTGGCTCGTCCGAATCAATGCAGTCAAGATGGTATGCCTTCCCCGCTTTTTGTATCCATTTCAAATGCTTCCGGTTGAGATACCCAAAGAGTTCTTTATTGAAGCCAAAAAGATGAGATTTTATTTGGCAGGGGAAGAAACCAAGAATCCCATACAATACACTAACGCTTCCCAAGGACAAGGGAGGGGTAGGGCTCCCCGACCTGTGGACCTACTACAAAGCCACCCAGCTGCGCGTCCTAATCCCCCACCTCAGAGATCATAACAACCTCCAATGGGTCCAAATGGACAATCACTATCTGTCTCCTGCCACGGTATCGGAATGTCTATGGACCCCATACAAAAGGGTACAACGGAAAATTAAAGGCCACCCCATCTTGAGCTCTACAATGGAGTATATGGTGCTCAGGCAAGGAAATGCGCAAAATCACCACTTGGCCGACCCCGCTCAGTCACTTATGGTCACCTGGCATAAACAACCACATACCGGATGTGGGCAGGTTCCAAACATGGTACGAGGCAGGCTTGGAGAGGGTAGGACAGCTGATGAAGAAAGACGTGTATATCTCTCTACCGGACCTGACGGAGGCGTTGGGTATAGGCACCCTGTCCACATTTCAATACATCCAATTAAAAGGGGTCTTAACAAAGGCAGAATGGAGAGACAAACTAAACGGAGACCTTACCTCATTTGAGAAACTCCTAGACCCTAAATCCAAGATGAAAGGCTTCATATCCGCAATGTATCAAGAACTAATAGCGGCGGGAGACGGATCAACGGAACCCCTCCGAATGCGATGGGAAAAAGACTTTGGGGACCAAATACATCCCGACCAATGGGATACAATGTGTAGAGCAGCCTCCAGAACGTCTGTATCCAGCCAATACAAGCTGCATGTGATTAAACTCTTACACAGATAGCAATACGACCCCTTTAGACTTTCCAAAATGTCCCAAACAATGAGCCCAACATGTTGGAGGAAATGCGGAGAAATAGCCACCTAATGGCACATGTGGTGGGGTTGCCAGCACATCAAAGTGTTTTGGAACGAGGTCCTGGGGTGGATCAAAGAAATAGAAGGCTTTCAAAGAGATCCAACACCTACCTAATACTATTTGGCCTGGAAAAAGATAACGATGAGTGGACCAGAGTGAAAGGCTTGACCCCCCACTTACTCCTAGCTGCCAGGGCCCTCCTGGTGATTAAATGGAAATCCACAACGGTGCCCGGTAAGAAGGAATGGATCGCTGTAGCCACGAACATTTATCTGATGGAGACAATAACCGCCTCTCTCCATGGCAAAGCCGCCCAATGTGAAGCCCTATGGATGGACTTCAGAAGTAAACATCTCACAACAGACCCTGAGCGCTGATTGGAGGTCACTGCTGAGCCCTGAGGAAAAGGCAAAAATTGACGAAAAACAATGTGAGAAACTTTGCAACAGGTGGGTCCAGACCAACCAAACAACGGAAATCAGAAAAAACTCTTTCGAAGGTCCGACGCCTTAACAACATTCAATAGACTCATGCTCAATCACGGTAGGGATGGGGGTGGGGTGAGGGCAGGGATCGCGGGGCTAAAATGGACATTCTCTGATACAACCAAGGTAACATGTGTTATGAAATTTCTTATAGTTGACGTTATGTGTACTTTTCATGTCCCGCAACCACATGCTTACTTTGGTGAAACATGTAATATGTATTCCATCTTGTTTGTTCCTTTGTTAAAACCAATAAAACCAAATTAAAAAAAATAAATAATGCCTTCTTAGATCTAGAGATCGTTACTCTTAGATATCTTGGCTTGTCTGGCGTCCATTTGAACTGGGCTTGTATCTGGGGTTGGGGCATGTCATCCGTTAGGGGGAGCACCTCAGACTTCCGTAGTTAACTGTGAATCCGGAGTAGGCCCCGATCTGGGCGACATCTTCCATTATGGGGTCTAGGTTCTGTTGCAGGTATCTGACATACAGAACAATGTTGTCCGCATATAATGATATGATCTCTCGGGCTCTAGCTATTCGAATTACTTCACTTTTATGTCTTCCATGGATAAAATCCACCACGGTTTCTATTGCCATGGCGAAGAGTAGCAGGGACAGTCGATCCCCTTGTTGCGTTCCTCTGCCCCATTCAAATGGAGCTGATTGTTTCATATTGGTTAAAATAGTGGCATGGGCTTTGTGTAGAGTGTTTTAATGTAGCTTATAAAAACATCACCCAACCCACATTTGCGAAGGACATTGAATACAAATGGCCAAACACTGTATCGATTGCCTTTTCGGGCATCGAGGGCCACAGCCACTGCATGGTCCTTGGGTGGGTTATGCAGGGCAGGATATTAAACGAGCGTCTAAGATTGAGGGACGTCACTCTACCGGGTATGAAGCCAGCCTGATCTTGATGTATTAATGCTGCCATTAATGGTAATAACCTATTACCTAATATTTTTGCGTATATTTTTGTTTCTACATTCATTAATGATAATGGTCTGTAGCAACTGCAATCGTCACTGAGCAAGACAGTTACAACAGCTTCTCGAAAGTTGCCCCACCACCACAGCCTCCTCCCATAATTTCAATAAGTGGGGTGCCAGTTGGGCCCCGTACTCCACATACAATTCTGCTTTAAGGCCGTCAGGGTCTGGGGCCTTATTTCTTGCAAATTCTTTTATTACATAAAATATCTTCTTGGCCGTAAATGGAGTACTAATTTGGGTTCTGGCATCTTTTGATAGTACAGTGGAATGGAGTCCTAAAGCCTCTCGAGTCCCTACCCATTTCCCAAGTCTTGTGACTGGTATAGCTCTGTATAGAATTGTGTGAATTCTTCTTTAATGTATTTTTCCGAGTACTGCAATACCTGATGTTTATCTTTAATCGGCACTATGTGATTGCGCCCCCTGTCTAGTTTAACCAATGTAGATGGTGCTCTGCCGGGTTTCTCACCTTCTCCATAGCGTCTGCCCATGGCTGGTTTGGCAAAATATCTCGCCTCCTTATCTGCCAGTTGCCTGCAGGCCTCTAATTGTGTTTTGATAACCGTCAGTTTGGTGTGGTCGGATGCAGCCGCATAATCGGCCTCTAGTTTGTGGAGCTCACTCTCGCTATTAGCTATGTCTCTGGGTGTAGTTCGCAGCACCCCAAATTCACGCGAAATGGCATCCCCCTGATGCAGACTTCACAGCCCCAGTATCATTCAGTATCATTCAGCAAAAAATATGTGCGGATATCATTTTTGAAGTCGGTTCGGAAATCTTGTAGGGCTAGTGATTTAAACCTCTTTGGGCTCCGAGTTCGAGTAGTGTCATGCCAGTTCAAGGACAGCCTGATTGGGGAGTGGTCGGAATAGGTACGAGGAAGTATGCCAGATTACACTGCCTGTTCCACCAGGCAGTCGGAGACGAGGAAGATGTCTATTTGAGATGGCATATCATGCACGTTGGGGTAGTACATGAAGCCCTTTTCAGTCGGGTGTTGTGTGCACTATATATCATATAGGCCAGGTGTATTCAACAGACAGAGGATGCATCCAGCCGCCTTCTAGAGGGATCTGGGCGCCCGCCAAGTGCGGTCAAGATCTAAGTTCAGAATGGTATTCGTGTCGCACCCCCATATTACCGGGGTCAATGGGTAATAATGGGTCATAATGACGTCGGCCAATTTCAGGTAAACGTTCGGGTCGTCTAGGTTTCGGCGTATGAATTTACCAGAAGAACCTCTCTATTTCTCAATTTGCATTGAACAATTGCGTATCAGCCCTCCGGCTCTGTGTGTGAATGTAGTCGAAAAAAAGCCGCCTTTTTATGGACCAGAGTTAACACACCTCTGGATTACGAAGAGTAGTCAATAAAGAACCTATTCGAGCCCCAGCCCTTGGCAGATGCAATATTCGCCTCTCCCCTCTCATGAGTTTCTTGTAAGAATAAATTATGAACGTCATAACGGTTAATATCGGATACCACCCTCCTTGCCTTGGTGAAGTTCCCAAGTGCCTGCATGTTCCAACTTAAAATATTAAACTCCTCCAGGGTGTTACAAGCAATAAAGGTATATGCCGCCAGTGCAAGCAGACCCCATGTATTTGTTTCGGTGAACATAAACATACAAGTATAGGTTTTGGGATTGTCTGAGTGTTTGTTCTCCATCCTTTTTTACCCCTTGCCCTCATTTCTTGACCCAACCCTCATCGCCCTCCCAATCGGGGCCATGTATACCGTTCCCACCCCCCTCCCTTCCCTCCCAACTGTTGCACCAAACTCCAACCTGTGCGTGAATACTGCAACCGATAACTGCAACCTTGCCTGGGGGCTACTGCCTTTGCATGCAAACCTCCCAGTAGTGACTCGCCTTCCACAGCTTAATAACATTTCAAAGGATTAACAAGCCTTCTTCAAGTTAGATCATAATAAACGTTACAAGTATATTGTACTCCAGTAGATAACTTGTGAATAAGTGGAACCAGCCACTCTGTTGTTCCAGTTCCAGTCAGGTAGGTATGGATGACTCTTCTGCTCCCCCGTTCTCTGCCATTTGGGTGTTAATCGGTATGTTGGTCTCAATGTAGGAGGCCGCCTCCTACGGTAATGTGAAGAACAAGGTTTTTCCTTGATACTGTATATGGAGTCTCGCAGAGAAAAGCATTGCATAGGGCTTGGCTCTTTCATGAAGCATTTGTTTGACTCCCATGTAGGACTTTCGCTCCTGTTGCACAGCTGTGGAGAAATCTGGATAGATGTGCAGGGAGGGTCATATTTCAATGGACCCTTTTCTCTAGCGCGACGGATGATGACGTCCCCCTCACGATAATTGAGGAGTTTCGCCATGACTGCTCTTGGAGGGGCCCCGGCCTGGGTGTGCAGTTGGTGTTCTATTGGCCCGTTAAACGACAAACATGGAGGAGAATTCTTGATCGCCCAGCAGTTCTTTCAACAAGTTGTCGATGGCTGTCTCAATGGGGCCACGGGCAAGGTTCTCCGGGAGGCCCACAATGCGTATGTTGCTTCTTCTGGATGAGATTCCAGGTCATCGCATTTGGAAAGCGCGTTTTTCAGGTCTGTAATCACAATTGCCATTTGAAACTTGAGGGCGTGTACATTGTCTTCGACTGTGCAAATCTGCATTTTGGCTTCTGTGAGCCTCGTACATACATGCTCCATCTTGCCGTTAAGGGTGGTTATGTTAGTTGTTATGTCATCTAGTTTGCCTTTAAGCGAAGCAAAGCCAGCCTGAATGTTCATCAGTTGTTTACGGCTTTGGGTCTCAGGGGTCGCTCCCGCAGTATCTTCAGATCCCTGGACTTCAAAGGGTGCCTCTGCCCGAGGCTGGTTAACTTGCCGTGCATACACATCAATCGTGTGCTGTTCCCTTTGGCTCCCACCCCCTTTAGTCATTGCTGCAATCGCTCGCGCACTGGCTTATCAACAATGAGGGCCACAGGTTTGGCTTGCTCAGTGCTCGCTGTAGTATTATGAATTAGGCAGTCCACCTGGGGCCTGCATTCTTACAGTATCTTTCAGCCAGGGGATTATATCCACCAAGCACGTTGCCTTGTTTCTCCTCAAGAGTTGCAGGGTAACATGTACAATTGGGGTTATGTGCAGCTATAGTGTCTCTGACTGCTCCTGGCACGTTTATTTATGCAGTGGGACGTAGAGACATGGAGAGAGGGCCGTCTATGGGCAACCATGTGTAGCTACCCCGTTTTCATGCGACTTTGCCTTAAGTCTTTCAACCTCTCCTGGGACGGTTCCCCGATCATACGTATCGCCCGTCTTGCGGGGCTGATTGCTAACAGTCTCCAAGTCACAAAGCGCCAAGGGCGGGTGAGGCGGGGCTCCTCAGATGTAGCCCTACGATCAGATGACTACTTCTGGTCCTTCCGCAAAGGCCTCAAAACCTGGCTCTTTTCACAAGACGTCCAAGTTTAACAGAACCTGCCCAACTCGACAACTCTAGGCACCAACCCTGTTCAGAAATATAGCTCTAGATAGCTTGCACTTACCAATTATGATTATAACCACTGTAACCATTACATGTAACTAATGTAATACCTATGTCTGAAACCTTGCAACAACTGCTTTCTTGTAAACCAGCGCCCCGGTGCCCCCGGGTTCGGTGCGCTTTATAAAAGTCAAAATAAATAAATGATTTCTGTCTCAAGGTTGTTTGGCTGTGCACCGCAGCGGTCACCTTCAGCTGTTCTCCCCGTACACATCGATCCTAAGCCAGGCCTCGCTACGTCCCGCGATGAGCGGCACAGTCATGCCTCGGGCTCTGCACCCCAGGAAGCCGCAGTGACGAGAACAGTAGGCAGTGTGAGAACGTGGGTTCATAGCTCAGCCAAAGTTACCCCAGTTGCGCACTGATCCTTCTGATGCGAGCTGGTGGTGCAGATTCCCAGAGTATTCCAACCGGGCTCTTCTGGGCAACGATCAGGCGACTTGCACAGGAGTTCAGAGATTGGCAGCCATCTTGCGGCTGCTCAACAGTGCCCCCCTCAGAAGAGGAAGATTTTTGGCACTATCCTCCATTTTAGCTGCTGACACTCACTAAACATGCTAAACGTAATTTTTCTTCAAGGGGCATAAGTGATGTCATTGGTAGCTCCCTAGCATCTGTTTTTGGGTTGGCCACAAATACTGACTCAGGATACAAGCGTCGGGACTCCTTATCCCTACTCTCCATTTCGATATGTTCCCACAAACCAATAGTGATCGGCAAGGGACACCCCAGCAGGAGTCAACTCACTTATAACCTGTTGCACAACCACTGAGTCCAGATAGCTGGTGGCATAGATAAATTGCAAAGGAACTTCCTAGATCCTCACGCAATGTTCTTTTGCAACTTTTTTATTCTTGTTTTAATTTTTTTTTTTAAATGTTTGCTCCTGGATTAGGATTTCTGTCTCCTCTTTTGTTTTTTTCCCTGATGAAAAATCAAAAAGTCTGAGATGTGGGCGACCTCTTCTTCGGCAGCTACAATGTTTTGGTCATCATTTTCAGCCATTAAATCCTCAGCCACCTAGATGACGCTGGAGCTTGGTGACAACAGGGGCGATATGCCCTCCTGTCTCACCACAGCTGGGCTAACAATCAGCTGGCAGGAGTAGAGGGCTCACCACCTCCTAGGTGTGCACGATATGCTTTGCCACAAAAGCATATTTGCACTAATGAAGCCTTCAATAAAAACAAGTTTATCATTTAAACGCGACTTTAAAGAACTTTGTTCATTTAAAACGCCCCCCCCCCCATTTTGTACTGTAAATTAACTAGGGCTGTCAAAGTCCAATCCAATGATTTGTTCATCTTGCCCATATTGGCAACCGAGTCAATTGTGTCAGGAACTGCAGAGGAGCCCCTAAGGTAGGTTTTCTTTTGACCATGAGGAAAGACCGCTATTGTTAATGGCGGAGTCAGATTCCTTTGCGGGACTGTACACTAAAAGATTAGCCACCTCTGCCCCATAGACAGATCTTAAAATGTCCACTGTATCCTGATGACCAACAGTCTGGGTTGAAGCAGTTTTACCTTTCAGGCCACAGCTTCAGATTTGAGTTAGAGCCACAGGGACAAAAGTCAAAATTGGAAGATTAGGAAAAGCAGATAGTGGACGGGGAGACAAGTGGCAATGAGAATGGAAAGAACACAGGTTTCACATGAGATGGATTCATTTTTTGTGCACCCCGAATCACCAGAGTGTCTGAAGACTGGGTTTGAGGATATGTCCCAGAAATAGTTAAAGATGCTAGAGAAAGCTGGCTTTTATCTTTCTCTGTTAAACAAGAAGCAGTAAGAATATGAGAGGAGTCCGTGTCAGAGGGAACCTCAATAGGTAAAGTCATGCCCAGTGTCTCTGACAGTGAGGCCCCCCTCCCTGGCACCACCGCATTCTCTGGTTGCGGGCTGTGAGGGCAAGGCAGCCAGAGGCAGTGGCAATGCACGTTTCTCTCCTGCTTATATGTATATTGTAATTCTTTTGTTACATGGTTTATTTAGGCTCCCCTTCACAACCCATCTTCTGTTTGAAGCCTCGTTTAAAGGGATGCCATTTTTACTATGTTTCTTCAATGGGTGCATCAATGACAAAATGAGCCGTAAATTCCATATCGGTGATTTCTCTAAGAAGACCTTTACTATATGATAACAAGGCATGGAAGGAATCATTCATGGCCAACTCTTCTGTTTCAGCCTCACAAGTAGGAATAGGTTCTGGACAGCCTGGATCACCCGTCCCGTCCGCTATAAAGGAATTTACAAGTGGCTTCTCACATTGGTTTGGGAGAAATGCCAGAGCGGATTTGGGGATGCTTAGATGATTAAAAACAAAGTCAAGGTTAGAAATACTTGCGAGCTTAAAAAGGGCAAGTGTCTTTGGCGTGGTAGCAAAAGGCTGCGCGTTAGAACTAATAATTGGCTTATCAAGCACGGATGCAAGCCTCAAAAGCTGGCAGCTTAGGTGTGTAAAAGACGGCTGCAGTCGTGGTAGCCCAAAGACCATTCCTGGGCACCCCTGCTGCAACCACTACCTTAGCACATGCTGAAGGAGTCGGACCTCAACACCCCCTGCTTCTCAGCCCAGATGCCATTTGAGTCCAAGACAGATGAGCATAAAGGAGATTAAATCCCAATAAAAGAACAATGTTTCAGGCCGCACAGTGAGCTCAATTAGATTTCAAAACATCACAGAACAATATCAGCTCCGAGCACACTGCGTCATGTTGGTTGCATTAACAATGCCCGTAGTGCTACGAAGCAGTAGAGTAGCTCTGTATCTATCTAGCACTGTAGAAGAAAGCTACGGCAGGAGTTTCCATTGGTTCCAAGACGAAAACGCCCAGTCAGGGACAGACGATCTAAAAGGAAGAAAACTCCTGCCTAAAACACTGCTTACTGTGTTCAGTGATTTCAGTCTTCTGAGTTCAGTCTATCGTGCCTTTGTAATTCTGGTCACTGAAGGTCACTGTAGGTCTACTGTTCACGCTCACGTTTCTCTGACAGCTATAATCCACCTGCCGCCACTCTGACCTGGCCACAGCCATGGCCCACAGAAAGAATACAAAACACACTGCTACACAACGTGCACACACTGCGCTTTTGGTGTGCTTTGCAATGAATGGATGTTGCACCACCTCCTCAGCAGCAGCCAGTGAAAAAAATACTCCAGTCCAAAAGAGTCTACCACGAGCACAGCAAAACACACTGCTATACACCGTACAAGCAGTTAAAGAACTACAGAAACACTTAGAACAAGAACCACATAAAGAGGGATTCAGTATCCCTAGTAATCTCGGAGGAAGAGAGACTTTCAGAGACACTTAAGAAAGACATTGTTCAGGAATTTCCAAAGCCCATAACGCTGAGAAGAGGAGGAGTCTACAAAAGGAACACATGGGGGAAACAAAGACTGGGAAAAGTCCTCGTAAGGAACTAAATCAGTTTATCTAAGAGATGGCCAAAAGGTATCTCAAAATTGTCTTCTAAGGCAGAGGAAGCCTTCTGGTCTTTTGCTATTTTTGTCTTAGTCGTAGGACAGAGCAGCTTAACTTTGGGGGGAGGACAGACTGTTTACTTTGGACTTCACCAAAAGTCGACGAGCACCTCAGTTTGGTTAGGCAGGGATATCCCTACATTAGGGATAGTGAGGCCTTTTTCACTATTTAATAAAAGAGCTTCAAGAATGACAAAAACTGGTCTGTCTCCTTCTTCTGTATTACCACAGTAGCCACAATATGGGAGGCAATTTAAAGTTATATTCATGCTGTATATGTGTATCCAAAGAATTTGGAGTGCTTAAAACAATTCGGGGTAAGATGTGTAAAGGTTAAATTGGACTAAAACATCTAAAAAATTAATCCTCATTCTACTGATATGAATGTGCCAGGGCACAGAATTTGTAACCGCCACTGGCTAGGGATAATTGACTCTTGGCAAGTAAGAAATGGTGTGCTATATGTAGGTGTACAATTGGGGTGGTGAGTAGCGTTTATGGTTGGCTAGTAGGTTGCTAGTGGAGATTTCTACCCCATGAATGTGCTATAATGCCTGTTTTCCAAATTCAGAGATCTGGCATATTTTCTCACACGTTGTGCTCACAAAACTATGGCATGAAAATATGCAGAATCTGATGTGCCTGGTGACCTACTAATCCAAGATGGCCACCGATTTTAAAGGCCACAATCCGGGCCTGGAGGATACTCCCCTAGGGTCTACTATGATTCTAGAAGAACAATCTGGGTTTGTTCCCGATCGTGCATCTTTGCATAATCTTCGTAAAATATTCAGCATAACATCCTTGATTAATCCTGCTGCACCAACTGTGGCGTGACAAAAGGACTCGGACCAGATGAGGGAGCGAAGAGGACGAGCAGGATTATAGAGGAAAACTAAAGAGCAGAGATAAGGAGCCAGCCCATGCATACATTTAAAGACTATTCACAGGAAATAAAATAACCAGCAGGACTCTAAAGATAACCAGGAAATACAGTGTAAAGCATTTGAAATAAAGACACAAGGGCGTAGGGGCAGAAGAGAGTATGGCTAGCAGAATTAAAGATTGAATGTAAAGAAGCAAGATGGTAGGCAAGGAGACAATAAGAAGAGCACGGCTGTAAAGTCTAGAAAGAATTAGAGAAGAGATGAGAAGTTTGGTAGCATGAAAGGTTTGAAGAGGGTACATTTTCCATATGTTAAAAAGGTGACAAGAGCAAGAATGGCAGTTGCAGAGAAATGAGATGCAAAAGAAAGATTAGAATAAAAAATGACTCCAAAGCCGAAGTAGATAGAGGAATGGAAGATGGGGGTGGGGATCAAGGAAGGAGCGGGAGAAGAAGAAATTGAAGAGATCGGAAGAACAGCATTTCAGTTTTAGACTGATTAAGGTGTATAAACCATTTGTGTTCAACGTTTGACTACTTTTCTCTGTTGCCCCAACCTGTAACTAAGCTCCTTGCAAGTACCAGCGCCTCGATGCCCAAGGGCTGCTGTGCGCTATACAAATGTAATATTAATGAATGCATCCAAGATTGAACAGATAATAGTCAGAGATGTTACTATGGATAGCGTCAGAAAAGAGAAAAAGAGAGAACAATATGGGTCTTGTCTGCACAGAAGTGATAAGAGAGACCAAAAGATTCAATGATGTGAGCAAGGAGGAGGTCTGGGGGGGGTGTACAAGGAAAAATGAACGGGCCCTTGACTGAGCCTTGGGGGGGAAAACCACGGTTAAGGGGAGCAGGAGACGAAAGGTTACCAGCTGAAGAAACAGAGAAGGGGTGATCAGAGAGATGGGAATGAAACCAATTTAAGGTGGCACATGTATTGCCAAAGAAGAAGAGAAAGGACAAAAGAAGAGTGATCCAAAGTGTTGAAGGCATCAGACAGATCCAAAAGAATGAGGATGGCAGATTGGTTAGAATGGCGGGCTGAGAGGAGATAATCTGTGACAGCAAGTAAAGCAGACTCTGTCGAGTACAGAGGACGAAAACCAGATTGAAAAGGGGAAAGAAGAGAGTTATGATCAAGATAGATGGAGAGTTGAGAATTTACAGTGGGTTCTTGAAGTTTCGAGAGATGAGGTAGAAGAGAAATAGGACGATAGTTAGATTTGGTTGAGGAGTTAAGAGTGGACTTCTTTAGAATCGGAAGAATGACTGCATGAGAAGGGAGAGAAAAGAAGTTGTGAAAGAGATTGAAATGTGCAGTAAGATATGGAAGAAGGTTAAAGACCTTCGAAGTAAGTGAAGAAGGAATGGGTTGTAAAGGGGGAAGCAGAGGGATGATTTCTAGAAATGAGGTCATCTACAGCAGTGTCAGTAAGAGAAGAAAAAGAAGTAAACGAGAGTAAAGGGGCTCAGTACGAGGAAGAAGGAAGATGGTGCGTATAAGAAGAGGGCTTAAGAGAGGATTGTAAGAGAAGGACCTCATCTGTAAAGAAGGTATCAAAATCGGAAGTCTTAATTCTATTAAAGACACAGAGGCGAGCATTATGCTTCTGTCTTTATTCATTTCAAAGAGAAAGAGCTCAGCAGCAAGTTTTGATGCACCCAAACAGATGGTATTTTATACATGACAGAAAAAACATTCATGAAATAACATTAACATTAATTTCTCCAGCATTGGATCTTTCATGGATTCACATGCTTAGAATATTCCCCGTCGACAGACTGGGAACCCTCGGTAAGCATATAAAGCCATTTCCCATATGAAAACGTTAGAAACTTTTGTGTCCTATCTACGTCGTTTTAGGCCGCGCACGCACGCCCCACTTGGACGTAGTGGTATAAATGCCCCGCCCCCGCGGCTCCCTTCAGATTTCAACCGTCTCCAAAGTGGGAGCACCTCGTGTAATTTCTACTTGGTTAGGTTGTGCTGTTGCAGTTTTTCTCCTGATGTCGGGAAAAGCACTCTTCCGCCCGTGCGCTACGTGCGGACTAAAGGTGTACGAGGGGGACAGACATATGGACTGCATATAGTGTCTGCACCCTCATCACTCGGCTGACCAGTGCGACATATGTAAGGGCTTCTCCCAGAAGACTCTTAAAGATCGGAGTCGCAGACTTGTAGCAATGTTGAACGACGGAGCGGGGGCATACCCGCCTTCGGAGGTGGGCTCCACACGCAGTGCGGCCTCAGTGTCAAAATCTTCAGGGGCCCCGCGCCGCTCATTGTTGTCGGAACCCTGGTAAAGAAATCGCGACCGGTGGACAAGGAATCGTCGGTAGGCCATTCCAGGGACTCTTCTTCGAAGAAGGCCTCTTCGTCCTCATCTTCAGCGAGGAAAGACAAAGAAAAATCTAAATCCTCCTCAGGCGATCGTCATAGATCGGCCTCGAGTCGAGAGGCAGAGAAACGCAGGTAGAGTTCAGAAAAGGCGGGAGCAACGCATAAGCCTGCACGTCCACTACCGTCGTCGACGGTAGGGCAGTCGTCAACTACTTCTCTGCCACTGACGCAGTTGACATCAACCGTTCCTGGACCGCAGGCGACGACGACGACGACGTCGATGACGGGGCCGACTATCGCTTCGTCGACGGAAATCCCGCAAGAGGCCTAGCGTCCAGAGGTCTTCGACCCAATTTTGCCGGAGGCGCTTCTACAGCAAGAGGCCTTGTCGGTGTCCTCGGGAGACGAGGGTGAGAGAATAGCTGCCCCTGCAGACCTGGGGTTATAACTTACCACACCTTTCTCCGGGAGCATTCCGGGTTCTGCCCCCCTGCTCAATCCGCAATCATTTTTGTCATTGGAGGTCTTGTCCACGTTGCTGAAGACACTGGATGACAGACTACCTCGAACAACTCCGGCCAGGTCGGTCGTCGACGACCGGGGCCCGTCTCGCCGCCCACCACCTTCAACCCCCGCGGCAGTGCCGCCGGAAGCAAACCTCTCAGCCCCACGACGCCAGGAAGGGGGAACTGTTGGATTCGGAATCAGGCAGCAGAGCCTTGTCAGTGGTCTCCCTTTCCCCCTCCAGGGATCCGACCTGGGAGTCCGATGCAGAATTGGAAGCCCCGAGGAGCCCGGCTCAGCCGTCTCCCCCAGACTATATCGGGTCATTTCACAACATGATGGCCAGGGCTTGTACGGAATTCGGGCTGGCCCAAGAAGAAGGAAAAAAGGACTGTTTTCTTTTCGACCACATGGTGAAAAGGAGAAGGTCAGTGTTTTCAGTGCCCATCCTGGATCATGTGTGGAAGGAAGGACTTCAAACCATGCGTCACCATTTCTCAGAGCCAGCGATAAAGGGTCGTCTAGAGAAAAAGTTCAAAGCCCTGGACTCTACTCCCAAGTGCCTTTCCTCACAACCAACTCCTGCCTCTGTGGTATCGGCGGCGGCGGCGAGAAAGGCAAGGGCTCAACATAAGTGTACGACCCCCCGGAAAGTGATGCCAGACGACAGGATGCTTTCGGCAAAAAAGTCCTGTCGGTAGGTGCTACAACAGTGAAGGCGGCCAATTCTCTAGCCATAGTTGCTAGATACGACAGGGAGATGTGGCATCGGCTGGCTCCTATACTGGAACACCTTCCGGATGAACATCGCAAAGCAGATATGTTGCTGGTCAGGGAAGGTGAAGAGGCTTCAAATCATGCCATAAACATCGCAGTAGACCTTGCGGAGTCGGGGTTTAAGCAGGTGAACAACGGTGTGGTTCTCCGACGGCAAGCATGGCTAAAATGCACCACCTTCCGACCGGAGGTGCAGTACAAGGTACTGGATATGCCTTTTGAAGGAGACCTCCTCTTCGACGAGAAGGTGGACGAAGCCCTGAAGGAGGACTCGGACACGGCGCGTTCCTTGGGGGCCGGCCAGAGTGGTCGGAGTTTCCGGTCTTTTGGTCCCTTCAGGAGAGCATCGGGGAATTCCAGATTCTTGACATCGAGGGACAGACCCTTCGGTAGACCAGCATATTCCTCTCAGGGATACAGGCGAGCTTCGCAAGCGGCTAAACGTCGCCGGGACTACCAGGCCCCCAAGAAGAGAGCAGGTTACTCGTCGTCGACGAGGGATAGAACAAGGACCAGCAATGATGGGCTTCGGAACGTTCTGGGGGGCAGAGTATCATGTTGCATCAACGAATGGGAACTGATAACAGATCAATGGGTGTTGGACACAGTAAAATACGGACATTCCCTGCAATTCAAAAGCAACCCTCGGCACATTCCACCGGCGGGTGTAGCTCAATCCCATCTGAGCGTGTTGCTGCAGGAAGTAGCACTTATGCTACAAAAAGGGGCTATAGAACTAGTCCCGTCGTCACAAAGGGGTCAAGGGGTTTATTCCTGATACTTTGTGGTGAAAAAGCCAAATGGAAAGTGGCGTCCCATCCTAGACCTGCGCGAGCTAAACAAATTGTTGAAAAACATAAAGTTCAAGATGCTCACGTTCCAGGAGGTGATCCGGTCAGTTCAAAAAGGGGATTTTCTGGCTTCTCTGGACCTGCAGGACGCATACTTCCACATACCGATGTGTCGGCGACACAAGGAGTACCTAAGGTTTGTGGTAGGGCGGACTCACTACCAGTTCACAGTTCTTCCCTTTGGACTGAAATCTTCCCCCAGAACGTTCACGAAATGCTTGGCTCTGGTGGCAGCCTGGCTGAGAAGGCAAGGCCACCATGTATACCCGTATCTCGACAACTGGTTGGTGAGGGGGTCCTTCCCTATGTTGACGCACAGGAGTCTACAGGACACCATGAGCCTCTTGCATTGGGGTTTGCGATAAACTTCGAAAAATCCTTGTTAACGCCGTCAAGAATCTTGGTGTTTCTGGGTGCACAGTTCGAGACCCAGTTAGGGTTAGTCAGACCATCCCTCGACAGGATCACCAGGCTCAGTCGATTGGCAAGTCAGTTGAAAATCAATTCCAGACTGTCGGTGAGAAAATATACTTCAATCCTGGGGGCTATGGCGTCCTGCATTCCTCTGGTGCCCAACTGCCGCCTGTTCATGAGGCCAGTGCAACAGTTTTTAGCGGATCGTTGGACGCAGGCTCAGGGCCTCTGGTCAAACAGGCTGACCGACGACGAGCTCCTGTTTGCTCTTCGGCGGTGGAAGAGAGTTCAGAATATATCCAAAGGAGTACCCCTACAGGAGCCGGAGTTCCGGTTCACTGTAGTGACGGACGCGTCCCTAACTGGCTGGGGAGCGCACATGGGCACTCTGCAGACACAAGACCGTTGGTCTCAGAAGGAATCTCTCCTGCACATCAACGTTCTGGAATTGAGAGCGGTGCGCTGGGCCCTGAGGGCGTTCCTGCCTCACATCAGGGGGTCCACAGTGAGAGTTTTGACGGACAACACCACAGCGATGTTTTACTTAAGGAAGCAAGGGGGCACACGATCCAGAACCCTCTCCATCGAGGCTCAGAAGGTGTGGCACTGGGCTCTAAAACACGATATATCCATCGTAGCTCATCACCTTCCAGGAGTAAGGAACGAGCAGGCGGACTCGCTCAGCAGAAATATGGACCAGATTCACGAGTGGGAAGTAGACACCAATCAATTGTCGAAGGTCTTCGGGAAATGGGGGCGGCTTCCGCTGGATCTCTTCGCCACGAAAACGAACAAGAAGTGCGAGATGTACGCCAGCAGGTGGCCACAGGAAGATTCGGTGGGAGAAGCGTTTTCCTTCCCGTGGACGGGCAAGTTCCTCTGCGCCTTCCCTCCGTTTCCTCTGATACGGAGAACTCTGCAGTGGATACGCAGGTACAGGTGCCGAGTCATCCTGGTGGCGCTGTGTTGGCTGAGGCAGCCATGGTTTTCCGACCTGCTTCACCTGTCAGCGGATCATCCGATAACGCTCCCGAAGGTTCCCAACCTCTTGTCCCGGGACGAAGGAACTGTGTGGCATCCCAATCCGAGCAGTCTCAACCTCACAGCTTGGCTCCTGACTTTTCAGAATTTGGTGCCTTGAACAGTCCCTTGGACTGTCGGAAGATCTTACAGGCTGCGCGGGCCCCTTCCACCAACAAGTCCTACAGGTGTAAGTGGAGAAGATTCTGTACGTGGTGTCAAGGACCGGCAGGAGTGGAACCTCTGAGGGTTACTCTGGAACAGCTTCTTCCGTATCTATTACATTTGGCGAAGAGTGGATTGTCCTTTTCATCACTAGAGGTTCACCTGGCGGCCATCTCTAGGTTCACAAGAGGGAGGAAATCAACGCCCTTGTTTAGCGACAGGTTAGTGAAGCACTTGATGAGAGGTTTGTTCCGGACGTTCCCTCCGGTTAAGCGTTTTCCACCGACGTGTAGCCTGAACATGGTACTGGCAGGGTTAATGAAAGCACACTTTGAGCCAATGGCCACATCATCGATGAAGTTTTTATCATGGAAGGTGGCTTTTCTAATAGCTATAACATCGGCTAGACTGATCTCAGAGTTGCAAGCATTGGTCATAGACCCTCCGTATCTCAGATTTTTCAAAGACGAGGTGATTTTTGTCAACAAGTCCTCGTTTCATCCCGAAAGTTCCTATGACTTATCAGAAACACTCATCCATTGTCCTGCCCACCTTCTTCGCGACCCCCTCATCAGCTGCAGAAAAGGTCTTACATACCTTGGATGTCAAGAGAGCTTTAAAATTTTACCTTCATCGAACTCAACAACTTCGATCAACGCAGCAACTCTTCGTTGCATATGGGCCTTCGGCAAAGGGGAAGGCAATCTCAAAACAAGGACTGGCCCGATGGGTCTCGTCGACGATTGCCTTCTGTCATTCAAAAGCGGGGAAACAGCTACAAGGACGTCCGAGAGCTCACTCAACCAGGGCGACTTCGTCGTCGACAGCGTTGTGGGCAGGGATTCCACTGACAGGGCGGCAGCATGGTCGGTGCCTCATACATTCACCCGCCACTACTGCCTTGAACGACAGCATGCGGTCGAGATACAAATGGGACGAGCAGTCTTGCAACATCTTTTTCAGTAAGGTAAGCCCCTTTCTTCAAGAAGGGTCTATGCTGGTTTGGATATGCATTTATCTATGTATATATATATGTATATATATGTATATATATATATATATATATATATATGTGTGTGTGTGTGTACGAATATATGTATAGATGTAAACGCGTGTGTTTTATGTATGCTTTTATGGCTTATATGAATATTACTTGGTGCAGTACTGTGGCACGTTTTAATTTCAAATCTTATGTGATCGTGATTCGCCTTTTGCAGGATGGGGTGGGTGCCGGATTGCATTCACACCTCCTCCCTTGTTTCAGGTTCACTGCTGTGCATTCTATTCTAAGCATGTGAATCCATGAAAGATCCAATGCTGGAGAAGGGAATAGCTTCTTACCTGTAACTCCATTTCTCCAGCATTGGTATCTTTCATGGATTCACATGCGCCCGCCGGCCTCCCCTACATGCAATCGTCTTGTAGTTCTTGTTTCACCCCATTCTACTTTGGAGGGGTCGAAATCTGAAGGGAGACGCGGGGGCGGGTCATTTATACCACTACGTCCTAGTGGGGCGTGCGTGCGCGGCCCAAAACGACGTAGATAGGACACAAAAGTGTCGAACGTTTTCCTATGGCAAGCGGCTTTATAAGCTTACCGAGGGTTCCCAGTCTGTCGACGGGGAATATTCTAAGCATGTGAATCCATGAAAGATACCAATGCTGGAGAAATGGAGTTACAGGTAAGAAACTATTCTCATCTAGTCCATAATAACAGTCACTGAAGACCGGCAACTCCATTTCCCAGAAGACTTAGTACAAGTTCATGGCAGGTCACAGAACATGTGATAGTAGTCCACCAATGCCCGTAGACAATCCCCTCCAAATAGGGCCCAATAAAGCATAACTCCCTCTTTCGAGGCTGCGAATCATAGAAACTAAGAAGAGATAGATGTAACTGAGGTTGTAAAACTGTAGCCCGTGGAAGCCAGCGCTGATCAGGATGGCTTGTCAGAAGTCTCTATGAGAAAAAAGAAAAGACAAAGGTTACTTGATGAATATGGTAACCCTACTCAGTGTGCATGGGCGGGAGAGAAATTATCACTTTATTATGCAATCTTACATGGCATGCGTTGCAACAAATCAATCGCTTAAATAAGACATTGAATAACTGTACCTATGCGTGATATGCACCTTTTTACTTCTCTAGTCGTGCGCGATAATGCTCTCCTCTGTGTCTTTAATAGAATTAAGACTTTCTAAAAAGTTATCCTGGAAAATCTTTATTCTATGACAAGACCGGAGGCTCACAGTATGCTGGTTTAAAGCTTACTTACCACTAAGGATGTGGGTTGTTCCACCGTAGAATTGTTTAAAAGCAGACTTGCCTGCCCAGTCGGCCATCCTCATGATGTCCTCTAAACGGACTCCAACCTGAAAGGCTTTGGAGGCCATGGTGCCTCTCACTGAATGAGCGCTGAAGAGATTAGTGTCAGTTCCTGCTTGGCAAAGAATCCAGTGTACCCATCGTGCTAATGTTGGAGTGGAAACTGCCCTATGTGGCTTGCAAAGTGCTATCAAGAGTTGCCTGTTAGGAGTGGTCCTGAGCGGCGCGGTAACCTCTTCGTAAACCTTCAAGCACTTGACTAGACATAGCTTTGGCTGTTCCCTGAAAGCAGGATATGATATCACTCTCGTTGCATCTGATTCTTCTGGATATATGGAATACTATGACATCTGGTGAAAAGGATCTGCCTGCTAGGTCGAGCGCTTTGATGTCTGAGACCAAGCATAACAGCGTAGTAAGCTTATCAGAGAGGGCTATGCGAGATAGCTCCTCATTATGGGGCCAGGAGAGGAAAAGATTAAGCAACCTGTTGACGTCCCATCGAGACAGGGGTGGTACTGTCAGGCGAATGCCTTTTGTTAGGGAGAATTCTCTGTAAGGCTAATTTCCCAAACCTAGTGAGTCCCCCAGCAGCTTTGCTGGATTTTTGGGGTTTATTTTTTTCTCTCCTGTTAAGAGTGAGATTCTTTTTGCTCCCACTCTTAGACATGATTTGAGGTGTTCCTTTAACTTTCCATGTGTTTTCTGGGCTATGGGGTCTTTTACTCCATAGGGTTTCATGTGTTTTTTTTTATGTGGGTTGCACAGCACCCTCCATGCCGTAACCCAGGGGTGTCGTAGCGACCCCCCAACATAGACTCCATACCCTCGGACTGACTACTGTCTCCCAGGGCATGTAAAGTCACCATTGGGTTTGCTAGTCCCAAATTATGAACAGAAACCAGTACAAACCATCATATTGTGGACGTACTGGTCGGGGCAATTCGATTGCCCGGGGTCTGTTGTTCGAGGGGGCACGTCTCTGTCCCCCCTGATCGAGTTTTGGCTGGTAGTAGTGGATACTACTTTTTATATTCGACCGCGAATATATCTCTATGGGATTTTCCCATTGTTCGAGGCTACCAACTTTAATTATTTAATTCTTATAGCCTCGAACATACCGCTGGTTTATTTATTTAATATTAATTCGCCGGTTAGTATTTTTTGCCAGAACTCGATTCTAAAATGGCGTTTGTGTTCTCTTCTGTGACTCCAACCCAAGTCGAGCCCTTTGTTCCACTTTTTGGCAGGCTTCTCCACAGAAGCCTTCAAAAGTGGTGCCACTCTGTCTGGGTACCAGAGGGGGTGTGGGAGGGGGTTTAGGCACCCTGGACTGAGTTACCTTGGTAACTCAAGTCGCACTCTTGTGTGATTGGCCCAAGTGGTGAGCCGGTCGGCTCACCACTTAGCATGTTTGATTGACAGCTAGGCTGACTGAATGGGGGTGTGCTGCATAAAAGCAGGGCTTTGGGGACTGGAACTTCAGAAGTCGCCACAGGACCTAAGAATCCGAGGAGGGAGAAGCTGAGCCGGCCTGCAACGACAACACCACCGGTGGAGCCCTGCTTAACCGTCTCACCACTTTTCCCAACAACAGAGATCTCCAGCCCAGAGAGTCTTCTTCCTTCGACTGGTGGGGATAACCAGTCTACCTTCTTTTCGCCTTCCTGGAGCATCTCGTGGCCGCCTTGCCTGTGCGAAGCACCCCGGCAACCGGGATACCACGTTTTCACCACTACCGCGAACCGAAAGGGTAGTACCTTTGTACCGGAGAACTCCGTGGCTAGTTTCTTCCCTGGCAGTGCAACGACCTTCATCCTTCCTCCACGACGAGATCTTCTCTTCCTCTGGACGACGCTGCGACTTGCACCCGCTCCCAGGAACAACTGCCCCCGCTGGAGTATCCTCTCCATTCAAGGTACCGTGTTCCGCCTGGCTTCCCTTGCAACCGTTTGAACGGGGTGTATTAAATCTTCGTCTCTCGAACCTGGGTTAGCCTGGGACACCTTAACTAACTTTTCTGCACTGAAATAAACCTTTTCCGAACTACCTCCACAAACTTCGAAGAAGCGCTCACCTCTGTCTGGAAATAAGTGTTGTTAACTAAGACTTGTCCAACAAGTAATCAGGGATGTACATATGATAATAGTGATTGTGTTTTGAACTTATGTTACCAATTTAGTGCTAGTGTGTTTAATAAGTGTGTGTTAAATAAATAAGTATATACTTTTACACCCAAGCTCTGGTCAGTGTTTGCTTGTGCTACTGTATTTCTGTACCTATTTTGTATGCTCTGTATACTGCCTAACTCTTCTGGATGGAAGTCTGACTGCTCAGCCACAGCTACCAAGTGAATCTGTGTGGTACAGACTGCTACCAAGTGGGTTTACTGCCAAACACCTGTAGTCTTAAATCTTTTGCAGTGGTCCCTAAGGGAACTGCACAGGTTTCTGCCTAACACCTTTCAGTAGTCTGCATACCAGGTGATGTTCTCCTGCTGGGACCCCTTGCACGAGGTTGTGGCCGGCTGAAATTGCGGAGCGGTAAGCATTTACCGTCCTGTAAGCGAGACCCCGCTCTACTAATGAAGCTAGGAAATTCAGAATTTCCTCTAGAGGTGCCGAAACTGGATGGAGTCCTTGGTCCAGACACCACCCTGTTCAGGCGTTCCAAGAGTATCTCTTGAAGGTAGCGGGAGCCCAGCTCTCCTCGATGAGACTGATTGACTTATGCGAGATCCCTGGGACTCTCCATCTCGCCCTGCAATCCTCCAGGCTGCTAGGGTCAGCAAACCACTGAGGAGAAGGGGGTGGTGTTGACCTTTCGGACCCATTAGCAGATCTGGAAAGCGGGGCAGAAGGATTGGAAAATCCGAGTAAAGTTCCAGAAGAACTGGATACCAGGTCTGAGATGTCCAGACCGGGGCTATGAGGACAGGCTCTGTTTGTTCCCGACAGGCCAGGGTCCTCGCTATCATGGTCAAGGGGGGAAAGGCGTAAAGCAAAACTTCCGTCGAATGCTGTAGGAATGCATCGGTCGTGGCGGAAGCTGGATCCGGCCTCCAGCTGTAAAACCTGGGAGCTGAGTGTTGAGCCGGGAGGCAAACAGATCCTTGGGCATGGGGCCCCATCTTTTGGAGTCAGAGGAAGATGTCTCTGTTGAGCCTCCAGTCGCTGTAGTCGGTGGAATGACTGGAGTGCCAGTCCGCCACTACGTTCCTGTGCCCTGGGAGATACTCCGCTGTGACGGAGATCCAGTGCTCCAGACAGAAATGCCAAAAATCTTTTTGTAGTTCTGCTAGGGGTCTTGTTCTGGTGCCACCCAGATGATTGATGTACCTTACTGCAGAAATGTTGTCCATTTTCAATAAAATACAACAGCTCACTCTGCCTCTGGCAAATGACCATACTGCGAAAGAGCCTGCGAGGAGCTCCAGGCAGTTTATGTGCATTTCCAGCTCCTGAGGAGACCAAGTACTACTTGGGTAGTGCTATGGCTCTCCGGTTAAATACTAGAAACAGGCTACAGCGTCGTATAGACGGGAAAAGATGGGGATTACCAAGGAAAAAAACACGAAACGGCCCCTAGCAAGACACCCACAATAAGGGAACAGACAGGGCTCAGGAGTCTACGCCCACCAATATAGGATCACAGCCGATAGACCACAGGGCCCCTACCACATCAGCCATCCCAACAAGAAAGATGTCATAGAGCAGATCAACCAGCAACAGCAGGTCCTTAGGACCCTCAAAGTCTGTTTACTGAATACTCTTGTCTCTCAGTAAACACTCAAAGAATATCCATGACTTCATTATAGAGGAAAAGCTAGATATGCTATTCCTGACATAAACTTGGCTCAAGGAGCCAATTGGAGCTGTGTGTAATAAAGTGGTCCCAGAAGGATATACCATCTACCACCAGAACAGGGATAAAGGGGCAGGAGGTGGGGTAGCCATAATAGCAAGAGAGACATTTAGTCTTTTTAAAGCCTCAATGTCCTGCACAGGCTGTAAAACTCTTCACCTCAAATCCTCCCCAACCCCTAGAGTATGCATCAATTTTATTGTGCTATACAGACCTCCCTCCCTTATTCCAGACTTTAGCTGAGAGATCACCCAGCAGCTCAATGCACTGAAATCTACTAACTCCTCTTCAATCCTGGTTGGCGATCTTAATAGATGTGTAGAGGTCCTCTGGCTAAAAGAAGCCACCAGCCTTGAAATGTCTTTAAAAAATATTGACTTCTCCATCCAGAGCAACAAACCCACTACAATGAAAGGTAATCAGTTAGAATGGGTTCTAACAGACAATCTCATTATTCAGAACATAATAACCCAGCCGTGTATCTGGTTTGACCATTTCAAATGGCTTAGGCCCAGAACAACTAGAAGCCTGCCTTTGCCAAATAGAGTGCTTCCAAACCGGGGACTCATGAATCACATACTAGAGATGGTAGATCAACATCCCCCTCTTAAATCCAAAATGGTTAGAAAAACTAGTAATCACCAAAGCTGGTTCAATAGTACACTTTGTGATCTCAAGATCGAGAAAAGACGGCTGGAAAGAATGTGGCAAAAAGATCTCTCACCAGAGACTAAGGAACAATGGAACCAGGCTAATGTTTAATACATGAAGGGCATTAGAAATAAAGCAGAACATTATAATGAGCTGATCGAAGCCGCACCTAATTCGGCAAGTAAGCTCTTTGGCATTCTCAAACTGCATGAGAAACCAAAATCCATGTCCCCCCCCACTCCCCCTCCCCCCTACACACCTACGAAGGAGGACTGTGAAATCGTAAAAAAAAGGCCTTTGCAGACAAAACCCAAAAAGCCAGAGAAGCTATCAACCAGGCTAGAGAAACCACCAAGGAGATTCATCTTCCTAATGTGGCTAAACTACAATCTTACGAACTAGACAACTTTAATTTTCAACCCATCTCAGAAGCTGAGATGGTGAAGGTGCTAGCCAAGATGAAACCACCCTCTTGCGCCGAAAATCTAATTCCTCCTAAAATAATTGTGGAAAATAAAGAACTGTTTGCCCCAGTGCTGTCCAAGATAATTGACGCATCTTTTCATGATGGCATGATTCCCCAAGCCATAAAGAAGGTGACCATTCCACCACTGTTAAAAAAAAAAAAAAAAATTAAAAAAATGGGTCTGGATCCTAAAGATCCCAGTAATGTGCGCCCAATCTCTGACACAAATTTTGTCCTGAAAATCATGGACAAAATCGCCACAGAACAATTGCAGGCACATGTGGAAGCCAATAAGTCGGGCTTCCGTGCTGCTCACAGCACAGAAACTGCAGTGTTAGAACTTCAATCGCAAAGGCTCTCCATAGTGGACAAGGGCAAGACAGGGATACTAATGCTCTTAGACCTAAGTGCTACTTTTGATCTTGTCGACCATATACTGCTACAGCAAGTACTGGAGAAAACAGCAGGATGCTCCAAGGCAGCTCTGGCCTGGCTGGCATCTTTTCTCACAGACCGTGTAGCTAGAGTACACTGGGAAGAGAAGTTCTCAACACCAACCCCTATAAGTGCAGGGGTACCACAGGGAGCTAGCATATCGCCTCTTCTCTTCAACCTATTAATGAAATACCTATGTGTACTCCTAGAATCCATCGCCATACATTTTACAAACTACGCCGATGACATACAGCTAGTGCTAGAACTGGAAGGTGACTGTCAATTAGATAAGGAAAAGATCATGACCGTCTGCAATCTGATAGACAAATGGATGGAAGACAACTGGATGTGCTTGAACAGCAAAAAAAACGAGCTCATGATTTTTGGCTCTGATCAAGCGAGGGATAAGCTTGGAAAAGAATATGGAGTTTACGATCAAAGACTCAAGTATCAAGGTAGTCCCCCATGTAAAAACACTTGGGATGATGATGATGATGATGATGGAGTCCACTTTGGGATCGGAAGCTCAAACAAACTACTTCCACAAAAATAATGCCTATTATATAAGGCTCCTGAGAGCCATCCATCATCTTCTTAATGAGAACAATGCAGCCACGATAGCCTGGGCCTTTGTACTGGCGCGCCTTGATTACGGCAATTCACTTCTGTTGGGAGCACCTAAAAAATGCATCAACAAATGCCAGATAATTGAAAATAACGCGGTCCGGGTTATAAAAGGGATCAATAGAAGAGACCATGTGACACAGGCCAGAAGATCCCTCCATTGGCATAGAGTTGAGGAGAGAATCCTCTTCAAATGTATGGCATTAGTGCATAGATGCTTGTATGGAGCGGCCCCATCATACCTCAGATCCAAGTTCACACGATACATCCCGAACAGGACCCTATGATAACAAACATCAGGCAAGTTACTGGTACCCTTGGCAATCCGAGCCATGGGCGCCGGGAAATCTTTTCCGGTTCAGGCAGCTCGGCAGTGGAATAACCTTCCAGTAGCAATGAGAGTAGAACCAAATTATACAATTTTCAGGAAAAATCTGAAGACCAACCTCTTCAAATAACTTCCTAGCCATCCCTTCTACACCCTGACTGCCTAGTATGAATCAGTCTCTCTGCGCCCTGATGCCCGCGGGCTATCGGCGCATTACAAACATAAATACAATACAATACAAGTTCCCCCCCGTGACTACTGGGCCGCATCTTGCTCTCCAACCGGAGCGGCTGGTGTCAGACTCTATCACTATGTCTGGGGCGGACTCGAAGATGGTTCTGCCGTTCCAGGTTTCCATGTGCGTGAGCCACCAGATGAGTTCCGTTCATGCCTGAGGCGAAAGTGTCGGATGTTGTGAGTAAGGAAGGCTGCGCTTCAAATGCTGGGCTTTCAGTCTCTGCAACTCCCGGTAGTGAAGTGGGCTGGGAAATATCGCCTGTATGGAAGAGGATAGTAGACCTATTACTCTTGCTAGCTCCCAGAGGGAGATGACGTCTCTCTGAAGAAGCCTGCAAATCTCCCGACGTGTGGAGTGTATCTTGGTAGTAGGGAGACAGAGCTGCGAGATCTGCGTATCCACAATGAACCCCAGAAATTCCAGGTTCCTGGATGGACAGAGGACCGATTTTTCCCAATTTATGAGAAAACCGAGGCTGTGTAGTAGATATATGGCGAGTTTGGCTTGTTGTTCTACCAGGGCTTGAGATTGGGCCGTGAAGATGATGTCGTTCAGGTAAATTATGAGTCTGACACCTTGCTCTCTCAGATGAGCCACCACTGGCCTTAAGAGCTTGGTTAATGCCCAAGGGGCTGAGGAGAGCCCGAAGGGCATGCTCGTACACTCCCAGTCCTGGTCCTTCCAGGTGAACCTGAGGTAGCTTATATGTGCCTGATGGATGGGTACTGCCAGATAAGCGTCCTTGAGGTCCAGGCGAACAAGCCAATCACCTGGTCTCAAGATGTCCCTGAGAATGTGTATCCCCTTCATCTTGAAATGGCGGTAGACTATACTTTTTGCTTCCTGCGAACCAAAAATATAGGGCTGAAAAATCCCCCCGGACTCGAACAAAGGCGTATTGCCTGTTTTTGGTGTAGACTGTGTACTTCGATGTCTAGCACTGCTACGTCTTACTCGGACATTACTATCTGAGTGGGTCGACTTGGAAGGGATGGGCAAAGAACTCTAGACGCAAGCCTCAAGCTGTGTACCTAATCCAGGCATCTCCTGATAAGGAGTCCCAGGCTCACGCAAAGAAAGCTATCCTCCCTCCTATTGGTGTCTGCGGTGCTGGCGCTGCTATGGTTACACCGACCTGCTGGTGGTTGGGCTGGATATCTTGCCGCTCTTCTCCAGCTGCAACCTCATCCTCGTCCTCTTGATGGGAAGAAGGTGTCAGAACGGTCTTGCCAGGAATAATGGTGGTCCCTTAAATGTTGAGGTCTTCTATCAAACGAATATCGGCCGGAGGAGCTACCTCTACCTCATACAGCACGGGAAAAGATTTTGGTGGCGAAGACCCTTTTTATGGATCCCTGTGCCTTGTCTAAGGCAGTAAAAGTGCCTACGAATTTTGACATCTCTTTCATGAAGGGGTCCCCGAATAGCAGGCCTTGAGCGGCCGCTCCAGATTCAGTATCTGCCAGCTCTCCTAACTTGGAGTCTATCTTTAGAAGAATGCCTTTCCTGCGTTCAGTAGATATGGTGCAGTTGGCGTTCCCGAGTAAGCTGAGTGCTCGCTGAGCCCAACCTAATAGTATAATCGGGTTGCCTGTAGCAATGGCTTGTTCGGCCAGGTCCATTATGTTTTGCCAGGGGCCCAGTAATGTCCTGGACCCTATCTTGACAGGATCTCCAGGCACAATCAATGCCTTTGCTGGGGTCCTTGATGTTCTTCCCTAGGAAGGTAATCATCTTGGAGTCGAGTTCCGGAGTTAGAGCTACCTTCCCCGGAATCTCTGGATGAGGGCATTCTGATTTGAGCCTAGCCCCAACTTCTTTCTCTAGGGGCCGCCGTAGTCTGGCTTTGATGTCAGGCTCTAAATGACAGTTCCCAGTCCGTGGATCTGGGGTGTATCAAATCCTCCGGTGTAAACATTCCCTCTAAAGAAGAATGTTCTCCAGCTGTCCTCTTGGGAATGGGGGCTGCCGCAGTTCCCGAGGTAGAGGGTCTTGACCCTGTAGTTTGATCGTCGTCCTCCAAGGAGATGGGGGTCTGAGCATCATTATTGCACTTACCCTCATGCTCGCCATCTGTGCCCTGCTGGTACTCCTCCGGGCTTGAGGGTCTAGCACCCCTATTGTCTTTCTCGGGATGAGAGGGTCTATCGTTGGAAGGGGCGTCCTTCCTAGTCAGAAAGGCCTGGAGAAGGCGTCTGAAATAGCAGCAGTGGCTTGCTCTGGCAGGCTCGGGGGGGTAAGGGGGAGTCAGAAAGTTCTTACTCTTGCGAACCAGGCTACATCCCCCCATCAGAAAGGTGGTTTTGTTTCTGTGTTCTCTTCCTCCCCAGTGGGGGTGTTTTCTGCAAGTGCTCTTCCATACTGTCGAAGCGCTGTTGGATGGGCAAGAGCATTTCTGAAACAGCCTTTTTTATGGTGGTTCCACAGAGGATCCCAGCACCTTCTTGAAACTGTCTGCCAGAGCCACTTCATCAATTTGATATGCTCCCTCTTCCTCCTCTGACCAATCCTGGTCAGCCTGAGGGGAATATTGTGCTGCCATTGTAATCAATGAAAAATGTCTTACACGCCTTTCTATCCTTTTTTTTTTTGTATGCTCTGTGGGCAATCAGACCTTCCTTCTCTCCAACCCACTGCAGCTTGTTAAAGAATCATATATCTCCCCCTTTTAAAAAAAAAAAAATATTATTATAAGTCCAGGGAAAAATAAAGTGAAATAGACTGTAATTCCTTTGAAACAGATGCCGGCGCTCGTAAAATCAGTTGAAAAACGGAAATACGTTGCACGAGCACCGGACTGTAGAAAAAAGAACCAGGAGTGGGAAGACTCCTCCTAGCGGTCGCGGGCGTAACTGTGGGCAGAAGGAAATGCTACCTTGGCCTCCCCGAGCCTCACGGAGCTTGCATTGTGCTGGGGAAGCACGCGTGAGCCTCCACAGTGAGGAAAAAAGAAAAGAACAAAGTCATTTAAAAAAAATAACGGATTAAATCGCAATGCGAGGCTCCGAGTTCCAGCAACATTCTCCGACGGCAGCCAAGAAAAGCTGGCGTCGGAGAAGAACAAGGAGAGAGGACGCGGATTACACGGTCGTCTTGCACAAAGTAAACAAAACACTAAAACGATAATGACGCGTAATAAAAACGTTACAGGTGCTGATATAGGAACAGCAACAGAACAGCTATATTAAATATAAATATTGCTGATTAAAAACAGTGGATAGTGACACAAGGAAATAAATTGTACTTCTCTCTTGCTGTGAGCAGCAAAGAAAGAGGGAGCTATGCTTTATTGTCCCTATTTGGAGCGGATTGTCTACAGGCATTGGTGGACTGTCACATGTTCTGTGACCTGCCATGAACTTCGACTAAGTCTTCTGGGAAATGGAGTTCCCTGTCTTCAGTGACTGTTATTATGGACTAGATAGTAATGTTAATGTTATTTCATGAATGTTTTTTCTGCACCCTTGTCATGTATAAAATACCATCTGTTTGGGTGCATCAAAACTTGCTGTTGAGCTCTTTCTCTTTGAAGTGAATAAAGAAAGGGAAGCATAATGTGAGCCTCCGGTCTTGACATAGAATTCTCCCCACAGATTTGTAATGAGAAGGTATCTAGTGACCATCAGAAGTAAGAGTGCTTGTTCAGAAAGATCACAGCACACTGGGCCTCATAACAAGTTTGGTGGTATATGAGCGGTAAATCTGCTGAGTTACCACCAAACAGATTTACTGTTACCATCAGGTGGTCCGGCAGAATAATCACTGGATTATGAGTGGTTGTAGGTGGTGTTAGTCCCCATTTATTGGAGTCTATAGGACTCCCTGGGGATTTCAGCAGAATTTGCACCAGCGGTAATTCCGCCAGAAGGTAATTCTGCTGATTTTGCCTTTTTTTGGCTAGAAAACAGAGGAATTACCTTGAGCGTTCTGCTGGAGGTTTTCCCTCCACCTTACCTGCAAAAACCCGTGGTTCGGTGGTGTGGTAATGCGGAGGTAATGCAGCGGTAACTCCCTTATTACTTCATTACCACCGTTTTTGGCCACACTGCTGAACTCAAAATGAGGCCCACAGTTTTGTGTCCATCATTGAGTGCAATACCAGGGGGTATGCGCACAGTTGCTTAAAATCATGGTAGATATGTTAACCCTCACTCACCTTCTCCACCCGCATCTGAAAACATCCACACTTGGATACAATAAAAATGTCAGGCTAATAGTGGCCACAAAACGTTTTTGACGATTGCACCAGGTATGGGGGATGCAGCATTTAAGATGACATACTGCACATTCATAATGGTTTGGCTGTCAGCAGACATTTTCATAAATGTTAATTATGTGGACCGGTCTGCAGTTTTTCTGCATGTCTGCCTTTTTTTTCTGCATCAGCCTAGTGGATAATGTGGGCCAATCCGCTAATAATTTTTTATACTGCGGAGCCCTTGTTAATGGTGGGCATAATTGCCTTTTCTCAGTTTATGGACTTTGCCTTTGCCTCAGGCCATAACTTCGGAGTGAGCAATTATCCTGTGAGGAAAATCGCTTCTTCTGTCTGTAAGTCTTAAATAATCAGTTTCCATTTTGTTTGCTGATTGTAGATATTTCTTGATACCCAAACAGTATTCTGACTTTCCACTCAGTCACTTCAATGTAATCAGTTATGATAACCCCAATATCCTTCCTGCATTCCATTTAGCTGTATTAACGCTCTCCTGTAAACACTTTACTATTATCTGAAGAACTTGATACCCTACTGTCTTTCAGGGTTGTCACATTGTGTTTTTTTAGTTTGGGCTATTAGGTGGCGCTTGCATTGCATTAAAGTAGATAAGTATAAATGCCATGTGAGGAGGGACACACAGCTTGTAGTTGTAGTTTGGATATTTGCCCAGACATTCACTGCCGATGGACATGCTAATCCCTATGGCAGTTCCCACCCAGATCCAGCCCCTCTCAAAACACATCCTTTTGGGATCTCTTTGGGCTTGCTTTATCAAGCTGTACCACCAAAGTCTGTGCTGGAAGTACTGGCCAGTGTTTTTTCAAAGCAGTCTTCTGAGAATTAATGACTTAATTGGAGCTGTATAGGTGCTACTGGTGTAATACAAATGTCTTAACCAGGTCTGCCCACAGCCACTTCATTTATGCATGTCCTTCACCGAAGTCCTGTTAAAAACGAGCATTGGCAAAGCCAACACTTTTGGCTTCTGTATGCGTATTCGGCATTTGCCAGGTACTGCTATTAGTTGCCCAGGTACTCGCACTATGTTTCACCTACTACCCTAATGGCCAGTTAATACCACTACCACAGTGCCCGACAAGTGCCTTTCCCATGCCTACACAAAAGCCCAAACTGTTGGCATTGCCAATCCTTTTTCCTGTTTGTAATTGAGCACTATCCATGTTACGGTTCTTATTGTGATCTGCTAGGAGAAATTCCTGCCGACCTTCTCCACTGTTCGTAATGAATAACTGAAGGTGAACTAGTTGGGAAAAAGACTTGGTTGCACTGCGTTGTATGATCTTCATGCACTCGAGCTTTTGCATTATATTATAAATGTTCACTTTTCTGACCGCTTTTCTAACACAGCTTGCTATACTTTATGCAATCACCAGACTGAGTATGCACAGGTATGCAATGTTTGAATGTATGTAATGTTTGATGACCATGGCAAAAAGGTGAATGCACAGGTATCGGTCGTGGGTGATTTTATTATGTTTACCAGCCACAGATGTGAGACATTACGGTGTCTGGAGAAGTTGTAAAAACAATGTAATACATATCACAAAATGAGATGTGGAGAATGGACAAAATAAATGCATTCTTTTCTTTCTTTGTATAGGTTGTATTTGGAACAGAAAGATTTCCTTGAGAAGTTTACCTGTGATGATATTAGTGTGGATAGATCCTCTGAATCGGTCACTTGCCAGACATTCGAATTGACTCTGAGGTCCTGCCTATATCCCCACATTGATGAGCAGTATCTGGACTGCTGTGGAAAACTCATGCAAACATTGAAGAAAGATTACAGGTAATTGTAAATAAGCTGTGTAAAAAAACACTTCTGTAATGACCTGTAGGAATGGGTTTAAATGTTCAAGAAACTTGCAGTTCTATAATTTCACTGTGTAACTCCCATTGTCCTACATCATCGCTGTTATTTTTTCAAAATTGAACTTTATTGATATTTTCAACAAGGAAATGCAAACCATGTCATGAATTATCATCAGAAACCAACTGGACTTGCCGACCTTGTAACAGCCTCCCACCCCCCATGCAGCTTACTCCAACAACATCTTGGTAAATTATATCGAGGGCGGCTTCCCCAGACACTTAGACACCACCTTCAGGGCTTATTATCAGCCACATTTCTCAAAGAAGGGTAGCCACACACTTTCAATATTGGACCTCGACTCCTCCAGGAGGTGTGAGAGAAACTCCATGTCATACATGGCTCAAACTTTAGCCACCCAATATCTTTCCATGGGGCAGACCTTTACTCCTATGTCTCATCCCCTTTCCTCCATCCTGTAGTGGTGTCCTTCGCGAGGGATGGGAATGGAACCTCTTTTCCACCAGAAAAAGACATTTCCCCTTTAAATTTACTAGTGCGCAGGGGCGTGGCCGCAGGAGCATGGGCTCCCTTAACCCCGCCCACCGGCGCCATACCCCAATCTCCTTTTCCACGTCGACTGGATCGGACCGCTATCCCCAGCGCTCCTAGGTGAGGTCTCAAGCCTCGTAATTCCACGCGCTTTCCCCGAAATCTTTCCTTTTTCTTTTGAAGATTTGGGAACAACGTCCACCGTTGTCCTTGTTTGTTCCTGGGGCATGCCGGCTTCGACAGGCTTTAGCAGGTGCCTGGCGTGTGACGGTTCCTTTCCCATAGCAGATCCGCACACACTCTTTCTCCGGTGCCTCGGTGAAGATCACGTATGGGACGGGTGCTCTGCGTGCAACACTCTCACGCCCAGCTCACTTAAACACCGGCTTGCTTGTTGGAGAGAGCTGTTCAACAAGACTCCTCCACAGAACATCACGGACTACGTCCGGAGGAAAACGAAGAAGGTAGGTGCCTTATTTTCCAAAGCACCCAGCAGGGGCGACTCCTTCCCGGGGAAGCCCTCTGCGGGAGGGGTCAATCCGGCCCTCGCACCAGCTCCGAGAGCACCGAGGCTCAAGCAGCTACTGGCCTCACGGCCGAGGGGTCCAAGGGCCTTACCGGTTCCACAGCCAAAGTGCCTGTGAGCTCTACCACTACCGGGACTCTTCCAGAGGGGCCTTGCCCTGATGCCAGGTCCTTACTTGAGGGGGTGCCTATATGGATGGCCAGCACTACTGGCCAGGAGGCTGAGGGCGCACAGCTTACAGAGTGTACACCTGAGGTGCAGGGCGGGGCAGAGCCGGTGCAGACAGGAATGCAGGCCGAGCCCAGGAACACGCCGGCTACAGGTCCACATGCACAAGGGATGGCTAAAATGGCGGCGGTACGAGACAAGATGGCTGCCACTCCCGATTCTCAAAGGCGGGAATCCACACAGGCAGGTGCGGTGGCCCGCCAGCCAGGTGATCAACAGAGGAGAAGCTTCTCTCCAAGGGCAGACTGGGTACCAATGACGCCCGTCACCTGGACCACGTAATAGCCCACCATCTCGGGTTCCAGGTACAATGACCCCATGTACGGACAAAGACTGGGGAGGCAGCAGGTGTATTCGCCACCAACTCTGGTGCAGGATCGCCCTCAGCCAGCCTGTGAGGACAGGTTTTTCGACAAATTTATGACTCTCATGCGGTCTCCTCAAATGGGCTCCATTCTCAGGGGCATTATCAATGACATGTTGCCTCCGGTTCCGCCCGCAGCAGCCCGTTCCTGAGAATCCAGCAGCCCCGGTGTAGGTGCAAACCCCCACACCGGAAGCACCTCCAAAGGATGTTGGAGCCTCAGGATGCTGGATCTCACCAGATCGGGGGCCAGGTGGATACCTGCCGGACATACCTGGCCGCTATTCGCGGATACAGGAACTCCAACTATCTTTTCCTGTCTTCGGCCAGTCCCGTAGTAAAGAAATAGCTGACGGGCCTGACCAGGCTGTATCCCCCGCTCAAACGCCTGCATCCCGTGTGGGACCTCAACGTGGTGCTAAGTGCTATAGCCCACAAACCATTCAAACCCATGGCCACAGTAGACATTAAACTGGTCCCTCTGAAGACCTCCCTTCTGGATGGTCTTACGTCAGCTCACAGAGTGAATGAGATCCAGGCGTTAGTCGCCTCAGAGCCATAGACTAGGTTTCACAAAGACAAGGTTGTGTTTCGCACACACCCAAGTTCCTTTCAAAGGTGGTGTTATCCTTTCATATCAACGAGGAGATTGTGCTCCCACATTCTTCCCGGACCCCAAGAAAGAAGCAGAGAAGACGCTCCACTGTCTGAATGTCAGGAGAGTGTTGAGATTGTATCTGGACAGAACGAAGGGCATCCGCAAGACAGACGCACTGTGTATAACATTTGGAGGCCCCAGGCCTAGGCAGCAAGCCTCCAAGGCATCCGCAGCTCTATGGATGACAGCAGCGATCCAGGAGGCATACAAGGTGCAATGTAAGAATCCGCCGCAGGGCATGCATGCGCATGAGGTAAGAGCCAAGGCGAGCGCAGTCGTGTTCTAGCGCCACGTTCCCTGGCAGGTGATCAGCAGGGCGGCAACATAGGCCACCCCTTCGGCATTTTTGCAAACACTACTGCTTGGATACCAGTGCCAAGGCAGAGGCAGCATTCGGGCAAGCGGTGCAGCGTCATTTTTTTGCCTAGAGGGTCAAGCTCTCCTCCCCAGGGCGTTGTCAGTTGTGTGAGAAACCTGAAGGTGTCTCACTTACTAGTCCCCAGGGATCTGTCGTCCAGGTGGCCAGGACACGGCCATCGCTATTAGATCCAGTTCCTGGGGGTGGACCAGTGGGGGAGGATCACCTGGATGCGGGGTACTAGGGGTGTGGAAATGGGACACCGAAGGGTGAGACGCTGTATCCCCTTCCTTATGACCTTTTCCCCATCCTACCCCGTAGGGTATCTAGAAACTCTGTCCCCTTTTATAACACAAACACTTTCATACACCACCGTGACAAACAACGGACTAACCCCACAGCCATTTACCTGACATAGCCCAACACCAGGGTCGGGCAGAGTCATGTGCCAATTTTTACACACACCTGACGCCCTTTGTCTTTCCCACAGAGATAAAAGGCAGAGCCCGAGAGCACACTTTGAACAAGGCCAAATGCATGAGGAAGCAATCATTTGGAGATGGCAGTTCAAAAGGAGGAGAGAGACGGCGAGACCTGAAAGGACAACAAGGAGGGAAGTAGCCTTGCCCTTTTCAACGCAGACCTGCGCTGGCTATTGGTGCGACAGATGTCAACGGTACATGGGGCCTTCCCGCACTGTTAGACAGGGCGAGGATAAACGCTTGCCGCCTTGGTACCATCGTTGACTTAAGCGGCAAAGAAGAAGCCAACGAGTTCAACACAGCCAGTGAGTAAGAGAGAGCTGGTAGTAAACCTGACTCTGTTGAGCCTAAGGTTGCAAACGGCAACATTAATTGAACCAAGAACTTGTATATGATTGAACTTTTATGAAAAGCCAGTGAAGGACCAGCAGCAGAGTGGTCCAGCGCCACGTGGGCTCTCATTCGAAGGACCCTGGCTGGTCCCCTTTATTGAAACTACAAGTACCAATAGGCCCTAGGAGAGGCCGACGTGAGGAGTCAGAGGGGTCATAAAAGGCTTAAGTCAAACCCTTTGTTCAATTGAAAGTCTCCGACGCATTGACAAGAAGAAAAGTAAAGGAAGCCTGACTGGGGGCTGAGATCCGGACTTGGGTAAAAGGAAGAACCTAAGGGGTGTAAAGGAACTGTCGTGTGAATTGTCAAGTGTGAACCCGACAAAGGGATGCCAAGAGAAAGCTAGGGGAAGAAAACCCTGCTTTATGATGAGATGAGCTAATCATGAACTGTATTAGAAAATCATGAACTGTTAGAATGGCTACATGAACCCGGTGGAGGGATGCCAAGGGCAAAGCTAACAAGAGTGAATTCTGCATTGTGAGAAAGCAAAGTAAACCCTGTTTGGCAAATGTGAACCCGGCTGAGGGTTGCCTGCGGATTGGTGTGAAGCATAATACACCTGTGAACATTGTGTCGACAAGAGTGAACTGGGCTGAGGGTTGTCCACAGTGAATGGTTGATGGTTCGCCCCATGATGATTTTTTGAAGGAACTTTTGTTTTTGTTTATTGTAACACATCAGGTCCTCTGAGGCAAGAGACTTTGTGTGAAAGTGACTTGGCCACAGAGGGCCCTGATATTTTGGAAAAGAACTGTAACCTCATGCTGGCGAGGCCCAGGAGTGTGCTGTGCTTAAGAGTCCCGCCTTGTCCCGTGGTAAAAACGTCAGGAAGGGAGACCCCAGTTGCACCATCCAGACTTATCATTTTGCGAACACTTCTTTCTTTTCTTGTGAACACTATCCCACACTATTTTGTAGCATAGCGCTAAGGATTCGCAATAGTTGTTTCTTTTGTATAGTCCCTTTTTATTTGACTAGCTTTGTCGTAGCTTGCTCCCATCTTAGATTTAGGTTTAGATTAGATGTTTTTCTCACCCATTTATACAGTTTAATAAACACCCTTGAACTGTGTTCACTTGTCTGTCTTTACTGTTGCCACCATGAATTCCTTAAAGTTGTGATCGCCCATACAGGATGGAGGAAAGGGGACGGGACGTAGGAGTAATTAAGTGTTACTCACCCGAGTGACTAACATACTTCTAGTCCATAGTTCCCTTTTCTCCATATGTCTCATCATCCATCCCCCTATAATAAGACCAGTGAGGTGGTTAAGGTGTAATACAGCCAACGTGTCAAAAGGGGACTGAGGTGCGGCGCCGGTGGGTGGGTTAAGGGAGCCTGCACTCCCGGTGCCGCGCCCCAGCACGCCAGTAAAATTAAAGGGAAATGTCTTTTTCTGGTGGAAAAGAGGTTCCGTCCCTCGCAAGGGAAGCCCATACAGGATGGAGAAAAGGGGATTATGGACAAGGAGTACGTTAGTCACTCCGGTGAGTAACACTACATTTCTCTTCCAAAATTGGGCAAGACAACTTCTGGCAACCACTAACGAGACCCGCACCATATGCCCACCCTCCTCGTCCGTTTTCATCCCAAACGGGAGCATCCATGGCAAAAACTCTCTGGGGACCCCATCAATCCCTTTGATCCATGAAACAACGTCCTTCCAGTATTTCTGTACTTGAGGGCACACCCACCACACATGACAGTAGTTACCAACCACATGACATTTCCAGCATCTGGAATCATATCCCTCAAACATTTTGGACACTTTGGCTGGCGGGTACTGCCACCTATAGAGTAATTCTGTGGCCGGCATCCTGTTCTGCAGAGAAACTGTGGACTGAGAAACCCTCCTACACATCTGTGGCCACAGGGTATCGTCAATTTCCCTACCCAAGTCTTCTCCCCACTTAGCAGGCAGTGGGTCTATAGGTTCCGCCAGCAGGATAACTTTGTATAGCTGTGCTATGAGCCCCCTGGATCACGTGTTGCCAATCAACAACTTTTCAAATTCTGTCAGTCCTCTACGCAAGTTGTCCCCCCATTTACGGTCTGTCAACACCCATTTTAGCTGCAGGTACTGAAACAAAGACAGCTTACCAATGCATAAGTACTCCTCCAACTCGTGCAGAGTGACACAATTCTCATCTATCCACATTTAGCCAGCCCTGCTCAAGCCCGCCTCATACCCGAGTTGAAACTGTAATGACTCTGCCATTCCATCCCTCAAAGCGGGGGGAGGAGGGAATCTCGAGCTCAGAAGAGATGGCCATGTGTAGAGCTACCGGGTGTCATTACCTTCCCTCCATACCATAAAATTGCAAGGACCGGTTGTTGACCCGAACCACTCTTTGGAATCTGGGACAGGGGAACCCACAACCACTCCCCCAATGAAACTGTGACCAATATTGCATTGTCCATGGGTACCCACTGCTTTCTGGACTGGGGTCCAGGTAGTCAACCAGTATTCGGGCCGCTCTGTAAATGGTTTTCAAATCTGGCAGTCCAGCTCACCGCTCGCTCCCACCTTCCATGCCCTTGGGAGGGTCAGGACTCTATATGTAATCCTATGCTCAGCCCCCCCTTAACTTGAGGAAAAACACCATCTTAATACTATTCAGGCATGCCATCTAAGAAAGCGTTAATCGGGCCCATCTGCGCAGGTCTGCTTGCACCGCCATACAAAGCGGTAAGTAATTAGCTGCTAAAAGATCACCATAATTGCACGAGACCTCTATCCTCAAGTATCTAAATCCATCCCTCTGCTCCTGGAACTGCAACATTCCTATGTAATCCCTGTCAGTGTTCGATACTCCACCATCCATAAAGACTGCTAATTTATCCAAGCTAACGTTGAAACCAGATGGCTCACTGCAACAAGCTAAGCTCTCCAGCAGGCGCGCTATTTATGTTCTAGCATTAGTAATATAAAATAGGGCATCGTATGCAAAAAGGCTTTGTTTGTGTTCCGCCTCCTATCGTGACAGCTAAGATTCCTGTATCGGTTCTCACCCCTATGGCCCATGGTTCCATGACCAGTGCGTTTAAAAGTGGAGAAAGCTGGCAATGCTGCCGTGCGCCCCTTTCTAGTGGGAACACCTAGGAATTATTCCTGTTAACCACCACCTCTGCCTGTGGTTCCGAGTACAAAGCCGAGATCCACCCCATCCATTTTGGGCCCATCCAAATGGCACATAGGATCCCCCTTAGAAAGGCCCAGCTAACCAGATCAAAAGCCTTTTCGGCAACCAAGGCGAAGAGTAGGGCCCCATCTGTTTTCACCGTTGACGCATTGAGAATCGGCAACGTCTTGCGTAGGTTGTCCGATCCTTGCCTTTGCAAGATAAACCCAGATGGATCAACCTAGGTAAATGAAGCTCGAGTCGAGATACGTGTACTCTAGCGAACATTTTCACATCAACGTTTAACAGGGAAATGGGCCTGTATGAGGCACTATAAGCCTCCCCAGCTTTGAAATGACTGCTATTAATGCTTCTAAGAACAAAGATGGTATTGTTCCTTCCCCTGCAATCGAGTTAAATAGCTTGGCTAGGAGTTCCATCGGAAGAGCCTGGTACTGCTCGTAGACATCTGCAATGAACCCATACTCCCCCAGAGCCTTACCCATCTTTATTTGCTTTATAGCCATTGCTACCTCATCAGCCGTGCCCACTGCCTCCAATAAGTTACCCTCCATCTCCGTAAGTCACGGGTATCAGCAAGTCACTTAACTATTTATGTATATCATCTCCCAAAGCCTTAACCCGTTGGGCTAACAACTGCTCGTAGTAGGCACCAAATTGTGCTGGGATTTCTCCCCCTTCACCCTCTAGAGTCCCATCAACCCCACATATCTGGTTAACCCTCCCCTCGACAAGGCACCCCCCCACCGTGTTAGCCAGCAGAGTACCCATGGCATCTACCTTTTCATAGTATTTCTGCCTGGTGCATCTCTTTTTTTACCACTTCCCATATCAAAACTGAGTGTTGCTCTTGCCTCTTCCTAGGAGCTCCTCCGACCTGCAACCCTTCTGCATGAGCTGAGATCTCACACCCTTCAATTCTCCCCTCCATCTGCCTTCTACCAAACCTCTTTCTCTTTTTTTTCTCGCCCCCTTTTCTATCATTAGTCCCCTAATCAAGGTGTTGGCTGCGCCGCACACTGTTGCCATAGCCACTTTCCTGTTGTCATTTACATCAAAGTACGCAGCTATCTCCTTTTCCCAGGAAGTCCCTGAAAACCTGATCCCTGAGTAGGGTATCATCACATCTCCATCTAGGCATTCACATGTGAGGTCTTGCCACTTTCCACTCTGCTGTAACTAGCTTGTGATCTGACCAAAGAATCACTTCCACCTTGGCGGCCTCTCCATCAGCAGTTTGTTCCTGCAAGGACCAATAGGAGGTCTATCCTTGTGTATGTCTGATGCAGAGGCAAATAAAAGGTATATCCCCCGGCCCTGAGAAATGGTACCGCCAGACTTCAATCAAAAAGTGTAAAACCAGAGGGAAGGCTCTGACTGTTAATGGGAAATGGAGACTACAATATACATGAAGGAATTAACCCATCAGGAATTATTGTAAAAATATGAAGACCGCCTTCCTGATGACCTAAAACCGTTTGGGACCCTGTGACACAGGGATATCATCTGGTCAGGAATACAGGCAGTGGTAACTGACCAGACCAGTGGCGCGTCAGATCAGGTCGCCATAAAGGTGCTACTTAGTAGGTCTACTAATTATGTAGACCAGAACCAGAGTTGGGTAGGATCAGCTTCAGCTGATAACTGGCAGAATGATGGTGATGGAGCTCCTAATGAATACGTAGCTCGAACGTGCTACTGGATACTAGATCAAGACGAAGGTCGCTGACCTAATGTGCGCCATGTTGGGTCCCCAATTGCAAATGCAGTGAAATCAAGGGAAACCAGATAGGACCGCAGGGGCATCGCTCGCCACCGTAGAATGTGGTCAGTGGTCAGGTAAAAGATTTCCAAACTGTCTTTACTAACCTTTTTCAGTCCGTCCAACTTCGCTGACCACCAATCTAACCCTGGGTTAGCTATGTGTTACGCGCACCTGGTATCCACAGGGATGCCACCCAGCCGGGTTACTCGCTGGTATGCTTCTCAGCTTTGCCCTGATGTGGTCTGCGGGGAAGGTTCTGCCTGAAAATACAGGAGGACTGTGTTCAAGACTGACCGACTGGGGTAAGTATCCTCCCTCAACCCCCGTATGATTTCAGTCCCTCTGGCGCCCTCTCCTCACCTTGTGGTAAAATTAGGCATGCTCACCGTCCTGCCTTCTTTGCAGGGCGCGTTGTCGTTCATGGGCGAGTGCGGTCCAGTTACTTCACTGACTCCGGCCCGTTTGATAATGTTCAGGGAGGTCTTATTGCTGTTCTTTAGTTTTGATGCTATCCTGCATGCTTTTCTTTGTTTAAAATGTCTTTTTTTCTCCCTTAGGTATGCGGAGCTTCTGCGCGGCGAACTGGCTTGGTTGAGCCCCGCTGGTAAATGATGGCACATTAAGAGCGCTACGATGCGGTAAGTAAGCGCTATGCACAGCGCTGCAAAGTCTTGTCTTTGCTAACCTGTGTTTCCCTTCCTTGTAGGTCGCAGTGTTCTTCAGCGCAAGTGGAATGTCCGGAGTGGTGCCAGCCGAGAGGCGACCAGCCAGGTAAGCCTTTTGAGCAGTTCGTAATTTGTAAATGTCTCTACTGCTTTCTTTAATGTTGCCTCTATCTTCCTCTTTCAGGTCGTTTTGTCCGGGAGGCGTGCAGATTCGAGGAAGCTGTTCTCAGTAGCTGCGAGTGTTTTAAGATGAAGACTGCAGGTAAGATGCTGCTGCTAATGATGATCCTTTTGTCTCCTTGCAGGTTCTGCTTCTCCGAGGTTCGAGGGAATAGCTGGACACGGTGAGCGTCATGTTGCAAGCTGCAAAGTAACGCGAAGCGTGTTGTCTTGCTTGGGTGTGGTTTAAATAGCCCCAACAAAATAGTCCAGGTGAAGTAGTCCCTAGGCTACCACACCCAAAACACTAGACAGCATAGCTTGGTTCTTAGGTACCAAGCTATGTGGATGCCTCCATGTTGGCTGACAATACAATAAAGTAGTTCCTAAGCACATTGTTTTTCATGGTGTATGAACCTGGCGCCATAGGCGCCAGGACTGGCCCCATGAGGGCTTTTGAAGAGGATGCCAGGCTCTAGAGGCCCGAGTCCTGACTCCACCTGGCCAATGGGTTTGCCAGAGGGGGTTTTGGGCGAGGGTCATGACACTATGATGTTGAAATCGCCCCCCAAGGAGAGCAGCACCTTCAGCCCAGTCTAACAGTGTGAACATCTTTTGCAAGAATCGTATCTGGCCTGCATTGAGCACATACAACGTGGCAAACGTTACCCTAGCTCCAAGAACCGTCTCCCAAACCCCCTCCTGACCTGAATCTATGTCCTCTGGAAGGATTTCCCCAACAGAAGGTCCATACCCTTCTTGTGCTCTCGATGTGAAGCCCAAAAGATACTCTCAATGCCTCTCCCCTTTATCATGAATTGATTACCCTGCTTGTATTGGGTCTCGTGCCAAAAGAGGACAGCCAAGTGTTATTTGCGAACATATTGCTTATCAATGATTTCTTGTTCTGAGAATTGAGCCCCTTTACATTTAGGGTGACAACCTTTACCTCAGCCATACGTGAGAAACCTAAGGGTGTTCTCACCTGTAGACCCTGAGGATCTTTGGTTCAGATGGCCAGAAGAGGGTCATCATGTATGGATCCAGAATCCGGGGGTGGACAAGCCAGGGAGGATTACCTGGGTAGGGGGTGCTCGTTGAGCAGCAGAGAGCCACCCAATGGTGATACAGGGTATTCCCCTTTTCCGACTGCCACTACCCCTACCTGTTTTATGGGTAACTACATCTCCCATGGTCCTGCATCACACTTTCCCAAATTCACTGAGAGGAGGAAGAGGAGGAATAGAATTATGAGGATTACCTCCTATACTATGCAAACCTTATGTCCCACTAATGAGGCCATGCATAGTCGGACACACACCTTTGATCACAAAACACCCGTAATCTATGATGATGACTGACTTCTGTAATAAAGGGGGTCAGGTACTGGTGTTCGGAGAGCGAGGCTTGAGAGCAGATATAGCACTGGCTCTGAAGCAACAGAAGCAGGGACGTCTCACATCGGAGACTAAGAAAGCAGATGACCATGGACGCCGCGGTGTCCGATCAGCAAGATACCCACACTGCCCTTTGACCGCTGAGTGTTGGGAGCGGTCAGCGTACAAGAAAGGAAGCGAACCGCCTGCCATGTGTGGCAGGAACCAGCACGCTCCCCTCGTCAGGCAAGAATCGCACAGGGGAGGATACTGAGAATTGCCGGCAGTGTCCTTCGCACAAAGGCAAAGGTGGCACTACTGGAGAGACTTCAACCAGCCGGCTGATGAGTGAGGAAAGAAGCTGGGCCGTGCGCAACCCACGTCGAAGGTTGTGCGAATTGTTACTGGCTTAAAACACACTTTATCCAAGCGTGTGTTTGAAGCTGAAGGAAGGTCTGAAACAAACCTTGCCAAAAACAAATATTGAATATTTGAAGTTGACGAAATGTCAGTAGTTTGGTCCAGAGAGGCGTGCACGCATTTTTGATAACTCTGTTCTGTAAGGGATTTAAGATTTAAAGTGAACTCAGAAAAAGTGAGATGCCAGTGGAATAAAGCTAGGGGAAGGGAACCCTGGGGTGCAAGAAAGTAAAGGGATCTGAGCACAGCGGAAGGAGACCTTAAGTGTACTATAGTGAATTATAAAAACATGAAGACACACAATGCAACAGTGTCAGGGGTCAGGCATGAAGGACTGAAGAGTAGTACCGTTTCAAAGGCCTCTGACAAAAGATTGGGGGGAAAGGAACCCTGTGAAGTTGAAAGCTAACAAGATTGATTGAACTTTGGGGAGGCCAAGAAAAGATACCATGGACAGAGTGGTCCGACGCCATGTGGGTGCTCATTCAAAAGTCTGTTAGGTATCCAACTGATGCTGACTGTGAGAAAAAGAAATCCTGAGATCGAAGTGGTCATGCAACGGATCTTGCTAAATCCTGTGCACATTCGAAAGTCTGATAGTTTAAACTACGTTGCAATTGGTCCAAGCCCGACTGTGGGACACTAATTGACCAAAATAAAGGGATCTGAGCCCAGCTGAGGGGGATCCGGGGTGAATCGTGAGTCACCAAAGAGAGAATATTTTGATCTACTGTTTTGAAGGGGATCTGAGCCCGGAAGAGAGGGATCCAGAAAAGAACATTTATGTGTTGTTTTGTGTACACCAGGCACTCTGAGTCAAGAGAGTTGTAAGAAGCAAACAGACTTGGACACAGGAGGTCCTGAACTGTGAAAATAGAACTGTATCCTCAAGCCGCAGAAGCCAGAGTGTGTGCTTGACTCGAGTGAACCGTCTTGCCCCATGCTATAAAGTGCGCAATCATCCTAACTTATCATGCTGTGAACACTTCTTCCTGTTTCATAAACTTCACCCCCCATTACTTGTAAATTAGTAGTAAGGATTGGCAATCGTTTTTTTAGTATAGGCTCTTTTTAATTTGACATGGACTGCATTATTTTTATTTGAGGGTTGTAGCTTGCACAAGTCTGTAGATTTAGGTTTAGATGGGCTTTATCTGCCCCTTGTGAAAGTTCAATAAACACCCTTGAACTGTGGTCACTTGTGCCTGTTTTACTGTTGATGCAATGCCTTCCTTACACATACCCATTTCTTCACAAATCGTCCTGTGCCCCTCCTGTCCCTTGGTGATTTCCCCCCGCCTTCCGATGTGAGCCACTGCATGAGAGCATGCCCCCCCAGTCCACCACCTCCCCCTGTCCACCAACTCACCATTCATCCACCAACTCACCATTCATAAACTCCCAACCTCACAACAGGGCGAGTCTACCCCTCCCCACTTCATGAGGCATTCGACCATGCGACACAGAGACATGTAAACGTTCCAGTATGGCGCACAGCCCTTTGCCCCCTCCTCCAGCTCAATGCACTCTGCCCAAAACCACTCACGTGTCTTCCCTGTCCCCCAGGCCCATGCCTTTTATCTCTTGGATCTTCTGTTCTAGGCCGGCGACTCCCCCTCTCTTTCCTTGCATCCAAAAAAGCAGCGGTTGTTGCGCTGCTTCCGGTTTTCAATGTCATCCACTTTAAGGCGCAGCTCTTCCTCCCGCCGCGCATCCATCTGCGACTTTAGGACTCCACTGAGGTCTGGTTCACCTCCATTCTATACATCCTTTCCTCCATCGATTCCATCTTCGTCGTGAGATCTGCCACCTTTGACCCTATGTAAATTGTCATCCCCCTGTAATTCTTCCAGGATAGATTGGATTTCGCTCTTAATTGCACCTTTGTCTGCAGTGCATGGATAGGGCCCTACGTCTCCCTTTGCCTTGGCCATCTCTTTTCTGTCCGTGTATTGGAATGTCAAGAGCGTTTCCCTCCAATTCATCCACCGGGGTTTTGCCTGGCAACTTCAGCATATGGAGTATTTTCCGTTCACTTCTTGCCTAGGTCCGATTTCTCGTGTTGCTCCTTCACCCTGCAGTTGGGGGAGAGTTTATGGAGCAGTGCCCCTATTTGCACCGACCACCAATTACTGGGTGCCCGCCCCCGGAGCTCTCTCTCTTAGCCAGTCTCCGTTTCAAATCCTGTGGTCTGGGGCTCCCCCACACCTAGGCTGCAGTTTTCCCTCAGCAGCTCCAAACCTCTGTTACTGTGCTGCCGCCTTAACTACAGGCTTCCAACGTGGCTTCTCCCTTTCTGCGCTACCACTTGGTGGCACCACCGCTGTGTACATCACCCGCTGTAGTCCCCAGTACTCCCCAGCACCTTTGAGCCCCGGGACTGCCTGTCTTGCACTACCTATTGAGACCATCTCTGCCCCCTCTCCCCATCCCACTCGTTGCAGCGCATCGCCCTTCACTACATCTCTCTGGCGAACGGGGGGCTGTTGATGCTTCCAGCCATCCGCCTGTCACTGTAGGCCCGTCTTTGTCCTGCCGCCCACCAACACGCGTCTCAGCCAGATCTGACCCTGTTACTTTATGTCGCGGGGGACCACGACTATTATCACCTGCCGGGGGGGAGGAGAGGGGGGTGGGTCACCACTTGAGGCTCACCTTGTTACCGACCCCGGCGGGTACCAATGTGCTATGTTAGTAACGCAGTGAAGCCCGCAGCAGACTGCACTGCGCCTCAGCATCTTTGCTGCAGGCCGCGCATCACCAACTCTGTTTTCCCCAAGACCACAGGGTTGGGCTCTCACCACTGCGGGGCTACCAGTACCCAGCTTCTTCCCACGCGCTGTGACCCAGTCAGCAAGAGTCCAGAGTGGGCTACTGCGCCATATATACACGATTCGCCAGAGTAAGCCGGAGTGAGACCATCAGGGATCCATTAGGCCTGCACCCCCTGGTGGGCTTCTCATCACTATGTTTTAACAGTTTCTATGGCACTATTAAACTTTTTCTTTAAATAACACGGACTGTAGTACCATAATGTGGATGCTTGATATTATTTTCCCTATTTTCTTTAATGGCTGCAGCATGTAGCGCATTATACTCAACAGTCATCTTTTATTTATTCACAGAATGCCATATTTGTATAAGCAAATGATATAAAGCGAATTAGCTCATGGAAAACTGTGTCTACGCAGTAGATGAGGGCAGCGCCATAAAGCGTTCTGATGCAGTGTTTTCTTTAGTTCCTTCATAAGCGAACTACAACTCGGGAGAGTGTTTCACCAATTGATCTAATTTATTGAGAATGTGTAAATTACACTTTTAAAGAATATGTCACTCACTCTGTGATTATTTGGATAGTTAGCTGCACACAACCCGTTGAACTCTGCTATGCCTGTTTTGCCGTTCAGTAGTGTCCTTCCATGTTTTTTGAAGTTCACAGTATGAAAATACCTCTAAAGGCCAGATTACCTCATGTTTGCATCAGTGACGTATTAACAATAAGGCCAACTAGGCCTTGGCCGGCAGATTGCCACTGGAGTTCCATTTTAGAGAACGTTTATTACAATTTGCTCATTGATATTGTTTAAATTAAAGTTCGCTTTTTTTCCCTCTCCAGCCGGGATGACCCACAACAATGCCTAAGTGATTTTGAGCTGTTACCAGTCATTGCACTCAGACAGCTAAAGTCTATTCTGGTCTAACTTATATATATTCTTGATATTTACAAAAGCTTTATTGTAAGGGTGACTATTGTGTTTTTTTTTTTTTTTTTTAAAGGAAATGTGTACAAAACCCAATGTGCATTAGGTATTTACTATAGTGATTCAGTCATATAACGCTTACGGACATGAATAACACACATGTTTATGTTTAACATTTGTATAGCGCAACCAGGTACCCTGAGGCTTAAGGGCGCTGTAAAACGTAAAACAGAACAAAAGACAACAAAGACGTAGCCAAATCTGAGAATGGCTCCAGAACAGAAATCATACAGAAACAAAGTCAGGCGTGACGAAACGAGAATTTTATGCGAAGAGTGCAGTTTTCAGCCCCTTCTTATATATTTCCGTAGAAGATATGGTCCTTAATATGGAAGCAAGAGAATTCCATTTAAGGGGAGCTGCTGATATGAACGCTGAGTCCCTGGATTTTTTTGTTTTCAGGCGTGGCATAGCTAGGGTATTAGAATCGTCCGATCAAAGGGATCTAATGTTGTTTTTTACCATAACTAATTCTTTAAGGTAAGGTGGCATGACTCCATGTATGCATTTATGTGTAATGAGGAGGAGTCTGAACACAACCCTGGCCTGCACAGGTAACCAGTGTAAACTACGCCGTGCTTCAGATACATGGTCTCTTCTAGATAAACCTTTCACTACTCTAACTGCACCATTCTGTATGACCTGTAATCGATGAACGTCAGATAGCGGCAACCCAACAAGGAGACTACAACAATAATCGATCTTGGATCCAATTATAGCCCTTGCCAGTGTTTCGGAATTTAATTCTGAGATGAAAGGCCTAAGGCAGCGAAACAACTTAAAGTATGAGGCCGATGAGACAAGACTGTTTACTTGGGCATTCATATTCAGATTTTTATCAAGATAAATGCCGAGGGTTTTCACCTTGCTCATAACCTCAATGTGGCAGCTATCTATAAGAAAAGACTTATAGCCAGGTCCTAACTTCTCTAATTTGGACTCTGTGTCAATAAGTAGAAGCTCTGTTTTGGAGCTATTAATGGCTAAGCCAATCAAGACCATCCAGTCCTGGATTTTCTTGTAAATTTCATTGATTCTTTGTTCATCTTCCACATGGGAACCAGATATGGAGATGACACATTGGGTGTCATCCGCATAATTTGCAAATATGATCCCCTCTTTCTCCAACATCTGGAAGAAGGGGATCATGAATATGTTATAAAAACAAGGCGACACGCAAGCTCCTTGCGGGACACCATACGTAAGTGTTGTCGGTTTTGCTTCGGCAGTGTCACTGGCCACTCTATTTTGTCTATTCTTCATAAAGGCGATGACCCAGTTTATCGCTTCATCCGAGAAGTTGGCATTCCTCTTTAACCTGGTGGACAGTATGGTATGGTCCACCAGGTCGAAGGCAGCCGACAAATCCAAAATCATGAGGAGATGTAACCTCCATCCGTCCTCTGAAGGGGATGGGATTTGAGTGCTAACAGGGCCGTCTCTGTACCATGATTCAAGCGGAACCCTGATTGATATTTATGATAAATCTGCCACTTCTTTGGAGCAAAACCAATCTGATTATAGGCGACTCTGTCCAAGATCTTCAACAGAAAAGGGGTGTTAGAAATGGGCCTATAATTGGAAGCAGTAAGGGTACAGAGATTGGGCTTTTTTAGCAGTGGAGTGATCCATGCCTTTTTTTTATGTTATCAAGAACTTCATTCGCCATAAGAGAGGCATTAACAAACTTGGTCAGGGCTGGAATAAGGACAGGGGAGCACTCTTTAATTATTAGAGAGGAGCACGGATCTCCTATAGAGCTCATACTTTTTAACTTGGAGATCACCTTAGCCAATTCTTGCTCTGAGATGGACTGAAAGCTGAATGTGGCTTGACCTTCCAATTTTTTGGTGGAGGGCAGAGGACTGTTCTCTAAAACCTGAGCCGGTAAATCAAGTTTCTTCAACTTAATCCCCTCTCTAATTTTATCAAGTTTGTTAGATAAGGCAGATTGAATCTCCGTACACCATGCCTCATCCTTAGTAAAGGTCACTTGAACAGAACTGGGAGCTTGTGCCTGTTCCTTTAAGATTTTAAATAATTCCTGACTGTCCGATTTAGCCTCTAAAATCCTGGTATCAAAGGACTCTTTCTTGGCTAAATAAATAGCTGCTTTATAGACTTTAGCGGGAGTATGTACAAATAGGTATAAACAGTCCCTATAATAACATCCTACTCTACTGACAGGGATATCAATATGTATAATACAATAAAGAGTAAGATAACACGTCTTGTTTTACTTACATCCAACCCCCTTTACACAGGAACTCTATAAGGTTTTCCGGCATCACTAGTCCTGAAAAAATGGACCGTCTGCTATGATTGATTAAAAAATGTGTATAACAAATTTTTATTCAAATAATTCGAACTGAATTTAAACATAAAACACTACCCTCACCTAACACAGTGTACTAAACACTAAAAAACAGTTACTAAAACATGAAATACAAAGTTCACTTATTTGCATGACACAAAAGATATCACATAACATAACACAAAAAAAATCTCAATGTGTCTCTAAAACAACAACCATCCCAACATGTTTCTGTTCTTCACTGCCCAGTTCGGGCGAACATTCTTCAGGGGAAATTTTTTTTTTTTTTAAAAAAAGCATCCACTAATCTCTTCAACACCGTGCTGAAAGGGTAGATTCAAACTTCTATACAGGCAAAGGAAGGAAAGAACCTCCGAGACTTTAAATGGTGAAACTTCAAAGCGCGTCACAGGATGACAAATTCGCTGGTTTCTCGCCAAATGAGAGACCACTACTTCACAAAAGCGTCATAGTCCGCTAAAGTATCGCCACACCTTCACAAGATGTCTTGTAGGGATCAAGACTGTAACAAGCAAAGCAGCAATCAACGTGTTTGCAAAGGAGAAATCCACACAGTCAAGCCGTAAAGTATCAATCTGTACACTCAGAGGGATTAAATCACTCTAATGTGCGTTTGGAAGCTGCCATTAGAGTGATTTAATCCCTCTGAGTGTACAGATTGATACTTTACGGCTTGACTGTGTGGATTTCTCCTTTGCAAACACGTTGATTGCTGCTTTGCTTGTTACAGTCTTGATCCCTACATCTGTGAAGGTGTGGCGATACTTTAGCGGACTATGACGCTTTTGTGAAGTAGTGGTCTCTCATTTGGCGAGAAACCAGCGAATTTGTCATCCTGTGACGCGCTTTGAAGTTTCACCATTTAAAGGCTCGGAGGTTCTTTCCTTCCTTTGCCTGTATATAAGTTTGAATCTACCCTTTCAGCACGGTGTTGAAGAGATTAGTGGATGCTTTTTTAAAAAAAAAAAAAAAAATTCCCCTGACGAATGTTCGCCCGAACTGGGCAGTGAAGAACAGAAACATGTTGGGATGGTTGTTGTTTTAGAGACACATTGAGATTTTTTTTGTGTTATGTTATGTGATATCTTTTGTGTCATGCAAATAAGTGAACTTTGTATTTCATGTTTTAGTAACTGTTTTTTAGTGTTTAGTACACTGTGTTAGGTGAGGGTAGTGTTTTATGTTTAAATTCAGTTCGAATTATTTGAATAAAAATTTGTTATACACATTTTTTAATCAATCATAGCAGACGGTCCATTTTTTCAGGACTAGTGATGCCGGAAAACCTTATAGAGTTCCTGTGTAAAGGGGGTTGGATGTAAGTAAAACAAGACGTGTTATCTTACTCTTTATTGTATTATACTTATAGACTTTAGCAGCTTTTTTTTATAAGCGTCAAGGTCCACCGAGTTTTTATTTTTGCGCCAAGTATGTAATAAATTGATTTTCTTAGATTTAAGTGTTTGAAGTTCTTTATTAAACCATGCATTGCGAACCTCCGCTGGTATTGATTTATTTTTAAGTGGTGCTAAATTCTGTGATTGAGCCCATCGCCTCCACAAGGGTGGTGGACATTTCATCTAGATTGTCCGTGATGATAATCTGCTTGTTAAGGGATGAAGCCCATTCCACCAGGTGTGTAAGATTTAACTTCCTGCGGTTACGTGTCTTAATAGATATTTTAAGGAGAGGAGCTCTCTTTTCGTAATAATCCGTCTGAATTGAAAAATGAATACAAAAATGATCAGACCAAGGGCATGCAAGCACCTGTTGATTGACGAAGCTAAGGTTAAGGGTAGAGACCTAATCAAGCGTATGTCCTTTAATGTGGGTAGGAGCGTAAATATGTTGAAATATGTCAAGAGAGTCAAGAATATTTTCCATATTGTTGGCTAGAACATCAGTAGCACACCCCAGCCATAAATTAAAATCACCCAACAGAAGTAATTTAGTTTTAGGCTTGAGGAAAGATAATAATAAACTATTAAGAGAGGCAGAAAAGGTAGGATCAATTGAAGGCGCTCTATATAGTACTAAAACATTCAGGGTAGTTTCCACATTAATAGATACTTTGACCCTCAAAAGTTCGGAGCCCTGTATAGAATCAATCTTACATTCCCAAGTTGTAAAATGAGATTTGATTATAAGGGTGACACCCCCCTCCCCTGCTCAAAGTCCTATCCTTTCTAATGATATGATAACCTACTGGGGTCGCCAATTCCAATATGGGGTCGGCTGCTTCATGTCCCCAGGTCTCAGTGAGGGCACAAATGTCCAGGTCTGAATCATAGTGGCTACCTGGGTGGCATGTTTTACAAGGGATCTTGTGTTTAACAACATACATTTAAGAGAACAGGTCGTCCCACTAGGGGAATTCATGCCTGGCTGGCCCATATTGATCATAGGTGACTCGCGGTTCAAATTGGTTTCAGGTAGACAGGGCACCTCTGTTAAATCAGGGGGCACTAATCTGTTCAGGGGGGCCATGGGGCTAAAGTTAGAAGGCATTGGATCAACGCTAATGATGTTAGTTTCCACGTCAGGTATTTTGAGGGGGAGCTGACATAAGGGGGGTGAGTATACCGACTTTTGTATTACCTGGGACGTACGGAGGGTTTTATTCCTAGATGCCCACTCTAAACTTAGGGCATCCATACGATCTTTAGCTTGTTGGATGGCCTCCCAGGCCTCCTTTATACCCATATTAGGAGGAGGAAAAGAAATAAAACACTCACCCGACAGTGTTAGAAACAAAGCTAGTTCCTAGCTTCCGTTGGGAACCGAGGCAAACCGGCTTAGACGCGCCGGCGCTAAAGCGCCTGACGTGTCTTTAGAAGCACGTAAGAACTACAAGTGACAAGGGAATTGTAGTTCCTAGTAAATTAATGATGCGATCTCCTCACAATGCAAAGCCCGCGATTGATGGGAGCACGGTAAAATGTATAACTCTAAGTTCGCCCGTCAGAACCTATAAGTACTCGAAAATACTTAAAGCAAAAAACAAGTTAGAACAGTTAGAGTACAGTTCGCAACAATTAAAGCGCAATTTAAAATCCCCCTTTTGAAATAAAAAGAACAGCTCAATTAAAATTCTAAACTGCACAAAGAGCCCTAATGATTCAAATAAAATGGTATCAATGAGACGAGGAGAACAAGAGCAGTTTAAATACCGGGGCAAACATAAAGCTCTTTGTTCATTCTAATGTTCTCAAAATGCTCGTTAATATGCAACACAGCCAGAAACGCATTGGTTTTATTGGTGCTACTCCCCATTATCACTGGAGTTATTTGTAATGAACTGTGAGGAGTCAGGAATGAAACTCGGACACAAGTTAGCCATGTTTTTCATTAAAGCCTTTTATTGAAAATAAAAGGGTTGGGAAAAGGCCTCTCTGACCATGCTGTAGGAGGAATTTCCCTACCTAAAACCAAAATCTAAGGATCTGTGTGTCAGGATGTCAAAATCAAAACCGTCCTTAAGTCAAAAAGTTATTTTCTGACACTCACACTACAAACTAAACTGTAAGGTGAAAAGGGAAAACATGTGAACCTCTCCTAGGGTGAAAAGCCTTGGCTCCTGGGGGTGGCTCCCTTCTCCTGGAATTATCTTCAATACAAATTATTCTTTGTCTAATGGTGATTTGTGTCTTTCTTGGCCCACAACAGTACTGTTATTTACAAAGCTGCTTAGCTTGATAGTTTCACTTCTTTCAAAAAGTTCCTTTTTGTCTGGTAAACACAGTTCTATACTTCTTCTTATGACTTTTTATGGACTTGCAACTGCCTGGTATGCTGTGATGCCTCACATTTGGCTAACTATCATCCTATCTCATTCTTACCGTTGCCCTATGAAAGTATTGGAAACTCTTGTTTCTCCACTTGTTTCTTCCTTTCTTGAGTCTTCAAAATGCCTAAATTCTTTTCAGTCTGGTTTTTGGCCAGGTCGGCGGACCGAGTGTGTCCTGGTGTCGGTAGTTGATGATTTTACCATGTATGTCCACCAGGGTGGAGTTGGTGCTTTAATTTTATTAGACCTTCCTGCAGCTTTTTACACTGTAGACCACGCCACCTTGTTACACTGAATGGAATCTGCTGGCCTCTGTCCCGTCCTGGCCTTGTTTTCTTCTTTTCATGCTGATAGGTCTCAAATTCTTTCACTGCCCCCTTTTCAATTTTTCTTGGCAGTCACTTTTTTGCGGTGTTCCTCAAGGGTCCGCCCTGTCCCCGATGTTGTTTAACATCTATGTTCAGCCATTGATGGACCTCATCCACTCCCATGGTCTCTGGTGCTATGCCTACGCCGACGACACCCAGCTCTTGGTCTGTTTAGATCGTGACCATGCTGAGGTGTAGGAACGGCTGTGTGCCTACCTGGCGGCCGTGGGGGAGTAAATGGGTAGCAATTGTCTGAAACTTAATCGGGACAAGACGGAGGTTCTGGTGGTGGGATCTTCACCTGATACTGCTCTTTGGTCTGCCTCTATGGCCCACTGCCCTAGGTGCTGTTCCTACCCCGGTGTCTGTGGTAAAAAAATCTTGGGGTATATCTTGCTGCTTCACTGTCTGTCGGCTCAAGTCAGTGCTTTGTGTAAAACTGGCCACTTTCTTCTACGGGTTCTCTGAAGGATTTTGCCTTTCCTTCCGGTCCATCTGTGCATGTTAGTTGTAGCATCGGCCGTACTTAGTCGCATTGACTACTGTAATGCCATGTTCTTGGCCCAACTTATGGGGCTGGTTGGTAGGCTGCATAATCTTGCAGCTTAGGGTAGTTGCAGTTAAGACCCTCTGTTTGGTACACAGAGCAATATATGGGCAGGAGGCTGAGTATCGCAGCGGAAAATTCCAACCTTATGTTCCAGGCCGCCTTCTTCGTTCCAGTAATACTTTGCTGGTGACAGTTCCAAAGTTCCGCCTTTCTAGGATAGGTGGTCGAGCTTTCTCCATTGCAGCGGCAAAACTGTGCAACAAACTACCTGTTGCCATTAGACGCATTGAGAACCATCTCCAATTTCGTCGTCTTTTGAAAACACGTCTCTTTTAGGTTGGTACTACCCTTTAGTCTGTCTCTGTGTTCCCGCACGCCATGATGCCTTTAGGCGACTGTGCGTGTTAGAAATGTTGATAACATAACATACTCCCCTGCCAGGACTTCTCATTCTCTTGTGTTTGCCTCGAATATCCTCCTGCCAGGACTGCTTGTATTCACACTTATCATTGCCTGGTATACTCTCTTGCCAGGGCTTCTTGTATTCACACACAATTGTAATTGCCTGGTTTACTCTCATGCTAGGACCTCTTATAATTGCAGGTTGTTCCTCTTTTACTTCCAACGTTGAGCATACCCTCTGCTGGAATCCGATCAGTTGCCCGTCCTGGGGGCGGATCTTAAGGAGGGGATTTAGCAGCCGTTTGAGGAGGCGGACATACAGGGGTTTTTGCAATCTGAGGGAAGGGTAGATCTTCGGAAAGTGAAGGCTTGCCTGTCAAATTTTATAGTGAATATGCAGATTTGGTGGTCCCTAGGCTTAAGAGGGTGTATGATGAGGCATTTGAGACAGGCGTTCTGCCAGCTTCAATGAGGGAGGCAGTCATAACAGTTTTATTGAAGGAAGGGAAAGATTCACGTGAATGCGCGTTTTATCGTCCTCATTACTAAATGTGGACGTGAAACCTTTGGAGAAGATCCTAGCAACTAGGCTGTTGGATCTGTCTGCGGTATAAGTACATCCTGATCAATGTGGCTTGCTATTAATATTTGTCGCCACATCATGTGATGGATCGGGTTAAGCACCTCGAGGGGAAAATGGCACTGGTCTTTTTTGACGCTATGAAAGCGTTTGGTTCTCTTTAATGGGAATGGTTGTTTAGAGTGCTGAGAGCCTATGAATTTGAGGCTAATATCTGCCGCTGGTTGAGTCTGTTATACAGTAAGCCGGTGGCCTCGGTGAAGACCAGCGCCTGGGTGTCACGACAGTGGCTGTTGAGTAGGGGTAAATGTCAGGGGTGCCCGGTCTCGCCATTTCTGTTCTCCATGGCGTTGGAACCACTGGTGGGAGATGGGCGAAGCAGGGATTTTGTCGGGAGGGATACGATAGTTAGTTTCGCAATACGCAGATGATCTGCTGTTGTATGTGGGGAACCCACATGATAATATGCCTATGTTGCTTGAGGTGCTGGGGAACTTCCAGAGGTTGTCCGGATTAATAAAGAAAATTTGCTTTTATTTCCACTGGGAGGGCTCAGACAGGAATTTAAGTGGTCTCCCTGATTGGGGGATACGTTGGGAGAGGAAGTCATTCAGGTACTTGGGGATTCAGATCTTTCATGAGATGGAGGACACGTTTGTGTACAATACGGGGAGGGCACTCTCTAGGATAGGGGCTCCATCCAGTTTAGCTGTCGCTAATGGGGAGGGTGGCGCTCTGCTGGTCTACTTTTATAATTTCATTAACATTCCATATGTGATCAAGAGGGTGTTTTTAAGATGTTGGATGAGAAAATTAGGGAATTGCTGTGGAATGTGGGGAGAAGGAGGGTGTTGCTAGCGACCCTGCGTCATCCGCAGTCGGACAGGGGTCTTAATTTACCTCACTATGAGGCGTATTTTATGGCAGCACAATTGCAGGTGGTGTTGGAGTGGGGGGGACTCTCAAGGAGAATTATTGAGGTGATTGGTAGGGGATCTTCCAGTGGCTAGACCAGGGGTTGAATTTATTTATTTTATTTTGTCCCACAGTACAAATGCACTTTTAACAGAGTATTTAAAAGCCATAATACAATTAACACTTGAATACTTTTTTTTTTTTTAAACTCTTTTTATTAGTGGCCACACAGGGATACACAGCACTCCTCAACCTGCACAATACGTGTACAAACCAAATTATAAAATCATGGTCATGACATTTACTTAGTCTTACATAGATTCATCATCATCAGAGGACAAGTTACACAAAAAAGTCCTGAATGAGCCCCATATATCTTTGGGTCTGCAGGCTGTGGGTCGGGTCATCACATACTGTTCCTCTGCCTCATTTACATATGTTAGTTCACAAAGAAATTGGTTCATGCTTGGTGGGCTGACGCTTTTCCACTTCAATAAAAAACATTTTTTGGCAATTGCACATGTAACATTAAACAATCGTCTAGTTTTCCCGGAACACTTGCCTATGTCCCCAAATAGTTATTTTTGGGGCTTCAGGTCTGGGGGAATCTGTGTAATTTCTCCCAACATTTCAGCTACCTCTCTCCAGAAGCTCCTCACCACCCGACATTCCCAATACATATGACAATCTCCCGCTTGTGGCATATTACATTTGGGACATGCATCCGACGCACCAGGAGTAAATTCCGCTATTTTAATTGGGGTATAGTGTAATCTGTTCAGAATCTTGAATTGGATTAATCGTAGGCCCGCGTTCAGAGAGACCCTCTTTGTCAGTGAGCAATATCTGTTCCACTTCTCGTCTTCTATGGGCCCCTGTAAGTCTCTTTCCCATTTCTCTTTTATATGGTTTACAGTGGGGGTGTGGGCCTGTACCGCCGTGTACAGTTTAGAAATACCCGGGCCTCCCACAGCCGTCACCATCTGCCGACATGGGTGTGGCTGGGGTTCATCCGGGAACAGCGGCCATTTCTTTTGGAACGCCGATCGCATGCGGTAATATTGAAGTGTCCTGAGTTGACCACCTCCAAACGCTCTCAGTATATCCTCCAGGGCCGCAAATTTACCATTTATAAACATATCACCCATTTTCATTTCCATGTTGGGGTCCCAGGATTCCTGTATTGAAGTGTCATGTGTGGAGGGTATACCTGGGTAGTTCCAGAGGGGTACCTCTGGATTGTAGGGCGTTTCCAATTGCAATTTTCTGTATATGGCCTCCCATGCTTTAACCGTACAGCTGACTGGGTTGTATTCACACGTGTCTTTGTATTGTGTATCAAAAATGACTGACTGTATATTTGTGGGGTATGTGGTGTATTCCTATATTAGTGCATGGTGTGTCTCCTGTGTGGTGTCATACCAATGTTTTGCAAATTGTGCTTGAGCCACAAGGTAATACAGCTCAAAGTCGGGAGCTGCTATACCCCCCGTGGAGTACGATTCAGTCATCTTCTCCCAGCTGATCCTAGCAGTTTCCCGTTCCATAGGAACGTCACCACCACGGAGCGAAGTCTGGCGAAGAAGGTTCTACCCAGCCATATGGGAATATTAACAAACAGATAAAGCAGCTTGGGAAGGATTCTCATTTTAAGGACCGCCACCCTGCCGTGTAAAGAGATTGGCAATCGCCCTCACATCTGGAGCTTCGTAGTAATGGTCTGCAGTGTAGTCTCATGATTGTCCTGGTATAGTGTGTTCCTGTCCCTGGACACCAGGATCCCCAGATACCTAATGTGTCGATCCGACCATTTAAGTCCGTGCAGCACGTCCGGGCACTCGGTGGATGGGGTGAGTGGAAATATTTCGGACTTGGCTATATTTGTCCTGGGTTCATGGATGTACAATAAAGTATCATCAGCGTATAATGAGATTAGTTGGATTGTCCCCTTCATGTTTATGCCCTTATCAGCGTTTCTCAGTCTCACCGCGGCAGCCATGGGCTCTATAGTCCATGCAAACAGCAGGGCGATAATGGACAGCCCTGCCTGGTGCCCCTGCCCAGTAAGAACAGGTCAGAGATGGATCTATTGGTCAGAACTCGAGCTCCCGGTTCGGTGTATAGCAGCTTAACATACCTAATAAAGTTAGGGCCCATCCCAAATGCCTCTAGTACCGCCAGGAGGTAGACTCAGGACACAGAATCAAAGACTTTCTCAGCATCTAGGGATATAGCAGCTGCGCTTCTCTTGGGGTCTATTTGCGCCATTAGACCGAAGAGCCTACAGAGATTCAGGGCTGTGGACCTGGCGGGAGTAAACCCATTTTGATCAGGGTGGACCAGCCCGGGGACCGCCGGTAAGAGTCTATTGGCCATTACTTTTGCGAATATTTTGGCATCTGTGTTTATAAGTGACGGGGGCCTATAGGACGACACATCCTGTGGCGGTCGTCGTGGCTTGGGGAGGACCGTAATCACCGCCTCTCTTAGATGGAGACAGTATATTGCAGTCTAGGGACTCCTCCCAGACCTGGAGAAGCACTGGGACTAGCTCCTCCTGGAATTCTTTATAAAATTCTGCCCCTATCCCATCAGACCCTGGTGCCTTACCTGATGTCAACATTTTAATGGCCTCTGTGACCTCTTCCGCCGTTATCGGTTGGTCCAACGCGACGCGTTCAGCCTCTGAGAGCTGGGGTAAGCTAAGAGTCGCAAGATAGTTTTTAATGTCTACGGGCGATTATTATTTTTTTTTTATCTTGGTTGGAGTACAACTTGGTATAAAATTTGACAAATTCTTGGTTTATCTCATCCTCCCCTAGGAGCACCTCCCCCTGTTCTGTTTGTATACTAGTGATTTGTTTAGGTTGTTTATCACCCTTGAGAAGGTAAGACGGCGTCCTACCAGCCTTGTTCCCCTCCCCATATCTACGTGCACACATGGGAGCTGCCACATAATGCACCTCTCTAGCGGCCAGTTTATCAAATTCCTGCAAGAGTGTGTGGATGTCAGCCAACAGTTCCCTGTTATGTGTTAGAGTGTAGTTTCCCTCCAATACAGCCAATTTACTTTCAATATTCGATAGTTCAGCGCGCCCGCTCTTCAGCATGCCAACGGACTTAGACAATAGTATACCTCTGATCCATACTTTAAAGGATTCCCACACAGTAGAGTACTTGCTTACCATTCCCACATTATTAATAAAACATTATTTTATCTCAACATGTAGTGTTTCCACCACCCCCGAGTCTCCCAACGTTCCACTCGGCATTCTCCAGCTTTTAGTGGGACAGGGGGCATTCTGAATCTTCAATTCTACCGTCACTGGGGAGTGGTCGGACAACGTGCGGGGCAAGATTTCACATTTCTGCAGCGTAGAGGACATACCCGATGCAACAAACCAATAATCTATCCTGGACTCGGAGTCGTGAACCGAGAAGTAATATGTATAGTTCCTGTCTCCCGGATGTATCATGCGCCAGGCATCTACCATTGTGAAAGAAAGCTAACCAGGGTGGTGGCTGTTTTACTAGGGTTTCTATTGACCCCGGAGGCCCTATCCATCACAGGGTCCAGCGCCACATTAAAGTCACCTCTCCATATTACGTTGGACAAACCATAGGCAGTAATCTGGTACATATTTACATAAAACACAGGGTTGTCTATATTTGGGCCATACGTATTAACCAGAAGCAGTTGTTGTCCAGCGAGCCTGCCCCATACGACCACATATCTACCCTGTTGATCCGCCTTGTAGCCCTCCAGCCCAAACCCCAAGATTGGATGGATAAGCGTGATTACCGCTCTGGCCTGCGTGGAATAGTCCATATGGAAATGCTGGGCACCCCATTTAGGCCTTATGCACAAATTACTGCTTCCCATTGTATGCGTTTCTTGCAGCATCAATATTTAGGGGCCATGTCTAGTAACATAATTAGAAATTTTCTTGACTTTCACCTTGTTATTCAGTCCCCTTACATTCCATGTAAGCAGTTTTATTCGCAACCCGTCACCAGTATTATGCATTAACAAATCATCCCAGAGCCATGACCACTGAGGCCGCGCCTCCTGTACCAGCCGAACAGCGCCACCCCCAATGCAACCACTTTTTTAACATAAAACAAACCAAACTGTAACCTGGGTCACTCTTCTCTTGGTGACCAGAACTTCTCCCTTCAGAAACGCCACTCCCATCCCCCCCCCACCCAAATCATCACCCCCAACTTGATGACCTGTCCCAATTAACTGATGGAGCATTCCAGGGGTGGACAAGTCGCTCCACATGACCGCCGATTTGGCCCCAACACTCCAATGATCACCTTAGCCCAGACCAGTTTTTCAACCAATCTGAATTCCGTTCGGCACAGTGGCCCCCCACTTAATCAGACGCCACGTGTGTCCTAGTCTTCTGGCCTGGGCCTATTGTTTTGTGCCGGTCTGCCCCCTCTGGGCGGAAGAGGTATAGAAGTCTCAATGTACTGCGTGGCCTCAGCCGGGTTTTCAAAGAAGTGCGGCCCTTCTTACATGCTGTATCCTCATCTTAGCCAGAAACATCAAGGCGTATGACACTTGGCGGTCTCTGAGGAGCCTTAACCGGCTCATAGGATCTTCTTCTGGCCTGAACCCTGGCGGAGAAATCCGGGTATATATGGATGCGGCTCCCTTCATAGTGGAGTGTTCCAGCCTCCCTCGCCAATCGTAGGATCGTGTCTCTGTCTCTGTAATTAAGGAGCCTCGCAATTATAGTGCGCGGCGGCGCACCAGGTTTAGGGGCTGGGGCCAAAGTGCGAGGTGCCCTTTCAACTAGGAAATGTTCTGAAAATGCCTCCGAGCCGAAAAAACGGATTTAAGCAGTGCTTCCAGCTGTTTCTCCATCTGGCCTTTGCCGAACGATTCCATCACTCCTACCACCCGGATGTTGTAACACCTTGATCGCGATTCCAGGTCCTCGCACTTGTTGTGCATTTTTGACATGGCCTCCTTAAATTGGTTGATGTCTCGGCTGTGGTGTGCTATAGTATCTTCGTTAGTGCTTATTCTGTTCTCTGTTTCCATGACACGTACACTCTCCTTTTCGACCCTTGCCTTAAGTGAGCCTATGGTGGATACTATGTCATCCAACTTAATATTCACTGCCCGGAACCCGTTTTGAACTATTGTTGTTAACCTATCTTCCTGTTCCTCACCCCCAGCGCTCAGGGCCTCTCTGGCGTTAGTGGCTACCTCTGTGGCCGTGGTCTGGGCCTGGCCGCCTGTGTAGGCATCCATTGGACCGTTCTTCTTGCTGCTGGGGGTCTTGTTTCCTCTTCCAGATTTCTGTGATTCACTCATGGTATTTTCGGATGTTACGCAGCTCTGTGGCATTACCCTTCCCCTCTTTCTTCCCCTTGACTCACTTTGTGTGAATAAACGGACCTTGGCAAGGGGGGGGGATCTAGCAACAACAAAAAAGGTGGGGTTTAGGGGATCAGCGGGTGTAAGCCGTTAGTGGACTGTGTTCTCCCACGTATATTTAACAGAGGATAACAGTATGGAGCAATCTAGCGCTGCCGTCACCCGAAAGTCCGCAGGGAGCCTCCTGCGCAATACTTATGTTGCAGGGCCAATTCGGGCTCTTCACGGGCCAAATCCGGAGGTTGCCTGGCCCCCAGTTGTCTAGTAGGGTGTTTACAAGTTGAGGGCCACGTGAGCACCACAGGCCTGACAGGTCGAGGGCCCCAGTATATCAAGCCCAAGAGCAACAAAGGGAACGAGGTCGCGTCAGCCTCAAACAGTAGATTTCAGGAGGGTTCCACCACCCCCCTGGCCTCTGCGGCCGATTATGAGCTGATGTTTCCATTCCGGGGGGAGGCCCAGGGGCCCGATGCATCAGATTTCCAATTCGGGCGCTCCAGGCAGGGCCAACCCAGCCTGTCCCAACAAGCCCGGGACAGTCCACAGCCCACTGGAGCCCGGGGAGAGACCGCTCCGGATGTGCATTGCTCCCCGCAGACGTCGGGACGTGTGCGTCCAGCCGCCCGACAACAGAGGGGCCAGGGGATCAAACGGTCTCCACTCCGTGCATCTAGGGGAGTGGGCTCCCCCTCCTGGATCCCAACTTCACCGGCTCCTTACTTGTCTTTTCGTGTGTGTCCTCCGGGCCCGTGCGCACCACAGTCGTGGGGCGATCAAACAGTTCGGGGCTCCAAACCACGCAGTGCGGTCCCCGCTCCGGTCACAGGAGGCCGCAGGCAGGCCCCCCGCTCGCCAACACCGCCCCGCCCCCCAGCGGCACAGTCCTTTGCCGTGTGCGGAGGCTCAGCGCTCTTCACCAGCGCAAGCCCTGCCCACCGCGGCCTCGCGTCTTCCCGCGACTGCTGGTGACTTCGCCGCAGAGCCCTCAGGCAGATCGCGCCCACGGCACGGGCCGGTCCAGGATCCAACGGGCACAACTTCTAGCAGCAACCACGCAGCTGACCAGGATTTTCACAGGTTATAGCCAGGTGTTTAGGCCATCTGTGCCTTAAATTACAGCTTTCCAGGCAGCGTCTATCAGGATGTCTGGACCTAGGATTTTGAGTCGGAGCGGGAGCTCACAATCAAGCAGCCATTTTCGTTGTGCGCAACAGCGCCCCCAACACTTGAATACATTTAACAAGTTCAATACAATACCAAATTCGCATTTCAATACAATTCAAACTTCAGAAGGAATATTATCACCAAATTTACAATCTTAAAAGTATTGCAGCGTTCTTTAAAAACTCTAAAACATGGATGCTCAAGCTCAATTCATTACAATTCAAAATCCTCCTCCACAACTCCTCTTCAGAGGAGTACCCTATCCCAGCTATGAATTGACTTCTCAAGATTTCCAAATTGGGACACCCAACACATAGATGCTTTAGAGTCTCAATCTGGGTCTTACAGTGACGACACAGTCTCTGGTCTCGTGGGATGTCAAGTCACCGGCCCAGTATTTCATTGGTTGGGACCAAATTCAACCTAACTCTTAATAATTGAGACCTAAAGCTTCTCGATGGGTGTTTTTTCAGAGAAGGAGCTAGTACATTAAAACCTTTGCAAGTCCTCACAAAATGATCACCGAAACATTTAGCATCCATAATCGTTCTTCTCACATTTGTCCAGACATATCTACACCATATTAACTTTGCTACTTTTGGTGTAAGGCCCAGTTCTTCAACAGATATGTCTGCACATTGAAGCATTGATTCACAACTCGTGGCCCGGTCTGTGAGGACCCTATAGCCACCCTGTAACCTCACAAGGTTGAGCTGCTCAAAGACCAAAGCCATAGGGGGGTTCAAAATATTTATGAAAAGCTGGAGTTTCCCCCAGTCCACCATTGTATGGATGGGGAGCTGTCCCAGCTCAAACAAGATCCCTGAAAGGGGTACTGACTGTGGCAATTGCAAAAAACCTCTCCACATAGCACCCTCCAATTTTGACCAATCTATGGGCTGACTACTAGTTTGAGCACCATAAATTAGTTTTAGGACTAATTGCTGCTTATATAGTTTCAAAACTGGTAACAGTGAATATCTGCCAAATTTACCATCAAAAATGCGCAGCTTCACGAGTGCCCCTAGGAATTTAGCCTTAAGATCTTCTTGAGGCTCTGACCCTGTAGCTTTATTGTACACTGCAAGGCCTAGGTAGACAAACTTGTTCACTACTTCCAGCTTACCATTTTCCAAATGCCAGGGTAATGTTTTGTAACTTTTGTTTCACCCCTTTTAAGACAAGCACCTTCGATTTTGTTGTGTTTAGTAATAAATCCCTCCACTGCTGTTAGTGCTCTCTGTAAGCCAATAGCTGTTAAATCACATAAAACAATGTCATCTGCATACAGTAAATATTGAATTAACAGGGATCCCAATCAAAGGGGGAAGGTATTGAATGTTCCCAAATGACCTCCCAACCCCAACAAATAAAAGCAAGAGGAAGGGGGCCAATACACGGCCCTGCCTTAAACCCCTGTTAGTCTGTATCCAGGGTGAGTAACTACCAAAAGCGTCAAGCCTGACCCTAATCCTTGTATCTGTGTGTAAGGCCTCAAGGATACCCAGCAAAGCAGTCGGACACCCTCGCTCATGTAACTTTTTCCACAAAAGAGACCTATTGACCAGATCAAAGACCTTACTGATGTCCAGAAAAGCTACAAATACAGGCCGAGATTGGGTCTTGGCTTGATGTGCTAAAAGGTCTAAGACTAAACAATGTGTAACCGTGCTCAAACCCTGGCGAAAACCTGACTGAAAAACATCAAGAGACTTTGATTCCAGTGCCCAGTTTTGCAGAACTTTCAATAACATTTTCGCAAAAATCTTATTTGACGCATCCAGCAGGGATATTGGTCTGCAATATAGGGGCGAAGACCTATCTCCACCTTTAAAAATCAAAATTATTGTGGCCGCGGACCAAGTACAAGGGAACAATTTGTTTGCAAGAATGCTGCTAAATAAACCTGTAAGCACTTTTGGCCAAACTACCAGGTTATCTTTGTAAGTCAGATTTGATAAGCCGTCTGGCCCCGGCGCGTTAGACCACTTATTTCTCTTTATCAGGTAAGTAACATCCTCCAGGTCCCAGACCAAGGCTCCACTTCAATCCGCCTGGGACCAGATCACTGGCCTTTCCAATCCCTCTACCCTGTACAAGTCAGAGAAGTGCTTAACCCAGGCTATATCACTAACCGCCTGTGCTTGTAGGAAATCCTGGGTTCCTGTTGGTTTTATTAATTCCCAAAATTTTTCGGTCTTATTTCCCGACAAACATGCCAACATTTTCTCAGCATCTTTGATATACAACACAAATTGCCTTCCTTTCACCCAGTTCCTATATGTTTGTCTTAGTCTCCGTACCTCATCCTTGTAACCATCAGACAATGTCCTCTTGAGGTATCTTACTTAGGTGCAATTTGTTTTTATGTGCCTGGATCTCTAAATCAAATGAATGAATGCCTTTCAGCTTTTTCTACCCCTGATTTAAACCTGTCTGTGGTTAACCTACCCAACAACTCCCTAACTGTCCCTGAGAAGCCCTCTGCCGTACATAAAAATGCCATCTTGTCAATAGGGAGATTTACTATCTCTCCGAGAAAGGCTTTTGCTATTCTTGGGACCCATTTTACCTCGTTCTTTTCTGAGTTTATTGCCACTGTCAAGAACTTGGGCTCCCTATTTCTCACTAGGCCAAGCAGTCTGCATACAAGCAGAGAATGATCGCTCCAACTCAGGGGCATAACTTTCAGAGTATCCCCTCTTTCGACTAAATCTTGTGAAACAAAGACGTAATCCAATGTCGTCTTCCATTGCCCATTCTGCCATGTAAAGGCGGGGGGGATGTCCATTTGTATATTACCATTCACAATTACTAGATTCCATGCCTCAAATTCTTGCGTAATTCTTCTGCCCCTTTCCCGGGCCTCCTTACCCACAGTTTTCCTGTTTTGATCCAAATACCACTTATCCTCTAAACATTCAGCATTGAAATCTCCAACAATTATCACAGAGGCCCCGTCAACGGGAAACTCACCCAATAATGTAAAAGACACAGGAGGGGCGTGGCTACGCGCATGGAGTGAGGTCGGTGTTCGCCTGAGCTCCTGCCCATGATCCTGAATCGACAGAAGTTACGGTGCTTAATCGAGAACGTACGAGGCTACAAACCTGGTCGAGTGCAGGGGAACCCATTTGCTGCACTCGACCTCATTTTCGGGAGAAATCGGAGCATGCAAAGGGAAAAATGAACTGTTGGAAGAGGCTCCCCCCCGGCGGGCCCAAGATGGCGGCCTCCGGCGCTGAACTCAAGTGAGCGCGAAACACAGAGAACCGGCGGACCGGGTCTCTGAGCGGCCCCAGCGCAGAGCCTCTACGCCTGATACGGAGGAAGCGGGGGGGAAAGGATCCCGCACTGAGGACGGCTTGTTGTCTGGGGGGGGCCTGTGGGGCCGAGCGGCGCTGGGACCCGCGGATCGCCATCGGAACACCACCCGTAGCCCTTCGAGGGACACCGGAGGACCCAGACAGCAGTGACCTGGGGACGGAGAGGGAGAGTCCCCTTCCACCGCCCTTCCACTGCGGCGTAGGGCTGGGTCTTAGGGAACGGGGCACGGGCTCCGTGCGAGAGACTGGAGGAACTAGGAGAGGCCCCGCACTGTGGAGCATGTCGACAGACTCCGATGTCAGTAACCCGTGAGTAGCGGCCCCACATCTTTCCTCACCCCCCCCCCCCCCCCCCCCGCGGCGGCAAGGATAGCCACAGGAGAAAATATAAAACGAAGAGGAAGCGCCCCTGTTCCCTTTTTGTGGCGGACAGGCAGAGGGCCCAACGGCTGGGTCAGGCCCCGGACTGCCTTAGTTGGCCTAGCTGGCGGACGGAGGTCTGTTCTACGGGGGACGCACTCGAGGAGAGGTTTTATAGCCGGCCCAACACAGCTGTCCAGCATTCACACAGATACCCGCGGAACAAGGCGGCAGGCACCCTGGCCCTGCGAGACGTGATGTCTCCATCTAAAACTAAACTCAAAAACACAACAATGGACACTTACACAACGGTCAGATCTAAACAGCCGCAGCTGCCCGGACCCACAACTACGGGTGAGCCAGCACACGCAGGTGTGGCACCTGATAACACGCAAGTCCTTCAAGCCATCGCAGAGCTCCGCACCACCATTGAAAGCAGGTTTGATGAAATAAAAGTGGACATGCAACTCATGCGCCAAGACGCACGCAACTTGACGGAAAGAGTAAATGTCAATGAGACCACTCTACAGGTTAATGTCGAAAACACCGCGGATCTGAAGAAGCGAGTCCAGGAATTGGAACAAAAAGTGTCGAGGCTGGAAACACGATCCGAGGATGCAGAAGGTCGGGCTCGGCGCAACATCAGGATTCTAGGAGTTCCCGAGGACATGGAAGGCCCGAACCCTACAGAATTCATAGAAAGGTTGTTACAACAAGAAATTGGGGCAGGGAGGCTTTCGCAAGGGTTTTCAGTGGAACGCGCCCACAGGTCTCTTCAGAAGCGTCCACCTCCAGGCTCATACCCAAGACTGATTATTGCCAAAATCCTAAACTTCCGCGACAGGGAGATAATACTGAGATATTCCAGAGAGGGTGGAGAAATCAAGAGGCAGGATTCTACAATTGCCATATACCCGGATTACACCCCTGCAGTACAATACGCCAGGAACTCATTTATACCGATTAAGGCGAGGCTGCGCAAACTTAACCTCAAATATATGTTGCTTTACCCTTCTCGCCTCAAGGCCCTTTCTAAAGGGAAAGCAATTTTCTTGGAAACTCCGGCCGCGGAAAATATGTGGCTTGAACACAATAACTTAGCGGACGATGGCGAAAAACTGTCTCAAGCTGAATAATAGATGTAACAAGAAGCATCAACCGGCAACATTAACCGCTGATCTTGCACATGAGGCATGAATTGGTTGATCAACCGGCAGCTACGACCGTAATACTCGGATAGCAATACTGGGCAGAAGAGCAAGACACCACACACGACCAAGTCAATGGCAAACAGGCCAACGGCCCACCCCTACGAGACACGTGCAGGTCACACTCCTGCACACCGCCCACGCCGGAAAGCCAGGAGAGGCTCTGAAAGCGTGGGAGCCCCTGAGTGCTACAGGCTCACTGTAACTGCTGGGGGCAGTTTGCAGTCCGAACTGCTTGTTCGTCGGACTGCCAGTTCACAGAGTTGTTTGTTTAAGCTGCATTCGTTGTTGCAGCAGTTCTAGTTCAACACCACAATCTTCATGCAGAACGAGGAATAAGGAGGGGTGGCCTAGACATTCAAGATGCAAGACGGAAGGTGAGGAGGCGGGGGGGAAAAGAAGCCCCGGGAGGAAGTGCCCTAAATATGGCAATGCAACTTAGAATACTAACCTGGAACGTGAGAGGGTTGGGGTCATATCTACGCCGGAACAGGATCAGGTCATACCTGCGCAGGAAAAAAGTAGACATTGCACTGCTCCAAGAGACTCATCTCTCGGTGGAGGACCAGGCAAAGGTGAAGGAGCACTGGGGAGGACAAGGTCAGGGGGCCCCATATTCCAAATTTGCTAGGGGGGTGTATACTTGGATCAAGCCAGCGGTGCTCTTCCAGATGACAAGAACTGAAGTAGATCCGGAGGGGAGGTATTTGATCCTGTGGGGAGTGCTGGAGCAGGTAGAGATCTGCATAGTCAACACATATTTTCCAAACCACGGCATTCCGTCTTACCTAGCTAGGTTGCAGATGAAACTGGCGGGGCACAGGGATGGCCTGTACATATGGGGAGGGGATCTTAACTGTGTGAGGGACGTGGACCTAGACAGATCTGAACCCCCGCAGAAGCAATCGGATAGAACCTCTAGGGTGCTAAACAATCTGCTCGAACAACTAGACCTGGCAGATGTCTGGAGGGAACTCCATCCCACAGACAGAGGATACTCACATTATTCCTCCCCACACAATCTCTACACGAGAATCGATTACATGTTTATAGATAAAATGCACCTGGCTCAGGTGGAATCAATACAATACTTGGGTAGATCGATTTCGGACCACTCCCCCTGTTAATGCACTGGGCTTTGAAGGGCGCTAGACCCCCTATTCCGCTATGGCGAATGCCCACAGAGGCTCTGACGGACCCAATATTTAAGGAGGAGCTGGGAGACAAACTGGTAGAATATGTCACCAACAACAGTGGTAGTGTGAAGCGCTGGAGCACGTTATGGGAGGCCCTAAAGGTGGTAACGAGGGGAGAGGTTATAGCCGGGACAGTGGGTGTCAGGAAAATGCTGAGGAGGGAGCTGGAGGAAAGGGAGGAAGAAATAAGGCTGGGAGAAACTAACAGCTCTGGCACTAGGGAGGAGGAGGAACATTTGCAGGAGGCACGGGCAAACTGTCAGCAGGCGTGGGGACGGCTAGCAAAGTTTGACTACACAGCACGCACTACCAGGGCACACATACAAGGCGACAAGCCAGGCAGGTTACTGGCTTGGCTTTGCAGGCGAGAACACCCACAACACCCAGTGACCGCGATAAAAGACAAGGCAGGTCTAAGGGGAACAACCCAGCATTCGATCAACACCACATTTGCAGACTTTTACTCCACATTGTACGCACATGGCACCCAAGTCCCGCTGACAGATATAAAAGACACCCTAGAAGAGATAGGACTCCCTCAGCTGAACGATCAACAGCGCGACTCACTGGAAGAGGCCCTCACCCCAGAGGACATTTCAGTAGCAATTAGAGCCCTGTCCACATGCAAGACCCCAGGGACAGACGGGCTCCCCCCGGAGTTCTACAAAACATACGAGACAACACTGGTCCCATTACTACACGAGGTATTTCAAGAAGCTTATGAGACAGGAACCTTACCCAAGACCATGAGGGAGACTCTTATAGTCCCAATACCCAAGCCACAAAAACCAACCGAAGATTGCGACTCTTATAGACCAATAGCAATGCTGAATTATGACAGTAAGATACTGACCACCATCCTGGCCAACAAATTGTCCAAAGTGATAGGCAGTCTGGTTCACGAGGACCAGAATGGTTTTGTGCCTGGCCGCAACACAACTGCCAATTTGCGACGGCTACAGCACATCTTAGCACACACAGCGGAAGGCCAGGAACAGATGGCAGTGATGTCATTGGACGCCATAAAGGCATTCGACTCCATCTACTGGGAGTGGTTGATAGAGGCGCTAAGGGAGTTCGGATTCGGGGAGGGATTTGTGCGCTGGGTCAAGATATTATATAACAATCCCACAGCTAGAGTGAAAACGGGCAAGTGGGTATCGGAAGCCTGGGAAATACAAAGAGGCACCAGACAGGGCTGTCCCCTCTCCCCCATGCTCTATATACTGGGGTTGGAACCAATCGCTATCTATATAAGGAAACAATTCTGGGATGCTGGAATAAGAGTAGGTGGGGGGTTTCACGTCATCTCGCTATATGCGGATGATGTCCTAATTTACCTAACAGACCCAAAAAATAATGCCCCAACAATTCTGGAAGTACTGGATAACTTTGCACGGTACTCGGGGATACACTTTAGCAGACAAAAATCCTGTATGTTCCCTCTGGCAGGCCTGAGGGGGGTAGAAATAGACAGCCTACCGCAGGTTGGGATAAGATGGCAGCAGGACATGTTTAAATACTTGGGGGTCAAGATCCGACACATGCCTGAACTCACACACGAGCAGAATACACAGGCGGTATCTCAAGGGCTTCACAACTCAATGAAATTTTGGTCAAGGTTACCGCTCTCAATGATGGGAAGGGCTTCGATAGCAAAAATGATTATATTGCCACGTTACCTATATTTCTTCCAAACCATCTGCCACTACATCAGGCCACCTTTCTTCCGAAAGCTAGAAGCTCAGATCAGAGACTTCATATGGGGAAAAACAGGCCATAAACTCACATTGAATGTTTTAACCCTCCCCTATGATAAGGGGGGCATACAACTCCCGGATTTTGAAAGGTACTACTTGGCGGCCCAACTCATCCACGTCACTAAATGGCTCAGATGAGGTCACCAATGAAACTGGCCTACTGAGTGAGCTTGTCAAACCCATGTATCTCAAGGAGATAATATGGGCGCCCCCGGATCGTGCAGGGGGAGCTCCCTTACTGGCCAAACTGGGTAGACTGGTATGGGAAAGAGTCAAGACCATCACACATCTAAAGAACCCCTACTCCCCTGATCTGCCAATAATGGCGAGCATGAGAACGACTCCAGCCGTGGTTAACATACTTGGGCAATGGGAGGGATGGGGTATATACGCCTGGGGAGACATGTACGAGGAGGGAGAATTTAGGGATCTGGAATCACTGCACAAGATGGAGGGTATACCAATGGGACAGTTCTTATGGTATCAGAAACTCAGACACGAGGCTAAGGAGAGATGGGATGGCTGGCCAGAGGAACCAGCAACGACCCCCCTAGTGTTAGAAATGTACAACCTGAGCGACGGGTGGAGGCCAGTGTTGAGGATCTATGCGCAGCTAAATGACAGGCCCAACCCCCGCGGAGCCACGTTAAGGACCAAATGGGAGACGGATATCGGTGAGGGGTTATCCGACAATGAATGGGAGAGAGCACTGAAATTCCCAAAGTCAGTGTCCAGAAACGCCAGGTTCAGGCTAATTCAAGCAAACGTGCTATACAGAACGTACATGACCCCAAAAAGGGTAGCAAGCTTCAAACGGCAGGCAGAGGCACGCTGCCCATGGTGCACTAGTGATGAAGCAGGCCTAATACACATGTTTTGGGAGTGTGCAAAAGCGGGCAGTTTTTGGGCCAACGTTAAACAAGCATGTGAGAAGGGCGGAGTAACCCGATATAAATGGACAATGAAGGAATGTCTGCTGGGCACATACCCCAGGTTAAGCAAAATAAAACATATTGTCCGGGTGATGGACATGGCATGCATACTAGCAAAAAGGGAGGTGGCAATGTCATGGAAGTCCAAAAAAGCCCCCCAATACATGAGGTGGAAAAGGGAAATGGAGCGATGGACGGCTGCAGAGACAGAAGCCTGGGGATCGGGGACTGTGGGGGGTGATGGGGACACCAACGCTAAATTTGTGGCATGGAAAGCTGTGGTGAGAGACATGTTCCTACCATCCGACGACATGCCCCCATGAGGCCTAGAAATGTGATGAACGGCGCTCAGCCGCAAGAAATGCATAGCTCACAATAAAGAGAAGGGGGTGACCTGTCTCAAAGGGAAAGAATGCCAACCCCACCCGTCTCCCACCTGCAGGGACATGGACAGGCCACCAACTGGACATAAGGTGCTACAGACTCCATAATCGTTGAACATGAAGACAGTTTATGTTTAGTTAATGTTGTTATTTTGTCCTGAGGGGTGTTTCCTTCCAGGAAATAATTGAATATGTATTACAATTGCAGAATGGCGGAGATAATCAGTTGGAAGGGAAATTGTCACTGATGTAATGTATATCTCAAAATGCCAATAAAAAATATTTTGAAATAAAAATTTTTTAAAAAAAAACTTGAAACACGGATCTGTCAAAAATAAAATTTGAAAAAAAAGAAAACGTGATAATGTAAAAGACACAACTGTCAGAGCCTCCTCCTACTGTTCCTTTATTGGACTAAAGTAAATGTTTACTAAGAAGCATTTGCTTGGAGCCCCCCCCCCCTATTCTCTTGCCATTCTAGCAGCACCACCAAAATGTCCGGCCTGTCTGTTTCTATTTTCTGCATAGTAACTCCCAAGGACAGTTTAACGGCCGTTATTAGACCCCCATACAGCCTTCCCTTCACTCCCTGGCAAGCCTTAATATGTGCAGCATCGAATCCATCAATTATTGGTATGTCCTGCAGAAAATGTTATCAAATGAGGCAAAACGGTCGTAATTATTCATAATATTCTTATAGCCTCTAGAGTTCCACGTGATGAGTGACCAGTTAGACCATCATGTATATTGTGAATGTCTACCTCCCTCCCATGGGCCCTCCCCTCTATTTCTCATGGGTTCTTGAGTATAGCCTCTTGAGATATAAATCTCCTTATTGTAACTGTCTCTTGCTTCTTGCGTTTTACCCTTCTTACCTTGATAAATTGGCGCCAGACTTGACAATATCGAGGACCCTGTATCAGTTACCTCAAAGCCTAGTGCCAAGAAGCGCTCTTTCTCAGCCATGATAATTTCCTTTGTTAAGGGTGACCTTAGATGGAGCTTTACCGTATCTAGGCAGTCATACACAAATTCAACCGTTCTAATGTCCCCTGACGCCAGCAATCTTTAGTTGGGGATTTCATGCATTAAAGCCAAGATATAATGTCTATTCAAAAGGGTACCTATTAGAGCTCTCAAAGAGCCGATTCAAGAAAATACATAGATGGTCATCCTCCAGTGCCCGTTTTTGTGGAGAGTTGGCCTGCTGTTGTCATAACCATTTTTTGGGGGACCTTCTCTGTACCTCCTCCCTGTTACCAGGCCCCCTAAAAACTTCTGCAAAACTTACTTTTTGGAACACTCGAACCTACTTCTTCCACTGTCCTCGATGGTGGTGCTGGCATGGTCAAGTGAACCTTTACCGGGGGCAACTCCCCTGGTAAGTCCTTGACCACCACCGGTTTAGAGAATATCGCATAATGTTTCTCCACCTTTGGTGGCTGGTTCTTTAAGCCCCCTTCAAGTGATTTTCCACCATGCACGCCTCCAGGGCCATGCAGCGGAGCCACCCTGCCCTCCCTTAATAAACAACACTTCCCTGTACCCTTCCCGTCACCAAAATCAACGTTCGACAAATCCTCAGTACCCACAATTTTCTCACAATCTGAACCATCCCCATCCACCGGGTATACTGAGATGTTGCTTAGATCAAAGGAGGAACTGTCCTCCTCCTGCATGTTATCTGCGAATAATGAAGCCTTGACAGCTTCCGCAATCGCTGCCCTTTCTTTGTTAACTACACCTTTCTTGATTTTAAAGAAGTCTCTTTTTTTCCTCTCTAATACATCTCTGTTGGCTTGCATATGTTTGTCCACTTCCATCCTTAAGTTTCGCAAGAATTTCCTGGATCCCTTATTTTGTTTGGTAGAAGGGAGCTTGCGTTTTTTTTTTACTTTTTTTGTTTTTGCTGCGAACTATTCCCATTACCAAGTGTCTTACCCTTAGGGTTACTACACAGGGGCTTTTCCCCCTGGTCTTGTGCCAATCCAAGGCATGACACTCATGTAGAGGCTATGTCAGATTGATCCGCTTCTGATACTAGGCCAAACTCCCCCCGCCCCCCTCCCCCAGACCCCTCATTCACCACCAGGGCTTCTGTATTTTTGAGCACCACCTCCCCTCCCCCTTCCTCCGGGATGCCAACCCCTACCATACCTTTCCCTTTTAAATGCAGGGTGTTAAAAACTGATACTGCCATTATATAACCCTCTAATAAATGTACCTTATTCAAAACTTCCTTCACAGATTTCCTAAGGTCCCGAATTTCAAAATTCAACGTATCATAGCCTCTGTCCATGGAGTCCATAATTCTGGGCAGAATTGGAAATGACAATAAATCGATTGAAGGCAACTGCTCCTGTTGGGCATCTTTTGTGCCTTCTACCCCTACTATCTCTACATCAGGACCGTTGCCCATACTGTTTACATTTGATTTCACTCCGATGCCTCCTTGGCATTCCCAGTCTACCCTTGGGAAGCCGTAGCCCGCAGGGCCACCACCCTTGCCTTGTTTACAACCAAAATGATGATGAAGTGGGTTCTCTGTAAAACCCATTTCTCATACTGGAGATTCCGGGATTAACCATTCTTTAGATTTGGAATCCAGTGGCCCACTGGCCTTTCTGGCTATCATGTGAAAGCAATGAGGCCAAAATGGAATTGTCTGAGACTAGGTCACTCTCCACCGTCCCTGCCTCTGCCACCATAGAATTCACATTTGATTCAATGTTGGAGAGGACCCGGTTTTATATCACCCACAACCTCAACCATCAAGTCCACTTGTTTTGTTGGACCCTGCATGGCATCCTCCAGAACCACCTCCTCCATCTTAGAGGCTCTGACTGGAGTTCTGACTAGAGTTCTGGCTGGAGTTCTCTGCAAAATGCCCTCTTCCCCAGATAGTAGTAAACCTCCACCGCCCACTGGGATCAATTGGGGAGATAGCGGGAGAGTGATTACTACCTGGGGAGGGCCCCTGCCTGCCTGCTGTGGGGTCCCCTCTTGCATACCACTCATAGTTCTAAGCGTGACTCCCGTTAGCTCACTCAATTAATCAACTCTAGTAGTTTCCCCAAGAACGCTGCAAATACATTTTTTAAAAGATCTACTCAGTTTAAAAACAATAGAGATATGAGAAGGTCTGTAAAGGCACCTATAAAAGGCATTGAAGTGTGTCCTTGGGCAGTGTGAATACCGGGGGGAGACAAGCTCGCAACCCCAGTCGCCAACACGTCACTCACTGACCAATGCTTTAAGGAGAAAACACCGTACTCCGTTTCGGGTTTTCTGAGTAATCAAAGAACATAATACAAAAAATAGTTAAATAGACAAAAACCAAGCCACCGTTTCCAACGCAGGCGGTATATGTATAGCAGATGCTGTGATGGCACTTTCCGCCTGAGCAGAGGCCAAAAAAGATAGGGAGAGACTCACTCGTAACACCAATCCACAGTCTGTGACAGCGCAGGCCGTGAGTGTAACAGTTGTTGTATTATATGTTTCAGAAACAGCTCTTTCAGTCTGAGCAACGGCCACAAAAAAAAGAGGGAAGAGACTTGCTTGCAGCCCCAATCGGCAAACTACGGAAGCACAGGCAATTAGTATTGACTAATATCGTAATTTGTGTTTCCGAAGCAACGGCAAGTGGGGAGAGCCTTGCTCGCAGCCCCAGCACCAATGAAACAGGTTAGCGTACGTGCTTTAAACAAACATGGACCAACGTTGCATATCAACAAATACTCAAAGCTGATAGGCTGCAAGGGGGTGAGGGGGCGGGGCAAACGAGTTTCAGACGTTACGGGAGATATGGCAGTAGTATCTCAGGAAGATTCACGTTGCAGGGTTATATAGTGCAGATTTGCCATAGGGTGTAGACCTGAAGTTACGGCAGATTATTGGAAGGGTAGGCATTGGACTGTTGGGGGGAGAAGGTGTGCCGGACGGTATGGGACCTGTTTGAGGGTGATAGATTGATGACGTTTACTGAATGGAGTGCGAGATACAGAGTATCAAAGGGACATTTTCTAACATGCGGGGCGGTGACTAAATGGCTGACATTTGGAAGGAGATACCTGATGAACCGGATGCAAGTCAACTGATGCAGACGTTGACTGATCAGGGTGGAGGTGGAGCCGATATCTCACAGATTTACCCGGTTGTGAGGAATGAAGTATCACTGAAAGTAAAGTAAATGGGAAAAGGAGAGGGGCTGCCAGATATCTGTGAAGGAGTGGACGAAAATGTGGAAACCAGTAGGTAAGATCTTGAGAAATGCCCGTTTTCAGCTTATTCCATTTAATATACTGCACAGAGTTTATGTGACTCCGTCCAAGCTTCACTCCATAATTAACGCCCTTAGTCAGGACTGCCCGCTGTGTGGGACTGGCCCGGCAGGGCACTGGCATATTATCTAGGACTGTGTGGTGATTGCATTTTACTGGGGAGCAATAATGTCAAGGGTTGATGGGTTATGATGTGCTCCGAAGGATCTGCTTTTGGGGCATAATGTCGGGGGTGGGGGGGGGGGGCGAGCGTCACAGGCCGCAAAACAGACTAGCCCATGTTTGTTTATATCGGCCAACGGCAGAAAACCATTGCTTGGAAGAGGCCCCAGGTGCCTACGATAGAACAATGGATGGCGGAATTGGAGATATTGCAGAAAAACAATGTTCCTGGGGGGTGTGAGTTCCTACGTCTCCTACATGGAAGAATGGGGTAAAGGTGTTAGTGAAGGGGCTACCACGCCTCACCATCCGGTGGCACACTACCCGAAGATGCCTCACCCAGGTGATCCTCCCGCACTGGCCCACCCCCAGGAACTGTATCCAAAAGTGATGGCCCTGTCCTGGCCACCTGCATGACAGATCCCTGAGGACTAGTGGGTGAGACGCCTTCTGGTTTCTCTCAGGGGGTCTCGGCATCAACCGGATTGCAAAGGGGAGTCCCTGTTATGGATATTTGTTGCCCTGCAACATGGTCATCCCTCCATAGTTTCACTAATCACTACAGTTTAGATGTTGCGATGTTGCTCGCATGGCTGGGTGTTTTGGCAGGGCGGTGTTGCAAAACCTTTTGGTGTAACCTTCTGCCCGCCTCCTTCATCGTCTGCTTGGGGAGACTATCATATTAGTAATCTGCAGGAGAATAGCAATCGATTGAAGGAGAAATTGCTTACTGTAATGTTCTTTCTATGGATTCTTCTCCCGCAGATTCCTCAACTCCCCTCCCATCCATCCCCGCTCAGAATATTGATGGTTGGTGCGCATCTTCTATTTCAAGCAGTTACTTGGTGATGGTCCTTGGTGACCATTTTCTGTCTTCTTGCCATGTGCTTTTTAAAAGAAAAAAGTTTCCCAACACTACGATGTATGGTGTCTTTGCATATTTTTATCCTCCTTCGGAGGTGAATGCTTATTAATTTCTGTGGGCTTATTAGCCTGTTGTTAACTCTGTTTTCCCAATAGCGTGTGGTTCGGGGGAAAAAAAGGGGGAACTGATGTATGGGTCGTAGTGACAGAGTTTATATAGGACGCCTGACGTCCTGTCCGGAACAGATGATCGAGTGCCGAGCAAGACGGATCGACGATCAACAGCCGAGTCGAGGTCTACTAGGCCCCCTGTCGAAAGTTTTCTGAAGCAGCGGAGCTGAAAGGAATATCTATCAGATGAGGAATCTACGGGAGAAGAATCCATAGAAAGAGCATTACGGTAAGTAATTTCTCCACCTACTCCGTTGCCACACCTTGGACAATTTGAGCTGTACACCCGTCCCCACTGGAAGAGCAGGGTGCGAGGATAGTACACCTGATGGAACATAATTTTTTTAAAACAAGATTTTATTGGTTTTTAAGTCGTAACACTATTGGTAATCATCCGGTACTGAAAACACAAAGCTATTAACAATTGAATATAACCCCCTCCCCCTACTGGAGTATTCAAAATAGTTAATTTCAGGCATTTGAGTAGGTAGTATATACAGCTAATCACACAGGGTTACTCACATAGGGTAGATCTACTAGGTTCAGTGCCCATACTCGCACCGGGCAGGAGAGAGCATTAAAGTCTTTTTGCATGTAAGACAAGAATGGCCTCCACACAATCATGAAAAACATCAGAGAGCCATTTATATTAGCTGACAGTTTCCCCATAGCCGTGACGTTCCAGACTTTATCAAGCCACAGTCTGATTGTTGGAGGGTCCGACTTCCTCCAAAAGTGGAGAAAAGAGAGTTTGGCCACTAACAGGAGGTGAATCTGCAATTCCAAATCGGCCGTAGTACAGCTCTGTTGCAAAGCATCGGTGAGTCCCAGAATACACACAATTGGACCATCCGGGATTTCCACCTGTAGGATAACTTGCGGTCTGGATCTCACCTCTAGCCAGAAATCACGTATTAGCGGGCAATTCCACAAAACATGCAAAAATGTACCTTCCACCCACACCCTCTCCAGCATAGTTTGTTGTTGTTTAGGCTAATGCCGTGCTTCTGGGCCAGGGTTTTGTACCATAGGGTAAGTATTACCCAATGGTACAAAATGCGAGACCCCATTTCCCCCAAAGATGTTTTCCCAGCCCTCCAGAAGGATATCAAGCTCCACATCCCATTCCCATCTGACACAGTAGGAGCTTCTTTCTAATCCTTTGCGTTGGTTTGATATGCACAATTTAGAAATGAGGCCCTTGGCATCTGCCGCTTCCTGAAAAACTTGCACTAACTTCATTAGTTCCCTTGTTGCCCCCCAACACATTGACAGGGTGGAGAACCCAATGTCTTGCCTGCATATAGCAGAATCTATCAGTCTCCTCAAGGCACCCCAACCCCCGCTTACATTCCTCAAAAGTGCAGATTGTTCCATTCATGAAGCAGTACCCCATTTTACTTATGCCCCTCTCTATCCACCTCAGAAAACCTGTATCTTCCCGGGAGAGAAATCATCATTGTGAATTAGTGGGGTGTATGGGTAGGGGAAGGTGATAGTGCCCCTCTATCTGCTAGTGCTTCCCCATGCCTTGAGAGATGCCCTAGTGATGGGGCTCACGTAGAGCCTCTGAGCTCGGTCGCGCCGGGGCAACCAGGGTTGCGTCCATATGTGTCTTCCCGCTACAGCTTGCTTCATGTGTAACCGTTGTTTCCCCGGAATCCCTTTGTACCCAATCAAGCAAGGGGTGAATTTGTGATGCTCTGTAATAATTCCAAAGCTTGGGGAATGATAGACCTCCCTGGGCTCTGGTTGAGTGCAGTGTGGTCCTGTTGACTCTTTGGGAGCCCCCCAACCTCCCACATAAACTATAGCAACATGGCATCCCATTTCCCAATCGTATTTTTAGCATCGGCGATGGGAATCGACTGAAAGAGGTAAGGAAACAGTGGGAGGATGTTCATCTTCACTAAAGACATTCTGCCAAACCAGGACCGCCTCAGGGGCACCGCATCGATCTAGATCCTTCCTGATGGTCCTCGCTAAGGTCGAATAGTTAGCCCCAAAAAGGTCTGGTTTTACTGGTTTTGTTGGCCCCAAGTTATTGAATAGTTTTACCGGCCCATTTATAGGGGAGCCCCTGTTGAAGATCTTCTCTCAATCGGGGAGGGATGTTTAATCCCAGGATTTACGATTTGGCATTGTTTATTTTAAACCTAGAGACACGTCCATAGCGGCCGATCCCGTTTTATACGCTATGCAGTGAGTCTAGGGGATCCGACAGGGTCAGGATTACATCGTCTGCAAAGAGGTTAATCTTGTGGTGGGAACCCCCAAATTTTATCCCCACAATACGCTCATTGGCTGTCACCCGCTCCGCCAGGGCTTCATTACCAATGCGAATAATAGCAGTGAAAGTGGGCACCCCTGCCTGGTACCCCTGCCCTGCTGAGGCGGATCAGTGCTGTCACAGCCCGGTTGACCAGCAATCCTGCCGTGGGAGCCTCGTAATTGGAGAGCATCATCTTGGACATTTTGGGACCAACGTTGAATTTCTGCAAGACTTCCCACACGAAGCCCCATTCTACACGGTCAAGCGCTTTTTCAGCTTTGAGCGCCGATAGGAACTTGGTTTCCTCCCAGACTTGTCTTTTAAATGTAGTAATCTCCTTATATTATCCACTGTACCCCGTCCCCTAATGAACCCAGAATGGTCAGGGTGAATAAGCAGAGGCATAAACCTCTCTAACCTAGCTGTCAACATTTTCGCGAATATCTTGGAGTCTAAATTTAACAACGCTGTGGGCCTATATGAAGAACATGATATGGGATCCTTTGCCGGCTTGGCTAGTAGGTTACCTGGGCCTCCGTCATTGAGATCGGACAATGGCGACCATCTCTTATAGAGTTTAACACATCGACCATCGGTTTGGCTAATATCTGACACAGGGATTTATAAAAGCTGGCCGTGAGGCTATCGGGACCCGGGGCCTTATTTGATTTCAGCATTTGAATAGCTAGAATAACTGCCTGCAGACCTATTGGAGCTTCTAAGAATTCTCTCGCCCCTCCAGCCAGCTGAGGAAGTTCCACCTCTTCTAAGTATACTTGGATGTTGTGAGGGAGGCATGGTATCATAAGTAGACACTGACACAAGAGCTGCAAGTTTCAAAACCTTTATGATTTAAAAAGGGTTGGAAAACTCCTATCTTGCCCCATAACTAAGTAGTATTCTCGAGCATCAAACAAAAAGAAAATACAGTCCTAGTCAGTCCTTAGTCAAAATAAAATGGCCTATAGTAATGAACCTAATGCCTGCCCTCTTTCTAATATTTCTAATACAATAAATGTGTAAAGAGAATGTGTAATGAAAAAAGGAAAATCAGTGTTCAAAGGAAATGTTAGTATGGGTGAGTAAACTACCTTGCCCACGTTTTGTAGCACGGGGTAAGATGGCACACTTGCACCTTGCGACACACTCTGGCTTAGGACACAAGGATGCAGTTTGTTTCGTGGCTCAGGGCCCTCTTGGCCTTCCACGAAACGTCATTAGTTTATCAGCTGGATCCCTCGGCTTTCTCTCACTCCAGGCTCCAGCTTAGGTCACCTTTTAGCTTGTAAAACAGTTCAACAAAAGTTTGTTTACCTCTCTATTCACAATTCAGTACAGGTTTTCCTCTTCTGGGCTCAAACCTTTCAATCACAATTTGTGGGGATTCCCTTCCCCAAGCTTCAATCGCACCTTCATAAGCTTCCCTCTGTTGGGTTCAAGCCTCCTTTCACTTTCCTTGCACTGTCGAAGACTTTTGAAACTGCGAGGCTTGTGCTCTTACCTCGGCATGACCACTTCGACCGTCTTTCCTCAAACGTCACTTTTTCTCTCCTACACCAAGGCCTCTTGGTAAATGTAGTTTTGGGCACAGTACTTATTTCAAAGTTCAAAGATATCTCTCACATCCAGATTTCCCTCTGCCGGAATACAACCTAACAACAGTTCAAATCTTGTATCTCAGTTTCTTTCTCTTCCCGTCACTTCTACGGCATCAGACATTTCACAGAGACTTTCGATTGTGCAATCTTCTTTCGCCAGACTACTGTTACTTTTTATCTTTAATGTACAATTCTTTACAATGCTTTGTTTTCTCTCACGTCTTATTGGCACATGTGCAACCTTCATTTGATGGATACTGTTGCCATCAAGTTTCATTAAACAGACCGGACTTTCATTGCTTTCATCAACTCACCTGCTGTGTTAATTCATTTTCGTCTTTCTGCTTCGCCTCCCCAACTCTGCCGTTCACTCGGGAGGGCGGCTGGTATCCTTGAAACAGAAGAGGTGTGTCTTTTCTCTCTAGCTGGGCTTCCTTGTGCAACCTTCAAGGCCCTTCGGAGGTAAGCATCTCACGCCGGGGTGTCAAAGGTTTCTCTGTACCTCGGTTCCGTCCCTCAGCCTGTCGCTCTGCTCCGTCTGGTTCGATCTTGCCCTGGAAGAACTGCTCCTTTTTGTGCATCGCCTTGCTCCTTCTTGTGAATTGCCTTGCTGAGAGGGTCTGTGTTCCACCTTTAAACCATGTGGGGGAGAGCTAATAGTTACCAGGTGTATGCAATTAAGATCAAGTGCCCGACCCTGCCTGATCTTATAGTCGGACATGTCCAATGTATTGCATGGGTGGTACTCCCTTTAGCCTCAGGCCTCCTCTTCCTCGGCTCACTGTTTGTGTAGGAAAGGGGGAGGGGAGCTAGGAAGTTGGAATATCCTATAAAATAAGATGGGAAAGGGGGATACCATGTCTCGCCATCAGGCGTTTCTGCCCCACTCATTGAGGACCCCTCACCCAGGTGATTCTTCCGCACTTGTCCACCCCCAGGGTCTGGAACCAAAGGTGATGGCCATGCCTTGGCCACCTGAGTAAGGGATTCCCGGGGGGGTAAGGCAGTGAAGCACCCTCTGGTTTTTCACACTGTCCTCAGATTTCTTAGCACTGGAGGTATAGAGCTCTGTAGAGAAGGAATGGCATAGCGCCCTTTTATTGCCCTCATCTCCCCACTCCTTCCCCTGGGCATCTGAAATAGTGTGAATGAACAATCGGCACGTCTGCTGCCGAAGGAGGTGCGCTAGAAGTGTCCCTGCTACATTCCCCTGATCATAGAATTTGTGCCGGGCCCTAAGCAAAGTGCTTTTTACTTTTGAGTATTCAGAAGTCTCCGCTGGCTCTTGGCTACGGTCAGTGCCCTAAGATGACATCTAGTAGGGGTTTTGGCATAGGTCTTATCTGCTATCCTTACTTCTCCTAATAACTGTTCTTCCGCCTGCCTCAAGCACATTTCAGCTCGGCTGCACTTGCCAACATTACTCCCCTGTCTACCGCTTTCAGCGCGTCCCAATGTATGCCCGCTGAGGTGTCCTTGGGGCGGTTATTAATAAGGTTTTTGTAAATTGAACCCTGTAAGTCCTCCAAGCAACCCGGATCCCGCAAAATGCCAGGCAGAAGCCGCCATTGATAAGTTTTGCGGTGGTGAGACCAGTCTTTCAGTCGCACCGCCACCATCAGAGGAGAGGCCGAATTTAGTCATGCCATTCGGTATAAAAATGTAATCAATACGTGAGGATGACAAATGCACATGGTAGTTATGTGTAGCCGGTGTCATCGGGATGTAGGGTTTCCATATGTCCATCACATTAAGGTTGGTTATGCAGTTCCTCAGAGTGTGAGATAAAGAACCTGTGGTAGTGTAGGTGGTCGGGGACGACCTGTCTTTGGCCCTGTCCATTACCAGGGTCATGTCAGCCATTAGAAGGACTTCCCCTTGGCCCATTCTCCCCACCTCTTCCAGCAGCCATCACATAAAGGGTTCCTGTGCCAAATTGGGTGCATAGAATGAGAGTATAGTAAGTGGTTTGCCTTGGAGTTTCCCCTCTACCATTATGTACCTGCCTTCCTTGTCGGTTGCTATGTGCCTAAATCCCATGTCTTTATATATCAGTTGCGACATCCCTGCTCACTTGCTGTCCAATGAGTGAAATTGGTGTGTAAAGAGTCTATTGCAAAGCCTCCCCTGATCCTTTTTCAGCAGGTGGGTTTCCTGAAGCGCCATTATGTGTAACTGGAGCCTTTTCAACTCCCTAAACATCCGAGCGTGTTTACCCGGCGTGTTCAAACCTTGGGTGTTGATCCCTATAACCATCATGATGTGCTACAAGATTATCCCCCCTCCCATGGAATATCACCATCCATATGAAGCCTGTCAATTCCATACCACCTACTGCGTCTACCTGAGATCTCCCAGTGCAAAATGAAGCTTCATGTTCCCTGTGTACTTCTACATCCCGTCCCCTTTCCTCCATACTTATGGGACATTCCTCCGTCCTGTGGGACGGGACAGGAGCACTTTGTAAAAAGCATCACATTTTTCAAAAATGTGTCCTTCCTCTCTTTTTATGTGGGGTACCGCACGTGACCGTAACCCCGCCCTCCTTAGCTCCGCCCAGCGCATCGGCGATCAGTCCTTTTCTCCGCACGTTCGGGACTGGAGGCACTTGCATCTTCGGAAGATTTTTTCCTTGTTTGTTTTGTTTGTTTATTTGTGTAGCGCAGCCAGGCCCGAAGGCAACCGGGCGCATATCTTAACAGTAGATTACAAGAATGAGATATAGTTAGACGAGTGGTTACAATTAAGGCACGGTTACAGTAGCAAACAATTTATACAATGGTGCAGTATCATTCAGAGCAGTAAATGGACCCCATGATCCCCATAGTCATGCTGAGAGTCAGGCTGTGGCCAATGGTTCATGTGTAGTGGTTAACCAGAGCTTTGCTTTGTGTTTGAATGAGTTAAAAGACGGTAGATTTCTAATAGTGAGTGGCAGAGTGCTCCAGAGTTTAGCTGCCTGGACAGGGAAGCTGACCCCTCCAGCTGTTTGCAGCTTATATCTAGGGATCGTGAGACCTTGAGTTTGGGCGGATCTCAGAGTCCGTGTAGGAATGTACTGAGTGAAGCGTGAAGCTAGATAAGTAGGGGCCTGGTTATTTATGCATTTGTATGTGAGGGCCAGTGCTTTCAGGGAGATCCTTTGGGAGACTGATAACCAGTGAAGGTTCTTCCTGGTTTCTGAGATGTGTGCTGATCTGGGGATGTTGAGGGCCGCTTCGATGGCACTGTTTTGGGTGATCTGGAGTTTGTTGAGGTTCCGTTGATTAGTGCCTTGGTATAAGGCATTACAATAGTCCAATTTGGACATAACCAGTGTCCTGGCGATGGTGATGCAATTTTGTGTGGTGAGGAAAGGTCGGCAGGCTGTGATCAGCTTGCATGTGTAGACAGAGGCAGCTACAACTGCATTGGTTTGTCGGTTAAGGGAGAGTGTGGAATCGAGGTAGATTCCTAAGGTTTTCGTATCTTTATGATATGATAAGGCATTTGTAACGCGCCTATACACAAGTGTTTCAAGGCGCGACGAGGCAGGGAGGGGGGAACAAGGGGAAGACAGACAACGATCCTACTAGGCCAGGTGTCATTCAGACTGCGCAAGTGCAGGGGTAGGGGGAAGGGAAAAAGTGCAAGGGGAAAGGGGAGTGGGGGGGAGTGCAGTACAAATAAGTAGAATAGAAATAAAATAATAAATAAATAGGGCCAGCTGGTGGCAAGTGCAAGGTAAGTGCAGACAAGTGCTGGGGGGGGGGCTGTAGTGATACAGAGACAGTCCCGCAGTGCATGGGTTGCCAGGGAGGCAGTGCAAGTGAAGAGTGACTGGGCCCAGGACCGAGGTCGGTGAGAGTGGCCCAGTTGCAGAATCAGTGCAGTATTGGTGAAGAATTTAGCAGGGGAGAGGGAGAGAGAAAGCAGAAGTGAAGAGGAAGGTTTTGAGGTGCTTCCGGAACCGGAGATGGTTCTCCTCAAGTTTCAGGGAGGCAGGAAGGCTGTTCCAGAGGGAGGCCCCTGCCGCGGAGAGAGTTCTACCCCCAGCTCGCTGCTTCGAGAAGCGGCTGACCCTGAGGGAGTTGGAGACGGATGAGCGTAGGGCTCGGGAAGGAAGATATTTAGGAAGAGAGAGTTGAAGGTATTTAGGCCCCAGGCCCCAGAAGGCCTTGTGGACAATGCAGAGGGTTTTGAACTTAATCCTCGCAGCCACTGGGAGCCAGTGTAGAGATTTCAGTCCTGGAGAGATACGGTCCCTGGGCTTGAGGCCAAGGACAAGTCTCGCAGTTCTGTTCTGGATGAGTTGCAGAGGGCGGAGAGTGGAGGCAGGCAGATTAAGATAGAGGCTGTTACAGTAGTCCAGCTTCGAGAGAACCAGGGCCCGGGAGACAGTGAGCTTCTGGGGGAAGGAGAGGAAGGGAAGAATACCTCTGAGGAGGTGCAGCTGGTAATGTGACTTCTTAGAGACGTCAGATATATGAGGAGAGAAGGAGAGTGTGGAGTCCAAGATGACCCCGAGGTTTTTTGCCTTGCAGGTAGGAGCAGGAAGAGGGCCAAGAGAGGCCGGCCAGAGAGCTGCAGGGAAGGAGGGAGTGGGTGTGCCGATGAGTAGGATCTCAGTTTTACTAGCATTAAGGCAGAGGTCATTGGCAGCACACCATTCCTGGATAGCAGACAGTCAGAGATGAGGGAGGGAGAGGAGGAGGCCGAGGGTAGCCTGAAAATGAGCTGGGTATCGTCAGCATAGCACTGAAAGTTGGGGCAGAGGGCGGCGATGCGGTGGGCAAGGAGTGCCAGATACTGGTTGAACAGCCAGGGAGAGAGATTAGATCCCTGGGGAACACCACAGGTGGAGAAAAATATGTCAGAGAGGAAGGACCCAAGTTGGACCTGGGAGGGTCGATTGGAAAGGAAAGAGGTCAGCCACGCCAGAGCCTGACCAGTGATACCCAGGTTATCACGGAGACGGTTGAGCAGGATGGCATGGTTGACAGTGTCAAAGGCAGAAGAGAGATCGAGCAGAATGAGAACACACGGAGTGTTGGAGTCGAGGTTCAAGAGCAGGTCCTCACGGATGTTCAGGAGAGCAGTTTCCGTGCTTCTGGCCGCTCTGAAGCCAGATTGATGGTCATGGAGACTATCAACAGCTTCAGCATGGAGGTTAAGCTGGGAGATGGCCAGTTTCTCCAGGAGCTTGCCCAGGAAGGGAGTGATGGAGATTGGGCGATAGTTAGCCGGACAGGAGGGGTCGGCAGAGGGTTTCTTAAGGAGAGGGTGCACAAGGGAGTGCTTGAGGGGGGATGGGAAGACTCCAGAGGTGAAGGAGTGGTTGCAAAAGTCAGCCAGGGCAGGAGCCAGGGAGTCGATGTGGTCCTTGATAGTTTTGGAGGAACAGGGGTGAATCTGTTTAGACGAGACTTTCATAGATCGGACTTGTCTGGAAACCTCGTCAGCAGAAAAAAGGGGAAAGGCAGAGAAGGAGGGAGGAGGGGTGGCTGCAGAAGGGCCAGAGGAAGAGCAGGGAAGAGAGGGGGGAAGGTGATAGGAGGAGAGTGAGGACAGGATGTCCTGAGTTTTAGAGATGAAGTGGGAGGCCAGTGCAGTGCAGAGGGCCTGGGAGGGGACAGGAGTGGTAGAGACTGCAGCAGGGTTGGCAAGCTCCTTGCAGATTTTAAAGAGTTCAGCCGAGTTATTAGATGCCGCAGAGATGCGGGCTTGGATAAGGGCTCTCTTCTTGGTGAGAACAGAGAGACGGTATTGCCTTTGGAGCAGGCGGCAGGCCAGTTTGTCAGAGGATGAACATGAAGCACGCCATTTCCTCTCTGCCACCCTGCACTTGCGTTTTAGGGTGACGAGATCCGAATCATACCAGGAGTTACATTTGGCTTTGGGCTTCAGGCGGATTTTCATGACAGGGGCAAGGATATCAAGAGTATCAGATATAGCAGAGTGGAGCAAGGAGAGGGCTGTGTCAGGGTGGGAGTCAGCCGAAGGGGGAGGGGGGGGGGGCGAGAAGGTGGCAGTGAAAGCCGCAACTGACACGCGCTTCATGGGTCGGATGACCGAGAAGGTGGGTGGCAATGATGAGGGTGGCTTTGCCTGTGGGGTAGGGAGTGTGAGGTGGGAGGATAGGAGAAAGTGATCACTGCAGGAGAGAGGAGTGGAGAGAGCGACAGAGAGGGGAAGGTCAGAAGAGATCAGAGCATCAAGAGTGTGCCCTGCAGAATGAGTAGGCCCAGACAGGAGAATAGAGAGTGAGAGAGAGTCGCAGAGGTCACGAAAGAGTCCAGTGGGGGGACAGGAGGCATCTAGGTGGATGTTGAAGTCACCAAGAAAGAGGAGTTGAGTGGTAGAGGACAGGAGTGAGGAGGAGAGGTCAGCCCACTCAGAGAGGAAGGAGGAAATTTGACCAGGTGGCCGATAGATAGTAGCCACGGTAAGGGAATGGCTAGGAGAGAGAGAGAGTCGGCAGACAAGACATTCAAAAGAGGAGTAGGTCTGCGTAGGAGTGACAGTGGCAGGAATCCACTCAGGGAAGATAAGGGCAACACCCCCTCTGCACGGTTGGGCCTGGGCACATAGAGGATCTTGTAACCTTCAGGTAGGAGTGTGTCAAAGCTCGTGACAGAGCTGGCTGTGAACCATGTCTCAGTGAGACCGAGGACGTCAAGGTCCAGTTCCTCAAGAAGGCGACAGATATCGGAGGAATGCTTGATGGCAGAGCGAGAGTTAAGAGTGGCAAAGTGGAGAAGGTTGCCATCCTTGAAGGACTTCCGGGGAGGGGTACAGATCAGAGGTACGCCCTGCGGAGGTGTAGAAGAAGGAGGTGAAGTGGGAGCGGGAGAGGGGGCAGGGAGGGAGGGTAGAGGCAAGGTAGCCGAAGACAGGGGGGGGGGAAGCAGGGGAGGAAAGGAAGTTGATGAGGCGAGGGAAGCGTCTATCAAAGAGGTGAAGGTTGGCCTGAGGGCCTTGGACCAAGACGGTCCCATTAGCGTAGACATTAATGATGGCCTTAGAGGAGCGGAAGGGGGCTAAGAGGACATCCCAACGGGTTCCACCATTAATGGGAGAAGAGGAAAAAGGAGAGAGCACAGAGACCATATGAAGGGTCCATAGGTCAGGTGAAGGCACGAAAAAGAGGATGTCAGTGAGAGTTTCCTTAGAGCAGGCACTAGTGTAGGTGTCAGCGATAGGGAGGCCTGGGTTGGAGACCAGGATGTCCTTTTTAAACTTTTTCCTACCAGATTTAGTGAGGAGAGCAGGATAGTCAATAGAGAAGCAGTTAGAGAAGATAGGCGCGATAGAGAGCACCATGGAGTAGGAGGGAGTGTGGGGGCGGGAAGACAGACGATACGAGAAGCACTTAAGATACTTTGATGGAGTTACCGTCAATATTGAAGGAGCTGAACAATGGGTTCAGTTTGTTTAGTCTCTGTTGTGTTCCCAAGATGAGGAGCTCTGTCTTATCATTGAGACACAACTCATGTTGGGCCATCCACGCTTGAATGACTTGGTAAATGTCGTTCAGAACTTTAGAGTCGACAATGTAGTCACCAGTAATGGGAATGAGTTTCTGGGTGTCATCTGCGTAATTAGTGTAGGTGACACCCAGATAGTCGAACACATCAAACAGTGGTTTGGTGAATACATTGTAGAGTGTGGGGGAGACACAAGACCCCTGAGGGACTCTGCAGGGGACTGAAGCAGGATCTGCAGAGGAGGTAGGTGAGAAGACTCTCATTTGCCTGTTGTCAAGGAAAGACCTAATCCAATTGGTAGCATTGGCTGAGAAATGGGCACCAGATTTTAGGTGCTGACAGAGGATTTGGTGATTGACCAAGTCGAAGGCAGCGGATAAGTCCAATAAGAGTACGAGGGCAAGTTTGCCGTTGTCTTTTAGGTCCTCAATTTGAGTTTTAAGGTCTAGAAGAGCTGTTTCTGTCCCATGTTTGGGTCTAAAACCAGATTGTCTAGTGCCGTGGAGGTTCTTAGTTTCCAAGTAGTTCTGTATCTGTATGTATGCTGCTCTGTCTAATATTTTTAGAAGGAATGGGACAGTGGTCATGTGTCTGTAGTTTGTGGGTACCTCAGGGTCTAGAGTAGTTTTTTTTTAGGAGAGGGATAACCTTCAGGTTGTTGGGTACCATTCCAGATTGGAACGATGAATTGATAAACGTTGTTATGAAGGGCGCCAAGTCGTGTGGCGATTCCTTAATGATAGGTGCAAGGCAGGAGTCACCTTGGCAATTGGATGGTTTTAAGTCCAGGGTCCTTCTCTCCTGCTCCGGCTTAGCGGTCGCGTGGTAGTCCGTCTAGGCCGTTTCGGTTAGATTTTCCTTCTTGTTCTCCCTGCAAACGACGCTTCACTAGGGTGGATCCCCATCCTCTTTGTTTAGAGTGTTTGGGTCTGGACCACCGGTGGGACTCGTGCTTCTACTGCAATTCCCTTTCGGTCCGGGCACTTCAACGTCGTCTGGAGCGGTGGGAGGAGGTGTTTCAGCGCGTTCCTCCTCCGCATTTTCAGAGTTTCATCAATGAGAAGAAGACGCCCAGTAAGTTATTTAGTTTTTAGGGCTCCCTGACCGGGGGACTTCTTCCCGGGGTGTTCGCGGTCCGGGAGGGGCTTCAAAAGCTCTGTTACCGGGGTTTCCCCTGGGGTGCCTTTCATGCCTAAGAAAAGTACCAGAGTTTTCTCCGAGGGCCTCCCTAAGGGGCCTTCTCACAACGGATTGCAATCTGAGGCCCCTCCTGTGGGGGCTATTCAACAGCCCAGTTCTACTGAGGCTGTGGGTAGCGGAGCTTGCTTCGAGGCCTCCTTGTCTGGAGCTTCCCATACAGACACCGGGGAGTTCCCTGAGGACTCGCTTGAGGTTTTCTGTACCAAACGAAGGTTCGAGGCCCCTCGTGAGGGAGCTGTTACCGGACTCTGGTCTGAGGTTCCTCTATCAGAGGCTAAGGTGACCGACAGAACTTAGAGGCCTGTTAAGGTCTTGTCGGTTAGGTGGGTTCCTCATCGGTCCCGCTCTAGTGGTGATACCGGTTCTGTCGAGGGGCCACAGTGAGGTCGCTGACCGTAATTCCTCTGTTACCGGTGTGGCCGAGGTTCCTCTTACAGAGGCTAATTTGGCTATTAGTATGTCTCAGAAACATCCTAGGCCACACAGTACCAGCTCTGCCAAGGTTCCTTGTGTCATGGCTAAAGTCAAGACACCTGACCGGTCTGTGGAGACCCCTGCCTCACTCACACATGTGACAGAGTTCTCAGGTGAAGACAAAATGGCACCCGTTCCAGCGCGAACTACGACGGCCATTTTGGACTCTTCCCTTACACCTACACCATCGGCGTTGGGCGCTAGGAGCATTTTATCGGGTGAACATTGTTTTCCTGGTGCACCGTTTCATCCAGTTTATAACTGGAACGCTTGAATGCCATTACAGCACTCAGTCTCGCTCCCTGCAGCGTCTGCGTCATTGATCTATGTCAACCCGGCTGATGATGGCCCATCTTGGTAGCCCTCTCCCTTGCGGCCCTGGTGTTAGGCAGAAACCTGTGCAGTTCCCTTAGGGACCACTGCAAAAAGTTTGTCTACAGGAGTTAGCAGTAAACCCAATTGGTAGCAGTCTGCACCACCCAGATTTATCTGGTAGCTGTGGCTGAGTAGTCAGACTTCCCTCAAGAAGAGTTAGGCAGTATATAGAGTATACACAATAGGGCTAAAAATAAAGTAGCACAAGCAAACTCTGACCAGAGCTTTGGTATAAAAGTATAGAATTATTTATTTTAAAAACACACTTGTAAAAATACACTGGCACTAATATGTCAGGCAAGTTCAAACACAGACACTAGAAATATATACACCTCCCTAGTTAATTATTGGACAAGTCTAGGTTAAGATACCACTTATTTAGCAAAACAGAGGTGAGCGTGTAACCCTAGATGGCACTCCAATAATTTGTTTAAAAAGGGAGAGAAAAGGCAGAATAGGAAAAACGCACAGTACCAACACTTTTAAGAAACCACAGCAAGTCAAGAAAGGCAGGGTCTACTGTAGAGCAAAAAGTTCATAGGCCAGGCCCACTCTTGGAGGGAGCAAGGCGGAATGTGCCCAAGATCACACAGTGGAAATGAACTCAGTCTTTGCAGAAAAGTCAAGAGGTTGGATCAAGTTAGAAATGTAATGTTAACAGGTCCGAGGTCACCCCAGGCTAGAGAGTCAAGGATTTACGGGACACCTTGGACAGTCTGTTGCAAAGAGAGCATGCTGGCCTGGTGGTTCCAGAGGTTTCTGGGCCTCATGGCTTCGTGTGTGCTGGCTCTTCCTCTTGCTCGTCTCAAGATGAGGCAGATGGCTCTTCGGAAGCTTATGGCTTCAAGCAGTGGATCCAGATTCCAAAATACTGGTTCCACCTTTCATGAGGACAGACCTCTTGTGGTGGTTGCGTCTCAGCAATCTGTCGTTGGGCGCTCCCTTCCAGGACCCTTGCCCACTATTGACAGTCACAACAGATTCCTCCCTTCTGGGTTGGGGTGCGACACTGGATCATCTTCAAGTTTCAGATCTTTGGTCGCCACAGGATAGACAGCTTCATATTAATTATCTGGAGCTCCTGGCGATTTTCCTGGCGCTGAAAGCGTTCAAACCAGGCATTGTCAACAAGGTGATTCGTGTCCGCACGGACAATGCAGCGTCCATGTTCTACATCAATAAGCAGGGGGGGTACCAGGTCTCCTCTTGTAGATCTTGCCATTCAGATTTGGGAATGGGCCATTCAGCATGGTATCTGGCTGGTAGCAGTACACATTCCGGGCCAGCTGAATGTCACTGCAGATGCCCTCAGCCGACGAGCAATTGTCCACTACGAGTGGGAACTGAACACAGAGATCCTCTCAGATACTTTTCGCTGTTGGGGCACTCCAGAAGTGGACCTCTTTGCGACATCTACAAACAGGAAGCTTCCCCTGTATGCCTTCAGGAACGGGCTTGCAGCCTCCTCACTGGGGTATGCTATTGAAATTCCATGGCACAACGCTTTTCCGCCTCGTCCTCTGATCCATCGGACGCTTTGCGAGCTAAGGAACACAGTGAATTGCTCCCTGCTGTTCATAGCCCCTTGGTGGCCGGCCAGGTTTTGGTTTTCGGAGCTTTAGCATCTATCGGTGTGCCCTCCGCTCAAGCTTCTGCTGTTCCTCGACCTGCTTCACCAGAGTGATCAGCAGCTGTGGCACCCCTCCCCACAATCGTTCCGCTTGGCGGCCTGGTGCCCGAGTTCAGATCTTTAGAGTGCTTCAATTTGTCTGCGGATAACATGTGCATTATTCAAGCGGCCAGGAAGCCCTCAACACGATCTCAGTATAGAAGTAAATGGCTATGGTTCTCTAACTGGTGTTTGGCTAGGCAGCTGGACCCCAGGGAGGCTGCTATCAAACATGATCCTGTCTTTTGTTTCACATCTGGCAGAGTCTGGCATCCATGTCTTGTCCTGCAGGACATATTTATCGGCTGTTGCCGCTTTTTTGTCCACTGACCAGCGTTCTTTTTCACTGTCTAATCCAGTCATTAAAAGACACTTTGCAGGCCAGATGCATCTTTATCCTCCTGTTCGCAACCTGCATCCAAGGTGGGATTTGAATGTGGTCCTTACGGCCTTGTGTCATAAATCTTTTGAACCCATGGCTACTGTCGATTTTAATTACCTTTCGTAGAAAGTGTCCATTTTAATTGCTGTGACTTCAGCAAGGCGTGTAAGTGAGCTTCAGGCCTTGTCGGTGGAGCGGCCATTCCTTACTTTTCATAAGGATAAGGTTGTCCTGCGAACAAATCCTGCCTTTCTTCCGAAGGTGGTCTCTGATTTTCATCTGAATCAGTCAATTTCATTGCCTGTATTCTTCCCAGACCCGGCCTCAAAGGCCGAAAGGGTTCTGCATTGCCTGGATGTTAGAAGAGCCCTTAATTTCTATCTGGACAGGAGCTTAGGAACTCTTTGCAGCTTTTTGTGACCTTCGGAAACCCGCAAGGAAAGCCGGCCTCGAAAGCGACCATCTCCCGGTGGATCGCGGCTTGTATTGTGGAGGCGTATACCATTCAGGGTCTTCGGGCCCCAAAGGGAATTCATGCTCATCTTGTGTGGGGCAAGGCGGCTGCTGTTGCCTTTCCAAAATATGTTCCCTGGCAGACAACTACGTGGGCCTCCCCATCAGCTTTTTGTAGCATTACTGTCTGCATCTGAGCTCCAAAGCTGATGCTCAGTTCGGTCAAGCTGTGCTTTGGAACCTGTTTCAGTAAGGAGTTTCCATCCACCCGTAATTCCTGTGAGGAGTGCTTTGGAATCTCCCATAAGTACGGAGGAAAGGGGATGGGACTTAGGAGTATAATAAACTTACTCACCGTAGTGACTACCTTACTCCTAGTCCAAAGTCCTCTTTCCCCCATACGCCCGCCCCCGTTCCCTCTAAAATGTTTCCTCTGTTATTGCTTAAAGGTCATAGACCTGGCGATAGAAAAGGACTGATGGGCGATCTGCTGGGCGGAGCTAAGCAGGGCAGGGTTACGCCCGCATGCGGTACCCTGCGTAAAAAGAGAGGAAGGACACATTTGTGAAAAATGTAATGCTTTTTACAAAGTGCTCCGGTCCCGTCCCACAGGACGGAGGAATGTCCCATAAGTATGGAGGAAAGTAGACTATGGACTAGGAGTAAGGTAGTCACTACGTTGAGTAACTTTATTAAAATCGCTCGCCTTGGTAGCTCCTGCTCTTGGCCCAATAAACGCTCTGCACGCTTGGATTATCCCCATTGCATCCGCCAGTCAGTGAAATAACTGAGTTGTAAAACATTCCCCCTGCATACGACCCGAACCAACAGTAATTGCTAAGAACAGCAAACAAAATCGCTATAAATCCCAACACAACTCTTCCAGAACTGCTGCTCCCTTGAAAACCGCGTCAAACAGTGCTCCAGATAGGATTTTGGAGTGCAAGAGTATTTTACTCCCAATTTTTTGAATTAGAAAGTAAATCCAATTTCAAGAGAGTCAAAATGATTTTCCTCCTTCTCAAGAGAGTAAAAAGTGTCAACTATCCAATTTGTGCGTAAAATTCAAACTTTGTTCGAAAACATAAGTGACAAATCAGCTGTATTTCAAAGTGGTTCTAAATAATATATTGCACCTGTGGAAACCATGTTTCCCACACAAGAACCTTGTAGATGCATACTACCCATCTTCATGATACTTGGGCACAAACTCTGTTAAGAGTTACTACAGATGCCATCTAGTTACATTGGGTAATTCATAAATCAAGTTCCTCACTTTACCATCATCACTTCTCTGCCTCTCAGGCCTACTGCTGCTGCCTGGCACTACCTGCTTGACAGCCACTCCATGTTTTTGCTCCATCTCCCCTTCCCTTTGCTACTTTGTTTCCCCTGTTTCTCACTTTCTGACGATCTGCCTCTCACCCTTAAGTGTTGTGATGCCACATTTTGCGGTCTGTTTTTCTGTCACTCTGCCTCTCCCATTTCTGCATTTTATTGTTGATTTTTCCCCTCCTATATCTCGCTGTATCGGTTGATAATTCCTCTTCCTCTCTCATGTCATTACTCTGGCTATATCTGTTTTTTCATTTTCTCGATTGTGGTTGCTACTCCTTTTGATTATCTTTCTTGTACTGTCTCTTATGTTATTGGTCTGCCCTTCTATAGTCTTGCTTTTCTAGTTCCATCTCTCCCCACCTGCTGTTGATCTGTGTTTTATTTTACTGTCTCCAAATGTTTCTTTTGCTCTGCTTCTATCCCTCACTCCTATTGTGTGTTTGTCCTATTATTAACTCTGTTTCCCTTCTCACTTTCTTTGTTGCCCTATCATGTGGCTCATTTCTCTCTCTTCCTGGTGCTCGAATTCCTGTTTTGGATTGTCTAGTATGTTCTCTGTCCCTTCACCCCCCCCGCCACACCTTTGTTGTTCTGTATTGCTTAGGTTCAGAGTTGCTCTTCCTCTCCTGTTTTTCTATTTGTCTTTTAACATAGCACCAGTAAATATCCAAAAAGCTGAAAATGCCTTTTCTAGTTAAAAATCTAGTGCAGCTTTACCATTGGGTGTTCCTTTTTAGATGTGTGCAAACCTTCTTTTGGCCATTAGACTGGGAATTATAGGGTTAGGTTTGTCTGACTAGATGCAGCACTTGCTTGAATGCAGATACTTTTCCAACACAGTATGCCATTATAAGTAAAAGAGCCAATATGAGATGTGTATCCTGAGCCATTACAGGTATAGCAGCCTCAATGAGGTGTGTATTCTGAGCCATTACAAGTATAGCAGCCCTGAAGAGTTGTGTGTTCTGAACCATCACAGATCTAGCAGCCCAGATGGGATGTGTGTTCTGAGCCATTACCTATCTCTCTTCTCCCATTCCTCTCCAAGCTTCTCGAGCGCCTTGCCTACTCTCAACTCTCATCCTTTGTCACAAACTCCTCTCTCTTACCACCCTTCCAATCAGGCTTCCGTCCTAAACACTCCACTGAAACTGCTCTCGCCTCTATTCCTAACTCCCTTCTTACTGCTCGCCATGCCAAACAATCCTGTGTCCTTATTCTCCTTGATCTCTCTGCAGCCTTTGACACTGTTGATCACCCCCTCCTCCTTTGGATTCAAAGGCTCAGGCCTCAACTGGCTATCCTCTTACCTCTCTTCCCACTCCTTAACTGTCTCCTGGGGTTGCCGGTCCTCTCCTAACTATCCTCTTGAATATGACGTACCCCAAGGCTCGGTACTCGGCCCTTTCCTCTTCTCTCTTTACACCTCTCTCATTGCTCCCGTTATCTCCTCGTTTGGCATCTCCCACCATTTCTATGCCGATGACACTCAACTCTTCCTCTCTTTCTCCTCCTTCTCATCTGACCTCCACCTACCACTCTCTTCCTGCCTTACTGCCATTAAGAACTGGATGTCTTCCCGCTTTCTCTCAACACCGACAAGACGGAAGTCGTATTCTTTCCCTCTAACTCTCTTCCCCCTCCATGTCCTCCCCCTTTCATTCACTTTCCTCCCTCCAACCTTCCTACCTCTCTTCAAGCTCGTAATCTAGGCGTTCTTTTTGATTCCTCTCTCTCCTTCTCCCAGCACATCTCCCTCACTTCTCGCACCTGTCGCTTCCACCTCTTCAACATTCGCAAAATCCGTCCCCCTCTCACTTTCCACGCTACCAAACTCTTAATCTCCTCCCTCATCTTCTCCCGCCTCTTTTACTGCTCTTCCTTACTCTTTGGACTTCCTACTTCTCACCTTGACCCTCTTAAATCCATCTTCCACTCCGCGGTTCGCACTCTGTCTCCTTACCTCCCGTGACTCCATCTCTACCTCTCTCTCCTACCTTGGTTGGCTTCCTTTTCACTCCCAACTTAAATTTCAATTTCTCTGCTTTGTCTTCAAATCTCTCCATGGTCTTCCCCCCCCTTATCTCTCCTCCCTTCTCTCCTTCTACTCCCCCCTCCCATTCCCTTCGGTCCGCTGACCATTTCCTTCTCACTTCACCCCCACCCCCCTGTGCCTCCTCCCGTTTCCGCTCCTTCCAACTCCTAGCTCCTCTACACTGGAACTCCCTTCCTCTTGCAATCCGTTCTTCCTCCACCTTCACTTCATTCTGCACTTCCCTTAAATCTCTCATTCTCCATTCTCCTCCTTGAAATCCCTTCCCCCTTCTGCTTCCCCCTCTCTTTTCCCCAACTTTCTCCTCTCCCCTCTCCTGCCTCCCCTCTTCCACTCTCCCCCTTTCCTCCTCCTACTCTTCTCCTCCACTCCCCCCTATTCTGTCCCATCTCCCCTTTTCCTCCCTATCCCCTTCAGTTAATTGCTCTTCTTATTGTTTTGCCGTTTGATTGATTCATATTGTAATTGCTTCAACTGTTATATCATTTATGTTTTATGTAATATGTTGTTCCATGTACAGCGCTTTGGATTAAGGCGCTTTATAAATCAATAAATACAAATACATATAGCAGTCCTCATGATATGTGCTTCTTCTGGTGGGAAGAGCTCAGACACTGTTCTTGCTCTGTACTTTAGCTTGCTGCAGAAAATGCCAACGCATGTTTGTTCTTTCTTAACAGCGGCTCTGTTAAGAAATTCAGGTACTGTCCCAAAACATAGCAGTCCTGTTAAGAAATATGGGCATGATGTAATCAGCCCTGCTGTGAATATTTGGCATTGTGCCATGACATGCATACGCTATAGCAGCTCTGTTGATAAATTAGGCTACTTTGCCTGAATATATATAGCAGTCCTGTTGAGAGGTACAAGTACAATCTGTGGCACTGAAAATATATACAGCACTGCTTCTACCTGTATCCATTATACCTGCTTGTGGTGGGTGGCAAGAAAGGGAGTTAAAGTTCAGACCACATGCCTTGCTATGCAATTGGTGTGCTTCTGTGATGAAAAGAAAACAAAGTATGAAATGCCCATGCTGCTACAGTTGTGCTGCCCCTATTAAAGCCAATTAAGCAGAAATGCAGCTCTTGTTTAAGGCCATTTCAATTGTACACAATACTACCTGTGTCCTAAAGCAAAGTGAAAAGCAGGTTCATGATTCAAGATGCTTTAATAACACTGTAACCTACAAAATGCAGGCAGTTGAACAAAGTGAACACAACACAAATTCCCATTTACATTACTCAGAAAGTATTACCTTGATAAAATGATTAACAGAGGAGAGTGTTAAAAAAATTAAACAGACAAGGACTCATCCCAGTTGCTTCTTTCAAGGAACTGTGCTGATTACTAAAGTAAAGAGTGTATTTGCAAGCTGCTGCTAGCCAGGCTGTCGCCAGTGAGCTCCATGATTTATGGGGGTGCTGCCATAAATAGCCTGTGTAAGTGGTAAGCAAGGAAGAATTCAAAGGGCTGGATTGACAAGATTTCTGTGTGTAAAAAGGCCTCATACGCACCTTATCTGGAGGGCTGTCGTCACATATGCTAGTTTAGCCCGGTCCTACTAGCTCATGGGTTGGCCCTCTTTTTGCCTGAGGGCTCCGTGCACCAGGAACCCTCTCCTCGGCTCACCCCAGGGCTCGCTGCGGCTTGGGATGCCCCCTCCTTGTTTAGCATGAGATTCAGTAATCAAGCTCCTTCCTCCACCATGAAGACTGTGTGCACTGAATCCCTCATTTTGAACTGGAGACCGAAGGGGTATGTCCACCTGTACTGAATATCTTGGCTCCGTAACTCCTCCATTACAGGTTTCAGCAATCTTCATTTTGCCCAGAGTGGGCTCGGAGATGTACTGATATATTTGGATTGTAGAGTTGCAAAACTGAATTTGGTTCGCCCTTCTTAGCACCTTTTGGTTCTCACACCAGCACGGGTACCGCGGCTAGCTCAGTTACGAGGGGTCTGTAGATCCTTTTGAAGACAGTGCTGAGGGACCGCAAGGTTCTTTTACCAGGTGTACACCCGAGGGGCTACACCCTTGGACCAGCAACATGGCTGAGGGGGTGACTACATGCAGCACAACCAGCACTCCGCCAAGGGCGACACGCCTACCAGGCCTTGGCCTGAGGTGCAGGGCAGGTCTCATGCTCTACCGCCAAGAGTCCTGGAGGAGGCTTGGCCCAGTGAGCCGAGCACCACGGCTTCAGAACGTGGCGTGCAGCGCAACAAGATGGCCGACATGCCAAGCAAGATGGTCACTTGTCTGATACCTCCCCGACGAATGGAGCGGGTGGGTGAAGGAGTTAGAAGGTGGGACTGCTGCTAGGTACGTGGCCTACAGCTTATCCATCAGCAGCGCAGGGCAGGTTCCCTCTGCAACCAACTAGACAGAATACACACAGGCCCCAGCAGCCGCCCGCGATTCCCGTCAATATCACCGGCCTGCGTGGACCGGTTCCTTGAAAGGTTCCTCACACTAATGAGATCTCCTCAAATGGGGGCCATCTTCAAGGATGTTATCAGGGACATGCTCTCTCCAGCCCCGCCGCCCGCGCCCATAATAATTCCTCCTACGGCTCCAGCGCTGCAGGCCCCGTTGCAGCCCCTGCTGCCCATGCCGGCTCCTTCGATTCCGGCCCTCCTGCCTCCCACAGTTCAGGCGGTTCCGTACCAGCCTCCGCTGCAGCCTCCGGCTCCGGTCTCCACACCTCAGCCCTCGGCACCCAGCACTCCTCCACCCGCTCTGGACATCCTGGTGGACACAGATGAAGAAGAAGACCCTGACATGTCATCAGCCAAGGCCTTTGTTCAGTTCTTGATGGTCGTGCAGATTAGAAGCTACCTCCGTCTCCTAGCTCCACACGGACAGGAGTAAATAATACTGGCCGTGCAGTGCTTGAAGTCACAGGTGAAGAAAGTCGTCTTTATCAGGAACCAGAACGCCAAAGGACCCCTGACCACTGTAAGGCAACGGAGGGTTAATCACAACAGGGAATGAACAACAATGCCGTAAATGTAGGAGAGCAGAAAAAGGGGCTTACCCAAAAATGAAGGAGAGGGTGATCTGAGGTGTATGCAGGGGTAGAAGGTGTAAAGCAGGCACTGGTCGGTTGTGTCTCTGGCGGGACTTGAGATGGAAAACTCCTGAGGTAAGTGGGACAAACCGTGAGCAGTCCAAGAAACAGTTCCGAGGTCAATAACCAAAAGTTCAGTGTTCAAATGGGAAATCCGTGGGCAATCCAATAAACAATTCCGGGTCAAGAAACCAGTAGTAGACAAACAGCGTGATATCTGGGACAAAAGATGAAGCAATCCGTAAACAGTTCCGTGGTCGAGTACTCGTGGTAGCAAACAATATCCAAGCAAACGCCAAAGCAGTCCGTGAAGGAAGCAGCTGTGAAGCGGTGCTTCCGTGTTTCTCTGCTCTCTTTAACCTGTGGGAAGGTCACGTGATTCACATCACGGGGGAAGGAAGTCCGTGTCACATGACCCTTGATAATGACGAAGGCCGTTGTGGATGCCTTGTCACGTGACGTGCGGATCTGTGTGTGCCCCATCGGCAGCGCCAGTCGTGTAAAAGTCTCCAAGGGAGGTGCCAGTGAAGGAAGGGGCGAAGAGCCCTCAGGCCGTAACGCACGGGTCTCCTTTGTTTGGCAGGAGATCGCCGCCGTTCGTGTGCAGGGACACGAACATCACGTGAGTCTTGGAGGTGGTGAATGATGGGAGACACGACAGCCTTCCACAAACGACTTTCAGGGCTGGCAGAGTACTTAGGCCTTCCTCAACCCGAAGTCGAACAACCAGAGGCAGGAGTGCTTGGCAAAGTCCTCACTCTACACACCACGGCTAGAATGGGGAATCTGATGCAGAAGGTTGCAGTCACCTTGGCTCAAACCCCACTCGGTCCAGCCGGTCAACCGATGCCTGGACGTAAAATATAGGCAAATGGAGGGTGATACACTCTTGCTGTTGGCCCACCCTCAACCACACTCTTTGGTGATTGCTGCAGAGTCACTCTACTCAAAGCCTCAGTCGTCCTCGGCCACCTCGTCCTTGCCACTGCTAGGCAAGGAGGAGAAGATCTTGGAGGCGTACAGGAAGAAGCTTTATTCCAACGCTTCGCTGCATCTTCATCAAGCCAACGCAGGTGCCATGCTGGAAGCTGTTAACCAGAGGCTTTGGTGGGAAATAGCCGACTTCCTTCCAGAACTTCCGGTGCAGAGCCAATCACGCTTCAAGGAGGGACTGGCAGAGGCTAAAATGGTGGCACGAGACATCATGGAGTCCACAGTGGCCCACATAGACACCCCTGGCCGGGCCATATGCATCGCCACGGACATGAGGACTGCTTGACTTCGGGCTACTAAACCCAGACGTCCAGGAACGGATACTTGACCTTCCTTTCGAGGGTGGCGACCTCTTCCCCTCCACCACCGATGAGGAGATAGATAAAAAGAAAAGCAGTTCTCAAACTGTGAAGCCTCTATCCTTACGAAGGCCACGCCCAAGGCGTGCACCCAGTCACATCAGCGCTCCGACATGGGGCGGATGTTCAGAGGGTTCCGTGGCTTCCAAGAGCTGCGGTCCAGGCAGCCTGACTGTTCACCGAGTCAACGCAGACGTAAACAAGAAATGGTGGGGAGTAAGGGCTTTTTTTTCAGTCCACCTCTTCCGCATTCGCTTCAGAGGGAAAGAAGGCATGACGCGTCCCTTCGGGTCCAAGTGTCTCCGGTGGGGGAGTTTTGGCGTCAGAAGTTTGTGGACCCCGGGATCCTCTCGGTAGTATCCACGGGTACCGCTTACCGATCCCTTCCTCGCCTCCCTCCTCCCCTCCACAGATTGTGACATCAACTCTGTTGGCGGAGATTTGGCCGCTCGTCGAGAGCCAGGCAGTGGAAGAAGTACCATCCTCCCAGCGAGGCTTGGGCTTCTACTCCAGGATTTTCGCCATACAGAAGAAGAACCAGGCTGGCATGAGAGTAGTGTTGGACCTTTCCACCCTCAACCTCTCCCTCCCGCTTCAGAAATTCAAGATGGTTACGCCATTACTCATAGCAGAGACCTTGTGCAGGGGAGACTGGATGTGCTCCCTGGATCTGAAGGACGCGTATCTACACGTCCCGATTTGGAAGCCACATCGTTCCTTCCTGCGGTTCAGGATCATGGGCTGCCATTTCCAACACAAGGTGCTACCCTTTGGCCTCAACTCGGCTCCCAGGGTGTTTACCAGACTCATGAATGCAATGGCAGCCCTCCTCAGGGCCCAGGGCCACCATCTCTACCTGTACCTAGACGACTGTCTCGTTGGTGCCCAATCTCCAGAGGCGGTGCACCACACTTCCTCCGCCCTAATGAGCACATTCAACGACCTTGGATTTTTTCTCAACCTCAAGAAGTCTCAGCTGCAGCCTACGCAGAGACTGACTTTCCTGGGCCTCATATGGGACACAAGCTCCCAGAAAGTTTTCCCCTCAGAGGACAAGATCACGGCCATCAAGAGGGCCACTACTCACTTCCTCACCCGACAAGTGACTTCGGCCTGGTGGTACCAGCATCTGTTAGGTCTCATGGCAGTGGTCCTACTGGCCGTACCGCACACAAGACTCAGGATGAGGAGATTACAGCTGCACTTCGCAGCAATTTGGAATCTGGAGCGGGGCTCTCAAGCGGAGTTGGTCAACGTTCCTCCTTCTCTCCACTGGGGACCTCACATGGTGGTGCAGGGACTGCAACCTGCGGACAGGCAACCCCTTCCGGCCGCCAGCTCTGCAGGTCACTATTATGATAGACTCCTCGCTCGAGGGCGGGGGGGCACTCTGGGCAGCCGCAGTGTCCATGGAGTTTGGACCCGGCAGGAGTCCCATATCAACTGGCTGGAACTGAGGGCCATCTGGCTAGCGCTCTCGTTGGGGGCAAGGTTATCCTCATCCAGACAGACAACTCCACCAGCATATACTATGTCAACAAGCAGGCGGGTACAAGGTCACCTCCACTATGCAGCCTAGCGATCAGCATGTGGGAATGGGCCCTGGAGAACAACATCTACCTGACCGCCATCTACCTTCTGCGGGAGTCCAACCTGGAAGCAGACAGGCTCCGCAGACTGGGGGCGGACAATTGAGTGGCAACTAAACAACCAGGTGCTGCTGGAGATCTTCAGCAGATGGGGGCATCCTCAAGCAGATCTTTTCGCCTCCTGGGACAACAAGAAGTGCCATCAGTTCGCGTCCTGGTAGGGACAGGGCCCCGACTCCCTGGGCGAAGCACAGCATGCCAGCATTTGCCTTCCCGCCCACCCCCTGGTCCACAGGTTGATCTGCAAGATAAAGGAGTCTTGTCACCTCAGCATCATTCTGATAGCTCAGTGGTGGCCGGCGAGACCGTGGTTCTCAGAGCTTCTCAGCCTATCGGACAGGCCACCCATTCACCTTCCGTTGGGTCCAGCTCATCTTCTGGCGCAACTGGGGGGCAGGGACATCCACCCGCGCCACAGAAATTAGCCCCCGCAGCATGGTTCCTGAGCAGGTCACGCTGAAGCATCTTAGCCAATCACAGGCTAACCTAGAGATCATTCAGGGTGCCAGGAGCCCAATACAAGAGTAAATGGTCTAGGTTCTGTCACTGGGCAGACTCTAAGGAGATCAACCCCCTTACTTGCACATTGGACGACGTGCTCTGCTTCTCTTCGCACCCTGCTCACTCAGGCGTGCAGGTGGACACATGCTGCACGTATTTGGCAGCCATAGGAGGCTACAGAAATTCAGAGGAGGAGGTCTTCTCTTCCAAACTGATAGTCAAGAGACATTTGACGTGCTTCGCCAGACTCTACCCACCATCAAAAGACCACACCCTGTGTTGGACCTCAATTTGTTGTGTTGGGCGCCTTGGCACACAAGCCGTTCGAGCCAGTGGCCTCCGCGGACATCAAGCTGGTCACCATTAAAACACCTTGGTTAGTGGGTCTCACCTCTGCTCGCAGAGTCGGTAAGATCCAGGCTCTGGTGGCCTCAGAGCCCTATACTACCTTTCATAAGGATAAAGTGGTCCTGCGGTCACACCCAGCATTCCTAACTAAGGTACCCTCCGCTTGCCATCTAAACGGGGAAATAGTCTTACCTACGTTTTTTTGCCGACCCTAAGGATGAGCTTCAGAGGGTTTTGCACTGTCTGGATGTCAGACGCACTCTGAAATTCTATCTAGACCGGACCAAGGGCTTCCGCAAGTTGGATGCACTGTTTGTCAACTTCGGGTATCAAGCATCCAAGGAATCTATTGCTTGATGGATGGTTTCAGCCATCAAAGAGGCCTACGAGGGGCAGCACAAGCCACTTCCAGCTAACGTGCATGCCCATGCGGTCAGGGCCAAGGCCACGGCCATTGCATTCCAACGGCAGGTCATCAGTAGGGCAGCCACCTAGGCCACCCCTTCAGCTTTCTGCAAGCATTACTGTTTGGACGCCGGCCCCAAGTCAGACGCGTCTTTCAGACAGGCGGTTCTAAGGAATCTGTTTTCTTAAGGAGGGTCTCCTCTCCACGCTAGGGCTACATTCAGTTGTAATCGCCCATGCAGTATGGACGAAAGGGGATGGGACCTAAGAGTAATTATAAGTTACTCACCGTAGTGACTAACGTACTCTTAGTCCTTAGTCCCCTTTCTTCCATACGGCCCACCATCCTACCCCCTAATAATACTGGTGTCATTAAGCAATGTTAAATATTGTCGATGTGTCAATGGGGACTGAGGTCTGGCGCCGGTGGGCAGAGCCAGGTCCGCACCCCTGCGCGCCTCTAAATTTAAAGGGCAAGAAGGTTTTCTGGTGGAAAAGGTACTGTCTCTCCTCCCTAGGAGGGACGCCCATGCAGTATGGAGGAAAGGGTACTAAGGACTAAGAGTAGGCTATTCACTACGGTGGGTAGCTTATAATTTATTTTGGTATCCAGTTAAAATGTCAAACATTTTTTCTATTGCAATAATGTTGAAAAAATAATGCGGAAAAAAAGAGAAAAAAATTCGAATTAGTTTTTTTTATTTATATGTTTTTTTTCGTTTAGCTAGTAAAAATAAAGTGTAAATAAAAAAAAAGGGGGGGGGGTTGGGAGGGGAAACCCCCTATTAAAAAAAATTAAAAAAAATATCAATCATTTTTTTTCGGCATTTTTTTGTTGACATTATGGCATTCGAAAAAATGTCATTCGACATATTCACTATAAACCATTTCTTTTCTGATGTTTGTGCTTCTGCTTAGAATCACGTGCTGTGCATATAGGCTGACATCTAGTGGTAATCGCAGAATAATGCATCTGGTCTTTCGTGGGTCGAAAGGGGATGTTAACATGGGTGTGCCTGCAACACTATCCCTAACGTAACGTGTAGTGTACCCAAAATCCCTCATGCCTCGTGGTCCCTCAGATAGTTTTTCCCCGCCCAGCTAGCTTGTCGCCTTATGGAGAGCTCGTAAAATTGCGAACATATCTTTGTCCACGACCTACGGTTATTTTATATGTTTGTCCCCTTCATCGACGACTAGCTGACTACCACTGCCGAAGACCGCAGAAGACAACCCCAGACTTCGACGTCTGGTGGTCCGGTCGACGTGCCTTGGCCCTCCGATCAGGCCTACACAGTACGGAGAGTGGGGTCCGGGACTCTTTCTTTTAAAAAATGTATTTCTTTCTCCCCTCTCTTTTCCTTTCTGGTTCTGCTGTCGTTATAAACCTGAGCTATGGACAGGACACTTTTTTAAATGTTGCCCCGAAAAATACGGTATTCAAACCAGAAACACAGGCGTCCCTCATTAACAAACCGATGGAGGAATCTAACCTGTTTGGTAAAGCGATAGATGAGGCGCTAGAGATTGCGAAGAAGGAATATGAGACTTTGAAGTCATTCACCAGATAACTCAAAGGCCTTTTCAGCAGTGAGTTGGAAGCTCTCGCTGCTCCTTTCGCGGACAATCTTTCCCACGTTCCCCAAACAACCAGTACGGAATGGGAAACACATGGTCCCCAGGACAGAGGTCAGCTGCCTCAAACCAATTTCGGCCTAGAGGACAGCACTGTGGCAAAGGAAGGGGTAGAAGCACCACCCCTCGAGGCTCCCCGGCCTCCAATCAGAAATGACTCACAGATCAGGGTCCCTTCCCATGCCACCCCGGTCGGGGGACGGATAACATCATTCTTCCACGCATGGGAGGGAATTACCACAGACCAGTGGGTGCTCAAGACCGTCACCCACGGTTATTGTATCGAGTTCAGCCAACCACCTCGATACCAACCACCAAGGTCCAGGTGTTTGTCACCAGAACGTCTGAAGATCCTACTGCAAGAGGTTGTGATCCTGCAGGAAAAGGTGACAATCAGTCGTCTCCGTTCTACACAAGGGTATTTTTTCAGTGTACCTCCTTGTACCCAAAAAGGATCTCACCATGCGCCCTGTGCTAGACCTGCGTCCAGCGAACAAATTTGTCAAACCACAAAAGTTTTGAATGATAACGTTGCAAGACGTAATCCCTCTACTAACACAGGGGTATTACATGGCAACATTGTACATAAAAGATGCATACTTTCATGTTTTAATGTTGCCAGCGCACAGAAAATACCCAAGGTTCATGATGGAGGACAAGCACTATCTGTTCCAGGTCCTTCCCTTCAGCATTGTCTCAGCTCCAAGGGTTTTTACAAATGTGCTGGCCTCGACGACTGGCTCATAACAGGGGATTTGGTGGTGGGGGGGTGTGGCCGGCGTGCATGGCGTACGGACGAGACTCGCCAGCACTCCTGCCCGGGATCCTGATACGGACCGAATGGTTCGATAAATACTCGGCGAACGGCCATGAAAACTACAGCATCACAGAAAGGAACCGTTTCCCAACACCCGGTGCTGTTCCCATGAAAAATCAGACAACTGGAGCAGGCGGTTGAAGAAAGCAAAGCAGAGCCCCCCTGACCCACAAGATGGCGGCGCCCGAGGCTCCGCTGTAGACTGCAGTGACGCGGAGCAGACAGCCTGCGGGGGGAAGGGAGTGCAGGCGGCTACCCTCAACTTACCCAATGAGGGCTCCCCTGAGAGGCACCACCGAGGGACACATTCGGGGACCGTGCACCTGGCCACACGGGCCGAACTGGAGACGGCTTCGAGGGGTGCGAAACCTAGAGGCGGAAGAAGGCGATAGCGGTGAGCGGCCGCTGAGAACGGACGTCGCCCAGCAGGGCCCCTGCTGACGAGGCATGGGGAGAGAACCGGTGCTGCAAACGCCCGGAGCGGGCTGGAAGGAGAATCCCGCTGGGATGACGGGCCCGACGGATCTACAGAAGCACCGGAACAGCCCACAGGGACTGCAGCCCAACACAAAATGGTGAGCCTGAGCGCGGCCGCATACTACTGGGAAACGGGGAGCCCAGCAGAGCGAAGGGACGGAGAGACCTGGACGCAGTCCGGAGAGGCTGGGGGGGGCGCTGCAACAACAGCGCACGGGCAAAAGGCAGGCCCCACGCGCGCACTAACCCGCATGCCGCATGAGCACTGGCAGCCCGCGCCCTAAACCCCATGACCACCGTCAAACGGGCGGCCCAGCGACACTAACGCTGCGAAGGCCTGGGAACAGGAAGGCACAGGCATAACACCTACCACCGGGGAGCAGAAAGAAAGAGACACCGTAGGGGGCAAGACACTGTGAAAGTCAAACCTCATCAGGGGTGGCACATCCCAGGCCCACAGCAACAAAGGGCCGAGACAGGAAGAGGCCGATGCCAAAACTGCCCAGCTACAGAAAGTAAAATCGATTGCTGCCAACC